>NC_040906.2:15900233-18300233 GCF_004126475.2 Phyllostomus discolor | reverse complement strand
CCTTTTCAGTTGTGTAAAAATTTGATTTTCCTGTGCTAATGTGTTCCATCAGGAACAGTGCCAGGTTCAGATGGCAAAACCATAATTACATTTTAATCAGAAAACTTAATTTAATATATACTGAAGATATTTTGTTAAATTAACATTATAGCTGTTATTAACAAGGCACTATTAACTGAATGTTGTATGAATTAAATTAAATACTGGATCACTTGAATAGTTGAGGATTTCACGTGCTGTTTCCTCTAACCACAAATTCATGGCCTTATGTGTTTGACTTGCAAAAACTTAACTCAGGAGGTTTATAGGCATTTTAAATGATTACTTTCTCTGATGAAAATACCTTAGTTCCTAAAGAGTAACATATCTGCAGCTAATGTTTAGCAGGTGTAAATGGCATTTTTTTATTTGAAAACTGGCATTCAGCCCTGGCTGGTTTGGCTCAGTGGATTGAGTGCTGGCCTCCCAAATGAAAGGTGGCTGGGGTTCAATTCCCTGTCAAGGCACATGCCTGGGTTACTGACCAGGCCCCCTGCTGGGGGGCCTGCAAAAGGCAACTAATTGATGTCTCCCTCCGTTTCCCTCTCTCTAAAAATAAATAATACAATCCTTTAATAAAAGAAAAAGAAATTGGCATTCAATTGCTGTACCTGGCTGTTCATCATAATCATTATTTAGAAATTCAATTTTCAGGTCTTTGAAGCTACTAACATCATATTTCTGACATAGTTACTCATTAAAGTGCATTTTGCTGATTAATTTACTTATTTATCTGAATTATTTTTTTAAGATTTTTATTTATTAATTTTAGAGAGGGAAGGGAGGGAGAAAGAGAGAGAGAGAAACATCAATGTGCGGTTGCTGGGGGTCATGGCCTGCAACCCAGGCATGTACCCTGACTAGGAATCGAACCTGCGACACTTTGGTATCTGAATTATTTTTTTAAAAAAACATAAAAATTTCCACCTCACCTATTTGTAAATGTGCAGTTTAGCAGTGCTAACTATATTCACATCATCGTCCAGCTCCCTGGCACTTCTTCATCGTGCGAAACTGAAACCACACACCCACTGAGCAATGAACCACCATTTTTGAAAGCTAGAGAGCCTTTCTCGGTTTGGAAAAGCTCTTTGCTTATTCATTATTTCCCTTTCCCTCCATGAAGGTGGACTTTAAATTGAAACAATTATGTAAGCACTCATTTTAATGGCTGTGCATTAAGACTAGTTTAATAATAAAAGCAAACCTGAATTTATCTAGCTGTTTTCTGTTTTCACGGCAGCTTGACAGACATTATTTCATTGCTTTCCCCTGCAATTGCTTTGATACAGAGGGAGCAGTATTAGTGTCAAACTAGAGATTCGGGTGGAAGACACTCAGGTTGTCCTATCCCAGCTCAGAATCCATGATTGAGGAAAGTTGTTACTATTAGAAACGTAATGGATATAATTATGATTAAATACCTTAAATCACCTATGCAAATGGGGAGGTATAGGCACACTTCTGTTGTACTGTGTCAGTTTAAAACATTTTAAAATTCATAAAACTCTCACTGAGAGAAAACAAAAAAACAAAGAAATAGTAAGAACTGCTACCCATCGGTATACTCTTTACCACCCAGACTGAGTAGCTGGTACCCAGCCCAGAGAAGTACGGTATGCCCATGCTGGGGGTGGGGGTAATTAAAGAAAGATGAGGAAACCGAACCCCTGGAATCCATTAGTGTTGTCCCAAACTCACATGACACTGAGGGACACAGCTTTAGCTAATATTCAGCTCTCATCCCTCAACGCTCTTTCCACCTGGAGGTTTGGAGAGGCTTTTCCTTCTCACCCAGTCCCGGGATCTGAAAGCAGAATTGCCCTCAGATGACTGAATTATTGTTTCTGATTTCGCTCATGTTAATTCCATGGGGGAAAATACAAAGTGAACTAATTCAAATGCTCAGTTGTATTTGGCTTTGTCATTTCATTTGTTTCTATGCACATTCCTGACCTATTTATCATTATATCCTTCAGGCTTTCTCAGTACCTGGCTTATCGAGGATAGATTAAAAAGCTTGGTAAATGAATGAATGAATGAATGCCTTCCAGGTGGAATACCTGAAAAACTCTCTGATTTCTGTTCCAACTGCACAAATTCTGTGCCTCATACACACCACCACCAAAGCAAGGTTTAGTAAGGGTGTCTCAGAATGGAAAGGCAAACTAGAAATCTTAAAGTAAGAAATACGAACTTTTTCTCTTTTGTTTTACCTGAAAATTCTTTTAAGTATTTATATTTACCTGTACAGTCTATCTCAGGTAATGACTTCTAGACATTATTTAGAAATTGGCCAGCTGTGCCAGATGAAAATCATCTGAGATTATAATGCAAATCAGTCATCATCAAAAATGTATAATAGAGACCTCAAATTTATACAAATTCTACTAAGCCTTTATTTTATGTGAAAGAGGAATACATCCCACAGCACATACATAATTAAATGTAAATGAATGCTGAAAAAGCTCATAATCATGAAAAATACATATCCTGATGGACTACTTTTATTTGGCAACCTTTTCCTTCCAATATCTGTCTTAATATTCAACTGCAGATTAGAAATGATATCTACAGCCAACTCTTTCTATGAAATATGTATAAGAGTAGGTATAGATAATTTATTTTCATTCAGCTGTACAGAGAGATGGATAATTACATCTTTCTGAAAACGTACTGAAGCCATTAGAGTTCTTCTAACCTTTTATTTTGGCTTTATAGACTTTAATATTGTCCACTAGTATTATTTAGTTATGTGGTATTATTTGAAGGTGAACATCCATTTTTCCAGTTTATTTTATGTAGTCATAACATTTATATACAGTATCAGTGTTTATGGCTTGACTGTGTGACTGAAAGTAAATTCTTTAGTGACATTTCCAAGAGTAAGTTTTCACTATGTAGTTAAATAAAAATAAATTAATGGAAATTCTTTATACTCTCTTAGAAGTATGGAGAATTCTAAAACTGCTCTATAAATCTAAAACTTCCCTAAGAAATACATTAATTAAAAATAAATTGATATGGAAAGGTTTTAAAAGTATTACTTCTTTTTCAATAATAAACAATGTTAAAGTCTTACTTAAGCTGGAAGGGAGGAGAGTAATTTAATAATCTTGCAGTTGATTATTTTACAGGGCATGCTAACTGCCCTTCATCCTCCATTAAGTATAGGACAAGGAAACAGACTTAAACTGTCATAACAGAGATGTAAGTTGTATAAAAGAAACATGCTAATGATTAGCATTTACTTGTAGTACTGAAACAGATTCTTAGCTGAATCTTCCAGAATTTCATGTCCTAAAAAAGTTGGAGTAAGATGCACGTGTTCAATGATCTGATATGGCTTAACTTTCTCTTGCCCAGAAGCAAGAAGATAAATTAGTCAAAACTAGAAAACGAATCCAACCTCCTGTGGCTATGAACCTTTACTTCTTGGACTGGATTGCTCAGCCATTAAGAAATGTGGGCTTTATGAATTTAAAGTCACAGGTCTATTGCCTATTTCAACCTTTTAGCTTCCTCTTCTTCTAAGGTCATAGACTCTACTCCTGGTCTTGGGAAATTATCTTGTAACTTTCATTCATTCACAAGTCAAGATACTTAGAGTGTCCAGGAACCCAATTATCCACACAAGTTTCTAGAAGAGGCTGGACTCTCAACACTGAAGGAAAATACATGCAAAAGTAGAGGTGGCTCAATAAAGTTTTTGCTCATTGGAACATAAAAGCTAAGATTAGCCTAGCAAATTGTGGTTCCCTTATCTATCAAGAAAAGACAGAAGGAACTTCAGGTAGTTGTTCTATATTCTCCTTCAGAGACATATTTACTGATTTTGAATTCTGCTTCTCCTTAAATTTCTTCATTCCTGATGAGTAAGTAATCTCTCAACTGTATTCATGGAATCCAAAATGTTTTGTTCTGAGAAAGAAAGGAAAAAAAGAAGGCATTTTCCTATATATTTGAATAATAAAACCTCCTTAATCACTGGCTATAAAAGAATGAAAACAACTCATGGACTGGATAATATTATAAATATGTAATAAAGCCCTATTGTGTAAAATAATATAAAATCCATATTTACAAAGTCACCATAATTTAAATACAAAAATATTTCATAGTAAAAAAGAATTTGTAAAGTGTATGATGACTTCTGTCAACACATATTGGGCATTTTCTACTTAAATGCTAAATGTGACCTATTAACTATTATGTGGGTAGATGTGGCCATACACCAATCATTTCACCCTTTTTATAAAATAAAAATGCACTGCAGGAATGGCTTGCTGACTTGGAAAACTGAATTCTTTTAAGCTTGGAACTTGGGAAATCAATAATTGGGAAGATAAATGTCTGGGGACCTAATGAAAAGCAAGTATAATAAAATCCTCTCCAAGACCCTGGGCATCATGCAGATTTATTGGAGTGGTGACTATGTGTTCAGAGCCTGAGGGGCCTGGAGAGAGAGCCTGAAACCTGGTTCCACAGCTTGAAATATTTGTCTCTTTGTAGTGATTAATGCGTTTTAATCAATTTGTAGAAATAGAAGCAGAAGGAGCATTATTCTAAGTGGTATCAATAATTATGGGAAAAAATCCAGATACTGTTGTGCACCATCTTTTTCAGTAGTCCCTTGGGAAGAATTTAAGATAACATGCAAACTTTGCCATATTTATTTACAGAATTGCCCCAAAGTACAGTTTGTTTCTCAATAAACTTGTCACCTTTGTGTAAGGGTTCCTAAAATTCATCTACAAAAACTGGCCTAGTGTTTTATGAAGCCGTATGTTCATTATGTTGATGTGAATAACTAATTAATTAGTCTCGTGTTATGAGTATAACAAATCATCTTTTTATGATGTCTTTCATATGCAGATAATACCATAAAGGGCTGTAATATATTGTAAACCATGAATTTCAGTCTATAGTTTATATGCCACCAGTATCTAATTTCACAATATATATATCTATACCTATCACTTCTTGTTTGAGAGTTTATATTTAATTGTTTATATTTAGTTTCAAGTTGATCACCAATCACATATGATCAATGTTTATGGGCAAATAATTTCCTGAGATTTCAATTAAAAAGATATTTTAAATTGTGTCATAAAATAGCGCACCATGTGGAGTTTGGATTGGCACCAGTAAATAGTGCAGAGGACATTCCTGTTCCCACAGCTCTTCTCACCAGCCCCCCAGCCTCAGGTCAGATATGCAGCATATTGACCGCCTTTGGGCAGTGTGTGAACAAGAATGAAGAAAATCTGAAATCTTCACACAGGCCCTGAGTTAAGGTTTGCTCCCAAGTCACATATTGGACAAAAGCAAAAATATAATGTGATTATCAGTTGTGTTACTGAAGTTCAAATTTAGCACTTTTACATTCATTTACAAATTCTTTCATAAGTGTGACTTTCATCATAATGCATTGTGTATCACATGAGCTCTTTGTATGACAGCTTTCTTGGGAAGCCACTCCATCAGTTATATGTATAAGAAATTTTTAACAAGACGTCAGATTCTAAATATTGAAATAAATAAATATTGAAAATAAACATTTAATTTGAATATATTCAAAACAATTACTTTTTATATGTATTTCCATGGGTCAGAATCCATATGAAAATTGGAGACATGCCCTATAGTAATCAGCTTCCAATGCAATTATGAAAACATTTAATTGACATTGGGATTTGCAGCTTACTTACTAGTGTGTAACAAATTAATAGAATTTTCAGCTCACTCAGCATGTGACTTCTTCACTGATAAGCTGAAATTATGAAAATAAAGACAAACTGACTATGCATATGAGTTTTAAATTACCCTCCACATTCTCTGAGAAATTAGGAGAGCAAGTATAGAACCTGATTGTAGGTTAAAATATTGGTAGAAAAAACAACTGTTACAAGTGAACTTTTATACTGCTAAAACTTTTTTAAACACAACTAAAAATTAATTTCGAGAAAACTTTTCAAAATAGTTACCTAAAAATCTATTGCTGTTTTGAAGTTTACCATGACTACCAGACTCTGTTGGTTTTTTATAAATAATAACATTGAAATTCTGTTTTTATCATAATGATCTTTTCTTCTGACTAATCTAGATAATTTGTATCATAGTTTATGATAAGTATATAAAGTATATGGAATTGATCGATATTCACTTTCCATATTCAGCGTATGTTTTTGTTACTTGTGCTCTATACAAGAAGTTGGTTATGCCTAGAAATTTCTGTAATCTTCTCACCCTCTTCTAAAAAAATGACTTTATTACAAATATCTCTTTCTTTTCTTTTTTTTTTTTTAAAGATTTTATTCACCCATTTTTAGGGAGGGAAGTGGGGGGAGAGAGAGGGAGAGAGAGAGAGAGAGGGGGAGAGAGAGAGAAACATCAATGTGCGGTTGCTGGGGGTTATGGCCTGCAACCCAGGAATGTACCCTGGCTGGGAATCGAACCTGGGACACTTTAGTTCCCAGCCCACGCTCAATCCACTGAGCTATGCCAGCCAGGGCCAAATATCTCTTTCTAACTAAACTTTCAGAACTATCTTCACAAACTGTAAACTATGCCTAGACATCATTCAGTTTCCTGGCACCGCTGGATAATTTACTTGTGTTTCAGTGTCCTCAAACTGCTGTTGGCTAAATTTGCATTCTAACTATAAAGTGTTCATGTTCCTCAAACACCACCTATAAACCCCTCCTTCTACATGCTGTTCCATAGTTGCCAGATTACTGCACAAGAATATTATTGTGAATTTATAGCAACATTCCAGAGTCATCAGTAGAGGATTAATGTAGATGTTTTTAATACCTTACCATATCCTCAGCACAGGTGTCCTGCCTGTCACCCTACAGTTAGTTCCCTGATTACCTTGCTTTTCTCCACCAAAAGCTCTTCTAGATAACTCAGTTACCTTCAGCAAAAATGCCCTGGGCACTCCTTTTCCCATGGCCTAATACAGCTTCATGATCCATTTTTATATTTTAAAAATTTTGATGTTTAAAAGAGGAATTAAAGAAAGTAGAAGCCATTGAGCATTTTCCCTCTAAATAATAATGATTAATAATAATAATAATAATGTTGGCTGAAATATTTACAAGATAAACTTGGGCCATAGTCTGAAGCATTCCTTTTGTCATTAAAAATAAAACCACCTAGGGTTTAAAAAGAACCTATTTCTCACAAAGAGGATATCCTTTTGTTTTATAGATTATACTGAATATGAGTTCTAGTGTGTACATAAGGCATCACCTGAACATCTATCAGTTAAAATAAAAAGGTATTTCAGGTCAACTCAAGCACATAGTTTTTAGTTTTTCAAATGATGGATTCATGTCAAAATTATACTATATTTGACATTTGTACTATTTTTATTAGATTAGACCTCTAAGGAGAGGAAATTTCTCTAATTTACTAGACATGTGTTAAAATATCCCCCAGCACACTTCAAAGGGTCTAAAATGACTTTTGAATGAGTGTGTAATGAAATGCATGCATTTGCAATGTAGAATTGATAAGTTCATTTAAGACGTTACATGCACAGATTTCCAGTATATATATGTTCCTATTGCATGTGCATTTTAGTTCTTTTAATGCTCAGTAGTCATTTTGTATGCTTTAGAAATTCCTAAGGAAGTCACATCAACTATGTGTTCCTAGGTCCTGACTTTCCTTCTGACACCCTCTGGGAAGCACTGCACTGAAAAAGAGAAAAACATGAGACTGGAGGTCAGGGGGTATATGTTCTACTTCTAGCTCTCTCACTAACAGAGGGGCTTTAGACAAATCATTGGACCCCATAGTTTGCAAACTTGTAAATTAAGAGGGAAAAATGCTGTTTAGCTCTTATTGACTGTGGCAGATTGTTTTCCAGAAATAGTTCCAACAATCTTTTTCAGCAAACCTACATTTCTATCATGTAATTTTTTACACTCCTCTCTTGGAGTGGTGAGATCTAGGATTCCTCCCATTTAATCAGGTGGACTTGAGATTCACTTGTTATGGAAGGTGACAACAGGTTGCCTATCCAAACACTGGGTGACTTTTGAGTCTTGGTCAGAAAAGGCAGTGTAATTTGGGGCTGGCTCCCTGAAACTCTTGCACTGGAGCCCTGCACTACCCCATAAGCCCTTGGCTATCCTGTAAGGCCTTGCCTGCCCTGAGTCCATGCTTTAAAGGAGCCCAAACTGGGTCACACAGAAAGATCACTGGAGACAACCAGGCAAGCACGAGCCGCTCCAGACTCCCGCTCTTTCAGCTTTCACCAGTCTCCGACTGCAGCCGCAGGAGAGACACTGAGTTAAAACCATCCAACTGAGACCTTCCTGAATTCCAGAGCCACAGAAAATGTGAAAGGTAGTAGAATAATTTTGGTTTTAAGCAGCTATATTTTCGAGTGATTTCTTATGCAGCTATACAGTGACAGTTGTGAGGTACAGAAAACTATTTCATGCCACAAACTGCTTCTTCATTTTATGAAAAAATCAAATAAAATCCTGCCTTCTTAGTTCACTACATAAATTTTTTTTTGCACAGGTATGTTAACTAAGTGCCTTGAATTGTTTCAGGGTAACATGCTATAACAATAACTTTATTTATTAGATCATGGGCTCATTAAGAAATAGATTTTGTCTTTTAGCTGAATTAGGAAAAATTCCCAACACATGCCAGAGTAGAACCACAGGTAAACCATTACTGAAAATGGCATTCCCAAAGCCTGCTCACTGGATGCCCACAGCCTGCTTCCTACTTCGTTGTTTTCTATCCTGACCTCCCCAAATCTCTGCAGGTGAACTCTCTGTTAAGAGTATCATCATGTATTTCAGAAGAGTTATGTGTTAAGTATAGCTAAGATGATATATTCCATCATCCCGCCCTCCCCCACCTCCCAGAAAAATACTTAAGATTTGGATTAGAGTCCTCTGAGGTCCAGTACTTTTGGTATTTTTTTTTCCTGTTTTTATACATTGAACTAGTGTGGCTCTCGCATACATGGTCTCTTGAGGGATATACCTGTCATGTTTACCAAATAGCTTCCCAATAGTAGATGCTCAATAAATGTTTGATGACTGAATGAAAACCTGTAAGAAACCACATTTAACTAGAGTATTACTTTGAAAATTAATCACACAGAGTACATAGTTATTGCCCCTTTGGCCAAGAGATACGGTATGTTTATAATTTGAGATACTTCTACTGTAACTAATTTTTTTTAAGATTTTATTTATTTATTTTTAGAGAGGGGAGGGAGAGGAGAGAGAGAGAGAGAGACACACATCAATGTGCGGTTGCTGGAGGTCATGGCCTGCAACCCAGGCATGTACCCTGACTGGGAAGCGAACCTGCGACACTTTGGTTTGCAGCCCATGCTCAATCCACTGAGCTACGCCAGCCAGGGCATACTGTAACTAATGTTGACACACTGACTGCAGCTAGAGCCTTATGCCAAGCCCTGGACTAGGAAGGAGGGACACATTTCACAAACCAGGAGTGAAAAAAGACAGCATCTATCAAAGATAATATTATCTCAGGTCAACTGTCCCAAAATGCCACTTAAAGGTCTAGCTTCAGAGAGGGCTCAGAGGACCTGGCAACTGCAAACAACTAGAACAGGAGAACAAGAAAAAGGGTAGGGGAGGGAATCCTATTTAAAATAAATCTAAAAGCCAAAATTCCAGAATATTTTTAGCATGCTAATATTAAAGAAGATAGCCAGCAACAACATAAAATATTAAATAAGAACAGACTGATGTAAAAAAAGATCAGTGAGAAATTATAGAATTAAAATTTATAGTCATTAAAATAAAAAAATTAAATGGAATAAGTGCTGAACTAGGTTTAAGATGGCATTGAGGAATTTATTCAGAACACAGCAAAAAAGGTAACAACATGTAAAAATATCAATAGGTATATTATGAATCTAACAGTAGTGCCGGAACTAAAAAGTAGGAGAAAATGTCACTGACCCTGAAAATATTTATTGAGTACCTGCTGCCTACTATGTGCCAGGGACTATTCTAAATACTTGATATTGCAATGAACAAGCAAACTGAAAAAAAAACAAAAAACAAAAGCAACAACAACAACAAAAAACTCAACTCATTGGATTTAAAGTTTTAGAAGGATGATATGACAAACACACAAATAAATATATAAGGTGTAGAAGTGATTAATACTACAAAGAAAATTAAAGAAGGGTGCGAGAGTACAACGTGTCAGAGAGTAATATCTGAGAAAAGATGGTCAGGGAAGGACTCTCATTCAGCGAAATTTATAGAGTCACTGGAACAGCTTGATGATGTAAGCCTTGTAAATATCTGGGACAAGACTGTTTCCAAAACAGAGGACCACAAAAGGTCAAAATTTTGAGGCAAGACTAGTTTTGTTATGCTTAAAGAACAATAAAAGAACCAGTGTGGCAGAGAAACAACATATGAAAAAATGGCAGGTAAAAATTTCCAGAACTGAAGAAAAAACCGTAAGACCACAGCTTTCTTTGCCCTCTCAATGCAAGAAAATATAAATTTAGATCTAGACACACTGTGTGAAACTGAAGAACTTGAATAATAAAAATGAATAGTTCTCAAAGTTAGCAGAGTGAAAATTCAGATTGATTATCCTCAATGAAATATTCAATAAAGGCCAGGACACAGAGCAGACTTATTTTGAAAGTGATGATGAAAAACTCTAGATTTTTTATAAAAATAAAAATTGATTTTTATTCAATGGTGAGGGCAAATTAAAGAGATTTTTCAGCATAAAAGTTAGGATTATTTACCATTGCAGATGTACACTAAAAGAAAGAAAGAGGAGGAATGGAGGTGGGGATCAGGATATCAAAAACAATACATGCAAAAATTGATAACATCAATAAATTCAATTAATTACTGAAAAAGAGACATATGAAAAAGTAAGAGTAAACTCTTAACTATAAGTTCTGGCCAAGGTAGAGGCATAGGTAGATATCTTTTGCTTCCTAGCACAACCAAAAGAATGATAACAACCAATATAAAAACAAAAACCAACTAGAACTGCCAGAAAATCAAACTGTATGGAAGTCCAACAACCAAGGAGAAACATTCATCCAGACTGGTAGGAGGGGCAGAGATGGGCAGCCATAGTGGAGAGGATGTGTGACAAGGCCATGGTTGTCAGAGGTGGGTGGGGGGACAGGCGAGGTGGCAGGTGGTGGGGACCAAGCAGTCCCACATTCATGTATAGATAAGCCCAGAGGAGCAACTGGAGAGCAAGACAAACTGTGCAACCCAGGGTTCTGGTGTAGGGAAACTAAAGCCTCAAAATTTCTGGCTGTAAAAATGTGTAGGGGTGGTGGCTTCAGGAGAAACTCCCAGTCTCACAGGAGAGCCCATTGGAGAGCCCCACAAGATCCTGGAACATACCCAAGCCCACCCACCCAGGAATCAGTACCTGAAAGGGCACAATCCACTGGTGGAAAGCCAGGGAAGTGACAGAAAGTGGGGCAAAAGCTGAGCAACCTAGCAAGCAGGATTGTTCCCTAAATGACTCCTCCCCTACATGCAGCAATGTGGGTTGCCTCACCCTGGCATATACCTAAGGCTCCACCCCTTACAACATAACAGGTGCACCAAGACAAAGAAATATGGCCCAAATGAAAGAACAGATCAAAACTCCAGAAAAAGAACTTAGCAACAAGGAGATAGCCAACCTATCAGATGCAGAGTTCAAAACACTGGTAAGCAGGATGCTCACAGAAATGACTGAGTATGGACGCAAAATACAGAAAGATGTAAAGGCTATGCAAAGTTAAATAAAGAAAAATACATGGAGAACCAACAGTGAAAGGAAGGAAACTGGGACTCAAATCAATGATTTGGAACAGAAGGAAGAAATAAACAGTCAACCACAACAGAATGAAGAAACAAGAATTCAAACAACTGAGGAGAGGTTTAGGAACCTCTGGAACAACTTTAAATGTTCCAACATTCAAATTGTAGGGGTGCCAGAAGGAGGAGAGGAAGAGCAAGAAATGGAAAACTTATTTGAAAAAATAATGAAGAAAAATTTCCCCAATCTGGCAAAAGAAATAGACATGCAAGTCCAGAAAGCTCTGAGGGTCCCAAGGAAGTTGGGTCCAAGAAAACACACACCAAAGCACATCATAATAAAATTAGCCAAGACTAAAGATAAGGAGAGAATCTTAAAAGCAGCAAGAAAAAAGGAGTCATCTCCAAAAAAGTTCCCATAAGATTATCAGCTGATTTCTCCAAAGAAACCTTATAGGCAAGAAGGGGTTGGAAAGAAGTATTCAAAGGGGCTTGAAAGGCAAGGACCTATATCAAAGATTACTCCATCCAGCAAAACTATCATTTAGAATGAAAGGGCAGATAAAATGCTTCCCAGACAAGGTAAAGTTAAAGGAGTTCATCATCACCAAGCCCTTATTATATGAATTATTAAAGGATATAATCCTAGAAGTGGAATTGCCTGATCAAAAGGCGGTTCCATTTTTAGTTTTCTGAGGAAATTCCATACTGTTTTCCATAGTGGTTGCACCAGTCTGCAATCCCACCAACAGTGCACTAGGTGGGGAAAGGCAGAAAACTGTACTTGAATAACAATTAAAAATGTTAAAAAAAAAAGAAAGTTAAAAGAAAAGAAAAAAATAGTGTTTGGCCAGTAATAACAGAATGTACAATTAAACTCTATTAGATGAATATCCCCTCCCAAAATTTTTTTCAAAGAACTGTTTTTGTAGCAGATCAGCAATAAAACTATCAGAGAAAGCAGAAAAAAGAAAATGTTAAAGGGACTTATCTAAGAAATAGAAGTCAAAAACTACGAAGAGTGAAATGATAACACACTCACAACTATCAACAACTGAACCTGAAAAACAAAAACTAAGCAAGCAACTAGAACAGGAACAGAATCACAGAAATGGAGATCACATGAAGGGTTATCAGTAAGGAGGGAGAGGAGGAGAATGGAAGAAAGGTACAGGGATTAAGAAGCATAATTGGTAGGTCCAAAGTAAACAGGAAGATGTTAAGACTAGTATAGGAACTGGAGAAGCCAAAGAACTTATAAGTACAATCTATGACTATGAACTAAGCGGAGGAGAATGCTGAGGGAGGGGTGGTGCAGGGCAGAGAGGGATAAAGGGGAGAAAAATGGGACAGCTATAATAGCATAATCAATAAAATATACTTAAAAAACCTCTTGACTATAACATGATGGAAAGTTAAATCGCATTCTGATTTGCCTTATATTTAGCATGAAAGTAAATATGGTAAAAAAAGTGCTTAAATATATTTTAAAAGTTTAAAGTGATACACATGAAGTATATGAGTATTTTCTAGTAGTAGTAGTAAAAAGTCTGATTAAAATATTTAAATTATTATGAATATTGTTGATTTGAGACCTCCTAAATATACATGTTATATGCAGAGAGATAGCTTTAGGCACTAAAGTTTTTGGGAAACAAACTAGGTTTGTTACAGCAACAACTAAACCCTAATTTCAGTGGTTTAGCCCAATGAAAGTTTATTTTTCACTCATGAAATACGTCATGTGATTAAGTGGCTCTTCTGAGTGGTTTTCCTCCCGTGATGATTGATTTAGTCTACATTCATTTTGCAACTCAGTCATCTTGAAATTTGCTTCCAGCCACAGGCTAGAAGAGTTCAAGGTCAAGAAAAGTCAACCCCATCTTCAGTGCTTCAGAGCAGCAATCATAGATCACTTGCACTCACATTCTCATTGACAAGAATTATTTACATGGGCATAACATAAATATTTGGTAAGCACTAACTCTGCCACATTTATTGACAGTCATTTATCATTTTACATAAAAATTGCACGTTTTTAAGAAATAAATTTCAAAATAAGTTGAAAGGAAATAAGTATCTTCAATGTGGAACAAGGCAGAAAGCACTCAGAGAAGGAATATTGTTCATTACTAGGACCCAAAAGTACCAAGGATGACCTATGTGACTTTCTAAGTCTAACTATGGCCAATAACAATAGATATCAAGTTTTATTTGCACTAAAGTAAACAGAAATCCCACTTTTAATATATTTTATGTTAGGTATTTACATAAAAATTATAAAATTATTGTGCTCACAAAGTCTCTAATTGCTTAGTTTTCTAATCTTAGTAACATTGGAATAAATTTAGCATTTTAATATCTGTAAAAGGAAGAAAGAAATTAAAGCTATATTATTATTATTGTACACTAACCTTTTGTAAATTTAAAAAATGTCATTTCATTTTATAATATAACCAATATTTAAAGTTCCTTTGAAAAGAAATGTATTTAAATGGCCAAATATTAAAGTTTATAGAGATGAACAGATTTTAAACCAAAGGAATTTTTGCCATATTTTCTTTTAAATAGAGTATCTGATTCTCCCAGATGTTTTTTCATAATTTTCATGGTACACTCCAGTTTACTGGATTGAAAAATGAGTTATAGAAATACTTATTTTTAATTTTCATTAAAAATTAGAAGTTTGGCTTCAAACTATCTTCACCATTAAAAAATAAAGGATTTTTGTCCAGTGAGTACAGAAAACAGTATTATTTTTACACACCAAATGCATACACCAAATGCAATATTAATGGAAATATTTAAATATCTCATCCCTAAACTGGAACATGTTTTATTTTGAATGCATATTCATATGACAAGTTGCAATGTATATGGGGGGATCCCAAAAAACAGAATTTATCTATAAAAAATGTGCCTTTGTGCTTACATCTTTAAACTTCAGCCACCTTCATTTCATAGACTCTCCTTTAGATGCAGTACACCTATTGAGACTTTTTCCACTGCTCAAAACAGTTTTTGAACTAGTCAATTTTAATGCCTTTAGCACGTCTGCCATTTTTTTGTTTCACCTCTTCCACATTAGCAAATTGTTGCCCTTTGAGGACTTTTTTCTTCTGGAAAAACAAAAAAAAATCACTCAAGGTGAGATCAGGTGAATAGGGGGGTTGGGACATGGGGGTATGTTTTTGGTCAAAAACTGCTGAACACTCAATGAGGAGCAAGCAGGTGCATTCTAAATCACCCATTATGAAATATACAAATGCATCGAGTCTTCAAAAAAATTCACTGAAGCCGAACACAGCCTCTCACAACAATGCGAGCTGGTACGCTGATACTGATGAGTTTCTAGAACACTCAACCTAGCAGGGGAAGCCTGCATTCTGCCCCCTGGAAGAAAAAGAGATATGTAAACCTCAGTCAGTTTCAACAGTTAAAAAAAAGTAATAAGCAAAAGGGAACAAAGACTAGGAGAATTTAGTTACTTTACTTTCACTTTTATTTCCATAGCATAAAAAGTAAATTTATCCTGAAAATCTTAGGCAACCATAATAACTAATTATGTACTAGTAATCCTAAGTACTAATCATGACTATAGAAGAAATATACAACCTGAACAGACACAATGAAGATATTGAAATTGTTAAAAGTTTTACTTACCTCGACTCAGTCATCAATTCAAATGGACACTGCAGCCAAGGAGTTAAAGGAAGGCTGAGTCTTGGAAAGGGAGTGATGAAAGAATTCAGAAAGATCACTAAGAGCAAAGATATGTCCTTAGAGACCAAGGCTCAGACCATCCACACCCTCATATTCCCAATTCTGCTTGAACATTGCCAGAGGCAAAAATGACAAAACAGTCCTATTTCCAGTGCATCATGAGAAGGCAGGGGTCTTTGGAAAAGACCATAATGCTGAGGAAAAATAGAAAGCAGCAGGAAAGAAGGAAAAGACCATAAATATACAGATGCTGAGTAGCGCTGCTGAGGACAGGATACTGTGGATGTCACTCATTCACAGATATGAAACACACACACTATTGATTAAGAATACTAATAAATGTGTGGTTTTATTTTATTGTGTCAAAAGCTTATATATGTAAACATTAACTTACAAAATTACTAATCAACAAATCCTTCTGCATTTCCTTGTTCACCTTCCAACAAATGTACTTCTGATATTCTTGCTTGCTTTGCTTGACTCATTGCTCTGGCATATTCCAGTGTTTCTGTTTGAATATGTTTTTCAGTTCAAGGTTAAACTATTCATTCCTGAGAGACAGCACAAATTGATAAAAAGTAGGGACTAAGTAGCCAAAGAGATGTACCTTTAGTTTATTTCTGCTTCATACAATTTTAGGAGTAAAACACTGAAAAAATAGCGTAGTACCTTTAGCTTGCACAATTTCCCTTTAAATTCTGAGGAATCACATCCAAATAACAATAATCTTTTTCTTAATTTTATTTTCGTCATTGTTCATGTACAGTTTTCTGTCCTTTACGCCCATCCCAGCCCACCCACCCATCCCTCCCCACCTCCCTCCCATTTCCACCCCCCTAGTTTTTGTTCATGTGTCCTTTATACTTGTTCATATATACTCTATCCCTTTTCCCCTGAAATTCCCCTGAAATTCCCCTGAAATTCCCTCCCCTCTCCCCTCTGGTCACTGTCAGCCTATTCTCTATTTCAGTGTCTTAGGTTATATTTTGCTTCTTTGTTTGTTTTGTTGTTTAGGTTCCTGTTAAAGGTGATATCATGTGGTATTTGTCTTTCACTGCCTGGCTTATTTCGCTTATCATATGCTTTCCAGCTCCATCCATGCTGTCGCAAAGGGTGGGAGCTCCTTCTTTCTTTCTGCTGCATAGAATTCCATTGTGTAAATGTACCATAGTTTTTTGATCCATTCATTTATTGATGGGCATCTAGGTTGCTTCCAGCACTTGGCTATTGTAAACTGTGCTGCTATGAACATTGGGGTGCATAGGTTCTTTTGGATTGGTGTTTCAAGGTTCTTAGGATATAATCCCAGCAAATAACAATGATCTTAAATGATGTGATGTTTTAAATATTATCACTTTTATTTACATGGGTCATTTTAAAGGATTTCTACTCTAAGTAAAATTTTATTATGCCAAGTTATAAAAATATTCTCAGAGGAATGTTTTCCCATTTTATAGGCAAAATCTATTAAAGAGTAAATTTTTTGTAAATTTCAGGACCACATCTATTTCTGAAGAGCAGTGTGGGAAGATAATACAAAGGGCACTGAATTTATAGTTGAAAACCTAAAGTCAGTGCAGGGTTTGACATTTGGGAGCCTGGGGAAGAATCACTTAGTCTTCCATATCTATTAAATAAGAGGAGAATACATTGTAATACACTTAATAACCAAATATATTCTTTTACTACCAATTATTACTATTATTACTATTATTGTTGCTGTAACGTGAGGTAGTATTTTATTACATGAAAGTTACTAGTGTGAAATAAATAATCAGTGAATCACTATCAATATGATCAATGACTGTCTGGCATTTTTGTCTCTTCCACATGTCCACTTCCTTCTTTTAGAAATGTAACTAGCTCAGTCAGTCTGACCCCAGTGTATTTCTAAGAGAAGAATACTTAAAGATTTAACCTTGAATACCCGTAAATCCACCACATTCATTCCATAATTAACATTTTATTATGTTATTCACCCATCTATCCTACCTATCCTTGCATCAATGCATCTTATTTTTGATGCATTTAAAATTAAGTTGCAGGTATCAACACAGTTTCTCCAAATACTTCAGCATGTGTATTATTTGACTATGGTTCAGTGTTTGTTTTGCACAAATCTTGTTTACCATCTATGCTGACCTCTATGACATGTGAAATGTTATCCCAGAAAATTGTTCTCTCACGCCCCTTCCCATTCCATCTCCACCCACATTTTTCAGCAGCAACCATTGCCTGGGTATTTTTCAACCACAGATTAGATTTTGACTATTGTAGAACTGCAAATAAATGAACTATTTCATGTAAGTTTCTTTCACTCAGCATAATATTTAAGAAATTCATTTGTGTTATTCTGTGTATCAGTGATCCATTCCATTTTTTTTTCAGAATAGCATTTTATCATATGAATATATCAGTTCATTTATCATTTCCCCTACTGATGGGCATGAGCTTCTCTGAGTTTTTGAATATTATGAATAAAGCTGCAATCAACATTCTTATACATGGTGCTTTTAGGACATGTTTTTATTTCATGTTCTACAGTACTTAGCAGTGGAATGTCGAACTCATAGAGCTGGTATAGGCTTAAAAAATCCCACTTCTTCCATGAGAATATAAGTTTATACTGTTGCTAGTAGTATGTGAAAGTCCACACCCTCACCATCATTTGATGTTGTGAATCTTTAAATGTAGCTATTCTGAAGTTGCATATTAGTATCTAATAGTAGTTTAGTTATGCATCTCCCTGATGTCTAATGATGTTGAATATCTTTTCATGTGCTTATTAACATTTGTATATCTTCTTTAATGACATATTGTTCAAATAGTTTCCCTATTTTCAATTGGGTTGGTTGTCTTTTTATTGCTAAATTGTAGAATTATATCATATATTCTAGATATCAGTCCTTTGCCAGGTGCATGCTTTGAAAATATTTATTTCCAGCATATGGCTTACTTATTTATTTTCTAAACATATTTTACAAGCTGAAGTTTTTACTTTATATGAAGCCTAAGTTATCATTTATATCTTTTGTGGTTAGAGCCTTCTAAGACCTGTCCTAAAAACCTCTGTTTACACCTAATTTATAAAAGTATTTTCCTTTGGTTTATTCTAAGCACTTTGTGATTTTAATGTATAGATCTAGCAGTATCCATCTCAAATAAAGTTTTCAGTACAAGGTGCATTTGGGTGAAAGAATTTTTTGTTTGTCATTAAAAACATTTCCTTTTGCTGTTGGTATTTCTTGGTGCTTTTATACAAAAAGCAACAGTCGTGATAATGAGGTCCTATTTCTTATCTATTTCATTATAATACTTTGATCTATTTGTCAATTCCTATGTCAGTACTACACTATGTACTCATTAATCTAGTATTAGTTAAGTCTTGAAGTCAGGTGGGATAAACACTCCAAAGTTGATTTTCTTTTCAAGAATGTTTTGACTACTCCAATTTTTTACATTTCCATATAAATTTCACTTTGATTTTGATTTTGGAAATGCAAAAGACATCTTTAATTGGCTAAAAAAGAAAAAGGCATAGATATTTATGAAGACTCTTCTGATATTCTCATTCAATTTTATTATTTTAATTACATATTTAATTTTGGGGGTTTTTAAATTAGAAAAAAGTAAAGGGGCATATAGGGACGGTTAGGATATGCATTGTGGTATCTATCAGAAAACGTTCCCTGCAAATTCTAATTATAAACCTTTACATATGCTATATGCAGTTCTTCTTCCCTAGAAGATTAGACTTTCTATTTTGTTCCCTGCTAAAATCTCTCCTTTTACAAATTTTCTGTTTCTGCTGATACATTAAAAAATCTTGAGGGAACTTATTTTATCCACATAAAATATTCATTTTGTGGCTTCACAGTCACTCGTCTTGAGTTCTGTTCTTTGGGACTGTGTAGACAAAGCACCTTGTGAAGACAGCGGTGTGGTGGCTGCGGGGGAGGGGAGGATCAGGGGACTAAGTGGTAATGGGAGAAATACAATAAAGATTAAGTAAATAAATAAATGATTAAATGAAAAGAAAGAAATATGTAAAAAGAAGTTCTTTAAAATCACACTGCCATTACAGTTAGGTGAACTATCCATCATTCGATGACCTAGAAATACCCGGCTGCAGAATTCAGTCAGGAGCTCACCCCATCTTGAACACACAAGGAGAGTTCACTTACTAAAATGCCTAATCTGTATAAATTTTTAAGTAATCTTGTCAGTTTTTACCAAGAACTGTTTCAGACAACTGATTGCTATGTGTTGAATCTTTAATTAATTCAAGGATAATTGACAAATTAACTATATTGGATTGTTCAATCCATCGGTATAGCACATCTCATAATTTATTTGTGTTCATTAATTTGTTTCAGCAGTTTTGTTGTTTCACTGCAGAGGTCTAATGGTTATTTTTTAATGTGTTCTTTAGCATATACTTTCATGGTTTTGTAAAGAAAATTTTCTTAATTATGCTTTTTTACTACTTGCCTCTAGTGTAGAAAAGACACCTGGTTTTTGCACATTTAGCTTATTCTGGTGACATTGGTAATATTCCTTATTAGTTGTAATGGTTGTTTTGTAGAGCTCTTAGAATTTTCTTTATAAATAATCATGGTATCTCTAAAAAGAATTTTACTTTTTTCCCAATCTTTATGCCCTTTCTTTTTCTTGCCCTTTCTTTTTCTTATTCTACTGAGAAAGTCTTCCAGTAAAATATAAAATAGAAGTAATGTGAATATTCTTGCTCTGTCCCCAATGTTATATTAATACAGTCAATGTTTCACTATAAAATGTGACATTAGTTACAGTGGTTTAATAGGTTCTGTAGTTTGCATCATGACTTGACATTGAATTTTATGAAATGTTCCTCTGTATCTGTTGAAATACTCAGGATTTTTCTTATTTAGTCTCTTAATATGATGAATGAATGATAATGATTAGCTTATAATGTGAAACCAATCTTGAATATGTGTAAATGAAACAACAAAACAACATGACCATAATGTATCACTTTTTATATGTTACAGGATAATTTTAATAACATTTTAAAAGATGTGGAGGACATTCATTTATAGCTTTATGTTTTGCTCATTCTGTACTGTGGTTATGCTGCCATAACAAAATCAGCCAGGGAGTGTTCTCTCCTCTCCTGTTTAATGAAAGACTTTGTACAGGATTGATATTATTTCTCCCTTAAATGTTTAATAGCATTCACTACTGAAATCATATGGTCCTATAGTTTTCTTTGTGGAAAACATTTTAATAACAAATGTATACATGATAGATGTAGAGCTATTCAGACATTATAATTCATTTTGTGTCCATTTCTAGAAGTTTTCTTTTTCAAGGAATTTATCCATTTCATCAATGTTGTAGAATTTATTGACATATTTTGTATCTTTTAATGTTGTACCACAGGTTCTTGTGACATGGCTTACTATTTTTTAATCTTTTTATTATTTTTTCTTCATATTGGGTTATTTATATTGGTCTATCTTCCATCATCTTCCTTCTTTTGGTTTTCTTTTGCTTTAATCATCGTCATTTTTATATTTACTTCTATTTAGTGAAATTTATACTCCAGGTATATTTTTAACAAAATAAATAAACACTCATGATAAAAATCTTGTTCTTATCACTGAGCAATGTTATTTTTTATGCAAGAAGCAGGTAAAATCTTAGTGTGTAACACCAGAAGTGAAGGAATATAATTTTGAAAAAAATTTAAAATCTACTCAGTTTCTATTATAAGCCTCTGCCACCAGGTGGGAAAGCAAATTTCAGTCATAAAGCAACTTCTCCACCCTTCTCCACACTTTTCTGAGGGTTATTTTTACATTAAGGGGCTTGTGGATGCCAAAGGAGAGAGAAAATTATTTAGTCCTTGGACTAATGGGAGAAGCACGATCTGGTTTGCATAATTGCAGGGTGAGTAAGAATTGCAGATGAAGAGGTAGATCATATCAGTTAATATTTTGGTATTCCACTACCTCACCACATATATTTGGTGTTTATATATTTATTATATTGTTTTCACTTAGGTGTTTACTAATTAACATTTTTTCTAACAATTTAAAAATGAAAATCAGAGTACAGATATATGTGTGTGTATATATATATATATACATATGTATAATTACAGGCAAGAATTTAACAGATTATGTTCTACTTATCTCATTTCTGAAAAGTTATGCTAAATAGTGTCCTATGTAATTCTGATGTACATTTCAAACAAAAAAATATATGTTGGTAACATAGGCCATCTTTCTAATCCAAGAATCATGCTGAACTGTGAGGGAGGCATCTCCAGAAGTAGGAAATTGATTTTTTTCTATCATGAAGAAATAAAAATTTTCAAATATTTTTATACTCTTTCTTAGGTTCTACATGTTAAGGTATAAATATTAGAAGCATATAATAGGTATCTAATTATATTATACATGTAATATTTATTAGAGAGCCTAATGAATTTATTATCCTTTTGTAAATTTTCTTATTTTTAACTATTTTTTTCTTTTTAAAATTTTCCTTTCTTTATTTCAGTATCCTATGTATTTTATTCAATAAAGACTTCTCCAAATTGTCCTTACCATGGGAAAATGGTAGCAGAGGGAATTTTTGAAATGGGGATAGAGAAATTAAAACTTTTGAAGTCAATTTCTTGCATGAATTTGTATGTTTAAAAATGTGCCATATCTGGAAAGTCTCTGAATTACTTAACTTTTATAACGCAATTGATTTCAACTTGATGCACACTTGTTGCTATTTTGGGGTGCAATCAGAATCCATCCCCTTTATATGAAGCACAGGGAGAAAACAAAGAAAAAGGCAGACCACTCCAGACTGGTGGGTGGCAGGTTAATAAGCAAGGGAACTTACCAGATTTGTATTGAGTGACCTCGAAGACCTCAAATGAGTAGTTTTCTTCACCCATTTGCTATAATCCTAAAAGCTTATATAGAAGCCCCGAGTCAGACTCGCATATAAGGTGGTCTCAACTGGGTTCCATTACATACCCGATTCAGGCTGTCTCAACACCACATTTCTGTCTCAAGATTGTACCCTGGAGCAGTTTCTGGGAGCAGAAAGGCAAGAGAAACACACAGTGTCAGTATGGGGAGGCAGTGAAGAGCCTCAGTTATCAGGGCCCAGCTTGAAGGTCTACTGGCAGTCCTGTTTTTGATGACCTCCTCCAACAATAGGGTATTCCCGTTTCAGTGACCACAAAACAGCAGCCAGAACAGACAAAGGTCCATCGTCCATGGCTTTTGTGCTGTATACAAACGAGTCATTAAAATTTTGCTTAGAGGGATGAAATTGTGGAGGAGCTTTGTTGAGTTAACTAAAATTTTAACAATGTGTCGTGTCAAAGTAACTATTGTTTTCTTTGCTCTCAGTCCCCTTATCAACAAAGCAGGAGCCAGGGTAACTATGTGATCCCAAGATCTTCCCTGGCTGCAAAAGTATTTGATTCTAACAATTAAATAATAACAAACAGTATTAAGTGCAGTTAATAAATGTCAGGTGACATGGTGTGTATATTGCACTCTCCAAAGAATCTTTGTTTATAGTAATCATGTCTGACTTGCGATGGTGAATCAGCAGCATTTTGATGTTAAATTGTGCTTGTTCCTTGAATGATTCATTGAGGGTGCAGGTGCAATGGCCCCACACATGCGTAAATTTCACATTTGCATTTCAGATCCTTGACTTAGCATAATCCTCCTATCTATCCTCTCTAGTGAATTATTAATTACTGATTATTTATGTCTTTACCTGCTTTGTATTGTTTGCAAGGTTTACAATAAGTTCTGCCTATCCTTATAATTCATATATGAGTAAATGGGTGGGAATATAGTAATGAAATCATTTATGTTCCAAACACTGGACAGAAGCATATGTTTTTATATCAGCCTCACAATTTCAGGGCACTATTGCATACATGGGAGACCCTGTTTTGTTTTGTTGCATCACCTTGCAAAATAACTTTAGCTGTTATCCTTCAAGGACTCAGGTGCTGAGTCATTAGCAGCTATGCAGTAGATCAGAATTGCATTACAGCTGCACAGCTACAAACCAAGGGTAATCCAAGATCTGTCAGGCTTAACATCAGCATATGGACAACTCCTCAACACTTGCCTGAAAAGAGAGTTAATTTGAGAATTTTGAGCTAAATTCCCTCAGGATGACTTCTCCAGATGATTTTTGACTTTTATAATGCAAATAGAAAGGCATGTGAAAATAAACAGTGTTCAATTAAAATGGAGAACAAACATTTGTGCCTACGTCTTCTAAAATTGGCCATTTTACAATGAAATGCACTTGGGGAGTATTTAGGTCACTGACAACTTGGATATAATTATAATGGTAATAGTAACTCTTCTACAAAAATTAAACACAAAGTGGTATCTATTAGAATTAGAAAGAAGGAACTGAGTTGCATAAAATTTAAACTACAAAAATGTGCCTGGCTGTCCAGACTCTTGAAACCACCTCCTAATAATTGTCCTGCCTGCTTACCTTTCACCCTCTCCCTGACGGTACTCCTAGCCATATCCCTGCAACCCATGTCTGTCCTAATAGTCCAGTGGATCCGGGGGAAATCAGATCACATATCTCAGAGAAACCCCAGAATGGTTTCCCATTGCATTTGGAATGAGTTAAAAAAGGTCTTCGTGGCCTATGAGAACTTTCATGACAGGGTCTCCCTTATGGACCCTGTCTCCATCCACGCCTCTCTCCTCCACATTTCAACCTCACGGGTTTGCACATGCCACATGTGTTTCTTCTGTGCTTGCTAACCCTTTTGCCTAGGGTGCCCTGTCCCTGACCATGGATCTTCTAATGACTTTTCCTTTTAATTAGTACTTTATTTTACAGCAGTTTTTGGTTTATGTGAGAAGATCCAACCCATCAGGGGAGCCCATGACCCCAACTCCATCAATCATCACAACTACTGATTTTCCCCACATACCTCATTCCCAAGGAGCCATCAGGGAGATGGGCCTTGGAATGCTAGCACACCTGTGTCTCTAGGCTGGGCACCATTCCTTAACTTTAAAAAGAAAATGAGAAGAAAGCTTAGACAGTTCTCATATACTCCCTCTCCCTCTACTCTTCCCTGGCATCTCCATACTTTTTATGCAATTTCCCCTATCATTAACTGAAGTCTACAGTTTACATTGGAGTTCATTCTAGTGTTGTACTGTTCTATTCTTTTTTTATGACAGACGCATGATGTCAGGTATTTGTCATTGCAGTATTATACAGAATAGCTTCATTGCTCTAAAATTCCCCTGTGTTCCATCTACTCAGTTCTACCTTCTTCCTTCTCAAATGCATGGCAACCACTGATTGTTTTACTATCTCCACAGTTTTAACTTTTCTATAATGTCATCTAGTTAGAATCATACAGTATATGGCTTTTCAGAGTGGCTTCTTTCATTTAGTAATGCGCATTTAAGGTTTATCCATATTTTTCATGGTTTGATGGTTCATTTCTTTTTATTGCTGAATAACATTTCATTATCTGGGTGTACATCAGTGCTTTCATCCATTCACCTGTTGAAGGACATCTTGGCTGCTTCCATATTTTGGCAAGTATGGGTAAAGATGCTATAAATACCTGTGTGCAGGATTTTATGTAGACATAACTTTTCAACTCATTTGGGTAAACACCAAGGAAAATGGTTGCTGGATCATATGGTAAGAGTAGGTTTAGTTTTATAAGTAACTGCCAACACATCTCCTAAAGTGTCTGTACCCTTCTGCATTTTCACAGGCATGGAATGAGAATTCTTTTTGCTCCACAGCCTCACTAGCATTAGCTGTTGTCAGTGTAATAAATTTTCACCATTTTAGTAGGTATGTAACAGTATTTCATTTTTGTTTTAGTTTACAACACCATTATGACATATGATAATGAATATTTTTATATAGTGCTTATTTCCTATCTGTATATCTTCTTTGAGTGTCTGTATAGACCTTTTGCACATTTTTAAAATTGGGTTTTGTGGTCTTACTGTTGAGGTTCCAGAGTTCTTTGTATATTTTAGATACAAGTTCTTTATCCAGTATATAGTTTTCAAATATTTTCTCTTGGTGACTTATCTTCTTATTCTCATTCTTAAAATTTAATCTTTATTGTCTTTTTATTCTCTTAAAATGCCATTCATAGAGCAGAAGGTTTTCTTTTTACTTTAATGAAGTCCAACCTATCAATTTCTTTCATGTACAGTGCTTTTGATGTTGAATCTCAAAAGTCATCGCTAAATTCAAAGTCAGCTAGATTGTCTCCTATGTTATATTATAGAAATTCTATACTTTCTCATTTTACATTTCGGTCTATGACCCATATTGAGTTAACTTTTGCGCAAGTTCTAGTGGCTTTTTATAGCTCCTTCTCCTCATTTGTATTCTCACTTTAATGTCACCCCCTCACGGAGGCCTTTCCTGATCCTACCAGCTAAAACGGTTCCTCAGAACCAATCACTCACTAATCCATCATCCTGCTTTTTACCTAACATTATCACTATTCAAAATCTTAGTGTCCTGTACTTACTTACTTGCATGTTTACTTTCTCTTTGTCGAGAATCCAAGTTGCGTGGGTGCCAAGACTCAGTCCTTCTTCACCTGTGCTCTGTCCCTAGTGCCTAACATAATGCTTGGTACATAGTAAGGACGTGGCAAATATTAGGTGACTAAATAAAAGACCAGGAAATACACTTAACCAGACTCTTAGTTGTATCATGAAATATGAAAGACCTTGACGGTCTCCACAATGAATAAGAACAGGACATTTCCAGGAATGAAAACAGAAGAGTACAGAAGAGGAGTCAGGATGAGAAGAAAAGCACAGCCCCTTTGTTTTTTTTCTGCCTGTAACATAAATTAAACCCAGGAGAACCTAGAATATGGTGCCCAGGGAAGAATGTGACTCTTAGGGAAGTTAAATGGTTTGCATGGAAGTGTTTAGAGTCCCTGGTCAATCGCCAATAGATTTTATTTTTAGAGTAGGTCTATTTAATCACTGAACAGTCAATAGAAGACTCAGATAGATTGCGCTTCCTTTCCACAAAATGTGCATTAGCTCTGACTAATTTTAGCTAACTTTCTGTGAAGCAATAATGGAAAGAATGTATGTATAATCTGGATTAGATTAAATGATAAAGTATATTTTTCTCCTATGTAGGAAATAATTATGTGACCCAGTCTTCATATAGTCCCTACTGAATCTTACATCAAGTCAAAAGCCAGAGAGGATTTATAATTGTTTCCTTGGCTGCTGATGGGCCACTATAAAGAGATTTCTTGAGTTTTAAAAGTATCATAGTCAGGTTTGCCTGCCATAGACCAGAGATAAGTGCTTGGTTTATACTCTAGTCATTATAACCAAGGTATTAATGTATCTGTTGGGACTAGTTAGTCATAAACCACTTGAATATTTCCGGTTATTTTTTATAGTGCACAACCTATAAAATTGAATTTATTTTTTGTCTTCCCTACTGAGCTAATAATCCATCTTTCTGCACATGTTTATGAAGGAAGTGAGGGAGAAATATTTACCTTTCAATTGTTTAATAAAGTACATTAATTCAACAATACTTATAGGGCAAACTACTATGTGACTGAAATGGCTCTAAGCACCGTGTGGGATACCAACAAATATGTGATATATTTTTTTCCATTTAAGAAGTTACTGTCTTTCAGGAGAAATAAGATTCAGTTACTTAGAAGTTAGAAAAAAAAACACCAAAAATGATACAAAATACCTGCTAATTTTTTAGTACTTCAAAAGGGACAAATTGGTTTTATGTCCATTATTTTATTTAATTCTCTTAGTAAATTTTGAAGATGTTATTAATGTGATTTTTAAATGGGCAAAATATTATTTACTAGAATTTCAAGTAGGTTTTCTACTGGAACAAAAAATACTGTAATAAAGCTTTAGGGAGTGGATGGGAGGTGGCAAATGGAGGGAAAGACATTCTGGTGGAAAATAATGTAGAAATAATCATATTATTCCAAAAAGGACAAAGAACCAATGTGACTAAAAATAAGTGAATGGCATTTGCATTTATTCTAAAAGTAACCAGTGGAGAAATTATGGCTTAAGAAATAGTCTGGAGACACACGCACACACACACAGTAAGAAGAGAGAGAATATTCATTGAGTATTTATGTGCCATTATATATACCATTGGCTTCTAGATTTCTTTACTGATATATGTCATGCATGGAAGAACAGTACGGAACATTTCTTCCTATTCTATTCAGCAGTCACTTTTTAAAAACAAAACAAAACAAAACAAGAGAGTGCTATGGGCAAATGCTACTGATTGCTTTGACTGAAATTTGTGATTCAACAAATTATCTACTCTGATTATTTTCAAGGGTGTTCAACCCATGGCCCTCAGGCCACATGCAGCCCAAGATATCTGTGAATGTGGCCCAACACAAAATCATTAATTTTTTCAAAACATTATGAGATTTTTTTGTGTGAGATTTTTTTTTGTGTGGGTGATGTATTTAATGCATAGCCCAGAACAACTCGTCTTCCAGTGTGGTGCAGAGATGCCCAAAGTTTGGACACCCCAGCATCCCTAAAATTTGGTGTACTGTCATTAAAATGATAAAATCAATTCTTCAAAATTGCATTTATTGACATTTTGCCAGTTTTAATTTATAGAAGAGTGCTGTTATAAATACAGTCATTAAACATTTGCCTTTTATTAAGATTTTTTTCAGAGAACAACTTGGAAATATTTGAAGTTCACTTTAAATTTGAATTGTAAGGGTGGACCTTCATGTTTGTAGGGTTTCCATGCAATATACAAAGAGTAAAATGTATATGTTTTTTGTTTAAGCATGAAAATTCTAAGTAAGCCAGCATGCTATTATAAAAGGAGCTGCCTAATATTGTCTTCCTGAAGAGAAATGACATTTTGAAACATTTTTATTATAAAATATCATAGCATTAAGATTTTGTAGAGAAGAAAATAATTCAAGCCATCTCATTCCACCACCCAAATACGGTAATTGATTTCTGTTTTAGGTATTTCCTCCTGCTATTTAAATATGTGTCTGTTCTTTGCATGGTTATACTGGCTAGAATTAGTGAACATAGAATTGTGTGTTTTTGCACTAACATGTGTATGTGCATTGCTTAAATAAGTTACATTAGTATTGAATTAGTTAAATGTCTATATTTTCTTAATCTTGCATTTTTATTTACTGCAGTAAATTTCATACACATTTGCATTTGCCAAACTATTTCCACTTACTCTACACCAAACTGTGAATTGTAATGCCATAGGAATGACACTGCATGCACTTTGTTGATCTGACCTATTTATTGGAGTGGGAGGGGTGGTAAAACATAGCTATTAGAGGAGATGTTTTCCCAGGTTCTTCAAAAGGTTTTTATTCAGGAAAAAGCAATTGCAGCAAAGAGAGTCTGTGAGAAGAATCTGCCTCAAGCACTTAAGCTGAAACCGAAAGTCCAAATATTGACCTCAGAATCCTGAAGGGATCTCTTCTCCACTGTTGACTTTAAAATTAACATTTGGTAAAGAAGCTTATCCTGATATGTTTGTTTAAGGGCACATGTCATTTTCTGATCTGGATCCTATGATAAATCAGTGCTAGAGACAGAACTTAGAAAAGAGAAATAGAATGTCATTTGACACTCGGGGCCACTACTATCAATGTGTTTAGTCTCGTAGCTTTTTCCTCACGTTGAGCTTGCGATATCTTTACGACGAGAACTCTGTCATGTTTATTGCAGTGTCCCTCAGAGCAGCAGGTACAATATCAGGCATTGAAAAATGTCTTGAATTGCATAACGTGCCAGTGGAGTTTACTTACCTACATAAATATTCAATTGGCAAATTAGACTTGAAGTGATAGTGCTATTGAACGTTGCCTGCATCTTAACAACTGCTCTCTTCATTCATTTGCATAGTCTTTGTCCAAGTATTTTACAGTTCATAGCTTCCTGTTCAACCACAATCCAGACATACTTAAAAAGTAAGAAATGAAGTCCTTCGGGGGTATTTTTACCTTCATAAAAACTGAGATATTAAATTTGTTGGTTGGTCAAATGGAAGAAGTGTCTTCAGATATGAGTTATCTTTCTGGATGCCAGTCTGAGGATCCATTATATATACCATTATGCCATATACCATATATGAAATACCAAATACCAAATATCAAATCTAGCTTCTAGATTTCTTTACTGACATATGTCATGCATGGAAGAACAGTATGGAACACTTCTTCCTATTCTATTCAGTCTGAGGATGCCTCTCTGAGATAACTCTCTGCTTCCAACATATGACACTTATTATAAAACCAAACTCCTCAAAATGACACACAGGAGCCGCTGTGGTACAGCACCAGACTACCTGTCCTGTTTTTAATCTCTAATCTACCTACCTCTTTCAACAATATTCGCTGCCTTTCTAATCCTAGAATTTCTCAACTCTGTGACATCCTAGAACTTTTCATTTGCTTTCCTATCTGCCAGGAATACTCATCCTTTGATTAGTCCTGGGGCTCCCTAGCCCCCCAGGGTTTTGCAGTAAGTATCTCCATCTTATCTAAAGTAGCTCCTCACCAGAACCGTTTGCTGTCACAGCACCGTTTTATTTCTTTTATAGGACTTACATGATGATAATCATGTTCATCGACTATCTTCTCCAACAAAGAATAAATTCCATGGGTACTGGAAGTGTTTTTTTTTTTTTTACTATTTTCTCGATATAACACTGCCTGATAGAACTTTCTCTACCATTTCCTCTGATATAATAGTGCCCAAATAAACAAGTAAAGTGCAGAAATGTAACATTTAATAATTTAGTATGAGCAACAAATTAATTTGAAGAAGAGACATAATTCTGAAGCTCTTTCACATTTTTGTCTTGAACCAATTACTAGATTGTCTTCCATGTTGTAAGCCAGCCAAACTGTATTATTATTAACAACTGAGGCTCTGGGATATATGAAATTAGATTTTCTAAAGCTAATGATAGAGATAAAAAAGATTTTTTGCACTTTGTTTTTAATAAGAGATAAAAACCTAAATTTATTTTTAAATTTTTTGAATGTAGTAGGTGCTTTATAATATCAAGTATTTTAAATTTCACGCTTACATCAATTTTAACAATTAGCTTGGGAAGTATTTCATAAATTTGGAAGGTTTTTGAGAAGTTATTACTTCTAATGAGTTGAAAGAAAACAATAACTTCAAACAATATTTTAAAACTTTATTAAAATAAGTCCTGGGAGACCAAAATAATAATAACAGCCAGATTTAATTTTATAGGAATTGTGGTGAGCTTTAACAAGTCTAATGGTTGAACTTTGAAAAGTTTTTACTATATACATGATTCTAATAGTATCTATCATACTTCAAAGGAAATCAGCGAAAATAATTTTGGATTAAATAAGGAAATTCATTATTTTAATACACAGTGCTATAGTGTTGACAATATTTCATAGACATGCTGAATTTTTCTGCTTTTCCTTGAAAATGTTATATGATACTGTATCATTTGTATCTGTGTACATTGTTAAATCATCATTATTTGCCAATTTGCTTTTTAATACATGGTACAGGGTAAGGAATAGTGTTAGCCTTCTTTGGCTTAATACAAGCTCAGAATCCAAGTTTTAGAGCTACAAAGGATCACAGAAATCTCGTAGTCTAACCCTTTGTTATATAAAGGCCACCTTTGAGGCCAATTTAAATAACTAGCTTAGGATCTGAAGAATAATTAGTGGCAAAGCTAAAACCAAAATTCAAGTCTTGTAATATCCACTCCCAAACTCTGTGAGACATTATGCGGGCTACTTCAACCTGATATATGCATGGTCGCATAATGGATTCTCTAAATAGGTTGAATAAGCCTTTACTTTGCACTGACAGATTAGTTGAGAGAGGACAAAAAGGATCACACAGGTTCAGATGAAAAATTGATGGGAGCCACCATCTAAATCTAATACTGGCTCAGAATGAGAGGAATAGAAAACAGCAACCAATACTCTGAAATATTTGTATATGGGTGAAAGAGATATAGCCTAGCAAAAGCATAAAAGTATATACAGGGCAATGGTTAAAAATTATTAAAAATTCCAGTGTGCACAAGTCTTCTGTCAGTGAATTGATTTTACTCTGCTTTCCTGGCTGTATAGTTTGTTTGTCTTACCTGCATCAGTTCTTTTGTTGAATTATTTTGATAATTATAGGTGTGAAGCTGTTTCCTTGAGAGTGTAAGGACTTGGGCTAATTCTTGTTAATTTTTTGGCTTAATAATAATACCAACAACAGCAAAAATAGCAAATAGCTATAGCATGCTAAATATATGCCTGCTACAAATTAGCACTATATAACATTGTACATGTTTTCACTCCTTTAAATGCTTTAGATATTTCTAAATATATTACATGTTTGAACTCCTTTAATTGCCACAAAATTCACAAACTTGGTGCTTTTATTATCTCCATTTGACAGATGAGAGAACCAAGGAAGGTATACTAAGTTGTTAGAGCAGGATCAACTCCGGGGATAATATTCTCAACCATTTTTAAAATGTGTGAACTTAGCTTTTTAAAGAGGTTTGACACGTTAGCCAAAACTGCAAGGGAAGGTTGCTTTCCAAACCGATCCTTTCTGCTGATATTGGCAGGATTTTTGCTGCTCTAATAGTTTCCACTTAATGAACAAATTGCTTTAAGTACACATATACCGCTATGGCAATAAGGATAAAGATATTTAGCCAATTTATTTCTCATCTGCATGATTCCAATGCTGCCTATTTGCACAAAAGCATTCTGAATTTAACCTGAAAAAATATAACACTTAAGAAATTAACATTATAAGCTTTGAAAATTACTTATGCATAAAGGGGAACAATAAAATCAGTCATTTATTAAATAAAGCACAGTGGAAGCATTCATTATAATGTTGTTATAAAAACAATGAATAATCAAAATGTGTCCTATTGATTTGAGAGCTCTTCAGTAAGGAGACTACCACATTTAGCAATAAATACCATGCATACATACATACTTACATAAGGATTTTAATAAATGGCCTATTCCCTCATACAGCACTCTTCGTTTTTTGGGGGGGGTTATATCTAGTAGTGAATGTTCTATAAAAGAATCTGCTCCATAAGAAAAAGCATGAAGTAAAGATTCCCTTCTAAGATATTAAAAGGCCTCATTATTTTAAGTCATGTTGCTTTTTCTTCAACCCTTGACTTGATAAATTCCCTCAGTCCTCCAAAGCCAGTTTAATTATCTCATTTCTGAAATTCTCTTTTAGTTCAATCTCTTTTTCCTTTGACTGTTCCAAGTACTGAAATCTATACACCACATTGAGCACTCAGTTGTGTGGTATTTGTGCTGTTAATTATTGATTCCAACTACTATTCTGTGTGTATTAAATAATACACCCCTTGCAGGTGGTGTCTGTCTCAGGTTTATTTAACCCAACGGCACTTACCGCAGATCCATAGGTAAGAGACTCGCAGGAGCACTCCATTTCCTTTGTCTGATCAAAAGTAGTGCATACTGAGTTTGACCCACAATAGCAACATAAGAGGCTCCTGGACTCACTAACTCCCACAGACACACATAACTCACTAACTCACACAGAACACTGTGCTGCTACACACAGAAAATTCTCTGTGAAAGACATTCAGAAACCAGTTGGGCGACTCCTACGCATGAGGTGAATGAGAAAATACCCCCATCCAAACAGGTACAGAAAGGCTGAAATGTCTCTCCCCATAAGCCTCATCCCCAGGACAGAAACATAAAATGAGGAGGGAACTCACAACTCCAGCTTCTCCCTGAGAAGCAAAAGATGTGGGCCCTATATTTAGCACCTCAATTTTTAAGACTCCCATCTCAGGGCACCGTTTCCTCTCAAAGCCAGCAGAACTTGTGTCCACAAAACCCACAAGACAATAGCATCTGGCTCACCAGGACTTTCTGTTCTCCCTCGGCCCCTCTCCGGATAATCAGTGTCTCCCTGAAGGGGCTTGTAAACATGTTTAGCTAGGCACACTAAGAAAAAAGGAAAGAGTACTTAAACAAATGAAATGAAATAAAAGAGGAGACATTACAACTGATACTGCACAAATAAAAAAATCATGAGACTACTGTGAAAAACTATATTCCAATCAATTGGACAACCCAGAAGAGATGAATCATTTCTTGGAAAACTCCAGTTAGCACTACCGGATCATGAAGAAATAGAAAATGAAAGCATAATAAACGTCGTGTGTGACAAGCCCACAGCTAACATTATACTTCATGGTGAAAAGCTGACCACTTTAGGAAGAAGTGATATCTTAACAAACAGTAAGTCTTCTCAGCCATGAAGACATTGTGTCACTCCATTTGGGTAGATCATTTTTAATTTCTCCCAGTAATATTTTGTAGTTTTTAATGTACAGATCTTATGCATCTTTTCTTAGATTTATCCGTAATTATGTTTTGGATGCTATTTTAAAGGTATCATTTTTGAATTTCAAACTCTGATTGATTGATGCTAATATGTAAAAATACAACTGATATTTTAATATGACAATTTTATATTCCATGACTTTGCTAAATGTCCTTGTTAGTGCTAATAGCTGTTTTATAAGTTCCATCAGATTTCCTACATAGATGATGATGATGATTATGTCATCTGCAATAGTAGTTTTACTTTCTTTATTTAAAAAATAAAGCTGAAAGGTTTTTCTCTAAGATGAAGAAGAAGGCAAGCAAGGATGCCTACTCTCACCACCTTATTCCAACATAGCACAGGTAGCCCTAGCCAGAGCAACTAGGCGATAAAGAAATAAAAGGCATCCAAACTGGACAGGAAGAAGTAAAAATATCTCCAGGTACAAATTACATGGTATAATATATAGAATATAGAATATATAGAAAACTCTAACATCTCTACCAAAAACACTGTTAGAAGTAATAAACAAATTCAGTAAAGTTGCAGGATACAAAATCATTATAAAAAATGAGTTGCATTTTATCACTATTAGAAAGATGAATTAAAATAATTTCATTTACAACTGGATCAAAAAGAATTAAATACCTAGGAATACATTTAACCAAGAAGGTGAATGATTTCTGAAACAATAAGACATTGCTGGAAAAGAATTGAAGACACAAGTACATGAAAAGATACTCCATGTTTATGGATTAGAAAAATTAATATTGTTAAAATGTCCATACTACTCAAAGCAATCTACAGATTTAATGCAATTCCTGTTAAAATTATAATGATATTTTTATAAAAATAGAAAAAAATACTAAAATCTGTATAAAACCACCAAGAACCCTGCATACCCAAAACAATTTTGAGAAAAACAAAACTGAACACATCATGCATCCTGGTTTCAAACTGTATTACAAAGCTATAGTAATCAAAACAACATGGCATTGTCATAAAAGTACACACATAGATCAATGGAACAGAATAGAGAATCCAGAAAGACCAGAAATAACATCACACATATATGGTCAATTTATTTATGGCAAAGGAACCAAGAATATTCAATGGAGAGAGTACAGTCTCTTCCATAAATAGTGTTGTAAAAATTAGCCACATACAAAAGCATGAAACTGGACCCCTATCTTATACTTTACACAAAAACCAACTCAAAATAGATTAAAGACTTCAACAAAAGTCCTGAAACCATAAAACTCCTAGAAAAATATAAAAACATAGGGAATCATTTCGTTGGCATGAGACTCGATGATTATATTTTTGTATTTGAGACCAAAATCAAAGGCAACAAATACAACTACAAACAAGCGGGACAATATCAAACTAAAAGCTACTTCACAAAAAAAGAGGCAACCTACAGAATGGAATAAATTATTTGCAAATTATATATCTCATATATTCAAAATATATAAATGACTCATACAACTGAATACCAAAAAACAAACAACCTAACTTAAAACTGAGCAGGACAGCTGAATGGTCATTTTCTCAAAGATGACATACAAATGGCCAGTAGGCACATGAAATGGTGCTAAATTTCACTAATCTTTAGGGAAATGCAAATCAAAACCATAATGAGATTTCATCTAACACCTGTTAGAATGGCAGTCATCAAAAAGACAAGAGACAGTGTTGATGAGGATGTGGACAAAAGGGAACCCTTATGTACTCTTGATAGTGGCAATGTAAACTGGTGAAGCCATTATAGAAAACATTGTGGAGGTTCCTCAGAAATTAAAAGTAGAACCACAATATGATCCCGAAGTCCACTTTAGATATAAATCTAAAGGAGATGAAAATAGTATCTTAAAGGGTACATGCACTCCCATGTTCATCGCAGCATTATTCATAATATCCAAGATATGGGAACAACCTAAGTATTTATCAATAGATGAATGGAAAAAAACATTATAGATATACATATATAGAGATATTTATACACAAACATGGAATATTCAATAATGAGGAAGAAGGAAATTCTGCCATTTGCAATAACATGGATGGCCCTTGATAGCATTATGCTAAGTGAAATAAGCCAGAGAAAGTCATATACTACATGGTATCACTTATATGTGGAATCAAAAAAAAAAAAAAAGAGAGTCAAACTCATAGAAACAGTGGCAAACAGTGCTTGCCATAGTCAAGGACTGGGACAAATAGGGAGAGGTTGGCAAAAGAGTACAAATTTTTCAGCTATAAAATGAATTATGCCTGTGTATCTAGTGTAAAACTGGTAACTATAGTTGATAACACTGTATTGTGTAAGGAAATTTGCTAAGGGAGTAAAGCTTGTATGTTTTCACCAAAACAAACAAACAGAAAGGGTAAAGATGTGAGGTGATGATGTGCTAATTAATGAGGTGGGGAAATCCCTTCACAGTGTGTACATATCAAACCACTACAATGTATACTTTAAATACCTTACAGTTTCATCAGTTAATCCTTAATAATGCTGAATTTTTTTAATGTGCATTTTTATTTGGAGGTGGGCATAGTGCTAATTCATATAAGGAAGAATCAACTAATGATTTCTTCCTCTTTGAGGGAATTTGGCTAGTGTGCTGTTGAGATATATAGAAACAGAAAGTTAAAAATCCAGTCAAATATTTACTAGATTAAACATAATTGATGCCGTCACTGTAAGAAAGTGTGTTGGTTCTCACAACAACTTGTCCAACTTCATCACCAAATTATGCCTTGTCAAAAAATATCTAGTGATTTCAAAATGTTTATATCAATACTTATAAATTTATTTTTTCAAAATTCATGTAAAACCTCAAATAACACTATAGAACTAAACAATATGTTTTAAAAATAATGATGGTAACTTGTTCTAGTGTTCCTTGACATAGCGCTTTAGAATTATTAAAAATGATTGATAAATCCATGAAAGTATTAATACTGCTCATAATAGGCTAATGGTGGAGCACCTTAAATCCCATCTTCCTTGTTTCTTAAATTGAATTGTAACTTCTTTGAATTATTGTGTTTTTCAGTTATTCTAGAATTACTAAATTAGCTAGGAATTAAGGCTAAAAAGATGAACTTGGTGATTAACAAATAAAGTGGTTTGGAAAGGATATTCTAAATCACATATACATTTTGGTATAAGATTTCCTCCATCTCATGATTATATCCACAAAAATCCAAATCTTAGTTACGTTGTCTTTTCTCCTTACATATTTAGTAATGCCAGTACTTTGCATGATCTGCTGTTACTTTTTTTAAGTATGTTTTATTGACTATGCTATTACAGTTGTCCCAATTTTTTTCTCCCTTTTCTCCCTCCCAGTATCCCCCCCCCAACCCTTAGTTTGTGTCCATAGGTTATACATATAAGTTCTTTGGCTTCTCTGTTTTCTATACTATTCGTAACCTCCCCCATCTGTTTTATTCCTACTAATTATGCTTCTTATTCCCTGTACATTTTCCCCTTTCTTCCTATCCCACTCCCCACTGAAAACCCTCCATGTGGTCTGCATTTCTCTCATTATGTTCCTCTTCTAGTTATTTGCTTGGTTGTTGTTTTTGTTTTTGTTTTTTAGGTCCAGTTGTTGATAGTTATAAGTTTGTTGTCATTTTACTGTTCATAGTTTTTTATCTATTTCTTAAATAAGTCTCTTTAACATTTCATATAATAAGGGCTTGGTGATGATGAATTCCCTTAACTTGACTTTATCTGCCCTTCCATTCTAAATGATAGCTTTGCTGGATAGAGTAATCTTGGATATAGGTCCCTGCCTTTCATGCATGACTTGGAATACTTCTTTCTGGCTCCTTCTTGCCTACAAGCTTTCTTTTGAGAAATCAGCTGACAGTCTCATAGGCACTCCTTTGTAGATAACTCTGTCTTTTCCTCTTGATGCTTTTAAGATTCTCTTTTTATCTTTATTCTTGGATAGCTTAATGATGGTGTGCCTTGGTGTGTTCCTCCTCGGGTCCAATTCCTTTGGGCCTCTCTACTGGACTTCCTGGACTTCCTGAAAGTCTATTTCCTTCACCAGATCAGGAAAGTTTTCTTTCATTTTCTGTTCAAATAAGTTCCCAATTTCTTGCTCTTCCTCTTCTCCTTCTGGCACCACTATGATTTGGATATTAGAGTACTTAAAGTTGTCCCACAGTTTCCTAAGCCTCTCCTCATTTTTTTGAATTCTTGTTTCTTCATTCTGTTCCAGTTGGATGTTTATTTCTTCCTTCTGTTCCAAATTATTGATTTGAGTCCCAGTTTCCTTCTCTTCATTGTTGGTTCCCTGTCTATTTTTCTTTAATTTACTTTGGGTAGCCTTCATTTCTTCCTTCATTTTGCAACCAAGCTCAATCACTTCTGTGAGCATCCTGATTACCGGTGTTTCGAACTCTGCATCAGGTAGGTTGTCTATCCCTTGTGGCTTAGCTCTTTTTTTTTTACTTTTGATATGTTCTTTTATTTGGGATATATTTCTTTGTCTTGGTGCACCTGTTATGTTGTAAGGGGGTGGGGCCTTAGGTATTCACCAGGGTAGGGCAACCATGTTATGTTGTGGTGCTACCTGTGGGGGACAGGTCAGAGTGGGAACAATGCCACTGGCTTGCTCCACTCTAGCCCCCCTCTCCAATGAACTCTCTCATGAGACTAGGAGTTTCTCCCACTGTTGTGACCCCCACAGTATTTTACAGCTAGCTTTGAGTCTTTAGTTTCCCAATCAGCCAGGCCCACCTCACCTGTGCAATCTGCTGCCTTGCCACTTGTCCTTCTGCTCAGCTGCCCAGCTCCTTTCTCCATCCCTCCTACAGGTCTGGGTGAATGTTTCTTTAACTCCTTGGCTGTCAGAGTTCCATGCAGTTTGATTTTCTGGCACTTCTGGTTGTTTGTTGTTTTAAAATTGGTTGTTATCCTTCTTTTGGTTGTGCAAGGAAGGGAAGCATTTCAACCTACACCTCAACCTGGCTTGAACTCCTGCTGTTACCTTTTAAACCTCTTTCTATTAATTCTATTAATCAAAATGTTGACTTTGAATGATTGCTAAGCTCTACCCATGTGGCACTTAGAACATCTAAAATTAAAAATAGCTTTACTCTTCACTTTTTGTTTCTTTTAACTTTTCACTATTATCAAACTTATCAGTGACTTTTTTCAGTATTCCATTATAGGAAAAGCATCATGAAATAAAATATATGCTGACAGTTCTAAGATTTATTATTGTATTTGATATATTCACGTTTCGAAGAGTGATGTTCCACAGTTAAATGAATACAAAGAGATTAAATCTCCTTACAAGGAATTAATCCTCTCAGAGTGGTATCTTTTTTCCAGCACAGTTTGATTGGACCATAATTGGGTGTGGGCTCTCAGAGATTTCAACATCTGCTCATCTACTTTAGGTAGAATTCTTTTGGTCTTAACACCTTAAAATATAGATTTTTTGTCTAATCATTGTAAGTGAATGCATTCACATTAGAGCATTTCAATAAAAGTATCAACACCAATAGAAAATTACATTTTGGAAGTAGATTTGATTCATGTACTTGAAAAACCAGTGTGTGTGAAAATGTAAAAGTCAAATTTCCATGCATATTAGCTTCGAGTGTTTCAACTCACATGCCAACTAAAGTTCTGGGAGAACCTGGCTCTAGTTCTGTCAGTGAGCATCTGTCCACTCGAGTTAATAACTTGCCATCCATCAACCATGACTATGGGTGCTCTCTAGCCTGAGTCAAGAGCAAATCATGGATTAGTCACAGAAACTCCATTGAAGACCCAACATTTGACTGTATATATTCCATTCTTCCCTAGCTATAAATAGCCTACTTTATATGTATACATACAGTCTCTATAAAGTCTCTCTTTCCCCCAAAGAAAGGGAGTTTATCAAACAAGATATATAACACTGATGTCTGATCTTACAGACTTTCCCAAGGTGCCTGTCTGACACCAAATTACAAATACAACTATTGGATTCCTGACTATGTAACCAATGTCAACTGCTCTAACACACATGTAATTATACTACCTCACAGAATGGAGAATGCTTGGTTTATTTCAGAATAATGGTTGTGCCCATATTCCTGTGTGGGCAGTGAATCTAGTCATGGGCACAGTACTATTTGCACAGGTTTTGCTGAAATCAGGCCCATCAACTATGGCGAGGTTGGGGGTAGAAGAGGTGGCACCCAGACTCAGCATTAAGAGTCAGTTCACATGCATGATAGAGAGTGTTGAAGTCCATCACCTCACTGCATTTTTGAGACCAGATCTCTGCTTTCATCACTGCTTTCTAAGAATCCATGCAGTTGACACCCAGGGAAAGAAAGCAGGCAGGGTATTTTATGGCTGATGAATCTGAGTGGTAACTACTGATCAATGCATGCTTTACAACAGATTTTCTGTGCATACCCATGTGATGGGGAAATAAGTTTAATTTTAAACTTATTTCATACTCTAATGAAACATCTTTGTTTCTAACTAGCCTTTCTTAAGTGTGTGTATATGTGTCTTTGTGTGTGTGTGTGTGTGTGTGTGTGTGTGTGTGTATTTGCATCTTACCAATAATAAAAGATCCTTAAGGGATTTTGAATACTCTCCCTTCTTAATCTCTCCCTAACTGGAAAATAAGGTACATGAAATCAGACCAGGCTGACCAATCTGTTACACATTCTCAAATCATTTTCTTGGCCATGTTCAGTTAATTTGTCTTTTAAAGTTTCCCTTTAATTCAGCAACATTTTCCCCCCAGTTTGGCCACATTTTATTTTTAAAAAAAATTTTAAATATATTTTATTGATTATGCTATTACAGTTGTCCCGTTTTCCTCCTTTCACTCCCCTCTACCCTGCACACCCCCTCCCACCCACATTCCCTACCTTTAGTTCATGTCAATGTGTCATGGGTTCTTTAGCTTCTACATTTTCCATTCTATTCTTGCCCTCCCCCTGTCTGTTTTCTACCTACCATCTATGCTACTTATTCTCTGTACCTTTTCCCCCTCTCTTCCTCCCACACCCCTGTTTCTATCCCTCCATGTGATCTCCATTTCTGTGGTTCTGTTCCTGTTCTGGTTGTTTGCTTAGTTTGTTTTTGTTTTTGTTTTAGGTGTGGTTGTTAATAATTGTGAGTTTGATGTCATTTTACTGTACTTGTTTTTTATCTTTTTCTTAGATAAGTCCCTTTAATATTTCATATAATAAGGGCTTGGTGATGATGAACTCCTTTAACTTGACCTTATCTGAGAAACACTTTACCTGCCCTTCCATTCTAAATGAAAGCTTTGCTGGATAGAGTAATTTTGGATGTAGATCCTTGCCTTCCATGTTTTGGAATACTTCTTTCCAGTCCCTTCTTGTCTTTAAGGTCTCTTTTGAGAAATCAGCTGACAGTTTGATGGGGACTCCTTTGTAGGTAACCATCTTCTTATCTCTTGCTGCTTCTAGGATTCTCTCCTTCATTTTAATCTTGGTTAATGTAATTATGATGTGCCTTGGTGTGTTCCTGCTTGGGTCCAACTTCTTTGGGACTCTCTGAGCTTCCTGGACTTCCTGGAAGTCTATTTCCTTTGCCAGATTGGGGAAGTACTCCTTTATTATTTGTTCAAATAACTTTTCCACTTGTTGCTCTTCCTCTTCCTCCTCTGATACCCCTATAATTTGGATGTTGGAACATTTAAAGATGTCCTGGAGGCTCCTAAGCCTCTCTTCATGTTTTTGAATTCTTATTTCTTCATTCTTTTCTGTTTGGTTGTTTCTTTCTTCCTTCTGGTCCACTCCATTGATTTGAGTCCCAGTTTCCTTCCCATCACTATTGGTTCTCTGTATATTTTCCTTTATTTCACATAGCGTAGCCTTCATTTTTTCATCTAATTTGTGACCAGATTCAACCAATTCTGTGAGTATTCTGATCACCAGTGCTTTGAACTGTGCATCTTATAGGTTGGCTATCTTTCTGTCACTTAGTTGTATTTGTTCTGGAGCTTTGATCTCTTCTTTCATTTGGGCCATTTTTTTTGGTATTTTTTGGTATTACGCACATTTTTTAAATTTTTATTGTTCATTTACAGTTGTCCCCACTTTTCCTCCATTACTCTCCTCTGCCCTACCCACCCCCACCTCCCACATTCAAACCCCCCCACCCCCACATTGTCTTTGTCTTTGGGTCCTTTATACATATCCCTTGACTTGACCCTTCCCCTTCTTTCCCCCATTGTCCCTCTCCCCCCCTACCCTCTGGTTACTGTCAGTTTGTTCTTTATTTCCATGTCTCTGGTTCTATTTTGCTCACTTGTTTGTTTTGTTGATTAGTTTCCACTTATAGGTGAGATCATATGGTATTTGTCTTTTACTGGCTGGCTTATTTCACTTAGCATAATTCTCTCCAGTTCCATCCATGCTGTTGCTAAGGGTAGGAGTTCCTTCTTTCTTTCTTTCTACTGTGTAGTATTCCATTGTTTAAAATTAGGCAACTTTAAAATGTTATGTTGTCCAAGAAATAATACAGTCACTCTTTTGTGGTCAGAATGCACAACTAAGCTTCTCAGTCTACACAGTATACTTAGTGACAATGTGAAACCTACCCTCATACCCCTCTAACTTTTTTTAAATAGAAAGAATGAAAAAGAAATTGTTGTTAGATGGAAAAGATTAATACTGTGTGCATTTAAAAATGAAGAATTGTAAACCTTCCAAGATTAAAGTGTTTCCATACTAATAAGTTGAATTATTCAAAGAAAAAACACAATATTTTATATGGGCTTTAGTGTGTGAATTATTTCCTTTGTGATGAAATGATCATGTTTAATGATGTGAATCATAATTTTTAACAGTTATGATAAATCTCTTAAACTCAAACTGAAAATTATGTGTCAAAGGCTCTCAAATTAAAAACAAAAGAAATACCCTCCCAGGATGAGTTAGTAATTTTTAGAAATGCATTATCTCTCAGTTTATGCACTTGAATGCCACTTGGTAAATTCACCTGCTGCAATAATGTGTACTTTGGTTTCATGCAGAGGTAAACATAGCTCATTATATCCTTTTAATAATTTGAATCCAAATGGCTATGGAGAGAATAATTTTTATCCTGGGTGAATTTGGTCATGTCTCCACTGTGTGTCTGGGCCTGACTTTTAGCCCTTTGCATAGGGCTCTCGGTACCACATTTATTTCATATAGGGTTAGAACACTCCAAATCAGATCAATCCCTCTGTATGTGCTCATGGATGGGAACCTATATACCATCCTCTCTCCATGTGTTTGAGCCTGCTAAGCTGCACTGATTTCTAGAAATTTGACCATCCACTCTAATGATGTTTTATCACTTTATGTATACGGAGCCAGCAATCTAGGCTTAAAATATGAGTGATTGAGACTTATTTTTAGGAGTATCATTCAGTTACTCTAACCAAAATGTGTAAAGCAATGGAATCTAATTAGCACCTCATTTCTGTATGGACATTCCATGTGTTGCTTTGAGGCAGATTCCCGAAGTTCATTTCTGCAGCAGCAGATCCTACTGACAAAGCATTCATGTCAGGTGACCACTGTCAAAGCAAAGTGGAAAATGAAAACAACTCCTTTTTAAAGAAATTGTAAGCAAAATAAATCACTTAGGTTAAAAAATATGACTACAAAATAAATAAATAAATAAATAAATAAATAAAACTGCTTGGACATATCTCGCTACATCATTTTAAATAAACAAACTGGTTAAAATTGTTTCAAGTTAACAAAACATATAAATTTTTAAAGCCAGGTAACTGGTTCAAACCAAACCAAAAATCTACTTTGATAAATTTAATTTATGATCTATCTATGTAAGTGCCATCTTTAAGAAAATTAAAATTACCACTAATACTGTAAATATACATTTATTGTGCAATATACATTTGTTGGTTTAGCTAACAGTGATATGTGCATTCCTGAAAGGGCCTTTGTGAATTCAAAATTACTTCTTATTTAACTTGAAGGAAAAATTTTCTAAATCTTTCTTTTATCCTCTGCCAAACAATTCCCAAGGATTCAATTACATTTATTTAGGTATTTTCATAAGGTATATTTTAGAAAACTTCGCTAAAATTTTTCTCTTTTTTGTGTATAAAATTGAGATATGCTTTACCAATCGTAAGCCTGTTGTAAGACCTAAATATGCCTTATATACACAGCTTTGGCACATTAGAGTTCCATAAATGTTAGCTACTATAAAAAGTTTTTTAATTATTCTATTGATTATCTGTAATATTCACTAGTTTAAAAGATATTTCACAATTAAATCTTATTTTTTCTCTTTTATGTTGTTTCTTTTTTGCTTTTTATATTATTAGACTACAGCCTGTATCTTTATTAAGATACCTATCAATATTCCTAAGTAATTTAAATAGATTATTACTAATTCAAATATTTCTATGCACTAATAATTATCCAAATTAAACCTACTCCATAGTGGCATTATTGACTTTTTACTGGAGGTATTATATTTGTATCTAGGCCTGATAACTTTTCATTTAGAATGACTCTTTTGTAGTCCAGAGACTAACATTCAGTTGTTATTGCATACTACACTGGGAATTTGAAAATTAGCAAACTTGTCTTACTTCATTTTTGACAATAAGTACATAATTCAATTTTGCCTTGGATTATGCTTTCTTAGAAATGGAATCATTACTATCCTAACATTTTCACACATTTAAATTATTTTTCTTTTTAAGTTAGTTCCATTTGTGTAATTATGGTTTAGTAGCATGATGTTAAAACTTACGGAGGACAGTTAATGTTAATATTTAGTTATACTTATTCATGTACAATTTTAAAAGTCATTTCAGGAAACCTAAAATTTACACTAAGTGCTCACTTTATTGTCTCCAAATTCTAAAACATAAATAAAACCCCGAAGTTTTACTTTGAATTTCAGTTTTAATACTTTTAACAGGAGCACAGACTTTAGAGTCTGTCTGTCTATCTGTCTGTCTGTCTGTCTGTCTGTCTCTCTCTCTCTCTCTCAGATTTGAACCCCAGCTCTGCCACTTACCAGAAAAAAAAAAAAAACTTGAGAAAGTTACTTAATATCTTCTTGAATAAATTTTTGACTTTGGAAAGATGAGTGCTTTTAGGATAAGTGGAGGTGGGAAGAGAGGAGATTCCAATAAAGTGAAACAGCGTAATGAAGGCATGAACAAGAAGTAGTCAGGAGACCCAGAGAAGTGTTGACCAAACCAGAGGGTGCACATGTGTGATGAGTTAGGAGATGTTAGGAAACAGTAGTTCGATTGGGTGGGTTCACCCAATGAAAATCCTTGAACATTGAGAAAAAAAGCTGAGCAGAGAATGGAGGCTGTTTTCAGAGGTAATTCATTTATGTAAAAAGAAGAATAAACTGTGTTATTAAAGCAACAAAATAGCTACTGTATTATCTTGATGTGTAGTAAAGAAGGTTTAACTATATATATATTTAGTTATTATATAAACTTCTATGTGTGTGTATATGCATGTACATTTATATAAATTTTATATGTATATAGTTTATTTTGCATATATAAATATATAAAAGTTTATTTTTTATACATATATTAAAACTGGAACATTGCGAGTGTCTTTGGAAGGAAGAATTGCCAGAATGGAGGCTTCCGAGTCCATCAGTTCCCAATCACCATTCCTAGTTCCAGCTATTTTTTTCTGTGTTTCAGGAGCAGGAAAGGGTTGACATCTCAGTGAGAGAGGCATCTGTGAATGAGCAGGAGGTGTTAGAGGCAGAGCAGTCAGGTACTAGCTGTGCCATCCTGAGTGGTCTTTTTTTGTGCAGGCACAAAAGAATAGAGTCCTATACCAACTATTTTCTTTTATACCTCTTAACAGCATATCTGAAAAACCATGCCTGCTGTTGAATTTATGAATAGACAGTATTTATTATTAAACCCAGTAAACCGATCGAGAAACTATTACTTCCTAGTCTTGGTTCAGGTATCGTAACCTCAGTTTGAAAAAATTAAAAATGTTTCACTTCCCTCCAAATAGAACTAAAACCCTGAGTGATTTCATCTCAAATATGAGGTCATCTAGGGAGACAATGTGGCTACCTTGAGGTGAAGACATTTTTTTTTCCTTTTTATCAAATCATACACAAATATTTCTTTTATGGCTTTGGCCATGCATATTTAGTTTAATATGGAAGTGTACTTTTCAAGGCAGCACAGACCTCTGGCTTCTAATCCAATGATAACGGTGAATGAAATGAGATTAGAATATATCTTGTCATTTATCTGCACTCACTTGTTTTGTTCATGGAGCATTAATAATGGAAGAGGATATTGTACTGATATTTTCGTCTTCTACGTGACCAGCTTCTTTATTATACTAGCCACGGTCACCTTGGTGACCATGTTCCCTTCTGACCTTTCTTTTTAAAGGTTTTCTTTCCAGCTTATGAATCCCAGGTGCCTTAATGAGTGCCTCTGTAGGTAGCCTATCATGCCATGTTGTAATAAAGCAAAACAGTACTCCAGAAATGCGACACAGCAGTAATCCTATTGAGGAAGGCAGCCCCTATCAGAGATAACATAAAGAACAGTTTCAGTGGGATGGGAGAACATTGTGGCTCATCCATGGGATACTGAGCAAAGGACTCTCTTAACCTCATCAGCAGGTAGCTGACTGTAGGTTGCCAGTTTTCATATGCTTAACGTGCTACTGTTCAATGACGAGCAGTTGCTCTTGACTGCTTTGTTGCTAACGCCTTTTGGGGGCTCTTTTAGCAACAACCAGTAATGAAAGTTTTAGTAACTGCAAAGAAATTTTCCATCCTCCCCCTACCTCCATAGGTCCTGAGATTTGAATAAAACGTGTTTTTGGTTTTTAAGAAAATACTTCCTCCATTACCTTCTGTCACTCTAAACCAGATTTCTCGATTCTTCAATACATATAGTTTAATTTAATTTTTTAACTTGTGTATTTTGTCTCAAGATTTTATTAGGGGTTACATGATATAAGTCCTCATATGCTGACCCTCATCCAGTAACTTCAAAAGCAGCGGATATACTGCCCACATCTTGGCCATGGTCACGTTCCTACCTTCATGCTTAAATCTGCTGTATTCAGCACTTCACCAAATGGTCAGTAAGCCAGATACTGCCAGACCCTGCACAAAGAGCACTGCGATCCAAATTAGTTAATTAAAAAGTTCTCTTATTAATCCAGTAATAACTAAACTTTATGCCATAGTCAGTAATACATAATGAAACACAGAAAGTATATAAAGTACCTTTCTTTGTTACAAACACCCCAGGTTGTAGTGCCTGCCCCTAATTCCTGGATGTAAAGTGTGGGTATGTTTGCATTCCAGAAAATTAGAGCAGGAACCCCATTACAGATAGTAGGGTGCGGCCTCCCGACTTGGTGATTTAAAAGGCACATCCCAGAGGAAATGGTCCATTCTCTAACCAAGGTCCCACAGAAATTGTGGGTCAACATAAGGATAAGAATCCAGGCTTTCTGACTTCCAGCCCAATGTTCTTTCCACTTCATTTTACTGCCACGAAGTACAAATCATTAACATTAGCATAAAAAGTAATTGGAGCACATGGTCCATTGAAGACAGTCTATGGAATAATATCAGAGATGATCCAAGCCCAGGAACGTAACCATTATGATGCGAACTCAACGACGGGTCTCCCAAATGAAGCGAGCGTAACTCTTAACTCATTCTGCTTGATGAGAGATACCTGTCAGCCCCAAGATCCCCAAACCTCCATTAGTACATTTTTAGAACAATTTAGATTCTTTGATTTGCAGTCTTCCCAAGGGTTACTTCTAAAAGTGATGTAGATAACAAGGGGTTAATTAATTCACAAAACAAGTACACTAAAGGCAGGGAAGTTCCAGAATAAATTCATTAGTTCCACTTTGTTTCCCGGCATTACATGTAGCCACAGGCAGGGAGTAAAAGTGACTAATGTCTGTCTGGGTCCCTTTTTCAGAGTAGAGGAAAACTTTTCCAGTCACTGTCCCCAGTAGATTTCCACTTATGGCTTATTAGTCAGAATTACATCACATGTCCTTGTCTAAACCAATCACTGTCAAGAAAATGGAATTACCACAATCAGTTTAGAGTTACCAACCTTTATTTCCCCTGAAGCAAAAAGCCTCCAAGTATCTGGACAAAATCAGAGTTCTGTTAAAGAAAAAGAATTAGGATATATTTGAGGGAGGAGGATGATCAATTAGTATAATTTGGTATAATTTTTTTAATTACTAAGCATGTATTTCTTATGGAAGATATTTAGGACATAAGACATTATCAGAACCCAGGGTTCATCAGCATCTGACAGGTGATACCACTCACCACAAGTCTGGAAATATCTGTTGCATCCAATAATGTGGCACCTGGGAACAGGTATTTCTGTGCCAATTATGACTGCATACCATATTGGAGGAATCATTATTCTACTTGCAGGAAAGGGAAACTCAGCAAATATTTGAGGACAAGACTTAAGCAATAATGGAAGTGTTCATTCATTTTCCCACCCCTGCCCCTGAATAATCTCATTGACTCTCCCAGAAATTGTACTTGGTAAAGGATGTAACCTCTTTAACAGTCAGGCTCGAGGGCAGCCCAGAATTTAGACCAGACTTAACATAGCCAGATGGTATTTTAAAGTTTGCAAGTGGGGTGGGCAGAGGTAAGAACGGGCATTGTGTCTTCAAAGCACATTGAATAGACTCCTTTGGCTCTAGCAGGGAGTTCCTGACATAGGTCAGAACCTAACCTGAAGGGGGGAATGAGACAGGGGGAAGGAACTAGGTCAATTACATGCATCTAAAAAGATGTCATTGCTTTTCAGCCTTCTTCACATTGCTTTCATTTTCATTGCCTCTCCTAAAGCACCCTCCTTGTGTTGCTAGAAACCTGTAAGTGACCATAGTACCTTAAGTGCACTTGGGAAGCAATGCCAGTCTTGAGCAATCTGTCCAGGAAAAGCAACTGGTTTCCCCTCCTCCCAGTTATGCTTCAAAGCATTGTGAAGGTTGTGTCAGGTTTGGTTCTGAAGGCCTCCTTAATGTTAGGCTAGATTACGTGGATTTTATACCAATGCACTAAGAAATTCGGAGGAAGTGTTTAATTACAGCAGTGAAAGAGTGGAATCAGGGCTTTAGGGAGACGAATGCGGTTCGGACTATGTAAGGCAGGAGAGTGAAACAGGCCTAGGCACTGAAGGCGGGGAGTCAGTCAGTGAAATACCGCACAGGTCAGACAGACGTGCTGAAACCCCAAACCAAGGAGGTGCTTCAAGGAGAAGGAGCCATTGCAAGAGAATAATAATAGGAATTAACGAAGGAATGTATGTGGAACACTGGGTGGAAGCAGGAAGTAGTACAAGTTGATCTAGTGGCCAGAGCTGAGTGACAGAAACAAGGATAGAAATGGATATTTTTTTAGAAGAATCTATGGTTTTGTTTTTTTTTGTAACCTTGATAAGCCCTTGAAGGAAGAGAGAGCATTCTTCTCTTCCCGTCTTTGTTAACACCAGAATAGCTAACACAATGCCTGGAATATAGTAGCTGTTCAGTAATATTAGAGAATACAGGGAAGGCTTAGTCATCAATAACCTGCTGTTAATATATCTCAGAAACTATCATATGACAATCATAAATTCACAGTGAAACTACTTCATTTCATAAATCATTTTTCAGAATAAACTTTATAAAAGAGATATCTTTACCTATAACATAGAGCGGTGATTTTTAACCCTTTTCATCTCATGGAACACATAAACTAATTGCTAAAATTCTGTGGCACGCCAAAACATATGTTATATTTTTTGCCAATTTGAGAAAAAAATAGGTATATTTTTTATTCTTTTACACTGGATGGCTATGGTTGTATTGGCTGTTGTCTTTTTTTTTTTTTATCTGACAATCTAAGGGAAAAGAAGTCAGTGTCCTGTCTAAATAGTCAGGTAGTGCATGTTTTAAAAATTCCTGTGGCACATGGGTTGAAAATCGCTGACATAGAGTATTATCTGTTGTCATACTCCTTAAAATATCTGACTGGTGCCAGGAAGCTGCACACAGGATGCCAAGCCCAGGGGAGGTTGGCCTATCGGTGTTCATCTTCCAAGGTCAACATTGCTCTAGAGACCTCGTATGATTCAGCCCCTCCAGACTTGCCAGCCTTCTCTCTGACATTTCATCCTGGTCCGAACCCCAGTTCTCTCTGTCCAGCTGCAGTGACTCTTCTCATTTCACGTCACTGTGCTCTTTCCTTTGGGTCTTTATCCTGAACGTTTTTATTCCGCTTTTACCTTTACCTAGTCCAGTCCTGCTCATTTTTATGATTTCAGCTTAGTTATTTCCCTCCAGAACTTTGTGTACTCTCAATCTGGGTTAAGGGCCTTTACCTGGTCCCATGGCATGCCAGCCTTTCCTCTCACAGCACACAGCATACAGCACACTGTTTAATTGCCTCTTTGCTTATCTACGTTTCTTTCTTGTTAACCACACTGTTACAAGCCCATAGTACATAGCCTGGTACTTAGCTGTTGCTCAATAAACATTACTAAATCAATTTATGCATTAATTAATGAAGAGAAATAATTTGAAGTTTCATGGTTAGCAAACTTATAAATGTTTGCTAGAGAGGCCATAATCCTCTTACAGAATCACATAAGCCTGTTGATATGTTAGTAAATAAGTATATTGTCTATAGATGGGAATACAATGAAAATCCTACAGTAAATAATATTTCACCTAGTTTGTGCTTCAGTGTTTCCTTACTAGAACTAAAAAAAGAACAAGATAATGGCTGTTAGAGAAAGAATAGTTACAATGTCTTCATCAGAGATGGGTTTGTGTAACAAGACTGTGACTGAAAGAATGTCACATATGGGGTTTAATAAAGCAATGGCATAGGAAGAATAATTGTCTTCATGTAGCCCAGAAGAAGAAATTTGCAAAAATCATGAATAGACACACTTGTGGTTGCAGTCAGCTTACGCTTCTCTTCAAAAGGTCGTGTTTCCTTTGTCTTCTTTTGGGCGTGCTGCCAGATCAGATACAATGGTGAACCCCATATAAATATAAACTTGACATCTCTCATCTTACACAAGTTTTTTTTTCCTTTTTTTAATTCAAGTACAGTTCTCTCCATTTTCACCCCACCACACCCCACTCTGCCCCACCCATCCCCCCACCCACCCTCGAACCTACCCCCTTTGGCAAGTTTTGTAATTGAGCCAGTCAAATACTTCCTAAAACCTAACATGTGGGGCATACAGCCCCTTATCTCAAGGAAATCAGGCAGGGGATAATACTAATACCAGTAAGAGTAATCACGAGTGCTGAAGATAAGCCTAATTAGTGCTGGTTTATAGTACACACAATATGTATGCAGTAGAACTCTAGATCATTAAAGGCTCAATTAGTCGGGCAAGGCCATCTGTGCTTAGGATCATTTATTCCACTACAAGTTGGCGTGAACTAAAGATTTAACCATTTTGACCACTGGCAATAGTAGTTGACTTCTGGGAAGAGGGTACAAAAGCATACTTTGTTGATGTTGATGTTTATATTTTCAGGTAATTATTCTTGGTACAATTCTATCTAGGGATACAAAATATGGCTGCTCAGACCCACACAGTCAAAGGTGGTGACCCTGCTTCTACCCTATTCAGTAGGTTAGATTGACCTATTGCTCAAATGGTTTCAACTTACTTAACCACTATATATTGGAAATGTAAATTCATGAATTATAACTTTTATCCTAATTATTTTAGATCATTTTTTAATTTACAAAAGTGCTAGCAGATTCCAATAATAAATCTGGAACATAATTTTCTTTATTAAAATATAATTGCTTATTACACTGGAAATTATTCGAAATTCAATAAATGTTACAGATGATCTCTCTATGTTTGTATAAATGATATTTTATTGATAAGAAAATTCAAAGTAGTTTCAAATTAATTAATAGGTAAAGGGTCTAAATAGCTCCACTTATCCTGAAGGTTAAATGTGGGATTTTTTTGAGAAAACCCTCTGTGGTCCCAACCTGGATAAGCTTTTTATTTTTTTGGTGCTTCCATAATACTTCATTCATACATTGCTGTTATTTCAACCTCCTAATGTATTTCTGGCTTTTAAGTTTAAAAAGTAACCTTTGTTCTTTTGAAGCAAATGAATCTATAGAGTTACATTGGGTTGGCCAAAAAGTCCCTTTAGTTTTTCTGGTAAAATAAAAGACACATTTTTCATTTTCACCAACTTTATTGATTTGGATATTGTGAGTATGTTGGCTATCTCCCGCTAATGGCTTCTAATGCATAGAGGCCAGAGAGGCCTCTAAATACCTTCCAATGTATAAGACAGCCCCACAGCAAAGAATTATTTGGCCAAAATGTCAATAGTAACAAAAAAATCCGCAAATCTCATTTGGCACTTTTGATCAGTCACAGCATCTTCTCCATACAATGGACAAATCTTTTGTGTGTGTGTGTGTGTGTCTCAGTTGAGTTTTTACCTTTCTTGAAATAATAAAAAGCATAATACGCCAAAAAATGTTGCATATCTTCTTCCATCTTCAATATTAAAATGGCTGCACAAAAATTCACAAATTTGATAATTTTTTAAATACATGCTGATATGACAGCTGTCACAGTACAATCTAACAAAGTTGTTTCAAATGGCGTTAAAGACAACTAAGCACTACTAGAGCCATCTACGGGAAAAACTAAAACTTTTTGCCCAACCCAATATAAGGAAAGATCTAGCAACCTCCTGCTTCCCTCTTCCAAACCCAGCTATCCTGCATTAGAGAAAAAATTCTGTAGGTTTTCTTCCACATTTACCCCCTTCTTATATATATTTTTTATTAATGCTGTTACCACAGTGATTCATAATTACTTGATTATGAATCAAATAACCTGTTCTGTCTCTTGTAGTCTTCCAATGATCCTCAATTCTTGAGGCACATTAGAATCACCTAGGGAAAGTTGTTAAGAAATTCAAATACACTGACATTCTCTCCCCAGAATCTGATTTTGTTGGCCTGACTCACGGAGGTGAAAGCCAGGTGTGACTTTTTAAAAACCATCCCAAGTGTCAATGACATCTGATACATCTGTGTAGCTCCAGTCCCTTCTTCTTCCTAATCTTGAAGTTTCATTAAAAAAAAAATGGATCCATAGTTGTTGAATAAATTGATTCCTTTGTTTTTAAAGACACAAGAGTACCTTGATTAGCTGTCATGGAGAAAACCAAAATCTCACGTTTCTAATTTGCACACAGAAATGCCTCACTTCATGGGAAAAAATACATCTCAGAAAAAAATTGATGCCAAAGTGTATTTCCAAAAAAGAAATTACATTTCCTGTAGTTGTATAGAAAGTTAGAATATATTTTGGGTGGAGGAACAGCTGGCTCTAAAAAAGTTGAAATTCTGAATTTTAGTGAACATTTCAGATATAATTAAATCATAGTAAAAATAGTCATGCTCCCACTTCATCTACCATGAGAAAAGTGCTAGCCATTATTTGTAAAAATTGAAATTACGGAGTGATAGTTCCTTCTTCAGGGGAAAAAGTGGGTTGGCGATCAGCCATGCCTGGCAGTAACCATCTTTTGCTCACGATCACACTGCAGACCCAAAGCCTGGAACCGGCCTACTTCCCAGGACCACTGAGTGATCCATGTAGGGACCAAGACCATTCCTCTAGATTTGTTTCAAACTGAAACGCAGAGGTCTCTACAAACCCAGTTACTGAGTGGTGTAAGAATTTCTTTTTCAAATAACTAAAAGCTGTGGGGTCTCTTGGGGGGACTCACTTCATTATTTTTAGTTCTTTCATGCAAAGGAATTTATTGTGTGCTTTGTTGCTTATTCTCGACCGCTGGTTCTTGATTATTTGTTGAAGTCTATCTGCCCTGTTGTGGGCAGCTGTTGACATTGTTTATGTAGAGTCTGTCCTATGGTTTTTATCCTGACATAAAAAGCCTGTTCTTTCTCCTGTGCCCTCCTTCTCTCCCCACCCCACTGAGTTTCAGATTGCTTTTAAAGGGTGATCCGGCAGCCTCTGTGGGTACTGGCATTACAAAATGCCCTTTCTTCATTTACTTGTGAAATGTTTTTAAAGAATATTATTTAAATGGTTACACTTGTATTTCAAAAAAAAAAAAAAAAGAAACTATCCATCTGAAAGGATAAGGGGAGATCCAGACCAAATATCAGGCCATATTTATCTCAGGCGGGGAATTGGGGCATATTTTAACAACTTGGATAAGTAGAGAAATAAGGAGTTCTAACTACTGTTTTTTTTTTTTTGAGCTCCCACCTGGCACCCTTAAATGTATTAAATCAAGGATTTTTCTCCCCATGATAAGTTAAATAGCAGGTGTGGTACTTAACGAACTGCAGCAATTTGGGCTTATTGGTGTGGCAAATAGATTGTGATATTCATTTCCAATTAAAGTTCTTTTTCAGAGATCAATGAAGCACATTTTCACAAATTGAATTACACTAAACTAATAAACAAAATTCTCCCATCTCCAGTGATGGCAAATTATTATTTCCTTAACATTTAAAAACCCATCACACTTAATTATAAGATGCAAGTGCTAGGAAGGATCAAATATTTATTTACCCATATGTTTGTGTTTCACCCCCAATTTTATAAGAAAGGTAAGGAACATTCAATATCTGTAAGGAAGCTGTGTAGGAATAATTTTTCAAACCTGAATTTTTTTGGTCTTTGATCCATAAGCATTTTTTTAATTTAGTAAATCACATGCTTGCCTTAATGATCAAAAGGTCTGCTATTTGGTAAATTAGAAAAGAATCTGTTACAGAGTTACCTTTAATTAATGAATGCACCACATACATTTACATCAGAAACAATGGGATTGGTGCAAAAAGCACGGCAGTTTAGGACTTTGCCTTTACATCCACTGAGTTGCTTCAGAAATATTAATATGTTAATTTAGCAGTTTTAAATGCCATTGGTTTGTTCAAAGAATGCATAAATGCTGTGACACTCATTTTCAAGGACTTTCTCACCTCTCACCTCCTCTTAATATTTGTTTCAAAGTATACTTCCAAGGAAACCTTACACACTTGCATAGTTTTCATTTTAAAGCTTTTAATGTCTTGCTATTAATGCAGGAGAACAGAAGTGGAGCTGCCTCTGAAGCCAAGGGTGGGATTCGCAGATGCGCTTCTATTTTCAAACAACAAAACGGGGTATTTGGTGGGTATGCACATGCCAGGTTTCTCCTGAGAAAATCCTAGAACTTAAGAATACTTTCCACACCATGGTCTGCTACTTCTCAAGATGTTTTCTGGTAGCTCATGGGACTGACTGTATATTGTGACATTACTGAAATGAGAAATGGCTCATCGATAATACTCTCAAGCTGAGTGGTATTATGGTAACTTGCCAAACCTTGTCTGTGTGGTCTCTCCAAAGAAACCCAGCGTAACGGGAAAAATCGAGGCAAATATTAAGAGAAAATGTAAAGAAAGATTCCTCTTTGATATCCCACTCCACCCCCTCCTTTTCCCTCTTCCACTAATCCCACCCTTCTCTCCCGTGAATCACCTTCTTATGACACCACTTTCAGATTTTATGGGTCAGTAATTTAAAAGGAAAAAGTACTGTGGGTGTTTGTCCAAATCTTTTGATAAATAAAAGGTTAAACACACATATACATGCATGTTGCACATTACCGTCTGCTATCATCATCATCATTTCATAAAAGAAATGAAGAAATAGTAGGAAAAAGTCCCACTATCATAATCAAAGGCATGTCTTTAAATTGAGTAAGTTCCTCTTCACAAAACTCACAAAATAAACATATTTTCCTTATTTTGTCACATACCGGTGACCCATTTGAGAACTATTATACCAAATACCTTGTTCCAACATGTTGTACTAGTTGGAGAAAATTTAGTTAACTTTTCAAAATGGAATACTCCTTCTAATGGCTAGGAATCTTGTTAAAATGGATATGCCGGTTGGGTAGGTTTTGGTGTGGCCTGAGATTCTGCCCTTCTAACGAGCTAACAGGTGCCGGGGCTCCTGCTGATGCACTGGCCACACTTGGAGTACCAAGGAACAAATCTATTTTCTCCCACAGTGTAAGACACTATTCTTTCTGAAAGTTTTAAGGTAGAAGAGGGGAGTGTATTATAATGAAAATTCTTAGAAGACACAAAGAAGTTAATCTCTAATGATGATGTCACTGGGGCATCATTTTGAAGAAATGTTAACCTAATCAAATTTAATTCATTTACAGCTTATTTTGTCCTGGGGTCAAATGATGCCACATTAAATATTATTACTCTTATTTTACTGGGAAAACATCCTCATCTACCTGTATTTCTGATTGATGCTTTTTTCAATTATTCACAGGAAACTCCCTATTATCGATCAGATTCCTTTGACACATATTTCAGTTACAAATGAAAAGTTGCCTTCGTGTGACATTTAATTCTTTTTCTCTGATTAGCATACTGAGGCAAAAAAAGCAGGAAAAGAAATGAAGATATTAATTTTAAATGGATAATGATAACTGACAGTTTTACAGTACATTGATTTCCAAAGTTCTGTAGCAATTAAACTACACCCCCCCCCAAATTGAAGATTATGCCAGTTTCTTCAAAAATTGTCCTGGCATCCAAGCCTAATGCCTGGCAAATAATAGTTCACTGAGTTGGATGGTGGCCCCCTGAAAGACGTTACCTCCTGGAACCTGTGAATGTAACCTTCTTGGATAAAAGGGTCTTTGCCTGAGTAATTAAGTTAGAGATCTTGAGATGAGAGTATCCAAGGTTCCACAGGTGGGCCCTAAATTGGCCCAATCACAAGCATGTTTATAAGAGAAAGAGGAGCCAACCCTGGCAGAGAAGGAAGCAGGGGGAGGACAGGGGCAGGGGCAGGGGCCGGGGCCGGAGTAGTGCAGCTACCAGCAGTGGAAGGGAGCGGGACCACGGTCTCCCCTAGAGCCTCAGGAGGAGGAACGGCTGCTGACACACACCTGCTTTCAAACTTCAGGCCTTCAGAATCATAAGAGAATTGATCTCTGGTGTTTTAAGTCACTCCATTTGTGGTAGTTTGCAATGGCAGCCACAGGCACCAAAGGCAGTAAGCAGAGGAAGCAAACATGTATGCGAGGACTGGATGACTGAAGGACGGGTGTTAGAAAGGGAATCTTTAAGGAAAGAGAAGTCTCAAGTGGTGAATTAATTCACCTAAGTTTGTTCAGCCCAGCCTGGTAGATGTGAATATCAAATACCACATCACTGAATTTACTGGTAGTGTTGGTTTACTAAGACTTGTCATATTTGGCTACTCAAACTGTTATAAGCTGTCGGTAGGAGACAGAATTGTAGGTGAAAATATTGAATATATTTGCAGCGATGACTTGATGAATATGTTTCTCTGGAACAAGGTTAAGTATTTTCATTAGTATCTTTGTGGTATTTACTTTTTAAAAGTTTAAGAATTATAAAATGGTCATATTAGAATCAAACTAGGCTGTGTTTCTGAGCTATCAGTGCTCTGGGTCAATTCAATTAAACAACTGGTTACTCCGGTTACTTGTAAAAAGTGGATGCAATTAAGAATAACAGTTAAGCAGTTTCCTTCCAAAGATAGACTAAAGTTTGAATGGTGGTTCTACCTTCTAGGGCAGGGGTGTCAAACTCATTTTCATTGGGGACCACATCAGCCTCGCAGTTGCCCTCAAAGGGCTAAAATAATTTTAGGACTGTATAAATGTAACTACTCCTTAACTGTTACGGTGTTGAAATTATATTCAGTCCTCTGAAGGCAACTGTGAGACTGATGTGGCCCCTGGTGAAAATGAGTTTGACACCCCTTATCTAGGGAGAGTGAGACTTTGGCCAATTTTTTTCATCTGTCTGTGCCTTAGTTTTTCAGGGATAAAAGTATTGTATTTTCTTTATGAAATGTGAGGGTTAAATGAGAATACTTTAAGGTTTAGAGCCCAACCCCTCGCACCTTGTGAGTGCTGCTCTCTGGTGTCTAGCACACGGTAGGATTGGTTGAATATATTCATTCAGGGCTGCATTTGGACTACCAAAGATATTTTAACTATTTTAATTGTTCAAATAGTCCCATAGTCATCATATATTTTTAAGGTGCAGTTTAAGCTATGACCCTAAGTTCATACATGGTCATTTAAAGTACAGATTCTAGATATGAAAGAAATTCTTCCTTCTTTTATTCTCATAGCTCAAAAGACTTTCAAAGGTCTGCTGTTGAGTGAGCTTGCATTTCCTTGAGAGTAAGACAGTAAGATGTGGTACAGATTCTTCTTCTTTTCTTTTTTCCCCCAATGTTCATTTCCCCGAAATTGATTTCTCCTTCCTGATTGAAAAGCCTGGAATTTGTTGGCCTGCAGGGAACTTTGCAAAAGGCCCATCTGGCTCATCAGTCACTTGTCTGATTGATACTAGAGCATCTGCAGGGTGGGCGATAGATCACGGAAGGGATAATCTGACAGTCAGTTAATTCAGTGTCATCTGTTTGTATGTTCCTGGAGACTCGAGGGTAGGAGCGGGCTTATACATAAAAGATAAAAGGAAGCTATTTGTCTAGATTAAATTAGCTTTCCTTCTACATTCACATAGTCCACGTGCATGACATAATTGATGGTATATATATATATAGGATCCTTAAGAAAAATTTGGTGGAAGGACAGTACTTTAGATCCCAGTATACTTTGGAAACCCAGCTCCCACAATTCCCTTGTATGAACTTACTGCAAGGTGAAAATTACACATTTGGGCAGTTCAACTGGACACATATACATTTAAATCTGATATTTCAAGTTACGTGTTTAAATTTATTTCATAAAATTCAGAAGTTCAAGTTTCACAGGCGAATTGTCTATATTAATGGGAATTTTTAATTTCTCTCAATGGTGTCATAGCTGTTATGTTCTACTTTTGGTTGGTATTTTCTTCTATACCTTTTTGCTTTATGAAAGTTTCAATTCATTTGGTCTTAATGATAGTAAATGTTAACATTCATTGACAATGTCTAAGTTCCCAGCACTTCTTAGGTAAAAAGCACTTTATATATCTTCTCCTATGTACTGTATGTGTGTGCATGAAACTCGAAGTGACTCCTTAGGAAAGTAGCTTTATTTCTTCATTATGTAGACAAGAAACCTGAGGCACAGAGAAGCCAAATTACTTGCCCAACTGAGGGCACCATGGTGGTTAGAAAGTCATTATGGTAGCCTCATGTCTCTATGACAAAAAGAACAATAGCCATTCTGTGATGCCGAAACAAAGGCTTCTCACTCCACACTGCGAGAAGCAGGGCTGCTGGGAGAACAAAGCTGCCCTTGGAGCAGAGGATCGCTCCATCTCACGTCCACTCTGTGGGGGACAGAGCGTGACACGAGGGGGCTAACACAGCAGAAAATACAGTTCGGACACTCCAAAGTTATTTCCAGCCCTTTGGTGTCAGTCTTTAAAAGAATCACTATTTTATTTTATGTATGTTTTTAGCTTCTCTTCTTTAGCTTCTCTTTATTTTTAGCAAGTCATTTTAACCTTCAATATTCATTTACTCCTACTTGATGAAATAAACAACTGAATAGATAAGATAAAAACAAATAGCAGGATTTTCTGTGCTAAGAAAGTGGCAAACCAAAAGGGTAAAAAAGTGCAAATTGAGGTTAGTGGATGCTTATACAGGGTGGGAAAACAGTGGACTTATAGTTCATGTGGAGAGTAATACAATGATAAATGATAACACAAGAATAAACTGTGTTTTGCATACTCACAACTACAAACCTACTTTTGCCCTACCTTGTATATATTACTTTATAGAATGTCCAAAATCTCAGATGTGGATAGTGAGGGGAGAGATAAAATAGTTTCTAGAATAGACAGTCAAACATTTGACCAGCTGTGCGCGGAAGGTTAAAAAAAATAACTACTTGGGAAAAGATTGAAAAGGAGGTTTTAGATTGTGGCGTTTTTGTCTTGTTAGTTCCTGCTAAGAATCCCTTTAGGTAAGATTTTCTTCCAAATACTATCCCTAGAGTATATAAACCAATGCAACTCTCCTCTGTAATGGCATCCTAACCTGGTGAAATATAACAGGGCTATAAAAGACTGCTCTTAGCAAGTTCCCGACTTTATACCTACAAAATCAATGAGATGTCAGCTTGAAAGCCCGAGTATGTTGGGACCATTAGAGAGAAAAGAAAGAGAAGATAGATTAAAGAGGACAGAAAGTGGACAATTTAAATGAAAAGTTTATGGGACAAACACAACTAGGTCTTTTAGCTCCATGGGAATAGGGTTGAAGATAAATTAGGAAAATGGAAATGTTATGAGAAAATGAAAGGGCACTGCCTTATGTCAGGTTCCCCAAGAAATTGTGAGATGCAGGGTTGTTGGAAAGGGCCCTTGGGAACACCTGTACGAGGGTGAGAGGAGAAGCTGTGATGCATCGGCAAAAGATGCCCCGGTCAGTCCTCCAAGAAGCTCTGGAGCTGAGATGGTCCTTCTGAGTTATTCCAAATCAAAGCGAGCGGGTAGGGCCTTGGACCCCTGCACCATTCAGTCATTCTGTGCTGACTAGCCCGAGGAAGGGAGCAAAATCTCAGGCAAGACACGTTCTTTTAGCCAAGGGCTGGCTATGCCTGGAGCTGGATCCAACTGTGGGTCATAACGAGCCAACACTCTCGACAACTAGGGGAATGATTGTGTTGGCCCTGAATGGAGGATGGAGGGTGGGGGTGAGTTATCACAGATCTACTAGAGCTCAGCTCTGTGTTGGCCAGATCTACTTGCTTCATTCAGTTAATTGACTCCCCTGAGAACAGAACGTCAAAGATTCTGGTTGGTCTCTTTCAGAGAGAAGCTTACAGGAGAAAGGTCCTTCGAGATACAGGGCAACTTCCACCAGTGTGGTTTTCCCGAGGCTGCAGCTGACACTCGTCGATTCTCTTCTTTCCTGCCATTCCATATCTCCACCATCCTTGGGTAGCATCTCTGTAGGTCTGGTAGGGTGATCTAGGTCCTCATTCCTAACAGGTCTGAGCAGCTGGTTGCCATGCCCTTTTCAGGCTGCAGTAGTTTTGCTTTACCATTTTTAGTTAGTATGGGTTGAGGGAAAACTATGGAATACAGAAGTAGATCACCTGAGTCCCAAACTTATTCTTTGTTGATCTCCTTACATAACAGACCCCGACCTCTTCGGAATGATCAGGGTTTAGTCACTCCAGCTGCGATTGTGATTCCTGTAATTACCTGCTGGGCTTTTGGCACAAGGAGCATGAAGTGACTGGGTAGCAGTCAGAGCTTAAGATTTAATGGAACACTGACTGTGCCCCCTAATTGAAGGGGTTTCCTGTGGGAACTACAATGGCATTGCTTAATGTTGCAGGGAAAGTAAGCAAAAAAACCACAATGGGTCCATGGGAGCAATGACCTCCACCCCGCCCCCCAGCCCCCATTCATGCAGTGCATCTATCCTCTCCAAGCTGGCGTCTTGGCTGCAGTTTCAAAAGGTCATTCCAGAACTCTCAGGCTGACAGCCTTGGCATGGCAGACTATGCGACAGGACCTATGGATCCTATTATCCCATGCCCGTTTCCACACCTGTTTTTCTGTAAAGAAAATCCTTGGGTCTGAACACATTTTCTTTGTTCAGCCATATCATTTGAACAAAAACTTTGTAAGTCATCTCCAAAGCCTTGTCAAAGCCTTGTGGTCAGAAAGGCAAACCCATACCTGGAAAAGGTATACATTCTAATCAAAAAGAAAGGCTACCTTTCCAGAGTATAAAGTGTCAAATGAAAACATCTGTCACAGTGTAACTTTGTGGGATTCTCTGAGAGATTTTCCTATAGAAATGACTTAAGATTGGTTTCTCTCAATGGTGCAGTGTACATTAGAATGACAGCAGCTAGATCAGCATTTGGGAATGGAATCCCAGGATGTCTGGTCCCCACGTGCTCCATCCCTGACACCACAGCTACTGGGGTGTTGGATGACAGAGACTGGCTGATATCACCTGGCCTAGTCAACCTGTTTCATTTCATTTCTTTCTGTCTCTTATGGTAGATGCTCTCTTGGAGTCATTACTGTGTGATTTAAAGATGGTGTTTTATGCTTACCCTAATAGGTCTATCAACAGTGTATCTTCTCCATTCTGCTTGTCCTCAATCCCCCAGCCTTTCTCCTTCCAAGCACCTGAACAACCAAGTAAACCACTTGCCACTGCCAAAGTCTTTGTGAATTCTTGTCTCAGGCTACTCTCCCTCTCTGTGTGAAATGGATAATCAGCTACCGTGCCTGCATCTCTGCCCATCAGGAAGATTCCCCACACTGTGGGCTTGCAGGACCACCTCTGGGTGGGACTGAGACAGCAGTCTATTTTTTGGTTTGCACCCACACACTGAGTCACCTGACTGACTTCTGCACTTTTACTATTTCTGTCATATGCTCACATGTGGCCACACGGGTAAGCTGAGGGAGAGTTGCTGGTATAAGAATGGACGATAACATGGTGGCCTGGGCCACTCATGCAACTTACTTGTGTTTCCTTTTGTCTTCTTCTGATCCCACTGATCACTAATTCCAGATGCGTCAGTTCCATCTTATTACATCCTGCTGTGGGGCACATCCAACCTTGGGATCCAGTGGTTATGACAGAAACCAGCTTGTGATGGGTAGTTGGGGTCACCAGGTGACTTGATCTTCCACAGTCAGTGGTCTGTTTCTACCAGGGACACAAGCATGTCAGCAGTTGTTTTTGAGTTGTGTGTAGTTCTTTGAGGTGGACGGCAGGATGTTGCTTCAGAAACCTAGCTAGCTGTCTATGTGGTGATTCTCCTATACAGGCTTGTCCTAAGTCCAAAGGGAGTTATTTTCCAACTACAGGTACCTGTTTTTAGAAGGTTTTTCAGATTGTGTGGACACAGGTCTTTCTTGCTCTGGAACCCACTGCAAGCTGTCAGCTTTTCACATCACCCAGTAAATTGGCTGAAGTAGTTTTTATAAGCATAGAATATTCTGTGTCTCAAGCCCAAAGTGGCTTCCCAGACATTATGTTTTCCTCTTTGTGGTGGAAAATTGGGAGATGCAGTAATTTGTCCTTGATTTTGAAAGGGGATGCCCTGCCATGCCCCAGACCAGTGGGTTTCTAAAAACTTCACTAACATGGCAGACCCCTAAATATTCACAGGATTGGTCTCCCATTCTCTGGAATATTTGTGTTTTACCAAGGCTTCTAACATTCCTGCCACTTGTTTCTTAATTAGACAAATTAAATGTGTCATAAGTAGACCAAGTGTGTCCAAGTAGTCCCAGTCCCTTCAGACCATATCATGACAAAGGCAGAAGAGTTAATATAGCCTTGGGACAAGGCCAGAAGTGTGCAGTGTTGACCACCCAATCTGCTTCTGATATTCCTTCCCGATGGGGATGGAAGAAAACACAATGCCGAGTACGTGAAACTGTGTTCCTCTGCTCTATCAGAGATAATGCATCTGATGTCACGTTGCATAAGGATGAGTGCTTGTTTGCATTTGCAGTAGTCCACTGTAATTCATTAAGATCTTTTTTTTTTTCTGTAGGAAAAAAGTGTGGTTAATTAAATTGGGATATTATGAGGACTACCTCATTTCATCCTTTTAAATCTTTAAGAGTGGCCCTAATCTCTGCAGATTTTCCCCATTATGATAGCTGTTACTCCACAGGCCAAGAAACCAATGTGGGATTCTGTCAACTACCTTGTAAGTGCATTCTAATCATATATTCAGTGACCAGGGAAATGACCACCCACTGGGTTTGTGGACAAACCATGACCAAGAATTGGAGGAGGATTCCTCTATCAGCTCATGTGCTTCACCAACTCTAATAAGAGAGTTGTGCTGTCATGCTTTAGTCTGCAGGTGTCAATGTCAACAGTCCTCAAATTGTCTAGCTATTTTCCTCTCTAATGTCATCTGAGGAAATGGCCACAGGTCCCTTTGGAGAAGGACCACATGAGGATTACCACATGCCCTTTCCATGATGTTGCAAGATATTTCTACAATCTGATGATTTCTTTCCTTCACTTCAGCGGGTCCTGCTAGGTCTGAGCAGATCTCATAACTCAGATCCAGCAATTTGACTTTTTATTGCAACAGCCAAGTTCAGCCTCTTGATCGTGCATACATGATTTCTTTTGATTATATAGATTGATCAATACTCTTGTCGGCTGCCTATTTATCTTATACCTAGGGACTCATGTTCTCGTAATTATCTCCATAATTCTCTGCATGTCAGACCACCCTGGTCGCCACTCTGATTTTCTCTCTTTGGCCTTTTCCTATAATATTTTACTTAACGAAATGTACTGTAATAGTTACCACTAAGACTAAAGGCCAGAGAAAACTTTTATGAATAACCTAAAAAGATCAATATTGAATTTCAATTTGCCAATGGTGAAGACTTTGTGACACAGGAATTCTTCTCTACTGCTGAACGAGTCTCCTGTGCTACCTCATTTCTTTCTGTATAACTGAACACGGGCAGGTCTAGAGAGACAGAAATTGAGGCAGTTCAGAAACCTACCTGCAAGTTCTTGACCCTAGTTCCCACTCATGAAAGAAACTCATAGTGCTGGGGCCGCACTGGGACTTCTAAGAAATCGTGGTATTGATCTAATCTATACAAATCCTTTGGGGTTTCTAGGGTTATTCCTGTGTCTAAACCAATGTTTTCTTTTTTATAGTAAAGTTTCCTCACTCCAAATGGGTAAAAAGTATATAACAAAGCAAAAAAAAAATGTTTAGAAAGTATGCAATAAAAATACTTAACTTACCAACTTATTAAGAAATCCATTTCTAAAATCTTAGCCCTGGCCAGGTAGCTCAGCTGGTTAGTGTTGTCCAGATACACCAAGGTTGCAGGTTGGATCCCCTATCAGGGCATATACAAGATGCAACCAAGGAATACATAAATAAAATCGACATTTCTATCTTTCTCATAAATACATACATACATACATACATACATACATAGTCTTAAAACTGAGTAAATGATTTGATGCATCTTGGTTACAGTTTTCTTATCTGTCACAAGGAAATGAAAAAGTATATATGACTTCGAAGACCTCCACAACTAAGTGTTATTATTTTCCTGCGCAGATACCAGGCTCATGGCTTCCCATCTCTGAGTCACACTGTGGGAGAGTAGCCACGCCATGGTGACTGACAGTCAAGCCCTATTACATCTTAAATTCATGTAGGAGTGCCTTTAGGAAACAGTGTTGCCTGGCTCTTCTTACACTAGCTCTACCATTCTGATATTCTAGGACAAACAAGACAAAACAAAGCAGATCTCCTATGACTATTTCTAACAAAGAGATGCACAGCTGTGGAGAATAATCCAGTTCTGGTTCTGACCGTCTCATGAGTCACTTGTGTGCATCTCTCCTAAATTCTGCATTCATTGATGTTACGTTGGCAGCATGATTTTTTGGCCTTGGTGGAACTCTTTTACACTTTGGAATCAATAAATACTATAACCCAGAGTTTTTATTTTATTTTATTTTATTTTTAATTTTTTTATTTTTAAGCCCAGTGCTAAACTTGAGACAGAGGGTGAAACTAGGCAATTAAGAATTATTTGAGGCCTTAGGATACTTTTTTATTCAAGCTAAGAACTTTGATTTCTTCTAGAAATTAAAAGGCCATTTTTTAAAGAACAAGACTAGTGCTAGGGATTGTGAGACTTTCGTCTAACCTGTGCAAACAGGGTATCCGTATATTGATTTTATACTATAAAGGTACCATCCACTTAAGAAACATATGCATATGTAGGTGAAACCCAAAGTTACATTGTCCTCCCTGCAAGTTTCACTTTGATTTGTGCACTGCAGAAAGAGAGGCAAAGAGTTGAGAACCATCTCTAAAATGAATTGAACCTACTTGGACCAATAATACACCTATTTCCTGCAACCCCCAAGGGGGAAAATATCCTCCACTAGAATTCCCATAGTTAAGAGATCAGGTCAATCCTTCTGTCTTCTGATTCTCTCTCTCCTTCTGTTGCTTGTCTTTATTATCAGCTTAGCTTCTAATAAGGATAGACAGGGAAAGAATGAAAAGGCAAACCTCAATTCTATCAGCTTTTCCTATTTTTAAAGGGCTTCTAAAATGGTTTGGTAAAAATAAAGGAAAATTTTGAATTTTGTCTGTAGTTATTGGAAATACCAACTATTTATGATCCTCCTCTGCCCCCCATCCCAGTATATAATATTGCCACAAAAGTGTAGTCGTTGTTGTTGTTAATGATTTACTTGGGCAACTATTAAATGAAACAGTTGTTTGGACCATCCATTTTGACATCATATCCAGTCCAGTGGTTTATTAATACTGCTTAGCATTGGTTTCATTATTTTTGCTCAGCATAAATAATGTTTTTGCCAACAGAAATTTTAAGAGGAACATACAGTATTGTGCCCTGCGGGCACCATGCCTTGCAGTGGATCTCTAGAACTTACTCCTCTTGCTTAACTGAAACTGTGTGCCTTTGACTGGTGCCTCCCTGCGCCCACCCCTCCCCAGCTCTCAGCAACAACCATGCTAGTCTCTGCTTGTGTCACTATTTTGGTACAACTCTCTTATTTAAAAATGTTAACATACTCTCCAAGCATTAGGAGAATGAGAAAGGGTATGGTAAGAAAAATAATCCTTCCTTTGCAATATGGAGGAATTGAGAGATACTGCCTCAATAAATGGGATTGTATGCTGTTAATTAGAACTGCCAAACTAAGTGTAAAACTAAAACCAGAAACTTCATCAGGGATCTGGAAGAGAGGTGTCAGGAGACATACTTTTTATCATAGATTATCCCATATTATTTGATTTTTTTCATAAGCATGAGTGACTTTGGTAAAGCATATTATTTTAAGCTTGATTGCACTGGGCCATTAGGGACTAATAGAAAATTAAATTTAAAAGCCAAAGTATAAAATGCTTGGTCAAACACTACCAATCATGACATGTTTGTACATGTTTTTATAAGTAAAAACTTTGTCAAATGTACTTTATTTCCAGCTTTGTTGAAATATTATTGATATAACATGTAAGGTGAATGTGTACAATATGATGATTTGATATATGTATATATTATGAAATGATTACCAAAATAAAGTTAATTCACACCTCCATCCCCTCACATAATTAGCATATTTTTTGTGGGGGAGCTTCTCCTGCAGAGCCCTGTGTCCCCTGCAGATGAATATAAGTCTACCAAGACATGATCTGCTTGGGGAGGAAAGGTGGCCGTTCTCTCAAAGGAGAAGGGCCAAGAGCCTTTTCTTCAATGGGCTTTTATTGGGTTCATTTTGCACAGGAATACAGGTAAAGCTCATTAATCATTGTCAGGCAGTAAGGATCAAACAATAAATAGCATACAAAGAACTATGAGGGCTTATTCTGAGTCAGGGTCTGTTAGTTAAAGGGCTACAAAACTTTGAGAAACAAACTCATTTCCTGCTCAGACCCTTATCGTTTAATTGAGAGCATTCTTAGCAAACCAGGTTTCACAGGATTTTATGTATTCTTTCTTAGACCTGATCACCCAGGGAACCCGCCCTTTCCAGCACAGGGCTACACCTACCTTCTGTCATTGTTTCAGGCTTAAGTCAGGCAGGGGAAGTAAGGCAGCCAAGAGATTAGGAGACTTCTTGCAGACAGAATGAGAACTCAGGCTATGTCAAAGCCAAGGGCCAAGGGTCCATCACCCCCTTTTGCTATAGCCCCTCAAGTCCTTCCTTAAGGCCCCCCATGATCATGCCTGTCTTAGGTGACCCCTCTCTTGAGGAATCTTACCCATCATTGGCTAACTGATCATGCACTGGGAGCCAGGCAGGGTAAAGTAAAAGGGGCAGAGGCAGTGCCCCTGCCAAGGAGATAAGCTTTGTCTCCTTAGTAGCTTCTGGTCCCAAGTTCACTCATTCAGCCTTAGCCATGGGGAGCTTACAGCTTCCGAAACCAGGCAGGGCAGTTCCCAACAATTTTTGTTGGTGATGAAAATTGTTAAGAGAGTAGATCTTAAATGTTAACATATAATACAGTTCTGTTAATTGTAGTCACTATGCTTTACATTAGATACTCATAAATGATGCATCTTCTAGCTGGAAGTGTGTACTCTCTGACTATGATCCCCCATTTCCCCACTTCCCCAGACCTTGGAAACCAATATGTATGGTGTCTTTTTTTTTTTTAATCTATCACTGGATACTTATGTAAGTTGTTTCCATATCTTGGCTATTGCAAATAATACTGCAATGAGCTTGGGAATGTAGTTATCTCTTTGAGACAGTGATTTCACTTCCTGTGGATATATACCCAGAAGTGAGATTGTTGGATCATATGGTAGTTGTGTTTTTAATTTATATTCCCACCTAGCGTGCACAAGCTTTCCCTTCTCTCCACAGCCTCCCCAGCACTCATTGTCTGTTATTGTTTTGGTAACATCCATTCTAACTGGGCTGAGGTGATAGCCCACTGTGGTTTTGGCTTTTATTTCCATAATAATCAGAGATGTTGAACATCTCCTGTATCTGTTGGCCATCTGGATGTCTTCTTGGGGTTACTTTTTTGCTGTTGAGTTATGTTCACTCTTTATCAGATAGACGATTTGCAGGTGTTCTCCCATTTCATTCTGTAGGTTACTCTTGTTTTTTCCTTCTTTTTTGGGCAGAAGCTCTTTAGTTTGACCTAGTTCCACTTGATGACTTCTGTTTTCGTTCCTTGTATGTAGGTGTTATATCCAAAAACAGTTATTGCCAGTGCTCATGTCAAGGAGCTTTCCCCTTATGTTTTCTTTTATTAGCTTTACAGTTTTGGGTCTTTAAGTGTTTAATCCATTTTGAGTTACTTTTTGTGAGTGGTAGTTCATTTCATTCTTTTTCATGTGAATATCCAGTTTTCCCAACACTATTTATTGAAGAGACTCTCCTTTCCCCCATTGAATAGTCTTAGATCTTTTGTCAGATATGAATTGATCATATATGTGTGGGTTTATTTCTGTTCCATTTTCTATGTGTCAGTTTTTATGCCAGTACCACAGTTTTGAAAATTATAGCTTTATGATAAACTTTGAAATTCGGAAATGTGATGTCTCCAGGTTTGTTCTTCTTTTTTGGGATTGCTTTGGTTCTTCAGAATTTTGTGGTTCCATATGAATTTTAATTTCTTTTTCCTATTTCTGTGACAAATACCACTGGGATTTTGATTAGGATTGCACTGTATCTATTGATGACTTCCAGTAGCATAGGCATTTTAACAACATTATTACTTCTAATTTATGGTTATGTGGTGTCTTTCCATTTATTCTATTTCTTTCATCAATGTCATCTAATCTTTAATATACAGATATTTTTCCTCCTTGGTTATATTTGTTCCTAAATATTTTATTGTTTTTGATGCTATTATAAGATTTTTTTAAATTTCTTTTTCTGATAGTTTTGTAAGAGTATAGAAATGCAGTTGATTTTTGTATATTGATTATATAGATACTGTGTTAATAGTAAGTGTTCTATGTCAGTAATTTATACAGTCATTCCTAGTAGGTTATGGAACCAACACACATTTAAACCAACCCAATAAACTTTTAAGATACAATGGGGTATTAAATTTTAAAAAAATAATTAAAAGCTCTTGCTATTAATTTGATCTAGTTTCTACTTCAGAATGCCGTGTAAGTTAACTTCTAAATATCAAATGAGCCATAACTGACATAACTAACTCTCAATATAGTACATAATTTTACTGAGCATAATTAATAAAATTGGCTGTCTGGCTTCCTGAGCATAAATAAGGGACAATGAACAATAAGACAGAACCCAGTGAAGTCACAAAGTGACAGTATTCAGAATGCAGTTTTTCATCTCAAGCTCAATCATATGCAGACAACTTGTGAAGAACAAGTGGGTTTTTAGTCACTTCCCTTAATAAGTCGCTTACCTTCCATTTCCACCACAGGAGTTTTTCCTTAACACATATATTTTCAGTAAAAGCACATTTATCATCAAGTACCATTTATTGAAAATACTCCTCTATATTCAGGAGAGTATCAGTATGTGTTGAAAAAAAAAGGAGATAAGTGTAGATGCTATGCATTTGAATGACCTTTCAGAACCTGACTTTTCCTGTGTAGAGGTGATAACACTTAATAAACTCAAAGTCTTCTCAATTGTTTAACTTTTAAAAATCAGAATGGCATAGCTTTGAGGGACTTGAAATAAAAACTGGCTTCCCTAGTATTATGGAAGCTTCACCATGACTCTACTTTTAAAGCTTTAAACAAATCAAAAGATTTAGTTACAGAATAGAATTTCTTGCTTTTTATAGATCTAAATTACTTGAAGAAATTATTTTTTCTGCTCTAATAAGAATTTTGGACAGGTTCTTTCAGAGATCTGCTTTAACCAACATGATTCTATGCCTTTCTTTAATGTTAGCCAGAAGCAAGGTCAATATTTTTCAAGTTTAATATTTCCTTTATTTTTAATAAATAACAGAGGTCAAGGTAAAACCTAAATCTTTTGTTTTGACATGATCATATTAAAGTGTCATGTAAATTACAGTTCATGTGTGGTTGGTGACATGGACATTTAATGCAAGCCATTTCTATATGCATGACTCTGATCTTGCAGCTGAATTACATACAAAGCTGGAACTACTGAAAATTACCTTGCAGTTTCACACCTGATTGTCCTCTGACATCATCCCTGTCAAAGAAGAAAGAGACGCAATCCTGAACAACCAGCCCTGGATGATCTTGTTCCTCATCTGATATAAATTGCCTCCTTTTCTTCTAGTAACTGGGATGTTAATTTATGCACATTCAACTAAGCCCTTCCCTTAAAACTCAAGTCAAGTGAAAGAGGTTTGACACCTGAACTCAGTATCCAAGTTCCGCTTCCAGCTACTAGATATTTAGTGTATTCTTCTGGGACTGGAGTCCTAGAAACCCCATTCTTTCACAGCTGGATTTCCACAGTTTTCCAGCAGACTTTGTTGAAGTTGACTTGCCATTTTCATCAGTCACGGGCTGTTATCTGCTATTGGTCCCTGTTTTGATTGCAGATGTAGACCTTATAAATATTTCTGATTTCTTGGATATGATAATTCCCATTCTATCTCAGTGACAAACAAGTAGAGCAGTTTCCATCAGACTCTCATCTCTGCCTTTGCCTCCTTTTCCCCTTGTATTTGCCTTAATTCACATTATTTGAATCTCTGGCCAGGACAAAATTTCTCCTAAACAGTCTTGCTGTCTTTTCTTACATTCCAATCTATAACCTGCTATATTTAAAAATTAATATAAATTGCATCAGAATTGCAAAAACCATAAGTGTGATGTACTATGAATTATTATAAGGTGAACATACCCCTGAAACCACTACTCAGGTCCAAGAATAAAACAGTAACAGCACCTCAAAAGCAACCCATAAGCCCTTTTGCAATCACATGTTGCTCCTTCATCCCCAGTAGTGATCATTATTCTGATCCCTAAGCCTCTTAGGGCTCAGGAAGAAGTAGAATTTTCAAACTTCCCTGGGGTCTGTAGCTTTCCCAAACAGCATTGTTCTCCATCACATTTTTTGTCCTTGAGCTTCCCTGTTGGACTCCAATGTCCTCTCCAGTAGATGGCTCCTCTCACGGCAAAGGAATTTGCTTTCAATCTCTCCCAAGATAACTCAATAGTGACTTCAGACTCATCTGCAACCAGGCCCTCCTGTAATGCCCTGTTAGTGAACTGCAAACAAATAGAAGCACATAGAATGTAGTATCTGTACTCAGCTTCTCATGCTCAACTTCACATCTGAGAGGTTTATCCTTTATTCTTTTTTCTTTTTTACATTTAGCCACAGGGAATTCAGTACCTTATTATGACAGGATTTCATTTTATGACTATAACACAAAGTATCTATTGTATCATTGATTAACATTTGAATTGTTTCCAACTCAGGCTTTTACAAATAATGGCTGCTATGTCTGTGTATACATTGTCAGTATTTGTGTGTATACATCTCTGGGGGTTATGATTAGGTGTGAAAGATTTTGTCATGGTGTCTAAATGTTTCACTATGATAATCGACACCAAGCAATTGTGCAACATGGTTGTGCCAAATGTACTCCCACAAGAAGTATATGAGAATTACCACCTGCTCTCAAACACTTGGTCTTGTTGGTCTTTAAAATTTTAGCCATTATAGTGGGTGTATAGTAGTAGTGTTTCATTATGGTTTTAATTTTCATTTCTCTGTTGACTAGTGAGGCTGAGCAGTTTTTAAAATGTTAATTGGTCATCTTCATTGGAATCTTCTTTCATGAAGAGAATTTGGCATAAGTCTCTTGTTTATTTTTCTTTTGGGTCTTGTAATGGTTTTATATCGTGGCCACAGATTCTTTGGTAATCCTCCTATTGGAAGATGTCCCCTCCTCTCGAATCTGTACAAGCTGGTAATTTCTTAATAAGAGAATAGTGAAGGAATAATGCTATGTGGTTTCTGAGGCTAGATCATAAAAGGTCATTCATCTCCCACATCATTCACTGGAAAACCTGCCTTTGGAGCCCTAAGCACCAAGGTATGTTGTTACCAGACCAAAGGGGTGCATCAAAGCCCAATAAGACATGAACAAGAACTTGCAGCAAAGAAAGGGCTTATTTCAAGAAGAGACCCCCACCCAAAGACAGGTGAGCTAATAACACTCAAAGGCTTGGCTCCCCATGGCTCCCAGGGGATGAGCTATATAGGGGAAAAGTAATTAATCTTGGTGACCAAGGGAGTTGAGTTGTGGTCTCTACTGACTGGTCGGTGCTGGGGTAAGATGTAGCTGATCGGTGCATCTGGTCCTGATGTCAGCAATCGTTTGGCTTCATCTGGTCACTGAAGTCGTTCTGCAGTTGAAACACAACTGAGGTCTGAATATTAATATTTCTAGTTTGACTAAAACTGTTTCTGTGGTCAACAGACCCAAGGCTTTGTTCCTAAGATGATTTGATGCTCACCACAACCTCAAGTCTTTAGAGCTTAATGATTAAGGGAGTGGTCCTACAAGAGAAGAAGGTGAACCAGGGTACTAGATAAAGCCCTTCTGAAGCAAAAGGAAAGAAAGGAGTGAAGGTCATGTTACAGATAGGCTGTTTCTACCCATTTAGAGCAATGCCTACGGACCCTGAGACTATAGTCCCAAAGAGGCCCCAGGTACACGCTGCTGTCAGCCACTGAGCCCACTCTCCTAGTCGTTCTCAGCAAGGCATCAGAGGTGCGAGTGAAGCTGCTCTCGAAACCCCACCCCCTTCTCCAGCTGAAACCATTGAATGCCTTCCATTGACACCACTTGAAACAGAGGAATCATCTAGCCAAGGCCTGCCTAAATGCCTGATTCATGAAAGCATGATGTGTAATAAAATGGTTATTATTTTAGTCCATTAAGTTTTATGTTCATTTTTCATGCAGCAATAGAAAACTGAAACAGAATTTGTCACGTGAAAGTGGGATGCTGTCAGAATAAAACTAAACATGTGGCTTTGGATGTGGAGATGGCCAGCTGCCTGAAGAGGCTATTGGTTAAAGCCTCAAGAGAAAATGAGGAAACGGTTATTGGAGCTAAAAGACAGGGGACCCTGGGTCTGTGCAAAGTGTGGCGACACTGTTGCTTGTGATGACATGAAAAATAGGAGAAGTACCTAATCAACTCAATGATCCAGCTGAGGCGCCTTCTGGGCAGAGTGTCGAACATGCCGCCTGGCCTCTTGCCTCCTGTAATAAAACCAATGACGAGACAGATATAGATGAACAAACTAAAGAATGAACTGTTCCTTTTTTTGTAGAATTTGAAGGAAATATAAAAGCCAGAATAGTCTTTCTGTTCAGCAAAAGAACTCTAAAAAGACAGCTTCCATGCAAAGATCAAATCCTGGGCATGGCCAGTGAGCCAACGCCTCAGGGGAATCCAGGTGCTACTGTCTTTGTTAAAACCTCAGGAAGATTTAAGCCGGAGCCTCAAATACCTTCTCACTTAAACGAACAAACAAAAAATCCTCTAAGGATGTCAAGAGTGTGCTTAAAACCCTCTCTGCTGGACTATAGTACTTCTAAAGGTATTGTTCTAAACATATTGTCACAATAAGCCCTGGGTAGAGAGGGTTTCATTGTGAGCAAAGCTTTTGTCTAAAAATTAGCTTATAAATTGATGTATTAGCAACTCAAAGGAAACTTAATAGCTTGAACTGGAGGGGATTGACACAGTATGAAATAAAAGAGGAATTTGAACCCCAAGGTTTCGGGACTGGGAGCAGGCTGAGAACACTCAGCTGCAAACCTACTCTACTCTGTATACAAAAAGGATGACTCCCAATGAAGAATCCAGACCCTGGAGGGCAGAGCTAAAAGCTGTGGAGAATTCTTCTCAGGGAGGGGCTCTGGGCCCTGAGCAAGGAACTGGCAATGGTGATATACAGGGTGGGAAAAAGTAGGTTTATATTTGTTCATATGGAAAATAATACAATAATTAAGAAATAATACAAGAATAAACTCTCTTTTGTGTACTCACAACTGTACATACAGCAATTAGAGAGAGATTGACAGTAGTATCAGACAGACCTTAGACATCCTGTTGGCTCTTCCTCACCTGCCTCCAGCCCCCCTAGTACTTTATATTGTTTCTGCTACCTACATGGGGGCTGGCTTCCTGGAGGTAAAATCTGAGGACAATCAGGCAAATGCCTAGAATTTCTGGGTTCTCCTATTGTTTCCTGACAAGAAAAATAAACAACTTGTAAAAGAATTGGAAAGGAAGAAGTAAAACTGTCATCATTTGCAGTAAACATGGTTAGGTATGTGGAAAATCTACAGGTTCATTTTACCTAACACAGAATTTTATAGAAATGGCATCATGCAGTGTGTAACCTTTTGTGTAAGATTTTTTTACCCAGAATAATGTTTTTGAGATTAATTCATGTTGTTGCATGTATCATTAGTTTATTTCTTTTTGTTTCCCAGTTTGTTGTGTGAATATATATTATGGTCTGTTTATCATTCTGTTGTTGATGAACATCTGGGCTGTTTCTAACTTCTGGCCATTATGAATAAAGTCCAGTGGTTGTGGACATTCTCACAGAACCCCTTGTATGAGCATGCAGTTTTATTTAATTGAAGTAAGTGGCACAGAAGTGGAATTCTGGGCAATCGTGTAGGTATATGTTCAGTTTTATAAGCCAGGCTTTTTTTGAAATTGTATATATCATCTGATATTCCCACAAGCAATATATGCAAGTTTCAGTTGATGTCAATATTTAATGTCAGTCTGTCTAGTGTGAGCAACTCTAATGGGTATGTATAACATCTCATTGTGACTTCAGTTTGCATTTATTTTATGACTAATGATGATAGCACTCTTCATGTTTTCATATGTCTAGTGAGAATTTGAATGTTTCTTTGTACAATAATCTGTATCTTATTGTCTTCTTTGTCTTATTATAATAATCTGAAAATCCATCCTTTGTCAGTCTTTGGCTTGCTTATTTCCTAGCAAGTCTAATTTGCCCATGTTTTCAGTTATGATTATTGTCTAAGAAAACTTTGCCTATCCCGAATACATGGCGGTCTCCTTGTTTTCCTCTGAAAATGTTGTGGGAATTATTTCCCTATGTGTAATTTGTCATTTTTTTTTCCTGGCAACTTTCAGGATATCTCTCACTGAATTTGGGTGTCCATCTTTTGACTAGACTGTGCCTGAGGTTTCCTTTTTATGTGTCCTGCTTGGTGCTTCCTAGGTTTCTTGATTTTATAACTTATAACTTCCAATAGAGAAAATTGCAAACATTATTTACTCGAATACTTTTTTCTTCCCCTTTCTCCTTTCCTCTCTCTTAGACTCTGATTGCTCATCTAACAGACCCTTTGGTGTTGTCCCATAGGTCTCTGCAGCTCTGATACTATTTTTTGGTATCTTTTCTCTGTCTTTGTGCTTCAGATTGGGTAGTTCCAATTGTTTTCTCTTCATGTCTCCTACCTCTTTCCTCTGTTATCTCCATTCTGCTGTTACGTGCATCCCATGAATTTATCTTCCAGATATTGTACCTTTCGGTTCTATAATTTTCCTCTCTACTAAAGCTTTGCAGGCAGGTGTCAAGAGGACCTCCCTGAGGGGATATGTCCTTTGCCGTGTGAGATAGCCAAGAACTGTCTGGCTCTCACTTGGAGGAATCTGAGGCTGAGAAGCTATATGCAGATGGCCACATTGAAAGCATGCTCCAATCCCATAAACAGAGAGGCTGTGGCACTATATTTCCCTTGGTGTAGGTAATGTCTCCCTGCAAGGCTCAGATTCACCTTAAGAAAGATGCTAAGAGAATCTTATGGAAGCCATGTAATCCCAGTTCGGTAATGAGCTCATGGGAGCCCAGAGGGAAACGAGGAAGTCGTTGACAGCCCGCAGGAGTAAAGGCAGTGTCAGGTCAATGGAACTGGGATAGGCCTCTGACCTCAGCAGGGAATCTCTAAGAAATCTCCAAAGGGGACCCATGAAAGAAAGAGATCTACCTCCGAATTCAGTCTGGAATCACCCCAAACATCTGCTCAAACCAGAATTGGAGTAAGAAAAGAAATAGAATTGAACCAGGTCCTTCTCCTCCTCTGTAAGCATCCAGCACGGTGTCAGTCAGAGCTGGACAAGAGGAGAGCACCATTGGATCAGATGGGGATTTTCATACTGTGTGGGAATGGGGACATGTGATGGATAGATAAGAAGAAACTTTATTGTGATCTGACAATGAATCAGATGTGCTGTGGGGTTCATCTAATATTTCATTTCAGAGCTCAGGAAAGAAAAATGAATGTCACAAAGCAAATACAAAAATACAAAATAGAATAAGGTTGGTGTCAGCCTGCATATATACTTATACACATACATGCATGTATTCCATAGCGTTGTTGGGTTACTTCTACCATTTCTACCAAATTATGTCTGTTTATAGTTACCTATCAATTATGTACCTTCACATTATGTTTCTGCACACATGCATAGTATATTATTTATATACATATATAGAACACTGAAATATTGGCAGGGACATATAAGATAATTTTTTGGTTTGTTTTTCTAATTTTCTACAATTAAATGTTTTACTTACATCAGGACAAAAGAACTACAAAAATTTTAAATGGTATATTGGTGAGTATTTTTGTTAATCAAGTATCCTAGATATTCTAATTGGATCCCCAAAGATGATATCATTTTCAAAGTTTTCATTTTCATGATTGGAGACTTTGGAGAGACCAAGTATTTTATCATTTGATATTTGAAACAAATCACATTTTAGTTCCCTTGATTAAGTAATGAACTTGAGAATTGACAGATGCTTTCATAGAATTCTTCTTAGAGACTTTATCTTCATTTCTGCTTTCTAGTCTTTAGATCCTGTCCTGAGGTTCAGACCTCAGAGTTGTAACATTTGTCACACAGGAGAAGTAACGCTTTTTCCCTGACGCCCTCTGTGCGTGTGCGTGCTTGTCACTGGATCTTGTGCCGCGCTTTTTTCTTCTCTCCTCTTCTCTGGATATCGCTTGCAACATTTTAGTGTCCTCTCCAGTTTTTATGTTTGTGAGATTGACACTCTGCAGTATACTTTTCAGGTCCTGGTCAAACCATGCGCTTTGTTTCTTCCTCTTATTTGTATTTTGTCCTTTTACTGTTGGCTATGTGAACTGTTTTCTCCCTTAGGTTTTTATGCTGCCTTCAAGATAATTATTTAACTTTAACATGTGTTTTGTTTTGTCATTGAATTTTCTTTCAATTATTTTCTCCTACCTTTTACAGAAAACCTTTAAAGATACAAGTAGTTACTGTACTATCCTGCTCATGGTAATAGCTCTCATATGATTCTAGATCTAAATCTAAATGGAGGTATGAGGAGGATCTTCCACTTTTTTTTCCTTACAAATTCTTCAATACACCTAATATGTGAGTCACTGCCCTTTTATACTTGTATCTTCCCTGTTTTTTTGTTTCTTGACATTCAAGAAGCTATAATATTTAATGAACAGGTAGCAAAAACAAGGCCCATGGGTTGAATGCAGCCCTCCACCTTGTTTTATCCAGCCTGGTGCCTTGTTTCCACCCAGCGGCAGCACTGAGCTCCTTGCCCCTAGTTAAGGAGTGGTTACATTTACCCAGTCCTAAAGTTACATTCGGCCCTTTGAGGCAACCATGAGACTGATGTGGACCCTCATGGGAAAATGAGTTTCACGCCCCTGATTTAATGTATACAATGTGATGAGTTTGGAGATAAGTATACAGGAGTGGAAACCATCACCAGAATCTATGCTATAAACATATCCATTTCCTGCAAAAGTTTCCACTCATCCTTCGTACAGCTACTATCAGTGTTCCTTCTTTTCTTTTTCCTCCTCCACCTTCTCTTCCTCCTCCCTATTATCATTACTATTAGAACACTTAATATAAGAATCACCATCTTAGAACAATTTTAAGTATGTGATGCAAAAATATTAACTACAGTCTCTGTATAGGAGATCTCTGGGACATACTCATCTTGCTCAACTGAAACTTTCACCAATACCTCCCTACTCTCCCCGACTCCAGCCCCTGGGATCGTCGCTCTGCTCTCTTCTTCCATGACTTTGCATATTTCATTATTCCTCATACAAATGGTGTCACATAATATTTGTCTTTTTTGTCTGGTTTGTTACACTTAGCATAATGTCCTATAGGTTCATTCATGTTGTCACAAATGCTAAGACACCCTGGTTCTTTATTTCAAGTGTCCTATAGAATTCCTTTATATTATACTGTTACAAATCAGACTTAATGTAAATATTGACTTGATTCACCACCATTGCTGCTTTGTATAGGAGACCGTTCTGGGTGGTGAGGGCCCAAATAGGACCCACGCCCACAGATAGGTTGTCCCATGGGGAATCAGGCCTGCATTGTACCTAGACTGCTCTGAGACATGCTTTTGTTGGGGCTCCCTCGCCCTGAATTGAGGCAGCAAGTGCCTACTGTAACTTCCTAAAGTCTGTGCTAAACCTCCCCAAAATGGAGTGTAACCGGTTCGACCACTTTTCCCTTTGCATTTGCAAATATCCTTCTTCTGTGATGTGATTAGTGGCATCGCCTCCTTTGTTTTCTGTAAAAGGTAACCACCTAAGGCAAACCCATGCATAGTAAATGAGGACCATCATGTAATGTGCCCAGAAAAGAAATAAAGGCCGGTCACGGCAAGGGCTGAGGCTTTTTCTCTTCTTGAGAGAAAAGCTAGGCTGTCCCTTTTCCTCAACAGGACTCAATAGTCTGTGTGAATTCCTGGTGCCTCATCCACAATGTGGTGGACCCCATGAGCCGGGGTCCGCATCAGCTTTGTTACATAAAATTACACTAAACCCTAGAAAACTGCAGGCAAAAAAGAGGGAAGTATCTCTACCAAAAGGGTAAAAATCAAGCTGATTGCTCTGAGTGGTGTGGCTCAGTTGGCTGGGTATCATCCTGCAAATCCAGATGTCTTAGGTTCAATTCCCCATCAGGGCACATGCCTGGGTTGTTGGTTCGGTCCCTGGTCAGGGCACATACAAGAGACAACCAATTGATGTTTCTCTCTGACACTGATATTTCTTTCCCTTTCTTCTTCCCTTCTCCTCTGTCTAAAAATAAATAAATAAATGAATAAATAAATAATAAATGTAAATCCAGTTGATTAATTTGACATTACTTAAATTTACTACTAATTACACATGAACTGCTGAGGGGGGAAAATCAACTCTTGATTTCTTTTTCTAAATCCTGTGGTAACACTATGAATAGAGATCAGTATAATAAATTTCCTAAACCTAACTACCATGCTCGAAGAATAATTAAGGATTTTTTTAAAGTCACATTTTCAAACCTACAATTTAGGGCTGAACTCGTAGAATATTTCAGTTCCCAGAATGTATCTGCAAGAGCTATGGGCATTCCTTGATGAAGGTTTCAGTAAATCTATTCCTTTCTTCTGGAGAGAGGTCCAGAGATCAGATACTCTCTTTACAAATTAAGTCCTGCATTTCGTTGATAAAATACCCAGTCAGTCAAGGATCAAGTGCTAATAGGCAGAGCTGGATCACCCAGGAATGAGAGATGTACTTGTGTAAAGACATACCACCTCCCTTAGAATTCTCAGATATTTAAACTTTCCCTGAATCTCAGTTCCCCTTTAGCTATGTGAAAATCAATGTTATTTATATGATTAGAGATAACCGTAATTGCAGTTATTATCATATAAAACCTAGCAAAGCCACTAATTTGTAATCTGCTTCTATTATGTCTGAAGCAGGATAACATGTCTTTTATCTGATTGAATTATATTAGTGAGGGAATTTACATCTGGAAATATAGGATAGATAAAACAATCATTTCCATTGACGTCAGTCTCTTGCAGTCCATGTTATTTAAAAAAGATATACACTTCTCCCCTGGATACACATATGCAGTAAACGTATCTCCTGTCCTTTTGAACAGAGTCAAAAGTTAGGAGAAAAACTTGTCTGCAGGTGGCATTGCAGAAATGTGTTCCCAAAACATATAAAGTGGAAGAAAGTATGTAAATAACTAGGACTCCCATCATTTGTCAACCTTTTCCATAAAAGGCTTTTAGTGTATATCAGGGAACAGGACAGTTCTTTTTTAAAATGCATTGTTTTCAAATGCATTTTTAAGGTCTTTTCCTGTTCTTTTGGATATACTAAAAGGCCCTGCTTCAACTCAAAAGTTGAAGACTTTATTTCTGTTCAGAATTCTCAATTGTTTACGACAAAGGCAATCTGTTGTTAACTCTCATCCAGAACAATGCAAGGACCTTGAAACAATTGAACACAAGCCCCAGTGTCCTTTCTCACCTAATCTTTTATAAGGTGGTACTTTAATTCTATCTTAATTTGTTAACACTAAATGTTAAAATTTTTAGCATTTAATATTATCAACATGATTAGTTTCTCCTTAGCTCAAGTTTTCTTCCTCCATCTCACACCCTCTTTTGTGATCATTTTCTTCCTGGAAATGAGTTGGTGCTCGTTTAACCGAAGAATGCTCAGTGCTTATCACTAATGCTCCCATTTGTTTAGTCTTGAAAGCTCTGTTCCTGTAGAAGTATAGATCAGCCACTTTCTTTCAGCACTTTGAAGCCCGTTCTCTCTTCTGGTTCTGATGTTATGGAGATAGCACTTCCAGTCTAATAGTCTTCCCTTGAAAAGTGTCTGTCTTTTTCCTGGCCTCCTTACAATTGCCTTTGTGTTTTGGTCACTCTGTCTTTTCACTACAATGTGCCTGGTGTAAATTCTTCCATTTATTATTCTTACAGTTGATACTTTTCATCAAGTCGAGAAAATTATGGTTTTCTTTTGTAATACTGTATCTTCCCAGCCTCTCCGCTCTCTCTTACTGATATGCCAATGAGATACATGTCATGTCTTTTCACTCTATTTTCCTTATCTTACCAGGTTTTTAAAATATTTCCATCTGTTTTTCTCTCTGTGCTGCATTCTGCTTAAATTTTTTTTTAATTTTCTACTACTTTGTTTAGTTTCCTTTTGGCTGTGTCTAATCTGTTCTTTATCCCACCTACTGAGTTTTGAATTTCAGTTATTTGTCTTTTTTATTTATGAAAAATTTTTTTGGTCTTTTTAGAATATGCCTAGCTATTTGTACTATCTCTTGTTTCTTTATCATTTTCATACTCTTTTATTATCTTAAATATACTCAATATGCTTAGTTTATATCCTCTCTTATATCATTATCTGCAATCTTTGCGGGTCTGATTCACTGTCTGTTATTTTTACTAACTCTCCCTCATGTGGCTTGTTAGCTGACTTACTCTGTGATTTTTCTTTATGGTGATTCTGTTTCACAGGAATTCTTTGCAGATTGGGTTTAAAAGATTCTGGTAGGGAGGATCTAGTTGTGCTTCTGGCAACTATCTGAACATGCTACTTTCCAGGAAAACTTCAAAGAATTGAGTTCAGGAATTTTCAGGCCAGACGGGTAATGTGAATTTGGGGCCCAAATTCTCAGAAATATGAGTTTATGATTAGCAATTTTCAGGGGATTTAAAAACATATTTTCTTCTGTACTGAGAGCCATGACTGGGACATGCGCAGTCCTTGATACCCTTGTGAACTACAGGCTTTTCTCTGACTCACTCAGTGTTGGTGTTTCCCAGACAGCCACAGACAGCCTCAGAGGGCCACCTCCCGTCATGCCCATGCAAAGAGACTTCCCTGGGGCTGGGCAGTGCACAGCGTTTGCAGTCATATGCGATGGTCTTGGCATCACCATTTGGGTGTCTTAGCTTTAAATGAGTCTGTGACCTGACTACAGCTCAGCTTGCTTGAGCCAAGCTTGGTTTTCTTTGTTTGTTTGTTTATGTTTTTCCTCCAATTACTTTCTCTACTAAAGAACAAGTTCTACTAAGTCACCAGGAATGAGCAGATAGATCTCTATAACAAACTCTAACTTTAGTTCTAGTAGTGATCTATCTATATTTCAGAACTTTTACTTATTATTGTTTTTTAACTATAGCCCACTCTCTCCTGCAAGCCAAGCAGTGCATTGTAAAAGATTTTTAAGAATAGTCTATATGGGCCCTGCCTGGGGTGGCTCAGTGGATTGAGTGCTGGCCTGCAAACCAAAAGGTCACCAGTTCAATTCCTAGTTAGGGCACATGCCTGGGTTGTGGGCCAGGTCCCCAGTAGGGGGAGTACAAGAGGCAACCCAACATTGATGTTTCTCTCCCTCTCTTTCTCCTTCCCTTCCCCTCTCTAAAATTGAATAAATAAAATCTTAAAAAAAAAAGAAATTGCAATATAAAAAAAGAACAGTCTATATGATATCGTTATATGTTTTGAACTGGAAGAGGGTATCTGGCCCTGTGGTCTATCATATTATCAAAAACAGAACCTATAGGACCAACTCTGAAAGCACAAGTCTAGTCAGTTACTGCTGCTGTTAAAACCACTCCCGTAGTAGGGAATCTTTACTAGCTGTGGTTCCAGAGTAGAAGCTCTGGTTATCACCAGAGAAAATGAGCCCTTTGGGTGTCACAAGAAAAAAATTTCAAAGTGCACATACCTAGGAGAAGTTTAAGTATAGTGGCAAGATTTATTGGGGGTGAAAAGAAATAATATGTCCTTGGGGATGTACAGGGTGGGAAGGTGCTTGTGGCAACTGCTCTGAGGTCCTTGTTAATCCTCTGTATAATTTTTTTGGTTTTTGGAAACAAGCAGGCTGTCTTTCAAACTGTCCAACCTGTTTCCTGGGTCTTCCCAGGGCTGTGCTGGGCCCTCCTCCTAACCAGTTCCCTCCGTGAGTCTTCCAGGGTTTTGTGCCCTTATCCTATTGGATCCCTTTCCCAGATTTTCCCAGGTTAGGCTCCTCCCCTCTATGGTTGCCATTTTGGCTCCTCCTGCTCATGCTCCAAAGTTCTGCTTCACTGTCTGGCTGGTACTGCCTGTGTGCTTACCTCCCCCTGCCCACCATCTTGGCTTCTATTGCACATGCGGCTAGCAGATAAATTTCCCGTGCTGTTTTTCCTTCGCCCCTGGGGACAGATGGTTGTTCCTCAGGGAGATTCTAAAGTGGCCTTTCCTGCCTGCTCAGGGGATTAAGTCCCTTTGGTGGAGAATGTGGCTATCCACTGGGTTGTCTAGGAAGCTGCCCCTTCCTAGCTAATCAAACTTAATGTCTGAGTCTCTTTGCTCCCTTCCTTTGTTAGTAACTGCCTACCCACCTACAGCACAATGGTGGCTGTGGTCTTCTGAGCTCTCGTGGCTGTATTTCACCATGGAATGTATACAGTCCAGGGGTGCCCAGGATGCCTGTGAATGCGGCCCAACACAAAATCAAAAGTTTACCTAAAATGTTATGAGATTTTGTTTTATTATGTGTCACAATGTATTTAATGTGTGGCCTAAGACAACTCTTCTTCTTCCAGTGTGGCCCTGAAATGCCAAAAGGTTGGATGCCCCTGGCAGACTCTAATGAGTGGACCTGGGAAAGATGTAACAGGAAGAAGGATGTACTTTTAACGTGTCTGCCTTTTAAGGCTGATCAGTTGACTCTGATCAGTTGGGCATTTTCAGTTTCCCCTTGTCAGACACAATGTTACTTCATATTACTACAATAATTTTTGCCTACTACTTTATATTCTATGATCTTATAATCAGGAGCCCATCAATAACAATTGGCTGCTCTTTTTCCTTATGTGGAATGACATTCTTTTCACAGCTTCACAAAGGTATAGGGAAAATGAAGGATCAATTATTAAATGCTTGCTAGAAGACTTGCTAGGTACTACTCATGTTTTTTTATTATTCTTATTTTATAAATAATAATGACAATTGTAATACAAGTTTACATTTATTGAGAGTTTACTGTACGTCAGACATAGCTCTAAATGTTTCATATTTATCTAATTTTATGGTACAATAATTCTGTGGAAACGATTTCTATCCCTATTTTATATATAAAAAATAACCCAAGAGAAGTTAATCTTCCAAGTTCACACAGTCAGTGAGTGACAGGTTATGGTTTAAACTCAGGTCTTCCCAAATCCAGGCTTTATGTCCTTTCTATGTGAGGCAAATAAGCTACTCTCCTGAAATCATATTGGACATTGGGGGAGTTACCATTTTGTTTAATAAAACAACAAGCAAGCATTTCAGTGATGCTAAATAGTTAATACAACTTAACGAGCACCAGATAGGATGTTTTTAACAACTGAAAAAAATCTAAAGCTTTGGCCTTTCATAGAGCATTTAATTCTGGTGGTGTTGCCTGTCCTGTATTTCTCCATCAATTGCAGATGAACTAATAACTTTCAAATTAGTCGCTCCAGGGTTCTATTTACACTTTTAATAGAGAAAATATCAGAGGATCATAAGGCCTAAGTTAAATTCAAGAGAATTTTCTAGAGAAATAAGTGATCAGAGCAACAGAATATATCCCAATGCCCTATCATTAAAGAGTTAATTAAATGTATTAAGCAGAATGTAGTGTCAATTTGCTCTAATTAAGAAAAATTTTGAGAGAAATTATTAAGACCAGACTTAAATGAAGAAGGCTTGGTTGGCATAATCTGCAGGAGACTTGTTTGGCCACCAAGGACTCCTGGCTAATAAACTCTGACTTGTTTAAAGTCCCTCTGAGAGGGAGTATTTAGTCTACAATTGGCTTGCTAATGAGCACCGTCAAAATGTAGATTGGTCTCAGGTGCTGTACTCTAAAGCAAGCAAAAGTTTTCCTTCCAAGTCAACTTTTGGAACAGAGCTTGGTATGCAATTGTACCCTTTTGCCTTAGCCAAAAATCACATTTGTGTCATTTCTCAGGACAAGGCACGAAGCATATTTATTGTGAGATGAGAGGTTGTGTAATCTTGAGGGCATCAGCCATTTCCCCTTAATGGCTCTCCCTATCAAATGGATTACAAATTGTTAAAAATTAATATGATGATATTTTAATAGAGTTAAAGTACATTGGAATATTCTTTCAGACAAGCGAAACAAATATTTTAGACATTCAACGATGTGTATTGAACTGTTAAAATGCTACAGACAGAAAAGCCACTAAGAAGAGGCTCACTCTAGGATGTCATACTGCTGTTTTAACCACATAAACAAGTCGAAAAGCCTCGGTGCTCTATAGTTTTTCCCCAACATCCTCTTTATAAGCAAGTTCTGAGAGAATTTACGACAATTATTTGAAAGCTCTAATACTTTCACAGAAGCATAAGTCTATGGCCACTTTATTATATTGTTAAACAAAATCTCTACTGTCATTTACAGGGTATTCCAAGGTAGATGCCAATTAATTTATCCTAAAAGACCATCTCTGCAGTGTTATATGCTTAAGTTAGGCTGCTAGGGACTGAGTTTTTCAAGCTGAAAGACACCCTTTAGTATAATAGAATTGTCAACAATTTAAAATTGTGTTTTGCTTTGCACTAATCAGAAGCTGCCTACCATTGAGTATTGATCGGTAAATTAAAATCCTTTATCTCTATTGTGTGCTTTCTTGGTTTGCTGAAACCTTACTATTGTTCAAGTGTTTGGGACATCAATAATAATATTTTAAAAAATAGGTATCAAGTAAATTAGAATACTTAGACTATACACCCCCATATACATGTACACACATACACTAATTTACGTTTTGGCTTCTGTTATTATGGAGTCACATTGGATGTGAATTTCTGGTCCAACTATAGCATCACTCCTTAATCTGATCTTTAGTATTTTTGTTTTGTTTAAGTAGAGAACCAGTTTGAAAGATTATTTTAGTAGAGATGATTGGCTGTGCAAAACTAGAAAATTCAGAGGCTCTGGAGATGAATTTCTGTACATCTGAGCAATGCCCGTATTCTTCTCTTTAGCTCCTGCCCATTGCCTTTTAACTCAACTCAGATGTGCTTTTTTGCTGTGAAGCCTTTACTTATTTATCCCACCTGCTTCCAATCTCCACACGCAGCTCTCGCAAATCCACTATATTACATTCTACTTAGAGATCATTACTTTATATTATTTTTAAATTATTCATTTGTGTATATCTTCTCTGCAGCAAGATTGAAAGTGTACAGACAGTAGGTCCCTTACGATCATGATTCAAGCTATCTCCGACGACTTCTCAAGGAGAGGTCCTGAGTGGGAGAACATAGCAGGCCGGATTGTTTGGGACAAAGAGTCCCAAAATTCAGCAACTTACTGGGACAGTTTTATTTCTCAGTCACATAATGTCCATGGCAGGGGCAGAAGTTCTGCTCCATGCCATCTTCAGCACTAGGTGCAGGGTGAGGAATAACCATTAACCCATGACATTGCCAGTCTCATGGCAGAGGAAGAAAAATAACCTTGTCAAAACGTATCACTTCTACACTCTATTGGTCAAAGCAAGTTATACGGCCATTCCCGAGTTCACCTGAGTGTGGATGTTTACTTTCCCCACGTGGAAGAGCTGAAGCAAGTCTTACGACCAGCCCAAATTCAGTGGGGAGGGGCATATAACCCTTTCTCAGGGAAAGGTAATAACTCCTTTGAACAATATGCAGTCTGTCATATGGAAAGGCAATCAAACATATCAGCATAACTTTCACTGGTTGTGTTATATGGCTGTACTTACTTGATATCCCATTTTCACAATTGTTTTCTGAATCTGGAGTCCTAACAACCTCTCCCCCTTCTCCTGCCGCATAGCCTAGTGTTATTTCCATGGTTTCTTCTTCACTGTTACTTGTCAGAAAAGGACTGTATAATGGATACATGGTTAACTATTATTATTTAATAAGATAGCTACAAGACTATGCTGCATCAGTTTCCCCTAAATCGAGATTTATCAAGCACTGCCCTAAGTGCACGGGGGACACACAAGAAAACTGGACTTGGTACCTGACCTTAGCAGCTTATAAGCTGCTAGGGAAGTTAAAATGCAAATCGCTATGATTCAGAGTAGAATGTGATGCCTGCTTTAAAAGAAATATAAAATGTCATTACCAGGAGGAATTACTCACACACACACATAAAACTGGAGCCATTGAATTCCACCAATGTTCTTAATTTCCGGCTCTAAGCTCAGTCGAACTGCCATCCATCTTTATTTGTCCTCCTCCTCTCCTAGACCTCTCTTTCCACCAAGACTCTTCATTCGCTTCCTTCCTTCCTTGCCAGAGTCGGACCCATAAATTTTCCCTTCTCTCCCACAGCTTCACTCTTCACTTGTCCACTACTGTGTTTTCTTGAACTTGCCACTTTTACCCGTTTTCTCCCCCATCCAAAATGCCTCTTTTCTGTGAATGTACCTGTATTTTCTTTTAGTTCTCAAGCTTCTGGAGATGGAAATCTTGACTTACTACCTGGGTTTTCTCATTTCCCATTCACACCTCAAGCCACTGCAGTCTGCCTCTGCCATCTGCCTTTCTCGGCTGTGCCTCTTTAGAGCTGCATCCGATCGTTTGTATGACCCCTCTTCACTATCTAAAGCTCCTGAGCACTCCCTGTATCTTCGGGCAATCTTTTCTCTTAGCTTCTCAGACATTTCCTCTAGTTGCTGTGAACACCTTCCCTTAAAAAAGTTCCTATGCCTTCAAATAGTATTTTCATGTTAATGAGTCTTATGGACCCTTATTTCTATGCAACACATGAACATCTTGCACGTAATTAAAACATAATAGGTTGAAAGATGACCCAAACATATTCCTTCTCTGGCATTCTCTAATTTGATCAATGGGCTTATCATGCCTTCTGATCAAGAAACCCAAAAGTCTTAGTAGACTTTTCTACCTTCATACCTTCGTGTGACTAAAGAGCAACTGTTCTCTTTTTGTTTTACTAAAACATGTCTGTTAGTTCTGCCTGGTCTTCTCTGTTCCTTGCACTGTAATATCCACAGCAATTAATAACATCAGACATATAGTAGAGCCTGCATAAATATTTGTTGACTAGACTGAGTATTTATGGCCTTTGGATGTAGTTTCCTTCACACGGAATGTTTTTTCTTCGTTCTACTTATAGAAATAGCTCAGATCACACTGGCCTATAAAATGTTCCTTGTGTCTCTGAAGAGATGCTCCTCTGTGTCCCCACAGTATTTTGTTAATACCTTTATTACAGGGAAGAATGGAAAACCACTTATGTTCTATCAATATTATTCTCAGTTTTAATATTTCTCTTGCGCCAGTAGACATTTCCATTTCTTGAGGATAGGCATCAATTGCTATTTATTCTGGGTACCCTTGCCATCGTTACAACACTTGGATGAATTAGTGCATGGATGGATGTTTGGAACAGGTGTGAGTTTACTAAAAGCTTCACATGGAAAACAGCATTTAAACAGTGACTTAGGAGTGCATTTTATTTGGGTACGATGAGAATAGCATTCTGATTAAACTGAAGGTACAGCTTATTCTCTAAGATTACCCAGTAGGTCAACTCAGCTAAAATATGATGGCATTTTGGAGGGAGGAGTCATAGGATGTATTTTGGAGGGTAGATCATAGACGAATATGGGGAACCTTGATAACAGACAAGTATATTTATCCTGTTTTTTTTTTCTCTCTGGGCCAAGGAGACAGTTATTCAAATTTATAACTTTAGGAAGATTATTCTGATGTCAGTATATATTATGGAATGGAATGTAGGGTACAAAAACTATTAGAAAGATACTGCAACAGTCCAGAAGGAATAAATGTGTAAATGAGAACTATAAATAAAAGAGAGAACGGAAGCAGACACATTGTAAAGTTACCATCCAAATGTGGCTGCTAGAGTTGAAGGGAAAGAGAAGAACTGAGGTTTCCAACCTCAGTGACAGAAGGGACCCTCTGCCTTTCAATGAGAAATAGGAAATACAAGAGGAAACAGAAGTCTGTAGGAGAAGGTTATGAGTTCAATTTTGGACATCATAAGTTTAAAGAACAAATATGAATTTGAACTGGAGTATCAGCACTTACTTAAACTCTTCATAACAGAATTGCTTTCCTTTTCCTATTACGTGACTTAGGGAACCGCCACTTAGTAAGATGCTCAGAACCAAATTCTCCCGCCAACAGCAGCCTTCAATGAATGGCTGCCGTTGTGACTGGTTGCATGTTGCCACCCAAATGTAATCTGACAGTTGAATGACGGCCAGTGAAGGGGATAGCAAACTTAAAACAAGACGTAAAAAACATAACCTTAAGAATTTTAAACATAAGAGAATCCATGCTTCAGGAATATTCCTTGTATAGTAGGCAGTAATGTTAAGGAGCGAGTAAATTTAAAAAAACTTAATTCCAAAAAATAGATTAAAAGTATGTTTTTTATGGTATTTCCATTAAAAATATGAAGTTGACTGATGCCCATTTCTTACATTTTATGTATTTTGAAATATTTTATTTTTCCCTTCTGTGAAAAATGAAACTCAAAATAAAGGATTGTAGAGAAAATAACATCTTTATTATTCTGGCATATAAAACTAGTTCTTCTCTCTCTTCAAATTCTGTTTCTTTCTACAAGTGACAGTCTGATACATTCTATTATCAAATTCTAGCAGCTTTGATAAAGCAACCATACATGTATCCTTATAACTGAAAATAAAAAGAAATTCTATAAATACGTACCTAGGAAAAATGTGAGAGGCTGGTCACTAGAACAGCTACAGTTGTGAAATGCCTTTTAAAAACCTTTACTCTGTGTCTCCTATGAATTACTGAGATTGTGACTGTGGTCAGATAGTAGACACTTAGCTTCTAAATTATGCAACCTAACAAAATTTTAAGTGTATGTGTATTACATGTATACCTAGTATACATGTATAGGTATACATGTATACCTATATATAATGTGTATATATACATATATTATACATATACACATATTCTTATGACAAAATTCAAGTCACTTTTGAAACTAATTCATGTGACCATACCAGGAACTTTTGTTTTAGCTGAAGTCCTGATAAACTCTTAGAAATTCTGAAATTTCCATCTCTGCCTATAATATCTTAGCTTTCAAATTCTCTATCACCCTTACTCTTCTTAATCTGCTCTTCATCAGAAGTCTGTTCTTCAATAGTCATGTAGTTCACCTTCTGCTTTTTTTGGATTTCCTTATCTTCTACAGCAGAACCTGTGATAATTATTTCATCTACTGTTTCTGAGACCATGAATCCTGATGTTTTTCTTTCCTTTCCGTCACCCCTCTTGTCAACCTCCAACCCTGTGTCACCCTAAGAAATGTCTGAAGTTAAAGACTGGATGGAAAGGAAAAGAACAGGTTTTGTGATATAACTTGGACCAGAATCTTGTTCAAATACCCACGAGATGAGTGATGTTGAAAGCTTCAGTTTTCTCATCCATAAAATGAAGACAACTCTTATTATCATATTATGGGGTTTGTATAAAAGCTACATGATACAAATACACTGGCTGAGAGCCAACCATTCGTGATAATTCTGCCCTCTTCCCACTGAGACTATGACCCATTCACTGTTCAACAATATTGATCCTTGCTTAAATCTTTTATTTCATTTTTTCCCCTATGACATATGATCCATGTTGGTTCCTGCTTCTCAACAGATGACATAATTTTTTCAAATCTGTAGAATATAAATCATGAGGTCATGAACTCCCTCAATTTTTCTTCCAAACATATCTAAAATTTCACTTACACTGTCTCAGGGGAAGGAAGAACTCCTTTTCAAGGTCAACCTCTGTGGCAGCAATATTGATCTCACCATTTGCGCCTCCTCTGAGATGATACTCCCTCAATTATTTCTCCTCTGGTCTCATTAATCTCTCACCTCTGGATGTTTTTCCCACTCTGCTCATCCATTTTACTCTTCAAAAATTTCAGATAAATTTCCACCCTCACCTCAGTATTGAAATTCTCTTTTCAAAGGTCAAAAATGACCTGGTGGCTGGCAAGCCAGAACAATTTACTTGGTTTTTATAGCTACAGCTCTTGACATTATTGCCTAGAACCTGCTTCTTGATAATATACTACCTTCCTGTGATGTCTGCAGTTCTTCCCCTCTAGTTTTTTTTCCCTCCTAGCTTTCCAGACTAATCATGTGTATCCATCTTTGCCAGTGGCTCTTCTAAAAATTCTGCCATAAAATCTCTCCACATTGATTGACATTATGTAAAGATACAGTAGGGCTCTGTTCACTTTTAAGTAGAGGGGTTTTTAAGACAAGAAGTCACAATACAATTTTTAGGCTATTTCTGTTTGACTACTTCCATCCATGCTTGAACCACAGTCTGCAACATGGCTGTCACGCCACCTGCTGTGCTTCATGTTACAAAGGCTGCATTGCTCAGCCTAACATGCACTGACCTTTACTGAAGGGTTCGGTTTTACCGCAAAGTCTAACCTGCTGCGTTTCTCAAGAACATGTGTAAGAACAGACAGCTATAATAGGGCTACGTTGTAGGGATGAATAAATGAAGTCACATTTCAGTCAGGGTTTCAACACAAGTCCCAAACTCCTTGACACCCCCAGCCCTCTTCATAGCTGAAGGCTTAATTTCCAGGACTATAGTGCCCATCCACTATGGTTGTTCCAGGACTCTTTAGAGCTCTGAAGGGACGTTCATGCAAGTTGAGTCATTGTCAGGTTCACAGATGAAGGTGGACTGTTAGTGGGGTAATTCGCTGTATCTGACTAGAGGCCTCTAAAATGTGGGATATGTCTAGGGATACTCTTTAATGAGATTGTGCTGATATAAGTACTATGTGGGAAGAGTCTGTTGTCCCTATATAACAGCAGCCTCCTCAGTGTACAAGTGTATGTTGACATTGGCATTTATGCTTCTGTACCAGGGTCCGTGCTAGAGGTTGTCAGTAAAGGCAGTCAAACTTGAAAACATTGTAACTAATAGTGTGGACTTATGTGAATTTATTTTCCTGCAAATATTAGAAGATCCTGATATATGTATGTATGTGTGTATCTTGTGTACAGTTTATTACTAGACCTTCCCTTGTCTTCTCCTAACTTGGAGATACACCATGGTCTCACACGTCTCTTCTATTAGGTCTCTCCTATTTTGAATAAAATTGAAATACCATGTAGCTGATTTCTTCAGCAGTCAGTGAAAGAATTAAGGATTCTTCCAAGACTGGGTTTGAAGTTAGAGAATCATATATAAAGCTCATTAGAGACCCAAATTCCATGCTGTTCGATGCTTCTCTCTATAATAGAAATTGGATAAATTGCCTGTAGTGTGTTCTGTTTTCTTTTCATGGCCAAATGGGACAAATAGTGATCTCAGCTTCCCTTGAAGCATCATAACAGCATAACTAGTCTCTACCAGTTAAGTTTCAAATTAAACAAAATCAGACTTTCTTTCCTAAAACAAACAAAAAATCAAACTGCATGTAATCAAGGATACCACAAGTGTTTGAAGGAAAAAGAGTAGGAAAATCAAGTAACTTTTCTGTTTGATGTCATTTGAAATATATCGTGGGAATTGTTTCAAACAGAAGAAAGGAAGCCAGTTTTTTGGTGGGGGTGAAAGGTGGGTGTCAGGGCTTGCATACAAACCCTTTCTCTGTCTTGTTTATTCATTGTCCAGGGAGGGTTACGTGGATTTAAGAGACTTGATCTCAAGAAGACTTGGTCCCAATTTAGGGTATAAGAATATGTCATTCTATTTGTAAACTCTTTGAATGACATAATTCCTAGGCCAAAAAAGTAAGGGAAATAAAAATTTTTGGTAGCCTCCAGTAGAAAATCTCATCCCTTTCTCTGTTAATCACTGTTCCCCTTCCAAACAATAAGGGTCATGAGAGTCTATTACCCATCTTGATATTGTTTAAGATTAGAAATGAAATTTATATTTAAGTTGAATTCTTCAAATATGAGTAGCACCAAATGGTGCTACATATATTTACTGATGCTCGGGAATGATAAAGTAACATTCAAGAGGGAAGAAAAATCATGACTAATGTTTTAAGTAACTCCAAGTCTATGAGACAGAGAGTATATCAAAGAATGTAGCCGAATTCTATGCTTTTCTTATTCATGGAATCCTGATGAGTTTAAATATGCCTGCAGACTGGCAATTTCTTAATAAAGGGAAATAATTGCTTCAGAAAAATTGCTTTCAGAATCAACTAATAATACTGAGGAATTTTTGTGTGCAATTTTACAATACCTTTAATAAAATGTCACTTTCATACCACCAACAGATACTGTGAAGATGATAGGTAGGTGCTAGATGCCAAAGCCAAGGTAAAGGATTACATTTTCCTCTCCTGATACTATTGATTACACGAGACATGGCTATAAAACAGTGAAACTGATGACAAGAGCCCACATTGTATGTGGTTAAACCTTGTGATGCAGCGCGTCCTCTCAGAACAACAGCAAGTCAAGTATATCGGTGTGGGGTAACAGTGAATCAATTATGTATTCATTTTCAAAAGAGAAATAAAGTATACAGATGGTTTGTGATTTTCAGTGCTTAACTCACTACCAGTGTATGGAATAGAGAAATGTCAGAGCAAAGCCCCACCCCACAAGAACAATGACCCTTAATTTCCAATCCAGAAGTTCTGGTAGTTTGTCCACAGAGAGACAGACAGACAGGGACAGAGACAGAGACAGATCACTTGGCTTATGGACGTGCAAACTTTAAGGGAGGGGCCTTCTTTCATAAAGAGGCAGAGGCCAAGAAAGTAACTTCCTTTTGATGCACAGCATTTGTATCTCATGCCAATAATGCCTGAACTAAAAGTAGTTCAGATTCCACTTTATCCTAGCAATCGTTCCATAAATCATAGTTGTGATCAAAATAATATGAACCCATTCCTTCATTTAGCAAATGATCCCCAAACACCAACGATGTGCCCAACACTTCCCATGTTCCAGGGATATGGAAGCAAGTAAAACAGATATGGTTTTGCCCCTTGAAGTGTGTCAGGGTAGCAAGAGCCCAAAACAAGTAAAATTCGAATATAATAGGATAAAATGTGAAAACTAAACTATGCAAAGTCGGTAAGGAGCAGTGGCTGCAAATGGGGGTAGAGAGTTGGAGGCCAGCTTACAAAAACCCTACCTGGAACCGTGAGCAATTTGGATTTTATCTTGTGGGCAACTTCAAAACACTGCCTTTATGCTAATTATTTTAAATGAACATCCAAAAGTGTCTGCTTGGCAGCAAGTGATAAGCCAGGAAGGGAATCTGGAAATGACTCTAAAAATATCCGGAATGATTTTCTTCAGATCAGATTCCCACGCAAGCAAGTTTGTCCAAAATCTACTTGGCAGATGTTAAAGTTAATCTGCACAATGAAATATATCTGAGTATACATTAAACAGGACGGGAAATGTGAGGGGCTACCAGCGTTAAAAACATCAACCCCTCTGGATATTTGGCAGATCTAAAATAAATAAATGCCTGCTCACATTTAAATCCCTTACTGGCTTAATTCTTTAGCTCCTGTTGCCTGAAAAACTTTCTCCTTTAAAATATTTGGTATCATAAACTCTTTTATCAAATAGGATGGAGCCAAGCAGAACATCAAAATCTCTAAATTTCTCAAAATATACAGAACGCCGGAGAGGCAGGCTGCACCTGCAGCCCCAAAAGCAAATGTGTTGAATAATCAGGGATCCCAAACAGAGCTGCACTAGAGTAATTTACTCAGCTAATCATTATATGAAATAGAACATTTGATTTCTGCACCAGAGTTACATCAAAGTAGATGCATACTTCATTTGATTAAATAAAGCACCACAAACAAAATCATTTAGCGCAATGCGTGGTTCTCAGTAAGCACTCGATAAATCTAAGTTCCCTCCGCAGGGAGGGTGCTGTGTGCTTCACTCTTGTGTGTGTGCAGCCCCTGGCCCAGGAAGACGAGGTCTGCATGATTCAGAACCCTACGAGATGACTGCCCGGTGCCATCCAAGTCCTTAGCATGTTGTGGAAGGGTACACTGTGCTTTAAGGTATTTAATGTCAAAATGCCCTGAAGATAAGCATGGTGTCTTGGAGCTCACATAGCAGCATGGAGCTTCTCCCCTTTAATCGACCATAGAACTAACACCTACAGCCACTGAGGGCTAGAGATGAGGAGAAGGTCAGTAGCCTCAGTTTACTCCTTTTCTCTAGCACTTGCTTTTCTAGACCTCAACTAATTTTGAAACCGAACTTTAATTTAAGTGTTTTCCAGTGTAAATAAAGGGTTTGTGGTTCCAAGAAGAAATGGGGAGTTATTAGAAATTGTAAAAGTTGAAGTAGCTCAAAGTTATTTTGGTTTTCGAGAAACTTGTTAGGGGACAGTTGCAAAACTCCACTTTACAAAGTGGGGCAGAGAGATTTCTATTTGATTTAGTTGTTTCCTTACCTTGTCTTTCATATTCTCTATTTGATACTGAAGAGTACAATGTAGCTTTTCATGACATATGACCTCTAACCCCGAGTAGACTGTATACCAACATATGAATGCTGGCTGGCACTTAGATTCCCCCTCAGTTAACACACACACACCGCACACTGCACACTGCGCACACTGCACTCACAGCACACTACACATAGCACACTGCACACGGTGCACAGACAGCACACACTGCACTCGGAGCACACTCTGCACCACACAGTGCACACACCACACGGCACACATCACACACCATGTATGCGTACAACACATGCACTGCACACTGCACAAACTGCACACTTTGCACCCACAGCACACTACACACCACTTACCACACATCATATACACTTCACACACACACACACAGTATACACTCCACACGCATACACTGCACACACCACAGTAATGCACTCATACGAGGCACACGTTACAGGACTTGTGCTCTGCACACACTGCACAGGCTACACACACTACATGCTACACCTCACAAACACTACACACATACTGCATGCACACTGCACACAAGAAAAACACTGTTCTACGGCATCATTCCTGAAATGCTGTAGATGCATACGTGGAAACGGTGAAAAATGGAAAGGTTTGTAGAGCCTTCACCGTGGACGACTGGGAACTGTACAACGTCGCACCCCCTGTGGGTTTCTTCCACGTGTCTGTAGTTGGTATTGAATTATGCACAGTGGTTACCTCTGAAATGAGAGATACGGAGAGGGGAGATTTTTCTGAATTTCACAAGTTAACGTCTCTACAATTGGGAATCGTTTTAAAATTGATAGTGTGTCGGCTTAATTGGAAGTGTGTGTTTCTTTCCAGCGGCATATAAATAGCAGCGCCTATTACAATCTGTGCGCCTTCGATTCTGTAAGAGATGCTCTGTTAAAGCAGCTGCTTTTCTGTGACCATCGCTGTTTGCAAATTTTTAAATAACAAAGAAGGAGTAAAACATAACAATACATGAGAGGAAGTGCTACAAAAACAAAATAGAGGCTGATACTGACATAATTTGTGGCTAATTAAATACTCTAAGATGTAGTAAATGTGTTTTAGTTATTAAATGGATACCTACCTGTCCGATCTCTAATTGGAGCACAAGGGACTGTGGTATCTCAGTCACCTGTGAACTCCCTCTGGGATGCAGTGTGCTTCTGGTAACTTAGTGACTCAGCAAACATGGTTTAAGTAAGTAGATTATGAAGCAAATTAGCTTTTAAACCTGTTGTCCCAAATCACCTGGCCCACACGTGTCACAGTCCTGAGGCATTTTCTGCTTGACCGATGGAAACCCGACCTGTAGGAATCTAAAAAAACATAATTCAAAATAATAGGCTCAGAACGGAAATTGATTAGCTTAAGAGTATATTTTTCTTGATGATAATCTTGTGGCGTAGCGACATTATAATCTACAGCTGTGATTAAAAAGACCTTATTGTCACCAAATGGCCTAACCTGGCAATTAGAGTGAGGGTTCTTCTCTGCCCACAGAGCTTCCACTGAAGCACTAAACACTCGCTAATAAGGCCTCTTGACTACTTGCCTGACTTTCCTTTTTAGAAAGGGACAAGGACCTATTCACCTTTGCAAATGAGATGCTTAGCACAATGTCTAGCAGGCGGTATTCTATAAATGTTGATTAAACGACATGACTAAATTATAGATTGTTAAAATGTAAAACTTAGTATTACTAATGCCTGTGGGTGGAAGGCCACCAAGACCCCTGTCAGGCGTGTAGCCACATGGCTCTATTGAGCACAGGCATCGAGCAGAAGTCTGGGCCCCCGAAGGTATCACGTGCTAATCCCCGAGATTTTGGGCAAACCACGTTTTGTGCAGATGTGCTTACCTTGGGGCTCATCTGCACGGAATGAGAGAGGGGGTCATCATGGACTGATCCGGTGGCCCCAATAGGATCATAAAGGTCCTGGTTTTCCGGAGGGGGGGGCAGGCAGGAGAATCGGGGTCAGAGGAGGAGATGTGAAGACAGAAGTTGAGGTAGGAGGAATGAGAGCCACAGCCGAGGAATGGGAGCAGCCTTGGGAGCTGGCAGAGGCCAGACCAGGGAGTCTTCCCAAGAGCTCCAGAAAGCACAGAGACATTTCTGACTCTGACCTCCAGAACTGTGAAATAGTCACTTTGTGTATTTGAAGCCACTCAGCTTGTAAGAATGTGTAATAGGAAACTAATGCAGTCTGTTCGGGATGATTTGTTTTCAAGGAGTGCTTGCCTCCACCCAAACTGGTTTGAACAGTTAGAGAGTGCACGGGTTTACATACTTGGAAGTCTGATACAAGGTGGAGTGCGTCGCTCGGTTGTCTGGATGATACCATCAGTAAGCTATTCCATTCCTTTCTGTACCTCTCCTCTGTATTCTGTTCGATTGGCTTTATTGCAAGACCAGTTTTCCCTTATAAGTTTGGAGAGGTTGCCAGTAACAATTGGAGTTAAGTGCTTCTTTGTTCATTGTTAGCAGGAAAGAGCCAGGCTTCTCATAATTATCAACTTCGATAGAGTTGGACAAATCAGAGCCCATCCCTGGAGCTTTCCTCAAAGACTCCCCTCAAGGCAGGTGCCCAAACAAATAAGAGCTCTGCCAGGAAGGAAGGAGGAGAACACATCCAGATAGGGCACTAGCAATGCACCCCCACGCACATCACAAAATCCTGTGAATACGAGAGTGTGGGCATCCAAGTGGTTCAACAAGTTCCAGGGACACTGTACCCTGGGTCCCGGGTCTAGGAAACAAGTTCCAGCTTTTACTTGGCCATGGTTTCCCTTGCTCCGTAAGGACAGTTGTATAATAGAAGGAGCAGCAGCAGTTAGTAAAAACTCACGACTCATTCTGCCAGGCCGAGCCTGGCAGTTACTCTGGACCTTTTCCCACCTGAGAAATGGCAACAAGCCCAGCACCTGGGCTCATCAGACCACCGTCTGGCATACCTGCTGCAGGTTGCTGAACTCTGGGCTAGATTGACACTGGCTAGCCCCTTGTGAATCATCCCCCAAATGGTGCCTTCCCTTCAAAAACGGATATGCTCTTTTGTGTACATTATGGTATCAAAATCTGCTTCTTTATGTACTTTTTTACAAATATCTGATGAGGTAGTTCTTATGATTTTCCTATCCCCACTCCCAACCCCACTCCCCACTCTGTAGCCAGGCAAAGTAATACAAGGGGGGAAAAAGGAGGACAGAGTGGAGACTAAGTAGGTAATTACAAGGTATGCTATGTACTTTATTTATAAAATATTTCATCTCTAACTTTCCATGCATTATTTTATTCAATTTCATAGCAGATGAAACTTGAGAACTAATTTGTAAAGCTCAAAATGTGAGAACTGTTATTATCCTTTAGGCAGTATGGTTGGTTCCCAAGCCCGGGTTCTTCCTTTTGAACTTGTAGGGACCACTCACAGAGCTGGGTATCTGAACAGGCTTGACCTGTGAGAGTTGCCCCATCCTAACACTACCCCCGCGATTTAAGGCTCATCCCAGAACTGGCCCTGATATTCTGTGGGGAGACTGAGAAATCTGAGGAGTACCAAACCTTCCCCATGTTTGTTAGAATCAGAGAAACGGGGGAAGACAGGTCCCTCTAGACAAGTTTCAGAAGAAAACTAGAATGGAACTAGTGGCTTGGTAGCCTCCTTAGGTCTGCTCTCCGAACAATTCACTTTAAGGTGAAATCCAAGTGCAATGACATTGATCATCAGCACTGATGTGTCATTGACTCTCCAGGTGGGCCTACCTTCCTCCACCACAGTCCTAAGTATTGACAGAGGATTAACATCAAAGAGAAGAAGTACCCCTCCATTTCCTTGTTTTCTGGGACCCTTTTAGAAAGAACACACAAATTGCCCCAGCCCTATCTCCAGCTCAGGAGAGCCCAGGCTTCCAGGAGGCAGGGAGGAATGGGCCAGGCTCAGCCCCACGAGGGCAGAGAGTGCTCATCACAAGTGCTGCCTCTCCCGTCCCAAGCATAGCACCTAGCACACACAGTAAATCACTACCATTATATGAAGGACTAAATGAATGAACAAATGGACACCTTAGTGAGCATTTTGTCTGCAAAGAGGAAGGCAAGGATAGAGCAAGATGGGGAGCTGGTGGCACACAGGGCTAGGTTTGTGTCATTATCCAACAAAATTTATGGGACATCGTGCCCTAAGGTAGATCCCTAAATCTTAATCCTATAGTGACGACCTTTGAACTAGTGCAGATTCCACCAATGGCATTCATGGGGTAGAATCAAAGATCTTTTTACCCCATGAGCATCACGTGAATTTTTGGGCTTTGCAAAATGTTAGTGTTTGAAAAGCCTTTCTAGTTACTGGCAATCTTCAAAATATGCCAAACACAATTTTCAGAAATGCTTCTATGGTACTCTACTGAAATTATATTTTATATTGTCCTGTGTGATTGGTTTTGCTTTATTGTTCAAGGACTGTTAATAATGAGTGAGAATTTTAATATGCAGAAAACGAGCAACAGAATAGGACCTAAGTTTCTTTTATTGTATTTTTTTAATAAAAAAAAGTAAAGATCCCATTCGAGTGAATTTCCAGAGATAATTTACTGGCATATAATTGTTTAATTGATTTCTAATTTAGAGATAAACCAGTGCATGTATTAAGAAGTTGAAACGTAGTACACCTTCAGAATGGAATGGCTCAGAGGTGCTCAGGATCCACCGCAGGTTTTTTTCAAGGCAGCTGGGACTTGAAATCACAGGGTGAAAGCACCACAGCATCCATCAGGTAACAGCGGTGAGGCGAACGTGGTCACCACCTTCCCATCACCATTTCCAGGGGATTGCTTTCCACAATGGGAAGTCAATTACTGCTTCCACTCCCACATTAGTGTAATTGGTTCTTGCTCTCCAGAGGAGAATTTATTAAGGCAATTTCAGTAAATAAGGGAAAAGGGGTCCCGATTTGCTACTGAATCCACTGGGTGTGGATAATCACTCTTATCTTCCTGCAGATCCTAACGGAATTCTTGTATCTGTAAAGCCTTTTTCTCCACGCAAGAGCAAGCAAAAGACACTATTTTTTTCCCAAGAAAATTGGTATGCTTAGTGACAGCAATTCTAAGCAGCAGTACCTCTCAAAGTATTGATTATTGTATGTGTGAAAGGACACTCAGAATGCGTGCGGAGGTATTTCAAAGGAATAGATGTACAGGTGTAGGCCATTTCTAAAGTTTTAAATTTCCAGTTGCTATTAAGAAAATAGCTGCCAAAGCCAAGTTTCCAACAGTTCCTGCCTGAACACAGATCTCTGTTAACTTAGCAAAATCGGGGGGAGTTTTACTTGGGGGAAAGTTACCCCAGGTGTGAAAGAGCAACGGTGTTTTCTCACGTGGGCAAGTTCTTGCTACGTCGACTGCGAGATGGGGAAGCACGTCCCCAAGATGGCTGCCTCTTTTCTGCCAACATTTTTCACTTTTACTAGAATATTTTCAGAATGCCTGAGAGATTTCATTATTTGAATAGGGAGCTGGAGCATCGCATGTACATCATCTTTGGCAAACTTCATAATGCAATGTCAACATCAGCACCATCCACAAAATTGTTAATGCATTCTCCCCACGCTGGGGTGTTGAGAGCAGCCAGATTCCAGGGGGAAGCTACAGTCGGGGTCTCAGGTGAGGGAGAGCATTAGCCTCTGTGCCCTCTCCGGGGAGATGGAGGTGACTATCGATTTCCTGGCCTTGGAGAACCCCGATGCAAAGCAGTAGATTTGTTGCTTTATACAAGCTACACAGAGCAAAGCAAACAAACAGAAACATTTCATTAGATGTCTACATAAATATTCTAGGGACTGAAACAATCATTTAATTCAGGGGAGGACAAGCGGTTCTGCCTCTGTTAACTGGATTGTTGCCTTCACCCCCAGCTTTGCTTCCAAAACCAGACCTCGGTTCGTACGCTCAGAGTGATATTAACCCAGCACTGCCTTGAATTTGTTCCCTGGGCAAAAGGCTAAATGACCCATAAATGTATTTCCCTGAGATTTGGAAAAAATAAATATCACAGTGATTTGTTAGCCAGCTTTTTTGCAACAAGAGCATCATCAAATGCCCCTCTTGTCTCCAGAGTCAATGCCATGTTGTAAATAGAAAAATATTTTTAAAATTTACGGCTTATTCACACGAATGATGCCCATAAACAGAAATATGAAGTCCTCAAAGAAATCTGATTAATAAGGAATTGCTCTAACCTGCTGCACGTTTGACTAAGAACTAAATTCCATTACAAATGTGCAAAGAAGCATCATCCATCCCTGCAAAATAGCTTTTGTTCACACAACTTCACTGCGAAGACATGCTCAGTTTCTCTAAACCACAGCATATTTGTTGCAAAACAGGACCTACATTTGTTAGGACAAACCTTAGATTTCCATGGTTTCCTATCCAGAGACTCAACATCAGTGTAATATACGGGGTCTGTCCAGAAAATATTCAGCCATACAGTATGAGAAATAGAGACATTTATTGAAGAAGATACAACATATAAGAAACAGTATACATAGGACAATGACACCTCAGTCCCCTTCAAAGTAGGCACCTTGAGACCTCACACAGTTCTCCCAGTGCCTCTTCCACTTTTCAAAACACTCTGCAAAATCGGTTGGAATCGCCATCAGCTACCTCGCTGTATTTTCCTGAATCTCATCGATGGTCTAAAATCTCTTCCTTTTCGAAAGTGATTTAAGTTCATGGGAAAAAGCCAGAAATTGCAGGGCACCAAATCTGGGCTGTAGGGTTGCGGAGTCACCTGGTTATTTGATTTTTCACCAAAAAATTCTGTATGAGACATGACACTTGAGTGAGCACATTGTTGTGATGAAGCTGCCAATCACTCATTGCACCATCCCTGAAAGCCTTCTGAATCATTCTAATAGTTTCTGCAGGGGAATGTTCAAGATTAATGCAAAATTCGATGCAGATTTGTTGCTCTACTCACTCAGTCATTTTGAATACAGCCACCATCCAGTACATATGCTCACTCAGTGGTGTCTACCACCCCCACTGACCAGTGCAGTGAAATCATCATTGTTCATGCATGCGCATTCCAGTCCACTCTCCTTGGCTGCCTGGTTACACTGATGCCACACAAACTGTTCTAGTTATTTTAAAAATTGCTGGACTTGCTCCAGACAGACCTCGTATACCTTTGTAACACATGACAGGTGCTGCCCTGGGCAGCAGACTTGGTGATTACAGCTAACAGCCTTCAGACATGAACACTCTCATGGAGGAGCGTGTGCTTGAAAAGATAATAGTGGTGGAGAGATGGCACCATCCTCTCTCAGCAACAATAGCTCAGCTACTGAGTATCAGGCAAATGGCACTGGCCTTTGCTCAGTGCAAGTTTCCACATTGAATCTGAGCCTCTTTTTTTCCGAATAAAGAGCATCACCTTCATGGCCCTTTGTGTCTTCAAATAATTGTTCAGTATACAGCCAGAGATGAGGCTTCTCTCCCCTGAGAGTTGTTTAAAGATGTGCTAGATATGGAACATCATACAGTAGAAAGATCCCGTGAGATCAGCTTGCTTGGCCCTTTGCCTCTCTGAGCATGACTGTTGCTAAGGCCTCCCATAAAGAAGCCCCAAACACCGCGAGCCCGAAGGCTTGCCATGGATACACCTCTGTGCCTGTGCTCATGGCGGAGCCCCACCCTCCCTTAGTGCCCTTTCCCATGCTCCTGTCCCATGAGAACCCACTTCGTTCAGTCAGCAAACTTCCGACTGAGCACAACACGCAGTGCTTGTCCCTGGCCTAGAGAGGTGGGCCAAACAGACATGTTCCCAGCCTTCGTTGAACTTACAATCTAGTGGGGAAGACAGGCGTCAGGTAAGATGATCACTAATAATCATTTAGGTAACTACATGCCACATAGTCTGAAAATAGGTGTAGGTGCCCTGGTGGCATAAAATAAGGGGTCCTAGTTTAGTCTGAGAGATTGAAGGCAGCTCCCAAAAGGAGGGACAATCAGACTAGAGCTTGAAAGTACTTGGAGGGAAGAACATTCCAGCCAGAGAGAATGGAACTTGTCAAGGCCCAGAGGAGTGGGGGGTGGGGGGCAAGTGATGTAAAAGTAAGTGCAAGGGAGATTCTACAAGCCATACAGCAAGTGGGAAGCCATCAAAGGACAGGCATTGGCATAATCAGATTCAGATGTCTTACAACTCACTATCGTGTGCATGTTCGTGTGCACAGAAATAAGAGAAGATGCTGGGAGATCCAAGGGGAGGTTGTAAAAATTCATGCCCGTGGCAACCCTCGATGAATCTCTGCTGATAAAACAACCTTGCCCATTAGCCTGTTATCACTGACACATTTCTTCTATCCTCCAAGTAATTAATACCCATTTAGTGCACAGGGTCTAGAACTCCTAACACAGCCCTGTTGCTTTCCGTAAGAGCTCCTAACCTGCCCAGGACCATGTGAGAACATTTCAGTTTAAAACCAAGTCTCTGCTCTTTAATGAATATATCACGTGGAACAAAATTAAAAGCATTATTAAAGTGTACTAGATTTTGCCTCCCTTTGATCTTGGACACAAAGATATTTGAGTTGTCTGAAAAGACTTGTTCTTCACCAAAGCATGGCAATTACTACCTGAACTATTTTGTTACTATTCTCTCCCCCAATAATTTTCATTTTACATATGGAATTCTTTTTTCTTAAATAATAGTGACACTTGTTAGCACTCATATTTTCTCTAGAGATAATCCCGTGACACAGCCAGTTAAGGAAGTTACATAGGACAATGAATATGAATCTATGTCTAATTATGCCTCTGTTTCTTCAGTGCAACTGTCACTCAGGAAACTGTGCAGGGTTTCAGAGTGGTGCCACATTTCAGATAAAGAAGGAAGATTTAACTAATTTTTCTCCTCGCAAGTACTATCTCTGCATTCTACCTCCCTAGCCCACTTCTCTATAAATGTCTTAAGTATCTTGGATGCCCTCCTGATAAACACTGCATTCCTCTCCAGGTGGAAGATTAGATACTTACACGCCAATGGCAGAACATGTTTTCTAGGCAGGAAAACTTTTTCAAATTTCTTCAATTTATGCAATAGGTCGCCAAACATGCCATCTGCTGACCTGGTTTCCAAAGCATATGGCTGCTTCTTCAGTCAGCAGTGCAGGAGACAAACTAAAACAAGTCCTATTTAGGAGAGTGTGACTGAAGCACATACAGTTGAGTCACTCTTCTGAGTATTCAGATTCTATCCCCGGGTCAAGCTGGAATTCCTAAAATCCTCATACTTGCGACAGAATCACTGACAAGCTCCATTTTCATATCGTACTTTTAACGTAGACACTAATAGTCATTACATGTAAGGCCCTCACAATGTGCCAGCCACGTGGCTTTATTGTTTCAGACGGGCAGCAGAGCCACTAGTTCCAAGCCAGGCTCTGGAGCCCAGATTGTGGTTCAATCACTCACTATTATATACTCTTGAGAGACTTAACTTCTCGGTGCCTCATTTGTAAAATGGGGCAGGAGATAAGAGCTCCTACCTTTGGGGTTATTATGATGATTAAATGACTTAATATACATAAAGTACTTAGATCAGTTCTCAGCATACACAGTTTGTCTGGAAAAAGTCCTGCCATTGTTCATACAACAAGAATGGTTTGCACAACATCGATGTCACCTGGCAGCCAAGGAGAGGGGACTGGCATGTGCACGGTGGACAATGATGACTTCACTGTACTAGTCAGTGGGAATGGTAACATGTGCTGTGTGGCCATCACATTCAAAATGGCTGAGTGAGTAGAGCAACCAATCTACATCAAATTTTGCATGAAGCTTGAACATTCCTCCATGGAAACTATTTGAATGAGTCGGAAGGCTTTTGGGGATGATGCAATGAGTGCAGCACAAATAAAAGTGTGGCACAACTCTTCAAAGATGGTAGAGAATCTGTTGGGTGATCTATGTTCTAGAAGGCCTGCAACAAGCAGAACACCTGAGAGTGTTAAAGGTGTATGGGCTGCAATCAACAAAGATTAGACAGTGTGAGACCTAGAAGCTGGTCTGGGGATTCTAAAACCTATTGTATCCAAGATTTTGACACAGGATCTTGTCATGAAAGATGTTGTTGCAAAATTTGTACCAGAGCAGAAGGAACATTGTGCTGTAGTTGCTAATGACTTAGTTTAAAACATCACCAACGAACCAGCTTTCCTCAAGAAGGTCATAACTTTGAAGGGAACTGAGATATCATTGTCCTATGTACAATGTTTCAATACATGCCTTTTCCATAATATATGGTTGGATACGTTCTGGACAGACTCGACACTAGGCAAATCTAACTTATTGGTATCTCAGTTAAGCCACACAGAATCTCCACTTTATATATGAAGAAAATGAGGCACAGAGAGCTTAAATAATCACCACTAAAACATTCTGACTCTAGAGTCCATGATCTCAACACTTCCTTCAATATGTACATATATTTTTTTAATGTAGAGAAAGAGAGGCAGGGAGAGAGGGAGACAAAAAGAGAGGCAGAGAAACATTGATTTTGTTGTCCCCCCATCCATGCATTCATTGGTTTGCTTCTTATGTGTACCTTGACTGGGAATTGAACCTCTAACCTTGGTGTACTAGAATGATGCACGAACCAACTGAGCTACCCGGCCAGGGCTAATACCTTTTTCTTTATGTAAAAAGTCAAGAAAGGATATTTTTATTTTTAGAGTGATACATCTTTATTAAAATTATGAACGTATTTTTTGACTCAACTACCAGCAAGCACAAATCATATCCGAAGCTCAGTAATGAGGACATCATGTTGAATTTACTGGTTGCCATTTGTGTGTTCTATTTTTCATGATCCTGATTTTCTATTAATGTTTCAATTTGACTCCTGTATTGTATATACCTTTGGTAATAACCACATCATAAAATGTTCCATAAAGGAAAAAGTTACGAATATTGTTTTTTAAAGAACATTGCAGTCTATAGAGGGAAAACTCAGCTAAATATGAATAACAAGGTTTATCCAATAGGGAAAATTTGTTCTACCAGGGACTACTGAGGAATTAAAATAAGGACACGGTATAAGAGTATAAAAATGGGGAGGATTACTTGCCTTTGGAGGCTGCCTAACTTTTCATTCCCAGCACTAATCAGTCATCTGCACATACCCTGCACTCCAAACACAATCAATTTAACTTCTCTGAACAAGTCAAATCCTTCACACATCTATGTCTTTTTATATACTACTTCCTTCTACCCCAAATGTTCTCCAGTTCACTCTATTTTCTGTTCAACCTTTTTTATCTTTAAAGATGAAGCTCAAACATCATATCCTCTGTGAAGCAGGCATTGTCTGACACCTTTAGGCAATTAATATCCTTCCCTGTTTGAGCTCTTACAATGCCAGATACATAATACTATTATGGCATTTTATTGATTCACTTGCTCCCTCTTTGAACGAATATTCATTAAGAGCCTGCTGTCTGACACTCCACGTTAAGCTGGGATTATGATGCAAATGTTATTTCCACTTTTTAAAATGGGGCACTGTTTCGTCCACCAGGATACCTGAAACAAAGCAGGTTCTTAATGCATGCCTACGGAAGGACAAAGTTGGCTGAATAAAATAATTCCACAACTTTGCAATCACAGCTTGATTTTTAACCAAAGGTAATACTTTTCCAATTACTCCTCTCCTTTCCACCAGACTTTGAATATCTTTTGATGTCTTCCAGAAGTCAAATTCATACTAAGAAACCAAAGTTTACCATCACTTAGAAAATGCAAAAACAGACAAATACCATATGATGTCACCTTTAAATGGAACCTAATCAATAAAACAAACAAGCAAGCAAAATATTACCAGAGACAGTGAAATTAAGAACAATCTGACAGTGACCAGAGGGTGGGTGGGAGGGGATAATGGGGGGGGGGGGAAGGGTTTTCAGGAACACATGGACAAAATCAAGGGTGGGGGGATGGAATCAGGGGAGGGAGGTAGGGATGGCTGGGGTTGAGGGGAGAGGTAAGGGGAAAAGACAGGCAACTGTCCTTAAACAACAATAACATTTTTAAAAATGGAGAAAAAATTGCAAAAATGTATGCTGTCTTCCAAAGTGTGGTTGGACCATAGTTGTAACTTCTCCCAAGCAATGAAAAGTCAAATTGTTGTCATGCATTTAATATCTTAAAATTGCTACAATAATCCTTGCATGTATTTCTTTGTATATTTGGCAATTCTTTCCTGTTGGAGATTCACGTTTGTGAGAATGCTAGAACAAAAAGGACATAAATATTCCAGATCTCCTGGCCTAGAAAGCTGTCCAAGCTCAGGAACAGATCCAGACTTTGTAGAGTCTGACGCATAAATAGCCAGGAGCCCTCTTTAAGAAAAAAAATTATGAATAAAAAAATTGCCAGAACCCCCGCCAGAATCTTGAAAACTGCCTATTCAAGTGAGGATCCCTACAGTTTTGGGGTCATTTATTTCATGGTCAATGTTGTCCATGTCCATGATACATCATTAAAGGAAAAAATAACAAAGAATATTAAAGAATATATATGATCTGCACATTCTTCTGAAAAATGAAAGCCACTATACATGTATGTATATTTTCATGAGGAGATGAAAACTATGCAGTTATATAAAACAAGTTATTAAAATCAGCCTCATCAAGGGGACGTTCAGTCAGAGGTTGAGGAAAGGTGTGTGGGGGGAGTTGCGATCATTTTCATTTTAGACACTTTTGTGTATTTGCATCACTATAGTGATGATGAGCCACTGTTTAATTTTAAAAATGAAAAAAAAATCCACTTTACTGAGGACACAAGCATGGTTTCAGGCGTTCTGTTGTACAGTATTTGTTATAAAATTAGCCCCATTCTTTCCTGAGAACGTGCCTCATGTGAACAGACTGCTCCGCGGGCCTCCCATGAAAACACATCGTGGAAGAACTGGAGGAGAAGAGAGAACACAAAAGCCCAATGACCTACAAAGGGGGTGCCAGGAAGGCCATCTTTAGTAAATGAAAGACTTTCCGCTATATCTACATGAAACCACTCAAATCCATTACCATTTGAAACCAAGAGACACATTCCTCCTTAAAGAAGACAAACTTAAGGTGAACGCAGCAGCGTATATAACCCACAAGAATAGACTATAATCAAAACAAGTCAAGGTGCCACTTGATTGTGCTAGAGGAACATCCAATACACATTTCAAAACAACTTATCACAAAAAGAAATTAAAGGAAATTCACACCTGAAAAAAATGTTTTTTTTTTAAATAGCCAGTTCGACCAATATATGTGCAATCTAACTTGTGTGACCCATTTAAGCCAACAGCATTTTCCAGCAAGAGAGCCTGCGGTTCCAAACGGCAGCATTTCCTAGCAGGGCAAGGCCAGCGATCACAGCGTGCGTGCCGGTCAGCCCGGCCTCGGCTCCCAGCGCGAAAGCAGACGCCTCCCTCCCAGGTGTTCTGACAGGCTGGCATTAAACAGCAGCTTATGTCAGAAGATGCAGGCAACCAAGTGGCCCCTCTGACAGATTTTACAGTGGAATGCTTGTACTGTCAGGGCAGTGGGTATTTCAGACCTGAGAGATGGCAGTAAAAGGCGTGTTTAGGTAAAAGAACAAGCTTAATAGAGATGCCACTCTTGACAATAACATGCTTATGTTAAAAGAAGAATCCTTGCTTTCATTTTCTATGGGAAATCCCAAAGCCCATTTTTGAATCTATTTTCTTCTAAATCTTACAAAACTACCTTTTAGTTCTTTGCACAGGCAGTTCTCTGCAGAGGTGACTACACTGCCAGTCGTATTTTCTCATCTGTTTTTCAAGATACCTCAGACCATCATGTCATTGACATTTTCCAGTCCGGGCATTAGTCGGGGCCGAAGCAGAGCTTCTGTAGAATTTTGAAGTGACTGTGAAATGACCGCACATTTTTCTGGAAGGCACTTCAGATTAACCTCGGAGCCTAAGCCCGGGAATGGTTATTACCCAACATTCACACTGAAGTCCAACACGGTGTGCAGGGGACCGTGCAATCATTCTAAATCAACTATCTCATTATTCGGCACCACAAATAATGTGTGTGAAACAATATAATCTTCCTCTCCACAAACTCATATACGTTTTATATTTCTTGCATTTCTGTGGGTATTCAAGTAATTACAGTGTCTATGTCACATCTCCAGCAATAACCTACTTCCAAGTTATTTGAACTCCTCCGGAAATATTTTACTCTAACCCTGCGTGCATGCTGAGTGATAGAGCATTTGGGAGAACGAACTGCCAGTTGTGAATGATGCTAAATGAATTGGTATGCTGCAGAAAAGGGTCCTTTTCACTTGTGGGCTTTAATACTCATCTAATTATAATGATTTCAAATTCTCTCAAGGCTAAAATTAAACTTGGCTTCCTACACAGCCAAACAACTGACTATTCTTCTGCACCACCCAGCTCCCATTTTATCTCAGGCTCCCTTTGAGTACAAATTGGTTAAAAACAGTCATATTCTGAATGCTGAATTAAACATCACTAAAAATATAATTTGAAGGGGCATTTAAAATTCGACCCCACCCAGTTAGAATGAAAGTAGAGCACCGACACCCCCTCTCGGTGAAAGGGGAGAGGCAGGTGGTGGCCAGGGACCAACATACTGGATCTAGAGGAGAGTGTTGGTCACGGAGCTAGTGTCCAACCGGATGGAATATGCGGAGCCAAGGGGAACGTTTCCGGAAGCACAGTTCCAGTGAGAGCCAGATCAGACTCAACACAAGGGTCTAAAATTGAGCTGCGAAACTATAGGAGGCTTGATGGGAAAGACGAGGCCACGTGACATTCTTCATGGACGAGGAATGCTTCACAAGCACGGAGACATGAAACAAGGGCAGAGCAAAGCCCAGAGATATTTCTGAGGCAGTGATCAGTCAGCTGAGGAAGGTACTTGATTAGATATCTGTGGCTTTAGACATGGGGGCTATTGGGAGCTCTTAAGAACTACAGAAGATACCAACATCACAGCAACAAAGCCATGACCTGAGCATAAATAAACAGGCAGTGAGCATATGGTTAGGAGCAGAGATTTCAGACCAAAATACTCTTTTGTCTGACCCAGGAATTTCTATTTTATTTATTTAAACTCTATTCCCCCCTAGTTTTTATTGAGAGTTAATTGACGTACAACATTGCATTAGTTTAAGTTATGCAACATAATGATTCAATATATGTATGGATTTCTAAATGATTACCACAAAATTTTAGTAAACATCTATCACCTCACATAATGACACATTTTTATGTAGCATGAGAACTTTTAAGATCTAGTCTCTTAGCAACTTTCCAATATACAATATAATATTGTAAACTGTAATCACCATGCTGCACATTACAGCCCCCCAAATTTATTAAACCTAATAACTAGAAATGTATACCTTTGAATACCTTTACCCATTTTCCCCAAGCCCCGCCTATGGCAACCACCAAGGCATCCTCTCTATCTGTTTTGCTGTTGTTGTTGTTTTAAGATTTTACATACAAGTGAGATCATACTGTATTTGTTTTTCTCTGATTTCACCTAGCATAATATTTTCAAGTCCCATTCATTTCGTCACAAATGACAAGGTTTCATTCTTTTTCATGACTGCATAATTCCATTGTATATATATGCCACACCATTATCTATCCGTCTGTTTCTGGGCAGTTTGCTTCTGGGTCTTGTCTATTGTAACTAATGCCACAACAAGCATGGGGCTACAGAAATCTTTTTGAACTAGTGTTTTCATTTCCTTTGATCAGATACACAAAAGTGGAAACACTGGATTATATGGTAGTTCTATTTTTAATTTTTTGAGGAGCCTCAGTACTGTTTTCCATAGTGACCACACCGATTTACATCCCTGCCAGCAGTGCCACAAGCATTCCCTTTTCTCCACATCCTTGTCCACACTTGTTTTTTGTTGGTAGCCATTCTAACAGGTGAGAGGTGGGATCTCATTGTGGTTTTGATTTGCATCTCCCTGATGATTAGTGATGTTGAGCATCTTTTCGTGTATCAGCCGGCCATGTGTATGTCTTCTTCGGCAAAATACCTATTCAGATCCTCTGCTCATTTTCAAATTGGATTGTCTGTTTTTTAGTTTTTTAATTATATGAGTTCTTGAAACATTTTGGTTATTAACCTCTTATCAGGTGTATAATTTGCAAATATTTTTCTTCCGCTCTAAAGGCTACATTTTCATTTTGTTGATGGTTTCCTTTGTTGTGCACACTATCAGTTTGATGTTGAGCCACTGGTTTATTTTCCTTTTGTTGCCTTGGCTTTTGGTATCAAATCTAAAAAAATCCTTGCTAAGACTGTTTTCAAGGAGCTCACTGTCTATGCTTTCTTCCAGGAGTTTTATGGTTACAGGTCTTATGATCAAGTCTTTAATTACTTTTGAGTTAATTTTTGTCTTTGGAGCAAAATAGTGATCCAGTTTCATTCTTTTGCATGTGGATGTCCAGTTTGCACACACCATTTATGAGACATTCCTTTTCCCATTGTATATTCTTAGCTTCTTTGTCATACATTAATTGACTATATATGTATGGTTTTATTTCTGGGTTCTCTATTCTGTTCCATTGATTTAGATGTCTCTATATGCCAATGTCTTAATGTTTTGATTATTACAGTTTCGTAATGTAGTTTAAAATCAGGAAATGTGATGCCTTCAGCTTTGTTCATCTTTCTTAATTGCTTTGGCTATCTAGGGTATTTTATGGTTTCTTACAAGGATTCAGTCGGGATTAATTGTTGGAGAAATTAAATAGGACCCCAAAATGACTACATATACTGATATCTGATGATCACATAATGAAAATATCAGTTTACTTCCCACCCTCAGAATATTATCACCATACACACCCTTTGTCAAGCACCCCAGAGGATGTAGTTTTTCTAGGAGACCTAAAGAACTTACTGATTTTTTAACTACATTACATATTTCCTCAATAAAAAGTCAAAGGACATGTATGAAAGATCCATGGGTGTGGACAGCGGTGTGGGATTTGACTGTGGGAGTGGGGGCTGGGCTGGGTGAAGAAGGGCAATGGGGGGAAATTTGGGACAACTGTAATAGAATAACAATGACAATAAAAATTAAAATTAGTTTTAAATGCAAATATCTCACATGGACAGTCTTCTAATCTCTCTTAAAATTAGATCAAAGACATTTTTGTGAATGTCAGATGGCTCGGGGCTTGCTTATCATTGTCTTGAATGAATGTTATAAATACAGTTTTTCTACAATTACACCCTACTCTTTAAGGCAGCCATGAAGGAAATATTCAATATTTGGCTTTGTCTGGCCTTGTCCTTTCTATCACAGGGTGGAAAATCTTGTCAAGAATATCTAAAAGTGGGTTAAAGAAATTATTTTTTTCCTTTTTACTAGTTCATTGAATAATAAAAGGTAAGCTATTGATTGGATTAAGTATGTGATAGATGAGAATTAGTGTACTCAGGTCTAGCAGAAAGATAAAATATTTGTATAAATATTTTGCCAAAGTTGATTATAGAATAGTTATCCAGTAAAATAAGTTGCCATTCATATCAATTAGGATCATTTAAGTCCATTATGTGCAGAATTAAACAAGACTCCATACATGTTCAGAGGGATGTTTGCACTTGATTGAAACTAATATTTTATACCCCTTATGTCTTACAAGACTTATAACATGAAGGTAAAACAAAGAACAGAAAAATGTTATACATGAAATATATTGACCATATTGATTAATTTCCAGAAAAAGAAACAAATCAAGTGTTTTCATTTTAATGACAAATCAAGTCATTTTCACTTAAGCAAAGTTTCAAAGGGCTAATGGTGTGCTGTATCAAAGAGATTCCTAATTTAGAAAGACCAAATTATGTTTAATTTTTTAATGTAATCTCTCCTCAGTCAGAGGAAATGTGCCACTAGGACTATGTAATCAATGTGAAGCAGATGGTGGAACAATTATCTGGTGTATTTGGGCACTAATATTGGCCAATTCATAGAGTGTGGGCCAGGAAATTCATTCTGTGTTTTCAATCTGTTTTCTGGTTATGATGGATAATGTTCCTTAAACAAAAAGCTTTGTATTATTTTAGTTTCTATAGTACAAGCTACATGTACATAGGCAACTGTTTCCCCTTTCCCTTCTCCCCTGCCCCCTCTCCCCTTTCCCCTTTCCTTTCCTTTCCTTTCCTGTCCAGTCCAGTGGAGCTCTACAATGATAATTCTAGGAATCTAATTTTGAGTTTGAAATGTCATTAGTTTTTAGCATCAGCATGGCTTATCACTGTCAATTCTTTGGGTAAATAACTGTTCCCTATACCAGTGTACAAATTTTAGTATTTTATTTGAGTTAAACATGAAAAAGTCATATGATATGGTTCACACAGAATTCTGTACAAGAGTTAAAGACTTTAAGAAGACATTTAAAGTGCCTACTTCTTGGCACTCACTAACCTCATCTTAAATGATACATATTTTACTTTTAAAATTATAATTGAAAATGTTCCACTAACCTTATCTAAGTTTCAAGTCTTTTATCTAACACATTATTCTCTTTAGCATCTTTATGTATTACTACTGACCGCATGGCTGCTAACATAATTACTTAGACACATTTTATATACACCTAGTTCTAAAACAAATTGTACATCTCCTTAATAATAATCAAACATTTTAGTTCTAAAAATAGGAAATGACTACATACTGATGACACAGATTTTATTATAGGAATCATATTCTTATAACTTTTAATATAATTTTCTAAACACACATAATAGTAGAAAAAAAATAGTATACTGAATCCCATTTATCTATTACCCAGGTCAAACAACTATCGAGATTTTGTCAATTTTGTTTCATCAATCTCTTCCCATCATGTTTTCATGTATTTTATTCTGAAGCAATTTTGAAAGAATATTTTTAAAGTTTAAACACTGTCTACAGCAAAAATAGTATAGTTTTTTTCAAGATAATGGCTTCATAAAATAACCTTTATCTATTAGATTGCATATGGTTTTATATATTATTTCTAAAAAATGGTCTCTTTATTTTAGAAATAACTAGAATAATGTTATTTTAGTATGCAGAACTATTTTCAGAACCGCATCAAGGGTGTCACTGAAACTTAACATATATGGACCTGATAGAAGAGCCCTTAAAAGACAACTTTTTAAACTAATTTTTTCTGAAACTACTGAGATTATTAAAAAGCCTTATAAAAACTATAATATGGCCCTGGCTGGCATAGCTCAGTGGATTGAGTGTGGGCTGCGAACCAGAGCATCGCAGGTTCAATTCCCAGTCAGGGCACATGCCTGGGTTGCAGGCCACGGCCCCCAGCAACTGCACATTGATGTTTCTCTTTCTTTCTTTCTCCCTCCCTTCCCCCTCTAAAAGAAAATAAAAAAATAAAAAAATAAAAATTAAAAATTAAAAAACTATAATGTGTTTTTAACTTTGGAGATTATAACCATTTTATTCTCTTACAAAGGAAAGTCCCTGTAATCCCTACCCATTCCCCCCTGAAATTCCCTCTTCTCTCCCCTCTGGCCACTGTCAGACTATCCCTTATTTCAGTGTCTTTGGTTATATTTTGCTAGTTTTTTGTTTTGTTTTGTTTTGTTGTTTAGATTCCTGTTAAAGGTGATATCATGTGGTATTTGTCTTTCACTGCCTGGCTTGTTTCACTTAGCATAATGCTTTCCAGCTCCATCCATGCTGTTGCAAAGGGTATGAGCTCCTTCTTTCTTTCTGCTGCATAGAATTCCATTGTGTAAATGTACCACAGTTTTTTGATCCATTCATTTACTGATGGGCATCTAGGTTGCTTCCAGCACCTAGCTATTGTAAATTGTGCTGCTATGAACATCGGGGTGCAAAGGTTCTTTTGTATTGGTGTTTTAGTGTTCTTAGGATAGAGTCCCAGCAATGGAATTGCTGGGTCAAAAGGCAGATCCATTTTTAGTTTTCTGAGGAAGTTCCAAACTGCTTTCCATAGTGGTTGTACCAGTCTGCAGTCCCACCAACAGTGCACTAGGGACCCCCTTTCTCCACATCCTCTCCAACACTTGTTGTTTGTTGCTTTGTTTATGATGGCCATTCTGACTCGTGTGAAGTGGTATCTCATTGTGGTTTTAATCTGCATCTCTCTGATGGCTAGCGATATTGAGCATCGCTTCATGTGTCTTTGGATTTTCTGTATGTCCTCCTTGGAGAAGTGTCTGTTCAAGTCCTTTGCCCATTTTTTAATTGGGTTACTTGTCTTCTTAGAGTGGAGTCGTGTAAGTTCTTTATATATTTTGGAGATTAAACCCTTGTCTGAGGTATCATTAGCAAATATGTTTTCCCATACAGTTGGTTCTCTTTTTATTTTGATACTGTTTTCCTTAGCTGTGCAAAAGCTTTTAATTTTGATGAGGTCCCATTTGTTTATTCTTTCCTTTATGTCCCTTGCTCTAGGAGACAAGTCAGTAAAAAAGTTTCTGCGTGAAATATCTGAGATTTTCCTACCTACGTTCTCTTCTAGGACTTTAATGGTGTCACGCTTTATATTTACTAGGGGTGGGGGGTAATGGGGGGAAGGGGGGAGGGTTGGGTGGAGGGGCTGGAACGGGAGTAGGGGGGAGAAAACTGTACCTGAACAATGATTGAAATTAAAAAAAATTTAAAAAAAAGGAAAGTCAACGTGACTTGCGGGAATGGTGTTTCTTTTGGGGACACATATGAAAGCCATTCAGATATTAATGATCATAGTATCCAGTCAATGGAAAATAGGCCTGATTTTATGGGATATTTTTTATTTCCTAATATAGATTGCTTGTCCTATAGGTATCTGGTGCTTTCAGTTTCTTTGCAACTGTGACTCCCTCCCTGAAGTTTTCCTTGAAATTTTCCTGCATTTCTTAGTCTCCCTGTAAATCAAGAGAGGACACTGGCTTCTATTTACTGAGAAATCAGCACAATTACTTTGTTAAAGCCAAATGAAGTTTATTTGCGTAGGAGTCTTTTAGGAGGCAAGAGTTTGCAATGGAATGAATTGTTAAATGGAAAAATAGGAAAGTGAAACATTGTTTCAATGGTCTAGAATGTGACTTATTTCAAAAACTGGCTCTGGTGTTGCACCCCAGTAATGACTATCTGAAGAAGAGTTGGTTTGTTTTCATGCAAAGTGTCTGTTCCTCTTCAATAACAGCATCTTGATCTCCCTCTGGGTTTCTGTGTACTCCCAGTTGGTGTAGTGGGCAGTCAGCTGTGGCCTGGTCCATTAACCCTTCCACATACCAACCATAGTAATTGGTTCAGAGAAAGGCACGTGATTCGAGATAGCCAATGAGAGACAATTTTTACCCAATATAAAACTGCTGGGCAATAGAGGTAATCTCTCCATAGATGCTGAGTTTTGGAGGCTATGAACCTAAACCTGCTATGGCCACCATATGAAAAGAACCACCTGAGAGTGAATTCACACTGCAGAAAGCAGAGCTGAGGGACAAGGGGATGGTGCCCTTATAACGTCATTCCAACTTATTGCTCCAACTATTTCTGGTTTCAGTATACATGGAATTCTGGGTTACAAACATATATTCTTAAGCTATTTTTTCTCTTTGGCATTTTGAGTTGATTTTTCTTTCTTCTGCAAATGAAAAATGTCCTACTATTTTATCTATTCTGATAAAACTGTGTTCTTTAAAAAAAATTAATTGTAATGTCCACTGTGCCATTTTTATGTCTCATGGACATGTCAAAATAATTTGTTTCCCATTTTAACCCTAGTCATCTGTGCCCTTAATCTCAAACTGTCTCCCAGCTTTTAGCAAGTGCCCATTTGATACAAGTGGAATGTCGAAGTGAGAGGGTAAGTGCAAGAAAATGTGACGGAGGGAGACTGAGTAAAGCACAAAAGTAATCACATTTTGCTTTACATTTTCTGTGAGGTACAAAGCCAGGTCATCAGAATACAATATAGTAGAATATTACTTTAGATTTCATAAAGATGCCTCCACAGAATTATGAGTTAATATAAATTTATTTAGCACTTCATGCAGCAGCCAAATGCGTTTAGCCTTCTGGCATAACTTCTTTACTTTCTCCCCAGGCTATAGAAGAGAGAGGGATTAGAGGCATTCTCGGGTTGGCATTCTTGCTCTAACTAGGTCTGTTATCTTGGAGCAGTTACCTAACTTCTCTGATTCAGTAGCTCATTTGGAAGATGAAAATAATGTTTCCTTCATTGAACGGATTACATAATATGATAGAAAATATTCAGGAAAAGAGGGAGATACTCAATAAATGGAAACTAGTGGTTTTCTCTTTTGTCAACCACTTGAAATCATTTTGAAGGTAAAATATCCAGAAAGTGTTAGGTCTTTGTATTTCCTCAGGTAAAAGATTTATAATTTAGGCGAATCTCTCTGTAATTTCAGAGAGTTGGACGATTTTCTAAACCTCCGCAGATAATATCCTTTGAACTAATTTATGTCGCTACTCCAAACTCACACAGGACTTTTACAGTTGGTATCCCAGCCATTTTTTCCCTCTTTGGCTGAGTGGTCGGTATCAGCTTGGCTGTAATGCCTTTCTCACATGTCTACATCTTTTTTACTATAACCATTAATGGTTTAGTTGTGCTGGTTTATCATTTAACCACCTTTATCCAATGGACTGGGTTGCCCTGGAGTGGGAAAGAATAGAGTTCTAAAATAAGGATACAAGTATAACAACTCACCCCTCAACATTAACAGAAGCTGACAGTTTTCTTCCCCACTGACACACCTCCACATTCAAGAAGGGGATTCCTCCGTAATGGAGTTAGTGTTGCTATGACCGCTCTTGAAGCAAAAACCTCCTAACATTTTAGAATTCTAAATCTTTAAGTTGTAAAATGTAGTAAATGCTTTGGTTGAAAAAGTGAAAAGCTAAATAAAGACGGTTTTATTACTTTATAATAAGTTTTAAAAACTTAAGTTTTCAATTAAAATTTGGGTTTAAAACAAAAGCCTGCAGGGCTTTCTGGACTCAGGAATAGTGGGGAAGAAGACATCACAGCCTCCGAAGTGTGCTTCCCCTCAGCCTATCTCATCCCCGGAACTGAACCGAAACTAGGTTTTCCTCCGGGAGCCGCAAAAGCTTTTCTGCAATGTGTGTGAAGCTCCAGGTGCGTGGGGTCCCTGAATAAATATTATTTCAACACTGATCAGCTGCCTAGGTGAGGACCAAGAAGCATGTCTACAAGGATTTTTTTTTTTAATGAAAGCAGGTGGCTTTTGATAGTCTAAATAGATTCGATAATTAGAACATTTTCAGGACTTTAGGTGCATCTCACAAGGGATTTTTGTAATATTCAGAAGGCAGCTCATGAAGGAAAGAATCTGCTTAAGGAAATATTCATTCATGCTCTCCTAGTGGGAGGAAAATATTTTAAAAACTACATGTGGTAAGACCAAAAATTATGTTCCTAGCAAGGAAAGACAATTTTCAGATTTATATTTACCTGTTGAAGTTTAGGAATTTCTGCAGTACCAAAAGCCTTTCTAAACAAGAGTGGATTTCATGTGAAACACAGACAATTCATATATTTGGAAAAACTTTATTTAGAGCAAACATATAAAATATACTCAGTGGATAACTCAATAAATAACATTCTAGCCCTGGCTGGCGTAGCTCAGTGGATTGAGCGCAGGCTGAGAACTAAAGTGTCGAAGGTTTGATTCCCAGTCAAGGCACATGCCTGGGTTGCAGGCCACGGCCGCCAGCAACCTCACATTTATGTTTCTCTCTCTCTCTTTCTCTCTCTCTCTCTCTCTCTCTCTCTCTCTCTCTCTCTCTCTCTCTCTCCCTCCCTTCCCTCTCTAAAAATAAATAAATAAAATCTTTTAAAATTTTTTTTAAAAAATGAATCGCATTCCATATCAACTTTAAGTAATGGTAGACGTTTATGTGCAAGCTCTGTTTGTTGGACCCATTAACCATATTATCTATTCTAAGTAAGGTAAACATATCTGCTTGACTCTAGTCCTAGGTTAAGGTATTGGTTACCTTAACCAATCTTACCTAATAGGTTAAGATATTGATGCTCACTCCATGGTCATGTTTATGGCATGAGTTTTCTACCCAGATCAGTCTGAGTGCATTTATTTTTTAACCTATAATTATACCTTGATACCATTAATCTTTGTTCAAGCATTACTACCTCCAATAGAATAGACTCTTTAGCAAGTGTACACATAGTAAAAATACTGAAAAAGTTTATAAATTGTTACTAGCACTTATGCACTTAAGCAAGTGAAATTCCCAAGTAATGTATTTCTTTTTCTGAAATGCATTGATCTATAATAGGATGCAAAATAAACTAAATCAAATTTCACATCTCTTTCAATGGTATTTTTGAAACTCTGAGTAATGGCTCAGGTTGAGCCATTAATGCAAAGCCTCAAAACTTAAATAGTTTCTTGATACTTTTCATTCTGAGGCATCTTTTAAAGAAACAACAGATGCCTCTCCACATGCATTCAAAAAATCAATACAATTAATCAATAATGCTCTCCACAGGTAATAAATGCTGAGAAGCATTTCTGCCTATCTATATTGATCGAGAGAATTGCTTCAAATTGCTTCTGATGTGTATAAAAATCATTTCCTTATTGATCAAAGACTCTTCCTCTCTGATATGTTATTTCATATATGGCACACAATTGTTCTAGACGTTTTTCTCATATATATGTGATAAAAATTTCCCCGTGATCCGTATATGAGACTCATTTGAATGAAATGTAAAATGGGTGGTTTTGTTTTGTTGGTGGCATGCACTGCTAAAGACAAATACCATATGATCTCACCCATAAGTGGAACCTAATGAACAAGTCAAACAAATGAGCAAAACAGAACCAAAGACATGGAAATAAGGAACAAACCGACAGTGACCAGAGGGAAAAGGGGAGAAAGACAGTGGGGGAAAGAAAGGGAAGGGTCTAGTCTATGAACTGTATGAAGGACCACTGGTAATGAACAACAGGGTGAGGATTGACTAAGGGAGGGGGGTAGGGCAACGGGGGGAAATTAGGACAACTGTAACTGAACAATAAAAAAAGTTTAATCAAAGCATGCATAATCATAAAAATTACTGAAGTTATTTTAATGAGAAATGTAAGATTATTTCACTCACATTTTCATTATTTAGAATAAGCTTAAGTTTTGAGTCTGCTTCTATTTCTTATGAAAATTGTTTAATCTAGAATGATGCTATTCCTGATTGCATGAATTGTAAAAAAACAACATAGTTTTAGTCAAGTGTTGATTCATAATGTTGCTGGAAAATTATATTTTTGAAACATGAGCTAACATGTAAGTGAATTTTGTGACCTTTTTGTTAATGTATTATATATGTTGTATATAGACATAGAGTAAGTAATAAGAAAAATATATCTTCCTAAATAATTTTCTAAACAATAAGTTTGCAATCTCATTACATATAGCATTTAATGAGTCTGACTAAATAGGATATCATCTTTGGCACAATCAATATATACATCTACAATTGCTTGGTTAACAGTGATAGTAACTGATGGCTCATTGGATGAATGTTATTAGACCGCTTAAGAAGTTTTCCAAGAAAACTTAACTTCTAACTCTTAATACATTAATTAACATTGTGAATTATCTCTCCAATAACAAAAAAAGTCAAAGATCCCTATCAACATGATTTAACAAATTTCATAATGTACACTACCTATTTTTCTTGTTTAAATGTGCCAATACAAAATGACGTTATTTTGTCCACTGAATACACAACCATGGAATGTGTTGCTAAACCAGTATTTTCTTAAAACTCAACCACCAGTTTACTTTATTAAAAGGTTTCATTCATCTCATACTTTCTATTTTGAGTATCAGGGAATATAAATTGTCATTATTGACAATTGAAATCCCAATATCTCTATCTTACATAATTAATTTTACTTTATCAATCTAACAATTTACTTTTGTCCTTTTTAAAATTCTGAAGGAATCTTTAATGCAAAACAAACTAAGTTGAAATCTTTTAACCAAACGAGAACTATTTCTTTTTTTCTCCTAACAATTAGAGTATTCCCAGAGGGCTAATTGCGCAGTAAGATTCTCAGAGTCCGTAAGTGCTATTAGGGTAACCATAGAAGTAAAATTTTTGAAATATTTCTTGTACTTAAGTAGGAATGAATTTTAAAATATTCCAAGGAGCAAGCAAAGATTCAGCTGGTAACTGGAGCTGCACACCCAAGAGGTGTTTGCTCTGACTCATGCTGTATTTTAAGTAAGGGCAGCTTAATCATAGTGGGAGAAATGACACCGAGTCAATCAATAACAATTCATCCAGAGGTACTAAGGGATGACACAGAGGATAAGAGCATGACTTTTTGGAGTCATACAGGCTCCAATCCAGACTCCACTACTTAAAAGCTGGACGGCCTCAGAGAAGTTGCTTTTTATCTCTCTAAGCCTCGTTTTCCTCCTATATGAAACGGACTATGTGCAAGCACTGCCCGGCTGAACTATAACTGAACAATATATAAAGTCTTAAATGGTTAGTAGCTATGTTTTCAAAAGACAGGAACGTTAATTCTAAAAATATATACTGCTTAGTAAAATATATCCAAAATGGTATCACACGTGGTCAATATAAAAATTACTAATGAATTTTGTTCATACCAAGTCTTTGAAATCTGGTGAGCATTTTACAAGTATGGCACATTCCAGTTTGCACTAGCTGCGTCTCAAGTTCTCAACCACCATGAGTGAGTCATGACTGCTATAAGGGGCCGTGCAGGTATTCAGTACACAGCTACCCCACAAGAATGTTGAAAGGATAAAGTGGGACAATGTGTATAGAGGGCTTATGATAGTACTTGGCAAATAGTAAACACTAAAAAAGATAATTGAGTATTCACTTCAACAGCCTGAGAGCTAAGCTGGGGGCAAAGCAACAATAGGACATGACCCCTGGGGTTCCTGAGTAATTACAGATTTAAGAAGGTGGGACTAATACATAGTTAACTATCATTTATGGCATCGTATTATCACAGGAATGGTATGAATAAAATGCAAAACAATGTTCAAAAGAGGAAGATCATTTGGGATGCTTTGTACTGGCTTAGTGAAGAAAGTCATTTTGAACTGGGATTTAATAAGTAGGTGAAATTCTATTATGAAGATATACAGTCAGGGGCCATGGAGACAGCTAAGGGAAATATTCCAAAAGAAATAATAGGAATAAAACCCAAAGTTGGGGAAGCGAGAAATGTACTCAGGAAGTAATGGCAAATCATTTGATGAACACAGGGTTCCTGTAGGAGTGTAGTTGGGTGAGTAAATGCAGATGTGGCTTAGAGTGTGGAGATCTTAAAAGCCGTGCTAAGACACGAGGACCGTTACTCAGTGTCAGAGGGAAGTAGTAGAAAGAGCATTGAGTTGGGAGTCAAAGGTCTAATTCACCCAGGTTCTACAGCTGTCATCAGTAATGTTTTCTCTCCTTGTGCAAGTCAGTTTGTCACACCTCTTTTGTTTGGGTCTAAAAATGTTCGTTGTTGTCACTGCTGCTTTTGGTTTTCTATTCAAATTTATGGTGTTTCAGGATGGGTGTAACATAATTGAAGAAACACCTTAGGAATTAATGTAGGTAGATTTGAAAGTAAAGATATTGTAACAGAAAGATCATTTGGGTTATCATTTCAGTGGTGCTGACATTTAAAGTTACGGTTTTTAAGCCCTGACTGGGTAGCTAAGTTGGTTAGAACATCATCCCATATGTACCAAGGTACCAAGTTTATAGGTTCGATCTCTGGTCAGGGCACATACAAGAAGCAACCAATGAAAGCCTAAAAATGGAACAACGAATTGATGTCTCTCTCACTCAAATCATTTTTTAAAAAGTTAATGCCAAAAGTTAAAATTAATATTAAAAGTTAATATTGTATACCTAACAGTTGGAAATGGGAAGACTACAGAAAATTAGTAAAGAAAAATGGATAGTACTTGGGCTGAGGATGGAGAGGGAGAACAGGTGAGAAGTAAACGCTACTGCCCTTTGGAATCTAGAAAAAAGAGAATGTACTAGTTGAAATAGAAATGGAAGAACTAGTGAAACAATTTTGCATATATGGGAAGGGATGTAACATGAGTTCTTTTAGTTATCAGTAAGGTACGATTTTTAGTATGTACAATACATGCCTAAAAATGTGTATGTTCAAGGATTAATGGCTGTATGTGAAGAATGACACTTGCAAGAACATGAATGTTTTAGGTTCAGAGTTTCACAAAGTAGTAAAATCAACATAGAATAAAAGAGTTATGTAATTAACATGAGTATTCAATTAAAAGTCCTATTTACCTAATAAATGTAGTTGCATTCATAGAAAAGCTTCGAAGTGTCTCACTTATGTGAGTCTTAATTTGTGAAAAGCTTTCAACCCAGTAAATGAAGACTTTTGAATATAAAAGATTTTTCATACGAATCCCAACATAACCTCCTTCATTAGCCAAAAAGGAGGGCATCTCTCTCTCTTGGGGTTGGGTGCAGAACACACGAGGTAACACGTGAAGTGCTAACACACAGTAAATGATGGTTCCTATAAATATAAACTTATTCTGGTAGACTTAAAGACAATGGCATGGGTTCATATTCTTATTATTTTTAAAAAATCATAAGAGTCTCTGTGCTCCTGTTTGTATCTCACTCAACTCCTCATGCAACAAGGGTGAGGACACTCATGAGGTCAAGCTCTATGATTGGTGTAAAAATACTGCACGTTAAGCAGTTGCAGGATTCCTAAATTTAAGAAGAAAAATTGTCTAGGTTAGAAAGCAAGTAAGTGTTGAAAAATTTGAGATAACTCTTGGCTATTCTAGCTATATACTCTCAAAATCAAGTTGAATTTTCACATATGTATATATTTAAAATTAATTTAAAATTTTGTAACTTGAAAAAGTGCCAGTATTTTTTTACCTTTGATTTTATGAAATAAAAGCTTCCAGTGTACATTGGTTTCTCCAAAGAGAAACATATGTAAAACGTATGTTTTACATACACCCAGATAAAATTTTACCACTTGATTTTTATTGGCTAATTTATTCTATAAACTTCTTCAACAGTTCTGTTACTAATGATGCTTAAATTAGTAAGTACATTGAAATATTTGAGTCTGTTTTACTAAAGATATCATGAGATTTTTTTTTCAAAAAATTGCCTTTTAAAGCAAACTATAAAGGAGCTATGTCATCCTAAGAAATGTATAGGTATATTTGGAATTAAAATTTGAAAGAACTAGTAATTTTTAAATGTTGATTGGTTCATTTAATGGCAGAGCAATAATTTCAGGGTAGGTGAAATTTAGTGCTTTTTGTAGCCAAAGTTGGCAAATTTATCCAATAGATTAAAATGAATAGCAACACATTATCCTTAAGAAAATCCAATTGGTCAACAAAAAGGATACTAATTTAACCAACAAGAAAATATTCTTAAGTCTTGGTAGATAAAAGTAAGCATTAGGTTTTTCAGAGACGTGTGAAAGGGGAGATAGTCATAAATACTTACTATTGATATATACTAAGTTATTTATACAAAATAATACCAATTATAAACATTATCATGTAAAAAAACTATGTCAAACTTCTCCTCTGACTTCTTAGTTTTTCCCACTCTGTGAAAAGTTTGGGCATGCTAATAAATATTAACTAAAGAAAAGAACCAAGTCATTTTTCTATATAATTGATGTTCAAGTATATAATTGATGTTCAAGTATTTCAAAATACTTTTATGAATCACTTTGGCTATCTTTATTTTTAATCAATGTTGGTAAACTATCCTACCCTTTGTTTCTTAATTATACACTCTCACTCTATGTGATATTTGTGGAATATGTATAGTCATAATTTGGTATAATTATTCTCATTAAAATACCATGCTAAATGATATTTTTAACTTATCTATTCAAGAATTGCAAGTTATCAGACAATTATTTTGGTTAATCTTTGTTTTATTACCTTTTAATAAAATAAATATAATTTGTTATATATTTTTATTTTACATTTTAATAGGCATATTTACTTTAACATTAACATTATTGATGCAAATTTCATAAATTTTATGGTACTATTAAAAATTTTCTTTACATTATATTTAATTCTACTGACCAACTTGTGATGTTGCTAAATCTATGATACTCCCTAAAGTTGTCATTAAGGCCCTGACACTGGGAAGACAAATAATTTGTATTGTGTTTTATTTTTCATTGCCAATTGTCAGAATACTTAGGAAGACACCCACATAGATGTCTGTAAACACTCTACTTTCTAGAAATGTACTAATAATCATACCATGATTTTTTTTGAGAGTGCTGTCTCTCACACACCAACTAGATACTAATGTAGTAATTGGCACATCCTAGTATACTATTTTGAAAATCCTCAAACTTTGAAAAAAATAGACAGAAAAATTTCAGATATCCCATGCAGCAATATTTTCACCAATGTATGTCCTAGGACAAGGGAAATAAAGGAAAAAATAAACAAATGGGACTATATCAAAATAAAAAGCTTCTGCACAGCTAAAGAAACCATCACCAAAATGAAAAGAAGACTGTCCGTTTGGGAGAACATATTTGTCAATGATATATTGGACAAGGGTTTGATCTCCAAAGTATATAAAGAACTCATATGACTCAACACCAGAAAGACAAACAATGCAGTTAAAAAATGGGCAAAGGACCTGAACAGACCCTTCTCAAAGGAGGACATACAGATGGCCCATAAACATGAAAAGATGCTCAGCATCACTAGCCATCAGAGAGATGCAAATTGAAATCACAATGAGATACCACCTCACACCTGTCAAAATGGCCATCATAACCAAATCAACAAACAAGTGCTGATGAGGTTGTGGCAAAAAGGGAACCCTTGTACACTGTTGGTCAGAATGCAGACTGGTGTAGCCACTGTAGAAAACAGTATGGAATTTCCTCAAAAGACTAAAAATGGAACTGAACTTTTACCTGGCAATTCTACTGCTGGGATTATACCCTAAGAATCCTAAAACACCAATTCAAAAGAACCTATGCAACCCAAAGTTTACAGCAGCACAATTTACCATAGTGAAGTGCTGGAAGCAAATTAAGTGCCCATCAGTAAACAAGTGGATCAAGAAACTATGGTACATTTACACAATAGAATACTATGCAGCAGAAAAAAAGAAGGAGCTCTTACTCTCCATGATAGCATGGATGGATCTGGAGAGCAATATGCTAAGTGAAATAAGCCAGGTGGTGAAAGACAAATACCATATGATCTCACCTTTAACAGGAACCTAATCAACAAAACAAATAAGTAAGCAAAATATAACCAGAGACATTGAAATTAAAAACAAACTGACAGTAACCAGAGGGGAGGTGGGGAGCAGGATAATGGAGGAAAATAGGGGAAGGGCTGTCCAGGAACATGTATAAAGGACACATAGTCAATTATTCTTAGTATATTTTTATTAAAGTATAGTTGACATATATTGTGCTAGTTTCAGGTGTACAACATAGTGATTCTACATTGACATACCTTACCATGTGATCACCACAAGTCTAATGACCATCTGTCAACATGTGAAGTTACTACATTTTTATTGACTGTATCCCCTGTGCCTTACCATAGCCATGACTTACTTATTTTATAACTGGGAATTCATGCCTAATTGTTTGCCTTCACTTTTTCACCCATCCTCCCACATCCTTCCTCTTTGGCAATCTGATCAAATACTATGTGACTTCACTTATAAGTGTCTTTCTCTGTCATTTAGTAATATCCTCTAGGTCTATTTATGTTGTCACAAATGGAAAGATTATATTCTTTTTTATTGCTGAATCCTATTCCATCATATATACCACATCTTTATTTATTCATACATTGATAGACACCTGGGTGGCTTCCATATCTTGGCTACTGAAATAATGTTGCAGTTAACATAGGGATGCATATATCTTTTTGAATTAGTGCTTTCATTTTCTTCAGATAAGTATCCAGATGTGGAATTGTTGCATCATGTGTAGATCTGTTTTTTATTTTATTTATTTATTTTGGGGGGAGCCTCCATACTGTTTTTCATAGTGACTCTACCAATTTACAGTTCCATATACAGTACATGAGGGTTTCTATTCCTCTGCATCCTCTCCATTGCTTGTTACTTGTTGACTTTTTGATCTAAGTGGTGTGAGGTGATATTTCATTATGATTTTGATTTCATTGCCTTGATGATTAGTGATGTTGGGCAATTTTTCATATGCCTATCGGGTACCTGTATGTCTCCTTTGGAGAAATAACTATTTAGGTCTTCTGCCCATTTTTTAATTGGATATTTTTTTATGTTGACTGCCTGAGTTCTTTATATATAGGATATGGCAAAAGTAGGTTTACAATTGTCCCTGTGGAAAATAATACAATAACTAATAAATAATAATATAAGAATAAATGCTGTATTTCTTGTACTCACAACTACACACCTACTTTTCCACACCCTGTATTTTGGGTATTAACCCCTTATTGGTCATGTCATTTGAAAATATATTCTCCCTATCAGTGGGTTGTACTTTCATTTTGATTATGTTTCCTTTACTATGCAAAAGTTTTTAGTTTCATCTAGTCCATTTGTTTATTTTTGCTTTAGTTGCCCATGCACAGGGAGACATATCCAAAAAGATATCACTGAAATAGAAGTCAGAGTTTACTGCCTAATGTTTTCTTTTAGTTTTATGGATTCAGGTGTTGAATTTAGGCCTTTAATCCATTTTGAGTTTATTTTTCTTTATGGTGTATAATGAACAAATTGAACTAGAAAGTGCAATAGAGACAGACTCATTGATAGAGAGTAGATGACAACTGAGGGTTTGGGGAGGTTAGAGGGTGGAGGGATTGAGCAAAATGGAAAAAGGACTTATGGATGTGAACAACAGTGTGGTGATTGTTGGGGGGATAGGAAATAAGGGGACTAAATGGTAATGAAAATTAAAAAATACAGTACAGTTTTTCTTAAGTTTTAAAAAAGCAAGTGGGCCAAGTTTACTTTAATTTGCATATATCTGTCCTTTTATTCCAATACCATTTATGAAAGACATTGTATGTTCTTACTTGTCATCATTAGTCCATTAGTCCTTGCTTCTAAGGACTAATTGACCTTAGAAGCAAGGTCAATTCCTGGTTATTTCTGGGCTTTCTAGTCATTCCATTGATCTATGTGTCTGCTTTTATGCTGAGTTTATAATGTTTTAGTTACTGTAGCTTTGTAGTATGATTTGAAATCAGAAAGCACGATTCCTTCAATTTTGTTCTTTTTACTCAAAATTGCTTTGGCCTGTAATTTTTTTTGTAGTGTTTCTACCAAGGTAATTTGTGCATCATGGAATAATTTTGGAAGGTTACCTTCCCCTTGAAATTTTTGGGATAGTTTAAGAAGTACAGGTATTAATTCTTCTTTAAATGTTTGATAGAATTCACCTGTGAAGCTGGCTGGTTCTGGACTTTTGACTGTTTGGAGTTGTTTGATTACTGATTCAGTTTAATTACTAGTAATCAATATGTACAGATTTTGTTTCTTCCTGGTTCATTCTTGGAAGAGTGTATGTTTCTAGAAATTTATCCATTTATTTCTTGATTGTCCAATTTGTTGGTATATGATTTTTAAAATATATTTCTGTGGTGTTAGTTGTCACTTTACCACTTTCATTTCTGATTTTATTTACTTAGATTCTCTCTCTTATTTCCTTGAGTATGGCCAAAATTTTATTGGGTTGATCAAAAAGTTTGTTTAGTTTTCTTCTGTACAGTGGCTCTAGTAATGCTTAGTTTTCTTTAACTTCATTTGAAACAATCTTGTTAGATTTTATTGTGACAGCTGTCACATCAGTGTGCATTAAAATATCAAAATTGGTGAATTTTTGTGCAGCCATTTTTAACATTGAAGACGGAAGAATATATGCAATATTTTTTGGCATACTATGCTTTATTATTTCAAGAAAGGTAAAAATGCAACTGAAATGTAAAAAGATTTGTGCCATGTATGGAGAAGGTGCTGTGACTGATTGAACATGTCAAAAATGGTTTGCAAAGTTTCTTGGTACTATTGACATTTTGGCCAAATAATTTTTTGCTGTGGGACTGTCTTATACATTGGAAGATGTTTAGCAGCACTCCTGGCCTCTGACCACTAGAAGTCAATAGCAGGAGATGGCTGACATACTCACAATATTCAAATCAATAAAGTCATTGGTGAAAATGAAAAAATGTTTTTATTTTACAGGAAAAACTAAATGGACTTTTTGGCCAAACAATATTAATTGTGTTTATCTTTTCAAATGAAGAGCTCTTAGTTTCATTGATCTTTTCTACTGTTAGTCTCTATTTCATTTATGTTTATTCTGATCTATATTATTTACCTCCTACTAACTTTGGGTTTCTTTGTTCTTATTCTAGTTCCTTTAGGTGTATATGTAGATTGTTTATTTGAACTTTGGTTTTGAGGAAGGCCTGTGATGTTATAAAATGCTCTCTTAGAACTGCTTTTGCTGCATTCCATTAACTTTGTAGAGTTGTGTTTCCATTTTCATTTGTCTCAAGATATGTTTTCATTTCCTCTTTGATTTCTACTTCGACCTTTTGATTGTTTAGTAGTATGTTCTTAAGTGTAATGTGTCTGTGCTTTTCCATAATTTTTCTTGTAATTAATTTCAACTTTCATTTTGCTGTGACTGGAACAGATACTTGATATGATTTTACTTTGTTAAATTTATTGAGACTTGTTTTATTATCTAATAAGTGATTTGTCCTGTAAACTGTTCCATGTGCACTAAAAAATAATGTGTATTCTGCAGTTTTTGGAAGAAATGTTCTGTAAATATATTTTAAGTCCATGTGATCTAATGTGTTATGGCCAATGTTTCCTTTTTTATTTTTTTCTATTATTATCTACCCTTTTATATAAATGAGGTATTGTGCCCTACTATTATTGCATTACTCTCAATTTCTTTATGTTTGTTAATATATTCTTAATACATTTAGGTGCATCCATATTGGGTCTATAAATATTTACACATGTTCTTTACATTTAGAGTAATTATTTGTAGATATGTATTTATTTCAATTTTCTTAATTTTTTGTAGTTTTCCTGTTTCTTTTTCTCTTGCTTTGTTTTGCTTTGCTTTGTTTTGTTTTGCTTTTGTGTTGTGGTGTGCTGGTTTTACTTAGTGTTACATTTGAGCTTCTTTCTCTTTATTTATTGTGTATGTTTTGTAAGTTTGGGTTTATGGTTACCATGAGGATGGTATATAGAGAGGAATGTGTATTTATATCTATCTATTTAGATATCTATTTATATTTACAGAGATATCTAGATGTATGCACACACACAGATACACACACACACACACATAGTAGTCTATTTTAGGCTAATGGCATTTATGTTTGAAAGCATTTTGAAAATGCTACATTTTTACTCCCTCCTCCACACTTTAACGTCATCTTTTTGTTCATTTTGTTTCGAGTGTCCCCTGTCTACTTATTGTATTTATATATGATTTTGTGAATTTGTACTTTAACCTCTATAGTGGCTTTTTAAGTGACTGACCACTGCTTTACAAATTTGCATTTACTTGTGAGGTTATTTTTTTATTTATATGTTTTTCTATATTTATAGTTATTGCCCCTTTTCCCACTTAAAGAAAATTCTTTAACACTTATTGTAAAGTAGGTTTAGTGGTGATGAACTCTAGTGTGTGCTTTTCTGGAAAACATTCTCTCTTCTTCATTTCAGAATATTAACTTGTCAGGTACCATGCTCAAGGTTGTGGGTTCCTTTATTTCAGCAACTTAAATATATCCTGCCACTCCCTTCTGGCTTGCAAAGTTTCTACTGAGAAATCAGCTCATAACCTTATGAGGCTTTCCCTTGTATGTGACTAGTTTTCTCTTTCTCTTGCTACCTTCAAGATTCTCTTTTTTTAAAAAAAAATAAGATGTTAAATAAATTGTTAAATCCAAAGAATACCAAAAGTTTAAAAGTAAAAGTATACTTGCATGCCTTTAAAAAAAGATTCTCTTTTTAATTACACTATGTTCTGGTGTGTATCTCTTTGGGTTCATGTTGTCTGTAACTCTCTGTACCTCCCAAACCTGAAACCTGCTTCCTTCCCCAGTTTAGAAAAGTTTTTTGCCATTATTTCTTTAAGTAAGTATTCTTCCCATTTTTTCTCTTCTCCTCTGGAATCTCTAGAATGTGAATATTAGTGTACATAATGTTGTCCCAGAGGTCCCTTAAACTGCCCTCATATTTTAAATTCCTTTCTTCTTTTTACTTTTATGATTGGGTGATTTCCACTATTCTGTCATCCAGGCCACAAATTTATTCTTCTGTACTATTTAGTCTGCTGTTGGTTCCCTCTAGTGATTGTATTCTTCAACTCTTATTGGCTCTGTATTATATATTCTAAGTCTATTGATGTTCTCACTAAGTTTCTCTATTCTTCTCCCAAGCTTGGTAACTGGCCTTGAGACAATTACTTCAAATTCTTTAGCTGGCAAATTACATATCTCCATTTCATTAGGGGTTTTTATTCTGAGTTTTTTCTTGTTCTTAAATTTGGAACATATTGCTTTGTCTTTTCATTTTTGTTTTACTTTCTGTGTTTGTGCCTATGTAGTAAATACAACAGCTATCTCTTCCAATCTTGAAAAAGTGGACTTGAGTAGGAACAACCATTTTGTAGACAGTGTATGCCGAGTGGTTTCAACTGCTGAATGGAGGTTAAATGGGTATATGCGGTATACCACCTGGCTGGGATACAGCAAGCACTGGCTGAGGTGTCCAGCACATGTTGTGGAGGCCTCATAGGGTGGCTAGAGTGCTCGGTCCAAGCTCCTGCCCACTCTGTTGAGGTAGATCGGGAATGTGAACAGTGGTGCTCACAAACACCTCTGATTCCAGTTTCCCCATAAACTGAAAGTTCCTGAAGTTCTCCACCCATTTGATAGGCCCCTGGGGTCAGTAAATGAGTTTTGTTCATGTAGAGCCTAGGAGCCCTTTAAATCACTGTTTTACTGTTATGCCCCAGAACAGGTGATAAGTTCTGGGCCATCTTCATCTTAATCCGATATACTTTCAATGAACTTAATTACTATTATAAATTTATGCCCCATAGTTCAAGTAAATCTAATAAACCTTACCATAAACTTGGTGACTCAAGTCTGTTCTGGCAAAGACAACATTTTTTAGAACATCTGAGGCATGATGTTGCTGAATTATAAAATTACATCATTAAGTTTGTCAATGAAGAAATATTCAAACCTGTAGAGAATTTTTGTGAGTTTATCTGAGCCAAAATGACAACAAATTGCCAGGAAACAAAATCTCAATGGATTGAGAAATGCGTTCAGAGAATATTAGTGTAACACCTTATCTTATACATTATAATCAAAAGAAGAGACATAGAGGATTACAAGAAACCCATTGGTGATAGAGTAGGGAGAAAGCAAAGTGGGGAAACCTCTGGGATTGTGTAAACAGTGAAATGATACACTTTCATGCAGGTGGGTAGAGGAGAGTTAATAGTCAACAATTAACATATAACAATAACAATGAGTGTATTTGTGGTCTTCCCCTGGTATGATACCTGTGCTTCCAGGAGTCCAGATAAAGGAAATTAGACATTCCAAAGGTATGTTGTTATAGGCGCAATAAGACAACAGATAGGCTTAGTTAAGGTAAGGATTGACCTTTGTTAGGGAAAAATACTGGCCTAGGGCATGACTCCTGGCCATGAACTGCTTTCAGTTAGAAAGTTTGAAATTCAGACCCTCCTGTGTGGTTACTTTAGGTCTCTGAGTTTGTAAGGCCACCACACATGCCTCCTGTGAGGTGTCAGATTTTGCATGTGGCTCCTTTTCTTCCACAAGTTCCAATATTATTTTCTCCATTTTATTAAACAAACCTTCAGAAATTACCAAGAACCTTTATAATTATTTGTAATAATAATTTTTACAGATTCAACTTTAACAAAAGATAACGATTTAATGCTAATACTTTCATTTTCTTTACAGGCTTTGATGTTTGGTTTCAAAAATAGTAAACAATATTTACACCCCTTCCTAGCTATTATGTGAAGGCTATAAGAAAAAAGTTATTTGTTTGATTCTTAGAAAAGTCATAAGCAGCAATTGCCTGTAGGGGCAGGAAGTGAGATCCATATGTAATGCCTCTGTCAGCAAAGACTTTGTAGAAGAAGGTTTATAATAAATATTCACATCTGCTGCTTTGGACACTTTAATCCATCCTAAGGATCTTTGCTGTGTCAGGCTTTGTTCTGGATGAAGAAGCCCAGTAGTTATAAAGGTTTGCAAATAGGCTATATTTATCATGGTTAGCTTTACTTTTATAACTTTCCTGTGTTTCAGAGATTTTTCAGAACTATTCTTAGTATAAGTTGTGATTAAATATTTCACTGTGACTTTAACAGTAATATACAGAATTTTCATGATGGAATGGATAAATTCTAATTTCACAATGTATCACCTACTTAAAATGTGTCAAGAAGTCATTGTTGATAACAATTCTATCTGGATGTGGAAAACATAATTCAAAGTGCTTCTGATTAAATGCTAGCTCCCTCTATATGTATGTTATCATCTTAAGCAAGTTACTTAGTTTTTCCAAGTCTCTCTGCACCCATATAATGAACTTACTATTATTTTCTTTATTAGATTAGTATAAGGATTATATGAAATTACCCATGTTACATAACTAAATCTAGTATGTAGATTTTAGTTTATCTAGTACCCATGTTAAAGGGTTTAATGAACATTAAATGTTGTTTCTAAAATGATACCATATACCTTCTAAGTTGTATTAGACCATCTCATGAGTAGTACTACTGCTATATTTATTTACCTCACATACTGAACTTATGTGTAAACATAAGCTATTGTTTTTACTTAGCTCTAAATTTCCTGACAGTTTGCTACTGAACTTTTAAATAAATAAAAACTATTGGTTAGGATTGGATTGCTGATATGTTTTTTCCTTTAACAAAATTATTCACTCGAAAGTATATTGAATAAAAATTATGAGAGCACTCAGTGTTACATTCAGTTCTCTTATATAACAAAAATTTAACAGAATTTTGAATTTTAAATTAGAGTAAAAAACCTTAGTCATCTTTAAAATGGAGGTATTTTCACCTAAACTCCAAAGAAATTTGCTGAGTTAATAAATGTCACAACTTTTAAAGCATCAATCTATGTTTATACTTGTAAGTAACAATTTAGGATAATCACAATTAAAATGTTAACCATAATACAAATTTGAAAATATAAAGTATGCCCTATATGTGTGTGTGTTTTAGCCATATGTACATTTGAAACCTGTGTTTTTAAACAATTTTCACAAATAATTCACTTGAAAAAGAAAGCAGCTTTGCTTACTGCTTTCAATCTCATCTCCTCAAAATTATTTACTAATCCCAAATATAAGGAGGCTAAGAGAACACTTTATGACCCTGCATATAAAGTAGGTAAACCATTAGGTTTTACTTTCTCATTTTAAATTTTTATAATCTAATCATTGACATGTCTTAATTTTGACTGGAATTACTTTCTACTCAGGAGTTGGTTCATATTTAATGACTGATATCTAATATAAAATGAGCCTGTTGTATTAAAATGGAAACAAACTATATATTACATTGCAGAGAACTTGAAATTAAACTTGGATATTCCCCCCATCTCTTTTCTCTCTCTCCCTCTCAGGTCAATTATTAGCTCAGGCGAGTGACAGTGGGGTCATTCATTTGCTGGACCTTAAATCAGGGCAGATTCACAAGTTGATGGGCCATGAGGATGAAGTTCATACAGTCGCGTTTTCTCAGGATACAGAGAGACTGTTCTCCGGAGGCTCTGAGGGCACTGTTCGAATGTGGTCTTGATGGCCCCCATATCCTACTGCAGAGGGCACTCCCTTAAGGCTTAAACATGCTTCATATAGTCCCAAACCAGTGACAACCTGGTTAAGTATGCCAGCAGGTAACATTTACCATTTGCTTTAAAACATCCTTTGAACATGTATTTTAATGCTCATACTGTTACCAATAAAAAAAACTTTATGCTCATTTGTTTGTGCCTGGGTGTTTTTTCTTATTTTAATAAGATTTTAGAGACAGAGCATTTTTGCTAGGAGTTTGGAAGAAACAGCTTAACAATGACGCCTAATGACAGACTAGATGAATTACAGGAGATTGATTTTGAATGTTAGAGAACAAACTGCAGGAGAATGAGGCTACTTTTTTAAAAAATCAAATTCAAGCTGCAGGACGACTTAAAGTTTAACCATGTAGCACAGGGACAGTGTTTCTTCAACCAGAATCAATTAGAATGGCAGAGGATACATTTTACATATTATCTGACAACGATTATGCTTTATCTATAAATAATAATCAAAGACTGCAGCTGGTTTAAATACAAGGCTCTTCCGGAACTTTCACCTCTGCAGCCCATACAAGAATGCATTCAGTATAGTTACAATGTTTTTTTAATGTTTAATTGTAAAATTTCAATGCAAATAAGTATCTCGCACGTAAAATGCGCCCCCCACCCCCGCCCCATACATGCATCAGCTGTATAAAGTGCGACTGCTTGGAGAACACTAGCCTGGTCTAAAGCAAGCAGCTCGGGATTTCGGCCGAGATGGGCTCAGAAGCCAGTTGGCGCTGTCCGTGGTGCTGAGGAATTCCCGGCTGCCGGCAGAATGAGCTCCAAATCAGCAGTCTGCAAACTGCTCTCAGTGATGCAGAAACCCAGCTAAAGTTGCTCCTTTCCTTCACGTCCACAGTTAGTATTTTCTGGTGTGTAAGAGGGGATTCAAGCAACATATTGTGGATGATGCTGATGTTATTGCCAGCAGAGCGGGCTTTAAGCTACAGCATGCTGTTGCTGTTTGTGATCCACAGAGCCTAGCCAAATCACCTCTACTGCCGTAGCAAACACTGTGTAAGTGAACTCATGTGTGGAAGAGGCGTAATCAGCCGGGAAATTTCATAGAAGGATCTGAGAAAACGCTAAAAATAAGTTCAACATGATTCTGCTACCGGGGTCTGGATTTCTACAGGACCAGCATTGCTTCTTGCACTGAATTTTGAAGACGGGTCCAAAGCATATTTCTTATGTGTGTCTGCTGTATTTCTCTCTGGAAGGGCGGGAGACTGCTTCTTGACTGTGGTTTGAAATGGGAGGTAGAGAAAATGGATTGCCTTTAATTCAAGCCTGAAAATGTATTCTTTGGATAATTAAAGAGGAACTGCTTTCCTAAAACATTCCTAATCTTTTAGTTCATATTGGTCTATGACCCCTATCACCACCATTAACCTCCAGAGTGATTAGGTAAGTGTGTCTTATGACATGAGTTATATTTGTTTTCTCAAAGAAAAAAATGCAGTTGTTTTAAATCATATGTAGCAATGTGGGGAGGGGGGAAAGTTTGGCTCAAAAGTGATCTTCCTTTTAGTAATGTTTACTTATTAAAAACCTTCATATAAACATTATGTTGGATTTCTCTAATGTTTTTTTCCTCCTAAATAGTGTCTTAAACTGCACTAGAGCAGCTCAATTATAAATTGGAATTTTTAAAAAATAACCTAAGAACTTTGTTATGTTAAATAGAAAATCTTGTTTTCTTCATGCAGATTTTAAATGTATTTCACATGATGAGTATGTTTAATGTTTATATAAAGTGGGTATTACACCCATTTTTACCTCTTAAGTTTACATTTGCCATAACCTGATATTAATGCCTACCTGTAGCTTGCAGAGAAATCATTTCTGTCTATGTCCTTTGGAAGCAGAATGATATGGGTATTTTCTATGGCTTATCTTGCACATATTGACAGGTGCTGCTGAAATACTATAAGGAAGCACACTAGCTTTTTTTCTTTCAAATAAACTTTCTTAATATGTGAGAGATGTATAAAATGCATGCCTTAATTAGTAAAAAATGCATATGCTTTTTCAGGAGCTTCTGCTATGTTTGTAGCCTCTGTAGTAATTTAAGAGAAAAAATGCTTTGTCAAAGGGAGCTTCCAGCTTCTCAAGTAGAATTATAGGTTTGCATTTTTTTTGTTCTGTCATGACTCATTATTTTTGACATATTTCAAAAGAAATCTGTCTCAGTTATCATTACCTACCCAAGAGGAATTCTAATATCAGAGAGCAGTTTTCTCTTGAAGGGAGGGCATGAATATACTACCTTACATTTTACTATTACTAGAATTTGCATATCTAACTTAAAATGCAAATGTTATACTTCATAAAGTTTCCTAATGCCATCTTTATCTTATTTAAAAGTGTCATCTCTATGTTAGGCTGAAAATGCATGGTTTATCATTGCTCTTATTATAATCTAAAAATAAACAAATAAATTTCAGATCATAAATGATCTGAAAATGTCCTATATACAATTTTAGTGATATTTGCCATAAAGCCAAAAACATTTAAATAGACAAATGAATTATTAGACAACAGTTCTCTTTATCTATGACTCCCTAAGGTCAGTTTCCCCAGAGTTTTCATATGAGTTAGTCACTCTAAACATTTGTGTGAGAACCCACTGGCAACACTCCACACCAAGCACTACGTGAAGTATACAAGAGTCAATGCAACCACACTAACAAGGCATGTTTTCCATGAATGGCAACACCTCATTACTATTCTATGAAACCAATAAATAGTTTGACACTGGCATTTTTGTGGAAAATATCTTTGGCTTGTCAAAAGAGATGTATGTTTTCAGGACTGTTGAATGGCATTTATTATATATTGAAGTAATTCATTCGAGTAGTATTACATGAATACTAGATTCAAGTTGTTGAAAAAAATTCTCATATACCTCTTTCTTGCCCACCAGAAGCTTACTCTCTGAGTAAAATAAAGGTGTGGACAATAATACAATACAAATAAATTTAAGTACCAGGAGCTGTCTTGTATTGTATTATTTATTACTTTAAATGTTCTATCTTCTTCACTATGGAATAGTTATGCTATTTTTCTTCTTAGCTAAATTTTAAAATCTAGATTTATGGTGACTGAAACAAGTAACCCACACTGAGATCATTGTTGTTCTCCAATTATGAGCATAAAAAGAAGGAAGGCCTTTGTACTAGCTCCATTCCAATTACAATGCACACTCAACTGTTGGTTTCTTCCCTTTCTCTTAGAGGTAGAATTTTACTCACAAATCTCTGGAGTTTTCATGCAGATGATTGCAACATATACTCATTCTATCACCAATATGGTTTAAAGAATAATAGAAAACATCAATTAAATTATTCTTGGGTTATTTGTAAGTAACCACTTCCTACAATTTAGACAAAACCAGACCTTTAAAATTCAGAAGGTAAATTCAAGCTAAAGATTCCTATGTGAAATAACTCCATAAAAGACAAATTTTAATGTATATGATGCCAAGGATCAACTCTCCAGACTTCATAATGAAGTGTAGATAGTTGCATGGACCTCTATTTGAAGTCCATCTTCCAAACAGATCCCAAGTAAGCAGGTTAAGAGCATAGGCTTAAATAAATCTACATTTTCTTTATATATGTCAAATTATTTTTTTAATATTTATTTTCAGCCTACCCCTCTTATATTCCCATGGAAGGAGCTGAGTATATTTAATATTAGGAGCACATCCAGAAGCCTTTGAGGAGGGGGATGGCTCTTCATATTCATGAAGCTTGCATACTTCTGTTGGTCATCCCTGGATTGGTCACCTCTGCCGCCATCAGTCATGAAGACTACCCTGCTGATGAAGGTGACCAGACCTCCAGTAATGACAATTTGATCTTTGATGATTATCGAGGGAAAGGGTGTGTGGATGACAGCGGCTTTGTATACAAGCTGGGAGAACGATTTTTCCCAGGGCATTCCAACTGTCCATGTGTCTGTGCTCTGGATGGACCTGTTTGCGACCAGCCAGAATGCCCTAAAATTCACCCAAAGTGTACTAAAGTGGAACACAATGGATGCTGTCCTGAGTGCAAAGAAGTGAAAAACTTTTGTGAATATCATGGGAAAAATTACAAAATCTTGGAGGAATTTAAGGTATGAGTTACCATCCATATTTATTGAATACTAACTTTTCACACCACATACTTAGTAGATTACTACATTAAAATTAAAGCTACAACAACATTTTAATTTCTCTTTAATTTACAATGCTATTCTAGTTAGCGTAAGAACCACTGTAGTCAACAAAGGCTATTGGTTTATGGATCAATACCTAAAGGATTTCACAACAATCCTTTCCTTCTGAAGTATTTGTGGTCTGCTAACATCTATCTTTCACCCTTACTCATTTTTATGTGTTATTACAAAATATATTTTTTGATAGGAACACTTTAAATTGTATGAGATTTTTGTGTGTGTGTCTTATTAGCCCATGTTTAGATAAATCTTTTGCCTAGAACTATCTGTTCAGTGTATGGAAATACAAGTGCTATAGAGACACAATTCTGACCTGTGGTCTTCACATTAAGAACATGCATTGGACCTACTTGTTGTAGTGCTTGGTCCCCATTCTGTTCTCTGATCATTAGCTTTTTTTTTAACTTATAGGACTCCAGAGAGGACTGAAATTTTATCACAGTCCATTGTAAAAGTAGTAAAAAAAAGATATTTTTCAGCCTCCATGCTATTTCTTGACGTTTATTTTATGCTTGTATCTTATTTTCAAGGAACTTGGAGCTCATTTTTATCTCTTTTTAGAGTTTCTTTTCTCCAATGGCCAGTTTTAATTAGTTTTCTTTACAAGCTAGATCTGAGCCCTGAGGTATAGATTAATACATCAAATTACCCCACTTAAATGTAATGGCAGTTTGTGCCTTTGAGTGTCTGTCATGTGACTTGATATAAAAGATTTTAATTTCATCCAACCAAGTTCAGTGACAAAGTATTCAGAACCTTATAGGATGGCACTACAAAGAAGATATAGTTATTTTTCTGTGTGACTGTTTATGTTTGAGAGGAGAATGTTCAGTTATTAGCACTGACCAAACTCCTCCACAAGAGCCAAATGGTGGAAGAAGTCAATGTGTGGAAAAAAAGATTTTAATTGGCAATAATCAGAGCATTTGGTATATTAGCATTTTATTGCATTCAGTTCATTCTAGATTACGGGCATAAACCAGCTCTAATTTACCTGAGGATACCCAGTCATTCTACCTAGATCCCCAAGGACCTGAGGGGAGTTTTAAAGATAATTATCATATTCAACTATCTTACACATAAGTGTTATTCTAGACTTTTGTCTTTTATGTATTATAATACTTCCTTGCACAATATTTAGGAGAGGCCTAGACGTCTAGTAAAATTACCATTATTGACATCTAATAGTTTAGGGTACAGTACATTTATTAATGACTTATTTGTCTCTAAAATATTGGATACACTTCAACATTGGCAAAAGTAGGTTTACGATTGTGTTTATGAGAAACAGTTTATCCCTGTATTAATTAATTAATGTATTATTATTATTAATCTACTTTTGCCCACCCTGTATGTTCCTGTTATAGTCATTATATAACTCACTGATGTGCCCTTTTCCACCTGATTCACCATGCCATGAAATTTTTAACTGTAATTTCAAAATAAATGCCACTTTTCCACAATAAGTTAAAGATTATCTAGGGCAACTTCTTAAGAATGAGGATCTGAGACCAAGAAAGTTTGTTACTTGTCAAAAATTGTCAAGTTATTTGCTGGTTTCTAAGTACTGCCATACTAACAATACAGTCTACATAACCTCTCAAAGCACTTTGGCTCGAGAGCCAAATAGACCTGGATTCCAGTCCCAAATACATCACTCAGAAGTAAGACTTTGGAAAGAATCCTTAAACTTCTTTTTAAGCCAGAGTGGCATTGGCTATAAAATGACCATCATAATAATTACTTCTCTTGGGAGGAGACATTGGAAAGATTGAGTGAGATAATTTATGTGAAGTTAGCAGACTTGTAATGACTAGTACAAAATAGATACTGAATAAACGGTGTTCCTAGTCTTCTACATTCTAATGTCCAGGGATTTACTCTGAAGTTGTAAATTCCTCTATGTCTTCACCTATGTTTTATCATGGAAGACCAGCTTTAAAAGTGATTCAATCGGAAGAATTCCAATACCTTTTTTAAAATTTTCTACTTATCAATGTGAACTATATATACCTAAGTAACGGCCATAATCTGTCATCTTGATTTTCTTTGAATTCAGCTTGCAAGAGACAAGTAGCTAATTTTTAAACATGTATGAAACTTTCACATAATGGTCTTGGCATGTTATTAAAGAGGTTATACTATGATATATGTTTACATATAATATATTCTTCTAACAAGCATTTATTGGACCATTTAGTATATAGGATACTGTAGATGGACTTACATTGGAAAGTAAGATATTTAGAAGACAAAATCTCTACTCACTGGAAAGGCTTGGACAATGTGAAGACAGATGGAGTAGGGGTGGGGTGTAGGGAGTAGTCTAAAGTATGTGAGTTTAAAGCTCAGCACCAAGAAATGTAATGTCAGAAGCTTATCAACATGCTGTAAGGTTTGATCAGCAAACTTTCTTTTTCTTCAGGATGGTCAAATCTCAGCCTGTTTTTAAAGAAGTAATTGAAATTGATCTGGGGAGATTAAAATTCCAAAGAGGAAACTACTTGAGCAAAATCAGACTGGGGTGAATAAAATCTACAAAGAGATGAAGGAGATAGGGATAACAAGCAGGTGCATCTTACAGAAATCCTACTAGAACAAGAGAGGTACATTTGTACATGTGTTTTGGACAGTGGAAAGACAAGCCTGAATACTGGGCCAAAATGTTTAGATTCAGTCTAAAGAAAAACAAGGAATAAAATACATGTTTATGTGCATAGAAATGGCCTAGTTAAATGTTTTTTTTAAACAAGATTACCTTGTAGCCAGAAATAGAACTGAGTAAGAAGTGAAGATAAATTAATGGCTGGGGAGGTAAGGCTGTTGCACAAAACAAAGAATGAGCTGACCAGCATGCATAAGGACACAAACATTCATGAGAGTGTTCAGGATAAGAATCTAAATTCCCTAGTACAGTGTAGATTCAACTCATCAACCTCTCCAAGTATCTCTAATTCTCAGTGACTTCTCTTCCCTGTTTGCTTGCACATGCTCTCCCACACTTGCTTGCACATGCTCTCCCACACACTTTATGCACCCTTGCATAAACCCTACAAGACTACTTCAAAACTCCATTTAAATCTCATCTTCCTGGTTGGTGTAGCTCAGTGGATTGAGTCCCAGCCTGAGAATCAAAGGGTTGCCAGTTCAATTCCCAGTCAGAGCACAGGCCTGGGTTGCAGGCCATGTCTCCAGTAGGGGGTGCACAAGAGGAAACCATACATTGATGTTTCTCTCCCTCTCTCCCTCCCTTCCTCTGTCTCTGAAAATAAATAAATAAAATCTTTAAAAAAATCTCAACTGGAAAGCCCTCTCTGATCGTCCTACTGCAGTACCCTGGGCTGGGTCTCACTCTTCTACTATATCATCTCACTGCAAGCTGTGCACACCAAGAACTATATCCATAGCTAGGCACCATTAAGACCTTTATGTGTATTAAAATGCATTTCATTTCATAACATCAGTATGAGGATTATACTTTCATTAGACCTGTTTTACTGATAAAACCGAAGCATCAAAGTGAAAGTAGATTGCCCAGCACCATAGAGCTCTAAAATAAATGAACTAGAATTCAAACCCAAGCAGCCAGATTGCAGAATCTAGGCCCTTCACCACCTCTGCTGCCTTTATCACACTACAATAATATAATTTGACACCATCTGTCTCTCCTGCTAGACAGTGAACCCATTAAGCCTAGGGACAGTATTTTCTTTTTTCTCACAACTCCAGCACTGCAGGAATTCAATATGTTTTTGGTGAATGACATAATGAGTCAGATGATAAGTGAACCCATTGAATAAAGCAGTTAATTAGAGTTTCTTTAGAATGTATTAGAGTGACACGTAAACAGAAACTGTTCTAATTAGCTAAAAGAAGCACTCAAAGTCCAGATAAACAGTACACTTTGGACCCCTAAAGATGACACGCCTTTTCACAGAGCACCTTTTTCTGTCCTGTGACTTTCTACGTAGCTCCCTACCCCTTCCTGACCAAGGGTCACCTTGGACTCTGTCTCCCTCCCAGTGCTACCTTGACCACCCAGTGTTTTAGTTGCACTGTCTGCTGTCTCACTCTACACAGCTGCACGGCATATGTCCCTCCTTCAATCTCTTCTGATCACCAAAGTCAAATGTAAATTGAGCCACATGTGTCATTTGATAAGAAGAATAATGTTATATATAAAGGTTGAATTTTTTCCACATAACTGATGAAAGCTTTGAAAATGAATTTCTCTCTACTCTTTTTGAAAACTCTAAATTTCCCAGTGTTCTAGTGATGTTGTATTAAGATAAAGGTCATTGTATAGTAGGTTCTCTCATCTTTCTCTTATGTGTACCCAGGCAAAAAGACACTGGACCTACCTTTGAGGAAATAAGGAGTATAAATAATAAATTACAATAGCATTTTCTATAAAAATATCGATTGGAAATGTAGGCTCTGTCAGATTTGGCTCTGTGCTTAACTATCTTCTGCTGAGTTTCCCAAAGGCAGAAATAATTGCTTATTTTGCTCAGTATTTTTATAACTCTCACTCAGCTAGAATTAGCCATTTTGGATGTTTTTTATACTTTAAAACTTGTACTGATTCAGTTTTAGGTCAGACACTGAAGGTTATACTATATGCAGCTGGAAGAGATAGTTCAGGTTTGCATTGCCTGTCTCAGTTCAACATGATTTTCTCAAGTCAAAATCTTATGCTTGTAATTCAGGATTTGGATTTGCCAAAGATCTTTCTTTCTCTTCAGGCATTGACCTTTGCCCTTTTCCCAGTGCAGGCCAAAGACAGTAAATCAGCGTTTTGATTTTTATTTTTGAAAGGTTCAGTGTGATTTTTTTTCTCTTTCCTCACACAATATGTATGTTTTGTTTAATGTAAACATATTTTCATGTTGTAGTAAACTGACTAGTTTGGGCTCTGAATTTTGCATTTAATATTTAAGTTTTGAGGAATGAAGAAAGGAGGACAGAATTAATCACTTGGAGTATTGTCCCAAGTCATCACGCCCATAAAACTCTTGATGCCCATTAAGGTTTAGAATTGACTTGCTCTCGAATAGGTACCTTTTCAGGAAGTCAGGTTCTCCAGCTTTCTCATTAATCTGTGCTTTATCATTAATGTCCACTATTATAACATTAAATCTGTAAAAGTGTTTAAGCAGAAAGGATTTGTGCATTTTGGTTTGAGAAATTTGATATCTCTTTTAACTTTAACATGATGAAAGAATGGAAGGCAGCATGTTCTGGTAGCTAAGGACCAAACATGTGAAAGAACAGGGGGAAATGAAGGCTGTAAAGAAATCTCAGTTGAGGGGATAAATAGTTAATACTTCACAGAAGCACAATTGACTGCACCCCACCTACTCACCAACACATCACTGTGCCAGCCTATGAAAGGTGCAGAAAGTATGGTGTCTGCACTAGGCAAAGGGGCACAGTGCATCTTTCTAGAGGTGTGAAGATTGTATTTATTTTAAAACCAAAAGAAATGGGTGGATCTTGAGTATATAGGTGATATTTTTAAACTTTTAAAATATTTTTTTCCTAAGAGGGGGTTCACAAGTTATGGACAAATGGTTAATGGAGTTACCAGAGACATCTGTAAGATTCCATCTACAGAAAGTCCTAGAAAACATCATAATTTCTTATGATAAGAATTGTTTAGAATCTTTGTTGAGAGATTTAGAAGACTAATTCTACAGTTGCTCACTCTGCAAAATAGCTTTCTGTATTGCAGAGCATGTTGTGGTTTTCAACATTAAAATTGCCTTTGAGTAAATTCAGAATGGATTGTCCTTTCAAATTTCTACAAAATAACATAGATTAAGTAATTTTAATCAGTGATGACTGCTGCTCACCTGAGGTTCAGCCCCAGCACATAAAATAAACAGGTTCAGGGTGAATATTCTCAGTGGGACATTCCCATCTTTGTAAATAACTAGGGAACTTTTACTTAATATGTATAGTCACTAACCAATAGCAGAGATAAGAAGTCAATTTTGTTAAAACTTAAATTTAGAGAGTTCCTTGCACCCTTTCTCAATGTTTTTATATTGTGCTTACTTGGCATTTTTAATTCTATAAAATGACCCCAAATCTAGGAAATAGATCAGATTTTTACAATATTTTTTCAAACACTCCAATGGCAATTTAGGAATGGTTTTCTTAACGCTTTTTAAAATGAGGGAGTAAGTATAAGTGACTTCCAAGATAATCCTGGAAGCGGTGAAATTGTCTGTTTCCAGTCAAAAAAAAAAAAGATCTCTTGTTGTAAATTTTAGGAAAATTGATGGTCAGTCAGCCCTTTGGTTAGTTACACATAGAAAGAGTTTTTCATTCTCACCCACTGATATTTATTGCTGTCCTTCATATTGCAAGCTGCTGCTGCTAATGATGGCAACTGTGTGATAAGAACGACGACAAGGATTTGTGACTGGGCTTCTGCGCCCTGTGTACATGGGGCAAATCGGTGTTTGATTTGCAGCCGCAGCTGAGATTTGTGGGGCTTGTCACTGTTAGTGACTATCTCAGACTTGAGGCCAGCCTTCAGCCACTCACAGACTCTGCCACCCATCCCGTACTGCCTTCCAATGGGGTAAGACGGTAAAACCGAAAAGGGAGTGACCCAGTAGTCCCCCTTCCAAACTTGAGCTCCACTTGTATGAGGCTTCGCATGTTTTACAAATTTGCCTATTTTTAACTGTGGCTTTAATCTCCAAAATACATAATTGGTCAACAGTATGATATTAACAAGCATAATTGTTTCTATTACCTACTTACTATTTCATAAACGTGGTCTACATATTTTATGCAAATTTTGTAGAGAAATCTACATCATCTAAATTGAGATTGTTGTATACATGCATTGAAGCGTGCGTGTGTATTAAATCTGAGAAAACTGGAATGTTTTTACTTCACAAAAACCTTACTTTTAAGATTAGGCGAATCTTTTGTTTCTACTTCTCCTTATTTGCCCTGACCGTGTTTTTGTTTCATTTTGTTTTCCTACAGCTTGATTTACACATCAAGCAGTGTTTTATAAAGGACAGCACAGGAAAAACTTATTGGTTTATTTTTAGTTGTACTTCACCAAGCTTTTGAGGAAGAGCTTGAAAGAAATTACTAAGAGGCATTTTGAAGTGATCAGTGAGTTTGCTTATCCAGGAGGTCTTTCTCAAACAATAGCCATTGTTAATTGGGAACTGGCTTATTTTACAGTCTATAATTTGTACTTTTATCATCACTATTGATTAACATCAGTAATTTCAGCCTAACACACCTCCATTGTTGATTTTCTTGCCTCTAGCGTGCCTTTTAGCACGTCACAATAAAGCCATCTTTGCAAGGACTTAGTGACACCATGAAAAGAGTGAATGAAGTACAAAAGGGAGAAGCAAACTCATTTACCTCCTGAAAAAGTTTCCAGATAATATTTTATGGGCTGTATACATTTTTCTAAAGTGGATAAAACGTCACTGAACACAACTCTTATCTTTTCCCCTATTATGTCACATGATCGTGAACAAAACTTAATTTTAATCTTTCTATCTATAGGGTAGACACTACAGTGTCATCATATGTGACTTATGAAGAATAAATATATTGGGAATTTTAAATGATAGTGTTGCACATTGATTTATAATGAAATTCTAACTGCATAAAGGGTTTTAATTAAATATTACATAGATGGGTTTTTAAAATCCTTTTGTCGTAATAGTGATGTTTGACCACCATTGTTAGTTCTTAAAACAGGACTGGGTTTCTAATGTCGAGTTTATATAAATTCTATGTATAAAAGGCAAGGATCATGGTCTGTTTTTCATAGTGTAGGTCCTTCATATTTGTAAAAGTAGACTACAGGATTTTAGTTATGGAAAAAAACTTTAAAATTATTTTGTCTAACTCCTTGATTTCACAAATGAAAAACACAAGGCCAACCGAAAGAGTGAGCACACTGCCATGACATAGCTCGTAATTGGCAAAGGTAATGCTAATACATTGCTTTCCTGTGGCCTTTTTTTCTACATCTTACTACCTTTAGGTATAGCAGAACAATGCTCCTTATTTGCATCTTTCTTTCTAATAAGTATGTTGGAGGCAAAGATTTATTTCAGCCAATTGTCTATAGAAATGTGATATCAGGACCTGTCACCATGACAACACAGAGTTACAAGTATACAAGAACAATAAAATATTGGCATATCTACAGTCAGTCTGACACAGTCTCCTTTTTGCAAAGTCTATTCAAAGTTTGCAAAGGCTGTGATAAAAAGGGGGTGTGTCTAAAAATGAAAAATTCTGTAATTAAACAGTATAGGCCAAAATAAAACAAAAATAGATTAGATTAAACCCTACCTATTTATTTCCACTGAGGCCATACTAGGAAGTAACAAAGCAACTAAATTAGCTATACATTTGTAAGGAACTAAATTACCATGCATTGGGTGATTTTTAGGAACAGAGGACTGAAATCTCCCACCCCTCACTTCATGGCAAGGATGGAGTGTGCAAAATGGATTGGGTAGGTAAATATATCTAGTTACATGGCATTAGAACAGAGGCATATCCTTAAATTGGCATATTGTCAGTATCATCTAAGGCAGGAATATTGCAAAAACTCACAGGCCTTGATCTCTCTCTTTTTAATTGCAATCAAAATAATTTAAATGTGTACTTTCCTAAAGTTTCCCAAATTAGCCTAATGGTCAGCTGGATTTGGGAATGGCTGCTGAAATGTAACCTTTTTCACACTGTCTTCTAGGGAGCACTACCACCCTGTGAGATTCTTAGAAAGGATTTTGATTTTTTTTTTGTCATGGTCAAGTAAATTTGAGAAACGATGACTCCTTTAACATCTATTGAAAATGTGCAGAGCACATTAACATACTGACAGTGCTTAAACGATTTCAGAAGGTTTGTTTGAGAGTCAGTATGTACAGTTCAACAGCGAAGAGCTCCACTGTGTGATTGAAAACTGGAGTTAGAGTGGGCTCTACCGCCTACCCACCAGCCAAGTGACTGAGGCAAATGTTACTTTTCCTCAGTGTACACATCTCTAAAGTAGAGATAACAGGAAAAGTTGGCGTGCAAAAAGAGATTCATAAAAGCTATGTGACATTTTTACTATTATTACTACTAAGCTGAATTTAATCCAGTATTTCACAAATTTAATAAAATACCTTTTTTTGCAGAATTTCTATTAACATTTTAAAATGAATAATACTCCAGGGAAACACAGTTTATCTTAAATCATTAGCAAGATATTTCTTAATCTTTTATTTCCTTGACTCTTCTGGGCAGTTAATGATAAAACATCTTTATGTCTCCGTTTATCCTCTACTGTCTGGTTATTTTTAAAGTTCTCAAAATTGCATCTAATATGATTATTTATGGTAATTTATTAATTTTTGTTACATAAAACAATTTAATTGGAAAATTACTTACTTAAAATTATAATGACAATGATGCCAGTCACATATAATCAAAAAGCTAAGATAGGGGTCAGCATATTATAAGCCATTAGCCAAATCCACCTCACTGTCTATTTTGGTATGTAGAATTTTACTGGAAAGCAGTGATGCTTAATCATGTCTGTCTATGGTGTCTTTCAGGATAGAATGCAGAGTTCAGGAGCTGCCCAAGTGACCCTATGACCCACATGGGTCAAAAATATTTACTATCTGGCCCTCTATAGAAAAAGTTAGCTGGCTGGCGTAGCTCAGTGGATTGAGCACGGGCTGCGAACCAAAGTGTCGCAGGTTTGGTTCCCAGTCAGGGTACATGCCTGGGTTGCAGGTCATGACCCCCAGCAACCACACATTGATGTTTCTCTCTCTGTCTCTTTCTCCCTCCCTTCCCTCTCTAAAAATAAATAAATAAAATCTTTTAAAAAAAGAAAAAGGAAAAGTTAGCTGACTTCTGACCTGTGATCCAATTCTTCTTCCCTTTCCACATCCCTCAAATTGTTCTGTCATCAGATCTTTCTCACTTGCATTCTTAAAGGTTACAAATTCTTTGTGTATTAACAAATATAGGACTTACTTCATTTGTGGAAGGGATCTCTCTTCAGACATGTAAATTTTAAAAGGCATCTAGATTTCCCTATTTTAAATGTACTATGTACATACTTAACAGTACATGTGCTTCGTCATAACTCTTTACATGCTTGTTTCCAAAGAGTACAATTTTGCTCTTGGATGTATAATAATTTGCATATATATATAATAATTTATATATTATATAAATATAATATTGATAATTTCCTAAATATATGCATTATTATATATTAACAATAACTTTATACTTATGAGAATCCTCAAATGAAATAGATAAGCAAAGATAATTAAATTTCTATTATTTTTATAACCATTTGCTCTCTTTTAATGGTGTGATAAGTCAAGTAGGTCTTTTTAATATCATATAGTAGATTTCCTATTACATCAGGAAGTAAAAATATACATACTGTCTGCCAACTTAGATATTCAGTCCATTACATCTTTTGAAGTCACCTTACCTAATCCATAGTGCAATTTTATTGTGTCTCATTTTACTAAAGGTCTCTTATATGTGGAGAAGTGGTAGGTCTTGTGGGGGTGTGCCAAAATATATGACAAAAGTTGGAGCCCCCAGGCGCTCCCAGTCTATGGAAAGGAATAACACAAATACCACCAATGCCAGTGTCCTGTAATGACTGCTGTAGGAACTCCTCCGAAGAAAGGAGTAATTCATTCTGAAGGATGGTATCTTAAGAGTGTGAATTTCAGTGCACTGAAAGCATTTTAGACAAAAATAAGAAATTTTGCAAAAGTAAATGCAAAGCATGTGCAAAGAAAAGTGAATTAACCCGCGTGGCCAGAACATAGGGTATAGACTGGACAAAAAGTGAGAGGTAAGAGTGAGTGTGTGAACACCCAACCGAGGAGCTTGGACCAAAGTCTGGGATGAGTAGAGAGTCACTGAAGGACTTGGATCACGAAGTAACACAACAAGATTGAAAGAAGTAATTGTTGACGACTTTATGATATATTTTGCACCAGTGTTCACTCATTGAATTATTTAGTTCTAAGACATATTTATTCTCATTTTATAAGTGAGAAGGAAGGGCTGCTTACTCTAACTCTAGTACTCTCCCCATTACACCTGACTAGCTGCCATAAGTTCATTAAGGACATTATGCAAGATGTGGCGAAGATGGCTTGTCTTCCATTTCAGCATGTACATGTCCTCTATTCCGGAATACCTGTTCAATTATAACTCATATTTCACATTAAGTCTCAAATCTTTCCGACGGAATTGTAGTACATTGCTAACATGAGGAAAATTCTTTCCCTGCTCCACATTGTGCAGGGCTCAATTTGTCTCATTTTAAAAACTCCCATAGCCATAAGGAAGCAAGCCACTAAAGAAGCAAATTCCCATCAATTAGAACAGAAAAACCTGCTTTCTGAATGCAGTGAGAATTGACTAGGAATATCTTCTACAATTTTAGATTTTTTTCATCCTACATTAGTGAAATACAAATTTAAAACAACAAACATGGACCTTGATATAATAATTTTTGAGACTTAGAAATTCCATGTTCAAGTGTAAAATCTTCCAGCAGTTGTCATTTTTCTTTATAGTGAGAAAAGAACCACAGCTATCTGAAACTGCACTTATTTTTTACTACCTATTAGTTATAGTTCCCTTTCCTAAATATGACAAGGAAAGAGGACAATCACAGAAAACTTTCCTTTCTAAAGCAAGACTTTAAGACATTCACACTGAAACTAGAAGGCACTTAGGTCAAGACTTCAAAAACGTGAGCTCAAGTTATCCTGTTTAAAAAAATCTGTTTTTAGCACAAATCTGATTAAAGATTGAGGTTTCACCTTTGTAAATATGAATCTAATTATCTACAAATGGTGCCCCATGTCATTTTCAGGCTAACCATGATTGGGTGCAAACACTGCTCTGTTTTGGAGATGAAACCCAGATTGTTTTCAAAACTCAAACAATGTATTCTTTGCAAATTCAGTACTTCAAATTATCCATAAGAAAATGATTAGGCCACCATTTAATAAAAATACCGTATTTTTCCATGTATAATACACTTTTTTGCCCAAATTTTTTAGGGAAAAATAAGGATGTGCTATTATACCTGTGTAGTACTAATGTGGATTACATATGGGAATTAGTACTAAAATGTGGGTGCACATTATACATGGCAAAATATGGTAATTTATGACAAATCCAGAACTTCCTTGAGAAATACATGATCATTGATAATATACAAAAGGAAATAAAAGAAACCCTGGTCAAGCTGAAAGCTATGATGAAGATAATAGTCATTTAACCAATGGGACATAGTTTAAAAATTCCTTTTAGTTTCATAAGAAGCACGTGAGAAAATGAGTGCCCTATTACTATGGTGTTATTATTACCTCCATTGAACAAATGTGGAAACCCAGGTTCCAAGTGATCTGTCCAAGGTAAAACAACAGTGTTTGACAGCAGGACTGGAGATTCACACGCACTTATTGCCCATGGCCACGTTCTACGGGCACAGCACCACCAACCCTTATACGTGGTTTCAACGTTGTGCTTGCATCTGCTATGCCTCGCATACCAGTGCTCACTAAAGTTGAAAGGTCGATCAAGAAATTAGTCAAGATTTTAAAAATTAAAATAGACTTTTATCTTATTGCCCACAAGCCATCTCAATATATTTTGTGGAATGGGGTAAGCTGTAAGTTAAGTAAGCATCAAATAATGAAGTCTAAAATTTGGTAGAAAATTGCTGTTTGGACTTAACGCGGAATATTAATACATTTTCATATTAGCTGTTATAAATCACTTAAGTTTATTAACTGTTAATTACTCCCTCTTTAAAACATGTCAAAGAACATTACCAGCAAATGGAAAGTGAAAAAAAGATTGCAACTTTTGGAAAATCTGTGCCCAGAGAAATGCTGAGATAGTGGCAAAGAGGGTCTTAAGTAACAATCTGATTGGGACTCCCAATACCAGTGGTTTGGTTTTCCCAGGCCTATAACTCCTCTCTCCTAGACAATGAAAAACCCTGAATTTGGCGTCACCACATAAGGCTAGCTAGCTGAGTTATGGCCCTCTCTCTCTCTTTTCTATTATCTCCTCCTTTTAATGTTTCCAGTAGAATAGGACTGGCGTGTTTATCTCTTACATAATTCTTTCAGGTTGTAGAATTCTAATTGATGATGTATTCCCTCCCACACACACACGGACTCGTTTTAAAAGATGACTAGCTTTTTAGGTGGTATCAACAACCTATCCTTTCCAGCGTCAACAGTAAAGCTTTGAAGTTACACCATGGCTCACTTTTCCACTTCTGCATAAATGGCTGAAAAGGGAGCATCCCTACAATGGAGACATGCTGGCCCTACTGAAAACACTCAGTTCATTGTCCTCAGAGTCAACTTCAGCTCTGCATAAATGGCTGAAAAGGGAGCATCCCTACAATGGAGACATGCTGGCCCTACTGAAAACACTCAGTTCATTGTCCTCAGAGTCAACTTCAGCTAGTCCTTCAGCTTATCAGTGAAGGACTAAGGGCTGGAAGGGCTGCTGCTTTTCTAAGTTATTTCATAAACATAGGTGTGATACTTTACACACATCTTTATCTTGAATCCTTTAGCCTTTGTCTATTCTATTGGGTTCTCCTAAGATCCTAGAGACGAAAAAAAATCACTTTTTCCCTGTTAAATGCAAACTGATGTTTCCTTGATAAGTGTACTTGCCTACTTTAAAAACTGCATGCGATTGTAACTAAAGAAAGATAGCTTTGCCTACATTCTCCTTATCTATGTTTTCTGTATGCTATTCTTCATATTTCAGAAAAAGCTGCATCTTATTGTCATGAGACTCCTTGAAAATATTCAGAAAAAATTGGTTAAATAGGCCATCAGTTTACCAGAATAATCAGTATATAATTATAGAGTTTTCTGCCCATAAAAACATGTCAAAGTTTATAAATACATTTTTCAGAAAAATACTGCTAGGAAAACAAAATAGGCCATTAATATAATGTCAGTGTTGTGTTACAACTATAATGAAGAATTTTTAAGAACAAGGGGACTTTTTTTGTACTTTGTAATTAATCATTTTATATTGGGCATTTTATCAACTGTTTTGCAATATTCTTGAGTTTTACATTAGCTTGGAGTAATTGCAGACAAAAATAGAAAGATTAACTCCAATAATCCTGTCTTCCATTATAAAGCACCATCAATTATTTTTATTAAAAAATCATTTGTTTTAAAACATTAAAAATTATTTTTATAGCTATCTCCATTTCATTATTGTCTTTTAGATTGTCATTTATTGAGGGCAAGCTAGATATGTTGTTCATCTTGGTTTACCTTATATACATTATCACATATATAATATATACCTAATAAATATGCTGAATAAATAATGTTAAAAATTTATTTTATTTCTGAATTTTGGTTTATTACTTACCTAATTTATCATATCTACATAGGCAAAGCTGTGTGCACTTTTTACAATCACTTGGCAAAATGTTTGTATTTATAACAAACATGAAGTGCTTTTTAACAGACACATAAAAATAATATTCCAGAATGTATTACCAAAAAATCTTCCCATAAAAAGTCAGAATAGCCACTACTTAACTTTTTACTCAAATGATAACCAGCACATACATTTGCTGACCAGCTGAGATGGTTATACAAAAAAATCATATATCTGATTTTGTATTTGCTTCTGCAATATTAAAATTATTAAAGAAGTTCCAGCTCTGTGTTCATAATTTGATGACTTACAACCTCAGTATTTGAAATATACCCCGATCAATAGGGCAGCTCACTGAAGAAGTCACCACAATCCCATTAGACATAGGACACTGAGGAGCATCTTAATCAGTAATGTGATGGGTCTTCTTTCACATGATGGTGAATTCTGGTTAAAGCCCATTGGATGCACTGATTATTAGGTGACACCACTCGCATGCAAATCACTGGCTACAAGAGTGGCAGTGGATGCTAAATACCCTTGTACTCTGTAATTTAATGTATATTTTAATGAAGTGAACAGTGAGATTCCTGACAGGCATCAGCAACTTTGAAATAGTGTCTTCCAAATTTCTCATACAGTTTGAAAGTAATGAGATTTGTTTCATAAAGTGATGAAATTTATGCCATAAATTATCTCTAAAAGAAGAGTGCTTCTTAAAGCAGTATATTTTCCTTGGTAGGAATCAAATTTTAAAGAGTTGTTTAAGGGGAGCTTTTGCAAACGCAATCAGAGCTATCTTCTTTTTGAAAATTTTTGTCAATTATCAAAGAAATAGAGCACATGACATCCAAAATATAGTATCGTATGGTTAGAAGGAGAGTCATTGAAACCAATAGTGTGCTAACTTGGCACTTAAAATATGTCCTGTCCGTTCAGGTCTTCCTCCCTCCAGACTTCAACACAATGAGGGAGGACCCAAAAAAACCTGGAATTTACTTATAAAATGTTATATATTTATGTTTACATGTTTAGGCTTCATTCACCTTCAAAGTACTCTTCATTTGATATAATATGCCTACCAAGACTTTTTTCCACTGCTCAAAAACAGTTTTTGAACTTGTTTATTTTAATTTGCTGACTTTTAGTGCTTCTGCTGTTTTTGTTTTGTTTTGTTTTGTTTTGTTTCGCCTCTTCCACATAGGAAAAATATTTCCTTTTTGAGGACTTTTTTCATTCAGGGAAACAAAAGTTGTTGAGGGCAAGATCAGGTGAATAGGGAGGATGGGGCATGGGGGTCAGGCTGTTTTTGGCCAAAAAATGTGGAACATTCACCATGGAGTGGGAGAGTATGCTCATAAAGCACCCATCATGAAATGGGCAAACACATTAAAAGAGTCTTCAAAAAAAATTTACTGAAGCTGGACACAACCTCTCACAACAATACCAGCTGGTACAGTGATACAGATAAGTTTCTAGAATGCTCATTTAGTGGGGTAAGCCTATATTATAAGGAGCCTGCCCTCTGTAAGATAATTCCAGTGTTTTGGGTGTCTCCCCTCCTATTCACAGAAGGTTTTCTACAAATTAAGTTTTGTTTCTCAGAATATTCAGAATGTGTTTTGTTAGGCTTTGTACATTAACCTGTCCTTTAGGAAAGGGGACATGTTTAAAATCAGGGCTTTTTCCTAAAATAATATACTGAAATAATTTTCATAAGCAACCATTAAATTTGACACACATTATAAAATAAGACTAGCTTTTGTCAGACTCTCGAGCAATTCCATTGCATGCTTGCCCTAAATTTAGTTATCATGGCATTTTCTAGTGCAGTAAAAGTCTGCAATCATCTGCTAGATAGTCTAGTCAATGGAGTGCTTGAAGATTGACTTACTTTGTGATCCACACAATAGATATTATGAATTTCAAATTACCTTTAGAGAATGAGTTTATGTTCATTGCCATAATAGTGAAACTGAAATAGTCATTTCCTGTCTCCTAGTCAGAAACCTGTTCCCCTAATGTGCCCTTGAACACAGATGAAGTTGTCCAGAGGTGTGGCTTCACAAGTAAGAAAACATAAACCCTGCATAAATGATTATGCATATGTCAATAATTTTTTGACTATCATGTGCTAAGATATCTTCTTGGTGCTGAGAATATAGCAATGACCAACATACCATAGAAGAAGTTTATAATCCCTAGAGAAAGCAGACGAGACTAGAGTGGAAACAAATTGTAAGATAATTTCATGAACCGACTAGGGCTCTGAGTGGACACCATGACGGAAGGAGATGGCGGAAGGATCATCAGGCAGACCTCCCCAGAGAGCGGGCATCTGAGCTGACATCTAAGTAATGAGGCTTCAGGAAAGTAAAATAGGTGTGTTGCTTTTCTTTTTCTGAGTGAATTTTAGTGGTCATTTCAACCATTCACAATTACTCTTTATATAAGGGCCTCTAATAATTTTTAGTGTGTTTCTATCATGACTAATTCTATTAGTTCATAAATCCCCTCCCACCAAACCAAGTCCTATAAAACTTCTTCGCAAACTCTATCTGCAATCAGATTACACGTTGAACAAGAGAAATAACTTACTTATTCTTTTAAACAGTCTTAGGGTTCCAGTTTTATACTTTTTGAATTTTTTAGAAAGCCATCACTAAGTATGCAATAATGATGATGGTTATAATATTCCTTACATATTTCTATGTGCTTCACGATAACTCTGTGAAGGTGGTAATACTGTTATTCTCACTGTATAGATTAAGAAACTAAAGCATAGAAAGGTCATGCAATTTCGCCAATATTTCCAGCTAGTAAGTAAAGTATTATGGTTATCGAGAACTTCCTTTTAGCCACAACACCACAACCACCCAAATAAAGCCCAGTAAGTGAAACATTTGTTCTATTTTTTCTAATTATGGTTCCTAAATTTGTATGAATATTGTTATCTTAAACTTCACCAATTAAAAGAGTAAACTGAACGCTAATATGACCCTTGCCATTGGGAGGTCTGATGAATCTTACACTGTTACTACTTCCTCCTGGGCACTCTATGAGCAATGCCAACAGCAGTTACCGCAGAAATATTGATGTAGGGATGAAACATCCAGGCTTTCCTCAGGTATGGATACAGAATACAAAGTAAATGTGCATTGCTATAAACATTTGGAAAATTACATGTAGCCAATCTATCATAACATGTTCTAATAATCCTGTGTTGACTGTTAGCTTCCAAATCTCACAAGAACATATTTGACAATTTTTCAGGAGTTAATCAGTTATTCAGTAATTAAGTTACTGGTTTTCATTGTACTCTTCTTATTTCACAACATCGTAGAGCATTCCTTTGTTTCCAGGATTCTGGTAGCTCTCCTCCAACTCTCCAAAAATCTTCAAAAATCACGGACAGGGACATTGGGATTTCAGCTTTAAGGTCTTTAGAAGTTAACCAGATTGAAAATGAAATGAATTGCTGTGTTTCCCTTCTAATACTAAGGAAGAAAATTTGGATTCTAGTCACCTAAACCAATATTTAAAGAAGATTCTCCTTTTACTCATATAGAGCAGGAAAATCTCCCTTTGAAATTTGGGGGCAGCTGGGACAACATTTGGATTTGCCATACAAATGTATTCAGTGATAGCAGGAGCTACAGATAAAATGCAAAGTTTCTGCTTAAACAGGGTCCCACATTAGATATTCAAAACACTAAGTGGGAGGGGTAGGGATTCGTAACAGACATGTGCTCAATCATTGAGTACAAATAGTAACAAATTAATTTAACCTCTAAACCTAATTTCAATCAAGATTTATGTAAGGGTATATATATAGTGAATGTTACTTTATTTTCCAAAGCTTTCAAAAAAGTAAAATATTCTTTGACATTTCTTAGAAAAAGACTTTCCAAGTATAAAATTTTAGGATGGTGTCATTTAATCATCTTACCAAATCTCTAGCTGACTAGAGCCATGTACTAGACATAATTCACAGGTTCCTCTACAAAAAGCGTCAGAGTGATTTTTTTTTTCCCAAGTACTTATTTCAGTGTCCTCTGTTCCTCTGAGGAGAATCTTACTGCTTAATCTTAGGTTTTACAGGGACATTTTCAGATCTAATCTACAGTTTTCATATTGAAGAGCCTGATAAGAGGAAATCTGTAAGCAACTCAATGCTTAAGATGTAAAGATTAATTCAAAGCACCAAACCTTTCAGCGTTTTACACTGTTTGGTGGAAGGGATTTTTAAACTCTGAACCTAATGTCAAAGTAACACCCTGTCCACTCCTAGGAATCTTCTCAACGTTTAAGCAATGTGTTCACACAAGTGCAGGGAAAATGAGGGCAGTGAGGGAAGTCACATGGGGCAGGAAAACAATGGTGTTCAAACTGGTGAGCTTATGAAAGGGGATGGCAAGAGACAGAAGGGGCTGGAATGGGAGATCAGTGGGTTAAATAGATGGACTGTAAAAGGGGAAGGAGAGAGGCACACAGAGGCTTAAAATGAAAAGAAATAGATGGAGACAGATACATTATTTGGAAAAAAATGAATGAAAAGAGGAAATAACATGTTTCAAACAAGAGATTGTGGGCCAGGAAGGGACATGGGAATGTGGCATGTGAATAAAGCCCATGGCTGCGGTGACATTTTTATTTTTCTAATTTATGTTTCTGTTTATTCAAAAATCCCTTAAAAATAGGCATAAAAGTATAAACAGACATACTTTTCCCAGGAAGCCTTGCAGCCTTAGTTCTTACTCAAAGTATTTCCAGGGATTCCAGTACACTCGCATCCAGCCTCCACTGACTTCTGTCAGGTGCTCCCAGGTCTTTACTGGACCAGGATCTGTCACTGCTTTTCCCAGATACGCCCACATGTAGCTGCCAGGCTCCAAGGCTTGAACAGGCCAGGCTCCTGGAACGTTTGCCTCATGTAACCTAACTTCAGCCTACTACAATTTTCTACCAACTCACATTAGCAGAATGTCAAAAATCTCTGGCTCCATCATAATCTATGCACTTATTACCCTAGATAGTGAAATCTCCTTCTTAGCAAGAAATATCCATCCTCTGTAAAGCAATTATTTAGTTGTTAATGGCTGTTCCTGAGGAGCTTGTCTGTATGAAGAAGGGTACAAATCGCTGAAAAATAAAACACCCAGATGGGAGTGCACGTAATAGTGATTCTTGCTATCACATGGCAGCGCAGTATCTCGGTTAGGCCACTGAGATGGGAATCCTGCCTCTGCCCCTTACTGCCTGCCTGTGGTGCCTGGGGAAGCCACTGGACCTCTCTCAGCCTATATCCTCAGCTGTGAGATGGAGAAATAACAAATCTTCCTTCAAACAGTGTAATTACCCAGTAGTTAATAATGTTCAAAAACATTGGAATTGGGATAATATTCTTCATCCGTCTGTGCTGGGGATCTAATTGCCCAACAAATCTTTCTCAAAGACCACAATTACTTTGAGGTCCACATTTTGCATGGGAACATTTAGGGGGGACTTTGGGATTTTTAATGCCAGAATCAGTCCATTGGAATTGCCCAGATCAGCCCACCCCAACCCCTTCAGCAAGAAGGGAACCAGCCAAAAAAAAAAACGGTCACAGCTGTGCAAGGGCAGGGTGTGGAAGCCATGATAACAGCGGCTGATTTTTCTCTCATATTAGCAGGAAATGCAGGCCAAGTCCTAGCTATACTTTTAGAAGGCTGTGCAAACTACTGCTTTGTTCTTAACCAAGGAAACAGGACACCTCCTGGCAGTTTTTCTTGGGGATGTAAGATGCCACAATGGAACAGTATAGCAGCAAGAATTTCCATCTGTCACAAGGCTTCCTCATTAAACATTCCCTCTGTCAAATAATGTGCTTGTGGTATCAAAGCTTCCCCTTCATGTACTGAGATTATTTAGTAGAGGAGCTTTAGGAAAATCCCTGCGCTTGGCACAATACAATAAATTCTGCAATACTTAATGCAACTCACCACATGGTAAAGAGCTTAACTCTACCCTACAACAGACTCATTAGCCATGTTCAAAAAAAAAATAGCAATACTTTTTCCCATAGATTCTATGGCCACTTCTCTTGTTCCTACCAAATCTGAAAGTAAAGTAATTAATTGAAAGCTAGATACCATTCTTTAAGCAGAGTCCAAATATAAAATTAAAAATAATTAGTTAAAAGACTTCCACCCCCACAGGGTACCTGAGTCCAGGAGCACTGATATTACCCAAATTTTCAGATTCGTGAAGAAACAAGAGCTGACAGTGGTTATGGAGAGTAGCCACTAAGACAAAGGCAGAGGGCCTTCGCTAACACAATCCGGAAGGGAGCAAGGCAGAATTTTTTGGAAGCAAATGGCTTGATTTGAGAAGTATAGACCTGCATAACTTCCTAGACCTCCAAGTTGTCACTCCAGAATTCTAAACCTCTGTTTCATGGAAAAGGAGGGCTAGGACCTGTAAAGAATGTAAAAGTTACAGACTGGCCACTGCTTGCAATTATTTGTGGTGTGGACAGTTTCGAAAGGGAAACAAAATCCCAAACTCACTCTTGGTCGGTAAGTACTTGGAAGGCAAAAATTGCTTTCTGATTCCTTTCTTTTTTCTTTTTCAATCACAATTTACATTCAATTTATTTTTTCCTTTAAATTACTTTTCAGTTCTATTTTCAGAGTCTTTGACTTTTAAAGAGTGACTTTTTAAGTCAATGGATGTTCAATTATTCATAAAAGCAAGCAGGCAAGATGCAAGGTATTCCCAAAATCTTTCAAGAGGCAGTACCTGGATGTCTAGATGCCAAATGCAATCTCCTGTAAAATTCATATTGAAAACATGCCATTTAAAGTCTAGGTTAGCTTGAAAAAGAAAGAGTTCATACAAAGGGTAAGAATGTCCACTTAGCATTTTCTTGCTTCTCAGTAATTTTCTTAGGAAGAAAAATGGCAAATGGTACAAACCTATTTCCTATGTTCCAGGCTTGTTCCTCTTTACCAGAGGAAAGCAGAGCCATCAGCACATCTGGAAACCGACCCAGAAGGTGACATATTAGTTGTCCAAGAATTTGTTTGGAAAGTAGGAACACAGACAGGGGAAGTCGTATGTGAGGGCCCAGTTGCTCATGGCAACCTGAGCCACACAGGGCAACCTACCACGGCTTGAATGCCAAGGTTGCCTTCTTTTGGGGAGGAATGATCCTACACATGGTAAATGGAGTTCATACAGTAAAGCCAATATAAACACTAATGTTTTGTCTTCTGACAGCATATGAATGTGCAAGCATTGAGTTATAGGAGAAAAGGGGCTAATTTTAGATTTGTTCCTAGCCCTCTCCATGTGAATGGTGTCGCTGTGAGCCCAGCAATGAAGTTCACTGTGTTGTAGCAGACTGCGCAGTTCCTGAGTGTGTCAACCCAGTCTATGAACCAGAACAGTGTTGTCCTGTCTGCAAAAATGGTAAGACCATATTGCATTAGCTTTCAAAGAGGGGTTAGTGCAAAGTACAACTATTTCACCACCGCACACCATTCAGTACGAGAGCCTTCTCATAAGATCTGCCTGTGGTTTTTCAAAATGGGCATGGCCAATTTATATTTTTACCCCACTCTAAAGTGAAAATAAACCAGTAATGGGTGAATCATGGAGCTTTCCAATGGGGAACTAAATCTCTTGTAAGTTCACCTTGTTCAATGACTATTATTTATTGTTGACTTATAAGAAGTATATTGGAAAGAATAAGTACCATCTTTTCATAGTGACTGAATTCCTCTCTTGTGGAGGCTATGAGGCAGTTCACATCATTTCTAGTGCACAGCCCAGAATCAAGAGGATCAATGCCAGGTATTTTGCTTCTGGCATAGATATGACTTTAGGTTGAAAGTTATCAAATAAATACAAAATTCTATTATTAACACACTTGAGTTGAAGTAAGAAAGACTAGAAAGTTTAGGACTTTTATTCTAGGTTCTTACAGTGGAATCTTGCTCTCATAATAATTTTGCCAAAGAGAGGAATTTGTTTTATAAGATTATGGCTTTCTTTTTGGCTCTCATGGAACAAAGGGGTGGAAATGACTACAGTATGCCAAAGTCAAGGTGAGGCTGCAGCAAAGACAGTGGGATGCCACAAATCCAGAACAGCATATCAACAAAGCCAATGTTATACTCTTCCTATGGGTCATATACTACCGAGAAATGAAGTTTTGCTAGGTAACACTCTACCGATGACCCCTCTTTGCATTAATATCTGCTTGAAAAAGTGGTTCTAGCTCTTAATTAAGCTGAGGTCACTCTAATGCTAAATCCCTGTGCCCTTTTTTGAGTGAGTACTGCTCATCTTCATCTATTCCATTTTTGGGGCCCCTAAATTTGGCATGATGTTAGTTCACATACTAATCTTTTACTTGCAGAACTATAATTAGTGAAGAGGGGTATCAGGTTATTTAGTTAAAAAAAACCTCAAACGCAGCTCGGATTGTTTTAATAATTTTACAGTTTGGTGTCTTCCCAAAGGACTTCTAATGAACCCTATGACATTTTTCCCAGCACAGGTTTTAGTCTTTCTGATTACATAAACCCATGGAGGGGAATATTAGTCTGCCCCCCTGGCTCCTCCTTTTCTTCTCACCCCTTCCCCACACTGACCTGGGCCATGCTGGCCATCACTCTGACTTAGCATAGGGACATAAATATCCACCCAAAGTTCTAACCTAACTAATATAAGCAAAGAAGTAAAATTTAAGACTTTACATTTTGAAAATGATTTTGAAGAAACTGGAAAAGATATAGGGGAAACCAAAGGATGATTTAGTGGTTGAAGAATAGGACCTATGAGGCCAGACTGAAGGAGTTAGCATAATTTGTCCTGGAGAAGAGAAGGCTCAAGGGAAACCTAACTGTCATGAAGTATATGAATGGTTAGTCTAAAGTGGAAGGGGACCTGTTATTTTTCATTTTCTCCAAGGACAGAAGGAAGAAAAAATCAGCTGCCTAATCAATCTTTAAAATTAGGATTGACACGTCTTTGACTGAAGACTGTTATTTTTTTTTTCCTAGAAGCAACTGTCTAAATAGGTCCTTGAGGATCTTCTCTTCCCTAAGCAGCCCTGGTTGGCTTTGTTTTGCATTTAGGGAAAACAGATTTATGCTCACGGTTAAAAACTCTTGTCTGGGCATACTCAGGATACTCACAGATTTAAAGCATTCAAGACCATATATTTATCATAGAGGTTTACACACGCCTGCCACATCATCCTCGCTACCTCACACCAAAGCCTACAATATATCCAGAGTTAATTTCTGTGTCAAATGTTAAATCAGCCACTACAAGCTAGTCATGCTTAATTTGATATCTCCCAAGATTATCCTATTTCTCTCCATCATGTGCCAAAGTAGGAATCTATCTTCAAGTGAATCCCTCTTTGTACAACAACATATAATGAATGGGCTTCATTGTTCAATTAATTAGTTAGTTAATTAGTGACCCATTGGTATTCCTGAAGAGCATACAGAGTCCAGCAGAAGTAATAGCTGCTTGAGTGCGGTTGGTAGAGTAATAATGTGATTGTAATAATTTATAGTTTTAATTTGAACATTTCGTCTAAAATGTCACATGGTGTTTTTGAGTGTGACATTTTATGTCACAGAGTTACATGCTTAATGATTTTATAATTTAAAAAGGGGCATTATTTGTGCTGGACACTGTATGTTGATAGAACAAGAGGTATTATTAAATTTTTCCAAATTTTTGTTCATGAAGCACTGCAAAATGACCACTTCTGTACCCTTTCACCCTTTCCAAAGAAATTTTTTTCTCTAAGAGACGTGAACCTAAATTAAAATGAGGAGGAATACTAACTCTTATGGTACTATAACATTATGACATTATTTTTTATTATTATATACCGGCAATTAGTCACTTGTGCTCAAAAGTAGAGCATAAGCACTGTCAGAGAAGAACATGTTAAGGACCGCTAGAGAATCCTTACCACCACCAGTGTTACCGGGATGTTTATTGAGGCAACAGACCGAGCCCAAGTCTTACTTGCCTCATCGGACGCCAGACCCCGTGAGCAGAAACAGATGACCTGTGTGTAGAAAAGGTGGGGGAAATGCACGTTTATCATGACAAGACACAACTAGAGCAATTTCCTAAATTTCCAGCCCATGATAAGCCTGCCTCATTCTGGGTGACAAGATTAATTTGCCCATTATAATGTAAACTATTTTCAAAGTATGACACTATATTCTTATATTTTAAAATAAGGTAAAAATCGACTCTGTGGGTTCCAGGTAGAGGGACTAGATCTTAATTTGTAAACAGTCCTCTAACAGTTTCTACATTTTAAAAATCTTCATAAATATTGAAAATTTTCAGTTCTCATAAATGCTGATTATCTTGGCTGGCAAATACTTTCCTTTTGCATACTAAGATTGTTCTGCCTTCCTGAATTATAATTTACCAAGAGCAAGAGGCATTAAAGATATAAAAGTTTAAAGCAATAGGATCTACCACGCCTAACATTAAATCTCAATATTCAACTAATATCAAAATCTTTCTTCTCAGATTATTTAAGAGCAAACAAAGCAAAGAAGTATAATGACGTGTAGTTTTCCAGGGGAAAAAAAAGTAGATGCAAATGCAAATGTGATGATTATCTTTAGATACAAGTATTTTTTTTAATATTATAAAGTATAAGGTAATATGCTCCCTAGCTAAACAAAGATAGCTCACCTTTATTATCCATAATATAATATTAAGAACACATTTCAAGTCATATACTTCTAAATTTTTTCTCTAAGTATGTTAAAAAAAGAGGAAGGAATGAAAATTTTTAATTTCCTGGTCTCAATGCTTACCTCAAGCAAGATTTTCTGTGAATATAGCCAAGCCATAAAATATACTCCATTAAACTTAAGTTAGTTTAGCACCAAATAAAGACTCTCAATGTAGTCTGAATAAAACAGACACAGTAAGGAAAAATGTGGGTGGCTGGGCACACCTAAACCAGGAGAAGCAAGAGGACGGTAATTATTTATTTGGGGAGAACTGGGAGGTTACTATAGGAATTTGTTGTTTTCAAAAATATTATTAAGCATTTGCTTCTCCCTCTTCTATGTATCTGCAAGAGCTAGTAATTCAAATGCTTCCTGAATGATATGACATTTCCAGACTATTTTTAGAAATACCACAATGGTATTACTTTGACCTGCCTTTTGGCCCTAATACATTCCATGTGAATTAATGATTACTCTTTATGGGGTTTTGTTATTGTTATTATTGGTGTTGTTTTAATGACATGAGAAAATAGGTTAGCACAGCATCTGCTTGAAGCAAACATTCTACATTGTAGAGTCTCACAAATATTTCAAATATTTGGTAACTTATCATACCTTTGACTAGTGAAATAAATGATCATTAGGGCATCTAAATGACTAACTGCATTTTTTTTTTCATGTTTCATCACCAGTATGTCAGTGAGCTCAATGTTCTTGCTGGCATATATAGTCAGTCAGTTTTCATGGTTCTGAAGGAAAAGTCACTTCATGAAAAATTGGAATAGTCAGGAAACACTGAGAAAAACCTCTATACACATGAAGCGAGGCATTTTCATATCCTATCTAACGAAACTCAAGTTGTCATAAGCCCTGTTTAAATATTTAATTCCATATCCGTACTCTCTTCTAGTTTGGTAGTGAACCAAATAAAGCAGGAAACAGACCAGCCAAAAGGGCAAATGGAAAGAAGACCACAGAGGGGTGGGCAGTGCACACGTCAGAGAGAGAACGCGCACGTAGCGGCATCTAGTGCCTCCTAGAGGTCCTCGGGAGAAAATGTTTGACACGTATCATTGTTAACGTCCTTAACATACGAATTGTTCCTTGAAATAAGAGAAAAAGAATTCCACAGGGAGGGAGGAAATGAGCAAAGGGCATATAAAGAAAATTCATAAATACATAACAATTGGTTTCACCCCACAAGGGATCAAGAAGATAGAAACTGAAGAGATAACAATATCATACTGATAATAATTTGAGATTGATGATACCTCAAATTAGCAAAAACATTAAGGGCAGAGAGTATAATGAAGAACGATTAAAATACTAACTCCCTAAACTAAAGCCATCGGGGTGTGGGTTTTATGGAGGGTATGCAGTTCTTATATCATATAAAGTATTACATCGTCAATAGGTCTAGTGCAGCATTCTTCAATCAATCGCATGAACATTTCTGCAACAAAATATAGGATAATCATACTATAGAGTAAATATAGAATCTCACATCATCTCAAGTCAGGGTTTCAGCCCAACTGAGTTTTGGTATAAAAGTTATGAAAAAATATCACAGTTTCGGGGATTGTAGGAAAGGTTTGTACATTTGTAATAGCAAACAGAATATAGCAGTGGGCTAAAATAGTTATTTATCCTGACCAAGAGGAAGGTACAAAAATAGCTTTAAATTAGGAACTATCTAAATATAATTTATTCTACTACTAAATTGAAGACAAAGAACATATTATTTCTATATACACATGAAGACATTAGGCAAAAACTCTTAAAAATCTCTTCATCAAATAAGACAAAGTGAATAATTTTTGTACAATAAAATACATCTCCCTCAGGCCAGAAAGAGAAAATAATGTTTAAGTAAACTCTGATGCATTCTCAATAAAGTCACAAAGAGACCAGGATGTCTCAGACAGACAGTAGGTATAAACTAGGTAATGTAATTAGAAAAAAAAGACAGGAGAAAACAATGGAAATAAGAAGATAAAACTGTCACATTGTCATATGACAGGGTTGTATGCTCAGAAAACACTAGATAATAGAATAAAACTACTGTAAAGATAGGGTACAAAATGAATGTATGTATCTTCTTATGTATATGTATGTGTATATATGTTATTAAAATAAAATTGTGGCATCAATAGATTGTACAGAGATATTAACAGAATATAATAGAAAGTTCATAAACAGACCTAACAGCATGCAAATTTGGTACATCACAGAAAAAAAATTGTACTTTAAATCAATGGCAGAAAAATAGTTTGTATAAGACAAACAGGATAAGTTGTCTGAAAAATAATTTAAATTTCCTACCTTATCTCACACTTCATTAAAAAAACAGTTAAAGACAGATTTAAATATAAACTATTTTCCAAAATGGTACAAGAAGATACCCCAGATAATTTGATTTTGTAATCTTGAAGTAGATAGATTTTTAGCATAATCAATAAAATATATTAAAAAATAAATACAGAAGAAGAAATACATACTTTTATGAATAAATTCCAGGTGTTTTGGTCCCACCTCATATGTGGAAAACAAAAATTCTGATTTAATGTCATTAAGCTGGACAATAGAATAAATTATAAAGAGGCCTCACTTTCTCTATGTTTAGCTTACAAGATATTGCTACAGAGTAAGCACTTTAAAACTTACTGACTTTGATGCACATTCTAAGCATCTCAGTTTCATAATGGATAACTAATTGTTCAAGTTGCCTTCATTGTGGTATCTGCCTCCCCCTCTTATCACTCCAAGACATAGTAGTCAAATATCTGGTAAAATCATCTATTCTCCCTGTCTCTTTAATGCCACATTTGTAACTGCTAATTATCTTAAAGCCTAATATTACAATAATTTCCATTCAAATATCATAAAAACTTATGTACATGATAAAAAAAAATCACCAGTACCTAAGAGCCTCTTTGGAAAAGTTTCCACCTGTATCAGTCTGCTTGGGCTGCCCTAACAAAATACCACTGACTGGGTGGCTTAGACAACACTCATTTTCTCACATTTCTGGAGGCTGGAAGTCCAAGACGGAGGTGCTGGCAGATTCAGTTTCTGGTGAAGGACACTCTTGCCGGCTGGCTGACAGCCATCTTCTTGCTGTGTCCTCGCATGACCTATTCTCTGTGCGTGTATGGAGAGAGTCTCTGGTATCTCTTCCTCTTCTTTTTCAGTATATTTTATTTACTTAAAATGGTATATCCTATTACAGTTCCAATGTTTCTCTCTCCTTTATCCCCCTACTCCCTGCACTCCCCCATCCTCCAGCGTTTTTACCTCCTTAGTTCATGTCCATGGGTCGTACATATAAGTTCTTCGGCTTCTCCGTTTCCTATATTATTCTTAACCGCCCCCTGTCTATTTTGTGCCTACCTATTATACTTCTTATTCCCTGTACATTTTCCCCCCATTCTCCCCCTCCTACTCCCCACTGGAAACCCTCCATGTGATCTCCATTTCTGTGATTCTGTTCTTGTTCTAGTAGTTTGCTTTGTTTTTATTTTCATTTTTTAGGTTCAGTTGTTGATCGTTGTGAGTTTGCTGTCATTTTACTGTTCCTAGGTTTTAATCTTCTATTTTTTAGATAAGTCCCTTTAACATTTCATATAATAAGGGCATGGTGATGATGAACTCCTTTAACTTGACCTTATCTGGGAAGCACTTTATCTGCCCATCCATTCTAAATGATAGCTTTGCTAGATAGAGTAATCTTGGATATAAGTCCTTGCCTTTCATGACTTGGAATACTTCTTTCCAGCCCCTTTTTGCATGTGAAGTTTCTTTTGAGAAATCAGCTGATAGTCTTATGGGAACTCTTTTGTAGGTAACTCTCTCCTCTTGCTGCTTTTAAGATTCTCTCCTTATCTTTAATCTTGGGTAACTGAATTCTGATGTGTCTTGGTGTGTTCCTCCTTTGGTCCAATTTCTTTTGGGACTCTCCGGGCTTCCTAGACAACTATTTCCTTAGCCAGATTGGGGAAGTTTTCCTTTATTATTTTTTCAAATAAGTTTTCAATTTCTTGCTCTTCCTCTCCTTCTGGCACCCCTCTGATTTGGATGTTGGAGCATTTGAAGGTGCCCCAGAGGTTCCTAAGCCTCTCTTCATTTTTTTGCATTCTTGTTTTTTCATTCTAATTTGGTTGAATGTTTATTTCTTCCTTTTGTCCCAAATCTTTGATTTGAGCCCCATTTCCTTCCCTTCACTGTTGATTCCCTGCATACTTTTCTTTATTTCACTTTGTGTAGCTTTCATTTCTTCCTTCATTTTGCAACCGAGCTCAATGAATTCTGTGAGCATCCTGATTACCAGCGTTTTAAACTCTGCATCAGATAGGTTGTTTTTCTACTCATCACTTAGTTCTTTTTCTGGAGTTTTTAATCTGTTCTTTCATTTGGGCCATATTTCTTTGTCTCAGTGCACCTATTATATAGTAAGGGGTGGACTGCACTGGCTAGATTTTAAAAACAGACAAAAATCCCCACATAGCAAAACAAAATTAAACATCACTGTAAAAAAATTAAAAACTGAGTGAAAAAAATTAATCTTATATCCCAAATGTTTACTCTCTCACATCTATACAGAGCTCTTAGAAATTTAGAAGGAAACTAAGCAAAAATTCTGTTTTTTCATTGTTGTTCAATTACAGTTGTCCCCATTTCCCCCCATTACTCTCTCTTCAAAAGTCTTTACAGAAGAAATAAAACAAAAAGTTCCCAAAACATATGAAAACTTGCTCAAAGAGGAGCAACAGGGGAAAAATTGAGATAACTATAATTGAACAACAATAAAAAAATAAATAAAAATAAAAATTTATACCAGCTTTTACTTACAGATTGAAAAAAATTAATAAAATTTAATAAAACAGACAATCTTTCATATTGCTGGTGCATGTATAAATTGGTAAAAGTTTCCTGGAAAAAATTTGACAATATATGTCAAATTCAAAGTTTATAGCCCTGGCTGGCGTAGCTCAGTGGATTGAGCGCAGACTGGGAACCAAAGTGTCCCAGGTTCAATTCCCAGCCCGGGTACATGCCTGGGTTGCAGGCCATAACCCCCAGCAACCGCACATTGATGTTTCTCTCTCTCTCTCTCTATCTCCCTCCCTTCCCTCTCTAAAAATAAATAAAATCTTAAAAAAAAAATTCAAAGTTTATGTACCTTTTACCTCAGCAATAACACTTCTATTTACAGATGTGTGAAATGGCAAGTGAGCAATGTTACTCATTTAGTATGCTGTACCTCTGATTTTCTGATTAATGAAATATGATCAAAGAATTTATAGAAATAACTATAGATTTAAAATTTTAAGTGTGGTATTAGTTGATAGGAAGACCTAATTTATTTTTTTAAATAACCAGTGAAACATTTTATTGCATTAGCTTTCATTTACCTTCCTTTTATTTCTTCATCTCATGTTATATTTGTAAACTTTAATTGCACATTGCTCAAAATTGTATAATAGAAATCTACTTAGCATCAACAGATAGTTGGCTACTTTTTTAAAATTGTTTTTTTGTCCTCACCTAGGACATTTTATCTAGGAGAGAGAGAGAGAAAAGAAAAACACTGATGTGAGAGAGAGACATTGATTGGTTATCTTCAGAACCTGCAACCTAGGTATGTGGCCTGATGGGGAATTGAACCTGCAGCCCTTCAGTGTGTAGGGCGATGCTCCAACCAACTGAGTCATACTGGCCAGGGCAGTTCTCTACTTTATAAAGAAAAATAAATAAATATTAATGTTTGGTGGATATATGTTTACCATTTAAAAATTACAAAAACTTGCTAAGATCTATTTTTAAGATAACAAATAAACCATACAAGATTTTCAAATGTGAAAACTCAAATTTGTTAGGTTGCTATTTACCTAGTGATAAATTACATGGAAATCCTATCAAATTTTCAAAAGTGATATAATTTTTTGTAAGTTGACAAAAATTGGAAAATTTAAGTGCATGAATGGAAAGGAATGCACTTAGTAAGACTGAGAAATTCAATCTACCAGATATATAAAAATATATAAAGATATAATACTTTAGTATGATATTGAAACAAAAATAATTAGATTTATAGAAAAAAATTACAAAGTACCAACATTTGTATTATAATTTTTATGAAAGGAAAAATTAAAATGCAAATTAGGTAACATAACTTTATCCATAAATGTCTTCATAAACTAAAAGAAGTCAATGTCTGCTTGGTAAAGGTAAGATAGAGCTGGCAATCTCAGGCACTCTGGGTGAAAATATAAACTGATGTGTTCTCTCTGAAGGGCCATTAAAGTGCGCAGAACTTTGATCCAACAATGTCACTTCTAGAAGTTGATCAAAAGAAACAATTAGGTAAATATATAAATATGTGTGTAGACAGTTTTTTACCACAGCAAAAACTTAGAAAACCTAATACCTAAACAGTCAACAATAAGGTAATTTCTTAAGAAAAACTACAGAATATCTACATGAATTGACTACTAAGAAAACATGGCAAGTAATATTATAGAAAAAAATTAAGAACATCCTCCAAAAAATACATTTTCAGAGTATAATTATTAAAATGAATTAGTAGTGCCCCAGGCAGTGTGGCTCAGTTGTTTGGGCATCATCCCCAAACCAAAAGGTTGCCAGTTCAATTCCCAGTCAGGGTACTTGCCTGAGTTGTGGGTTTGGTCCCAGGTGATACGGTAAGCAACTGATCAGTCTTTTGCAATGATGTTTCTCTCCCTCCCCTTCCCCCTTCCTTTCCTTCTCTCTAAAATCAAAAATTAGTTAATTAATTAAATTTAAAAACTGATTTAAAAAATAAATAAGTAAAAATAAAATACACTTGTAGGTCAGAAGGCAATTTATATGATATGATTTTTGTTAAAAAGGCATATATATCATATGTATAGAAAACAACAGGAAGAAGATACTTAAAAATGTTAATGGTACTTCACTCTTTTACTTTCTTCCCTTTGCTAGCTCATATTTTCTAAATGTCCTACAACAGACTTGTACTAGCCTTGTGATTTAAAAGAGAAAATAGAAAAATTCATTTAAAAGATTATGTAAAATTTTCTATTTTATAATTTAATAACCAAATAATCAAGGATGTGTTACTTATTAGAAATCGCATTATAATTCCTTGTTACAATTTATACTCTATAAATTAATTAACCAACTAACAATTCTACCACTTGACTTTTAGCTCCTTAACTTGAGATTTTTTAATAAAACCTTTGGACAAACCTCATTGCCCATTTTATGTGCCTATTAGGACAATCGCTAAAATATTCAGTTAAGTAAATCCATTTATATTTTCATGAAGCTATTGCACAAAATCAGCCTTTGAAGTCTGAAGACTGGGGGCAAGTCTCGCACCTTAATTTGATATTTCCTCACCTCCTCAAAGGCAGACAATTAGTAACAAGTGAAACACAGACACTGAAAACAAATACGCTGAAGAGGAAAACATTTCTGACAACTGCACAGATTCATTTGCTACACAGTCCCCGAAAATAATTCATGATGAAAGCACATCCTAGGAAAGGCAGTTTCAAAGTCTGTGTTTCACTGACTCCATAACCAAAGGTCAGAATTATCATATCCGTATAAAGTAGACATCAAAACAGAGTAATTATAGATAGCTATTTTAATGAGCCACAAACAATAATTTCCCCTTGCTTTCATAGAGGTTCCTTCAAAGTATGAAAGAAAATATTGATATTTATGTTGTCTTAAACCATCAGGATTCCCTCTTCATTCATCAGCAAATTAGATTTCAAGAACATTATTGTACCATGTTGACACAATGAAAATTAATGCCATATTCATTTCCTGCTAACTACATCTGTTTTCCAAGTACCAGGACTACCTGGTCCTTCAGAAAATGAAAGAAAACCAGCACGTGCAAATGCGTGAGCTTTTTCTGTTTCCTCTCCCACGTATAGGAGAAGCCTGGGGCCTCTACTTCCCCTACAGAAGCGTTCAGAATGTCGAGTCTCATCCTCCCACAAAGTACACACTTACCCCTCTGGGAACAGACACATTAAGAAGTTGCACTCGGCCCTTCAAGTGCCATGTAGTGCTTTCATGTTCAGTGTATCACCCCCACAGGGTGCCCGAGAGACCAGAGGAGCAGAAACGAGCACACACATACTATCTTTTCCTAAATGTTCATATAGCCTCAAGACAACCTGGCTTAAAACTAGTAGTTTAGCAAAGTATTGACCATGCCTCCCAGAACCGGCCATGCATTTCTATTCTTCTCTGTTACTCTCGAGCCTCTCTTCAATTACGTTTCTATAGAATATTGCTGACTTTTAGGATTATATTTGGTAATCTCTCATAAAACAGCTCTGTGAACTGCAGGTGGCAGGAGCAGGGCAGCTGGTGTCATGAGCAGGTCCCTTGGGAGCTGGATTGCATTCTAGGAGTAACTAAGTGGGGTGAGGGCTGACTGGGAAGCCAAGGCATTCAGTCTGGCCAGGATTTGTGCACTCCGAGATGTAATCTCATCTCTCTAAAAGAGGCTTAAGTCTTGGCGTGGGGGAGCCACAGAAGTGCGGAGCCACCAGTCTATAAGGACCCCCAAGCTCTTCCTCACCTGCTCAGACAACCACGTTAACGCTCAGAGGCACCCAAACATTACTGGGTCACTGCTGATGATGAAGGCACAGATTAAGTCTCAGAGTCTTGCTTCATCCACGTCTCCTTTCTGACACAGGCATGAGCAAGTGGTCCTCTCTCCACCGCACATCAGCCTTGCCATGCAGAGCTTCAGGCTTTTCAGAAACAGAGGTCCAGAGCAGGCTGTGTCCCACCCCCCTCGCCTTCCACCCCCACTAATCTGTGTGAACCTTGTGCGGCCAGATAAGACAGAACCTCTTGGTCCTATACCTCCCACACCACCAGTAAAGAAAGGACCCAGAACTCTGAATATTCCTGAAAACATCCTAATACCTCCTCAGCCAACAGCCATAGACTCACCCTCACTTTTGGACTTGAGACACTTAGGACTGATTTTTTCCCTGCTTATCTCAGACCCACCAGGAGCCTAGGAACTCAGGCCCTGGACTCTGATCCCTGTACAATCCTGTAAGCCATGAGGTAACACTCAAAACTGCCCCTTTCCATCCCTATTCCCTATTTTTCATTCCCCATCACCCCCAAGGCCAGATGAATAACACAGATGTTACACATTTAGTTGCTCGTCTCCCCTCTGCACAAACGCATAAGCCCCATAGAGGCAAGGATTTTTGTCTTGTTTTGTGTAATTGTATCCCCACAACCTATAGTGCATTGTAGGTGTAAAGATACATTGTTGAATAAGTGAATGAATGAACGAACATCCATAATGTTCCTTTGGGAGAGAAAAAGTTAAATAAGAAATTTGATTCTTTGAGTTATGTTAAATTCTTTCTTGAAAAGTCCTATTCTTCTATTTCATAGAGAACTGTCATGTGGAGACTCTAGGATGCATGGTGCGATGGGAAGGGGATGCTCGTTAGATTTCCTTCCTAATTGTAGTTTGCCACTAAGATTAGTGGTACCTATGCTGATGGAAGGTGTATAGAGGTGATTTAGAAGAGAGGGGCCAAAGCCCTGGCTAGCGTAGCTCAGTGGATTGAGTGCAGACTGTGAACCAAAGCATCGCAGGTTCGATTCCCAGTCAGGGCACATGCCTGGGTTGTAGGCCACAGCCCCCAGCAACCGCACATTGATGTTTCTCTCTCTCTCTCTATCTCCCTCCCTTCCCTCTCTAAAAATAAATAAATAACATCTTTTAAAAAAATAAAAGAGAGGGGCCAATTGCCAGGGGTAACCGAGTCCAGCTTGATGTTTTACTGCTTCATAATCTGGCCACGGACTCTTAAAGCTTCTGTTTCTTAAGAACTGATTTAACTATGTAATGCAATGGGTTACTTTAGTGCAAAATTAATGTCACACTTTAGCCAGCATTATCCTTAATGATATATTTTATCCGAAAAGAGGGATTGGACTTTTCAGATTTAAAGAAGCCACGAGCATTGACTTGAATATGTGATCTGTCAGAGTTTGGTGCTATCAACTGGTGAAAATGAGACTTGATCATGGGGCAGAGGGAGAAAAAAAAAACTGATTGCAGAGGATAATGTTTAATTCCAGAAGTCAAACGATGCCACTGGGAAAGAGATCGGAAATACGGCATAAAACAGGGGCAAAGGAAACTTGCTCAGCGGTATTTTTTCCGGCACACAGCCACGGGGGAACTCTCCAAGGATCGCTGCAGCAGAGGCAGGAGGCTCTGGCAGTCACACCTCTGATATTTAATGTAGCTCGGAGCTGCCTCAGATCAATCCATCAGAAATGTGAAACCGCCTTTTGAACATGTTTACGGCTGGATACCCCTCGACTGAGAAAAGGGAAATGGGAAGTTCCTGCGTACACACTGACTTTGCTTCCATGAGCTTCCCTGTGCACAGAGGGATGGCATGGAGCAGCCATAAATGCTGCTGCTTGTCAGGGTGCGTAACACCGAGTCCTCCCTTCCTCTCATCCTCACTTTTATGTGTTCCGCGGAAGGGCCCATAAAGCAACACACCTGCCTTCTGCAGGGCTAAGCCCAGTTGGTTTCTAGCATCGTTAAATAACAATATAGCCGGCAGTGTTGTATCCGAGTCTTTTCATATGGGAACAACACATACCGCACTGGGGGCTGAGGTCATGTGTTTAAGGTGTGGGGTTTGTGGTGTGTGCATCCTTAGTCCAGCCTGCTTTGATTTGATCATTTCTTTATTGGAATAAGTCAGGCAAGAGAAAAGCAAGTAGCATACAGTTTCACTTACATGTGGAATCTAAAAGCAAAACAAAATAAAAACAGATGAAACACAGAGACCAAAGGAATGGTTACCAGAGGGAGTGGGAGAGGGAATAAGTTCAAAGGGGCGGGGGAAGAGAGGCAACAGTATCGTGATGTTTACATGGTGCCAGATGACGACTAGAATTAGTGGGGTGACCAGACCACAATGTAAGGTATAAAAATGTTGAATCACTGTATTGTGCACCTGAAACTAATCAAGACAAGAGTGTATGCCAGCTACATTAAATAAAAATAAATTTAAAAAAAGAATGGAGATAATGATCAAGAAAAGCAATATAGGAGGAAAGCTGTAGGGCAGAGGAGAGCATGGGAGCCTTTCAAGCCAGAGTTCCTGCAGGTTGATGGTAAAGAAAAAAACAAAAACTTAATTGGATTCTGTTTAAACCCCCAACAAAGGCAGCAGTCCAGTCCCAGAGCTGAGAGAAGTAACCAGCCTCCTCTACCACATCCTGGGAGGTATACTAAAAACCTCATCATCCCATCAAAAGCAGTGCTCCTTCTAGTCTGTCAACATATGTGTCCACGTACACACATTTATACAGATTTTCATGCTCACGATGACTTTCAAATCTATAATGTTCATAATTGATGTCACCAAAAATTTGAGAATAGCTAGGACATGAGGTATTATGTGACACCAACGAGGTTACATGTTTTGTGGGCGTTTATCAGATGAGTAGGTAATCGAATATAGGTCCAATTGATTTAAATAAGGGGAAGAGTAAACCCGGGCTAAAGGGAGACGGTAGGAAGGTCCTGGACCACAGAAAGAGAGCACACCTGGAACAGGTGACGGTAGGGGGAGTAAGGGAGTAAGGGAACAATGAATGCTGGGAAATTGAAATGGAAAGGGATTTCTGCTGATGGCACACATTCTGAGAGAAATAGTTTCCTTCTTATATTTTCCAAATAACTGGTCTATTAATGATAATCAAACTACTAAGAATAACACCAGGTTTCATTTATTAAGTCCTCATATGTTCTGTGTGCTTTGAAGATATTAATATATTTAACCTTTACAATATTCCTATAAAGAGGAAACAATAATTGACAGTTTTCAGGGCAAGAAACTGAGATTAAGGTTAATAAATCACCCTCAGATACACAGCTGGGATTTGAAGCCTGCTCTCCCAAATGTTAATGCCATTAGTGTTTAACCAGTAGTTTCCCATGTAGCCCCATGCCAACAATATCTTCATCATCAGGGAACCAGTTAGAAATGCAAAATTCGGAACCCATCCCCAATCAACAAAATCAGAAATTCTGGGACTGGGACCCGGCATTCTGTGTCTTCATGAGCCTTCCAGGAGATTCGAATGCTCAAAGTGGGAGAACCATGTATGCCGTTCTCAGGTGTCTGTGAGGGAGTCTATTCTCTTTCAAATGAAAGACAAGTGTGTGTGTTGGGAGGTGGATAGTAAAAGCTGAAATAATCACCAGTCAAAGGCATCTGAGGTCATGTTATACCAGGATAAGAAGTACGACAAAGCCAGAAAGAAGTGTTGAACTGCAAAATGCCCCACTGTCAGAGCAGACCCCTTAGGCTGGAGAGGACCTAGGAGTGGCAAAATCCAGTGGGGCAAAGGCAAGTTCCCAGGGCCTAGAAGCAGCAATAGAGGTGGGAGCTACCAGGCAGATGATACTCCGGTTAAGCTGTCAAATGGTTAGACCCAAAGATATTTCCTAAGACCAAAGCCATGATCTCTGAAGGCTAGTTTCAACTGATTTCTAAGAGCAGCAAAAGTCACTTGAGAAGGCATAGTGATAAAAGGAAAAGCAATGTGAGATGAACATAATTATTATCAGTTCATCTGTCATATTCCTGTTCACCGCTCTACTATGAAGAAGTGATGGTTTCAAGTGAATTATTCTCTGTGGACTTAAGTGATGGTAACTGTTAACATTCTCTAAGTCATAATTATACTTAAGAATACTTAATTTTTTAAAACAGTTATATTGAGGTCTCATCAACACAAAATTAGCTGTACATTTTTAAAGTGTACAATTTGATGTTTTGACATATGTATACCTGTAAAACCATTACTATAGTTAAGACATTGCTCCTAATCTATCATTTTCAAAACTTTCCTTCTGTCCCTTTGTAATTTTTCCCTCTGCTCTTCTCTGCATCCATCTCATCCCAGGCAACCTTTGTTCTGCCTCCTGCAATTCTACCTGACTTTGCATTTCTTAGATCTTTGTATAAATGGAATTATTCAACACATATTCTCTTTTGTTTCTGTTCTTTCATTCAGCACGATTATTTTAAAATTCATCCATGTTGTAGCATGTATCAAGAGTTCGTTCCTTTTTCACTGCTGAATAGTGCTCCCCTGGGCAGTATAATTCATCCATTCACTGGTTGATGAGCATTGAGTTGCCTCCAGTTAAAGCTACTTTAAACATTTTTGCCCAGTCTTTGGATGGATATATACTATATTTTCTAGTGAAAATGACTAGAAGTAGAATACTAGATCATATGGTGGGTGTATTCTAGATCACATGATAGGTGTATATCATTATTTTTTTAATGCCAACAATTTCCAAGTGGTTGTACTGTTTCAAATTTTCAAAAAATGCCTAATAGTGGCAGTTCCTCTATATCTTCACCACTGTGTGGGATAATCATCCTATTTAATTTTAGCTGCTCTAATAGAAGTGTATAATTATTTTATTGTGGTGTTAAATTACATTTTCCTAATGAATACTAATGTTGAGTAGCATTCCATATGCTAATTTTCCATCTGTATATATTCTTTAGAAAAATGTCTATTCAAATCATTTGCCCGTTTTTTATTGGGATGTTTGTTTTAGTATCATTAACTTTGGAGAGAGTTCTTTATAAGAAATATACTTTGTAAATATTTTCTCCAAGTGGGACTATATTTTCATCTTCTTAAAATGTCATTTGAAGAACAAAAGTTTTTAATTATGATGAAGTTCAATTTATTAACGTTTTCTTTTATGAATCATGCTTTAGTGTTAAAACTAAGAAATCTTGGCCCAACCTAAGGTCAAAGTGATTTTTCTTTTCTTCTAGAAATGTTTTTTTTTTAGATTTTACATTTATGTTGGTTATTTTGTGAATATGATGCAGGAAATTAACTGAAGGTTTTAGCACCATTTGTTGAATAGACTGTTCTTTCTCCACTGAATTGTATTTGTACCTTTGATAAAAATCAGTCATACATATATGCCTATATATTTTTTCATCTATTTATGAACTATCCATTCTGTTCCACTGAAGTGTCTTTGGCTATTCTAGGTCCTTTGCACATCTGTCTGATTTTTGGAATCTGTTTATAAGATTCTACAAAAAAAGTTTATTTTCATGGGCATTGAATTGAATATGTTCCTCAATCTGAGGTGAACTGACATCTCAACAGTACTGAGTCTTCTAGTTCGTGAACACTGTGTGTCTCTCTGTTTTGTTCTCTAATTTCTTTCAGCACTGTTTTGTAGTTGTCAGTGTACAAACCTATCACATCTATGGTCGGTTTATTCCAGAGTATTTTTTTTCATGCTATTTTAGTTAGTGTGTGTTTTTGAAGTTCTGTTTGCTGCTAGCATATAGAAATAAAATTGATATCTATATATTGACCTTGGATCCTGAAACATTGCTACACTCAATTAGTAGATCTAGTTGCTTTGTTTGTAGATTTCATTTGACTTTCTACATAGACCATCATGTTGCCTGTAAATAAAGGCAGTTCTATTTCTTCCTCACCAGTTTGGATGCCTATTCGTTTTTCTTCATGCACTTGCCAGAACATTGCATACAGTGTTGACTAGAAGTACTGAAACCACAGAGTCTTGTGTTATTCAGACATGGAAGGAAAATAATTTAGTTTTTTCCAACTATATAGGATTCTCCTGTAGGTTTTTTGTAGATGTCCATATCAGGCTGAGAAAGAGACCTCCTATTATTACTTTGCAAAGATATTTTATTGGGAATGGATATTGGTTTTTTTACAAAGGCTTTTCAGTATCAATGAAGATGATCACGTGACTTTTTCTTTTATAGTTTTTTGATATATGATTTACATTGATTTATTTTCAAATGTTAAGCCAACCTTGCATTCCTAGAATAAACTTCAGTGTACATGAAGTTTATTCTAGGAATGCTATCCTTTTAACATACTGCTGGACTTCATTTGCTAAAATGTGTTTAAATTTTTTTTAGTAGTATTGAGTCGTCTGATCTAAGTTTATGAGGCATTTGGTCTGTAGTTTTCTTTCTCTGCAATATCTTTGTTAGGTTTGCATAAGTTATTGCTCCAAAGAATGAGTTAAAAATATTCCCTCTTTTTTTCAATATTACGGAAGAGTTTGTATAGAATTAGTATTAATTTTCCCTTTATGTGTGGCAGAATTCACCAATAACCTATGAAGTTATCTGGGCTGCATTTTCTCAGTGAAAAACATTTTTAAAACAAATGTATTTAATAGCTATTGTCATATATGGGCCATTACATGGTATGTGCTTCCAATTATTTGTATCTTCAATTTCTTTCTTCAGTGTCTTACAATTTTCTGAGTGCAGGTCTTTTACATCCTTGGTTAGGTTTATTCCCAGGTATTTTATTCTTTTTGTAGCAATTGTGAATGGGATTTTTTTCTTAATTTCCCTTTCTGTTATTTCACTATTGGCATATAAAACTGCAACTATTTCTAGATATTTTACCTCTCTTATTCCACATAGTACTGCAAGTGCTACCCACAACAATCAAAAAAGAAGAAGAAATAAAAGGCATCCAAAGTGGAAAGGAAGAAGTAGAACTATCATTACATGCAGATGGCATGATATTGTATATAGAGAACCCAAAGATTCTACCAGGAAACTACTAGAACTGATAAATGAATTCAGCAAAGTTGCAAGATACAAAATTAATATTTAGAAATCAGTTGCATTTTCATTTTTTCTAACTGTCCCTTTTTTCTTCATTTACTCTCCCTTTCTATCTTTTCTGCCTTCTTTTGGATTGAGTTTTTATGGTTCAACTTTATCTTTCATTGGCTATTTAAACTATAATTATTTAGTTGTTGTTTATTGGTTCTTTGGGGATTCTAGTATACATCTTTAACTCATCACACCAGATATTCATGTAATATTATACAGTATCATGTATAGTATAAGAATCTTATAATAGTGGACTTAAATTTCAACCCTTCAACCCTTTGTACAATTGTTGCCATACATTTTACCTTTACATAAAACAATGCTTTGTTTCATTTTATTTAAATAGTAAAAAAGAGATTTAAATAATAATTTTAAAAATTACATATGCCCATAGGTAAACTTCCAATGCGTTGTATTTCCTTTCTGTAGATCAGTATTTCCATACAGCGTAGCTTTCAGTCTGAATAACCTTCTTCATTATTTCTTGTAGTGAAAGTGTGTTGGTGGATTGTTTAAGCATTTTCATGTCTAAAAAATATGTAATCTCTATTTTTAACTATATTTTCATTGATGCAGAACTCTTGGTTCACATTTTTCTTTCACTAATTTGAAGAGACTGCTTTACTATCTTCTTCCCTGAATTTTTTTTCTGACAAAATATCAGCTGTTGTCTCTGTTCCTATGAATGGAAGATGTTACACCCATTCCCACACCCAGCTGCTTTTCCAATTTTCTTTTTATCACTGTTTTTATGCAATATAATATGCATTTTGATTAATGTTCTTAGTGTTTCTTAAGCTTGTGCTTCTTTAAGCTTCTTGAACCTGTGGGTTTATTATGATTTCTATCAAATTTGGGAGTTTTCCAGCCTCTTCAAATATTTTTGTCTCTCTCCACTTTTGGGTACGACAATCGTACATGTATTAGGCTGCTAAAGATTGTCCAACACTTCGTGCTCTGTTTGTCATTTCAGATTATCTTTTGTTTTTCATTTTGCATACTTTCTATTGCTATGTCTTAATGTTACTGATCTTTTCTTCTGCAGTATCTAATCTGCCAACAACCATAAATAGTATATTCACACTTTGTCATTTTCGTCTCTAAAGTTCAGATTTGTTGTTATTGCTGGTGTTTGCTTTGCTTTTCCTGGCTTCTACTTAAGTTTTTTTAATATATGGATCAAGTTATAACTGCAGTGTTTTTTATGCCTCCTATAATGTCTACATAAACTTTAAAATTTTTATTGATTGCTTATCTTCTTACTATGGGTCATATTTCATGCTACATTGCATGCCTGGGTAATTTTTTTATTGAATATCAGACTTTGTAAGTTTTACCTTGTTGGGTGCTACTGGACATTTGTTCTATGAATATTTTTGAGTTTTGCTATAGTACAAAGTTAAGCTACTTAGTAATCTTCAAAGGTTCCTTTTGTGTCTGCCTTTAAGAACTCTTTGGCAAGACTAGCATAGTGTTCATTCTAAGGCTAATAGTTTCCCTACTAAGGCAAGGAATTTTGAACACTATAGCCAATGCCCTATAATCATAATGTTTCACAGTCCAGCTAGTGGTGACCGGCACTTTTTCCATCCCTCTTTCTAGTGGTCCTTTCCTTGGCCTTGAGTAGTTTTGTCACATGTGTATGCTGATATGTGCTCATAACAATACTCAGCTGAATCCTGGAGAAAACTGATCAGTACTCAGCTGAATCCTGGAGGACCACCACCTGCAGGCCTCCAGAGTTTGTCTCTGGTCAGCTCTCTTTTCACCAACCCTCTGTCCTGCAAACTCAAGCTGTCTTGGTCTCCCCAAAACCTTAGCTCTGTTTCCTCAACTTCCTCAACTCTGGGAGTCACTTGGGTTTCACTACCAAGCACTAGAAACTCCCAAGGCTGAAGCATAGGGCAATCATAGAGATAGAGATTTCTCAGGAATCTCTATGCTTGCTCTACTTACTCATATATCTAGCGTCTTGAGACCACTGTTTCATATATTGTATTTGCTTTTTATGATATCTAGTGAGGTTATAAATCTGATCAGCTACTCTACCTTAAAGAAACTGGAAGAGCATAGTTTAATTTTATAACTTTTTTTTCCAACAGAAGTCCAGGCTCATTCAGTCTCTACCTGTCACAACAATGCTGAACAATTCATAGCTAGCCAAACTAGAACAGTCATATTCATTGCCCCCACAATAACTGCCAGTGGTTGTCACTCAGTAAATATTGAACACCTGTGTCTTAGCCATTTTGCTAGATGATTTCTAGTCTTAATAACATATTTGGAGGCTTCCCTTTATGTATTTTCAGGGAAAGTAAGTTTAGGGGTATGAAATAATGTGCCAAATACCTAATAAATGCTATATTTAGGTTTTAAATCAGTATGTTTTCTGATTCAAAGACTGTGAATGTTCCTTAGTGCTGTGGTTATTATTTACCATAAACTAGAAATAGGACATTTAATGATGGATTTTCTAATTATGCTTTCCAGCTAAGTACCTTAAAACATTTCTAACATACCACCTTAAAAGATTTAGCTGACTAGTGGAATTTTAATAGAGATTTTCTATAAATCAGCAGGGAAAGGAAATTTATACTGCAAGAACAAAAGGAATAAAATACAAAGACCATAAACTGGTTAATTTTACCACTCAGTTTAATGCCATATACTGAGAACAAGAGTTTGCAGTAGAAGAGAAGGGGCCCAGAGGGGCAGATATCCGATGCAAGACTTGGAAGGAAATTGGTTCATTTGCAAAAGCACCAAACACAGTACATAATTGCTGACTTAAGAAGAAAACTTTTGGACTTTTTTGGTGACTTATAAACCCTTCTCACATGTTTATGATATGAACTTTTTAAAAATAATATTATTGATTTAATCTTCTTCTGCAGTGTCTAATCTGCCAATAACCATAAACAGTATATTCCTTAAAGGTATTAAATATTTTTTGACTTGAAAGTGTTAGTAAAATTTTTATTCTTTTGATTTAAAGATACCCTCAGATCTTGGTTTAAATACTTTAAGTACATAAACATTAACTAAATATTTTCAGTACAAAAATAATCATTTAAAAAATTTCTAAATATGTTATAGTGACTGCCACAAAACATCAAATAATTGCATATTACTACTTAATTCAACCAATGATGAAAAATACACAAAGTATAATAAAGCTAAAAGGGCATTCCATAGGTATTGTGCAAATAACTTATCAAATATTCAGGAACAACTAATAACTCTAGTATAATGTATGTAGTCAACTATATTCCGATGTGAGAAGCGGGCCCACTTCAGTTCCTACTTTCTCACTAGAAGCTCTTTAAAGTGTCATGGGTATATTGTATTGTATTTGAGAAGATGAAAAGAAAATCTATATAGCATTTAGGATCTCTATTTTCCCTTAGGGACAACTGGAAGTAAAATATCACCTTGAAAGGTATGAGAACAAAATAATAAATTATCCAGAACTGCTCTGCATTCATTTCAGCTATTTAAAATTTCCTACACTGAAACAACATTTAAACTTCATTGTTAAAGAATAAAGACCTTGGCCGCACAAATGAATACTCAGGATATGATTATTTTTCTTTATAGTGTGGTTATGAAGAATAGAAATGGAACTGATTTTCCCTATGTCTCAACATTTTTCAAGCATCTAAGGAAATTACAGCCAATTCCTTTAGAGGGAGAAGAGACTCTGATACCTTTAAACAGGTTTGACTTTAAAAATAAGGCAAAAGGAAAAATTATGTTACATATAAGTCATCAAATGAACTATTAATATATCCAAAACAGTATGGAGATAATATCAGTATAGCTATGGACCCATTACAGAATAGATACAGTTCTAAGAAGAAGGCTGAACTGCAGACTCTGTAAATGAATTTTTTCCAAAATTGCTTTCTAGATAAAATTGGAAATCATAGAAGACTAGAATTTTAAAACTGAAAGAGGCCTTGGAAAAGATTAGATATAAATCTCTTATTTTATACTTGAAGAAAACACAAGGTTGGAAGGTGAATTGTTCAAAATACTACAGCAGAAAGAGCTGGGACTAGCACCCAGGTCTGCTCACTCTCAGGGGACCTATGTTTTATACTCAATAAATACATATTCTGTGTTGTCCCAAATGTCTTCATTGGTTTGTTTTCATCTAACAGAAATGCTTGTACATTTTTATGACAAGTATTTTATAGAATTTAATTTGTTTTTATATGCCACTGGGTGTTGAGTGCCAATCAAATGGTTCTTAAGGTTATTTTTGATTTTGCAAGCACTTGTGAACCTACAAGTAAAAATGTGTGTTTAGAATGTTAATGGCAACATTTACTCAAGAATACTGTGAACTATGATGTTAATAAGTTTGGGAAACACCATGCCCCCGGCCAACTTTGAAAAAATTAAGAAAGAAAATCCATTTCAAATTACTTCGTCAGAGAAGAAATCCCAAAATTGTTTAGTAAAGTGTTGAAATACGGCTGATGAGAGTTCCTTTTCAGCATCTATATCTTTCCGGTGGCATGTTTTGTTACTATCATGATGAATATATTCACAGCAGAGTAAAATTAAAATAACACTTTGGTGTTCAATTCAGTTTAGCAAGTACTTATTGCCCTTCCTCACTCAGTCAGCACATGTTTATTGAGTGCCCATCATTTGCCAGACATTGTGCCAACTGCTAGAAAAACAATGGTGACTAAGATGAGGCCCTGTCTTCAAAGAACTCCCAGCTTGAAGGGAAATCTGGGCAAGAGAACAAGCAGAGAAGTAATTAATTGTCATTGCAGTGAGCTCAAAGAAAATGACAGGAAGAATCTGCTAAAGAGTGCTTGGTGGGGGGGGAGGAAGTAAACAGAAATCTAAGTCGCTTTGGCCATATTAGGGAAAATTAATTGTAAGAATTAATTGTAATATGGGACAATTTATTGGTCCTTATGCTTTTTCTTATACAGAATATTTGAAACTTTATGCCCACTAGTTGAACACAGCTGAAAAGATTTCATGTACTTGTAATTTAATATACATTTAATATCTTTTTATTGGTGTTTGGTTATATAGGGGATTGACAGAGTGTTAGAAATTGGCAGGTTGAAGAGGTTTTTGTACTACTTCCTGTTTTCTACTCCCACAATAAGAAACAAAAACCTGAGAAGTGAGTATTTAGGGAAATAATAAAAATGAGTTAAAGAGTAGAGACAAGGAAATCCAGAAGACACAGAATGGAAAGTTTATTTGAGAATCTCTGAGTTTCCTTCTCTTCCCTCCCATATCACTTGATATTTCTTAGTCATCTTCCCTCTTTATTCCCCTAATAGTCCTAGCTACTTAAATGTCTATAATCTCACTTAAAACACCAGCAAGTAGAGACTAATCTAATTCCAAATGCTCACATCTGTGACTTGTTCCTTTAGTTCTTAGAAGTTGAAAACATTACCTTCCACTGTTGTTTCAGATATTTCAACAGCAAATGCCTAATCAGGGGTGTCCAAACTTTTGGTGTCTCTGGGCCACATTGGAAGAAAAATTGTTTGGGGCCGCACATTAAATACACAAACACTAACGAAAACTGATGAGTGAAAAAAGGGTTTTAAGTAAGCTTATGATGTTTTGTTGGGATGCATTAATACCCATCCTGGGCTGCATGCAGCCCATATGGGCCATGGGTTGGACACCCCTGGCCTAAAGTATTTTGAAAGACTCCCTATAGGAAAATAAAGGTACTTATTTCTCAGTGAATAAGTAAGCTGAAATATAAGTAAACTGAAAAGTTCAGTTTGTAGCCCCCAAACAAGACAGGTGATCATGTCACAGGGAGATTAAGATTAGGTTAAAAATTAGGCTTACGGTCATATTTTAATGAAATATATCCTCTTGATTACAAAGCATTTTTCCCCACAAGGATTTTCAAAGGCTATCCTAACAATTTTTCAGTAATTTTTATCGTTTGCCAGGATATCTCAGGAATCTTTCCAACATGAGGGAATGAATGGCACTATCCAGACTGGCCATGTTCTCACTGCATTATATTTCCAGAGAACTACTGAAAGACATTTCAAAGCCTAAATCATGCCCCACACAGAGCTTTCAGACTCCTTACTTTGAATCTCATGGGTATATGATTATGTGTAATTTATGTAGAAGACAAGGTTACCCACAGAAACTCATTGGGGGCTAAAATTGATGAATAAATGAATGAACTAAGGCCATATAGTTATAGTAGGCATTGTTTTATGCACTGCAAGATAAATTAGATGAAAGTATAGCTGTAGAAGGTAAATTTGCCCATAAAACAGGCATTTATTGAACAGCTAGGTAAGGTACTACACATGCAATACACATGTAATCTCATTTAACTTTTTCCAACAATCATTTTACAGATGAGACTAAGGCTTAGCAACTTGTCATTGGATCCCTTGGCTGAAAAGTTATATACACACTATATTCACCACCATTTCCTATCCAAACTGCGTGCTGTTTCCACCAAACCCTACAGCCAATGCGTGCTCTATAAGCAGACTACCATGATGCAACACTTTCATTTAAATATACTCCATTAACTACAAAGGGCAGATTTGAATGCGGGCTTGAGGCTCTAGAACAAACTCACAAGACTCTATAGACTTTCCTACAATAGGTGTGCTATGCACTCTACCTTTAATTTCTTATTTTTTCTGGTTGCATTTGTGAGGACCAGCTCAGTTGTAAGTGACCAAAAAACTCACCTTTACTTGACTTAGCCAAAAAGTTTCACATATTTAAAAAATCCTAGGGTACCTGGTTCTAGGCCTAAATGAATCAAAGTGCTTAGCCAATACAAGAACTTATTATTTCTCTTGTTGGTTGTATTGGTTCATGGTGACAAGCGGCTGTCAAAATGTTCAGGCTTTGTTCCTCATATGTCTATATCGAGTGGAGGATAAAGGAATGGATAGATTGTTTATCTACCATACGTATTGGGTGACTCAAACAGGCCTGAATTGAGAATAAACAGATTCCCGAACCAATACCCCTGGACAGAAGAATGTGGTTCTTCATTGGCTGCACGACAGCCTCATTCCCATTCCTGAAGGAGGAAATGGAGACAATGCTGCTAGAGGCACATGGTAGTGAGGTGGGCATTTCTCCAAGGAAAATAGGAGTGGTATTCTCAGGAAAAAATGTTAATGTTTCCTAAATGTCAAGAAACATGTCATTTTCACTGTAGTTTAAAAAACATGTCACTTTCACTGTAGTTAGAAAGAAGTTAGAAATAGTTGCTATAAAAAGTCTGTGTGTACGTGTACCAAAGCTATAGATGTTTGCCAATAACAGTGACAAACAGATCATAGATAATCTAAGACCAAGCCAACTTTGATACAAAATATAATATGCATATGCTTCTGCATGTTCACCTCTTACCCAATGAGTGACAACCACCTTTCCATACAAGGAATCCTGATGCAGAACAGGACCTCCAAACAGGAAATAGATTCAAAAAGACCTAGGACACCAGGCCTTTCTGCAATACACTGGTGTTCTGTGTCACCACAGTGGCATTAATCTCATTTTTTTTCAGAACATCTATTAGCACTTCATGGAACAATTTGAGAAAGGTTGCATTTTTGTGCCACTTTCTCGGTGAATATTCATGTAGAAATATAGAGAGAGAGATACGGCTAAGTTGTGCAAAGATTTCTGATGGCCTGAGTTTGGGGAAAAAAACAGATACATTTTACAATTTTGGCAATATCAATAAATTCAGTCTTTCCTATGACCTTTTGGAAATGTGTCAAGGTCAGGGGGGTGGTTTGTACCTATGGACATAAGCAAAGCCAAGTGATTGTCTTGGTCTCATTAACACACGTCTGGGAGAGCTTATCAATTACAAACAGGTTCACTGAAATTTTGAAGATAGAACATAATCATCACAAACGCCTCTCAAAGATGTCAGGTCAGTCTAAAACTTTTATCCATGAAAGATAGGAGAGTCTATGGCTTTAAATGAATAGATTACTCTTATCAGTATGACCCAATTTCTAATAGCTTTTTTGTTTTGCTATTACCCATAAGGCAACACTGAAATAAAATAAGAAGAAAGGTTTTTACTTCTTACATGGAAGGCAGATCGTTTTTTCTCATTCTGTAAGAGAAGAGGCACTTCCATTCATACTTAGAAGCTTACCAAACATTTAGCCTAAGAGAAGGGAGGCAGCATGAAACAGTAAGAAGTGATGAGGGTGTGGCATGTGACACTGTAGTTCATTCAGTTCCATTAGAAGTATGACCTTGAGCAAGTCATTTCATCTCTACAGGACTTGGTTTTTTCACTTACAAAATGAAGTTGATAAGACCTGCACTGCCTACCTCCTGAGTCTGTTGAGAGAATTAAACGTGTGGGGAAGTATTTTGTCCAGTATAAGTTATAGGAAGAAAAACGTACGTTTGTAGAGAACATTACAACATTTGAGAGGAAAAATAATTTCTATTATTGCATGAGTAAGACACTATTTTGTCCCCTTATCTTTCTTTGTCAAAACCACTAAGGCTATTGTACAAAAAAGTGAAATGGTTTTGAGCAAAGACTGTGACAATAGAGAGACTGATTCTCCAACGCGACTTGTGTGACCTTGCACCAGCTCTTTAACCTTCTACCATCTTAGACTCCGCATGCGAATTGGGAAAAATAATACATTCCTCATGAAGTAATTATGAGGATAAAATGAGATAACATATGTAAAATGCTTTGCATAGCACCTGGTACATAAATGCCGGCAATTTATTGTGCCTATTATAAGAAAGAGTATGAGGTGTTATTTATCTCAGGCTTGCTTCTTCTGCTTGCTTCCCCACCCTTCCTGGGTCTCTGTTATTCGGGGGAATGGGAATCACAAAACAACTCAATGCAATGCCAAACAGGACAGAAATCTTGAGTTTGCTGTGGAAATAAAAAAAAATATGGGGAGAAATGAAAATCTGGTTTGGGAAAACCTTTCTCTTTAGCACTCACTGGCCTCACCAAGGCCTCTGAATTCATGCCAGTTGTTTTTAACTATTCAGCAAGCTGCCTGCCTGGCCCCCAGAGCCCTTCTTTTGAAAGCTTTAAATTGTATGTGTAAAAGCCCTTCTTCTGGCTGTGAGATCCAGACATCTTCCCAAAGAATTGTCTCTTTGGTGTACATCAATGGGACCTTCCAAAGAAGGCATCTCTTGAGAAGTCTCTACATCAAGTTATAGAACTGTGGCATTTTATGCCCAAATAGACCAGGGATGAAAAATCTGAATGGCCAGAGAGACCATGTAAGTAATATCAGTAAGTGAAGTGGGGCTTGTATTTTTTCAACACAGACTCTTTGTTAGCATATTAAAACCAAAGAGATATTCACTTAAAAAAATGTACTCATCCCATACAGTTTTTTAAACCCAGGTTTCTAGGACTTTTGCTTTTTCTATTTTAGATAAAGATACAGAGACTGAAAAATATAGCCATGCTCTAAGAAAGTCAACAATAAGCACAGTAAATGGAACGAACATTTAGTCCCCATTCTGGGAATAGCATTCTGGGTGGAGACTGACACAACAGGAGAAAGCACGTGACGCACTGAGTGAATCTTGGTTCTGCTCTGGTCAATTGTTGCCATGTCAGAATGTGGGACTGGTATTTAGTCTAACAATTTTTTGATGGAAGCCAGAGATCTGTTGTTGTTGTTGTTGTTGTTGTTGTTGTTGTTTTTAAGTGAAATTCCTAAATTTTTAGTGACAGCTCAGAAACATTTAAAAACATAATGCAGGTAAACAAACAGTATCTATGGACCAAATATGCTGACCATAAGAAGAGTCTCTTTTGCAGAGAAGTAACTAAATGACTTGCTTAAGGTCACATCGATACTGCCAAAGCAAGAAGTTGAACCTAATCTTCTGACTCTCTGGCCCAGGAAAATCAGTCTGTTGCCATCTCGCACCTAAACCAGTGAGAATATCGTGGAAACAGAATGCATGAAAAGAGAACAGAGCAGTTAAATGCACCTGTTTTATTATTTCTTTCTCTCTTTTTTTGCCTCAAGAGATTTTTCCATTGTTTTCATGTGTTATCCAGGCCGTGATGAGACCCCCTTCCTCCTTTCTTAGTGTGATAATAATCCCTGCACTCACAGAAAGCAGTCTTCAGTTTGATAGCTAACATCTTGGTGGATTTAAGGAAATATACTGCATCCAATATGCAGAGAAGTTTGGTACAAGAAGTACATATTGCATCACTTAAATCAATATATTCAAAGATGTATATTCAGAACAAAATCATGCACATTCCAACCACTAGCTTGCATAGTTTTTAACATCCAGCTTACAGACCACATACTGACATTCTGGTCAAAAATCATCGTTTCCATACAGCACAGCAATTGTAGAAGTACTCATTTGGTTATAGATCAGGGCATCAAATGCCAAATACTAATGGAAACAAGGTGGGTTCTTTTTTGACATTGAGCATCTAATTTGTCCAGCCTCTCATGCTCTGCTGCACCACAGGCTTAAACTAAACAAATGACCTGAGGTTACCTGGTGAGCTAATGCCACCCAACCCAAAAGCTATGTGACAGCAGGTGCTGAATAGAACATTATTAGGTAGTGGGGAAACAGTGATTATAACCTGAAGCTGGCCTCATTACATCCATAGATATTTATTCAGCAGATTTAGAGGAGAAACCACATTTTCACCTGCCTTTCTTGTGCTCTCTTTCTCTTTTGCCTTTTGGAGTGTTGAAGTGTTTTTATATTTTATCTACTTATTAAGAGTGGGGAAATCCAGTAAGGAAAGCTGAACTTCAAACATTTGTATTGTCAATCGGTTATGTCACTAGAACTAAGGTGTTCTCTCCACGTCCAAGAGCACTGATTAACTTTTCTTAGGAGTCTAAGCCCCTCTGAGAAAACTGTACCCAGACAGACTGGCTTTTATGCTATGATAAAGTAAAAAGTTCTAAAGAGGCAGAGGAAGGGGGGCGGGGGAGAGAGAGGGAAGCATTGCCAATGTTAATTTTTCTTCCACCTGCTAAAGCTCTATGACACCTCCAGCTAATACCACCCCTTCAGAACAACTGAAGCATCAGGAATACACATACATACGTAAGGAGAAAATAAGATAGACCTCAATTAATGAGAAAATGCATCAGTGTGAACACTCCACTCCCTGATGAGGCTGTGAATTGAGTTCTTATCATCCTGTAACAACGTTGGAAAATTCCCCAAGGAATGGGAGGGGCCTTGATATTTTCTCCTTCAACTCATTAAGTTCCTGGAAGCTAGAGCCATTCATTCGTGTTGCAGACAAGCCTTGAGAGGTACACAGAGGTCCTTCCTGACTCAACTCTAACAGGGAGGGATTTGCTTCTCTGGCACAAATCTTTGTTAGGAGATTTGCAACACCCACTTGATTTATAAAATACATACCTTTAGATCCTTTGACCACAACCTCAGGAAAGGGGCCAGTCCTGCTTTGTTTCACCACTGCCCCTGGGACCCTAACAGAAACAACAGCTAACCTGTGTAGCTAACCCCTTAATAATGGGCTCACTGAGTCCTCACAACAAGTTAATGAGACAGCTATGATTCTTTATCCCCTATTTTACAGCTGAGGACACAAAGGCTTAAACATTACATGTCTTACCAGAAATCACACAACTAATAATCAATGTGGCAGGCTTTGCACCTAGCAGGTTGACTGAATCCCTGTGTTATGCTGAATGTACAATGAAAGGACTGATTTTTCCACGAGTTTCAGTCATTCTTAGATAATAACCTTTGTAATTTATAGAAACTATTTAGGCTACTTCCTAGCTGTGATTTATTTTAGCATTTTTGTTTGCTTGTTTTTTCACTTTTCTTATACATACATTTTATTTTACTGTGAGACGAACACTTAACGTGCAATCTACTCGCAACATATTTTTGAATGTGAGTACATGATTGTGGACTATAGATACAATGCTACTCGACCAATCTCTGGAGCTTTTTCACCTTGCCTGACTGAAACTTTGTCCCTTGACTAGACTTCTCAGTGCCTCCCCAGCAACCACCAATATATGCTTTGATTCTATTAATTTGACTATTTTAGATAGATCTTATAAGTGGAATCATGCAGTATCTGTCTTTCCATGGCTGATTTATTTTATTTAGTATATGTCCTCAAGGTTAACCTATGTTATTGCATATTGAAGAATTGTCTTCTTTTTTAAGGCTGAGTAGTATTCCATTCTATGTATATACTTTTTTCCCCCTCACTCATCCACTGAAAGCCAGTTGTTTCCCTATTCTGGCTATTGTCAATAGAGCTGCAATGAACATAGAAGTGCTAACATCACTTGAGATCCTGATTTCAATTCTCCTGGATAAATATCCAGAGTACGATTGCTGGATCCTATGACAGCTCTATTTTTAATTTGTGAGGAACCTTTACATTATTTCCCATAGCAGCTATACCACTTAGCATCTTTACCAACAGTGTGCAAAGGTTCTAGTTTTGCCACAGCTTTCATAGCTCCTGCCTTTTTTAAAAATTATAGCCATCCTGACAGGTGTGAGGTGATATCTCAACATTTTGATTTAATTTCCCTGATGATTAGTGACATTGAGCTTTTTTTCATAATCTATTTGATATTTGTACATCTTCTTTGGAAAAATATCTACTCAAGTCCTTAAATCAGTTTTAAATTAGGTTACTAGATTTTTTTTACTATTGAGTTTTTGAAGTTCCTTATATTTTAGCGGTTAGTCCCTTACTAGATATACAATTTACAAATATTTTCTCTCAATCCACAGATTGCCATTTTACTCTGTTTTTTTCTCTCTCTATGCAGAAGCTTTTCAGTTTGATATAGACCCTCTTATTGCCTATCATTTTGGTGTCACATTGATACAATATTGCCAAGATGAATGTTATGAAGCTTTTTTCCTGTTTTCCTATAGAAGGTTTACAGTTTGGCATCCTATGTTTAAGTCTTAATCCAATTTGAGTTAATTTTTGTGAATAGTGTGAGATAAGTGTCCAATTTTATTGCATGTGGATATTAAGTGTTCCCAACACCATTTGTTGAAGAGACTATCCTGTTCTCATTGTGTTTCTTGGCACCCTTGAAGATTAATGGACTGTATATGCACAGACTCATTCCTGGGATCCCTAAGCCATTCCATTGCTCTAGTATATTTCTGTTTTTGTGCCAATACCATACTTTTTAAATTACTGTAGCTTTGCAATATAGTTTGAAATCAGGAAGTGTTATGCCTTTATCTTTGTTCTTTCTGGAGACTGAGCCATGGTCTTTGGAACTCCATATGAATTTTAGAATTTTTTTCTATTTCTATTAAAATATGTCCTTTGGATTTTAATAGAGATCACGATGAATCCTATAAAAATATTGTTTGGGGCAATATGAACATTTTAACAATATTATGTTCTCGAATTCACAAACACTAAGGGCTGTCTTCACATTTGTTTGTGTCTTGTTTAATTTCTTTCATTGATGTTTTATAGTTTTCAATATACAAGTCTTTCATCTCTGTAAAGTTTATTCTTAAGTATTTTATTCTTTTTGGTACTATTGTAAATGAGATTGTTTTCCCTAATTTCCTTTTAAGATAGTTTGATGTTAGTGCATAGAAGTGTAAATGAATTTTTATGCTGATTTTGTATCCTACCACTTCACTGAATTTATTAGTTCCAACAAAATTTTAATGAGATCTTTAGGGTTTCATATTTATATTTATTTTTATATTCATGTCATCCACAAAGAAAGGCAGTTTTACTTCTTACTTTTTTATTTGGATTGCCTTTTGTTTCTTCTTCTTGACTAATTGCTCTTGGGAGGACCTCCAATACTGTAAGAGTGTCCCTGATTTTAAAGGAAAAGTTTTTAGTTTTTATTAAATATGATGTTAGCTGTATGGTTTTTTATGTATGGTCTTTAATATGTTAAACAATTTCCTTCTCTTTCTAGCTTGTTGAGTGTTTTTACCATGAAAGGGTGTTGAATTTTGTCAAATACTTTTTTGCATCTATTGAGATAATCATGTGCTTTTTATCTTTTATTCTGTGAATAATGTTGTATCACATTAATTGATTTTTATGTGTTGAACCATTCTTGCATCCCAGGGATAAATCACACTTGGCCATCACATATAATATTTTCATTATGCTAGTATTTTATTAAGAATTTTTCATCTATATTTTGAATGTCTATTCATCAGGGATATTTGCCTGTGGTTTTCTTCCCTTGTGGTGCTTTTGTCGAGCTTTGGTATCAGGGTAGTGCTGGCCTCACAAAATGAGTTTGGCAGTGTTCCCAACCTCTTTAATATTTTGGAAGGGTTTGAGAAGGATTGTGTTAATTCTTTTTTATATGTTTGGTAGAATTCTCCAGTGACACCATCTGGCATTGGGTTTTTCTTTGTTGGGAGGCTTAGGAAAGAGCTGTTTTAAAATGACACTTTTGTTCAGTTAATGTTCTTCATGTATTTAGTTTATTGATCATCACTAATACAGATAATGAACAAATGTGATATTATTTTTGACTCTTACCTTTTAAAAAAATTCTTTGGTGGAAGTTACCTTTCCCAGTTCTTAGATGAAAACTCAGCCAGGGTGTACTTAAAGTCATAAACAATCTCAATTCATTGATTAGAATATCTAGTCTAAGATACCAGTCGAACCTCCAAACCACATTTAAGTCAAATCTCTACTTCCCTAGCTTCAGTTGGAAGTCAGAATTGGGTAAGAAGGTGTGGTCCTACTGCTTTGTGCTTTTCCTCATGCTTACCTGACTTGGACACTGGCCCTCAGTGTCCTCGGTGTTATGAATGAGATACGAGATAAATTCACATGGACTACCGAGTCCTGTAGAGGAAAAGGGACGGCACGGCTACTCTCTCAAAGGGAGAGCACCTCAGATCGGCCTGGCCACTCCCTGAAGGGGAGAGTGCCCTGACCCTTGCCTTCACAGGTTTTTATTGGCTTTCAATTTGCAGAATACAGGTAAAGCTCATTAATCATTCTTAGGCAGTAAGGATCAAACAATAGATAACATACAAAGATCTCTGAGGGCCTATTCTGAGTAAGGGTCTGTTAGCTAAAGGGCTACAAAACTTTGGGAAACAAACTCATTTCCTGCTCAGACCCTTATCATTTAAATGAAAGCATTCTTAGCAAAGCAGGTTTCACAGGATTTGACATATTCTTTCTTAGGCCTGATCACCCAGGGAACCCACCCTTTCCAGCTCAGGGCTGCACCGCCCTCTGTCATTGTTTCAGGCTGAAGTCAGGCAGGGGAAGTAAGACAGCCAAGAGATTAGGAGACTTCTCACAGACAGAATGAGGACTCAGGCCAAGGAGCTCCTTGTCAAAGCCAAGGAGCAAGAGTCCATCACCCCCTTTTGCTATAGCCCCCCAAGTCCTTCCCTAGGGCCTCCCCATGATCATGCCTGTCTTAAGTTGTCCCCCCCTTGGTAGATCTTACTTGTCATTGGCTAACTGATCAAGCATTGGGGGCCAGCTATGAATGAAGTAAAAGGAACAGAAGCGGTGCTCCTTCCAGGAAGATAAACTTTGTCTCCTTAGTGGCTTATGGTCCGAAGGTCACTCACTCAGCCTTAGCCATGGTGGGGGTTACAGCTTCTGAAACCAAGTAGGTGGTTCCCAACACTTACCTCCTCCAACCACTCCCAAACATCTGTTTTCACTGAGGTCTCCTAGCCCAGGCACCTCCACATGGGTTCACTTTCTTAAGTAGCCCACAGTGTGCAATAGATAATACTCAGGCCCATCTTCCTTTGAAAAATATGAGTGGTACTCTCCTGGTTCTGCCACAAAAGGAGTAGACCAGCCATTCACTTGCCTTCATTATTTCCCAGTTCCTAATCTCTAAGCCACTGTAACTTTCCCAGGTATAAGTCAGGCATCAGTCCTCTTACCCCCCTCCAAACTTAGGAGCCATATTCCAAAGCTCCCTATGAGGCCTCCTCATTAGACTCAGAGTCAGGAACTAGTACTATCACATGTCCCTCTTCCAAAGCAAGGGGTGAGAGCTCAGGAAGAATAGCTATTTTCACAAAAGTTTTCAGGAATATTGCCTCCCCACTCTGACACACTATTTCATACCCTCTAATATCCTTGATCTTGTAGAGGAGCCCTAAATCATGAAGCAGGTTACTCTCTTTGTAAACTGTGAATATGGGTGATGTCATTGCAAACTCATCTTGTTCTTATGATCTCAAGTCATTTAAAACTGATGGAGCAAATTTCCCTTTCTTTTACTGGTATAGTCACCATATACCAACAATATTATATTTTACTGTACATTCTCTACACATTTTTTCTTTGTTGTTACAGTCACTGTGTTTATCATATTTCCTTTTGCAACCGCCCAAAAGAAGTAATCAAAAATATAAAACCTATTAAAGGTTTACTTTCTCAAGAAATTGGCTGTTCTTAAATTTTTATTATATTAATGTAGGGAAAACAGTGGGAATATTAGATCCAATTAAATTTTATTAGTTTCCATGTTGCAGTATTTTTAAAAATAATGACTAGCTCCTGATTTTCTATGTTAATAAAAGAGACAAATAACCTGAGTTAATACAACTTGAAAAATCCAAAAGTCACTGATTTTTGGTGATGTTTTAAAGTTATGGTTGACTAAATGCAAGAAAGAAGATAATTAAGTTTCCATCTCTGTGTGCTATTAAAAGAGGAATAAACAACTTGATAATAAGTTTAGTACATTTGGAATGCCTCTCTAATAATAAAACAAAGGGAGATATGTTAGCATTCAGGTTTATTCGTGAAAATTAGAGAAACTCTAGGAATAGTGCTCAGACAATTTAGAAATGTTTTTCTCTTTTACATTCAGGAACTCTGGAAGAAATCATCCCAGGGCTGGTGTAGCATTTCTCAGTGTTGAAGACCCAGAGGTTTATGTACCCAGCTAAAAAAAAAACAAGCAGAAAACAAAACAACAACAAAAAACAACAGGAATTTATTTTTGATGAAGAAGGAAAGAATAGATTTTGTAGGACAGCCAGCAGTCTTTGCCACAGGAGGATAAAGCGATGTATTTACTCATAACCTAAAACCAAACACAGAGTACTTGGCCAAGTGGGAAGAGGACTGCAGGGACAGAGGTGCAAACTGCCACAGGAGGAGCCAGCTTAGAGAATGATGATAGGGTACACCATAATAATCCCAATGTCCTTCCTTGGTGCAAATCCCTTTTCAGTGTGACACTCATCCTCCCACCAAGCAGTGGTAGAGTCTCTTTCTCTATCCCTTGAATCTGAGTTGACCTTAGGAGTTGCTTTGACCATGAAAATGCAACAAAAATGATGTTGTGAGACTTCTGAAGCTAAACCTTCAGAGACCTTGCAGCTTCTGATTTCATCCTCTTGCAAAACTCACACCACTGTGAGGAAGCTAGCTAGTCTACTGAATTTCAGAGACCACATAGAGGAAAAGGTCCAGCTGACAGCCAGCACCAGGATCTCAGACTTGTGAATGAGGCTATTTTTAGATCTTCCAGCACCATCTGAGCTGACAGCTGCCTAGAGCCTTGTGAGCAAGCTCAGGAGAAGAGGCCCATTGCTCACTCAACCCACAGAATATGAGAAACAATCAATCATTGCTCTTTGAAGCTACTGAGCCTTGGGGTGGTTTGTTATGTAGCAACAGACAACTGATACAATGGTATATTTGAAAATCATCACATAATAGATGTGATGATATCAAGTAATAGTTTGATATCTGACATACCTCAAGATGCTGAGTTTTAAATTTTAACAAATTATATAGTCCTGGTGTTAAACAAACTACTGCAAATACCAAAAATACTGACTTGAATTCTGTTTCTGGAATACAGTAGCACTGGTACTACCAAATTTACCTTCTTTGAAAGCATCATGAAGGCCTTATTGAATTCTTGAAATTACAAGTAACACAAAGCCTCATTACTATGTTTGTGCAAAATGAAACTCTTCCCAGATACCAGTGCCTAGTATAACTTCAAAAAAATGTTCTTGATTAACAAGGTGAAGAACTGTTTAATATAAGAAAGATAACACAATAAATGGGGGAGGAGGACATGGCTAAAAGAAAACCGACTTCTTAACCGATAACACATGTTCCAAAGGGGGCGAGTCATACTACAGTCTGGGATACTGATAATGAAAACATTGGAAAAAATATAAGTCAACTTACACAGACATAGAAAACATGGCAGAATAACCCACACAGACCATCAAGGAGGGCCAAAGACATAAAGTGCGGTCCGTGTACTCATCACTAGGAGAAAAGTGTGGGTTGGCCTTAAGCCTTCATCCTCCTCATGCTCATCAATGCCATGTGATACCCTGTATGTAATAGATTTTTTAAAGTTCTATTAGAGCTAAATAAAGGACTCCAAAGGAGAGTAAAGCAGACCAGCTTCCTCATATAGAAAACATAGTGCTCCATACTGAGGATGTGAGCCATTCCTCTCTCCTGAGCCCATTACCAGCGTAAAGAATATTTTCTTTATCTCCGTCTTTCTCTCTTACACTGGAGCAAGAACTATGTCTGCATATTGTTCCACAATGGTAGAAAAATAAGATAAAATAAGAATGTTTATTCAACATTGATTTTAGCCTACCTGACGGACAGTTTGTGTGTGTGTGTGTGTGTGTGTGTGTATTTTGTTTGTTTGTTTGTTTGTTTTTGCTCTATTTCTCCCTAAAACCTGTCATCCTGGATTCTGAGCACTTGCCCATTCCAGGGGCGAGTAGACGTACCAAAAGACCATTTGCACTGCAAGTACTTGTGTTCAGTCTCTCAGCCCACTCTGGGCAGCAAAGCGTCTACCCTTCCTCCCTCTCTCCTTTGTTCACAAACAGCACTACACAAGCAGGGAGTTTGAAATCAATATACTCTCCCTTTGCTTCCCTCCCCATTATAAGCATGAGGGGGGATTGCAATATGGAGTTCTAATTTCTGGTTCTCTATGTGTTGTGTAAACAAAACCTAAGTGCCTTGGTCTCGAATGGCATTTCTGGTCTCTGAGCCTGAGCTTTCAACCTAGCCTTACTCCTGCGTAGCTGTAGACTAAATGTGAAGAGTAACCAGCTATAGTGGCTGCGATGTCCAAGAAGGCAAATAGATGGAGAGCTGGAGACAAGTTTACTCATAATGCAATAATCTGAGCTAATGACTTAACCTTTTTTTTTTCTGTTAGGCTTTCAACTTCAGTGAACATGGTAAAAATTGGAAAGATCTATCTGGCAAAAAAATAATAATAGAATTTTGAAAATTGCAATGTGCCAGTCAATTCTGGGGGAATATACAGCTCAAATATCAGTATTTCTCTTGTACTGACTTCCAATAATTCATGCCATTTTAACAATTCTAGATCTCAAGACCCATGATACCTAGGAAGCAATTTCTCCACATTGTATTCCTGTTCGGTATAAAAGCAAGCAGCAACGCATTTGCATTCAATTTAAATAGATCACTGCTTCCTGTGATGAGATTTAAAGTGACTTACAGCTAATTGGAACAAAAACAGCACTAAGTGTGTTTGTCAGGTGTGAGTGAGAGAGGTGTTTGGTTTACAGATTAAAATGCTGTCCTTCATTTTTGAGGGTAGGACTTAACCCACTGGCTGCAGTGGCCCACTTTGGGGTCCTTGTCTAGGAAGAAGGATGCCTGGCTTGAGCCGTGGACGAGCAGAAGAGATTGTGTGCATTTCCTTGTACTGCCATGATAAAGAACCAGAAACTGGGTGGCTTAAAACAACAGAAATCTATTCTCCCATAGTTCTGGAGACTGGAAGTCTGAATTAGAGGCAGACTCACAGAGAGCAGGATGACAGTTGTCAGGGTGGGGGAAAGGGCTGGGGGTTTTGGAGGGATTGAGAAAAAAAGAGAAAAAACTCATGGACATGGACATCAATACAACTGTGGGAGGGAGTGGGGAGATGGAGGAGAATACAGAGGGGATAAATGGTGATGGAAGGAGACTTGACTTGGGAATGTGAACACACAATACAGTGTACAGATGTTGTGTGTAAGACCATGTGCCCGAAACCTGTATGACTACGTTAACCAGAGTCACCCCAATAAATTCAATAAAAAGAAAAAGAAAAGTTTGGCAGGCCCTGCTGCCTCCAGAGGCTCTGGAAGAACTCCTCCTTTCTCTTCCAGTTTCTGGTAGGCACGGGCAATCATTAGTCTTACTTGGTTTCGTAGGTGCATCAGTTCAACTTCTGCCTCCATAGCCTTCTCCCCTATGTATCTGTTTTCAGTTTTTATCAGGACACCAAGCATTGTATTAGGACCCACACTGATTCAGTATGACCTCATCTTAAATTACATCTACAAAGACCTTATTTCCAAATGAGGTCACGTTCCAAGGCCCTGGTGGACATGACTTCTGGGGAGACACCATTCAACCCCACACAGATATGCTAATGAGGGGTTCAGGTGGTCTGAACTCATCCCTGAGATTCACCCCTAACTACTCTTGTGGCACCGGGTGACTCCCCTGACCATTCCCGGCCTCAGCACCTTGCCTTACAATGAAGAGCTTTGAAGTAGATGATCTCTCAGAGCTCTCCAAACTCAAGCCATTTTGTGATGCTCTCATGCTCTCAATTTCAGCCACCCCATGTGCCCCTTCAAAAAACGGCATACATTTACCAGCTGGCTGGCCAGCCAGGCAAGAAGTCATTCTCGGGCCACAGAACAAGGGTAAATGGTCTCCTGTCAGGTAGCTCGGTCGGTTTCAATTAGGCCTTTATGTGGAGTCTATCTTAAGATACAGAATCAAGTAGAAATTGGTGATGCTTCCACAGCTCAAAAGTATGATTTATTTTCCACATGTTTGAGGTCCTTTGAAAAGCCTAAGATGTAGTGAGGGGAAAAAAGGAAACAGTTGTGTTACATTTTTTCATAAATAACTTTGATCTTTGCAAGTTACATGTTCTCACAAATTCTTAGCATCAGGGTCACGTCAACGTCAGACATTTCATATTTTTATGCAGTAATTTTGCTGGATTACCTATACTTTATTAACAGAAAAATACATCATCTTGAAAAGTATTAAGGGGCTGCTTGGAGCTGAGGCCTGAAAAACAAACATTTCCTACCTTTCAAACTCAGTATGCTAAACACATCTTGTTGAGGAGGAAATAGCATAGTTTTAAAGAGAGAAACCTAGATTTGACATCTAGCGCTGTGTGGCATTTGGCAAGTTGTAAAACCTCTCTGAGTCTATTTTTCCTCTTCTGAAAAATGAGGCGAATAAAAATATTTTCTTCATCAGGTATCCATGAGATATGAAAAATAATGTATGAAAACCACGTAGGTCAGTGCCCGTCAGAGAGAGGGAAAGGAGACTCTTACTGAGAAGTGTGGTAGGAGGCTGAAATCGACACCTTCGCCTCATTCACACAGGAAATGTGCTTCATCTTCCCTGGCGCCAGCACTGCCTTTCATGTATCTCTACCTACACCCAGAGCGTAAGATTCTAACTGTTCTCACGTTTCTTCTTAAAGATAACCACCACGTCTCTTTCACCTTGTTCTCTCCAGTGAGCAGCAGGGTCAACGCTGTGAAATAAATGAATAAGTGAATTATAAAGAAATAAAATACCAGGGAGTTTGTCCAAAGATGTAAATTACTGAAGGTGTGGTTAGCATAGCCCCTGACCTCTGTATGTGATCACTTCATCTCAGAAGTCTTTTTCTTCCCACACAATGTAATGTATGAGTGTACATCCTTTTCTGTGTGCGAAGAGAAAATAACCATTGCTATATTAAGCTGTAATTATATACTCAGAGCTTCTTTTATTGCTTATTTGTCACAACAATCTGATGAAGGATGTCACTGATACCATCATTTTTCACAGCGAAGACCCTGAGCCTTAGCAAGGTTAAGTGGAGTGGCTTAGTGAGTGCAGGAATCGGTGCCAAAGCGGGAGTTAGAGCTTGCGGCTCCGGAGTCCCCTGTTCATCGCTTAGCACCACTGCACGGGACTTAGCGCTGTTTGTCATAGTGTGTTCTTACAAGACATCTCAGGAGCCTGAGGGTTGAAAACTGATCTGCAACAGGTTGCTGCCTTCTCTCAATTCTTGCTCTGCCCCAGGGAGACTATCTCGTTCATCCGGGAGCCTCACAGAGCTGATCAGAACAGCCCCCTTGCGACTCTGGTAATGACATATCTCTACATCACTGCGTAGAAGAAATTAGCTATTGATGAGGGAGGCAGGGCTCAGAGCCCTACTGTCCCCACGTGCTGGAGGACTGGAGGGGACCATTTTATGTGTTTCTCAAGGGCTTGGCTAGCTGGGCCTTTTTTTTTAAAGACTTATTTTTTAGAACAGGTTTGGGTCTACAGCAAAATTGGGAAGAAGGTACAGAGAGTCCCAATACCATCTGCCCCCACACATGCACACCCTTCCCATTGTCACCATCACTAACCAGAACAGCACGGTTTCACCGAGCATGAACCTGCATTGACACGTCATAACCACCCATGTCCATGGGTCGCCTTGGGGTTCACTCTTGGTGTGTACATTCTATAGATTTGGAAAAATATATAATGACATATAGCCATCATCATACTATCATGCAGAGTATTTTCACTGCCGTAAAAATCCTCTGTGATCTGCCTACTCCCCCCTTTCCTCCTCCCTAGCCCCGGCAACCACTGATTTTGCTACTTTCTCCACTGATCTTTTATTGCCTCTGGACCTTTTCCAGAATGCCATATAGTTGGCATCATACAGTATGTAGCCTTCTAAGATTGGTTTCTTTTACTTAGAAATATGTGTTTAAGGTTGCATGACTTCATAGCTCATTTCCTTTTAGCGCTGAATAATATTGCAGCGTCTGGATGGACCACAGTTTTTTATCCATTCCCCTCCTGAGGGGTATGTTTGTTGCTTCCAAGTTTTGGCAATTATGAATAAAACTGCTGTAAATATCTATGTGCAGGGTTTTTTTTAAAAGATTTTATTTATCCATTTTTAGACAGAGGGGGAGGGAGGGAGAAAGAGAAGAAGAGAAACATCAATGTGTGGTTAACAGTCATGCACCCCCAGCCAAGGACCTGGCCCGCAACCTAGGCATGTGACCTGACTGGGAATCAAACCAGCAACACTTTGGTTCACAGGCCAGCATGCAATCCACTGAGCCACGCCAGCCAAAGCCTATGTGCAGATTTTTATATTGGCAAAAATTTTGAACTCCTTTGGGTAAATACCAAGGATCATTGGATCATATGGTAAGAGTATATTTAGTTTTATAGAACAGACAAAGAAATATCAAACCCACCAAGCTGTTTTCCAAAGTGGCTGTAACCATTCTGCAATCCCACCAGCAGTGGGTTTGCGTTCCTGCTGCTCCGCGCCCTCACCACCGTGTGATGTTGTCGGTGTTTTGGATGTTGGCCATTCTACTAGGTGTGTAGTGCTAGCCCATTGTTATTTTGGTTTTTGTTTTGCTGAAGATATACAATGTGGAACATCATTTCATTTGCTTATTTTCCATTTGTATATCTTCGTTGGTGTCTACTGAAGTATTCAGCACATTTTTTTAAATTGGGTTGTCTGTTTTCCTACTATTAAATTTAAAGAGTATCTTGTATATTTTAGATGAGTTCTTTGTCCGATGTGTGTTTTGCCAATATTCTCACCTAGTCTGTAGCCTGTTCTCTAATTTTTTGGATACTATGGAAAAGTTTTTTTTTTTAACTTCAGTGAAGTGTAGCTTATCAATTTTTTCTTTCATTATCATGTCTTTGGTGTTTCATCTAAAAAGGTGTCACCATACCAAGGTCATCTAGGTTTTCTCCTACGTAATCTGCTAGGAGATGTATAGTTTTGTATTTGAAGTCTAGGCCTCTGGTCCATTCTGAGATAATTTTTGTGAAGGGTGTGAGCTCTGTGTCTTAGATTCACTTTTCTGTATGTGAATGCACAGCCTGGGCCTTTGTTTCTCATTCATTATTTTCCTCATTGTTGGCTACAGCTTCTCTGTATAATCACTGGGTCTGCTTTCAGTTGTCTTTGCTTCATTTTTAACCTGCTTTGCACTTTACCTTAAAGCAGAACTCAGAGCTCCCAAGGAAACAACTTACCAAAAATTTGTCAGTTGAGTGTTATGGGCTGAACTGTGTCCTCGTAGGTGGATGTCCTAACCCCCAGGACCTCAGACTAGGACTGCATTTGGAGACAAGATCTTTAAATAAGTGATTACTTTAAAATGAGGTTATTAAGGTAGATGATAATACAGTATGACTGGCATCCCTGAAAGAGGAGATTAGGACACAGATACACAGGGAAGACCCTGTGAGGACACAAGGAGAAGACTACCACCTGCGGGTCAAGGAGAAAGGCCTCAGGGAAAAAAAAACACCTTGCTGACACTTTGATCTCAGACTTCCAGACTCTGGAATTATGAGAAAATAAATTTCTGTTGCTTAAGCCATTCCGTCTCTGATACTTTGTGATAGCTGCTCAAGAAAACTAATACATTTAGCCGTTTTAATTTTATATTCGCTACTAATGAGCAAGCATTGGCCTGAAGAATTGAAGGTATTCACTCCATTACTTAGTGGGCACATACTGTGTGCCAGGCTCCGTCCCGCTGATGGGCATACAGTGATGACTAGTGGCGACACCTGGGAGGCTTGCAAGCTTTCACAAAGAGATCATAGAAGGAAGGGATGATTATCACAAAGTGGAGGAAGTCAGCAATAAAACAGAGATACGCACAATGTGCTATGAGGATACAAAGGAGAGACATACAATCCAAAACATGCTGGAGAAAGTAAGGTATCAGGTAAGGCATCCAAGAGACATTTGTAACAATTACATTTTAAAGATCGAGTAGAATCGGCCAATGACCAAAGAGCTTTCTGTGAAACAAGGAACCATATTTGAAAACGCAAGGAGAGCTGCACCCAGTGCACTCAGGAAGACTGACTGCACCAACACCATGGGTACAGCATTGGATGGGAGTGGGCGCTAGGATCGGAAGCTGCAGGAGAAGCAGAGGGCAAGTCACGGTGCCTTGCAGATCATGCCTTTTGGTTGCAAGCAACAAAGCTGCAATACTCAGTTTAATTCCAAGAGATGGGGCTGTATTAGATTAGGTGGTAGAATGAAGGAGCAGAAAACATCTCATAATCCAAATGCTCAGGTCTCGCTGTAAAAGCAGAAAGTGGGTCGGCCTCCCGCAACAGCTCTAGGTTTACTATTATTTCAGTTACTTCACAAAACTCATCTCCTCTGCAATGCATATGTTACTCTTACTCCAGGGAATCACCGCACCTTAGATTTTTACTTTTCTTGGCTTTGGATGCTACTGTGACTAAATCTTCATCTTCTTCCCCACACACGTGGTGTCAGAAGTGTTGTGAGCACGGGAGTAGTGTGCGAGAAAAGGAGAGATACAGCAGGAAAGACTGGGTTTTCCCCTTTTCCCCAGCTCAGAACTAGTCACTCAGATAAGGGACACTGGAGGGAAAGGGAAGTTAATGAACATGTTCTGGGACATGTTGCATTTCATATGGTTGTGAGACAGTGCATTCGTCAGGGTAAGTAATGTAGCTTTAACTTTTATAGCTCAACCTCCCAAATCTCAGGGCCTTAACACAGTAAAAGTTAATTTCTTGGTCAGTGGTATTGAGATGGATGGTGACCTGCTCCATACAATCACTTAGGGCCTTATATGTTCAACATGTGCCTTCGAGGTCACCTTGGCAGTGTCCAGCACTACATGGAGGAGGAGAGAGACTGAAGAAAGCATACCTACTCCTAAGCACCCAAACCTCAAAGTAACACATCACCTTCAGTCACATTCTTTTGACAAGAACTAGTCTCTGAATGCAAGGGGATGGGGATTATGAGAGGAGGCTAGCAGTATGGTGGCTGTGTGTCTGAGGGGAAGTCACAGCTGTTATGCAGCCAGTCCCTGCCATGAATAGTTGAGTGGAGTTTTCAAAGGCACATGGAACATCCAGAGCAGATTTTAAGCTGAGGATGTGTTTGGAAGTCAATCAACTGGATCCCAGAGGAAGGGATGCAGCCAAACTCCAGGAACAGACTGAGACCTGAACTTGAAGGGCGCACCCTACTTATATCATCTCTTTCCCTTGGTTTCTCAGGCCACATGGTAAAAACATGACCTCTGATAGCTACCAGCCTCATGTGCTTCAGGTAGGCACATGTGAAACAAAAGACTAAATATAAATATCTTTTTGGTTCTAATTATAACATTTCTAGGTTTCTGATTGGTCACATGCCTATCCCCTGACCATTTAATTGGCAGAATCATGTCACAGGAGTCTGACCTCTAAGAGTCTCGTTAAACCATATGGCTGGGGAGAGACAGGAGTGTTACAGAACAAAAGGGGGCCCTGGTGTGATATACTATTACCAAAAGGAAGCCCCCAGGTTCGTTATGTCCACCGCCTTATATGAAAGACATCTCTCAATGCCAGAGATTCATGAAAAGGAAAGGAAATGTTTATTTAATTCTATAAAAATTAAAGTAATGACCTAATTTCTTCATCAAAATCCCAAAGTCCCTTAAAACACCCACAAACACACACAGTCCTTCCTTCCCCCTTTGCCCAGTCTGGGGTACCGTATCTCAAGAAAAGAAATAGAAGTCCTTGGCTCAGGCATCCCCTGGTTCTTCCCAGTAATCCATCTCAGCTGGTAGGCCCCCCTCGGTTCCTGGCACCATCAGCTGTGTCGCCTGGATCTTTGCTAAAGCCAAGTGGTGGTCCTTTCTGCACAATGGCTGTGGGAGTCCCCACTCAGCCAAAACCACATGGTTCTCCCTTCACAATGGCTGCAAGGAGGGGGGTCGCCACTCTGCCAAAGCCGAGTGGTGGTTCTCTGCTAAAGCTGAATGGTGATTCTCTCTCACAGGGCCCCAGGAGTTCCCATTCTGCTAAAGACCGAGTGGTTCTCTTTGCCAGGGCTCCAGCTGCATGGTTCTCTCCCTGCTCACTGACTGTGGGAGTCCCCAGTCTGGCAAAACCATGAGATTCCCTCTCTACTGCCCCAGCCGTGCCTCGGTTTAAATCCCCGAGCCAATCTTCCTCTGCAGCCACATTTCCGACTCCTCCCACAATTGGCTACACCTGCCAGCACTCTCCTATCCTTCCAGCTTTACTGGGCTGCCATCGTGGGTCTGGGCAGGTGCAGCCCCATGTCATGGAGACAATCTTCTCCAAGCTCCTGTAACTAAGGGGACCTGCCCCCCAGTTACATCTTGGTGGGGATGTTACTTCCATTCCCCTGGCTCAGAGCATGGGGAATGGAAGCTATTTAACATATCTATGTAACCAGTTAAAGGTTATAGATATGTTAAATGACCATGCTAGAGGTTAGCTGCAAAGCTGTTGCTATGCAAAACAGCTCTCAATGGCCCTGTTCCATTTGTCCCTTCCCCCAACCCACACCTGTGGTGGTGGAGGGTGAGGACATCCTAATATTTCCTGGACACCCTGAGTTCTGGGCCCAATTCCAAATCCCTATTTGGGGCCCCCCTCTTGGCTGCACCCTGTTACAGGAGGACCAAGCCCAACAGATGTGGGGAGGGTGGGGGAGATAATAAAGGGGTCAGGACAACCCAATAAGTAACAACTATAAATATTGATTAGAATAAGTATGGCAGCTGAAGCCTTGGAAAGAGGCAAATGATGGAAAAGAGACTATAATGGAAAATGTACCCCAGCTAGAACCCTAGAAAATATCAATACCTAAGTATTAGGGAGAGAAAGATAAGCCTGCAAAGAGGTTTACAAAAGAAGAACGTCGGGGGCATGTGATGCCCAAGTAGGAGAGAGGCTGAGGAAAAGGAGGGGCTTTTGCACAGAAGGCAAGTCAAACAGGGACAGAGGGAGTGAGGGCAAGGGTCAGAATCAATGTCAAGAGACCACAAGCTTTCCAAAGCTACTTTATAGCTACAACAAGGGTGAATCTTGGAAACATTACACTAAGTGAAAGGAGTCAAATACAAAAGACCACACACTGCATGATTTTATTTCTATGAAATTTCCAGAATGGGCAAATCCATAGGGACAAATGCTGGCTAGAGATCGCCAGGTGCTGTGCTGAAGAAGGAGGATGGAGAGGGACTGTTTAAGAGGTGTGGAGGTTTGTTGTGGGTGGAGGGTGGTGATGATAATGTTATGCAACTAGATCATGGTGATGGCGTGCAAGCTCATGAATACACTAAAAGCCACTGAATTGTATACTTTAAAATGACAACGAACTCACAACTATCAACAACTGAACCTAAAGTAATAAAAACAAAAACAAACTAAGCAAACAATGGGAATAGAATCACAGAAATGGAGATCACATGGAAGGTTATCGGTGGGGAGGAGAAGGGGGGAGAATGGGGGGAAAAGTACAGAGAATAAGTAGCATAAATGGTAGGTACAAAATAGACAGGGGGAGGTTAAGAACAGTATCATAAATGGAGACGCCAAAGAACTTATGTGTATGACCCATGGACATGAATTAAGTGGAAGATTGCTGGAGGGAAGGGGGTGCAGGATAGAGGCAGATAAAGGGAAGAAAAACGGGACAACTATAATAGCATAATCAATAAAATATACTTAAAATGTTAAACACTTAAAACGATGAATGTTATGTTATCTGAGTGTTCCCTCAATTTAAAAAAAAGCGAAGCTACAAAAGCAGGGCAAGTGATATGGCCTGGGATTGGGGTGGGGGCTCTTTTTTACGGGGGGAATCTTGAGTGTGTTCTGTGTGGATGGAAAGACACAATGAGGAGAGAGAAGTTAAATACTGAGAAGGGGATAATGCTGGGGTTCTGTCCCGACTGAAAGGGGATATTTAGGATGCATTGCATGAGCAGCAGGTTAAAGTTGGACTGAAGAAAAGACGCCTTTTCCATCAGGAACCACCAAGGAAAGAACGAATCCTGAAGCCACAGTGTTGGCAGGAGGAGGACAGTGGACGGAAGAAACCTCTCCACTTTTCTCCAAAAACGTATTGGGCTTTGGGGCCACCATTTTAGATCCATAGAATGTTACGATACTTTAGAGTTTATTTTTCTCAACTCTGTCATTAAGTAGGAAGTTTACATTACTTTCCCTGAATCATGGTTTTCCTTCACCCCCTGAGAACTTTGTCACTTAACTCTAAGAATCAGAAGGAAAAACGAGAGGGAGGAACTGTGGAGACAGTTGGGAATAACTGAGTCCCAGCTCCGTTACCTGCGGCACCTTGGTCGTGTTACTTGACTTCTCCGTCTCATTCTCACACACAAACTAGGAAAAATATCTACTTTCGAGTCCCACAGTTTCTAGCTAAAGAATAAGCAGATAGTAAGCTTTCGCCTCTCCCTTTTCCTCCTGTGCTCCAGCCTCACAACAGCTGAAACTTGCAGAAATCTGGCAACTGATAAGGGAGACAGCACAATGTTTTTGTTTGACACGTCTTTGTTTGGACAAAGATGTAAAGGGCAAAGCAACACAGCTCACAATACTGTAGGGCCTCAGGAATATAATGTCAGAGAGACAAAGCGAGCACGAAGACAGCTGATCTTAGAGAATTCCGCGTGATGAACAAATCAAAGAGGGGAGAAGTCAAAGGCTGATTTTCTGTGTGCCGTTCTGGGATATGCAGCGTGACATGCAGCGACCCACTAAGCAGCACAAAGCCTCTTAGAAGCAAGAGGGCATGTGATGACTATCCCCAGAGGCAGGGATTGGTATCAGGGATGCACGGCCCCCACATTGCCACGTGCGGCAGTGGGGAACAGCTGTTCAAAGAACTCCACAGTCCATCAACATGACCACAAAAGGCTGTTACAAAGGAGGAGGTGCTGCTGTGACAAGTGCCTTCTCTTGTGACATTTGTTGGCAGAGCAGCTGAAGAGTTGTCAGCTTAGAACAGCAATGCATCAAAAGATCTGCAGAGTCAATAGCACGATCCCAGAGCACTGTGTGTGTGAGACGCACACAACAACCAGAGCCCAGGAAAGATGACCGACAAAGACCATGCAGTTATGTTACATTCGGGATTGGGGAGGACTTGGCAATGAATGTGTTCCTTTATCTTGTGTAAACTGCATTTTTTGGTAAGTTGAATATTATAGGTGCTCCAGAGGAACCTATAATTTAGATACCCATTGGTACTATGCATCATTAACCGTAATCATTTTTTTTAAATTTTGGGTTTTGCTATGCCTAATGTATCAGTCAGTGTTTACTGGGTTTTGTGATGTAACAAACAAACCCCCAATCTCAGGAGCTTACAGTGAGGCATTATCCCTTGTTTACATTGTGTGTTGGATGTGAGTTGGCTATGACGCTGCTTCCCCATAATTTCTTCATTCTGGAGCCCAGGCTGAAGGAGCAGTCCCTATCTGGTACTGTACTTTCCTTGGCAGGCGAGGGGGAAAGTGACAGCGGAACAGTGTCATGCCTCTTACAGGTTCCGCTCACATACGAGGGCCACCCCTCCCATTCAAACTGCATTGATCAAAGCAAGTCACCTGGCCAAACCTGTGTCAACTAGGCAGGGAAATAGAATTGTTTTTAGACGGAGAGGGAGATAAGTAATTCAGAACAATATTAAAATGTATGATAACATCTTCCAAACGTGAGATACGCCTGCTTATACGTTTCTGTTACACGTTTTGAAACTGCACAAGCTTAGGTTAGACGACACTCTCCCTTGCTAAGAAAACCAGTCACAATGTAACAATACCTTGCCATTTCAGAAGAATAGCTCAAGGAAGACCTTTATGGCTCCTGAGAGGCAGGGTTAAATGACTAGTTCAATAAGTATTATTCCTACTAACCCATATATTATTTGATTAGGCAACCATCTTCAGGCAAATAAGAAAACCTAACCCCGTGTTAACAGGATGCAAAGGAAAACTATCACACGTGGAACTGAGAAATCTAAGAACAGGTACCATTTTATGCATAGCTAGGCTCACAGGCCCATAAGTATCTTGAGGATCCTGTCTCTTTGCCTCTCAGTGTTCTGGCACTTCCATCCAACCTATTCCCTTCATTCTTGGGCACGTTGCCCACCTCCATCGATTTTTGTGGTAAAGACGGCACTGACAGCTTTTTATTCTACCAATCTAGCAACCACAGTGAAAAAGGGGAATATCTTTCTAAAAGCTCTGGCAAAATTTCCCAGGAGGAGCCGTTTGGTTCAGCTTTCGCCTTGTGTCAACCACTGAAACCAGAACACAAAGTATTCTGAGGTCAGCCTTAGTCACCTGTCCATCGAAGCTGCTGGAGGTGGCGGGTGGGAGGACCACCTGGACCTCGCAGACGGAGCAGGATTGTCACAGAGATGACAAAGAGGTTGCTGACCAAGGAGATGCTGGGCAGAAAAACAAGCGCGCAAGGTCCCTCTGATACTCTCCCTGCTGACGTTTCTGGGCGAAGCTGTGTCTTACCTTGCTCAGCACGTGTCAGTCATGTCCCTCACTCTGTCTGCACAGGGAATCGGTCCAGTGCCACCAGCTCCTAACAGGCCAAAGAACTAACGTATAGCCAAATAATTCTACAATTCTACTCCTAATTTCCTAAAGTTCAAAAGGAAATCGGTGGAAAAGTACGACCTACTTTGCTCTAGTTATTAACATTTTACGTAAACACATCTTCCATACCCTCATCGGTACGTGATGAAACCACAGTTGTCTTATTTAACATAACCTCATTCCCATGTGAACAGGGAATAATGTAAATTATCCAAGGGTTTTTTTTTTCTTGCTACAATACCTTCAATGATTTATCCGGCCTAGATGTGAACAAATATTATAATTCATTGGCACAGACAAGAAATAAAGTATTTCTCTACTTCTCAATTATTCTGATTTAGATTTTTTTTTCCTTTTTGGCAAAGCCAACTGCTTTCCCCTGCAGAGTAAGCACAAAGCTATATGAATGACTTAAGACAGATACATTTTGCCAAAAGCTTTTCAGCAAACCAAACAATAAAACCCGATTCTGCATGGTGCTGAAGTTTCTCAGTGGAGGACGGAGAAGGAATTTGACCTTCACCCTCTGCAGAGCCTCTCCCATTTGTGACAGCCTTGTCCCTTTTCGGGGGAAAGTCTCTCAGCTCATCTTTGAGTCTCAAAGTCTCTTCCCATCAGCTTTGTTTACCCCTTCCTTGCAGAGGTTCTTCAAGTGAAATCAGAAATTAAGGTGTATCAGAATTAGGCAGGTGTTGCTACCTCGAGACTCGAATGTGCTTAAAATTCATCCTTGAAATGTTATACAACTATTTTTTTATAGCACTGGGTGCTTTTTTTTAAAGTTTCTAATTTGGTGTCTTGGGTGTTTTCTTCTTGTTTTTTCCTTTCAAGGGCACACTTCAAGTAGAAAAACTTTCTGGAAAAGTTACAAATATACTGCTGTTCCGATTTGCCCATTAAAGTTTCCACCTAGAACCGTTCTTGGATTCCTAACACCTTTGACTGTTTCTGGACTATCTTCTAACTCATCAGAATCTTTAGCTGGTGCTTTTGAAGTGGTCTGCTCTATCTAGAATTTTCACAAACAACTAAGAATTTCATACTTCAATGTTGATGAGTAATGTAATGGTTTTTATTGTGTTTTACTTTATTTTACATTAATCTGACATTATGTTTCTCTGGATTGGAAAATATTCTGCTGATACTTTTCTTTTTAAGAAAAACCAGAGCTTGACAGTAGTATAGTGATAAGAATAGAGTTTATGCAGGAACTATTGCAACAAGAGAGAAAAATCTCAGTACAGAACTGGCCTCAGATCTGAATACAATATGGACAAGTGAGGATTTCCAGCCAAGGGGGTGGAGGTGTCAGGGATGAAAAATTATTCTAAAGGGATATTTCTGGCTAAAGAGGCTTGAAAGGATTTTTTGCTGAAGGCAGATCAAATATCATCTAGGGGGTGTTGAGGAATGAGGAATTTAATCAGATGCAGAGAATCATTAGACATCAAAGGTGGAGGATTCTCGCTAAACTGGTTTAGCAACACTGAACTAAATCTGGGCTCTGCAAAGATGGGCACAATAGTCCCAATGTCAAGGCCTAATTGGCAAGGAGTTCATAGGAGCCTGACTAAGTTTTGGTTAAGGGGGAGTGTTTGTCAACAATCCCCTCCCACTGTCAACCACCAAGAATTGCAGACATTAAATCCCCAAGGCTGCTGAGCCAGTCCCTGCTGCCCATCATTCACTGCCTCCTCACTGCTGCCTTTCTACCCACCATTCTCTGGGGTGGAGCTGGCTGTGATGCCGAGTGCCTGTTCCATAAGTTTTGCTTTATTCCCCTTAGAGAACTCTGAATCTCTTGGTGTCAGGGATTATGCTTTGTCATCTCTGTTTCACCTGAAAATGCCAGAGTAGCTTCTCAACAAATGTTTCTTCATTTGAATGATTTCACTTTCCAGTAAAGTGTTCAGAGAATAAATCAAGGGTCCCTTTCAAACATCGGTTTTCCTTAGCTGACCAGTGTTCAGGAACCACCACCACACAGCCTCACTGGCCCACTGGTACAGGGGTGCAGTGTTTCAGCAGATGGCTTGGTGTCCTTTTGCTTCAGTTTCCTCATCTGTAAGTGAGAGAACCAGAGCACTCCGATCAGTATATTTCTACCATCTACTGCACGGGGCTATTTTAAATGTCAAAGAAATTACCTTGGTCAAAGGATTCGGTACCCCTGAAAATGCTATCATCATCTTTCCTAAAGGCACACAAGAACCTAAAACATCCACCCTCAAATTATATATTACACATAAGAGCTATAAGCTAGAAAAGCAGCATGGCCTCCTTCTGAAATCCTCATGGCCAGCTTCGAAACATGTAAATTGCAAGGAATACTATTTCCAAAAAGACGAGTCAGATCAGATATTTTGTGAACTGATTGTTTCACATTTTTGAAAAGAAAGATGCACTACAAGAGTTGCAAGCATATGAAACATCTTCCTCTCCATGAACTGGGGATAATTTACCCGAGATAGCAGGCGTCTTCTCGCAGACATGACACCCATGTGCTAGACTGAATCATTTCACAAATATCAGCCATGCCGAGGTCTTCAGGCCAGTCAATCTACCAGAGCACCAGCTTTCAGAGCATTGGCGGACCCCTAATTGATTTGCTATTTCTAAGAACATGTTCACCAATGTGCTCAGTCCACTCTGAGGTTTGATTTCACTAGTGCAGCAAAGATGTTTTGAACTAGCTCACCTTACTTCCCAAACTAAGCATGATCAAAGGGAAATTCTATACAGTTCTATACTATTACTTAAAGCTGTTGATGACCAATTAAATGGTCGATGATTAAACAAATCAATGATTAATTTAAACAAGGTTATAGTTTCATCTAACATTTATTCTAAAAGTGCGCTTCTTTCAGATCCTCTTTTCACCAGATACTTGGTTTTCAATATAAACCTGGTAGTGATAACACCTACAGTATTTATGATATGGTCTCTAGTTCACCAGGAATAAGGGCACATTTTTATGGTCCTTAATATTACATGCGTTGATTGGTATATTTTGGTCCTTTCACTTCTCTCTTAATTGTACACATTCCACAGAACCGAAAGACCATATTTCTTTGAGGGGGGAATGATGGCCTGTTTCATGTTAAGGTGAAATTCAGATTCCCCTTTAAAAAGCAAATTCTACCTTTCAGATGGCTGAATAGGCTGGTGCTCACAAAATCCCAGCTGGTTAAATTTAGAGCATTGGAAAAGATCCAATCCAAGAATAGTCTTTGGATTTAGGCCTGTAACATTTTTATTTGATAGTATATTGGAAAGGAAAAGAGGGAAAAAAGCAGTCATTTTAGGCTCTTGCCTCTTCACATGATCTTCTCCTATGATAGGCAAATGATAGCGGTGTTGCCTAAAAACCATCACTTCCCTTAAGTGATCTATTTTAACTGAATTACGCCAGGCTAAAGGGGCTTCTGCTTGCAAATATTTACACTGAAACTATCCTCTCTTGACTGTCTAAATGTCAACCACTTCTGTTTTTGGCTTTGCCCATTTTTGCAACGCCATGTTTGAGCGTTTGTCCTCCATGAAACGTGGTGGGGCCTGGGTGTCCGAGCCTCAGTGCTCACTGCTGCAGCATGGAACTTGTCTTGGACCATTTTCCCACTCACTTCCTGACTTCTGATTCATTCAGCTCTCGCACTGGCTCAGGATATAGGCTGCTGTCCATTTCTAACCCCAGTCTCCTGGTTGCCATTTCTGCAGATCCACTCACTTTATCAGTATGCCTCCAAATGTGCATCTAAATCACCTAGAATGGTGATGAAAATGCCTATTTCTGGGCCCCATCCCAGACTTAATGAATCAGAATCTGGGAGTGAGGCCTAGAGATTTGTATTCATAAACAACTTTCTCCCAAAGGATTCTGAAGTTTGAGGACTACTCTCTGCCCAGCCAGCCTTCTCTAATGATGGTGACTTCATAACCTCTGTGAACACTACAGCAAATGTTCACTGGCTCTGAGGCCGTGGTGGGAGCTATACCATTAACAAGGTGGGGGGAGATGCTCTCTTCTAGATGCTCTTTTTATGAAACCAAGCCTGTCAGAGTTTCTGCCTTCCTCAATACGTGTTCCACTAGGTCACTCTGCACATAAACATCCAGGCAGTTGCCCAGGGAAAAGCGGGCAGAGGATCACCTAGGCTATGCTTATGGGCCTGGCCTGGAAGTGGCCTCCGTCACTTCTGCCCATAGTCCTATAGCAAGAACTTGAGATTCTACCTTGATGCCTGGCAAGTGCTGGGAAAGGCAAGCTTCAAGCAGTGGTTTCCCAGCAACCACCATGCACTATGGATGTAGAGCACACCTCGGCTGGACCCCTGGCATCTCCTCTACTAAGTGCCAGCAGTGTAAAGAAATATGTTGTATGGTTCCACCACATACAGTGGAACATCAGGGGCCTATTACTCAAAGACTCTCAGTTCCAGAACTTCCTACCCAAGGAGGTAAGCCAGGATCCCCTCAAGGTTTATCTCTAGAACAATTTGAATAATCAATATTTTTTTCTTAACATTTCTGCCTGGCTGTCTTGAAACATAGCAGAGTTTATTAAATTTTGCAGATGAGCTTTATGAATACTATAACACATAAAAATTCATGGGTGGATCTTTCAATATGTTCCTGATATTAAAAAACAAAAAAGTTGTGTGTGTATATAGATATTGGGCTGGCCAAAAATTGTGCTTGTTTTTTTTTCTGTGCAATGACCCTAGTAGCACTTAGTTGTCTTTAACTTCATTTGAAACAATTACATTAGATTGTATTGTGACAGTTGTCATATCAGTGTGCATTAAAAAACTTATCAAAATTGGTGATTTTTGTGCAGCCATTATTATATTGAAGATGGAAGAAGATATGCAACATTTTTGGCATGGTATGCTTTTTATTATTTCAAAAAAACTGGGCAGTGAATAGAGCAGGTGCTGTGACTGATGGAACAAAAGTGGTTTGTGAAGTTTCATGCTGGAGATTTCTCCTGGATGATGCTCCATGTTTGGGTAGACCAGTTGAAGTTGATAATGATCAAATCAAGACATTAATTGAGGCCAATAGATATTACACCATGTGGGAGACAGCTGACATACTCAAAATATCCAAATCGATGAAGTTATTGGTGAAAATGAAAAATGTATCTTTTATTTTACAGAAAAAAAACATAGGAACTTTTTGGCCAACCCAATATATATTTGTGTAAGTGTATATACATATAGTTGTGTATGTGTATATATGTATGTATAGATATATGTCTATATGTATATATACACATATACACTGGGATAGGCTGAAATAGGTTTACAGTTGTAAGTATGTGAAACCGAGTTTGTTCTTGTATTATTTATTAATTATTGTATTATTTATTTGTATTGCAACTGTAAACCTACTTTTTCCCACCCTTGTATATATACACACTAATCATATATTGTGTGTTCTTAAGTGTACACATTCACATATGTACATTACATATATATCTGCAACTGAGTTTTGGGGGGTGTGTATTTGTGTATGCACTGACATACAACATATTGCAGTGGCAGATATATTTTTCATGAACATAAAACATTGTTTTGTGTCTATTTTATTACTAACGTGACATAAGTTGTATCAGCCCAAGAAAAATTAGGGACTCTGTGGCCAAGTCAGCATAAAGATGATATGAATTCTTTCCTGTGCCCTTTGAGGCTTATGTCTCACTATTCTATTTCTCTCAGATAAAACCCAAAGGAGGAAGTCAGCAAAGTTTAAAAAATGGCACTCTAGCTTAAACACTACCTGTTACACTCAACAGTTGTAAAGGTCATATTATTTTAACAGGCATAGGACTACTCTGAAGTTTAACAATGTCTTTGAAGTTTTCAACCTGAAATGAGCCATGACTTGTAACTTTATGCTTGCACTGATTTGTCAGTAGTTTTCTCAGAAATCTTTCAGACTCAGAATGCATTCGTTTTGCTTTTCTTCATTTATTAATCAACTGTTTAACAACTATTCATTGAGCAACTACCAGGTGAAAGACAGTGGTAAGCACTAAGGAGACAATAATGAACAATAACAAGGTGAAGAGTAGGGTGTAAACAGAGTGAAGTTACGGAGAGTGGCAGGACTATTATTATAGAGCATGGCTGGGAACGGCCTTCTGAGCTGTGGACCTCTGAGCAGAGACTCCGGTGAAGGGCAGGAGTGTGCCACGTGGAAGTCCATAAGAAATGTGCATCAGGCAGAGGTAATAGAAAGTGCGGATGCTCTTATGGAAGAGTGTAACTCAGATGAGAAATCTCTAACATGTGCACATATTCAAAAATTCCCCCATACAACCTCGAATAACTATTTCACCAAACAGCATCATCTTTCTTAGAAAAAGGATCAACTACATACTTGTATTTGTCTGTTCTAATAAAATGGTCTATTAGGAATTGTGTTCAACTGCAAAGAAACAGAAACATAAAAAACGGGAGCTTAAACCAAGTAGGGCATTTTGTTTCTTTCATGACAATGAAGTCAGGGAGTGGATAATGGAGGGGCCGGTGCACGGACTCCATCATACATCAAGGTTCCAGCTTCCTACCTTTTTTGCCTTTCCATTCTTTGTGCATGGGTTTCACCTTCAAGTTTACCTCGTGGTCACAATATGGCCACTGAAGCTCTAGGCATTGTATCTGCATTCCAGGTAGGAAAGAAAGGAAAATGAGCCCTTTGTATCTGAATCTCCTCCCCAGATCCCTACCTTTACTGCAGACTTCTGAGAAACTTCCCCACAAGTCTCACCTAACAGCTTCCATATACCTGTCTCTAGTCAGTTGGGGCATATGGCCCCTTTATCCTCGAGGAAGGTTAGGAAATATGTTTATACTTGAATACACTGCAGTCCTCAAGAAGATTCGAGGTTTATAAGGATGAAGGGGGGAATCAATATCATTAGATCACTAAACCAACAAACCATGGCTTCAGTTACAAGAGGAAGACATAGAATTTCCGTTCTACAGTCAAATATGTGAGACTGAAGTCCTATCATTCTGTCAATTATTTGTCCTCCCTAGGTTACACAATACCTCTCTCAGTATGTGTATTCATTCATCACTTACTCTTTATCTCTTTTTTCTTTCAGTCTCTGCACATATCTCATCATTCGTAATCTCTTCAGGCTGCTATAATCCCTGAGGAGGTCTATAAATAGCATCCCTCTTTCCTGAATTGAGAAATAAAAAAGCACAGTAGCAGATGGAAGCCAGTATCATTTTGTTACTCATAGATACCAAGTTAGAGGGCATCGTTTCAGGTTCATCAGCCAGTGGCTAATACTAAACCCCAAAATAGTACAGGCTTTTCTATCCAAAATACTAGACTCCTCCTACAGAAACCACTCACTCCCAATAGTCCAACATGCTCAGCTATTTTTCACACATATAACCATCCAATAAGCTACTCCATCACTCAGTGGCAGAGTATTGCAATGTCACCTCCATCTGGAAAGAAACCTGAGGCGTGGGGAAGAAGTTCTCCCAACTCTCATGGTCTCTGGCCCACTGATGGCTCCGGCAGTCATGCCTCTCAGAATTCACACTCTGTCTATCCCCTCCCCCTAGACTCTGCTTGAACCCAAAGAATGCATCGGCCCTCAGCCTAACTCTTAAAAAGGTCACTTGCTGCTTAGATTGCTGTCTTGAGACCTGTGGGCCAGCTACCCTGCTGGAAAGGCCACATGGAAAGGCCACTTAGAGAGGAAGAGGCCCTGGGATGACAGAAACAGAGGAGAGGTCCCCCAGCCCCAGGGTCCAGCTAAGCCCAGCTCCCTACTGATTCACCTGCTTCACTGCAGGCACAGGGGTGGCCACCAGCACAGCATCATGGACAGAGCTGCCCAGGCAAGTGAGCTTAGATAGCAAGATGGGAGCAAATAAAATCATGGTTGTTTTAAATTACTCAGTTCTGGGGAGATCTGATACAGAATAATCAATATTCAAAGCAATTAAATACTGCTATTTCTTCTTCCATGGTTATTTTTCAGTCTCCTTCTTATCTCGTCTCAACTTCAGTATATTTTACTGAACTTAACAATATTGGCAAGTTTCAATAAATAGTAGCCATTATTATGGAAGTCCTTTGTAAATGGCAAGTGTAAGCGTAAATATTCAGAGTAGTAACCATTTCCAGCACTGGTTACTGCTAGCCACTTTTTCGAAACTCTAAAATGATACCTAGTCTTCCTAGTGATCTAAAATTGGCATCGTCACGTCTGGTTCTGTCAGTTGTGGGCCTCCTCTGTTTTGGTGTAGCACCAGGCTGCTCTTTCTCATCTGCTTCCTCTTGGAAGTTCTTGTGAGTGCTGTTCCTGCTCCATACTATGAACCGCCTTTTTTTTTAACATTTTTTTATTGCTGTTCAAATACAGTTGTCTCCATTTTCCCCCTACATCCCCCCCCAACCCCAGCTATCCCCACTTCCCTCCCTGATCCTACCCCTCTTTGGTTCTGTCCATGTGTCCTTTATACAAGTTCCTGAAAACCCTCCAATGAAGGGAAAAGGGGGAACGGTTTTCATGAACTGCCTTCTTATCAATACTGTGTTTTTCTTTCTTTTTTACCTTTTAAAATTTTTTATTGATTGATTGCTTTCATTTTTTAGATATATTTTATTGATTATGCCATTATAGTTGTCCCATTTTTTTCTCCCTTTTATTCCCCTCCACCCTGTGCACCCCCTCCCACCAGCATTTTCCCCACTTAGTTCATGTCCATGGGTCATACATATGAGTTCTTTGGCTTCTCCATTTCCTATACTATTCTTAACCTCCCCCTGTCTATTTTGTACCTACTATTTATGCTACTTATTCTCTGTACTTTTTCTCCCATTCTCTCCCCCTCCCCACTGATAACCCTGCAAATGATCTCCATATCTATGATTCTGTTCCTGTTCTAGTTGTTTGCTTAGTTTGTTTTTGTTTTGTTTTTAGGTTCAGTTGTTGATAGTTGAGATTTTCTTGTCATTTTACTATTCATATTTTTGTTCTTTCTAGATAAATCCCTTTAATATTTCATATAATAAGGACATGGTGATGATGAACTCCTTTAACTTGACATTATCTGGGAAGCACTTTATCTGCCCTTCCATTCTAAATGATAGCTTTGCTGAATAGAGTAATCTTGGATGTAAGTCCTTGCTTTTCATGACTTTGAATACTTCTTTCCAGGCCTTTCTGGCCTGTACTATTTCTTTTGAGAAATCAGGGGCTAGTCTTATGGGAACTCCTTTGTAGGTAACTCTCTCTTTTCTCTCGCTGCTTTTAAAATGCTCTCCTTATCTTCAATCTTGTGTAATGTAATTATGATGTGCCTTGGTGTGTGCTCCCTTGGGTCCAACTTCTCTGGAACTCTCAGTTTCCTAGACTTCCTGAAAGTCTATTTCCTTTGCAAGAATGGGAAAGTTCTTTTCATTATTTTTTCAAATGTTTTCAATTTCTTGCTCTTCCTCTTCTCCTCCTGGCACCCCTATGATTTGGATGTTGGAATGTTTAAAGTTGTCCCGGTGGTTCCTAAGCTTCTCCTCATGTTTTTGAATTCTTGTTTCTTTATTCTATTCTGGTTGAATCTTTATTTCTTCCTTCTGATCCAAACTATTGATTTGAGTCCTGATTTCCTTCCCATTCCTGTTGGTTCCCTGTATATTTTTCTTTATTTCACTTTGCATAGCCTTCATTTCCCCCTCTATTTTACTGCCATACTCAACCATTTCTGTGAGCATCCTGATTACTAGTGTTTTAAACTCTGCATCTGACAAGTTGGCTGTCTTTTTATCACTTAGTTCTTTTTCTGGAGTTTTGACCTGTTCTTTCATTTGGCCCATATTTCTTTGTCTCAGCGTACCTGTTACTTTGTAAGGGGCAGAGCCTTAGGTATTCACCAGAACAGGGCAACCCATGCCACTGTGTTGAGTTGCTGCATGTGGGTGAGGGAACAATGCCCCTTGCTCAGCACTCTTCCCACTTTCAGTCATTTCCTTCACTACCCATAAGGTTTTTCATATTCTGATTCTCTTTCTTCCCATTCTCCTGTTTCTAAATACCAGACTCTAGCAACTGAGCCCTAAGTGCTGGTATTCCTATGACCTAATATTTCCTAGACATGTATTTGCATGCAGTGGTCATAGGCATTTGTTAGTGTATCACCTAAACCTGATGGTAATATGCAAAGTTGAAAGCCAGGGTTTCCCCCACTTTTGCATTTGCTAGTGTTCACCCTCAGGCACCCAGCTGCAAGCACAGGAACCACCTGCAATTATCTTCATGCAAGTTGTAGCCTCTGAGCCCCAGTCAATTTTCATATGATGGCATGTCAAAGATAGGATGAGTTTAGGAACTATAATAAATTTTCAGAAGATTGGATTACCCGTTTTCTAGGTTAATTAGTCCTGGATTCACTCTGGGCTGGAAGAGAAACAGGAGGCCCAGTACTTAAAGCCCACAGTAATTTTATGGACCCATGGAAATATTTTATTTTTACTTCTCCCATTCAGAAGAACTGAGGCTGAGGGGAAATAATAATATATAATGTTAAAATATTCATCTGCATGCCAAGGCAGTAGTCAAATATAGTTTTAAATATTCTATGGAGGTAGAAACCCACAAAGGTAAAAGTGCCTAGAGCCCATGAAAGTCATAATATGGTATAAGATTTTTTAGGCTGTTTTTAAAATTTAGAAAGCATTAGACTTTCCTGTGCTTTCTTTTTTTTTTTAATGGATTCTCATCCACAATAGCAGTGATTCTGCTAAGCAAGGCTAGAATAAATCTCAGGAATCTGCATTCTTAACAAGCAATTTAGTAGAATGTAGGTAATTCTACTACAGACTGAATTAGAAAAAAACTAACGTGAAACCAGGATAATGAATGTTTTTACAGCTAAGGAGTAGAGCGGTAGGACAAATAAGGCCCGAGTATATTGCTTTTTGTTATAACTTTTCTGCCTTCATGGTTTGTTCTCACTGCATAGATGTGGCAAGTATCAAGCTATTGGCTCCATGGTCAGCAGCATACCTGTGCTCCCTTGAAATTCTCCTATCTGTGTGTAGATGATTCAGCAGGGAGGAGCACGATTTAGTGACTACAAGAAAATCACTTACAAACTAAATATATCAGGTTAACCTTGAAAACAGTTGGGATTCCTGTGCATTATACAAATTGTAGCTGGGCCTGTGTACAAATGGAACCAGTTGGGGAGATGATTGAAATACTAAAAAAAATAAATAAATAGAAATAAATTAAAAATTCAGGTTTCAAAATCAGAAGTTAGAAAGGTTTTTTAATGTTAACTTTGAATCACTTTAGATGCTTTTGTTTCCCTGAAAATATAGTGAAATTAAGATGTTCAAGGCAAAGAAAAAATAAGAAATAGTTGAGTTGGAATGACTGATGTTCAGATTAGCCACCTGTGGCCCCTGTACCTACTGGATGAGTCAAAAGCACCTTAAGGATGGACTGTTCTCCTTATATAAGTACTTGGGATCTCCCTTTGATTTCCAATTTGTGGTAAGGTGTGTAACAGCAATGTATCTATCGCAGGTTTGGGGGAGCTAATACTAAGTTCAGTCAGATTGCACAGCAAAAGTAGGTTCTGGCCAAGCTAATTATACAAAGGCCAGTAAATTTTTCTTTAATTAAGATGAATTGAATAACCATGGCTGAGTAGCTCAGATGGTTAGAGCATTGTCCCAATATGCCAAGGCTTAGGTTCAATCCCTGGTCAGGGCACTTGCAAGAAGCAAAAGTGAATACAAAAATAAGTGGAACAATGAAGCAATGTTTCTCTCTCTTTCCCTTCCTCTCCCTCTCTCTAAAATCAATCAATACATTTTTCTCTAAGAAGATAAACTGAACAGCCACCAAAGAATTTGTTCAGGAGGTGGGGCCTGAACAAAACCTGAAATCTGACCCCATTCCAAGTAGTGACGTCCCCCCTCAGAGAGGACCATGATGCGTTCTCCAGCGTGAACTGGAGTTATTGGTTATTCCCTCCAAGTCCTAGGAAATACAATTGTGTTTCATGATTGCAAAGTGCCTCATAACACTCATTATTTTATCTTCACAACAAGCGTATTGGGCAGCCTGGGGATGTGATTCCCATTTTACACAGGAGGAAACAATCAGAGGGAGATTAAGTAATTCACCCAATGTTCCAGAATGAAAGAGGGTAGACAAGTCCAATTTTAAGCTGTGAATTTCCAGCACATCATTTAGCTCATTGCCTTGCTTGCTTAAAATCCCAAAATACATTTGACTGGTCTGAACATTTAGAAAGATATCATAATTAGTTAAATTAAAGATGTCTTGATGGACTTGGATGCTATTTCTTGTCTGCCCCCATCCCCCTGGACATGTTCCGTGAAATTTCTTTTCTCAAGGACAGTGTTGATTTAATTGGAAAGAATCATGCTCTCATTTCCTATTTTGGCTACTGCAGTACCCCAGCCATATGCACAGTGGCCATCTGGAAAAATCCACTCCTAACTTCAGGGAGTATTACATCAGTTTGCCCTGAAACTGTTTACCCGCTGGCTCTGCTCTTCGTTTTTCAGAAGCGGTGGAACTTCTACTTGGGTTTACTTGAGATTCTGCCTAATAACCAAAACAAACAGTGGAACATAAGCCTCCACGGAGAATCTGAGCGATATGCAGACAATGCTCTCCCAGTGCTGCCCTATAATTTGTTCCTTTTTTGCCAGTTTTTGTTTTTTCATAAAGAGTTGTTTAATTCAGCTTTTATTCAATGTGTTCATGACTACAAGGCTTGTTTTTTTTTTCTTTCCTTTTTTTTTCAGACTAAGAAATACTCAGAGGTATAATCAGGTCTTTCCACAGTATTTAATTAGCCATAATTAAAAGACATCTACACAAAGCACAGTGTTTTCAAAGTCTTTTCTTCTGTTACACTGCTAATGAATTAAGAAATTAACTGGCATTGTGAGTAACAATAGGAAATGTCAATGAGAAAATTTTAACTGTCCTATAAAATTATCCTTTTTTGTAGATCATGCTCTGTCACTGTACTAAATTCAATGTCATTCCCAATCACTAAAAGAAGAAAAAAAAAGGCAAAGCATAAGAATTGGGAGAGAAAGCAGAGAAAGGAATAAGGAATGTTCTATTGATCTATATTCTAGTAAGATTATTTTAAATGATCAACTCTCCAAGATATGATATTAGATTTGGGAGAGTTTTTAAATCTCCAAATCTCTTACAGATGGTGGGTAGGGGGTGGCAGGCAGGAGATAGCAAGGAGTATCAGGAAGAAAATGAACTTATTTTCATAACTATCTGATTTCATTGCTTAATAATATATGTGGAAATATTATACCTATGATTAACCCTAGCAGCAATAACAAGGTCTCATAAAGAACAGTTAAATAAAAATTTGGAAAATATTACCTCATGGAAGTCTCTAGTCTTTGAGAAGGCTATTTTCCACGGACATATTTAAACTTTATACTTGAACTTCAAATAGTTTAAAATGATTTTTGCTTGCACAAAAACCAGAAATGAAATATAACAAATTTCTATTATTTAGATATAATGTAGAACATATATAAAGGACCCACGGACAAAGACAAAGGGGGGAAGGATGGAAGGTAGGAGGTAGGGATGGGAGGGCAGGGGAAAGTGGTGGTGGGAAAATGGAGACAACTGTATTCAAACAACAATAAAAAAAGAAAAAAATAAATAATGTAGGTTCCACAACAGCAAAGTTTAAAATATATTAATTATTCATTTAGTTGAATATTATGCTTATAAAAATATTTTTGAAGACTATATAATGAGAGAGAAGGACTTATGATACAATCTTCTGTGGAAACAAAATATAAAACTATATTATCCAAATTTTTATAATGTATATATAAGTGCATAAAAAGAATAGAAATGCATTAATAAGCATTTTAATAAGCAATATTAATAAGCTTATAACTGAGTAATTGAAATAACAGAGATTTTTCCACTAATTTTTATAAAGTGCTCTACAAAGAAAATGTCCTATTTTATGATTAAAAAAATATAAAGTTGACTTTATAAAACAAGGTCAAGATCAATATGTTTCTTTGAAAGAACAAGCACTCAAGCAGACATATAACTTTAAATTTAGACTTCTGTCATAATTAAATGTAACTAAAAATATTTATAAATTTAATCAGTGTATCTGAAAGGCTTTAATGATCCTATAGTCATATCATAGACATTTTAGCAGTGTTAAGGAATTCTTTAATAAATCTATAAAGACAAATGCCATTAGCTATCCAACATAATTGAAGAGAGTTTAATTTCAATTTGAACTTTATTTGGAGTCCTTAATTCTATGCTAAACAACTTGGAAATCCACTAATTATTGAATCAGATAGCATAATGATTGCAGAAATAAAGATTAATAATCATTAGTAATCATTTTCACACATATTACTATATTTGACCTTGATGTTTGTAAGCAAGAATAATGCTTCCTGATCGGGGATACAGAGGAATTTATTAGAGCTAAAGTAATGGAGTTTCCAGTGTCTCTTGGCCAGTCAGAGATGGAACCAGGTCTTTGACCCTGTACCTCTGATTTCTAATCCTGGACCAAAATTCAGAAGTTTGTGACAATGTCCCATGCTGGCACCCTAAAATAATCACTCTTTCTCTTGTCTACTGATGTGATTCTGCCAAAACTGTTTGCTCTCAAAGTTACCTCTAACATCATCTGTAACTGGTGAGTTTGATAGCAACACACACTTCCGGGGAACCGCCGTGGAGACCCAGTCATGAGCCCAAAGTGGGCTCAGATTTCCACTAGATGGCTTGTAGCCTGCTTCTCCTCTGGTGAATGGGTTGCAGAAAATTTGCAGCTATTTGTGACATTTTTCAGTGCAATTAAAACAAAATCTTAGACATTACATTCACACTGCATTAAAAGCTCATTAATGTAAGGGTTTCAGTTATGAATGCTAGAGTTACTTCTGTCTTATTAAAACTGTAGGAATGACCTCTGAACTCCCCAGTTTGGAAGATGAAGATAATACTGACTCCCCCTCTTCTTTCACTCCACCTTTCCCTTTCCATTTTTTGTAACTGCCATTAGTACTTGTACATGATCAAAGTTGGTAATATTTACTGTCTGTCAATCAAACTTTGTTTATAGAGTGATTCTAAATGATGCGACTATAAATAGAGTAACATTATAAATGACAACATAAATTTTTTTCACAAAACCAAGTAGTTTACTCTAATCACATTCCTCTTCCTATTTAACTAGTGAATGTTTGTTTTAATATGAGATTTTCCTATTTCCTTTTTCTCATAAAATTCTTTGGCTTTTCTTCTAATACTTCCATGGATTTCTCTTTAAGCTTGTAATCATTTTTAACTTCCAAGAGATCTTTCAAGTTTCCTGATTTTACTTTTTATATAATATACTGTTCTTTTACTGAGAAAAATTACTTTTTCTCAACTCTACTTGAGAATTTAATGTGATTTTGGAAGTTCCAACCTGTTTCCTAAAAGAGTACTATTTTCTCAAAGATTTTTCTTTCTTTTCTTTCTTCTTTTCTTCCTTCCTCCCTCCCTCCTTTCCTGGCCTTGCTCTTTCATTTTCTGTGCATAGCCACTCACAGGATCCCTGCCTCCTCTTTGAATCACTGTGTGGCAAATTTTCACAGTGTCCCAGAATTTCCCCATGAGACTGAGCCCCAGCTGTGCACAGGCTTCTACTGGCTCCTCCCCTTCCTGGTCACACTTCCTCACTTTCCCACTAGGATTTGTAGATATTACCTCCCAAATAAACCACTTGCCTCTAAATGAAGACAGTGAATTTTCTGAAGTGTGTTGGATCTTTGACTGCCCATTCATGCTAAATGTGAAGCAACTAAATCAATGGTGACACAGCATTCATTTTCTTGGAAGATTCCTGCTTAACCAACTTTGGAGATTTTGCTCTTTAGCAGTAATACCATTACTATCTGTCAGCCTCTAGTTTTTAAAACACTTCCCATTTCCTCCCAAGACAGTGGACGTAACCATCTTAACTCCTGGATGCTGCAGATTTGGATGGGGGAGGGAAGGTAGTCAAGTAAAGGGGGATACAACTGATTTGAAGACAACCTGGCTGTTATCCCCATCTTCACTGTCTCCTCTACTGGTGTCCCAGAGAGCACAGAGACTCTCTGCTTGGCTATGCCCCCTTATTGCAAAATTGCAACAATAGCTTTCTCCTCTCCACCTCGCAGCTCATTTTTCTAAGAAGTTCTTGAAATTTTCTGCTGATGATAGATCCCCTCCAATTCTCTTCATGATGCAGAACTTAGACATGTTTACATCAATCACTTTATGATCGATTTAAGGATGACCTCTTGAAATAAAGGAAACAACTGCATGTGATCAGAGGGCCATGTTAAAAAGGAAGCTAACTGTTCTATTTCTGAAATAAAGAACAAACTAACAGTAACCTCCAGGGGAGGGGGGAGGGGGATAATGGGGGAAACAGGGGAAGGGCCATCAAGGAACACGTATAAAGGACACATGGACAAAGCCAAACAGGGTAGGTTTGAGGTTGGGAGGTAGGGATGGGTGGGGTGGGGGGCAAAAATGGAAACAATTGTACTTGAACAACAATAAAAATGATAATAAGAATAAAAAATAAAGCTGCCAGCAAAATGTACTTTTAACTTATGTAACTATGAATTATTAAAATAACATCCTATTTGCAACTAGAGGATTATAAAATATACACAATTTTGGTGCAGAAGGCACCTGGCTCAATTGTAATGGGCCTTACTTTTTAGTTAAAACTCTATTATATCCCAAGCTTCATTATAATTTTATTTTGTCTCTTTCCAAAGTCAGAAAGTCAAGCAATACTTATTCTAGAACCTTCCAAATCCTAACAAATCATTAATGGGAACCAGATGCAACCAGAATTGACCACTAGAGATTGTGATGATTGTTTAGATTTGTACTTCCAGGTTCTCTGTGACTCTGCTGAAATGTGTAGAAACTATCATTTATTCCACTTACGCTCTAGGTCTTTTGAATTAAGTATTTGATTCATTCACACATTACCTAATTTCTCTTTTTTAATTTTTTTTAGTGTTTTTCAAGTACAGTTTTCTGTCTTTTCCCCCTACCTCTCCCCACCACCCCAACCCTCCCCACCTCCCTCCCCCATTCTAATTTCTCTTTTTGGAGCTGCTTTCTGTTAGTTCTAGAAAGTCTAAGAAAATTACATTATTTCCAGTTTCCCTTCCACATTCTATCCTCCAATTTTCTCCTCTACCTAAAAAGAGACCTTATGTGGTAAATTAACTTACTCCTAGTTTTCCTGCCCACAGTTCTGGGAGGACTTGCTGAATGTAATGCAATGTAATGTAATGTAATGTATTGTAATGTAATGTAAGACACTGAAGGAGAGGTTAACCTTACTCGGGACCATTACTGACACTTGTACACACATTCTAACGGCTCCTGCAGTCAGCTAGAGTCACATCTTCAACATTTAACCATGGACCCACAGGGTGCTTTCTGTGGCATGTTCTCATTTCCTAACAGATAACCACTGAATAAATACGTGAATCCTAGATTAGCTCTACACCTTGACTCACGCAATAGGTAGAGTAAGGACTCCTCTAAAGATGTCCCCATCCTAACCCTCAGAACCTATGAATATGTTACTTCCCATGACAAACTGTTGTCTACAAATGTTATTAAGGTCATCAATCTTGAGATGAGATGAATATCCTGGACTATGCAGGTGGACCCAATCTAAACATATTAGTCTTAAAAGCAGAGAACCTTTCCAAGCTAAGGTCCTAGAGGTGGAAGAGATCCTGCCAGCTTTGACATGGAGGAAGGGGGCATGACCCAAGGAATTCAGGTGGTGTCTAGAAGGTGAAAAAGGCAAAGAAATAAATTCTCCCCTAGATCCTCCAGAAGGAAATGCAACCCTGCTCACTTGGATTTTAGCCTAGTGTGACAAACTTGTAACCTACAGAAGTGCAATTTAATATATTTGTGTTGTTGTAAGTCATGATGTCAGTGGTAATTTGTTATGCAGCAATAGAAAATAATATGGCCTCTATGCCTAAAATACCCTCACTTTTGTTTCTGCTTGTTAAGAAATCTGTCCATCTTCCAGCACCCACCTTAAGTTCCACTTTCACATGAACCCTTTCATATCCTCCCCCAAATGAACTGACCTTCCCTTTTTGTAAATGTTCATGGCCTGTTATGATGGGTTACTGTGCATATGTAAAGTGATGAAGAAATAAAGACTTAGCCCTGGCTGGCATAGCTCAGTGGATTGAGTGCGGGCTGGGAACCAAAGTGTCCCAGGTTCGATTCCCAGCCAGGGTACATGCCTGGGTTGCAGGCCATAACCCCCAGCAACCGCACATTGAAGTTTCTCTGTCTCTCTCTCTCTCTATCTCCCTCCTTTCCCTCTCTTAAAATAAATAAATAAATAAATAAATAAATAAATAAATAAATAAAACCTTAAAAAAAAAAGAAATAAAAACTTATAACCACACTGCTATGAACTGAATTCTGTCCCCCTCAAATTCATATGTTAAAGACTTAATCCCCAGGGTGACTGTATTTGAAGATAAGGTCATGAGAGGGTATTCAATGTTAAATGTGGCCATAACAGTAGAGCTCTAATCTGATAGAAGAAGAAGGAGGGTGAGAAAAAGAACAAGGAGAAGAAGGGGGAGAGAGAGAGGAAGGGAGAGAGAGGGAAAGGGATAGGGAGGGAGAAGGGAGAAAGAAAGGGAGAGAGGGGGAGAGGAAGGGAGGGAGAGAGAACCTGCCTGCAATGAGAGAACACTGCTAGAAGCTGGAAAGAGAACCCCCACCAGAAACCTCATCAGCCAGCACTTTGATCTCAGACTGTCCAGCTCCAAAAGTGTGAGAAATAAATTTCTGTTCTTTAAAACACCCAGTCTATGGTATTGTGTCAAGGCAACCCAAACAGACCAATACACACATCTGGAAAAGAAATTACAATACATTTCTCCATAAGAGGTATATAATCTCATGAAATCCTACATTATTTAAACTAAAAGTACAAAGAAGGATGTTGCATTGAATTTGATATATATGCACACATTGGGCTTTCTCCCAAGGGGTAATGAACTTAATCTTTGCCATCTGTGTTTCTCTTTTTGAGCCATGGTATTTTTAAACTCTCCCTCTCTCACAATTAAGATCAAAGGGACCATCCATTTCATTTGATATCATTTGATTATAGTCTTGATTTCATTTGATTATGGTTGTAGGTAGTGTGTATGAGAAGGATTAAAATGTTTTGTTTTGTTTTTTTCTTTTCCCAACAAATTAGTTGGGAAGCTACCTGCTCAAGCAAAAATCGGTCAGTGGGTCTTTTGTTTGCTATGCTTACCCTATCTTCATTCACTACTGTGATGTGATGAAAATCATCTGCGTACATTTGAAATTGATCACTATTACTTCCTAAGTATTATTTTATCAATGTGACAGGTGTCTGCTGATGAATTATAGGGTTTATACTACAAACCAAGGACTAGTGCTATCAGGTCAAAATAAAAAAATTCAAGATGCAATGTATTAAATTCAACATCCAAGCATTGCAAATCTAAGGGCTGTCAAAAGGAGTAGTCTCCCCACACAACAGTGATAGACTGCAAGAAGAATGTATAATGTGAATGTAACTGGAAACTGAATCATTTATGACTTTATATATTATGGTTGGCATGATAAATTATAGATAGAAGTAAAATGATCATATAAACTACATTGTCTAAGTGAAATATGTGCTAGAAAATTCCCCCTGAAACGTCAATGGTTTTCTAGACTGACTCCTTACAGAATCCACTGAAACTCAGGTCATGTGCAAAGTTGAATGTTTATAGAACTCACTGTAGTAGTAATCCAACTATAATGAGTGAACAAAGGCAGAAAACCCTATTGAAAAAGGAAGCCTGCATCTTGGTTATTAATATCATTTAGATTAAAAAATTATTGCACAGCTACAAACAAGCCTTATGACTGTCATAGTACTTATGGTAACATTTTATAAATTAATGTCAGTTCAGTCAAACTAGTGATTCCTTTAAGGTCAAGGAGAATCAGCAGTGGCTCTCCAGTCATTATGTACACTAGACCTTTAACCTGACCTTCAAGTTTTACTTTCATTATTTTGAAATTCAGTCAACCTTCCAAATCAAGATTGTCCAACAATATGCAAGCTGGGCTAATGGCTTTGAGAACTGGTTATTAAATGATGCCTAAGATGCCAAAATAACAGTCCTGAGTAATGTTCCTGAAGATTACAACATGTGATTCATTTTCCCACTAGGCCAATATCAGAGGAACGAGGGTCCTCATCACCTGATATTTCACCAGCAGTGTAAGAATTATATTTGAGCACTCTTAATGCAGCAGAGAAGATTCTCACTATTGTTGCTTCTAAGTGAAATAGGGTTCATCATGCTATCTGGACAGATCTGTTATTTATTCATTCATTCATTCACTCATTATTCAAATATTCAACATATAATCTTGGAGAGCTACTCAGTGCCAAACAAAGGTTGCTAATGATGGTCCTATTGAACCACAAGCTCTTTTTCATGGGATAAAGAACCAAGTTTGGGGAAACAGAACCCTCTATTCAATGCGATAGTATCATCTTCAGCGCCTCTAGAGCAAGAAGTCTATATCCAGTCTCTGGTTAAAACCTTCCAGAAAGCTCTAAAGACAAATTATCAGATGTATGAAATCTGCCCCTAATATGATTACTGGCAGCCACTGTGATGTCTGCTTGTCATATGGCACACTCAGATCAGTCAGCCACTTGATGGGCTGCCACTCTGCCAGAAGGGGTCTGCAGGACAGCAGGGGCTTGATCCAGCAAGGATCTTTGGCTCTGGATTCCATTTATCAGTGAGAAGTGATTGATGGTTCAGCCCATCTACACACACTCATGCTAATGGCTTCATCTTCACCGCTCTAAATGTAATGCCGTGTTAATTTGGATAAACAGTTGTTAAAGTTCACATCAAAGGTTTATCTGGTTCTGTAGTAATTTACTTAACATTTTAATTTTTCCCTCTCAAGCCTTTCATTTTAAATTGTTCACAGATCATCTCTGTGTTGGTACCAGATATAGACAGAAAGCATCTGTATTGTGTCAAGTACAGACAAGAGAATCAGAAAAGTCTCAATTTCTGATCTCTAGGTATTAGTCTTTGTCTTTTTTGGCTCCATTTAATGTAACATGGTGAAATATAATATTAGAATATCAGGGTAAAATTTTGTATTTTTAAGTCTTCCTTTCTATTCATTTTGGTCTTTATTGAGTTAGATGAAAGATGATTGATAGATAGATAGATACATAGACAGATAGACCAAATGTACTAGATAGATCTAGTATCATACTGATCCACAAATATACTAGAATGGTGTTACTTTTACAAGTAATCCCACCCCTGACTTCAGAATGCTCAGCATCTATGCAGCAATGTTTTGCCAATCAGATAGTGTTGTAAGAGGAAACCATTATTACGTTTTTTTGCAATCCTGTTTCTACAACAACAGGTTATTAAATGCCTATAGCACTTTCCCTAGAAATCTTTTATTAGATCAGCAGCACACGATCTAGGGATGGGAAAGGAGGACCGGATCCTCCAATACATGCACATGTCTGAAAACTAGCAGTTGCTTTTTTGGTGGAGATGTGTTATTCCAAAATTGGTATAATCACAGTTTCTACCTCGTTTATGACCAGCATAAAAAATTGCATAAAATATCATGCACAGCTGTAGTCAGAAGGAAGATTCAATTTAGGCTTTGTGTGGACTTGACTTGCTGCCAGGGCACTTACATACATCATCTAGGGCTGTATTTAAAGGGATAAAATACTATTTTAATGCTCATGGTACATTTAATTTTTTTAAAGAGAGATAAAATTGTTAAAATCAATTATAAGGAGAATTAAGTCCCTCCCTTCCCCCACCCAGTCTATCTCTTGTTACTCTAATGTGAAAGGGTTAGCACAAGAGGAGAAAGCCACGCAATTAAAGGTTAAGACTGTATTTTTGTCTATCCTCAGAATGAGATGTTATCTGGTGTGATTGCACACTCCTTTTCATTATTGAGACGGCCCCATAGGGAATAGTGTATGTGGACAACCTCAAACGTCCCTGCTGATTTCTTTAAGAAATCTCAAAGGCCAGAGTGGTAGAGAACAGCATGTGCAAGCTGCTGAGGAAAGACCACGTTTTCATCTGAAACCCAAAAGTACAATGTAGCACACAGTTTTACAAGGAGATTTCCACTAGCCCTGCAGAGAAAAGGGCTGACTGGCTCCCCCTTGCCACTGTGTCCCAGCATCTGCCAACTCTCAAGAGCCTTAAAGGGCCAGCTGCTTCATTTCCCCATCAGGGCATCCAAAGACAGTAAGTCACATGGCCAGTCATGGACCGAATCAGAACCAGAACAACACTCTCTGGAATTTGAATCCAATGGTCTTTCAACTTCTTTAGACTACTTTGCGTTATGCTGCTTCAGGAAGTGCTTGGCACCTCAAGGAATGGGTATGTCTGCTTAAACATACAGAAATACCACGTTTTTATTTCTTATCCAATGGTGTGCTCGAGCTGATTTGAATACTTTTTTCTTTTTTCGCATTGAGCACATTTTTATTAAGCACCTGCTATGCACACCAGACACTGATCTATGTACCACCTTTACAGCAGAATAAAAAAACAACAAAAATCCCTGCCCTTACAGAGTTCCTGGAGCTCACACTATAGTGAAATGAAATACCTCATAGAGAAAATGACCAAGTTATCAACCAAAAAATAACTCCTCTGAGCAATAACAAAAGAGATTCCTTACTGTTTAAGTCAGAAAGAAGCAATGAAGCCCCTCATGAGAGTCAAATGTTCTCATCTCTTCCTAACCCACATTTGGTGGCTTCACATTGGTAGCTTGAAATTAGTCACAGGGGGAGTATTACACTAGAGATGTGGGCAAACACCACAAATCAGGGTTCTCCTTTCCCCCTGGGCTGGCTGTAAAAGCATTTAGCAGCAAGCCACTCCTCTTATCACCCCATCCCAGGAGTTCACTCTTCAAGGATTAGGTGTAATGCTGCTCTCACCTACCAACACCCATCCCCCACCTCAGCATCTGTAGTTAGCAGCTCTCAGTCATTCACAGCACAGCTTGTGAGGGGCTGCTGTGAGATTCCTTGAGAACTAACTACCTGTCTCTGGGGCGTAGGGCTCTACCAGAACACCTGGAAGGCAGGAGATAGCACAACAGGAAGTCTTGTCACTGACCCACAGAAAGCTAATACATGCTCAAGAGTTTTATCAGAGCTTTGGGTTCCCAAGATTTATTTCTTTTAATCTGCAGAGTATGTTGGTATCTTTAGTGTTTGTAGATTATGCATAATGTGTCATTGAGCAGAATTTTGCTGCAGAAGAAACAGGTTCTTGAAATTAAGAGAAGCAGCTAAGGGAGACATTATGAAATAATTTCTTAATATAGAATCATAAGAAATTATGATGTATATAAAGCCAAATCAGCTGCAACTAAAAGGGTATTTCTTACCAACAAGAGGCAAGGGGCTATAATTGCTCAGGGCTTTGTAGGCAGCTAGACTTATGTTCAATCCAGTTCTGAAAACCGTGAGCTCTAGGGCCTTGAACGCGTTAGCAATCTCTCTAAGCCTTGAAACAAGTTAGTAATCTCTCTAAGCCTTTCCTGATACATAAAATAGAAGCAAAAATAATGTCTGCTTCTTAGGGTTATTGCAAGGATTAAATGAGGCCAAGCGCACCACACCCTATCCACTTTTGCTTATCGAAGGATTTTGTTCTGCCAATTTGCTTCCTTTCTCTTCTGTGTCTTCAATTCTTTATTCTCTACTCAGTGTTCTATTTCTACTCCACTGACCTCTGTTGATCTTGTGAAGATTACCAGTGACCTCCATGTTGCAAAACCCATTGGCCAAGTATTTGCTCTCATCTTACCTGACTTACCATAGACACAGCTAATCAAGCCCTCCTTCCGATTACACTTTCTTCACTTGGCTTTCAGTTCACCAGACTCTAGGACTTCCCTCCTCCCTATGGGCACCACCAATGCCAGTGGTCTAGGGCCTCTAAAGGAAAGCTGCATTGTATTACCACAGGTAGTAACAGGGACATGGAAACCTAGTGAAGGAGGTCGAGACGCTGCAGGTAGAATATGAAAAATAAGTAGGAAATGTTTAGAGCAGTGTTTTGCAGTTTGGGCTGCACATTTGAATCACTTGGGGGAATTGCTGGAAATCAGGATGTCCTGGCCATGGCAAGTAAATCAGAGTCTCTGGCGGTGAAAGTCAGGCCTCAGGATTATTTGAAGCTCCCCAGGTTATTACAGTGTACAGCCAGTGTTGGAAAAACTGATTTAGGAAAAGAAGAAGAAGAAATAAAGGCAGATCCCAAGGGGAGGAAGAAAGTAGTTGAATACCACAGACTGAGAAAGGTGAGTCATGCTACAGCAAAGGAAGTAAGGAGACTATAACAATTGTATACCAATGACTAGAATACAAGACAATATTGTTTTAAAAATGCCATAAAATTCATACTTATGCACTACTTAAGAAATTCAGAGTTGGTAGAGATGATTTGGGCTTGTGATAAAGTATATTAAAATGAAAATGAAGAGAAACAGTGCTGTGTATCCATGGATAGGGAGAGTGAAGTCAGATTGGCTGGATTTAAAGTCCTAACTCACAACTTTTTTTTACCTTGTACAAGGTCCCTCAGTTTGCTCACCTGTAATAGGTATATAACAAGTTTATAATCCATATATGTCTCTTAGAACTGCATTTGACATGTAGTAAACACACCTTAAATGTTTATGTTGATTATGACGATGCAGGCCTTTACAAAAGTTGAGGGAATTAAGTTGTAATGTTGCCCCATTTTGGGCTTTCAATTTTAAGAGAACCATGACAGATGTTAAATTGTATTGTCTGACTCCAACCATCCCTATCACCGGAAACTCTGTGAACCCTGAAAACCTTATCCCTGATTGGTGTGTCCATTCTCATTAAGGCATTTTCCTCCCCCCTTATCCGTCTGGACCAGGATTTTTCTACATGCAAATACCTCCCAGTAGAAAATGAGCTGAAAACAGGACCATTACTGAGATTACTTTTCTCAGTAGGACTAGATCTTAAAGTTTTATCTGCAGCTGTGGAATGAACAACTTTATACTCAAAGGGATGTTAGCAATCAGCAAATTAAAATAGTGTAGATGAAATTACTTTTCATTTATAAGTTGCAATATAAACGTTAACCTTCACATCGGATAACTTACTTCTGCAAAACCCATGAGTTACTCAGGGGAGAGTCCCATTTACTTGCCACGCATTCAGCAAAGAGGTGGTTAGATCGTAGAGAACGCCAACATTCCTCACTAGCAGCACAATAATCCAGGCTTACAGAAAAAAAAAGGTTTGACTGCAATGAGCTATACAATAAGGACAGTGGCTAAAAGCAGGTTCTCAGATTGCAGATAAAATTTCTGTTCTTTAGAAATAACCCAAAAAATCATGCACATTTATTCATAATTATTGTGATTAGGGAGCAAAGGGAAAAGACAAAACACAGGGCCATGTGAGTCCCTAGACTCACAACCCTGTCACTGTCAGATCCTGTCTTTTCATTTGGAATTCCCACTTCTTACCCATAAATGGCCGGTCCCAAAAAATATTTGTGAAGCACCCAGTATGTGCCAAGCAGCTTTCATTGTACTGGAGCTACAAACAGGAGTAAGACATAGTTTCTGCCCCTAAGAAGCTTGCAAGAGAGTATGCAGGCCACGTAAGTAAATATTGATCGATGAGACTTAATATGCAAATTTGGAAGCAGGCATGTGCTGCTGTGAGCACACTGCTCTAAGCCCACATTGGAAACCATTATACCATGAGTGTGTCTTGATAGATAATAGCATAGCCAGGAAAAGACATCTGCAAAGAACATTCAAGATAAAAGAAGAAACAAAGCAAAACCATGAAGTGGCCACAGCAGCATACTGGTTAAATCCTCTCTCAAGCAGTAGGTAATCCTCAGAATACTCTGGTCTACAATTAGAAAATACATTCTCTTCCTTCCCAGAGATATCACATCATTTCTTTCCACTCTCTGAAGAAATGACATCACTTTCTCCCTCCTGGCCCTGGAGGTGCATGTCCAGCTATGTGCATACATGCACCCAAACACAGTCCCCCAGGCTTGCCTGCATGATTCAAAGATGGCTTTGCACCGCAGAGGACAGGGGCCCAAAGTGCAAACAAAGATATTTATGTGCAAAGACATATGTTGCAATTATCTACATGTTTTAAAAAAATACCAAAAAGAGTTAAGATGATTATAGTATATCCATAAAATAAAACATTCTACCACTCTAAAGCTATTAAAAATGCATAGTTCTGAAATGTTAAGACTATTCAATGGCATGGGAAAACTCTCAAGATACAATCTTTGCATCTGTTTCTCACATGTGAGTGCACATATAGGTATGCATCCATGCATGGATGGATGGATGGACATGAATGGATGGGTTTGTAATTCTCAGTTTTTCTGCCTTGAGCATTAGCCTATATAAACATAAAAGTTGACTATGTATGTGTATCTATGCATGGCATATATGCATGTGGGTGTGTATGTGTGTGTGTGTATTTGCACAAGTGTATATTTACATACATATTCATTTTCATGTTTATATAAGCCTATGCACAAAGTAGAAACTTTGTAAAATACAAATAAATAAATTAATAAACAAGTAAATGCTTAAATGAATATTATATATAGTCTCTACAGCCAGAGATAATCATTACTAACATTTACATATGTATTTTTTAGGCCATTCTTTGTACATGCCTGTTTTTTAAAATACTTAATTGTAATTTAGTATTGCAATACTGGAGCTTTGCATTATGCATTTTGCTCATTCCATATAATATCATATCAACAACCCTTTTATATTATCCTTTGTAAATTTTATTTTAACATCTGTACAGTATTCCATTTTTGGAATGGAGTATAATTTATTTACCAGTTTCCTTATAGTGGACAGTAATAATTTTTTATTTCCTTGTTGTTATAAATGACTCCTCAGTGAACTACCTTGACCATAAGTCATTGTTCATGTATTCACTTCTTCCTGACTAGCTGGATAGAAGTAAAATCACTGGGCCAAAACGTAGATGATATTGAAATACAGGGTCTGGCACAAATAATGCCCCTTTTTACTACAAAATCTTTTATTACAAAACCATAAACATGAACTTCTGTAACGTAACAATATCACACTCAAGCACACCCTATGACAGTTTAGGTAACAAGTTCAAATTGCTGTCCACCTCGTGCAAGACATTCATGTACCCTACCGACCACACTTAAGCAGGCAATACTGGGGCGGCACCCTGTATACTCCCTAAATTGCTTTCAAGAAAGGTTACACTGGCTGATACCCTCACCAATGGTGTACAACGGCACTCATAACTCTGAGTCTCCAGTGTTATCTTGTATCACCATTGCCCATTTGATGCCTGAGAAACAGCTTCTCTCTTTGATGCTATATTATGTTAAATAAAACAGAGCCTATGAAACCAGTACATGCAGTGTTATCACAACAATGGAGCAGTAAGCTTAGAAAGACATGAAAGAAAAGAAGTATATGAAAATGTTAAAATGTTCAGTAACTGGTGGTAGAACAATAGATTATGGCTTTTTTATATAACAACATTGATAACAATTTGACTATTTATTCCAAAGCTATTATGTTTCTGAAAACATGCTAGGTAGTTTACGTGCAGTACCTAGTTTAGTCCTTACAGCATTTTACTAGGCCATTTCCCAAACCCTACTAGGGACTAGTAAGGACTAGCCCTACTAGGGACTAGTTTAGTCCCTACAGCATTTTACTAGGCCATTTCCCGAAAACTGTGACCGTGCCCAGAAAAGCAGGCAGAGGCCAGGCCAGGACTTGAACCTTACCTAATGCCACAGTTCCTCCTTTTGCTTCTTCTTTCTCTTATGTTCCCTTACCTTTTCCCTTTTTTGTAAATAAGGACTTGTCTTTTTTAAACCATAAAAAGCAATAAAAATTATATTTACAGTTATTCCCAAATAGAAAGGTCTCTTACCACAACTGCTGTTGATACAATTTTCACCAGCTTCCCCGGAAAAGAAGCTCACTCTCCAGCTGGAGGAGACGTGAACTTGAGACCCTTGGACGGCCCACTATGACTGTGGGTTGACCAAATGCAAGGAAGCGTCAGGGTCATTACTTAAAGCATCACTTCCCGGCGCCGCCGAAGCCACCCCACATGGTGGCTGCTGACCCCAGGAGAGGTTCACTGGGCTTTCCTTGTAGCGAGCTGCTCTCTGTGGGGAATGCTGCCCCGTGAGCCAGATGGCTGCACTGGGGAACTGACAAAGTCGGAAACCTGACTATTGCCCTTCTCGCATTAATAGGGTGGTTGTGCTTTTTTGTATTAATATGAATTTGAATAATCTTAAAGAAGATAGTAACACAGGGAGTGATGGTGTAGATATGTCATATATATGGCAAGTTTGCTTTGTTTAATTAAAGTCCACATAATGGCTAGGCAATTTTAATGGTAGTCTTTAAACATGCACACAGTATTTTAAATATATACCACCTATCCCCCACCCAACCCCGAAACTAATATATTTGTAAAGGAGTCATTCTAATTTATCTTTTAAAGATACACATGAAAAACTTTCTGAAACATACTGCTTATTAATGATCATTATGAGTTATGAAAATACATATTGGTACATGGATGGATACAATAGCTATTTTATAGAATAAAAAAGCAACTTTTCAAACTTATATTTCTGTGTTTAGGTTTTACAAAATCTTGGTATGTTAAATATTTACATTGAAAACACAATACACAGAACAATAAGGAAAAAATAAGAAATACTTGCATATGAGTAGAAAGTCCCAAAGCTAACTTTTTTAATATGTAATACAATTCAGACACATTGTTAGATATTGTCTCAATGTAGAAAAAGGCATTAACAAGCCAGACTTTGTCAGTAAACTTGCACGTGAAAGGAACCAGGTCGACATTTTCTATTGACTTTTATCAGAAGAGAAATAATTTTCATGATGATTCCATCGTTTAGCAGTGACTTCTGTTTCTGAGGCTACAATGTCAACCGCCAGGCCCTATTCCCCGGGCCCCAGACCATCGCCTCATTTCATTTTAACTCATTCATCCGCTGATTGTTTGACCTCTGTGACAGCACGAATCAATGCACAGAAGCCTTTGGGCACTTATGCTCTTGAGGCAAGTGCAACTCAGGTCCCCATTGCTTGTTTTCCAAGAGCCAGTGAAAGCATGGGAATCTAATAAAGTTGTGCGTTTCTCTTAAGATGTACCAAACACTTTCTCGGTAGTTGCACAAGCTTCTCTTTTGCTGGTTGTTCTTTGCATTTTAAATGTGAGGATTCCTCATTAGAAGGGAAGAGTATTTAGAAATCCTAATTCCACCTTTTTAAAGTGAAAACCTGAGAATTTTTTTCAAAGATGAAAAGAGAAATGATTTGAGATGCCAACGAGAAATTAATGTGAAATTAGGTCTTAAAAGATTCAAGTTTTGCCAAATTGTCTCTTTTTACTAGTGATAGTTACTTCCTAGGTTTGCTCTAACTATGAAGGGAGGCACGGTAGATGGAATGTTTTAAGGTTCATTTGTGCAGAAAAATCAAGAAATTCATGTTTCATATAGCTATAAGTTTATTTTTAAAAAATCATTGATTACTCATTACAGAAGAAAAAAATAAAAGAATATTTCAAATAAAGTAGAACCATAGAATTTCCTTTTCTTTAGAGTAATTTTTAAAAAGCAAATTATCACCATGGCCAAGTGGCTCTGTTGGTTGGAGCATCACTTCATAGGACTAAAGGTTGCAGGTTCGATACCCCGTCAGGGCACATACCTACACTGTGGGTTTGATCATCAGTCAGGGCACGTACAGGAGGCAACCAACCAATGTTTCCCTCTCACATCCATGCGTCTCTCTCCCTCTCTCTAAAATTAATAAACATAGCCTCGGGTGAGCATTAAAAATAATAATAATAATTCGAAATGAAAATTATCATAATATATACTTTGTCACCTAACAGCAATGAAACTGCTCATTTTATATTTGCTTCATCTTTGTCTGATTTGTATCTTGCCAACCTCTCAGTTTCCTGGTTCTATCCATCCAATTTAGTCTCAGTTGTCGAGTGTTGAAGTTCAAGCACATAATGTCACTTTAATACTAAAGAGAACAATATCTTCATTTTCTAAACTTGACCCAGCCTGGTTCTCGTAATTTTTTTTCCAGGAGTTTCTACCTTCTCTAAAATCTTAGTCTCGGCTAAGTTCCGAGAATTGCCCTATGTTAGTTTGAGTTGGAGCCTAGGTTTTCCCATATAAAAAAATGAAAAGATGAAGCCAGCAGGACTCCCTGACCTTTTTCAGCAATAAAATGAAAATTAACTTGGTTCTGATTCTAACCAACTTTTTATTCACACCACACATACTGGGCAAGCACTGCTCTGTGCCAGACACTGTGTTAGGGACCAAGGACAGGATGGTGAGGGGGCAGCTCAGGGTGCCTGCCCACCCCAACTTACCCTCTCCTGACGGCCACGCTGCTGTTGATCTCTGCCCCTTTACCACTCTCTTACTCACGCCTGGTCTCTTCAAGTGGAAGACTCTGCTTTTCACAGCTTATTTAAAAGAATCAGATCATTCGACCATCAAACTAAATATATCATAGACAGTTATCATATAATCTTGGCTCAAACAAAGGTTAGAGGAGCACAGAAAGACTTTATTTTCCTTTCTTTGCTGATGACTCGAGAGCCAAGGGCACTTTGGCTGACTTTCTTCTTTTTTAGAATGCCAAGTATGAGACAGGTCCACACACTTATTGAGTGCTCTGTGTCTCAGAAAGCCTGAAGGCAGGGCAGGAGGGTAGGCATTCTCGCTTTTACTTTTCAAATTTTAAATTAATAATGAGCTCATTATTTTCTCATAAATTCTTTTTATACTAGCTAAGAATAAAAAAACAAGGATTTCATTCTCTCTGGTCTGTTTTTCTACAGAGAAGATCCCTGTTTGGGATTCTTCACCTACCTCCTACATGCCATTATTGTGAGACTTAAATGAGTTAATATGTGTAAAGCACTTTGATTAGAGCCCAGCATATGAGTGGCTTCGTGAAATTGCCAATATGTGTGTCTAAATCAAAATCACAATGAGAGATCACCTCATAGCTGTTAGAACGGCTATCATTAAGAAAACAAGAGATAAGTTTGAAGGTATAGAAAAGCTGGTGAAGATACAGAAAAAAGGAACCCTTGTGTACCATTGACGGGAATGCAATTGGTGCAGCCACTGTGGAAAACAATAAGGAGATTCCTCAAAATAACTGAAAATAAAACTGCCATATGGTTTCCACTTCTAGGTATATATCTAAAGAAAATGAAAACTGAGTCTCTAAGAGATGCCTGCACTCTCGTGTGTATTGCATCACTAGTCAAAATGCCAAGCTATGGAACAATCTCCGTGCCTGTCAAAAGACGAGTGGATAAAGATAGCATATATAATGAAACATTATTTAGCCATGAGAAAGAAGGAAAGCCTGCCATGTGTGACAACATAGACTGACCATGAAGGCACTAAGCTAAGTGAAATAAGTCGGGCAGGGAAGGACAAATGCCGCATGATATCATTTATATGTAGAATCTAAAGAAGCCAAACTCAGAAGGAGACCAGGTGGTGGTTGCCAGGGACTGGGGGTGGGAAGTGGGGGAGAGTAATGAGGAGATACTGTTCAAAGGGCACAGACTTTCAGTTATAAAGTAAATAACTGTTGGGGATCAAAGGGAAAGCGTGGAGATATAGTCAATGATACTATGATATATTCTTGAAAGTTGCTAGGAGTGTAGATCTTTAATATTCTCATCTCGAAAAAGAAATAGTAATTATGTGAAGTGAAGAAAGTAAAAATGTTAGCGAATACTATAGTGCCAATAATTTTGCAATATGTAAGTGCAAATCAACATATTTAACCCCTAAACATACATGATGTTTTATGTCAATTGTATCTTAATAAAGTTGGGGGGGAGCAATATCTTAGAGCCTGACCCAATGTATCGGGCATGTATAAACAAAATACACTATCAACATGGTTCAGGTGAGGAACAAATTAGTTAATTTGTCGGGAACTTGCCTAAGATCACAGGCTAGATACAGTCACGAGAAGACTAAGGGTCCCATAGATGCCAGATTCCTGATCTAAGGCCCTCATCACATATCATGTGACCCCTACCCAAGCCCACCCTCTCATATTCCTAGAGAGGAAGAAAATGTGTTACCCCAGGAGGCTGATTCGATAATCATCTCCATGTTAAAAATGTAGAAATGGAATTTCAGACAAGTTTACTAACTTGGCCAAAATCACAAATCAGGGAGCTGGGAATTTGAACATGGGACCCTGACTTCAGGGCAAGGCACCCTTTTTTATTTTTGTAAATGTTATAGAAACTAAATGCTCAAAATCTGTTTTCTCACTTCATGTAATTTTGTAAGCCATTTCTTCTTACAAATACATGAGACAAAATACTTTTTCACATCTATAGGCAGTGAAAACCATGGAGACAATTTGGAAAAGCTTGAAAGACGAAAAGCACTTATACCAAAGCCATGGCCAGGCCCAGGTTTTGTGCCATTGCTGTTTCGTATCTACATTATGAAGCTTTTCTACAAATTGGGCCCACAGGAAAAGTGCTGAGTCATTTTCAGTTTGCACTGACTCCGCTCAGGGCAGCGCCGCAGTGTCTGAGGGAGTAGGACAGTTACTGTGCTGGGTTTGGTTTTTTTTTTTTTCAATTTATATTTCAGATTTGCAAAATTATCAAATTATATATGTGCCTCTGTAAAAGTGATTGATGCTGAAGCTCTTACATTTGATAGCTTCATCTTTCATCTTCCATCATGTGAGGGGCTGGCCATTCCAGAAGCCTCCATCATACAGTCCTGTAATTCAGTAGATTCAGTAGCACCCTAAGCCTAAAATCGCAAGCCTCATCCAAATGGGAGGTTCTTTGGATCCCACGGCAGCAGCCGCCAAAAGAGCAATAACCATGTCAGAGTCATGAGAATTATAGTAGTTCAGAGAATAACTTCCCAGGCAGAGAAAAAATAAAATTACTCTCTACTTAGGTCTCCATTTTCTTTGCAAAGTACTTTTAAAGTGAATCTGTGCCAAGTGGGGCTACAGCCAAACCTTCTCTCCTTCACCGCTCACCTTGCCGTAGTTAAAATGGAGACGTCAGGGCCCTGCCATGCCCGTGGCATGGTGCTGAGTGGGTAACAAAGACAACCAGCAATTATTCCGTGAGGAGGGAGACTTCACGCCAGAAGCAGAGGGGCTCAAGTTCAGCTGTGAGGGATGGCGGAGTTCTCCTTTCTACTATGAACTATTGATCCCCATTTAGTCATTTGTTTACAGTCCACATGAAATAACATTTGTCTCGGTTCCAATGCCATAGCATCCAGGCCTTTAGTACAAACACATTCTTTGCCCCAATAAAGCTGGAGAGATAGGCTGGCCTGGGCAACCTCTCTTGACTCTCGGACTCACAACTACCTGGGGGAGTAAATCCCAAGTTCAATCACTACTTGGGAAATCAAGAGATGGAGCATTCATGTAGTGAGCAGATAGAGAGATTAGTGATTGAAATCAATTTCAGCAAATTATACCTAACTTGTGCACATTCTGAAAATAAACTGATGTCTTACATACCTGGTTATATCTGTTTCAATCCCATAGCAAGTTAATGAGGTAGATGTAGATAAAATTTATGCACACATATGAGTAAAACTCATTAGTAAAACAACATTAACATGGCAACCATATAAAAAGGAGACTTCAAAATCTCTAAGCCGTTGCTTAAGTAACTTGGTATGTGTTTTCATTAGTGGTCTTGGTAATCATGTTAGGTTGAGTAAGTAGAAATGAAAAATATGGTAACATCTACAATAGGGGTGATTTAATATTGCCATCCACTCAGTAATTTTAATATTTTCCAAGTCTAGGATATTTCCATTTTCATTCTTAAGTGAACTTGACTGTGCTTTGGCCTTGATCTTGCTTCTTTCTCATAGACTCAATAAGGTTGGAAAAGAAAATTGTTACTTCCCAGCAACCCACCAAGGAGCACCTCCAAAAATCCAGCACCCGCACCAATCTTGTGTTGTGTTAGGGTCACAGAAAACACGAAAAATGCAAGGAACGAAGGAGAACAGGCAGAACAGCTAACAGGCCGACCTAACCAGCACCTGTGCATAGGATTTCTTCTGTATATAAACACACTCTGATCTGATCGTGTGTGGATTGTGTTAGTCTGGACACATTTTTCCTGCTGAGAATGTGAAGAAGCACTGCCAAAACATTATTACTTGGACATAACCAGTGCCTTTTAGATCAAGTTATTTTTCCCTTCGTATGCCATTCCTTTTTGCAAATGTAGAGTCGAACAGGTAATTTGTTTTGGCACAGTGGAAAACTGTGAAAATAAAAGAAGCAATTTTGCATTTTCTCTGCATTGAAATATTAGGTCTATTCTGCAGGAAATCAACTTTCCTGAGAGTAAAGAGTTCTGGTTTTCAGGGAGGGTGACGTTTTCAGTAGGCAGATGTCAAAGCCATTTCTTAAGTGAGCTCTTTGCAGAAGTGCTTGGCTTCACGTTAAGGCAGAGTCAGAGCTATGAGTGACTCACAGAACACTGCAATGAAAGGAATTTCTTGTGTGACCAGCTGGCCAAGGAAGACCCCACCCACAAACGTGACTGTCAAGGGAAGCTACCAATGTCTTACTCTCTTACTGAAACAGAACAGGTTCGCATGCCAGGGGTTCAGGTTCCCACAGTTATCTTAGCTATCAGATTTTAAAGGGTGAGTAGAAATGACAACTATGGTAACATATCCAAGTGCAGTGCTATAGCAATTCCACTTGCACCCTAATTTTACATTTCTGTAATCCACAGTCTCCACTCCCATCCAAATGGAGCTACCCCATACTATTTGCTATTTTTCTGTAGGTTCGGTAAGACTAGGGGAAGAAAAAGAAGTCAACTTCCCTGAAAATTTCCAGAAAGCAGGGTCATAGACCTTGAGATCACAAAATGCAAAGGCAGCCTTAGAGAAAGGAAACATAGACCAGGGACTGACAAAACCCTTCTCTGTGATTTGACAGAATCCAATTCTGATCACAAGGCGATGCCTGCATTGCACTCGGGGCAGAGGCGGGAGGGGACAAAGAGCTGGAAGTCACGGTACAGGTAGCAATAATATTCGGAGTATCATCATCTTCACTTTGGGTTCCCGATATAAAAAGTGGTAATAAAACCTGATTTCTTGCTTTGCTCACATGGATATGGCTGAGGCAAGAGTGTGCTTTTTTGATAAATGTACTACAAAAAAATATAACAACTCCAATTATTAGAGCCACTCTAAGAAACAGACAGCCCATAATCTCCTTGAGTAGCCTTTTCACTGACATGAGGGACCAAATTCCCTTCCTTTAACAGTTTAATATTGTTTTTATCACTGTGTTGAAACATCTTTTTAAATTCATTTCCACTCTGTAGGAGATAAAAGGAAAGGCTGATATCTCTTCATATTTAATTCCGTAGTAATTTTGCAGCCTTTTATAAAACTATCGAGTATTTTTTGTGTGTTCTTGTATATTTTGTTTTTAAGTCACATGTTTATGAACATAAAAAAGGGACAATGGCAATTTTATCTCTTTGGTGGTTTCAACTGATTGGGAACAGGAGGTGGAGTTGGAAGCACGGGCCAGCTCTGGCGTCCATTGCCCCTGGCGGCGCACACACTTAAAACTTCCCCCCACCTGGGACTGGACAGGAAAAGCCAGAGGCAACCCCATTAAATCATGTGGCTGGACTGGGGAGACAGATGCCAGAGCCAGTGACCTGGTGCTGGGGAGGGGGGGCCTTGGTAGGCTGACTTTCGCATTCATTCTTGTGACCCCCTCCTCTCACTGAAAATACACCCTAATGCATTCCCCAGCTTCTAAAGACGTGGCTCCTTTCATAGAAAGAAATCCAGGAAAGCCTACAACCTCTCCAAATGAGCAGAATCAAATCTGCCTCTGTCAGTGCATCTGATTCACAGCTCTGCTCACAATTACCTGACAAACCACTTAACCCTGCCATGCTCCGGTTTCTTCTGTAACCCAGAAACACAGCAATGCACAAATCCACCTCATGGGATTCTTCTGTGCAGTAATTACACACACGCACACACGTGTAGGAAAGCACTTCAGCCGTACAAGATGCTCTAGCCATATTGGAAGGTAAAATCAGAATAACTGAATCAGCCTGCAGTGGTAGTGGGTCTGCTGTCTGCACAAGGCTGCTGGTATTAAACAGCAAGACTTCGAGCTGGTCTTCTCAGGTCTCTACCCTCCGGCTCCGCTGCTGACTTTTGATTCTTTCTTCCTCAACACTCATCCTTAAAACAATTTAAAGTGATGCACACTCCCTTTCAGGTCTGAGGAGGAGGGGAAAAATTCAAGAGATTTAATAAGTATAATCGAAAAAACAAATAACAGGCAGGAGACATCCCTCAAATACTTGCTAATTCTATTCATGTAACTGTCAATTCAGCCCCAGAGAACAATCGCAAGAAATTCCCTGACTTAAGGCATTTGCCTAGTAATAGTTACAAACATTTCTCTGGCTTCAGCCAGCAAGTGAAGAGCAGGAGGCTTTAGGGAATGCCTATAACTTTGCCCGGAATGATTTGTATGTGGCTTCTATACATTAGATTGTTGGGGTTATCTATGGACTACGGCAGGCAGAGTGTAGCCATAAACCTTCCAAGTAACCGTGACTTCGTAAGCCCCTCTGCTAACAAATATTTTCTGAACTGTTTTCCTTGACTCGCTGCCAATAAAATGGATGGAACGCTTTCAATTGTCTCTTTTTCTTTCTTGGTCATAGCTTCAGAACCCTAGCGCCGCTTTGATTCCCTTCAGTTGCAGCTATTGGTGGCCGGAATCAAGGGCCAGGCCCCCGAAAAGTTTCACAGAGGGGACATACGGAGGGCCAAATTGGACCCTCCGATGCACACCGTGTGTCTCTGAGACGTGTGGTAAGTGTCTGAGGTACTGGAAACGCTGCAGCCAAGACGGTGCACTAGAACCAACACGCCACTCACTGGTTGGTGTTGCATCTTCGCACCAATCACGCTGCCCTGCATACCGCTCCAGCCATCGCTCTCCTGGGCGCTATGCATTTTAATTGCATACGCTGCAATTAAGTTTTAGGGTTCAGAAGAAATGATTGTATTCATTGTGTTTCCAGGCCATTGTCTAGCATCTCTGCATTCTTTGACAAAAAATACTTAAAAACTCAAGTTGTAAAATAGGTGGAGTCTTAGGGGCTGTTTTTAAGCAACTTCCACTTGAACTGAAGGAAATATGTTACCACCAATGAGAAAGTAATAGTGGGGGTGTGGTTGCTGCACAACTCTAAAGGGATCCCACTTACTCAGATCACAATGCAAACAGTGCCCCCTGGAGTTGTGCAATGAAGCATTTCTTCAGGGTCCCAGACACCTCTGCGGAAACCTTCCAAAAAGAAAAGTAACTCAAATAAATTAGAACTGTCCGTCTAGAAGACACAGGCTCCAGTTCTTCTGCACTTAGGGTCTGACTTTTCTCACTGTAAACAAGGTTACATGAGATCATCTCTAGTACCAGCGTCAGCTCTTAAACTCTCTAATTCTGAGTCAAGTCCAATGAATAAATAACAAGTGACAGAACGTATGCAAATGGCTCCCTCTTTCAAGCAGCAACAGTAACTAGCGTCCTGATAGTGAAAACAGGAAGAAATTCCACATAATCCCTAGTTGTTTTAAAGGAGGATTTAGGCAAGAATTGAAATCCCTGGACTGCCTGACTAGTTTAGTTTCTTTCACAACTAATGAAAACATTGCTTGATAATGAAAGACAGCACAGGATCACAGAGGAAAGGCACATTCCGGTGAACCAACAGAGGCAGTATTTCAGCATGAGTTTAGGAGCTTTGTTTTTCCCCAAGCTGAAAACACATTCTTTGAGCTAAATAACGAAGTGTGCTTTGAATCAAAGACAAACTAAGCAACACCCTTGATTTGGGGCTGCGATAGAGACATGTATGTTTAGAAAATATGCTCCCTACAATGTTTTCTCAGACTATCTTTTGCCTTTCACCAGCCAAATTCTTTATTGAGCTCTACATTCTGCTGTTGGATTTATAAACACAGTAACTATGCTGAAGATAACTGGTTTTGTTTTTCCCGACATTTCCCCTGTTGCTCTCTCCTCCCCTCGTCCAAGATTTGCGTGCTGCATGGTGACTCCCCTGCATCCACACTGGCCTATGGAAATGTGAGCCACGCTTGGCTTCCTGATAGGAAACACCAGATTTATTACACGCAAACAGACCTAGCAATCACTTTAAAGACTGTAATCCAAGTGGCACAGTGATTGCTTACAAACCATGAGCTTTTGTTTTAGATACATAAGCAGAAGGGTGATTCTTAAAATTGTGTAAGTTATCCCAATTTCAAACATTGGGCACTGGACTGGCAATCTGATTCCGCCTGGGTACAGCCACGCAGTACTGAGCTCAGTTAGTTACATGACGTTTTACAAGTGAAATCAACAAAAATCATGATAGAAATTTAAATACAAGTTACAGAACTGAAAACACATAATACATACAATATTCTATACCTGGGGACGTCTGAGATGGAAGGGAAGACACAGAACCCTGACTTTACAAAGGGAGTAACAGATGCTTTTTCCTAAAAGGGGATGATCATACCTTGTTTCAGTCTCTGGGGCTTTCTATCCAAGGCCAAACTTCACCTTGGGCAGCTTCTCCTGGGCATATTTATTTTCCCCAATATCTGTGATGGGTACATGGAAGATGCGTTGCTCCTACCTTTGTTCTCACCTAGCCATTATCACATTGCACTGTAAACCCCATGAGGACCAGTTCTTTTACACTTTGGAGTCCCAAAGGCAGTTATATGGCAAGGCACAAATATTGGTTGAATTACTAAATAAAAGATGGAAGAGTTCTTTTATTTGTCTCTCCTTCATTAAGTACCTGTGAAACACCTTTATTAAGTACCTGTCTTAAGTGCTTCCTAGCATTTCGCAGTGCCCCATTAACATGTACGTAAACTATAGTGCAGTTCCAATTCAAGGTCAGCTTCTACAATACGAAAAAAGCTGAGATGGACTTGAACTAGTTCCTCAGTCAGAAGTCCCTTCCATATTCCCTGTGATCGCCACGAGGAGAGATCTTCACAGCCTTGGCTGCTTCCCAGTTCTGCATACTTTTCAGCCAGCCCAGAGACCACCTCCCCTGCCAGAACCCACTTCATCCATGTGGGACAATTTGATACTCCCGTGACATCTGGCTGAAACTAAACTTTGTCCCTTTAACCCTTTTGTAGGAATAATAGGTATATATAGGTATAATAGCTATACCTAGGTATAGCTATTATACCTAATAGCTATAATAGGTATATATATACCTATATATATATATATATATATATATATATCTTTACTTCTAGAACAAAAAATTATTAGCATTGTTCTCATGATTCTACAAAGGTATCTCACCTCCCCTGCCTCTACAGAGTTTTCTAAAAATATGTATCTGATCTCTTCACCTCAGCCTGAAAATGCCCCCAGATGCCTCCAGCATACAGTCCAGATTCACACTGTGACTTACCAAATGCGTGATGATCTAGCCCCTGCCTGTTCTGAAAGCTCATGCCCTAGCACTCCTCTCAACAGTAACCCAGGAACTCCACCACTCCCAAATAAATCGGTAATACTGGACATTTCCAAATATACATCTGTTTTTCTCTGCCTCTCCCAACTCCAGAAACTCATGTGTATCTGTCTGGCTGTCTGGCTGTCTCTCTCTCTCTCTCACAGACACTTGTACATACACACGCTCTCCACCAGGCTAACTTCCATTCAACTTTTTAATTAGCTCAGGAACCATTCTTCCAAAAAGACTTACACATCCTCCTCACCCACCACTCCCTCCTGTAATCTGAGTGGGTGGTCCTCTTAGATAAAACCTGTACTGCCTTAAGTCTCTGGTCTTCTTGCCCCTTCCCCAATGGTCTGTAAGTGTGGGAAGGCAGGGTCTGAGACTTAATGTCTTTGGATCCCTAGCAACCAAACTCATGCTTATTATTATGATCAAAACTCAATAAAAATTAATGAAATAAGGAGACAAATAAAGTCAATGCCTTTTTTTTATTTCCTTATACTTCCTCTCCAAAGAGTCTGCAAGGATTTCTTACTGAACCTATTAAGTCAATGCATAAAACCAAACAAAGCAACCAGGGACAAGCAGATCGCTTCCAACTGGGTTGGGACTGGGCTGGCTTTGGCAGGCTTGCTAGGGATAAGATTTTGAACAGGCACTGAGTAAATACGTACCTCCTTATGCATGCTAATCACCTTGCCACTATCCCCCAAGCAGCTCTCTTCTCTGGTCTCCTCTTTGGGGCATGTGTATGCTCACCGCCATTTTTCCTTGAGAGTACTGTAGACAGTGGGATGGTTTTGTCACAGGTGGGCACAGGTAACCAGGTTCTTGGTGATTGCAGACCAAGAATTGAACCGAACACAGAGAGAGTTTTAGCAGAAAGAGAGAGAGCAGGTTTATTAGGCGATAGTACACTCCACAGAACATGGGAAGCTGGACAACTCCAGCAGAGATTAACCTCAGGGGCTGGATGAATTCTATTCTTATAGGGCAGATGTTTCCTGGCTAGTTTTGGTGGGCTCTTATTATGCATGTACGAGAAGTTATATTACTTTAAAGCTACTGTGCAAGTGGTCTCCCATAATTTTCCTTGATTGGCCACTGGGGAAGGGGGTCCCACAATGCCAACTTACTTTAATGCTATTTTAACAAAGCAGGGGTCATGTAGCAACTTCTGTGCAGGTGCATTCATGATTCACCATGATTCAGCGCTTTTCCAGAAAGCAGGAACAATAGGTCTTGGAACAGGGTCTCTCTCCTGTATCTCTGTCCTTTATCTTAGCCCTGGGGCACCTCTGGAGTTCCCCCCTTCCTGACTATCTCTTGCCTCAGTTTTGCTCAGAACTAAATTGCAAGAAGACGCAAGAAACAATGTGTGGAGCATATATCTCAACGTCTGCGTGGCTGTGACAGACAATATAAGAGCTGGGGAGACAGCCTGAGCATTATTCACTGACAACTGCTGAATGGCTCTTTATGAGCTATTCATTTGCTCTCATACTTGGGAGCTGTTATCACTCTAGAAAATTATCCCTTTAGTTAGACATACCCAGAGACAGCCTCCTACACCCTGTAGGTGAGTAAAGTTGGCTTCTTGCATGAGAGTGAGATGCTCAGCCTATTTTATGCAAGCTAAATGAGTACTATCATGTTACAAATGCCTCTGATTCACTCAAGTCAACAAAAATGTGTCAAGCAAATAATTTTGTGGCTGCAGGTGCTGTGGGTGAGGACATACTCCAAATACAAATGCAAACAGATCCTTAGAGTTCATTGTCAGTATAATTTTAGTATCATTTAATATGTACTAATTAGTATTTATAATTTAGTATAACAGTATACTGTCCTTTAAAGACAGGTGTCCTAATAGAATGTTTTCTCTACCTTCTCCCAAGTACATTTATAAAATATTACAGTTTCTGCTACCTTGATTTTGATATTCTGCTCTGTCAACTTTAAGTTACTTAAGAGCCAGATGTGGTTAAGTGAGTAAATGCTGGGTCACTTCTGTCAAAATTCTCAGCTCCCAGTTAAATGAGAGAGGAATTAGCTGTCTGGCCTATTTGCAAAACTCACATTAAAATTTCCACTGGGGACAAACCCTCATAATTTCTAAACTGAGCTCTTTTAAATTGAATCTATAGATCTTCTTGGCATGGATGGATATCTGGCTTCATATCTAGCAATGCTTGCTGCAATGCCTCCTCATAAAATTAGGCAACTGTACAATCAATTAAACGTTTTCCCAGGCAGTGTGATGGCGCTCTCCTCGGATGCCACACTGTGTCTGATTTGTTTGGGGATGACTGTGCTTGACAAAGAGTGATAACAAACGCTTGATAACTTTGCAAAGGAGATGGAAATCAACTCAGAGGAGCAGCAAAGCATAACCCACTTGGCAACCGGAGAAACTACGCATTCCCTAAATGTGTTCCGCTCCGTGGCAGAAAAGTTTATGAAATTATTTGGGTAGCCCTGAACACAACTCCATTCCTGTCTCCAAAAGGCGCCACAATTAAAATGCAAATGCAAAATTAAGTGTTGTGATTAGTTAGTTCACTGTTAGTAAAGTTGTCACTGCCGGCTGAAATCTTTGTGTGTACCTTGTACCAATTAGGAAAGGAGATCAATGCGAATGAAAGGGACCTTTTAGTTCCATTACTGTCTGACTACTTATTATTCTGAGTCATTACACCGAGGACACAAGATTTCAATACTTATTCTCAGACTTTGTTGGCGAATAACGACGTTGTGCTGACCTTGCTGAGCGGCTAATCTGGGCTCGGGGTTCTGCTTTGTGGTCTGCATTCCCTTGATGTACTGCGGCTGCTCGATGGCGCCCCGTAATTAGAGTGCATAAACTTCTCGCAGTTCATATTTGAACAAAGATGCTATCTTCCCTAAAGCAGGCTGTCTTCCTCAAAAGTAAATGACAACTTTGAAGCATCGCTGATATTGGAACATAAAATACATGAGCAAATTTAATTAATCAGTTTAGATTTCACCTCTAAAATGGTTTTTAAAAGTAAAAAAGATTCCTTTTGATGTCGGGTGTATTTTCTTAATGTGGCATAGGATTTATTTGTGTTTTTCATTTGCTAATTTCACACCAAAAAAATCTTTAAAATATCACATAGATTAGCTAATGGCATGAGGTGTAAAATTTAGAAATTATCATATTTATTTCTCCTTCTCAAGAAAGCACCCTTGGAACTGAATATACATGGAAGTGTTGATACCTGTTTGGTGAGAAGCGCATGTAAAGTAGTGGATAATCTAATGTTTATTGAATATTTATTGAATAGAAGCTAGATTTGTTAAAGATACCACATAAACCCTCTGTACTGGAAAACATGGTTGAAAAAAATTTTAGAAAGAAGATAATAGGTTATACTGTCAAAAACAATATTTAACTTTCACTGGGCATTTATCTCTTGAATCTTCGTGATAATCTATGAGCAGAACAGCCTGTTTTGCAACTGAGGACACTGATACTCTAAGAAGTGAGAGGACTGCCCTGGCTGGTGTGGCTCAGTGCACTGAGCACAGGCCTGCAAACCAAAGGGTCACCAGTTTGATTCCCAGTCAGGGCACATGCCTGGGTTGTGGGCCAGGTCCCCAGTAGGGGGCACATGAGGGGCAACCACACACTGATGTTTCCCTCTCTTTCTCCCTCCCTTCTCTTCTGTCTAAAAATAAATAAAATCTTAAAAAAAAGAAGAAGAAGTGAGGGGACTCAGGCAAGGTCCTCGGGTAGCAAATTCTGGATCAAGATCCAGACCCAAGCAATGTGGCTCCAGGGCCCCACGGGGACCCACCGCGTCTGAAGGGAAAATACTCCTTTCCCAGAAAAGATGGTTTCTCCCTGCGTATACGGGAAAGTTGGTGTCTTCAACTCACGTATAACCAACATCTGCACTTGAGGGGGAGGCATTTATTTCCCGAGTTTGAGTTTCGATGCTAATGAACATTAAATTCTCACTAAGATTTACATGAGAAAAATGCCGACCTCATGTGAATTAGAGGAATCCCGGGGAAATTAATTTGCTTCTGGAGCACTGTGTGGTAAATAGCAGACAGCTTTTCTTCTAAAATGCTTTGCATCTGTAAACAATACATTAAAAGGCAAGGCGAGAAACTGGGGATGGGTTTTTTTCTTCAGGCTGACTTTTCACTGATGCTTAAAGCACTTCCAGTGAATAAGTGGATACATTTCTGATGGATTTTATAATAATGTAACTTATTCACAACAGTATTCCAGTGTCCTCTCTGTCACCAGACGGGCACGAGAGTGCGACCCAAGCCTTTCTTTAGACGATGTGTGAGAAGAAGCCAAGAAAGCCCCCCTCTATGTAGTTGACTCCCTTTTACCCCCAACTGTCCTTAAATTTGGCTTTTCCACTTCCATCACCCCCTCCCCCACCCCTCCCCACCCCCACAACACACTGGTTAGAGGATAGTACTTGGAAGGGATCAAAATCACAGGAGACTGGTACTTTGGCTACTAAAATTCAGGGTGTTTTATTCATACAAACTTCAAAAACACCTGGCTCAGCGCGGCGGGGTGCTGTGCAAGATGACACCCAGGCTGGTGTGGCGAGCAGCACACCTCCTGTTCTGTCATCCCCTGTCCAGGTCGTTTGGGTCCTTACGGAGTTTATCTTGGTGCCACCCCAACAGGAAGACAAGCAGACGCACCAACCAGCCTGTCCCCTCTTTGACTTCTCCTTGTCCGTGGTTCTGAGTGGCCTTCAGCCGTCGCCCTGCCAGGCCAAACCTTGGGGACCTACGCCCGTCGGCTCCTCGGAGGGCTCCTTATCCCATCCGCATTAGAGCTGCCTGATCTCTCCGTGTGGTCTTGATTCATTGATTTAGCGTGCTCCCCGGCACAGAATAGGAACTCAAACAACATCTGTCAAAGAAATGTTTGAGTAAACTTGCAATTTATAATGAAAGATGAGCTTGGGGAGAATTGTCTGGGTAGCGCGCTGATAACAAAGGCAGTGTGCACGGTGGGGAAGAACTTGCGCTTAGGAGGAGGGCGGCCTCCATTTCGCTCCCTGGCTCTGTCACACAGCGGCAAGGGCATCGAGCTAGTCGCTCAACCCCACCAAACCTTGGTTTCCCCGCATCCAAAAATGGGACGATTAGCTTAGGCCATGCTCAGCTCTGTGTGTGACACCAAGCAAATACAAAATAATAGGAGTTTTAATTTTTAATTTTTTTTGGTGGTAAGCAGTTAATGCATTTGTAATTGTAATGTGGAGGTTTTAATGTGACACTAAATCTGATACATTCTAGGCAAATTTTGGGGTAGTATTCGAGTTCTGGGGAAATGTAAACACTGTTTATTCTTTATATTTTCCCCTCCTGAATTAAAAGTGTTAAATTTGAAATAATAATAAGCAACCACCAGAAGGGAATTCAGCTGCTAAAGCATTGCACAGTCATTTTGCTCAGGTGGGACAGGTCGCGAGTCACGGGACGGGGTTGGTTGGCTCCCTGGGTAAACGTAATGCCAATGAGAGTCTGCCTGGTGTTAATGGCTTCCCCTCAGTTTAGGTGGCTCTTACAAGGGCATGGTTAACAGAGTCCATTCAGCTTGTTCTTAGGTGTAGTGTGGTTAAATTTGGGGAAAACAAGCTGTGACCACTGGAGACGATTTATATCTGATTCATTTATACACAACCCACCAAGCTGCCAGGCAGCTTGGAAAATTGCATAAATGCCCCCCAAACCGACCAGGACTGTGGTCCCCTCTGGTGTCTGATACCAGCAGCTGGCATGCCTATCTGGAGACCAGCACTGCCAATTACCTTCCTGTCTTCCATGCTTGCCGCATCGGTGAGCAATCACTGCTGCTGACAGTGGTCCTAGCAGAGAGGTGGGAGCAAAGCTGAAGTGGCTGAAAACTTCTTCGGTGCTGCCTGGCTCCGATCGACCCTGACTTTGTTCAGAAACATGCAGTTATATGCAAGATGCAGATCGCTGGTGTTAGAGCTGCCAGGGCTGACGGAGTCCCATTTTTAGCTAGTGTCCACCAGGCGGGTGACAGGGGTGCCCTAGGCAAGTGAACATCGCTGCAGGCACCAGTCAAGACAAGCTCCCTGCCTCTTAAATCCCCCAAGTATGCCTCTCCTATGCCCCTTCCAATCTTTCAACCTCCATACTCTGACTTTCCCACTCCAGGAATGGATGTATCCTAGGCGTGATTACAGCTAATGGCTGTACAATTTTCATGCACTTTCATCCAAGACATGCTTGTATAAACCTCCCCATTACTGAAATGTCTGCACGATTTAGAAACAATGTGCCAACTTCAGGTTCATTCACTCAGCAAACATTTACTGCACACCCACCCCGCGTTAGGTTGTCATTGTATCACCCCGATGCTTTTCCTTGGCAAGTTTCTGACAAATTCTCAGGGAAGAATCTAAACTGTACTCATAAAAGGACTTGCACCTGGAAGAATGTCATGCTCAGTTTGCATTGGTCTTTCTGGCAGATATTTAGTAGCCACAGCGACCTCGTGACAGCAGTTCTTTTAGGTTGATACGAAAAGTTGCCTTCCAAACTAGAATTCCAGAGACCCCTCCCACTCAAATACAGTCCCTACCTTTCCTCCAGAACTCTTAAAAAGGTTGAATAGGGCTGATCTCTTCCAGATGTGTGCAAACGGAACTTTTAGTCTAGCCAGACTTGTATTCATTCTTGAGGCCTCTCGATTCTCTGGGGAGGGTTCGCCTTTAAATGCGTTTGGTTTAACTACATTAAACCTACCTAAACTAACAGTAATTTCTTATGGATGTGGTTCAACTTAAATAGTAAGTATAAAGGAAAAGCTAATTCTCTTTTGCACTTTAAAAAATGTTTATCAAGTTAACCTACTGAATATCTTCAGGCCATTTCCTTCTCATTTTATAAACAGGGTTTTTTTGAAGATTGTTATCAACTATAATAGTCAACAAAAAGTATTTGTCCTACCCAGAGCACTTTTCAGAAATGCAAACTTGCTCCCAGACAATTTATGGATTAGTTATCCTCTAGCTAAATATGCTGACCAAAGAAAGCAAGAGAAATAAAAGACAGAGAGAAAAATGGAAATGGCTGCCAAGGTCTTTCAGTTTAATTGAATAAAACAAGGGGATTCTAAATAGTGTCCTATGTGCCCTCTCAAAGCCAAACCCGTTTGGCTGGTTCTAAAGTGCTAAATGGTTCCTACAGGGCATCAAGAAGTCCTGGCTTTGGGCCAGATCTGCCAAATGGCTTCACTTTCCCTGTGCTGCTGGGTAAGGGGAAAACCTGGAGTCTTTGCAGTGTGCCCAGAAGTGTGATTCCTTGCCGATATCCTGGTGATGGAACTGAGAAGTATGCCGTGGTGCTCGGGAAATTCCAGGGTTAATTTCTCTCTCACTCTTTTAGTTGGCAATCCCGCAACCCTATGGGGGTAAAAATACAGGTGTAATATGGCTACCCCTGCCTAAAAGTGAGGCTTTAAGATGTAGAAAGATCAAACAGCCAAAAGACGCGGAAACCAAACTAGAACACCTGGCTTGTGATTCTAGGCCTTTGTTCTGTGCTTGTCAAAGGGGACAAGGGGACTCCAGGCCTGGACAACCAAAGTCTAGAATTCAAAATAATCTGGCGCATGTATTGTATAGGCATAGAAGTAGAGCTCAGAGTTGCTGAGCCATTTTCTAGCCAGAATCCACGGCTGTGAGAAAACCCGGTATGTAAAGCCTCAAGGAGATAGTAGCTGGCCACTGGCAAGCAGCCATTTGGAGCTCCTGATGCAAAATGGCCAACACAGCCCCTCTGTGACTTGGACGGTCCTTAAGCCTGGTGGTCTTCCAGAAAACTCCCCATCCAGCTGGCCCAGGACGTGCCAGCGTGAAACTGGTGCACTTGATGCTTCCTGGTACTGCACTCCATCTTCACGGTAGGATGAAGACTCTCAAGCCAAGACTTGGTACCCAAACAGGTGCTGGAATAATGGTGAATGGTGCATGGGATTTGGAACTGACCTTGGGCAATTCTCTTAAACTGAGTTCCATTTTAAAAAAAAATGTATCACGGGGAACACCGCTACCTTTTCAGATTTGCTGAGATTACAAAAGGTAAATGGATTAATCTCATATTCTGCTATGGATTAGGCACTAGCCGATGCCCTTTAGAAATCTACGAGGTGAGTATTATAGAGAAAACTACAGCATAGAGGATTTAAGTGATTGGCCAAGGATATATAGCTAGTAAGTAGCAAAAATGAGACTGGAACCCAGGCTCCCAAGGTCGTCACAATGCTGCTTCCCAGCTGTCCTGAATTTTCACATACTCCATCCCACTTAAACTGTAGAGTCTTTTATGTTGGTGCACTTGGAGAGCAGGGCCTAAAATGCCCAGTCTCCAGGAATTGATTGCAAACTGCATCTTCTAATAATTATAGGATAACCGCTGTGAAGAGTCCATGATGCTGTAGAACTTTGACTGTTTTACTCTTGCTTTTCTCTTCTATTTCATGATTCCTCTAAGTCGTTCTGGAAAGTTAGAAAGGTATTTGTAGAGATTAGTTAAATGGAAAAAGAGTCTATTGGGTACCGTAGCAGCACCGGCGTGCACTGCGCCATGTGCACTGTGCACTCGCACCGTGAGAGCCACTGCCATGAACGGCTCACCTCTACGTAACCCCGCTGGCGGCACACTGCCGAGCCATCCCAGCCAAGTCATTGTGGAGAATACAGAATGGGCCATGGCGGTTGCCACGTGGGTTAATGAGATAAATTACTTTTAACCAAGAAGCGTCTCAGTAGCTCCAGATCACTGTGTGAAGTCAGTCATCATTTTGCTCAAGACACAAAAGGTATCTGTGATACTAAGTCTAAAAAATATACAGCATCTTAACACGAAACAAAATGTTTTGTAAAATGTGATGTTTCTGAGGTTTCAGAGCTGACGGAAACCTAATGAAAGGTATTGTCTCTCCTGAAAATAAATTTCTCTGTGTTAATTTTATAAAGTGTTTTATTGATTTCAAATTTAAAAAGTGATCTAAAAACACTTTCCTGATGGAACTAACAAGGAAATCAAGAAACTCCACAAACATTCGTGATGACCATGTTCCAAGAAGCTAACCACAGAGACAACCGTGAGAGCCCACTGGTTATCCCTCCTCGACTGGAGGGACTGCCTGAGTTTCCTTACTCCCATGCCCTAAAGGCAAAAAAAATCCATGAAATTATTTAATATTTCAGCGTCAACTGACTTAATTTTTTATGTTGGATCTAACAAAAATAACTATGAGATGTTCACCAAAAAATAACTTCCTTCCTTCCCAAAAGGCTGTATTATATCCACTTTCCTATTCCCTCCATCTGCATCTCTGCTCATTAACTGCAGGGTTTGACTTGCACCCCCCTGCTACAGCATAAATATTAGCATGCTTGGGTTTGAGTGGGGGCAGTCATTTGTATAAACGAGGGGGGGGGGTGGGTAACAACCCCAGCATAGATCTAGGAAATTAACTGCCCCTAAATCTGTCTTGTGAGCTGAGCCTGGAAGATTTCTGCTTCCTCCTCAGGTTGAATCTTTGATTTCCTCTGATGCTTAAGCCCATTTACTAAGCAGTGAGAAAGAATTGCTGTGGCATTTGGCACAAAGCTGCCAAGATGCACGAAACTTCAGTTTGATTACCATATGTTCATTGTGTTAATTTTCTTTCAACCAAATGCTCCCTGGATCTTGTTTGCTGTCTCTTTTAGCTTCTGCTAGATTCTCCTGAATTCTGATGTTTTTCTTCCTTGCTCGCTAATACGCTAGTGGGGAGTGTGCAAAAGCTCTGTTTTGTTCCCGAAATGCCCACGGTAGGAGTAATATTGCACTTCAATGCGGCACTTGTCCTCATTGCCAGTGTCTGTTAGTTTCATAAAAATGAAGTGTGATGTCCACAGGCAGGCCAAGTAATTATTGCAAATATCAGATCTTTAACAACAGAAAGTTGCATGCATTGTTCATGAACTTTTTAGTATGATCTCTGTTACAATGTTTGCATATTTGAAATCCATGCCATTCTGCCATCCCTGAAGTTCCACTCTTAACAAACATCGTTTTTAGCAAACACTGACAACACTGAATGTCACAAACGTGCAAGTGTTGGTACAGCTGTCATGTTCGTGTGACTCTATGCCCAAACCAAGTGTCACAGGGGGAATCCCAAGGAGGATGGGAATTTAATACCAGAAGCAAACGTACTTTCACGAGTTCTCTTAAATAAGCGCTACATCATTTGTTGAACTTCTACACGCTGTGCTAAATGCCTTTGTGGTCACCAAAGTCCAGCATGAAAATGTGCTTGTGCATAAACTCTCTTCTGCCAGATTCCACAACAGAGATACAAAGCGCAGTGCAGGAAAGGCCCTGAGGGGAGGACAGTCAGCTCGAATGGGTGGCATTGTGTGAATGGAGTTCTGAAGGTCCCCTCGAGTACCACCATATACCCAGCAATGAGCAAAGGGCTTGAGTAAATTCTAAGAAAACAAATAGAACACTTGGGGTTATATCCCACATTTTTTAGTTTGCACCCTCTTAAAATCTTTGAATCAGTCCTAGAACTAAAGCAAGGATATTTAGAAGCCAGAACAGAACAGAATAGAACAGAACAGATAGGTATAGTTGTACACAGCCTGTCACAGGCTGGGAAACATTTCACACATACAGTCTGGGGCAAGGTCAACTTTACTGGGGCTGAAAGCATAAGGAATATTCAAACTCTTTTCACCAAGTGTACTGTGATTGTTAGCATCTGTGTTTCTTGTGCTCATTAAAAATAAATGTCCCAATTAATTTTTTAATGATAAATACTGGCCTCAACATGAAAGGTACTAGGGTATATATAAGAGATGGAGCAGCACTTACTGAAGACCATCACAGAGCAAAATGCAGCAAAATTCTATCCAGCTCTCTTCTCCAGTAACAGGACTCAATCATTGAAGTGGTCTAGGTGCATCCATGTACCAGAAAGTACAGGGATCCCACGGGAAGCCATAAGTGAAAGCTCATTCTCCAAGCCCCCGGGTTTCAGTGGAGAACAGTCTTGCCAAGACCTCATTAGTTCTCAGCTTAATATGACCATTCTCCCATACTAATAGCTGGAAGCCAATCATTTTCCTGGAAAAGTGCACTGCATGGCATACAGTAGGCACTAAGCAGAGCTTGTTGGATAAATCCATAAACACATATCTTTTCTCTTCTGTACGCATGAGAGTTTTTATTCCTTCTGCCAGCTTTTCCCCCTTGATTTAGGTTTTACACTGAGTTGCACCCATTAATGTAAATTTTGCTTTCTCCACCTGTCTTCTCAATTTTGAGGCAATGCTGATGTAATTCTAGGGTTGTCATTAAGTCTACAAAATTCTTATGACTCATGGCTGTTTTCTCGCCTGGGGATCTTCACCCGTAGTACAACTAGCAGAACAATTAGTCATCCATACTACTCGGAACTCTTGTTAGTTCTGCTGCGCCACATGACCCCCTGTCTCTCCTCGTGTCACGTGTAACTGCTTGACAACACAAGGGGCACAATTTATAGCTTCAAACCTTTGCACAATTAAAAAAAATATGTGGATATTCTCTAGGATCTGCATGAGCATTTTTTTTTAAAAAAACTGCATGTTCACAGAGATAATGTACTTTTGATTTCTGAAAAATGAACAGTACAAGCCAGGACTTAAAATTTATAAATAAATTTCCATGTTTCCCCTGCAGGATATAAACACTTAAAAAACACTGCCTGCAAATTCACATCCATTGGATTTGTGAATCCAGTGAATGATGGTACTGTTCTAAGAACATTCAGAATGCTCGATTTTTTTTTTTTAGTACATAAAGCAGCTAAGGGTAGACCATAGACCCTTTGGTCAAATCCAACCAAGCTGTTAACTCAGACAATTTGTCAAGTGGCCATTGTGATAAGTATTTTAATCTTCTGTGTTTAGGCTTGTTGGTCTTCTATATTTGCATCAAATCCTTACTCCTCCAGAGATTCTTTCTAAGAGCACTAATAACAGCATTAGTAATCAATACGCAGTTTGAAATTCTTCTCAAATCCATTGGGAAATTCTGCTTATGTCTAAACTTACCCATCTGCTTCAGTATTATCTACAAATTGACTCAAGATTACAGCTTCTGCAACAAATCACCACAAGCTTACTGGCTTAAAACTACACAGATGTATTCTTTTAGAGTTATGCAGGTCAGAAGTCTAAAATGCGGGAGTAGGCTGGGCTGCTACATTCCTTCAAGGAGCTTCAGGGAAGAATCAATTTCCTTGCATTTCCGAGCTTCTAAAGGCCACTGCAATTGCTTGCTTCCTGACCCCTTTCCCTCATCACTCCAATCTCTTGCTTTCTTCATCACATTTCCTACTACTGACTCTCATCCTCCTGCCTCCCTCTTAGAAAGAACTCTTGTGATTACATTGGACTCCCTGGATAATCCACGATAGCCTCCCCATCTCATTCTCTTTCACTTAATCACATGTGCATACTCTCTCTGACCACATAAGGTTAACATATTCACTGGCTCCAGGGACTAGGATATAAACAGCCCAGGGACACCATAGGCAGCACACAGCAGGTAGGTATACCAAAGAGGATACAAAAATAGCAGCTCCATTTATTTAGGACAGTATTTCCCCTCAAAACCAATGAAGAATCATGGAGGAAAGTAAGCAATCAGGAGAACATTGTTATGCAAGTGCAAACAGACTGTACTAAGAAGTTGGCCTAACCGTAGAGTTATAAAAATTGAGATCTGAGTAGAATTAAAGGGTATGTTCTTGGACCTTCCTTCTTGATTCCTAAGTATAGCATCCTCAATGCCTTTATTATTGCCCCATTTTGATGCCTCTGCTAAGTATGGCTCAGAGACAAACACTGCACTGTAGGAAAGACTTGACTTCCTAACATCTTGCATGGTCACTCTACAAACTTCCTAATGCAGAGAGGAGACAAACTCAGAGGTGTTTAAAAAGTGCCTAGCTCAGTGTTTGGAACCAACTTTCTGGCTTGAAAGATTTTGGCTTGGAAATCTGCATATGAAATGCAAATGCTGCACAAATCCTCTTTATTGCTCAAATGCTCCAGAAAGTACAATCCCTAGCGCTGTGCAGTGCCATTTGGAATGAAAACGAGCATCATATGAAAACTTGGGTGTATGTAAAGGTCAGTGGAATTTCAACCAGATGCTTTGCTTCCCCACCACGGTGTTGGCAGTAGGAGTGGCTTATAAATTTCACCTTGGGGAAATAAGTGTAAATATTTTTAATAACATTTTCCATTTCAACCTTGGCTCTTTAAAGTTCAAAATACAGTCTCACATTCATTTTTCTGCTAATGTATTCAACATTTATAACATAAGTACAATATTTTTAAATGTCTAAAATTGAACTCATCACTCTCCACCCTCCACATACCATCAGCAGTCCCTCCCTCTGCCCCGAACCCTCCCCTCTCTGTCCGTCTCAGTGAGTGGCCCACCTGTGTCACCTCGGCCAGAAACCAGGAACAAGCTATGGGCTTCTTCCTCTGCCTCATCCCCTACCTCCAATGTCATGGCCACGTATGAAATGAGAAGTTTCCTGTGCAGACTCACGTCCCTCACATAGACAACCATAATGGTGTTGCCACTCACACCCTTGTCTCTCATTCTGCACACCTCTGTTTATAGTCTTCTGCGCTCTAGACAGAATGAGATTTCAGGAATGTTAATAGCATGTCACTTCCCTACTTTAAACTGTTCAGTGGCTCCTCATTTTAGGTTAAAATCCAAACATCTCATTTTGGTACAAAAGGCCTTTCACTATCTTCTGCTAGCCCTCTCCCTGGTATCATCTACCCCATTCCTCAAACCTGGGACTCAGCTGTGGAACCTCCTCTTTCTGTCCAGCATCACAAGAAAAATTACCCGGACAGCTCCTGCTATTTAAGATTTTACAATATCTTAGAATGGATAAAACTGTGTGTGTATTTGTGTGTGTGTGTGTGTGTACAGTTTTTCATATATATACACATAGAAATGGTGTGATAAGGGAGGGAAAAAGTGCTTTGAGTTTTGAAAGTTAAAGAAAGAACATTTGGGGAGATCAGGGTAGGATTCATAATATACTTCAAGTATAAAGTTTACAAATGGTTATAAAGAAAATAAAGGGCATTTAGGAAAATAAAGAAGATCATTCTGACATTACTAGATTTTATAAATCTCCTCATTCACATGGAAAGAACTGTAGGTTTCATGAGGAAGCCCCCTGGGTGGGCGGTTTCATTGTCTGAAGCAGCCCAACCCCCATTGGATGGGTGACCAGGGAAAGGGAAAGAATAGTCAATAATTTAGGTGGGTTACTTGTAAAACATAAAGAGGCTGTGCAGTGGGGAGGAACAGTTCCTTTTGGACAAGCAGCCACTGTTGCTGGCAGTGTAATACTTCTCATTTCTTTGCATGACTATGACTGACCCCCATTTCCTTCCAAGTTATCAGTTCTCATTGATTTTCATTGACTTCCCTTTTCAACCCGGACCCTGTGGTTCATTAATTCACCCTCTTTCTCTCTAATCCCACTCGTGTAGCAAAACTCCAAACCTGCATCAGTCTAAGTGTCCTTCGATACCAGCCCTAGGCTGTTGAAGACAGCTACACAAACACTCAGCTGCATGCGACAACAAACTCCAGGGCTTCTCTCCCGGCCAAGCTTGCTGCCACCCGTTCCAACCTCAAGTGCCGGCTCTCTTACCATGTGCACTTACTCCCCCTCCCTCCCAGGGGATCACTTTATTCCTCCACAGCAAAATGAGACGGCATCACTTTTAACCCCCACCCTTGCCAACATCGAGAAATGTGTGTGTCCTTATGTTTGTATCTTCCTTATCCTGGTATGGCAAGGGCATTTTCTTTCTTGTTAAAAGCAGATTCCGGTGTAGTAAATCTGGGTGGTGCGTGGCACTGCTCATTTCCAACAAGCTCCGTGGTGATGCCAAGGCTGCTGGCCCTGAGATCATGGCACTTTCAGTCATGAAGTGCCATGAAGATCCTAGACCTCATTCAGTGCACAAATACCCAGAACTCCCTCTTTTCTAAACCTGCGATCCTTCCTTCACCATGGATTCCGTCCTCCTAGCCAATAGATGGGAACATCTCTCTGACCTTAAAAAGGAGAATAAGGGCCTCCGAAGTTCGAGGACTACATTCTAGCCCAGTAACCATTCTCGCCATTCAGCCCCAGAGCTCATCTTCTCTTCAAAACAAGGCTTCTTTTCTCTTTTTTTTTATTTTTCTAACACAGTTTACATTCAATATTAATTTGTATCAGTTTCAGATGTACAGTATAGTGGCTGAATAGTCATGTACTTTGCAAAGTGCTCCCCCGATATTCCCAGTACCCACCTGGCACTGCACACAATTATAGTATTACTGATTATACTGCCTATGCTGTACTTTACGTCCCCGGGACTATTTTGTTCTGTATCCCTTCGCCCTTCTCACCCAGTCCCCCAGCCTCACTCTCCTCTAGCAACCATCAGTGTGTTCTCTGTATCTGTGAGTCTAATGCAAGGTTTCTTGAATGTGTAGCTTACGTTTTTCTTTCCACACACCACTTGAAACCCACCGAAGTCAAGCTTCATCCCCACCATGATAAGAAAGTTGCTTTTGCCTTTCACCTGCTGGATACGAAATTCAATGGATATGCTCCACTATGTATTCCATACCCTGCAGCATCTGGCTCCTTACTGAAATCTTCTCCATTGACTTCTGTCGCATCTTACTCCCATCTCCACATCCCACTTATTTACAACCACCTTTCCAGGGGTCCATTCCTCTGCTCATGATTTAAATGTTAGTTCCTTAGGGGTCCATCCACAGTAACCTTCCCGTTGTTTATTTTCTCTTTTCCTAGGAAGCCACTTTCATGGATCCAATAACCACCTATACCCGGAAGACTTCTAAATTGATGCTTCCTGTGCAGATATCTCCCTTGAGGTCTCAACTGTTCTAACTACATAGTTTAAGCTTTCCACTGGTTACAAGCCAAAGGCATTTAAAACTCACTCTGGACCTTCCCCTAAACTTGCCTATCCTGTATTTCTCCTCTCCACGAAAGAAACTACCTGCCGCCCATTACAAAAGCAAGACATACAGACATCACTTTATTTCCTCCCTCTTTCCAAACCGCTTAACATCAACTCTAGTCCCTTTCACATTACCCAGCTTGTCCCCTCTTCTCCATTCCTACTGCCACTATTTCTATCTGGGCCTTCCCCATTTATTTTCTGGAGCAATTACTGTTCTTGCTCCCTCCAGGCTAAGAGCCTTCCCACCCCACACAAAAGCCAGTAGTGATCTGGCTAAAGCACAAATATGACTGTACCACTCCCATTATTTAAAAGCCTTTAATTCCTCCCCACCAAATGCTATAACAGTCAACTCGATTCTATTTAGTGTAACTGATAAGGTCTTTCAGAACCTGGCCACTGCCCCTCCTCCACTTCCAGCTTCAGCTCCCTATACTCCTCTTGGGACCCTAAGGTCCAGCCACATAAAATTCCTTATATTTTTTCCAATGGGCCATAACCCCTCCTTTGCTCATGCCACTAACTTTCCATGCACCACTGTCTCCAAAACAGTTCCTGTTCACCTCACAAGATCTACTCAGTTCTCAAGTGTTTCAGCAAGATTTCCTCCTCTCAGTTTTGATCAGATCACCTCCTACACTCTCCTATCAAATCCTATTTCTGACTTTGGACTTGCCTCTTTCTGCCAGAGGATAAGCCCATTGAGAGCTGAAAATGTGTCTTGTTATCATGGTTTTCCTGGTGATTTGCACAGTCTCTGGTACATAGGAAGTCTTCGATAAATGCTTTAAAATAAATGAATAAATAAGTTACGCTTAATAATTGACATCTGTCTACTGGCAATTCCTGGGAAAGCAGCAGATTTTGGGAATATCTTTGAGATAAGAGTGGCAGTATTTGCACCTAAGAAGAATTACCCCGATCTCCCTTTTCTCTGCCCTGCCCACCTCTAGGTGTTTCCTCTAATTTTAAGGAAAAATCACTTGCCACAGGCAAGAATAAACTCCAGATTTCCAGACTCCCACGGGACTAGGCCCTAGTCTATAATTGTACTTTATTTACTTGCTTGTTAATGCATGAAACTACTTTCCTATTTTCAGAGATCTCAATGTCATATTTCCACCATATAAAACTTCAATCTGAATGACCATATAAAAATGTATTCCCAGGAACGAAATAGCACCTCTGAGTGTCTCAGCACATCAGCAATGCAGAAAGTCCCTTTTAAAGTTCCATCTTGGAGGTTGTTTATTCTACAGCAATTCAAGCTTGGGCCAAGCCGATTGTTTTTCTGGTTTAAATTGCATCGAGGACCTCAAGGAAAAGAACGTAAACAGTTGGCAAATTTACAGCCTTTAAGTAAAATTGCCTTAACTTGAGGGGATTCCCTTAATATTGCTTGTTATAATTTTTTCTCATTTTAGAACTCTCCCATTTCATAAGAATTCAGAACATGAGGTGTCACACACAGGATCTGCTGCCAGCTAAAGTTAACACACACACACACACACACACACACACACACATGCACACACACACCACATCTTTTTGAAGTAAATTCCTTATGTATTGGGTACCACAACCAAAGGACAGAATAGGAACAGAATGAGAAAATTTAGATAATATTAATTATTTTTCATCAACACTTTAATTCTATCAATAAAACTAGCATACCGTAGTCTTAGGCCAGGAATCCATACCAGGAGGACTTTTGGTAAATAAAAAATCATCTAGTGGTTTCCAAACTCAAGGACTTCACTTCCCTTGTTCTCCCGTTTCACTCCTCAGTCTACAGTTTCAACGACTCTCTTGTTAATATCTCCCATCCCTTTGCTCCTGTCACTCCATGCCTGCCAAAACCCCAATGCTAAGCTAATGCTTGCAGAGCATATACCATATGCTAACTGTTCTCAGAACTGTCCTGTGTATTAACTCTATTAATAATCTCAACAATTGTGTTGGGTGGGTACTCTTATTGTTCCCAGTTTACATATGAGGAACTGGAGATAGAGAGAATACGTGACTTGCCTGAGGTCACACTGCTATGAAGTGATGACTTCCTTGGCATTCATAATATTGCTGAGCTCCAGTGGGAAGGATCACACGTGCAGTCAAATTGGCACCGCCACAAACTGTAGTCACCATCCTCACCTAGATCTTTACCCTGTTCAACCATTTTATTGTGTTTCCCCAGTCATCTGTCTTTTCTCATTCCCTTGAATGACTTCATCTTCTCCCTTCACTCTCAGCCTATTAGTGCGCCTCCTTCTTCCCAGAGATACTAGAATTATCAGGCAAAAACCTCTGTAGCTTCCTATTGTCTATTACAATTGAGAATGTTCCCCGTCTTCTATCTTAGAACAGATTTCCATTCTGTTTTGCTTTCTCAGGAACTCTATTCTCTCTGTTGTTCCGCCCCACCCAGCCTTTTTATAGTCACCCTCTCTTTCCCTGAGTCTTTCCCACCAGCACTCAAACACATTCATCTCTCTCCCATCCTAAATTTCCTCCCTCAGCCCTGGTGTTGTACAACTACCAACCGGGTTTTCTTCCTGTCTACATCCTCTTAACACCCACCCATTCTTCCACCTTCTTTAACCTTGCTCTTGGGACTCATCAATAAACTTATCTCAGCCCACACCTCATAAGCCATCTCAGCTTCATTGGACATTACTGCGACTGCTCCTACCTAAAATGTTTCCTTTGCTTGGCTTCTCTGATACCATGCACTGCTATTTTTCCTCCTTCCTCTCTGGGGACATCCGTTTAGTCACCTTAGTTGGCTCCAACTCTGCTCTCTGCTGTCCTAGGCCCTCTTTCTTCCTGCACTGCACCAAATGCTCAGGGCAACCTCATCCACTCTGCCGGCTTCGGTCACCATTCATTTGGCAGGGACTCCCAACTCTTTCTCCGCACTCAGTCAATTCCATTCCTCTATTCAGCTCCACTTAGATGATTCATGGTTGCACAAATCCAACATTTCTAACATCAGCCTCAGACTCTTTCCCCCAAATCCTGCTGCATTATCAAGTGTCCTGTATACTTGCTCAAATCAGAAACTTGATGGGCATCTTCTTATTCCACACATCCCATGTACCACCAGATCATATTGACTCTGTCTTCTAAACAGTGCTCACATCCATGCACTTCTCTCTATTCCCATGGCCACCACCATTTTCTTTGCCTGGACTAAGGCAAGAATCGATTGAATTGGTCAGCTTTCTAAAACACAGCCCTCACCTATGATTCAACTCATTATCTACAGTAAAGCCTGTGTAATCTGTTTAAAAAGTAAATCTGGTGATGTCACGGTTTCATTTGCTCTTTAGATGGAATCCAAAATCCCAAATACATTTTTTAAAGATTTTATTTATTTCCTAGAGAAAGGGGAAAGAAGGGAGAACGAGAGGGAGAGAAACATCAGTTGCAAGAGAAACATCAAAGTGTGAGAGAAATATCGATCGGTTGTTGCTTCTGGGAATCGAACTGGCGACCTTTTGGTTCACAGGCCAGTGCTCAGCCCACTGAACCACACCAGCCAGAGCCCAAATAGAGTTTTAACAAAGCACCAAGCACTAGCTTCTACTTATGTCCACATACTTTTATTTTGATCCCCCTTCCACTGGCTCTCTACTCTGCAAGATCTCAAATGCTGCCCTACACCCCAAGCTGTAACTACATGTAGGAACAGCTCCCATGTGGCTCCTTTGCCCCTCCCTCCCATTGTCACCCATCACTTTCTCAAGGTGACCTTCTGGGACTTCTAATCTAGATTAAATCTCCTTAATATGTGTGTGATTTATCTTATTTTTCATAAATTTTTATCCCATTATTATTTATATTGATCTTGACTTTTGCCATATCCACACAGGAAGGAAATGTGACAGTCTGGTCAACATTACATTTGTAGACTAAAAATATTTCTAGACTAGATTTATTCACAGTTTGTGGACTATTTTTACTAACTTTGTCATCATTTCTGTGTCATAGTTATTAGCTATCCATAGGCATTGTTAGATAGACATTAAAGAAAACATCATTTTGTTACTTAATTTACCCATGCATGTCTAATAATACAGGGTGAGGCAAAAATAAGTTTATACTTTTGAGTATGTGAAACACAGAGTTCATTCTTATATTGTTATTTATTAATTTATTGTGTTATTTTTCATATGAACCACTACAAACCTCCTTTTGCCCCACCCTGTACATTACTATGAAAATCCTGGAAATGGCAGTAAGGCAGCTTTGGTCATATGTTTAGAAAATAAAATAAAATGCTCCAATACTAAAACAATGAAATAGTCTTCCCATCCAGTTGCAAAACATTTTGTGTTTTTGAATATAGAGAATAAAATTAGAGAGTTTTCTGGTCCACCTCCATTATGAAACGTGTTATGAGTGCGGTGGTGGGCATGCTGCCTACTCTGCTGACAAGCGTACCCCACACCCCTGCCCCTCTCCCCCAGGGAGGACGTCTGTTTTATTCCAGTGTGTTCAATCAAGCATATCATTTTAAGGAAATAAAATACATTGGTACCTTTTGCATCCATGATAGGCAGTTTTCAAAGATGATACTCAATTAGTTTCAGAAGTAGAAAACTTGTTGCTTAAAATAATTTTATTTTTTGTATGAAATGTAGATAAAACCGAGTTGTGTAATCTTTTCTAACCGGAATCTATCCAAAGTGTAAATATATACTCTTTTCTTTCCAGTGACAACCAACTTGTTTTTGGAAAGTGAGGTCATGAAAGCATCCAGAATGGTTCCAAATGCCAACTTTCACACATGACTCTTTGATTCTCAAAGCTGTCATGTAAGTAAAATCACACTTATCAAAGAAACACAATTATGACAGCTCAGAGCTTGATACTGAAACTCGAAAGTTATTGAACCGTTTAACCACCACTTACTAGCTCAGAATTTCTCCTCAGGAACGACCCATTGCTAATAGCGCATGTTCTTGTAGCATGCTAAATTCATTGCCTTTTGGGATAAGCTCACTGTATTTTGAGGTATCTTCCAAATCTCAGACTATACTATCTTCCTAGTTTCCAGTGGCATGGTTTTTATCCAAGTCACCTTATCCTAAAGCAGGGGTTCTTCTATCTTAGCCTGTGTCAGGATCACCTGAATGTTTGTTAAACCAGATGGCTGGGCTCATACCCAGAGTTTCTGATTCAGTAGGTGTTTGATGGGGATGAAGAACTTGCAAGTCACAGATGTTTCCACTGATGCTGATGATATTGATCAAGGGCCTACACTCTGCGAATCCCTATCCTAGAGACACCCCCTTTTAACAGCATTAGTATTTCTTCCTGCAAATTACGTAAAACTTGGTTTCCTCTCGGTCCCTCCAAATGCCTCTTTATTCTTTCATTAATTCCTCTAAGCCAGTGCTGTCTGATAGAAATATCATGTGAGCCATGATAATTTCTAGATTTTCTAAAATAAAATTTTCTAAATTAGCCCCATTAGAAAAGTAAAAAGGAAAGAGATGAAATTAATTTTAAGAACATATTTGATTTCCCCCAATCTATTAAAACTATTTTTGTCCAACATGTAATGATATAAAAAATTATCAGTGAGCGATTTTACGTGTTTGATGGTCAAGGCCTACCAAGGCTTTGCAATCTGAGGTGTATTTCTCACACTGACAGCACACCTCACTTTGGATGAGCCACATCTCCAGCACTCCACAGCCACATGTGGCTAGTGGCCACCGCAAAGGCCAGCGCAGCCCTAGAACTCGAGAGTCAAGGAACCTGGAGAACTGATGGCTCTGCTTGGTCTGTCTCTCTCGGATTTTCACTGTATTTCCTCTGTTTAAAATGTGCCTGGTTTTCAGATGCGTTGTTAATTTAAAAACACATTTTTAAGGACAAAAACAAAACCATTATATCATTAAATGCACACATTGATTTTAAAATGTGTGCCAATATAAGAATTTTCTCCATTTTTATGCAGAGAACCAAACATAAAATGTCGTGATGCACCTGTTTTTCTCCTGTCATTTTGTTCCACTGAAATTCTCCCCCATCAAAAACCTTTCCTTCCAGCAAGACAATCTGTGTTAACAACACAGTTTTTGTGCTGTATTTTTCCTTCTTCCTCCTGTTATCCTACCCAAACACACACACAGAAGTTGGTCTGTATTTGTTTTATAAAAATAGGATCATCTTATACCTACACTTCCCAGCCTAATTTCCTTTCTTATTCAATAATAACTCACAAAAAAATCCCTGCAAGTCAGCAGGAGGTTGTAATTCATTCTTTTTTAATGGCTACAGTAGAGCCCGTGCAGTGGGGAACCATAATTTATTCAGCATGTCTGTTATTGGCGGGCATTCAGGTTTTATCCTACATTTTCAAGCAGGGAGAAAATGCTGTGGTGGGGGGAACCCTTCAGATAGATATTTTGATATATAGATACATATCTTGTCTACTCTCTCTTTTATTTAGCTTGCCATCTCCTTGTTAGCCTCTAATTAGACTTTCTCCCATCATATCTGAGCCTTTTCTTTCCAACAAACAAAAGCGCTTATCATCAGTAGCCCAAGCAAACCATTTTAAGTCATCTTCCTAGTGACTGCTTCCACGGTCAGCAACTGGCTCAGACCAGCACATCTCCCTTGAACCCTCCCCAGCGACGCTGTCTCTGTGCACAGGAGACATCCACATGGAAGAAGATTTCACTGGTATATGCTCACTCACTTGGCCAGAAAAAAATTAGTTGACATCAACAAGATTAATTTCTTCACTGATGTTTTAAAATGAACAAAATCAAACTTAGACTAGAAATCAAAGTACCTGGACTCGATAACCTCCCCGAAGTAGCACAGATTGTAACTCAGGTAATAACCATAATCAGAATGATAAATAGCAACAACTAACACTTATTGAATGTTAGGATGGGACAGGCACTGTCCTAATTGCTTTACACATGCTAATTCATGTGCGCCTTCAAAACTTCCGTAAGTAGGTACTCTTATTATTTTAATATAATTCCCATTTTATGCCTGGGGACATTGAGATCATACCTCCAGTAAATGGCCGCATCAGGACTGAAATGTGGATGTCAGAGTCCTGATCTCCTCACCTAGAAGTAAATTGACTCAACTACTCAGTAAGGAAGTAGTAAATCACCTCAGCTCCCCTCTCTTTGAACCTCAGTCCCTGGTATTACTGGTGCAATAATGCCAGTTCTCCCAACCTTAACGACTGCTGAGAAAAAAATAAGGAAGTGATTTAAAAACCACTGAAAGCTCTAACAACGGAGGCCGTCTCGTTCCAGCCTGGAAAATTTGGCTGGGACTGGTTGCTCCCTCACAGCAAAAACTTAGCAGAAAAGGGGGGTTATGCAACGGCAAACCAAAACATATGCTGATGGTACACACCCTTCTGAAGGGGCGGCCGGACTCGAAAGGCCAGCTAACACAGAGTGTGAATGATGCCAGATTCTCCCAGCCTCCTCATTTGCCTGAAATTACAAAAAGAGCAGCCAGCCTTTCCCTCTGCCGTGTAGCCTGACTGCATCCTGCCTCCCTGCTCCAGCCCTTGCATTACTTAATTGGAGCACCGGCTTATAAATCTTACATACTTAAGGGCCAGGAGACTCTCCAGAGCCCTCACACTGAAATTTGTGTGGGAGTTCAGCAATATTGAATTTTCAAATAAAATGATTAACAGGAACCTTTAGGGCGGCCTCAGAGAATACAATTCTTCTTGAATCTCGCCACCTTCATCTGAGGAAGCTTTTTGTTCTTGGGTTTAATAAAATGGTTGGAAAGGAACAGAGCAATGAGCGACTCGACGCAGAAAGAGAGGGGTGCTCCCTTTCCACTCTGGAGACTCCCTTTGGCAGTCGGAATCTTGTCACTTCTCTCCGCCCAGGCCTAATAAGACCACTGGGACATGTTACTGGGAAGGTTTCAGTCACTTAGTTCAATTCTAACTGCAATCAGCTCTAATTACTGGTTTTTTTAGAAACGTTTCCTCCAAGATTTTAATAGTCAGATGTGGGTACACCTGATCAGAAAGCCTATTTGCTTTTCCGTGGCATAATAATGTCTATCGGACTTCACGAAGCAGAGAATCATTTAAAAGGGAAAATATAATCCAGTCAGATTCAACCCCCAGACTGAGGCCTACATGCCTACTATTTGCTGAGTCAATGATTTAGGTTCTCTGCCAAATCAATATGGGATGTTTATGGTCTTACACAATAGGAATCTGCCTCATTTGTGCAACAGGAAGATCATTTACAACCAGTTTCTAAAAGACACTGCACGTCAATAATAAATATTCAAATCAAGGCCAGAAACTGCAATGCCCAAACAGGGACCATTTAGCAATATGAAGTTGTTATCAGAAGAGGATTTTCAGGGATGCCATACCAATTTATAATTTGGAAGCATCTGTAAAGTGATCGTGACCGGCCCAGCTGTCCTGGTCTCTGAGAAGGAAGAAGCTCAGCGGGAGAGAGGATCTGGGTCAACAAGCAACAAGGACAGGGCATCCCCTACTGAGAGATCTCAGTGCCAGTCCGCCTGCCTTCCGAGGTGATCACTGGAATCTGTTTTCTCAGCCATATCTGCTTCTTGGGAGCAATTCTGCTGTGCAGTTACAGAGAAGAGCTTGGGTAAAGCTGTTGCAGGGACCCACTTCTCTGCCCCACGTGGGAGTCTGGGAGTCAGACCTGCCCCTTTCCATTCACTACTATTTGCTTATTCACCCTTTTACTATCTATCTATTTATCTATCTATCTCTATCTCTAATGTCTCTTTGTCTCCCCCTCCAGGAGTCCCTCCTGTCTACTCGCTCCAGGAGTAGAATATTTAAATTCCAGGAATTTAAATATTCTACCCTTTTTCCTCCAACCCATCCCAGGTGCTATTAAAACATGGCACAAATGAAAAGTAGCTCCTACTCACAGAAAGACTGACTTCTGGAATGAAGCACAGAAAAGCGGCTGTGCATCCTGGAGCTCAATCACTTACTAGTGTGTGACTTTGAGAAAGTTCCTTGACATTTCTATGTCTCATTGCCTCACCTATAAAACAAAGAAAATAGTAGCTCATGCGAGGAGGAAAAAAGGTCATGCGTGAAAATTCTTTAAAAATACTCAAAAAGCATTCACTGAATTCGGTGTTGTCAGCCGGATCTGGGTTTCAGGTAAGCTTCCTGCAGGGGAAAGCTGAGCAGGGGAACGCATGATGATGACAGACGTTCGGGGTAAACAACAGCACATATAAACAGAGTCTCCTCAAGGAAAGCAATCAACCAGGGATCCGAATAAAGGGTGGAGATTTAAGCTCTCCTATAAGAGAAGGTGTTTACCTCTCTGCCCTTTATCAGGCCTTTAATCTCTCTCAGCATTACTTTCCTCCTTTGTGCAATAGGATTCATGGTAAACACCATATATAGCATGATGGAGAATAAGAAACAAGAAAACGTATATGAATGTGATCTGTAAACTATAAAGAATTTTCCACTCTTGCTCTAAGCATTTGACTACATTGTCTTGTTTATTTTCTTCACAGCACAGAACGATTTGAAATAGCCCTGTTTAATTGATTTTTTCAGATTTACCCCTAGAATGTCAACTCCCTAAAGGCAGAATCTCTTTTGTATTGAATTATTGGGGTGACATTTGTTAGTTAAATTACCATATTTTGTCATGTATAATACACACCCAACACTTTTGTGTACATTATACACAGGATTATTATACACTTTGTTTTCTTTGTATTTACATTATTTACTGTTGTTCAAGTACAGTTGTCTTCATTTTCTCCCCTCTACTTCCCTGCCCCATCCATCCCCACTTCCTACCCTCAATCCTACACCATTTGGCTTTGTCCATGTGTCCTTTATACATGTTCTTGATGACCTTTCCTCTATTTTTCCCTCATTATCCCTCTCCCCCCTCCCCTTTGGTTACTGTCAGTTTGTCCTTTATTTCAATGTCTCTGGTTCTATTTTGCTTGCTTGTTTGTTTTGTTGATTAGTTTCCACTTACAGGTGAGATCGTATGGTATTTGTCTTTTTCACTGTCTGGCTTATTTCGTTTAATATAATGCTCTCCAGTTCCATCCATGCTGTAGTGAAGGATAGGAGCTCCTTCTTTCTTTCTGCTGGGTAGCATTCCATTGTGTAAATGTACCATAGTTTTTTGATCCACTCATGTACTGTTGGACACTTAGGTTGCTTCCAGCACTTGGCTATATACATTGTGTTACCCATGACGTGTAATCATTATACCCATGTATAATACACATCCTTATTTTTCCCTCAAAAAGTTGGGGGGAATTGCAAATTACACACAGAAAACCATGGATAGGTTTCAGGTATTGAATGCTATAATACATCATCTGCATATTGCATTGTGTGTTCACCACACCAAGTCAAGTCTTCTTCCATCACCATTTATCCCCCCTTTATCCTCTTCTACCTCACCCTACACCCCTTCCCTCTGGTAATCACCATGTTGTTGTCTGTCATGTTGTTTTCTTTATCATTAATAGCTGTATCATTCATGTACTTAGAGAAGCCTTGTTCTGAGTGCATAAATATTCAAGACAAGCATACTGGCAGCCTGTGCCAGGGGAAAAAATAATCAAAGCAGATGAAGTTTCCCACACTGATCCGTCTCCCCATCCCTCTTAGAATCAGAAATGAATTGTTCTCTTCCTATCATTTGGGAATTCTCCACATATAAAGAAAGCCCATCTCTCCCTAGAGAAGCTACAAATGCCAGATATTCATGTCCCAGGCTCCCTTGCAGCTAGGGTACAGACATTTAACTAGTCTTTGTCATCGGGCTTACTTTCTGCACACTTTAAATTGAAAGCTAGTAATTTCAGAAAGCACAGGCCAACACAGTCTTTATTCTAGCAAGACTGGTAAGGAAGAGAGCTATGCCCATGGTTCTGGCAGCAGTGTCTAGGGTCCTGGGTTGATGATGTTGATGGGGCGGGCTGCTATATCTGCACCCAAGGTGTGTTTTCACTGGATCAAATCTGTGGCATTATTTTGGTCCTTGCTCTTGATTGTATTATGTGCTAAGCATGGCTCTCTTGGTTATTCTGGATAATCTCTGGATAGAATTTCCTCTAATTTGTGCCCTTTGTCCAGGATTGTTTTGTTGCTTGACTGATAAAATCCTCCTCTTCCCCAACATGCCCAGCAGAATCTCCATCAGAATGCACATGATCCTGATTCCCTAGTGGACTCCAAATAAGTCTTTCTTCTTTTACAAATGATCTTCCCCCTCCAGTGTTTTTCCTTCCCCTTCACTCAGATCAAATTATATATTTCCTCAGCCTTGTTTTCCCTAGGAACTTACTTTCTATAGGCATAATATGATCAATTAATTCAAGCCAATGTATTAATAATTGACACTAATCTAGAATTACCCCAGCACCTTAGCAGATATTTTTAATACCTCAAAGCAAAGGAGAAAGAAATGTATTTTTACTACCAAACAGCACCAGTGCCTGTGAAGGCTCTTATCTATGTCTGTAATCTCCAAGGACCTATGTCCATCAAGATGTCATATCTAGTCTGACCTTGGGTGCTCTGTGGACTAATCACATAGTGACACAATGCACTTCATGTAATCAATGCTTTTACTTTGCGATTGCACACACATGCACACACACACACTGACCTACCTAAAATACTTCAATAGCTTCCCATGGCTTTAAGAATAATAATAGAAATCTTTAACACACCCCAAATCTTTCCATTTACCCACAGCCCAGATCAAGTTCTCTGTTACAACCTCCCACAGCTCTCTGATTCTGCTCTTCAGGGCACTGATTCCATGTTACATATTTGTGTCTTCATGCAACTGATACGATATTTAATATCATAAGCAAGCATACATCTATAGGACGTGAGATCAGATTAGCCATAGGCTTCCTTTTCCATATAGTTTCTATGCATCCATTTATGCAGGACAATGTTAGGGTTTATCAAAAAAGACAATTTCAGTGGGTGAGGAATCTGCTCAGTTCTCACGACAAAAATACGACAGACTCCTTTCTATTCTCTCCTGTTTTCTTAGGTTCTTGAAGCTGGAGGAGATCATTCCAGATGCCTTTTCTCTGATCACTAGATATTCTATGTAGATGCTTTACGGGCTGCTTTTGTGAGGTTGAGGTGAAAAGACAGGAAAAAATATTGCTGATAAGGCAGTGCTCCAGGCTCCCACAGCTACCTGGCCAGACTGGCCTTCCTTATAAGATTTTGAATGATTTCTATTGTGGAAAAAATGTCTGCAAACCAGTTCTTATTTTATAGGTGTGCAAAGTAACTGCTCCGATAACAGAGAAAATTATTCATGTTTCATGGGAAAGAATTTTTTATGTATGAGAATTCCTAGACTGCTTTTCCCTCTCTCCTCTCTTGCTCCAACTCCCAGTAAAGATTTAAGCTGCAGTTCCCATTGTAATGCATTTTCAAAAATATGAATCCTTTCTGTGACTAGACAATATGGTCCCCCATTTGTATTCAGGTTACAGAGTGCTTGCCTAAAGTCACATTTATAATTAATTGTAGAACCACAACTTACACCATGTCTCCCGAGTAGCAGTTTCCTTTCATTCACAACCAGTGGGAATTGCTGCCCGCCAAAGGCCGAAGTCTCTTACTGCAAGCATCTTACTGCAAGTACCTTTTCATTGTTAGATAAGTTATGTTTTCTGGATGCACAATCTAAAACCAGTAGATCTGATACAGATCCACAGAAAAATAGTCTCACGTCTTCCTAGCCATCCCATTTCTTACTTCAGTATGAATCCTCAAACGAAAACCAAATGGACTTCCAAATTCTAAATAGAAACTCAGGATCTGGGCAAAGAAGGGACTGTATGGATTCCATCAGGGAAGTCTGACTTCATATTCTGTTGATGTCACTTACCAGATACCTGATTTCATACAAGTCATTTTCCATCTCTGAGGCTCAGGGGGCTGAGGATGCAAATGTGGACCTTGTTATGATTTATTGGAAAGATTAAATGAGACAAACTCGGCATGAAGTAAGTGCTCAAGAAATTATCACTCTGTGTTTCCTTTCATTAATAAATGTCAACGCCTATATTACTAGGGCTAGGTCTGGTGTCTGTGTGTGTGAGGCCTGATCTAGAAGTTCACAAAATTTTGCTTGCAAAATAGAGCTGGTTTGTTCATCCTATGTCATTCAGTTAAACAAACATATACTGAGTTTTTAATATTTGCTGGACACAGTGTTAGAGCTGGACCATAAGAAATCATATTCAGTTCCTGTTTTCAAGGAGCTAATGATTTAAATCATACCTGACAGATGAGACATCCCGTGTTCCTAAAGATCCCTAAGAGAGAAGATCTCCCCACACCGTTGGGAGCTCTGCCACACTCAGTTCTCAGTTCTCTGAGCAATTTGAGCATGTTTACAATTCTTTGGCAATCGATGTGTCTCCACTTTCTCTTATGCTAGCCGTCAGAAGAAAGAAAGAACAGTTGGTCACCATTTTTCACCTAATAAGCCTTCATTCCCCGAGAGTTATTGAGTTATTCCTCTGTCTTCTCTTTCTAGATTAAATAATTCCAATCCCTTTAACCTTTTCTCAGAGGTCCTATTTGCCAGCCTTCAGTTTAATCATTTTCACTGCTCCCCTCTGGAGTCTCTCCAAGTCTTCTGCATTAAAATACGTTGCTTTTGCTATTGAGTTCACTCTTCAAAGCATCTTATTCTTTCACATAAACCAAGACAAAAGACAAGCAGCTCCCAAATAAAAGGAAGAGAACAGACAGAATGGTAGATTTCTTGTGTAAAGAATTCATGTAGAACTCTCACATGCTCAGAGAAAATCAGCATTTACTGCCACCGCTATTAAGAAGGACAGACCAAAACCAAAGCAGTTTCTGCATTGTGCCAACCATAATGTCTGAGAATTATCTAAATTACTTGTATGCAGATCAGACTATTAACAGCAAACTCTAGGCTGGCTTAAGCTATGCCTGAAATTTTCAGAAGGGTGATAAGTAAAAATCACTGTTAATGAGATCAAGCAAGATTTTTTGATTCTGCAAAATACCTCTCTGGCTGCCAAGGAGACCATAGAGAAGTCACTGTGTTATTCACAGGTAGTGCCTTTGATGGTCAGTCCTAGCAAAGTGCAAAGAATCTTTCTTTGCATTCTGTCAATCAATATAAATTAATATTTCCTGAGCTGAGTGCAGCAAATTCTAAATGACTCTTAAGAAATGATGTATTGAGGCTGATCAAACACATACTGATCAGAATATGGCACTGACATAGGCCGAAAGGGCCCATGAAAACCAGAACCCTAGCAAAAATAACTCCTCAAGACATGCATGATGACTTGTCAGAGTTCCTTTTTTACCAACGAGATGAGCCTGACCCCTGTGAGCCTGCAGTGTTCTTCTGCCCACTCACATGCAGTTAAGATTCTTCTGACAATTTCCAAATCCTCTCAAGGAGCCGGGAGCACACTTACTGAATAATATTCTGCCTTTTTAAGGGAACTCTTTGATCTGAAACCACTGTTAGAAATGGTTTTTCAATCCCCCACCTGGAAAAGTTACAAAGTGTACAATTGGGGTAAAGAGGATTGGTTGCAAGTAGAGAGGTGGAGAGAGAGAAAGGGCTACCTTGCCTGGGTTGATTGCAGAATAACAGGTGGTAGTCGTCACCCGGTGCCATTTCTGAGCTCGGCTCTGGCCAGGTCTGACCAGGTCTGACCTAGAACGGGCTGCGCTGAGAGAGGTCTGTCAAGAACAGCCATGGGAGAAGCGGCTGCCTTCTGGAAATGCCTCCTTGCCAAGTTCTCCGAAGACTCCCTTCGTTCTGGTAGCAGAACAACTTCATGATTTGGTGTGGCCCTTTCTCAGGGAAGTACAGTCCCAGAGATAGTTGAATCTCTCCAACAATGTCTAAATCCAAAGACTTTTGAAATTGATATAGTGATCCTTAAATAATCAATAGCTTGGGTGGCCAGAGGCCTATAACCACAGCATCATAGGAAGTGGCCTCCTGGGTAAAAGTAGAAGTTCACTAGCTGTTTGATTGTCAGCCTTGAACTGTTATATCTTTCCTACTCTTACGAGTTCTCCATGTCCAGGCGAATGTCTGAGGTGTTTGTTCAGCAGAGTGAAGGAAAGTCGTAGGTGCACGAACGCTCCTGGGAAGTGCATGCACAGCACAGGGAGTTCTAAAACAATGGGTGGTGAGGGCCGAAATATATTCAATAGTTTCACATTTGATAAGTAGACCTTGTTACTTAGTAGTTATCATCTTTATAAAAGCAAGATTCCAGTTAGGAAGTAGACTACAAATTGCCCGTTTTATTTATTTGAGAGTAAATGCAGTCTCATAAACTCTCACCAAGGGGTAAGAGAGGGAAAGTGGGGCACCGATACCAATGTACGCTGCCATGTTACTTCCCAGTGGTTGTGGCAAGTGGCAAGTGGCAAGTGGCCAGTAACGTGGGCCAATAAATCGTTGCCAGACACGACTCTGTGTTCCCTCCCTTTATCCTACTACGTACTTCAGAGACATATCAAATTATTTCAAACAAACAGCGATCTGTGCTGCCCCGCTATAATCCACGGCACCCTCAGAAGCAATTTTTATTCCATTTGAATCTGAGAAATAGTATCGCTCGCAAGGAACACGGGTTCTTGAACACAGGGAGGGTTAGATAAAACAAGTGAAGGGAAAGTCAGAGAAAGGAGGGAAAGACAAGAAGGGAAAAACTGAGACTGGCGAATCTTACAAACGTCCATCTATGGTGAGCAAATGACATTTTCGGTAAAGAGTTTCTGAATCTGAAAAAGTAAAATAAAATTCTGGTTGACTTTCAAAAGCCAATCATTTGGGTCATTCTTTAAAAAAAAATAGATAGCCAACAGATTAAAGGAACTCCATTTATAAAAATCAAATGAACCTCGAACAAAGCTTGTTTGGGACATGAATAAATCATCTGGTCATGAATAATTCATTATTATCAAGAAACAAGCTGGGGATTCCAGGAACCAGGCTTAGGGAGGTGCTGGAACTGGGGAGTGAGTGAGTTCATCATCTCATACCCGCCACGGGAAGCCAGAGAACAGCCCGCGGGGTACCATCATCTGAGGCAGACCTCGCTAGACCCCCACTGAAGTTTCAGAGGACACTTCGGCAGCCTTTACACCCCAAAGCCAAGAGCAAATAGCGTTTAACCCATAAAAGCTTACTTTAGAAAATTGCATGTACTCAGTAACAGACAATAATATTTTCTGAGCGTGGAATCTTTTTTTTAATGCATGCTATACACAGGGAATACTGGCCATAGGCAACAGACGGTCGGAGTTGGAAGTTTTTATTTAAAGGAGATGGCTAGAAAATCCTTTCACGATAAACTGTCCAGCGTAGTCTGACCTTCTGATTCATGGTATGGGGGTTGGATTTTTTGACTGGGGTGGGGTAAGGGAGAGAGAGGGCCCCTCTCAGATTCAATGAAATAATCAATGTATGTGTGTGTGTTCCAGGTCCAAACTGCTTTGCAGGAACGACCATAATTCCGGCTGGCATTGAAGTGAAAGTGGATGAATGTAACATCTGTCACTGTCACAACGGGGACTGGTGGAAGCCGGCTCAGTGTTCGAAACGCGAATGCCAGGGCAAGCAGATTGTGTAGAGCACACTCCCCACCGAGGACGCGCTCTTAGGAGAGGACGCTATGGCTTCGCCTCTGCACACGTTTCAGACAAAACGGGACACACAGACAAACTCCTGCCAGCTGCAACAGGGTCACCAGCAAAACCTTTTAGGGTTGACAAAAGTGAATATTTTACTAAGAGGAAATTTTTCTCTTTCTCTCTTGCTATATAAAATATATATAGTATATAGCTACCGAAAGCGCTTTTGTAATTTCCACGCTTGATGGTGACTTGACGACTGGACTTGTGGAACAGAAACAAAGACACGGCCTTGTCCGGGCCCCTTCTCCGGTGACACCTCTAGCCTGCCAGCTCACCGTCCTCCGAGTTCATTCATTTTTACTCTCCTGTTCGTCACACGTGGCATTTTTCTCTTGTAGCATTTCTTTTTCCCATTTAGAGTCTAAGGGGCCAGATTTCACCACACAGTCAAGTTTTGAGTTGTGTCAAACAAGCTTTGGTAAAGAGATGTCAGGGTGAGGACCCTGCCTGACCAGGAAAACTGAAAGCATCCAATCAACCAATGGCTCCCCTCGCGTGACTCATGCCCCGTAGGCGGAGAAAAGAGAAGCGCACACAAGTGGACCTACTGCTGGGCAAGGCAGGGACCTGGTGCTCGGTGCATTGTTTGGGGACTCCCAATTTCATTCTTACAAACCATAGATTTCATCTGCAAAACCTTGAAACTGCCAATCAAAAACTAGTATGTGAAGTACACCACGAACGGGACTAAAGAATCCAAAGGAGACAGGTATTCCAAATTGTAGCATTAATCACTAAACTTTCTCATGATGCTGAATTTGAGTTCAGCTTGTAACTAAACACACTCTAAACCCACTGTCAGCTGGCACTATCCACACCAGAACCAGGGTGAGTAGCCACACTGTGAATCTGAATCCTTCTGAACACTACCGGCTTTTGAGTTCAAAGCCAGTAGGACACACAGGCAGTGTTTATGGTTCAGGACCGCGATTGCCATGTTAGAGTAATGACCACTCAGCCCTATGTCTCAAACACGATTCAGGACACTCTTTCCACCTCAAGTGCTGACTTAAATCAAAGATTAGGGTAGAGTGAGTCTTGCACAATACAATTCCATTTGTTGAACATTTTTAAAAATGTATATATTAGATACTGACCAATTAAAGTGAACCTTTGAAGAGTCTCAAGGTTGCCCTGGTAATGCTGCTAGTATAGTAACAGAAAAAAATAAAGTACACAGGGTATCTGATGCCACCTCGAGTCAAGTGCAAATTTAGCAATTCCGAAACCACATGGCATAGTTAGTTGCTTATTCTGCTTTCCTGTCAAGATCTGGCAAGGTCCTTGAGGAAACTTTAAGGTTGTCTTCATTATCATTGTTCTTTCCTTTTCTGCTCCCACCCACCCTGAGCTTTGCCATAACTCCTGTGGAGTGCCGCATTCTAGAACAAGGTTTCTCAACCTCCATGCTATTGACATTTGGGGCAGGCAATTTGTTGTTGGAGGGCTGTTCTGTGTATTTTTATGTTTCGCAAGATTCTTGACCTCTATTCACTAAACACTAATAGCAACACCCTAGTAGTAACCACAGAATGTCTCCGGACATTCCAAATGTCCCTGAGAGAGTGGGGAGTGGACAAAATATCACCTGGTTGAGAAGCATTGGTCTAGAATAATCAGTCTAGGGCGGTCTCTGCCAGGGGACATACCAGGAAGCTCTGGCCGAGCCTGTGGTTGGGGGAGCCTCTGAGCCCTTTGGGACATGCACAATCAGCAGCTCGGGGGGGGGGGGGGGGGGGGCTCAGTCTCCTCCAAAAAGAGCGATGCTTCTACGCCATAGGTCCACCCTCAGGACACATAGTTCTTGGGTCTCATCAACCGGATTTTCATTTAAAATGGTCAATCTCTCGTCCCTGGAAGCACCTCCTTTCTTCAAGAAAGAGTTGTCATCCCAAATTAACGTGTGAACGAGTTGGACCTGACACTCCTCACACACACTGAGCTTGTGTTATGATACAAATAGCCACGCCGGTGCCATGCAAGGAAGAACACCAAGCCGCCTTCCCTTAGAACACCAATTTGCAGTAAGGTTGGTGCTTTTCAGTTGCCACCATGGATACGTCATAGAGACAGTCATGAATCATTCATGAGCAACTCTGCATGATTTATTCCTGCACTCCACAGTCAAGGCATTCCATACTTCAGCTGGTGTCTAGACAGAGATGTATTACAGAGCTTGCTTTGCCCTGAGGTTGTCTGCTTCCAGCTTCAAACAGCCGCACTCTTGGAAAGAAATAATAAAAATTAAAAAAATGACAGGAAATCAGGTTGGAAACCCAGAAAGCATCATTAATGGAGCCGTGTAGCATAGTACCCTATGTATTATTAAGGAGCTACTATGTCCTCTTTAGAAAACAGAGAGAGGGTGCCACAGGGGAGCCAGGGTGCAGGGATTCTGCATCAGTGCCTCGGCACTGTGATAGTTGTGGTAAGAATTACCTGCGAGAATGAAGTACAACATCCACCCAGAGAATCTCTTCGGAGGGTCCACAGAGCGAAGGCTGCTTGGCGGCCTCTGGGACCCGCCATAGAAAGGGATTCATTTTTTATCGTTGTTGTTGGATTTTTTTTTTTCTCTCAGTTTCACTGTCAGCAGTTTCCTTTAAGACTCCGTGGCACTGACATCTCTCCCCTTTTAGGGAGAGATGAACCTATACTGTGACAATTTCCCATGAACCATAGAAACTGGCAGCTTCCTTCTGCCTGGGCCATTGAGGAATCCTCTCCCAACTCTGAACGACAGAGTTCCGGTCTCATCTGTTGTCTTTCCTTTCCTTGGAAGGCTCTGTCTGCCACTGCACCGTCACCTCTCTCCTTATATGCCTACTCCGTGCCACCTTTGGTTCTCGGCTTTAACTACAGCTATGCTTCAATAAGGGATCAACAGCCTGTTTGTCAGCTGATGCCTGTCTAGGAAAAAAAAAAAGATTCAGTTTCTAAAATCTTTGAAAAATGGTGTGCCTGAAAACTAGTGAGAACAAATAAAAACCTAAACACTAAACTGTAAAAAGGGGATTCTAGCAACAATATTTGATGTGTAAAGAATATATTATTAAAAAATTATTTTGTTAAATATAAAGTGTGTTAACCAGCAAGCATTGTTCGTGGTCTATTTTCCTTCCCGAATCTCTCCCTTCTCCATACCCTCATCTTTTAATGACTAATTCCCAGTGACTTCTGTCATCTGAAAGTACATGTATCATTAGCATTATATTCCATTAGAATGAAGTGTGAGCGTTAGCATTTGCCTGTGTGCATTTTCATTTTTCATAATATAAGGCAAGGCTGCCTTCAGGGTCAGAGAGGATGCTCAAATAAGGCAGCAGTGAGAGCGTGCCAGGAAAATATTTCTGCTCACCCAAGTCCATACACAATGCTGATGACAATCAGTAATTATTGAGTGCTTGCTCTGAGGCAGGCCCTGTGCTGTGCCCTGAACCCATGGGGTCTTGTTCATGCCACACAGCACACCTACAGGGGAAGGGGCTCCTTCTCTCAATCCCTGCTTTGCTGTTGAGGAAAACAAAACACAAACAGGCTAATGTGTCCAAGGTCCTAGGGTAGGCGGTGACAAAGCAGGAATTTTGTATTGTAAAAGTTTCCAACACATACAAGAATCAAGAAAAGAGGATAAGAAACCTTCACTTACCCATTGCACAGATTTAACAGTTACTGAGATGTTGCATAATGCTTCATCTATTCTTCTTTTCCTTTGAAGATTTGAAATCAAATACCAAGCAAGCATTGTATGGCTTCATCCCTATATCTTGCAGTAACTATCTCTTTGAAAAGAAGGGATAGTTTCTTACAAAGCCATATGCTATATTACCGAAACCTAAAAAAATTAAGAATTCCTTAATAGCATCTCCTCTCCAATCCATATTCGAATTTCTTCAACTTTCTAAAATATGAGGAGCAGGGGTATGTGCGTGATCCAAAACCACCCACAACACTGCATTGGGCTGTAGGGCCACCTAAGCCCAAAGTAGGGTTTGAATGCTGCTGACTGGCAGCTGTGAATTCTGCCAGACCCCCGGCGTTGTTGTTATTGGAGGGTTTGTGATGGGATAATGGCTCTTTTAGAGCTCCACATTGAACTCCCTTCCACATGCTGAACAAGGCAGGCGGCAGGCAAGAAGTGTTCTACCAATTGACCTTCAAGGGGCAAAAAAGAGCCCAGAGCAGGAACCCTTGCAGACAGCCAGCCTCTGGGGGAGCTGCTTTTTATTTGTACGTCAGCTTTCCTCCTTTCTTCTCTTTGAGACACACATAGACTGCCTCATACAGAGTAAAACAGAACAATAGCTTATAAATTACCATCACCTTCTGCACTATTGGAGGAAGAAAGAAAAAGCCAGCCCCTGAGGGAACATCAGTGCGGAGTCCCCACACACGTATCCACACCTCCACTCCATCAACATTTTCCTAAAACGAGATTACATGTTTGTCCTTTCCAATTTCCCAGGTGTCCAATTCTCTGCTCTCTGTGTCCCCTGCAAAGGGTTGTTTACGGTTCATTCCTAATTCAAGTTTCATGGGAGAGCACTTCAAAGCATAGGAGAGAACGCTATGAACTATGATAGCCCTGGACTTGTGCTTATTTGAGGGTTTATATTGGCACTATTACTCTTTCGGAAAGACAAATGTTGTCTCTGAGTAACCTCACCTGTACTTCCTTCCCACATTGGTAAGGGATTTATACCTTGAATCGAGGTGGTAGTCTTATCAGTGAGCCCACTCGGTCCTCCCTGATCAACCGTCCACATCTAGACGGCACATTGTTTTCCTGATGAATGCGACAGACCAGTGCCTTCGTGCCTTTCGCAGAGCAGGAGTCAAATGAACTGAGTTAAAGGGATTTCCTTTATTTAATCTTAAGGATTTAACATTTTAGATTCCAAATGCATTCCGTTGTGGTAATGATTTGATGGCTGTTTTTTTTTTTTTTAAGGCAGAAAAATGAATAAATATTTTATGTATTAAAGAACCAGAGAGTGATGGGGGAAGAAGACAAGTTAGACATGGTTTTGATTTTGTGATTACTAAAGCACGTTAGCAGAAGGGAAGCTTACAGTTAATAAAAAACTAATTTACAATTTTGATTTTAAAAATTCCAGAGAATGACAGAGAGTCTACTTTGTAGAGGAAACAACTTCCCAGGAAAATCACCTGAGGGTGTCTCTGGGTCTAGTTTCCCACTTAAGTCATTTGTCTATTTTGTAAAATATAAATACCGTATTTTGTCATGTATGGTGTGCACTTCTTTTTTGCCCAAATTTTTTAGGAAAAAATAATGATGTGCATTATACATAGATAGTACTAACTCTGTATCTATGTAAATGCTTCATTTTTTAATTTATGCTTATGTGTTAAAAGTGTAACTCTAGAAAGCAATAACAATATCCATATACAAAATAATGCCCAGAATACTATAATTGGGTTTGTTTCTAAATATAAATAAGTAAATAATTGAATTAAAAAATTAAAATGGAAGACTTTTCTCCTGAAAAGTTGGGCCAAAATCGTGGGTGTGTGTTATACTTGGAGTGCATTACACATGGCAAATATGGTAAATAAATGTGATTCCACAGCTTTCTTTAAGTGCTAGGTTAGTGCTGAACACCTTTTTTTCTGTCAAAATTATTTATTAGGTCTTATAAGGGAGCCCCAAACCAAAATATAGATGGCAACCCCTAGTATCCTAGTATAAACCACATTTTATACAGTACAATGTAAGCCGTGTACTTTTTTTTAAAGAATAGTATAATGAACCCATCCTGGCTGGCGTAGCTCAGTGGATTGAGCTCGGGCTGCGAACCAAAGTGTCGCAGGTTCGATTTCCAGTCAGGGTACGTACCTGGGTTGCAGGCCATGATCCCCAGCAACTGCACATTGATGTTTCTCTCTCTCTCTCTCTATCTCCCTCCCTTCCCTCTCTAAAAATAAATAAGTAAATTTAAAAAAAAAGAATAGTATAATGAACCCAATACAATATAACTCAGCCTCAATAATTAACTCATGGCTAATCTTATTTCATGCATTACCTCTTGTCTCCTCAGAATTTTTTTTAAAGGATGGTAGATAGGAGAAATGAATGAATGGGAATCAAGCAATAACTTTCTTTTTAACAAAAATCTTAAGCTCGTTGTTCTTTGAAGCCCAAATTCCAATTTAATTAATCCAAGTACTTACATTGCTATCTTGCTTTGAGTAGGGAAACTTTTTAAAAGCTATGCTTTTAGAATTAAGTTTGACTTTTAAAACTCTCCAAATAAACAGCTGTGTGAGGTGGGTGGAATTGGGGAAGAATTTGGACATGAACCCTGGCTACCATTTCTTAAGCCCCTTCTGTGTGTCAGACACTGTATTGGCTACTTTGCATGAGACAATAATACATATTTATTAGTTCAACCATCTTCATAACCACTATGAAATTATAAATCAGCATTCCCATTTTACAGACGGAGCACTGAGATTCAGAGATATTTTATAATTTTTCCCAGTAGAAAGAGGCAAAACCAGCTTTTTATTCTCGAGAAATGTTAAGTCTTAAACAGAATACTGCCCCCAAAATAGCTTAGAATAGAACTTGGAATATAAAAAGAGCTTGTTTTATGTTAGCTGTGCTTAAGAATGGTGGTATTATAAAAGAGACCTCATGGATAAGATAACCTTGTATTTAGACTTTGTAGGTTGGGAGCAAGTTGGGCAGGTAGTTAGGGGATAAGACTGTATTACAGAAGAAAATGAACAGTGTACCTGCGGTGTGACCAGCAGTCCGGTGTCGTGTGAGGTTGGAGATGGGGGTTAGACACAGTAAGAGATGAGTCCAAGAAGAAACCCAATTGTTAGGCCCTGGAAGATCATGCTGAGGAAATTGGATGTGATTTTTAGTGATACTGTGGATTAACTAACATTAATGAGATGTTAATAAATATGAGATGGCCATATTTGTGTCTTGGAATAGCAACTCTGATACTAGAGCAGTGGATTGGGGTCTGGGATACAGAGGTGAGGACGCTGATGAGAGGCAGTTACAAGAGTTCTGGAAAAAATGGTACGGACCTGATCCTGTACCGGTAAGACCCAAAACAACCAGTTGGGGCAACAGGACTTAGCAGGAAATCAAACAGGAATTCAAAAATTAAAGGAGCCAACATTTCCAGTTCAGGTGATTAGGACGATGTTGACACTAAGAGCAACCTATTACTTTCGTTGGGGTTGGCACGTAATCTCATTTGAGACTATGCTGGAGATGCTGGCATAAGTCAGGTATTTAGGATCAACCTCAAATATGCGTGTGTCCGGGGTAGCTCAGCTTATTTGTATTTGCCAATTCTATTTAATTCTTGGTTTGAATAATTTCCATTTGAATAACTGAAGTTCCCTACTGGTCATACATTTGTCCGTCATGTTTCTTGAAATGAAAGTCAAAGGTTGGAATGATGAGAATACAAAACTTGTCACTAATTTGTGGCAAATGTTCATTTCACGCCAGAGGAAAATAAAAGTTATTGACATATTGTGATACACACTGCTTATGCATTTCCAACACCTCTTTCTGCCCATGCCCCATCAGAATATAACATGTCATTGCTGTTGATAAGGTTCCTGGAAATTCTAAAATGGTTATTTCGCTGTCCACTGTGACCCTCTCTCATTTTCCCCCAGAACGTATAGAAATAAAAGGCAAATTAAGTCCTGGGAGAGCCTTTTGATTTGAGATTGCCAAAGACCCCCGCCCTGCTCCCATCACATTTTTCTTCACCTTTGTTTGTTTTTTGGTTACAGTCTCTTCTTAATTAATCACAACATCAGGTCAGCCAGACCCATTAACTGCATTTCTCATTTAGACCTTTCAGAGATGCAGCTGCAGATGCAATTTAATTTGTTGACCCATGATCGATAGCAATTAATAGCATCTCTTTAATCTTGTTGAAAGGTCTGGCTTTGGGTTCTAGTCTCCACCATCTCAAAGAAAGGTACGCACGTGCACACACACACAGAAACAGGTTGCTTAGCTTCTAGGCAACAGCTGCCCTCAACCATCTACTTTTCTCATGACTCAGCGGCCACTTCTGACGTCATTATTCTCTAGGGCATTTTCAATGATTACAGAAAGGAAGTTCATCTGCACTCTGCTATAAGGTTCCTCCCCGAAAGTTCAGCATGCCAATGTCATGGGCCAGGAACTCTAAGAAAAACACTATGAAGTACTTTTTTAATTCAGAAAAAAACATATTTGATGTTTTAAAATGCATTATGTTAATAAAGTAAGTGCTCAGTCTTTTGGGGACTTCTCCGTGTTGTCTTGCGGCTCACCCAGTCACTACAATCCAGTCTTTTCCTTTTGCCTGCCAAGGTAATTAAAGAGTTCACTCATTTCCATGAATAAATGGTGACAGGAGGTTGGACTTCAGGTGGTAAGCACACAATGCACTATACAGATGATGTATTATAGACTTGTACACTTGAAACCCATATAATTTTATTAAGAAATGTCACCCCAATAAATTTAATAGTTTTTTTTAAAGATGGCATACAAAAGAGTAAACTATAGTATACCGAAAACAAAGAGTTTATTCAACTAATAAATAATTTTCCAGCTGGGAAACTAGGCACTGTGGTTAAAACTCAATGAGGCATTCTTCCCTGCTCTCAAGGAGTTTTGGGCCCGATGGGGCCAACCGCAAGGCAAGTCCACAGTAACAGAAGGAGGTGCTGGGCTCTAGGAATAAACAGGTGCATCAGGAATGTTTGCAAAAGACAGTGCATCAACCTGGGCCTGTCAGAAGGCTTCCTGGGAGATGAAACTTGTCATTCAAGTTTCAAAAGAGGAATAGATAAAGAATGAGCAAAGTAGTCAATGCCTTCTTAAGGCATTCTTAAGGCAAGTTTATAAGGTGACTATGTAACCGGCCTATTTTGCTAATAATGAAATCCACCCAAATCAGTAAACATGAGCCTAGAACCCAGCCAAGAACTTTGAAAAAAGAAAAAAAAGAGAAAAGAAAGGAAGGGAGGAAGGAAGGAAGGAAGGAAGGAGGGAGGGAGGGAGGGAGGGAGGAAAGGAGGGAGGGAAGGAGGGGAAGACAGAAAGGAAGAAAGGAAGAAAGGAAGAAAGAAAGAAAGAAAGAAAGAAAGAAAGAGAGAGAGGAGGGAAGGAAGGAAGGAAGGAAGGAAGGAAGGAAGGAAGGAAGGAAGGAAGGAAGGAAGGAAGGAAGGAAGGAAGGAAAAGAAAGAGAGGGAAGGAAGGAAGGAAAAGAAAGAGAAGGAAGGAAGGAAGGAAGGAGAGTCACCTCCGTGTTGTGAAAGAATCACCTATTCGTCTAGGTTCCATGGGCCCTTCTTTAAACAGGCAAACCCTGGAGGCATTGTGGGTCCAATTCTAGGCCACAATAAAGTGGGTCACACAAGTTTTTTTGTTTTCCAGTGTATATAATACGTACTATACTGTAGTCTACAAAGTGAGCAATAGCATTATGTCTAAAAATAAAATGTACATGCACGATTAAAAATACTTTATTGCTAAAAAATGCTAGCCATCATCTGAACTTTTAATGAGCCCTAACCTTTTTACTGGTGGAGGTGCATTGTCAATGAGCAGTAATATTCTGAAAGGAGTCTTGCTTTCTGAGCAGTAGGCCTCAACAGCAGGCTTCAAATATGCAATGAACTGTGTTGTAAACAAATGTGCTATCTTCAGGGCTCCGTGGTTCCACTTACAGAGCACAGGCAGAGTAGAGTTAGCATAACTCCAAGGGCCCTGGGGTTTTCAGAAGGGTAAATGAGCGCTGACTTCAACCTAAAGTCACCAGCTGCATTTGCCCCTAACAAGAGAGTCAGCCTGTCTTTCAAAGGTTTCATGTCAGGCCTTGACGTCCCCTCCCTAGCTGTGAAATTCCTTGATGGCGTCTTTTTCCAATACAAGGCCACTTTGTCTACATCGAACATCTGTTGTGTAACATAGCCACATTTCTTAATTATCTCAGCTAGATCTTCTGGACAATTTGCTGTAGCTTTTGCATCAGCACTGGCTGCTTCAGCTTGCACTTTTATGTCATTGTTTCTTTCCTTAAACCTTGTGAATCAACCTCTGTTAGCTTTGAACTTTTCTTCTGCAGCTTCCTCATCAACCTCAGCCTTGATAGAATAGGAGAGAGTTAGAGGCTTGCTCAGGATTAGGCTTTGGCTTAAGGGGATGTTGTGGCTGGTTTGATATTCTAGCCACACCAGTAGAACTTTCTCCATATCAGTAATAAGACTGTGTTGCCTTCTTATCATTCATGTGTTCACTGGAGTAGCACTTTTAATTTCCTTCAAGAACTTTCTCATTGCATTCACAAGTTGGCTGACAGTTTGGCGTAAGAGGCCTAGTTTATTGCCTGTCTTGACTTTTGACACGCCTTCCTTATTATGCTTAATCATTTCTAGCTTTTGATTTAAAGTGAGAGATGACTATTCCTCTCATCTGAATACTCAGAGACAATTGTAGGGTTATTAATTGGCCTAATTGAATACTGTCCAGGGAACGCAACAGCCTGAGGAGAGGGAGACGGACGGGAGAACGGCTGGTCACTGGGGCAGTCGGCACACACACAACATCTATAGATGAAATCCACCATCTTATGTGGACAGGGCTCATGGCACCCCAAAACAATGACAATGGTAACACCAAAGCTCACTTGTCACAGATCACCATAACAAATGAAATGATTTTTAAAAGCTTTTGGAATACTGGAAGAATTACCAGAATATGACAGCGACACAAACACACAAATGCTGTTGGAAACATGTCACTGATAGACTTGCTGGACGCACAGTTTCCACAAACCAATTTGTTTTTAAAAAGGCAATATCTGTAAAGCACAATAAAGCAAAAGCAATAAAATAAGGCATCCCTGTAGCCCATTCACTGACTAGCAGATTACCCTCTACTCTACCCAGCGGTGGGGACCCAGCACACCACATTTTACCAAAATATGCCCCTGCGTCTCAGTAGGAATTTGTATTTGCATCACAGCAACTCTTCCTACTCAGCACCAGGCTCAAGGGCGGACTGGAGGGCTGCTGCCCCTGCCAACGCATCAGGAAACAAGCAAGAGACATGTTTCTGAGCAAAACTCCCCTTTCAAATTTCAGAAAATGACAGTATGAGGATGGCCACATGCGCTGTAAATTCACAAGGCTAGTCTTACAACCAATGGTCAAGTAGATCCCTGTATCACAATTTACAAAAAGACAATAAAAAGATGCCAGGCAAAGTCTTACAGGTAAGCTTTGAGAATATTGGGTAAGTACTTACAACTTGTAAATTTTAAGTACAAAATGTCTAAGGAACACAGGTGCATATATTGTATCTACATGTCAATAGTACAGTCTCTATGCTAATAGAAATGTAACATGCAGAGATCTCATGGTGGCCTGATAGCTATGCCCTCAAGTTCACCTGCGGGCTGCATCTCCTTAGGGCTGGTTCACTCTTCCACTTTTGCACCTGACAGTTACAAGCTTGTTGAGCCTCCAGTAACTCTCATCCCACCTTAGCCTTGTAGGGCACTTCATTAGCTCTGCTCCTTCATAGATTTCATTTCCCACCTAATCATTTGTGGCTCTTGTGGTCCATCGATTTCAGAAGGAGGCAGAACATGATAAGCAAAGGAGAGTTCCAGGGGGGAATAAAAATCAACAACTATGCAATCTAAAGTTATTACAGTGACAGTAAGATCTATGTATTTAAAAAAAGAAAACACATTTCTTATTAAATGTGCAAAATATTAACATGAACATACAGTTGGGGTTTTGGTTTGTTTTTGTTTTTGCAACTAAAGAATCATATGTGCTTGACAGGGTTTCTCTTCCATTGACCTGCTCTGTTTCCTGTCTGAGGTGGCGCTTCAGGGCACCACTCCTGTAAGATGAGCAGAGAATGACTTCCCTGGTGCCCGGATATGCATGAGGATGCTTGCACGCCGTTAGAGGAGAATGGTCTCCAAGCCACTTCGCTTGTTTGCATGAGGCGTGCTCCTGTCCTGTTGGCTGGGTGGGGTGCCGCTTTCAGTGCTCCAGAGAACCCAGCAATGTCTCAGGAAGTTCTAATCACTCGGTTGCCTGTGTCTCAGCCTGGCAAGTGTTCTTCTCTCAGAAATGTTGAGTTTAGTTGCCTGGTGTGCCTTAGAGATCCACTCGGGACCTTCCTGCTCATGAGTTATTGAGCAGCTCTACCTGGCAAGGCACACTTTGGACATAAACACTAGGAGGGGAGGCCCAGCACCACTCATGAATGAGAGCAGAGACAGCCAGGTTCCATTTCCCACTCCCTTTCTGCCAGCACAGTGCCTGTCATCAAGCCAGGTCACTGGCTATCCAGACTCCAGAGAGAGCCGCCTGCAACAGCATCATTAGGACACTGTGATGGAGTCTGTTTTTTAGAAAACATGCAGCTATCCTCCAAAGAATAGGGAGGCCAAGGTCCAGCAGAGAAACTATAAAATAATATCCCTGAAAATCACAAAGTAACTTTAAAAATAGGGGAGATGCACAGAATTTAGATATTTCACAACACCAACGTAGCATGCAATGACACATTTCCCTTCCTTGCACTTGCAAAAGTAAAATCAGAATATACATCTGCAATCACGTATTCCATCCCATTGATTTGCTCTCACAGAAAATGGAAGGCTAGTCATCAAACGCATATGCCTATTGAAATGATGTCAACTCAGAAAAATATTCTTTGTTTGCCATAAAATCTATTATTCAGTACATATAAATTCACAGTATGTAGACTGGCTGTACAGCAGCATACAGTTCTCTTTAACTATCTTCTAGAGAAATAGAAGGGCTTCTTGGAAATGCATCATGCATGCAATGAAATACAACCTAGAAACCTGTTCTCTAGCCCTCAGCTGTGCTACACAAGGAGAGGCAGGTTTTTAAAAACTGCCTGGTTAGTTTGAGCACTTGTATACTCAGCATCATCAGGCCTGGGATTGAACGAACTAATTTGGTTCAAAGTAATTGTTTTGAGACACAATGTATGTCTGCCGAGCAGAATCAAAGAAACTGGACCACTGTAAAGGCCACTTCTTAATGGCTCTGTAGATATGGCCAGAATCACAAGGCCAACTGCTTCCTTCCTTTATATAAGGAATTCATTTTAGGTTGAACATTTTTTAAAGAACTTTGTATGGACCTGCACTATATATACATAAAAGGACACATATTACAAGAATACCGATAACATGGGGTATACAGGACGAATCACTAGTAACCCCGAAGTCTCCAGATGCCCCTTTCCGGTCACTACGCTCACCACCACCAAGGATCACCTCCACCAGCAATGGCTACACATCCAAATAGCAAAGCTCACTTTTCTGTGTTTTGAAACTGTATGTAAATAGAATCATACAGCATGTATCTTCTGAACCTGCCATCTCTCATTCAACATTTTCTGTGTGTGGAATTCACCCATATTGTGCATCTCCTTATTCTGTCAAAAAGGAGATTTGATTCTATTGGCAAAGCTACAACCCTTTATTTCCTAGGAAGAATATAATTATTGATATTAAATATCTAAAATCCCACCCAAAATTTAGAGATGATAAAGACATTGGGGGACCTCTATAAACTTACGATTTCTTTCCTCTTCTAGGGATTGAGATATTAATTTAAGAATTACTGGACTCCTAACATTGGAACTGTCTCCAAAATGAAGTAAAGTGTATCAGTAGTGAAGCAAAGTTTCTATTTTTGAAGGAGATGGTTTGTCCTTCACTGCAGTATATCATCACTTCCAGCTGAATTCGTCCTTCATTTAGCACCTCTCTCTCCACTCTGTGGTCAGGTCTTACACCAGCCTAGAAAGAGAAGCAGGGCTCCCTGACCAGTGCGGTCACAAAGGTCAGATCTGGAATAGACAAGGTAAAAGAATCATGATATCCAGGGTGGGGCCCCTGGAGACCGGAGAGACTGCCAGAGTATTTCCCAAGGAAGAGAGTCATCCCAGCAGAAACTGTGTGCTCTGTCATCTGCTTGGAACACCTGGACCCACCTCACCCCCACTCCTTCCCCTGGCTCTCTCTTTGCCACCCCTCAGTTCTCAGCCTAAATGCCACATCTCAGGTAGCACTAGCCTCACACCACGACAGGCTCAGGATGTTCTCCTGTAGCCTCTGGAGTTCTCGTTTGGGACAATTTATGACTCCCTAGGTAAACTTTTCTTTGGTTCTTCCCTCCACCAGGCTGCGAGTTGATGAGGCACTCAAAAGTGTGCCTGACACACAGCAGATGTTTATCTAATATTTTTGGAATGGGTGAATTAAAAAAGGAATAAAATTCAATAAATACTGCAGTCATCCTCAAGATACAAAGTGAATTTTACCCCTGAACCTTCTGATTGGTTTTTCTTCTTAGTGTTCTTGTATCAGGGGGGTTATAACAAACAAAAGAATATTGTGTCGCATAAATCCACTTCTCTCTGAAAATAAAATGTTTCTTTATTTCCAGGAATATGTGCATCATAGGTTCCTTAAATTAGAGGTCAAGGAGCTCAGCATTTGGGGGCTAAAACCCACCAAGAGAATGGCAAGTCAGTGGAGCAAAGGCATTTGCTTTGCAAGAAGGATGTGTTGCCCCGGCTGATGTAGCTCAGTGGATCAAGCATAGGCCTGTGATATAGGCCAAGAAGTATATGATACCATCTCAGACAAATGGATCAATGTACACTATCAAAACGACATCTTTAAAAAGCCTGGCACCTTGTGTACTTCTCACACCTAGTGCATCCACGTAGGATGACTTATCTGGCAGATAGAAGAAATGGTAAATGTGTGTTTTTCTGTTTTTATGTTAACCTCCTGTTTCTTCAAAAAGAAAATAGAAATTTTGGCCTCCTCTTTTCTCTCATTGTCTTAGACTATAAGGAAACTTACTAAGATGACCAAGAGGGAGTGTTTATAAAAGTGTATGGGTTTTCTTCAAAAGTGATACAGATGGTCATGTGACAAGTCCAGTCTTTGCAGTTATAGGGACTCACATGACCAAGTGAGGGGCTGATCTGGCATTATAACGAGGCTGAACCGGTGATTATTTTGAAGTTTCTCTGCAAGGGAAAGGCATTCCTAAAATTCCAACGCAGGAAAGCACTCAGAGATTGTGAATTACTTAATCTGATGGGAACTAATTATTAACAATTTACATATAAGGATATTTACATTTCTCATAATTAAAATGAATTTATAGCCCCTGCCATTCCATGGGATAGCATCAATCCTACAATCCTAGCCATACAACCAGTTCCCAGAAACTTCCAGCCAGTATCTTAACAAGCTGAGCTGAAACTTTGGTGTGCTATATCCTTCAGGACATTTTCAAATGCAACACTTACTACTAAAACCTGTTTGCAACCTATAAGGGGTACAGGGAACATCTAAATTAAGAATTCTTCCAAGCCTTCTTTCAATAATTGACCCAACTATTCAAAACTCTCAGCAAAAGTAAAGGAAATCTCATGTAAAACTATTAACTGTGTTAACTTAATTCAAAGATGATTTTAACAAGCATTTTTAATCACTTATCAAGTGGAAGGCATTGGGCTTCATGTTGAGGATACGAGACTAAATACAAAATAGTCTTTTTCTCAAAAACTTTATAGCCTAGTGAAGTCGAGACACACACAAAACTGTTAATAAAATTTCAATATATAGAGATTTGCATAGGATGTGATGAAGCATAAAAGAGGATTAATCATTTCAAATTGGATTTCAGAAAAGGCTTTCTGGAGAAAAAAACAACACCACAGCTGGTTCTTGAAAGAGGAACACGAGCTAACGGGAAGCGGGGAGATGAGCACTCTGTGGCAGCCACCAGTGCACCCTGAATAGAGACATGCAATGCGAAGCTACATTGCAAATGGGGAAAGGTACGAACAAATCCATGGGGCACTTGGATGGAGAGATGAAGCTAGAAGGGCAGGTGTAGGCCAAGTCAGGAAAGATTTCGTGAGTCTTATTTAGAACTTTAAACTTTAGTCTGCAGATGCTAGGAAATCATCAGGGGAGCTACATAGTCAAATGTGCCCATTGGAGAGAGGGTTCTGGCTCTGGCTCCACCGTGAAAATGCATCTGGGGAAAGTGACACTTGGCTGGAAGCAGGATTAGATGGCAGCAGGACTCAAAAACAAGAGATAGCAGAGGCTATACCAGAACCTTGTTTATAGGGATGAAAAGAAGTGGGTCATTATGAGCTAAATGTTGGTGATAAAGTAATGAGGACTTCAGAACGAAATATGAGAGTTTAGTACTTCAGCCTGACTGAGAGCGGAAGTATATGGGAAAACGACATTGGGTTTAGGAGAGTACAACTTTAACTTTGGGCACTTTGAGTTAGAAGTGGCAGTGAAATTTCTAAGTAGCTCTCCCCAGCAGCCCATTGGATATATGAGTTACAAGTTTAAGGCCAAGCTCAAGATAGGGACACAGGTTCCACAGTTCGAAGAATGTAGAAGACAGTTAAAATCATAAAGAAGTTTAAGCTTGCACAAGTAATGACTATTGAGCTGGAAAAATATCCATTCTAACATAGAAACAAGCCAAATAAAAATACACGTGACTGTGATCGGATCATAAATCTGTGTGGCCACACATTTTTCTGTATTCTATTCATGCTGAGGTTCTTTCTCAGTGTTTCCAGTGGGCAAAATATTCACTAAATCTTGTTCGCTTTTATTTTAGAGAAGCAAAGCCAAGAGCTAATGCTGGATTAATGTTAAGCAAAATTTAAGTGGCCTGATGAAAACTGATTCTCAGTGATCTCAGAGAAATTCAGCAGAATGTGTTGGTGTTACCTGCCCATGTAGATAAATATATATGTCACTGGATAAAGGGAATGCAAGTCATTTATTCTCATACAAATAATTCTTACATATACATGCTGAATTGCTCAGTTTTGCAGTCCATTAGTTTCAATGTAATGCATATACAGCATGTCTAGAATCAATAGGACTTTGAAGGTTTCATTTTTAATTTCATTCTGATGAAAAATTCTGAGTGCTGCTTGATAATTCTAGCACTTACGCAGCATCAGTAACAGGCCCCGCAGGAAGCCTGAGGCCAAGGTTAAAGCCCTTCTAAGTCAAGACGCCGCAATACCCAAAGAACCAATTCACAGGACTGCATGTCTTCTGGTGTTTTATTGGCATTCCCAGAATCTGAGAGTAGGAGGGGTGCACTGGGACTCATTTCAGCTGCAGATGTATAATTCTCAGCATTAAATTTTCCTTAACTTTCAATAAATTCAAGGTTACTGCTTTAGCTTATTAGTCTTTAGCTAATTTTATATCGTGCACAAAAAAAACAAAAGTAGGAATGCCGTTTTCCTCAAAAAACAAGACAACTGTGTAGTGGGGGATGTGGGTCTCAGTTTCTGCTGAATTAGCAAGTACATGCCGAAGAATGGACAGCTCACATTACTTTCCTCGGGGCTACCGTGGTGGTGGTGGTCTGTGTACAAGGAAGATGCCCCTCTGGCCAAGACATTGTGTCTTTATTATTAGAGAGGAGTTTCTATATTCCCGGTTATATTCATGCTCTCATTTGAAAAATGCTAGATTAGAAGTAGGACTGGGGTTGGGATAATATATGCGTGCTGTATGAGCACACTTCCTGGCAGCAGCCCAAACACAATACAAAACATATCTTCAAGGCAAAAAAAAAAATCTCTACTACCACTGTCCTAGCTTATGTCCCTTAAACTCAGTTTTGACTGCACATCACTCCTGGAGATCCCTGCATTAATCTGACCCAATAACTTGCTGAAAAATATTTCATACCAAGGTTTATATTTGAGTAGTATTCTGCAGTTTTAAAGTATCTTCAAATGTTCTGTTTTATAACCAAGAAGTAGCTGTAGTGATGCAGCAGCTATTATGATTGCATTATCTTCATAAGGAAACTGCAGCTCTAAAAGGTGCAATGGTGTGCACAAATTGCATGATTAATAAATGGCGGATCTGGCCTAGGCAAGCTTTTCTTTGATCGCTTGGTTGGCTTGTTTGAGAGAGGGAGACATTGATTAGTTCTTCCACTGATGTATGCATTCATTGGTTGATTCTTGTATGTGTGCTGAGAGGGGATAGAACCTCTGGTCTTGGCGTATCTGGATGACATTCTAACCAACTGAGCTACCCAGCCAAAGAGGAGATCTAGGCAAGCTTTAACTTTACTCTACCCCAGGCATCCTGCAAAAATAAATAAATAAAATCCCGGAGGTCTTACTCAGGCTAGGAATAGTGCCTAGTGTCATGGAATAAAGGATCTTTCTTATGTTTCTTAACTGTCTGGAGCAGATGACAGCACAATCAAGAAATAAACTTTGTCTTGACATTCCTACCCCTTTTCCTAGACTTCCATTTCTTTCCCCATCTTTCAACCTCCAGAATGCTGAGGATAATCATTCCCATCTCTTCCTAATAAGCATTTCTTCTATTTCTTCACAAGACACAAATGTGGCCTCCTCCCTGAAAATGTGTCTTATTTCTTCTAGAACCATCAATTCTCCCCTCCTCTGAGCGACCAGAGAATAGCTCTGTTTATATATGTTAATATATCCATTATACTATGCCTTAATATTTAATATTATCCATTTTTTTTTCACTGAGCTGTGAATTCCTAAAAGACCTATGTTTCATCTTTGTGTAATCCATGGTACTTTGCAGAGTCCCTGGCACATAAGAGATATTCAGGAAGAGTTGGGTTTCTGGATCTGAAAACGTTTAGCCTAAACTGTCAGTGACAATGTGCTTGCTCCCCGACAATAACGGATGGATAAAAGTGTTAAGAGATGTGTGCAGAGAGAGGTCAATACTTAGCACAAAGTAATGAATCTCTCACTGTGAAATATCAGAGATCATGACAGTAGGAGAAGACTCTAGGGACAGTATAGTCTTCCTATTATTTCTCAAGTCATGTCACATAGGCAACTTCTAAGACCAATTGAAGTTATTTTGATCAACAAATATTTGCAGTGGACGTTTGACATGCATAGTTCTCTCTATATCCTAAAATTTATGATTTCAGAACATTTTGCCATGGATCTGGGTTTTCTCCACAACCACATTCTATTGAAATTTATCTGTTTCCTTTTCATTTCCAAGCCATAGTTATGTACTTTTTTAAAATCCTCATTAAATCATGTCTCTTATTTGGCCTCTATTTTATACATTAAAAAGTTCAGTTGTGAGTACTGGATGATGGAATTCGATAAAGATCACTTAACAGGAAGAGAGGCGCACAGTCATGTTGAGAAGCATGTGCTGGGAGCACCACAATCCTAGGGCCCTTGGGAGGTCACTTGGGAAAATTCAAAACCTCAAATGTTAAATCTGCAAATGCCAGGGGTTTAATATATAATGAGTTCCTATTACAGGCAAGACACTGTGGTGAGTGCTGCAGAAAATTCAATATGTATAATTGTCCTTGTCTTAAACAGTCTGCTAATTAATCCAATGCCTCTATCTCTGTTGTATTACCATTTTAGCTTACATTTTTAATAGAACTCTCTAAGGAAATAGCCTAAAGGCTTCCAGTAAATATGGTGCCATCAATTAAGGCTTCAACTTTCTCTGGGACTACTCGCACACGTAGTACTGATAGATTAGATGCTTTAAAAATATGAAAACCATAGATCTTTTAAAATATAGAAATATACACAAGAGTTGGAAATAGGACAAAAACAAAGGTAAGGAGCTATGTTCATTAGATCAAAGAGATTCCAGAATTATTCACAATGCATGTCTTAGCTTGGGCTGCCATAACAACAGCAGAAGCCAACACAATGAAAACGACAAGTAGGTACAAAGCTCTGCCTTGCACATTGACATACACACACAGGTTCCTCTCCTGAGGAACTGTTCTTGTTTGTTTGAATTGTGACATAAATTACCACTTTTTCCATGAAACACCACATTTACTCAAAAGAATAACTGATGGACAAACTATAGCTATCAAGTTTTGGTTATTGGCATATATTTTCTCAAAAAATATTTAGTAAGTCTGTCATTTTAGGGAAAACTGAAAAATAACAATACCTATTGCCAATTGATAAAATTTGAGCTTTTGAGTGAAAATTACAACTTTTTGGAAAACCTGTATCTGTGATCATGATCTTGGTAGAATCTCAATATTTAACAGCTATTCTGATGAGATAGGTGGTTTTATTAAATAAACATGGTTTCTGATGCTTTTATATTAGCATTTGTCATTTGGAATATCTTATTGAATCAATACTTTCCAAGTAATAATATATAAAAAAGTCTAGCACAGGTAAAAGACCTATTCAATGTGCAAAATAATACAGTAGATATTAGTGTAACAGAGTATATGGTGATGGTGTCAGATTTCACCTTGCCACTGTTAGTTTTGGTGTACCACCAAAGAAACATGTCCACAATTATCTTCTATCACTCCTACTGCTTAACATTTCATTAGACTTTCTAATGAATAAAAAAGTGATAAGAAATGACATGAGTTATACAAAGAGACACAGCTGTCATTTGCACATAGGATTGCCTCCATAGAACATCCAAGAATGTATCAGAAACTATAAAAACTAGTAATAACATCAATGGGATCAATGAGCAAACATGAATAGTAACTACCTACATTCACACTGAAATAGAAAATGTAATAAAAATAAAATTATTCAGAATGGTAACAAAAACTATAATCTACCTAAGCATAACACTAACATTCTTGCATGACTTTATAAAGAACTTTAAAAATTTTTAAATAAATGAAGAGATATATAATGTTCATGAAGGGAATGCTAAAGAAAAAAGTATTCCCAAAATTTATCTGCAAATTCAATTAAATTATTATCAAAATCCACAGAAATTATATTAAAAAACTGATTCAAAAACTTTTATCCAAAAAAATGTCTAAAAATGTAAGGCACAACTTATAATACTGGCAAAAATTTAAAGGTACCTTATATGAGATATAACAAAATATATAAATATTATGAAGGAATTTTTTTACTTAACTAAGAAGTAAAAAATAAATATATAAAGAAATGTGCTATCTGCATGAAAATAAACTAAATGTCACAAAGGTGTCAATTTTTCCCCAAAGCGATATATAAACTCAATGAAATTTCTGATAGAATATTTTAGTAAACCCAATGAGCTGATTCTAAGTCTATTTATGGAATAACAATAAATACTTAACAGCATATTTTATAAATCAGACATTTTCTAAGAACTTCATATACAACTCTTTAAAGCCAATAATAGCTATATTTATAAGGTAGTTACTATTGGGTTGACCAAGAAGGCCGTTTAATGTCTTCCATAAAATAAAAGACACATTTTTCATTTTCACCAACTTCATTGATTTCCATATTTTGAGTGTATCGGCTATAACCCACTATTGGCTTCTAGTAGATAGAGGCCACAGGTGCTGCTGAACATCTTCCAATGAATAAGACAGCCCCACAGCAAAGAGTTATTTGGCTGAAATGTCAATAATATCAACAAACTTCTCAAGCCACTTTTGACACATTCAATCAGTCACAGCACCTTCTCCATACACTGCTCAAATCTTCTTTTGCATTTCAGTTGTGTTTTTACCTTTCTTGAAACAATAAAGCAGAAAACACTGAAAACGTTGTATATCTCCTTCCATCTTCAGCATTAAAAATGGCTGCACAAAAATTCACCAATTTTGATGTTAATTTTAATGCATGTTGATATGACAGCTGTCACAATACACTCTAACAAAATTGTTTCGAATGAAGTTAAAGATAACTAAGCACTACTAGAGCCATGTACAGAAACAAGCATAACAAACTTTTTGGCCAATCCAATATTTCATCCCCATTTTACGTAAGAGAAAACTGAGACACAGAGAGATTAAAACTTATACAAGGTCAGACACAGAGTAATAGAAGAACCAAGATTCTTCCCTAGTTTGTTGAGTGTGCCCTTAACCACCATTATGCATTACTGCCAAGAGTACAACATTACTTTTTTGAAGAACAAAGTGAAGTATGGGAAGGTATCTCTATCACTATAGTTTGAGATAGTGTCAAGTGAATGCATAATAGACCAGTGAAACAAACTGAAGAACCTATCAATGGCTCACACATTTATCAGAAAGATGACAATTTATATCAATGAAAAATTAATGATGTATTAAACAAATGTTACTAGGGTAATCAAAGTGAGATCCCTACTTTATGCCACACACGAGGTCAATTCCAAATCAACTAAATATGTTAAAATAGAGCAAAAAAATTAAAATAGTTGCAATAAAATTTATGAAAACATATTTATAAAACTGGTATAGAAAATAATTTTAAACACACAAGTGGAGCACCAACTATAAACTAAGAATTATAAACCTGACTACATGAATATTAAAAACTTGCATGAAAAAATACACCCGAAAAGACAGGACAAGATGGGAGAAGATATTCCTTATATATAACTAACAAATAAGTAGTATCCAAAATAAAGTCTGACAACATTGATGATATAGGCAAACAGTAATTCCCATATGCTGCAGGGGAGAATATGAGCTGGTATGACCCACTTGAAGATCCACTTGGCCGTAGTTAGTGAAAATGGAGAAGTGCCTACTTATGACTCATCAGTTTGGTTTCTAGATATATTAGCCTAAAGAAAACTCTTGTATACATACACAAAAGACTGCTGCAATAATTTCCATTGTCGCTATTTGGTGCGGAATTATTTTTACTAGAGAATAAATATGAAAATATTGAGATAGATGGACTAAATAAAACCCAAATTAATGGTTGTGTTGCCTTTGGGGGAGAGAAAAAGGAATGATTTATAAACTGAAGCATAAGAGAAATATATGTCATGATCCATTTAAGAAAAAATCTGAAGGAAATATATATTAACATTTGTTAAATTTGGATAGTAGCTATGTGGGTGTTTGTAAACATTACTATTATTTATACCCTTTTAAAATTTGCATATTTTCCTTTTATAAGGAAAGTGTTATATTTTCCTTAGCTTGCCACTGAACTTGAAATCAAACACCTGGACTATAATCCAGGCTCTTCTGCTAGATACCTGCATGTCCACGGACAAGGCTTCTGAGTTTTACATGGAAATGTAACAAGTACCTTAAAAAGGGGGATAAAATGGGATACCCTGAGTCACAGGGCTTCACGTAGTAGCCAACAGTACAAGTTAGGTAGGGACTGCCAAACAATGAATGTACCACAAACTGCATAGCTTCAACCACAGAAACTCCTTGTCTCAGTTCTGAGGACAGAAGTCCAAATGCAAGGTGTCTGCAGGATTGGTTCCTTCCAAGGACTACACAGGAGAGGTCTGATCTAGAGACTCTCCTTCGCTTGTAGATGATCATCCCTTGTGTCTTCACATCATCTTCTTGCGATGCACATCTCATTCCATGCCCCCCTTTCTTAAGAGCATGTCAGTTCTACTGGGTGGGGCCCACCCTACTTACCTCACTGTAACTCAGTTATCTCTGTAAAGACCCTGTCTCCCAATAAAGTTCCATTCTGAAATACCGGTTTTACATCTTAAACATACAAACTTGGGGAGGGCACAATTCAACCCATAGCACCTACCACACATAGCAGATACTTCAAATATACAGAAAGAAAAAAGTTGTCTTCAAGAATGCTAAATTCCTCCCAACTCAAATTGAATTGAATTTAATGATACCCATTTGTTGGTCAAATGTTAAGAGGCAAGACTGAGGAGTGGCAGAATGAGGTTTTCGATCTCAGCTCCTTCCTTTTCGGATGCGTTAGGACACCTGTGTCAGTGAGCCCTGCAGCCAAAGAAGCCTGGACCGGCCAGCTTCTCACCTGTCACTCTCTATCTAGTGTGCTGGGGGAGGGAGGGTAATACCAGCAATGCCAAGATCATATGTTTAATTCCCCTCAGAGCTAATTAGCTTCACTCATCTTGACTCACATCGGCCACTCGGCTGTTGCCCGCTGACCCACGGAACAACTGAGGCCAATAAAAACATCAGGGCACTGGCTGTTTAAAAAGCCCTGATTCTATTCTGAGTCCCAGAATGTATTCCTTAAGAGCAGGAAAGAGGCCGTGGGAAGTTACCTTTATCCCCGTTCAAACCACCATTGTCATATTATTTGAAATCTCCATGACCAGGTAATTAACACTATGCAAAAAAAAAAAATCTTCACTGAATGGAACAGCCTACACACACCAATGATGGAGCAGCAAACTCTGAAGACAGAGGGACCTAAAGACGCCATAGCCTGGGGTTAACAACCCTCTTCTGGCCATTTCTTTCCACCTAATTAGATATATTTTCATACTGAAATAATGACAAGTAAGTTTAAACTGAATAATCATTACTTATAAATAGTTTACCCCCATTTATCAACTATTCCACCTCTTTTCTCTGTACAGAATTGGGCATTGTACAGAATAAGCTTTTTAAAAATGTCACCAAAGAATGTCACCTCTCTCTTGTTTTTTATTTGGTCAAATTTTTGTTATAAATCAAGACAAGCGTTTTCACATTGAGATGCAGACATCAGCAATGACATTCCCAATTTCTTATAAATGCATTCCAAATATCCAAGTCTTTTTTTTTTTATTTTTAAGTGCAGCTCCTTACTGCCTCAGAAATCTGAGTCTTAGAATTGATGTGGACTGCAATTCAGAAAAGTCAGCGAGGAACACAACTCACTGAACTCTTCGATATACAGATACAATGGGGGAGACCCTGCACCTGCACTTCTCTCTGCCTCAGTATCCTGGCAGAGACGGCTGGAGAGCACACCTGAGAGTACTCCTGGTTACAAGCAGCAGAGACTCAATTCAATCCAACAAAAAGAGAAACCTTCTTAAGGTTGTATTTACTTATTTCTAGAGAAAGGGGAAGGGAAGAAGAAAGAGAAGGAAAGAAACATCAACATGTGGTGGCCTCTTACGTGACCCCCCCCCCCACCCACAACCAGGGACCTGGCCTGCAACCCAGGCAGGTGCCCTGAATGGGAATTGAACCAGCGACCCTTTGGTTTGCAGGACAGTGCTCAATCCACTGAGCCACACCACCCAGGGCCAGAAAGAGAAATTTTTGACACTTCAAAAGTCCCATAGCCTTCTTCAGGTACAAGCAGATCCAGGTGCTCAATTCCAAGCATCCATAACTTCTCATCTCTCAGGTCTATAGGATCAACTCAAAGAATGACACAGAGGTCCAGCAGGAGCTCTCAAACCACATTCTACTAGTTTAGCAATACCAGAAGAAAAATATAAACTTCTCTTTTCGGAAATTTCCAGGGAGAATCCCCGATTTCATGACTGCATGCCCATTCCTAAACCAAACAGTGAATCTCAGCAGCTGCTGGGCTCTCTTAGGCACTAGGCCTGGTCCATGTACCTGCCGACAGAGCACAGATGCGGGATCAAACTCCACCTCAACCATATGGATTGAAATAGGCAAGGGCTAGTTCCCCAAAGAAAAATTGGATACTGTTATCGGGAGGGGAAATGGCAGGCAAAAGCAATAGATATTCATTATCAAAGGCCTCCGCTGTTAGCACAGAAAAAAAAAAATACTGTTACTCCTAAGAGGTTGGTGTCAGAAAACACAGCAACAAACTTATCATTGTAACCGGGGAAAAATGAATTAAAAATCCATATGGGCAACTAATTGTAAGTTGTAGTTACCATCCAAAAGCTGCTCTAGAGGCAGGAGAAAGAGCCAACATAGAGTCACACAGGACAGTTGTGCAACTCGTCCCCAGCCACGCATAAAGTCACACCTAGACTTCAATATTGGACGCCCCACAAGAACCAGGAGCTATCATTATCATGCCATTATTATTAAGTTAATAAGAAAATTGATACATGCTGCCTTTCAAGCCCTCTCCATGCAAGGGATGAAGTCCTTTTGTACATGTCATTAATTAATTTTTTGTAACAATTAGTTTCAATGCTCCCGTGAGGCAAGCTAATTTCTCACCAGAGTAAAATGAGCCACTTAGAGAAAACTTGTGTTTCTGAAAGGCATGGATGTCCAGCCCTGATAACGGTTTTGGATCAACATATGTTGCCCCACTCCACAGGCGATGCACATGGAATTGAAAAAGATATGAAAGAGAAGGTGACCTCACTAGGTGTGCTCTTTCAACTGCCACTTACCACTCCCCCGGTTGACGCCTGGCCCCTGGGATTCTCTATCCAGTGGCAGAGTCAGCGTAGGGATCAGGCGTTTTTTGCTGCCATTGTAACACTGCATCATAATTAATGACAGTGTCATCCAGGGCTTAATGTAAATTAATTCTGTATTTGTCCAAATAACCCAACATAATTTGTTTAAGTTTCATGTGTAGCCAGATTTTTGAATGCATTATATGGAAAAGGGAAAAGACAGTCCCCTACAGAGGGTTTGGGGCTTATTTTTTTAAGTCAGGAATTAAATAAATAAAGGACTCACCATATGTGCAGCCTGGGACACTGCTTGCAGCATTTAGCAGGGTCAGATTATCAAGTTTCATTATTTGATACATTTTTCAGGCTGGCAACAGACTCGCAAAGAATTGATGGGAGCAGCAAATTCATTTTAAAATGGGTTTATCGCTTCATCAGGTATTCATTTAAGCAGAATCCACAGCATAACTGGATCTCTTTGGCCCTCTGTGACATGTTTTTCCAAATGGAATGATAATAAGTATGGAGATGTAATATGTAGTTAAAGATTACCCATCTCCGAGAGGCACCCAGTAGTCGAAGGAAGAAATTACATGCATTCTCCAGCCACTGCTCACTAGAGGATCAAGGGCCAGCTGTTTAAGGGCCCCGTTAAAGAGAGACCTAGAAATGACACGACCCTTCTGGTTTTTAGTGAATGAAACTAACAGCTATGTTATAGGAAACCGTCATGAGGGCTTTCATTTCTGGTGAGAAAAATTATAAATTAAGCATTAAATAAGGTATTATAATACATTTCCTTAGAGTTACTAAGCCAGATCAAATAGGAAAAGGCATTAAATTAGTTATGAATATAAAATTACAGTCCAAAAAATATTATTAAGAGACTTCAAGCTATTTTGGATTTCTAGAGCATGTGAATTTTGCACGTGATATGTGCACCAAACCAAAATCTGCAAAATCCGAACTCTAGTTTGAGGTAAAGAATGTTAGTTTGCTGAGTTCTGATAGAATATCTTGTATTTAATGAATCCTCTCATGACCTCCTTAAAACAGTCACTTCAAAATGTAAACTGTTGATTTTCCAAATGCAGATTGACGTAATATTTTGAGAACACACACAGCTGTCAGCGGGGTGATAGTATGCCCAACATCAATAGACCATGGGTGCCGTGGTGGTCCCAGAAGATTACAATGGAGCTGCACAATTCCTATTGCCTAGTGACATCCAGGCTGTCATAATATAGCTGCACAACCCATTACTCACCTGTTTGCAGTGATACTGGTGTAAGCAAAGCGACTCCACTGCTGGTTGTGTAACAGGATACACATGTAGTTACAGAAGTGGGCTACAGCATCCAGGTTTGTGTCAGCACACTCTGCGATACCGGCACAACACAAAGACACAATTGCCTAATGACGTGTTTCTTGGGAGGTGTCCCCACTAAGTGGCCGATGCCTGCATGGAAGGGCACTGCTGAGATCTCTACCGATATGCACTAAGAATCCTGCCACGGTCCAGACCGCTGGTTCTCAGTCTTGGCTTCATGTTGGGATGACCAGGAGAACTCATAAAATACCCCATGCTCAGGCCAGGTATATCAGAAGACTCACTAAGGATGTGCCCAACCCATCAATATTTTTTAAAAAAACCTCCCCAGGTTCTTCCACATGCAGTGAACCTGAGAACCACTGGTTTAGCGATGTTCTCAAAGTCGGGCACCTTGGGCAGCAGCCTCAGCCTCGTGATCCTGGGATCTTGTTAGAAATGCAAAGCAGGTCCCAGCCCACACCTACTATATCAGAGCACTGGGCAATGGTGGGCAGGGAGCAGTCAGTGCAGGTGACTCTGACGGACGCCGAAGTGTGAGGACCACTGGTCGAAAACTTGGAACGGCCCACCCGGAGAAAGCGTGGACCTGCAGAGCACACACACTTCCCTGGGACCATCACTGCTCACCACTCTACAGCGAAAGTGTGGAAAGTCCGGGGTGGATCCAGGCTCTGAGGTGCTTGAAGTTTTTACAGTCTTAAGACCTTTTTTTAAGAAAAACACAAGAATACAAAATTCAGTGCAAAGTAAATATTTATTTAGAATCAGAAAAATCTCCCTTTTTAATTTCATGCTAACATGCTATAAAGTATCACAAACTACAAAATAACAGTACTTTTATTAATTTATTTTCTGGGTCTCCTCTCTAACACTCTTTTCTTACTTTATTTTTCCGTCGAATACTCTTTAATTGCTATTTCACAGGATCCAAAATTTGTAATATTTTCTGTACGGATAAAAATAATAATTCATTCTTTCCTCTAGCATGGTTTTTTTTTTTTTTTGCTCGTTTGTTTTATTGAAAGTTAAGGAAAGGTGTCTTTGGGGTTATTGTTGAATTTAGGAAAACCTCTATTATGTTTCACTCAAATATGAGCTATAGGATTTTTATGGCATTTTAAGTATTTTATTGCAGCAACTAACCTTAAACCCTCTCTGGGTTGAAGTCTCTAACCAGGGCCCTGGAAGTGGTCTTTGCAAACAAGAAGCCTTATGCTTTATTCTCTTCACGCTAAACCTGCCTTGTGCAGACTTCTGATAAATTAACTTCCCCAATCAACCCACCACCTAGGTAACTCGTTCTATGCCTGTGGGGAGGAGGGGGAGATGGTATAAGCAGTTAGGAATGTTCAGGAAAAATCCTGCCTGATGGAAGCTAAATGAAAAGAATCCTTTTTCCCCTGAAAGAAAAGGGCAGTTTGGGGCTTATTTGCATACGTAGAAATAGCCAGATTCCCTTCTCTCTACTGCTCTAAAGAGTGTGATGCTTCAGCTTTTAAAGCTAGAAAGTCCCAGTGGGGTCTCATGTAATTTTGTAGATAAATGGAAAAAGACCAAATGTGCACTGTGCTGTTGAGTGCCAAAGCCGGCTCCCTATCTTTGTGAGAGTTGACTGTTCAAAATAGAATACTGCTGAAGACCCTCATTAGATAAATTCTGGAAGAGAATTATCATTTGGACACCATTCAGAATGGGTTTTTTTACTTGGTTCACTCCCAAATCAGCAAATAAGTGGAACAGAGAATATCCAGGGGGCAGCATGGCTTCCCTGCCCATCCCCAGGGCTGCAGCTGAGGCACACCGGGAACTCACCACCGCCTGAGAAGAGCCTGAACTGAGTGTCGTTAACCCCGGACACTTCAGTACTCAGACACACCTTATTTAACATATAAAAACAATAATGCTGCCGCGTGGGGAATACTTGTTCAGGTTCCAGTTCTCCAGTTCCTTCCAGGGTCAGCACTGAGACACTCCCTCCATATGTGCACCTGCTTTATGGACTCGGGAGCTTTCTATTTTTGCCCACTCACGTGCAGATGCCTAAAACACAGCAGGTGCCCAGCAGGCATTTGTAAGATGAGTGAATGGATGAGCTGAAAGTTGATAGGATTGTAAGACAGACTGTGATAAGTGCATACATGAGAAATAAAAATTGTACCTGGTGCAGTGTTTTCTTTTAACTTTTTGGTTTAATAAAATAGCAGCCTAAATGAAAGTCTCTTTACAAGCTGTCCTTTATCAGTATTTGTCTGCTGACAGGCTAAAAAAAGACAGAACCTATCTTGTTAAGGAATTCAAGAATGCCTTAATGAAGTAGGCAGCATTTTGGATGTATTTGGAAAGATGGAATTGGACAGATGACATATTTCAGGAAAATATTCCAAATGGAAGGAACCCAATTAGCAAACGACATAAGAGTAAGAAAGCATGAGGTGTGTTTGGAGAAAAATAATGATACAGTTGAAGTGAATTGCAGGATTCCTAAAGAGGAGAACACTGTACCGCAAGTGTGAGTCTAGAGTGTCAACCTAGGATTTCTGTAGAAATGTGGGCGGCATGGGTAGATTTGATGAGGAGAGTGGCATAACAAAACTGTACTTCGAGAAGATGTACCTGCCATCAAACATGCAGTGAGGACTAGAGAAGAGAATGGCTGCAGAGAGACAAGATCAGTAGGACAGTAAAGCAAGCATCCCAGTACTAAGGAGCCAATCTTAACTACGATGGTTGCTCTGGAAATAGAAACGAGGGATGAATAGGAAGAGTAGGCAGGATAAGCTTTGCCAAATGTGTCAAGTGGGAAACTCTGTGAGTACGGGGGAAAAGAAGACATGCAAGAAAGCTCTGAAGTTTGAAATCTGGAATCATCATAGTAAACTTGCTGGGATTATACTGTATGGTCTTCAGGCATTGACCCTGAGGACAGAGCCAGTGACCACCAAATGAACAGGAGGCTGCCTGGACCTTTGGAAGCCACCTCCAGGCCTAACCCAAGCTCCATGAAGACAGAGAAACTGTGTCTTTTTTTCATCACAAAGTACTCAGCATATGTACCTACTAGGAGCAGTTAAGAAATGCTTACTAGGTAAAAGAATAAAGATTATCATTGAATTAATGGAAAAGATTTAGATAGCAAAGTATAATGAATGTAGAACTTGGAGAAATAGATCAAACACAAAACCTTGAATAACACCTACAAAACATACATTGCAAGAGGAAGAAAACCATCTAAGACCTGCCACTGTCCTAGGCAGTGTTGAGATATAATAAGCAGGTTAGATTAAGCAGGTTATAATTCATATGCTTCGAGTTCATTGGAAGATAGAAAAATATTTGTACCTGGGATACTTATGGACCCTGGAACAAAAATTGCATCACTGGAAGTTGATGCTGTTTCTTAAAGTGATGGTTAGAAGGAGATGGGAAGGTTGAGTCTCCCATGGTTCTCCATTCTGAGTGATCACACTTTCTGGGGGACCTATGGAGGGGTACCAATTGGAGTCTGTGAACATGTTAATGTCAGAATGATCTTTTTACATCAAGTTGCTTACTCCTCTATTTAATACCCTTGAATGACTTCACATTACACTTAGGAAAAGTCAAAACTCCCTAACATGGCCCACATACTCCTACAATATCTACTCCCCGCCAGCCTCTCCCACCCCCTCTTGTGCCTCCAACTCTTGCAGCCACAACACTGCAAACTACCACTCTCAGCCTCTCCAATGGGCCCTTCTCCATCCTGTTTCACTTTCTGATTAGAATGCCAAGCTCTCAGCCACCACTCTGTTCCCCACCCTTTCACTTCATCTAGTTAATGTCTCCTTACTCTTCAGTCTCAGTCCAAACACCAGTTCTCTGTGGGAGCCTTTCCCTTCTCCTTAGTTTAGGTCAGATTTCCCTATTATATACTGTTAGCATTCCACAAATCTTCAATTTATAGCCTTTATTATATTTTATAATTAGATGCTTATTTGTTTCCTTTTTAAAATATAATCCTTTGCCAATCAACCATCATCTCCATGGTGACAGAGTTGGCTTTGGTTCACTTTTATACTCCCAACATTTAGCAGCCTGACTGGATACAATGGTACTCTACAAAACTCTTAATATTAACAGCTAATGTTCTCATACATTAAGCATCCCCTTAGACATTGTTTGAAGTGCTAACATGAAGTGAAAGCAGTAGAATGTGATGTGAAAAGCATGGATTTGAAAACGGACAGCCTGGGTTCGAACCTCAGCTTCCCCATTGATCAAAGGTGTGAACTCAGGAAAATTATTAAGTTCTCTGTACCTGAGCTTTCCCATCAATAAAATGGAGATAAATGTAAATCTGTGTGATGATTGGGTAACTAAGAACCAGAGACACTGATTAAGCTGCCCAAGGTCTTAAAGTTGTCCGCAGCGGGACTTGCAATCTGAAGTTGCTATTAAACTGTTGGCTACCTAAAGGAATAATAGTACACATTATATTAATACATATATATGATTCCATTTCTAAAATTCTTTAAAGATAGACAGGGGCATCAATAAGTGCCTGCCCGTGTCCCTCATACCCTACCCTGCTCCTTCCTTTTCCTTAGAGCCACAAGTAGACTATTAGGCCTAGACCACCCCAAAGAACACCCCAAGAAGTGAAATCAGGCCAGGATCATCTTCCCCAACAATGCCAGAATCAAACCTGAAAGAACAACAACAACAGGTACCCTGGAGCAGACCGGTGACAAACATGGGTGCACTTGGGCCTTGTTTTTAAGTGGAATGTCGCTTCACAAACAGATTTCAAATGTCATTCCTTTGCCCATACATACCAATATGCTTTAATATTTATCACTTACTAAACACATGAAAGATTGCACAGAATCTGTGTCCAATGATCCTTGATGATAAAACATTAGTGACCCAATTCTTTCCCAGACCTAATGATACTTTGCTTCAGTGGCCTAGTGCTATATCTCATATGAAACAAATAAGACACTCATGCATAAAATTAATACAGTAAGCTCTCTAGGCAGTGATAAATTTGGAAAAGAAACAGGCCCACATAATCATTTCCTCTCTCACGAAGGCACATTTTCTATAAAACCTTGAGTCACCTACATCTCGACTTGTAAGACTCTTTGGGAAATTACGCCATCACATCCCATGAAACCCTGCAGGGCATGTGCAGTCAAGGTGGAATAAAGGGTGCACCCTTTATAAAAGGGAAGCTGTTGAGGAGACGCTTAGAAATATGACCACTTCAGTTTACATGGAAAGGCTGTTGATCTCTAAGCACTGAGAGAACTCTCAGCTTGCCCATCGCTCTTGAGTTTTATCCTTACCATTCTGCTCCTTTTTGGTTCATCTGTCCTGAATAAATGGGTCCTGAATTCTCTTGTTTTATGTAGGGGCAACTGAAGGTGATTGTTTGCCTGGGAAACCATTGGTAAGTAGCTGTATCAAGAGTATAATCATGGAAAAGCAGGGGTCCTTGATTTCCTCATTAATCACTAGGAAGCGCCTCTCCTTCTGAACAGGTGAATCTCATGAAGATGCTCGCCAGTGAAAGCCAGGTGTCCTCAGACACACATCTTCATCACCCAACAATGAACCTTACTGCGAGAGTTTGAGAAAGAAACACTTGAATGCAGGTTTTCAAATCTGAAAACTAAACGATGTTGTATTCAAAAATTCGCATTTGTAGCTTTTGGAGAACACAGGAGGTAAACATCGCTGCATGGATGCTGTTTGACCTCCCTGAGAAGAGGGAAATGAAGGATCTGCTATATTTAGGGAGTACACTGTTAACTTGCATCATATGTCATGTTATACGAGGGTAGCAGCTGAGGAAAATAAGGGATTCTGGTGGAAATAATATTGAGACAGGCGGTTGTTGTGTTGACTTCACCAGGCTCAAAGCAGCATCTCTTCTGAACTTCAGACGCCTGCTATGGCTTTTTAGGTGAGGGTTCAGAATGTGTCTCGTCACTACTATATAATCAGGAAATTATACATGTGGGTGTGTTTGATGAATTCCTTTTGACCTTGTCAGTATTTGTTTTTTGTTGTGTCACCCTGAAGAAGGAGATGAAAAACAAACATTGTCTTCTACGGTTCTCTTTTCAACAAAAGGAGAACTTGCTAACCTTCTGTTTTACCTCTTCAGGTGGGGGTCCTGAACCCCAACGCAGTAGTTTACATATTAAATTGATTAGCAGGAGTCTCCATGGAAAATGAAAGGCAAGCTAAAACACACCCCGAGGGGATTCTAAGGTGCAGAAATGTGATCTCCTTTCTGTATAATCACGGCATTAATATTAATAGTGAGCTAGGTGTACTTGCTTAGCAAGCAACTCTTCTCCCCCTGGGTGTTCTCACAGCACCGACGATGCTCCCTGGTTCTCGTTCTGTTTCCTGGCTTTGAAATCCAGGCACCAGGATGTTAGCACTTTCTTGCAGATTCTTCCTTTTCCTTTCAGGTCCGGAGTCCCAACTCATCCTTCAAATGTGATGTTGGGTTGGCCAAAAAGTTCATTTAGTGTTTTTGGTAAGATAGCTCTGGTAGTGCTTAGTTGTCTTTAACTTCATTTGAAACAATTTGGTTAAGACTGTATTGTGACAGCTGTCATATCAGTGTGCATTTAAAAAAAACTTATCAAAATTGGTGAGTTTTTGTGCAGCCATTTTAATATTGAAGATGGAAGAAAGTATGCAACATTTTTGGTGTGTTATGCTGTGTTATTTCAAAAAAGGTAAAATATAACTGAAATATAAAAAAAGATTTGTGTGGTGTGGGGAGATGGTGCTGTGACTGATCAAATGTGTCAAAAGTGGTTTGTGATGTGTCCTGGTACTATTGACATTTTGGCCAAATAATTCTTTGCTGTGGGGCTGTCTTATGCATTGGGAGATGTTTAGCAGCACCCCTGGGTCTCTACGCACTAGAAGCCAATAGTGGGACATAGCTGACCTTCTCAAAATATTCATATCAATAAAGTTATTGGTGAAAATGAAAACTGTGTCTTTTAATTTACAAAAATACTCAACAGACTTTTTGGCCAACCCAATGCATACTCCATTCCATCGTTACACCGGATTTCCCTTCCTCCTCCCTCCCTTTATGAAGGGTTCTTTTTCCTCTATTTCCCCCATCCACTTATTATGCTGAATTATAGCACTTCTAATAGTGACAGCACTGGATCCCTGAATTATGGGAACTTAGGTTTAATTAAATATTAACTAGAAAAACTAACAATTTAAGTGCACACATAAGTTCCCACAGAAATGCAACCCACATGAAGAGAAACTGCATTTCACCATGAAACTGCCATGTTCAGAGCTTAATTTTCCCCACGAATGAGCATAATTTTCCCCATTTCTTTTTTAGTGGTACCTGTCTTTGGTAATTTAGAGAAAATGGGTGAGTAAAGATAATTACTGAAAAATAACATGGGACACAGTGTTCAGGATGATAGGTTTTTATGTGTTACTACTTGTGTTTATTTGTAAGCATTTTAATGAACAACAGTTAAAACGACCCTCTTTGGCACACTGTAAATAAGTCGTTCTTAAAAAGCTATTTATTCATACACGTTAGAGCCGCCATGGCACCTGCTGGGTCATTTTGAAATAAGAGAGACGTTCGGTTTCTTAGCTTCGTGAAAGGAGATCAGATCTCTGCGCAAAATAAACACAACAGTTTTATATATAAAAAGACAAGATATCCTATCTCACTCCAAAACTACTAATAGGGCTCACTACTAGAGCATATGTAAGTTTACTTAAATCCACAACACTCTTAACAGACTTACAGATACAGAGACCAGACTGACGTTTGCCAGAGGGGAGGGGAGGGGTGGGGCGGGGGCGCTGGATGGAAAAGGTAAAGGCATTCAGATGTACTAACTGACAGTTTAAAAAAAATAGTTACAGGGATAGAGTGAATAATACTGTGATGGCTGTGTGTGGTGCCAGGTGAGCACTTAAAATATTGGAGGGAACCCTGTGTAAAGCCTATGATTGTCTCACCACTATGCCGTACACCTGAAACTAATACTGGGTAATGTCAAATGCAAACTGTAGTTGAAAAATAAAATTTATAAAAATCTTTACCATTCTTCTCTCTCCCTAATAGTTACATGTTACGGTAGGTGTGCACAAACAAATAATTCTCACTGTTGGAAAAATAAGTCTTTGTCTGCTCAGAAGCCCGATGCACTCACTAGACTGTTAAACCTGAAATAAGATTTCAATGCACAAGAATGTTAGACCTCAAATATTCTCAAGTTCATCTTGTCCACCTCAATCATTTTATAGATAAGCAAGAAAAGCCCCAAAGAAATAAGTGGTTTTCAAAAATAACACAGTAACAAAACATATTGTGTAGCTGTATGGAATTGTGATACCCACCATATTATACTGAACTTTCTATTTAAAAAAAAAACGGATTTCGCTCGTGTTTTGCTCCTCTCTTTATAGCACTAAAATATTAGTATGTACAACTTTTAAAATATGAACTCATAACAGCAAAGAAAATGAGAAAGGAGGCAGCCTGCAGATGAGAGGTGTGTGCAGAAAGGATAATTAGTGGAACAAGGCAGAGGAGGCCAGCCTTCTTAGTGTTAACGTGCGCGGCAGATGGCAGGAGGGATAGGAAGTCCCCAAATAGCCGAAGTCCAGCAGACCCAAAATAAACCAGCCCGGCATATACCAGAGAGACATACAGTTTTACAAAAGTTTCCAGAACTAGAAGATGAGCGCCAATAAAATAAAGCTTGAGAAGAGTGGATGGGGATGGATAGGACAAGGAAGTCATAGAACAAGATGAAAACAAAGCTCATTTGAAATGCCAGGGAAAACCATTGCTATACAGAAGCAGAATATAATAATCAGCAATCGACGTTTTCCTAAATCCATATATTTTTTAAAAGATTTTATCTATTCATTTCCAGAGAGAGGGCAAGGGAGGGAGAAAAGAGAGAGAGAAACATCAATGTGTGTTTGCCTCTTGCATGTCCCCTACTGGGGTCCTGGCCTGCAACCCAGGTATGTGCACTGACTGGGAATCGAACAGGAGACCCTTCGGTTCGCAGGCTGGCACTCAATCCACTGAACCACACCAGCCAGGGCCTAAATCCATATACTTTTTAATTGTTGAGATTTTAATTTAACAAACACCTATTGAGCATTTACTATAGACAAGGAGTTGTTGGAATTACAAGTTGAACAAGAAAAACTTCTAGTGCTCCAGGAAGTTATGTCTGGTCAGGAAGACATTTACACATCTAATTAGAGCATAAGGCATACCAATATGCATTCTATGACAATGGTCCAAGCAACTTGTAATAGCTCAGAAAGAGAAAGATAAGTCAGGTTATGCAATCCAGAAAGATTAGCCTGGTAAGCACGAACACAGGAAGAATGCATTTGCCAGATCATGGAGAGCCTACAATCCCAGGGAAAAGAATTTGGACATACTTGAAATTTTTAAGAAGCATGGAGCCATCAAATATATATGGTACAGGAGAAAAGCGATCATATTTTTTAAAGTGAAACTAATAAAAGTATGCTTTACATTCAATAAAATGCATCAATTTTAAGGGGACAGTTTGATGAGTCTTGACAAATACAGATACCTTCATAACCACCATCCTAATCAAGATATAGAACATTTTCATCATTCAAAAGTTTCCCATAACTTTCACAGTCAATCTTTCCATTATTTACCCAGCCAACTACTGATCTGATTACTATCACTATAAATTTTGTCTGCTCTGCAAATTTATATAAATGGAATTCTGTAGTATTCACTCTTTGGTGTCTCGCTCAATTCACTCAGCATAATGTGTCTCAGTCTTCACCTTACTGTGATGCTCCCACCCCATGCACCTCCTCCGTCCACAGAAAGCAAACTCCTCCATCAACAGAACTTGCCCACCTTCAGAGTCTGTCCCCAGCCTCTCTTCCCCTTATCTATCACTGTCCAACCCCCAAACTTAGCAAATAGACAACAATAAGCCTGTGTTTTCCTTACCAACTAACCAATAAGGCATGATTGATGGGAGCAGCTCATCTGTGCTCCACATGACATCAGTGGGGAAGTTCAAGGGGCTAAAGTATTCTCTTCCAAGAGGACGCATTCACACAGCTGGCCCCTTGGTGCTGGCTTCTGGCCGAGAGTTGGCCCTGGGCTGTCAGCCAAGGGCCTTAGTTCCTCTCCGTGGGGTGTTTGGGCTTCCTCTCAGCAGGGTGGTTAGATCCAAGAACTAGTTTCTTCAAGAGACAAGATATGGAAGTAGGAGTTGTTGATCTTTTAAGGCATGGTCTCAGAAACTGGCCCCTCACTTCCTCTGCATATTATGACTAAAACAGTAAGAGAATTTATACAGAATCAATGCGCAGAGACATGGACGCTCCCCTCTCAATACAGGGAACCCCCAAAACTGCAGCCGTATTTAATCTAGCACACCCTCCTATTCAAGGAGGAGGTCTTTTAAAGAAAAGATTTCCTCAACAGCAAAGAAAGCCTACATAGGGCATCTACACAAATTCACCTCATCTTCTTGTCAAACATGATGAACCAACAGAAGAACGGTGGGGGAAACAAAACTGATACAAATAATCAGAAATAACTTGTTTCCATTCTCATTTTAATTCCATTCTAATTTGTAACTGTCACCAAGATAGTGGGGAGTGTTCTTATTACATCCATAAAATACACAGAGGCAGGTTGTAATTTTAAAAAATCTGAGAATGCATTACTGGAAATTATGTATATTTACCAAAATATGAAATTCACTAGAGAGATTGCACCTTAGAATAGATGTGGCTGAAGACCAACTTAGACATCTGAAAGATAACCAAAAATAAATCAGTCAGAGTTTAAAGCTAAAAGACAAAATGATGAAGCTGGGAAAAATTAAAGCACACAGAAACTTGCTCCAAAAGGCACAACGTGTGTCTGCTAGGCATTCCATAAAGATGATACCGAGAAAATTAAAGAGATGAGCAAAGAAAGAGAAATTACCTTAAAAATATATTTTTGGATGAAAAAGTCACCTAATGTCAAGGAGAGTGAATGATAAAAAGCTCACACTTAGCTGTCTGGAGGTGAAAGTTTTGAAGTTTAAGATGAAAAGGAAAGCTCTATAAGTTGGTGCAGATGGTAGAATCTGATAGTAAAAAGGATCATCAGATTGACATCAATATTAACACTGAATTCTAAAAGAGAGTAATTAATCCCTTCAAATGTCTGAGGAGAAATGATCTGAACTTAGAATTTTATGACTAGCCCAACTATCAAGCAAAGTGTGGACAAAATAATTACATTTTCGAACATGTGAGGACTCAATACTCTTATCTCCCGAGACCCTTTCTGAAACAGCACTTAACGTTACGTTCCAGCAAAGTGAGAAAAGAAATCCAAGAAAAGTAAATGGAGTCTAATAGTAAAACAAACCCAGTACTGCAAAGAAGTACTATCCCTGGATTGCATCAGTAAAGCAGGTCAGATTATGATAACAAGTTGCAAGTCCCCACGAAAAGTGATTCGATCACATTTCTTTTAAAAATGTGAAAAATATTCGCAACGTTCCCATAAAACTAAAACGTGGCATTTAAAAATTCCGAGGATAAATGAAAAAGCTCTATGAGAAAGTCACAGTCTAAATAGAAAGCCCACTGTTGAATAAATGAAGGAAGAATCCATTTATCTTAATGCTGAGAATATTCTCCTTTAAATAGTACAGGTTTAGTGACTTGGCATTGTATTTCCTTTTCTCTGGATCTAATTATGTATTTTTTGGTTTAGTGCTGCAATGAATAAAATTTACATAATCATTAAATATTATGTTATGTTTGATGTTTTAATTTTACACTTCACCAATGGGCAGATCCACAATCCTATACAAACATATATATTAAAAAGAGAAAATATATGTTTATATGTATCTGTGCATCTACACACATGTATATGGTACATGTACATATATGTGTGTATGTGTATCCTTACATACATCTCCTCTGTAAAATTCATGTAATAACTGACTAGAGGGGGTGAAAAAGAGTGGCAGACAGTGTAGGTATGCAATTTCCTAATTTTACATGAATAGATACTACTTAAAATTAATCGTTCAAAGAAAATTTTAGATATGTAATTTACAACTCTAGAGGAATAATTAGAAGATCTAAAAAAAAAAACATAACTTAAAAAATCCAGAAGTGAATGATTGGTAGCATATTTACACTGAATGCCTCAGTTAATTCTAGTGGTTAGTATACACATGTTACGTAAAGCCATTAAATCAAGAAGTAAGTTTACGATATGCCATTCAGTACCATTGGGGTCACCAACTTTTTGAGAATGTAGGAATGGGAAGGGAACCCAAGACACATCCGATTGCCCCCCAGGAAGGGACATGACTTTCTGAAGCACCTCTCGTGAGCAAAAGGCAAACCCTTCTTGCTGAGCAGCTGGGCTCTGAAGACCGCAGTCCTGGAGGGGAATCGGGGCGCGGACGTCCGCATCTGTGACGGCGGCCAGCGGGAGCCATCAATCCCTCCGTGTTCACGTCAAGGGGACTCGATACCGGGGTTTGTTGTACAGAGATGGCCTATGTTACTCGGGAATTATGAGGTGGTTCTTTCTCACTTGTAGTAAAAATACTATTAGTGTTAGAAATAGCATAAAAATAGCCCTGGCCAGGTGGTTCAGTTGGTTAAAGCGTGTTTCCCATGCACCAAGCTTTCAGGTTTGATTCCTGGTCAGGGTGCAAGCAGGAGGCAGCCAGTGAGTGCATGGGTGGGTGGACTGGTGAGTCAATGTTTCTCTCTCTCTCTCGCTCGCTTGCTCTCTCAACAATCTATACATAAAATTTATTTTTTTAAAAAAGCATAAAAGCCTGGCTGGCGTAGCTCAGTGGATTGAGTGTGGGCTGCGAACCAGAGTATCTCAGGTTCGATTCCCAGCCAGGGCACATGCCTGGGTTGCAGGTCATGGCCCCCAGCAACGGCACATTGATGTTTCTCTTTCTCTCTCTCTTTCTCCCTCCCTTCCCTCTCTAAAAATAAATAAATAAATCTTTTTAAAAAACACTTAATCTCCCTCATAAGTATAAATGCAATTAAAAAACAAAAACAAAAAATAGCATAAAATAATTCCAAATAATTATTTCTGACATGAGTATTTTTTGTAATAGACTCTGTAAAACCATATGCAATTAGGACATTTTTGCTTGAACCCACCAGAATATAAGGCATGTTCTTCTTCCTATGCAAAATGAGACTCTAAAAATGTGTGAAAATCTGATCTACCCTAATTACAAATTCTCTGTTAAATTTATTCTACTTCTACTCTGTATCATGAAAAGATAGTAGTACATATTCTGTAATTGTATCACTTCCTTACCTATAGGTTACAGATACAACATAATTTTGTTAATTCTGTTTTCATAAAATTAGATTTATAGATATTGTAACAGAGGATGGGTTGAGATTTAAATACCTTTATGGTTTTTTATAAAGTATTACATTCATAAAATACTCAACAATGATAGGAAAGTATAAGGAATAAGGCAACTAATAACTTAAATCATACCACTCAAAAATAACCGGCATTAAAGTCACTCTAGATAGCTCTCTCTACAGATGAACAAGTGGGTAGATGGATGAACAAGTAAGGGAGATAGACAGATAATAGAAAAAATTGTATAATTGGGATTACATGTACCTACTGTTTCATAAAATCTTTACAAGTAATGATGACATGTCACATTCTTAAAATATTTGTGACAAATGACCTTCTGGCCCCTTAAAGATTCTCATTAAAAATCACTGTGCTCTGTGACCTAGCATTCCTCCTAGACTAATTTTAACACACTCAAATTATTCTAAGTTTACATATTTTTTGTTTTCATAGCAAGAAAATCACTGCCAACATGTATTAAGCATTTACAATGTGCCAGGCACTATTTTAAGTGCTCTTACAAAGATTGCCTCGTTTCTTTCAATGCCTCCAACATGCCCATAAATAACTGAGTTCAAGTAGAGAGGTAAAGCCACATGTCTGTGGCCAAACAGCTAAGTATCGGACCAGTTCTAAACCCAGGCTTTTGGACTGCAGGGCCTGCGCATGTAAGCACGAGTCCAGACAAAATTCATAAACCACTGATTAAAACAACCCAGTACATGGGCAAGAAATTAATACCATTCTCCTCATTTAAACTTATGCTGTCTTAAACTCATGACAATACATTGCCAAGTTCAGTAAACAGCTAATCTACTAGACAACAGGTACTGTGGTGCGGGCATGGAATCAAGGGAGAAAAGGGGAAAGGAAAGAAACATTGTATAAAGGTTTTTATCACAAAAGAACAAAGTAATGGGCAGAGGACACAGCTAGTCTATTTTTATAATGTCTGCATTTACCAACTAAGAAATGAATTGTGGCTTATTCCTTGACTGTTCTTTTTCTGTATGTAAATATGCATTTTCTTATAAAACTGTGAATATATTTCCTATGTTTCCTACTCCATTCTGTAGTCTCCTGAGCATTTCCCAGATCGTTAACTATTTTTTTAAAAAATAATTCTTACCAGCTCTTTGGATGTAACTTTAATGGGCACATTTTAGCATATGGCTGAGCTATAAAATATTTTAATTACTCCCCAATTGTTTAATGTTTATGCTGTTAACTTTTTTCTAATGTAAAACAATATATTTAATAAACCTTAGGAAGGTCCCACAGCAGGAATAAAACGATGATTCAACTTTTTCAAGTGTTCAAAACAAGAGGACGACATTTATTCGAGAGATTCTTGGATCCCTAGAATCCCAAATCCATCTCCTAAGTGGTGTTCTCTCTACTTTTTATCCTTGTATAAAATGATCATTTTATTTTCTTCTTTAAATCTCCTCTCTGTTCCATGTATTGTTTTCTTCATTTCTTTTCTTTTTCCCTGTTTACCTTTCCTATGAGAGGGTCACCTTTAACACTGAAAGTAGCCAATATGCAAGCGTCTAAGTTTCCGGGGAAAGCAACTGTTGTTCTTTCTCATTAGTTTCCTGTCTCTTGTTTTCCAATAAACACAGGAAGACCCATACGGCACCAATCTGTACCCAGTTGCCCAGCCTGAGTTCGCCATCACCACGGAGCAAGCACTCAAGCTTGGCTTTAGGGAACCCCAGCACGTCCAGCTGAGGTCCAATTGGGTTCAAGTGATGTGGTACATTAATGGCTGTGGTTACTTCTTTCCTTTCGCAGAGGGAAATAGTTCAGTGGCTTCATTTTTTATGCTCTCATGAATTCAAAAATAAATAAATAAATAACTCCAAAGGCAATAAATTATTCATCGTGTTGCTTAGTCTTAAATCCCAGGTTAATTTTTCCCTTCATTTTCACATATACTCTTTCCTATTCCATAATGCTTCAGATACCGGTTATTAAATACATGTGCTTGCGTGTTGATCACTGGGTTTAATCACATGAATGCTTATCAAATCCAAGGGACTAATTATTTTAAGCTTTCTACTGCATCAAGGAGCATTTTGCTGGGAATTGAATATTAAAAATGCAAAAGATCTCTCTATGTAAAATATTAACTGATTTATTCTCATAAGGAAAGACAGTATAAACTGAAAGAAAACTGCCCCCCCACAAAACAAAATATATTCAAATTGGCTTCCTTCAATCCATTTTGATGTTCCTGCTAAATAAGTAGTTGAAGGAGAAGCCATTTAGTTTGCACCAAAAGACTAGAAACCAACCATCATAAATGGTACTAAAAAAGCTTCTGTAATTCCATCTATTATATTTTGGGGTTAGTCATTATAGCTGTAACTGGCTGGGTAAGAGGTGGTATCCGGTGTTTAAATACGGAGAATGACTTCTTGTGTATGGAAATGTGTCTTGCCCTGGCTGGCATAGCTCAGTGGATTGAGCGCGGGCTGCGAACCAAAGTGTCGCATGTTCGATTCCCAGCCAGGGTACATGCTTGGGTTGCAGGACATAACCCCCAGCAACTGCACATTGATGCTTCCCTCTCTCTCTCTCTCTCTCTCTCTCTCTCTCTCTCTCTCTCTCTGCCCCCCCCTTCCCTCTCTAAAAAAAAAGTAAATAAATAAAAAAAAGAAAAAAACGAAAATGTGTCTCATGTGGGTCGGTTAATCCAGAACATTTGTCCCATGGCTTTTACCAGTGTGAATACAAAGCTAATGATGGGACAAACACCAGCAATTTCAGTTTTGTTAAATGTGTCAGGTGTTCAAAGGATGCAAGGCTGCCTGGTGGCCTAGCAAGGGGAAGGATAAAAGCAGCCACACGTTGAGAGAATACTTGTATTTAACCACATGGGACCATTTCTGAGAACACCTGTATGCACTGTGGCTGACTATTAGTGCTGAGAAGAGGTCCAGGAGGCCATGGTGTCCAGTGGATTTTAAACTGTCCTTCTCTGAACCCTGAGCCTCTTCCACAGAGGGGGTGCCAATGGCATAGAGAAAGAAGGGAAGGCTAAGCAGGCCTCCCCACCTTTTAATCAAAGATGCTCAGCTTTGGTCTGTCTTACAAAGTACATGAAAAACCTAAATCTTCATTTAAAAAATTCTTTGGTCCACTCCCTCATCTCACAGGGAGAAAACTGAGTATCCGACAGGTCACATTATCCATCCACTCGGCGGTTACCCAGGGGCAACCTCAGATGTACTGTCCAGCCCTTTACCTAGCCCGGCAGCTTTGTTTTTTTTAATGATGCTACATTCATATCCTCAAAAGTCTACGTTGACTTGAAATTTTCCAAAAGCCAGATTATTTTTGGTCAACTGCCTTTTCTTAATTTGCTGACTACATCTGGAAAGTCATACTTGAGAGAATTATCAAAAGGGAAAGCTTTTATTTCAGTGAACATTTTCTTTGTTCACGATCCAAGAATCTCTGCTAGGCCTACGACTTTAAGTTGTTAAGCTTCGTTTTACTTTAGTGTCTTCATTTTTTAAAATGAGTATCATAGGCCCTGGCTGGCGTAGCTCAGTGGATTGAGCGCGGGCTGGGAACTAAAGTGTCCCAGGTTCGATTCCCAGCCAGGGTACATTCCTGGGTTGCAGGCCATAACCCCCAGCAACCGCACATTGATGTTTCCCTCTCTCTCTCTCTCTCTCTCTCTTCTCCCTCCCTTTCTTCCCTAAAAATGGATGAATAAAATCTTTAAAAAAAAAAAAAGAAATAAAAAAAATAAATAAATAAAAAATAAAATGAGTATCATGTGATAATATTAAAACAGCAGTAAGATACCATTTCACATAAAAATGGTGATATCAGGTCTAGCTGAAAAAAATGGGGCGATAGCACTCAAGCACAGCTCCTGTGAGTATAATCTGGTTAAACCTTTGAAAACACTTTAGTACAATCTAATAGAGTTGACAACACAGTATTTTATAAGCCAGAGGTACTACTTCTATGTATATGTTCTTAAGTATCATCTGGGAGACCTACATGAGGATGCTCATCGCAACATTATTTCTTAAAGTGGAAAACTGTAAACCAAAGTCCGCCAACAAAGGACTAGGAAGGGTGGGCTTCCAGATGACCAGCTAAGGAACCTAGAAGTCACTGCTTTGCCCAAACAAGTAAAAAGATGAACAGACTGAAAAATCAACAATGCTTCTTAGATCGTAAGGGAGGGGAGGGCCCCCAGGTAGGAGAGACAAACAGGCGAACGAGCTCAAGCAGTCGAATGACCACAGGGAGCCGTGTCTCAGCAGAGCAGAGGTGGTCAAGAAGTGGAACCTGGGAAGCAACTCCCAGAAGGAAACCTTGAACTGGAATTGACCGGCTGCTGGAGACTCAGTGCAGACCAGTCCTGGGGGTGGCGGTGGGAGCTCCCGCAACATTTCGAGGTTCACCTTGAGGAGTTTGAGCTCATGTTCACAGTGAATCTTCAGTAAATACAGGAGAAGAATCCCCTCAGGCGTCCAGCAAGGGAAGGGAACAAGAAACCATTCTGAAATCCAGCAGAACACTGAGGTCTTCTGAATAAAGCCTGTCCTCAGGAGAAACTAGCTAAGGGAAACTCACCCCCCCACCCCACCCCCAGTACTGCTGGAGTCCAATTGACCTGGGGGAAGGGAAACACCCAACTCCAGGGGCTGTAGCCGCCCCCAAGTGTAGGGCCCATGTTGCCAAATATGAACTAATTTCTTTTGTTTCTAAGGAAAATATCTCATCTGCTTCACAATGAACTGTAATTTACGACAAATATTTAACCATTGGAAAATGTCAACGAACATTATTGGGCAGGATTCAGATAATGTAATGTTTGAATCTCCTGGCAGCGTGAACGCACAGAGTCCTGTGCCAAGATCGTCAATTAAAGGACTGAGTCTGCTTCCAAAACTTGTTATTTCTTGGAACACTGCTCTTAAGATTTGTCTAAAGTATACTATCTGTACAAATATAAATATTTATTTCATTTGCAAGAATGACTCACCCTCAGCAACAGACAGAACTGTGTGCCCGCACATAACACGAACAGGGTCCCAAGAGAGACAATCTGGTTAAATGGCGACCAAGTCTGCCCGCCACACGCCTGGCCTGGTTCCCGAAGGGACCGACAAACATGACCTTCAACTCCGCTTGCCAGTGTTTTCTGCCTTCAACGTGGTGTGAATGGATTCCTTCCAACTAGTAACGTCACTGTATCCATCACTGCTCTTTAAGTCCTGCAAGAGGCTATTTTCCCATTTTCTCAATGGATATTTTTTTTCAAGATCTGGAATTTGAAAAAACATAGGGTCTGTCAGACGTCAGGCTTGCTTGAGTGTGGTCGGTAGGGTACGTGAATGTCCCGCACGAGATGGACAGCCGTTTGAACATGTCACCTAAAATGTCATATGGTGGGCTGGAGTGTGATATGGTTATGTTACAGAATTATATGTTTATGATTTTGTAATAAAAGATTGTGTCATAAAAAAGGGCATCATTTGTGCCAGACCCTGGCACAAATTTAATTTTATTTAAATTTCCCAAGGAATGCAAAGAAGGAAATCCCACGTGGAAACCAGCACATGGAGTTGAGACATATCCACCATATTCCTGGCTGCGTCACAGCTAAGAAAGGGCAGGAGATGAGTAGGGCACAGAGAGAGATGTAACAGGAGCTTAAATTGTGTCTGTAGTGTGGTCTTTTATGAAAGCTTCAAAACAAAAATGATAACATTATGTCTGTTAGTTGTTTTGGAGAGTATATATGTATGTTTGATAAATTATTTTACTTTACCGGGGTTTTAAATTTTTCCAAAAAAAACCAGGACCTCTACTGCTGCTGACTCCTGGGTCTCACTGCCAGAGGTCCTGATTTTGTGGGTCTGGGGTGCGGACTAAGAATCTCCATTTTTATCAGCACTGCAAAGGAGAGTAGGGCAAATGGCACAACACCCAGCTGGGGTGAGCGCTGGCCATGTTCAGGGAAATCCAGATGCAAAACAGAGGTACCAGCAAAGATTCCAAAATCGTGGCCATCCCAAAATGGAATTTGGAAATCACATCCCGAAGCCCGAGGAGCAAGCCCCAGCAGCAGAAGTAGCTGGGGGCCTGTGCCCTGGCCGTGTGTGGCAGACAAGGCCACCAGAGGCTCATGACATAGCACCGTGTGGATGCCTCTCACACCACAGGTAGACGCAATGCTCTGACCATCTGTGGCCACCCCTCCCGCCCCTGTTCACTTGTTTCAATAACAGCACAGCCACGTGGGGGACCGAGGGGAGGCAGACAACGGAACTCTGGACTGACAGAGAAGTACTATAAGAACGTCTCAAGTCCTTCCTTTATTAAAAGAAAATTCTAAGCCACATTCGTACGATTGCTTTCTTAATGGTGTGCTTAAATGACACTGTCTGACCTCATTGTGTTCCTTCTACAGCCTTTTTATAGTCATTTATGCTTTCTGATTGCTTTGAGATCATGAACCAGTTAATGGTTAAATTACTAGTTTCAAACCCTCATTATAAAGCAAGAATGTCAAAATCCTTGTTTCTCTTGATAGCTTGATTTTAAAATTTTTAACCCAGTACTATTAATTAGCCCATACAATAATACTTAAGAAATATTTATGCCATGAGAAATTTATGTATGTTTTATGGCACTAACAAGTGCAGCAAGAAGCAAGTTTTAGGGCTTCTGATAATTAAGACAATGTAAATCCAGACCCCTGAATTCTAAATTGCTGTGTGCTCTCTCTTCCTTCTCTTTGCGTAGAAAAATGCAGGTCTGATTTAAAAAACAAAACCAAAAAAAAAAAAAAAAAAGAAGCATAGCTCCCTGCACTTCTATGTTTGAGTTCTCAGAAAAATCCCGATTTCTGCATTAATCTTTTGACTTCCAAAAGCAGAGCTTCTGAAAGCTTGGTGAACTTGACCTAAGATTTTGATTTCTAAGCCTGAAACTCTCTCTCTCTCTTTTCATCTCCTACTGGCTTTTGCTATCTGATGACCAAACTGAAAGAGACTCCCGCTCCAAAACGCAACTGACGAGGCTCATTTTCATCCTAATCAAAGCTACACCATGTGGAAATTATTTGGATATTTTTCCAAATGCCGTGGAGTAAGTGGGATGCCATCTGCACAGGGAGTTGCACAGGCTGTTGCTCTGACTCTGGCCTTTAAACAGTGCCGCAAGCTGTGATTGCAGTATAATGGGCTACACCCGCTAATACATGGACTTTCTGTTATAAAAAATTAAAACCGTCTAATTGTTCTCCATAACTTCTAGTTGACAAAGGCATCTGCCTAGCAGCACCTGAAACACCCTTCCCACTTCCCACTTAAACTCAGTGTTCACAAGTAACACTGATAATTAAGATGATTGGACAGTCCAGTGCCAGAATCTGGGTGGTCTCTGCCCTGACTGAGGCAGGTGCGCTGAGATACTGATGATCATGCAGGGCCGAGGAAAATCAATCCAGGCTTTGCCTCATGAAACACAGACAGCATGAATTAAGGCCAAAAGGCACGTCAATTTCCTTTGCTGTCTGCTCCCTGACCTTGGAGGTCTGCAGTTGGTGACAATGCAAACCCTGGGCAACCACCCTTCAGCTGCGTGAGACTGAGGTTCTTCAATACAAATGAACCACCAGGCTCATGAATCTGTCCTCACGCTCACCTTTTCCTATGCACTGACAGATATTCCAGAATGCAGCCAGACAGCAGCCAATGTGATAGTAAAAGAGAAATGAGGGAAGCTGAGGAAAGAGCCACTGCACCTATTTATAAGAAAAGTGCTCTGCATGGTGGCAGAGGAAGGGAAAACACTGCTGGCCATCCTTTTGGAAAAGACTGGGGTTTTTAATCCATTGGCGAAGAGTATTTGAGAAAAAAATTAGTGGGCGTAGGAAAAGATGACTTCATATCATGAACTAAATTCAATAAAAGCACTTTACATGTGTAAATGCACAATACTCAGTGTAGCCACATGAGTTAAACACTGTGGGCGGGAAAAGTCAGTTCTCTTCTAAAGTACAGTGGGATCCAGTCCCCAGACACTTTAGAAGGAAGCCGTTCGTTAATTTAGCACAAATTCATTGCACGCCTAGGAAGGCGTGCTTCTGCAGCGAGCACCGAGCCTCATCAGAGAGACGTTGCGCCTGTCACTACATGCTGAACTGCTCGAAGTCACACTCGAAATCACAAATAACCAAATCATAACAAAAAAACCCTAAGAGACCAAAGAGAAGAAAAGATAAATTGTCACAAAGCATGCAGAGAAAGGAAGGGGGAACTTCAAGAGAAAGAAATTAAGAACATTGAACTTCCTAAAAATGTGTGTGTGTGTGTGTGTGTGTGTGTGTGTGTTCACCACCCAAAGTCAAGTCTCCTTCTGTCTCCACTGATCCCCCTTCCCCTGCTTTCCCTCTGGTAACCACCATACTGTTGTCTGTGTCTGAGGAGCTTTTTGTCTTTTTTTGGGGGGGGGTTGCTTAATCCCATCACATTTTCACCTGGCCTCTCCCCTCCCCTCCCCTCTGACAGTTCAGCAGTCTGTTCTCTGTATCTATGAGTCTGTTCCTATTTTGTTAATTATCGTATTTTGCCACGTACAGTGCATAATGTGCACCCTCGTTTTTGGCCCAGACTTTCAGGAAACACATACTTTGTTTTAATTTTTTATTTATTTATATTTCAAAACAAAACTGATTATCATATTCAGGGTATCGTTTTGCATTACAGACATCGTTATTGCTGTCTAGAGTAATACTTTTGATGCATAAGCATAAAAAAAGAATGAAGAACATTTATATAGATAAGGAATTAGTGCTACCCATGTATAATGCACATCCTTATTCTAGCCTCAAAAATGTGGGCAAAAAGTGTGCATTACACAGGGCAAAATATGGTAGTTTGTTTTTCTACATATTAGAGTCTACATATGAGTAAAATCTTATGGTGCTTGGTTTTCTCTGAATGGCTTAGTTCACTTAATGTAATACTCTCCAGGTCCATCTATGCTGCCACAAAGGGAGGATTTCCTTCTTCTTTATGACCAAATAGTATGACATCATGTAAATGCACCACAGCTTTTCTAGGCACTCACCTACTAATGGGCACTTGGGCTGCTTCCACACCTTGGCTGTTGTAAATAACGCTGCGATGAACATAGAAGTGGGGACACTGGGTCATAAGGCAGTTCCTTGTTTAATTGGTTCAGGTAACTCCATACGGCTTTCCCCAGTGGCTGCGCCATTCTGCATTCTCACTCCTGGAAGTTTGAGCTGAGTCCCTAATTGTAAGGATGCAGAATGGAAGTAAGGAAGAGCAGGCCGAGCCAAGGCACTGGCGAGAGCCAAGGTAAAGAGCAAGAAAGGAACCAAGACCAAGGCTGCAGAGGCAGAGGGGTGCATCGAGGTGGGAAGCCCTGAAGACTCAGCTGAGGGGCCTGCAGAGTTTTCCCACCCTGGTGACTCGTGAACAATAGAGTAAAAATACTAGTGCTGTGCTCCAAGAGGCAACAGAAAAGAGGCTGTAAATTGTGTCGGGAGGGTTGAAGGAGAGCAGGAAAAAGAGTCTGTTGAAACGGTCTGAGCGAGAATTACAGAATGCCTGATTTCCCATTAGGTGACCTTGTATAGATGAGGACACTAAAGCACCCGGAAGTTACGATGTTCGAAGTCACATGACTGGTCGGTGATAGGGTCCTGATCCAATTCGAAAATCTGGTCAGAGTCTGTGCTCTTCTCCACTCTGCAGCTGAACTTCTCCATCCAAAAGCTAAGGGTGTGCCAGGCCATGCCATTTAACACACAAGCACTTAAGGTATAAATAAAAGTCGGAATAAAAATGTGAGCAATCTGAAATTTCCGTGATAAGCAAGAATGCCTCAATTATGAAACATGCATCACATGGGCATTAAAATGGTGCTTGAAAGAATATTTAGCAGCATAGGAATAGTTTCATAATATGCTAAGTGAAAAAAATCAGATTATCAACCTCTCTCTGTATCTATATATGTATGTAGAATAAACAGGAGAAAGATTTATACGAAAATATTTATTCATAGTGCTTGTTTATCTTGAAGGGAAGCCTTGGAGTGGTTTTGTTATCTTTATTTTTCTGCATTTTACGATTTTTCTGCTTGACTCCTGCAATAAAACTGCATGATTTTTTACTGCCAAATAACCAATTTGCTCAGGGTTGTCACCTCTCATACATATTTCTCACGTAGACTAAGCCTCGTGGCTTCACATTTGGTTTCTATCATGCACTGAGCACTAAGCAAGTACCAGACCCTGTGCAAAGCACTGGAATTACAACTGTGAAAATAAGACAAATAGAATCATGAGCCTTATAGCCTAGTGAAAAACAAGATATTGAACAAATAAATTTAAATGTGATCGTTGTGTCCAAAAGGAAATTACAGGATGCTAGGAGAGTACCCACAAATACCGAGAAGGACTGGCTGAGGAAGGAGGTTTAAGATAAAAGTAGATGTAAAAAAAAAAAAGTGGGGTGAGAGTATTCCAGCACTCCTGCTGTCCTCAAGGGAGGGGTGTGGAAGGGAAGTTAAGGACAAGGATTCTGGAAAGACAGTGGAGATCCCAGCTTGTGTGGGAGGGGGAGGGTCTTAAAGAGACATTAATTTCCATGGACTTTGTCCTGAAAGTAATGGAGAGCCCCTGTCTCCTGTGTATACTTGTCCAGAGAAGGGAAAGAGACATAGTAGCCGGGGCAAAAGTCCTTCTAGAAAGAGTGGTAGCTTGCACCAGGAAAGTGACAGTTTTTTTAGGAAAAAAGCAAATGAGTCAAGAGTATTTAAGAGAGAGAGTCAGCGGGTTGGATGTGGTTGGTGGCGGTAAGAAAACCATAGAGGATGACTCCCGGGTATTTGACTTGAACAACAGAATAGATGAGTGTAACTTCCTCAGCTAGGAGGCACGGGAGGTGGGGAAGAGCAGTGAAGACTGAAAGAGAACCTTCACCTCTAAAACCTAAATGAGTCTAAGAAACTTCTGAAGTCATGTCGACACTTCCTCGTGAAAAGTGAAACTGGCAGAATAAGCAGCTGATGGCGTTGTAATTTTCAGGGACCTGGGAGTGAGGGATTAGCTTTCATTAAGTCCTTATAAAGATAAATGGTCCTCCTGACAGCTGGGATTTGAAAAGAAATACAGAATTTCAACGACTTAAATAAGCAATGACTTAAGCAGAGCTTAGCATCATTTGTCATCCAGACAAACAGGCAGGTGCCTCTTTCTGCATGGGTTCTAACTAGGATCTGGAGGTACGCATCTTCACTGAGTTGCAGCACTGCGGAAAGCCACTTGCTTTCAGGGCTCGCCAACAGTGTTATTGCTCCAATATGGAGTCTGTCTGTGTTTTATCAGTAAGAAGCTTTAAACGCATTTGTTGTACTTCTTATTTTCAAATCCCTTTCTGATACTGTCACGAGTGTATGCTCATGACAGCCTTCCCTGTAAGTCAGCCGGGCTACTGCTCGGCTCGCTGCCTGCTGAGCGGCCCGGCACCAAAGAATAGACAAGAGTCACACACAGTAACTATGCTATTCGCTCAGCTTTTATTGAATGCAGGGCCACTTGAAGTAGAACATCAACATACATTGATACCCTACTCACACTCTAACAATGTAAGAGGAATGTAACACACACGTGCACGGCAATCAATGGGGGCTACAAAACCCCAGTCCCAGAGTCTCAGTCTGCAGGTCCAGGAGACAGTATGGTGGGCAAGGGCGTTGTCAGCGTCTTGCAAGGAAGGATCTCTGGTGCCAAGTGGGCAGCTGGGTAGCCAAAGTCCTCAGTCCAGCAGGGCAGAGCCTCTGGTGGCCGATGCCAAGGGAGATCAGCGTGGTGTGGAGCAGCACTCTGGCGGGAAGAGCTGAGCTGCTTCAGCAGTGGTCTGAAGCCTGTCTCAGTTACACCTTGAGCGTGGTGTACTCCACCCTTCTGGGGCTCTTTGATAAGTGTCTTGGCACCCCTGCTGGCAGGTGTGGGCTTTCCCCAGGAGCCTATCTATGGGTGCCCTAATCTGCAGACACGGCTATTGTGATCGAATGTGCAGATATCTTAGGTGTGTCTCCTTGCCAGGCGTGTCTGCTCTAACTTACGTAGTTTCCTTCTTGAACCAAAGTGTCGTGGCTGACTGACAGCCGTTTCGGTTGACATGAGTGGCTCCACCTTGCTTCATGTACTTTCTGCTATCTTGACCAGACCAATGCCATCTTATTGGTCCTGCTCTCCACAGATACTTCTTTGAAAATAAACTCTTTGGTGATCTCATTGCCTTAAGGATTCACAAGCAGCACCACACAATGATGCCAATGGCTGATTAGATATGTGGAATAGCACCTCAAAATTACCCAACAGGCAGATCGAGAAGACCCCATGAGTCAAAGCAGGGCCTGGGAAATTAAAATGTTTACAGGGGCAAAGCAAGTTCTTTAAATTATTGCACTAGACTGTGTATAGAAAAAAATAAGCAATTTCAAACAATAAATAACATACTGCCCCAGAGTTGGTAATACATTAGGGAGTGGTGGAGACTGTAACACTACGGAATGTGCACGCTCTAGCCAAAAGCAAAATAACTACTCAGCTGATTGGCACCATAAAGGAATATGGGCCTTGCATTGGCAGCTCTTTTTCTTTTATTTTATCTTAACATTTTGTCAGTTAATTCAACTTTGTAAAAATGTGGAAACCAACTAAAACAAGCTTATCATAGGCTGTCAACTTGAAACTGTGATTTAAAAAAAAGCAACTTTGCCAGTATTTCTCAGTAACACCTTAGTTGAAAGGGTGATCCCTTCTGATCACGAATATTTTTAATATCTGGCATTTTCATTTACAAAGTGTCATGAATCCTTTGCCCACATTCCCCTGATGGGAGAAGATGCCGAAAAATTTTAAACTTGGGAGCATATTATCTTTGCAAGACAGAAGGCTGAAAAATACTTGCGCGGCTTTGTCAGTCTTAGTAGATGAATCTTAACTAAGTGTATCAAATCCATTTCTTCAATTATTTTGCAGTGTTTGTTAGGCAATAGCACAAGACAAGACAAAATGGAAAACGTGGCCCCTGCCCAAGGGGCATGAAGTCTACACAAGGAAAACAAAACATCCCAGAAATAAAAACACCAGCTGGGAAAAGACATAATTAATGAAAGAGCGCCGCGATTATTGTCTTGCTACAATTACCAGGTGTTTCTGACACTTCAGCAGAGACTGATGCCTCGCGCTGAAGCGGACAGACTGGGGACTCACATGCCCCGAGTTCTGCGTGGGACTGAAATGGAGTGTAAAGCTTTCATATGCCGCGGTGCCTCCCTCCTGTCGACAAAAGGCAGCAAGCAAAACTAACTGACTTGCCAAGCCCTGTAATAGTCCTTAATGACAGTCATTCTACAGTTACACAGCTGGCTTGACCTTTGCAGAAAATTAATAGCATTAAATTGCTTTACCTCTTCCAGACTCACCCCAATTTATTTTTTAAAGGATTTTGCTATTGTTGTCTGAATTTTTAAAAGGACTTTAGGAGAGAATAAGGGAAAATAGATGGGAAACATACACTGTAACCAACAGAATATGATCCCAATCTTGTTTTTAAAAAAAGTATGTCTCCAAAGGAAAAAAAACTACAAAGAAACAAACCAACATGAACTGGTTCCTGTGAGAGGTTGTTATCTCAGGTGATTGTTATTATAACAGCAAGTAGAAACCAACCATGGTTTTCTTTTTCCTTCAGTATTTCTTCTACAAATCCACTCTATGAATTTGCCTCTTGGATGAAATTTCCCAGAATTCCCCCAATTTTTCCTGGTGACCCTTAAATAATAAAGGAATAGCCTCTCTAGATAAGAAAAAGTCCAATCTGATCTAAGAATCCTACAGCTCCAGTCAGGTATAATATTAAAACTCCCAGTTCTTATCCAATGTAAGTATTTTGCTACCCATCAGGGAGCAGAAATGCTTGTTTAGACCAAACATTGAACAGAAAAGAGACGACAGCTCAGTTCCCGTCTTCGCATCCTCTGCAGCTCGCTCACTGCAACACGGGGCCTCTTCAGGGTTGGTCGACAGCGGAGGGTGACAAGAGCTAAAGGGGCAGGGATGGTTTTTCTCGAATGACTCACCTGCGATCTGGTGTTAGTGCTCTCAGGAAATGCCTCTGGAAATGACTGTTTCTTCCATAGGGATCTTTGTAAGGTCCTCAGGGGAGGTTTATCTCTGGGCATCTCCGATTACCACTCCCTCTCACACCCCCAACACTTGTGCTCTGACATACTTCTGACATTCCCTCTGCCCCTGGACTCCAGCACTCCACACCCAGGATGCAGTCACACTGCACCTTCATATACTATTCTGACAAGGCCGATTTTAATATTAATCCTAGACTGCTCTTTTCAGTGGGGTGCGCATTTGGTCCACAACAAAGAAACACCTGTGTCCTACCTTCAAGGAAAGTACAGCTCCCTCCCTGCTTCCTTGGTCATTCTCTTAGGATTTGTCCTGGAAGGAATCAGACCCCAGTTTTAAGTTCGCCAAACTCCTGGGGACAAATGGCAAGCTGTCCAAATAGATCTTCTGATACCTCGTGTCTCTCCTGGTCAGGGTGAGGAAGGGCAACCCAATCTCCTGGGCCCTGATCGTGGAAGGTCACCCTGGGTTAACGCTGCTGACCAATTTCTCCATCTCATGGTGCATCCTGCTTAAGTGGTCCACATCTCACTTTAGAATGTAGGGTACAGGACACATACTGTATTATTCGTAGTTTTTCGAGTTTCTACTGAAACGTAGTGATAACGGGAATAACACTAACATCTTCCTGAAGTATTGTCTTTTGTGTGCTTTTCTCTGTTTTCTCATTTTTTTTACAGTTACATGATTGTTGATTATGAGAGAAAAAAATGAGTGTTTTTTCCTGAGTAAAACAATTTGACATTAGTTGCATATATTTGTCCAAAAATTTTTAAATATTATTTTAATGAAATCAGTCACAGAATAATTCCCTTGAAATATGTAATTATAAATATTTACAAGCATATCTTAGAAATTTGCCACCTGTATAACCAGAACAAACCACCTCATACCACGTAACCATGCCCACATTGAAGCCACTTCTCTCCCTATTAACATTTGCTCTTGTAATTTAAAGTTGTCGTGGTGATACGATCAAAGGCTTGTTAAGACTACCAGGCTGTCCAGAAAAGGTATTCAAGAATAGCATATCTCTGGCTCAGCCACCATTATCCACAGACTTAATTACAGCTCTTCAGTTTATAAACTCAATTTAATTAGGAACACCAGAATTTATCAGACTAAGGATAACTAAACAAAATCATCAAAGAGTGAACTATGTCACATACTATATGCACTGGGTCCAAATCTCAGATTACAAACCTTGCCGTTCAAGAGATGTTACGTTATGATCCCTATCTGAGTTTTCCTTCTGTTTTGAAACTTCATGCTGCCGAGTGGAGAAATGTAGTGTTGGTCATTTCGTGGTCACCTGTTGTTTTGGGTGTCCTTCATCAGCTCAGGGTATCTACACAGGATGGGGTGAATGGCTTATGTTATTCTGGGAGAAGGCAATCTGGTTTCCTCCGGTCTTGCTAAAACACAACTTCCTCAGGAAAAAAAAAAAGTTTCCCCTGCCTCTTTCTCACAAACTCCCACCCAGCTGCTCAAGTACTCACAGGTTGTCATTAACAAAAGTTGGCAGCTACCCCAATGGGATCACTCTGAAAAATAGCCCTGAGCCATCCCATATGAGAAAGAAAAGTATAAACAAATAAATCAGAGGGCAAAAGACAAAGCAGAGCCCTAGCTGGTGTGGCTCAGTGGATTGAGTGCCAGCCCGAGAACCAAGGGTCGTCAGTTCAATTCCCAGTCAGGGCACATGCTTGTGTTGCATGTAGGTCAGGTCCCCAATTGGGGGCGTGTGAGAGACAACTGATCAATGTATCTCTTACACATCAATGTTTCCCTCCCTCTTTCTCTCCCTCCCATCCTCTCTCTAAAAATAAATAAATTAATTTTAAAACATTTTTTAAAAAGGAAATAAAAGACAAAGTAGGGGAAGGGGGCCAAATAGGACAAGAAGGTTAAAATTTATCCACTGTCTGTGATTTCAAAAACCATGATAAACTACTTTACCATTTTTCAGTTTCAGACACATCCATGTAGATTGAGGGGCTAGTACCAAGAAGGGCTCTCAATGCCCCCAAAAGACAGTGTAGTGTTAAATATGGGCAACTCGTCTTCAAGAAAGTAGCTGAGTCTGGTAGAGGATCATTTAATAAGTTGTAGTCCTGATGCACTAAATGGTGCTTCTGTGGCCTGGGGAAGTTAATTTGTTGTTGTTGTTGTTATTGTTGTTGTTGTTGTTGTTGTTGTTGTTATTTCCAAAACCTCACTAGGTGTCCACTGTATAGCTACCCTGGTAGGATCCAACCCAGAAACCATGTTGGATCCAATAATGTATTTATTACAAGCCTACCATGCAAAATATTGAGTGAGATCAGAGATAGGGAGACTTTCGTGGGTGAGCTCCCAGAGAGCACACGTAACCACAAGCACCATGGAAGGTGCCTAAGAAAAAGAGACCAAGTGTTACATGAGCTCAGAGGAAGGTATAGAGTTTTTCAGGGAAGGGAATTGGAACAGCTTTCCAGAGGTTTAAGCTGAGTCCTAAATGACAAGGATGTGGGGAATGCGAAGGCCATGGAGAAGGGCAGTCCAAGGTCTGGCATGGGCAGAGGCAAAGAGTAGGAAAGAAAGGGACGGTAGGAGGAAGAGAAGGAATAGGTTGCAAAGACAGGTTGGAGCACAGACAAGGAAGACCTCGAAAGTCTACATCAAGACTTGGAAGGCCTTTTAGTGTCATTTATTTTCCTATACTAGGGATGCGCTTGTGATTATTGAGCAAGGCAGTGTAAACATCAGATCTGTGCTCCAGAACTCAGTGGGAAGGAGGCTGCAACATGGGTTAGGGGGCGGGACTGAGGACAGTGAGGAAGAGAGTCTATTGCAATAGTCCTGGTGACATCGGTGACATCAGCAGAAAGCTTCATCTGGGACTGTGTCACCCTGCACCCTTCCCCACTCAGCCCGAGAGGGTTAAGTGATAGCTGAATGAAGAGGAGGGAGACAGTGAATGAGTCAAATTCTTCACCTAGTAAAAGATGGGGAAACGTAACCTGAGGAAGACAAATTGAGTTTTTAGAGAAGGATAACATTGATTCCTGCAGCTAAATCTAAAACTAGGTGTGAAGGTTAAGGTCACCTGATACGTGAGAAGTTAGGGTCATGAACAACTCCAAGGATCTTGGAGCTCTCACGGGCTCTCTCCCTCTCAGGAAGAATAGCTTAACAGGTGTATTTTCTTTCTTCCCTTGTTATTCCCTCTACCTGTTTTAGCCTCACAGTATATGCAGCTAAGTACCACTTTCATTAAAACATGACTTCAAAACAAAAACCTTTATTGTATTTTTTATAGATATAAAAATATCATCTGCTCACTAAAGATAAATAATTTGACCTAATTAATAATTTGGAAAATTAAGAAAATCACTTTAATTCCATCCCCAGAGATATACACATTCAATTTGTATCAAGTTTTCTAAATACATGTATATACATGGAATATAAGTCACTAGAATAATAGATTTACAGATAGAGTCATATATATTGCTGGATAAACTTTTTATTTGGAGTAGTCACATAATCCACTCATTATGTGAACGAAATTCCTGTGCTCTTTTGTTATCTTACAATTTTGTCATCGTTGCTTTTACATCTCCCAGAGTGAGCTCAAGATGAAAATCTACAATGAAATTAAAGAACTCCGTCTAGCTATCTCTTGGAGCACATTACTGTTCTTACTGTAATTAGTTATAATGTGTATATAGGGCATTGGCTGTGAGGGAGCTGGCAGCCCTCATCAAACTCCAGGAAGTAAATAGGAACTACTTTAATCGCGGTGTTCAGACTCACAAAAACAGAAATCCAGCAGCTCAAGGTCACCTTGCCCAGGAAAAACAGGCCTAGAAATGAAAGCCAGGGTTCTGCAGATGGAATCCTTCACCTCAAGATGGAAATGTCTTCATAGAATGTTCAGTCTCATAGATCTGGGCCCAAGAGAGAGTCTAGTTCAACCTCTTCCCTCTACAGATGAGGAAATGAAGGTGCTGGGAGGTTTGATATCTGGTGTGGGTCACATGGCTTGACGTGGGTCATGTTAAAGACTGATCTAGAGAGTTCTTTCCATTGTTTTAACTCCGGGCAGCATACAGGCTTTCTGGACTACATTTAAAGAAAAGATGTTAAGAAAGACGTTTTTCCAAAAAAAATTTTAAACAGTTAATTAAAAACAAATCTTGAGTAGGAAATTAGAGTTCAAGAAAAATTAAGAAAAGGTCTTGACTATTTTTGATGTGATGAAAGTGATTTAAAAGTTAATTTCATTTTTAAACTCAGTGTCTGCTACTTCAATGAGTTTGTTAAATTAAGTTATTAAGTCAATATGTGTTTTATGATTTTTAATTAACTCTACTTTTTAAACATTGTATAAAGCTTTACTACACATTCAAACCAGATTTTATTGATGTGTGATATAATATTTTTTTAAGTGCGTATGGGGGGATTGGGTGTGTAGGTGTTTGAAAGATCATGGAAATATTAACATTGGATGGTGAGATTTCAGATGATTTTATTTATCTTTTCCTTATCTGTGCTTGCTTATTTTCTTATGTTTCTATAATATAAATATATATTTATTATATAATGCAAGAAAGGGTTTTGCCAGCAAATTAATGATCTTTCCAGCTTTTGTGGGAAGAGAGCCATTGGCTGTATTTGAAAAGCAATGTGTAATTGTTCATTGTGGCAGATACTGTGCCTGGCTTGCCTGCTCGATATCTATTCCAGCTCCTTCCATCCTGTCCTGCTGTGTTTGGAAAACTGAAAATGATATTGTTAGACTCCTTTGCAGCTAGGGTTACAACTTGGGTTGTGCCAATGAGACGCCCTCATGCCCAGCTGGAATTCGAAAGGAAGGCAGGCTGTGCGGTGCAAGTGACGGCAGTTCATAGCAGAAGCTGTGTGGCTCTGCAACCCCCTGGCCTCAGCTTGCTGCCTCTGCAGCTGCTGGCAGCACGGTGGCAACGTCCTGATCACAACGGAGGCATTGTAATCCTGGGGCCAAAAGTCATTTATGGAAATTCTACCTACCACCTGCTTCTTTGGCTTTTCCAATGATAACATAAGCCATTGAATGCACGATAAAATCCCATTCTGCTTACAACTAACTATGATGGTTCTGTTACCCATGACGTCATGTTCAAGATGTTCTTGTACATCCTTCTTGGAGTCTTTAAGAGCTACCATTAACTTTTCTCCTTTTGTAGTTACAATAATAATACCTACCTGTTGTAATAATAATAAAATTAGGCCCTACAAAAGTTGTACATTAAAAAATAAAAATCAGTGATCATGGTCTCCACCCCTCATCCTATATCCCAAAGGAATTCCCTATTACTAGTTTGTTTCCTATCTGTTCATATTTTTATGCCTATGAAGTATGAAAATGCAGAGAGGGTTTTTTTTTTGCATTTTTACAAAAATGACATGACACTACATATACATAAATCTTGCAACTTGTTTTTTTTTATCTTTTTATGTTTCTGTGTACTGAGCTACCTGGTTCTTTTGAACTACTATATGTTATTCTATACTTTGGAGAAACTAACTCATCCTCCTATGGACAGAAAGGCTAACACTTATACACAATGTCATAATAATCATCTTTTATCATAGACCTTTGTGTGTCCATTTCAATATTTCTTGAGATAGATTCTGAAATCTAAATGCAAAAAATTATTAAATGTTAGCAGATTGTATTTAGCAGTGTTTTTAAAGAATAATGTCTGTTTTGCTTATTCCTGTATTACTGGTGCTCAGAACAGCATCTGCCATGCAGAAGGAACTGAATAAATATGTGTGAAATGAATGCCAAATGAATGATTGAAAATAGATTAGGAACTGCATTAATGCAATTCACCACATGAACAAATTAAAGTAGAAAAAAATAAATATACATATAACCATGATAATGGATGTCCCCGCAAATCAGGTAAAACTCTACATTCATTTCTAACTTTTTAGAAAAAATATTCATCCAAAAATAGAAGAAATATCATTAGCCTGATAAAAGGATTTATCAGAAACCAACAGCACAATGTATTTGTAAATATTTATAAAAGAAAGAATAATTACCTCCTTCAAGGATTTAACTATGAATAAAAATAAACTTGCAGGCCAGAGATAGAAGGCAAAAATATTAAAATAAGATATAAAATATTAAGGACCCAGAGACTTCCACAAAGAAATGCAAAGCAGATATAATCGAAAAGCAAAACTGTCAGCCACACAGGTGCATTGAATTTACTCTAATGAAGTTCATCATATTGGGGGCAGGCAAGGTGGTCCACTTCTAATATCCGGAATGCCGTGGGTGAGATAAGGAAAGGTGCCCAGGGAGCAGTGACTGGGCTGCCGCTGTCCTCTGCCCTTCCCAGTTTTCCCAGCCTCATCAACAGAAACAAAACCCATCCACCTCTCTTCCCTCCTGTTCTTCTCTATCAGTTCTAAGTGCTTCCCATCCCCTAGTGATGCTCATTTGTAGGATATGGACAGGCCAAGAACAAGGCTCTTTCTAACTTCAGGAAGCTCTGTGATATAAATTCAAATGATAGGAAACAATCAAGTAACCCATAATTTGGATATTACATAACAATTTAAAAACATAGGCAGCTTCGTATGTTCTCATATGGGGAAAACAAACAAACAAAAAAAACCCTAAGATATGTTAAGTGAAAAAGATGGCAGTGTATATAGTGTCATTGTGTATTCATCATTTTTGTGTCCAACAACTTTTTTCAGAAGTCATTGACATAACATAAGCTTACCTATTTAAAGTGTACAATTTCATGATTTTAAGCATATTTACAGAGATTGTGCATCTATCACCAAAATCTAACATAGAATATGTTCATTATACACCCCCCCAAAAAAATTTCTGTACCCATTAACAGTCACTCAACATTCCCCCTCCCTCCTCTCCCAGGTAACCACTAAAGAACATTCTGTTACTATAGAGTTGCCTATCTGAACATCGGATACTGGTGAAATCATAGTCAGTGGTCTATTGTAACCGGCTTCTTTCAATGAGCACGCTTTCAAGGTTCATCCGTGTTGTAGTGTGTATCAGTACTGCATTCATTTTTATGACCCCATGATATTCTGTTGTATGGATTTATCACGTTTTATTTATCCACTTGTCAGTAGGTGGACATTTTGGTTATTTCTATTTCTTAGCTATTATGAATAATGCTTTTATGAGCGTTGGTGTAGACTTTTTTGTAAACATATATTTTCATTTGCCTTGAGTATATACCTAGGAATGCAGTTGCCGTGTCACATGGAAACACTATGTTTAACGTTTTGAGGAACTATCAGACTGTTTTTCAAAGTGGTTGCATGTTACATTCCCACCAGCAACATGTGAGGATTCCAGTTTCTCTCCATTCTCACCAACATTTGTTATTGTCCAGGTTTTTTATTATAGCCATACTACTGGGTATAAAATGGCATCTCATTTTGGTTTTGATTTGCATTTTCCAAATGACTAACAATGTTGAGCATCTTTTCATGTGCTTATTAGCCATTCATAGATTTTCTTTGGAGAAATGTCTATTCAGGTCCTTTGCCCATTTTTCAATTGGGTTATTTGTCTTTTATTATTGAGTCAAAAGAACTATTCATATATTTTGAATACTAATCCCTACTCAAATACATGACATGCAAATATTTTTTTTTCCATTCTGTGAGTTGTCTTTTCACTCTCTTGATGATGTCCTTTGAAGTAAAAAGGGTTTTAATGTTTTCTAAGATTTTATTTACTTAGTTTTTAGAGAGAAGGGAAGGGAGTGGTCAAGAGAGGGAGAGAAACATCGACATTAGAGAGAAACATTGATCAGTTGCCTCTTGTACACGCCCTGACCGGGGACCGAACCTGCAACCCAGGCATGGGCCCTGACCAGGAATTGAACTGGCAACCTTTCACTTTGTGAAATGATGCTCAGTCAAAACTGAGCCATACCAGACAGGGCCAGAAAAAGAAGTTTTTAATTTTGAAGTACAACCGTTCAATATTCTCTTTAATTACTGTACTTTTGATGTCATGTCTAAAATTTTTTTGCCTAATCCCAAGTGTTGTATACATCTTCTAAAGCCCATAGAATCCTATGTAAGCATATGTGCGTCTTCTCTGAAGAGTCCTAGAAATGTTAATAGTGGGTAACTTTGTGAGGAAGGACAAGGGGAAGGAAAGAGAAATTTACATTTTACCTTATTCATCTGTACGGCTTGAATGTTTTCTCATCTGTATGTATCACATCTATTTTGAGGATTTTTTCAAAATCATCTTTGAATAACAAATAGCAATGGACTATTGTTGGCATTTTAAAAGGCCTGATAAATGACAATTCTATTTTTCTGCCTGAATTGAAAACCCGTTGAGATACAGACACAGGAATCAGATAGGTTGAAGCCATATGTCCACCTGATTTCCATTACAGCCATCCTAAAGGAAATGCCTTATGGTAAGAGCCAAACTGACCTGCTCAGTCACCTTGACCAGCCCTCCCTGACCCTGGTTGATTTCTTGGAACAGTCTACCCAAGACAAGTTTGAGTCTGGGAGTGTGCACACTGCCGGAGGACCAGTGCCAAGCCCTGTTCGGGGGACGAGGACAACAGGAGACAGGATCCTCCAAGGCCTAAAAACTTACTGGGCTGGCCAAAAAGTCCATTTACTTTTTCTCATGAAATAAAAGACACATTTTTCATTTTCACCAATAACTTTATTGATCTGAATATTTTGAGTGTGTCAGCTGTCTCCCGCTATTGTCTTCTAGTGGGTAGAGGCCAGGGGTGCTGCTAAACATCTTCCAATGCATAAGACAACCTCACAGAAAACAATTATTTGGCCAAAATGTCAATAGTACCAAGAAACTTAGCAAACAACTTTTGATTGGTTCGATCAGTCACAGCACCTTCTCCATACATTGCACAAATCTTGGTTTTTTTGCATTTCAGTTGCATTTTTACCTTTCTTGAAATGGTAAAGCATAAAACAGTGAAAATGTTGCATATCATCTTCCATCTTCAGTGTTAAAAAAATGGCTGCACAAAAATGCACCAATTTTGATAAGTTTTTTTAAAAGCACCCTGATGTGACAGCTGTTACAATGCAATCTAACAAAATTATTTCAAATGAAGTCAAAGACGACTAAGCACTGCTAGAATCGTCTTAGGGGAAAAACATAACAGACTTTTTGGCCAGCCCAGTGTTATATCGACTTCACCCAAGAGAAAGCTGTAAATCAATACCTTTCACCCACCAAGCAATCAGCTCACTCGACCTCCATGACAAGAACCAATTGTGGAGGGAAGAGGCTTAAAAGATTTAAGAAAAAACCCTCTCCATGGACTACAGAGAAGTAGGTAAAATAAGCATCTCCCCCTGACAATTATCACAAAATTTTAAGCTAGAGTAAATAGAAATGCGTACCTAGATACTAGTATATTCTTATGTCTTATTCCTGATGATACAATATAAAATTGGTGTGTACATGCCAGTAATTGGTAATTAAGTAGCAAATTAGGACCTAAACCACCTTGGAAACTCCAAGGCATCTAGATAGGCATCACATTTCCTAGGAAAGCTATTTTGGGGGGAAACTCAAGATTTTAGGATAAAGTATTTACGTTCAAAAAGCAGATAGCAGAATATGATTCTAAAGCACATGAGTGGAGCTGGGAATTCAAAGGCTTTTCAATACATAAAAAAAAATCACCAGAATACTTACTAAACTATTTCTTGCTTACCACTGTGACAGGCACTTAATGAGGCCAGGGCTCTCCCACCTGGCTGCTACAGTGCCTTGTGCCCCAGGAGGCTGATGCTCTTAGCCCTCAGGAAAGACAGGCAGAGCCTAGAGTCATTAGAGCCCGCAGGTAGGTCACCTCCAGCGAGATCAGCTTTTCTCATTTCCCTGGTGGGTCACTAAAGATTAATATTTGTCAGTGTTTGTATTCATGGGAACGACATTGGAAAGCACTGTGACATTAAGATACAGTGAAGAGTAAGATACAGTCATGGCTTTTAGAAATCTCTGGTTCAGTGAGGGGAACAGGCATGTAAACAAATAACAAGAGTTACTAAAATTCCATGCAGTAAGTGCTCAAGTAGAAATAAGCTCAGATGAGAGCCTCATTCAAGGGCCTACAATAACACCTGATTTTTTGTTGAGTAATTACTGTGGGTAAAGCCCTGTGGTAAGCAGTTTCAACCATTATTTCTCTTGTGCATTAGAACCTCATAGGTGGGTTCTATTATGACTCCCTTTTCCAGATGAAAATATCAGGATACAGAAGAATCAGGTAGCCAAGGTTCATGGTTCACAAGCAGAGGAAACAGGATTTGAACCTTGCAGTCTGAAGCTGGAGGTCTTGTCCTTAAGCACGGACCATAGGCAAGTTTTGGCACCCAGGGGTGGTCAAGCAGAAAGTATTTAAATATGTCGCTGAGTGATATCTCTCAAATACCTTCTCATTTAATTCTTCAGACATTAAGTGTGCCCTTGCTTGCAATATATCAGATTGAATGAGTAACACTATATTTTAAGGGCCTGAACAACCAATAGACATCTAAAACCATCACACACATTTAAAAGTAAAGCTCCAAATTTGGTAGCCACTGAGGACAGACTCACATCTTCATGAGGACAAGGCAGGTGTAGTGTCTTCACCACCTTTGGGTCCTTAGTTCAGTACCTAGTATAGATGAGAATCTCAATAATATTTGTTGGATAAATGATAAATGAACAAAAAACAAGTGGAAGAACAAATTCAAATAGCTTCTAGACACAAAAAGTAACAACAGTCACAGAGGAAAAACATTCTGCAAAAAAAAAATTAGTAGTGCCTCGACTATCAGCAATGATACAAAAAAAACTTTGTATGAAAATCATAGCTCACAGTCTCGACATTGAGCTCAGTGTATTGTTTGAATTCTACAATGTGACATTTCCAAGGGCCCTAGAAGATATCTAGTCTGACTCGGTTGTGACAGCCCCTGTTGGGACCTAAGAGGATGTCACTAGGTCTCCATTTGAATGCCTCCCATGCTAAAAAGCCACTTATGACTAGCTCAAGTTTTTCAGTATATGGCAGTCTTCCCTGTCTTGACCCCATACCTGATTCCTGGTCCTGGTTCTTCTGCCAAAAACCACCTTCAATCTCTCTAGCTCATCACGGCCCATTAAATATGTGAAGGCATTGATCATGTTTTCTTGTTTGTACTCCCAATGTTTTTGCTGTTTTCCTAGAGTACTATTTCATCCTGTCAATTTCATATGACATGTGCACATGCATTTCAACACATATGTGATGCATGGAACGTGGTGATCATCGCAGTTGGAAGCTTGAGAAGTCCTCTCACAGAACATATTCAGGATTTCATAGAGACAGAAATTACATGCTCCTGGATGGAGAGAGAGCTGCCCAGGTCTCCCAAGTTCCCTAGGGGAGTAAGAGCCACAAACACCACCTACTCCTATTCCCAGAGCAAGATTCTACTAGGCGTAAAAACTCACTTCTGCATTTTCTTGGGGCAATTTTTACATCCTCATGGCCTCCTCTCCCACCTGCCTATTGTAGAGTCTGTGTTTCTGTACTCATCAGATGTGAAGGAATAATGCGTCTTCACCCTGACCCTAAGAATGCACTGTAAGACTGACTTTGAAACATCAGCTTTTCAGGAACATCCCTCAGCAAGCCTAGGAGCCTGGCCTGGCTAAGTTTCATCCCTGCATACCCAGGGTTCTTCTCTTATCCTACTTTTCCTCCTTGCTGTTGCTTAACTTTTTCAATATCTAGTTTCCATCCCAGGAGAATGAAGGGCCCCACAGGAGATAGGCTAAATCAGTACTGTTGTAGAAAGATCAATCCATGCTCAGAATATAAAAACAGGACTTTGCTATTTATAAGCACTTCCCTGCGGGAAGCAAGAGGAACTGAAGGAAGGGACCAGGGCATCCAGTTCCCTAACACGTCCTTAAGACAGCCTTCGGCTGGTACATGAGCACTGCCAAGGACCCTCCAAGATTCTCTTGTAGTCAGCAGGGCAGGTGGGTGACAGGACATGCATTTAAGGAAAATGAGATCTCATGACATTCAACAGGAAAGGAAAGGGTGGAATGTGTACTTGAACCTTAGCAAACTACACAAGCTATATCCAAAGGATATCAACAACATCTGAAAGTGGTCACAAGATTGGACAAGAAGACACTAACGATCTATAGAGAGTCATGGTGTTTGTCCAGGAGAAGAGGACATTGTAGATTTTTTTTCCATTTTAAATTATTGTATTGTTTATGCTATTCCAGGTGTCCCGATTTTTCTCCCTTTGCCACCCTGACACTGTAGATTTATAAAGATGCCCCAATATCCATCCAGGAGGGTAAAATAGTAAGGATCTCTGTTAGTTGAGAATTTTATCATTTTAGAACTATGACACAGAGTTTTGTGGCTTACAAAACCTGCTTTCCTCTCCTGTACAGAATACGCTGTGGGTCTCATTTTTAAAGGGTGACTTGTCCCTTCACCCTCCCTAGAGGAGAAGGTGTCCCATTGCTCAGCATGTCAGGAGCCGCTTTGCTCATTGTTTGTCATGCTCCCCATCAGCCTTCAGCCAAGGGGGACTTTTAATATTTTAATGGGGGCAGAGAGTACTTGCAAACTGTCATTACCGCATGAAAGCCCCATTTTAAAAAGGAAACTTTTTATATATTTATCTGGCCCTCTAAACTGAAATTGTGCTAAGGAATTACATCTGTCTTTTAAGAAGTCATTTTTTTGCCATTTAGTAATGAAACATAATTGCACAAATGGATGTTAATTTATGACAATGAAACAATAAAATATTGATGAAATAAGAGTCCCTAGACTTCAGCGATGAGAACAGGCATTTAAATTAATTCTCCACACTGGCACCAAAACACTAGCCAGTTTGTATTTCTTGCTTCTAACACTTCACTAGCTTCCCACCGTTTATAAAGTCCAAACACATCAGTAAGATAAAATATTTCCTTCTTGGTTGACTCTTGCTTGTTGCTTATACTCCACCACTGGAATCTGCTCTTTTACAACAGCAATGCTAAACTATCCACAGTTCGCAAATACACCTGCTATTTTATGCCTCATCATTTTAATGGAATCCCTTTCTCCAGTGTCACCCAATAAGACCCAAGCATCTTTCAGAATCCAGCCCAGGTTTTACCTACTCCAGAAAATCTTCTTCATGCTAATGCTTCCCTGAATAAATTCATCACTCTTTCATTTTTCCTCCACCTCTGGACCTCATCCATATTTCTATTTTTCTATAGTTTCATTTGACTGCAGTGTCTTGTAGACTCTTTGAAAACAAACTAATTTCTGTGTCAAACTACATAGAACACTATAAATGCAAGCACTGTATAAAAATGTTTAAATTATATAATACAGAGTAGATTATTTGATACACAAATACTTATATTTTTATAGACCCTGGAAAAAGGAATGCAAAATATTAGTACTTTAACATAATACAACTTAGACACAACCCTCAGACAAATGTTTCTACATTATTAATACAGAACAGCTAATAAGTGAAAATGCAGGAATCAGAACCTAAGACTTTGACTCGTTCACTATCAAATATTCTGTTTATTACCTACTTTGACAATAAAGCATTTGCTCTCAGAGTTTTTTTTCTCATCAACCTGGTGAGAAGGTTCTCTGGGATGAGTCTCAAAAGAATCACGCTGAGGGAATGAGGCCAGACCAGAAAGAATGTACGGCATATGACTCTATTTATATAAAACTGTAGAACACTGTAGAACAGCGGTTCTCAGCAAGAGCCCATGCTGCTCCCTAGGGGACATTCGGCAATGTCTGGTAGCATTCTGGGTTGTTCCCTGGGGCAGGGGTGCGGCGAGTGTCTGGAGGGTGGAGACCATTGCTACTGATAAACCTCCTGCAGTGTGCGTGACCGCAGTCTACAACAAAGAATTATCTGGTCCGAAATGTCGATCGTGCTGAGGTTGAGAAACTTGGGGGCAGGAAACATAAACTAATCTATAATGACAGGAGGAAAATCAGTGGTTGCTTAGGGATGGGGAGAGCTGGCGAAGGAGGATGTGAGAAAGGGGTTACAGAAGACCTCTGGAAACTTTCAGGGGAGGTGGATACATTTGCTATCATGATTTTGGCAATCATTTCATAGGTAGGAACATATGTCAAAACTGATACATGTGCACATTAAAATAGGTACAGATCATTATTTGTCTGTTATGCCTTATTCAAGTTGTTCTTACAAAAGGTTTAAAAACTAACTGATAGAACAACAAAAAAGTCCCTATGGTATGAGTGCAAGTTCTCAACAATCCTCTGTTACTCAAACATATCATGTGTTTTAGAGGGACGAAAGCCTGGCTTCAGGATGTCATCCTGACCTCTTGGATGATCAATAAGTTTCCTTTCCAAGCATAATCCCTGGCAAGTTATGATCCACTTCACATGGTAGATTAGCATTGAAAATAGTACAGTAGAACTACAAGGAAGATTCAGAAGCCAAGATGTAGGTAACGGTTTGACACAAAGCACAAGGTGTTTGCTTATATTTCAAATAAACCAAAACAGAAAGAGGTGATGAACATAAACATTGTCCATTGACCACTGAAGAAAAGCCTGCTGCTGAAGCTAAGCACCTTGTATGCTTCTATCAGAGTGGCTGGGCTCTGTGGATACCAGAGAGCCACCAGGAAATGCCCAGCTGTGAGAGCGGGGACTTGGACCTGTACCCTGTGGTCGGTTGTGACTGGTACAGTTACACAACTAGGTAGAATGCTCTATCAGAGTAGGTGTTAAATCTCAAAAAAAGTTTCATACAACACCTCTGGTGCTTGGTAGAGCCCATTTGTGGTAGCCAGAGTCTAAGATGGCCCCCAATGACCCACCCCTTTGTACCAACATCCTTGTATAGCCTTTTCCCACACTGGACAGGGTGGGCCTCATGAGCAAGATTACTTTCATGTTAAGTTTCATTTCTTTACAATTTGCAAAATTATGGTTTACATTCAGTGTTATTTTGTATCAGTTTCAGGTGTATACCATAGCAGTTAAATAATCATATACCTTAAAAAGTATTCCCCCTGATATTTCCATACCCACCTGGCATTATACTATAATATTGTTCACTGTATTTCGTATGTTGTACTAACATCCCCATGACTATTGTGTAACTACTTTTTTTTACTTTAAATACTTTTAATACTTTTAATACTTTAAATACTTTTTTTTACTTTAAATATTTTATTTTTCAAGATTAATTTGAAAAGCATTCAGCTTATACTGTGGTCACTCACTCTCTCTCTCCCTCTGTCTGATACACACTCTGGGTTAAGCCAACTGCCATGTCACGACCAGCCGCACGGAGAAGCCCATGTGGTGGGAAAGGACTGAGTCTGCTGTCTGCTGATCGACGGCCAGCCAGAAACTGCGGCCCGCCAACAGCCATGTGAGCGAGGACCCTCCAACCTCAGCCAGTTCTGCAGATGGTAATTTAACTACAATCTCATGAGAGATATTGAGACAGAACCACTCAGCCAAGCCACTTTGACCCCCAGAAACTGAGTGTGATAACAATAAATGCTTGTGTTTTCAGCAGCTAAGTCGTGGGATAACTTGTTATGCAGCGATAGTAACTATCATACCAGCCTACTCCTGAAATGCAGGAGTCAGACCTAAGTCTACATTCGGTACGTAGATTGTCTTAGGAGGCCCATGTTCCAGCCTAATAGCTACTCCTAGGATGGCATGCCAGCACCTACAAAAGATCAAATATGCTCTTTAGATGCATATTTGATCTTTTGTAGGTGCTGGAGAAAAAAAGAAAGAAGGGAGCCAATGCAACCTAGTCTGGGCTCTGGGTCTGTGGAGCGGAGCTGGGTAAAGGAAGGACGTCCCTGTGATCGGGAGCAAGTGCCTGAAGCTGCTGGGGAAGCACAGCGTGGAGACCTGCACGGAGGTCCTTTCATGTGCCTGCTCCAAGCAGACAGACTAGGGGCGGGAAGGGGATTCACAAGCTGAGTGGAGATTTATCATGAAACATTTCACTTAACATAGGCACAGTTAGAGCCACAGCTTTGGAAAAGGTATAAGATGTTCTCTCTGGAAGACTCCAGTTAAAATGCACATGCCACGTGAGAGAGGAGCAAAGAGCCCCTTCCACTGAGACTTATGGCAGAAGGGAGATTGCTTAATAAGGTTAATTTTTTTATAGCACAAAGAGGAAAGAGGAAAAATGAGAATAAGGACCAAGTTTGTTTCAAATGTAGTGCTATCGAGGGCAAGTGATTAAAAATAAAAAGTGGCATCAAAACAACAACAAAGCCAACACAGTGGTTCGCAGCCCTAGCTGCATAGAACACTTAGGGGCCTTTAAACATCCTGATGTCCAGATCTATTACTTCAGTGTCTGTGAAGGTGAGAACAGACAGCAGTGTTATTTTTTTTTACGCTTCCTGGATAATTCCAATATATAGCCAAGTTGGAGGACCACTAAGCTGCGGGGATATGAGATATAAGAAGAATGCTGAGAGAGTGAGGAGGGGGAAAAAAACCACACTGAATTTAGCACATATGTCCTATCTCTTTCACAAAGACAGCCTAAACGCTCTGGCTGCCACCGTTTACCGGACAACATGCTCCCTTAGTACCATATTCCTCGTTTTTCACAGCACCAAGTGTGCCATTGACATTCTACAAATGTTCGATAATAACAATGGTCTGCTGTTAGTTTTTCGTTGTAGTTGTCACCGTTGTACAGCTGTCTATCAGGCAAAGAGGTTGTTCAGCACATTCCAAGCATTTGGACAACACTGTGTTGGTCAAATCAGTCTAGCATAAACCCTAGGGCAATGAAAGTGCAAGTGGAATGTCAACACATGCAGTTCCCGAACTGTCACCTTGCTGTCCCAGAGCTCTGCAGCTCCATTGGCTTCCCACAAAACCTGGGGCTCTTTCTGTCCTCTCCCATGTTGGCAGCCATCCTGTATTTGTCTCCATTGCTACGATGTGCTGTGGCCTCAACTCAGAATCTAGATTATCTCCCAGAGAAATGGTCCTCTGCCTCCTCTTCCTCTTAACAAACATTTCTAAGGTCACCTGGTATAAACCTGTCCCGTGGTTGTGGGAAACTCTCCAGGGGTTGATAATGAATAACCAATTGAAGATCAGAGCCTTAAGAAAACTACATTTCCAACGTCATACACAATGATCTTGCATTGTAAGTAGCTTAGAATTATTGCACGTCCAGGCTCTTGAGTATCAATGCAGGATCTTTACATTACAAAATGCAAGCTTTTGCTTTGCTTTAATAATGTCTTTAGGCTTCCAGTGGGAATTCCTTCAATATGCAAAAATGTCAATTGGAGAATAAGAAAAGTATTTGCAGAACTTTGTCACCTACAGGCTTTCTTTGGTAGAGTTAGATATTTTTTTAAGCATACGAAAAACATATTCATGTTTTGTCTTCTCCAGGAAAGCTTGATGCCATAATTCTAATATGAGTCTGTTGTGTAGTTTAGGATTTTAAGCAAAAGTTTCCTCTGTCGGCTGTAGCATGCCAAGGCGACTTAGAAAATAAAACAAGAGAAATGCAATTCTCTTGTGAATGCGAACAGCTCATTTAATGAGTTACACAGTAGAAAAAAATCGAGGAAAATGCAAACAAGATCCTGGCTCTTTATTTGTGTGAGCCACCCTCCTTTCTCTGCACACACACCCCCGCCAAAAGGCTCCAAGTTTCAAGTTTTCTTCTTTATAATCCAGAGACCAAAGAAGTGCAAAGACATAATTTCTTTTTTAATTAAAAGGACTTTTACCATAGTAACGCCGCATATTATTACACACAGCCCATTGAGAAGAAGCAGGGGTGTATGACAAAGCAGGGTTAAAGCCTGGGCATAATTTGTGTGCCTGAAATTCCTTATTATAATAATATGAACTGGAAAGGTGCAATTATTATGCAGCAATAAAGGACTATTGTACTGAAGGCTTACTCGTTCACTGCCGGGTTTCAGACATGTTTTTATTGCTGCTTTGTGCCACTGTACGACGGAGCCTGAGGCCTGATAGTGCCACGGCACCGAGGCAAACACATACACTGCATGTGTGGCACGTGGGGCTTTTGGTGACAGCTCTATCTGTCACTGCAAACAACTGGGGTAAACTACCTATTCATCAGTAGGAAATATTTTAAATAAATTATGGTAGATGTACTCATGGAAATACAAAGCAAGTTGTAAAACAGTGAGGTGATTTTTGAAACTCTCCTTAACAGATATAGTTACCATGTTTTCCCACATATAATGTGCACTTTTGGGGCCCAAATTTTTGGGGGAAAAGAAGAATGGATGTCATATGTGGGTAGTTCCTGAAATACCTTGTATCCGTTCTTGTGTTTTGTAATTACTTGTTGCATAAAACTTCTTATACCATAATATGTCCAAGAATAAATGTCAAAATTCCTTTATAATACAAAAAAGTATCTAAATATAAATAAATAAATAAATAATTGAATTAAAAACTTAAAATGAAAGATTTTTTCATAAAATGTTTGGGCCAAAGACATGGGTGTGCACTACAGATGACAAAATACAGGAATATAAAATTAGAAAGATGCATTTTAGTATATATAATATGTAATCATTTGTGGGACAAAAGGAGGATTAGACATGCATATATAATTTGTATATGCATTGGCTGATAAAGAAAAAGTAAATGATAATTATGGAGAAGAGGACTGAGAGAATAAGAATTAGGGTTAGGAGAAATAATTTTAAACTTTTTTGTGTTGTATGTTGTCTGAAATTTTCTTTAAAATATTTCACCCTGGGAACCTCTGCTGCATGTGGTGTTTCTGATTCATTTATGTGGGGTTCCCCTACATACGTATGTGTTAAATTTGGTGATTTCCTCTTGCTAAAAATATATAAAATAAAATAAAATACTTCAACATAGATAGTATGGCATATATGTATATGTTCATTATTCCTAACTCATTCCTGTACCCCAGGGGATTAATATTTAAAATACCTTAATCAGGAATACACACTTAAATATTAATAATTAGCACATTAAACTGTCAATCAAAAGTTGGCATTTTACAAACAGGCTAATATAATCACATTATCAGTCTTTCTAATCAATAGCAAAGTTCATGTTAGTTTTAAAAAATAGATTTTATTGATTTATTCTTATGTTTAAGAAATATTTATTTAGCAACTACATGACATATGTATGTATATGTACAAATGTATATATATGCATGTATATACATGTGTACATGTTCTTTAATGTTTCAAAAATAAAAACTAAATCTGCTATTGAGGATTTTCTTAAAAATAATTTGATCATCATTTCAGATATTCGGTGTCTTTGGAAATCATTTAAGATGTGTTTATAGTATTCCTTTTTACTCAAAAGTTACAAATACTCAAGGACAAAATAAGGGACTATTTTTAGGCAGAATACTTCTATTACTTGTGTTATCTGTCTCTACAGAATCCAGATCTCCATTATGAGATGCGGTGAGAAAACTACAGACCTCAGTGCTTTCTCGGGACCCCATCAAGACGGAGGGGAGCATGGGGGTGCAGAAAGGTACTGCAAGGGCTCTGAAAGCAGGAACTGACTGCCTCACGTGTTTCCGAGTGTCCTCTCTCTGTGTGTCTGGTCCTCAGCCTGCTCTTTATGTGTAACTATCCCGAAACAGAGTATAATTCAGAAGCTGCATGCAGTTTCTTTCATTATAATGCCATGATATCAGCAAATATGACTAGAATTCTCACAGTCTTCTATTTTGGTATGATTTCCTTGGACTCAGAAATCAAAAACCAAACAATTGTCATTAAAAATTATCAGATTTGGCATGTAGTTTTAAATTTTTGAAACTCTCAAAATATTAATGACAGATTCGCTGTGTTTATTTCCTATTTGGAAATAAATCTGTCACCTCATTGGCTCCCAAAACAGTTGTGCGCCAATGGGCTTTCATCAGAAGAGGTTCTGGGCACACGTGTCAGTCAACACCCAAGTTTCCAAATGCAAGGTGACGGCAGTGTCATCAGGAGAAAGTACAGACAAGGCGTGACTTCACCCTTGAGTGGCTCTTGGATTCCTGCCGGACACTATGCTAAAGGCAGTGAAAAGTGAAGATGTGCGGGCCAGAGAAAACAAAACTGCCTGATCTTTAGTGCCCGTGATTAGATCAACATTTTTATTATTAAGAATAGTTTTTAGAAAACAGACTCTTCTCTCAATGACTGCAATGAAAAACCATAAAACCAGAAACACAGATCAGTGGAGCGGAACAGAGAGCCCGGACCTATATGGCCAACTGATGTCTGACAAAGAAGGCAAGAATGTCCAGTGGGGTAAAGGGAGTCTCTTTAATAAACAGTGTGGGGAAAACTGGACAGATACATGCAAAAAAAAAAAAAGAAACTAGACCACTTTATGAAACAATATACAAGAATAAACTCAAGCTGGATTAAAGACTTAAATGCAAGAACTAAAATCATAAAGCTCCTAGAAGAAAATGTAGACAGTAAACTCTTAACAATATTTTTTGGATATGTCTCCTCAGGCAAGAGAAACAAAAGAAAACATAAACAAATGGGACTATATCAAACTAAAAAGTTTTTATACAGAAGAAGAAACCATCAACAAAATGAAAGAACAACCCACTGAATGGAAGAAGATATTTGCCAGTGATATATCTGATAAGGGGTTAACATCCAGAATATAGAAGTAACTTATATAACTTAACACACACACACACACACACACACACACACAACCAATCTGATTAAAAACTAGGCAGAGGACCTGAATAGACATTTCTCCAAAGAGGACATACAGACAGTCAAAAGAGAACCCTCGTGCACTGTTGGATTGTTGTAAACTGGTATAGCCACTATGAAAAGTATGGTGGTTCCTCAAAAAATTAAAACTAAACTATGACATGACCCAGCAATTCCACTTCTGGGTATTTATCTAAAGAAATCTAAAACACCAATTCAAAAAGATATATGTGACCCTATGTTCATTGCAGCATTGTTTACAATAGCCGCAACATGGAATTGACCAAAGCGTCCATGATAGACAAATGAATAAAGAAGATTTGGTGCATAATACAATGGAATATTACTGAGCCATAAAAAATAAAACCACACCATTTGCAACAACATGAATGGACACAGAGGGTATTATGCTAAGTGAAATGAGTAGGACAGAGAAAGACACATACCAAGTGGTTTTACTTGTATGTGGAATCTAACAAAGCAAGTGAACAAACAAAACAGAAACAAACTCGCATGTACAGAGTACACACTGTTCCTCACCAATCAGGAGGAGGATTTGGGAGATGGTTAAAAAGATGGAAGAGATTAAGAAGTACATATTGCCAGTTATTAAAACATGTATGGAGATGTACAGTACAGCATAGGGAACAGAGTGAATAAGCTTGTACTAACCACGTATGGTATCAGATGGGCACTAGACTTATTGGGGTGATCACTTTGTAAAGTCTATAAATGTCATATAACTGTGTTGTACACCTAAAATTAATATAATATTATATGTCATCTGTAATTAAATTTTTTTTTTAATTAAAAGATCCTTCAATTTTTGTTCTTAAAAAGTTTATGTTTATTCATGGGCTTTCATTTTTTCATATAAATTTTAGAAAGCCAATTTCTCAAATTTCATAAAAACATCCTTAAAATTCTAACTGGAATGGCATTAAATGTAAGATTAATTTGTGGGAGAAATTAAGTCTTTGCTATGTCATACAATCTCATCCTAGAATACATTGTATCTCTTGATGTAAAATCTACTTTTATTAACTTAGTTTTAAAAAATATTTCTACTTAAAAATCTTGTGCATTTTGTTAAGTTTATTCCTGAGAATTTTATAGTTTCTTTCGTTGTTGTTGCTATAGAAGGTATTTTATTTTCTTGTGCTTTCTACTTAGTTTTATTATGCTTTGCAGAACTACTGAATTTTATATATGGAGCTTGTACCCATGATTGTCTATTTAGCTTTTTTCCTCCCTTCTATTAACTCTTTTTTTCTATTTTTAGCACTAATGTTAATTAAATAAGCTTGACATTTTTGTCTCTAGTCTTCATATCTGTTAGTTTTTCATTTTTTCCATTTTTTTACCCATTTCTGATACCTTCACAGGGAATGGCTCCATCCAATCTTCCAACTTGCTAATTATTTTAATTCAATCTTCACCCCAAACCATCCATTGAGACATTTCATCTGCCCAAATGCTAATTAAAGACCGCTGAGTCACCCTAATGACACCTCACTATGTAAAAGAAAGACTTAAATTCTGCCCATATTCTTGACCCCAAAATCTGTGAGATATAACATTTATTTCCTTAAAGATGACACTAAGTTTGTTGTATAGTTTTCTATACAACATTTGATAACTAGATTATCATGAGATGGTAAACAACGTTGTTACTTCCAGAGACAGAAGAATCAAACCCCAGGCTAGATCTTGAAAAAATAAAAAATAACATAAAACTATCCAGATTTCAAAGACAAAATAAAAGCCACCCAGACTGGTCTGAGTGCAGTCAATCCTGTCCCTGCTCTTACCCCTCAGTGATGTCACAGGAGCCACGGCATCACAGAGACATCAAACTCCCAAGGAGCCTTCCTTGTCCCCAGACTCACCTGTGTGGACCACCTGGGGGACACTTCCGTTCCTGGTGCTGTCTCCCGCTTATTACCTGGAGCAGCTAGACTCGTTATGAGTACATCAAAATGTGCTTGTGTTTGCTCTCTGGATTCTCCGAGCGATTTTTAAAACACCTTTTCTGTAAGCTAAGAGCCTCTAATGAGGACGGAAACCATCAATTCAAAATAACATTAGGCTGCAAAAAAGAACAGCTAACTATCTTTTGGGCTGTGAGCTGACAGTCCCCACATAGGGGTCGAACAGCAGACTGTCATTCAGCAGGCCTCAGTAGAGATGACAACCTACCACTGCCCTTGACGAAAACAAGCATTATTTGCCTCTAATTTGTCACAATTATGTAAAACTCAAAAGCTGGTTGCCCAGGAGAGAGCACTGAGCCTGCACGTGAGGGGAAGAGGAGCATGAAGTCATTAGATATGCCAAACCCGGTATACCTTGTGGGAAGAGTAGAAAGATCCTTGGGAAAGTTGGGTTTGTTAGTTTGTTTTCCTACTCAGCCTCTGTTTCCTCATCCATACAAGAAAAACAGTAATACCCACTCTCAGGACCAAAGGCAGGAGTTATATTTAAATTGCCTGAGAAGCACTCAATAAACCAGAGCTGTCGCTTTTATCTTTAATGCGGGAAGAATGAGCCTCAGTGATTTAAAACCAGGTTAAAGCCAGAGATATCAAGGAAAAGAAGCATTCTGTGAAGATGTTACTCCAAAACCAGTGATGCTACGGATTCACTAGGAAAACACCAGACACACCACGACCAAGCCACTCGGGGGTGCCCGGGGGTGCCGCATCAGAATCCAGGAAGCCCGTGCAGGCAAAATACTCAAAAGAAATCCAGAGTGGGCCGAGCTCCTGTAGACAGCCCGTGTTTGACCTGGCTAGCCCATCCCACTTTCTGACGTTTCTAAAGGGCAATTTGCCTTGATTAATTCTCATTAGAATACTCAGGAACAGGAAATCTTTAGGTGGAGGGCAATACAAATAAAATACGAGGTAGAGATGTTGTTATCAAGCATTCCTTTTGCAGAGAGCTCTCACTGTTTGGAACGAGTACTTTGATAAGGGTAGCAGACACTGTCAGTGTTCAGCCATCCAAAACTGCCTCTCCTGGTGCTCCAAGAGGTAATATAGGCTTTTCACGCTCTCCACCACACACCCAAACTGAAGGAGACAGAGGAAATCCACTCTTCCGTTTAATCAAGTTCCCCAGTCCTCCCTTCTCCACTCGCCTCTTCCTCAGGTTCATCAACCCATTGCAAATTAATTGGACGCCATAACGAAGTTTCTGTCAGCCCACCAAGTCTAACCAACAAGCATCAACAGTTTAAGTTTTTTCTTCTGTTTTTATGTGCCGATGGTAATTATTCTGCAGCCATTTTACAAACATATATTTTTCGAAAGGTGTGTGCCAGATCAAGCCATGGTGTTCTACAATAAACTATTTTGAATCACTGAGCAAGGAGAAATTTCATTTAGAAAAAGCAAGTAATCATCTACATAACGGCAGAATCTGAAACAATTTTTAGGATGCCATAATGCTTTCACCAAACATGGAGACATCCTCTTCTACCCCCCACCCCCACCAGGCTATAAACTCTTCGTCCTTCCTTCCACTGCAAAGCAGCTCCATTTCCCCTCGCTGGACCTGGGCTGGCCCTGTGATATGCTTCACTCAATAGAAGGCAACATACTGACACTGTACAACTTCTGAAACATTTGCAGTTTCCTTCTTCACTGGTAAAAATACTGCTCTCTCTCTTTCTATTTACAGCACATCCTCTGCACACTGTATTGTGTGTTCACCATCCCAAGTCAAGTCTCCTTCCATCACCATTTATCCCCTCTTGATCCTACTGCACCTCCCCCACCCCCTACCCCGACAATCACCACTCCAGTGTCCTTTTCCGTGAGTTTTCTCTCCCTCCCTCCCTCTCTCTTTCTCTCTCTCTCTCGCTCTTTCTCTCATTTTTGCTCTCTTTTTGAAGCAAGTTGATATATTCTTAGAAGTCCAAGGCAAGTCTAAGTTGAGAAGCCATGTGGAGAACCAAGACACAAAGGGGGTCGTGGAGCCAATACTGACTGCTGGACATGTGAGTGACACATAATGAATGACCCAACCAGTACAATCTAGATGCCTGCAGTCCCAGCTGATACCATATAGAGAACCACCCAGTGAATATAGAGAACCACCCAGTGAATCCAATCAAGCCACAGCTTCATAAAATATGATACATTTTTAAGCCACTAAAATTTGTTATGTGGTAATATGTAACTCTCTCTCTCCCTCCCTCTCTCTCTCTCTCACACACACACACACACACACTCATGTTAGATCAGTTAATAAATAAATTACCAGTTTTCATCTGACCTAGATTTAGAAGGATTCTTAAACTTGTTAAACCATCAGGAAAAGCTAGTTTATCCTCATGAATCCAAGACTATGTTTCCTCATCTTTAAATCTACACACCCATGACTAGTACTACGCCTGGTCACCATATAAATGTTTATTAAAGAAATTATGCTTTTCAGGAGATAGATATTTATAACATCAAAAGTAAATGAGGTATAAGGAGTGGAGACTTTTTGATAAGCAGTGAAAAAATCTAAGTAAGACTTGGAAAATATTTTGAGCATTTTAAGAAGAATGATGTTTACTGATGAAATGCTTTCTTTCAATAATAAACAAGAAAAAAGGGACTGAAAAAAGAAAATGCTTTTAGTGATGTCATTTTATTGTCATATTAGATTGACCTTTGATTTCTGCTATGTTTCAGAAAATATTTCCTGTACTATCATGTAGAGTTTAGCAAGTTTTTAAGTTCAGAGCCAAATTTCAATTTCACTTACTTTTACAACACTGTAAAGTACAAATTTCGGGCTACCTACAGCTTTTAGATTCCTCTCATGTGTTACTTTGAAAATTTAATAGTCTGGGCCATTAAAGACCCCCTTTCTAATTCTTGAAGATGACACTGAATCTATGCATGACTGAGAATCTAACGTAAAGATTAACCTTGATTGCAATTTATGATTCTCCTACACCACTGTAGGTAATTATGAGGAATAGCTCAGAGAAATATTTTTTTATATATTGTGAGGCTAAAAAAATTACAAGTCTTAGAAATGAAACATTTTTTCTAAGAATATATTCTTAAGAATGTAAATAACCTCCTTTAAGAAATAATTCTCTACCTTATGAAGTTATATGAAGAAAGGATAATAAATAATCTGAATTGTTATCCAAACTACATAATAGTTGTAATCTTGGTATATAATAAAAGTATTCCATGATTCTAAGCATGTAAGTTATTTATTAAAGATATCACTAATATTTTATCTACCTTTGACTACAAGGCATAGAAAATAGTTCAAATTTAGATAGGTTGTTAATATTTTGACAATATTAAATTATTGCAAATCTCTTTCTTGGAACCAGAGAGCTTCTGGAGATGCTACCCATCTCTAAAATATTAGACCTATTTCAGGTCAGTAACTCCTCCCATTTCTCCTGACAGCCAATAACTTTGTCAGCCTTGGTCAAGTACATACATTGGCTATTTTTTTTTCCTTGATAGAATAAGCTCTAAATTTAGAGAAGCTAGTTTGGTGTCATAAGCCTCCTAAATTATAATTCCTTATATCAATGGAGAACTTAATTTACACATGCCTTATTACTTGATGTTCAAAGCAACCTGCCAGGATAGTCAAAAATTATTTTTTTTATACAGGCTAAGAAAATGAGACTCTGAAAGGCCTTGTCCAGGTAGACAGTCAACGGTCCGGTGGGACCTCAGTGCAGAACCTCGACTCCTTGTCTCATATGCCTGCTGCTCTATCAGGCTGCTGCAGACCACAAATATAGTTTCACTTGAGGGATTGATTGCAGAACCTACAACTGCTGACTTAAAAAGGAAAGTGTAAATTTATTTTATGTCATATTAGAAATTACAGAACATTGTGAAGGACAGAGACATAAAGTATGGTTATTGTCAAAAACACCTTTAAAAAAACAGCACATCAGAAGAACATATATTTCCTTGCTGTGCGTCCTCCAACTCACATCTGCCTAGTTTACTCAGAAAAAACAAGCATGTTACCTCCCCCTCTTCTGAAAAACTAACATTGCTACAAAAGAGTGAGACGCAAGTTACTCTGTCTTGTGAACCAAAAATATTGCTGACTAAATCCTGATTTCAGAGTTCCTATTGTTGGTAATAAGCCAAAGGAAACATTATTTAAAAGGAAAACTCGGGGACTGCCAGCCAAGATGGAGGCATAGATAGACACGCTGTGCCTCCTTGCACAACCAAAACAAGGACAACAACAAATTTAAAAACAAAAAAACAACCAGAACTGATGTAAAACTGAACTGTATGGAAGTTTGACAACCAAGGAGTTAAGGAAGAAACATTCATCCAGACTGGTAAAAGGGGCAGAGAAAGGCAGCCGGGCAGAGAGGACTCACAGCAAGGCACCAGCTGGTGGACCAAGGTGGGCAAGGTGTGGCTGGCAGACCTGGAAAGGTGGTGGGTTGTGGAACAGGCGGTCCCATGTTCCCATGCAGATAAACTGGGAGGAACAACTGGGGAGCAAGACAGACCACGTGACCCAGAGTTGCAGTGCATGAAGATAAAGCCTCAAATCCTCTGACTGAAAACACCTCTGGGGGTTGCAGTGGTGAGAGAAACCCCCAGCCTCACAGGAGAATTCATTGGAGAGACCTGCAGGGTCCTAGAATGTACAAAAGCCCACCCACCCAGGAATCAGCACCAGAAGGGCCCAGTTTGCTTGCGGGTAGTGGGGGAAGTGACTGAAAACCAGCAGAGAGTGGAACAAGCAGCACTGTTCCCTCTTAGACTCCTCCCCCACATAGAACATCACACATGGGTTACCCTGCTCTGGTGAAGACCTAAGACTCCACCCCTCACTACGTAACAGGAGTGCCGAGACAAAAAAAAAAAATGGCCCAAATGAAAGAACAGATCAAAGCTCCAGAAAAAATACAACTATGTGACAAAGAGATTGCCAACCTATCAGATGCAGAGTTCAAAACACTGGTTATCAGGATGCTCTAGGAACTCACTATGTACTTCAACAGCATAAAAAAGACCCAAGCAGCAGTGAAGGTTGCATTGTGTAAAATAAAGAAAAATCTAAAAGGAACCAACAGTGACAGGAAGGAAACCAGGACTCAAATCAATGGTTTGGAGCAGAAGGAAGAAAGAAACATTCAACCAGAATAGAATGAAGAAACAAGAACTCAAAAAAAAGAGAGGCTTAGGGACCTCCAAGATAACCTTAAATGTTTCAACATCCAAATCATATGGGTGCCTGAAGGAGAAGAGGAAGAGCAAGAAATTGAAAACTTATTCGAGAAAATAATGGAGAACTTCCCCAAACTGGCAAAGGAAATAGACTTCCAGGAAGTCCAGGAAGCTCAGAGAGTCTCAAAGAAGTTGGACCCAAGGAGGAACACACGAAGGTACATCATAATTACATTAGCCAAGATTAAAGAGTAGGAGAGAATCTTAGAAGCAGCAAGAGAAAAGGAGACAGTTACCTACAAAGGAGTGCCCATAACACTGTCAGCTGATTTCTCAAGAGAAACCTTGCAGGCAAGAAGGGGCTAGAAAGAAGTATTCAAAGTCCTGAAAGACAAGGACCTACATCCAAGAGTACTCTATCCAGCAAAGTTATCATTTAGAATGGAAAGGCAGATAAAGTGCTTCCCAGATAAGGTCAAGTTAAAGGAGTTCATCATCACCCAGCCATTATTATATGAAATGTTAAAGGAACTTATCTAAGAAAAAGATTAAAAATATGAACAGTAAAATGACGACAAACTCACAGCTATTAACAACCAACCTTAAAAACAAAAACAAACTAATCAAACAACTAGAACAGGAACAGAATCACAGAAATGAAGATCACATGGAGGGTTATCAGTGGGGGAGTTGGAGGGAGGAGAAAGGGAGGAAAAGATACAGAGAATAAGTAGCATAAATGGTAGGTAGAAAATAGACAGGGGGAGGGTAAGAATAGTATGGGAAATGTAGAAGCTAAAGCTCTTATATGCACGACCCATGGGCATGAACTAAAAAGGTGGAATGCAGGTGGGAGTGGGTGTGTAGGGCAAAGGGGAATAAAGGGTGGGGGGGGGGGGGAATGGGACAACTGTAATAGCATAATCAAGAAAATATATTTTAAAAAATTAATGGTTTCAATGCTGTTCTTCATATATAAAATAAAACATTATTTAGCAAAATGTTATATTGAACCCTGTTTCAGAAATACTTGAATTTGCTCTGATAGAGACAGAAATGCTTGACATCTTAAGTCTTGGACATGAGCAGGTGCTCTGATATGAGTTGCAGTCACATTTCTTATTATCAGGAGACGGTGATTTAATTTAATAAAGCCTTGACTTTTATGTGGCAGAAATATGTAGCAAAGCTCCAAGAAATTGAGAAACCTTGTACTGGCCTAATCATGCCTAGCAGTGATTTGAAATTAGTTGGGTAAAGCAGAATCCTTCAAGCCACAGAGAGTACATCTACATAAATATCAGAAGCTTCAGTATGATTGCATCAGCTCTTATCATTTTAATAGCAGAAACCCAGCCGCTGAAGCCAGCAAACCCCATCAACCCCGCAGTGAGGCTGGCTCCACAGACAACAGCAGGACGGAAGTACGCCCAACGTCCCCCGAGGGCTGTGACGACTCCAACCTGCAATTCCCACAGCTCATGGCTTCCCTATTGGTTCCAAAGACAGTTCAGCACTCAAATACATCTCCAAAGTTTTTAGGTTCCTTTCATACTAGATGGGACAGATTTTGCCTCTTTTCTGCCTTCTCTGGTTACTAGTACATTTTACCTAAAAATGCAAGATCTTTTCTGAGACTGGCCTATTACATGAAAAGGTAAACATAAATTCCATCAGATCAAAGGCAAAAGAAATGCTCACAGGCCACTGTCCTCCCTCAAACACAGGCATATTTAACATCATATTGTCTTCATATTTTAAGGCAGATAGGGAGAAATCACAGTTATCTTCTCCAGCTAGACCATTCCCCAACACTGTAAGAAATTCATCATTGGCAGTGAACCTGGACAGTGTTCTTCGCTGGGTTGTCTTTTTATCAGTTTCATCCATCTTGCTTTGAAACTTGTGAAGATTCTTTTATTTAATCCATTAATTATATGGCTGAGAAAAAGTATGTATTTATTTTGTTTTGCTTTGCTTTGGGAGGTGGCAGAGTTCTACTCAGGACTGATTTTGTCTTTGCCAGCCATTTATTTGACACAGGTTTGCTGTGGGAATTATAATGACTTCGTAAGCCAATAGCATACAGGATAATATCTCTTAATAAGCCAAATTAAAAAATAGCATACTCCAAACGACTGACAGATTAATCACACTGTTGTTGCAGGCAAGGGGAGATGAAAGAAATAAAGTCAAAATGTAATTTGAGGTGTGTCATTTATATGAGTCTGGTTTCTCCAGAGAGGTGGCTTAACTACCCGGGAGGTGACTTCCAGCTGCCAGAGCCGAAACGCCAAGTCCCTGGTCATCTGAGCCCTTTGCCAGGGAATGGAGGCCCCTGCACTGTTGCCATCCAGGGGCCGCTGCACGTTTTAGCCCTGATACTGACCAGTCTCCTTGACCACCGCGAGAGCAAACGTCTCAACATCCTCACAGAGCTGTTTAGGTCAGCAAAGTGCTCCTGTCCCAGACAGAACCTCTGGAACAGTCCTCGCAGACTCTCGGTAGTTCCAGTCTGAGGGTCCCCTCGCCAGTTCTTCCCCATGTGTTCTTATCGGTAAGACCCCAGCGGGGCCCCTCCACACCTAGGCTGCAGGCTGTCACAGACGACAGATGAGATGAGGCATCCCCGAGCAGCTTGCTTCACTCTCAGAGCAAAACGACTTTCCTTCCCAAAGTGACTTGATTTGTCTTTGTCATAAACAAGTGGATTTGAAATCAGATTAAACCCAGGCACTACTGGTCCCCTGGGATGGCCAGACTGCCCCAAGCCCACCCTGAGAAGCTTACCATCCTCATAGACCTCTTGTCTTTTAGAGCAAAAACAATGCTATCAGCCCTTTATCTCTTAAGTGAATGTTTTGTGGTTTTGGTTTGCATTCCCCCTGGGAGTGGGGATAGGCTGAGGAAGAAATCCACATTCGTTATTGTCTGGAGTACAACCATTTACGAGAAGGTCGGCCAAGGACAAAGGATAAGGGAGCAGGTACTTAATCCCTGTGGAGTTCAAGCCCAATATAAAGGCTTGACCCAATTAAGGTAACTTTCTAACATCTTAAGGCCTGAATGTGAATATGTATGCCTATATACAGATTTTGCACGCCATTCTTCTGCAGAGGTCAAGCTCATTCTTTCTGCCTAGCAGGAACATCTCATTGCCTCCCAACCTAGTCCCTTCAGCTTCAGGAGGCTGCTCCTGCTCAGGCGCGCTGCAGGCCACAGCCGCTGCTCCTCCAGGTCCTCCCTGGTTTCATGATAGATTGTTCTTTCTGCTGCTCTTCTGGAACATACTACACATGTGTAATTACCATGGGCAAGCACACACACACACACACATACATGGTAGCCCCTTCTTCCTCACCAGCAGTTCCGTTTTTATTGTTGTTAGAATCAACACTTTGCAGATGGGCAGGTCCTGTGGCTTTCTGGCCAGTAAGACACAGAGAGCAGATTTGGGGTATGGCTGATGGACCCGGGAGCTCTTTTGCTCTCTCCTTCTTTTAATTTAAAATGCAGACATGATGGCCAGAGCTTTAGTGAACACCTTGTAACAATGCTGCAAGGTGCAGACAGGGGCCTACCGTACCAGTCTCGGGCCACTTTCCTCAAGATTCCGTGTTTCATTAGAGAAACGTAATCCCCTCCCCGCTGTAGGCCACAGCCTTTCAGGTCCATGTGACTGATCTACTGCTCAGTCTGGCCCCGTGTATATGTTACTTGATGTATGCCAAGCATGTTACATGTTCTCATTTCATCTTCATGAGCCATCAGTGCATCATTGTGCCCATTTTACAGAGGATGAAAACAGTACCAGACACAAAGTCACCTGCCCCAATCATTCTTACCTGTTATAACTTCAGGTTAGCCCGTTACTAACCAGGTGGCACGTTGCCTCCTTCACACTGCTTTTCAGAGGTCATTCTCTTTAGACTTGTTGCTTCGGTCACCTCTGGGGCTGATTCTTGACACCAGAGGTTTTCTGGAGTCGTATCTGGGTTCAGAGATGGAGTGGGCTCTTGAGTCACACTGTCTGAACTCAACTCTCAGCAGGACGAAAACTAACTGTTCGACTTTGGTCCAGCTACTTAAACTCTCAGAGCCTAGTACCGAGGAAATGAGGCTGTGGCAAGAATTATGAAACATGCATTATTAACCAATGAAAACTGTGTCTGATCATGGTAGGCCTGCAACAAGAAGGCATTCACTGCTGCAGTCACTATACAGTCCTAGCTTTAAGGAGCTTGTACAAATTAGGTTACAGGGTTTGTTTGTTTTTTTTTTTCTTTCTTTTTTGAATAATAACAGCCAGACCTGGCTGGCGTGGCTCAGTGGATTGAGCGCTGGCCTGTGAACCGAAGAATTGCTGGTTCGATTCCTAGTCAGGGCACATGCCTGGGTTGTGGGTCAGGTCCCCCAGTAGGGGGCGTGCGAGAGGCAACCACACATTGATATTTCTCTCCCCCTCTTTCTCCTTCCCTTCCCCTCTCTCTAAAAATAAATAAATAAAATATTTTAAATAAATAAATAGTAACAGCTAAAGGAACATTGGCTTTCACCAGTAACTGGGAATGAAATGAACATTTTAGTAACTTTTTGATAGCTACACTAAGTAAAGACTGAAGTAAAAGCCCAATTTGTGTGTTTGGGGTTGGGGGTATGGAGGGCAGGGAGAGAAAGAAAACAAATAATTTAAGGGAAAATGAAAAAAGTTAGTGTTCCATTCACTGAAGTGGGTGAACTCCTGATGGCTTTATAAAAGTCATTCCATTCCATAGACCATTCCAAGAATCTTGGGTAACAGGATTTTTCCCTCTCAGATGACAAAGCTAGAAAAAAAACTGGAGAGCATCTAAGCTCAGAACTTCTGAGACTGCCTGCCACTGGACAGCGAAGGAGGAGCAGAAATGCAGAGCAAGGCAGGAGAATGGGGATAGCTATGTGGATGGAAGTTTAGCAGAACTTTAAAAAAAAAAAAAAAAAAGGTGTGCCAAAGACAATGCAATCAGTCTTCTGTCCAAGACATGGGACAGAGATGGAGACCGATGTCTTTGTAGCAAGGGAGCGCCTATTGAAACTATCTGGTGACAGAACTGGCGAGAAGAAGACACCCAACTATAAAATGGAGAAAATAGGAAAATGTAAGAATCAGGATGGGAAAGCTCTGAGGTCCAGTTCTGTAGCCTTTTAGCCGGCGTGTGATGTAACATTTTTAACAAGCAGTAGCCTGCCTTTAGTGATCCTGATACTCACCTACAGATAGAAGAGATTTATGAAGGAATAAAATTTTGGAAAAGGTTCAAAACAAGAGAAGGAAATGGCTCAGGATCAAGATTCTGATTCAGTTTCCTGTCACTCAGCACACTCTGACAACTTTAGTGGGAATGAGTCCGTCAAGGAAGGACAGGTCCAGTTCCATTCCTTTTTTGTTTTACTAGTTCATTTTCTTCAAAAGTTATTATGTAGTATTTAATACATTGCCCAGCAGTAACCACCTGGATACATTTCTATAGATTATTTACCACCCAAAGCAAGCTCAGTGGTTTACTTCCCCTACCTCCCACAATGGCGAGGTGAACTGAAAACTAGATGACTATTTTCTTACAGATGAAAAGCCACAAAACCTGAAAGCTTATCTGTCAGTGAAGAGGTTTGGCTCACCTGCCAAGAAATTCTTAAGAAATTACAGTGTGACATAAAAAGACATAAAACAATTATTATACATACTTCAGTGTGTTTGTTCTTTCTCCCCCTTTCCTCAACCCTAGGAAATTGACTGGCTTTCTACTTGATCTTCCACCCCTAAAATATCTGGTTGGTCCTCGTCAGGTGTCCTTATCTTTCTGTATCATCTTGAGCTGAGAGCTCTTTTTTAATGATGCCTCCTCAACATCCCCATCACACCCCGCTCCACCAGGAGACTTTCATTTGCACCTTTGCAGATCTCCCCTGAGCACGACCTCCATTCCTACAACTCTCAACAGTACTACCTGAAGAAAAAAGAGCCCACTAAAAAAATTCACTGGGAATGTACTGGTGCTTTATACGAAGAATACTGCAAACTGACTCAGTGGGCTTTTTCTGGGTAGGTAAGGATTCAGTCATTTATAATCATCATTCAGCCCTGACTGGTGTGGCTCAGTTGGTTGGGTGTTGCTCTGCAAAGCGCAAGGTCACCAGATCGATCCCTGGTCAGGGCACATGCCTGGGCTGTGGGTTCAGTCCGGGCAACGCATGTGGATTGACTGATGCTTGTCTCTCATATTGACGTTTCTCTCCCTCTCTTTCTCCCTCCCTTCCCCTCTCTCTAAAACAAACAAACAACAAAAAAAATTAAATCTTTAAAAAAATAAAAAATAATAAAATCCTCATTCAAGGGTTCAAATCTCATTTAGAAAAGAAACGTTGACTAACTTTGGTTAGCAGTTGCCCCAGGCCCCACGTGACTAACCTGCCTTATTTTGTCCAACTTTATTACTCTCAAAGGACCACGTTACATGATTTTAGACAAGAGTGTGCCCAATTATTTCTAAGTGTTAGAAATAATGCAAAGCACCAGATGTTTTATTAACTATGCACAGAAGGTAAGAATTTCTGGTTTGAGAAGAATGAGTACCTATGTTTAAGGCAATGCTTCACTGCCTGCCCCTTTCTCTGCCTGAGAACTACACTCAATAACCGGACGTGACCCTCAACACAATATATAATTGGTGAACATGGCTTCGTAGAGAGGAGGAAGGTCAAAACCAAGTGCCTATAGAGGGGACACAGACAGGGATTCCTGAAAACCCCACTTTGCTAACTAGGAAGTATTTACCAAGCCAAAGTCAGGGGTGAGGGCAGAACAAAACCGTTTTTCAGACAAAGCACTTACAGATTGTATACTTTCTCCTGAGGCTCCTGAAGGACAGGGTCCATTAGAATGTAGCTGTAAAGCAGACAACAGGGACTCTGGCAGCAAAGAAAAGCAAAGGGGTCTGCTGGGGTCTGGGAGAGAATGGGGGTCTCAGGGCGCACTGGCACGCAGTTCACGCTGTAGCGGGGTGGCAGAGGGCCGCAGGAGGGCGGTTTCCAGGAGGAACACAGGCTACTGTGTGTCCCAAACAGATCCGTCTTGGAGAAAAATGAGACTGCGAGACCTTTTCCAGAGATGTCAGAGAGGAGTGAAAGATGTAGACGTAGGTTCAAAAGTGTAGATATAGATTTTTTAAAACTAATACAAATTCAAGAAAAATGAAAAGGTGTACAGAAAAGAAACTGCAATCATTCAAATAACTCTGAAGGACACTATTTCCATAGTCCTCATAGTGAAAAGCCTGAAAAACCCATTTAAATTACCTATTGGGAAAAAGGGCAGAGGAAAGAAGGGATCTCGGAGTGCCAAAATGATCAATTATCGTAACAGGAAGTCAATAGGTGTCTGAAGTGGATGAATCAAAAGAACACAGCACACACACACACCTACTTACGTAGAAGGCAAATAAAGTCAGCTACCAACAGAGCACAAAGTGGTTGTTTTTGCACAGAGATTGAGAAAGAGGGACAGGAGACTGATGCTTTTCAGTCTAAATCTTTTCGCACCTTTTGACTTTTTTCCATTTTGATTGAATATTGGGGAAGCACTGGTTACTAAAATTGTATAGGTTTCAAGTATACAATTCTATAACACATCATCTGTGTACTGCATCATGTGTTCACCACCCCAAGTCACATCTCCCTCCACACCACTTATCTGACTTTTTAAACTCCGTACACAAGTTACTTCACTACAATATGGAAAAATTTTTAAATGCCAACAAGTCATTTAGAAAACCTTTCTTATATTAAAATATGTCTCCCTTCTAATGACTACATCTGAATTTATTTTTTGAAAATACAGCATGAAGATTAAAAAGATGCATTTTTAAGAACAGTAGATAAAATTAAATTTGCTAACTAAGCAAATTAAACACTGAGGGCAAAAACACTCATTTCCTATTCAAGGCTTAAGCAAGCTGCATTTCCTATTTCTGACTTGACTTCCTAATTAAAGAAAAACCTTCTAGTAAACTATTAATAAAATGTCATTCTTGTCCACACACGTATACACACACCCCTAAAAGTATCACTCAAGCGGAATCAGAAAATATTTTGTGAATATCACAGTAAATATTAACCCATCTGGTCCAGAGAATGAGTCCTAGATAGCATTTCAAAAATAACCTGAATGTGCCCAGAGCAAGCACTGCTCGATCCTTCTGCCCAGTGCGTTCTGTGTGGCGAGGCAGTCTTCTCGAAGGATGCCCTGGCCCGGTGTCAGGCGCCTGCCCAGCCCCAAACAGTACTTGTGCAATCACCTGCTGACTTGTTTGGCTCTCCTGGTAGATTGTGAGCGCCTCGCAGGCTGTGGCCATGAGTTGTGCACCTTAGTGGCTCCATGCGAACACCATCACCTGATGGCCAATAGCTTTCCAATAAATATTTAACGAGCCGATGGACAAATCAGTGAGCGGATTGCAGCCGACTCTTGTTCAACCTCCTTTGAAAATGGAAATCTAGATAAGTATTTTTTAAAAAGAAAAGGATAAAATGCCTACGTATAATTGCTGGGGAACCTCTGCATAGCCCTTTATAAATATGAGGATACTTACTGGGAAAGCCAAATGCCTTTTTCACAAGAAGATTTGGTTCTTCTGTCATAGATCTGGAAAAGGAAGGCCAATGCAATTCTTCAGACTGTACTTTCCAGAATGTCTTAATTCCCTTTTAAAGTAAACTCAGCATCATACTTGTTAACCACCACATCCACAGCCCAGAAAAATAATTGGAATTTACTACCAGGACCTCCACAGAAAAAGGAAATGGTTATCACAGTGAGAATAGTAATGGCACATCCATGGCCATATTGTACAGCAAGCGCCACATGCCTTTAGTTTTAGAGATGTGTGTCTGGGTAAGCAGATTCGGTACACACATTGTATATGGCTAACATTTAGTCAAACACACACACTGCTTTGCAGCAGGCACCTAAATCAGGAATACAATTTCTACCAGGTATGACCACGGCACAAGTGAATTTTCAACAATAAATGACACCAGAGCAGTGCCTTGCAATGGGGGGAAGTGCAGGCATAAACATCACTCAGAGAAGGTTTTCAAATTATATTCCTCCATCCTATTCCTTCTCCCTCTCTTTGAGCTTTTTTTTAACCCTTCAACCCTGAAGAAAGGCATGTCCTCCCATCTCAGAATCATTCTGTACCGAGCTACAGTTATTGACTAAAATGTGTCCTATGCTTCTGGTAAACTTCTGCGCTCTCGGCACAGCTACAAACATAATTACTTAGGTTTTTTAAGCATGGCTCAGTCTAATGATAGCAAATGCATCCATCTGCTGTATCAAATTGACTACTTGGTTGTGGCTACTGGGGACAAGGGTTGAGACCATAAACAAAAGACCCTTTTTGATCTCAAACACAGGTGAGGTAATGAGTGAAGTCTGCTGAAGTGGAGATGAGGGTTCCAGCACAGGTGGGATCAATGCCCTCTCCCTTCTCGATGTCCTGGGCCAGCCCCATCCGTCCATTCAAACGCAAGTCAGGTCCCAGTCTCTGCAATAGCAAATACTTTGATTTACTTAAAGATGCAACGCCCCCTGAGATGGTGAGGCACAAAAAGAACCCGTGTGTTTAATCTGGGCCCAGCCAGTAGGAACCCGTGTGATGTTGTCTGGACCTGTTTCCCCGGCTCAGCACGGTGTCTCCCCACTGTGCTAATGCAAAACGATCTCTGAGGTCTCTACCAAAAGGCCCAGGATTCCTTCCACCCTCAGCCCTCCCCCCCCTACCCAGTTTTTCTGTGTTAGTTTCTAACCCCTGAGATCTGGAACATTTTAAACCTTACATGTAGTCTCATCAACTCATGAAAATCATAGCAATCAATTAAGGCTCATTTTGTAATTTTTATATTTTAAGCACAACTGTAAGTCTTAATTTAAATGTATATGCTTGTGCCTTGCATTTTACAAAAATGTTAATGACAGATGGTGACATAGCTTTACATTTTAAAGAAAATCTCCCACTCAAAATTTATCATAACTACGCTTTTTGCTTTTATTTTTTATTGCATTTTTCATTAGCATTTAGTCCCCTTATACTGCCCCCCCACAATCACCACACTGTTGTCTGTGTCCATGAGACCTTTTTCCTTTTTGCTCCATCCCTCCAACCCCAACCTCCCTGCCCCACCCCCATAGCTGTCAGCCCACTCCCCCCACTTCCTCCACATCCTGACTCCCCCCATCAAGCTGTCAGCCTGCTCTCCCTCTGAGTCTGTCTCTACGCTGCTTGTTAGTTCAGTTTGCTCATTAGATTCCACATACGAGTGAAATCATATGGCATTTGTCTTCTCCAACTGGCTTATTTCACTTAGTTTAATGTTCTCCAGGTCCACCCATGCTGTCGCAAAGGGTAAAATCTTCTTTTTTAAAGCCAAGTTGTATTCCATGGTTCCAATGTCCCATAGTTTTATCCACTCATTTACTGATGGACACTTGGGCTACTTCCCTATCTTGGCAATTATAAATAATGCTGCAATGAACTATGTTTATATAGCTTTATCTGTAATAGAAATAATCCAAATATTCACAAGCAGGGATTTGATTAAATAAATTATAACACATGTTGTGGATAGGATGCAACTACTGAAAATGATGGATAAAAATATTTAATTACATGAGAAATTATGCAGTAAAAGTTTCTTCAGGGTTTACTTCTTAGTTATAAAAGCGGTGTGTGCTTGAATAGAAAAAAGATAAGAATGTTAATAGTTGTTTGTGAAATGTTAGTATTTTTTGCAAGTGTTGTGGGTTAACTATTTCTAAGGCCCAAGTAAATAAACAAAGTGGAAGGGGCTAGGCAGTAAGGAGTAGTGGGGACTGTGGAAAACTGAAGCACACATGCCCTTCAGTAGCATTCAATAAATGTGTTTAACACTCCTAAGGCTAGAGAAAGCAATTTGTCTACTAGCAATTAGTTACTTCATGATTCCTGGATTTGGGGGTTATTTTCTTCCATGTTTCTGTACTCTGCAAGTCTTCTATAGTAATTATGTGATACTTCTGTAAACAGTTATTTAAAAATTTGAAGATAGCTATACCAGTAAAGTCCAGGAAAAAGCTTTCATATTTCACTGATAGCAAAATGTCTTGGTAATATTATTTTTTTCAGCAGAAATATAAGAATTATTTTGGCATAATCGTAGTATTAATAATGAAAATAAGTCTCAAATCATGGACTAAAAGTGGAAAAGCTCGGCCTCCATTTTTCAAATAAATGTGTAAAGTCAGGATATCCCAAAGTTGTACAGCAGGTCCGAGGTGGCCAAAGGGCTTGTGACACTGCGATGAGAAGTCTGGCCCCTGCTTTCTAATGTAGATCTCTAAGCCGCCTCGGTATCCAGAGTCAGTGCATTCAGGAGATGAAAGCTAAACAAAATCGTAGCTGAATGGGCAGGCCAGCTCCATAGATGGGGCAACTTCACACACAGATGGAGAAAAAAGGCAGAGGCGAGAATCAGCCAGAAAGGCCTGTTCCTGGTGGTTGTCAAGTCTATCCGTCGAGGGAGAACCGGAGGACGGGCGGCAGTCGGGCAGGACTATTCAGAACCTAGATGGGCTGTGCTACCAAAGCCACTTGTAGTGAGCTGCTGTTAGAAACAGCTCCGATCCACCGTGCTCACAGAGGTATCAGAAGGTGGTCTTCCAAGTGCCTACGAGGTGCTTGGTGCTTTCGTTCACCTTTATGCCCAGGTGAGATGGACAGCATTTTCCCCACTTTAAGAACTTTGTAACTATAGCTCTTCATTTTATACACTAGTGAAGAGGCGGTCAACAAGCCCACTGACTTCAAAGCCTGTACAGGAGCCGTGCCCCTCCAGTCTTTAATCCAATCCCCAAGCCTGACGGTATGTTGCTGACCTCAGAAGGGCCTGTGCAGGCACGCCAGGCATTGGGGCCAAAGGAACCTGCCTCAGGTCTAAGCTGCTAGTCACCAACCCTTTACCCCTATGGAGGTCGTGGCTGATCTGAGAGATGCAAACTCTTTTCTTTAATATTGTTACATAGATCAGGTACATAGGTTCAAGGTCATGATTAGCTGTGCGTTTGTATGTGACTAACCCAAATTGAAGAAAACCCTAATGACATGAATAAGGTTCCCTCAACAAGCAGAAAAAGATGTGTTAGGTGCTATGCATCCAAAATGAGTCAGTTATCAAAACATTTTTGCAAGTGCTGTGAAAAGTACTATACTTTAGGCATAAAAATATTGTTTGACTGCTACATTGTGCAAAGCCTACTGAAGATTCTGATTGTTAATGACATTGTATTTTTTAACAGTATCTATGTTTCCGTTATTTCAAAAAAAATTTTATATTTAATAATTTCTAGACCAACTGAAAATAAAAAATCATGTATTTTATTATATAAATGCAAATTTGCAGTTTAAAATTCTCCCCCACATTTCAGCACATACTAGTAACTAGTGTATCTATCAACACACATGACCGCTGTAGGGTTAAGCCAGGTCAGTTACAACAGTCTAGTGTCTTCCCCAATTCTCACAGTTGAGTACCATTACAATAGACAAACATCCAGAAATCAAAAGGTGCACCCTATGCCTTAGAAAGCTCCACAAATAATTAACACTGCTAGCTCATGAGTATGCCAAACGCAGTACCAGTTGACTGAAAGAAATTAGAACAGTTGCTCAGTTTTGATGTGCTTATCTTTAGAGTTAACTTATTAAGACACAGGTTTGTCCAGAAAAAGTCCAGCCATCGTTAATATGAGGATGGTTTGTGCAACATCGATGTAACCTGGCAGCCAAGGAGAGTAGACTGGAATGTGCATGCTTAAACAATGACTTCACTGTACCAGTCAGTGTGTACTGTGTGGGTGTCACATTCCAAATGACTGAGCAAGCAGAGCAATGAATCTACCTTTAATTTTGCATTAAGCTTGAACAGTCCTCCATGAAAACCATTCAGATGATTCAGACAGCTTTAGGTGACAATGCAATGAATGCAGTGCAAATAAAAGTGTGGCACACCTGGCTGGTGTGGCTCAGTGGATTGAGTGCCAGCCTGTGAACAAAAGGATCGCCAGTTCGATTCCCAGTCAGGGCATATGCCTGGGTTGCGAGCCAGATTGCCAGGAGGAGGCATGTAAGAGGCAACCACACATTGGTGTTTCTTTCTCCCTCCCTTCCTCTCTAAAAAGAAATAAAATCTTTTTTAAAAAAGTGTGGCACAAACACTTCAAAAATGGCCAAGAATCTGTTGAAAGTGGCCCACGTTCTGGAAGGCCTGCAAAAGCAGAACACCTGAGAATGTTGAACGTGTATGGGCTGCAATCCACAAAGATCAGCAACTGATGGTGAGAGAACTAGAAGCTGATCTGGGGATTCCCAACACAACTGTGTCCAAGATTTTGACACAGGAACTTTGCAAGAAACATGTCGTGGCAAAATTCATTCCATGGCTTCTGCTACCAGAGCCGAAGGAACATCGTGCTGCAGTTGCTAATGACTCTAGAACTGTGTAAGGTCTGAAGGTGCTTACTTTGAAGAGAACTGAGGCATCAATGTCCTATGAACACTGTTCCTTGTGTCTTGTTTCTTCAATAAATCTTCATATTACATGGGTTGACTTTCTGGAAAGATCTTAGACAAGGGTAGGACTCCAAAAAACCCAGAACTTACTTATACAAGATCGTGTATGTATTCTTACATGTTTAAACTTCAGATACCTTCAAAGTACTCTCCATTAGATACAATACCTATTGCAACATTTTCCCCACTGCTTGAAAGTTTTTGAACTCTGTCAATTTTGATGCCTTTTAGTGCTTCTGTCTTTTTTGTTTCAGCTCTTCCACATAGGCAGAATGTTCCCCTTTGAGGACTTTTTCATCTGGGCAAACAAGAATTGCTGGGGGCGAGATGAGGTGAACAGAGAGAGTGGGGAACAGGAGTCATGCCATTTTTAACACTGCGGTGTGGGCAGGTGCACTCACATAAATCACCCATCATGAAATGGGCAAAAGCATCCAGTCTCCAAAAAAAGTTCACTAAAGCCAATGTAGCCTCTCACACCAGCTGCTACACTGATGAGCTCCTACAACACTTTCTCACTTAGTGGGGAAAGTCTGTACTATAAAGGGCCCACCCTCCAAAAGATAATTCCATGCCTTTTTAGGGTCACCCCTCACACATTAAATTTACAATGTTTGGTTTGGTCGTCTTCAAACAAAATAGTGGCTTCTGGTTATTAAATAAGCATCATTTCCTGCCATTTTAATGTGTTTTGATTAGAGAACAGAACAGACATTTGTGACTGTGATAAGGTCCACGAACCTTTAGCACAAAATTGACTTTTTCTGCACCAACCCAAAGCAGTGACAGCTACTGTGTAATGTGACCCACCCCACCCCCATCCCACCCTGCATCTTCTTATTCCTACAGGAAACTCCAAACCTCCCAAACCATAACCATCATCTATGGAGAGGTCACTTAATTGCAACATTCACAAAGCAGGTTCAAAAGAAAGCAAGACAGATAAAATAAATGGTGAACCTTATCTACAAAACTGTATTTAATGACGACTCCAAACTATCATGGTTACATTGTATTCAGAAAAAAAATTATTTAAGGTACTAATGTATCTAATATACATGAGAAATAGTTCTATCCAAAAATAATTAAAAAGCATTAAGAGCTAAAAAAGGCAAGTTTTTATTAGCTGAAAGATGTCCTCAAAGTCTTTCTGAGTCTCATTCTTCAGGAATATAGAATAAAACACTTCTATAGAAGACACAGAAACACAAATAACGTTTAATGGTTTCAGCAAATAAAAGCAAGCTTGAATCTATGATTGAAAAATGAAAATAATTACAAGTATACATATGCAGAAAGTACAAGTTTCGAGAGCTTGACATCAATCAACTGCTGTCAAAATACATACTTAAAATAACCCAAAATAAAGCTGCTCACCAGTGGGGCACAAAATGTGACAAGGAGGGAGGGGCACAGGCCAAGAAAAGGGGTAAGTGAAAGCGAGCAACCTCCCCAAAGGTGCTCTTACACACGGACCCGGAGCGGAGGAACAGACACAAACCTGTCTAGGAACGTGACCAATGAGCTCACAGAAAGTGATGAAATGTCAGGTATAAATCAAAAACGATGACCCAAATCCCAGAGTCTCTTACATTTCACCCAGACATTAGCTAACCCCCTCGGATCTGCGTGGTGCTGTGGTGTTCATCATTCTGCACTGGAATGAAATGTGGGACAAACACATTACTGGCTGGAAAGTGTGTCTCAGAGCTAATTCACCCCTGAAGGTCAGGGTCAGCAGTATAGTACTGTAATCACACAATGTATTTCTTGATACGGAAAAGTAATATGTCTAAGGGGAAATTAAAGTAAAATTTATTTTGAACAATCAGCGGAATCTCAAACTTTCAAATGAAGGGATGTTGAAATGCCCATTCATTTCAGAATCGCTGTACACTCTCTGCCAGGGACTATCCCACTGTGCTGTGGCCCAGGAGTCACCTAACCGACCGGTCTCACAGAGGTTTCCAGCCCGTGTCCTTCCTCTCAGGAGAACATTCCGTTTCTAAGACTTCTTTAAAAATGTCCTTAAATGAGGCAATCTGCCGAGAACACGCAGACGAGAGGGGCCGCCCTGGGGCTCCCCGCCCTCAGGCGGCACCGCGTCCACCCTCCGCAGCCTCGGCTGCCTCGCTGTGCTGAGCAGGTTCTCCCCGCGCCTCCGCCTGAACCTACTGTCACGCCTTTCGCTGTCATCTGGATACAATCTGTTCTAAATCAAGTAATCCCCAACTCCTGCCTCCAGAGAAATCCACAGATGAAAAACAAAACAAAAAACCTTTATGAAGGAAGAACTTAAAACCTTCAAAAAATTATTTTAGCAATAGGTAGCAAAGTCTACCAGAAAAGACTGCCTCCTAATTTATCAACATTTTATTGACAATTTGCAAGTCCGATGAGACCTTCTAAGAAATACAGATACTAAAATATGTTAGAGAAAACGCTTGAAGTATGTATTCATATATGTAAACACAGCAGCACACTGATAGTTCACAATAAGCAATCATATACGATAAATATGTGCCATAAACCAATGTTGATTTTTACAACCAAAAAACAATGTTATGGTTCAAATCATGATTTCCTGATAAAGAGGCAAGGTAAAAGTAAGAGATAAAAATGCAGGTACAGACATCCAAGTATAATAAAAAACTAAATAAATACAATGTAAAATGAAATACAACTGTAGACAAGAGAGGAATTTAACACCTATGGTAACACATGTAGGCCAGGTACTCTACTTTCATTACGATAAAGCCACAGAAAGTTATTTGATACTATTCTTTGTTTACTAAAGGATGGCAAGTATTTCTGCTGGTGGCAGGTATGGATTATTTCATCAGAAAACATTACAAGGCTGAGGCATTAATGATACCACTTGTACATCAACCGATAGTTCCAATACCCTCTCATTAATCTTTGATAGCTGATAATTTGAGTAGAAAGACATGATAAATCAAAATATATGTCAGTTTTAAAAAGAAAATCCTTCAATGCAAACTCACCATCTAAATGGTAAACACAGGATAAATTCCTAATCTGACATAAGGTTTTTTTAATTCAAGGAAAAAAATACATGAATGAGTCTATCTATTTATGAAAATGCAAATGATCAAAACAGCAAACAGTAAGTTCAATTTGCAGTGCTCATCCGGTGCAGTATTTAACTGTCAAGGGGGAGCAGCTCAAAGGACATCACGGAATCTATGAACCAGCTAGAAGGAGCCATCCACACCTTGCCCTGCCGGACCCTCTCTGGGCGATGACTGGACAGGTCCTCGTAGATGATGTACTGTGTGCAGAAGCGCTGATCGGAGTCCGGGTTGGCATGGTACGCGACTGTGTTGATGGTCTGAGTCACGTCACTGTCAGGTTTGGGCTTCCTGTTGAGGATCTGGCCCCCAGCTGCAGTGACGAGCTTAATGAGGTTGTCCTTTGGATGGTGTTTGAAGATTCCTCCGAAATAGAAGTAGCATCCATCAAAGAGCTTTGGCAACTGAAATACAATTTTTTAAAAAATAAAAAAAGATTTTAAAAAACTTGTGAAAAGCAGATCAAAATATTTTAAAACACCGCATAAAGATGAGGGAATTAAAAATATAGTCATGAGCAGTTAGTTATGCAGCTACTTAAGGAGGCTCGGGAACAAAGTGGACTAAACTTCCCTAGTCAACCATCTCTGGTACTTCCGACTCTCCTCAGATTTCAGGCGTGTTTTGCATAAAACAAACAACCCCCCCCAAAACTGTTCATCAAACTTCTTTTATCAGAAAGCGTATTCATATTTAGCAAGACTTAAAGGCCAAGGATCGCTGAGTATCTGACATATGCTTCAGGGAGACGGGCTTAGACGGTCAGAGTAACATCACCGGGGACCACCATCTAGTTCTGCGCATCCACGGTCAGGACCCTGGACAGTACCAGCCGAAGGTCTCCAGGGCAGCGGAGTGGCAGTGTGGCCTGTGGGGGTCAGAGGCGTATTCCTTGGGGCACAGGACATTAGGAAGCCATGGCTATGGGTCCAATTAGCTATGAAACACACTTCTGTGTGCTTTATGAAAGGAAAGTTTCAGACTCCCCTTGCATGAAAATTTGTCATTTCTAATGTCCATCAGCAAGATAATGGAGTGTTACCCATCACAACTGCGTCTGTGGCCATAAAGACATATGGTAACTAAATCCGAGCAGCAGCTGTAAGTCTTCTTTCAAGTTACTTCCTGCATCTGAGACTCACCTCCGATTCCGAAAGGTTTATGGGAATGTTCAAGATGCCAAAAACGCATTAACAGTATGAAATTATTGCCTTCTGGATTTTACTGCTCATCGTGATCATCTCTCAGAATCAAGTGTTTGAAATAAGTACAATTAAAATTTTAATCAGTCACCTGTACTCACTGAGAGGGCAGGCGAAGATTTTCCTGATGGTGATAATAATATTCAGACAGAACGAGAACAAGGAAAGTAGCGACAAAAGAGAAATACCAGCTGTTCTCTGTTGATCCTGCTTCTCTGGGGTCCTCCAGGAACCTCAAACTTCTCTTCCTGCTCCCAGTCTCCGCTTTGTAGACAAGCATTCACCCCTGACAAAAAAAGAAAAAAAGAAAAAGAAATGTCAAGTGAGCATTACTTCTTTCTCACTGAAAGTAAGCAATTTACCTAAGTGTTTTTTCTTCTTCATAAGTAGTGTTTCTAAATAGAAACTTTATGCCAAACCAAATGCAATAAAATGAGCTTTCCGCATATAAGAACATATGTTCCACATATAAGAAAATATAAGAAATCTCTTCTTCAGAGGACTGAGCAGTAAAGTAGTACTGAACACTAACAAATGTGTTTCCTTGCTGAAAAACCAAAATCAATACAGCATTTCACAAATATGAACCTAAATTATCAAAAGGACGGTGAATAAGCAGTCCCCGGTTTAGCTCAGCCTACAGTGATCTATCTAAACTTGAACGTTTGTCATCCGCATCCTTGTTTTCTGACATGAAGCGAAGTGCTTTGGTCCACTGCCCCAGGCTCAGCTGGCCACACCACAGGGGCTCCACAGCCCTGGTTCAATCACCAATAAGCAGAGCCTAAGGCATGTCTGGGGTTTGACAGGTACACAGCGAAGTCACCACTCTAGCGACGACTCGGTGAATACCTCTAGTGCTCTGGAGCTGCTTCAGCGGAGGTGTTCGAAGGTGCTGCTGAACGCACAAGGTCAGGAAATTTTAGTAACTCAATGCGGCATCTCTCCAAAAGCAGAGCTTTGTCAGGAGACTGACTTTTTTCTTAACTTGGGGCTGTTAATGCATCTTCATATTCCACACTAAACCTTGGCCTACCTAGAACTCCCTCTCACGTGACACTTAATTTCTTAGCACAAGACGCATAGTTGGCCAAGTCTGCTATGCTGAATCCTATTCTAAATCCTGTTCTTCTCATTAATTATTCCTCTCATAAACATCATGGTTCTATGAAAATTGTTGGGTTTTTTGTATAGTAATTATATTTTACAAATACTATAATTTTTAAGTCACTCACTTATAAAATTTTTGACTAGGTCAAAGTACCCTGCTAGAAACACTGCTCGTGTGTTCACATTACATCTCATACTGTTTCAGTATTAAACACCAACCCCCAAAGCATTAGTCGTCTAGCTAAATCACCAGCTTACATCAAACTCATTGTTTTACATGTGAACCATTGCTTCTACTTTTTACCATCCGGCATGGAGCGCCCCGTCTAAACCTCCTTTCCTAATGATACTTGCAGAGCACTCATAACAGAATCTTTAGACAACGAATAGGTCAGCCGATGAAGCCAAGGACTTAACACGGAACACCCCTACGGCATTTACTGAAGGTGAATGGCTAATGTCTAACTACAGAAGTGGATAAACGGGCTATGTTTATGCTTGTTGCTTAGCCATTATTGTTTTATTTACTGTCAAAAAAGCATACAAAAATGGTATCTGTTCATCCTGGCAATGTGCTGACTTTAGTCACTCAACAGGACACAGCCATAACAGATACTGGCAGGAGGCAGCACGGCATCGAGGAAATGAGGACATGAGACGGCAGGCACCAGGAGGGCAGCAAGGCACTTCCCCTGCGCGATGCCCGTGCCTTCACGGAGTGAACGTGCCCCGGGTCATGAAACTGTCAGCTGCGCAGCCGTTGTGCAGCGAACTTCGGTGGAGTGCGGAAGGAAATCCACGCTTGATTACTGCGCTGAATGAAGAATGCCTGCCTCTGATATTCCCTTACTCTAAGTAACAATGTGCCAGCTCTCCAGGCCACCTAGTATCAACTAAATAAGCAAATATATTGTGTTTCCCCTCTGAAAACAAAGTGCTCCATTAGAACTGCTGTCATAACATGGGAAATATCAAGAATTTCTCAAAGGCTGGGGGTGACAGCTAGTCCAAGGGTTGCAAGTACAATGTCTGCAAGGGTCAGATCCCACACAGCCATGAGGAACCTGGTGCAAACTGGTAGGAAGCTGTGGAGACGGCAATGAATGAGAAAACGCAAATGATATTTAAAGACACGAAAATAAAGTGGGTATGCTGGACATAACCACACAAGTTGTCTTCTGTGGTCCTTTGCCACGCTGAAACTCCTTGATGCTGCATCTACTCAGCCTCTTCCTTTCTTAGGAAAGGAAACTTAAGTCCTAAGAGATTTAAGCAACTTTCTCCACAACAACTGAAATGAGACCTCACATATCCACAGTTTAAAACCATGTATTCTTCTTTAATCTTTATTCTTTTTTTAAAAAAACATCTTAGTAAATGCAAGGCATTTTCTACTCAGATTTAATATACTGTGACTCTCTTACAACAAATCACATAATCAGTTAATATATGAGTAATAGGAGGATCCTAATTTTTAATAGATTAGCCAGGGTATATGAAATGGCAAAAACCAAACACTGCTGGCTACCTTAGAGAGAGTGTAGGAGAGCCTGCATTTGGCTCTGCCGTCAGCGGACCAAAGAAATGAGTTTAATTAACCTAATTACTATCAACGTTGCCACTCCAGTTTGAACCCTAGGACTTTCTGAATGAAGATGTACTGCACAGCAGACTTTTACGATAATTACAAACTCATATCAACTTCCTAGTGAACCTCTTGAGATGAACTAACTGTACTGGTAACTAAACAAGTACAAAAACAAGAATGAAATACTTTAAAATAAACTTTCAGCAATTTAAATGTTGATACATTAACATCATCAAGGAAATGGGAGAATCTCCCAGACAAAACATTATCTAATGAACCTGCGTGAATAACAGATTAACATTTTAAGGTTTTATTTACTCAATAAAAGTTAACCTGCAACAAGAATACTTAAGCCTAATCTCCATGTTAAATACCAGAACTTTCCCAACATTTCTACTCAGAAGCTCATCTAAAGGATGATATAGTGTGATATAGTGTGATATAGTGTGATATAGTGTGTGTGTGTATATATATATATATATATACTATAATATATATCAATATCTTAAAATAGGTCATTGTTCAATAGGTACTTTTTAAAATTTAACCAAAATATATTTTATAGTCATCATATATATTTAACAAAGTCCTTATTCTTCCATTATCTGCCACTAATATAGTTGAGCACAAAGATAAACTCTTATTCTTTTTGGAAAAAGGAAGCATATTGCAAGACTCCCTGTTATCTTTCTCAGCGATTAATTTCCAAACTGAAGTGACTTTACATGAATAAGTTATGCTATTTATGTAAACATAGATTTTTGCATATGCCAGAATGTATACACTTTAAAATGTCACTACCCTTATAAAAATATGCTTTATATCCTTTCTTACTTTTTACATTGCACTGTATTTTAAGATTTTGACCGAAGCTATCATTGTGCAGAAATAGAGGAATTACTTATCTTATTAAAGTAAGAGATTCTTTTAGCCCAGATGTATTCCTGATCATGTCTGCCATTTCAGGTAAGCTTTCCTTTGGCCTGGTTGTATTACTTTTTTCATATATGGGTAAGCAGCCCCATTCCCAAAGTACTGCTTAACTTGAAGTTATTAACTCAAAGTCATTAAGGTAGCTCTGGCTACTTCAGCAAAACCTGGAAGCTTTGCATACTGAAGCAGCTTATGAATTCTGGGTTACAATAATTTTTTTCACAAAAGAAGTTTGTACTATACCAAAAGGCATTCCTTTATTCTAAATCTCTAGTAACTACTCTTACCTCCTACCTCATAAACACATATGTAACTACAGGTGTGTATTTTCATTTTAGCTGCATGAACGAGTGATGACCTTCACGGGTCTGTATTAAGCTTGGTGACTTTTTGTCATTTTACAAGAGAAAAAGAATCATACAAACAGGAAGGAGAGGGGAAAAGGGGGTTCCCGACTCCACTGCCACACACGAATGATTACAGAGCACAATGAAGCCAGAATAAAGCTTCAGCATGAAGATCTGTTACACGTACAAAGGGGCAGATTACCCGCCATGGTAGGACACAGAATTTGCTCACTTCTTTCAAAAGCTAGAGCAGTAAATAAATCCGTATTTTAAAGAATTGTTATTCTTCTGCAGCTACTGTAAGAGGTAAAATGAAAGCTAAATGCTCCATTCAGGCCATCATACACACACATCCAGTTTTGGAGCTGAAATAGCACTGAAAATCACAATTAAGTACCACTCCCAGTTAACACCAAACGTCCCAAAAAATAATTAAAATGGGATCAAACATCACTCCATGTCAAAAGGAAAAGCCTTAATAAACGTCATTAGATCTACACTAGGCACTTATGTAACTTAAGACAGCAGCATATTAAAAAAAAGTGAAGAAATTCCCTCTATTAAAAAACAACACTCATTATAAAAACAAAAGAATTTACTTTTAAATGCTTTACTTTTAGGCTTTTTAGTCAAACAGGATGTGATGTCACTGAACTTCAGAAAAAAGAAAATCACTAGAAGAAACATTTTAAACCCATGACAAAAGAAAATGGAAAAAAACAACTTACACTCACATCCATTTCTGAAAAACTGGGTGGCAAGAAAAAGAGGAAATAAACGTATTATTATGAAATTCCACAGCAAAGAGTGAAAGAACAATGAAATAAAGGCTAAAAGGGAAAATAAAAGCTAAATGCTTTAATTATGCCAGCACAAACATCCAGATTTGGGACATCACAGAAAACTGTCACAGACCATTAGATTTTGTGATTCTACATAAATACCATTTAACAACTGGTTATTTCTGGATACGTTTAAGCCAGCATTCTAATTATAAACATATTGATATATAAAAACACATTTCTTCATATGACAGTATATTGTACTGATTTTACTTAATGCATATGAAGAAATAGGTCAAATTCTATCACAAAATATATTACTGTATCATAGAATTTTCTTAGCAAAAACTTGGATAGCAATTCTAAAAATTTGTTATGAGTAATATAAAAATCATTCTCTTTACAGATGTGGTTAAAGACCATACTCAGTCTAATGTCCAAAAATTTTAATAAAATAACTTAAAAATCCATGTAAGATGACTATAGGGGGCAGGGGGCGGGTGGGAGTGGAAGAGGTATGTATAGGGAGGACATGTATGGTGATGGGAAAAAATAAAACAAAAAAGTAGTTTAAAAACTCACACACACAGTATTCTTTTTCAGCCATATCTTTACAGTTCAAATATTTATGTAAGAATATCTCTTGATTAGGACAACCACGTATCAAAATGCATTCGCTAGGTCCGCACAACGGGCACCACGGATCTGGCTGTCAGAGGGAAGAAACACACGCACAGGGTCTAAGCTCGCTCACCGAGACGGGAGCACTGCCTGCCCGACTGCTGTCTGGAAAAGACTGCATGAAGAAGGCACCGCTATTAGAACCTGAGAAGTTGAATTTCCTCCTCGACAACCTGAACTTCACTTACCTGGCACTGTTTCTTACACTGTTATAAATAAACAGGCACCTACTTATTAACCCACCACTGTTTCTTTTGATTATTTCTTTGCTGTATGCATTCACATATTTATATATTTTTAAAGATATAATTGTTCTACGTATTTTAAAACTAAAACAATCCTGTTTTTTAGTACTACAGTTCTTAATCATATAAAAATGCAAGTTTTTTCAGAGAGTATCTTTAAACATTTCAAATTTTTCTTAATTCTCTCATTAGGTTATTCTCCCTACTTCTTGCTATTAAGAAATAACAACAGAAATAGTCTTTTTCTTTCTTTAATTGGTTGTACTTGCTTAGGGTAAATTCTCAGAAGGGAAATGATTAGATCAAAGGATGTTAATTTCTCCTTGGACTCTATATTAGAAAACATGGGGATATGAACTCCAGTAAGAGATTCTATCCACCCTTCATCCTAAAAGAACCACTGATACTAGAATATGTTATTCACTACTGTGAGAATCACCAAATAGCACACTATTAAGTCAGCTTGAGTCCATCAGTGATTCTATAAAAATGACATGGCCAAACCATTAAATTGACAAAAATGTCCATTTCTTAAAGAAGGCAGATTTTATGGGCATGAATCATGTGGCCTGTATATGTAACCAAATGCAAACTCAGCATATTCACGAGAACTATACACTCAAAGTTAAGTGGTAAATGCCGTAACATTCAAAATCTCACATGGTTTCTTTATTACTGAGACCTTATTATTATGAAAATCTATTCCTTCCTATAACCACTGGCAAGATTTCTGGCACAGATTCAGTACAAAAGCATCTATAATCATGAAACCATTTTAAATCAATTTTTTTAAACACCGAGACCCAGTTAAGACCTGCCACAGGTTTGAAAGGGAAAAGCTGCAAAAAATAAGAGTGAGACAGAAAGAAAACCTTTTTTTTCTGACACAAAAGGTTATGATACTTGCTTATCAAATTGCTTATCACACTTCTCAAGCTCATCAGGGCTGGGAGGGACTAACGACAGAGCCCAATGAGAAGGGGGGGATGAGCCTTGCTGGTCACAGCCACCTGAGTGGATACGAACACCCCGTGGGCACCAGCATCGCCAGACAGGGGGCGGCTGCATTTAAAAAGGAAATGAGCACCAGCTGCTAAAAGGAAACAATTTTACAAACCAAGTCAACTTCAAAAGACAGATTAAATTAAGAATATTGTAATAAATCAAGCATTTCTACCATAAAATTTCAAAGCACAAAGCCAAAAAACAAAGTTTTTGAAAACAAATTCTGATCCATTATTTGCTTCTTACAAAACATAAACTCTTCTTTTTTCTTTAACTGTTTAATTTGAAACAATTATAGATTCACAGGAAGTTGTAAAGAAATATACAGGGAAGCCCCGTGCACCTTCCTCCAGGGGTTCATGTTAACATCTTATGCCATTATAGCACAATACGCAAAGCAAGAATTTCACATTCATGCAATCCATACGGCATATCCAGTTATATGTGTACTCGTGTGTGTATGTTATGTGTGGTATGTGTGTATGTAGATTTATCATTTAACTACACGTGTAGCCTTGTAAAAGGTAAACACTAGTAGGATCAAGATAGTAAACTGTGCCATCACTAGACTCTTCCTATGACACTTTTCCATCACTGTTCTTATTATTTTTCACTGTATGTTTTCCATTACCATTTGCCCCCTTATGCTCCCCTCTCCCACAGTTAACACACTGCTGTCCATGTCCATGAGTCCTTTTCCCTTTTTGCTCCACCCCCCCGCCCCCAAACTCCCACCACCCTGCCCCAAGAGCTGTCAGCCTCCTCTCTGTCTCTACCCTTACTCTTTTTTAAACCACTTGTTAACGAAAAAAGATCAATCTATCATCCTATTTTGGTCACTGTAACAAAAGTAGATGCTTTTGCTGCTGAAGAGTAGAAGATAACCCTGTATGAGTTTTCTTTCTATTTGTCTTCAAGCACTAGGTGAACGAACCAAGGTTAAGAAAGCCAACAAGAGCAGGGAAGGTGAAAGGCAGCTCTGATGGGGGTGGTGGCTGACAACCACCAAGGAGCGGGTACGGGGTACATTTTCAGAGGAGATTTAGACAATATAGACAATAGCAGTACAACTGCCCCCAGCCGGGCAGTACCAGCTGTCAGGCTTTCCCAGCAGCTTCCTAAAATATACCAGATTAGCTAAGAAAGCAAAAGGGTGTTTATGTAAGTTTTTAGAAATCATAGAGGGAAAGCAATAAACTACTTTCATTTCATAGCAGCGTTATGTAAAATATGCATTTATTAAAGTTAAACTTATGATTTAACACCAGTATGAATTGCTTGGGCTTAAAAGTCTACAACATAATCCATTTATGCTTTCTTAAAATAGTTAGTATTATAGAAAGAGACTTTAAAACCAGAACGTATATGTGGCCATTTACCAAGAACATCAAAATGATACCATTAATACGACAAGCTTTTGAAAAATGAAGTGGATAACTACAGGTAAGAAAATTGGTATAAATTCTTGAAATAATTATTGGCAATAGTGAACTGTAAAAAAGGAAATTAGTTTGCTTGATCCATTTTGTAACTTTCCCTAACCCAACACTTACACTCAAACTTCAGGATCCAGCATCCACCGAGAATCCCCAGCATACATTTTAGGGTGCTCTGAACTGTGTCACCAGGAACAATGACGTGAGTTACTAGAACACAAAAAAAAGCAGTAAAAGAAACAGAGATATGAACCAAAATAATCCTTTAACTAGCCTGCTATTTTATAACCAGTCTACACTTTATAAACTTTTATCTGAATTTTCTTCAAAAACAACTTTTATACTTAGGTATAAAACTTCTTTTAATATCATTCTCTAGCCTAGCCACCACTATAAAAAATCAGATCATAAAACAAATATCTTAAAATGACATTAGCATAGATCATTTTTCCTTTATTTTCAAATTAAAACTGAGGAATTAAAGCATTACATGCACTATAATTTATCTGTCATTAGCAAAGTCATAAATTTGCTCTTCCACAATATTGTTCCATCCTAAACTAAGGGCAAAGCTTTAAACTTTATATTTCCTAACCAAATTAAGCCTATAAGTATTTTATAACTATAGAAATATTTTAGTTTGCAAGATTCAAAGTATACAGCCACTTCCCAATGGAGTTCTACAAAGGAATTACCTATTTAAAATTTTTTCCTGCCAAAAATAAATAGCCCTCACCTGTACTGTCAAACTCAGCACATTTTTTAACCTTAAGAATCGTTGCAAGGTCACTGAGCTTCTTCTGTTGTTCTGAAGAAAGTCCACTGCCTATGAGTACAAAGGGTCCACCCCTACGCTGACCAGCATTCACCTGTTAGCAAAAAAGAGGAAATGCCAGTGTTAAAACATTTAAAGACTAGAGAAAGATATCGAACTGACCTTTGCTTGATGTAAGCTTGAATTTCATTCCTTAGCTTACTCTATCTACTAATTCCCAACAATTTCCACTGAATCATCACTCAAAACCTTAATGCTCAATTTATTTAAATAATTATTTTTCTATTTCTCTACTGCTCCCCGCCCTCCTCGCCCCAATTAAAATATTACTTGGGATAGCTCTTTATATCCAAGGCATCTTGTTTCCTTGATTCTAAATTGGGTTTCTTTAGGGTTTTATGACTTTATTCTGTCATTAATAAGCCTTTTTTTTTTAATAACCCGAAATACCCACTTAAAATGATCAATTCCTTATCTCCTGTCCACTAACTTACTATAGTAGAGTTGAACTCGAACTTGGTCTATTTAAACCGAGGTTATGTGAAAAATCAAAAAACACTAAGATTTCCTGAACAGCAATGATCTCAAAGACAGAAACAAATTTTTAACATTGAAACTGTTACCTTTCAAAACTAAGAAAATGAAAAGAGACAAGAGAATACAAAAGTTAGATCAGATTCTCCACAACAGTAAGTCAACACAGCTCATGAAAAGGAAAGAAGTGCTCTAGGAACAAAGTCTAGTGTTTTCACTTCAACAGAAAGACTTAGAACTGTATCACAGGAGGCAAGAAAGACAAAAATAAAGAGAAGTCACCAATGGGTAGCATTAGAGATTAGAAGTGGAAGATTCAAAAGAAAAAGCGGGATAGTGTATCCAGTAGTAGCCAACAAATATTTAATAAATGGACCTGGAATGAGAGTTAACTGAAAGCTCCTGATAAAAAACAAACAAACAAACAAAAAACAAAGACTGAGCAAAGAAGCAAGGAAAGGTAAATCAACACTACTGCACTAAAGAACAGAAAGTCAAACACAGTACTGTAATTTTCAAATACAAGACTTAACGGCCCTCCTCCGTGTGCGAGTATATAAGTGTACTGGACACCTAGGGTCTCCAAGCTCCAAAGAACAGGAGTGAAACACTGGCAGGGTGGCTACCAGCACAGTCCAGCAACTGCATTAGAGAAAGTTGGCATTTATCTATTCGCTTCACCTACCAGAGTGGTGACTACTTATCTGGTCTGATGCCCTAAAATATTGCATCTAAGCTGTTGGCTACATCCATAAACATGGAGCTCAATAATTCATTCACTCAAAATACATTAAATAGAGAGTCTAATATGTGTTAACTATATATATAAGACATTTTTTAAAAAAAGATTTTCATAAAAGCCCTTTTAAACTGCAACGTTCCACACTTTTATTGCTCTAAGTTCGAGTTACAAGGATGTTTTCACTGGACGTGCTGTGCACTTCACACATTTACACCACACCTCTGCCCATGTATCTTTCCTGCTCACTAAGTAACACGATGTAACCGTGTCTACACTAAACATCGTTAACACTCCGTAACAAGAAAATAGTTCAGTGTACTTTATGGATTGTTCGATTACTACATGATGGTAGTATTTTAAAAAACAGTATTTCAATAATTCTTGTCAGTTATACAAATAAGTGCCATAAAATAGCTCTAACTGGAACATATTACTTTTAAAGTTATATAACTCCACTTCAGCTAAATTAGTTCTCTACACAAAATACAAGAGTGAAAATATATCAATTCTAACGGCAGAATGATACCATTTCTACCAACCCAAGGAAAACACCAAAGTGGGTAAAGCCTTTTCCTATCACAGTCTTTAAATGTGAATTAAAAAAATAGAAACTGGCACTAATTTCCCACAGTTAAGAACTGCTATCTAAAAAAAACAAACAAACAACATAAATCAAACTGCTACCAAGGCCCCATATCTGACAGGGAGCAGGGGGGAGGGGAGGAGTGAGGGACATTTGGTTGAATAAGCAGAAGTCTCAAAACCGTGAGGTTCAAAAGACATTTAAAACCATCCCAAGTGGTTCAATACCCTGATTTTATAGCAATTAGATACTATGTACACTAGCATTGAAGTCTTATTTAAAGGATAATTCAATATGGAATGATTGCTTAGATGAATTAGTTATCCTTAATGAGTATCAAAAATAAGGTTTAAAAACCATGAAAGAAAAAGGATAAACATGCTGCTAAAAGGGATCACGGGCAGAAAAGTCACAAAAAGAACACAGCGAGCAGCTTTTCAAGTCTTCAGCTTAAAGAGTGCTTCTCTAATCCAGAAGTGCTTTAACATTCTAAATGGGACATAGAGGAACTCAAACCCCACCCACTCATCACCCCTTCCCTTCTGCATGACACGGCCTGATGTGGCCCTCTTGCAGGATAGCTTACAAGTCACTGGTGTGAAGGACGGCAGACTCAGCCACCAAGCACTTGTGCCTGTCTCAGGGCTGAGCACAGGTTACCAAGGACCCTCCATTCGGCACACACTTCTGAGCACCTGCTCTTTGCCAGGCACTGTTCTCAGTGCTGAGGCTACTGAGAAGGGGCTACGGTAAATAGAAGAGGCAAGTGCCTGCCCTCAGATAGTTTATAGTCTCGCTGGGGAAGAAGAAAATCAACGAAACAAAAATAGCGTCAGGTAAGTGGCACTGGCAGGATGCTGGTCAGTCAGTATACTGCAGTGCAGAGATCTCTTTGGTGGGCCGACAATGGAGTCAGATCCGGAGAGAGTAAGGGGCCACGTGGACACCTGCTTCCTCACGTTAGTTCCTGGCAGAGCCAAGAGCTGGTGCTGGTGCTAAGGACCTGAAGTGGGGCATGTTCGGAGGATTCAAAAACCAGCAAGACAGCCCCTGTGGCTGGAAAAGAATGAGTGGAGTCTGGTAGTGAATGGAGGAAGGCAAATCCCAGAGGTTCGATTTTAAGATAGCTCATAAAGAAAAACCCCTTTCAACTTAGCATTTGTTATCATTCGTTTTCTTTTCCTTAGTCAAGTATCTACCTATCTACCGTGAAGATAATAAATAATGATATCCACTGGTTATGTCCACGTGACATGCAAAAAGTATAGGTTTTCTACGTTTCCTAAAGATACAACAGTGCCTGGATAGTTGAACTGGGAAGAGGATAATCACTCTGCTCTTTTCTGAATGGCATTAATATCCTCCGATTCCAAGAATACCATAAAGATATCTTTATTTTTGACACATTTAATATAATCCTTCTCCGGCTTTTACATAAAAGGGATGTTGGCAAATGATAACTTAGTTATGCTATGTTCTGCCAGAAGAGTTCAAGTTCAAATGAATAAAATAACTGCCAATTTAGAGTTGTTAAGTATGCTTAGAATGAATGAATACTGACCTAAGATTTCAATAATTTGTGTTCTAACTGATCCATTAAAAAAAAAATGTTTTTATGGCTGATTAACCCTGGGTAAATCACAACCTTTCCAGGTCTCAACTTTCTCATTTCTAAAATGAAGAAATTAACCTAATTTCTAGGGTCTCTTCCAGTTCATCACCACTGCCCTTACTAGAGAAGAAGTTTCTCTAATGGTCCTAGGTGTCCACATAGCCCTTTCTCTCATTTCCCCCACCTGAGCAGTTGCTAAATAAAGTGAGTCCACCATCCATCTCTCCATAAAACCCTCTCATCCTCCCCATCGCACACCACTACCCCCACCTGTAGTTCCACCCTGACCACCGCACACCTGGGCTCCACCACAACGGCCTCCTGGCAACTGGTCTCAATCTCATCCCAGTCCTTTAAGAAAGGGCTAAGAGTGCCCCATTAACTGGGGAAATCAGGTCTAAACTCCTCATCTGGGAATTCAAGGCCTTTCACAACCTGATCCCAACCTAGCTCTTCACTGTCAATTCCTCTTTAACACACCATATGCTCCCGTCACACTCAACTCTAGTTTCTCAAATTTCCAAAGGCCTTTATGCTTCCTTTCTCTCTGAGGTGCTGTTCTTTATATTGGGGTTGCCCTCCTCACTTTGTATACCTGACTGCAGCGGGCAACACTGGTTGCACATGTTAAACCCATTCCTCACTTCCTACACGTTACAAACATCCCGATCTTCAACCACGATGTGTGTCAAAACCAATGAGACATAAGGGAAATTCACTAGAAGGCTCTGAGAGGTTTTTGCCCTTCTTTGAGCATTGCAATCACTCTATAACCACTAGGGGGAGATCACTGGGGATAAGGCTGAGGATGGCAAAGTATAAAGATGGTAAGAGTTTGGGTTTTGGGTGCAGCCACTTAATTGCTGAACTAACCAAGTGGAAAGCTGTCCTATATTGGGATTATCTTTAAGCATTTCAGTGAAAGTTTTCTGTTATTTACAGCTAATAACATTCTTTTTTTTTAAAATTCAGATATGACTGACATACAACATTGTATTAGCTTCAGGTGTACAACATAATGATTCGACATATGTGTATGTTGTAAAATGATCACCACAATAAGTATAGTTAACATCGATCACCATACACAGTTATAAATTTTCTTTTCTTGTGATGGCAACTTCTACAATCTCTGACCCATTTTCAATCTGTTCTCTGTGTCCTGGAGCTCATGTTTTTGGGGGATTTTTGTTTGCTGCTTTTAGATTCCACATTAAGTGAGATCATACAGTATTAAGTATTGTCTTTCTCTGTCTATTTCACTTAGCATAATGCCCTTAATGTCCAGCCACGTTGTCAAAAATGACAAGGTTCCTTTTGTTTTTATGGTTGAAGATTATTCCATTCTGTGTGTATGTATTTCTCTTAATCCATTCATCCACCAACGAACATTTAGGCTGCTTCCATATCTTGGATGTCATAAATAATGCTGCAATAAATGTAGGGTGTGTATATACCTTTTCAAGTTAGTGTTTTTGTTTTCTTCAGATAAATACCCGGAAGCAGAATTGCTGGATCATATGACAGTTCTATTTTTAATTTTTGAAAAACCTCTATATTATTTTCCATAGTGGCTGCACCAGTTTACTTTCCTACTAAAAGTGAACAAGGTGCTCCTTTTTCTCCATATCCTCGCCAACCCTTACTTCTTGTCCTCTTGATAATAGCCATTCTAACAGGTATGATTCTCACTATAGTTCTGATTTGCATTTCCCCAGTGATTAGTGACACTGAGCATCTTCTCGTGTTGGCCATGTGTATTACTCTTTGGAGAACTGTCTATTCAGATTCTCTGCCCATTTTTTAATCAAATTGGTTTTTTTGTTATTGAGTTGTAAAAATTCTCTACACCAACAGAATTCTATTAGATACCTCACTAAAGCCTTTCCCTTTAAAAGCTTCATAGAGAAGGTCTTAGACGTGTTCTGTGCCACCTTCTCTGTGAAGCAATCCCTGATTCCGCCTGAAGTTCGCTTCCTTCTTCTGCCTGGTTCTACCGTACATTGCTATGGTTTCTACTATGAATTTATTATATGTGTAATAAATATTTTTACATCTGTATTCCCTACTAAACTACAGGTTCCTAAGGAATAGGCATCCTTGCACTTTAGCTTTTACCTCACTAAGCTCAGGCTCACATAACCAACTGCCTATTCAACATCTTAATTTGATGGCATATAGACATAAAATTGACAAAGAGAACTATTATTTTCCTTCTCCACAGCAGCAAATGGTACCACCAACTACTCCATTGCTACAGTCATACCAGTTCTACTCTTTCCCCATACCTGATTGATAATCCATCAGAAAATTTTGCTGGCATTCACTCAGAAACATATACCAGACCTCATTACTTCTCATAATCTCCAACGCTACCTTAACTCAAGTCATCATGGTCTCTCTACCCTGCACAGTAAAAGTCCTCAGTAATCTCCATTCTTGTCCCCACCCCACAGCCTCTCTTACAAAGCAGTTAGAGTAACCTTTCTAAAGCATAAACTAAATCATGTCACCTCTTTGCTTCAAAGCCTTTCAGTGTTTTTTCATTACTCCTAGACATTTCGTTACTCCTTAGATTACTCCTAGACTCACTGGTTGCCAGTAATAATGACCTTCCCTCTAACCTTCAAGTATGGCAAGCTCACCCATGGAGGGGCCTATGCACTTGCTGCTCTTTCTGCTTGGAACACTTGTCCTCTGGATATCCACTCGGCTGCCTCGTCTCATCACGCAGGTGTCAAACCCAACATCAGCTCTTGAGCAGCACTCCTCGATGACCTTACCAAAAAGCAGTGCCTCTTCTGGAGCCCACCCCCCTCCACTGAATCTCAGTCTACAGGGTCTCCATCACGGCACTCCCCTGTAAGCTCCTGGAGTTATTTATACTGCTTACAAACTTACGGTCTGTTTCCTCTCTCTCACTAGCATGTAACCTCTTTGAGAATGAGAGTTGCTATCCTTCATATTTATTGTGCATGAATGCTGCCTAACATATGGTGGGGGGGGGGGGCCTCAATAAAAACTTGTTGATACATTTATTCCGATTGTCTTCAAATTCACAGTAACTACTGCACAGGACGTGTTCAACAATTGTTCAGTGAATAAAAGCAATTTGCTAACTGGAAATTTTTCCATTATGCTCCTTTCATAACCAATTTCAATAAAAAGATATAAATTTCACAAAGGTAAATCCATACTTACTACTGAGCAATGGCTAGTTGATGATGATTCATTCTTCTCCGGTAGCAGCAACAGCGATTTCATGATTTCACTCTCGGTACAGTCCACAGGTCGCAGGCCAAATATGTTACTGGTAGAAAAAGTGCAGATGGGTTTAAGTTAATAAAATGTGACTTGTTTCCTCACTAAATAGATGCACTAGCAAAATAATTTTTTCAACTTCATTAATAATACATTATTTTACTAAAATAAATGACTCAGAATTCACACAAAGCATAAGGATCAAGCATCGCAAGCTGCTGAATTCAAGGGGAAAAAAGAGCTAAAATTTTAATTTGACACTGCACCACTACAGGGTATATTTTTAATGGAATATATTGTTATTTACACACGAACTTTTTTCACAACTCTGTGTTCTTCTGTGTTCATATTCATATTTTACAATATAGCTTTATAAGCATTAATCACTATATGTGAGATATTTTCAAATGCCAATAAGTCATTTACTGTGCAGTTACAGGCTCTATCATCTATATAAACAAATACAGAAATTAGATAAATTCACAAGACAGGTACTTGGATCCACTAGAAGGAAAGTTAATGCCACATGACAATTTAATAAAGTAGTGAGCAGGGCATTTTTTAAATTAACTTTGACATGTATGTACACTACAATCTGCAGTAATCGCAGCCCTCATGGAAAAACTAGAACGGTTCAGAGAACAAGCTGATGCAGACTTCTCACCCTGTGCTAATTCACAAGTCACAGAATATTACACTGGAGGAGCCTTTAGAGACAGAGTACAGCTCCGCTGTTTCATTGACCAGAAAAACAAAGAGAGAAGGTTCCATTGACTTGGCTTGCTCTCGTGTCTTCCTTGTTCACTACAGTAGTATTCGTTACTGCCCATCATTTGTCTTTCACTCATCAGTGAAACGTAAAAACTACACAACTCTTTTCTACTATTCCACTTCCTTACATATGGCTTCAAAATTATTTTAGTATATTACGCAATGGCAGAAAGTTTTCTAAAATGGGCATTTCTTTTATAATCTTTCATGGTTTTTAAAATTATTGTACACCCCTGCAATGGCCACTAAAGTGCACGTGAAAATGCAATGTGTGAAACAGGATATGCGATGATAAACCTGGGATAATACCAGTTTTTACAGTAGTACTGAATGCACAGAAAAAGATCTGGAAGGAGACAGTGAAACGTTAGGGGAAGCAGGAGGAGGAAGGTGTCACCTCTGATGCCGCATGGAGGGCACACAGATGAGACACCTGGGTAAGAGACAGAAGCATCTACTGAGTTTAGGGACAAGGTCATTAGTGACCTTGGAGAAAAGCTGTTTTGATGGCACAGTAGGAAAGCTAGTGGAGTAAAAAAAATGACCCACAGCAAATGTTTCTCTAATGACTGCCATCCATGACCATCAGGTTCTGTCTCCATTTTTTCCTGGGACAGTGCTGGGTTAACACTGATAAATTTGTGTCCTCGGATTCCTCTTTATGCCCAGGTCCAGTAACGCGTAACCTCTCTCTGGCAACAGTCTTTTTCCAGACAAGGTACACTACAGCCAGATATATTTCAGCCACTGGATTTACAGCCTTGGCCCGAGCCATCATCCTGGAACCTGGGTCTTAGTAAATTCCCACATAGTTAGGCAGACCATCTCAGCTTACTTCAGACGTAGTTGATCTTATCACTGTACTTAATACTTCTTGATTTCATTCCCTAAATGATTATACCCATATACCAAATACGCAGCCTCTTCACAGACATACTCTGTAAGTATGACAATCCAAAAATAGAAATCAGAGTTCAAAAACCAACATTCTATGTCTTAACCCACCATGTGCAAAAATGAATTAAAAAGAAAAAAAGTTGCACTATATGCCTTAAAAAAACACTACATAAGGAATTTTTAACAAAGAGAAATATAGAATTTACACATCAAAGAAATAAAATATAAGAGCCCAATCACATGCACTTCAAGGCATAGTAACTGTAGCATACTTACTTTACACAACTACAAATCAAGCCCACTATAACGAAAAAAAAAAGTTAATGAAAGTACTTCCCAGTACTTCCCATGAGCATCAGCTAGAGAGGAGTTTAAAGTAAAACAGTGGTCTTATAAGGTGCCTTTACTGTCTGAAGAACTGCTTCATAAAATGACTAGCAGGATTCTAAATTACATTCACTGCCCTTACTACACAAAGCTTACTATGTCATCGGGCCTTCAAACGCGTGGTTTCTCTACTTGGATTACAGACGGCTTCCGCGAGCACACAATGCACCAGACCCCCAGCCCCGCGTGCTGTTAATGAACTGGAGGACGGCACGTTACAGACGCTACAGTCTGAAAGACGACCGGTTAAACCTCAGCCCTGCACCATGGGCGATGGAGCCTGTGAAATCTCGTCATGTTTCTGCTGTGTCGTGGACCACTAGAATTTGGAATTAGACACAAGAGTAAAGTGGCACCTCCAGAAACCCAAAGCAAGGGAAGACAAGACATATGCAGGATTTATCCTTTATTATGGGGACACAGAAAAGTCGTAAAACCTTTTTTTCCCATAATGATATATTTGAATGGACTAACACTTTGCTTATAGACTTTGCACGAAAAATCAGTTTAAAAGGTATAGTTAAATTTATTTTTCAAAAAATATAGCTAATACATGGAGGAAAAGTCACATGACACATGCACAAGGGACTATCGATGTGATTGCTCATTAAGTGAAGGCAGCGACGAATCAGTTATCATCCATTACTGCATAAGGAAGATTTTCTTTTCTAGATCTGCCACAACACCATGGACTCAGGGTAAACATCAATAATCTCATCGGAATAGGTTACCAAGGGACCTTATACACTGTTGAAACTGTTTGCTTTTTATGTTCTTAAATATAGCATATTCTCTATTTTCTGGCATATTTTAGCCTAAAGACTTACCATGGACACTAGGTGTTTTGGGGAGATACATAAAACTGAGAAAATACTATCCTTGCCTGTAATCTTTCTGAAGACAAATACTCATTCAACAGTAAGTATAAAACTGATCAATTTTAAACCAAAGGACAAGTAATGAGGTGAAATGAGATGGATTCCAAAGAAGGTAAAGAATACACATTTGCAAACAAAATGGCCTTGAACCCTAGACTAGAAACTGGAAGGATGGATGCATGTGAAGGGCCTGTGGAGGGAATAACCAACAGGACTGTTGAAATGAATGGAATTAATGGAAGGAAGCCTTCTGTCAAGGCTGAAGGATCTAGTCAATGGATGTTCCTGTGCAGGACCCAAGTACGATGTGGAAAACTGATGGAATAATCAGGCATGAAGCAACAGACAGTGGAGACCAAAAGCAGCATGTAGCTGTGAACATGGAAGGCACAGCGTTTGTTAAACCCTTGGGCCAATGTAGCACCCATACAACGAAGACCGTGTTCAGCATCTTCACTGTAAAATTCGCCTGCAGTGCAGGACAGTGTATTAACACCTGTCACATGCACCACCTTTTACAACTCAGTTCTCTCAAAGCCCTATCAAAGAAAGCCTCTTACAATTCAGTGAAGTCCAAATGATTACATTGAAAATGTGCTTTATCTACCCTAAGAGCGAAAAATTGTATTTTTCTGGTTATTGAAATACTTTATACAATCACTAACCAAAAAGATACCTTTCTGATTCTGAATTTTTTTTCTGTTTCTTCACAATATAGTACACTGGCAAATTTTACCAGTTTTTCCCCACTAATGTATTCCTGCTCTATTCCTTTAGCTGTGATTTTCCATCGTAACTTTGAAAATACATTTCATGTAAAACTTTTAATGATATGATTGAAGATTTTAAACTTACCTTAAAATCCTGGCAGAAGACCTACATGTTCCTAAGTTACTGTTTTTTGCTGTCAAATGCTACTATGAAGTATTAGAGAATCATCGCTACTGACAGGGGTTAATAGATTCTATGTAAAAATGACTGTATATATTAATATACATAACATACATATGCCCGGACTATCAATAATCATTTAATTAGTATTTACTTAAAACACACAGAATGAGTACATGTATATGCACATGGGAGAGAGCTACAAATATCATTTGGTAATCAGCTTGGCAAATATTTACTCTACAAGTACCTTTAAAAACGGTTTTACTCACTGAAGAACCAATGAAATGAAAGGCAGTTTCTGTCCTCACAGAGCTCAGTGAGACAAAGCAGAGGGAAGCCAATAGGAAAGACTTAAAAAGTCTGGTAAAAATTCCGAAACGTGAAAGGAGAATGAAAAAGGGGTAGAGAAGTAGAATACAAGTACCCCAGGAGAGAAGAAAGTGTGTGCAAAGGCCTTGAAGAGAGCTAATATGGCAAATTAGAACATTGAAAAAAGAAAAAGAGAACAGCAAGAAAGACAGAAAAAGAAAAGAGGCAGGAGAGAGTGGGAGACAGAGAGGGGGGAGAGAGAGAGAGAGTGGGAGACAGAGGGGGAGAGAGAGGGGGAGAGAGAGAGAGAGGGAGAGGGGGAGAGAGAGAGAGAGGGAGAGAGGGGAGAGGGGAGAGGGGGAGAGGGGGAGAGGGGAGAGGGGAGGGGGAGAGAGAGGGAGAGAGAGGGAGAGAGAGAGAGAGAGGGGAGACAGAGGGGGAGAGAGAGGGGGAGAGAGAGAGAGAGGGAGGGGGAGAGGGAGAGAGAGGGAGAGGGAGAGAGGGAGGGAGAGAGAGGGGGAGAGGGAGAGAGGGAGAGAGGGAGGGAGAGAGGGAGAGAGAGAGGGAGAGAGGGAGGGGGAGAGGGAGAGGGAGAGGGAGAGAGAGATGAGGCACAGGGGCAAGGGGTGGTCTGGAAACGTAAGCTGCGGCCAGATGAAGGAAGGACAAAAAGGGTGGTGTTAGAGTTGAACTTTATCCGAAGGGCAAAAGGAAACCCTGAACACTTAGCTCTCCACATGGTTGTAGGCAGGGGGGATGGCATCAGCAAAGCGATACGAGCTGGGGTCACAGAATCAGGTGGCCTGAATTCAGATTCCAGCTCTGCCAATGAGTCGTTGTGTGACTTTTGAAGAGTTACTTAACCTTCTGTGCCTGTGTCTTCATCTATAAAATGGGAACAACAATACAACCCAACCTACTTTATTGGATTGTTGTGAAGACCAAATGAATTTATATACCAAAAAGCATGTAAACCAGTGCCTAGCAGACAGTGAAAAATGAAAGCTCAGTAATTGCTAGCCATTAACGTGATCAGGTTTGTATTTTTGAAAAGCAGATAAGTTATGTGTATAGTGTTGACCCTCATCTCCACTTTCCCCAGCTTTATAATACACTTCATGGGTGCTTCATAATGGTAATTTATATAGTATAAGTATAAAGACAAAGAGTATGTACTAGATGTCCCTCGAAAACTTTTCTTCACTAGGGTTTTTTTTTGATCACTAAGACTAAGGAAAAAGAAATACTTATTGGAGTTCAGAATATAGTGTAACCCTTTAATGTCCTTTCCCCTCAAGAGTGACATACTAGGTACCCGCCTACCACTGTGCCTGTAATGAGTTGCACCACTACTGAAAAGCAAAAGGGCAAGATGGGCAAATTTAAACTTGCACTTGGCACAAACACATAAGCAAAAAGGCATTTTCACTAATGTTAAATCTATCACAACTGGCAGGAGATCATCCATAAGTAAAATCCTTTATGAACAACCATGAAATTGCAAGCACATAGGTTTTAATTTTTCAAGTCACTTGGCTTGCTGTGAAGCAGGAAAAAGCACAGAAATTCAAAAGAGCAACATATTTTTTTAAAGCTATAAAACAACTTATCTCTGCTGTACCAGATTAATTTTTTTTAAATTAGGTAAGGCAATTGAAAGGACCAATGGTCCATATAACATTTTCTAATTAAGAATTCTACATCCTTCCAAGGAAAACTTTGCTAATGGCAGACTGAAGAACCAAATCCTAAACTATATATGTTTAAAAAAAAAAAAGCATCTGATACTGTCCATTCACTCAGCATGGCTCTGATGGACTGGCAGCTCTTGTCTCAGGTTCACTGTGGCCACCAGGGTTTGTTTAAAGGAGACAGTGGGGAAGAAGGACAACCAGGGAAGTTTTGAACAGGTATCAACAGAAATATTCCCAGGCAACAAAGAAGTATAGAAGACAAGGGTCTTTTTCTCATTATCTGCCACTTCGCCAGGTAAACCTACTTAAACCAACACATCCACCTGCGAGGGCACCTGTGAAGGCAGATCCACTAACTGTCTCCTGCCCACACCTTGTATATTAACCAGCTGCACAGTGCACTGAAGACTCATGGTGCTCAAGCCTCAAGACAGGGTCTGTGTTTTGGCTCATTAATCCTCACTACACTCTGAAGAAACAGAAAAGTAACAGACAGCACCCATGTTTTATAGGTGAGGACACAAAGGCACAGAAATTAACCTGCCTGAGGCTATAAAGTCAGTAACAGAGTCACAAATAAAAGCTCGATTCCCTAATGCCCTGACCAGTGCCCCATTCATTAAAGTAGTCATGGCTGATTTAACAACCCAAGAATAGAAACTCTTCTATTTCACCTGACCCAAGTAACCATTTGTTTTATCAAATCGCTTGCTACACCCACAGGAGGCTCTTATCTGTTAGGTCCATTATCTGTATATGCATCTAATGTAACACGTGTGTGCAAAGCAAAACGAAATCTTTTTTTAAGAATATGTATTTCCTGACTTTGCCCAATCATCTTTTCACATATGATCCGAATACTAAACACACTTACAGACACTAACAGCATCAAGATATAACATATCCCTGCGTTATTAATTTGTGTTACATGGTTACCTATAAAAATTACAGCCTAGAATGCAGCAGCCGAGACCCACTAATGCATCGCTGCCCTGACGCTGCAAAGCAATTTACCCAAAGCTTCATCTGAATGATGTGAAAAATCTAAGAAACAATTTGACTGCCCTTGCCTAACACCTGAATTCTTACATATTTTAACTGTTCTTATTCTAACTATGCAGGAAAAGGAGGAAAGGAAAGGAATATTTAAAACAACTCAGAAGTATTAGGAAAAATATAAAGTACTTATTTCTATGCTTGATTCTTTTCTTATTAAAAAGTATTAATCAGCCTAAAGAATATAAAAACTAAATTTGTACAGAAAGTCAAAGCTTCCAAAATAAATTATATAAACTATTTCTGAATTAAAAGAGCGTATTTCCCTCAAATACGTATCATGAAGGAAAAGGGCATGAATGCTGGTTTTAAATCCAGAATTTAAAGGTCACGTCTAACTTTAATTGTGAAAGAGAAGTGAGCCATCAACTGGATAACAAAGTCTTTGCTTCATCGCAGACCTTGATTTAGGCATTCATGTCAATGAAAAAAGTCTCCACGGTGAACTACTCACACAGCGTTCCTGGAAGCTCCATAGGACAGTAACAGCTTGACTATGTCCACGTGCCCATTCTTAACCGCATCGTGCAGCGGAGAGTCATTCTGATAGCCAGTAGTGTTCACCAGTGCCTTGTGCTGGAGTAACAATTCCACCACCTTCAGGTGCCCATGACTGCAGGCTTCATGCTAATTTTTAAAAAAGAAAACAGTGATGAGGAAGAGCAATGGATATCATCATAATAAAACCACACTTTATAAAAATGAATATGAAATGCAGTCAGTAAATTGGTTCTTACCTAAATACTTGTACAGACCATAAGTTGTTGACAAAGTCAAAGCCACTATTAATAATCTTTGTGATAAGATACATCATGATTAAGATCTATGCAATTCATGGGAAAAGATGTCTTTCATTTGAGCCTTAGGTCAAGAGCTCTTTTTTTAGTAGAAAATGTAGCTTTAAACCAATTATAGCTCCTAAATTATTCTACGGTAAGAAATTTAAAATGACAAAAAAGGAAAACACTTAGAAAGTATTTAAACACCAAATCATGCATAAAATCTGAAATTCTCCAAGGCTGAATAGAATTCACTAAATTGGGTGGGTGGCCATAAACTAGGTGGTGTTCCTGCACATATACAGATTACTGTATGCCTGGTGTCAATGATAACAAATAACATGGAGTAGATCCTCAAAGGGGCTTACCAAATGGATGGCATGAGTGGTAATCATGGAATGTTCAAAGATACCTCAAGTGCAAATCTTTCCTTGTGTCTAATGAATGCTAAGAATGCCCCTCTGCTATAATCTGACAAGTTTCTGGCATGTTGTGCTGTTCAATTCTCAATAGGTGATATGTACTAAGCGTGTACAGGTTTATTTCTAAGAGGAAAGAATCTAAATTAGGCAACAGGTCCTCTAAATCAGATCCTCTAAATCACTCGCCAGTTTTTACTACATTTTGCCTTAGTAGCTTAATAAAAAAACAAACAAACAAAAAACAATTTTCTTTGAAAAGGTTAGCCAGGTCATAGAGTCCAAACAATGAAGACTGATCGAGACTAAACCCTCCCAGCTTAAACCTGGCAAAGAGAAGTCATTATGTGCCACTTTAAACCTTTTTTGCGCCTGGCCTAACGAGGATCTCCCAATTCTCGTGCATTTGCAGTTCCCAGGATAATAAGGGCATCATCCACTTACCTGTTGACACGTCTAAGGCTGTATTCAAGTCACCCACTTACTGTCCTAATGTAATTAGCCCATAGCACTTGTTCCCATGTATTTGTGCCATTCTTTTTCCAGACCATTCTTCATGCTGCATTTTAGTAAGAATAAGCAGAGACTTCTAAAAATGTTTAATAAAGCAAAGTGTTACTGCCTCTATATATCTGGAATTGGATAGGGTATATGAGTGAGGCTGAGGCAGATCCTCAGTACGAATCGCTGCCTTGTGATACATTCCTAACCCACCCAGTTCCTCCTACCTCTGTTCCACTAAATGTTCCCGATTACACACAACGCTGCAGAATGGAGCCTGATGCTGGTCTCGGCAGTTACCGCTCCACACTTCTGCTAAACTCAGCAGCACGGTGTGGTGTAATAGGTTTCCTAAATTTAAAGGTAGTTAAAAGGTAGTTCATTTCGTGCCTATCACACCTGATGAGCTAGATGAAAAATAATTATTTTCTCTTAGTGAAAATACAAGTTTTCAGATTAAAGAGTGTATACATGGCAGAGAATGATATGTAGACAACTACATAACTATAAACTATCACAACTATAAAACATAAATGGAAGAGGAATAGAACACAAACAAACAGAAAACTACCAATGGTGTCCATCCAGCATGGTCTTTAACATTCGGGTCGTTTCCATTTTGTAAGAGGTATGCAACAGAAGGTATGTCGCCCTAGTATAAGAACAAAAAAGAAAAAAAAAGAAATTGAAAATCATAATGGAGAATTAATAAAATAATGAGATTTTTTGTGTTTTTTTAAAGATTCTACTTCTTTAAGATAAAATAAATCTTTTTCTCGTATGCTTACTGTTCATGAGGTAATAATGGCAAGTTGTGCATGAATTAACCATTTTGAGGTACCAAGTCCTGAATTCATCCTTGAATACAGAGTACAAAATCTCTGCAATGAGCAACGCTTACTGAAATTCATTTCAAAATACCAAATAAAGGACAAGAACCACAGATCATCTGATAATACAGTTTTTAAAGCCCTTTCATTTGTAAAATACATCCTTTTTGAGCATATATGAAAATGGTTTCTGAGTATCATTTAAAACAAAATTAAAGCCAAGGAAGAAGACTGCTCAGTAAAACTAATGTTAAAACTGCCAAAAACTGTTGTCTTATGGGCTGTTACCCTAATCCTTAATATACCAATTTAGCTCTTATTCACCTTATTTATCTAAGATATATTTCTAGGTAGAAGCAAGGCTTATTTTCTCCAAAAGTAACTAACAGAGATTTCTCTGAAAAATAAATGTTAAAAGCTCTATTTGACAAAAGTTACTTATGACAATGTTGTGTCTTGTGAAGCACTTCCTTAGGGAGAATGAAATCTCTCCTCTCCCACTCCCAGCCCTGATGCTCTTCTGAAATGAGTTTTTATCATCTATAGATTGATAATATTGAAGTCATTAAATCCTCTTAATACAGCATTATTAGTTTCTAACTTTTAAAAAAATCCTCATCCAAGGGTATGTTTACTGATTTTATAGAAAAAGGAAGGGAGAGGCAGAGAGAAACAGAATGTGAGCAACATCAAGTGGCTGTCTCCTTCCTATACATGCCCCAACAGGGGATCAAACCAGCAACTGGGTAAGTGCCCTAACTGGGGACTGAACCCACAACCTTTTGGTATATGGAACGACATTCCAACCAACTAAGCCACCTGGGCCAGGGCTCAAATACAGAATACCTTAAAACAGTAGCTTACTTAGTTCTCTAAAAAACAAATCCGCATGCAACACACATTTTTCTATGTTACTAAATTAACCAAATGACCTTAAATATTCAGTGCATATAAAAAATAAAGATGGTATGCTTCAAATCAAATGCTCCAGCAGGTCAAATAAGAAGTATTTTCCCTAGTTCTTGAGGGGTGCGAATTCTGTATTTCTTGTGCAAGTTAACATGTATTTAGCAACTTTAGCTTTAATATTCAAGTCAGTTCTAAGTGAGCTCAGAAAAATCTGTCAAGATACAAATATGATTTTTTTAAACAATTAGGGGAAGAGGAGTAGCCACAACCATACACATTCCCAACCTTTGACATGAAAGTAAACACAAGAAGTGGACAAAAATCCTTCTAAAAAAAAGTTCTCATTCTAATTACACGGTAATCATTAAACCATATTCACCTAAAGAAGCCTAGAAAATAATGTAAATGCCACCACAGAATGGAAGATCACAAGGGAACAGTCACACAGGAACACGGTGACAGTTTCGAGACTGAAAGGAGAATGTCCTGCAAGGCTGCTGGACAGCAGTATGGTTCTTTCCTGTAACCTCTTCATAGTATCAGAGACGTCTTTTGTTAACAGTGCGCCCCCAGGCTCCCCTGAACCGGAGAGCTGACTTGCAAACTGCTTGCTTTTAATACCCAACCTGCTTCCTCTTCCCTAGTACTTAAAAGTTTGTCATATTTTCACCCTTCTCCTGTATGTAAATGTAATGTCATGCACATAAATAAAATTATGATAATTAGATAGGGTCCACAGTAACTGGGTATGCTTGAGCCAATATGAAGTTTCCAGGAAATAGATTAACTTCCGTTTCTGATTTCTTTAAATTACTTTCTTCTGTAATAGAATATTTTCTGAGTAATAAGCACTCACACTTTTACGCTCGTCACAACTTAAAAAAAAAAACCAAGGTTTTTTTAAACCACAGCAAGAAAAAAAAAATCATCTGAGGAAAGTATTTACCAAGGCTTATAAGAAATTTTAAAAGAATTTGATATTTTGAAGTAACACCTTAAAGGCTGAAAATAAGGAAGCATGTGTGACTCCTTACATTTTCCTACTGCTAACTTTTCACTCAAAGGATTCTTCACACATTCTTGCATATGCTATCAAATAAATTAACATTCTAAAAACAAACACACACACACAAACAAAACTTTCTCCTTATTATAAAAGTTAGCTATTCCTATTCCAAAATACTATTAATAAATATCTTTATAAAAGTAGTACAGGACTTTATGGTTAAATGCAATAATAATAATAATGAGTTACCCAAAATGGTTAAGCTTTCCACATATATGAACTGACCAAGTACCTAAAACTTCTTTTAGCAACTAGATGTCATTAAAAAGAAAACCTAGTCATCTGGAATGGAACTCTAAAATACATTAAACATTTCCCTGGTTCCCGAACCAGAGTTTATGAATAAAATATTCCACAGAAGATTCTGACAACCAGTCTTCGCAAGGTCAGTTCCTGGTAGTACAGAGGTGGAGGGTGACAGACAGAGGGGAAAATGGGTACTGACTCCAGAGGTGTTCTAGAAATTAAAATCTTGAAAATATCACAGATGCCAGTTTGCTTTTGAGTCCTTCGCCACTGTCTCAGGAAGCTAGTATGAAGGAACTGCAATAAAGCAACTTCACACACAATGTAACACGACTGCCTTGAAGTCTAATGCATCACAAAGTCAAACCCCGAAGGAGGCTCCTCGCCAGGGACTCTCTCTCCACCCAGGAGAGCCTCATCGCCTTGGTTATGTTCAGCACATCATGCCTTGAGAGTTGCCTTCAAAATATTATCCGTTATGTCTGCATAATACATACATCATATGACATGCCAACTTCGAGCCTTTCTTGTATTTCATAATGCATTCACTGCTGTGACACGAACTGTGAGTGATCACTACCATTTTAAGTATCTAGACTAGAGAACCTTGGGAGGTTTTTCCCAGCACCTACAAATTCTCCAGCAAAGGTGACATAATAGAGTAACAAATCAAAATTTTCTTTATGTGTACAGAAATGTCAAATACTGAGGCATTTTTTCATTAAATCAGAAGAATAAAACAATATGAGTATACATATTAGTTTCTACTTAGGTATAATGCTTTCTCATAAAATCTCTCATTTATAACATATTTTTAGTAGCATTTTAACCATAGGTAACATGGTTAAGAGCCTAAGAGAAAGATAGGGAATAAGAGCCTAACAGTTCCCAGCTTCTGTTCTGGTTAAAGGAGAATGTTCACGACACTCCTATAGTGGAACAAAATAAAAGTACATCAAGGTATTCAAGAACAGTCCTGTGCAGGTTTCATCCGAGTAATGCTGAACTTCCCCCAAACTAAAAACTAGCAAGCTGGCCTGTGCGCTCATGACCCTGAGGGGAAAAGGATATGAGAACTGACAGTCCAGGCAGCATCTATTTGCTGAAGATCTGTCTACATTCCGGCAGCCTGAGTATTTAGGCAATTTGGATGTTTCATGAGATCTTTCTATTGCCAAGGCAAACAAGATAACAGGTGTTTTACATTAATCCAGAAGTCCCACTTCCAGGAATGTACCCTAAAGATATACCTGCTCACATATGAAACAAAGATTGCTTACTACTGTACTGTTTATAAAAGCAAAAGAAAGAAAAACAGGCATCCATCAGTAAGGTACTAGGTTAAATAATGAAAACTCATGGCAAGCTATGCTACCATAAATGTGTACAAAACGTGTGTACTAATATAAAGGCCATCTGCTTATTTGTATAAATTCACAAAAGATACACAAGAAAATAAGAAGGGTGGTTAGCAGGAAGGACTTGTCCACAATAGTGGCTGGAACAGAAATGGAAGCGAGGCTTTGTACTGTAAATACTTATTTTTATTTTTGAAATATGAAGTTGTTATTCATATTTTGGAATTAAATTTTAAATGAAGAATATATACTGGAAAACCACAAAATTTAATTGAGGAGTCATATTATACTCAGAAAACTAAGTGGATGTAAGTGTACACAAAATAATGTCCCCATAGAGAAGAAACTAACGCTGGGAATTCTGGGGGAAAACTTACTAAGCCGTGAGCCAAGCTTTGAGGTTAGGCACAGCTGACCAGGACAGAAAAGAGAAGGCTGCAGAGGAAAGGCCAGAGAAAAGAACACAAAAAAGTGTTGAATGCTTCTGAATAATTGAGAAGGTTAAAGTTCAGTGTGACAGCAGATGGGGTTCAGGTCATGGCTGAGTGGAAAATTCACTCATTTATTCAACAAATATCATCCTATTATGTGCCAAGCAATGTTCTAGATATTGAAGATAGAAAAAATGAACAAAGAGAATTCCTGTTCTCTAAAGAGAGAAAACAAAGAAATCCACAGTACTGCCAGGAAATAATAGTTACAGGAAGAAGGACAAAACAAGCGGGGGATGGCCAGGGCTGCTGTTTCAGAGACGGTAGGAAAGGTCTCTCTGAAGGAGTGGCAGTTGAGCGGAAACCCAAAGGAGGGGGCTCACAGTGCTGTGCAGACATGGAAAGGCCTGTGGGTTTCATTTCAAGTGGGCCAGGGAGTTACTGGTAGGCAGGGAGAAACAGGTTCTAACTTAGGTAGATTACCATGTCTTCAAAGAGAGATCTGAATGCAAAAAAGCGGGGCAAGAAAATGCTTCATGGTATGGCTGGAATAATGACCTCCTCCCCACACACAAAAAAAACTGTCTATGCCCCAGTCCCCAGAACTTGCATGTTACCTTACATGACCACAGGGACTCTGCAATGAGCTGAAGGGTCCAGATCCCAGAGGGGAGAGATTCTCCTGCACTGTCAGGGTGGCCCTGGTGTCACCCTGGGAGTCAGCAAAGGCAGTGTGCATTTCCTGGCTAGGTCAGAAAGATGATGCCAGGACTCCACTCTGTTGCTGGCTTTGAAGACAGAGGAAGGGAGGCACAAACTAAGGAACTGTGACAGTCTCCAGAACCTAAGAAAGCTCCTTGGCTGACTGCAGTAAAAAAACAGGATCTCCATCTTACAACCACAGGGAACAAGAAGTTCCTTGGAGCAAATCAAATAATCAAACAATGGATTTTCTCGTGAAGCCTCCAGAAAGTAACATAACTGACCAAGTGACTTCAGCCTGGTAAGACCCGTATCGGATTTCTGACCTTAGAAAACAAATTTGCCCAGTTTAAGTCACTAAGTTTGTAGGAATTTGTTGTTACAACCAACAGGAAATTAACACAGGTAGTCAAGGCAAGAAAAGACAAGTGGCTTCCACTGGGGTGGTAGCTATGAAAAGGTTGTGGCCAACAAAGATGCCTAGAGGTAGGTCTGAAGCAAGACACTGACGATTTGGTTAACAAGGTCAGAGATCATTCTGTCAAGCTTCACTGCGGCAAAGGGAGCGACCTAGCCCCAGAGAACACCCAGACTGCTGCAGGGTCCCCTGCCCTTGGTGTGCACACCAAGCATGCATCATGCGACCGTGACCTCCAATCTGAGGGGACAATGGGAATGTGGAAAACACCAGTCTGCTGATACACTTTAAGGAAAAATAACAACTATAGACAACAATGACAAAAATCTATCTTTGACAGCAAAAAACCTGGTATTCTCCCATATTTGCTTTGGCTGTCTGAAAGGTCATCAAATCCATTTTCATTATTCAGCTGCAGAAGCTCTCTCCCCTTTCTCTGCTCATTTTACAGTGGTTTTAACTTCACAGTCCTCTCTAATCCTTTTCTCAAGTAGATGGGTACAAACCACAAAGTAAGATAGCAGAACTGCAATATTCAGTTTCCTAGTACAAATTATTCATATTCAGCTGCAAATTTAAAAGATAGGGTAAAAAATGAAATAAATATTATTTATAAAAAGAAAAACATGCAAATAAATCCACTGAGTTTCTTTCAAGTATTTGTTCTATTAAAATCGAGCTGCATAGGGAGTGTACATTCAACTCATAACAAATTTTTTAAAGAGACACTTGTTAGTGATTTAAAACAATAAAAATCAATTAAGTTTTTCATAAGTGTACTGTATCAGAATCCGCCAACTAATGACAATAAGAGCATTTGATAAGCTCAAGAGAATCAAAACGGGCAACTCCAAAGCTGGCAAGACTCTCAGTAACCTGACAGCCTGACAAACCTTGTATGAAACAATCTTCCATGGAGAAAACTCACAAGCAGCTTCATGCCACCATTTTTTCCTTTTTTTTAAGATTCTATTGTTAGTCACAGTCAAGTCATTGCCTCGATCTGGAAGGCAGCTGCACTGGGTCTCGTCCATTCTTCCTGCCCCATCTCTCCCTCTTTGCACCACCCACCTTCTTCTGGCAGGATGGCCCACCGACAGATCTACTACGCAGACAAATACTTCGACGAGCACTACGAATACCGGCATGTCATGTCACCCAGAGGACTTTCCAGACAAGTAAGTACCCAAAACCCATCTGACATCCGAAGAGGAGTGGAGGAGACCTGGTGTCCAACACAGTCTCAGGTGGGTCATTACACGAATCATGAGCCAGAACCACATATCCTTCTCTTTAGACGACCTCTTCCAAAAGATCAACAAAAATGAAGTACATCTGGGGATCATCAATTAAATCTCTTCGAATTTAATGTGCATGTGTATATAAGGTAGTCTTCAGTGAACACTTGAAAAATGTACAAATCATTCATCCATACCTGTGCATGAGCTGTATTCTTCACAGCAATAGAGCTCAGTTAAATGCAACTGCAAGTGGGTTTCTGTAAGCTGTTTAAAATTTCTTCTAGTTAACTCTTAAAGTGCCAGTTTGGCTTTACATGTTACTTTTGTTAAATAAAGTTTGTATGTTGCATTAAAAAAAAAAAAGATTCTATTGTTGCTTGTTTCCATGACCTCGGCCAGGGGAAGGCAAACTGCAGCCAGCCTGCGGGCCAGGCACCTGGTTTTGTAGGTCAAGTTTTATCAGTTCACATGGTGCCTGTGGCTGTCCTCGCACTACCGCAGCAGAGCTGAACAGTCGTTAGAACTGACCTGCGAAGCTGGAAATAGTTACTCCAACTGCCCTTTTAGGAAATAGTTTGCCAAACCATGACCCAGGCTCTAGGTCCTAGAGATCCTCATTAACAAAGATAAATTATTCTTACAGTTAAAAGAAAATTTTCTACCAGTGTTAAGTGGATGCTTACCTGGTGGTCTGAAAATAATTCCCAGAAAGCAAAAATGTAAAAACAAAAGCAGCCACCTTATGTGTTACTCAGAAAAATGAATAGAAAATTATTATTATGCCAGCTACTTATGTCTATGAAGCATTAATAACATTATAATGTTAAGATTTATAACAGCTTATGTGTATATATTATGCATATAAACATTATAAGAAGACAAAAATATATATAGTCTGAGTTTTTTTAAACATGCTTTGCAAAAATCAAACTAAAATGTAACCAGAGCTATCTCCGAAAATTCAAGTTGTTCAAAGGACATGTAATTCTGAACATGTGGTCATATTTCAGGTTCTCCCCCTATGTGCATCAGATACAGAGTATTCTACATCCATCCTTTACTGGAAGATAAAGCAAGGAAAATAATAAAACATTAACAGTTGGGAGAAATTCACTTTTGTGCTTTCCTCCTTCTCCACATACAGACACCGGGTCCCCTGGACTCAATGTCTACTCCATGTTCTTCCCAGAGGTTTTAAGTCACCAACCTCATGGAGGGGTTGGTTCCTTCCGACTTCCCAAGTTCCCCATCCATACCAAAGACCCAAGGACTGCCCAAAGCATGTAGAGGAAGATCACAACACCTATCTTAATTTAGTGCTAAACTCTCCCGTGTCATATTTTCTAACCAAGTCCATAAAGCTATGGTACTAACTGCTCCTCCACACGTGCAGTGCCCGTGTCTATTTCAAAGACCAACCACCTCAGCACCCCAAACCCACCAGGTCCCACAAAACAAACACCGCCACACCCCAGGAGTGGAGGCAATCAGTAAAGAGGATGAACTCCAATGACCAGGCCAGTAAAGGGAACTGCGGGCTGCAGGGCACAGAGAAGTTCCTCTGTGGTGAACCACAGGAGCCACTTCTCACAGCCCAGCACCGCGGTCACCGGAGAAACACTCGGCTCGCCACTTTCAGCCTCGCGAAGAATTCCGCCAGTGCCCCCGGGAGTGTCAAATACACAGAAGCCTGCCACCTCTCCCAGTGCCCCTAGCTCTCTTCCTAGGAAAGACATGCTGCCAGCAGTAACTCGGCGATCATCTATGTTCATAAAACAGTATGGTGAAAACTGAACAAAACCATTACGGAGCAGGCGAAAATGAAAGCACTTGCCAGAGTAGAAGCTAAAATATTAAAACACGGGTTTTCTCCCACAAGATCATGTTCCTGGGGCCCAGGGGCCACTGCTGTTACTGAGATGGGCATGCAGCCCTATGAATTTTACTTCTCGTTTGATCTTTAAGGGTATCACATCTCTGGTAGATTAATTTTCCTAGTAAACTGGTCTCATTTTTCACAAACGCCAAAGGAATTGTTTAATACTTGGTCTCTTTCTGAAACCATACTTCAAAGTAAGCTTCCTACCTTAATTGAAGCAATATGGAGCAAAGTCTCTCCCTTATGATTTCTTTTCACAGCCGTAAGGTTGCTACTGGGCGAAAGCCTCATGGCTGAGGGGCTGGGCAGCATCCGTCTGAGACTCGTACTGTTCAGGGCAGAAGGTGGCGTGCCTGGTGAAGAGCTGACGGACTCATCTAACACACTACTGTTTTTCCTCCTTGCTGTGTCACCAACTTTACGTTTCCTTGAAGGTGGCAAGGAAGAGCCAGGCCTCGGGATGTTTTCCGAGAGCACCGTTTGCTCCACAACATCTCCACCGGTGCTGGCAGCGCTGCTCCTACATCTCTTAGACGCGGGACTGGACAGTCTCCCGCGACACCCACGTTTTCCTTTATGACCTCCGGGCACAGGTTTCTTAGGTGTGAGATCATTCTCGCAGGGATTCTTCTCAGGAGTCACTACTTCATCCCTGCTCTCAATTTCTGGAGACTCTATATGCTCAGCCAATGGTAAAGACACTTCGGTTAAACTTCCCAAACATTCATCTTCTGCTACAGAGCCACTGGCTAGCAAGTCTATTTCACCATTTCTCTGAGGGCTGGCAATGATGGTTGGCTGGATACAGAAAGATACCAGCTTCTCCTTAGATTCCTCTTTGGAGTCAAGTTCACCATCTTTTTTGTCTGCCTCTAAATTCCATTCCTGGTTGATTTTGTTTAAAATTTTCTTTTTCTGTCTTTTTCCAGGTCTTGCAGAAGACTTTTTAGCCCTCACAGAAACATCCACTGGAGGACTTGTGGAAACATACTCATATGCTGAGGCCTGCTGAGCATTTTCATCATTTATCTTGTGAGGCTCGGTTTGCACGGAAATTTTACTTACAACATATCTGACCTTCTTACTTCGCGGACTAAACCACATTTTTATTGAATTCTTCTTGCTTTCTGCATCATGAAATAAACTTTTCCCGGATGTATCTTCTTTTAAATCTAGTAGAAAAAAGAGAAAAGAAATCTGTTATATGGACTTAATCTCTCCCATCTTGAGCTCCCAAAGAATTTTGTTTATGGTTTTCCTGAAATGTATCACACCCTTTACTTGTGTTCTTTCTCCACTCCTACACTATGAACTCCGTTAAGCACAGATATTCGGTCATTCAACAAGTATTCAAGTATTTACAGAACCCCACTTTAGTCCCTATAATGTTCTAGGATCCAGGTGTACACCAGAAAACAAAACAGGGAACTTAGGTTCCACTGGGGATGACCAGATCATACAAGTAAGGAAGCAGAGCATACAATATGCTGGTGGTTAAAAGAGCCATGGAGAAAAGATATATTAAATTACTAAATATGCAGATACGGAATAAGCAGTAGTCAAAAAATTAAGACGTTAACTGATGGTTAATTTTTTTTAACTTTTGAAAATCAATGTAATTTACAGTATCAACAAACTAAATGAGAACCATGTGATTTTCTTAATAAATAATGAAAACAAAATACAATAGCCATTCATGATCTGTAAAAAGAATAAATTATGGAAAGAAGGCAACTTCAGCCTGATGCGGAGCCATGTACAAAAATATACACAGGCAGCCCTGGCTGGTGTGGCTCAGTGGATTGAGTGCTGGCTTGTGAACCAAACGGTCACCAGTTCAATCCCCAGTCAGGGCACATGCCTGGGTTGCAGCCCAGGTCCCCAGTTGGGGACACACGAGAGGCAAACATACATCGATGTTTCTCCTTCTCTTTCTCTCTACCTTCCCCTTTCTCTAAAAATAAATAAATACTTTTTAAAAATATGCACACACGCAGTATCATGCTAATTCTGAAAGACTAAATCCACTATTTTGTTCCTATTACCTTCCTATTATCAAGAACAAGGCAAAGATGACTGCTATCACCACTCCTAATGGGACATCCCACAGTCCAGTTGCCTAGGACAAAAACCTGAGAGGCAAATTTGCCTCTACTGTCTCTCTCATATCCCTTAATGCAAAATGCAGTTCTATCAGTTCTACCTCCCAAACATATCCAAAATCTGACAGCTTCTTACACCCTCCTGGTACCCTGGTGTAACACACCGTCATCTCACCAGGTTATTACAATAGCCTCGTAAGTCACCTCTCTAATTACGTCTTTGCTTCATTCCCCAGAAGTCTATTCTTAACACTGCAGCCAGCAATCCTCTTATGGTCAGACCATGTCACTAAAACCCTCCAGCTACCAAAACCTTCCAATCTGACTGCATAAAAACTAAAATCTTAGTAGCTGAGCACACGCCCAGCAACAACCAGATCTTCCTCACCTTCCTTTTCTCCCCTCCCCTCCCCTCACTCACCATGCACAGCACTCAGCCCCCCTGCTGCTCCTCAAATACACAGCACACTTCTGCCTCTCAGGGCCTGTGCCCTGGCTGACCCTTTCCCAGAAAACTCTTCCCCAAATAACTGCATGGCTCCTTCTCACCTACTTTTGGTCATTGCTCAAATGTCACTTTTTTTGTGAGACAATCCCTTATGCCTAACGTCCCAATTAAACTTATAAATCCTCCCCTCCTACTTATTTCACTCGTACTTATGTTTTTTGTGTCTTGTCTTTCCCTTCCCATCAGAATATGAGCTCTCTAAAGGCAAATATTCACATCGGTACTCTGCCAAAGCCCCAGTGTGTATAGTGTCTGGCACGTGGGCTCAGTAAGCTTGCTGAATAAATGAGTGAGAGCTTACAATTCATGTAAAGCAAGCTGCATCTCACTGAGTCTCAATTCAGGGAAGGAAAACAAAGCTTTACACTTTAGAATGAATGACCACTCTGGCTGCTATGCAAAGGAGGAACTCTAGAAAGGAAAGGGGGAGGGGACCCAGTGACCATTACATGGCTATCATCCAAGATTAAGATCACAGTGGCTTTAGCAAGGACTGTAGCAGTAGATATGGTAAAAAGTATGAGATACATAATCTGAAGGACTATTAACTAAAGTAAGAGGCTAGGAAAGACGATAAAATGTTTAAAGATGCAATAGGGCTTATAATATGTTTATATACTTAAGGAACTAATGACAGCCAGTACACCTGCCTTGCAGAGACCAAGGAAGAAAGTGGTATAATGATGAGACTATAAAAATGGGCTATAACCAGGCCATGAAAAGTCCTGCTGGCAATATTAAAGACTCTGATACCTATGCTAAGAGCATCAGAAAACCAATAAAATGTTCTGCTTAACTCAGGTGGCAAGACTGCCTCTGTGTTTTTAAAAGATCATCACTCTTGGCTCGAGTGTAGGGAAACAGATTGGGAGAAGGCAAGAGTAGACACAAGAATAAATGTTAAGAGGCCAAAGTGGGAGTGTGAGTAGAAGATAAGAGACTAGGGGGGTGGTGATAGAGAAAGGAAAAAAAAGTAGAATTATTCTAAAAGTATTCAGGAGCTAAAATTCATAGGATTGGGTGACAAAAGAAAAGACAGGGGAGGAGGTGACAAGGATGATTCCCATGTGTCTGCCTTACACCACTGAATGCATCTAAGAGAACATCAGCACCGTGACCACAGAGACGAGCTGCGCAGGGCCCTGAGCATCCCTGCACGTCCTCACGGGGTGAACCAAGGAGGCGGGGCCCCGGCTGCCCCTCATCCAGGCCATTTCTCAGGGCTGTCTTCAGCAAGCAACTCTGACAGATGTGGTAGTATCTCCTCACTGAGGGGGTGGGGGCGGGGGGAAGGGGCAGAGCAGGCCAATTTCTACTCATTACAAAAACATTCAATTTCCCAAGCTCGCTGCATGTGAAAGAATCCATGATGGGCCCTTTGCCAATTATGATCAAAGATATACAAACCTGCTAAAAGATTTGCAAATCAAATCCAGGTATTTCAAAGAAAATATGATAAAATATTTGCAAATTTTAAATGCATATACCCTTTCACAAAGGAATTGCACCTCTAGTAATCTATCTTATAAAACATACAAAATATTCATGCACATGCCTGCCAGGGATGTGTAAGAATGTTAATCACGGCAATGTTTGTAGTAGCATGAATGAGGGAAAAAGTCAGCGTTCATCAGCTGGGATGAGTTAAGTATGGAGCATTTATATTACAAAATCTTAGCCAACCACTATATAATTAATTAATATGCAAAGAGTTTGAAGACACGTCTAAGTGTGGTAAAATCCCATTTATATTTTAAAAATTCTGTTACATTTATACTCAAGTATTTTTATAAATTCAGAAAATAAAAATGAGATGGTTAAACAATGAAAACAGTCCTTCTGAAAAAGAAAGGAATCTATGCTTTGTGGTTGAAGGAAAAGAGTAGAGGGAAATTTTTTCATGTTTTACCCTACACACTTTTTACCACTTATATCAGCAACAAAAAAAAGAATGTTCTCTCATATATTTATTACATAAATTAAACAAACGTAAACAAAACTGGTGTAAGAGAAACTAACCATGATTAGAGGGAAGGAACTTTCAGTCCCACCCCTTGACCTCCAAGAGGGGAGAGCAGTTAGAGACTGAATCAATCACCAATGGCCAATGACTTAATCAATCTCACTGATGTACAAAAGCCTCTACGAAAACCTAAAGGACTGTGCTCAGAGAGCTTCCGAGCTGGGGAACAGGTGAAGGTGCTGGGAGAGTCATGTAACCAGGGAGGGCGTGGGAGCTCCGCACCCGTTCCCACACACCTTGCCCTGTGCGCATCTCTTCCATCTGGCCCTTCCTAAATCACATCCTTTTGTAATGAGCCAGTTATGTAGTAAGTACAATGTTTTCCTGAGCTCTGTGAGTTACTCTAGCAAATTAATCAGCCTGAGAAGGTTGTGGGGTCAGGGGGAGGACAGTCTGTGGGACCGCGCTCCTAACCTGAGATCTGATGCCATCTCCAGGTAGACAGGGTCAGAACTGAGGACCCTGCAGGACGCCCAGCTGGTGTCACCGAATGGCTCGTTGCGTGTGAAAGCCCCACACCTGGTGTCCGCAGTGAAGTGGTGCTGTGGTGTGGCAGTGCGACAGTCAAGGAGACACACAGGAGAAGTGAGTTCTCCTTGCTTGCACTGTGCATTAAAATCTCTGTGTGTAGTGTGTTTTAGACCTACCAATCTTGCCCATTAACAGACGCTCAAGAAACCCCCAGCGAGGGAACCGTACAACCAGCACTGCACTTTCACTGTAACAAGTGACCTCTTCAAGTTCTTCCACTTTGTTTTTGTCTCTAAGCGCATGCATTTTGCTTTTAAAAATAGTCCTTCAAATTCTCCCCTTGCACCCCAGACAGACAGGTAAAACCAACCCAGGCCACGAGCACAGTGGTGAACTTATACTTAATATTCAGAGAACTGATGAATAAATTATTTTACATCCTTCCTTAAATCTTGACGAGGGAGGTTAGAATTCATTTTAAGGGCTAAAAAGTTATCTTGAGGGATCACTCGTCCATTCTGTCAGTTTAAAGATGAGGAAAGAAAAGTTAAACGGGAGGTGGAGGGGGAGCCTCCTAACATAGCCCAGGGCTCTCCTCTCCACAGCCACTGGGTTACCAAAAGGCCGTTTCAGGGGCAGAAGCAACACCGGGAAAGGCAGGGAAGCCACCATCACAGCCACCTTGCGGGCTGGGCGATGACTAAGCAGTAATTTCACAGGGCCTGATATTCGCTCTACAATTAACGCTGACAGTAATAATCTCCTCTAACTGGGACACTTAGGACATGTTTTCTTTGCTCTATACTTTTAAAAAAAGAAAGAAACGAAAGAAAAACAAAAAAGAAAGAAAAAGGAAACTCCCCGTATTTTGCCATGTGTAATGCATGCACACTTTTTGCCCACATTTTTGAAGGAAAAATAAGGATGTGCCTTATACATGGGTAAAACCTGAAATACCTTGTATCTGTTCCTGTGTTTTGTAATTTTATTTGTTACATAAAATCTCCTGTACTATAATATGTATCTGTTTTTGTGTTTTGTAATTATGTTACATAAAATTTCTCGTATCATAATATGTTCAAAAATAAACGCTAGCATTCCTTTATAATACAAAAACCAAGTATGAAATATAAGTAAATAAAGAACTGAATTTAAAAATTAAAACTAAAGTTTCTTCCTGAAAGTTTGGGCCAAAATCATGGGTGTGCATAATACATGGGAGCACATTATACATGGCAAAGTACGGTACCTGAATCACGTTCTGTTTTTCTCCTCAGAGGTCACTCCCTATTCAAGCTGAAAAGAACTTTGTGTGGAGCTTTTCTTACATGACAGGATCTGAAGAAAAATTTTAATGAACCAAGTTCTAAAGCTGAGTCATCGCAAGAAGAAAGCCATGGTGTCTTACTCCTAAGAACTGGCAACACCCACTGTTCAGGAAATATGCATGTCTTTCACGACCAAGGTGTTACACAGACATTTTTCTTCACGCAGAACACTGTTTTATTATTTTATCCATTCAAAGTTAATAATACACTAGAAAATTAGTAAACTAAAATCTCAAAATCTAGTCTTCTATCTATTCTTCTACCTCATGTTGCTTGGGTGTAAAAGTACTATCTTTATAAATAGATCTGCCAAGACAGTACTTTAGACAGGTTAAAAAAAGAAAAAAAAAAGTGCATTTTGAAAACAAGTAATTAGTATTTATCTCAGTAAAAATTACAAAGACTCGACCCCTGCCTCGCCAAGGAATTCGGTCACACTCCACTCCACTCCGAAGAAGCCATCCCCTACTCCTGGGAGAAAAATGGAAGAACTGCACTGGAAAGACAGTGACTGACGAACCCAGCTGAAAGCAAGAGTGTATGGAGAGGGGCAAACCCTCCCGCATCCTTTCTAACGTCCCAGCCGACCTTCCCCTGGTTCCAAAGTGCTACTAGGCCAGGGCCTTGGAAATCATAACAAACGGAATGAGGTACATCCACTCACACAGAGACTTAATGTCTAAATTCAACAAGGTCTTCCTCCACAGTGGTAAGTAGACTTCAAGCTAAGCCATTTCTGATATAATCTCAAGTCTAGAGAAAAGGTCAAAATGAAATGTTACCAGGACTATCTTTTAAGAAAGACTGCGGGTTACAAAGAGTAAAGGTTTATCCTCTGGTAGTCTGTAAAAACTTGTGTGTGTGTTTTTTTTAATTTATTTTAAATATAGATAATGACATTCAACTAAAAAGTCAAATCCTGAAATCCTTGATGCTTATAAAACTTACAAAATATAGAATTAGGCATTTAACAAAAAATCTAAGGCTTGTAAGTAGCAGCAACACATTCAATCTAAAAAGACAACAAATTTCACTCAGGTGTACATATTTCTTAACTTACAAAGCAGCTGGCAGCATACATCCATGCAATGTATAGGTATACAGTAACTTCAATAACACTAAATTTAGTCAAGAGTATTTTAATTGTGCGTATGGTCCTAAGTAAGCAAGGGCCACAACAACAAACATGCTGTGAATTCTGGACTTTACACGGCACATCTCAGCTAAGACTATAAACAGCAAAACCGCCCCCACTGTTGGAACGTAAGCCACACTATTAACAGCTACAACAGTTTTTATGGGCGAGTGCTTCTGAGCACAATAAATTACCATACTCATTTCACAAAGGAAAACACTGGTCCTTCCTCTACACAGTAAATCTCACAATGATGGCATTGAAGGGGACCGGCTCTCCGCATTTAAACATCCCCGAGTGCTCCACAAACTGTCCAGAAACAGAGGTGCGCACGCTGCCAGGGAGCTGCTTAGCCAAGTTTATTCTTAAAATTGAATAATAAACTATAGAAAAGGGAGGCAATTAGAAATGTGATTTAGCGATCATTAATCTACATCAAAGGGTTATAATGATGTACATTGTGTGTCTTTCAAATTATCCTCTATTATAGGTTTCACAACAGAAGTTGAGAGATCTCTTTGACAGACTAGCCCCTTATTAAAAAATCAAAGGAAAGTACTTTGCTACCATCTGTGCAACGTTAGCGCCTTTACTGAAGAATGATTATTTTGTAAGTTAAGAAGTATTCAGTTCTGTCTAAAAAAATAATAATAATAAAAGCAACACAGCTATTCAAATGCTCATCTTTACCTATTATAAAAAAAAGTCACAGCATATATGAAACACTATATAATTCACCACAGAAAAACCAGCATCTCTCCTCAAACCAGAAAACAAAACTGTGATTCTATGAAAGCATAATCACAATTTTTTTAATGTCAGCAACACCAACATATATTTCGCAGAACCTGACCAGCACCTGCAAGGTCTGATTTAATATGATGGAGCCAAGAGAAAATAAAAACTTAAAACTTAACTCCAATAGAAGAAAGCAGATTATGTTATAAAGAATAGGGAAAAATTACTCATAAATGGTTGTCAGGAAAATTTATGACCGTCTCTTCGCTTTAAAACACACAGAACCGAGGAAAATCTGTGCAAGTATTTAGGAGCTCATTTTAGAAAGTATTACTGTAAATCAGGCTTCTTTATCTCCTGTAGAGACCACATACTATGTCCATGACTTGACAAGTTCTTCCTAATTATCCACCTTAATTACAGTAATTATATATTTTATAGTAAATGCAAATAACAAGGTTCATTGGGAAGATAAATTGTGAACTACGGGTTTAAAAAAAAAAAACTGAAAATGTGGAAGATGTCTAACCATTCCTCTCAATTCATCTTCAACACTTGACTATTTATGTAATCGTATGATTTTGGAGCTAGACCTTAGGAATCACTTAATCTAATACCTTTATTTTATGAGGTCATTTCCAATTTCCTCATTATAAAGGAGATCAACCATTATTTGATCCAACTATTATTTCTCTCTACTCATTCACCTTATATCACTTAAGTTTTAGATGTTAATTGCTGGATAAACTAACAAAGGTACCACATAAAATATATTCAATAGGTAAAACTATATAGAAACACCCTCAAAAAACCTCAAATGCCCTTCAAGGCTAGTTTAGTTTGTTTTAAGGGACACTGGGAGAAAACGTTGATGACAACGCAATTCGCGATAAGCAGAAAAAGCTTTGCACCATGGAAATTAGACCTGGATTAAAAATTTATATTGCAGACAGAACTTACATTTCTCAAGTTCTATAAAAGTAGCAAAGGAGGATCTTACCATTATAAAATGAATTGTCAAAACCAAAACCTAAGAATCTGTTTTAAAACTGTTTTGTTTTAATTAAATTTAGTCTCTGGGGTATGAGTGAAGTCTTAGCACTGTCACTTTTTCTCCAACTCAATCCAACAAACATAATGAACACCTACACGTCTCACGAAAGCAATGTGCTAAAAGACAGGACAGAAAGCAAGACACTTACCTGTACAACTGAGGACCTTGCTTAACCAAGGTCCTCAATTTCCTCAACTACAGAATAAAGGGATTAAAGATAACCTCCCAGCTTCTGAAATTCTGATTATATTTTATCCAAACTGTGACATTCCAATTCATCTTAAACTAAGTAATGTTAAAGCCAGGACTATTCAAATCTGCTAAGGGCTAAAGTAACTACTGATCATATAATAAGGAAAACAAATACAAAATAGGCTTCACAAGATGAATCATCGTAAGTCTCTCCCCAAACTCCCTCTCTAGTCTTAGGTGAGAAAGATGGCATTCTAAAGGGCCTCTGATCCCATACAAAAACTTGTTCTAAACTCAATAATTTTTCTAAAAATCTCTTTTGATGATGAAATATTAAGGCATTTCAACACCATAATGATGATTCAAACGTCACTGACCACAGTAGAATTTCTGGAGAAGCCATCCATCTTACTCTTCTTCGCACCCCACGGCACCTACCGGGTACCCCAGTCTGCCATAATCTACTACTCATCAACAACTACTCTGCTTCCCTTCTTTCAGCACTATCAATGTCACGTGACTTGTTATGGGTTAAACTATGTCCTTCCTAAAATTCATGTATAGGAGTCCCACCCACAGCACCTCAGGATGTGACCTTATTTGGACACAGGGTCATTACAGATGTAATCAGTGAAATCAGCAGGGTGGGATTCTGATGCAGTATGAATGGTGTCCTTTTTAAAAGCGGAAATCTGACCCAAACTCGAGACAGGGAGAGTGCCAGGGGAACGGGACTGCCACCATCTACAAGGCAGGGCCACCATCTACAAGGCAGGGCCACCATCTACAAGGCAGGGCCACCATCTACAAGGCAGGGCAAGAGGCCTGAACACACCCAGCCCTCACAGACCCTGGAGGAACCAACCTCACCAGTGTCTTGACTGTGGACTTCTAGCCTGCAGAACTGTGAGATAAGACATTTTTGTTGTTTCAGCCACCCAGTCTACTGTGTGCTCCTTTGCTCCTTTGCTATGGCAGCCCTAGCAAGCTAATATCACTATATTAGCACTAATAATCACTACACAGCCAACTGGAGAAGAATCAAATCCAAACATCCTGAGAGGACACAAATCTCACAGGAGCACCCCAAATTCCAACGCTTGGCCGACATGCCAACAGACCGCACATCATCTCTAAGGATCTCATGAAAACCACTTGCACGGAGACGTGAGCATCTTTCATATCGTACAATTAACTCAAGAGGCTCACTGATCCTCCCCCTCCACCCCCATCACTGCCAAAGATGCAGGGACTCTTGATTAAGAACGGGAGCTCTAATCAATGTGACGGGGAGGGGGTGGGGACCAGATCGCATGCTAATCTCTTTCATTAGGAAATAAACACTATGAGCACTGTCTCTGAGTAAGAAGGAAAAGAACATGGATGAACTTAATAAAATTTTTCCTCATTGCGCTCTAATAAGATTTACAAAACAGTATTTTTTGAAAAAGGTAAGTACTTTTAAAAATGTGTATGTGTATAATTCCATCTGAAAACCAGTAAAACTTTTAGCACTACAGCAATTTTATCATAACAGAATGGAGTCTAATATAATAATTAGATAACGATGAAGAAAACTTTTTGTAGATAATTATGATTTTAATTCTTCTTAAAAATATGGACCTGGTCAATAAGACAAAGTGTTTGACTTATCTCTTTATTTTCTCCAATCATTTAATCCTTTAATACTTGATACCACATTGGAAAACTAAGATCAAAAGATTTTAAAACAGAAGTCCAGCCCTTTTATATGATCAGTATCAATCTTTAGTGGCTTCCTGCCAGTCAAGAAAAGGTTCTCCTACATAGAAACACAAGCTCAATTGACGTGATCTGGTCAATAAAAGGACAATTCCAAAATCTAATTATGAAGCTTCAAAACACTTTATGTTCCACAGCTAATTAGTTCTCAGCAGAAAGCACAATAGGAAGATACACAGTTAATACGCAGTCTAAGAACAATCTGGAAAACATTAACCCCCATTTAAACAAAAAAAAGGATAAATATTAGATTTTTGCTCTTTCAAAATGTGCTCCATGAAAGAAAGTTGTATTCTGTCTTGTAAAAGTGCATTTAAGTGAGTTCAAGGACAAAATCACTAAATTAAGGACAAATCATTATTCTCTATGTACATTACACAGAAGTTGTCGAGACTGAAGAGGCAGGCAGGGAAGGTGGTGAGAAAGTCTCTGGACTATCAGAGGAAACGTGGGCTCTGTGTCCCCTGCTTCTGGCACTAACTACACGCGACTTTAGCAAGATCATTTAACCTCTGAACCTTGGTTTCTCGTCTATGAAAATGGGAATCAGACTTAATTGTATCTAAGGTATGTGTCACTCAAAATAATTCCAAACACTATAAATCTGAAAAACTGAAATATGCATTCAGAATTCCTGACACCTCTTTAACACATTTTACATGATCAATACGAATTCATCAGTTACTTAACTAAGAGAGACAGCTGAAATTTCTCACCTGAAAGCTCATTCTCATGTAGCAAATTGCGAAGCTTACTGCAAAGCTGGATCATGTTGTCCAGTTGTCTATTTATCTTCACATCCTGTATCCAAGCTGGGGTACCACACACTGGACATGTGGTTCCGATGCAGTCACTTACACAGTTACTTAAAAAGGATTAAAAATACACAGGTGTAATTACCAACGCAATCAGCAGAATCTAAATTCCAAAAAATAAATACAAGCAGTGTTTGAAGCAGAAGTAAATGAAGAAAAGGTTGTTCTAACAATGGGCAATTACAAATATTTTTTAACAGTGTTTTTTAGAGACACACACAAAATCTGAAGTTGCTCAGGTTATTTGCAATGAAGAGACTATGCACCTAGACATTATTAGTCTGTGTAACTTTTTCCTGCAAATAAATCTAAAACTTCTAAAGGGCACAGAAGAAGACATAAAAAACATATTTAAAACTTAATATATGACAGCCATGCATCTCAACCTCCCTATCCTTAACACTGTGCTTCATGAAATACCTACAATTACCGCAGGGAAAGGTATTTTTTTGTTTTGTTTTTGGACAAGTGTCTAAAAGCTTAGTAGTTTTTGAGAAAAGATCTTTGGTTCTTTCAAGTACTTGTATAACTGTAGATTCAATTAAATTTCCTTGGATTATCTACCCAGGAGTTATAGTCTCATAATTAGAAGAGTTTTCCTAACTATGCAGGTTAAAACCCTTTGCAAATCTGATGAAGACATACACAAGCTCTTGTTAAAAAAGGGGGAGGGGGGAGGTCACCGCCTCCTCTGAAGCCTATCTGTGAATTCTAAAATAAGAAACCTCTAGATCCACTTCTTCCTCAGCCTCACCAGACAGGTTCTCGCGGGACTGCCGAATACAATGGTCATAAAAGCCTCATTTCCCCCAAACACTCTATTCCTTTTCTTGTGTCCTACTCATTTAGTGCAGAGGATTCTTACAATATGAGCTCCCTTTAGAAACAGCTTACGGCATTTCTAATCTTTGTATGCCTAGAGCCTAGCATGATTTCTGAATCAAAGTAACTCAACAACATTTGTCAAATGAACCTATAAACTATACTGGTGCTGGAAGAGGCCGTCCAGATCAATGGATACAATACATGTAAATACAAATTCCTTCCTTTAAAGGAACTTCTTTGAGTTTGTTTGCTTCCAGTTAAGAACTCTTCGCCTGGAACCTGAACGTATAAAGTATGTGAACTGATTCCTCAGAAGATTTAAGTCACATGTTGTGCAGTATTTAATTATTTGAGAAACACTATTGAAAAATAGTCAAATCTCCTGGCTGGCATAGCTCAGTGAACTGAGCGCGGGCTGGGAACCAAAGTGCCCCAGGTTCGATTCCCAGCCAGGGTACATGCCTGGGTTGCAGGCCATGACCCCCAGCAACCGCACATTGATGTTTCTCTCTATCTCTATCTCTATCTCTATCTCCCTCCCTTCCCTCTCTAAAAATAAGTAAATAAAATCTTTAAAAAAAAAAAAGAAAGAAAAATAGTCAAATCTACTCATCGAAAACCATTACCACCCTGGCCAGGTAGGTCAGTTGGTTGGAGATAAACCTGATAAACCAAAAATGCAGATTCGATCCCTGCTCAGGGCACATGCAAGAATCAACCAATGGCACCAGCCATTGTAGTTCGGCTGGTTGGGCGTCATCCCAAAAACCAAAAGGTCGCAAGTTTGATTCCTGTTTGGGGCACATGCCTGGATAGTGAGTTCAGTCCCCAATCAGGGTGTGTGCAGAAGGTAACCCAATCAATGTCTCTCTGTCTCCCATCAGTGTTTCTCTTGCTCTTCCTCCCTCCCTACCCCTCTCTCTAAAATAAAACAGGAAGGAAAAAAATTAACTGATAAATGCATCTAAATGGAACAACAAAATCGATGTCTCTCTCCCTCCCTCTAAAAAACAATCAATAATTAAAAATAAAAAAGTTATCTCATTTCCAGATGAAGAAAATGAGACCCAGTTAAAGATACCCAGCACCACACCAGTACCCAGACTTATCTTGTCTATTTCATCTATTCTACAATATAATGTCCTTCTCATAACGGTTCTCAAATTTCTTATACACATTAACCCAGCATTCTGGGGAAATGTGACATTTCTCAGTAAATCTGTGTCACTGGGTGAGCCAGTATTTCCCAAATGACCAAGGTACGATGTCATAAAATCATGCTTGGATAAAAAATCACTCCAAGTACAGATTAAACCAATGGAATTTAAAAGAATAAGAAACCCACTGATGTGGTTTCAGATTCTGCACTGTTACAAATTTAAGAAACTCTCACTTGCCAAGAAGTGATAGGAGTACCCAAGGAGAATATTCAAATTATCTCAGTATACTTTTTCCAAAAACAGATATATGTAAGATCAGATTTTCTTCACATTTCAGTCAAAACTAGATATACAACAGACTAAACACATAAGCAGATATGAGAATCTACAAAAATGTAAAATAGTGGCATTCCTCTCACTATTTTTTCTTTGGTTTGTTTTGTAAAAGTTATTTTTACTTAAAAAGCGTTATTTGTGTTAGCATGCAATGGACTTATTATTGTTGTTTTTAAATGAATGATTTAGTATTTTTAAAACCTCCATTCTATATGGTAAACACACACACACACACACACACACACAAAAGCTCTTTGGGGTCCTTGATTTTTAAGAGTATAAAGTGGTCTGAGACCAAAATGTTTGAATCCCCCCATTATGCCTTAAGTAACTTATTTCTTAAAGTGAGTAAGTATGTGTACTACTTTTATAAGGAGTTGGCATGAAGTCCCTCGAACCTACACAACACTTTCAATGATATAAAAAAGTTGAGCCTCTCCGACCTTCCCCTACTTGTATGTTCCAGCTGGACTGGGGTATATCAAAACAATCTTTTAAACTGCAGGGTATTTATGACACTGCTCACCAGTGTTATACAACTCCAAATCTGCGAAGAATACAACAGCTACCTAATTCTTAGCATCAAAGAATCAAAATAAACCAAAACTGTACTGAATTGTTTCTTTCCTACCTTTATGTCATCTACAGATGACCATTTTCTCTTTTAAGATGTTCTCCTGCCTCTCTTAACCTTTCACTGGCTGTTTTAAGTCTCAGACCCCTTTGGAATCCAGCTAAACGTTACAGATCTCTCTCCACCTCCCTCACTAACACACACACTTTACATATAATTTCATAACAGTCTGTTATGTTCCAGCAGTTTTGTCACTAATCTAATATTAGGCACAGTGAGCGCATCAGCTGAAACGATGAAATCTGCTTGCTACAGCGTGGAAACAGGGAGCAGGTATCATTTCATAAGGGGAGGCCTTTTGGAAAACATGACATTGTAACCGATGAAGTTGGCCTCCCACAAATTTAACAAAAGTACATTCCAGGTAAAAAAAAATAGCACGTGCAAAAGTCCTGGGGCAGGAATGAGTTTGCTGTTGCATGAACTGAAAGGACACGGCTGGAACAGGTGAGCCACAGGGAAGCGCAGTCCAAGAGGCAGGCAGAAACTAGGTCTCGTTCAGGGTCTTGTGGACCTTAGAGCGGAGTTTGGATTTCATTCTAATCACAATAGGTAGCGGCTGAAAGGCCTTAAGGAGGGCAATGGTATGGATGTGATTTACATTTTTAAAAGACCACTGACAAGTATGACGAAAGTGGGGAAGGGAACCAGTTATGAACTTATAACAGTAGCCTGTGGAGAGATAATATGATGATGGCTTGGACCAACGTATAAACAGTAGTAAACAGAGAGAGAGAAGTGAGAAATTCAAGATTTTGGGGTGCAACTGACAGAACGTGCAGTTGTGGGCTACGAGAGAACACAGCAATCGGACATGACTCATGGCTTCCGTCTTGAGCAACTCTGCACCAGCAGGGCACTCACTGAGGCAGGGACGGCTTACAGGGATGATCAACTGGTCTGCTCTGAATGTATCAAATCTGAAATCCCTTTCATCATCCAAATGGAGGTACCAGGTAGGTGATAGGTACTGTTCCCTACCTCTTCCTCCTGCCAGAGATTCCCCATATAACAGAACTGTTTCTACAAACAAAATTGGGACCCCAAGCATAGCTGCCTCCCACACCACCCCCAGCCCACTTAAGTCACACAGGCAATTGTTTTCCTGTGTGCTTAAACTTCACACTGCAGTTTGCTCATGCCAGAGAATTTCAGTCATAACCTGAACTAATTAAAAGACTGATTGAAAGGAGGTTATATTAACTCTGCTCAAAGACAATTAAACTAAGACATTCAGCCCTTAAATTGACTTCTCCTGAATAAGAAACAGGATGAAATGAAAATCTAATGTTCTAGTCTATTAGCCACAGATACTACTATTCATACTACTACATGGATATAATTTCACAACAACTGTTGTGGCTTTGACTGTATCCCCCAAAACATTTTACTTCTAGCACCTATGAGTGTGATCTCATTTGAAAACTGGGTCTTTGCAGACAGTCATGTTAAAATGCGATCAGCAGGGTGAGATGTAACTGGTATACTTACAAAGAGGGGGAACGGAGAAACGAAGACCAACATGCACGCAAGGGAGAACAAAGGCTAAGACCACATACAGTGATGTATCCATAAGCCAAGGAATGCCAGACATTGCCAGAAGCCAGCTTCTGCACCAGAGTGCAGGAAAGACACATGGAACAAAGTCTCCCTCACAGCCCTCAGAAGAATAAACCCTGCTGACACCTTGCTCTCAGATTTCTAGCCTCCAGGAAGGAGAGACAATAAATTTCTGTTGCTCTAAGCCACCCACTTTTTGATGTCTTGTTATGGGAGCCCTAGGAAACTAATACAGTAACTATAATTTGGAAAGTCTACATTCAAAACTAACTGGGAGAAAAAAAAGGAGACATATCTGAATTATATAATAGATACTGATTTTTCCCCAGTTTAGCAAAGTTGCTTATTAAACTTTATAACTTTGATCAACTCATCCTTTTTAAGCTTTGATTTTCTTATTTGTAAATTAAGACCGTTATAAGGGTCAAAATGAGATAATATATAGTAAGTTACTTTGCAGTCTAAGACAGTTACACAAATATAAGAAATATTACTATCACTATGATTACATGATTGTTACTAGTAAAACAAACATTGTTGCTACATATATATCAATATAATATATATTAAGCCATAACTACTCACCTACAGAAGATGTGCTCACATCCTCCTAAACACACAGGCTCTCTCAGAATATTATTGCTGTTTGAAGAAAGGAAAACAGCCAAGACTTAGTCACCGACAGATGAACATTTATACCCAACATTTCCTAAACCCAAAGCCTCATACTACCATATTTCTTTCTTTTCTCAAAGCCAAAGATATTAAGGATATATCCATCCTGGTTAAATATTGTATCATAACATACCAGCTGAATTCAAATACCAACTACCAAATTCTATACAAACTGTAACACTTTTTATAATATTATACAGGGAAGTCATAGAAAGCAGTAGCTTTATTCAACCATCTCAAACTTCTTACAATAGGCAAAACCAACCACAGGCTGCTTCTTACTAGGATACATCTCCACCTAATGATTCAAAATGTGAATCCTACATCTCCAAACGAGACCCACAGCTGAATGAGACCATATAGTGTATCTTTGAGACCATATAATGTATCTTCCAAGTGACAGCATTTCTGAGAGTGAAGAGGAGTGACAACTGGACAGGAAGCTGGAGCAGGTCTAATCAGGCCTGTCCCAGGAAAATCAGGACATCTGATCACCTTGTAAGAATTCAATGTTCCCACAACAAAACATTGGTTCTGGCTATTGTTAAGTAGCCCCTACTTTTATAGGCACCTTGTCAAAAATACTGCCATTCTTTCAGTTCACAGGAAGTCAACTGTTTTGTTTTTAAGCAAGAGCAAACAGGAATCATCAGTCTGACAATCACTCTGCAGACTGAATGAGACCCGTAGCGTTGTTGGGAAGTGAGACAGAAACACAATTATTCCCAACGCTGTCCACTGAAAGGCCTGGATATAATTGATAATCCTAAGAAGGTAATGGTACTTACTAATGAACACACACCAAGTCATTATATTCAGAGGGCATAATGCAGCAAGAGCAAACAGAAGATTTTAAAGGCTGAACAGGTTTTTTTGTACTTGGTTTATTACACTAATCCTAGGATCTTTAGGTATTTACATCATTATTATTCACTTACTTCTTTGTACATACCACATTGGTACAGACACCAGCCCACAGTGTCTGCGTCATTACGGATGAAATGAGACATTCACACAGAAAAGGGACAGTATGGCTTTTCTCTCAAGGGGAGCAAGCCAAGACAGGCCTTTATTTCTCTTCTCTGCACATGACTTGATGGTTCTCATTTACTGTGCACAGGTTGCTTTAGGTGGTTACCTTTTACGGAAAGCAAAGGAGCTAATGCTGCTAATCACATCACATAAGAGGGGTATTTGGAAATGAAAAGGCTAAAGTGGTTGAACTAGTTATACTCATCTTTGGAAGGTTTAGCACAGACTTTAAGAAACTTTGCAGTAAATGTCCTCAATTCAGGGTGAGGGAGTTTTTTAGTACGAGCAAGACCCAAAGTGGCCTAGGCACATTGCAGGCCTGATTACCCACGGGAGAACCTATTCATGGGTGTGGGTCCTGCGCATCTCCAAGTGGGAGCTGGGCCCACACCACCTAGAACGGTCTCCTACACCACATATCAATAAATACAATTGTAACATTTCTTATGAGATCAAATGTATCACACTGCTCATTTTAACAGACTGAAACTTGAAAGTGAAATTTGGCTTTCAGAAAGAGTGCTAAAAACAGAGTATGCAGCCCTGGACGGCGTGGCTCAGTCAGTTGGAGTGTTGTACCATAAACAAAAAGGTTGTAGGTTCGATTCCCAGTCAGGGCACATACAGAGGTTGCAGGTTCGGTCCCTGGTCAGGGCATGTAAAAGAAAGCAACCAATAGATGTTTCTCTCTCACACTGATGTTTCTTTCTCTTTCAAAAAAAAAAAAAAACAAAAAACAACAATGAAAAAATGTTATGGGGTAAGAATAAAAAAATTTAAAAAACAAAACAACAGAGTTTGTACCTACAATGTTACTCTCAAGCTACCAAATATGGTACTTACTGACATTATAAAACCCGTTACTTTTTAATAACTCACAATATTTGATTTTTCTATCATGCTACATGGAATATAGTGGTAATGACTTGTGAGGTGCCAGCCAATTTTGTAATTCTGGCAATTAAGATGATTTCTGGTACGATTGTTAGCATAGGTAATTAGATAATTATTAATAAGGGAGAGAGCAAAGGGAATCAGATATTAAACTTAATAAACTGGGAAGCTGAATCAGATATTAAGACAGCATTCCATTAAGCTTACTTGGATGCTATTGCATTTAGAAACTCGTTCACACACTCCAGGGGACTGCTAGGACAAGGGGATTTAATCAAGAAGGGAATTTAAGCCACAGAGCAGTCAGGAAATCTCCCCAAGGGCGTTGGGGCCTGGCAAGCTGCTACTGTAGGGAGAAGGAGGGGAAAGTCCTCCGCTGGCTGGCACATGCGCAGTAGAAACTAGATGACGTAACAGAAAGTGACAGGTGTGACAGCAGTCAAGATGGCGCGTGGGGAGGTGTTTTTACTTTTGGACCTGGCAGTAAAAATCAAAATGGCAACACAAAGGGGCGGGGCCTAGCCTGGGCAGAAGTAGAAAAGTAACCAGATTGGACAGAGGGCGCGGGACCCAGGAATAATCCGGAAGTTGGGTTGAATAGTCTGAATGGCACCGTAATCACTACCGAGACCAAGAAAAGACAAGGATTAAAGAAAGCTTCGGGGCAGTTGCTGCTAGAGCCTGCCCGACCTCTGCGTCCCCAAGAGCGTCTTACTTCCCTCAACCCCAATAAAATCGTGCCACCACCTTTACATTTTTCCATGCCTGTGTCGTTTGAAATTCCTTTCTCTTGGGGCAAAAAAGAACTCATTTTCACCGGTAACACAATGTGCATGCTGCTTCTGTAATTTTTGTTCACTTTGACCTAAAAAACCTAATCCATCTCCCAATCACGTGTGTTGAACTCTACTTCATTACAAGCTCTGCCTCTGCGACCTCACATCCCCCCAAGAGAGTATCCTCTAGCTCTTTGATTCCATCACCCTGAACGAACCCCCACCTTCAGGTTGCCCATTCAGTTCTTTAGCCTCTTGAAGTCAACAGCCAGCCTAGACCACAGAGTAAACTACAGGATCGGCCAAATGGTCTGTATGTTTTTTCCATAAAATAAAAGACACATTTTTCATTTTCACCAATAACTATTGATTTGGGTATTTTGAGTATGTTGGCTATCTCCCACGTGGTATAACACTGACTGTTCTCAACTAATGTATCAAGCTGATCACCCTCCAGTTCAGCTGGTCTACCCCTCTGTGAAGCATCATGCAGAGAGACTGTCCAGCAAGAAATCTCCAGCAGGAAACATCTCAAACCACTTTTGACTGGTTCAATCACAGCACCCTCTCCATACACTGCACATACCTTTTCTTACATTTCAGTTGCATTTTTACCTTTCTTGAAATACTAAAGCACAGAATGCTCAAAATGTTGCATATTTTCTTCCATCTTCAATGTTTTTAAAATGGCTACACAAAAATTCACCAAATTCTTTTTTAAAATGCACACTGATATGACAGCTGTCACAAAACACTCTAACAAAGTCATTTCAAATGAAGTTAAAGACAACTAAGTGCTACTAGAGCCATCTTACCAAAAACACTAAATGAACTTTTTGGCCAACCCAATACTCCAGGGGCATCTTTACCACTACCCCACTTCCTTGAACACTCGGATATGCAAATCTGTGATGCTACACAGGCCACACAGGCCCCACAGTCCACTCCCTCCTCACGGACTCTCGGGCTATGTATGACTAATAATCAGAAACAGACAGAATGAAGCAAACATATCTCCATAAATTTATGTGGTAGCTTCTTTACCTTTGTACCTCTATCAAAGTGATGTATTAGATCTTCTGTGAGTAAACAAACAAATGGATAGCTATTCAAAAAAAATCGCCATGCTCCTAAATCTGTTAACCTAACTGGTGCCAAATGGTATGAGCTTTTCACCACCTAGACTCATTTCTACCTCTTCACCCATAATTTCACCCCTTCTTCCAGGTATAGATGAAAAAGATCTCCTTTAGTCATTTTCCTTCTTAAAATGAGCTGTTCTATTTGTCCCTAGAGCCCATAATTTCTCTGGCTCCTCAAGTATTCTATTCCCATTATAGTCACTTTTCCCATCTGCACCTAAACATGCACAGATAATCTCTCCATCAACCTAAAAAAAAACTTTTTTTGATCATGCTTCCCACTCTACCTTCTGCCCCAGCTCTCTGCTTCCTTGAACAGATAATTCTTTAAAAGGGGCCCTTACGGGCTAAGTTCCTCTCCTTACCTTGCTAGCCCTAACTGCCCACTGCTGAAACCACTCTCCAAAGCATTTCTGATCCTCATTCTCCTTCATCTCTGTGAAAAAACATTTACATCCCATTCTTTCCTGAAACCTTTCCTTCCACTGAGTTTTAATTTTCTTATTTATCTGCCTATTTTAGCACTTCTCAAACTACTTCTTTTCCTATCTGTCAATGTCAGCCTACCCCCAGGATGCAGTCCACAGCATTTTGGCTTTCTCTGACATTTGACTCAGCACATTAATTCTTCTGTTTCTAAACTTAAATTTCCTTCCTACGATGACTGTGGACCACTAATCTATATAGCTTATACCCTCCACCCTAACAATAAAATGCTACAGTGTAATTAGCAATAAATCTGAATGTCTGAAAAACTGATCAGTTGCACCTATTATTCTAGAGTACAATGAACCTCAACATATTTTTTTGTTGCTGTTAAAAGGTGGGAAAAGACATTGGGAGAATGACTGAAAAGTACTTGCCTGTGTATTGGGGGAAGGAGCAGGGAGAAGTGTTATAGCCAACGCTGGAGAGGATAGAGCCATCTTCAAAGGAATGTTGATGAAAGAGCTTGAGGGGAACCAGTTTTGCCACCCTGAAATATGCCTCTTGGGATATTGATTTTAAGCTGGTTATTAAGAAACAAAAGACTCAGTACCTCTGACCCTCCTCCTCACCTGCCTAAAGGAATTCAGATAGAAAAACCTGCTTCAAGAAAGGAAGCATCACCTTAGCATCATAATATAAATTAAATGTGGCAGACAGAGTGAACTCTAGCAGAGCCTCTTTTATTTAACTTCCTCCTGTTTCCCATTTTTTTCTGGGTGGCCGGGAAGAATTTGTTTACATGTTTGCTCTTTCTCATTTGCCTGTGAATTGCCTACTTCCCCTTGGAAGTCCCAGGATAGTCTGTATTTAATCTGCCTGATCCCCATTTTTTTTTTTCAGTCTCAAAGCAGACTGCAGTCCTCCATACAAGATTATCTTGACTTTCGTTTTTTCTGAGCTTCCTCAACACACTGTTACCTACCTAGCATGGTGTGCTACGTGAACAGCAGGATTTCAATAAAGTGGAAGAACCAAATGGAAGACTATACACAAAAATGCATATATGGGGTGGGCAAAAGTAGGTTGACAGTTGTTCATAAGGAAAAGGACATGCAAGTTATCCTTACAACAGCTTTATTGACTCAAAAGAATTTCACTCGCGACTGTAAACCTACTTTTGCCCATCCTTGTATATTAACAATTCTATTTGATCCTTCACCTGTTTTTTGCTTGATATACATATATATTAGAAAGAAAGAAATCCAGAAAAATAAGAAAAGGCATTTGCATGGTAACAGGATTTCTGGGCCTTGAAAATTCCCATCTGCGGTCATACCTCTGTTACTTTACATGTAGTTGGTTTGGAAAGATAGTGAAGTGAGAGGATTACAACTTAGGGATGAACTAATAGTCAAAATAAACAATTTTTTTTCAAAGGTCCTATTAGATATAAAATTTTCTTTGCAAAGAAAAACAGGAAAGTCAATTCAGTTGCAATTACAAGGCAGACTCATTTCTTAACTGAATGGTTCCCCAAGCTTCCATAAAACATCAACTGCTATTTAATACTGGGCCAGATAGCTACCACAGTGCTCTTATATTTTAGAAAATCTCCAAGGTATTTTTAATGTGGAACAACATATTTAACACCAAAATGAACAGGTTCTCCAAGCCACTTAAACAATTTTCTGTTTATGTTTACAAGAATAAACACCATTATTAACAGGAAAGGTGCACTGATAATGACATGGAAGCATCCTATTCTGTACAGTTACAATATGCCACATTCAAGCAAATCACATGGAGAAAATAAGGAAACACGCCTAATTGTTCAACGTCAATAACTACTAAATAAATCAATGTGTTGAATATCCCAAAAGTCAAAGAGACAATAGAATTCTCTCTGTTAATGACTAATTGTAACAGGATCTACCACATGAGACAGATACATAAGTTAGAGAATATTATGTATACCCAAGCTCAAATAGTTTTGGTTACTCTGTTTTCTATTCCCTTTTCTTCCAAGCAAAACAGTACATTAAGTAACTGTTGGACTTCACCCACAGCACCTAATGTCCAAATGTCGAGCTTCAAAGCTCAGACCTAGGTGTCTGTCTTTACACTCTCTTCCCTGCCCACTTCCAAAAGAATGCCTTCAATTACCATCTATATGCAGATAGGGCATCAATCAAAGAATCCAAAGATAAAGTAAATAAATCCCACAATTTGAAGGGCTATGTGATACTGAACACCAATGATGTGTGCCCTTTATGTATGTTAAACGTCAATAAAAAATTTTAAACAGCATTCAGTGGACCTAATAATTCTGGAATCTGTGAACTGGAGGGAGCCTCAAAAATCAATTCACCCACTCTCCTCATTTCATAGATAAGGACACTAAGTCTCAGGAAGGCTACACGAAATGCTCTCCTTGGAAGAAGCAACAGGCATACCTCCGAGATGCTGCAGGTTAGGCTCCAGACCACCTCAATAAACAGTATCACAACAAAGCGAGTCATGATCTTTCGCTGATGTTGTGGGGATGGGGGGGGGGGGGGGTCTTGTCTTGCCTTCAGTTTGTAAAATAAATGCAACATCTGTGAAGTGAAGTTGTGCCTGCATCTGACCCAACTGAATAGTCCGTTAGGCTACTAATCACTCTGTGATTTGACCCTGCCTTAATTCTCTTCCCATATGACTCACTTCACTTTTATTCTACAATACTTTTTAGCATATTATTTGCTAATAATCCCCCACTCGACTCCGTTTATAAAAATCTACCCAAGAACCAATTCAAAAGCCCAGGAAGCTTTCCTCCACTGTCTCTATCCAAGTACTCTTCTCGGCATCCCCTTGGCCTCCATCCCAACTTACCCTAAACTGTGTGAACATCTTGCCCCTTGGTATTATTAAGCATATGCTCCTGAAGAGTAGAAAATGTCTCACCTCATTAATACTGTGCTTCAGTGATTGCTTCTTGCCCTAATAAATAACCAGTGCCAGAGCAAACCCAAAGGAGTAATCACCTCATTTAAGGATGAGGAGCCTACAGAAATGCCTCCCGACAATGGGAACTCCTGAAAAGGCAGAAGCTGACCGCTGGAGGCAGGAAATCTATCCCTTATTTTACACATTCCTAGAGCACTTAGAACCTACTAGGCATTATTCTAAGTCCCTCATAGATATTGAGGCATTTAATTCCCACAACCACCTTATGCAGTACCAACTACTAATTCATTTTAGAGATGATGAAAAAGAAGCAAAGAACTAATTTGACATCACTAAGGATTTGAAGCCAAGGTCCAAAACCCATGCTCTTAACAACTAAGCTGTGCTGCCTCAAAACCTGATTGCCTAGTAAATGACAAGAGATAATTCAGAAAAATAAAATCATGTATCCTGAAAATTGTAAGATTACTTTTTGACTTTTTACTAAAAGTTGATTTAAAAGGTGCTGGAACTCCAAGTTAAAATTATCGTAAGTGCCAACCCATCCCACCTATAAATGTCAAGGCACCTATTTTAATTCATAAAACAGTATCATATGACACCTGAGCTTTTGCACCGCAGCTCCTATCATCATCTCCTGCTTCCTTTAAGAACATATTACTCCGCTTTCTGCCGGCCTCTCAAATGATACAGACTTCCTGTCTCATTTTTCCAAATCTCTAGCTTCTTCTGTCTGGTTGTGAGGCTTGGACTTAACACAAATGTCATATCTGAACAATTTAATCAGCTTCACCTTGGAATCATACTTATACTAAAGGTCAAGAAAGAAAGCCCTGTAATGTAGCCAATCTACCCTCACCAGCGAATGATACTTGCTGCAAGCTGAATGTGAGGGTAATGGAGTAATCACTAGCCCACAGGCAGAGCTTTGAAACTCTGTAAAAGGACACACTGACATGCAATTTTTAATGATTGCTGGGTAGCAAAAGCAAAATGCAGACCATCTTGAGTTGCTCCTTTTGAGTAAGTGATGTCATGCAGCTACTAGGCAAAGGCATAGGTGAAAAGAATGTGTTTTCCCCTACGGGTAAGAAGCAACCCTGATCAGGCTTTATTCCCTAGAGGCAGTGCCAAGCATGCAGAGATACCAAGGGAGGAACACAAAATCATTTCTTAATATCAAACCCCAAAACTATTTTTAAACTTATCTGTTAAAACAGAGTTTGACAAAATATTGCTTAAGTGACAAATCAAGCCAGTATGCTGTTTTCATACAGCCCTTGAGCTAAAAATGTTTTATGTTTTTTATGTTCTTTAGAGTTGTAAAAAACAAAAGAATGAGAGACTGTTGCCAGCAAAACCTAACATATCTACTATATGACCCTTTACAGAAAAAGTTTGAAGAGCCCCATGTTAAAATATGCATTCAAAGAAACTGTTGAGATTTAGTCAATCCATCAGTGGTTCACATACTAACTTTTTTTTTTTTTTAAATCACTGGAGTTCAGCATCATTCTCCAATCAAGGGATGAGTTGTACTGAAAGTCCAGACCGAGCTACTGATGTCTACTTTCAGTCCTGTGGTTCTTATTGTCTACTCACTCCTGTTGAAAACTGGAAAAATATTTGGTAGGGGATAAAAAGTGAAACTGGCTTTATTAGATTTCAGGACAACCTATAGATTATTCATATAAATCATCTCTCTCGTTCCCCCAAACCAGTCGGCAAGCAGACTATGCTTTAAGACACCTATTACTTATCACTTATTCTCTGACCACCACCGCACTTAACACTTTACATGTGTAATTTCATTTAGGTGCTTCCCTCTCATAGAACTGTACCTTAATAAAGGTTGGGGTTATTTTCCCACTTTGTTCACTAATGAATACCAAATGCCTGGAACATGCCTGGCCCTTTGTAGGTGCTCAGTAACTTTTTAAAAACTTATTATTAATGAGCTCTACCATCACTCAGATGGGAAACTGAGGCACAGAGAGGCTGAATGACTCGGGCCTTTCAACAGTGTCAAAACTGGAACTTGAAAGCAGGCAGCCTGACTGTACAGTCCAAGTGAAGCACCATGCCACTGCCCTAGTGCCATTTCTGTCCATACAGAAATGTCCCGTCTGAATGTCCAGCTTCTCTTAAACCGACGATTCAGGTATGACTAAAATTGCTCCTTTTAGAGCAACCAGCAGAGGCCAGCTCTGAACTTCTTATTCTCAGATGGATAACCCCTGTGCGGGGGGAAACCACATACAACTCAGAAGGTCTGCATACCCTCACTGCAGCAGAAGTGCCACTTTTTCAAGGAGTGCAACCATGTCATGCTTGTCACAGGTCTTAAAGTTTTTGTAAAACAAAATATAAGTGCAAAACTCAGTGACAATTAAGTGCATTTCATGTTTAAACAAAAAGCTGCTATGTTATTTATATTTTATGTACAACTAAGTTCTGCAAGTTGGAAGTCAGAGGCAAAAAATAATAATAATAAAATCTGAAAAGGAAATATGGTCAGGACAGCTACAAAGACAGAAAACCTGCCACAGCGACACTGATGCCGAAAATCTGGGCTGTGCACACAGCAGGTGCTCAATAAATGCTTTTGGAAGAAATGAAAAGTGAAACAAGCCCTTCTTGGGTTTTATAAGCCTTCCTGGCTCTTACACCAGGAAGACCTACTGGGAAAGGAGAAACAAGGAGTATCAGTCATGAAAATGATGTCTTCAGATGGAATGAAAACCTTGGACTAAGAGGACTCACATGGTGTAACAGCATGAAGGAAAATAAAAAGCACAAAAGGATAGTAAGTAGCATCTCTAAGAGCTGGAACCCCAAGCCAGTCTTTTGACCAAGTCAAGGAAATTTGAAATTGAATGAGAAATAAAATGTCAGTATTCGCCACAGGGCCATCTTCAACCTACCTTCAGCAAGAGTCCCCAAAACTCCCTCCCTCCCTGCCTGCCCACCCCCCAGAAAAGCTGCTATGGAGAAAATGTCAAAGAGGCCAGCTCTGCAAAGAGTGACAGCAGCTTCAAACTTAGCGCCAGATTCTGGAATTAGCTTGTCAGGAAGATCCTGCCAAAAGTGACGCCTTAGCCCCACCCTATCCCCACCCTAGCCCCACAGATTCAAACTCTGGAGGCGGGGCCTGGGAATAGCATTTCTAACTACAGCTTCAGGCTACTCTTTAGCCCGCTCAAGTTCGACAACTACCTTCTTTGTTGGGTTTGTTGTCAAAAAGAAAATAAATAAAAAAGGCCAGAAGGCCACCCAGAAATACGAACGGGAGCCAGGGAGTGTAACTCACACCAGAAGCCTAGGCAGATACTAACTCCGCTCCTCTGCCCGGGGACGCGAACGGAAGTAGAAAACCGGGGGTTTGGAAAGATTCACCCGCCCCCCCCAACACTGGGGAGCCCCCAGCCCCGCCGTCGCCCTCGCGGCAGCCCCTCGAGGACCCGTCCTTACCAACGCGAGCAGCGCAGCAGCTTCTCCAGCCGGTCGAGCGCCGCGCGGCTGTGGGCCCAGTCCCCGCCAGCCGCCGGCTCCATGGTGGGCGCGGGGTGAGGCTGGTTCCCGGAGCGGACCCTCAGTTGCCGGTTCTCCGGCATCGCCCTGCCTTCGCAGGAAAACCTCCTCGGACAGTGGGAAGCAGAGCGGACCGGGACAACGACCGAGACGCCACTGGCCTGTGACCCCGACCCCTGACACCAGCGATTCCCGCGTCCGAACCCGCAGGACGCCGGGGGCGGGGCGCGCGGTGTGGGCGGGGCAGGGGCAGGAAACCCGCCAAATTCTCGGCGCGCGGGGCCGGAGGGGCGGGGCCGCGGCTGCAAATCCCAAGGTTCGGTGGGCGGGGCCTCTGGGACCGGAAAGGGGGCGGGCTCAGGAGACACCCTCGTTCTCCGGGAGGGATAAAGGCAAAAATATGTAAATGAATGAAACTGAGAAAATGAAAAAGCCGTTGCTTTCCTGCGTTCCTGGAACAGTGTTGGCACCCTCACTTGAACTTCACCGGTGAAAAATTACAAACTGAGAAACGTTTAGCTGAACATTACCTATCAGGAATGCTGTTTCAACTACTTGTTGAGCTTAGCAAAGTTTTGCTCGTAACGCTGAAAGTGCCACTCTCTTTACTCCTAAGAAAGTAACCTTCTTCTCCACCTTCCCCCAGCTTTTTGTCTGTTAGAGAATGCGTCGAGGATCTTTCTCTGATAGCCATAATTTACAGATAACATCTAATGAGCTCCCCCTCACCTTTCACATCCAATTCATTGCCAAAGTCATTGCAATTCCACCCCTGCTCTTAACTTACTGTCAAATCTACCACTTCTCTCATTCTTCACTCTACAGCAGGCCCAACTGTATCATCCTCACCTGGCCTGTTCCCATAGCCTATCTGTCCACACGAGTCCCCTTCAAGCTTCAGGCTACATTGTAACCATCTAAAACATTTGCAAATAAATACTTGGTTCATAGAAGCAGAATAAGTCAAAGTAAATAAAATCTTACAGGGTATTTTGACTGACCTATGATAACACCTTAAACTAACCAAAAAAAATTTTTTTAACTCATATGTAGCCAAGAAGTTAATCCTTGATTATGAACCTTGTTAAACCGTTGTCTTGCAGAGCCTCAGTGAAGTCACACTCTAGAAAACGTAAAATGTTAAACTTGGAAAGATGCCATCATGCTTAATGGTGTAAATTGGAGATTTCAAGAGCCAGACAGTCCCACTTCTGATCCCGTAATGATCCACTAGATAATTGTGTGATTTCAAGGTTGATGCTTGGCTTTAATAGAGATGTATATGATTTTTTGAACCAACTCTTCCTCTCAGTCAGGTATCCTGAATTTGTAAAGCTATTTCTTTTTCCCATGAACATACATATGTGTGGGTAAAAGATGGACAAACTATTCAGAATGAAGCACAGCAAGAATGTATAAAATTCTGGCACTCTGGTCCAAGAAAAACGCCCCCCAGGGAAATCCAGTCCAGCTATAGGGTCTTGGTTAAGCCTTGGCTTAGGGCATTAGCGATATCCTCTTTCCACTTTAAAAAGGGTTTAATGATATTTATTTCCCTTTCCTTTCCTTTCCTTGCAAGGACCTTCCATGTACATCAAAGTTTAGCTTTTTTGCTCCATTTCACCCCTCGTATATTCTCTTCTTCCAATTAAGCAGTATTGCTCAATACGTTAGACTCTTTCAAAATTATTCATTCCACCCCAGTGTAAACACTCCAGTCCTCAGGGAATTCTGAAGCAGACAAATTGACTTGCTTTAGCCTGTTTACACATCCTTCTCTCTCCAAGCCCCTCTACCTCATTGCTTTGATTGCAATACTCCAAAGCATCTCTGGCCTGCATCTCTTTCCTGATCTTTGGGCTCAATGCAATGGTTTGTTGAAAACAGTCTAAATGCTAATTTTTTGTTTTCTGTTGTGTTGTACAAAGTAGTAAATCTTCCTCATATTCACTTGGATAAACATGTATAACAAGCAAAATGGAACACACATAATACACAGGCTCTCCTCCCATGGAACACGAAGCTCTGTCACAAATTCAACACGTTCACTAATTCTCCTCTTCTGGCATTTAATTATGATGTAATACAGTGGGATTGGCCACTTTAACTCTTTTAAGTACATTCTCTTTGTCAGATACAAATTTTCTTTGCAAGAACTCTTGTAAGAAACCAAGAGTTCCTCACCACACATCCCCCCCCAAAAAAGTTCAGCTTGAGAATAATTGACAAAGATCAATCAAATGTAAATGATGGAGTGGAACAAACTCCACAGCATCTAGGAATGTGATGTCTGCTCTCCACGTGGGACAGAGCTAGCCATTCTATGTGGAAATGCCGTTAACCAAAGGTACAGTCATAAGTTCTGTGTTGTTTTTTCTGGACTCCAGTGTGGCATAACAAGTAAGTGTGCAGAGCTCTGGAGGCGAGCACAGCTGGGTTCCAAAGTAAGCCTTGCCATTTCCTAGGGTTGTGCCCACAGGCCCATTGTTTAACCAGTCATGGGATCTCGTCCCATCTTTTGTAAATTTAGGATTAATGTATACAACCTCATACTCACAGGGTTGCTGTGAAAGCAACAACAGATTATGAAACTGTTCTAAACCAAATAGCGCAGCACAACCTGTGGAAATCCCTTCACAATGGACTTTACTGAACTCTAATGCATATATTAAAGCTTAACTCACAATAAACATTCAATACATTTTTCCATCTTTAGTATTGGTTTTGGCACAGACTTACAGTAAACCAGCTATATTCGCTTTAAAATGCTTTTGTGAATAAGCACGTACTCTGAGCAAGAAGGACCTCTTGCTCTGTGACTACTGGAGCAGAGATGCTTGCTGTGGCCATGCCTTTGCACGTATGAGGCAATAACTCCAAGGAAGCTTGAATCCTGTTTAATGATCATAATCTGTTTTAGCATCATCTCAAATAAAGTATCCACTGGACTCCTAACACCATCTTTGGCATGATTTTAGGACCTGATAATGAAAGTCTTTATAGTTTTTGTTCAATTAACTTGAAGAGCTTTTATTTACATTTCGTTCCTCCTTTAAGAGACAAAAAAAAAAAACCCCTCAGCAATTAAAAGCAGTGATTTTGTCCTGTCTTTGTCCCATAGAAGCATAGACAGCTTCTATGAAGCAAACAAAATGGTAGAACCAAAACTAATAGAATGCAGCACCCACGGATGCCCTAGTGATTAATGTGAATCCCTCCTTGGTGGTGCCGGTTGTACATGCATGTATTGGCGAAGTTATCAGCTGTGATGGACTGTACTGAAATGTTTTAACAGGCTGCAGTCTCTTTAACTTGCACATAAAGAGATAGTCTCAATGTCATGAAGACCTTGGCATTTACTGAAAAACTACCGAACTTCCAGAAGGAAGCATCTGGATCTTTTGAGAAAGTTTTTGAAAGGATGTTAACTCGATAACTAAGGATGTGGGTACCTGCCAAATTTCTGCCACAGGACCGAAAGTAACCAGTCTAAGGATAATAGTTACATTAATTTGTCCTTGCAGCAGTGGCTTTAAAGGTTTTGGTATCTTCTGTATTTCCTGATCATTCATCACATTCAGTCTGACACAGATATTTCGCTGGCCATTGTTTTTGTTCAATAGACTTCAGAGTTCAGCCCATTCCGGTGCCTTTTATGGCTTGCTATTTTTAAGAAGACACCTCTGTAGAAACCCCCTTTTTCTGTACAGTGTAATTACTGAAGCACATAAAGTGGTTATAGCAGGAATTTATCACTTTCAGGTGGAAATACTCTGAGCCAAATAAAAGATAGAGTAGGAATGCCAGAGGCAATTTATAACAGGCTCACTGACATTTTATGTTGAGAAGTTCTACCACTGAATAAGCATCAAGTCATAAATCTCTGTAAACGTGATTAAAGCAAGTGCGTTATTCTTTGAGGGGACACTGTAATAAAAGAATGCCGTGATGCAAAGCAGGAAAATTCTGTTGACAAAAATCACCAAAAACAGCTGTCAGTAAAATTTACAAACAGCTTGCTTAAAATTCTGTTGAATTCCAGCAGCTGTTTGTTTGCACATAAAATGTTCATTTAGGAAATGAGCATTGGCCCTAGTTTGAGTTCCATTGTGTTTCAAAATTCTGTAATCATTTTAATCAAAATTTGTGCCATAAATTTAAATTTGTTTCAAAGGGCAAGTGAGAGGTAACCAGTCTACAGTAATACACAGCATAGTGACATCTCAGTGAAGGATGGAGCAAATATTTAAGGTGGTCCCGTAAGATGATAATGGAGCTGAATCATTCCCATTGACTAATACCATTAGTCAATGACTATGGTAATGTCACAATGTGACACATTACTAGCGTGTTGGCGGTGATGGTGGTGTCAAATCTGCATTGCCAATCATATAAAAGTATGGCGCGTGCAATGATGTGCAATACAGGATACTTGATAATGATGATAAACTATGTTACTGGTTTATGTATTTACTATACTGTCGTTTTTATCATTGTTATCATTATTTTAGAGTGTACTCTTTCTACACATTAAAAAATGTGTTGTAGCCTTGGCTGGGTAGCTCAGTTGGTTAAAGCATTATCCTGATACACCAAGGTCGTGGGTTTGATTCCTGGTCAGGGCACCTACAAGAAGCAGCCAATGAATGTATATATACGTGCAACCACAAATAGATGTTTCTCTCTTTCTCTAAAATAAATAAATTTTTAAAAAAGAAAGAAAGAAATGTTCTGTGAAACAGCGTGCTGTGTTATGCTGGCAACAGTCTCATACATCTCGTGTTTACTCCATCTCTTAATTAATCATTTTATTTTGTGCTTGATTCAGTTTCGTGTTGTTTTATAAATCTAGTGCAGCCTAAATATGCAGTGTTCAGAAAGGCTACAATAGTGGACAGTAATGCCCGAGGCCTTCACATTCACTCGCCACTCACTCACTGACTCACCTGGAACAACTTTCAGTCCTACAAGCTCCATTTGTGGTAAGTCCTATACAGGTGTATCATTTTTTATCTTTTATACCATATTTTTACTGTGCCATTTCCATATTTATAGATGTTCAGATATACAAATGCTTACCACAGTGATACAATTTGCTACACTATTCAGCAGAGCAACATGCTGTGTTGATTTGTGGTCTGGGAGCAACAGGCTGCATCAGGCAGCCCAGGTGTGCAGTAAGCTATACCGTCCAAGTTCATGTGAGTAGGTGCAGTCTATGTTCACACAAGGATGAAATTGCCTAATGAAGCATTTCTCGGAATGTGTTCCCACCGTGAAGCAGTTCGTGATGGTGTTTAATATGCCGTATACATCATATGTGTTCAATTAATAGGGGAATCAATAGGAAAAATATATTCCATTGGTTTTAAATTTCCAGAAAACAGTTTATAATCCATATTTGTCAAAATTCTTAATCAAAAATGGTACAGAAGAGGAAAATGGGCTTTCTCTTGTTTAATAACTATCCCAAAGACACCCAGCTTATAAGTGCAGAGCAAAGAAATAGATTCACTTCTGCCTGAGTTCAAAACCCAAGCTTTAAGCACCTACGTCAGCTAGATTTAAGCAAATTCAACTTCAAAGGACAGTGTTTAAAGCCACATCAGTTGAAATACCAGAGAGCAGAGCCATTTTCAGTACAATTATGAATGGTAAGATTTCAGAAGAGGTTTAAGTTAAGGTCTTGCCCCTCAGAGAAGTTTCTGTCTAGTAACAGACAAGACTAAGGCCAGAAACAATACAAATAATACAAAGCACATTGTAATCAAGTGTTCCATTGTGTCTTGCATGTGTAAGTATCACAAAGGCCAGGGGGGGAAATGCTTAAAACTGCAAAATAAAGAATAGACTGATCATGGATATCCTTGTGGAAGTCAGAGAAGTTCAAAGGGAGTAGGAAGATTACTTCAGATGGGCACAATCATATGAACAGAGAAACACGGTGTGACTGGAACAAAGACATTGAATTGAAGATATTAGATATTAGATTGAAATTACGGCTTTTATAGATAAAAAATGGTGGCTGGATAACAGCAGTTTCATCTGACTCAACCTGACACATATTAGACAGTAATGGTTCTAGAGAGTGCAGAGCTGAATGCATTAAAGAACTCCTAGAATTTGGAGAAGAACCAGAGAAAAGTCACTTTCTGAGAGGAAAGTTAGCAGAAATCAACAAATGATGGCTGAAATGATTATTTGCTCGTTTATGTACCCTAAGAGAAATTTGGAAATGGGTTGCTTAAATATTCAAAGGAAAGCCCCAGATGAATCAAAACAAAGTAAATTAAAGGACTGAAGTATGTTATTAAACTTGCCCTTTTCAGGGTAGTTTGAGCCTAAGCAAAAAAAGTAAGTCACATTATTAATAGTAACAACACATTTATATAGTTTTGGCATCTACCAGTGGTATGTGGTAGGTGGCTTGTACAGGCTCACAAGAACCAATATTAAATTTGTAGGAATTTTACTAGCTGGTTGTTAAACATAGCCATTATTAGAAACCATATTATTCTGCTCTAGCTGGCATAGCTCAGTGGATTGAGCTCGGGCTGTGAACCGAAGCATTGCAGGTTTGATTCCCAGTCAGGCAGGGCACATGCCTGGGCTGCAGGCCATGGCCTCCAGCAACCGCACATTGATGTTTGTCTCTCTCTCTCTTTCTCCCTCCCTTCCCTCTCTAAAAATGAAATAAATAAAATCTTAAAAAAAGAAACCATATTATTCAAACCTAGAATTAAATTAATTATTTCTTAAAGCAAAGTTAATTAATATTCAAAACTCATAAATTCCTAAATATTTTACTACATTTTCTTATCTATCCTCACCATGTTTTTTGCATGTGTATATATATATATACACACACAGATACATATATGTATTTTTTAATGTGGTGGAAATGCTGTAGCATACACTGGTGTACTCTTACACATTTCTTTCCAGCTCCATGTTCCATAACATTACCCAGGTAGCTCAAAATCAGCATGTAGGAATATTTACACAATGGATATTAGCCAAAGCTACTGGTTAAGGATCCATATGTTGTTTTCTTGGCTGTTGTTTTCTAGATTTAGATGAAGATGTTAAGAATACAGAACGACATGTCATATCTGTAGCTCTTATATTGTGAGTAGGCACAAAAAGGTGATGATTTATTCTCCCAGTATTCAAAACTAATTCAGCAAAGAATTCATTCATGTGATTAACAGATAATTTTCACTTTTGTCTTACTCATTAACACGAATATCAGTCAGCATATGTTGGAATCACACTCAGAAAGCCAGTTGCTCAACATTTACCAGCCCATCAGTGCATCTATGCATTGCGTCAGATGGGGTCTCCCCCGCCTGCCCCACTGTGGGACTCTTCAGGCTGTATTTCGCATTTCCTCACAATTGCAATACTTGGCAGCCTCTGATGGGAGCCCCACCGTGATGCCTGCTGCCCAGGCTCAGCAGCCTGGCAAAGCCCAGACTCCTGAGATCTGCAGTCGCTCTGGGCCCCGCAACACCGCCCATCCAAAAGCATCCACAGCTGCTGCCTATGGAAGGCACTCTGTGCCAACACTGCTCTACTCACACAAGAACTCCTTTCCCCTAGTTTTGCACCCACTCAACTAATTGAGTGCCTTCAGTATCTCTCAGAAATGATGTATTAAATTGGCTCCTTTGATTTTGTTGGGATTTTTATATTCACATCACAGGTCCACGAGGAGCTGGTTAGGAGAAACTCTCCCTACCCTACTTTACCTTCTTTATGCTTTTCTAGCAGGTATCACTAGCTAAACATTTTATATTTAACTTATTCATGTAATTTATTAGATGTATTTATGTAATGCATGCTCCAAGAGAGCAAAGATTTTTGTTGTTCACTGCTATGTCTTCAACATACAGAATAACACCAGCGATGTAATAGATATTCACATAAATGAATGAATGAGTGAATGAATGAATGAATGAATGAATAAAAAATGACAGACATACTGTAGTCAGAATCACTTTGACCATTTGATGCTGGGGACATTGTTTCTGGACTAAACTTGCTCTACATTTACTTGCTCTCTTTACTTAGGATAAGTCACTTTCCCGGAGACTTGGAAATCATTTGCACCTTATAAATTCTCTAGGATTAAATCCTTTCCTTGGTGGGTGCTGCTTAGATTTCTCTCCCCACCCCATCTGCCAAAGCCATGTTAACTGAGTATATAGGCGATGATATTTCATGTCTGAACAGGTAGGTCTCTTTCGTGCAAGTGAGGTAGCTGCACATGTGATTGCTTACTGATGAGGACTAGAGCACATTATTACGTGGCCAAAAAATAAAAAAATAAAAGGTAGGGTGGGGCTGGAAGTCCAGAACCTTGAACTGATTGGGAAAGTGTGAAACTGTTAGCAAGGATGGTCAGGGCTCAGACTGGTGCAAGTGTGGTTTGAAGTCTAATGTTTTGTTGTGCCTCAGTAGGGCTGGGTACAAAAAGCTTCTGTTTTTGTTTTGTTTTCATATCAGACACTTCCTGCCCCCAAGGGGAAACATGTTTGCTACCAGAAAAACAAAGGTGGGTAAAGGCTGTCCTTCTAGAAAGTTTGGCAGGTTTACACTGCCTCCCTCTCAAACTGTCCAAACAGCCCACAAAACGCTGGATTATCCCCTCAGAGGCAAGAAACGACAGTCCTTGTGGGTAAAATATATCACCTGAAATTGTTGCTGATCGTATTATCTTCTCAATAGAGTTCTATTTTCACATTCAGTGGCTTGGTGTCAAAGATGTTCACATCTTTCTGGTTATTGCTTCAGGTGAATGTGGATGCTGGGATAGTAGTAATTACTAAAACTTAGAACAGAAAAAGGAAAAATACCCTTTGTTTTCTAGCTACTTTTAATGGTGAAGAGTATTTAAAACTAAAAGGAGAAATACACTTCATTTTTATTGAGTTTATTGGGGTGACATTGGTTAATAAAATTACATAGGTTTCAGGGGACAATTCTATAATGCATCATCTGTATACTGTATTATGTGTTCACCACCCCAAGTCAAGTCTCCTTTCATCACCATTTATGAGAAATACACCTAAATATATACGTATTTTTAAAAGGATTCATTAGCATTTTGGGAAGGGATAAAGGAGGTGGAAATCAGGAGGGTGGGATAACTACTAATAATAAATAGGAAAAAAAACAACAAACAAACAACCCCCCCCCAAAACAGAGGGCAGTACTCTTGGAGCTATAAGGTTTAATGTTCAAGCCCTGGATCACCCATTTGCCAGTTTTTTTGACCCTCATTGAGCCATTAATGTGTCATTCCTGTTATTCTCAGGGAGCAAGGGGTTCTTGAGTGCTTAACATACCAGTCACTATCCTAGGTGCTGGAAGTACAAGGGTGACTAAGGCCAAACAAACCTTTCCTCATAGACTTCACAACCTGCGCTTTCCTTCTATTAAATCTAAAACGGGGAAATAATCGTTGGCTTCTCGTGGTATTTCTGTGAGAAACAAGTGAGAATGCCTTAAGTAAATGCAGTTTGCAAACCATGTATGTGAAAGATTATTATTACACTTCTCTTTGTCTAAATTCAAAGTAAGAGGAACTCGGTCAACCCCACGTTTGTTAAAATTAAAACAAAATTATTAACCTCCATTGTCTGTGCACAATTGCCTCTGTAGAGGAAAATGCCTCCTATAAAACAACCTTTCAAGGTTTTGTGCAACTCCCATTACGATCAATAGACAATGTGGCTCCATTTGAAATTTCTCCGCTGCATTTCATTTCCAAGTAGGAATTAAATTTCCTTTCTTGAATTATAGGGTGCCAGAATAAAGGTTTGATGTGTTGGGAGAGAATCACAAAATCTAACTCTTTCTCTCAGTACCTGAACCAAGACCGGCCCCCCGCCAAAAAAATCCTCTGTAATTTAAATAGTGATATCCTGAGACTTAAGGTAATTTTTTTATTATACAACACAGTAAAAAGAAAATCCATACCTAAAGATAATTTTTAAAAATGCTGAATTATGGCCCTGGCTGGTGTAGCTCAGTGGATTGAGCGCGGGCTGCAAACCAAAGTGTTGCAGGTTTGATTCCCAGCCAGGGTACATGCCTGGGTTGCAGGCTATAACCCCCAGCAACTGCACATTGATGTTTCTCTCTCTCTCTCTATCTCCCTCCCTTCCCTCTCTAAAAATAAATAAATAAAATCTTTAAAAAAATACTGAATTATAATCACTATTTCATCTGCTCACTCAGAGAATAACTTTAATATCAAATCAAACAGAACCATGGCCCTATGTGTTCTCTTATTCTCCTTTATAGACTGTATCTCTTTAAACAAAGTTACAGAACTAACGTGTTCACAGATCAAGCCATCTTGGCAAGGTCAGTCCTGCTAAGCGTTTTATAATCATTCCAATATTGTTAAGTGTTACTTGAAGTGAGTATTTCTTGTATTTCAAGTATTACTTGTTGACAAGCACATCATTTTAGAAACAGTGGCAATACCAATTTTAAACAATATTTTATCCATTGGTCTTCTAAATAAAATTGGCATTAATCTTTGAAAACAAAGGATACCAATGCAGATCTCACACAATAAAATGGAAAAATACAACATCTTCTTTTCCATAAACTGAAATATGTGTGCAATCTTCATCGGTAAATCAGTACCTGCGTGCATTTCTCTGCTGTGTTTCACTTACATTTACAGCAAAGTGAGAATTAGATAAACTACTACACATTACAATGAAGACCAAATATATAGGAATACAATATGCATATAGACAAATATATTACTGTAGTAGGATATAAGATTTAATTGACTTATTCTCAAATCCACAAGGTTAAAGAGTTACAGATTCTGGAAGTATAGAAGAGTTTTTCTGCAGTAAATTACCGCAGACAATTGGACATTCTGAAGTGCAAACAATTTGGTTCATGAAAGTGTGAAGAATGAATAGATCCCTAAATTTGGTTTATGCAGTAGTTAAGCACAGGTATTGCCATTGTTGCCTTTATAAGGCAAATGTATTTTAAAATCAATCTGTAATGTGACGGAAAGCCAGTAAAATGGTTTCAGTAGTGGTATGATGTACTGTGATAGTTTAGCTCCATGCAAACATGAATCAAGACTTCCATATCCTGTCAAGGCAACAAAGACTCCAACCTTGCTAAGAGAGTAATATGAATTCCAAACAATGCACTTCTTAAAAGAAAAACTTTATGCGAAAAATAGCACCAAGCTTTCCAAAAGAGACGTACAATTACACACCAAGTAGGTTGTACTGCAGCCTACAGATTTTAAAGTAGCTTCCTGTGTTATGTTCTTTATGCACCACTTAGCCCAAATGGCTTATTTATTAAAATGCCTGGAAGAAAATTTGAGTAAAAACATAGGACTCATTACTTTATAAAGCTTGGTATGGTTTTTAATATAGTAAAAGTTAAAAATGTTCATGTTTGAGAAAAATCAATATTTGAACTCACTAAATGAAGTATAGGAAGAACAACTTTGAATTAAGAATTTGTTTTTAATATAATAAACCCTTTTGATTGCTTTCCACCATAATTTTAGAGGGGCAAGTAGCTCTTTTCAACAAGATATTACTAATAGTCTTCATAAACAAAATAAACAATATCATGAAACCAGTTGAGTTTATAATTTTATCAATAAAGCACATTTTACCTATTTAAATAAAGTGTAATAAAATTTTGTATAAAGTGGGTGGGTGGGCTGGAATGGGAGTAAAAGGGAGAAAACTGTACTTGAACAATGATTAAAATAAAAAAATAGAAAAAATTTTGTATAAAGTATGTTTTTATAAGAGATAATCATTTCATATTTTATATTTAGAGATACATCACTGACCAAAATGTCTTTAAAATAATCTGTTAAGGCCAATTGCACAGTATCTGAAGAATATAATTTGCAAATATAGATAACCCATAATCTAACTCAACCTAAAATATATGCCTAGTACTCACATCTGTTATGCACCCATACTGAAACTAGGGGTGATCAAAGATCAAGAACAAGTTATCTGCAGTTCATCAGGATGTACTTGGTCAGTGGGCACCAATATTTCCTAATCTTTACATGTATGGATAGTCATGGCTAAACTATAATGAGCAAGGTAGTTCAGTCACATCCTCTTTTTCAATTACTCAAGCCAGGAATAGATTGAAATTTTATTTTGGCGATGATATGCTCTGATACTTAGAATTAACAGCAATGTTAATATGTAGCAAAAATATACAGCAAAATAACATTGATATGCAGCAAAAATAACATTGCATAAGAAGAGAATGAAAGGGAAGAATCCAGAACAAAAGGGAAGAATATGAGAGATATGTTTCCACCCATTGCAAAATAGTAATAGAATAGTCCTCCTTCCGAGATTTTGCATATTGTACCCGTTTATTTGTTCAAACTTGACTTTCATGTAGAAAAACATTGGGGGGATGTCAAAAAGTATTTAGAAAGGTCTCTAAAGTGTACCCATTTACCAGTGATACATAAAGCAATCCCAAAACGTGATCCCTGATTTTCAGGACCTTCGAGGAGAAAGCATGGAGGGAAAAAAAGACAAGCTCCTTAAGGGATGTAAACATTTAAGTGGAGAAGCAAAATGATTCAAGAAATTAAAAGAAAAAAAAGGCATAGAAGAGATATTATTTACACTTTAAAAACATTATTTTGGCCCTGGCTGGTGTGGCTCAGTGGATTGAGCATGGGCTATGAACCAAAGGGTTGCTGGTTCGATCCCCAGTCAGGGCATATGCCTGGGTTGCAGGCCAGGTTCCTAGTGGGGTCCACATGAGAGGCAACCACACATTGATAGTTCTCTCCCTTTCTTTCTCCTTGACTTTCCTTTGCTCTAAAAATAGAAATAAAAATCTAAAAAAAATTTAAAAATAAATAAAACATTTTGAAGAAGAGTTTGGGATTATAAATGAGTAAGGTGAGTACAGAGAGGAAGAGACTGAAAAATATCATTGATCACATTCTTCCGTTAAAGACTCCTCTGGTGCTAGGGTCAGTCAAGGGTTGATAACTGGAGACAAAACATAGAATTTGGATATTCCATCCCCCAAAGATGGTGGCATTCCAGAACAAGTGTTACAGCCTGTGTTCCAAAGGTGGCTGTTCTTTCATCTTCTGCATGGTATCAAGATTGAAATCACTCGAGCTCATTCCTTTTTTTACTTTTTCCCCAGAGGGTTCTCAAGTGATCCGACACCATTTGGTCCTGGGGAGAATCCACTTAAAGTAGAAACTCTTAACCCCAGGACCCAAATTTCACAACATTTACTGAAAAAAGAGAATGAAAAAAAGAGAAGAGAAAGAGCAGGAGGAAGAAGAGGAAGATGAAAGATATTTGATGGGTATTTACTTTAAAAATGAAATAAAATTGGGAAAATAAATATCATACTTAACATTTAGATTACAACTGCAATTATGTATTCATTTAAGAATGAAGAAAAGATGGCAACTGAACTCCAATATTTGAGTTTGTCTGCCTGTGCACACTGGCAGAAAGAAATGTAGGAGTTTGTAGGACTGAAGGGGTGTGTATTGGAATTGGCCAATCCCAAGTGCAGGCAAGCTCAGGCTCAGAAGACCCTTGTCCCCAGTGGTGCATAGGTTACAGATCACATAGGACAAAATCACAGCACATCATGGTTAAGGGTTCAGGGTTGTGTTGGGAGCTGATTGGTCAGAGGTGAGGTAGGAGTACTACATCATTTCTTCAGGTCTTGAGAACAGTTCTGAGGTGTGCTCTGGCATCCCTCTGTCTGGTTTCATGGAAAAGGAGCCAGAGGGCCATTCTACTAAAGGGCTGAGGGGCTGAAACATAATTTCAAGGTATCTTTAGCCTGTCAGAGGTCCAGGCCGTTTGACCATCAGTTAGATCCAGACTACAGTGATCCCTCCACTATCACAGGAGTTACATTCCAGAGACCCCCGAGATAGATGAAAATCTGCAAAGTAGCAGTGTTACATTTATTTTATTATTTATATGTATTTTAAGGCTTTATAAACCCTCCCCACACTCCGATAAACCTTTCCCACACTCTTATAAACACTTCATATGCTCTTAAACACTTTCTACACTCTCAAACCCATGTAACTTTAACAACATATAAAATTCTATACGGGTACTCACCAGTGAAGTATACAGTCGTCCCTCACTATATCGAGGTTCACTTATTGCGGCTTCACTGTATCTCGAGCCTGTAGTACAGTGAAGATGCAATGGGTGAACCACGACATAGCGAGGGACAACTGTATTGCCTTCTGCTGCCTCAGAGGGTTGTTGATTACCCAGGGAAAAGGCTCTGTCTTTGACAGGTGGTGGCTGTGGGGGTGGGGTGTGGAGAGAGAGAGAGAGAGAGAGAGAGTGAGAGAGAGAGAATTTCTAGAGCTAGGATTCAAAGCTAAATTTAAATCAAAGTCACAAGGACCCTCAGTTTCAGAATGAGCCAAAGATAAGTTGGTTTGCAGTATAACATGGCAAAGAAATATTTTTGACACTAAGACTTGATATTCTCAATCCACATTTTCCTGAGGGCCTCTCCTAATTCTTTGATATTGAAATAATTCCCTTTTGAAGCTTCGATCTTGTCATCACACCTGCTGCTTTTCTCCTCTGCAGTCATCGAATGGTTTGATTTTCATTCTCCTGTGTTCCCAGCAGTTTTCCATGATGGATGACATTTGGCAACTTTAAGAAAGTCTACATCTTGTGCAAAATTTGCATTTTTACTTGAAATTCGATTTGCATTGTATTTTATCATTATTTTCCAGATACTTTAAGAATGGGGAGTATAGAGGCCAGGCTAGAGGCCTCTTTAGGCATAGAGAATTCTATGTTGTGTGAGTGGAGACTAATTTTATAAGCAGCCAGTTTGGTATTATGTATTTGTAAGAATTTTTTTTTTTGCTTTCCTATACAATCTTCTATAAATCCAGGAATTTGATTATGAAAACTCAAAAGAAAGCCCTCTCTGATCTCTAATAATCAAAAATGGTTTGTCTTCCCAAACCTCCTAGAAGTGACTAAAATTTAATATAAGAGAAATATAATCATTCAGAAGAATGCTCTTACTTTGCCCTCAGAAATCTTGTTTTGCTATTCTTAAATTATAACAACATATTTTGGGACTATATGCCTACTCACCAGCAAGTCAGTTGTTCATCTCAAAACTGAACTACAAAAAATAAGGCAGAATAAGAAAAATTGCTCACTCATTGTGTAAGTGTGGATGATGAGCTGTCAACAAAGATTCTCCATTTTAATTGCTTTTCTCTATGGTCATTCAAATTGGTAAAAATTACTAGTCAGTTTGAGGTTTGATTTATCTGTTTTGTTTGTATATGTAGAAAAAACTACAAATTATAAAAATTTGAAATGTAATTATAACCTTATAATACAATACCTATTCGCAGTCAGAAAAATATAACATTTGCATTAGACTTGTTGCTATGAAATGAAGTTATCTCTACAGCATTTCTGGCAATTTTCTATCAAAAGAGTGCTTTGAATCATTTTGAAACTTTTCCTGAATTAATTTGAATTTTCAAATAATGTTGACACAATCAATTAAGTTCATAAAAGATGTAAATCAAACTTAATTCTATCCAATGATTATCAAAAATAGTAAAGAATGGGCAGTGTGATAAAAAGCCCATTTATAATATTAAATCTCCTCATTCTTTTTTATGCTAATTTTCTTTTGTTTTTTTCTTTTCTTTTTTTTATTGTTCAAGTACAGTTGTCTCCATTTTCTGGCCACCACTTTCCCCCACCCCCACCCACCCCCACCTCCTACCTCCCACCCTCAGTCCTTCCCCTACTTTGGCTTTGCCCACGGGTCCTTCATACTTGTTCCTTGAAGACCCTTTCCCTTCTTTCTCTCCTTATCCCCTTCCCCCTCCCCCTGGTTACTGTCATTTGTTCTTTATTTCAATGTTATATTTACTGTTGGCATAGAAAAATCATTATAATGAATTATAAAATTTGTTCGCCCTGACACAAGTATGTTTGCTTTGGAAGAAGTATCTTTATCACCCAAATTGCTTTGCAATGGGTTGCATTAGAAGCCAAGCCATTGTCAGCCAACAGCTAATCAGTAAAGGAAAAGATGCACTTCCCTTTGGCCATCTTTGGTGCTTTTCTATTTCGGTAATTTGGTCCATGTCATGCCGTCATTTTTTTAAAAAGTCATTCCTTTATTTAGAATTCTGTGAACCTTCTCATCGCTTTGAACAGTGGGGACTACTTCTGACAAGAGACTTGCTGATTCCACTTTTCCCTTATTCAGCCACAGACATGCTCTAGTGATGCTTATTGGAAGTGGCCAACCAATTTCCCTAAGCCCATGGTTGTAAGATTTTCTTAGGCCTTGGTCCATAGCAGAGACCAAATACTCTATGTCTCATATATACTATTCAACCCACATTTCATCTAGTGAGTAACAAAGAAGTGTCCTTGTATAAGACCAGGCTATGGAAATAATATAAACAATAATGTTGTCTTAAGATGATTCTCCATTGTTAGTCTTGCTTTGAGTTACTGTAAGTTCTTCAACAAACTTAATTGCATAACAATTTTAATTCATGCATATCAAAAGGTAAGCTCTTAAAACTTAGTAGTATAAAAATTACATAAAGAGTTAACATTTCCCAAGAAGGATTAAAAATTACATATTGCTGGGAGAGGTGCAAAGAAAAATATGAAAATGCTGCACCATTGTAACTGGTGTGTCTTTTTTCCAAACAATATCTATGGAAACTGCAGCCACATCTGTTGTGTTACCCTACCTCTCTGAAGCTTTCAAATTCATGACAATATAAAGCACAGACACCAAATTATGGTAGAAGAAGCCTGAGCGATAAGTTTGGATGCCAGGGATTTTCACTGGGCTCCCACTCACTAGAGCAGCCCCAACACTCAAACATTTAAGTTCCTATCACGTCCCCTCATCTGCTTTGCTTCAACTTAAGGTGTCTGCTGTAATCAGACAAATTGCAGCTTGGTCTTTCCTGTGTGGTCCTCTCACTTTTACTTGCTTTTGCATTCATGTCTATAACCAAAGTATTTTTCCTTTCTTTCTTCCAAAGAGAAGTACCTTCCCTCATGCACGAGATCAATGAAGATTTTCCCTGGCCTGGTAGTTAAGTTGCTTAGAGCATTGCCTGGGTATGTCAAGGTTGTGGGTTCAATCCCCAGTGAAGGTACATGTGAGAATAAAGCAATTAATACATAAATTAGTAGAACAACAAATCAATCTCTCTCTCAAATCAACACATAAAAAAATTTTTGAAAAACAAACTTCAAAATAACTTTAAAAATTTAATGAAGATTTACTAACAACTATAGGCAGTTTTCTCAAATTCAACCCGTCTTCCTCTTTACCTTAAGCACTCAGCAAGTTTTTTTAGCTTTGTATACAGCTGTAACTGATAATGAAAACACTGAATGCATTTGGGTATTCTCCCTTGAATATATCATATCTCCTCAATTGTAGTTATTTAGTGACCCTTATTAGTCCACAGGTCATGGAATCAGGAATAACCAACAAGAAGAAAAGCAAAGGAGAAAGGAAAGGTGTGAGGATTAACTCCACCTCACAGTGACTCCTTTTTAAAAAGAAATTATACAATTAAACGCTTTACAGTGAATTTACCAACTCACTAAGTTAAACATAGGTTTCAGAATAGCTACTACATACCTAGTAGTAGTTTGCATATGCAAAATTTTAGTTACGGAGATATTGGCCTTTAAATGATAGTTTACGCAATATACATTTAATAAGTAAGAAACAGTGGACAGTTAGTAGATGATGGTGATACATGTCAGAAATGTAAACTTCTAAATCTTACCCATCTCTGAAAACTCAACTTCTTTGTCATTTCCTCCAGGAAGGTGTTGTGCCCCCACCCCCTTCCAGAGTCACCAGTGGGCATGGTGGTCTCCCTTTATATACTCAGGGTACCTGTCCTGGCTGTGCTGTGTTCCCCACCAAAGAGGCGGGTGCAGCCAAAGGGTAGGTGTTGTTTTTGTTTAAACTCTGTATCTCTACTGTCTCAAAGCCAGAGACCCCCTTCTCCCATATCATCAGGCCCAGTGTAGAGAGAGCACTCAATCAATGTTTGCTGAATGAGTCTAGCTCCTTTAAATGCTATGTTCCAGGAGGAAGTGCACTTTTAATAAGAGGATTCTTTCTCAGGGGCTACTCAGCAAATGTCAAGCCTTTTAAACAGTTGCCTAGAAAAATCTGATACTGGCAACATTAACCTTTAGAAGCCGTATTAGCATTTCTTTGAAGGCTACATGTTGCAATGAGTAACAGGCTACATCGAAAGTCTGCTGACTTGCAGTCTAATGGCACAGGTTGGATAAAAACGCAAAATGGGTTGAAAAATCATCAAAACCCTAGCTTTAAATGCCACAGTAGTAAACTCCAGTAGTAAAAATGATCAGAAACCCCAGTAGTAAACTCCCAGCTTACTACTGTATAGCACAGAACATATTCTCTAGTTAATCTTCCATTTCTCAGTGATCTATGGCCACTTAATCATCCCTAGAATCCGGGCCAATCAATGACAGCATTAGTTCTTACAGCTTCTGAATGGGAACATCCTTCATCTGCCCAAATCCTCGTGTTTCCCTGAGGACCCAGGTTTCATTTCATCCCTAGGTGAAAGCTGATTTTAAACATGACACGTTCTTTGAATGATTTGCCCTATTTGAAAAAAGTGGGAAAATAGGGGCTTTGAAATCAGCAGCGGTACCATCGAACTTTGTCCGTGTCTGCTGAGCCTTTATCTAGGCTCACCACTCTGACGAATGCGGAGGGGCTTATGGAAACAGGGGCATAACACCAAACTCTACACGACGCTATGGCACATCCTGTGAAACATTTAGTGGCATTATAGAGCAGGTTGTGACTGTCAAGAGGACATAGGCAGCACGTGCTTTAGAAGTTCTGCTGAAAGAGAAAGACATCAACAGGGGTCTCAGAGAGTCCACCCAGAGCAGATTGAGGACACAGATTTCTGAGATGGACAACAGGTTTTGGGTTAGGGACAACCGTGAAGAACTCTTGAGCACAAGGTGACATAAACACAGTTGGGACAAGAGGGGAGGAAACACCAACCAGGAGAAAAGGAGAGGAGAAAAGAAAGGAAGGTGTGAGGACTGTTACCAGCTCACAGTGGCGCTTGCTTTTTTACTTGATATAAAAGAATGGTATATGTGCAAATTCGTATTATTCGTGTGGCAATGAACCATTGTTATTCATTTGTTTCTCAAAAATATCAAATAGATTTCAAAGAGGCTGGCAATAAAATAAAAAATTAAAATATAAATAAAGAATCCATCATTTCAAAAAAAAAAAAAAAAAGAAAATGTAGAAGGTCAGGACCAAACAGAAAAGTAGACATGAGAAGATTTTACATAGCTATTATATCTGAGCCACAGATTTGGGTCTGAGCTTTCTGTCAGTTAAAGAAGAAAGAGACAGCATTATAACATTTTAACTTTTGCATTTGTTCAAGGAAGGATTCTTAAACAAGTTCTGTGGAATCCTTAATAGTCGATAATCTTCAGGGGATTCACAAACATCCTGAAATTTTAAGCAAAACATCATTTTACAGAGATTTTTCTGAGATAAGTATCCATAATTTCATCAGATTCTTAAAGGGGTTTGTGGTCTGAAATATAAAGAACCATTGCAAAAAAAATAATGCTTTTAAATTGAAGCTCAAATTTAAGAGTCCAAGAACCAAATTTGGCGTGTGGATATGTTTTGTTTGGCTTATGCAACATTTTCTAAAAAGTGGACTTGCCTATGTTTGAAGGTATTAAAAAACTGAAAAGTCTGGCCATGTGGAATTCCCCCTGTGGCACGACAGTAACTATGTGTCAGAGCTGAGAAATCCTGCCCCTTGGAACCAAACAAGCCTCCTCGAGCTTATTCTACACTCACCATTTCCAGTCCGTCTGGACCCCTTTTCACTGATTTCCTTCGGAGCTTCTGTAGAGGTTTGTGTCTGAGAGTCTCCAATTAAGTAATTTGTGCAGAAGCTGATAACTGGATCTAATTTTGGCTCCTATTAAGAATGGGGTTTATTATTCCAGTGGTTCTCCACTACATGCCTGCTGGAACCCTGTTGTTAGGTGTTCATCTGTTTGTCTGTTTTTGTTTTTTGTTTTTTGCTACCATCTGTCTCATAAGAAAGTGCCGATACCCATACCTATACATAGTTTTACCTACACATATATTTATGATGTTTTAGTTGGTCACTTTTTTCATGAGTGTGTGCTCATAATTATTTTATATTTAGCACATATTTGCATTCATTCAACAAGTATTTCTTGAATATATGCTTCTATAATAGGAACTTTTCTAGATCTATAATATATGCATATTTCTGCAGGTAAAATATTTCCTAACTCATGTGATGACATGAAATAATCAGTGTCTTATAATGTTCTCTAAAAACTGCTGTGAATCTATGTGTTCTGCACCTAACACAGTCACCGCCCTGCCCGAGCTACTGTCTACTGAACTGCTTGTGCCCATTGGTTAGTCCTCTGTTTATAGAAAAGATAACTCTAGAAGGACCATTTTTCTTTCCTCCTTAATTGCAGCCTAGTCCGCAGTGACTGATTTTTTTTCTCTCCAACCTGGTAGATATATTATTCTGGTAAGCTACTTTCTCCCACCTGGATTTCTTTTCTTTTTTTTTAAGATTTACTTATTTATTTTTAGAGAGGGAAGGGATGGAGAAAGAGAGAGAGAGAAACATGAATGTGCGGTTGCTGGGGGCCGTGGCCTGCAACCCTGGCATGTGCCCTGGCTGGGAATCGAACCTGCGATACTTTGGTTCGCAGCCCGCGCTCAATCCACTGAGCTATGCCAGCTGGGGCTCCACCTGCATTTCATACTCTTCATAGAACCCTTGATTTTCCTACCTGAGAAAATAGCACAGCCATTGACACAGTGCCTCAGTTCAAAGTTTTAGAAGACATCCTTGATTTCTTTTTCACTCATCTCCTCCCCAATATCTAACCTAGTATTTTTAACTATTGGTTTATCTTCATCTCCTCTGCTCTTACCCTGGCCCACACCATCTCTTACCTAGTCCACTACAAATAGATTTGCTGTTAGTTTTCCCATTTCTACTCCGGCAATTCTACAATTCATTCTCCACACAGCAGCCAGAGTGATGTTGTAAATGTAACCAGATGCTGTTACTTCACCGCTTAAACTCTCTTATGGCTTTTTCTTCCACTCAGAATAAAACTCAGATATGACTCTGGTGTTCAGGAGCTCCATGATGTGCCCCTACGTCCGCTTTGAATTTTCATGTCCGATCCCCCTCCCCTCTGCTCCCTAAGCTACAGCCACATTGGCTTCTCACAGAGATGCTGAGGAGGCCAAGTCTGTCTCCGATTTAGGGCCTTTGCATGTCTGTTCCCTGGGCCAGGAAGGTTCTTTCTTCCCTTAGTTTTCTGGATGTTTGGCTACCTCTTGTTTTTAGATCTTCAAGTACACTTCATGTCTTCGGTGAGGTCTTCCTGGACATCCAGTGGGAATGAGTCACCTTCCCTTTCTGTGCCAATCAGTGTCCCTCATTACCTGGCTCCATGATCTCATTTTATATGTTTGCTTTGTGTCTGCTGCTACCTGCTTGATCATCATTTCAATGGGAACAGAGAATTATCTCTCTCTTATTCATCTGAATGCCTGGGCCAGGCGCTTGTTCACTAAATGACTGTCTGGCACAAATGCGGCCAAAAATATTTGTTGAATGAATGAATGAATAAGTAAGTGAGTAAAAATAAATGAAAACAATCAACATTCTTAGAGTCTAATGGTGCTGACTCATGACCTGCTGACTTTCTGACACCCATGATGAAGAAGTTTGGATGTGAGGATGATGAATGGATGAATGAATGGATTTGTCGGTTGGTTGGTTGGTTGGTTGCATTTGAGTGGCTGCATCAGTGTGAGAAAAGCTCAGTGTCTCATTTGGCTTAGGCTGAGAGGATATTTCCTCTGACCTAGCCACATAAGGAGACATACTCTTACCTAGTACATATCACTTTAACAGAAAATAGACTAAGATTTTTAAAATTTCTTTTTTCCCAGCATAATTCACTGCCTGCTTTCTAAAACTATTTTTTGGCTGCAGGGAATAAACAGATGCACAAAGACCACTAAAAGGAACATTTAAACTGCTTGGAAATCTTTAAACAAATTTTCAATATGGGAGACAATGATCATTTTTAATCACGCAAATTCATAGTACTCCATCAAAGGAAAAATACAGCCTCTTAGTGTTATGCAGGAGATGTGAAATACATGCTAATTTTTGAATTGTACATGTTGGGTATGACAAAAAAAGTAGGTTTTAAAAAACAAGCCTCTGTGTGAGTCACTTGTAAGAAATAATAAATAAAATATATTTTTCTTTACTAGGAGGTAATGCAGGATCAAATTAATTTTTATTAAAAGTGAAGAAATGAGTTTTTTTTAAATAAATATCAAAGTTTAGCTCTGGGATCAGACAAAAAGCAATATTTCAAGTTATTCCAGGAGGCAGGGGCAGTTGGTTAGATATTGCACTAACAAAAGAGAAGGGAGCCAGATACCTGATTAAGTGGGATTAACTAGGAAAGGACAGTTTCGCAATCACTCTGGGCTTCTGAGTAGGCAGGAAAGATGCTTTTCAGCCATCCCAGGGAGTACTGTTCAGCAGATTCACCCCAGGGTGGGGTTAAAGAAAACATAAAGATGTTGCGCGTGGGTCACCGGCCAGCAGTGACCACGGAACGCTGTGGATGGCTCGCTGAAAAACACGTGAGAAAAAACACAAACATGCACAGAGACAGATCAGTTTCTGTGGGGAAGTAGGGACGAAATGGCCACCCCCCCTAGTGGGGAGCACCTTGATTTACCGTCCATACCTGCTTTTATTGGGCTCATTTTGCATAATAATTCAGGTAAAGTACAGTACTTATCAGGGGGAAGTAAGGAACTATAGAAAACAAGGAACTCTGCTGGTCTATTTTGAGTCGGGGTCAAAGAGCTGTAAGACTTTGAGGAACAAACTTCCTCCTTGGACCCCTCTCATTCAACTGAGAGCATTCTAAACAAAGAAGGTTTCACAGTAATTTACATGTTCTTTCTTAGGCCTGATCACCCAGGGAATCCGCTCTTTTCAGCACAGAGCTGCACCACCCTGTCATTGTTTTAGGCTTAGCTAGAGCAGGGCAACTAAGGCAATAAGGAGATTTTCTCCCAGACGATGAGAACTCAGGCTATGTCAAAGTCGAGGAGCGAGGGTCCATCACCCCCTTTTGCTGCAGCCCCCCAAGTCCTTCTTTTGGGGGGCCTCCCAAAGTGATCATGCCTGTCTTAGGTCATTCCCCCCTTGGGGAATCTTACCCGTCTTTGGCTAACTGACCAAGCTTTTTGGGGTTCAGTTCTGAATAAAGCAGCAGAAGCAGCATTCCTGCCAGGGAGATAAGCTTTTGTCTCCTTGCTAGCTTACGGTTCCAAGGGCGTTCCCTTAGCCTTAGCCTAGGTGGGGGATTCAGCTTCTGATACCAGTCAGGGCAGTTCCCAACATAAAGAAATTCCTTTGACTGAGTTCCTGTGCAGGAGAAGCCATAGGAGGAGGGAAGGGACTAGCCTCGGAAAAAGATCCGATCGGATAAGGGTATGAAACGACTGGAAGACCCAGGAAAGGTGTTGAATGGAGGAATGGCACCCACACAAGCCCCAGGAATAGCCAGGAAAGAGATTGGGTAGTCTGAAAGAAGGCCTGTTCTCTTCCACAAACCCGAGGAAATAAATGTGTAAAAGTTAAACAAAGGCCTGTCTCCGTGGCAGCCCCGCTGGGCCAGAGCACAGCGCCAATCGCAGTCCAGGGGCCATCAAGCCTTGGCGGTGGACAAGCACATGGGGAAATGAGGCACAGAGAATGTGCCCAAGGTCAAACAGGTAAGAATGTTGATGCCAGCTGGGAGCAGAGACTGAGCTGGACCTCCCTCCAGAGTCTAGGTTGCCAGGGCAACGGCACTGCAGCTCCGGGCTCCGACCCTCCTGGGCCTGGTGGTCACCAGTGTGAGCCTGCAGGCCCAGAAGCTAGACTTCTTCCACAGCAAAGTGGAGGGAACCACCTGGTGGTGAATGAGGCATCAGCCGTGGTGACCCGGAGGCAGCGAAAGCACTTCACCAGCTGAGCACCAGGAAGCATCTCGTCGTGTGCGGCAGCCTCTTCAAGGGCATCTGTGCCCTGCATGCTCTCCCCGGAGCACGCCCATGCCTTTGCCTCGGGAACACACTTTTTGCCCTTCTTTCTCCTAAACTCTAAGGGTCCCCGTGAGACTAGCAACCAGGGGAGCAGCGAGCAGCGGCAGGGCACTGCCGCTGCTTCCATAACTTCTTTTCCTGAGTCCACACAGTTGCTACTGTAGCTGCTACAGCTTGCCCACTACTGCTTAAAATCGTCCTGTGTGTCCTTGAAATTCTTCCACCAGGACCACAAAAACCTATTTCCAGTCCATGCCAGGGCAGACCCACCGGGTTCCTGGTTCTCCTCTGGCAGCCAAGTCATATATTAACAGAAAGGTAAAATGTGCTCCTAGAACAAAAGTAAGGAAGACTCAGGAGAATCCCACTGAGGCAAAGAGAAAATTCAAACAGATTTTTAAAAAATCATTGCAAGACCCATATATCATTCTATTCTTAAAGGAAAAAAATGCTTTCTTGCTTTGTAAAAATATTCAGAACCTGTCCCTAAATCTACATGGAATTCCAACCTCTGCTGAATGCAGAATATTATATAGCAACTTTGAGAGATCTGGGAGTTATGAATAAGGAATCTCCAGATTTGCCTTGAATGCCAATGAATGTGAAATTTATAAAACTTACCAATCGTAACACTAACATTTGTGTAATACTTTATAGTTTGGGGGGATTTCCAAATACAGCATCTCATTTGGTTTTCAAATTAGCCCTTGAGAATATTGAAATACATGTTATGTTACTGATAGGGAGAGGTTAGGGCAGGCCCAAGTCCCTCAGTTCTGCAGTGAAATAAATAAAACCATCCCTGCAGCTTCACCTCACTTTACTGGGGAACAACGTGTCTCATTCCACAAAGCATCTGGGTGTAACCTGCAAATGCTGGGGGGGGGGGGGAATTAACGCCTGAATTTACATTTCCACTGAGATGCAAATGAGTGCTTTTCTTTGGGAAGATGTTGGGAAGGGGTGAAGGAGAGGGTCATGGAGCCGCAGCTTTTAAAAAGGTGTATCCCCTTGGGTGGAGCCGGTTTTAACGGGAAACCTGGCTAGTCACAGGCATTTTGAGGCCGCCTCATCGTCACTTTCACCTGTGCTAGTGAATATCGTGTGCAAAAGTGCATTTATGTTCAGGAAACCTTTAGACTTTGTGGATAGTTTAAAACAACCAATCAAGGTATTAAATACATTTGCTGAGTGATGTGGAACTCGATGTGAAGGCTGGGTGGGAGGAAGGGAAAGCAGCATAGTCCAGACAAAGGAGGCAGCGTGGGTGAAGGTCAGAGGCAGGAGAGGGTGTGGCCCATTTTATTACTATGTGCCAGGATAATTCATTGAGACATTTCACTTTGTGTTTGATTGCATAGCTGTAGATGGACCGGAGACACAAGAACTGTTTTTACCCCTTTCTTCATGCTCTTTCAGTCCCAGCAAGGCTTTTGGGTGGAGACCCAGAACTTATTTTGCAGAGTTCAGAAAAGTTTGTTTTGTAAAAGATAGTCCAAGAAAGGGGAGCGGGGCTCTGAAACTTTAAGATCGGGAGCTGGACGTGACAAAAAACAGAGAAGCTCCTGGGAGGGCTGGTGATGAGGGGACGTGGGAGTGACAAACCTGCACCCCACCTCCTCCCTGCACCCCAGGAAGGCATTAGCTCCAGGAAGAACGACTGGGCCCCATCACTGAAGCTCCCAGTCTCTGCAAGGTTCTCAGTGTTTATGTCACCATCTGAGCCTCCTCATAAAGAAAACTCAGGCTCGAACAATGCACAGCGAACCATGTGGGCCAAAGGTAAGGCCTGCTGAACCTAAGATGAGGGGCGGGGCAGAAGAACACGTGTCTCCTAGTTTTCTTAGAAGTGTGCAATTACTGTAAATACTCATTTAAGGTATGACCATTGCTTCTCTTAGACTGAAAGATCTCAAGACTAATCATGCCTTTGAAGCATGAGCGACTCATGCTTACCTTTATCTCCAGAAACTGTAGGGTTTCTAGACGTCTCAAGATCATCATTTCCTACATATCCATACCTTTAAAATTGGAGATATTCATTGTCACAATGATTTTTTAAAGTATTTGACAGATTTTTTAAAAAGATTTTATTTATTTCTTTTTAGAGAGGGAAGGAAGGGAGAAAGAGAGAGAGAGAGAAACATCAATGTGTGGTTGCTGGGGGTCATGGCCTGCAACCCAGGCATGTACCCTGACTGGGAATCGAACCTGCCACACTTTGGTTCCCAGCCCGCGCTCAGTCCACTGAGTTACACCAGCCACGGCTCATTGTCACAATGATTTGACAAGTTCTATATTTTATGATTGTCATGGTCACAAGGAGCAGAAACCTATATATACAGGTAAGCCATGCAAACGGAGGACCTTTATCACCTCCAGGTAAAAATAAGAGCCAACACTCAGACATAGAGCACAAACTCTTTTCCAAGTGCTGTTGTAAGTGACTTAGCTAGGTTAAATCACATCACCCTCTTAACAGCCCTATAGGTGGATACTATTTTTATCCCAAGAGTGACTATTGCCAAGAGAAAGATGGTGGATGAAGAAGTGCAAACACTGAGACGACCTTGAACACTAATGAAGTAAGCTGAAGGTAATTCCTGGACCAAGTTCAAATGATATCATACGAGGGAAAAAAATGTATTATTTGTACCGAAGTTAAGCTAGGCACGGAACACCTTTTTTTACTACATAGAAAATAGATAAAATGATTACATGGGCTTATTTTGCCCCATACTTTCTGGGAGTCAGTTACTTTGTACGTATTGGCTTTCTGACATTATCTCACTTGGGTTCCTATTGAACTATTGAGGCTTGCTACCAAATGACTTCCAGCATTATTATTATCACGTGGCTATATCACCCTGAATCCAGCCAGTATTTTCAGGGCATCTAGAGACCACCCATTGACTGGAATAAGCCAAACACTCTGTGATTGGAACTTCAGGTACTATTGTTCAGTAGAAGTTACAATCCCTTTTATTTTACAGCAAAGTCTATCACAAAAGCATTCAGTAAATTGACCTGGCTTAACTGTCAGATTTGGTGTTATTGTGAATCCCCCCCAGGGCACCATGGGGAGCTGGTTCATCTGACATTTATATTATTCCCAATGTTTTCCTGTCAATGACAAGGCTAACCTGAGGCGAAATTTCCAGGTAGCCAGTTCATTTTAAGAGTCTTTCCTTTTTTTCATGCATACCCTCCCTATCTTTTTGAGAAAGGCTGGATTTTCTTTAGCCCCAAGAATACTCAGATATTCACTGAAACAGTGGACTGACAAAGTGTTTTGGATACCCCAAATTTGTCATGGGGTTGGAACTGATCTTCCATTGCTAAATCCACTCATAAATCTGTCTTTGCTTGACCTGACTTACCAGCAACCTCTGTTATAGCGAATCACTCCCTCCTCCTTGATACACTGTATTGTTGCCCTGCTGGCCTCCCCAGCACCCCACGTCCCAGGGTTTCCCTCTGTGCCAGAGATAGATAGCTTGTTTTTGATCTGTTTCGTTCCTTCTCTTCTTTCCTTCTTCTTCCTAGCTTTTTAACACTGGGGGGATCCAATGCTCAGGCCTTGGTCCTCTTCTCTTTGCCTCTATATTCACTGTCTCAATGAGCTCATTGCAGGAAATGTCATCTGTAAATCAATGACTTTCACATCTCCTCTGTGGAACTTCCTCCTGAACTCTAGACACATGTGTCCAACTGCCTACCTGAAAGCCTCTCTTGAAAACTTACTAGGACTCTCAAAGTTAAGTTGGTCAAAATTGAGTGTAGTATCTTCCCCAGAAAATCTGCTTTTCTTGAAGTCGTTTTCATCTCACTTGCAAGAAACGACCATTCTACTGAGTCTCAGCAAAATCTTTGGAGACATCCTGGAGTCCTTTATCTTTCTTCATACATCCAACTCACACATGTAACTTCAAAATATATCTAAATTTCAGCCACTCCTGGTCACATCCAATTACCTCCAGTGCTACCACCCACTGTGGTTATGCCATCATTATCTCTTGTCGGGACGATTGCAGTAATTCTGTAGTAATAGCTCTCCCTGTTTCTATCCTTACGAACTGTGTTGGTGTAGGTCCCAATAGCAGATCCAGAGCAAGGATTTCAGTGGACATTATTTAGGAGGTAATTAACCCTGGGGAACATGGCAGGGCATGGCACAGAGAGAAGGGGAAGGGGAAAAGCCAATGAAAGGTTTAGTGCTAATGAGTAGGTTACAATCCCTAACAACTGGGGCTCAGCCCTGCTGGGGCTGCGCTGACCAAGCGGAACCTGTGTCGGAGATTTGCCTACGAGCAGCCGGAACGTGAGGTCAGAAACACAACTGATAGCATATCTCCCACACCCAAGGAGGGCTAAAGCACTGTGCCTCTTAATTTGATGAAGAAGGTGACATCACTTGTCCTTCACTGGAGAGGAATGTCCTGGCATTCCGCAAAACATGGGAGCATACAAATATCACTGATGCACCATCAGTTTTTCCAGGTTTCATCTAATTTCCAGATTCCTCGCGACCTCCAGAGCATCCAGAGCATTTTCCACAGGAAAGATGAGACGTATGAGGCTGCTGCTGGCATAACATGGCATACTGCTTTACAGCAAACATTTTTGTGTGAGTTGAGAGAGGACACTCTAAAATAACAATAAAAAGTCACTGCATAAACCAGTAAATAGTCATTTATTATCATTATCAGGTATTTTGTACTGTACATAATTGCATGTGCTGTACTTTTTATATGACTGCCAGTGTAGTAGGTTTGTTTACACCAGCATCATCACAAGCACAGCACTAATGTGTTGCCTTATGACATTATATATGACTTTATGATGGTTGTGACATCACTGGGTGATAGAAACTTTTCAGCCCCATTACAATCTATGGTACCGCTATCCTATATGTGGTCCATCACTGAGGAAAATGTCATTATGTGGCACATGAATGTACTGGGTCTATGCAAACTCCTCCCTCAGGTTCCTTGTCTTGAGTAAAAAAAAAGTGTCGGGATGATAGGTGAACCTAATGAGCTGGAATACCTTCTTGCCTCCATGTTTGGAGGATCAGGGTAGAGTTTGTCTCTCAGATGTACTCTCCTTTGAAATGCCAATTTCTCCTACAGAAGAAAGAAGCTGACTGTTTCTCTCAACAGAGGACCCAATACCCCCTTTTCCCTTGGAATCACAAGGGAGTGGTGCTCCAGTGGTCACACCTATCCTGCCAGCGGATAGGCATCCTGCACACCTGTAAGTCAGTGAGCGACGTCAAACCAGGGCCTGGAGCTTTTCTGGGCATCCCTCTGTGGGGACCGGGTTTCCTCTCTTTGGGGATTCTTCCTGCGGGGCATTAGGCTGAAGCTGGGGAGCTGAATTATAACAAGAAATTCTCTGTGCCTCAGTTTCAACTGGTACTTTCCTTGGCAAATCCTCTTTGTGGTTTTCTTACAACCTGAAAGTGGCAGAATTCCTCCCTTTTTTTCTCCTCCTAAATTATCTTCATCAATAGTGAAATGTTGGCAAATTTGTTCGCCACTTTGCCCCTCTCTGTTGGCTATCTGAGCTCGTCCAGATACATCTTACTGGGAATTGCTCCCATAACTAGCCAGAGCCACCGGGATAAACTTTGTCCCAGATCATTTTGTGTGAACCCATCTTGGCACAGTCTCTCCAGTCCTGGTCCATGGGCTGGGGCCTCGTCTCCCTGTAACTGTATGGTCAGAACTGATATGCAAGGTCTGATGAATCCCTGCATTCCTGGATGTCTATACTCCCAGGTACCTGTTTGAAGTGTGATGTTGACATTATTTTAATCCTCAAATCTTCCCCTGCAGTCTCTAGCACTGGGTGTCTTAAAATGCTTATATTCTCCAGTAACTTGTAGCTTTTAATAGGTACCTGTTGCAGAGTCTTTTATTTTTTATTTCTCTATTTTTAGAGAGAGGGTAAGGGAGAGAGAAAGAGAGGGACAGAAACATCAATGCATGGTTGCGTCTCACATGCCCCCCAGAGGGGACCTGACCTGTAACCCAGGCATGTGCCCTGACTGGGAATTGAAACCGGTGCTCAACCCACTGAGCTACACCAGCCAGGGCCTATTGCAGAATCTAATCCATTGAAGGACAGAAAAGGCCCTGAATTCTCTTGTTTCACATTGCCTCAGACCTCTGATCTTTCTCCAGGAATACCCGCTGTTTCTAAAACAACATCCATGTAGACTGAGTTAACCATCAATTTCTAAGCTACTACTTCACGGAAGGCTTTTTCTTGGACTTAGCCTTGACCCTTAACCTTGATGATGCATTTATTTGATTCTCAGTTGGTCAGGTATGATCTTGAACCTTCCTTATTCCCCCAAAGACTAGATTGCCAAGCTCATTACAGTCTCCACAGTCTTTCGCAGACTCTGGAAGGATGTTCCAAGAATGGAGCCCTCTTGAACTCCGCATGGAAGAGCTTAGAGTTTACCAGTGCGTGTACACTCCTGGCTCAGCTCCATGAAAATACCAAGATTCATGGAATAATCAGAGAAGAACTCTGTAACAGATGCAGAAACATTCGGTGCCAGCCTTAGCTCTACCACTAATTAAATGATGTAACTAAAAACAAGTCACTTCGCCTTCTGATGCCTTATTTTCCTCATATATCAAAAGAGAAATAATAATAACTAGATTCGTTGTGAGGCAAAATTCAATAATGGGAAAGTGCTTTGAAAAATATGGAACTCTACCAGTGTAAGGTAATTTTATTATTATATAGCCTAAGTTGCTTTGGCCTTCTAATTTTAGTTGAAATTAAACAATTGAACATGAAACATCAATTTTGTAAAGGGAATAGAGCACAATGAACAGTAGTAAATAGATCAATTTAATCTGAACTTCGTAGTTTTAATATGTAAAATCATCTGAAAAGAAATGGTATTTTTACCCAGGTTTTTGGTTTAAGAAAGGAAATACATTGGAGCTATTGGAAAGAATTGGGTCACTAATTTTATTAGATTTTGACATCATTTAAAAAATGCTTCAAGTAAGTTTGTATGTTTCATGCTACTGACATGATAAACTCAAATGATAACAGCATAAAACCAAAATTAAAAGAGCCTTTATCTTATGTGTAAAAAAAGGGGGTCGTTCTTTTAGAAAATATTAGTACTGTAATATATCTTCATTTTGGCCTGTGAACTATTGTAAGCAATGAGAAAAGCAAGTTATACTTGTTCATTTATAATTTATTACACTTTAATATTTAAAATTTATTTTTGCATGTTTAGAAATTTGTAACGTTTTTCACTTGTTGCCCCTCTGTTTCTGCTGCAGGTTTGCCAGCTCAGACAGTCAAGGTGACTCAGCGAATCCTCTGCTTGTTTAAAATGATCTGAATTCCACTCACAGTCACTAGGGCGAACGATCACTATACAGAGAAATCCCCAATCTCGTTTTCAGGCAGCCTGCCCATCTGAATGCCTTGCGTGAGAGGCAGGGGATCAGGAGGCCGCCTTGGAGCGTATTGTGCTATTGCTGGGCTCTTCTAGGCAGGCCTGTTTTCCCAAGTGGAATTTCAGGTTGCTTCCAAATCTGCTGGCGCGAGCACTGGTCTCTGGAATGAGGTAAATAAAAAAAATTTTTAGGATGTGTGTGTTTATTTCGCATCTTAAAAATGAAGAAGAAATTTAGCTTTATCAGTAATAAAACACCATTTGATACTGGTGCCCTTACATAATATTTACTATTAACACTTCATATGTGTATTTACAAACTAAAAATACATCCATGAAGGGTGTGTGCTCGTGCATTTTTACAGATAGGGCCATGTTTCCCATATATTTGGAGTCTGCTTGTTTAGAGCACAAGAAAACATTTCCCTGACAATGGGCAAAGGTACTGAGAGAGCCACAGTTCTAATTTCTTTCCTTGTCTTCCTAGTTCTCAAACTTGTGAACAGTTCAGCTCTGTGTATAACATCTAGCAAAACAAACATCCTGCAGAAAACTTACTCCGCCCTCACGGGGAAATGGCTCAGGGGTCACCTCATTCTTGCATCTTTGGGGTGCTTATACTCAGCTCCACAGGGCAAAGCAAACTAGCTAGTCTCCTCTGAGGGGTTAGGAGGCAGGTATTTGGAACCCCCCCACATATTTACACTAATAATTACTCTCGATTTGTAAACATGTTTTGAATTTATACTTTTTTATCGTCAGAGAGGAAAACTTTTTCTCTATACTCTACGATTCAGTTAGGGGGGCCTGCAAACTTAACTGGCACACACACACAAAACAGATTAATGCGGGGAGGAAGGAACAAATGTATTACTATTTTTATGTGCATGGGAGTTCACGGAAAAGGAGTAAAAAGAAGTAGTTAGACTCAGGAGCTTATATGCTTCTTCACAAAGGAGGGAGGGTTTGGGCATCAAGGATGAAAAACGGGAAATCCCTAGGAAACATAGGGGGAACTAATGAAAAATAAAGGTTATTTCGGTAAGCTTTGTGTGTCCAGTCTCATCTCGATGCTGGGTCTTTGTCTCTGGTGACAAAGGTCATTCTTCTTGTCCTGGTACAAGGACAGGGGAAAACTCTGTCACTTTGACAGGGGGAAATTTATGTCTAGCTTTTAGGCAGAAAGGGCAGAGATCTCTTCCTACTTGTGTTCTTTCTTAATTCTTTTCAGCTCAAAATAATCCTTGTGCCAGAATGGCATATTTTGGGGGTGGCATTTCCAGATTCCATTTACTATCAACGTCTGTAGTGAATCAGCGTCTTTAGCCTCTGTGACAGGCATTCTGTTTGCATTGGGTCATCCACCATCCTCCATACACCCCTTCCCCCTTGCCTTCTTTCACAAAGAGATGGCAAAAGCTCCAGTACTCTTTTCCCGGGTTCCTTTCTAGGCAGGATTGTCAAATGCTATGAATTATGGCCAGTAAGACATACTAGAAATCTTCTCCAGCTTTCTTCATAGGAGAGACAATAACGACTTGCCATTGCTTTGTCTGTGACGGTCGACGTGGCCGTACCATCAGAAGCTGCAGCAGGCGTCCTCGTAAGCATGAGATGCTAAGCCTGAGAGAGGTGCCCAGAGAATTGTACAGGCAGCTTGTCACCGAGCTTCTGGACCGACATCAAGCAGCTTCTTTTATCCAAAATTGTTATGAGAAAGAGATACCCCTCTGTGAGCTGGATTTCTCAATTACTTGAAGCCGAATGCATTTCTTAACCACCAGGCCTCCTGCTGAACAAGACAACAATAGCTGGCTTCAATTCCACCCTACATTTCCTCCTCGTCATTTCCCATAGTCAGATTAGCTTGTGTTAGATATTGTATGTCAGCCACAAAGGTGTCTTTGCTTACTTCTGTTAATTAGATTTTTTTTCTTCTGCAGGAGTTTAGGAATTTTTGCAGAAAGGAGTTGGACATGGACACCTTTTGAGCTTGGTATGTCTGAAACTGTCTTTATTTTGCTCTCACATTACATTGACTGGGCACAGAATTCTGGATTTGAGCTAACTCCCTCTCAGTACTTCAAAGTGATTACCCACCATTTTCCAGCTTTTACCGTTAGCAGTGACAAGTGTGACCAGGGCGCTGTATTGAACACCGGCAGGAAGCACCATCTATGTTTCAGCCTTGGAAGATTAGCCCTCAGCAGCACAGCGTGAACTGCTCTCCCTGGGGATGTAAAATTACAGGGGCTCTGAGCTGGCCACCAGTTTGATTTTTAATACGTCCTAGGTACATGTCTGTTTGTTTTCTTTCTGAAAGTCTTTACAAATTTTCTCTGTAGTCTTAGGCCCTGAGCTATCTGTAGGATACGTGTATATGTTGGTCTTTTTACCTCAGACCTCAGTTGTGTGGTGGGCCTCATACCTCTTTCTCCCTCTTCTTACTTTCCTCTCCCTTCTCCTTCCCCTCCCTTCTTCTTTTTAAATGTAATTTCCTTCCTCTCATTTCCCCTGCTCTCTCTTTCTGGAATGCTTGTGGGAACATCTAAATGTATTCTCCAGTCCTAATTTTCCGGATACTTTTTGCCTCTTTCTTTCTTGAACTAAATTCTCAGAGATCGGTTTAGCTCTGTTGGTTCTCTCACTAGGTCAGCTGGCTCATCTACTGAATGTTTTATTTTAGGGATCAGAGTTTTGATTTCTATGATCTCTACTTATTCTTTGAATAGTCATTTAGTCTTCTTTTCTCTGTTAACTATTCCTTTTAATCAGTCTTCTGTTGAGTTGGGTGCCTCTATTTCATAGTTTTTCTTAAGTGTTAAGATTTTTTCCTGTATGTAGTGTTTGGAAACTCTTATTTCTCTAGACCCATGTATTACCCACCACAGTATCATCAGCACCCTTTCAGTTCACATCCTATTGGTTCCTTTATGTTCAGCTGACAGAGGAAAAAAATTTAATGGTGGTTCTTTGGTAGGGTGAGTTGGTATGTGGGTTCCAGCTGGTATGGATAGTAGCTAATCTAAGGTCCTGGTTACAGGTGCTTTGAAAGATAATAGTGAGGACAAATGTTCCTAATGAGTGGAACTTTGGATGGTACACGTAGGCCTTATTTTGTGTGAAAAGAGATATACCTGGAAGCTAGAACACGTACAAGTACATGCATGGTAGCAAATAACTTGGCTAAGAGGACAGGGACCTGGAAGGTCTGGGATAGAGGCATATGGATAAGTATATGCATGTGGGCACCAACTGTGGAAATATTTGTATCACATGTAATGCACTGGAAAAGCATTTGCCATGGAAAAGGCATTAAACAATCAGGCATGTCAAAAACTCATTCAGTTGATATCAGCCAGTCTCTTCTTCATCTACACTAGTGCTACCACAATGGGCAAATGAATGAGCGGCCATGATGACAAGGTTAGGGGCTATGCAGGAACTCAACTGCACAAGCTCTCACTTACCAAGACTGATTCAGCCACTGTTGCTACCAAATGCTCAATCATTCAGCAGAAGAAACTAATACTGAGCTCCTCCATATGGCACCATTCTTCAAAGAGAACAATCAGCTATTTGGTAGCCGGTTAATTATATTAAATCCCCTTTACCATGCAAGAAACAGCTATTTTTTGTTCCTTTGTCAGGAAGTGATAGATATTTCAAGTATTGCTTTACTTTTTTGTCTGTAGGGCTTCAACCAGCCCCATTATTTGAGGGTTTATGAAATTGTTTGCTCTACTCATGTGGCGTCCTACATACATTGTGGTAGACCAAGGGACCATTTAACAGCAAAGAAAATGTGGCAGTAAATGCATGACCAACGGTTCCTTTGTCACATGCTGTGCCACCTAGAAAGCTGGCAGCACAGGTGAAATACCAGCCCAAAGTCCATACCTTGCAATGATGGCATGCCATTCTCCAAGGGTATACTTTAACCGATGCTTCTCAATCAGGGGCAGTTTTGGAGGACGTTTGGCAAAGTCTAGACATTTTTGGTTGTCACCACTTGGGAGGTTGATTCTGGCTTCTAGTTGGTGGAAACCAGGAATACTGGTAAACATTTTGCATTACTCAGGATATCCTCCACAACAAAGAATTATTCAGTCAGTGGAACCAAGGTTGATTCTAGCAAATAATCTAGCAAAATGTCAATAGAACCAAGGTTGAGAAATCTTGCTTTAAACTGATGAACTTTGGAGGACACCACTGCCCTGTAGTTAAAATACATTGGTCCAGGACCCATGAGTTAGAAGCAGAATAGTCCACTTAACCATCACTACCATTTCTTTTCTCCAACATGTTGAAATCTCAAGAACACTCCCTAATAAATCTCTTGTATATAATCTCTACCTCAGTCTGCTTCCCGGGGAACACCATCTGTGACAGATTATAAATTGAGCCAAGGCAGTAGCAGTAGCAATGGAGCCTGCATTGAAGTTTTAGAATATTTTAAGAAAAAATAGAGTTCATTATCAACTGGATATAAAAAGAAGGGAAGATGGAAGACTTAATTATAACTTCCAGGTTTACTTGGGCAACTGAGTAGTCAATGGTGCATTCATCAAGATAAGGAATAGAAATAGAAGTAAAGTTTGAGAGAGAAAATGACCAATTTTTTCTTGTACATTTTATCACGTGTATAAAGAAAAATGCAACAACTTAATATGTATAAAGTTGTTAGCTTGAATCATATGGAATTGCCATTTTTATAGGTCAAAAACTGTCAAATGCTGACAATTTCAAATGGATCAAACTAATAATAACTAGGAGTTACCTTCTACATGGGAAAATTTACTATTTTTATTAAAACTTATGTAAGCCATATAAGATTTTAGAAAGGTAATATCTGTCAGATGCAAAATATAACCCTTTGGGTAATGATATGTCATTTACATTTAAGTTCCTGAAGTAAAAATATAAGTCACATATTATTGCTTTAGGGCACATTAAGGGATCTTGATGAGATTGGGAACTCTGTTTTATATCAATTTTCTTGTGGAAGTTGAGACATAATTGCCATAAGCAGAGCCAGGAAAGGTCACAGATAACGTAACTTTTATGCCAGAGCTTTCAAAAACATGCTATCATCTGTCATAAAAAAAGAATTTAAGACAAATATAGTATGCTATGGCATTTGTTGCCGACCGACAGGCTCATTTTTGGAATCCAGAATGACTGCATGTCGTTTCAGGTGAGATCAAAGCTGAGCATTCACAGACAGTCTCACATCATCCTTATGGACTGAAAAATACACTCTTAAAATACTATTTCCTACCGGGGTTGTAGCATGTAATGTTGATTGAATATGTGTATCCAAATATTACTGATATAACAGATTCAAAGTGGTGATCGAGGGGACAGAGTTGGAAAAAACGCTGCTGCTTTTTCCTGTCCTGGGCCTGAGAATATGGAGGATTATACCTTAAGTAGAAAGTAATCCACTGGATTTATACTGATCTGCTCAAACAATGACAAGTGACTTCATTAATATCATGTTCAACCACTGACCTGGAGAGATGTCAAATTAAAATGCGTACATGCAGAAAGAAAAACAACAATCTCCTTTTAAAGTATAAGGCATAGGTCCAAGGACAGAGGCAATAACATCACTCCTTTGGGTATAAATCAAAGGTATGATTTAAAAAACTGAAGACAATCAAGTAAGTAAAAAGTTACAAACTCACATTTACTTTCTGTACCTGTGTCAGTTTCTGACCCTGCCCTTACCACCTGAAGAAGAAGGGACCCGGTAACACAATGGCCAGTCATTCCCCAACAGGAATGACAGCCATTCACTTGTATAACCAAACCCTGGGGAAAGGGTAACACACAAACATTCTGAGGAATGTGAAATGTCAGATATGAGTTGACGTTGATAACCAAACATAAAGCAGCATCACCATCCTTATGTTAACGTGAAGGCATACAAAGGCCAGGGACTTAATGGAATTCTGGCGTAGGCCCAGCTCATACTAGTTGGTTCACTGCATTCACTGATGCATAAAGCTCTTATTTCTTTGCCCCAGGACATAATTGGAATGGAGATACTTGATAGTTACTAGTTCATTAGACTGCAGAATCAGAGTTAATCCAGTGGGAAGGTCAAGTGAAAATTTCTAAAACTCCTTGCTAACCCTACTCCCTCCTCCCAAGCCTGTACAACATAGTAAGTAAAATATATAATACAAGGTGGGACAAAAGTAGATTTGCAGTTGTGAGTATGTGAAACACAGTTTATTCTTGTACTATTATTTATTAATTATTGTATTACTTTCTGTATGAACAACTGTAAACCTACTTTTGCCCCACCCTGTATATATTATATATATATATCATCCTAGGGGGAAATCAAAGATGCAGAGATCATGGACCCATTGTGTCTCCATTTAATTTATTATTTTGCTCCCTAAACAATGGAGATAGATCCTGGGAGATGAAAATAGATTACTGCAAATTAAACCAAGTAGTAGCACTAATTGCAGTTGTTATTCTAGAAGTATCTTTGTTACAAAAGATTAATATAGCTTCAGATACATGGCGTGCAGTCATTAATTTGGCAAATATATATATACATATATATATACTTATATATATAATACACACACATTCCTCATCTTTATCAGAAAAAATATTCAGAAAAAATTTGTATTCAAGATCATAAATATCTATGATCTTGTCTCATTAGAAGGTTAATTCTGAAACCTGCTGTCATGATGTTGTCTGGAGGGTCCTAGGCAATTTAAACATCTGCATAGTGTCACATTGGTCCACTGTATTGATGACATCATATTAATTGGTCCATTGTATTGGTGACATCATATTAATGTGTCTTCACATTTTCCATCCACAATGCCTGGCAGATTTGGGGAGTTCTTAAGGTACTTTATTGCACAGTATTGGAACAGTGTTGTGACAGTTTTAAGTGGAACCCACAGTAAGTAATGTCTGTACAGTAGGTCCAGATGCAGCAGACCCTGTGGTACAGAGGTCCATGAGGCAGCGTAGCTGTGAAATTAATGATCATAGAAAAATGATAATTTCAGAGCTCCTAGGGTTCCAGAGCATGGGCAGGCCAAATATAGTGGAGAATTGTACATGTTTGTTAAATGTCTTTTCTCGTGCTGCTGGCACTGGTAGATATGCAATGCCTGACTGTGGGACACTTAAACAGATGTATTAGTGATATGACTGTACAACATTTTTGAAAGACTTAAAAAGAACAAAGGGTCAGAATTTCATTCAGTTGCACAGTGTACTCTTTGAAGTGATTAAATGTACCCCAAGGGTCATTTTAATTACACAATAGTTTCTCCAGCAAGCTCGAGGGCTTTGCTTTTCAGCCACCTCAATAGAAGTCCAAGAAAAGAGCTTTTCTCCCAAGGATTTATTGGCTGTGGCTTTTGTTTCATAAGGAAAATATCAATGAAACACACTAAAAACCCAAAAAAGCTTTTGAGGAAACTATTAGTGAAAATATTGCAGGCATGGACCAAAATGGACAGAGCAGGACACAACATATGTGTTCCTCATTTTCTCCCTTTCTGAGCAGGAGTGTCTTTATCTGTTATCCTATGTCTCTCTCACCATTGTGTATTGCATGAGTGGGGGCCAGATAATTTATCTTCCTAGTTTCACAAGTCCATGGCTATAAAAGAACTGGAGCTGCATACTTACAGTTATACTCAAGGAGACTCAGCCTCATCGGAACATGATTTAGATGAGGTGATACTAGATTTTAATGTGATGGGTTGAGTTTCATAGGGATCTGAGAGATGATAGTATATTTTTCAAGTGGAACAGATAGAATAATTGGGGTCCAGAGGAAACACCGTAAAAGGTTGCTTAATAAGATTGCCTGTCATCCCCACCTTCTGGTATTCTCTCCCTTGTGTAATCCCTACCCCTTAATTAATTAATCACTGGATTGGACATAATTAATCATTTCTAGAGAAGAGAATATAGCAAAAGTTCTGGGATATCATTTCCACTATTATGTTACAAAGACCATGACGTCTCTCTTGCTCATACACTCTCTTTCTTTGACTTGTTGCTTGCTTATTTTGATAAAGTAAGTTGATGTATTATGGGATGCCTTATAAAGAAACTCATGTGGAAAGAAACCAAGGGCAGCCTTCCACCAATGGCCACCTTCCACCAATGGCCAACGAGGACCAAGACCCATGAAGAGCTGAATAGTGCCAATAATCATGTGAGTGAGCCTGGAAGCACATCTTTCCCAAGCAGATCCTTTGGATGACTGCAACCCAGATGACACCTTGACTGTAGCCTGTCAGAAATCCTGAAGCAAAGGGTGCAGATGAACCATGCCTATATTCCTGGCTCACAGGAACTGTGAGATAGTATGTTGTTTTAAACCACTACATTTTGGAATAGCTTGGTCTAAAAGGATAGATAACTAATACAATTGCATGTCATTGTACAGCTGGAGGGTCATCTATCCAAGACTCTCCTTCACTTTATAGCAAACAGAAATCTGTCTCAGTGTAATTAGGAACATGATGTGTGTTCTTTTAATATTGTTTTTAAAATTAAAAAAAATTAATCATGTTTAGATTTGTGTTGTCTTAAAAATAGCACCAAATCTTTCAAGACATTTAAATAAATGAATAATGAGATCACAGAATGATAAAGCTGGAAGGGAATTTAGAGATCATCTAGTGGTATCCACTCATTTTATGAAAGAGAGAACTAAGAATCTTTTTTGAAAAATTCCCTCTTTAAATTGCCCCTAAGTGTTTTATGAGCTACCTGAGAATATTAGGCTCATAACTTTAGCTCACCTTATTTTTGAAATCCCAAACAGTCTAATCCAATTTAACCAACTACTTTATTCACTGGTCTTGACTTTTGGCAATCTCTAAAAAATCAAATCCCCTGTCAAACAATGAAGATTTGCCACTACTGAGGACTGTAAAAAAAAATAGCTTCGGGCTCTGAAAGCAATTTCTAAAGGAGCACTAAAACTGTCTTAAGCAATGGTAGGATGGCTGGAGTAAATGTATGTTCTGTCAGGGCAGCTACTTTGAATGGGACATAGTAATTTAGATCTGTAATTTCGGCTTCGTTTTTTGAAGAGCAGAAACGTTGCATATCAGTGTGCAGAGAATATTAGCCATCCATTCTATGACAACTATAACAAATAATCAAATAAAAGATTTCAAACAGTGCTTCAATCTTTGCTGAACAATCTACATCTATGATTCTGCATGTAACCTCTTTGCATTTTGTTACTTTCAGATATTTGGGTTTATGATACCTTTACCATGAGTTCTGTGATTAATTATTGGTTTTTCTAACACTTTTCTTCAATATCATACTCAACAGCAGGATTTATCCTTCCATATAGTTCACAAGTTCTCCACATTCATATATCTTGACTAATATTTAAAATGTAACCATTAGAGTTGCATGACATAGATCCTGAATTACAGATAAGTTTTATGGGCTTGTTCACTTTGTTGAGCTGTTTTTAGCTACCTTGAACACCAATGTGGAGAACAATGCTGTGGCTTTCTCTGGTCTCAGAGGGAGAGAGTGTCATCTTTTATACATGCCGTGACCAAAGAGAAGACATAGCTGCATATATATTGATGACCCTTCTTTGGATCTCTGCTTTGATACCTATTGCAATGAAAACATCCATAGGGTGAATAATGCTTTAGTAGATTTTCAGCCGATCATACTTTAGGAGAAAGGGAAGGTTTCCCATGTGTGGCAGCAGAGCGCATAGACAGCTAGGATGCAGCAGGAAAGGGAGATGTTACCATGAGAGAAAATGAAACAGCTGTTCCCAAGTTGGTCTAGACTTCCGTAGTTCACAATTTTGTCCCAATTCCGTCCTAATTTCCTCTCATTATTTCTCCAGTGTATTATAATTCCCTCTTTCATTATTCAGAAATATTATAGAAACCTGGAATATTATATTGTCACTTCTGTTTTCAGGACATTGATTTAATTCCAGCTCTATTGTGCTAAGGTAGGTTGATTTCCCAAGCTAAACTTTGCCTAGAGGTTGGGTACAACTTACCAAGCTCATGTGATCAAACACATGCTGGAAAAACCCTTGGTGTAGGTACTTTGAGCTATTCCTGGATATTAAATCAGGACACAATCTTCTATGCAGCCTTTTATCTCACTTACATCACCTCCAGTGAAGGCTCGGTGTTGGATACCTAACCGATGCCCAGTGTGTGAATGCCACATCCTTTCATCTGTGCCTAGAGTTCAGAGCCTGTGAATCTGACAATTTAAAACTTCTTTTTTCTGCCTGTAGTAAAAAGTAAGTATAAGAAGGTAAGCAATCAGAGAAGTTTGAGAACAACTTACAGAGGTAATGGTAGGGAGGAAAAATAGTTTTCCCTCTACCCTACTATGTTCTTGTAGCTGGACTAATAATTTAATTGCCATGAGACAGATTAACAGGGGGAAATGACCACATTTATTATGTATCTAAATATGGGGGTTCCAGAAGAATATGAGACAAACTGGGTAGTTAAAACTTATATGCAATCTTGAGCTAAGTGGAAAGGGAGGTTGTGGTTTGGGACTTCAAATGCCAGGAAGGCACTGTACCTGGAAATAGAAAAGCAAATGTTTGGTAAATAAATGTTTGCTGGGCCATCTTTAATAATGGGACCCAGAGAGGACTTTGATCAAAGGGGTCTTGTAGCTTCCTTTCTGTTTATCACACCTAGTTCATAAAGTTGTCTATGATGCTATCTCCCCTTGTGGAGCAGGTCCTCCAGCTTAAAATAATCAGTATCCCAAAAGGCATATTTTTGTGCAGCAAATTCTGCTTTCCCTCACACTTTGACCCTAATGACTTAAATCAGTTTGTAGAACTCCCGTCTTACCTGGTATCGCCCCCGTAGCTTCTCCTTAGCCAGGGTCTCCTTTTCATCTTCCTGTCACTGGTGTGTCTCTGCTCTCTCTGTCTCTCTGTCTCTGTCTCTCTCTCCAGATCTCCTATTGATGCTTTTTTTCTTTTTCTTATTTTCTACCACACTTGGCTATAGTCACTCAGATCTAAATAGAGTGTCAACCTCTGAACCAATCCATGGTACATGGCTGTGACCTGAATCCCATTTTCTCAGTTACCAATAGATTGCAATTCATTTCTCATAGCTGCCTGACATAACCTCTGACTGGGTCACACGAATTCCTTCATGTATCCCAGAAATCTAACCTGGTCTAGACTCTAGTTCACATTCATGGTAACTCAGTGTCTTTCTGGGAGGACTTAGTCTAGTTAGCATTATCTAATTCTTTCTTAAAGTTTGAGACAATATTACTAATTATGGATACATTTTTTTACTTTTTTTTTTAATTTTACTTTAATCATTGTTCAAGTACAGTTTTCTCCCTTTCTCTCCCATTCCAGCCCACCCACCTAACTCTCTCTACTTCCCTCCCATTACCACCCACCCCTAGTTTTTGTGCATGTGTCCTTTAAATTTGTTCCTGAAAACCCTACCCATTCTCCCCTGAAATTCCCTCTTCTCTCCCCTCTAGTGCACTGTTGGTGGGACTGCAGACTGGTACAACCAGTATGGAACTTCCTCAGAAAACTAAAAATGGATCTGCCTTTTGACCCTGCAATTCCACTGCTGGGACTATATCCTAAGAACACTGAAACACCAATATAAAAGAACATTTGCACCCCGATGTTCATAGCAGCACAATTTACAATAGCTAGGTGCTGGAAGCAACCTAGATGCCCATCAGTAAATGAATGGATCAAGAAACTATGGTACATTTACACAATGGAATTCTATGCAGCAGAAAGAAAGAAGGAGCTCATACCCTTTGCAACAGCATGGATACATTTTTTAAAAAAGTCTTTTATTCGAATGTTATTCTAGTTTAAAGTAACATGATACTTTGTTACAGAATGACTGAGCTTCACTTTATTTATTTCTTTAGGAAAAACTTGAATAACACCAAAGTATGCATATTTTTTGAAGTCAAGCCTGCCTTTGGTGGGTTGGAAACTTCTCTGAATCCTTTCTATGAGAAGTAATTGAATGTGTGCATTAGATGAATTGCAATTCAAGCCAGTCACCACGAGAATACCAATTGCCTCCCCTGAAAATATTGCAAAATCCCTACTGGTAAATTCTCAGTTTGGCAAGCGATGTGGAAAAAAATAATTACAACTTCTCATACCACTGGTAATTTAATTTATAGTTTATATAATTGAGTATTTATCAGTGATTCAACTCAATTATGCTTTATTTAATAGATTGGAGATTTGCCACCACTAACCACTACTCTGCACCATGGCTGCTGCTCTGCTCCTGCCAGTGAGAAACACAGACCACCACCATCTTCCTTAAAAACCCTTTCCAAATGGAGATCTTCCTCTTCATTTTTTATAATAATTTTGTTCTCTAGAATTCATTATGGGTCCCAGATATACTATGAATTTTTTAGATGGAGAATAAAAAAGAAAAACATATTATAAATAGTTTATTTGTATAATAGCGTAGGGGAATCTTTATCCCCCTGTTACAAGGAATGCTGGGTGTAGAAAAGTGAGTTGGTAGCCATGCAGATCTGTGCTTCCAACAGTGGAGTCTGAATGAGTTTACCTGAGGGCTGCATAACTCCACTGGAAACTCTTCCTTGTCAGCTAGCTGTTTGTTTCTGGCTAGTTTCAATGAACATGCATTTAAAAATATTTGCATGGTCAGCAAAAGTTTTCAAAAACCTCCCAACTGGCACTGGTAGTTTGGAGGTTTTTGAAAACTCCAGGTTTCCAAAATAGAACAAACTATTGTTCTATTGTCTGTCTCAAAATAGAACATCATTGATCAGGAGGATCCTGAAAAGGTAGGGTATGGAAGCTAGAAAGTGGGGTCTCTTGAGCAGGTTGGTCTATTACTGCCAAAGTGATCACATTTCCCAAAGGACAGATGCATAACTCTTCCCATTATATCAAGTATTACAAGTAGTTGAAGAAAGAAACAAAGAAGAAAACATAAAAGTAATAGCTCGAGGGCAAATATCAATGAGATGTATGCAGGGAGAATCAGAAGCAACACAGAGGATACAGACGACAAGAGTTAAAATTTAAACAACCTGGAGCCAGAGAACTGATAGCATTAGGGAAATAAGTGGCATACATTTTTTTAAAAGGAAGAGGAACTGAAAAATAAAGCAAACTTGTAAGGATTTGCACTACAGGTAGCAAAGATGTAGGAAAAACGGTCATATCTAGACATTGAGATAGTCGCAGAAGGCGTGTATACACATAGATGGAAAAGTAAAGCAAACTCGTAAGGATTTGCACTACAGGTAGCAAAGATGTAGGAAAAACGGTCATATCTAGACATTGAGATAGTCGCAGAAGGCATGTATATACATAGATGGAAACTGTCCTTGAGATGATGGACAGACAGCTTGAGTGGTAGAATGAAACTGGATATTGTGCAAGCTAAGAGGAAAGTCGATCTATTAGAAGAAAAAGTCTTAACTGAGATCCTAGTGAAAACTTCCAGTTGAAGTCTGAGAACCGTGACACTGATGTGTAACATGACTTTCCTTTCTTAAGAGAATAGACAAAACTAACAGACATGCGCCTATTCTCATAAAGAATCTCCTTTCTGAAACGCGTGCTGAATATTTGACCCAAGGGGACATGAGAGTACGAGTTACATCTCTTGTTCTTCAAGTGACTTTAGTTAGGGATTCTCTTTTTTCACTCTTATATGCATGCCTCATGGATGAGTTAGACATGTATATATTTTTTTTTGTTTCCAAGTACAACAAATGGAAGTTGTAATTGGATCTTACCAAAGCCACATCCCCCTCTGTGCCGGAATATCTCAGGGGACCTTGTGCAGGGACTTGGATGCAACTTTTAAGTAGAAGCAGAGTCATTGTGAGGTGGATGACGATCAAGCCTTAGGGCCACCTCACTGTATGGTCCATCAACAGAAGTTAATGCTTTTGTTGCCATTTTTTTTGATGTTAGGATAATTTCTATTAATTTTATCATTCCTCAGCCATATTTTTCTTTTTTTTCATATTCCATTATTTTTATCTGAGTTTTCTCTGTTCTTTAATGTATAACGTTACCTGTGACAAAGGTGGTACCATTTACATGTCCAAGTCAGTGTCAGTGTATCTCATTTGCTTAATTAAAACATCTTTAAAATGATTCTACACTGGGCCCATGTGCAACAGAGATTAGGTTGCTTCTTTCTGCCTCTCATCGCTGACTCTATGTGTGGATTTAATTATGTTCTAATGCAACCAGCCAACATCCCTGAAGACCAAACCACCGACAATCCCTGGCTCACATTTCTTGGATTTGCAGCTTGAGAGGGATAGAGGGATTGCCCCTTTCAACAGACTTCTGATTTTTAAAAACATTTCGGGTAAGTTGACTGTAATGTCGACTTTTTAAAACACTTTGGACGTAAGTTTATTCTGATAATTTTATGTTTTCTTTTTCTTAAGGGGCGCCTTCAAATTGCAAAAGCTTCAGGACCACAAAGCCTACATCAGCTTCTGACTGGGTACAACCTCTTATTGTCCGTTCTTGAAGGTTGGCAGCGCCAGACTGGGGAATTGGAGCAGTTCAAATGATTCAAGACCCTGGGGACTGAAAGCACTGTTGCATCATCTGGACATACACTAATGCTGCAGGTGATAGAGAATACAGTTATGTATCCTCATTGGCCCACACTTTTTAAATCATTATGATCCCAAGACTCCAGGTACTGTCTAGATGAGATTAGGGGATCTTCCCCAGTGTTGACAGATCTTAGAACATTCTGTCATCTTGGTGTAAAGAATTATTGTCAGGAGAGCTTGGGGAAAAGAGGTGGTAGAAATTCAATGCAAGAGTTATTAACTTATTACAGAATAAAAACAAAGTTTATGCTTATTTTATTTATTACACAGCAAATATCATTTCCCATGAGATGTTCATCAAGTTGTTGTCTGTTTAAAAATCCCTTTTTCAGGAGTGGTAACCAAACACTATAGCAGAAACACCTAGTAGAATAGGGACCGGTGGCTACCTGGTGAATACAATATTGGTTAAGAAAAGATGAAAAGAGGTACAGTTTTAGAATTAACATATCAGTAGTGAAGGTCTCATCGCTAAGCCCTTAAAACTTTTGCAGAGTAAAGAACTGGCAAACAATCCTTTCTCTGGACTAGAGGGATGTGAGTAAACTTTAGGAATTAATCCTATCTGGGAATCACTCTTTGAAAAAAAACGGGAGCCAATATTCAAGGCTCATGGAATTAATAATTCAGGTAGAACTCTCCAGCCCGACAATGTTCTAAATGTTACTTAGTAAAATTATGGAGCCCAGGGAGAGGTGTCTTGATAATTAGTTTCTCAAAATTATTAATATCTGGTGCCTCAAATTCAGTGGATAGACATGATTTTGTCTGACCTCAGTAAAAACTGGGCATTCCACATGTAAATCTAGGTCCCTGAAGAGAGGCAGGAGCAAAGAGAGGTGAGGGGAACAGAGGCAGTGTGGCCTTCTGAGCTCACGGGGTAAACCGTGTGGCCGGTTTCAAGCAGTCGTCAGCATTAAGAAGGGGAACTCTGTGGCAGAACCGCCAGCTGAGGGGGATGCTTCAAACGCTGCAGGGGAACCCTGCTGGGGGAGAGCCACTCGCTGGAGGCAGCAAGATCAAACTGTTTCGATTGCTCCTCAAAGGAGAGAAAGCTGTCATTGGAAAGGGGAATAGGGGAAACAAATCTTTTTTTGTGCATGTGTAAGACTGTTGAATATAATGCAATGAATCAGTGGAAATAACATCAATATCTCACTTATTTTGATGACACTTAACTTATTGTGGCAAACATATGATACAGTGCTGAAGAAAGCTGAAAAGATTTTAGAGCAGCCAAAATTACACTACAAGAAAGTCTAGATTCTCAAGGGTAGTTACTTATTTATAAGAGGCCCATCCCAGACTGGACTCAGAGAGCTCATTCTCTCTTTACACACAATTAGAGTAAATACGGTTTGGGGTATTTTAGCTGAGGATAAAGTGTAAGTGTCCTCATAGGTTGGTGGGGACAGGGACGGGAGGTACTGCTAAGGCCAAGCTGACTGACAGCAGCAAGAAATAACTGAACTAAGAAGCCTTAACAACTTCCTAATCCCAGTACTTCTCTCCCTTTCCCATGCTCTATTCCCTACCATACAAAACCTGGGGCCAATTGGTCTTTTTTTTTTTTTTTACAAGCTCCCTTTTATTCCCAATTCCCAAGGTAAATAGAAATTGAAACACTTGAATATCGACCTTCTGAGGCTCTGCATTAAGTTATCTGTGGTGTGAATCTGACCCTGAAGGCTTCTCTCTGTTCTAATAATAGGAGTCCTCTTATTCCTGAGGCCCCCAATTCTCTTAATTCTGACTCAGCTTCCATGGAGGTCTTTCTTTGTCGGGGTATTTTGATACCTGATGTTCAAATCTCTCCTGGATTGGGGTCCCATCCTCCCAGAGTCTACCGACAGCCCATGAATCCCTATTTTGTCAATAGGGCTGTTTTACCACATGTGGGACATTTCCAATGCCAGCTCCCTGTTCACTGAGCTACTAAGTGACCCTAATCCCAGCCCCCCAATGTTAGCTTCTCATTTTTGGATGCCCTGATGAAACTGTGAAACCCTATGGCTGTCTGTGTAGGCCAAAGCCGAAGAACTGAGGGGTGACCAAATCTTGCCTGTCGTTTGGCTTCAATATCTGTTTTGAGCCCTATCTTTTGTCTGAGTGTGCTTTTCACCCCCTAGTGCCAGGTTCTGTGCTACATGCGGAGATGCTGTTTCTCTCCCTGCTTGCCCCATCATGTTCTAAATAGTTAACCAATGGTATGCTCTCGTGATGCCCTAGATAGGACCTTAACATCCCCCCAAATAAAGGAGCAGAGAGAAATAACGTGTGAGTGCCAGGCACCCTTCTAAGCCCTGACATGTGTGAATTCAGTTTTATCTTCATAACTTGGTGAGGTACTAAGGTCTCAAATATGTCAATGTGTCCTGGTCTGGTATGATAACTCATGCCCATAATGATGGTCTTGAGTCATCAAATCATAACTGAACCATTCAGTTGTGTTCTACAGGGTAGAAAATTGTGTCAGACACTTCAAAGAATTCTCTCACAATCTATTAAAAATGATGGCACTTCAAAGGGTCAGCATCTGTTCTCTGGAAAATTAACTTAGGGATTGGCATAAGAATAAATTGTTACTGCCCTGCCTGCTGTGGCTAAGTGGACTGAGTGCCGGTCTGTGAATCCAAACATTGCTGGTTCAATCCCCAGTCAGGACACATGCCTGGGTTGTGGGCCAGGTCCCTGGTTGGGGGTGTGCAAGAGGCAACCACATAGTCATGTTTCTCTCCTTATCTTTCTCCCTCCCTTCCCCCCTCTCTAAAAATAAATAAATAAAATCTTTAAAAAAATAAAAAATAAATTGTTACTGTCTTGTAGCCATTCACTTTTTCATCAGGTTCATTTAATGCTTGAGTCATACTACCTCATTAATTTGTACCTAATTCTTTACAGGACATAGTTATATATGCTAATATATTTCTACAGCTTCACAAGAAACAATTTTGTTTATGGGGTAACATACTTGGATGCTTCATAATTCTTTTGATTACATAGCTCTTTTCAAACTTAAAATCAACAATAATCAAAGTGGTCCTTTTAAAATATAATATGCCCCAAACTGAAGATAATGTTGTTTTCCCTCTGTAACATATTTGTAGAACTTTGATGAACATCAATTTCATTTTTCTAAAAGTTTGACAAAGTAACTAAATAAATTTTGTTACCTATACAATATTTCTTTAAAAACAAACCTACTAGAGAGATACATGCAAAAAAAAATGAAACCACTCTCTTATTCCATATTAAAAAATAAACAAAATGGATTAAAACCCTGATTGTAAGACCTGAAACCATAAAACTCCTAGAAGAAAACACAGGCAGTAAACTCTTTGACATCAGTCTTTGTATTGTCTTTTTGAATATATCTCCCCCAGAAGAAAAAAGGAGCAAAAACACATGGAACTACATCAAATTAAAAACTTCCGCACAGCAAAGGAAACCATCAACAAAATGAAAAGACAATCCATGGCATTTGAGAAGATATTCCCAAATGATGTATCTGATAAGGGGTTAATATCTAAAATATATAAGGTACTCATATAACTCAATAAAAATGGGCAGAGGACACACAGAGACGTTTCTCCAAAGAAGACATGGCCAATAGGTGTTTGAAAAAGTTACTCAGCATCACTAATCATAAGGAAATGCAAGTCACAATCATGAGATATCACCTCGCAGCTGTCAGATTGGCTATTATCGAATAGTCAAGTGTTGGTGAGCATGCAGAGAAAAGGGAATCCTTGTGCACTGTTGGTGGAGTTGTAAATTGGCACAGCCACTATGGAGAACAGTAAGAAGATTCCTCAGAAAACAAAAAATATGACTGCCATATGATCCAACGATTCTATTTCTGGGTATTTATCCATAGAAAATGCTGACAACACTAATTCAAAAAGCTATATGCATCTCTATGTTCATTACAACAATATTTATAATGGCCACCATATGGAAGCAGCTTGGAGTCCTTCAATAGATGAATGGATACAGAAGATGTGGTATACATGTACACTGCAATGTTACTCAGCAATAGAAAGAAAGAAATCTTACCATTTGCAATAACATGAATGGGCCCAGAGGTTATCATGCTCAGTGAAATAAGTCAGACAGGGCAAGACAAATACTGTATGGTTTTACTTACATGTGGAATCTAAAAAAAATTTACAAACAAAATGTAACAACAAAAGAATTAGAGAAATGGGGAACAAACTCACGGTTGCCAGAGGGGAGGAGTTTGGAAAAATAAGTGAAAAAGCTGAATGACAAAATAGTCAATAATATTGTGATAGCTTTGCATGGTTATGAAAGTTGATCACACTGTAAGGTATGTGTATCTATGTAGTGGTTGGCCAAAAAGTCCATTTAGTTTTTTCCAAAAAATAAAAGACACATTTTCATTTTCACCAATATCTTTATTGATTTGAATATTTTGAGTATGTTGGCTATCTCCCACATGGTAGAACATGGATTGTTCTTAATTAATGGCTCAGTATGACTGCTCTCAATTTCAACTGGTCACCTGACTGTGGAGCATCATCCAGGAGAAATCTCCAGCACCAAACTTCACAAACCACTTTTGACATGTCCTGTCAGTCACAGCATCTTCTCTAAGACCTGCAAAGATCTTTTTTGTGTGAGTTTCAGTTGCATTTTTACCTTTCTTGAAATGATAAATCATAATATGTAAAAAATGTCTATTTTCTTCCATCTTCAATAGTAAAATGGCTACACAAAAATTCATCAATTTTGATAAGTTCTTTTTAAATGCACCCTGATATGACAGCTGTCACAATCAATGTAGCAAAATTGTTTCAAATTAAGTTAAAGACGACTAAGCACTACTAGAGCCATTTATGGAAAAAATGAAATGAACTTTTCAGCCAACCCAATAAATGTCAAATCACAAATGTTGTATACCTAAAACTGATCTAATAGTGTATGCCAACTGTAATACAAAATTTTAAAAAATGAATCCTAATTACTTCAAAGATAAGGCACTATTTGTTACAGGTCATGGGATAACTGCATCAATGCAGAGTTGATTCCTCTATTATCTTGTTAGCATCCAGAACCTTTAGGCCACTGAGAGTCTAACTTGAAAAAAAAAAGTGCTGTCACAAATTTTTTTCTGAGAAAGGGCAGATAGAGACACAACACACAGAGATAAAAACATCCATTACATTTAACTGTTTCTTCTTTAGAATATCTTGACATTAGTAATGGTTGCAGTGAAAAGCAGCTTATGGTGGGCATTTCTCTACCCGGGCATCACAGGAGAGTTATAGCAGAACCTATGAACAAAAACGTGTGCTTCAACCCAGAATGGTTAAATCAGGAGTTGAGGGGGTAGGCCCTGGATGTTGGTGGTGTATTTAAAATTTCCCCAGTTGAGAGGGTTCTGGTCAAGATGGTGATGTAGGCAGATGTGAATCACCTCTTTGCACAACCACATCAAAACTACAATTAAAATATAGAACAACCATTACTCAGGACCATCAGAAATCAAGTTGAATAGCAGTCTGATAACTATGGAATCGAAGAAACCACATCCATCCAGACTGGAAGAAGGGGCACAGATGCAGAATGGACTGGCCCCACACCCTGGTGCATACAAATTAGGAGGGATATCTTGAGAGCAAGAAGTCCCAGACCCACACAAGGCCCAGGATTCCTGTGTTAGGAAGATAACTCTCCACAACTTCTGGCTGGGGAAACCAGCAGGGATTGAGTCGGTGGAGGAGGCTGCTGGAGCTCTAAGCATTTCCTCTTGAGGAACACACACATGGACTCACCTACTCAGGCTCACTCCCTCTGGGCTCCAGCATCGGGATAGCAGCTTGAAGGGTGCCAGTGCTATACAGGGAGAGACTGAAGTATCTGGCATTGGGGAGAGCAGAAACCATTGTCCCTCTCCTGAGCCCTCCAACCATAAAGCTGGTACGCTGGTGCCATATCTGAGTCTCCATGAATTTGGCTAATACTGTGTGACCCACCTTGGAGATCCACAGAGGCTCGATCCCACCCAACTCATAGTCCTACTCAAGCTGCTTTTCCATAAGAATGGCTGGTCTTGGCTCCTAAAGCCTATCAAGCATGCAACAGCTGGCTTTAGTGAGCCCTAGCAGCAGCCAGATTAGAGTCATAGCTTGGCTTCACCTGGGAATCTCTAAGCCCAGCACAAGTAGCAGCCATCTCAGATTGCTTTACAGCTCAGGCAGGGTGTCCCGAGCAAACAGAGGTCGGGGCTGACCTTGGCCTGCACCACCCAGGAATCCCCAGGGCCAACACACCTAGTGGATAGCTACAGACCATGTCAGAGCACCACCACCCTGCCTCTGCACAGCTCATCCTCCACAGAGGATGGAGGTTGGTGAGCAGTGATCACAGCCAGTCCTTGCAGCTGACTGGCCTGGGTAGATCTCCCCCTTTGACCTGCCAACAGCAACCAAAGCTCATCTACAAAAGGAGGGTGTACTCAGCCCACACAAGGCACCTCAAGTACCCAGCTTGGATGACAGGGAAGTCTGTGCCACTGAACCCCACAGGGCACCTACTTCATTAGGCCACACTACCAAGACATGGAGTCAAAGCAGCTCTACATAATACATAGAAACAGACACAGGGAGGCTGCCAAAATGAGGAGACAAAGAAACATGCCCCAAATGAAAGAACAGATCAAAACTCCAGGAAAGAATTAAACAGAATGGAGATAAGCAATCTATCAGATGCAAAGTTCAAAACACTGTTTATAAAAATGCTCAAGGAACTTAGTGAGGACCTCAGCAGCATAAAAAAAGATCCAGTCATAAATGAAGGATACAATAATTGAAATAAAGAACAGTTTACAGGGAAACAGCAATAGAATGGATGAAGTTGAGAATGAAATCAATGATTTGGAACATAAAGAACAAAAAAGAACCATGCAGAATAAGAAGAAGAAAAAAGACTCCAAAAAAAAATGAGGATAGTATGAACAGCCTCTGGGACAACTTCAAGAGGTCCAACATTTGCCTCATAGGGGTGACAGAAGGAGAAGAGGAAGAACAAGAAATTGGAAATGTATCTGAAAAAACAATGAAAGAAAACTTCCCTAATTTGGTGAAGGAAATAGGCATGCAAGTCCAGGAAGCACAGAGAGTCCCAGTTATGATGGATGCAAAGAGGCCCACTCCAAGACACATCATTATTAAAAGGTCAAAGGTTAAAGATAAAGAGAGACTCTTAGAAGTAAGAGAAAAGAAGTTAGTTGCTGGAAGGTTGCCAGATGGAATGGGGAAGGGATAGAATGGATGAAGAGGTGAGGGGATTAAGAAGTACAAATACATAGTTAAAGAATAAGTATGGGGTTGTTAAGTGCTATATAAAAAATGGAGTAGCCAAAGAACTCATACGCATGACCCGTGGGCATAAATAATGGTGGGGGCATTGCCTGAAGGAGCAGGGAGCACTTGGTGGAGGGGGGACAAATGGGGGAAAATAAAGACAATTGTAATAGCGTAATAAATAAAATATAATTTTTAAAAATCAGAGGAAAAATAAAATAAATTTTATTATGGAAAAATTAAATTTCCCAGTTGATTCTATAGCGAATCATGCTTGAGAACACTGGTCAAAGTCAGGGCCCAGCAGCATACTTTGGCCTGGCCAATTTGTAAAAAAAAAAAAAAATTTGGAACACAGCTATACCTATTAATATTTGTATTGTCTATGGCTGCTTTGGGCTATAAAGGCAGAGTTGAGTAGTTGAGATAGAGACCATATGGCCCTGAAAGCCTAAAATATTTACTATCTGGCTCTTTAAAAATACATTTGCTTCCCCTATCCTAGGCTAATATCGTATCATGGTATTTGAGTGGTGGTATTTGAATGGTGGTATTTACATGTGTTAAACTTGCTCAAAAGAAGGATGAAAAATTAACTTCTTTCTTTTTAAAAATTTCTGTTGTTGACATTGTTACAGATGTTCCCATTCCTCCACCCTGTCTACCCCAACCAGCCCCAGCACCCCATTCCCTCTGGTCATTACTGCACTGTCGTCTGTATCGATGGGTTGTATAGTCTTTTTCTCTTAATTATTCTTCCAGAAAGTTGCACAAACCACTTCTTCTTGTGTCTCATTGGCTACAACTTAGTCACATGGCCTTACCTAATGGCAAACATGCTGGGAAATGTAGTCTTTATTCCAATGGTCATTTGCCCAACTGAAATTCTATTAGTAAGGGAAAAGGGAACACAAGAAATTTCATTGAACTTTTACATTTAAATATTACATCCTTGTGCTGCAACAGAACAGGAAGAAAACTTTTAGGTCAGAAAACAACCGAAGACAGAGTAAGAATCCATTTGCCATCATCTCTTACGTTAAAACAGTTATATGTTTTTGCTTTTGCATGCGCTGTGCTCATTGACTTAGTCTCTAATAGAGCTCAGAAAACGTTTTGGAAAAAAAATCTCTCTTTATTGATAATGCTTGTGTTTAATTCAGATATCCAAACTAAAGGACAAAGCCACCTAACGTGTGTCATCATATCTGACATCTGGGCTGAACATGTATTTATGGTCAAGCTACACAGTGAGAATGGGAAGGGGGCTGTTAACTGTTATACTTGGACAACAGGTATAACCTGGGAAAATGAGGCAATAGTTACCCTAATTTGATCTATAATTTGGAAGGGCATTTCTTGCTGGTTAAGGGATAAGAGAAGTAAGACATCACACATATTTCTCTACTTTGGTCCTACAATTAATTCATTCTGAACCAAAACTATTCCTGAATCTAGTGAGTTTTGAAAAAACAAATGCCTAAAAAGATGGATATGCTTTCAAAAACATAACAGTGTATTAACCACAGCTTGGTTTTCCCTGAGAACAGCAAAATTGGATGACTCAAAAAGTTTAATTAAGAGGTGGTATTGCTGCATGACTTCTGGTTTGTTTCTGTTTTTCCTTCTGTGTGGTGACTCAGCCAAGGTAAGGTACACGCATTAGTTGAAACAATTCTTTTACATAGTTGGCTTTTTCATGCCACGGGCTGTGGAATACCGTACACAAAATACCACATTTTTAAAGTGGCAGTTTAACAATTTCTGTTAATCCTTATGTGGTGGTTAGATGCCAATACCCCACAAAAGCTAGAGTTTAAAATAGCAATTATTTTAAAGTATGTCTCTTTTGTACACCACTAGTAAATTGGATTATGTTTTCTGAGCCTCCCAGGAGCATTAACCAAAGCATAGCTAAAGCTTTGCCAGTATTATAAATCATCTTTATAGGCTCACAGATATTTTATAATAAAGGTTGGGATTTCCCTAATCTTTTTAATGTGAAATTCATGTTTCCTTCTCTCCATTAATCCTTATCCCATTTCTGTGGCTCCACTCACACATTACATTTATCTAGGCTATCAGCCAAAGTGAAGTGCTTGTTTACTTTCTTCGTAAAGCCAGCCTCTTCCCCCCAAATCACCCACGGTAGATTATAGCTCTATTCTGACCTTGCTGCAGGAAATCAGGTAACTCTCGGTTATTCTCCGTCGTGAGGAGGCAATAGGCTTATAAATTACCCACCTGTTTTGTTGGTATTAACTGAAAAGAGAAGACTTTTTTTTTTCAGAATATATATGAATGGTTGTGAGAAAAATAAGGGGAGGTTTTTTTCTTTGTATACTTGAAATGAATCCAACATTAAGACACTTCTAAAAAACTGCTCATCCCTGGCAACCTGTAGTTCACGTTGTTGCGTGTAGGTGTGTGCAGGTGTACGATATCTTAATTTTACCAAGTCCCAGTTGTCGGAGTGTTTTAATTGAGCTCTAGCTGACTTTGCGCAAACTCTCTTCCAAACCAATTTAGAGTGAAAAACAAAACCCACACCAAACAAATAAATAAGCACATACCAGTCTACAAAGAATTCTGGCCAAATTATCAATGCCATATTTAAGGCAGAAAATGCCATTAGAACCTGAATATATTTAAAAGTGATTTTTCAGTACTGAATCAGAAAAATAACTGTTATGGGACAGGGTTGCTTTAGCCTCAGTACGAGAACATAACAGACATCATTCAAACACCTATAATTTAGAATTTTAGGAAAATATTATTTGATATAGTTACAGTTCTGTATTAATTATAATAACCAAATTTACTATAGATGTGGTGCTTTCTCATGTATTTTTGCCTACAACTATCGAATATCTAACTCACATGGCTTAATAGAAGTGGCGTAATTATCTCATATGCCCATACACACAGTCCAAAGGCTGGGTGCTTTCAGGATTGGTTCAACAGTTCCGCAATAATATGAAAGATTTAGGCCTTTCTATACTTCAGCTCCAGATTCCCTGAGAATGGTCTGGGACTTTAAGTTCACTTAAACCCCCTGGATGTAAGAGTGTGGCTGCAGTTTGGGTGCCACGTGTTGACAACATTGCCCCAACACACACGGTTTCCCTCTATGTACTTTCTGTTAATAGGAAGGAAAACCTTTTCTAGAAGTCTCCTAACCAATTTTCCTTTGGGTCCCTTCTGCTAGAACTGGGTCACATGCCTTTGACCTAGATGCAAGGAAAGTTAAGAAACTGATGTGTGTCATCCGGGCTAGCAAGGGAGAAGGGAGGAGGGGGAGGAGCATGAACATTGAGGAGGCAGCGGTTACCTACAAACACTTGACATCGCATTTTATTACTATGTTTGTAAAATAAAGTTACAAAGAACTGAGTGTAATTTTATTTCCAGTAAACTTTTGTTTGTTTTTGCAGATGTATTGGTACCAATAGAGGTAGGGATGGCTGGGGTGGGGGAAGTGGTGGGGGGAAAAGGCAGAAAATTGTACTTGAACAACAATAAAATTTAAAAATATTTTTAAAAAGAATTAGTATCAATACATGACATTTTTATGAGAGATTCACAAAATAATGCCAATTAAACCTCTTGACTGCATTATAAGTAAATTATAGAAATCCCCTTTACAACACTTGGAAAAGAAACCTCATCGAGAAATTACTGTTCCAACTAAAAAAGAACAATAGGATGTGAGGAACTGAGAAACCAAATCACACTCTGTCAATGGAATGTGGCAAAGACCAACTGACTAGTGAAATAATTGTGAACCAAGGCCCCAAGCACAGGCAAAAGCACAATGGAAACCAATCAGATGACACAGACATCAGTGCTATAACCACAGTCCACAACGGATGCAGAAGTGGAAACACCAGGGCACCTGTTTTGTTCAATCCGAAGCTGGACTTGATAGACACAGTTTGAGCGGCGGAGGGCAACAGCGAGTCATCGCTTTTCACCGCGTAGGATTCTCTGCGGCGGCATCTAGGTTCCCCAGGGGTGGGGCAATTCCCTTCCACACAAAAGAGACAACTGAGAAGAATCAAACAACTAAACGAAGATTTTACCTTTTTCCAAATGTTCCTATTCTAAAAGATTTTAAAATCGTCTTTCTATTTTCATTTTCTGGTTATCCATGATCAATACAGATGGTCTCCCCCAAACAAATAAGCTTCAGTGCAAAATGTTACTCAAGAACACCGTGTAAGCAGGAGCTTATGAATCCTCACAGGACTTCCTTTATTGTTTTATCCTTTTATTCCTCTTTTGACAGAAAAGAAAACAACTCCGTGGGATGCAAAGGAGACTTCGGACGGCTTGTTTAGTGAGTCCCCAACTAAAGGAGCAGAAACCAAGTCCTGCCATATTTTAACCAGTGCCAAAGAAGACCTTCAAAGTTTCACTCATCACCAAAATAAATATAACTCAGCTGCACTTAATTGAAGATTAATAGAGAATACAGAAACTCTAGCACATTATTAAAGAGCATTTCACCTCCTGAAAGACAAGGTGCTTTCCTAATAAAAAGGAGCACAATACTCTGAAATTTCCTTAAAAAAAAACAACTAAAGCTCATTTAATGAAGACAGAAGTTCCATTTTATTAATCTATTAATTTTTCAAGAATAAAGGCTTTTTTCATAGTCTTCATTATCCTAAAAGTCAAAATCTCCATTTCAATAGAGTGTTTTTAAGGGGAGGTAAAGGGAAGTTCTAATGAATATTTATAGTCAATTCTATCTGGATTTGGCTGGTGACAGGACACAGTGCCTTGTTATATGCCTTTAAAAATGTGCGTGGAACCTAACATGAAAAACAGGACTGGCATCGTATTCAGATTGCTGGAGCTGAATGTACTCCAACAGGGCACTTCAACAGCCTAAAAACAATCATTATTTTTCATGGTGACAAATAGCTTTCCCTCCAAGACACAATACAGCAAAACCAGTATTTATTTCATTACAGCCTAATTGAGCCTAAGATATTAGGTTTAAGCCTGTGGAGTATTTGAACCAGCAGCAGCCATCAAGAACCCAGCATCTGATTATTTTTCCTGCCAGTCAGTAAGTCAGTAAATATTTATTAAACACCTAGTGTACACTGTGATGAATTCTGGGGACAGAGCAGTAAACAAGTGTTAGGTTCCGCCTTCAATGTTCACTCTTCTTTCTCTCTGTGGATGTTTCTTTAGGATCTAGGAGCAATTTCTGAAATTTGTTTTGAGAGATTCTCCAGTGGCACTACTGGACTCAGAAAAAGATAATCACGCACACAGATGACAGACCTTTCATGCGTCAGCTAAAGATAGCTTTATCCAGCCAACCTTTCCTGATCTTCCTTCCTTCCAGCAATATACACTTTAATTGAATTAGGTCAGACTTTCATGTACTTCAATATCATGTTAACACATATTTTCTTCCATTTATTTTAATTTAGAATGAGGAGAGACAATGACTAGGAAATTAATACAGCCGGAAATATACCTATGGTGGTCTCTCATACAATGTCAATGACCCTATCGATCACCCTAATGACCGTCAGTTTAGTTCCCAATGTGTTTACATGCAAGCAGCCCAAGGTCTATTGGGATTTTCATTGCTTAAAATGTTAACTCCTTATCTTGGGGCCTTTAGACAAGGGCATGAGTGTGCAGAAAAATTTCTCTGCTCTATGAGAAGCAACAATGCAGACATGATAATAAATTTGCTCACTTATCCAACACATATTTATTGGGTGCCTGCAATGTATCAGGCAGCATTCTAAGCACTGGGGGTACTGTAATCTCTGCTAGGTTGGAGCTTCAGTTCAGCTGTAGGAGGGGTCAGATTAGAAACAAGTAAGCGAGTAAGGTCATTTCAGAGAATGGTAAGTGTCATCATGAAAATAGAAGAGGGTAAAGTAGACTAGAGAGTTGCTCAGTTTAAAAAAGGGGAAGTTCTTCAGTTTGAATGTCCAGCAACATGAGACTAGGCGCAGGATTAGGAAAAACTCTGAGCTGGAGGCAACGTGACAGAAGAGTTATGCACGTGTCATCAGAAAAAAGTCGTGCCCCTGATCTCCTGTGGACAGACCGTTTCCACTCAGCAGTTAGGGGGCATGGGACAGGGTTGGGGAGACCATGATGCCGGATGTGGATCTTTTGAAATTTAGGTTTCAGGAAGAACTTGCTTTTCAGAATGTTGGCAAATAATTAAAATTTAAAATACTTTGCCAACCAACACTATACCATTGGAAACCATGCACGAGGGAGGGCTGGATTAGGGGAGAGGGCTGCCAGGGCTTTGAATCTCTGCTGTAGGTCTTCCTTCTGGTCTAGGTTGTCTAGGGCCAGTGTAATGAAATGGTCTGGTCTATTTTATCAGATTACAGGGTGACATAGCTTCCACAGATAATATTTACCATTTAACCAGGATACTCCATGAAATGTGATGATCCTTCTATTTGTAGACACAAAAACAATGGCGACTAAATTAATGGTAGTCACTATGATGATTAAGATCATTCAGAGATTATTTTATGGATTACTGTAGGCATGTTTCTAATTGTATAAATTTTTCACTCATCTCCTCTCTTTCGGTTTCATTAAAATAAATGGGAGGAAAGAAAATAAAAATTGGACATACAGGTCCTTTGATTTAATGAGGAAGTAGTATGTAGATTCGTCAGTAATGCTTTATAAAGTTAAAACATTTGCTTTATAGCAGGAAGTAAATTATATTTAACCATAGCATTTTCAGTTTTGCTCCATTTTAGGTTTACCTGGGATCATTTTTTACGGCCTCTTTATCTGTCTAAATCCTTCATTGCTTCTCAGCATAAATGTCAGACCTTGGCTAAGATTCTTGGAAAAATCATGCCACGTATTGTTAATACCGCACCATGTCTGAGAAGAGTCTTTATTCTTCCCACCTTGAAGCACAGAAAGTGTTGTAAATAACACTCTACTGGGTTTTTAAAAATGTTATCTCCTTAGAGCAGTTTTGTGTTTACAAGAGAACTGAGAGGAAGGCACAGAGATGTCCCCTGTGCCCCTGCCCGTACGTATGCATAGGCTTCCCTGCGTTCAACATCACTCAGCAGAATGGCACATTTGTTTGCCAGCGAGGAGCCTCCATTGACATATCATAATCACCCAGCGTCCCTAGTTTCACCTAGGGCTTAGTCTAAGTGTTGTACGTGCTATGGGTCTGGACCAAAACATAATGACGTATGTTCATCATGACAATATTATGCAGAGTATTTTCATTACCTTAAAAATCCCACTTCTTCCACGCGCCCTGGAACCACAGATCTTTTTACTGTGTCTATAGTTTTGCCTTTTCCAGAATGTCATCTTGCTGGAATCCTACAGTATGTAGCCTTGCTAGATTGGCTAATTCCACTTAGTGATATATATATATTTAGGGTTCCTCCATGTCTTTTCATAGCTTATAACTTGTTTTTTTTTCCCATGGTGTAGATGTATCACAGTTTATTTATTCCTTTACTGGAGGATATCTTGGTTGCTTCCAAGTTTTAGCAATTAGGAAGAAAGCTGCCATAAACATTTGTATAAAGTTTTTGTGTGGATGTAAGTTTTTAACTCTTTTGGATATATACCAAGGAATGAAATGGATAGATTCTGTGATAAGAGCGTTTTTAGTTTTGTATCCGTTAGTTCTTTAAAGAGAAAAATTGGCAGTCTTCCATGTGTTTATGTGATTAAGGGTAGATTTTTCCCCCATTTTATTTGTTTCATAGTCAGATGATGGTTTCTGAGACACCTTACCAAGTTGTGATTTTCTTTTAATTCTTAAATTTTTCAGATCTGTAAACATTGATTAAGATGAAAATATACTAAATACTGGGATCTTTAAAAAAACTATTAAAGTAATTGAGTAAAAGCTATCTAGAATAAACACTTTTGGAGAACAAATTACATAAGAACTATATTTAAAAATTAAAATAATTACCCCCTTTAGGTTTTACAGCTCAGAAAGAAGTAGAAGCAAAATCAGGAGGAGAAGGAGGGAAAGTAAAGATAAGACACAAAAAGAAAAGAAAAGAATATCAAATTTTTTAAAAGAAAATCTTTCTTTACTTTTCACCAAGCACAGAGGGCATTGCTAAGGGGTACTGGGACCCTCCACCGTGCTAAAGGCGGTAATGATAATGGCAATGACGAGGGTGGGGACAAAAATCTCCCCTGTAGTGAGGAGAGTTTACACATGAACCACTTCATTTTGAAATAAAAACTAGAATCTTCTGCTGTGAGGCTTGAACACAGCTAGGAAAATCACACCCAACTGAAATGGCTTAATTGCTTTTAGTTTCTTTGTTCCGGTTTTATTTTCACTTTTCTGTACATTCCTGGTCATTCTTATGATGAGGAGAGGTACATGCTGTTTCAGTGAGCGTATTTACGCCTTGAATGCAACCACTTCAAAATTACCTTCGGTATATTTCTTTTCTCCTTTTGACATTCATAGTGGATGTCATGTTCTTTAAAGAGATTACAACACATAATATTGATCCAGACAGAAAGTATGCTCTGCATAGATGTTCCTTTCCAAGAAACTGAAGAAAACTTTGTTCTTGATGAATGAATGCCACTCTGACCTCTCTGTTCTATTGTCTAGTTGCAGATATAATAGGCTACAAGCTGTTCTTCCTGGGAAATGAGCTTGTTCTGAAGTTACATCTTGGTGCCAGGAGGGAGTTTGTACAGACTACTTAGAGAAGCTGCAATTGGGTAAGGACTTGCTTGTGGGATGAAACTGCCAGCCACGTTTGGATCTTGGGTCTGAAAGAAGATATTTGAGACCTGTTATTCTCTCTCTAGTTTGGCCACTAATGCATAGTCTGATTATTGTTAAGTCACTTTAAAGACAATAAGCAAATAGCTGAGTAAATCTCTTAGCTCCCAGGCTTTCTGTGGACAGCTTTTCCTATGTGCTCTTACAAAACTCCTTTCAAATCCTTATATTTAAACTACTTATCTATTTCATCAGCAAAAATCAATGTATTGACTAAAGAACAGCTTATCATTCCATCTCCAAGGCACATCCTTCAGCATAAAGTAAAATATACTCGGTAACCTCAACTGATATGATCCATCCAATGATTGAAACATGCCATGAAAGTAAATTCTGTTTCCTTTTTTATCCATATGCTCTAGTATTAACCTTTTCTCTAGAGCAAGTGAAACCAGAAATATCAGCATTGCTGCTGCCTGTCATTATCAGACTAAGTAGAGACAAGCATTGAATCTTTATGGGCACTTTATTCAGATGCTGCTGATCTGAGAAGATGGGTTATGTATGCTCAAAAACCATCTTAACACTTCATTTCCAGTTGACCTTTTTATAAGGAGAAGAACGGGTAGATAAGGGGGTTGGAAAAAAATTAATGGGATAAGAGTTGCAAGTGTGGTGGTGATTTTCCTAGTACTTCTTTATTTGTTGATCAGCAATACTTTATTTGCATTCCTCCACTAGAACACAATGGCTCAGACAAGGTCTTGCTTACAGAACCCAGGGCACAAAGGTTGAATTGCTTGTCAGCCTCCTGGAGTCATATAGGTCATGCATTCCAGTTCCCGGAACAACAGCTATCCACATGCATTAATCACTTATGCCTATCAACTACCTCTTAGGCTTCAGTCTTTAACTGTTGAGTTCCCCTATCACAAGTTCTTCTTTCTCAACCCCAAGCCTTCTGCCTAGTCCTTATCACAAAAAAAAAAAAAATGATGCAATGAGCACAAGACCAGCATTCATCAGTTATTGGGAAATATATAATTTCTGAATGTATTTTATTCATTCAAAATTAGGATGCATTTGCTTAATGGTATTTGATATAATGAACATTTAAATTATATAGTTTATTGTCCTATAAAGAAACAGTGTAATCATATAGTTTTTAAAAAGTGTTGATATGATTTATTTAATATTTTATGTAGCCCTCCTAATAAAGAATTGAGCACATAATTTACTGTACAGTTTTAAGAATGTAAGGTAGCCTTATGAACAACTAAGCTTGGTCCACGGGTGTTCATCAGGACTGTCCTATGCAAACCACGATGCACATGGTTTGTGCCTCTGAGCTAAAGCACGTTCTCGAGCTAAAGAAGAGTTAAGTTTCCTCAGTCACCAGGCAGCTTTCTCCCATTTATAGAGTGCATATATGCAAGCAAATAAAACAATCAATTCCTTTTTCCTGCAAATAAGGAAACCTTGTCTAGTTAAATTTTCATCAATAACTTCTCCAGTGTGCATGTAACTGAATTAATCTATGCCAGCTCTTTCCCTAAACTGGAGGTTAATGTAGCAAAAATGTCTTGTTCCCTCACTTGGCCACTCTTTCCACTACCTGAAAATAACGTATTATGTTCACATTGGTTTTCTGTCCCTCACCCCTCCCCAAACACCATGTAAGCTTCATAGAGGCAAATCTTTTGTCTTGCTTGTTGCTGTTTCCCCACTGCTTAAAACTTAGTAGATGCTCAACAAAGGTTTGTTAAATGAATGAATGAATGAATGAATGAAGATTCATATTCAATAAATATTATTTGGTTAAAAGCTGAAAGGAAAATGGATAGGAGGAACTCTTGGCAAGAAAGTTTGTAAAGCCACAATTTCAAATGTTTTTTAGGGCCAGTCCAAGACAAAAAGAACCCAACAAGGGGTACATTCTTGTAGCTATGGGGGTTGTCCTCCGCCCAAATCCCTAGCTACAGATAAGCTTCAGCCAATTGCTGACAAGCAAAGATGAAGGTCCAGTGATGTCCGATCTTGCAGTTTTTCAAGACCAGAAATTTGAATTTCAAACTAATGCCTAGAACATAATATGTTGGCTCTTTATTCTTCTTCATAATTTTGTGTGGCTATTTGGGAAAATAGAGACAACTGTATTCAAACAATAATAAAAAACAGTGATTAAAAATAAAAAATGAAATAAAATATCAAAAAAGAATACAGTGTTCACTAAAGGATAAATAATTTTTTAAATTTCTAACTTGAAGTTTATGTATTATTAAAACTCAGTAGTAACCATTTCAATTGTTTAGAACTTACATTGGCTAAAGATGTTTTGAGATATTTTATCACTGGCCTTGTTTGGAATTGTTGGAGCTAAGTAGAAATAAAAAACAATGTATTTTAATTGGTTCTATTATTGTTTTATAAATTCTGTACAGACGTTGTACTCTAACTTTATCTGCCCTGGAGTGGACAGATCCCACTGCCAGCCTTGAAACGTGGTAGGAAAGAAGCAGTCAACAGAGGGAGGAAAAGAAATACGTGAGGAAGAGTATAATATAACTACATGACCTTTCCCATGAGCTCCATTTTCATGGAGGTATTTGCACACTACCTGATGATTAACCCTCTGGGTCTGATTGTCTACACTTGCTAAGGCAGGATCATGTTTTTATTTAAAGAAGGGTTCACTGAGGATGCATAAGTAACTAAACTCTGGTACCCCTGACCTCATTTGGGGTAATTTTAGTCCGCTTTGCTCCCCGTTGCCTGCTCACCTGCTCTGGGACCCAGAGTTTCAGAAAGCTGTGGTCCTTATTTCAGCTGTTTCTGGTCTATGAGACTATCTTTTAAAAAGTGTTTTTGAGTCCAGGTATGGTTTTCTTTTTCCTTTTACATGTTATCTACCATTATTGTTTTTTGGTACAGGTAGGTCCAGCAGATCTTGGACTGAGAGCCAGCTTCTCTGTGTTCCGTTGGCATTGTTCATATGCACGCACATTTGTGAGGTTATTTAAAACTCCAAAATGTTGAGTGAGACACACTCATTACGGCAGTTTTTCTCTGGAGAGATGAGGAGGGAGCCCAAACTGTGAATGGTGTCAAAACCATTTTAATCTTCTGTAATGTTTTAAGTTTTAAGGGAGATTATAAAAATATATTAATTCATTAACTTAAAAATTACTTAAATTAATGGAATAAAACATAATGAGAATGATGAATGAATGTATTTTAGAAATATCTGATGCTTTATGCATTGTAGTTTTTAAATTAGGAACATGATTTTACCTTTATTAAACCTTAATGTAACAAGGGGGGTCTGGCCAGATTGCTGGGGGCTGGGGGAACCCTGACCCTGGGCAACAGGCTGACTTCCCAGGAGGAGGGAGGGATTGCAGAAAACCCCAAGGCAGTGGGATGAAGCAGAAGCCTGGGAAAGAGTTTGCCTTCCTTGGAGAAGGAGACCCCTAAGAGGGCTGGGAACTACCTAAAGCAGCCTGAGATTGAAACTGGAGTTGGGGCATGACTCCACACCCCTGAGGCAAGAGTAAATAAGCTATCGAACGTGCCAGTGTGCATTGCCCTGGCAATGGACCAGCGTGGCATGACACAGCCAGGGGCAGTATACACAGAGCCTGTGAGGGATTAAAAAGGTCAAAGCACAAGTGTAACAATGTGACACCCCACTCCTGGCAGAGTCCTAGTGCCCCTGCCCTGCTAGAAAACCCTTCTACCCACTTCCAGATGCTGGCAGTGAGGATGGGCAGAGACACAGCGTGCTGGGCTGACGCTCACGGTGAACGGTGGCCCAAACTGGATGGAAATTTGAACACCCCCACAGCACATAGGATTTGGGGTGAAAGATTTAAGGTGGAGGGTGTGCAGAAGTTCTCCTCTTTTTGAGAAGCTTTCAATTGCACAGTCAGGAACCAGCCAGTGGAGGCTGAGTTGTGCCCATAGGACATGTACCTGGCCAGCGATGGGCCCACAGGACGCCAGGCCCCGCCTGCGGCTCTTGTGCTACCCTGCTCCTGTGGTCTCGAGCAGGCCTGCATGGCACATACACCTTGCCAGCAGCAGGCTCGGGCAGGACACTGGCCCTGTGCCACATGGCATGGGTCCTGGACTGCTCCCATTCTCTCGCCCTGAGAGCAGCGCACAGATGCGTGAGCCAGAACATTCCTTGGCCCGTGAAAGCAGCCCTGGATAAGCAGCCCTGGACACTGGGGCCCAGCAGAGAGAGAAAGCCTGGTGCTGGAAAGATGACGCCCATTCTCGGACTACAGTTAAGAACGGAGGGGAGTTTCTGGGCTTGGATTGGGATTTCAGTCCTTTTGTGAATGAGGGGATTTCTGTGTTTTGCAGAAGAGGATGGCTTAAAGCGGGGAATCCCTGACTCCCTCAATTTGGGGCTTGTTAATTAAAATCTTTTTCTCTTCCCCCATCTCTGTGTTATGCTTGTGTATGTCGGCTGACAGCCAAATCTCATGTCATGCTACAATATTAACACATCTATTGATGTAAGACTACTTTCATGGAACTCTAAAAAATAAAATATATATATATATTACATTGTTGTGCTTCTTGCTTTCATTAAAAGATATTTAAATTTTAAAAATTGAAAAAATATTCACAGTTTATTTTGCTGAAATGTCATAACAACCATTTACTCTTTCAGTGGTAAAATCTACAGAGATGGAGACATACTTCTGTTGCCACTTATCTGAAAGTAATCAGTTTAGTAAAAAACCAAAACAAAACATTTTTCTGCAGTGGTTCTTGCTCACTGAACTAAAATATAATGCCTAATGTCTTAATTGGATTGTTAGGTAGGATTTAAATGATTCACATATGATTCCGAGACAAAGCCTCCTTTTTAAGAACAGCTCAACATGCCTCATATTCTGCACTGTATTTTAAGAAAACAGGAAAGAATGGAGCAACTACTACAAAAGCAGATGGGACAACTACTTTAGAAGCTGTTTTGGTACCTGTGAGTGCTGTGGACCACCTGGCTGTGAAAGCAAAGGAGTGTCAACATGACAGTCTCATTGGGAAGAGCTTCTTTGGGAAATGACTCTTAAGCAGGCTCAGCTGTTTTTCCTTTTGTATATGGCAATTGAGTGAATATCCATCTTCTGAAAAGCTGCATTGATTTTTAAACATAAGCTTAAGATGAAAAAGGCTAGGGTATAACTTGATTTTTACATTATTTAAAACCATTAATATCTCAAAGGCTCCTTTCCAATTCTAATTTAATGCTATAATTATAATAAAAGTTTTCAAGGAGTTTTAGTAACTGGATACACACACACACACACACACACACACACACATATATGCAATGCAATTTATAATTCTGTCCGTGCAACCAAAGACTAATAAAATTTGATAAGACTCTGAGGAGTTATATATTGTTTTTGAAATTTTTCAGTGAGATATCAATTATTTATAGCAGATAGTTCTCTAAGCTGACCTACTGAATCAGAATCTCCAGGGGAGGGCCCAGGAAGCTGTATTACCATTAAACAACGGGCCCTAATTGATTCTTATTATTAGGGAACAATGCTCTGAGTTAAGCATTACAATCAATAAATAACGATGACACAAAATCACTAACTGCGTCTGAAATGCTATATCTTGAATCGAAAGTGCTATATTATTATCATGTCTAAAGAAATAAGGATCCATCAGAAGGGAGCTGGTTGGCCACAGAAGCATTGACAAGGGCTTCTGAGAGACCAAGAGTGAATGGCAGAGCTCAGGGCCCAGTCAGGTCTGTGAGGCAAACAAGCCTTCAGAGTCAAGGATGAGTCTTTTGAAGGTGTATGCTACTATGGAGATGGATGCTTCGGGCTCAAGAAGCCTGGTGGCATTAAATGTTGGAATCACATAATTAACTTGCCCCAAGCCTCTGCTCAGCAAGCAACCTTCTGATTAAAGCTTGGCTTCCATGCAGTGTGCTTGTGGGGACAGAAAACACATCGGCTGGGGTGTAGGATGCTCAGTTAAGGTTCTCGTTGTAAATGAGTGATCTGGCCCTCAGATTTTACCCGTCAGTATGCTGGGCTTTCGTGTGAGCCCACCCACGGGAGGTATTGTCTCTGCATGCTGCTCAGGCATGATTCTGAGCCTGCAGAGCTGTGGTGCAGCAGAAGGTAATGCCTGCCCTTCCGTGAGGAAAACACCTACCCGGATGGACCTGCCACAGCCCCTGACCTTTGAAGGTTTCTCTTACGTGCCTTTCTGATTATGATGCCTCTCACTGTAGCCCAAGGCATTTATCTGCTGGGGGTCGTGGGGAGTTATAAGGGAGGAGATTGAGGGGATCTGAAACATTTCAGAAGGGATGTGGAAGGAATGACCCAGGTAATCCCCAGTTTATGGCAAACAAAATAGGAGGAGGCAGCGGGACTGGAACATGAAGGACAGGACATTATTTTAGGAATGAATTTGCTAAATTTCTTTGACTCTTCCTCCCTCCATCCCATTTTGCAGGTTAATAATTTAGTCTGGAAAACAGGGAATAAGTTTCAGGTCACAGAGTTTTCTTGTAATATAAAAAATACACTTCTGTTCTTAATTGTTGTTTATTGTAGAAGGGGGATCTGATGTAGAGATTGCTTGCTGGCTCTTCATTCTGGGAAATTAAGGAAAAGGGAGATAGAAGGTAAGAGGAGAGAAGAATGAACTTAGGGCTCATTTTCTACCTTCTGTGCTTTGACATGAGAGTGTGCGTGTCTCTGTGTGTTAAATGTTCGTTAATTGAGTTTAATGTGGAAGGTGAGCTATTGTGTGTCACTGTGGGACATGCCACATCAAAGTACACTAGACTGCAAGGGACGGTCCAATAAAGGGGACCCTGGGTCTCGGCTTGGCCACCTACTACTGAGTCTGGCACTGGCACTGACTTGAGAGTGGTGTTCCTGTCTTGGTCCCCACCCTGGCAGGACTAGGCGACCTCTGAGCTAAGGGTGACCTGCTGTGCCCGAGGAAGACACGGAACATGTAACAAACATACAGGAAGCACTACCAGATTCTGACCAAGCCATGGAAGACCAAATCACAAGCTATGGAAGTCCAGGCTGTGGTCATTAATCCTAACAAGGAAAATAGTATCCAGGGAACAGGCAACATTACCCATCCTGGAGACTGTCAGAGGCAGCGGGCACTACCCCCGGGAACCTTGATTCTTTCCTGCCCCCATTAGAACATACAAGCTCTCTCTTCTGATAACTGGCAATTCTCCAACTTCTGCCTGTTTCTCTGCTCCCCTTCCCCTTACTCTTTTGAAGAAGTCAATTATGTACTTCATTTCCACTTCTCCTGCTGTTTTTTTTTTTATCGAACTCATTCCTAAGCCTTCTTTCCTGTCATTCCACAGAAACTTTGCTTGTCATGGTCACCTCTGAATATGTCAATCCAATGGTCAATTTCCAGTTTTTATTTGGATTTGCCCAAGCAGCTGTCCAGGCAAGGTTGGTCACTCCCTCCTTTTCAGAAACACTTTTTTTCCCTTGACTTGCATGTTACACGTTGTCTCTGGATGTTCCTTCTCTACCTGAAAAATAGTGAAATGCCCCCTTGAGGTGGTTTCTCTGCATCTGGCTGAATAATCCCCTCCAGACTTGTGGCTTGAATGCCCACCTCTATGCCAACGACCTCCACGGTTTTCCTCCAGTTTGGTCACGTTCCTGAACTCCAGATGTACTGATCTATTGGGTTACTGAACATTTCTTTTAGAATGTCTAACAAGCATCTTCAACTTGGTGTACCATAAACCCAGCTCTTAATTTTTTTCTCCTACACCTGCCTTGGCCTCTCCACTTGCACCATACTTCAGGAAATGACAACTCTGTTTATTCCATTGCTCAGATCAAAACCTTTGATTTCGTTCCTGTTTCCCTTTTTTCTTGCATATTCCTCACGAACAAATCCTGTCATTTTTGCCTCCACAATACATGTTGATCTGACTCTTTCTGACCATCTTTGCTATCACCTTATTCTGCTGCATGGTATCCCAGGTTGCCCTGGCTCCCACTTGGCCTCACTATGGTATGTCTTCTGTAGGTTTCAGAGTGGTCCTTCAGGCTTGGCTGGATGCTGTGGTTAAAAAAAACCCCAAAACTCATCAGAACTTGGTTTACTATTCCATTGGTCAGTTCTGCTTGTCTCTACTTGACTTTGTCTGGTATGCAAGCTCTTTGTAACATTATAGATGTGAAGGAAACTGGGAGCCCTAGGCTCCTCTCCACTCAGTGCAGCAGTCCCTGAAAAAGGAAGTAGCTCTCCCAAAATCTAAATATTAATAAAGGGTGGGTGGTTGCTAACTTTGCTGGAGTCACATGTTAATCACTAACCTAATCGTGGGGGCCCGTGACTAACCTAATGCTGGGATGGAGTGGGGCCACCATCATTGACAGCCTCATTGAGGCAACCTTGACCAGGAGCAAGAAAGCCACAGAAATCATAAAATAGTTTAGGGTGAACAAACAATATAGATAGCTATTACAATTTAATACATTGTGTTTGTTGCAAGGAGTTCTTTAATTCCTTTGATCCTATTTCTCTATCTAGGGACAGTAACACTTCACAGGGCTGTTCCTGTGAGGGTCAAATGGTTTTGTACATATAAAGTTGCCTTGTAAAGGATGTAATTATAAATCTTGTAATATAAATGCTAGCTATTATTAAATTGAGATCAATCTGCCAGCGGCTGATGATGCTAATGAGTTTCTGTAACTTATAACAATGGTATAGGTGTAAACAAAAGCCAACCTAAGGGTTAACACACTTAGCAGAGAGAGATGAAGAAAAATCATCTTGACAATCAGGTGAATAGGATTGCTTTTTACACACTTCATTGAGTAATGACTAGAGGTACATACTTCGAGAAGAATTACTTCAGAGAAAAATGTTCTCAGACAAGGCTGCAGTCCATGTGTGGGCCAGGGCTAGTTTTGTCATCCATATGCCGGGCTGGGGAAGAACCTATTTCCAAACTCAGGTGTTTCTTGGCCGAGTTTAGTTCCTTGCAGGTGGTCGGGCTGAGGGTCTCTGTGTCTTGCTGGCTGTCAGCTGCAGGCCATCTTTGTTCCTTACAGGTGGTGGCCAGAGGCCGCCTGCAGTTCCTTGCCAATGGGCCTCCCCAGTGTGACCTCTTGGGAAAGCTACAATCTTGCATAAAGTAATCTCCTTCTGACCCATAAGCCGTTGGTCAGAAGCAAGCCACAGGCCCCACATACACTCAAGCGAGGAAATCAATCACTCAAGAACTTGAGAAAGAGAAGTGAGGATAACTGGGGGGCATCTTAGCGAGTTCACTGTCTCTGTCAGCCCATTCTCTCTCCTTAGTCGGATTTGCAAAAGAAAATTTAACCAAAAGCAAAAGCAAGAGTGCTAACTCGCTGTAATGCACTTGACACCTAGGGATCAGGTTACAGATTCCCTGTTCACGGAGGGAGCTGAGAATGCTAGACAGGTCACATTTGTCAAGAAAGGTAATAAGCTCTCTCTCTAACAAGGATAAATTATTCAATAAGATGATTTATCCTTTAATTTTATTAGCAAGGAAGGATTTGGGGGGAACCTCTGTAAATGGGAAAGTATTTTTAAAGCTCTCCCTAAGACGGGCCAAGATACCTTCTTAAAGCAGATTTGCGTAAAAAGAAAATTTCCTAACTTAGTTTGTTCGTGCTTGTTAGTCTGCATCTCAGCAAAGAACCAGATAGAAAGTTTCAGTACATCTTGCTTACAATTTTTAGTCCAATAATATGTAACAAATAAATATCTTCATTTAGCAACTCAATTGTTTTGACAAAGGAAAGGAAAACTTCTCTGGTAGTACTAAATATTTCCTCCAGATTTGCTAGGGGAGCTTTCAGCTCTGAGGAAGTTTTTGGCCTGCGACTCGACTCAGTTGCCGAGGGTGGCAGTTTAAGTTGAGGCTTTTCTCTTTCACTAGAGACTTCTCAGTGGACCCCATGTAACAGAAACTGAAAACCTGTTTTAAGATATTACAAGAGCCACTTTGGATATAATTTGTTTAGGAGGTAGACCATTTCATAGTGCTGGCTCCCTTACGATGGGAGTCTTTGTTCCCACGTGAACGGAATAATAAAATGGAAAACTGGAAATAGATATAAAATGGAGGGAGAAATAAAATAACAAAATTATGTCCTATTGAAAACAACAACAACAACATCAACAACAACAACAAAATCCCAGTAAGTACTAAGCAAACCCTTTTGAGTTGAAATACATGTAAATGATCAGTAAATACACGTGTAGCTGACCTGGTTGGGGTTCTCAGTGAGAAATACCAGACGGGGTGGGCGGAAGGCTAGGCTTTCTGGCAGAAGAGGATGGCCAGGGACAGCCTCCTCACGTGCACGAGATTTGTGCCGCAGCAGCTGTGGAGCAGCGGGAGTGGGAGCCACCGGGGCCAGCGTCCCCTGGCTGGGTCAACCCGACATAAACACAGCTCATGCAGCTCCTGTGTGCATTGTTAGTGAGCGTATGGGTCCGAGTCAACATACTCAAGTCTATTTGAGGTGAAGGAGGGGGTGCTTGGAGTCCAGTTTACTTTTTTGTTGTTTGATTCTGGGCAAGATAATGACCTTTTCCAACCTTTAGTGTCCTTGTCAATTAACAAAAAAAGGCTCATATGTTGAAAGTATGCTGTGAAAATGAAATAAGAATATAAAAAGTGTGGTGCACTTGACTCAGTGTCTCACACGTGACAAACTGTCGGTAAGTGCTGGCTGAGGTTATCCTAACTACATATCTTACTTTAGTGTTCTTTTTTAACGGTATAATGGGAGTGACTAAGCATAACCCCATCTGGGTGAAAGTATTTGCTTTTAAATGATATTTTCATTTTAATATACTTGGGCAGATGACTTACTAGGTAAAACTGTTAATAAAATAATAGCATGCCCAATGCTTGACATTTGAATGAAGTATGCTTTATGCGGGGTCAACATTTTAATTGAATTAATTTCTCCAGCAGTGACTTTAAATTTTCATAGCCAGCCTCCTCAAAGTCAAATAAACATAATTGCAAAAAAGTGAAAGCAGAAATTATGAAAGTATTCTTAAATTGAAATAGACTTGTCTGGTCCTTCAAAGACTGATTTGAGCACCAATATGTGGATAGTGCATTGAATATGAGAGAGGCCATGATGAAGAAAAATAGTTCACCGCTCTTCAGGAACTCAGAGTGTAATGGGAAGAGCGGGACACACACAGAGATGATTTATAATGGAAATACCTCTGCAGAGGCACGCACACAATGCCTTCCTAATGGAGGACAGGATAATTAGTGCTGCCAGAGGCTGCCCGGGAAGGTTCCCCTAAAGAGACTACAGGAGTGTAGACTACATGAGGAAGAGAGGTGGAGGCATTGGGGGCTGGATTATGAAATGCTTTGGGGATCAGTGAAGGAGTTCACATGTAATCCTACAGATTATGGGAAACCAGTCTGGGTTTACAAGCAAGGGAGTGACAGATCAGCTTTGCAACAAAGGATGCTAAAGGAAACATTCCCTCTTGGTTTGCTGGCATTGTATTTAAATACTTACATTGAGAAGCTTACCCATGTGAAGCAAGCAGGCTCCTGGGGTCCCATGTGGGTGAGAGGACAGAAGCCTGTTCCTTTTCCCCACCACCCCACCATCTCTCACAGAGAACACTGAAGGGATGTGGGCCCAATTGTTTTTCATGTATGTTCCTTACTCATATGTAAAAATGTACCATGGAATTCTTGTACATCACACATTCTACAGGCAAAAAGACTAAGAAGACAGCACTAGAATTCTGATTTCAAAAACGATACCAACAATCCTCCCATCGAGATCCAATCACAGTAATTTCTGTATTGTGGAATCAAGCGTTGTCTCTCCTTTTTCTTCTCCAGGAATAAACTACCTCCTGAGAAACTTCACTGCATTTCAGAGGCTTACCCAGAATACAGATGCTTGGTTTTCATGCCTGCATGCCAGCCTCTCTTCCATTTCCCTTTCATTTGTTTATTCACCCATTTAACCAACAAATATTAATTGAATGCCACAAATATTTATTGTGCGTGTAGGTACTGGTGGGAACAGGAGGAAGATAAAATAGACCTTCTGTATTCATAGAGCTTCATGTCCAGTGAGGGAGAGAAATACTAAATACACAATCAAACAAAAGTGGAATTACTGTTGTCTCAAGGCAGCCCGGGCTTCCTTGCCTGCTGAGAGGCAGATAAGATGGGCTGAAACATCCAGACCCGTGTTCTCTGGGATCAGAAGCTCCATTCCGCATGCGTCTGGGAGCCCCCCCCTTCTCTGTGGTGAAACAGTCATTGTTCAGCACCCCTTTAAGAAGACACCCCTTGCTCAGTTTCCACTAGATGCTCATTCACACACAGCCTCTGTAAATGTGGCTGGCTTTAATGAAGATTTATGGGTAATGAGCACAGTCCACAGCATAGCTGCACAACAGATGAAAGCCAAAACACATTTGGATGTTCGTGGGTTAGAAGTCCATTCAACCTCTCCACTTCCTCACTAGACTTTCTTCTCTCTCCAGTACTCAGCCTTCCATCCCCTCACTGGTTCCTCCTTCCTCCCCTTCTTTTCTCTCCTTTCCCTTTGCTTCCCACCCTATCATTGCTCAGAAGCCAGCAACCAACCAACAGCCGCAATAATGAACACAATGAACAATAAACATCCCATCCTTATTCCTTCATGGAGCCTGACCTTCCTTTCTTCATTTCCTTCCTTCCTTCCCTTCCTTCCTCCTTCCTTCCTTCCTTCCCTCCCATCCATTCTTCTTTCTTTCTCTCTCTTCTCTTTCTTCCCCCTCCTCCCTCCTCCTCTCCCTCCTCCTTCCTTCCCTCCTTCTTCTTCTTCCTTCCTTCCTTCCTTCCTTCCTTCCTTCCTTCCTTCCTTCCTTCCTTCCTTCCTTCCTTCCTTCCTTCCTTCCTTCCTTCCTTTTCTTTCTTTCTTTCTTTCTTTCTTTCTTTCTTTCTTTCTTTCTTTCTTTCTTTCTTTCTTTCTTTCTTTCTTTCATCTTTCTTCCTCCTTCTTTTTCTTTTTTGTCGGTTGGGATCCTGAACACACTTATCCTCTTAGAGTTACACCTTCTACTCCAAAGGTTTATTTATGTATTATACTCAACAAAGATATTTTCTATCCCAAGAGAAATTTTGTTGCCAACTGTCGAGATATACAAGTATACTGTTAGTCTGGATATATCCCAAATGAGGATGCACGCTCTGATAGAAAAGTGTGAGGTACAGTAAGCACAGTAGTAGAATGAAGTGGGGGATGGAATTGAAACTGAGAACACAGGGAAGAAAAGCTTCTCAGAGAAAGAGTGACATTTCTGAAGACTGTTAGCTAGGAATAAAGAGTGGGGGAACAGCATTTCAAGTGGGAGGAACAACATAAGCGAAGGTCTGGAGATGGGAAGGAGCTTGGTACTGCTCTGGAAAAACTGCAGAAAGGCCGGAATGGCTAGACGCTAAGGAGGGAGGGAAGAATGAAGGGGATGCGAGTGGGGAAAGGGGTGAGAGCAGGAGCAGATCACATGGGACCTTGTCAGCCGTGCGGCTCCAGTTTTTAGGTTCCTGGTTCTTCCCTAACCAATGAAATGCCTTCATGAATTGTTTCTTTTTCTGAACCTCGAGTTTATTAATGTTCAAAACAAAAACACTTGTGCCAAAACCGGCAAACTTATACACGCACACACACAAACAAATGTTACATAAAACACCTTCCCCGAGGGCCATATTATTTGGCATTATTATGAAGTCAGCCTGATAGCCATAAAGATAATTCTGGGTCAGCTGGGCAATTAGCTGAAAATTATCTTCATATTCACTTTTCCTCCACAGGAGTCTTTCCTGCAGAGAGACCCAGAATAGGAAGCTTTTTGTGAGAGCTTAAAAAAAAAATGACCTTGCCTGCCAGCAGCACATAGATTCCACATCAGTTTTTGGGATTTGTATCTGCCCAGCTGACACACCCATTCTTCTCTGAAGAGCAAGCAGCTTCTTGCTCTACCTGATGCCTTCCTATTGTCGAGGCACGGCAGGAAGTCCTGTTCTTCTACGAACTTCTTCTAAGAAGTTCTTCTAAGTCCTGTTTCTAAGTCCTTCTAAGGACTTCTTCTAAGTCCTGTTTACCACCAGGGTAAACTGCCCTCCTCCGGCATTCTTGTAGAAAGCCATTTGGGGGTGTTGATTCAGTATGTCTGCAAGTATTTACAGGTACAGAAAGTGACATATTCTTTGTGGACACTGTGCCCATGGCTTCCTGCCGATGCTAATCTGGCCCTTAGCACTTCACACATCACAGTAGATACATGTATTCATGAGGATGTTCATTCTGATATTCTCTGGAAATATTTTGTTTGCTCTCCCAGTTCTACCTATCCCAAGCTACCTTACTTTTCTTTTCCACTCTTAGTTTTCATCCACTAATGACCATGCTTTTTCAGCTCTCTTTTTTATTGAAAGTAATAAATTAAGACATTTATCTGCAGGTGGTTCATTTTGGCATAAAAGTCGCCACCATACACATTAGCATGCTCACAGTGTTGAGTCTAGAGGAGTTCATTTCAGTAGCAACAACATTCAGTGGCCTTAGAAAGCAAACTTTCTGCTTAAAGTTACTTGTTAGTCTTACACAATTGTAAGTTTCTATATAGTACAATACTTCAAAATTAAGATATTTTAGGGAAGTAGTATCTTCAAGGAAGGGATGTTTTCTGCAGTTCTTCCTCAAAATGAAGATGTTGGCTTTGCTGAGACCAGCTTGCTGGAGATGCCAAGACTACAACCGGTCGTCCTGTGAGTCAATGCTTATGGTGGAAGCCTGGCTACTGGTATCAGCAGTTTCATAGGATTTCTGGTCTTTGGCAAAGTTGATGAAAACCTGGTTTTTTCAAGGGAAATAAAGGCATTAGTGCTTGATAAGCAAAAGGAAGAAATTAGGTTCACTTACACACACACACACACACACACACACACACATGCATCCTTGCACTCACATGGCCCATAAAACCAAATAAAAATATTAAGTTTTATAGGCCATGCTAACACTTATATACACACTCTCACTAGAGGTCCTTCCTTTAGGAATTCAAATTTAATTGGAGTTTGAAAATAATACTTGTATCTATAACCATAATTACATTTATAATCATAAAAAATCCAACATAATAATTGAATAGCTATAGCCACTTTATCATCAATATCTCTATGAAGTATAAACAAGGAGCCCCACTCAAGCCCTTATCAAATGCCTGTATGGTGCTGTGGAGGGGAATTTCACTCATTTCAGGAGTTAATGAATTAAAATAAAATTTGCATAGGAATTTCACATTAACTTTATGCTCAGGAAGCCAATTAGTTAACGGGCAGATCTTTATCACTTTGCTTAAATTATTAAATCTATCGGTCATCAATTCATCCAGAAAATATTGAGAGTCTGTTTTGTGCTGGACATGTGCTGGTAGTTAGTTATAAGCCAAAGGCTAGATATTCCGTATTAGAAAAGAAATACTTGTCTAAAGCCCCTACAGAATATCATCCATAAGGTGCAGCACCATATATTGGTTTGAAGGCCCCAAAGGCCTCACTTTCAAGCCCGTTTTAGTGAGATGTGATTAAATGCCCCATACAACAGGTTGGTTGAGCCAAACAAAATTAATGCAGTGCAAAGGGTATGTAGGATGCCCAAGGAAGCCTCGAGTTGCTGAACATAAACGTAATTAAGACGTGACGCGACTAAAACAGAAGAATTCCACCTTTGCCACTTCGGTTTCCTGAATCTAGCTGATCTAAAACTCTGGCACCAAACTCTCTCTAGACACCCCATCGTACTCTAACCCAGGAAGCCCATCAATAGAAATGCTGTATAAGAAACCCATCAAGGAGAAAATAAGGAAAGTGTTTGGTTTTGCAGGTGAAAGTAATGTTCTGTTGCTTTACACATACATAGAACTTGATGGATACAGATATCTTGTAGAAAGGAAAAAAATCTTCTTGTGTCTCTTAAAAATAGTTACCATAATACTTTTAATATTTTTCCCTAACATCCCAAAATGTGGTTAGACATAAATGAAGCTAAATTTTTCAGGTAGAAGCTTAGACATTCCTTCAACTAAAAGCAGATGGAATGTCACTGAAAAGACAAACAGAATGTGCCATAATTAATGTGATGTTGTGCACATGCTTACCTCTTCCAGAGTAGTCTGGCTCACTAAGAAGTTCGTGATATTTAAAGCAGCCTTGTTGGTTTCCAGCAGATCAAAAATGTTTGCTACTCCTCCTGCTGTGACTGGCACATGATACTCGAGCATGCTGAGGTGCTGATCCTGAGGGAACCAAAAGAAAAATGTATTTTGCAATGTCAGGTAACATAGACTTGACGAGTCAATACTTGAGCAAAAGCCAAGGAAAACACTGAAATTCATTCCGCTGAAAACGACACTACAGTGTAAATAATGGGTATGTTTTTGAAACTAACAGCTTGCAAAGATGAGATGAAAAGTTTTATGAATGTCAAAGAGAAAACAAATTAAAAAGGTAATGAAAATTCCAAAGCACTCTATGTTGATTTGCATTTATAGAGTCATTATAGTCTTTCCTGTAAAAAAAAGTTCCGTGGAATAGTGTTTCAGATGTCAGATTATCCTCTCAGCTCCCGTAAACTTTTTCAGAGATTACTTTCAGAAATTTCTTTTTTTTTAATGCTAGAATTCTTCCAAAAGGCCAAGAATTAGCAGCTCAATTTGTATTGGCTAAAGAGGCTAGATCTCCACAGCACTGTCTAGGAAAAACCTCATTGAAATAACACTACATTTTTTTATAACTCACTGTAAAATTCTCTTCAATTCCTTTATGTTAGGCCATACATCTACTTAGTAATCTATTCTTATTTCTTTGGAGTATCTTTAACATGTTGCTTTTTTGCATACTTGATCAGTCATCATATCCCATATATTTTTCCTCTAAAACAACTTTCAAGTTTAACCCTTCCTCTCTATGGGTACCATCAATATCTTAACCGGCGACTCTTCATTCTGCATCTGAATTACGCCAACAGCCTCTTCAGAAGCCTAGAAACCACATACACCTATATACTGTATTTTACCATGTATAATGCACACTTTTTGCCCAAATTTTTGAGGGGAAAATATGGATACGCATTATACATGGGTAGTACTAGTTCTATATTATATAAATGTCTTTAATTCTTTTATTTATGTTCATGCATTAAAAGTGTAACTCTAGAAAGCAATAACAATATCTGTATGCAAAATAGTACCCTGAAATATGATCATCAGTTTTGTTTCTAAAATTAAATGAATAAAAATTGAATTAAAAAACTAAAATGAAAGATTTTTTTTCCTGAAAGTTTGGGCCAAAAACATGGGGGTGTGTATTATACACAGGAGTACATTATACTCAGCAAAATACGGTATTGCCCCAAATCAGCCAGGGTAATCTTCCCAAAACACTAGTTGAGTCAGGATGTTTTCTTGCTCCATAGTCTACGACGTGAAGCTATATGGGTTAAACCAAGACTGTGTGTTTCAGCCTGGTAGTCAAGACTTTGGTTGCCGGAAACGCCTCCTCTCACAGCTGTGCTCACCAGGTAGCCCCTCTCCTTGACTTATTTCCACATCACACCTGTCACTGCGGTCAGGCTCTTAATGATTTTTACTCCCCAGTAGTTTTTCTTACTATTTTCCTTCTAGATATCTAGAAACCACCACGCACTTGTGAAGAATGGTCTGCTTAGGAGAACTGAGACCTTTATCATCACTGCATTTGTCTTGCTCGGCCTGGTCCCATGAGAACAGACAAGGGCCAATGTGATCATATTGCTCAGTGAATGAGCAGAAAACTTCAATCCAGAAAGTTGCTGGAAGGAAAAGCACTGTGACCAAGGCAATTTGTACAAGGAAAATATCCTTTAAATTTTTAAATTTTATTTTAATTTAGATGATGAGAAATGGGCTTTGATAAGAATCATAAAAGCTATTACTTCCTGAAGAAGTTAGACAAAGCTTGGGAGGTTGAGGCAAAAGTATTTGGCAGAGATAAAATAATTGTTTTTTAAAAACACACTCTATTTTACCGTCTCTAACCACTTCATGTCACTATGGTGCCTTAAAGAAGTATCTTTGTGGACATTTTATCATTTATTTCTCACACCAGGCTTGTGACATAGACGTCACTATTGCTATTTTATACATGAGAAAACAAGGCTCAGAGACTTTAAGTGTCTTGCTGAAAGTCATACAGGGAGAGCTTGATTCAACTCAAGACTTCTAATTTCTTTTCACCATTCCATAGGTGATTTCCTTTCAAAACAGTCATTGGCTATAATCACCTTGTACAAATTACCTGCCTATCAAAGATGTTATAAAATGATACCATTTTTGTTATATAATGATACACTTATTTTATTTTAAGTTTGTACTATGTGACATATATGGCCATATATTCATATGTGTCCATCCTATGGAACTGTATAGGTAAGATGAAATTAACTGAACAATGTCTCAACTGGTGTGGCTTTTAAGAACTTGATTTTCAAGCAGTTCTGCTCAAACTTTCATGGGCTTATCTTTCAGATGAGGGGAGAAAAGTTGATAATCTCTTCTGGCTATGATATTCTGGAACTCTGTAATTTTTTTTTCTCAGAAGAAACATACTTGTTCATATAACTGAAATACTAATACAGTATGGTCATAAAGCCTTTGCATGGGAGAAATAAATAAAGGTATATAAAAAACAACATTACCTTCAATAGTTACAGAAATATAACTTTTGTAATTATATTTGGAGATATTTAAAGATTCTATTTAAAGAATAGAATAATTTGAAGTTCCAGTTTTTTTTATACCAAGTGTGCTTCAGAGTATCTTATGCATCTTTAACTAACAGCTATATTACGATTACTAATAAAGCTATGGTCACATTGCAAATGGCTAACATCCACTACGATACAAGACTATCAAAACCAGTCAACATGAAGAGGCAGGCTAATCTCTTACTTTTAAGTATGTTTTTGGAAAGTGCAGTTGCATGAACCTTGTGAGGGCCTCCATGCTAACTTTGGTATTCTTCACATGAACCTTGACGGTAAATCCTCGCCCAAACCTAGAAAGAAAAAGTGCAAAACACTGTAAGTTACATTTTGCTGAAATCGGTCCCCTGGGATTCTAGATAATGAAACAGGACCCAAGCTAACCATTACAGTCCTTTTCTTATATAAAGACTGTTATTTTGTCATAAAACTTCAGGGCATGCTGCAAACTGGAAAGAGTGCACTGCCATGGTTTTTTAAAAACGTATGTCTACCACTCTATAAAGTCAGGCTCTTGGGACAAAAGCTGCATTTGAAAGGAAATACAAATTCTTGGCTTGCTTTGACATCCGTGAATCGACAGTTGATGTCAATTTCTGGGATTAAACACTTCATAATTTAAAGCAAACAAGGTATCGACAGGCAAGTCATTGGAGATTTGGCGTCAATGGTAATGATTGACGTCACTGGGTTTTAAACATAAATAAAAAAATTGATATACTAGCTAATTGTTAGCACCAAGGGTAGAGTTTGTGAATGAGTCAGAAAACATTTTTTGTGAACAACACTATGAGGCTTCATCTATTCTTTTTTGTCACCTTGGTCAATAATATTGTATAAGAAAGACAATTGTACAGATAAAGGTATAACGTCATGAAATTTGGAGATAAATTCACATGCAGTCTGGCAAATATAAATTATTAATTTAATTGTAATTTGTTAATATGATATATATGCACATTTTCCCAATGTATCTTGATTAAAAGGTTTTGAATGTGATAAAAATGTTAAATACCTTCCTGAAAGCCTGTGCAAATGGCCAGTAAACATGCTAGATAAAAACACCTAAGCCTTCACGTACCCGTCAAGGTCTAACATGTTATTGAGTAAACCCGTGAAACTGCTTCTTGATGATGTTTTGGTTGTGGACTAATTTTTTTTACAGCTTTCAGGCCTGGTAGGTTTGGGGGTTGTTGACTAAAAAGACACCTGACTCGCACTAAGATCATTTAACTTTAATCCGATTCAGTGATGAGCTTCTCCATTCCTGTTTTACTACACATCGCGGGGTCGGCTGCTGAGGCGATCCCTGAAGGAGGGCAGAGTGCCACCGGATGGGTCACCCTACACTGTGTGTTACACAGCGCTTTAGTTCTTCACCTGCTCTTGATGTGCTGCAGAGACCCAATGCACTGGAACCTCCCGTTCACCATAATGGCCAGCCTGGTGCAGAGAGCTTCACATTCTTCCATGCTGAAAGACAGCACAATCACATCAGAATTCCGGGCACAGAAAATCGGGTTTCAGTTCATGAACAGGAGCTTAACTATTTCACTGTGGCACTTCACACATACTCTTGTAGTTCCTGAATATGGCTCTCCCCTTGAAGAACGAAAACCACTTTTAACATAAACTAAATGTCTTCACGTAGGGCTTATTATAACTCCTCCTGAGGCCCGAGGCATTCTCTCTCACTTGGAATGCCTTCTTCACGAAGCACATTATTCTTTCAAGCTCCTTCAAGCTTTGACTCAAGCAAGACCTACATTTCCCAAGAAATGTTCCCAAAATAATACTGAGTCCTTTTCATTATGCTTCATAATCCATACTCGGTTGATTTTTATGATTTTGTATTTAAAACTAGTTAACCTGCATGTGATTATATACTTTCTAATTTCATAGACTGTGATGACTGGAGGAATCTTTAGTATCACTCTATCCATTTCATCCAAAAGTTTATGAAAATTAAATAAATGATTATCTCCAGAACATATAGTGATATAGTGTGTTAGGGCAAGGTTAGCATAGAAACAAACCTCTTCATTATAAACAAATCTAATATTTTTTCTGTGATATGATAATGACCATAAAAGGATGAACTTTGTACAGGGTCACCTTATGAGAAAAGCATGGATAAAATATTCCAGTAGCTTTTCTACTTAACGGACTGAAAGGGTCTCCTTCAAGAAGGAGGTCTGTGAGCTGGATCATAAAGGACTGGTAACCTTAGAACTTGGAGGACTTTGTGGAAAGATCATTTCCAGGGCATGGGGGCAGGAAAGGTCAAGGTATAGGGAGTCCCAAAGCATTGGAATCCCAATGCATTTGCTATCAGCCAGTCCGAATGCCTTGGGATTCCATACCCAAGGCACTCGGACTGGCTGATAGAAGAGGGCATCACAGGGGAACAAGGGTAGAAATTTAGATAATGAAAGTCCCTGTTCACCAAGTTGAAAGATGCTGAACACGTTGTGGTACACAATGGGGAGTCATAGCTGAGTTTTGAGGGCCCTAAATCATAAGAAATCTGTTTATAAAAAGATTCCTTAGGCCCTGCCTCACCTCAGGAGCTGGATTCTCACAGTGTAACCTGCCTGACTTGTTCCTAAGACTATAAGCATAAAATGCTTTCACCTGACTCTGGACATTCATCATCAAATATATTACATGGGAATTACCTTTTCCCATTTATCATCCTAGAACGGTGCCGACTGACCTTAAAGTTCCCACACGCAGTTTACCTGTGAGATGTGAGGATGACGGAACATTTATTCTGCACTTCTTCTGAAATGATCTTCCAGAGGTGCCGTTTCGACTTAGGGTCCATCCCAGAGCTTGGCTCATCCTTAGTAGAAAGTTGCAAGAAAAATGTATCAAATTAATTAATCTCTGATGAGCTTCTTAACATAAATCACGACATCTCCCTTCCCTAGAATAAAAAATCGCTTTGCAAAGCCCTGTGACTAACTTGTTTTATACTTAATAGACTCCTTTCTGCTGCTGTCAAAAAGCTCAGAATCAATCATTTAAAATTGTCAATCTGTTTTAAAAAGTGTCTCATTGAAGCTGACATCCTGTTACTTTACACTTGTCTCATAGTTCTCCGGAAAAAATTCTGCTTCAATTACTGACAGAGCAGAGTTTTTACAGTTAATGCTGCATTGTCACATATGTATTTGAAGCTACGGCAACAAGATAGCAGACCCGTGGCTGTGGGTGATAATCCAGTGCATGAAGTGGAAAGAACACAATCTGATTATTCAGTTAATATATTTGATGGGGACTTTTAGTTTTATGTCATTAATTGAAATTTCATACTCCTTGGGGAAATAAGCATGAGATTTACAGAAACTACCAAGTAGAAAGATGCAAATTATATTTCAAAAGTAAATGATGTCTCAAAATGTGTTCAGACATAAAATTAAAAATGTAGCAATGGATAATCTAAGCGAGCAATAATAGGTCCTAATAGATGATTAAACAAGCAAATTGGGGGTCAAGATTAGGTAAAAATTAAAAATATGTATCTGTAATGGAAAGTATTATATGGGACCACCAGAGGCTTGTTTTTTATTGTAAGGGCTTAAAATTAAATTTAAAGAAAGAAATGAGTGGTAATATGGGGAAACAGGAAAGGTTATACTGTTACAGATTCTATTTTTGAAGATGATAGCATATGTAGCAAACACATATAAAACAAAATAATAAAACAAAATAATGATATCTTTACTGAAATAGCCTGTATTTCAGTGAGGCTGATTAACATATAACATTTGCATAGCGCTTTTAACTTTTTGAAGTACTTTACATCTGTTATCTCACAGGAGTGCCTAAGGATTTTGTTCAATTTAAGGGACACTTACACAATAAAATTCCATTACAAGCATCGATTGGCACGGATATAACACATTACAAGCTGGTATTATAGAAAGATGGCTGTGCATCACTCTATCTGGGCTGTTTACATGAATTGATCCTCTGCATGGCTTAATCTCTGGAATAATGTGTGATTTATAAGTGGATTTTTATTGCATACAGTTAAGGCTCTTTTGGAGTTAGACGAAGGGGGTCTCCCAAAATAAGGGCAAGCTTATTTCTCTGAAATAAACACTTTTACAATAGTCGACCTGGGGGAAGAGTGTTACCCCTGTGTTTAATTTACATTTCCAGGTGATCAGTTTAATTTTCTAACTCTCACCTTAAAAAAAATTCACATAAAATGGCAGATAACTGATCACCTCCCAAGTTCGGCAGCTCATTATTTTAAGTAACAAGGGAATAAAATTTTAGCACAACACGTCATTTTAAAATGTGTCTTTCCTCCCTTCTGGAAGTTTAAAAACACGCTGGCTCACCTGATTCGTTACCAATAGAACTGCCTTCTGCAGTAACTGGGAATCACATTCTACCCTGTTCCCTTGGTGGCTCATTTGCATACCCTGAATTTGTTTCAGCGACTTCCCACTCCCAGCCAAATGTTTCCTCTGGAACCCACTGCAGCACGGCTCCAGATAGAAACATTTTGGAGGACCCATTCTTGTGGCAACACATTATTTGCTGATGTAAATCCCTTTAATGAGACAATACAGGGGAAATGCTTTGCAAAATCACTAGCACGTCGTGCGCTCGTTAGCGATGCCTATTCCAATAGTGAGAATGAAATGTTACACCCACAGCTGGGCGGGTGGCTCCAGTCCCCACAGCAGCTCGGGTCACCACGACGCTCTTACCAGCAGCAGGATGGAAGGCTTCCCTATCAAGGCCAGCGCGGTGGACAGCTTTCTTTTCGTGCCGTAGCTGCACATGGAGGTAGGTCTGTCCTTGTAGGGCATCAGGTGAAGTCTCCACAGGAGTTTATGAACCGTCTGTGGGGCGGAAAAGAGTGTTGTTAGGTCGACCTTCTCCTGCCAGAACCCTTAAAGCACTGAACAAAAATGAGCATAAAAGCTGTTTGTGAAAAGAAAGTTTTCTAGTGAAGAAATACCTAAAAAATTCAAGCACTTAAACTTAACATATATTTTATTTTTATGTTCACAGGTCCCCTTAAAATGAATAGTCATCTAAGAGATAAAAGCGGTTCTGTGGAGGCTCGTTTTCAAGCAGGATTTCCCCCCAAAAGGTGCGTGCGTGTGAGTGTGTGTGTGTGTTTGTGTTTACAGCTGCAGATGGTTCTCTCTGCTGTGTTACCACAGGATTTCCTCGTGAAGCATAAAAGAGCTAAAACAGAAACCAGCCTTTCTCAGGGCAGGTTTCCCATTGATTGTCCGCACTGTTGCATCTTTCTTCCTACTGAGGGGCGAGTGATTACAAACAATTTAAGCCTTTTTCAAACTGACCCAGTATCAGAATTTTAGCACATGAACTGAGGAATAAGGACCGCTTGTGGCTATTTTTGTACTTTAATAGCCCTGGCAAACAGAGGAATCCTAGGGGGATTTCAACAGGTCCCTGGGGTGGCAAAAATAGAGGAAACTACCCTCAGAGTTAACCATTCCATTACAAAAGCAAACAGTTGTGGGGAAGTACAAAGCCACATTTGAAAAACCAAATTGGAAGTTATTCTATCTTACTTGGGCATTTTGTAGTTACTTCCACGTTTCAGTACTTCTCTGGACTCAAAAGGGTGTACAGGCATCACCAGCCAATGCTCCACCCACAGCCAAGGTGAGTGCGATCCTTTATCGGATACTCCTTAAAAAGTTAACAGAACACACCCCTGAGCAGCTTCTCCAGCTGAGCTCATAGGTGTGTATACGATACACGCTATCAAGCTAATACTGTGTCCACTGTCATTGTTAGGAGGAAATGCCATAGTTTGCAGATGTCAACTTGATCTTGAGGGTGGGCAGGTGAGAAGCAGAAACAATATGGTATTCAGATAACCTAGGTTGCACCACTTATACTCACCTCTTTAATATCTTTCTCTGGAATTCCGTGTACCCTGGCATAAAAATACAAATGTTCTTCCACAGTTAATAGGTCATCTAAGGCATCTTCCTGAGGACAGTAGCCAACGAGGGAGCTGTGAGAGTCCACATGAGCCAGAGATCTAAATTGGGAGAATCAAAAACACAGATGAATTTCAAAAGGTGTTTCCCCCTCTGTCCCCTAACAATGGGAAGGCAGCTCTATTTTGGTCATGGTGACTGGTGATAAAAAGAGGTAAAATAATCCCACCATCACAGCCACACTTGAAGTTTTAAAAACCCCTACTTGCTGGAATAGCTGTTTTTTTTTACCTTCAGGTTTTAATAATGTAACCCTATAATAACATAAATGATCTTTAATTATTTTTCTCATTCAATTATATTGCTCTGGGTACATTAAAGCATTTGTTTTGCATACCCAGCCTTATTTCTGATTAGAATATTTCCGCTTGAAGGGATGATGTCTCCAGTCAGCATCTTGAAGATTGTAGTCTTTCCTGCTCCATTCACCCCGAGAAGGCCGAAGCACTGGTTAGTGGGAGGGAAAAGAAAAGATGTAAACCTTGTTTCAAACCAAAGACATGTTATTGTTGTGTCTCTTTCCTCCCTTTCCTTGGGTCAAATAAACTACGGAGAAAAATAAATCACTGGAAACAGTCATGGGTATTGTACTGCTCAGTTGGCATGTGATAAAACTCTCTAGTTTAAAAGAAAAGGGTGCTCAATTGTGAGTTGCAGAATGGTCACTGGGATGTAAAGTATAGCGAAGGGAATATAGTTAGTGATCTTGTAATAGCTACGTATGGTGCCAGGTGGGTACGAAGTTGGTCAGGGTGGCCACTTCATAAGTTATATAACGGTCTAATCACTGAGTTGTACACGTGAAACTAATCTACCGTATGCCAAATATAATGGAAGCAATTTTAAAACACATGGGTACTTATGTATCTTTTTCCTCTTTTCCCTTTATACATTTGCATGACATGATAAAATACCCAGGTAGGGTATGCTAACCTGACAAAGTCATTGCACTGACAGAATTCACATTAGTCACACAAACTTTAATCACGACTTCACTAAAAAAGCTACTGAAGCAATCATTTCTATATGCTGCTGAATAAATTTGATGCATTTTCTTCGCAATTAAGGGAAAGGCCCACATTCTCTTTCTCCTTCCCAGGCTGCCTTAATATCCCTTCTGTGAATAAACGTGGATGCAGTCCTGGTGCCTGCCTTCTGACAACCGATTTCTTCATGCTCTCCTGTGAAGAGGCCTGGAAACCAGAAGTTGAAGATAGCACCCTCCCCAGGCTGCCTGCCTGCCAGCCTACCCGAGGAGGGCAGTAACTTGGGGGGGTGCTCAGGACTTGGTGTATGATAAATCCCCTTTACCCAGAGGGAAGACTTTTAGGGTGAGTAACACATGGACCTGTGTACACCTTATATAGTGAATCCATCAAAAGATTCAGAGGCTGACTTTCGTGTTTCTAGAAAAAAAATTCAGGAAAGATAAAGATTTGTACTTGTCACTGTCACGCCAGTACGGAGGCAGTCAGACACAAAACACGGCTCCTCACCTCCCCAGCGGGGATGCCAATGCTGATGTTGTTTACAGCGATGATCTTCTTGTGGATGAGTTGGTAGGTCTTCGTGAGACGGTGGAGCTGGACCAGGTCTGAGTCGTCGGCACCGTTCTCGACTCTTAACCTCTCAGCCCGCACATCCTCATCTTCATCCATTGTCTCGATCACAGGTGAAGAACTGAATTTTCGGAAGAAGAGTCTGAAAAATGATCCCAGTGATTTGCATCGATGAGTTTGAAGTGGCACCATTCAATTCTGACATGTTTTAATGGGTTCTCACTTCACTAAAAGTGTGCTATCCCATACTCGATTTGTTTTAAATTTGTTATACATTATGATTCTCAAATAACTTAAAAATTAGTATAAGTGCAAAAAAAATAGTATAAAGTGCTTCTCACCCTATTCATTATACAATTTGAAAAACGGCGTTTGCTCTCCAAGCCGTGAACGCCTACAGATTCACTGTTACAAATCAGATCCCTAATTTTAGTAACAGGGAGGTCAGTCTGGGTTTGAAATTTACTTCTTAACACACACCAGAATCATTAATAAGACTCAACACTTACAATTCCACAAGCAATGATCCCCTTTTTAAAAATCCTATTTCTTCTTTTATCATCAATAATATGAACGTTATTCTATTATCCTTTGACTCTGAATGCCTTGTCTAGGATCAATGCAATACATTAAGGTTATCAGGCCTGAAAACTCACTAGGTTTAAAACTCACTTCAGTATCTTGCTTAACAAATACCAAAGCAAACCAAATAAAACGAAGTTTTAAAAACCCAACTAATCAGTTTAGGACTTCTTCCCAATGTTCCTGTGTATTTTAATGATATCCTCACAGACTCCAATTATGGTGCTTTCTTTGAATCTTCTTCATTCCAAAGTCCGCTCATGCAGTCAGTTTGCTGGTACCAGAAATGCCTTATCATACCTAGCCATTGCCGCCAATCATTTTCTGTCTATTTCTATTACCATGATAAGCTTTTACTCTTTCTCACCTAGATTTTTCTGGGAACCTCACATTACTCCAGTGTCTCGGACTCCTGCCTTCCAATCTGCACTACCTCTACAAAAATCACACTTCCAGGGCACCATTTGATTAAGTTGCTCTCTATTCAAAAACCTTGAATGGGCTGTTTGTTGAACGAAGTCCAAACCATATCTCTTTGACCAAGCATTCAATAAACTCCATAATCTCCCAGCCACACACTCCAGCTCTTATTTCACTGCATTTGTTCTGTTCCAAACAAACTGCATTACTCATTTCTTAAATATGCCCCAACGTTTCTTTCTTTTGCTGCCCTTGTCATTCCTTTCATTATTATTAACGTAAGTTTTGTTTTTGGATAGGTGATATGTGTACCTCATGTATCAAAATTAAAATTAAAATGGTACTAAAGAATATACAGTGAAAATTAAAACTCCTTCAACCATATACAGTTCTCTTCAGCACAGGTACAAATAATTAGATAGTGCATGCATATATTTGCATAAATAACATATTTCTTTTCTACCTCAAATGGTAATATACTTTACACATAGTTCTAACCCCTGCATTTTTCACTTAATAAATATTAGAAGTAATCCCAAATATTATACAAATAACTGCATCATTCTGCCTAATGATTGCATGGTATTTAAGTTATGAATATGTGTATATAATTTATTTAACCAGTCCATAAATAAAGAACGTTTAGATTGTTTTCATTCTTCCGCTATTAGGAAATGCTTGCTATGATGAATAATTTTGTACATACATAATGCCACATATTTAGGAGCATATCTGTGCTAAAAAAGTTCCTGGAGATGGAGTTGCTGGGTTAATGATCAGTGCATTTATGATTCTGCCCTCAATATTTCAATGTTCTTTTCCCAAATCTATTTCTAATATGCTACATACTCAATCTTCTTTCCCCATTTTTATTTTCTGTTCTTCCAAACTCAAGCAACATAAACAGATTGCATCTTTGGTTTATGTACATATTTCTCTCCAGTACTCAGTCTTGAGCTCTTTAATACTCACAATTGTGCTTAACATTACTCTCCAGCCTACAGCAATAGCTGCAGACACATAGTACGATCTGATAACTATTTTTTTAGTGAAATGAATGGTAAATCATACTACAATTTTTGAAAAAGTTTTTTGAGCAAAACATTTCTATACTAATGGAAAAGTTTAGATAGATTGATCCCTTCCTGAATATTTTGAATTGAGTTCTGTCATGGATGTCAAATACTATGTATTTACCTGAATTGCTTTATGAGCCATTCATTGATTAAAAGTCGTAAGAAAAAAAACATGGTGCCCTGAGAAACCAAAGCCACAAACATTGCACCTAGTTTATCCATCTCAAAGGTTTCACTTGGATATTCCACACCATATGCTTTTAAGAAGTCGAGAACCGACTGTTGTTGAGAAAGTTCAATCAATCCGTAGCCAAAACAGAACTGCGGAAAAATCAGGAAAATCCGCTTGAGGGTTTCCGAAATAAGTTCTAAAGTCTGAAATAAGAGAAAAATGAAGCTCAGTGTTAGACTTCCAACCAAGTGACACAAATTTAAAACTAGATGTAGACAAATATCAGAACCTGAGAAGTTTACCTAGATTGGCAATTACTTCACATATATGCTGAATTTGCTTATAAATATTTATTGCAACCAAATAAATGGTGGCAATTCATTCCTAAACTACAAGCAGAAAGAACTACATTTTTCCTGAGATGATTTAAGGTATCAGGCCAAACCCTGAAGACAGAATCGCTTCTGGACCTGTTTTAATGGTAGGAATGTAGGAACAGCCAGGGCGGTGGAGTCTGACAGGGTATCAGTAGGTGTCTGAGTAGAGGAATTTAGAAAAGTACAGAACTTAAGGTTATTTCTATTTGAAGAGGGACTAAGATGGTGAAATGAGATGGAAGGAGAGAGCAACCCATTTTAATGGGAAGCAAATGGCTCATTTTCACATTATTCACACTTGGGGCCAACCGCGCACACCTCATGAATTTTTTCCTTCCTCCTGGAGTGTGCTTGTTTTTTCCTTGGTTCACTTCATTTCCTCTCTATTTTTCCATTCAATTGCCTGGCACTGTTAGTGCTTCCTTTCTCACTAATCATAATTGTCAGCTCTGAATAGAAAGTGATGCTTACAATAAAGTAGTCTTCAACACATGATTGAAAGGGAATGAATTAGGATACTTTTTCCGTGAATGTTGAAATGAATCTTAATCCATAGTCATATAACTAATCCATTGTCCTCATCGCTACTACACCATAACAATTTGTTAATGAGTAAAGAGTTTAGCTGCCCAATTGATTGCATGATTTTTGTTGTGCCATACAATATACCTGATTGCACCTTATCACACCCCACTCAAGCCCTATCATACATCAATAGTTTTGCCACTGGGTGCGTGCAATCATAGTGGTTAACCTAGATGGAGCCTAAAAAACATTTTAAAGGCTGTAGTTTTCCTCTACTAAACTTAAGAGAATCTAATGAAATTCCTCTTTTCCATTTAGAGAATGCAAGATACCGAAAATCTTTCCACTTTAGACGTACTGAAGAATTTGAGACATCCACTGAAGTTTAGCAGACTAATAAAGGACCTTACCGGATCATTAAGCTTTTCCTTGGACAGAAAGTACACCACTGACAAGGAAACAATGGAATTGATGCCAAAGAAAAGGTTGATGCAGACGTAAGTGATGAAAGCCATTCCTGTCTCACGGAAGAGACCAGCCAGCAAGTACATCCAAGAAAATGTGGCATACCTGCATGTTAATAATACTGAGAGTTAAAATTATGCACTCGCTGTTCTCCTTCATTAAGTGCATGCATACATCAAACATACATCTATACATACATACATACTTAGATGGAGTTCCATTGTGAAAATAAACATTAAGAATGATGTAGCTAGATGCCTCTTTTTTTCCTACTCTCTTTAACAACAACAAAAATCCAAAGGATGTTTTAAAAATGACAATAAGAATCCTCTCTTTAAAGGAAACTTGAGCAGACCTACATCATTATAATTTCAAATTAATTCCTCTTAGAGATGGTATTGCATGCCCCCCCCCAGGCAAGAATTTATTTTTCTTCTCAGAAATATGGATTTAATCAATATAAATCTTACAATTTAAAGTTGAGGGAAATAATGATATTATAGCAAGTGAGCTAAGCAGTCAAGGTATGCTTAGAAGCTGCCTGTCTGGTTTTGAGCAAATACTTGAGCAATCTTTGGGGTAATGAAGTAGAACTAGAGACAGAGAGATCCCTCATCAGCTGCAATTGCTAACTGAATGGATAGAACCATGCATTCAGGCGAGAATGAAGTGCTACTTTAAGCATGGATTGTATCAATCTGTATTGCTTATATTAACCTAATATAGAAACAACATTATGTGTGTAGTTTAGACATCTAAAGCCTCCATTTTTTATGAAAATTAAGTTACATATGTAAATAGTTAAGCATGACAGTTGGTACCTAGTAAGCGTTCATCAATGAATGGCCGATATTACTCTTAATGACAACATTGACTTTCAGAAGTATTGTACTTTACAAACTATAAACTAGCCAGAGTGATGTACTGTTAGACATCACTCAGGGCTAATGAAAACCCAAGGCAATTGCACATTAGCTAGTGAGATTTGGGTTCAGCTTGTGCCTAGGAGAGTTTTATTCTGTTGGTTCTTCTTGCACTGCAGCTTACCCAAACAGCAAGAGCAGGAGAGATACAGCGCCTAGGTTGTTTCCACTGTAGAAAGCGGGTAACTTGAAAACGGCAATGACACCGATTGAAAATGCCACGGGCACCAAGTAGAAGACCTATGAGAATATGTAAAACAATGTTCAATATATGGCAAGGAACTTTAAAGAAAAATCAATTGTTACTAGTTTAAAACTGTAACAAGTTGACCTGGAAATATTGGAAGGAATGCATTTTTACTTATGTTCCTGTTGCTTGTAACATTCAGCTTATTTTACATTGATTTCACTCTAGAAGTTGTCTCCTGCGGTAGGAGGTCAAGCCAGCCTTCATCTGTACAGGTATACACGGAGTCCCTAGCGTTTCTGCCTCCAGGCTTGGAGACTTTGAAGGATTTGGTGCCAGAGGTTCAGTGACAAAGAAAAGACAGCCAGGTATCCTGGCATTAGGTTCAGCCCTCAAAGAATTTATTTCATTTTGAATGCTGGAACTCTCTCAGATGGCTGATTTCTAAGGCTTGGTTATCAGTGTGAGCCAGTCTGCCAAATAGCAGAGCAGCGGGGCCCACACATTCTTGGAATCACAGGCATGCGAACAAAGAACTCAGTGTTTAGAGTTTACAGCAGGATGCTCGTGATAAAAGAGTTGATCATTTCATTTCGGTGTGGGTGGGAGGGATCTCCTAAGCAGGAGTGAGAGCCAGATATATGACAACAGAATCTAAATAGTAGCTCTTCACAGAAGTGTGTACACTTGGAGGCTTTTTTAACATTACACCTCCTATTAAGTCCAGAGGAGTAATTACTATTCTTTTAGATTTGACTTCTACAGCAAACGCATTTCAGGCCTCACTGGGTACATTCACAAAACAGATAGGCATTTAATTGTTCTCCAATCCTTTAAGCCAATGATCATTACGGCAACCCAGACAATTTCACCAAAATCACCAGGCAAATAAATCAAACCCATCCAGTGCTTTTGGCCCATTTAGAGTTATTAAAAAACAAAAACAAAAACAAAAAAACCCTGTGATCTGTGGGACCATTTTATGCAAGTGAGGGAGCTATCAATAACATTCATCTTTTATTGTTCTTACTAATCTTTTTCAGTGTGTCATTCAGCAAGAGCTGTTACTTCAAACTTTTCACAATTAATTGCTAAAATTTTTACAACCTTGATTATTGGGTATTATGTGAAACTTCTGTTTCTCCACAGCAGTGGTTCTCAAACTTCAGCGAGCATAAAACAACCTGAAGAACTGTATTAAAAGTGCATATTTTTCAGGTCTATTTCCAAGACAGGGATCTAATAGGTTTGGAGTGGGGCCCAGAAATCTACATTGGACAAGCATCCTGGGGGACCTAGTCCAGGTGGTCCTCCGACCACGGAGATGAGGGCAGGTGGATTTTTCTGTGACCCTGAAATAAAGATAGCTCTAGCACATTATCCAACCATGGGATAAATAAGACAAATGCACAGGATTTTTTTCTTTATTTACTTAGGTTATGGTAACAATCTGAACACACTATCTTAAATAAATCTCAAATATAAAACTGATGTCTCCTACTTGAATCAATCCCATCTTCCTGCAAATCCACAAGCTACTCACCATGTCAAAAATGAAGTTTGTGACCCAGTAGCATGTCACACCGATGCCTGAAATATGCTGCAGCTGCTTGGCCTTCGTCTGATGCTCCCTTACAACATAGGTGACAAAGCTGGCCGTGGTGACAGAGTAGCCCATCAGGATGGAGAGTGCCACTAAAATATCGATTAAGCTGCTCATTCTATAGTGAGCAATAGGGGGAAGAAAGCACACATAAGTTTTGGGAACTCTTTTCCTTTCAAGGAGATTCATGACTAAACCATCAACAAAATGGTCTAAGGGTTGGCTGTGACACAAATAAGTCTCCCTGCAAGGCAGCCAGATAATATCTCCTACATGACTCGGCTGTGACCCTGGAATAAATGTAACTCTAGCGCATCTGAATTGACTGGGGATATTCGACAGAAAAAACCTCAGCCTCCAAGGGTTACGGGATGCATCAAGGGATGTATAGTTCCTGAGCACAGAAATACTGCTTAAATGCTATGCAGGGAAATTGAGATGATGAAGCACTCAGGCACTCGACTTACAAAAGCAGCAGATTCTGTGAATCTATATCAAGTTCAACTTGGCACTCCCACTGTATGCTCTTTCAGAAATTTCCTTTTATCCCAGTCAGTGAGTTATATTACACCAGCTTTTCAAGATTGACATTCATTCAGAGACAACTGTGATTCCCAATTACAGGACGTGCCGCAGAGGCTGGACTCTGCCAAGGAGGAAGCAGTCATGCCGTACATATGTACTCACGTGGCTTGTTCTTGGTCTTGCACTCCTGGGTAAGGGTGACTGTACATGATGATACCTTAAAGAAGAGACAGTTCTTTTCATTAGCAGGTACTGAGTTCTTCAGAAATATCAATGTTTAGAGAATAACACACAATACTTTTTTTTCCTATGCTATGATCTCAAAAAATTTTACTTTGGGGACACACTTTTAAAGCAAAGTGTTTTTCTTCCAATCTCATCAATGCCATACATTTGGAGACACATAAAAAGAAAAAAAAAGTTTTCAGACTCTGTATGGAATTTTGAGGGAAGGGGCAAGAATTTACATTTCTTATATAGCATTGTTCCTTTCTGTTATATTCAAGTAATTGTTTTCTACATTCTTCTCTTTCTCTGCTGTACTTCAGAAATGTGTGGCATGTAAAGAAGCAACTAAAGGGAGGCCAATTACATGAGGATCCCCTGAAGAACAGCCACTCATCATCCCCATGCTTCTTCATTGTGCTATTGGCTGTGCTAGGAGACACGTTCCTGAGAGGATCCCTCCTACTCTTTAACTACACTATTTCTAAGGTGCCCATTGTTCTAGAATTCTCCAACCCATGGCTTGGAGCTTCAGCCATGCCAAGGGATTTTCACTAAAATATAGAGATCAAGGAAGACTCAGAGAAACTCGCTGACTTCAGAAAAGTAGTTACTGAATCCCAACATTGTCCTAAATTATTGGGGTTCCCCCACAGTGAGCCTCACTTCCTGAGTTAGAAGGAAGCTTTTCTCCTCTTCTTCCTTAGAAGATGTTGGTTAGCCAGCATCAGAATGGGCTCGCATTCCCAAAGGACCACAGTGAGAAGGTAAAGTTTATACTTTGGAAAAGAATGGTAAGGAATGGAAGGAAGATATTCCTTAAATACTTGTTCCTGGAGCCATTAGCTGAGGGAGAACTTTCTTACCTATTGCTCATATAGCATATGCTCATTATACAGGGTCCAGCACAAATAATGCCCCATTTTTATTACAAAATAATTTATTACAAAATCATAAGCATGTAATTCTGTAACATAATAATATCACACTCAAGCACACCATATGACATTTTAGGTGAAATTTTCAAATTAAAACCACAAATTATTACACCCATATTATTACACTACCAACCACATTCAAGCAGGCTTTACTTCTGCTGGACCTTGCATTAGTGTATTAAGGTCCCTTCCTTCACAACACCCAAATGTTAGAGAATTATTCTAAAGTTCTATTGTATCAATTAGCTTAAATTTCCATTTTTTTATTAAGTAGACTGTGACATACTTTGAAGTTGAATTCTTCAATTGTAATATATTAAAGAAAAAAGTATGTAGTTGAAGTAAAACAAACTAATAGTAACAATAACCAGTTTGGGCTAGAATTTTAATCACATCATTGGGGGAACAAACTTTCTTATCTATTTTTTTGGTAAATTAATGGGCTCTCTTTTTACAGAGATTCAATATTTCTTTGGGACCCTACATAAACCTAGTTGATGACTTATAATATACACAGGGGAACAACATTTTTTAAAATTTCTGCTTTGTGTTTTAGAATCAAGAAACACTCTATTTCACTAGAGGAATCTTTGCAAAGATATTTAGTCCAGTACAAAAGATGGTGCCAAACCAATTGTTTTCATACATGTCTTTAGCTGATAAATCAAGTAAATGTGTCAGGGTTAAAGATCAATGTAAAAATCTTCCCTGTGGTTCTCCAGCATCCAGCATAATGTCTTCAGGACAGTGATTATTCAATGAATGCTTATTAAATTTAGTCTATCTTAAAGAAGAAGATAAAAAATATGAACAGTATAATGACAGCAAACTCACAATTATCAATGACCACACCTAAAACAAAAACAAAAGCAAATAACTAGAACAGGAACAGAACCACAGAAATGGAGATCACATGGAGGGTTAGCAACAAGGGAATGGGAGGGGGAGAGAAGGGGAAAAGGTACAGAGAATAAGTAGCATAGATGGCAGGCAGAAAATAGACAGGGTGGGGGAAAGAATAGTATGGGAAATGTAGAAGCCAAAGAACTTGTATGTATGATCCATGGACATGAACTAAAGGGGGGGAGTGTGGGTGGGAGGGGGTGTGCAGGGTGGAGGGGAGTGAAGTTGGGGGGAATGGAACAACTGTAATAGCATAATCAATAAAATATATTTTAAAAATTTAGTCTATCTTAAATTTTCAATTATTTCCCCCACATACAACATGTATTAAAAGTAACACATTTGATGCTGTCTCTACAGTTGTGAATCTAAAATGAGACACTTCCCACTGACCATTGTACTAGTGCAATAAAGGGGAAGGATAAACACTAGGGGGGCAAGAACAATGCATCAGTTATTTTGAAAAAGAGCCTCATTTTATAACATTTGTTGGTGAAAACAAGCAAACCTATTCTTTGGGAAGCAAGAACAGAATTTTCCTGTGTAATTAACCATGAAGGGAAACCACATGAATATAATAGATATTGACATTATAAAGAAAAGCTAATTAAAAGATTTTTAATAGCATGTGAGAATTCAAAGAAAATCAATTTTACAGCTAAAGCAAAAACCCCAGTTCACGTAGAATCCAAGAAAAAATGCTTTACAACACCTAGTGTAGTTGGGGGTGGGTGGGTGGCAGGAGACGAGTTGCATTGATTTTTAAAGACAGTATTGCCGTGGTAGACCCCAATTATACATCACAAAATAACAAAGGTACTGGGGTGACATGGATTTTGTTCTTTTAAAGAATCGAACTCTTTCCAGAGAAGGTGGAAGGTTACCACTTTCATAAGTCTAAGAAAAGTCAATTAAAAAAATAGAAGACATACTACTATTACTCTCTATATAATTCATGGTAAGTCTTGTTTTTAAATGAAAAATAAAAATAAATTTCCTTTTGGGGTCAGTATGAATGTATGCTCCACAATTCTTAATTCTTTATACTCTTTAACTTAAAAATACAATGGTGGGAGCCAGAACCAGCCTGTGAAGTCCAGTGACTCCCATTGCTTTGGTCTTGGTAAAGAGCGCTAGTGACAAATGAACTCTGAATGCGGCTTTCAACAGGTGACCTTTCGAAAGTGGAACTGGTCTCTTGTTCTCACTTACATACCTCGGCTACATTTCCCCCTAGTCGTTTCTGTAGTTTTTGTACTTCCATACCCGTCCCAGTAGCAAACAAATGCCTGTCACTCTGAATGAGACATCCTACTGACAGTCAAGTGTTCAGTAGTCTTTCAAACCAGGTCATTCCAGGTTCACCTGGCTTTGGTCACCATTTAACTTAATTTACCACTTTTGACTTTGCCCTTTACTGATGTTCTAGATCCGGACTCAATCAATCTTGTTGTCTCTTTATGGTTTCTCCTGCCGGGAAAATACCAAAGCAGGTGGGGGGAAAATGCTGTTTCTCTGAAATACAGCTTCCAAGAGATCTTGTTTCCAGAATGCCTACTGGACCCACAGTTTACTGGTACAGTCACCAGAACATCAAGCGTACACCACAATGCCCAACGGCAGGGAGATGAAGAAAACTGGCCCCAGCATTTCTCAAAGACTTGCCATGTCTTTTCTTCCTATGTAATAGGTTATCTGTTAGCTTATCTACCAGGCTAGAAGCTCAGCCTTGGCCAGCAGATGTGTTACTTAGTTTTTTTCATCTTCATTATTATTTTTTTAGGATCAGTGTGGCAAAATAATTTGAGCAAGACTTAAGAAGAAAAAATGACCTGAATGACTCAGGTAATTGAATTAGAAAACAGTAAATCAGTCTCTTTCAAATTATAGAATCTATTTTTAAAACTATGTGGAAGCCTCTTAGGAAATCCAACTAAAGTAGAACTGGCTGAGTATATGGAAGCAGTAGAAAAACGAAGAGTCAAGAGTCAGATAGACACGGTTTTGAATCCCTCTTCCGACAAATAGTGGTAGAGAATAATAACACTCCTCCCAAAGGGTGCCTGTGAGGATTAGCAACAATCCACAGAAAGCATGTGTCATATGGTAAGTGCTTAATTGATGGTAACACTTTGGTCAAGTACAGAACTTTTTAGTGTAAAAGTTTTGTCTTCATGTTTAGATTTGTGTTCAATACTTATTGACATTTTTTATTTTTTAGCCTATGCATGAATAAATAGTTATAAAATATTTTCCTATGAAATATAACTAGCAGGTAGAAGAACAGAAATAAGCATGAAGTAAGTGTTACTATCCTGAATTAATAAATAAGGGAACTAAATTAACCTGAAGTTAAGGGGATTATTCCAAATCCTCCAGCTGGTAGTAGTTTGGAAGTAGCAATTTCTAAACTCCTTTTAAAGATCTGAGATTTAGGTACCATGAAATACCTCCCACTGGGAAGCGTGGGATCTAATGTGAATTTTCATATGGACGGTGGCAAACGTTGCAAGGCAAGAAGCTCTGCGTAAGTAACTTTACCGTGTCGGGCAGCATCATATTCTGACATGTTAACTCGCAGGAGGAAATTATTCAGGCTGTTGAGGTAAGCTGGAAGGGAGTGATAGCCTTCTGGATCATACCACACCTGTGCAGTTCCAAAAGAGGGCAAGGTTAGAACTGTGTGCAAGTAAATGAGGCAGTTTTTACATCTGACTGCCTACAGAATTTATATTTAAAATAAGAGCACCTGTGCCCAATAGCTTATTTCATCTTGGAAGATTATGAACCACCTCCCCAGAGTGTGGACTACAGACTTCTAAGTTTCTAACTTAAACAGAAACTTAGACAGACAGACAGAAACTGGGAAAATGATTTTTTTTGGTATGATAGCTCCAAGTTGTTAGTTGTCCCGATCTTCTCTGTAGGCAAAGCTTTAAATAAACTAGAGAACGTGTTATCATCTCCATCTCCACGCCTGGCCTATAGTGATTCTCAGACTAAAACAGAGGCATTCTGGCTCTTAAAAATTATAATAGAAACAAATGACATGTATGCCAGGCTGTAGAACAAAATTAAATACCTTGATAAACATTGTTTCCTTAGCAATAAGATTGATAATCTTGAAATCCCCCTACTAACTATTCCTAATGATAAGCCTCAGAAAAGTGAGTTCCTTTACTTTCTTTGTGGATAACAGAGGGATTTAAAATACTGGGGGCGGGGGGCCTTAATTCAAGAAACTCCACTGATAATTTAAAATTACAAATCTGATTTATAGGGAAATTATTTAATGTTAGAACTGCTTTGTTTATGCAAGAATATGTACTCTATGTGTTGAGGGAGTGGGGAAGGAACAAATATTCCATCCTACTACTTTCTCTACGACTTGTGAAATCGGCGCGATGCCTATCTCAGGCGGGTACTGTGAGGATGAAATGAGGTAGTTTGTGTAACAGGTGATGCTACTGCTTGGCTTAATACAGTAACTAAGAGAATATTGGTTCTCCACTGCCCCCAAGTCAGTATATGTCTCTTGCTACCAAATGAGAAACGTGTGAAGGGCAACAGAAAACTCCTAAGACCACTACTGATCGTGTGGCTAACCACATGTGTGTGCTTCTGTGCCTCTAGCTTGCTTCAAGACACAGGTAGGATCTGGAAGAAAAAATAGCCAACAGGATTTCTTTATCTCCATCAAATTCTGTTACGTTTCCATGTTATTTAAGAAACAAGTTTAGCAAAAAGTTATAAAAGGAGAACACCTATTGAACCATCACTCGGGTTGAGAAACAAAAATTGCCAGCATCCAGAGTAATTTCTCACTGACCCTCTGTGTCCTTCCAAATCATAATTTTCTCCCCCCTAAACAATATGGTTGAGTTTTGCTTAATTTCAAAGTTGACAGTAAATGCAATTACAGTTATGCATTCCTTTTTGTCTCTTCTTTTGCTTATTAATGATGTTTGGGAGATTTAGCCTGTATTTTATATAGAACTAAGTCTATTCATTTCCATTGCTAAAAGATTCTACTGTCTATGAGCACTTGGGGCTGTGTTTTGGGCTAACATGAGAAACACTGCTATGTACATATTTGTATATGTATCCTGGTATTTCTGTGTGCACGTTTCCCTGGGGTAAGTACACGGGAACAGAATCACTGTGCTGTGGGGTTTGTATTACTCCAAACTGCTTTTCAAATGGATTGTACCTATGTTTTGCTGTTACCTCATAAAATCGCTTGAACATTTCAAGTTCACGTTCTCATTTATATGACATCCCAGAAGAAAGTTCGTAATTTACCTTGGCAAGTGTTCTATTGTCAGGAACTGCTGTTACATCAAAACGAAGGTCGTTAGTCAAAGGCAGCCCAAAGCTCCAGCCTCCGTATCTAGAGTGAATACAATTTATATTTGTTTGATGGAGAAAATAGTCACAAATAGATCCAAAATGGTTAAGAGCACAGTCTTTTCCTTCCATTAGGAACACATTTACAGTATGAAATAAATACTGCCTGACAAATATTTTACATGTTTATCAATTTGACATATCCTATTTTAGTCTAAAATGTACATTATAACTAGAAGTAAAAAATCCTTCTAAATAATAGCAAATGTGGAGTAATCATTCTGAAAATCAATGACATATAATCTAATCAATTCCTCCAACTTAACTGGATCTGCACCAGCTCCACAATCTTAAGACTCTGCACTTAAATATCCTTTTTTAGGCAATCTAATATTAAAGAGACATAACATCAGTTGTTTTTTTTAATGACTCCATTTCTTTTATTCCCCAGACTTTTTCCTTAGCTCATCCCCTCTTGCCATGTGTTTTCCCTCCCTGGGTATTTGAAGGTGAGCTGGGTCTCTGTAACTACCTGTCAGTTCCTGGTCTCTTAATAATACAAACTGAATTTAAAAAAATCCAAGAAGCACTTTAAAGAATAGATTATTTAACTGTCCCAGTAGGTGTTGGGTTAAATACATAACGGTGCTTCACACTGGTAAGATCCTCTTGTGACTGTCATCCTAAACGTGATGCTGTAGCACTATAGTTTTGGCATGCAAAGAACACTGTAGCGTATTGTTCACTTAAAAAAACCCAGGTTTTAGAATCAACCCCATTTTGTTGCAAATATTTGCATGTATCTTTGACTAGAAAATTTCTGGAAGGATATACAACCAATAGTGGTTGTATCTGGGGAGAGAGAGACTATTTTTTTCCTTTTTTGTTTATCTGTAGATTTTAATTGTTTTACAGCTAACTTTAGTCCTTTATGTACATTGAAAAATAAAGTGGGAAGAGACAGAAGAAAGGAGAAAGGAGTAGCTATTGTAAGACTACCAACTCCTCTCTTCCCCAGCTTTATTGAGGTATATTAACAAAAAAAAAAGCGGTATATATTTAAAGTGTACAGCTTGATGTTTTGATATGTATTGTGACATACATCACCACAATCAAACTTATTAACATATCCATCACCTCACACAGTTACCATTTTCTTTGTCTGTATTATGTGTATGAGCTGAGAACTCTTAAGATCCATTCTCTTAGCTAATTTGAAGTATTATGCAGTACAATATTGCTAACTCTGTCACATTGCTGTTGATTATATCTCCAGCCTCTACTCATCTTGTAAACAGAAACTGCTGTATCCTTTGACCCAGTCTCTGGCAAGCACCATACTACTCTCTATTTCTATGAGTTTGACTGTTTTAGTTTCCACATATAAGTGAGATCATGCAGTATTTGTGTTTCTGTGTTGGCTTATTTCACTCAGCATGGTGTCCCCCAGATCCATCCCTGTTTTCACAAATGCAAGCCTACCGATCTTACATCCATGGCAAATGCTTAAATGACACATGTATACGTTTTGTCCACATGCAGATATTTGTATTGGAACTAAGGCCATTGGTCGCTGAAAGCAATGCCTCAAAATTCTCCAGGTTGGCCTAATTCACTCAATAACTATTCTCTTGCTTTAAGAAAAAAAAGTGTACAAATTTTACAATATATTTTTGAGGCTGAAAAAAATCAATGCTTTTTAATTTGCTCAAATGAATCTTAATTTAGTTATTACTTAAATTTTAAATACATAAAGCTGTTTAGATGAAACAGATAATTTAACCATGTAAATAATCAATAGACATTACATCTATTGCCTCAAGTTCAGAAGGCAGTTAGCATTAAAATTAGGAAGCAAGATGTGCTAAATTAAATGTTATTAACAGAGTATATTTACCTTCTCTGTGTAAACTCATTAGCAGTTGATATAAGATAATTTTCCAGGCGGTGCCCAGTGAGGTCATAAATTACTTGGGAAGAATAAGTTCTTCTGTGAGGTGGAGAATAGTTAAACCTGGGACATTCCTGAAAAATAAAGTTAAAAATTAAGTTCTTTCTGGCCAGTGCAGTGCAAATCAAATAAAAAATGGCAAGGACCTTCAGTCTCATGATTTGTCTATTAATTGTCACTGACGGAGGGTGACATCTGTTTGTGACTTGAAAGAGCTTTGAAAAGGAAGGCATCTTGCCTAAGCCAAGAAATTAGAACAAACAGTTGTCATAGAGAGAGAGCTTACACATGTGTTTAGGGTTCACTTGAAGTCAAAACAGAACACAACTAAGGTGCGATTTTTCTTTTACTGTACTGACAAGCTTGATATGTTAGGAGAATAACACTAAACGCTGAGATGACTAAATTCGCCCAGTAATTCACAGGGAAGAAAAAAATATTTGCCCCAAACTGAAAAGATAACAGGCTTAAATTCTCAGGCTCTAATGGCAGTGGATGAACAAGTTTGAGTGGTGGGGGGAAACGGGGACAACTATATTTGAACAACAATTAAATAAATAAATAAATAAAACAAGCTTGAGTTATATTAGGTTTAAGGTCCCAAACATGTGTGCCACAACTCAATTTTACATCTATCTAAATCTAAATTTAATTTATATTTCTGCAAATCTAAATACTAATATTTACTTATAGAAGTCTAAAATTATTCCAAATAACAAGGTCATGTAAATATTGCAAAAATAATACAGGGTCCCTGTAGACCCTTCGCCCAGCTGCCCCACTGTTAGCATCTCACATTATAATTGCACATTTGTTAAAATTAAGTGCTTTGGTATGTTACTACTAAACAATCTCAGAGCTTAGTTTTAAGCACTTATTTTTATGGTTGTAGCTTTCTACGCTTCCTGACCACTTACTTCGCATGGAAGCTACCCATGTTTCGCTACCATGAAGTGTCGTTTGGGGAAAACCTAGCGTCCTTCCAGTTTTTCTTTCCATCCCTTCACACAAGGTCGCACACCCTGAGATTAGTACCACACCTGTGTACCAAGAGCCTAGGGTTGCAGGTTGCTCTAAAAAATGATTGCTGAATTTCCTTCACCTTACATCGAATTGTATCAACCTGAAGGTCACATGCTAGAATGCCACTGGTTTCACAAATGAGAAGATACCCTTATATATGCAGGGTAACAATTTAGCTTTAATTTATACTGAATTATGTTATACATACAGAAAAGCGCACACATTGAACTGTATGGTGAACTGATAAACTGAAGCCATGTAACCTGTCCCTGGATTAGGAGACAGCACAGTGCCCCCCTCGTCACACTCCCTCCCAGTCACTACCACCTGCAATGCAGCCGGCACTGCAGGGTAGGTTGGCCTGCTGTTGTATTTCACATAAACGGAGTTGTATTATATGTACTCCCTTGTATTTGGCCTTTTTACTCGTCTTTTGTTTGTGAGAATCTTCCTGTAAGACATGTTGTTGCATATCAATTATTCCCATTTTGTTCTGTAGAGAAGTCCATCATGGAAATATATTACACTTGATTTCTCCACCTTACTGCCAGTGGAAAGTTGGGTAGCTAGTAGGAACAGTATTGCTATAAATATTCTAGTATACGTCTCTTGGTGAACTTATTCCCATTTCCAGTGGGTATATAATAGGAATGGAATTACTGACTATATATGGCATGTATATCTTCAGCATTAGTAGATACTGCCAAACACTTTTAAAAACTGTTTACACAAATTTAGATTCTTATCAGCAGAGTATGAGGTTGAAAAAATTTTAATCTCCTGGGGTTTTTCTTTTTTATTAAAAAAATGTATCCAGATTCCAAATTTAAATACTGTTAGTTGACTTTCACTGTAAGCTAAACAAAATACATAAAGAATTTCAGAAATTAAATAGATTAGAGGAGAGATTAGAAAACTCTTTGAGTACCAGTTAAGACTAATATTTAAATAAGCAAGGATTCCAGAAGATGCCCTTTGAATCTCAGCTTTCATTGTTAGTAACTGTCTTGCATGAAAACACAAAAATAGGCTGCATTTACTGAAAACATTTTCACTCTAACATATTGTACAAAGAGTTCAGGGTACAGTCACATGATAACTTTGAAGAAAATATTGTGAGAGTCCTCTCCACGGGAAAGTAGGCTGACAACACAGCGACTCGCAGAGACTAATAGTGATCTCTTTTCTTCGACTCTTTAATTTCCCCAGTGAATTTGGCTTTCTTAAAAGTTTATTGAATTGATAGGCCTACAGTGTACATCTATAGAATACAGACAGGGTAAACAATAATTGGACAATTTTTTCTGTTTCTTTCAGGACACGAATTTTTCTAGCCTTCTGGAGGTGCCGCTTAGAGACACAGGGAGTTCTGTTCTGGACTTCCACATCACTGACTCCCCGGCCGACCACTCGGGGTGGTCTCACTGTGTTTTCAAATATGACCATTATGGTGGCATTTTGTTGCATGAAATATAGAGCTTTCTAGCTGGAACTGAACTGAAACCAAAAATCCATCTTGGGCGAGTTTCTGCGAAGACCATCACGGAATTACCCACCTTTGGAAATTTGTCCTGAGATGGATTTACAACAGTGACCTGAAGTTCAAAGCCAGTATGTTTGAGCTGCCCAGGTCCACATCTCTGAGCTACTAGCTTCCATAAAATGAAATTATACTGACTTTTTGGTAACCTAGATAGATCTTTCAAGTTTTGATATTTATTTCTTTCTTTTCCCTACTTCGCTAAAATTGAATTCCATCTTACCTGGACGTTTTCTGAACAGGAGCAAACACCGAAGTTAGTGATACGTTCTCCACTCGTGTTCCATTCTCCCAGACTGTCTTTTTCTAAACAACTCCTGCAAGTGAAAATGGTACTGAAGTGAGGATTGCGTGCGTTCCCATGTATATGGATGTGCATAGAAAAAAGTATCTGGTATTAAATTCATGTCCTAGGAACAAATTAATGATGTTTTCTTGGTGGGGTGTACATTGCAACTAAGAAACGGAAAAAAATTTCCAGTAATCTGACATTTTGGGGGGAGTTGAGGGAGAGCACTTGGTACTTAAACTGTATTAAAACCAAAGCTCAGCAAACTGTCTTAATACGGCAGGATAGGGCTTTTTGATCACGTTCTTCTCTTTGTTCTTTTCACTATTTTCTCTGTCAGAAAGGGGATACTTTAGCAAAAGTATGCGTTAATGTCAGGTCACATGTGTTGTGTACCATCTGGGAAGTCTAAGTGAGCAATGCTACCTAGTGCAAAAGCATGGGAAAAGCATGGGTCTCAGTTTTAGCTATAAAACTTCCTACCTAAACTTTTTATTTAAGAATCTTAGTCTCTACGAGCCTCAGTGTCTTTATGTTTAAAATGGGATTAGTAATTCACAGGGTTGCTGTGATTGTGAAATGAAAATATGTGCAGAAAAGAACTTCACAAGTTATAAAGCATCTTTTATTATTATGACAGCATAGCCAGGGAGTGAACGAAAGAACACAGAACACATCTGTTAAACACATTTCTGTCATTGCACTGCCCTTCTCCAGCCCAAACCACATCTACTCACTCCTGCACCCTCACACATGCACGTGTGCACACACACACACACACACACACAGAGTGGAATGTGGGAGAGAAGAAAAAGGACAAGAACCACTTACATATCACTGATGTTCAAGCAGGTGTTGTCGATGCCAGGGAAGGCCCACATTGCTGAGACCAGGGCTTTTGTGCTTGGGTTAGAATTCCTGCAACATTAAAGGCCAGAAACAGATCCATGATTCCTTCACTCGCCCCCCATATTAACCTGCTGCTCATAAGTAATAAATAAAATAGGCTCTCTAGGCAGCCGCTGTTTTAAAAATCTGAGACTTAATCACAGAGATAAAAAGTGTCACAGGAAGAAACCCACACATCTCCATTTGGCTGCCTTGGTATTCTTCTGATTGTCGTGTGCATTTAGTGATTGCATAGGGTATACATAACATATTACACAAAATTCGGACATTATTATTTAATTTGTAAAACCAGTAAAAAATTATTTGCTATACATTCCAATAGGTTGGGAAGCCATACCTAACCTCACTCTCTTGATTAAAGTTTTGTCATTAAAAATAAAGATCTACCATAACTTTATCTTTAGGCAAACACACAAACTCTTAAACGTTATTTGTTGGCAGTAGGCATGTCACGTCACAATAAATCCAACTGTCTAATCCTGTGACAGAACTAGGTACTGTGGCCTCTAAGTTCTTATTCTTCAGCATTTCGTTGCATTCATTCAGGTGCAGCCGTACCCCTGGAAGCAATGTGGAAAGATCGCTTTGGGTAAGGGAAGGAAACTCACACATAGAAGGCAGTCTGCTCAGAGGTGCCATAAAGAGATGGGGAGATCTGGATCTCTGGGTAACTGTTGCTGGAATTCCTCAGTGTGCCCAGGCCCATGGCGGTGGTTACAAAGACAATGGGGAGGACAACCTGAGCAATGAAACCTTTCCAGTTCCTGCGGGTGTGGTGGAACCTCTTGATGAGTATCGCCATGATCTTCTTCAGTAAGAGTCCAAAGCCATCCAACCTCTCTCCTCTCGTCAGGATTTTGTCTGGTTAAGAAAAAGAGATTTGATATGGTTCTGGGGAGCCTGGATAAATCAAGTCATAAAGTCACTTCAAAAGCCTACGGGCAGATCATGTAATGGGATATGGTGGGACAATCTTATATTTTAAAGATCTGGATTTTAGTTCAGCTCTGGATATATCAGCTTTGAGCCTGAGCCACTTCGTGTCATAGTGTTGCATGCAAAAGTGCTTTGAAAATTATAAATCACTATATGCAAAATATTATTATCATGCACCTAGTAGTCTTCCATGTCAAAGGGATGTCTAGAATTTTATAAACGAGCATTGTCCCCAATCTCCGGTCTCAATGCAGGCTCAGTATGCATTGCTAATTACTAATACTAATGAGTTTGCTTCCACCAAGAGATTGAATTCAAATACAATAAATGGAAACCAAAACAGCAACCTTGTCTAAGAACTCATTCCTGCTGTGGCGAACTTCATGATTATAAGTCTCATTGGCTCTCACTCTCAATGTGAAGTCCAATGGATTCACCTTAAACGTGACAAAAGGAGAATCTCTCCTCTGAAGTATAACTCTAGCTCAAACACCTGTTCGCTACATTCGCTTTAGAAATTTGGAGTAATTATACGGCATTTCAAAACAACATTTTTTTACCACCTGAGTCACAAAGAAGAACTTATTAGGCAAAATGTCTACCCTTGTCTTTTCTGAAATGCTCTTTGAGTGCTAAGAACAATGCCACGGCCTCTAGGAGTCAGAGAAGCTGTGGAGGTCATAAACTGTTTCCTCATCAGTGCCCCCACAACTGAGAATTCCAGCAGCACCCTTTAAAAAAATAGGACCAAATACAACATTCTTTCCTGAGGCCTGCCGCCAAGCAAGCCATGTGATGAGATGACAGTATTTGTCAGCTCTGTGGGTAGTTAAAATTCTTCATCACAAATTATGCAGCACAAAAAATCATGATCTTCATTTAGCTGATAAGGAAAAATACAAAGCTGCTTAATTTAAAATGAACTCCAATTTAACAGCGTGAACAAATTTAAATGCAAACTCACATCTCTGCAGAGGAGAATTGTCGACAGAGCTAAATATTTTAAGTTAATTAGTATGCTTTTCTGTTTCTTGAGAAATTACAGGTGGATGATTTACAGATGTATCAAATGGAGCAAATGAGATTTCTAAAATATAGTCAATAACAGGTATATTTTGGCTGAAGAACTATTTCAAATTATGAGACAAATGTATAACATTTACTTCCTGAAGCAGATGACCACTTTCAAAGTCCTCGATTCCATGGAGTAGACAATTATATTCCCCAAAAGATGATATATGAGGAATGAGGCGGAAGACAAATGAGACTTCCAAGTTCCAGAATTATACAAACATTAGAGATGATCTTTTCTGAGTTTTAGAGCCAGGCAAGTGCTTAATTAAAAGTTCTGTTCCTAGAGATTTTTATCAATTTAAACAAACTGTTGAAATGACTATTCCATAATTTATATAATATTTTACTATATGTTTCCTTAAATAAATAGTGTCTTCAAAGGAATAAATTAACTGTCAGAAAGAGAATAACTGAATAGAACTTATTTTCAAAAGAGTTCAATTCCTCAATGTTGTGTTAAGAAACATGATTTTTCAATCGTGCATTGTGTGAAGAATTGGGGAGAGAGACCTATTATTACAGAGTCATAGCCATTGGCTCCAACTTCATCAGTTCAGAGACCCTCCTCCAAAAGCATTTTCTCAAAGCCTGAATTTCCTCCCAGCACCTGAATTGCTAGGAGAGGTGGGAAGGTTAGACATGTTTTCCAGTGAGGTTCCGCAATGAGTGATGACTATGTTTTTAACTTTTAAAAAATGACTATTATCTCCACTCAGACATATCTAATAAGAATGAGTGAACTACTTTAAAAGGTTACTTTGTGGGCTGTGGAATAGTGCCAGCTACAAAGAAGGATTTTAACTTGTTGAACACAAATCTGAGACCTTTGTTAGTTACATGTTGAAAACGACTACTGGCGGATAGAGGAATACTCATCATTGTCCTAATAGGGAATCTCTTGAACATTCTCAGGCTATTTTTTGAATTAGAGACCCTGGCCAGGTAGCTAGGTCAGTTAAGCATCATCCTGAAAGGCCAAGGCTGTGGGTGTGGTCACCCAATCAGAACACACACAAGAATCAGCCAATGAATGCAGAATCAGAGAAACAACATATCAATGTTCCCGTGTCTCTGCCCTCTCTCCCACTCTCCCCCTCCCTCCCCCCTTCCTCTATCTCTAAAAAACATCAATAAATAAACATTTAAAAATATATATGTGGAGTAAATATACTTTAAGTTTATATTTCTTTAAGCTTATTGAATTTAGAGATGATTTAAAATTGAGTTTCAAAAAATCAAAATCTATCACGTGAATTTTCTTACTTATGTCCTTTACTGAAATCAAGCAACACGCACGCTTAGATCCATACCGTCTCTGTCTGTGAAGTTGCTGCTGCTCACGGACAGGTCATCCGGGGTCGAGGTGCCACTGGTGCTGGCATTTCCAATCTTCTTTTGTGTTAAGTGCTCAAGTCTCATATCCCTATTTTTCTGTGACTCTTTAGTCAAGTTCAGGAAGACCTGGAAAGAAAAGACATTATACTTCCTTAATATCAATCACACCTATCTTTAGTTTCTAGGCTCAATTTTGATTTTCCATTCTTCTCACATTTATCAAGAAAATTAGTTTGGCTTGAAGTGCACATATTTGTAAGTAAAAGATAGGCATTCTCTCATTGGAGCAACACTTTTTGTTTTTTTTGTTTTTTTCTCAGAAGCCAGTCTTATATAAGAATGACATTGAGGTAATTTTAAGATTTTATGAAATGTTCATTTAAAAATATTTCTGTTCTTTTTTTAAAAATGGTATAGCCTTATTTTAAGAGGACAGCAATGATATCAGCTCTAAGAAACGCCCAGGAGCACCTCTTCCACGGTGGTGTCGGAAATGCCGTAGCAGCCGATGTTGAGGCCGCCCATGCCGTTGTCCAGCGCCCTTAGGAGTGACAGGTAGGCTCCCGAGACTTTGGTGCTGAATGGAGGGAGCACATAAACCAGCTCTCCCCCGATGTCCTCCTTCAGGTAGGCTTCAGGGAGGTGTGATTGGATCATCGCTGTCACAGCCGTTGTGTCACATACTGCACTTGCATTTAGATTTGGACTCTAGGGGAAAGAAAAAAAACAAAAGTTAAATACTCCTTTGTCTTTACCCTGCAGGGTCCCGGGGCCCTGATCAGGGGGTGGTGAGTTCTTCTCAGCCACCCCAGACCTCAGAAATCACATCCCTCCTTCAGTGGCTCCCTGCCCCACAGGGCGTCCCTGTGGTTGCATGCAAATAACCATTCTCCGGCTCCATTCTCCTATCTCACTGCATCCCTTCCCGAGCCTCACTGCCCACTGTTCTCCGTCACTTGAAACCACAGTCTCTTTTCTGTTTTGAGAGTGCTTCAGGCTCAGACACAGCCTCTCCTCGGGGCCTTTACAACTGCTTCTTTGCTCCCAGATAGTGGCATGGCTTGTTAGAAATGTAGTAAATTCTGGAGCCTTATCCCAGACTGACCTACAGAATCAGAGACCCTTGGGGTGGGGCTGGAGGTCTCAGTTTTCCTAGACCCGCCAGGTGTCCTGAGGCTTGCTCAGGTTTGAGAAATATGACTCTAACATACTAATAGGGAATTTTAGCAATGAATAAAGTTGGAGAGAGTCTGCCTCTGTTTCACACAAAATTCACTTATGACCCCATACTAAGGTGTATTTTCTCTCCTACAAACCTTTTTCTTGGTGAGCGTGAGGTGGTAGCCGTCCCCAAATGCTTCCTTGAGGTAGAAGGGCGACCCACAGCAGCGCAGCCCCCCCTGCTCCAGGAAGGCGATGCGGTCACTCAGCACTTCGGCCTCGTCCAAGTGGTGTGTCGAGAGGATGATTGTTCTGGCTTGAAAACACAGAGTGGAACAGCCAAGGATGAAAAACGAAAATATGGTTCCCAAGATACAGAGAATTAGCACAAGTAAATCTTGCGATTTATGGGAAGACTCACATTTATGAGGTAACAGAAAAACTGACCGGAAGGAGCTTCCAAAAGGATCAAAGAGAAATTCAGGGCTGCTCCTAAAATATTTGGAGGTTTCTCTTTTTCTATTTCCAACCCTCCTTATCTCCCCACCCCCACCATTCCCTTTGCCACTATGAAGAAGCATTAATTTTAAAGACTTTTTGAATATTCCTCTCTGATTAATCCACTCTGCTCTGATTGCTCTTTGCTTCACATCCTGTTAGCACTTATTTATTCTGTTTTCAGTTTATTTTCATTTGTGTACGTTTGGTATCTCTAATTAGATTCTAAGCTCCTCTAGGCAGAACTTGGAACGTCTACTGGATTTGCATGCTCTCAAAAAGGCCCGTTAAGTGGTCAACTCACGGTGGGCACTACACTGATATTAACTGATTGGTCCAGACATTTAGCTGGGTGGAACGAAGACTTGAGAAAAGGAAGAGCCCATGGGAGGCCTTTGGTGGGTGTCATAAACAGAAAGGCTTCAGTTTGCTTGTGTGTATGGATCCCAGAGAGCAAACTTATGACTCTTGGGTAGAGAAGCTATAAAAAAGTACTCATACCAGTTTTGTTCTTGGATATAACATCCCATATACTTCGGCGAGAACATGGGTCAACTCCGGTGGATGGTTCGTCCAAAATGACCACCCTTGATCCACCAATGAGAGCTATGGATATGGATAACTTCCTCTTCATGCCTCCTGACAATGTTCCAACTCTCTTATGACGATGGCTATATAGTCCAGTGTCTTTTAAAGTCCTTCAAAAATAATGAATGGTGGTTATTTCTTACAGATAGACCAGTTAAATAGTGGAAAAACACAATAAGTCCCCTAAATGATAGATATTCACTAAACAACCATCATATGCTCAGCAAGGTGCAATAAACTATTGAAAATTCTTGACATACTTATTTATTATGTATCATCTAGTCGGAGTTATAAAATTACTGCTTAGGAAACAACATAAGGGAATATATGGCTCATTCTTTTGTTCACTCATTTGACAAATATTTATAGAGAATCTGGCCTTTTAGTGCCAGACTCTGTTTCAGGTGCTGGGGGAAAGAAGTAAGCAGGTAATGCCCCTACCCATAAACAGTTTAGTTCTAATCTGTGTGTGTTTCAGGAAGGATCAGAGAAAATTTAGTTGACAAACATATTGCCAAGGAAGTTTATAATATGCCAGGTGGTGATAAGTGTGATGAAAGTGAATAAAGCAGGGGACAGGAGATAAATAGCACCTGGGGCATGCTGTTTTAGGCACCAGTTTTATATATGGAGGTCCCCTCAGAAGGTGACATTTCATCAGAAACCAGGGAAGTGGGAGAGAAAGTCAAGTGGCTGTTTGGGAAAAGCTGCTCTGAGGACAGGGAACAGGAAGTGAGAAGCCCTGAGGCCGGAGAAGGCTTAGCGTGAGCAAGTGTGCAATAGGCCCATGTGCCCAGGGCAGAGGGAACTCTGGGAGACTAGAAGGAAATGAGTCCAAAGTGAGATTGGGGGCAGGTCGAGTAGGGCCTCAGAGGTAGGCTTGGATAAAGACATGACAGAGTTCCACTCTGAGTGTGGTGAGAAGCCATGAGAGGGTCTTGGTCTCAAGGACGGCATACTCTGATCTGCAGTTTACAAGGGTCACCCTGGCCACTCTGTGCAGGAGAGACTAGATAAGGGAGAATAGACCTGGGGATCCAGTTAGGGGGCTTGGACCGGTGCAGTAGCCATGGAGATTAGAAACAGAGGATTTGGGGCAATATAGAAGCCAGAGTTGAACAGATTTCAACAATTCCTCCATTGATATTAAATGTATTCACCATCAGAGAAGTAAAAAACTAAAAAATCAGTTGGTTTGTGAGAACATGTTTCCTATTGGTATTATTACAGTAGCTCAATTTCTCTTTGAGCCGCCAACGCATATTCTCAGTCCTCCCATAACTGACCTCTTTACTTCCTCATGCAGCTGCTTTTTAGTCCAGTGAGGAACTTTGATGGAGCCATATAGGAGAAGGTGTTCTTTGGTAGTGAGGTAACTAAACAAGACGTCATGCTGCATGCAGACTCCCATGCTCTTGCGTACGCTGTGCAGGTCTGTTTTGATATCTTTTCCATAAACAAAGATGGTACCTGCTGAGGCCCCAAACAGTCCAGTCAACATGGAGCTGGAAATAGAGAAATGATAAAGTTGGTGTAAACCAAGCATGAGAGCTAGATTTTAGGATTAAATACAACTCATCTGTTAGCAGAAAAATGTTACCAGTGTATTTCCTTAGGCAAGGTAAAACTATGAAACAAAATGGTATTGAATGGGAATAAAAAATAAAAATTACTATTAAGCTCTTCCTAATTTAGGGTGTTGCATAAATACTACATAATGATGATGATGATAATGACAGAAGTGGTTGGACTTCTTAATTGCCAGTACATTCTCTCTTTTAGCAAATTGATGTACTCCCTTGGCATCAGATGGTATCTACAGGTTGTTAGTCTCAAATGTAGATCACTAGCCCTGATCTCATCACTCACTTCCAGGCTCTGTTTTATACATCTAAGAGGCTATGCTACGTCTCCAGAAGATACCTTCCAGAGTCCTCTAACTCAACGTGTTTAAAACTAACAAACGGTCTTTGCACTCCCACGTGTCCTTGTTGGTGTTATCTCCTTCAACATCTAGTAAATTAATACAGTGGTTGCACAAGCCTCAGATCCAGCTGATTTTGCCTCTTCCTCCTCTCTTAGTCTCATGACTCCACCCACGTCTTTCCATTTTCCCAGCCGTGCCACAGTGCAAGCCAGCATTACCACTTGCCTGTGCTGCTGGCGGCTGCTAACTCTACTCTAGCACGTTCCTTTGCCATCTCCAGTCCCTTTGTCCACTTTGTGGCTAGACTACTCTCACTCAGATAATTCCTGGCCATCTTCTAGATGGTTGGTAAACTGGGCAATTATTTAATATCCATTTTCTTCACTAAAATGTAAGCTCTGTGGGGTCGGGGAAAGGATCTGTTTTCCCACTGCTCTGTCTCAGTACCTAACAAGTGCTGAGAACTCCAATGACTACTGTGGACTAAACAGGGAGCCGATAAAATATGCAATCCTTCCCATTAAAACACATATAATATCTCATTCTTTATATTAAAGGTTCATATTCAGAAGAATAAGATGGTAGCTTTCTCAGCTAAAATGACAGCCTCTTCAAAAGCTTTCTCTGTCTCTTTTCTTCATGGGTTTCTCATTGTCTGTTAGAGATCTTGCCTTTTAATCACTCTTTTCACACTAGAAAGCCAACTCTGAATTTGACCAGGTCATATAATACAGTTATAACATGTTCACTCATTTCATGACCTTCCTTCCCCCCCTTTATTTACAAAACAAATTAATTCAAAAACAGCTTGGCAGTCACTGAATTTACTTATGATGATACTAAATAGGATGTCCAGCTACTGACTTTTTTTTTTCTCAAATAAGGGCTAGAATGCCAACAGCATCTTAGAGCTGGCTCCCAGACAAGCAATGTGGAGTGTGGCAAGTGTATAACCACATCCCAAAATCTAAACAATGCCACTTCTAAAACATTGGAATCTTTTCCCCATTCAGACACAGGAAAATGCCAGCTAAGTGAAGGCTGAGAAAGGAGAGTGCATGTGCCACTTCTGCCCTTTTTGATCTGCATCTGAGAGCTGGTGGTTCTTTCAATTCTTTAGGAATCAAGGCAAGGCTTCCCTGTGAAGGAGCAGCTGTGGCTGAGTGTGTTTATACAAGAGCATGTAAACTCAAGCTTATATGTGAGCATAGAATGCAAATAAGTGAAAACAGACTGGGCACATGGGATTGCATGAATTGGTAGGGACCAGAAGTAAATGAGGAAGCAGATACCTCCTTTAAGGGAAAAGTCACTAATATACCCCAACCAATTGTCCCAATCCAAGACTGTGAATTCAATGTTGCCAAAACTTCATTTTATCTAAGAGATGCAAGAATACTTTTTTAATTAGAAAACGTCCTTATTTTTAAATATTGGCACTGAATTAAACATTTTAAGAAGTACTGGGTGGGGGGTGGGGAGCAATACTAGGTAGAAGAAGTAAGCCTGTCTGGTGGGCTTGATCTGGCCTTTGCGCTCACAGTTTGGGATCTCTGAGCCATCTTAATCCATCTGGGAGATGTAATGGCTTTAATTTTTTAAAGAGTTGAGGAAATATGGAATAATATGCTTCCATGGTGAGCATTATAAAGTCACGTACATGGTAGTAGTTTTCCCAGCTCCATTGGGCCCCAGCAGTGAAGTAATATGCCCTTCATAAAAGTTCAGATTGAGGTTATCAACAGCGATTTTTGAGCCATAGATCTTTGTGACTCCATGCAGGGCCACCCCGACTGTTAGATCCTTAGGTTCAGGTTCAATATTGGAAGAAAACATATATTCAGGACCTGTAGAGAAATCAAGAGAAATTGTTGTAAGCTCACCAAGAAAGAAAACACAGCCAGAGTTAGACTTTTTCTTAATTAAAATTACAACCCTCTATGTAAAATATAATTCTGGAAACAAATGACCTGTTATAGCTCTTAGCCTCCTCACTAGGTTAAAGAATGTGGAGCTATATTTTCTAAGGTCTTCGTGACCCTTCTCTGTCAGAAAATACAGTCCCAGAAACACAGTAACATTATAGTGAATTCTGTTTTATTCAGCAAATCTCAAATGTTCAAAAAACAAGCCTAAGGTTTGGTTCTCTGATTGGATAGGATGATGCCAGCTTATGGAAGAAATGTCTACAAGGTGTGATTTCACAGTGACAAGGCTAGCTCTTTAGCTCAGACCTGTGGTTTACAGAATCCAGTTCATTCATTACTCTCCACAGCTCCTTCAGGCATCACAAAGGGACCATTTTTGTGGGCCATCTTTGCTTCATAAAAGTGACACTACTCACCCAACGTCAGTAAGACATGAACTTTAAACTGTCCAGTGTTGGTGATAGGTTATGCTAAACTATCCATACTTGTTACTTGGTTACTCCTTATGACTAGTGACAGATGGCTGGAGTTTGGGGTGCAGACCATGGCCAAGCAAGAAAATTTTTCTCTGTGTGAGTCTAACTGGACCACAAAGGGATTTACAGTCTTGGACTAATTAGCACCATATGCTAACCAACTAAGCTAATGGGCCCAGAAAAAGCCACAATTTAATCTCCATAAGAGTCCAAACACGTATGTGTAGACATATTCATCCATGATGAAAAGAATAATCTTGCCATTCAGGAAAACATAATTAAAATCACTAGTCACGTAAATTTTATATCACATCTCTCGTAACAATGCATGTTGTTGACCTACTTGTCTTGCTGGCAGAGGGGTTGGTGTTCTGCATCATGATATTAGTAAACATCAAGCCATTGCTCTTCTCATGCTTCACCTCTGCATATCCAAATTGCTTCTTCCAGTAGGAAGGAAGAACTGGGAAATACCACGGAGCTGCCATGCCATATGTACCTGTAATAAAAATGTATTAGAAAGGATAGCTATGAATTGATTGTTAATACTAAGCATCAATAGCTGAATAACAGATGACTACAAATGGTTCAGGAAGTAGTTTCATTGTTTACTGTATAAAACTGAGTGCTCTCAGTTTTCCAAGTAAAAAACATAGCTTTTTAAAAACATCTTTCCTTTTTAAACAGCTTCTTTGGGATATAATGATGTGCCATGAAATTTACTCCTTGTAAGCACAGAGTCAGATGATTTTAGTAAAATTTAAAAACTGGACAACCATCACCACATAATAGAATATTTTTGTAACTTCAAAAAGTTCTCTCAGGCCCCTTTGCAGATACTCCCTGCTCCCACCCAAGTCCCAGGCAATCATCGATCTTATTTCTCTCTTTACACATTTGCACAAATATAAATACGGCTTAACGGAAAACTCCCAAGCATGCTAGACGTGATGACCACTTGAGAGCTAAGAAGGGGAAATCCAACTAGTCATTTTCCATTAGAATTTGGTAAATTCTCCTTCGAATGCGGAGACTTGGCTTTTGCCCTGTACTCCCACTTGGAAAGACTGGATTCCGTGCCTCTTAATTCACTCCATCCTTTTAAGAAACATCAGAGAAGGACCCCCCTAGGTGCATTGTCTCATCCTGAAGACATTTTGGTTAATTTTGGAATTTAAATATTTATTTTTAAAGATCATATGTGGTAAATCAAACATTAGAAAATATATGTTAGCCAACTCATAACGGGGACAACCATAAGAAGCAGGCATGTGTAGGGAGTATGTTCGTACCTGGGAAGACATTCCTGACGTACCAGGCAATGAGGAAATAAATGAAGGAGTCAGCTACAATCAGACCGCACAGCCAGCCAAAGGAGGTGGTGTCATCCTGAACGGGGGAGCTGTACATATTGTCCCACTGAAGACCTACGAAGTGAACACGTGCATTTATTCGTGTGTGAGCTATATGGCAGTCTTGAACGACAAAAACCCACTTTCACGGTAAGGAGCCTACCAATTCCCTGCTCTTCATATCGCGCAATGTACTGACTGGCATAGCTGAATGCTGTTGGCGACAGAAGGCTCTGTGAAGAGAACAAACAGCAATCAGAGCTCTTGAAGATTTCATACTTTTCACCCAGACGGACCTTGACATACTTAAACTTTGGACATATGTAGATAAAATCATACTTAAAAATACAGAGGTCCCTTACCAAGCATGCTACAACTCTGAAAGAAGAGAAGAGGAAATGGCAGAAAACAAGAGGAGGGAAATTATAACTTGAAAAAAATTTGTCATATGTCCAAAATATATGTCTAAACTTATTAAATGTTGCTCAGCAACTTATAAAATAGATAAGTACAAAGTAATACAATGTTAAGATAAAAACCAAATGAAATGTTTGAAGCCAAATTATGTTTTTACTTCATAAATTGATTTCAGGTAACAGAAGTATTATGAGGAAATAACACTAAAATAGCAACTGATTGAATACTTACAACTGCAACAAATTATTATTTTAAAGTTTGTTTAAATCCAAAGTAGTCAAGATTAGAAGAAAGTTATTTATCACTTTTTATTTCTATGTGGAAAGCAAAGTTTTAATATGACTCTTAGTCAATAAAGAGGTTTACTTTTACTTTCCAAAATTCATAATCTCAATGCTTTCAGCAGACTTCTTAAATTAATTGAGCACTTTTGAATTAAAAGGCAGAAAGAAATTCAAAATTGACTATGTGTTGTCAGTGCATTTGTTTTTATGCCTGTAAGTTATGCCGTATGCCATGAAAACCATGAAAATCATTGATATATGAGAATAATTCTCATAATAGGGGCTTTCGAGTCAGAGTTCTTGGTGCTCTTCAAAATGTGATATATTATATTCTAACTGTTCTTTCTTCAGGAACCATTTCTTAACAATGTCAACTGATGGTTTTAGAAACTATGGGAATTGCTTCCTTTTCATAGCCTTGTGCTTGTAGGGTGTACAATGATGTAGAAAAATGGACTATCGCTAGGACAGGTAAGCTTATTTTGCAATGACTAAACTTTTAAATTTCAATAAGTATACATGGAATTTCAGTGTGAAAATCTAAAAACCACAACAAAAAAGGATCCATTTTTATTGCACACTGGCCATTCCACGTGACCATTGACTCACCATGAACACTTTTACTACGTAGCTCAGCTCATCATCAACTGTAACCATCACGATGAAGGGGAAAAAGGCGATGATGTAGATGAGGCTTCCGATCAGAGCTGCGATGTTGGTGTTGTTAAAGAAGGCACTGATGAGGTAGCTCATGGCAATAACCGAGAAGCTGTAGTCCGAAAAATACAGGAACAAAATGACCCCGTTTGTTTTAGGAAGAATATTGCCAAACTTGAGTATAACGATGAGGATGATGATGGTCACCAGTAGAAATCCAACACTCTCTATCAGCCAGGCAAAAAAATGACTGCAGGAGTTCACGCCCATCATCTTCATGTACTGTAAAAAGGAAAAAGTATTAGATATTGCTTAAGCTGATATATTCCCAAATAACAATTTTTTGGTATCATGCAAAAATGCCCACAAAACACTCACCTATATGAATTAGGTAGGCATCTTAATCATTTTCATAAGTCAAGTATTGGTGCATACTTGCTACAGGATATTAACATGCCCATTTATTCCAGCCCATCTTAGATTGCATGCTCCCAGAGTGTACCAAATATAATGAAATAGTAAATAATTTGGATGGTGAAAGTGTTTTTTTACAATTCCATTTTATAACTGGTATCTAACTGATGCCTGCAGATTAAACTAGTTTAGAGTAGACTATCAAAATTTATGGTATCCCCTGAAGAATTTTACATGAAAATGACATTTGTGCAGTCCTGATTATTTCTAGTGGGTGAAAAACCGTAACAAATTCAATGTTGGGACTCATATAATAAATCTACATAATTTTTTACTCAACAATCAACATTCATGTTCCTGGGGGAAATAAAACAGACCTGATTCCTAAAAATTTAAAATATGGGGACTTTGGAGGGACACATTCTGTCCTTTGCCACACCTTCCCCATCTTTAAAGTCAGCGGTGGTCTAGGTCTGGTTTGTCATCTTTGTTTTCAGGAAGACATTCATACACACAAAATTAACTCATGTATCTTAGATATCCTATATCTCCTTTTCAATTAATATTCTTTTATAACTTGGTGATACTCTTAGAGGCCAAGGCATTTACAAAGGTAGAAAAACAGACCAGTACGATATGTTTGTGCATTAACTCAAAAGGGTTCTGAAAGATCTAAAGTCCCCTGGACATTGGCTGCCTTGAATTTGGTGATGTGTGTGGTACTTTTAGAGAACCTATATACCCTGGTTTCCAGTTTTAATAATTCATAATTAAAATTAAGCCCATGAATCCAATATTTCACAGAAAATAACCTAAAAGAAATATTCCACTAACTTTACAATCCCCACCTTCTTAACTTGTCTAGACAAAAGTAGGAAATGTGCTGGATCTTTTGCTCTATAAGTAAGAGAGAGTGAATTTTATTTTCTGCCTTTGCAACTTACCACATTTTGATAACTCTGCTGTTCTGGCTGTTACCATGGAAACAGCTACCTGACTGCCAACAGTGTAAGCTGTGGGCCTTAAGCTAATCACCACTGAGGAAAAGCTTCTGACTCTTCCTCTTAAGTGTGCCCTTTCCTCACCCTCTGTTCTCCCTACTGCATCTCTCCTCCCAGGACCCATCACCCTATGTTTCCATAAGAATGGATGTGTGGGTCAAAGTAAAAAAAATCAGCATGGAGCAAAGATTCACTATGAAAGTTTCTTCCAATTGTTACTTATCCACCATTGAAAACAAAATTACATTTTGGTGTGAAAAAAGACCTCATATAGATCTTATTTTAGAAATTCTCTCCCTGCACGCCAACCCATTTGAGATAGTTACTGTGTCACATTTCATGACTACATGTCAGAGATTGTCACTTGCTCAAGTATGATCATGATACGTTAGCTCTTTATTTACCTTTCTTCCTATTTGTATTTTGAGGGTTTTTTTTTTTACTGAGTTTCTGCCCATTTGAATATAATTAAATGAGGAGTTATGGAACCCATATGGCTATTCCAAAGCTAATGTTCACCACCAAATTTTATGTGGCCTAACAAAAATATTTACCCCCCAATGTATGACAGTAGGAGACAATGTCAATACACTTCACAAAGTGAATGTAAAATATCCAGGACACTATTGAGGATGTGAAAAAAGCTGACTCCATAAGCATAAATGTGTTTTCCTTTCCTGTCAATTGAAAGCTGCAGTAGGACACATTTGTATGTCTAGAAAATTCTCCATTCATAGCCTTGTTAAAATATAATTTGGCAAACCTGAAGACCAGGACTAAAGGTACTTATCATTGTAGTTTTGAAATTTCTGAGACTCAAGACCAGATTCCTATTCTCAAGAACTGGTAAAAGTTGGAGACTCATTATTGCCTTTGATAGAAACAAACTGAGTTCAGTGCTCTCAAAAATACTCACTACTTAACCTTCTAGCATGAAACAAACTTCAGTGTTAAACTTCAGGATTTTATGCCATGAGGAGAACAGCTGCTTTCATAAAGAGTCAAAGCATGTAAGCCATCCACAAATTATCCAGATTCACTGCCAACTATGTTACAATAAACAAGATCAAACTTGCTGATAGAAGATGGCACACAGAGAATGGTTGGCTATGCTTTCTTGGATGTCATTGGTTCCTCCTCAAAGTGACAGCTGTCAGGCGCCAGCTTTGTAAGGAGTCACGTGTCTTGAGCCTCCAAACCTGCCAGAACCATTCATCAATACCTGATAACTTGCTGCTCAAAGGAAACCCTTCTGGGCAGTGGCCAAAGTCTGTCCCAGTTTATGGCAGAAAATAATGAGAAGAGATTCAGAAATGTTTGCATAAATGTATGTCACATTCAGGAGAAGCTTCTGCACAGGGACTGGCACTGGTGCTATCAGGAAAACCAACCACAAGTATTCATATATTTACTTGGATATTTACTTATTCAACTCAATAGGAGTGTCAAGCACCAATTTGTAAAGAATAATATTTTCTACCGTCATTTTAAAAACTCTCTTGAAAATAGATATTTATATATCGTTTTAGTAAGATGCATAGGATGTTGTGATCATTACTTGGAATGTTCCAAATTTCCACTAGGGGGATGGATAATGTATGTCAAAAAAGCATAAAAGGTTGTTTAAAGTGAAGCACCACCGGACTAAAAATGCTTGCGTAGTTCTTGGTAACATCCCTGCAGCCAACAGATATTTTAGCTTACCCGTCTAAACTGAGAAAGAGCAACTCCAACTGAATATGAGCACTAAAATCACCCATAAATCTCCATAAATGATTTATATTAGATCAAATGGATGAAACTAACCCATAAATTAGGAAAATAATATATAATATGCACATATATAATATATGTAAAAAAGACTCTTCCATGTGTTACAAAAGCAGCTTTTATATGGCTTTAATTTTTGATTTTTAAAGGAAGGAATGTATAACAGAACCCAATTGAAAAATATTTTGAAATATTTTTTAAAAACTACAGTCTTAATTTCATCAATAAACTTATTTATCATTAATATTTGTGCTAACTTCTTTAGCAACTTAAAGGAATTCAGTGGAGTCATATCATAAGAAGGTCAAAAGTTAATGGTTTCATTGAAATAACAACTAACTTGGTTTTCTTGTCCAGATTTGAAAACAATTACAGAAAAAAAAGGTATTTTTTTACCCTTTTGATTTAATTTGGAATAGAAGGAAGCACAGAGTGAGTAGATTTACACCTTGACTAAATATAAAAACAATGGCATTAAAAAGGGATTTTGAATCTCCGGTAAACTAAGAAATTATTATCATCTTCAAAAGTCCTTAAGATTCTATGCTAGTAAAATCAGATTGCGAGAGGGAAGGTAGGGTTTGATTGGAAGTCAAGACACTTGAGTTTTCTAGCCAGATCTACTATTAACTGGCTCATAGTTTTCAACAAGTCACTTCTCACTTTCTGGGTTCAGCTTTTTTATCTTTAAGAGGGAGGAGGTTAGTCTAGAACTGTGGACTGTGGAGGGAGGCTGAGCAGGAGGCTCTGGGCATGTTCCAGTCATTCCTCACCTCCTTCCATTCATCTCACAAATGCACCAGATTCCTTTGAATTTAGGACACTACCAATTTTAGGTTGTGCCATTATTTTACATGCAACCAAGAAAGAAAAATCACTGCCAAATAAATTATGACACCCTATCAAATGCATCCTAATTTCAGAGGCTTTAAAATGTGTAGAAGAAAATCATTACCTTGGAACTGATAAAATATGCGTAATTGACTGTCTTCTCTCTTCTGGCAGTGAGAGAGCTACGTTCGGAAAATATAGTGCTGAGTGAAGTGTTTGATGACAACACTCAGAAAATTTAAGGGATTGGGCCCAAGTGAATATGAACTGGAGGACTCAAAGCCTGATTCTCTGACTCCAAGTTCACTGATCTTTCATTACACGGCTTTGATGCCCAGGATCAGGTGGTTAAATTTTGAAGACAGATGCCTGAAAAATGAACACACAGAGCTACCAAGCAGAAGCTAGTTCACTGTTTAAAATGTCTTTCATGTCTTAAATTGAGAAAGTATTCTTCATTATGCTTTTTGGTGACACACAGAGATGTACTTAGAAAGTATCATCCTTAAACAGAAAATAATATAATGTGTGTATTTTATTTGTATATATGTACAAATATATATATATATATACACATATTTACTGTGTGTTTCTATGACAAATAGTATCTTTAAGGTAGATGTTCATTTTGAAGTAGAAAATAATTTAGTTTTTATCATGGTTTTCTACTTCAAAATTTTTCTTTAATCTGTGAAGATTCACTTCTAAGTACCAGAAACCTGAAAGAAAAATATAAGGTAAAGACTTGCAACCAAAATTATGGTCCAAGGTGTGGATCCAAGTTTTTAAATTGGAATTAAGAAACCATCGTACTCAATCCTGAATACAACTGGGCTCAAACCAGTTGATGAGACTTTTACCAACTTGTACCTGAAATTTAAAAATGCAGCTGTGAGGATCAACCAGAATTTGAACAAAAAATCTAAGAACTGTAGGTTCAGACTGTAGGACATCCTTGGAAGCCTGATGCTGAACTAACAGAAGTATGAAGCAGTAATTTGCACCTTGTAAGGAGAAATAATCAATTGCCTAGAAGCATTTGAGTCTGAAAAGCACAATTAGACTAACAGGTTACTCTCACTTCATTATTTCAGATTGTCATCCAGGACTTGCAATAATTATTGTGCTCCAGTTTTGAAATGTTTCTGCTTTCTCTTCACTCACAAGTGTAGGAATGGACTCATTATAGGACAAGAAGATAAAATAATTTCTATTGCAATACAACCCAGAAGAATCACACAGTGCTTTTTCATAAATTCTAAAAAGAAGTAATATATTTTGGATTTGGGGATAATGATGAAGAATATGCTCAAGAAGAGTTCATGCTTTACATCCTAGATACTATCTTCCATTGTTATATTATTAACTTAGTAGCTTAACACGAAATCCTTAGCCTATAAATCATGAATTAGTGGGAGAGGGAGGAGAAGGTAATTGAAGGAGACAAATTATACTGGAAAGATAATTTGCTTCCTGAGAGCAGAAATAAGCCATATGTCTATATATATGTCTATGTCTGTGTCTGTGTCTGTGTCAGTGTCAGTGTCAATGTCTATGTCTATCTATATCTATAGCTGACCCTTGAACAACACAAGTCCAAACCCATGGGTCTACTTACATACACATTTTTTTTCAATAAATATGTAGTCAGCCCTCAGTATCACTGGGTTTTACATTCCCAGATTCCATCAACCGTGGATCAAAAACAGTATTTTCACTCCATGGATGGGAATCTGAGGTTGAGGACAGTTGACTGTATGCACTGATCTGTGACATTTTATATAAGGAACTTGAGCATCTGAGGATTTTGGTATCTATGTGGATCCTGGAACCAGTCCTCTGTGGATACCAAGGGATGACTGAAGTTTGGGGGGAGTCAAAACTTATATGTGGATTTTCAACTGTGCAGGGTTCAGTGCTGCTAGTCCCCTCATTATTCAAGGGTCAACTGTATATCTATACTTATATTAATATCAGTATGTGGACTCATTTAGTTACCATGCCAATAATCTTCTTGCTTTAATAGTATTATTGTTATTATTTATTTAAACTTCCTCTGTTAGATCTTAAGTCCTATAGGTAACATTCTGGGCAAAAAATTATTCTTAGGATTATAAATTGTATTTAGATTTTATTCAGAATCATTCAGATTTTGTTTCCCAGAAACACTTAAAAAGAAGATCTCTGTAATTTTTGGGGGGTGGGTAATACTGCATTTTCAGCTGCTTTTATGATTCATAAAATAGATTTCTAATTCACAAGGTACGGCTCAGGCTTTCTGAGTTTGTATACGTACAGTGAAAATCATAGTAATTATTATGGAAATATACTTTATTCATAATAAGAAGAAATGCTCAACACACCTCATGAAGCCGGAGGTCTTTCTCGTAAACAAGCTTTTTTACAAAGGCAGCTATAAATACAACCCAGGCCACCATGAGCACGATTGGAAGAGAATAAGAGACACTGGTTAGGAAGCTGTAAAAAAACAAAAACAAACAAACAAACAGAGAATGCAGTGACCAAGATGAATGTCATACTTGCAGATAGCAATAAAAAGAACACAACACATCTTACATTTAAAGTATACTGCTTTTTAAAATTGAGAATAACCATTAATATAACTTTTTCATTTGTGAAATGTGAAGCTGAATTAGTAAGCCCACGATTTTCTTGCTCTAATGCTTCAAGAACAAAAAACAAAACAAAGCAAAAACAACGCAGCTCTGGATTGCTAGATAAAATTGCCTAATTGTTTAAAGTGTGTTTGAGTATGTCTCGTCCAGGAAAATAATTATTATATAGGCATAATTGCAAGGCTCAAAATCCTTCAGCTTAAACCAAATTCTTATCTAAAAGACAAACTTAAAATTAAGTGATAATTGGCTTATCTAGCTAAAAGCTGTATCTTCCCAAATTACTGTATCCACCTACTCTGGAAGCTCATAGGGATTATTAAACAAAATTATCCAAAATAAGATAAAATAAAACTCAAAGCATTCCATTTAAAATGCAGACAAAGAATTTGGATTCCTTAAAATAATGCTTCAGGAAATTTTTCATAAACAGTGTAGAAATGTCCATTCTGGTAATATGCTAACTAGAGGGTCACTGAAAGACCACATCGGGACCCATATATATTCCTCAGTGACCTGCTATGATACCTGAAAGTTCAAATACAGTGTTTCTCAAAGGTGAACACTCATCAGAATCACCTGAAGGGCTAATTGAAACACCGGTTTCTGAGTCCCACTCTTAAGCTTCTGATTTATCACTTGGGTGGGTTAGGAAATCCGCATTTTAAACAGTTTCCTGGAGATAGGATGCTGCTGATCCAGGGGCTACACTTTGAGAACCACAGCTTCTTGCTTTAGCCACTTTGCTGTGAGCTAAGCAAATGAGTAGTTTTCAATGAGAGAAACTCTAAACTGATTTGTTTTGCATTATTAGGCTCCACTGAAGCTTTTACTTGGAGAAAGATCCCAAGGCCATTTCCTTTTTAATCTATAAGACTAAGGAATTACCTTCAAGTTCCCTATGAAAAATACAAGTATTAATGGAACGTGACATCACCATCATTCATTCTCACTTTAGCATCCCAAGGGTAACACCATCAGAGACATGAGGGGTTTTTCGATGGGGAAGGATTAAGGTTGAGGCCATATCCAGTGCCTTTGCTTCCCAGGAAACTGTCTGGCATGGTGTAGGCATTTAAAGATTATCAGTTGAATGAATTTTGTCTTGGTTCAGATCCAACCTTGATGCTGTTTCTGGCTCTAGTATTAGGCAAAAGCCCTCATCTGTTAATAACAAGCCCCTGTATTGATTCTTTTAAGTGATTGTGTATTTTAGATTTGATACAGGATAAACAAAAAACATGCTGGTCTTGTCATCTAAGGACCAGTGCGCTACCAGTTTTACAATTTGGGGCAAGTTACTTAACCTTTCTGAATTTTCTTTTTCTCATCTGGAAAGTATGGCCAACAACACCTGCCCCCACTTACCTTCAGAGGTTCTTGGAAGGAACAAATGGAATAGTATATGTGAAAGCACTTTGTATACAACAAAGTTTATATGTACATATGAAGCATTATGATCATTCTCCCATAAAAAATGCACAGCATAATTACTTTTAGTATTTAAAGAAACATCTACATACCCACCATCCCAGGTGGCAAAATTGACAAGGGAAAAAAATAGATAAGAATTTTCATTTAATTGGACTGACAGTCCTTCACTGTTAATGCAAGTCACTGCATTTCACATGTGGTCGAGACTGCAGAGTCCTGACTGGCCTCACAACCAGCACCTCGCCTTGACAACTCACTGACAAAATCTGCACCTGCCTGCCCCCATCACTGTTGCACAAAGTGTTACACAACCTCTTCTCACCTTTATACAGCTCTTGAAGCTATACATTCAGAGATAGACAAAGATCCAGAAACACCTGAATTGTGTGTAAAATGCAATAAATTGGCTAAATAATGAGTACAACTTCTTTAAGGTAATATTCAGTCTCAAGCTTTTCTGTATGAGAATGAGCTTGGAAAAGCTAAGTCCTCTGACCTTTTTTGTTGTTAAGCTGGAAAGAGGGTGGAGGAGCCATTCAGTGCTACCTGGCAGATTTCTTGAACATCCAAATTTGATTGTCTTAAAAACATGGTCCTTACATCTTTTGTTCATTCAGCAAAACCACTGTAGATAAAGATTCCCAGCAAGTGGACTCATTGTACATTACATAGTTTGAAGTAGCACAATATTTATCTTAGAGGATTGATTGATGATGTGCTCCATCAAAATTTTCTTTACAATTGACCATGTATTCACAAATATTTAATTAAATGAGAGTTGGAAGAAACTTTAAGGTTGTCTGGTTGAACTCCCTTATTTGACTAGAGAAAGGTATGTACAGTAGGGAGTAGTTAACATGAAAATCATGCAGTCATACACTCAAGGCTGGAGTCAAATGCTCTGAATTCTGGAGCTGGAGTCCTCAGAAAACTAAGAGTTATGATAAAGAAAACATAGATCTTTTGATAAGATCAATCCCATCATGTTGGTAACCATGAGCAGCTTTGGTGGAGCTGTGCCCTATAGGGTGGACAGGACCCTTCCCTGGAAACAAGCATTTGACAAAGGTTTGGTGAATGTTATCCCTCCCCCTTGATACATGTGAGTGAATGGACAGAAATGAGTTCTCAAAAAATGGTTGCTTGTTAACAAGGGCTGATCGGATGCATGGACTTACTTGTCTTTCATGTAGCAGGGATAAGGAATTGCTTGGACCTGGACTGCTATTTCCTGGGAGTTCCTTCCAGTCTGCAATTCAATAATTGCTCTTTCAATGTTATCCTGTAAGTAAACAAAAGCCCTGCCGTAGATCTGGTTGTGTGATGGAGAATTGTGCGGCCCTGGGGCCCAAATCTTAGTCCTTATGTTTCTTGTAGTCTGTGAGGTCTTGAGACTCATGCGGATGGTGTATTTTACGACAGGAGGAAGAGAGACATCTTCAAAGTCATAGCCTCTGTGTTGGCTTCTGTTAGAAGGAAGCTTAAAAATAACACCTAAAAATAAAGTGGCAACAACAGCAGAAAGGTTATTTTATGGTTGACATTATTCATTGTTTGGAAGGTACACATAGGGGATTTCCAAACAGGCAATTGAGTAGTAAGTGACAGGAAGCTCAGCTCCCAATTTACAGAAAAGATGGCTAATTGGGAGTAACAACCTCAGATATTCAAAGCAGGAGTTTGAGGATGTAATTACAAACTGAGTGGCCAGATTAAATATCTCACTCTGAGCCACTTACTGAAATAAAAAACCACTACCACATACTTTACAATGACTAATCTTGATAATTATAAGGACTGACTTGACTTTGCCCTGTAACTATGAAATCCTTTTCAGTCTTAATTTTAAGCATACCCACAAAATTACACATAAATTGAAAGCTGCTCGGATGATATGGTTGTTTGACTACATGAAAGGTTCTTGTTTCTAAGGACATCAGAGGGGGCAGTGACTGCCACCCCCAGCCCAGACTACTTCTCTGAGTTCTGGATAAAAGAGGTGAGGGAAGAATTTGGCCAATTTTAGTACAAAGAGAAATTCAAACTTTAGTAGAATAACTTACTTCCAAAGAGTTCATTGCTTTTGGAGAGCCTTTCAGCTTCTCTCTCCATTTCATCCACACTGTTTGCTGCCTGAATACGGTCATATAGTACACAGGAGGAAATATTTACTGTCAGGGAAGATAGTGTGTTCAGATGATCAACGAGGTCAATGCTGTTCTCCAGTTTCAGCCTCAGGATATCTGAAGAAGCAAAGCAAACAGACAGAAAGCATGTTATAATGTTATAGTATAATGTTGTTTCTTCTAGTAGTAATGAGACAAAAAAATGATTTGGTAAGTATATACCAAACTAGATATAAATAATAGAAAGTTATAGAATTTACTCTAAAAAGATCTAGTACTCTAAATTTAGGAAAATATATGTCCAGTTGTGCACCTATTCATTGAACAGGATGTTCGGTTACAAGTGTAGTAAACCCAAGCTCAAACAACAATACAAGGTAATTTAAATGTGTATTCTGCCACACTTTAATTAACCAATGATTAAATGTGAATAATTTTTTTAAAAAATCTATCTACATGTAGTTAGGAAGAAAACTACAAATCAGAGATGAAACTTTCCAATAAACAGTAATGTCTGCTTTGTTCAGGGACTGGGACTGTAACAATACAAGCAAAGGAAAGTCTATGCAGAGTGTGTAGAACAAATAAACCATGTTATTCAATAAGTTGTGCTACAAAATCACTTTTTAGGAGACTGTGAGATCTGTGCCACACACATAACTTTCTAATATTGTTTGATTTAAAACTTATGTGGGGGATCCATGTTACACTAACTTCCCTCTAGGACCAATCTGGAATTACAACTCAATTGTAGAAAAATCAACCAGAATAACCAACTGAACACTAGCTGGAGAGAAGCCTTATAATCAAGGGCAGAGAGAAGAAATCACCTTGCCCCAATGTGACTGGTAGGGAGTGTGGAGGAGATGCAAGAGGGCTGGCTGGGCTCCCACAGGCAGGAGCTCAAGTGCCAAAGGGATATTTTCATGTCCAGGGGGTTCCTCCTGAGAAGTGTGGGGTCTAAACCTCAAGCTGGACTCCCCAGCCTACAGCACCAGAGCTGGAAAGAAACCCAGATAACATCCAGCTGTGAAAAGCAGCAGGGTTTCTGTCTGCCAGGGAAGGATGGCTGGAGATGCAGAGAACCTCTTAAAGGGCCAAAGCAAAGATTTTTTTCATAGCCACTTACCCTGGGCACCAGCAAAAGGAGGGCAGAGTGGACTAGAGACACTTGAGGAGAGTCTGGGGTTTGTGCCTTTGGGGAGAAAACTGAAGGAAAGCCACCAGGATCCCTGTGCTGAGTTATTCCTCATACTGCAAGAGCTATTACTCTGAGGTAGAGCACTCCTCTCTGAATGGCATCAGCCTGAGGGAAAGCAATACCCCCACCCACAGGAATTACTCTGCCTTACCCTATGGTGCTTAAACCACGCTGCTGACTATGGCTTGATCAGACTAACAGCTGATCAGTTTAATGACTAATTAATTTAACAACTAAGGTGGAAAATACAAAGCAGCTAAACTGGGAAGACAAAGAAACAGACACCAAAATGAAAAAGCAAGAGAATTTTCTGAAAGAACTAGATGAAATGGAGGCAAACAATTTATCAGATAGAGAGTTTACAGTAATGATGATAAGGATACTCAACAGCATGAAAAAAGACACAGAAACCATAAAAAAGGACCAGTAAAGAATGGATATCTAAAATAAGTAATACACTGTAAGTAATAAACAGTAGGTTAGATGAAGCAGAGGATAGAATCAATGTTTTGGGAAAAAATGTAGAAAAAAACCACCCAGGCAAAGCATCAAAATGAAAAAAGAATTTTAAAAAATGATGAGAGCTTAAGAAATATTTTGGACAACATAAAGCATAACAACATCCACATCATGGGATTACCAGAAGGAGAAGAGAGCAAGCAAGGGGTCAAGAACCTGTTTGAAAATGTAATGACCAGAAACTTTCCTAATCTGGTGAAGGAAAAAAGTCATACAAGTCCAAGAAGCTCAGAGAGTCCCAAACAATTTGGACTCAAAAAGGCCAACACCGAGACACATAATAATTAAAATGAGAAGGCTTAAAGACAAAGAGAATCCTAAAATTTGCGAGAGAAAAGCAGGGACTTACCTACAAGGGAGCACCAGTTAGACTGGCATCCGATCACTCAACAGAAACATTTCAGGCCAGAAGGCAGTAGTGTGAAAAATTCAAGGTGATGAAAAGCAAGGACCTACAACCAAGGATACTTTACCCAAGAAGGCTATCATTTAAAATTAAAGGAGAAATAAAAGAGCTTCCCAGACAAGAAAAAGCTAAAGGAGTTTGTTAACACCAAACTAGCACTGCAACAAATGTTAAAGGTTTTGCTTTAAGAAGAAGAAGAAAAGAGAAAGAAAAAAAAAGAGGAAAACAGTCTAACAATAAAATGCCACTACATGTCTATCAATAATCAACCTAAATATAAATGGCTTAATGCTCTGACCAAAAGATAGAGGGTAGCTGAATGGATAAAAAACTTAACCCATATATATGTGGCCTTCAAGAGACCCATCTTAGATCAAAAGATACACACAGACTAAAAGTAAAGGGTTGGAAAAAGATATTTCATGCAAATAAAAAGGGAAAAAAAGCTGGTGTAGCAGTATTTATATCAGACAAAATAGACTTTAAAACCAAGGCTATAATAAGAGACTAAGGACATTACATTATGATAAAGGGAACAATCCAACAAGAGGATATAACCCTAGCAAACCTTTATGCACCCAACATAGGAGCACCTAAATATGTGAAGCAAATCTTGATGAACATATAGGGAGACATAAACAGAAATACAGTCATAGTTGGGGATTTTAACACAACCTTGACTTCAATGGATAGATCTTCCAGGCAGAAAATCAACAAGGAGATAGCAACCTTAAACATACACTACATCAAATGGATTTAACTGATATCTTCAGAGCATTTCACTCCAAAGCAGCAGAATATACATACTTTTCAAGAGCACATGGAATGTTTTCCAGGATAGACCAAATGTTACGACACAAAACAAGTCTCAATAAATTTAAGAGGACTGAAATCATATCAAGAATCTTCTCTGACCACAATGCTATGAAACTAGAAATCAACCACAAGAAGAATACTGAAAAACATATGAAAGCTAAATAACATGTTATTAAACAATGAATGGATCAACAATGAGATCAAGGAAGAAATCAAAAGATACCTTGAAACAAATGAAAATGAGGATACAACAATCCAAAATCTGTGGGACACAGATAAAGTAATCCTAAGGGGGAAATTCATAGTGTTACAGGCCTAGCTCAAAAAACATTAAAAAGCTCAAATACATTATCTAACTTCACACTTAAAGGAACTTGAAAAAGAACACCAAACAAAGCCCAAAGTGAGTAGAAGGAAGGAAATAATAAAGCTTAGAGCAGGAATAAATGAAATAGAGTCTAAAAAATGATGCAGAAGATCAATGAATTCAAGAGCTGGTTCTTTGAAAAGATAAACAAGATTGACAAACCTTTAGCCAGACTCATCAAGACAAAAAAAAGAGAAAGAACCCAAATAAGTAAAATCAAAAATGTAAAAGGAGAAGTAACAACTGACACCAAAAAAATACAAAGGATTGTAAGAAAATATTATGAACAGTTATATGCCAACAAACTGGGCAACCTGCATGAAATAGATAAATTCCTAGAAAGATACAATCTCCCAAAAATAAAGTAGGAAGAATCATAAATTCTGAATTGACAGACCACACCTAATGAAATTGAAGCAGTAATAAAAAAACTAACACCAAACAAAAGCCCTGGGCCAGATGGCTTCACAGGTGAATTTTACCAAACATTCTGAGAACTATCACCTCTCCTTCTCAAACTACTTCATAAAATTTAAGAGGAATAAAGGCTCCTAAACTCATTTTATGAGGCCAGAATTATCCTAATTCCAAAATCAGATAAAGACACTACATAGAAAAAAAATTATAGGCCAATATTCTTGATGAACATAGATGCTAAAATCCTCAACAAAATGTTAGCAAACGGAAACAGCAATGCATCAGAAAGATCATACACCATGATCAAGTGGGATTTATTCTGGAAATGCAAGGTTAGTACAACTTCTGCAAATCAATAAATGTGATTCATCACATAAACAAAATGAAGGATAAAAACATGCTATTATATCAATAGATACAGAAAAAGCTTTTGATAAAACCCAGCACCCATTTATGATCCAAACTGTCCACAAAGTGGGAATAGAGGGAATATATCTGAACATAATAAAGGCCATATATGATGAACCCACTGCCAGCATCATACTCAATGGGCATGCTCAATAAACATTCCCCTTAAGAATGGGAATAAGACAGGGATGTCCACTTTCATCTCTTTTATTTGACATAGTGCTGGAAATCCTGGCAACAGCAATCGGACAAGAAGAAGAAATAAAAAGCATCTAATTTGGAAAGGAAGGAGAAAAACTGTCTTTATTTGTATACAACATGATCCTATGTATACAGAACCCCAGAGATTCCACCCGGAAACTCCTAGATCTGATAAATGAATTCAGCGAAGTAGCAGGATACAAAATTAATACCCAGAAATCAGCTACATTTTTACATGTCAATGATGAACTAACAGAAAGGTAAATTAAGAAAACAATCCCATTTATAATTGCTACAAAAATAATAAAATACCTTGCAATAAATTTAACCAAGGATGTAAAAGACCTGTACTTGGAAAATTGTAAGACACTGAAGAAAGAAATTGAAGAAGATACAAATAAGTACATACAGTGTTCATGGATAGGAAGAATTAACATCATTAAACTGTCCATACTATCCAAAGTAATCTATAGATTTAAAGAAATTCCTATTAAGATTCCAACAATGTACTTCACAGAACTAGAACAAATATTTCAAAAATTTATATGGAAACATGAAAGTCCCTATATAGCAACAGCAATCCTGAGAAAGAAGAACAAAGTTGGAGGAATCACGCTACCTAATATCAAACTGTAATATAAGACCATGATAATCAAAACAGTCTACAACTGGCATAAAAACAGACACATAGATCAATAGAACTGAATAGAGAGTCCAGCAGTAAACCCACACATTTATAGTCAATATTTGACAGAGGAACCAAACACATACGATGAGTTAAAGACAGCTTATTCAGTAAATGGTGTTCAGAAAATTGGACAGATACATGCAGAAAAATGAAACTTGACCACCTTCTTATACCACACACAAGAATAAATTCAAAATGGATCAAAAACTTAAATGTTAGATCAGAAGCCATAAAAATCCTAGAAGAAAACATAGGCAGCAAAATCTCAGATATTGCTCATAGAAGTTTTTATCAGACATATCTCTTCAGGCAAGGGAAACAAAAGAAAAAAATAAACAATGGAACTACATCTAACTAAGACGTTTTTGCACAGCAAAGGAAATCATCAACAAAATAAAAAGACAACCCACAGAATGGGAGGATATATTTGTCAATATATCTGATAAGGGGTTAATATATGAAATAATAAGGAATTTATAAAACTCAACACCCAACAAACAAACAACCCAATTAAAAAATGGGCAAAAGACCTGAATAGTCACTTCTCTAAAGAGGACATACAAATGGCCAGAGTATGCAAAGATACTCAATGTATTTAATCATCAGTGAAATACAAATTAAAACCACAATGAGAAACCATCTCACACCTGTCCGAATGGCTATAATCAATAAATCAACAAACAACAAGCACTGGCAAGGATGTGGAGAAAGGGGAACACTTTGACACTATTGGTGGGAATGCAGACTGGGCAGCTACTGTGGAAAGCCGTATGGATATACCTCAAAAAATTAAAAATGGATATACCATTTGACCGGCCATCCCACTTCTGGGAATATATCTGAAGGAACCCAAAACACTAATTTGAAAGAACATAAGCACCTTTATGTTCATTGAAGCATTATTTACAGTTGCCAAGATGTGGAAGCAGCCCAAGTGTCCATTAGTGATGAGTGGATAAAACAACTATGGGACATTTACATATTGGAATTCTACTTGGCCATAAAAAGAAGAAAGTTTTACCCTTTGCAACAGCATGGATGGACCTGGAGAACATTATGCTAAGTGAAATAAGCCATTCAGAGAAAGAAAAATAGCGTGATTTCACTCATATGTGGAATCTAATGAACAAACTGAATGAACAAGCAAAACAGAGACAGACTAAGACAGAGAGCAGATGACAGCTAGTGCTGGGGACGGGATTAGGGGTCAGAGGGATTGAGCAAAAAAAGAAAAAGGACTCATGGACATGGACAACAGTGTGGTGATTGCTGGAAGGGTGGTATAAGGGCACTAAATGGTAATGGAAAAATATAATAACGAGTAAATAAAAAATAAAAATAAAAATAAAAAAGCCTATGTGGGTTATCTCTATTGGTATCTGTATTAATCTAGATAAAATGATGAAGATTTCATTTCAGGTAATGACTCGGGAAGAAAGAGAATTTAATTGCTCTTCAATTTCATGATTTCTCATGAAGAAATCAACTGATACAAAGGGCAAATATGAAATCGGAAGTTAATAAATCATTGGCCAATTAAACTTTCACTGACTTGACCTCTATGAATACCAAGAAAGCTGTGAATATCATAAATCCCTCCTCATAGAAGCTAAACAGTTCTCTTCCACCGTCCAATAACAGACTAAATTTCTAACAGAGGGCAACTTCTTAAATGAATTTCTCATTAGATTTTAAAGTGAAATGTTTTGCTGGACACAGATGTTGGTGGGGGAGGGGCAAAATTGTGGTTGAACAGTGTCCTCCAGTGGCCACTGGAAATTAACACAACACCAAGGATTCTTTGAAAATGTTGGTAGACAGTCTCAGAGAAAAGCTATGAGGGTCAGTGATTCACAAATTCACACTATACAGTGCCTCAGATACTGAGTTACATATACAACATATATAACTACACAACCATCAATTGCTATATTCATTTTAGTTTTTTTTAATTCTAAAAAATCCTATCCTATATTTAAAGTTAGAAATGATAAACTTTATATAAGAACTTTGTAGTAGATCTGTGATATTTTGGTCCCTTACCTAAATGATACTTTTAGAGTATAAATGCACTAATATCTTTCTTTAATCAAACTGGGCTGGGTATCAGAAAGTCCATGTAATTACATACACTGTACAGTACAAATGTAATCATAATTCCTCCCCACTGGTTTGTGACCTAAGGCACTATGTCCTTGTAGCTCCAGGAATGAGGAGGAGGGTACTTGCTCTACTGCTGCCAGTTTCTGATGCTCCCAATCCCTTCCTCGTACCCATGGTTGCATAGCAACAGTGAATCAGACAGACTGAACTAGATGTCTTGCATCCTTTAGGTTGAAGGTGGGAATGGCAGAGAGAATGCATGAGTTCAGACGATTTCCTTTGATTCTCTTCAGTCTGGTCCTTCTAAACAACCATGAAAGGAGGATCCAACTCAACCACTGATTTAGTTTTTAGTTTGTTTTTTTTTTAAGCTCTACATTGCTTTTGTTTTTGCTTTTGCTAACTCTATAACCTCTTCCAGTTGCACTCTGGGTTAGTCAAGTAATTCTGAAGCCAGTGGAGAAAAAACTTTCGATGTATCCAGAAATAAACTATCTCAACTTTCTTTGTCCTTAAGGACTTGCTTTTCTTTAAGCTACCAAAAACTAAAAAGTGTCTTCTTACTCTTGGCAATCCCCCAGCCTATCTGTGATTTTAGGAAAAGCTGTGCTTCCATGAAATATATCACCTTATGATTACTGAAACTAACTCCAGTTACTGGGTATCCAAATAATCATTACTACTTGTATAACTAATGGGAAAGAAAATGGATATATATCCAGGAGTTTACCTTTCTGAGAAAAAACAAATACAAAAGAAAAGAAAAAGAAGATGTTGTACAGGACAGTGATTTTCACATTTCTGACACCACCAATGAATAAAAGTTGTGTGAATACAGACTCACCGAGTTCATCCATCTGTTTCAATAGTTCAACAGCATCAAGTCCCACGGAGAACTTGATAAAAACTTGCACAAAGGGATTCCTCAGTGTATTCTAACAAACAATAACAGAGAATTAGTTTTACTACAAGAGGAAAACACGTTTACTCATCAGCTAATAATACCCTCCATGAAATCAAGGAACCACTACTGGGTGTTCTGAATGGACCACACTGCAAAGGGCCACATACCAATCCTCGAGAAAGAAAGAGAAAGCATGTGGCAGGTAATGTCCTGGACTGCTAGGCTTTTGTTTGTGTATAGACACAAATTGGTCAGCTGCGAACACAGCCAGACATGACCATAATGACCTGCACTGGGAGATCATATCCAATTTAGCAATTCTTTTTCCCATAGATATTGATAGCATTTGTTCTTAACACATTACATACAAAATTTTGATAGTTAATAGATGAATTTTGTTGAACTGATGCAAACAAAAACAATTTTTTAAAAATTGGGTTGTCTACATGGAATGTGACATCACAGCTCTTTGGTATACTAGTTCTACTACTTTCTGGCTGTGAGGCTCTCAGCAAGCATTCAGCATTTTCCAGCTTCTGGTTATTTTTCTGTAAAGTAGAGATGAGCAACTCATCAGAACAGTGAAGTGTAAATTATTGTAATGTTGTTTTATATGCTAATAACAGCAACTACCTGAACATGGAAAAATAAGCTAATAATAAAACTTTACATTACTCCTTGGAAAGACTTAACATTTTAAAGTAAAACATAAATGCTTTAAAATATAAAAGCCTTTACAGCTATCTCTCAAAATTGGGATGTATAACTTTTATCACTGTAGAAGTACTATTAGGTAGTACCTACCGAGAACTTATTATGTGCTGGACACTGTCTAATAGAATTTACTGTGGCTTTCTCAGTTTTCAATAACAGTTTGCAGCAAGTACTATGATTATGCACAGATAACAGAGGGCAAGGCTAGGCCCAACAGAAGTGTGTAAATTCCCGTGGAAGACTTGACTTGGGGTGGTGAGCACACAATATAGCATACAGACCATGTGTTGTAGAATTGTACACCCGTAGCTTCAATAATTTTTTAACCAATGTCATCCCAATAAATTCAATAACTTTAGAAAAAAACAAAGTGTATAAATTCCCCTAAGAACATACAAGAAGGCCCAAGGGGAAAGTTGAAGGAAGAGATTTCAATTTGATTCAGGAAATGTTTATGCATGTCTTTTGTGTAAACTCGTGGCCCAGTTTTTATGTAAGTCAGGCTTAAGTTGATTGTCCTTTTAGAGGACAGTTTAGTACTACTTCTTTTGCCCTTCTTAACAATATCTTCTGTTTTGTCATCATGGAGATAAATGAGTAAGAATAATACGTATTCATAAAGCATACGCATATATAATAGAATTAATTTGCTAAATCCATATCTGCTGAGGGGTCTAAGAGTAGTTGGTAGCATGCAGACTGATGGCTATCACACAGTTATATTCTATGACAGCCAGGTCCTTTAAAACCTAACTATTTACCAGAAATTAAACTGTGTTTCCTGGAAAGACCGACTGAATCAGAGCATTGCTAATAAGCAAAGTACTGTGTTCACTGTGTTTCAGAGATGATCCATCGAAGTTTATTTCTATTCCCCCCCCCCTTTTACAACCATTCCTCTCTATGATATACAATATTATGTTTAAGTGTTTCCACACACAGAATCCTCATAAGTCTCTGAAGTGGTTATCAGTACCCATCATAGAGATTCATAAACTTCAGACCAAGTACACTAAGGAACTGGCCTAAGGGTTCACAAATGGAAAAGCCAGGTCTTATGCTAAAAGTGTGAAACTTCAAATTCCATGCACATTTGCAGAAATAAGATTTTCCTTAATAATTAAGAATAATGATACATTTTAATCTAGAAGAGAATAAAGATATTTTTGTTAGACGATGATCCTTTAATGGATATGGTCATAGAATTTCTTCTTAGTAAATCACCACACTTCAGACCTATTATGCATAGATCATGTCCCTTGTTAATTTGCCACTTTAGCTAACAAAACTTTCTTTAATGAAATCTTATGTGTGGGCTTTTTATCTATCTGTTCACAGAAAAAGCAATCTTCCACATATGCTGATAAAGTACTAAGGAGCCTTTGTTATCTGAGATTCCTTGAAAGAGGACACTTAAAATGAATGTCCTTATAATTAAAACCAAATTTAATAGTAATTGTGGAGAAGATGTTTGATGAAATGCTTACTGTATATTAATCAAATATATTAAATATCTGTTTTAGAAACTCATATCATTTATAATAAAAAAATCAGGTTGTAATTATAACTACACACTACTTATTAGTAAAAACAAGGACTGAGTAAAGAATGTTTAGGCTGTAATTTTCCTGACAAAGTTGTATAATTCAAATCCTTTATTCTATGATTGACTCCTTGAGCATGATTATTTAAAAAGACATTAAAAATAGATATTTTTAGGGCTCCATCAATTTTCCAAGGGCCTCTGTCAATTCCTTGATAGACAAGCCATTCTCCTTTGAAGCTCTTGCATTGCCATCATTCCCGCAAATTTTCTCTTCTCCAACAGATAACTGATCCAGCTCTGCTTGGTCCATACTTATCAGTAGCTCTTTGTGTGATTTCTCCACACTATTTTGCATCGCCTCCCAACCATTCCACATCTCTCACAAGAACAGCAAATTCTACTTTTCAACCAGTGTGCATTCTATTTGAGTTGCATGGTCAAATCTTTAACCAAAACTAGAGTGTCATATGTCTCAACCAAAGAACTCCCCAAATGTAACATTCTTTTCCAGAGTACTAGTATTGTAGGACATCTGCTTCTGTTATGATAGCAAAGCATGATTTAAAGTACAGAAATAAATAAATAAGCATAGTTTAACTCGTTTTTGTAGCATTTTATTTTTGGAAGGCAGATTTCCACCACTAGCTATGTCTCAAGATCAACTTGTACGATGGCTTATCTGTGAATTACAGGGAAGCTGTGATATGAGAAGGGGGATGAGTATGAACGTGAGTGACAGATCTGTTATCCTGCCCCAGACCCGCTCTCTGGAAGAGAGGAATTTTAATCCGCTGCATATAGATTCTGAGTCCCTATCTTACTATGCCTGTAATGGAGGCGATTAAAATCACAAAGAATTATAAGTTGTACGAAAGTGAGTGACAGAACCATCTCTTACCTGGAGCATCGGAATCGTCTGGTTTAACAGGTGGAAAGAATTCATGAAAAGTGGTGACTGATTCATCCACTCTTGAGATTTTTCTCTTAATTCTGCCAGCTGCCTCAGAGTTACATTAGACTTAAAGACAAAATAAAAAATACATAAGGTAAAGAAAAACAGATCTTGTTTATTAGTATTTTTCCTATATTTCAAAAAGGCCTCTTGAGGATGTTGTGTTACATAACTTAAAGAAACACTTCTAAGAGGCAAAACATATTGCTAGAAATTTCCCAGATGGTCAAAACTTTTTAAATACCAGCTTTTACAGGTTCAAGATCACTTATAAAATTTCTGGAAAATTTAGGGTTTGCTTCATGTTCAGAGTGAAATTATAGCCAAAATAAAAGCATGTTTTCTGCAGTTCTCACAAGTTGTTCATTTTACAAATGATACCCTCAAATTTACTGCTAAAGAAAACAGCAATGCGGAAGGCTAGAAGGAGAGGATACACTGCTATATTGCTGGTGGAAATAGATGTTACAGCCTTTGTTGGAAAGCAGTCTGACATTACTCATTAAAATAAAATACAATGGCTCTTAATCTTTCAATCATGAACATGCATCTCCCTGAAATAAAAATACCCTTGTGTAAAGTCAAATACCCGAGAGCATTTGTTGCCACCTCGTTTACATTAGCAACAACCAAAAATAAACCCTTGATATAAAATGAACACCCAACAACTGAGGACCGGCTGAGTAAATTCTATGATATGAAAATTTTCAATCTTCAAAAAAGAATGACTTAGGCTATACCTATTGAATTGGAAGAAATTTCCACAAGGTACTGTGGTATGAATAAAAGCAATGCGTTTGAAAGTATTATAATGCAGCCTAATTTTAATAATTCAAACAATGACCAGAGAACTCTGCATATGAATGTATATATCGTTTAATAATTTATAAAGGATGAGAGAAATGTCATAAATTATAAAAAGGCATATCCTTGAATGCTCACATTCATGAGTTTTCATGGAAAGAAGAGCAGAATAAGAAGGGACAAAAAGAGGAGGTGAGAACCAAGCAAAAAGGAAAGAAAAAAAAAAAGACTTCACTAGAAAATAAGCTTGTAATGACTTCATTTATGCAAAATTGTGTAGAAGTATGTAGTCAATATGGCAAATAAGATATTAACATGTATTTCAATAAAAAGAAAGAACATTCTAGAAATCAGTGATGCCCTCATGTTCATTTTTGTAGACATAAAAATAATGTTACATTTACATAAGTTACAGTTTAGCAAACAAGTAATGGTAAAACAGAGATTTGTTTTTACTTTTATTCTCTCATTTTAAAGGTGTTAACTTTATAATTCAAATCATTAAAGTCAATTTTAAAAGTGAGAAGGAAATGCTATTATGGTTGAATCAGATAGATAAGCAATAGTTACTTCTAATAATGTTGTCTTTCTCAACCTTTGTATTTTTTAAAGGATTTTATTTATTATTTTTAGAGAGAGGGAAAAGGAGGGAGAAAGAGAAGGAGAGAAACACCCATGTGCAAGAGAAACATTGATTGGCTACTCCTTGCACTCCCCCACCTGGGGACCAGTCCTGCAACCCAGGCATGTGCCCTGACCAGGACTTGAACCAGCAACCTTTTGGTGCATAGACTGGTGCTCAATCCACTGAGCCACACCAGCCAGGATGAGTCTCTTTATTCTATATAGGATGTTATATTGTACAACCATATATATGAAGTCAAGAATCTATTATTTAGGGATTACTTTTGTTTAAATTAGTTATATAATGCTTCAGTATTATTTTTTCTAGTATTCATTCTTTTTACATGCTTAGAAAGTTAGACAAGAGTTGTTGAAAAACATTCTGCCTTGGGAGATAAGTTGAAAAATCCGAGGCCTTGCTTTCACTAACCTCATAGTCAAGTATCAACATGGTTTGTTTCTCTTCAAAGAGTTACCACCCAATCTACATTGTTTACATAGACAGGTTGTAAGTGGAGAATTATTAACAGTTTCAGAAAGCCAAAGGTAATAGTAGGTAAGATATAAAGAAATCTGAGTCAGAGTAAAATTGGAAGTTGGTTATTTTAAAAATCATTTTAATATGCAAGATAGAAACTTTGATTTATAATGGACAAACCTTTTCCATGATTGCCTTTGTGACTGGAGTATATGGCGCATACAGAATCTTTCCCAACAACATAGGTTTCAAGAAAGCCCAAATCACAGGTCCAGCAGGCATGTTAATGATGTCTTTGTAAAGGGAGAAGCAAAATGGTGCTGGAAAGAAAGTGTAATAAAAAATTTTAGTGTATGTATTTCAAATCTATTTCTAGATGGTAAATTGACACAGATTATTGTTATCACACCCCAAAATAATGCCTTAGCACTATTAACAGATGCGAAGCACCTAATATCTAAGTTAGAAAGCACAGTAACAATTTTATTTTTTTAGGTATAAAAGTTTAACACAACAAACAAGCTCAAAAAAAGTGATGGCATTTTGTCAAGAGGAGTTAAAAGATTGAAATCACATTGCAAAACTGCTTCCAATAGATCCACCTCACCAGCACTTAATTGAGAATGCACACACATCCATACGCGTGTGCATACATATATATACACCAGATACATGAGCTGTTTGATAAATATTTGCTGAATAAATAAAAAGACCAAGAAATGAGTCAATCCAATTGCTGTACTAAAACATCTACATATTACTTGGAAGAGCTCAGCCAACCGTGTTTTACGTTTCAAAGCTCATAGATGAGGTAAATGACTTTGAGGTGCCACTAAAAGCTCACAGTCCTGCTGCGTTCATGGAACTTCTCTTCGCTGGTGCAGATTTCTAGTTCTAGAATGTTAAGAAAAAATACTGACTGAACAGATTTAAAGTGTGTGTTTACGTTCCCTCTTGGCAAGGAAGGCGTAATTAATGATGGACAAATTCTCAGCATTATGGGTAAGTGGCTCGACTTCACGGCAGACTGGTTGCCTGGGCCCCAATCACAACTCTGATTATTTCCAAGTTGGATGACCGTGGCCAGATTCCTCAGTCTCTGTGTACCCCCCGCCCCCTTACTAAGATGAAGATACAGGCATGCGTACCTCATGGGGTCGTGGTGAAGAGTGGGTGAGTTAACATACACAACATGCTTGACATGCGGAAAGGGCGGTATAAATGTTTTCTATTTTTATATTCGGAGAAGATTAATACTTTGTTTATTATAAAAAGCTAAGATAGAGTAGACAATGTTGTTAGGTGATATTACCATGCTGATTTTGAAGTATACTCACTGGCATTTGTGGGAACTCCATATTTTGCAGCAATTTGCTCTTTACTTAATTTGTAAGTCAACAAATCTTCGGTGCGGTTGCCTCTTTGCCTCTGGGAAGAGGGCAGCAAGGCGGTCAAGTATTCGGTGGTGATTCCTTGGGAACACAAGGCTTGGGAGATGGTGCTGAATGATCCCGGGGTTGTGCTCATCCGATTGCTCCTGTACATTGCCTGTGAGAGCAAAATCCACGACTTGTGAACATCGTGTGAGCGACAGATGTTCGTCTAGGAACAAAACCTGACAATACTTAGAGTATTCTTGTAGTTCCCACACTTCACAATTCCTTTGAAACGTGTATCCCAAATGGAAATGCAGACTGTGAAACTTCAATTTAAGCCGGAGAAGAAGAGTTTTCTTGCAGATTTATTTTTGCAGCGTACCTTATTCGTAACAATGTATTATAACTAATCTTAAATACAAGTTGATACGACAGAAGGAATTTTCCAACAAGAACGCCACTGGGTAACTTCCCTACCTGCGTTAGCGGAACGCTCCTGGGCAGGTGCATTTGTCTCAGGGACCTCATTTTGCTGAGCAGCGGGTGTGCGCCGGAAGCCAGCTGGTTGAGGATGCCTTTGAGCTTCATGAAAAGTTCTATCATCTTTTCTACTGGCTTTTGATCTTCCCTGGGAAAAAACACCTAAAAGAAACAGAATAAAAATAGATGATTTATGTGGGGAAACCAGAACCTGTGCACACCATTGGTGAGGATATTAAAAAGGGAAAGCCACTTTGGAAAACACTTTGGAAGTTTATTAAATGGTTAAACACAAATATACCATAAAACCCAGCAGTTCTGTTCCTAGGGATTTGCTGAGAGAAATGACAACAATGTGTCTACACAAAGCCTTGAAGGTCTGCCATAGGCTTGCTCACCAGAGCCGCCAACAGGTGAGAACAATCCACATGAATGGATATAACATATATATATACCCTTAAACTGGAATACTACTTAGCAATGAACAAATAATGAAGTATTTACACAAGCTGCAACATGTATGAAACTCAAAAACATTATACTAAGTGAAAAAAAAACAGACACAAAGACCACGTAGTATATAATACAATTTATGTAAAAGGTCTCAAAAAGGCAAATCTATGGAGACAGAAAGCAGAGTAGAGGTTGCTGGGCGTGAGGTCAGAATGGGAAGTGGCTGCAAATGGACATGGGCTTCTCCTTGGATTGATGGAAATGTTCTAAAATCACATTGTGGTAATAGTTGCACAATTTATTAAAAAAATCATTAAACTGTACACTTGAGTGAACTTTATGGCATATGAATACCTCAATAAACTTGCCAAAAAATGATTTTGAAAGTCAGAAAGGTAAATATCAATTATATAATTCTTCATGTATGCTATTGGTCAAAAAGTCATATAATGTGCTCCTTAGAAGCAGAAAAGCTCTGTCCCAAAGTTCACGTGGTTTATTTAATCCTCATCCTATAAATCCTAATCCCATTTCTGCTGCAGAAAAAATAAACACTAAAAATATTTTAAAATTTTAAAGTTGTTTTATCCTCTTACTCATTTATTTATTATGTGAAAATTAATTGAACGCCTGTTCTGTTTCCAGCACTGGGTGAGGTGATGGGTATACAGTGGTGCTCAAGCTGGCATCCTCCCTCCGATAGAGAGCTTTGGTCTGAGAGGAGAAACAGCTATCAAATAAATGTGAGCTATCAAATAAATGTGACCAAGCGTGGAGGCAGGGAAGCCAGATAAGAGGTCATCACAAAAATATAGATGTGATATAGTAGTGACTCAGAAAAGGATTGATTACAAGTAGTCTTAAAACATTTTCATCCCTTTTGCTATAATTCAACAAAGTAATTCCGTTGGTTGCTTTTGTTTTTTGGTACCAAAAGAGAGAGACACATTTTTCAGTGTTTTTAATAACATGTAAGTATTTTTGACCTACTTTAGAATTGGGTGAACAGAGTGCTTAGTTTTCTTATGTTTCTATTTTTTCTTTCAGTTTTTTATTAAATAAGTACTAATAAAGCATCTACTTATTGCAAGATGAAGTCATTGCTGACTTTACTGAGCTCTAATAATGACCACTTGTTTTATTCCACTGGATAATAATGGTAGCCTCTATCTAAATTGATGAAACACAAATTTTTATTGAAAACACACCAAAAATCTCTTTCTGGTTTACTTGAATAAAATAACTGTTTCTAATCTTTAATTTTATCTTAACAAAATAATGTTTATTACTATCAAAATTATCATAACACTTATACTTCACACATTAGCATAGTATATATTAAATTTATATATTATATACACATCAAATTTAATTCCTGCTCTTAGATACATGAACTGAGAGTTAATGAGTCAGTAATATTCATTTATTCATCTATAAATGTGCAAATTTGCCATATATAATCTCTAAGGTCCCATGTCACTCTAAAATAAAGCTGTATTTTCCACAAGCTATATAAATGGATTTTATTCCTTATAGTATCAGACAGCACACATGTGTAATGGCCTATTTCATACTAAAGTATGAATATCAAGATATTTCACCGGCAGCAACTCGCCTTGTATGTGAAGTTGTAGATGTCTAAGTAGTGTAGCAGAGTGAGTCCAATGAGGTAAGACTGCCGGGATCGCTCTGGAAGAGGCAGGCTGCAGAATTCCTCCATTGCCCTTTCCAGCTTGGGATCGGTCGTATTAGCGTCACACGAATGCAGCCAGAACACACGAGAAATAATCTGCAAGTCGGAGGAAGAAAAACATTTTACCTGTGAGTCCTTTGAGAGCCATCTGTCCATCTTGAGAAATTTTTCTTATACTCTTAGACTCCATTAAAAAAATATGACGTCCTCAGACTCAAATACTTATTTAAAGCACTAATTACTACCAGTAAAGCTGCAGCAAGCCTGCAGTTCACTGGGAGGCTCAAGGAATAAGAAGGGGAAAGAGACAGAGGGATGTACAATTACTTCTTGCTTGAATGCCTAGCTACATGATGGTACTAAGAAAAATAATTGGTTTGGAGTAAATTTCAGAAAAATACTAACTTAACACTCATGGTACCTTTAAAACTCAACCTTAGTTTATTTAAATTGCATTTTATTTTTATAGTCATTCAAAGTTGTAATCTCATCCAGTGAACTCTTGGGCTCAGAACTGAAAGGCAAAAAAAAAAATACCCAGAATCCCACAGTAACGTGAATCAACCTGGGCAGTAATGCAGGTGTGAAAAGTGAGGGTTAAATATGGGAAACAAGATGTCATCTCCACGGCTACCAAGTTGAAATGAAAAGAAAAGCCTATGAAATTCCAGATTACAGAAACTTTTCTCTCTTCCTTTTGAAAGCAATAAAAATGAATTCTCTCCCTTTACTGGCTTTAGTTTATCAAAATGAAGCTGCTCTTCAGAAGCTAAAAGCAGAGTTGCAGAAATTAAATCATAGGATCAAATGAGCAAAAGGTGAGATCAAAGGGAAAAGGTGAAGGAATGCCATTTGCTAGAACCAGAGGAAAAAAAAGTGAAGTCAAAGCAGTTTCCATTGTTGGATTGAGGAAGCGATTAACACGACAAAAGGACATGTAAGTATTTTCCAAAGGCAGCCTTAGAGGCATTTAAAAAACATTATCTAATATTGGAGAATGGCTGGGCTGTGCTTAGAAATGGCACACTCTGTCACATGTAAAATTTGAATGAATGAGGCAGCTCTTTTGGAAAACTTCTATGACACTTGCAGATGACAATGGACTTAGAAAAGAGATGAAAGATAAATGATTGCAAGTAGAAAACCCTATTATCAGCCTAGGAAGAAATGATACTTTCATTTTCACATCCCTAATAATGTATATCACACCTGCAAATGTCCACAAACTTCCTTGGACCATATCTATGTTATATATTGTCTTGTCTAGGGACTCTTACAAAGCGATAAACAAAAACGAGTATTCATTTTTATTTTAGTTTTTACAAATTATAAATGGCCTTCCTGTTTTGTCCCTTAATTAGGTTACTGAAACTTTGGTATCATCATAATAGATATTTATGATGCAAATTTACCTCCGATAAGGTGATTGTGACAGTGAACATAAGGAATTGATGTCACCGCTTATTGAAGGAAACCATCTGGGGGTAAAGAAAAGGAGAGGAACAAGGAGGCAAGAGGAAGGGAAGAAAGACTAGAAGGAAAGGAACAGAAAGTGGTAATTTTCTTGCTTCAGGATTTTTCTTCCATCTTCATTTAAGATCTAGCCCTCTAATTTTATCACTTGCATAGAAACTTCACCAGATTTATATTCAACTACTCAGTGTTTTACCGATAAATGTCCAACAAATATTTAATGCTATTTAGACTTTTAAATACTGGATGTAAGGACAGATGAGCTCCACCCCACCTCAGCCCTGTTGTCAGGGATAGGAATCGCCAGCATGTCGTCGATACTCCTGTTGGACAGGCCTGTCAGTCTCCGCAGCTCTTCCTTCAGTGCTTCCACATTTTTAAACATTTCGATGAACTGTCCTGCAAGGGGGAAAACAAAGAAAGAAAAAAAAAAAACTCACATGTTGATTGTGATATAATTTTTTCAGTTGTACTAAAACAGAGAAACCTTCTAGGCTAACACATATATTCAACACATATTTCTTGCGTCTGGAGCAAATGTCTCCCAGTTCTGGCAAACTTTGCATCCTTAGAATGTACTTCTATCCGATTTAGACTTGTTCCTGGTACAATATCACTAACCTACTGTAACCAATTACGCCACATTCCTTACATGTCTGCAACTCAAGATTCATTCGAAGAAAAAAGGGTTTCCTCAGAGATTCTGATCACATAGTGAACTAAATATATATCTCTCCATTTGATTTAAAATATCACACACATTCAAAATGATTTTTAACCTTGGATTATATAACATTGTCAACTTAGGGCATGGTGTGTTAAATCTACAACACAGGGCCTCAGGGCACAGGGCATTTTCCCATAACTTGGCCCAGCATGCTATAGTTTATAAAGAGTTTTCAAATAGCCCTGGCTGATGTGGATCAGTGGATTGAGCACCAGCCTGCAAGCCAAAGGGTGGCTGGTTTGATTCCCAGTAGGGGCACATGCCTGGGTTGCAGGACAGGCCCCCAATAGGGGGCGTCTGAGAGGCCAACCACACATCAGTGTTTCTCTCCCTCTCTTTCTCCTTTCTTTCCCCTCTCTAAAAATAAATAAATAAATAAAATCTTTTTTTTTTAAATGGAGTTTTCAAATAGAATGTGTTTAACTTCAAACTCTTTTAGGACAGTAATTATAATTACTTCATATCTGGGTCATTTAATGCATAATATTTTGACTTCATTTTGGCAGATGGTGATCTCCATTCTGCAAATACCGTTCAACTTCTTTATGAAGTCTCCCTCATGCAAACACACTGCCTTTATTTTTGGACTCAGTGACCTTCCACTTCAGTGGCTGCCTGTTGTCCGAAATTCTAAGTGCCTTTCTGTTCAGTATTGAGGTATTATGCAAAGAAGAAACATTGCATGATGCATCATGCTCAGAATACTAATAGGAGGTTCTGAATTTCTGTTGAGAGCAGTGCATCTATTTCATTTTTTAAATCGTATTATTCTCACAGAAGTAAATAAATTTCATCCTACCTTTATTGACAGACCATCAAATACACTTTAATATATCAGAGAAACAAAAGGTAACTGGTCTAACTAGTTAAATGTTTGAAGACCTTTTCATTGTGAAATCAAATTTCCCTCTTTCATTCTCTGCTAGCTTTCTGTGTCTTTACTTTAGATGAGTAACCATATTTGAAAGCTTCAGGTTTCTGAGGTGAAAGAGCTGATACGAAGCAGGCTTTGTTGAGAACTTCAAAAAAGGTTTTCTTAAACTGCAGCGTGAGAATCACACACATTCTAATAAGATGGAATTTAAAATATGGACAGGGACACACCTGGTTTTTCAGAAGTGTCTGCACTGTGATTGACATGCAGTGTGGCTTCTATGGCTGGTATTAATTGTGTAATATTTTCCAAGTAATTCATTTGCAATGCCTGTTCTAGAAACCTGGAACAGAACAGAAGAGGAAATTGAACTCAGCATTTCAATAATTTGAGAAGGGATTTCATCAAGGAAGAAGACAGTGGAAAAACATACCGATCCATATTTAAATTAATTTTGATCGGATCCCCAGTCAGCAGATCTTTCAGTTTTTTGGAGATGATGTTGTTGTACAGTAAGCTGGTTGCTATGTCAGTGCTGAGCTCTGCTGCCTCCAGAAGTTGCACATGAAGCGCACTCTCTTCACACAGGTTTCTGAAGTTCATATCAGAGAGCGGGCACAGTTTCTCTACCGAACTGAAGGTTTCAGGTTCACAAAGGAGTTCTGTCAAGTGCCGAAGTTGAGACACCTTTCCAAAGGGGGAAAAGAGTGGCAAATCAACGTTACATTATTCTAAATACTTAGCAGTTGATAATAAGCACAACTGATTTACTTGAAAAAATTCATTCATGTGTTTAGTGAGCTGGCATTCGGCAACAGGGTTACCCTGAAGCCCTCTTTTCTGTCAGGTGAGGTTATTATTCTCTTAAGAATGTTAAAGGGGACCAAATATTTGGTGACAGAAGACGGTTTGACTTTGGATGGTAAACACCCATTGCAATATACAGATCATGTATAACAGAAATGTACATTTGAAACCTATATAATATGATCCTGCTGACCAATGCCGCCCTAATAAATTTTCAAAAGCTAAGTTAATTTTTTAAATTTTATAAAACTTTTAGACCTATCAGACATATCTTTCCCAACTGTACTCATACCTTATAGATGCAAAGTTTAAAAAGATTTCATTTAATTTTATCTATTTAAATCACAAACACTTAAACTAATTTTATATTTTAGTTTATGTATTAGTCATGGGTAAGGGAAGATAGCAAAGCACGTTTGGTATGGAACTTCAAAACAGTCCATCTTCCTCACACCCATTAAGATGGATACTGTTTTTAAAAATGCCTCCAAACAACACAAAAACTAAAATAGAAAATAGCAAATGTTGACAAGGATATGGAGCAATTGGAACACTTGTACACCATTGGTGGGAAGGTGAAATCATGCAGCCACTATGGAAAACAATAGGGTGGTTCCTCAAAGAACTAAAAATAGAATTATTATACAATCTACTTTACACAAAAGTAAAAGAAAAGAAAAGAAAGTGCACTATAACTAGACCAGATGGACTTGTATCTGTTAACACCAATATACCTAATATACACAACACCTAATATATATACACAGTATACCTAAAAGTATTGGAAGTTGAATTTTAAATAGCTATTTGTTGATGGCAGCATTATTCACAACAGTCAACAGGGGGAAGCAACCCAAGTGTCCACAGGCAGATGAATGAATGAACAGAATGTGGTATACACACAAAATAGAATACCATTCAGGAAAGAAATTCTGACACATGCTACCACATGGATGAGCATTGGGGGCATTATGCCAAGTGGAGTAAGCCAGTCACAAAAAGGTAAATACAGATGATGCTACTTATTATATAAGTTACCTAGAGTAGTAAAATTCATAGTGACTGAAAACAGAAGTGTGGGTTTCCAGGGACTAGTGGGGAGAGATGGGTGTGGAGCTGTTGTTTAATAGATTTTAGTTTTATAAGATGAAAAGTCCTGGAGACTGGTTGCACAGTGATGCGGAGGCATTCAGCAAGACTGAACTTCACAGTTAAAATAGTTAAGACTTCACAGTTAAAACGGTTAAGACACAAATTTTATGTTATGTATATTTTACCACAATTTAAAAAAGAATAATTGACAGGAAAAAGTTAAAAAACTTTTTTAAACTGCAGCCTGGGAATCAGACACATTATAGTAAGACTGCATTTAAAATTTAAAATATGGATGCGGGCACACCTGGCTTTTCAGAAGTGTCCACGTTGTGGCTAGCATTATCTTCTACACTCTTATCTATCGAGGAAAACTAGGTGCATTTATCAGTTCTGTGGAACAAACGTGTTTCAAAAGGGCTTAAAATTCCACATGTGAGGAAGAGGAGAAAATGGAAATAAACTAATTCTGTCGCCTATACTCTCCGAGGTTCAGTATGCTCAGTGTGTTTTGAGGATGGATTTCCTAGTCATACTTCCCGAAGAAAAAAGTCATGCATCTCTGGGAAGTCCAGGTCTACTGTGCTTGGAAGCTACCCCCGAGCTGTTCCTCCTAAGAAGTCAAATAATTTGGAGCACCATCTAAAATGGCAAGTGTATGTATCACTCACTGCAGTTCAGTTGCCAATCAGAAGTTGCATTTTGATGGAAATGAATTATTTTATGATACAGGTGAATGTTTGGAATGTTTCTTTCTATAGATCAAATGGGAAACGCACAAGACCATGTCTTTGATGAGAGGTTTAGAGTAACTACCTGCAGGCAGTAGCAATTAAACACCAATCACCTTACATAGCAAATATTATTGGCTTGTTTTCAACTCTATTTAATATTCTAATTGATTTCCAGGTTTGAGCTATCTAAAATGGACTCACATATATTAAAATTCTACTTACTAGTTTTAGTGCTGAAAGAAATTTCCACTATTTGGTAGATCTAACCATTTACCAGCTGTAACTACATGTTTGCCACTCTGTTCCTTCAACTTTTCCCAGTGTAGGCATGATTAAAGTTCTAATGAACAGAGCCAAGCCTTCTTGTCACATCCTCCAGTGACTTTTATTTTAGTGATTTCTTAAATAAAAGGATAAATACTGGTAGCCCAATATATTTGTTTTAATTGAGACTTCGAGGATGTAGTAAATTTGAATGACTTTTACTCCTCAGTAGAGATCCAGCTATATTTTTTATTGCAAATTTGGCATACATGTATGAGAAACCAGTAAAAGTCCATACAGCATAATCTTGGCTTGGTAAGATAAAAGTAATAGAAGTGAAATGCAAATCTTGCCATGCCATTGAGGTAGATTTGGTTCTCTGAAATAATAATCTAATTCAGGGTCAATATTGTGGAAGGCACTGAGAGGTGCATCTAGCAAGGAGCTTCATGACACCCATTTAATATTTATCAATTTGTTCATATGTGTATTAGAATGTTAGTGCTATATGGGTCATTAGTAATCAACATAAATTCAGGGAATTATAATCCTGTCTTTAAACATATATGTCAAGTCCAGACTGAAGGTTTGTCAGAGCCTCACATAGAGCCCCTCTCTCCTTTATCACCAACCTGGTCCACATAGTTAGTAAAGACTCAGGCCTCACTGGAACAATGACTGTAACTAATTCCATCTCTGGCTGCAACTACATTTCCCAGTACTTATGGTTCCCACATGCATCTGAATCAGAATTGTAAGTGACATGATGGTGTACACATCAGAATACTGTTAAGCATAAAAATTATAAAACAGAAACACTCCTGGTCCCTTGAGGGTACTATTTAAAAATGTAAAAGTGTTAACAATAAACATATTGTATTGTGAATATTTCTTCCCAGCATAGGGAATATCTACTTCATTTGTAGTTCCCCAATCATATTACACTTCCACGAAAGCAACTGGAAAGAAAAAGGAATAAAATAGACAGTGAAGGACAGAGAGGACACAAAAGTTCTAGAGTAGAATGTTATAGCTAGAACAGAGGGGTGGGAACAAGGGAAAAGCCACCAATGAATAACAGTCATTTGACATTTTGGAAGGTCTAAACCTTCTTAGGAATACCATGAGTAAAGTTTTTGGGCCTGGCTGGTGTAGCTCAGTGGATTGAGCACAGGCTGTGAACCAAAGCATCACAGGTTCGATTCCCAATCAGGGTACATGCCTGGGTTGCAGGCCATGGCCCCCAGCAACCGCACATTGATGTTTCTCTCTCTCTTTCTCCCTCCCTTCCCTCTCTAAAAATAAATAAATAAAATCTTTAAAAAAGTAAATAAATAAAGTTTTTGAATGGCTGGCCTTGACTGTCACAATCAGAGTCCTAATTACTAGGGAGGGCAAACAGGGGAATAAAAGCATCTCTTATTGTAAAACTCTAGGATAGTTTGTCCTCATTCTTTCAATAATATGTACTGGATATTTTCCATGTGTCGCACTCTGTGTCAGGTGCTGAGGATATAACAGTAAAGGGACAGACTTAGCAACATTCCTCATGGAGCTTGTAGTCTTGGGATAAATGGGTTGTCAGTGGCAAATAGCAGCCATGCTTTTATAAATGAAAATGCATTTTCTATCCAAGGGACAAAATTGTAATTTGTTTCCATCTTGGTGGCTTCTAGAAATTTTTTCTTAATATAACCCTCTAGGGGAACAGTATATTAAAAATGTAGATGCTGTTTTATATTATTCTTAGCTCCATTCCCATTCCATTAAAGTAAATGATTGAGAATGCTTTCTTTCTATTTCTCTAGCATAAATTGTACACTGCTCAGTTACTTTGCAAGTTGAAAAATACATTGAGTAGTTGCCCACATAACACAATTACATGGTCAAGGCTCGACTTTAACGCTTATTCATGCATTCAGAAGTCAAGTCTTAAGCTCCCACTATGTGCTAGGGGCTTTAGAGATGCAGATGCATAATTTAATCAGAGTTTATACTCTAGTAAGGGAAATAGACCTTATATATACAGAAAATTATAGTGCTAAGTAATAAGTTCCAAAAGCCAGAAATCTCTGTTGTCAGAATCTCTTCCTCACACTTCACACCCCACTGCCTGCCACCATTTCCTGTTAACTCAGCCTTGTACAGCACCCTTGAAAGTGTCTCTCCCTTCTAATTCTCTGCCATTGGCATAGTGCACACTCTCAATTTTTGCTTAGGTTACTTCAGATATCACCTATTTGGCTTTCCTCCAACCTATCCTCCACAATTCTCCCAGAGAGATCCCTTTCTAAAAGGCAGTTATCACCCTAAAATTCACAACTTTTTCAGGATCAGGTTCAAACTCCTTGGCTACACACAAAGCAGTCTTTGGGATCTGCGCTCAGGTTCTGCACATCCCCCTTTCCTGCCTCTCCCACAGGCACCTTCTGCTTAGGCTGGACACATGACACCAGGTAGCCTGTATCTGTCCTTCAGGCTTACACCACTGTCATCTTACAAATGTAGGTCCCTATGTCTGGAAGGCAGGACCGTAACTGAATTCTACACAGTCCTGCAAGACTCCAAGTAAGCATTACCTCCTCTGTGACATTTTTTTCCCTCCACCTCCATCCCTTGCAGCCTGACTTTGATATCCCTCCTCCCTGCACAGAATCCTGCCCTTCCACATACCACAGCACTTATCTCACCGTGTTACAATTACTGGTCTGCCTTTCCAAGTTCTCCAATTGATGATAAGAATTTTGAAGAAATAGATTAGTATTATGGGAGTACAGATGATAGACTGAATGAAAGAATGGATAAATGCTATGTGCACACAAAGTCATTATCCTGGCCAAGAAACAGGAAGACAGGTGATATTCTAATATCGCTGGGATGACAAACTTGTCCTTGAAGGATGAGTAGATATTCTTCAGATAAATGCATAACTTCCTTCTCATTTGCACAAATTAAGGTAGTGCTAAATGGAGTACATTAAAAATGTTGATTTGTGTAGAAGACTTAGGACTACCATGTAGGTAGTCTAACTGGCACATATATTTGTAATATTCATGGGCATGTGATTTGGATGCCTGCTTAATGTCGACTCCACAGCAAGTCATCTCGCATGCCCTGAATAAACAAGGTCTAATTTTACTTTATCCCTGGCTACATAAATCAGATTAAACTGCTGTTCTTACCAGGAAAACTGCCTTCAAAATTTAATAGGGCTATTTAAGAAATGAAGTGAATTTCATGACAACCTGCATACTATATGCATGAGCTAAACAAAGAATAATATGCAAATAAACACGAACTTATCCAAACTTCAGAGTTTTCATTTTTTTCTTGCTTTCTCCCCTTTCCTCAATACCATAAAATTTAATATGAATTATTAGTTTCTTCTCATAGTGACAATAATAAAAATAAAGTGAGTCAACTTCTGAGATTTTTTCAGCACACTGTAAAGTCTAAAACATCATGAGCTTTTGAAGTCAGATTTTATAGTTTAGAAAACTAAAGACAACTCAAATTAGAAATAATATTATGAATCCTTTTTCAAGTCATGAAGCTTCATGAGATGACTATATTTTTAGTCATTCCTTTATGTATATGCACACTGTAACTCGGCTCTTATGGGTCATTTCATGCAGACACATCCACCAATTAAAAACAAAATATCTTAACACCTGCACACTTCTGTCACCAATTCCCAGCATGAATCTAGAGTCCAAATAAGACCAATATTTACGAAGACAGAGATTTAAAACTTAAACTAAATCCATCTTGCCGAAGTGTTGACATTTATGTTTTTCTTTCAGGGCTTACTTTTGATTTCAGGACTTCAGGAAGTGAAGGAAAGTAATCCTCATAGGAACCATTTTGAAGAATGTATTTTTTAAATTGAATTGTAGACTGCAAGAGTCTTAAATTTTCTGTAAAAAAAGGGAAGAAAAGTTACCTTATGGGAATTGCAAGGTCATTTAGGAAACCAATTTGAAAGATACCTTTCTCCTAATTTATTACTTTTTCTACAATAACAGCTTAGTTCAGTCTAAACATAAAACAAATGAAAATTTAACTTTTTCTTGAACCATGGAGACTACAGAGTTCATTATTTTAAAAATATTCACATAGCCTGCTTTGAGACAAAAATATTTCTAGCAAAGGTGCTAAAGAATTTTGGCTCTCTGTGAATTGAAAATGTTTTTATTTATGACTTTTGGATCTACTATTAAGTTTAAGTGTATATGGGCAAACAGGTTATATAATCACTGTCACACAAATACACCCTTACAACCTTAATTAATTCATGCCCACTAAACGGAGACCATATTAATTATTTGTTGGGCTATTTGCTTGCCATTAAGTTTCAAAAACAGTTTTGCTGTAGATAAGTAAATACTTATCTCCTATGAAATGTGAAAACATAGATATTTTCTCTTTAAAAGAAAAGAAACCTTTGATTAAATGCAAATTTTTATGGTTGCCCATGTAGGAAGAAAACTGAAAATAAAGTGTGTAACAGTAGGAGGCACAAATAGTCTGCCACAAAGATCCCTTTGTGCACATAATTTACATCTGCTTTTGGAAGTCTTTATTCTCATTCTTCATTATTTTTTGACAACTAAAATGACTAAGGGCACAGAAAATGTATGAAAGGTTGGATGAACCCCTTATGACTCTGGACCTTTGGAAAGTTTGTCCAGGGGGCCAGGTTGTACTAGCAATAGCAAGGGAAGTAATATTATAATAATATGATTATATATTCCTTTGATATGTCAAATCACCAAACTGAAACCGATGCATATGGAAACTAAGATTTTATTTTATTTTAATTTTTTAAAATTTAAAAAATTTTATTTATTTTTTTAAAGAGGGAAAAGGGAGGGAGAAAGAGAGGGAGAGAAACATCAATATGTGGTTGCCTTTCACGTGGGCCCCACTGGGGACCTGGCCTGCAACCCAGGCATGTGCCCTGACTGGGAGTTGAACCGACGACTTTTTGGTTCTCAGCCTGCCCTCAATCCACTGAGCTACTCAGTCAAGGTGGAAACTAAGATTTTAAAATTTTCTTTCCTTTTTAAGCAAATGTCTTAAAAGTCTTACTACTTTAGAGGAGCATAAGAAGAATATTACCTTGTGACCCCCTGGCCAAGTGGTCAGTGACATTTCTCACACATGCCAAATAAGGAATGTAAGGACTATCGGCTGATATATTTAAGAGGGCATCTTCAAAATTTTCCAGTATTAGGAGCCTATATAGAATTAGAAAAGAATATGTAAATTAAGTCACATAAAAATAAAGCAGAGCCATTTTTGTGAGATCATGTGGGTCCCTGGTTTTTACACACGGGCTGACTTGAGCATCGTGACACTGGGAATCAGGACGTCTCCCCTCACCCAGCCCAGGTGCACCGTGACAGCCTGATCCTGGGTTCTCTGAGAACTTGCCTTTCCCATGGCATTAGCAGTGTACGTAATTATTTTAATATCCAATCATAACTAGTATTAAGATAATTTTTAGGCCAATGTATGGGAAAGAAAAAAAGCGCTGGGCTAAGAGTGCTTGATAAAATACACAACTCCGAGTTAAGTTGGAATTTCATGTCAACAATAAATAACTTTTTGATGTAAGTATGTCCCATGAGTCTTCCATGGTTTTTTCTTTTCCCTCTAAACCTGGCAACCCCACACTGGATCTCATCTTCTTCTCTGGTCTAATGAGGGGCTGGATGATCTGCTAGATTCTTTATACTTATAACATTCTGTAAATACATTTAAGCTCATTTCACTGTGAGAAAAGAGAAACAGTGGCATCCATTTGAACAATATAAGTTTTTTTTTTAATTCTAAACCATCAACAAATTTTGTGTTACCAAATTAACTACTTTATGGTTTCTTTCTGACTGGTATATGAGAACATGCCTAGGATTTTTGAGGCAGATGTATGTAAGTGAATAAATGTGAGTGTTATGCATGCCCTTCACTTCCCTGTGAGGCTGTTTCTCTATTTATTTTGTAACTTCTTCCCTTAATGCCTACTGTTGAATTTCATTTTGGTAGATAGAAGATAAATGTCGATGACTGATTTGGAGACCATCTAATTTGAATCAAACTGTACAATACACAAATTAACTAGTTTTGTCAGATGTGTTTAACTCTGATTTTCAAATAGTGAGGGGAAAGATTTACCCTGGCATAACTAGCAAATGTGAAGGAAAATGTTTGCATTAACATGAAAAAAGTCTCAGGGTGTTTAGATGTGGGTCAACAACACTGGATCCTTCAGGAACTTCAGAGAGAAATGTATGTCAAGAAAAGTCTCTGACTTGGCAGTCAGAGCACAGCTAATTGGTGCAATGGCTGACCCTTACATAAATACAGTCCCTAGCCTTCCTAGTAAAAAGAAAATAGCAATCATTTCCAAGCCCTCTTGCTTTTGCTTGTGCATTTTTGACCAGGGACTCTCTCCCCAGTATTGTCTTTTCTTCTTTTGTGTTTGTCTTCCTTTCTGCTAGTTATTATAGCGTAGAGCCATTTCCATTCTGATGTAGTGCTCAAGAGCAAAATATGAGCCTAACCTTCTAAATCAGGGGTGTCAAACTCATTTTCACTGGGGATCACATCCCAGCCTCACGGTGGCCTTCAAAGGGCCAAATGTAATTTTAGGACTGTATAAATGTAACTACTCCTTAACTAGGTAGAAACAAGGTGCTGGGTCAGACAAAACAAGGTGGAGGGCCTGATTCAGCCCTCGGGCCTTGTGTTCGCCGCCTGTGTTCTTAACGCAATGGCACAGGAGGTTCTCACAATAACATTTCAAGCTTAAAATAAAAGAATGTTGTGCTAGACGTGACTTTGAAATATCGCCTAAGCCATTCTCTTAGTTTTATAATATTTGATTGATGAGATTTTTGAGATTGGATTTACTATAGCCTCCAAATGAAGATTCCATATCCATGTGCCACTGTCTTGGTATAAACATCCAATCACTCCTTCAAACCATTTAATTTATGTACCCTGTATATGTGATCCTGCCTACTCCGCATGAACGCTTGCGTTAAGGAGATGAGCTTGTGGATGTGTGCATGCATGAGTGTCCATACCCACCCACACGCAAGACAATAAAAACTATAACCTTAGAACAAAAATAATGAGGAAGGAGAAGAGCTAAGAAAAAAAAAACATTTTTGAGCAGCTTTCTTTACAAAACTCTGGACCGTAATTTTTTAATTTTATGCCAAGTATGCCACTCTGCAATTATTTTAAAGTGGGAAGAGAAAGGAAGTGCAGAGATAAAAAATCCCTTCATGGCATCAGTCTCAACAAGAAGCATCTTAAAGTATTGAATTCTCCCTAATAAACTGTCAGCGAGCTGTCAGCAGCTAACTGTGTTTGCTGTGAAATTTGCAGGTCTGAGGTGTCGGCATTATCGATGCTGTGGGTGCCTCGAGGCCCGGATGGAGATACCTGGCTTCAGCGATAATCACCAGTTATCGCAGCTCAAGGCTTTTTATTTATTTATTTATTTATTTATTTATTTATTTATTTATTCCTTTTCAATAGCTATGAAAGGCTATTTGGAACATGGCGTCCTGGCTAGGGGGAAACTTCCCAAGGCTGCCCAATTGATCCGCGAGAAGCATGTGGTCCAGCCGCCTTCGAGGAGAAGAGGGGTGGGACAGAGATAGGAGGTAGTTGTTTATGGAAGGATTTTGCCTAGAATCACCCAGAGTGGGAGAACTTCTCGCTAAGTAATAGATTAGAAACAACTGCATAAATTTGATGTTAGAAGAAGAAATTCATGGTTAAAAATAAGCCCTACTATTTGTTATTATTTATACAAATTTCCATTAACATAGAAATGTATCCTTTGGGACTAAAGTGAAAAATTTCAATAGTGTAATTTATTGGGCCTAAACAATTTTTACATAACAGGCCATCTCTAAATTTGCCTTGATATAGGAATTTACTTCAATCAGCTTCTAGAGGCAACTGCTTGTATTGCCTACAATAACTGCTACAGTTATTACAGGGAACTGCTTGTAATAATGGTCCTTAGAAGCCAAGGTTGCTGCTGTCATACCCACTGCCTATTTCTGGGATGACATATTTATATGCCCCAATAATACTCCAACACTGAATTACCTATAAACAGTTTGCTACCCAAACACTACTGAAGCAAACAAATTTTTGTATTACCTTGAATGGCCATAAGAAATACTTTGATTTTTTAAAGCTGAAGTAAATAGCAATGTGAAAAATTGAAGGCTTATACCTTTTTCATGATGAAAACCCTTTAAAAGAGTTGGAAATTGGAACTCCAGCTAGATTTTCCTCATAGACATAAGGTAACCAACCAATCCAGACAGGACAAATTGGATCTAATTATGCAATCTTGGAATTGAAAAAGAGATCCTTCAAAGTTTCAACTTGACCACACCACCTATATACCCTTTTCTTTGGTCAGTCAATAATTGACTTTCCTTTTCCATAGTCTTACACATATAAAAGAATTTATGTCTATGAACTGTTTTGATCGCTGCAGCCAAGTTACCTTCTAATTTACAACAAACCAACAAAACAACAAAGAAAGACTTACTGTGCTGCCAGGCTGCTTGGAGAAAGTGGCTGTCCATCTTCTTCGCTCCACGAGTATGTTGTATTATCGGAGCCGCCTAAAGTAACAACGTTTATCCAGGTAAATATTTAACACGTTGGCTTAAAGTAGTTATTTTTCTTAGCAAAAATCACTTTGGGTAAGATTAAAGAGGGAAAATGCAGAAAATATGCATAATTTTTCTCCAAAAGACTTTGGAAGTGATGTCTACGCCCTTTTTGTTGAAAACATTTAGGATATTTACAGAAAATAGATGGTTACTAATCAAAATAATCAATCCCAATGGTTAAGCGCATGCATTTCTAACAAACTCTTTCTTTGTGCATGAAACTGTTACATTATTTTATCCTAAGACATAGGTGATTCTTAAGTATTTATACATAGGTTATTCTTAATATCGTACTTAAGAAACACCTATGTATAACCATGTGGCTTATTAATCAAATGAAGCCAACTCCATCATGGATAGCGGGATTTTCTTTGCCTTCAGTAGTCTAGAACACAGGAACATCTGCCATCTCTGATCTATATTTTTCATCTTTCAAAAAGCAGCCACTGATTTCAACTGAATGCAGCTGTGAATGCAAATTGGCTCATTTTAACAGAACTGTTTCGAGTGATTTCAAATAATATGAAGTTTTGGAGTGTGGAAGGTAATCACTCAGTTTGGTCTAAGGGAAACCTTATGTGAAGATCTAATTTAACATTAAGAATTGCCCTTAGAAGTCAAATAGGTTGCTGATTCAGCTTGCCACATAACGTCGTATCAGTAAAGAGTAAGTGTGCAATAACATTCACATGAAAAATTGACAATGAAAATATTTGAAATGGTTGCTGAATAAATAAAAACATTATAAATCCAATGCTTTCATTCAGCCCCTTTAGGAAAACGGCATCACTTATTTGTCTTCTCTCCTGACACTACTTACTCCTTATAAATAATACAGTATGTTTTAGTGCTGTCATTTTTAACACTGGCCTAATCATTTTCAACAGGAAATTTTATTACCAGCATTAATAGTTCTCCCATTCTCTCTAGTTAGTGTGTCCTAATGCCTTCCAAAGAGTTCTAGTGCAAAACTGTGGAGTCGTCCATACTTGACCAGTGCTGGTCACATAGTCCATTTAAATTAGCATGTGTGTAAAAGTGTTTTTCACTTTGAACTCCAAGGTAATACGGAACAAGTTCAGCGTCATTCATATAATATATTGCATGGAGTTTCTCTCCCTCATTGAGCTACTAAAATGAGTAACTAATGGAAATTAACTTTGTACATATCCATGATAGACTTGACCTTGATGTTAGTAGGTGCTTTTTCTTTTCATCATTTTCTCTTCTAGAGTATAAAGTGTCCTGGGGAAAAATACTGCACTGAATAGGCTTTACTATCAGGGGAAATGTTACACACTTTTAAAAAGTGAGAATTTACTTTTTTATTTATAGAATGAGGCATCTTTAAAATTGGTGCCCATACACATAGGAAAAAATCTAGTGCACAGATAACCTCTTTCACCAGTAAGAATGGCTTTCTAGTTAAAGATATAACTTCATACAATATATTACTTTGCAAAAGAGTAAACTTCAGTGAGTCACAAAGGTAACCTTTGCTCTCAAAATTCAGTGTCTTTATTTATTTTTATTCATTTATTTTAAATTCAGAGTTTTTCCGTGGAAGTGTTAAATACTAAACCGTGAAGCAGGGAAACCCGCTGAGGCAGAACTGAGAATTAAATTCCTTAAGACAGGGAATTAAAAGACAACCTTCTTCCCAAGTGTTTTTAGCATCTCCGGATTCTCATGGTTGCTGGGCAGGCTCCTGAAGAAACCTTCAAGTGTGTTCATAATTGAGGCTGAGTCAGAGACAGACATGGGGTTGGGGGGCGGGGGGGCAGTGTCGAAAGCAGAGTATGGGATGGGGAGGAATGAGGTGCTGGCTGTGGGAAAATGTATCACATGGAAGGGTCGGGAACAATAAAACCAGATCTCATTAGAGACTGAAAGTGGAGCCACCGTGAGGCTTGGTGGTGGCAGGTACTTGGCCTGAGAGACCCTGGAATCAAGTGTGTATACGTCCCAGTGAGTAAGGATGAGCGAGGCATCCAGCAAAGAGCTCAAGGGACCTGGCTTTGGGCATAGACAGATCCAGGATTTTCCCCTATTGCTGGATGTATAACATAGGCGAAGTGCCCTGCCTCTCTTTGCCTCGGTTTCTTTGTAAAGGGAGTTAATAACCATATTCCATGGGGTTGTTTTGATGATAAAAGGGACTTAGGATAACAAAGCACTTACTATGGACACGCAAAAATACAACTTTTTTTATTGTCCTTTTTGGAATGAGTGGCATGAGACTCTCAAAGCTCCATCAACCCTGTCATGCACTGGAGAGCACCCAAGCCAGTCTGCTAGGAGATACCACCCTGCTCCAGCTTAACTGACAGTAAAGCCAAGGAAGAAAATGTGTTCACAAATGCTGTTCAAGGCCGTGAACACTATAAGCAGGCGGTGGCCTGGCAATGTGGCAGGAGGCTGTGGTTGGGGCTAGAGACCCCTGAACTGTTGAACTACTGTCATTGGGTCAGCCAGCCTTCGATGACAAGTTCCGGTTTCCGGAAGGATTTCCACAGTTACCTAAAAAGGATTTTTCAAAGTCCACAAGTTTTCTACTCAAGCAGGTAGGAACCTGGGGTCACAGACTTTCAGGAACCAACACTGATGCCCCTGGACTGGTACCCTCAGACCGATGGAGTCACAGCAGGAAATTAAAACACAAATTCAATTAAGCGTATCAAATTTTCAAACAAAAACACATCTCCTTGATGTGTATTTCCTTGTCCTTTTGATCATCTAATGACATGCTTTAATACATTAAAAAATTTGGCGCATGCACAGACATGAAACATGACTATTGTCAAATATTAAAACACCGATTCACCAAAAAAAAAAATGGTTGGCTGCCTCAGTGAATACGTGCAGCTTACTTCTCTGGCTTCTAAAGCACTGATGAGCCTTTGTCATTTGTGAAACACTTTTTAACTTTATCTTTTTACTTTATGTAATTACAAGGTGTGAGGCTGAAGATGAAAAGAATGGTAAGGAGAAACTTGAAGCTCTCAAGTCCTTAAAATGCAAATATAAAAAGAAAAATAATTGGTGTTTGTTAGTGCACTGTCTGGTTTTCTGGCCTGGACTTTTTTTTAAAGGGTCTTTTGTTTCCCAGTGTTCTTCAAGACCTTGAATTTAACAAGTATCTTAAAAGCCAGTCATTAAGTCTGCAATTGTAGATGTACAAAATGCTCCAGATGAACAGAAATCGGTATCCAAGAGTATGTTAGACCCCCCAGTGAGAATTCTTCAAAGCCTTTGCAGACCTGCTTTTCACATGGAAACGCAGGGTTCAAGACCTTACAATGAACAATCAGCTTGTGACCTGCGATACTTATTTGTCATCCAAAGAGAAAGTCCACATACTGAAAAGCTGACAAAACTCAATTGAAAAGATTGAATTCTAAACTCATTCAGAAGACCTAAATGCGAACTGAACATTTTACTTAGGAAATAGGGACTTACTCCTTACAGCTCGAAATCTCTCTGTGTGTTTATATGTTGTGTATTTCCACGTGTGTGGTATATGATGCTATTCTATACATGCAAAGGTGAGATTTTCTGACTCACTAGCAACATGCTATATAGCCTTCTCAAGGGGGTTGACGGGAGATTTATACTGATCTAGCCATACTCCAATGTCCACAATGCATTTTCAAAATGGCTGGCTGAGTGGAATATTTTCACCAATAAAGGAATCCCCTCATTAAAAAGCCAACATCTGGAAATCAATGCAAAAATTCTGCAATTCAATGTGGGCTTTTGTTCCAAAAAGTACTGGTAGAAATCTATTTGTTGAGGCTTACTTTTGATATTTGTTTACCATACCAAGTGTACACATCGTTTTACAAACTGAGAGACCCTTTTCACCTAAATAAAAACCCTAGAAACTCAGAGTCTTTTCCAGCGATTTCTTCCTTTCTCCACACTTTTATTAGCCAGATGTCTAGATTTAGTCTTAGCACATGCCCCCACCTAAGAATAATAGGATCCACAAATGCAATCTTTTATATTTCTAACAGGCTTTGCGACACAGAATAGAATACAGTAAGATGGAAATACAGTACCTTGAGCTGGGGAGTTCAGGGTGTACAGCAGATGTTTAACGGATTTATGGAGAGTTCTGAAACCTTCATTCGTGGTGACGCGTGGATACAGCTTCTGCACGGCCAGCAGCGCACTAACGAGTCAAAGAACAATTAAACCAAATTGCATTGCAAGGTTTGCAGACAGAAACAAAAGGTTACTCAAGGAGAAAATGTCTACAGCAGAGAAAACTTTCTTATAACATGAAAAGACAAGATGCTGTGGTTGTTGTCTAATTACTTGTTTGCCTGTTCATGCACAAAATCCCAACAAAGTGTTCATGAACCAGACAGAGCACTTCACGTCTCCGGCAGACTAAAGCACTGGGACTCGAAGCCCTGAAGGTGAGGGAGACGTTCACATCAGTTGTTTCAGTTAAGACTCGAAAATAAGTGATAAGGAACAGCTACTTCCAAGGAAAGGATAGCACTGTTTTTTTAAGTAAAGAAAAAATTCAACACTGGAAATTATTGTCACTAAAAGTCACACCCAGATAAAGGACCCAGTTTCAGGAATAACTGTTATTCAAGCATTTGATAAATATTTATCTCTTGCTAAGTAAATGGTAATGGTTTTGGAAAAAAATGGAGCTTGCCCTAATTAAAGACTGTGTTCTCCCCTTTAAGTGGTCCACAGGCCACAGTCTACTCCAGGGGGTAGCTCAGAACTAATACCCAGACTAGCTGGCACTGTCTTCCAATATTATGTCACTAGTGAGATGGGCAGTCTGCACTGGAGATGGACAATCAGCAAACTCACTTATGCTTGAGTTCATTGCATATTTCTAAAAAGCAATTAGTTACTTAAGAAATGCAATTCTCTTTTTGTCATTAATATCTTTAAAAATGCTGGCATTGTACACGTATGTCTGAATTTCACAAATACTGTGACTTATACCAATGATCAAGGCTAAGGCAACGCTTTCATCTACAAGAGTAGTAACTGTAGAAGAAAAGGCTTTGCTAACATTGTGTCATTGCAAAGTTAAATGTAGTACAAATTAGCTAATAGTTTTTCTCTATGTATTTCAGCCAACTGAAGGCTCATTCTAGCAATAGGCACAGTGTATGCATGCATGTCTGTGGCATTCTACAAAATTTTTGGCATTTTTAATATTTAGATTATTTTAATTTTAGCTTCCTAACTATGAATGAGGGCTACATTAAGAGTGCCAGATTTGGAGGTTCTCCTAGTTTCTAGTATAGTATTAGGATGCACATATGGATATTGGTGTATTTGTATATCAATGTAAACATATATATGATTTCCTTTAGTTTTGTAATAATTCCACAAAGTCAATTTTATTTGCCTGTTTTGAAGATGGGTCAACTAAAATTGAAAAAAATTAAATAACTTACACAGTTTTATCCTGTTAATAAGCAGAGTTGACTCTGTCTAATTTCAAAGTTCATGTACTTTCTACTCTACGACTTGCCTCTGGCATGGAAACTTTGCCCCAGCATGGCAGGGGAGGAGAAGAGCCCTGGTGACCAGGTAGCCAGTTCAACAATCTCAGGTCCCAGCTCCCCACCAGCCTCCTCCAAGCATGACCCACTGCCTGACTGGCCTCATGCACTGTGCCAAAGAAACACCCTCAGAGGCTGAAAACGTGGCAATCTCATTAAGACTGTCAGCATCAGTGTTGTTAATATCATCAGTAAAATGTCAGCAGACTTAATTCATCTTTGTTTCACTAAAATGTAATTTAATAATAATGACACATGGCCCCCATTCTCTCTAAAGTCCTTTGAAGCACTGATCAGAATATTTTTATTTTGCTTTTTAGATATTTTTCCTGCTAGTCATCTTACAATAATGGAAGTTACCCAAAACAAGTTGCCTTATGAAGGTAATTTTAAAGAGTTTCCATGATTCATACATACCTCAGCAAAGCTTCTTCATAAATGGTGAAAATAATAAATATTTTTATATACCCTTCTTGATTTTTGTGATTGCTTATATCTGCTAATTTCTGGCATAACCCTAGCATTATATAACCTGGTTTTGGCAATTGAGTTATATAACAATTTGGAACTTAAAAAAGTTGTTGGAGAAAATGATGAAAATTGCTATGTAGTTCCTGGAGTAAGATAAGCCAATGAGATCCTAGTTTTGTGATAAAATATAGTCCTTTGTGAGGAACCTGTGGCCTTTAATGACCCTCAGTCTAATAACAGCAGTGAAGGAAATTTAACTTTAAAAACTGGCTTGTGAAGTGCTTTCCGACAGAAATAAAATGCAAGCCACATGTTCAATTTTTAATTTTTTAGTAGTCACACTAAAAAAATTAATTAATTTTAATAACATTTTATTTAACCCACTACATCCAAAATATATCATTTTAATATTTAATCAACATAAATATATTAATGAAATATTTTAAATCTTTTATTGCACTAAGTCTTTAAACTTTACCATGTATTTTACACTTAAGGAACATTTCAGTTTAAATGCTAAATTTTTATTTAAGAACACTTAATCTGTATTTAGGGTCTATTACATTTACAGGTGAAAAAGTAGGTTCTTACATTGATCCAAACATACTAAAAGGTTTACCACTTATAGTATCAAGTGTCAATATTGAAAATTTAAAATAACTGAAGTTAAATAAAGTTAAAAATTTAGTTTCTCAAGTCAAAAACTACATATGGCTAGAGGCTATCATATTAAAAAGAATGAATATATAAATTAGCAATAAATAAATAAATGACACACATACAAAAGAAGAGTTGTTCTGATTAGTTAAAAGTTGAATGTCATCTATTTAAAAAAATAACTTGAAGCTATTTCTCTTTAGCTACTTCCTTTTTCTCCTTCATTAATATATAGGCTGGTTTACAACATTTATAGTCATTACCTGACAGCAAACTCGATTGTGTAATGCTCTAATATGCAATTATTTTATTTTAGATTTTAAGAGAATTAAAATAGCTATAGTGAAATGTCCTTCCTATGTACTATATTTCACCAAAATAATGCCTAAAGTATTTTATTTAGTCATTTATTCATTTATTTTTGACCCTAAAGTAATTTTTGGATCTTCTACCTTCCACTGAATAATATTTTGTGGGATTTTTCTTTTTTATTTGTTGTTTTGTAACCAAACTTCATTGAGGTATAATTCACATATGATATGATACATGCAGGTTACAGTTCAATAAGTTTTGCCAAGTTTATATACTTATGTAGCCACCACACTAATAAGATACAAAGCACTCTGATGAGCCCCGTGCCCTACATTTGCTCATCTCCCAGCACTTGCTCTAGGGTGCACTGATCTGATGTCTAATGCTCTCAATTAATTTTGTCAACATGGGAAGTTCATTTAAATGAAATAATACAATATCTACACATCCAGAGTGTTTCTTTTATTTTCTGGTTTGGGTTCTTTTGCCAGTATAATAATCATAAGATTTATTCACCTTGTTGGGTGGTTCAGTAATCTGTTTATTTTTCTTGTTGAGTAGAATTCCAAATTATAAATAAACTCATTTTCCACCATTCTGTTTATAAATATTTGTTTTTATCTTCCAATTTTTAGTTCTTATGAGTAAATATGCTATAAATATTAGCCTACAAGTCTTTGTGTGGGCATGTTTTCATTTTCTTGGGTAAATAGCTAAAGATGGAAAGCTAACATATCATATGGCTCCACCGTTACCTTCATTAGAGCTGTCACTGTTCTCCAGAATGGTTGTATCATTTTACACTCTAACTAGCAATGCTATTTGCTCTACATTCTTGCCGACAATTGAGGCTGTCCATCTCTGAAAACTTTTTCCATTCCAGTTTGTGTGCAGTGTGGTCTACATATTTTCTGACTCTTTTCATTGCTGTATTGTACATTCAAATAATCCCTCTTGCCCTTTAATTGACTTACCTATTTGTTTCTAAGACAGAATATAATTAAGAGGAAGAGTCAGTGTAAAAATTTGGGGTGAGTAAAAATTTTCCTAAGTGCTAAAATGAGGACCAATCTAGAAAATAAAATTTCCTAATATAGTGCCCCTTCTATAATTTAGTTATGACATGCTGCTGTGGAAAGAGCACAGGACTCAGATTTCTTGAGTTCAGTCAGGTCCTGCCTTTGCCACTCACTAACTGTAGAACCTTGGGGAAGTCATGTGACTTCCACGAGGGTTTGTTTCCTCTTCTATGAAATGGGCATATCTGTTGTCTTCATCTCAGAGCCCTGTTGTGAGGATTAGATGAGATTAACGGACCAACATAAGGATTTATTATAAGGCCTTCGAATTAACATAAGCTCTTGGAAGCTTTCCAAAGAAGATGAGGACATTCTCTTCTGGTGCATCAGACATTAGAGATGGAATACCCTGTAGTCTTAATGACATTGTAGAGAAGCAGCCTGGGTTCTGGAGTTAGAAAACTCAGGTCTGAATTGTCTAGCTGCACGATCATCGAATAATAATTTTATGGACCTCTGTTACCTTATTAATAAGATAAATATAGTTTAGTTATAGGATTTAATGTGGTATATACAAGGTCTGTCTGGAAAAGTCCAGCCATTGTTAACATAACGAGAACAGTTTGTGCTACATTGATGTAACCTGCAGCCAAGGAGAATGGACTGGAATGTGCATGCATGAATAATGATGACTTCACTGTACCAGTCAGTGGGGGTGGTAGACACTATTGAATGAACATGAGTACTGTGTGGCTGTTGTATTCAAAATGACTGAGCAAGTAGAGCAACGAATCTGCATCAAATTTTGAGTTAACCTTGAAAATCCCTCTGCAGAAACTACTCAGCTGATTCAGAAGCCCACTGCTATGGGCAACTGGTGATTGGCAGCTTCATCACAACAACATGCCCACTCATGCATCATATCCTGTGCAGAGTTTTTTGGCAAAATATCAAATCACCAAGGTAACTCAACCCTACCACCACCCAGATTTGGCGCCCGGCAACTTCTGGCTTTCCCAAAAACCAAAATCACCTTTGAAAGGGAAGAGATTTCAGACTGTTGTTGAGATTCAGGAAAATACAATGGGGCAGCTGATGACAACTGTAAGAACTGTATGAGGTCTCAAGGCACCTACTTTGAAGGGGACCGAGGTGTCATTGTCTTATGTACAATGCTTCTTGTATCTGATAGCTTCTTCAATAAATGTCTTTATTTTTCATATTACATGGCTGGATACCTTCTGGACAGACCTCATACAAAGGGCTAGTAAAATGTGCAGCAGATAATGGACACTCAGTAATTGACAGTTGTTGATGTAGTCATTGTTGATTTTTTTTAATGCACATTTTCAAATTAACTAGACAAGACAGTCAAAACCTAACTATAGCATTTAATAAACTCTAAATGCTGGCTATATTCTGATCTCTTTTATGAAGAAAGCAACCTTTAAAGACGTTTCTTTGGCAAAATTATTCAAATCTTTGTGTTGTATATGTTAAATAAAGCCAACTCCATATGAAGGCTCAGAAAGATCATCTACAGGCTGGTTGCACATGAGGTAGACCAACCCCCCTTGAGGTGGCTCAGTTCAGGACTCCAACCAAGAGGGTCGTTTTACATTGGATGGCATCAACTGAAACCTACTGAGATAGTTTATTCTTGGGTCATTTAAATTCTAGATGCATGAGCTCTTGCTGTCCCTGAGCCAACACTCCAATCTCCTGCTGGGCCTGTTATACATCTCTTTCTCAGATTTCGAGGATACCAACTGACAGTCTAGTCAAGAACATTAGTGTTCCTCCTCACGTTCTAATGTACATTCTGATAACCCTGATGCCCTTAGTGTTTCTTTGCTTAACTAATACTTTTACCTTCATTGCTAAAACCTGTAATAAGGTGCTGAAGTGTTATTTGCTGTGTTTGAATTACCTTCCTACTGGTGATCTTCACGGGCAATATTTTTAAAAACTGACATTTTTGTGAATAGTGACATTTCACTTAATTCTTACATTTTCTTACCTGTTTGCATGTCGAAGAACATCAAATACATGGGTTAGCGTTGTGTCATTCTGAAATGCATTTGGAAAACTAGAGAGAAGCTGCCACATAGCTGTCTGCTCTTGCACTTTGGAGAAGAAGGACAGCGCCTTGACTATATCCTGAAATACTGCCTTCTGGTTGTTGGGGTCCCTTGATATCTTAAAACGTAAAACCACAAACAGGACAAAATGAGACTTCAACATTTGTCCTCACATGGCTTATTTTCTTTGACGGCATTAAACATCTAGATTTTCACATTAGCGATTCTTTCAGATTTTCATTCAGTTTAAAATCATCTTTCACTTGAAAAGACAATGACTATTTTTTTGTTCTTAAATATAATTGCATTTTTCCATATACCTACAGAAATTGGCACATTTATAGTTAAACAGAAGTATATTTGAAATTGTATTTTTGGAAATGAATTTCTTAAAATAAACAGCTTCTGAGTAGTATTTGAGTTTTTTTCTAGGACCTGGTTTGTGAGCCACAAACATATCTTTTCTCTATTCATTAGTAGATCTTATGTTATTTATTATTTGGGTGGAGAACCCTTAAGACTTTATATATACATATCCATATATATAGTATACATACACATATATGTGAAAATGTTTACTTTATAACAGACACTCAATGGAATAAAATATTCCTATAGTTGTTTTGCAATATCAGGACCCTTAGTTATAATAAATATAGTGAGTGAACCTATGTAACAGTCAATCACATCTTGTACTACAAGCACACAGATAAACAAAACCATGACATTTGCCCTTACTCTGGATCATAGGAACCAACTAGTACTGTCAGAAGTAAAGTATTTTCTTTGACTCAAAGCAATTTTCTTAACAAACTTATTCATACCAGTAAAGTCAGGCCTCTGTCTTAATTCAAGGTCTTTCATGCTGAGAATATGTTTGAACTATGAATTCTTTTTAAATTTGTTTTGTGTTGTTTTGTCTTGTCTTCAAAATGGATGCTCATATTAGATTCATGTAAATCACAATCCAGTAAATCATTCCTCAAATAATGGAATTTATGTTGTTTTTAACTTTTTACTATTATTGTTTTTTTCACTTAACATTTGATCTTGGAGATCTTCCAATGTCAGTACATATGGTTTCACCTCATTTATTTTAACAGCTGTAGTATTCCATAGGTTAGATGTAAATATTTCCTAGTAACAGAAAATTAATTTCCAGTTTTCAGTACCATTCATTCATTCCACAAATGTTTGCTGAGCATCTACTATGTTACAGGAACTGATGTAGCCACTAACAATATAGGAGCAAATGACAAAGTTCCTACTCTCATGAAGCTGTCATTCCAGTTGGGAGAGACATGCCTCACTGAATGTCTTTGTACACATATTTTTTTGCACATCTGTTTCTCTAGGATAGATTTCTAGTGGTGATATTGCTGAACCAAAGAAAAATTATGCAGATTTAGCATTTTGGTAAATATTTCTAAATTCCCTCTAAAATAACAGTACATTTTATACTCCCATCACCATCTATCAGAGGACATACTTTCTCACAATCTAGTCATTGCCGAATAGTAACAGCTCTTTTTAGTCTGAGAAAAGTAACATCTAATTGTTCCCGATTATCAATGAGTCTTATCATGTTCTATACATTTATTGGTCATTTGTATTTTTCTATGAATTTCCTGCTCAGATCCTTGCTAATTTCTACTGAGCTACTTGTTTATTTGTTTTTATGAGAGTTTTAAAAAATATATTGTACATTATATATGTGGTGTTTTCTCTCTCTCTGCCTGTCATCCTTGTATTGAATTTAATTTCTGTTCTCTCCAGAGACTTTAACCTCAAGACCATGACTGATTAATAATTTCCTCCTTTCTATTTTGTTGAAAGTTTGACATGCTGGCAATTTCCCCTGCAGTCATACCCTCTTAAAAAAAATTAAATCTTTTTAAACATTTTTCCATTACAGTTGACAAACATTATATTAATTTAAACATCCCAGTGATTAAATGTTATATAACTTACTAAGTGATCATCCCAATATGTTTTGTACCCATCTGACACCATACATAGTTATTAGAATATTATTAACTATGCTGTACTTTATATCCCCATGACTACTCTGTAATATCAATTTATACTTCTTAATCCCTTCATTTTTTCTCACCAATTTCCCCAACCCTCTTCCCATCTGGCAACTGTCAAAATGTTCTCTATATCTATGAACCTCTTTTCATTCTGCTTGTTTGTTTATTTTGTTATTTAGAGTCAATTGTTGGCAGATGTGTTTTATTGTCATTTTATTATTCACACTTTTGATCTGCTTTTTTTCTTTTTGAAAGACTCATTAACATTTCATGTACTACTAGGTTGGTGGTGATGTACTCCTTTAGCTATTTCTTGTCTGAGAAGCTCTTTATACACCCTTTGATTCTAAATGATAGCTTTGCTGGAGAGAGTAATCTTGCTTTACATCACTTTGTATATTTCTTGTCAATCCCTTCTGGCTTCCAAAGTTTCTGTCAAGAAATCTGTTGACATTCTTTTGGAAGCTCCCTTGTAGGTAGCTGCTTTTCCCTTTCAGATTTTCAAATTCTCTCTCTTTTACCTTTTGCATTTTAATTATTATTTGTCCTGGTATGGGCCTTTTAGGGTTCATCTTGTTTGGAACTCACTGTGCTTCCTGGACTTGCATATCTATTTCCTTCACCAGGTTAGGGAGGTTTTCTTTCATTATTTTTTCAAATAGGTTTTCGGTTTCTTGTTCTCTCTCTCCCACTTCTGGCTTCCCTGATGCAAATGCTGGCATGCTTGAAGTTGTCCCAGGGGCTCCTTTCATAATCTTCATTTTTTTAATTTGTTTTTTGTTTTGCTATTCTGATTGGGTATTTTTTGCTTCCTTATATTCCAAATTGCTTATTTGATTATTGGCTTTATCTAATCTACTGTTGATTCCCTATCTTTTGTTTCAGTTAGTGTATACTTCATTGTCTTTATTTACTTCAATGCTGTTGATGTTCTCACTAAATTCACTGAGCACCTTATAACCAGTACTTTAAACTCTGCATCTAATGCATTGCTTGTCTCCATTTCATTTAGTTCTTTCTCTGGAGTTTTGTTCTGTTCTTTCATTTGGGATATGTTTCTTTGTCTCCTCATTTTGGCAGCCTCCATGTGTTTGTTTCTCTGTGGTAGGGAGACCCTCTATGTCTCCTGGGATTGGTAAAGTGGACTAATGTAGTAGGTGTCCTGTAGGGCCTAATGGCACAGTCTGCCCATTCACCCAAACTGGGCACTCCAGCTGCACCTCCTAGTGTGGGTTGTGTGCACTCTCCTTGAACAATGTATTCTTAACCACTCTTGTACTATACACAACTGCTGAGTTTCTTAAGAAAGGATTTTAAGTGCCCAAAATGAATTGGGATTATTGTAACAGTGTGTCTAATTGGGTTCTTTTGGAAAACTCAGATTACTGAAGGGTAATTTAAGCATTCTGTACTTAATAAATATTACTTATAATAAAATTCAAAGAATTAAGGGGAAAATATTAGAAGTGGACATGTATCATTTATTTATAAAATTTCAAGACAATTCTGTATGTTTTTGTAATACTTCATCTTTTGTGGGGTTGTGTTAAATGTAGATCAATGTTTTATTTTCACATTGTAGTTTAAAACTAGCTTATAAAAATGGTCGTTAGCACTCTATAAAATAAAGTTCTTGGTTCTAGTGTATATTCTGGAAAGAGAAACATATTGTTTCATCAAAAATAAACTTTTCAAATTAGGTTCAGTATTAGTGAGAAAAATTAAAGACATTACCCTTTATTCTAACTTCTGAGATTTGCATGGATTTAATAGTTTCATTATTAAATTTACATTACATCTTGAGTATTCTCACTTAAACATCTCAGGGAAAACCATCAATCTGCATTCATATTTAACAAAGCCATATTTCATTTACCTTAACCATACATCTACCTTAACCAAAATGCAATACTTTGGGTTCTACATCAAAATCATTTCAATTTTACACATTAAAATGGAAAGCAAACACTCCTTAGAGTTTGACACTGTGTGAGTAATCCATACCCAAAGTCAGCAAATATTCCATGCAGCATTTTGCAGTCCTTGTGAGCTACTGACCTGCTCTCTGACTCAGGTTGAGTTGCATTGTGTGTACAAGAGTAAAAACAATACAGTTCCTTCTATTGTGTATGGGATCTGGTCATATTAAGATGTTTACACTCACCTGAGAGAATTCATTTGTTAGTTCTTGGAGAGAAGACTCCAAAAGGGTCATGTTGGACATGCAAAATATGTTTAAAACATTTTTCCCTAAGGTGGTCCAAGAGAAGGTGTTATCAGCAATATATCCTGGGTAGGTTTCACAGAGCTCTTTTCGTATGTCTTCTGAAGTTGAATTTTGCTTCAACAGCTAAAAATGTATGTGAGAAGAGGAGAATAATTTTGTTAGTAAATATAGATATTGAAGTATTCTAGTCTTTCAGGAAACTGACCTATCTTCACAATAGTCATTTTAAGGTCCTGCTTTATAGCAAAATAACACTTAAAGACACTGGGTTTACCCATGAAGAGTCATCAAATGTGTGAATTTGTTTAACTGAGCTCATTTCCTGTCTCTGACCAGAGAACCTAAATGTATCAGATCTTCTCTGGAAAAAATCTTCGGGCTTAAAAAGTTTAGTGTTTCCTGGGCATTTAGCAGCAGAGACCTGGGTGTTCTAACTCTTTGTGACACTTTATGGAAAATTGATCTTTGGAAGGCTTCCAAACAGTAACAGCTTCAAACTCTATTCTCAAGACCAACAGATTATTTGAGAAGTGGAAAAACATGCATTATGTTTCATTTGTAAGGCAATTACTTTATTTAAGAATTATGCTTGTGAAGAAAAAAGGAAAACAGTAACAGCTATATATTTTCATATATATGAAAATACATAAAAGTATATAATTACCAAAAGCAATAATTGGAAAGCACTTACATTATGGAATCACTATAAGTTCCCCATATATTTCACCATACAGACCAGTCACAGATGCGGCAATGTTTTCAGCTATAATATTGATCACATTCACCATTATGAACTTTAGATGTTTACAGAGCCAGTTGTATTTAGTTGTAATATTTAATGGGTCCTTCCTAATAATTAATTCTTATAAACCTGTGAAGTAATGGCCAACTAACTTTATTCTGCCCTTAAGTTTATATCACAAAATCTATGCTCTGCCTCCCAGTGACTTAACTTCTAAATGTAATGGAACAAAACAGGATCCACTAATTCCAGGGTGTAAGTGCCAGGTCTTCTAGCCATTCATCCATATTTACTTCCTAACATTGCACATAAACTCACCCCAAAATGATTTCTGTACTCGTTCTTGCAAGGGTTGCAGAAAGCAGTAAGGAAAAAGAGAGGAATCAGAGATTGCTGACATGGGCATCAATATGTCACCCTAATTTTTACATCCCTTCACTGCTCCAACTACTCTAAAAATATGTATCTATACATAGAAAATTCATTTTTGACTTATCTCCACTTGGATATATGACTCTGTGCTGCCTCACAAAATTCTGAAATTGTATTCCATGTGAGAAAGAGAACTTGGGAGTTTTAACACAATGAAGTAGTATCTTTGAGAATAATATTTCTTTTCTAGATATTAAAGAATTTAACTGAACCAGTGCAAGACTGATTACTTATAGGAACCAACATACAAGAAATAGAATGAAATAAAATAACACTCCCTAGTTTACACACCAGCCTGTTTGCCATGGAGAGGCTTTACATTGGAATTAACAGAGCATATCAGAGGCTTCTTATGCCAGACAGGGCACTTTAGGTACCTCAACTATTCCTTATTATTGAAACTAGACATTTAACACTGAGACTAGGCTGAATAGGAAAGTCTTGCATTTCAACCAGCACAGACAGAATTGGTTTGATCGGTATGGGGCCTTTTCCTGGCATTTATTTTTGTGTTGTTCTTTGGCTTATTTACATAAACTGGTTTATTGAGATGCCTTAATTATACAGAGTGTTCAGGGTAACTAACAGAGGCATATTAAGCAGCAGTAGTTATAGTCACTGGAATATGAATACAAGTCAGAGATATGTCCTCAGGATTCAGATGGAACAAATGTATACTATATATGACATAGATGTATTTAAAGTGCTTGTGTGTGTGTGTATCAGAGAGAGAGAGAGAGAGAGAGAGATGTCTATAGCAAAATGTTGAAAATGACCTCTTCATAATTTCTAAAGAACGCATAAAGCAGGACTTGAATGGCAGGACCCAGACAAATAACTTACATGAATGAATCTAAGATCTCTGTTCACACACACAGTTCACAGGCTGACAGTTTACACCTTTGACAGAAATTATGTGTATTATCTTGCAATCTGGAATTAAGGTAAATGACTAGCAAATAAGAGGGAAATCCATAGATAGGCTCTCTAAACTCTGTTAAGGAAAAGGATTTCACTACTTTAGAGAGATATTTTTCCATTGTTGAAATTTTTCCAAAGGCATTATCAGTATGAATGGGGCAACAAGCTTGACGAGTGTTACAGATTCATTTGCTTTCATATAGCCTTTTTCTTTCCTGCTTACGAAAATAAAAAAGACTACATGTAACACTGCCTTATTTCTTAAGGAAAATCTTAAGTTTGATTAAGGGACTTAACAGGGAAGTAAATAAATATCCAAGACCTGAAGGAATTCAGAAGTCTCAGACTTAAGCTTTTTTACTGAAGAGCTCCCAAGCAAAGACTCTTCCTGAGACATTACTCCAAATGGGAAAGATGGCCCAGACTTCTTCCTATTTGGGAGATCCATTTCCTAACTTAAGAGGTATTTGTCCAACTGTTCTTTATTATCAGTTCATTACAAAATGGAGTGAAATTACCTTTTCCAAATCAAGGATCCTGGCAAGGACTTCGCTACCATTAAAAGTATCCGTTCCAGTACTTTCCAAATCAGAACTTGAACTGGGAAACACTATGGCTGTAGTAGAAAGAAAGAATGAATAGGTTAGATGTTAAACACATGCACACAAATGAGCAGGTTCACATAAGAATCCATATGTATCACTGTGCCCTCATGCACCCCACAACGAGAATGTGCTCAAATATGCATCGGCCACAAAAGTTTCATATGGCAAAATGGTACCTTCCATAATGTTTATTTTTTCCCCACATAAAATTGTGGTGGTTTTGGTCTGCTCTTGGTTATTTTTCAGTTATTTCAGATGTGATTTGCTTTCATTCCAGTTTATGTCATTAAACTTCATCACCACTATTCCTGCATAGTAAACCTGAAATTTCTGTGCAGGCCAAGGGGATGTGAGGTGCCTCTACCAGCCCCACAGACCCAGCACACCCAACATCTGTTCAAAGGATCTGCCAATGCACATCTGGTGATAATAGTTTCATCTTTAATTGTTCAATTGGGAGGCTGAAATCTGCTTAGGATCATAAATTCTCTCCTCCCCAAAGTGGTTTCTGAATGATATTTCGGGTCATATAAATGGGATAAAGCAATCAGTCCAGACTACAGTACATTCCACTTAAGTAAATCCCGAAGTGACCTCATACTATATGGAATGCGGTGGACAGGTCTGGGTTAGGAGCATTAGCTGGAAGAGTATGTTCATATCTATAGCATGAAGTTCATTAAGCCAGACTGTTAAATATTATAAATTTTGGATAGAAATACTTTGCTATTCTCACAGCAAAGAATCTTAGTATCATAAGAAAGACACATTGACCCATCATCATTAGGGTCTATGCTTTATTATGGTCCTCATGGGGCTGAAGACTTTACCAACTGTGGTGAATACATAATGCAATATACAGATATATTATGGAATTGTACAATTGAAACTTATATAGTATTATTAACCAGTGTCACCCTGATACATTTTTTTAATTACCAACTAATTTCTCTAGACAAAGGCAACGCATTTGTGAGATGGTTGGCCAAGGTGAGAAACATAATATGTGGCTTCTGAGCAAAGCAAAGCTTACTGGACCACAGCACTATGCTCTTATTTCTACTGTGCTTTGGCATATTCAGCCAAACAGATCATTTACAGCAGAAGCTCAACTCCTCAAAACCACTCACTACCGTATTCCTACCACATTAACACAGGATTTTTCTCATTTTGTCTGTGTCTTGTATTAGAATGTTATTTAATGTCATAAAATCTTAAATATCTTATGGTATTCTCTTTTTTCCCTAAGTATAATCACATTCCAACATATGGGAGTTTTTGTTTTCTTCATTAATATGACCCCAAGACTTAACACCATGGGGACTCAATAGCAGGTACCCAATAAATATCATAAAATGTAGGTAAAACCATCCTACTGTTTCAAGAGTTTATTCTCAATTTGTGGCTTCTACTGAGTGTTTCTCAGGACCATCTGCATCAGAATCATTTGGTGTAAAGTTCAGAAATCTCAGTCTCTGGGCCTTCTGAACACTACTTTATGGGCCATGAGCCTGCTATGAATGAAGGAAGAACACAATCACACAGAACCACTGTGATTCTGAGTGCTGCGTTGGAGGAGTAAGGCTCAAATTGAAAGAGTCCCAGCCTGGCCATTGTTGTAGGACCAGTCTCTACACTCAACCTCGTTAGGCCCATATTCCTCATCTGTAAGGTGGAAAGTTTGCACGAATACCTGTGATTGCACCCAATAATTTTGACTTCTGAGCTTTCTTACCATCCCAGGATCATCGCACAAACAACTACAGAGTCCTTAGCCAATTCTGGCAAAGTGTGCAATTCGCAACATCACATTAGTACCAACTAGGCTTTTGCTCCCAGAGAGTATTTCACTAAGAACTTAATTTGCAGTTACTCTTGAGCATTTTGCATAATTGCACCTCCACACTTAGGCAACCATAGTAAACATTTAGATCTTATAAGAATATTCTAGGAATTCCATCTTCGCTGAAAAGCTGAAAGTATAAACCATTTAAAATAGTAGACCTTTACTGGCTGTTCCAAAGACCTGTTCTGAACTCGGCGAAAGAGGCTAACTTACCTGGTGATGCATGTCTTCTTTCTGGAGCTTTGGTGCTCTGGAGTGATAAATTGCCGTCCTTCTGCAGGTTGGATGACTTTCTCAGAATTGCACTAAAGAAAAAAAGCAAGAACTCTATAACTTTGCCCACATTAATTTCAGTTAGTTATAGCAATGTGTCATGTGGCACATCCTGGGGCTCTCGGAAAACTTTCAAATTTTTCATCTACTTTCCAGGATTTTAATGGAAGAGCTCACCTAACTGTACACCAATAAATGGATAAGATATCCTACAAACTAAATCTTACTCAGAGAAAATGACATAGATGAGGTTTAAAATAGTTGTTTTTACTTAATCTTGTAAAAAATAAATTATTCTTAAGGCATTGGAGCTAAATGTTGAAAGCATTTATGATACATACTTTTTCTTTCAAAAAGATGATGGATTTTAATTAGATAAGAGTCCAAGGGTGCTTCAGGGATGGAAACAAAAGTCTGTTTATTTGTCAACTTTAAAAGAAAAACAAATTTTGTATATTAAATTATAGATGGAATTTTGAAGACTGTCAGAGATAAATGCTTGTAAGACAGTTAAGGAAGAAGGAAAAGAACGCACATTTGTTGAGTATTTAATCTATTCCAGGCACTATGGTTTGTGTCATTACAGGAGGCACCAGTGTGTTAAAGGAATAACAATATAGGCTGATTTTTTATGACACTGAATATATCAGCACAATAATAATAACATTGTACTGTTAGGAATCCTTGTACATGATCACACCAGCTTTGGGAAGAAAATATTTGTGGCCATCCCCAAAAAGAGGGTTAATAACCCTCTTTTTAAAAAATTCACCTCCTGCTTAGTTGATTATTATAAAATGAGGATATCATATTTCCTTGAAAATTCGATATACCTAAAGGAACTGCCTGAAATAGATGTATATATATTTCGAGAGTAAAATCAGTCAGGATACCTGGACATGAATATTTTTCACACTTCCTAAAAGTTCGTGAATTTTCTGTTGTTCTTACATGACGATGGTATAAAAAGACAACAGTGGAAAAACAAGAAGTTCTACGTAATACTGTGGTTCAATTTGACTTCCTTTTTAGTAACAAACTATAGAAATGATCCCTGAAAGTATAGTCTTTTGACTTACTTTTTAGAAACAAGATCTGAATCTTGGTTTTAGGGTACTGTGTGATTTGTAATTGGAAAGGAAAAAAAAACACCTGTGTTTTTTCTCAGTGTGTCCTTTTACTGTACATGATAAGAAGAGGTGATATTTGTTTTCATTCCCTAGTGTTTTTTCAATATTCTCTTTAAAATGTGCAGGTTGCATCAAAAGTTCTACATTCTTAATGTATATCTGAATTATTCATGACCATGACTGTATTTCCCTAAGTCTTTTCGCATTCCTTATGCTGACTATTTGGATGAGAAGCTTTCAGATAAAATAAGAACTGACCTGAACCCTTTCCCTTCACTCATACAGAAGTTTTAGAAAATTTGAAAAAGTCAGGTTCAGTTTTCTTTTTATCAACTTTTTCTTTTAGTTCAGTTTGAAATACTATAAGGAAGAGTACTGAATATCGACAATTTTTGAAAATATAAGGAAACACTGCCTTCATAAAAATTTTAAGGATTAGGGACAGCAACAAAAACCAAAGGGAGAATGACAAAGATCAAAACGAATGAAAAAAGAGCAAGAGCCAAACAAGACTGCATAATAAATGGGAGGGGGGAGAAAAGAAGAGGCAACGGGAAACTAAGAAGGTGTGAGCGAGCTTGGAGAAGCAAAAGCTGCATACACTCCGCAAAGGACACCTTTCCCATCTTCCCTCAGTCAGCTGAGAGCCCTGAAACTACACCTGCTCTTGAAACACCGAAGGAAAACAAGCTCATGCCTCCCCAGGAGGCTGCTGGCTCAGCAGTTCTGAATTTGCTCAACAGTAAAATGGCTGGTCACCGGGTAAGGTGGCCTCTTTACTAACAGGACCTGTCCTTGAGCAGGAAGTGTCCAGGATTCCATGGTCACCAGTGAATGACTTGCATATAACAGAAGGGAGGAGGTGGCCTGTCACCTTTTGTGTGGTCTTGGCTCTTCCTGTTTGGGGGTGAGAGCTCAGGATATCGTGTGTGCTTTAATGTCTGTCTGCCTGCAAGTCGTCCTCAGTTTTATTTTGCATTTACGGTATGAGCTATGATGGCGTGTGTCCACTGCCACTGCACGCGTGCGCGCGCACACACACACACACACACACACACAACTAGTTTCTAAACTTTTAAAATGGAAACCATAAAACCAATGTAAAACGGAAAGTAGTGTGGGTAGAAAGGTAAATTAAAGCTACAAGTTGAAATACAGCTACTTCCCCCAAGCAAATGTAATTAATTCCATTAACTCTCCATTAAATTACAAGACGAAGGCAGGAAGATAGTCTTACTGAGTTAATAATGGTTGTCTCTGAACTTTGTGATTAGCATGACAATGCTTACAGACAGCGCACTATACATTTCAAATGAGAGGAGAGAAACAGGACCCTTTTTATTTGACACAATTAAGAACTTTTGTATATGTATTTTATACCACTTTGTTTGCTTGTTCCTACCACCTTTCCGTTTTAGGCTGTGACATTTTTTTTGGAAGTAGGCACCATGTCTCACCCATCTTTTTATTCCAAACACCTAGTGCAGTGCTGGACCACAAGATCAGATGGCTGATTAGATAAAAAGCGACAGTACTGCTGAGGGGTGGCAGAATATCTTTGGAATCCCAGCTCTGCCTCTTCCTAAAACATCTCAGTCATTGCCTCCTTTATTGGCAAATGAGGAATGGCACAGCTACCTTGCATGGTTGTTGTGAATACTCTATGAGATGTGCTTATCAGGGGCCTGACTGGGCCCTGTCATAGGCACTCACCAAAATATTAGCTGTCAAAGCACCCACAAAAGGAGATGATGCACAGACACAGCCTCACCCATCAGTAAGGAGCTGAAGTCCCATGCTTGTGCATCTATGCTCCACATATAATCCCTCTAAAACACTAGAACCTTCAACATCTCTGGACAGCAACCAGATGCACCCCTATTACTCACAGACCTGGAACTTGCAAGCATTGGCTTGTGAGACGAGATGAGGCAAAGGACCTCAACCAGGGTTTTGTAACACCTTTTTAATTTTAGTATTTAATTTCTTTATCAGTCTACTTTTTCAACTTTACAATTCTTCAGAAAACTCTATAATGCGTGTGTTGGCAGATGCTAGGGTGTTTAGCATATGACTAGTATTAGATACTAGGTGATAAAAACTATTACTTGAAAGAATTGATAGCTATGGAAGCATTTTTTCTACATAGCCTGGTCTGCCTTCGATTGCTGTATATCTGGTTCTGCAAAGGTCCTTGAAAGAGGAAAAATCCCAGGGATGACACCTCAGACTCTAATGTGTAATCTTACATTGTATCCACCACATTCATTCATTAACTCACCAATAAGTATTAAGTTCCCACCATATATAATACAATGTGCAAGTCAAATAAGAAAACAAGGAATTATGCATTAACTGTATTAGTTAAAGTAAAAACATGCACGGGAACAATGGGAACGCATCACAGGGGCTGCTAAATCAGAGTTATCATCTGTGCTTCTTATAGAGCAAGATTTTACAATCATAACTTTAACTTAAACCTCTTGCTACCTTAAATGTTTTCCTTTACCTTTTCACTAGGCCAGTGGATATCAACTGTGGACACTTCCTTCCCTTAGCTCCACGGGACATTTGGCAAAGCCTAGGGACATATTTTTTATTGTCACAACTGGAAGGGGCTGGTTTATTGGCATTTAGTGGTAGAGTCAGAGGCTAAGGATGCCGCTTAACATCTGCAATGTTCAGCACACACACAAAAAGAATTATCTGTTCACAAGTAGCAATAATGCTGAGGTCCAGAAACCTTCATCTAGGCTATGACAGATGTGGATTTATTCTATGATAACTCACCCCTACATCCCCTTCCTAAAATCAACTCAGGAGACACACAAGTCCCATTCAGGAACCCTGAATAGTTCTAAGGAAATCTCAGAGAACCTATCCCACACTGAATACCTCTTAGAGGTATTTTAGAACATTATGCAAAACTTAGATGTCCCTGAATCCAGCATATAAAATAATGTGAGTCCAGAAAATTCAACCTTCTAGATGATGCAAGAATGTAGAAAACCATTTTGTGTTGCATGGGCCCAGCTCCCACTCAGAGATGCACAGAACCCACACTCACAGATAGGTTCTCCCGTGGGGAATCAGGCCTGCAGTGTGCCTAGGCCACTTTGAGTCTTGCTCTTGCTAAAAAACTCCCTCACCCTGAATTGAGGACATTTACTGAAAAGTAACTTCCTAAAATCCATGCTAAACTTCCCAAGGATGAATGTAACCAGTTCAACTACTTTTGCCTTTCCATTTGCAAATATCCCTCTTCTGTGATGTGATTAGTGGCATTGGCTCCTTTGTTTTCTGTGAAAGGTAACCACCTAAAGTGAACCTGTGCATAGTAAATGAGGACCATCATGTAATGGGCAGAGAAACCCAATAAAGACCGTTCATGGCAAGGGCCAAGGATTTTGCTCCCCTTGAGAGAAAAGCCATGCTGTTCCTTTTTCTCTACCAGACTCAGTAGTCCGTGTGAATGTCTCATTTCATCCATAATGGCATGGACACTGAGGGCCGGTGTCTGCATCACAAGAAAACCTGAATCAAATCTTCAAGGGGCCCACAGCACCATTTAACTACTTTCACTGGACACAGTCACATGTAGAATAGAAGGCAGATAGCTCAGGGCCTCTCCTTTAAGATGCTAAAGAAATAGATTCTGCCTCAGTGGTACTCAAAGGGTTCTATTTTGCAATGGAAGTTAATAAAAGAAACCTCTTGGATTCAAAATGTGAAACTTAAGAGACTGGAAGGGAAAACAGGCCCAGGGTAGATTTTACTGCTTCTCAGACATGTCAACCAACAGTTACATTGGGGAAATGTCACATTTCTATAAATTCTATAGCATCTTATGCACTTTTCCTGGGTGTCTTTGTGTTTCCTGCGGGTGGAAAGACTACCTGTGTAGGTGGTACCCATGTGTGCCGTGCACATTCTGCCTGTCTATAAAAGGAATACCTGCCAGAAAGGACACATATGGCAAATCCTGGAAAGAAAATCCTGATATTCATTTTTTTTCCTCCAAGGATTAGTTAACTCTTTATTTATTTTTCCCCTTTTCCCCCATAATTAGAATTATATGAATACCTAGTGACACTTAAAAAAAAGATGCGGGATGTGCTCTAGACCCACTTTGATCTCATGAGTGTCCAGGTGACATTCATCGTTGACCTGTCACTACAAAGGATGAACCCGAGGATGCTGTAATGGCACTGGGGGCCTATCAGTGATTGACGCGACTGTGCTTCCTGCCTGCCACCAAGTAGAGGTCATTTATAGAAAAGTTTGATTTGTTTTTTCACTATTTTCTTGTATTTCACCCTGACTTTATTTCTTCAGGGTCATCCACGCTTCAATATAATCTTGCCTGCCCACTTAACAATCAACAACTAACATAGAGATGTTAAGATTTAGAAATACCTTTGTATGTTCCTTTGTCTTAAGATATTTGATATTAGGGGAGACTTTGAATAAATATATGCATGGCGGTTAAGACATCCTTCCACTTTGATTTTTGATCAATAACATTTTAACCTTTATTTTTACATGAAGACTCACTAAAATTCTTACTAAATGGTTATAAATTACTCTATCATTAATTCAGTCCAGGATTTGACCTATATATCCTACTGCGTCCTTATAGTCAAATGAGGACACAAGCTTCTCCACTTCCTGTTACCTCACATTCCCAATAATATCTTCAGGTCAGTTTCTAAACACATATTTTTAAATACTAAACAAAATCCTTAGCAGTTTAAAGTTATCCCTGAACAAAATCTGATTAGCTATGTTTCAAGTTCTCCGGGAGCCTTTCGATAGGAACAGAGATCTGAATTTGGAAACCACGGGTCATGGATGAGTGTTGACACGACACTGATGGGGAGCCAACCCACAGAGGCATTCCCCCTACAGGATCTGCAGGAATGCAGAACCGCTTCTCCAGATAATGACCCTGTGAGCCGGGGAGGACGATCTTTGCCACTCGCCAGCTGTGTGAGCAGTAGCACAGCCCGGTCTCCCACTGTTCTGAGGTGCTCTTGGAGGCAGGGCAGGGAGGAAGGACCACACCAGCAAGTCCTGTGATGTGGGCTCCTCATCGCGCAAATGAGCAAGAAAGCCACAAATGCGATCGTGTCTTTTTTCAGACAGCTAGTTAGAGTCGGTGCTGAGTAGAGTGTTAGATTTTATTTTTAAAGCCCCTCATCCTGAAGCTAATGCGTAGAGAAGTCTGAATTTAATAACAGAAGGAGAAGGCTAGTGCCAGTGCCAAAATACATCAAAGCACCCTGGGCAGCTGGCCAGCAGAGAGGGACTGCCGTGTGACCGTCCTGTCTTTCAGAGAGCATCCTATTACAATAAGCATGGTGGGCCTCTTCGGAAGAGGCCAAAGATGGAATTTTTAGCCTCACTTGCGAAACAGAAAAGGAAGACCGTTTTGTCTCTTAATGAGGCTATGCTGCTGAATCTTTCTTCACCAAAGGGAAGCAGTTTAGTGGAACGGCTTACGCAGTAACCACGCTCAGTTTCCCTGCGTGCTGTATAAAGCATAAGAGTTGATAGCATGGTGGGAAATATCATTAATGCAATTTTATTATTGTACGTAATTTTCTAAATTAAGCTCCAATTACTTGGTAGTTTGGAGAAAATACTGAGTATACAGCTTGAGCGAGACAATCTATTTGGAGGACGGAATAAAAATTTGAAAAGCAGATATGGTCAGCTGTCTAGAGAATATAATCCACAGAGGATAAAATAAACCTGGACTTGAATCAGAGTTGCAAAACTAACTCAATAGCCCATCTCAGGCAACTCTCATGAATTTGGTTCTCTATCGTGTTACCTAGAAAAATAATCCTTTTGGAGGAGGTATATTCATATACTTCTTATATACTGCTAACTATTTCCCTCATGCTGAGTTCTTCATTAAAAACAAAAAGTAAAGAAGAAGGCCCAGGCAGAGCTGTAATCTAGTTTACAAACAGTGGACATTAATTTTCCCCATATCTTCTCTAATGCTTGGTTCACGAAATGTTCATTTTAAGTCCCACCTCCTGATTACCCCAGCTGAAAGTTGGGTATGGAGGGTGCTAGCTTCCACCTCCTTCTGGCACTCTCCATTGCACTATCTCCTATGCTTGCTATTGATTTAATATTTTACCTCCCCTGCCGGAACGTAGGTGTAGATCATGCCTAAGTCGCCACTCACATAGAGAAACGTCACATCTGTGACGTGAGCAGGTTGAATGACCAAGGATGCCATGTTGCCACCTTACCTCTATAGTGACCACACAAGAGATCGTAGGCTTTCATTAGCTTTTGGTCTCCTTAAGAGAACTACAACTACTGCGAGTGGAGGTGACACTTGTACAACATATGCCGAACAGGTTCGTCTTGTAGACGATATGTCATCAGTTCTCTGCCTAAAACTGTCCAATGGCTTCTCTTCATACCCCAAATAAAATGCAAATCCTTTTGCTTTCCCTGCATGTTAGACTGTGCATGCCGTTTCTCCTGTGTTCCTCTCAACGTATTCCCTACCACTTTCATCCTTCCTCTCTGCGTTGCAGCTCTATTAGCTGACTTTCTATTCCTCTAAATGGTCGTGTTTGCCCCACCTCAGGGTCATCGGCTATCTATCTGCCTGGAACAATCTGTTCCAGATGTTCACACGCAGGTGCTGGTTTCTCCATGTCAGTCTTTACCTAAATGCCACCTTCCGTCACCACTCAATTAAATTCCCACCTTTCAACTTTGACCTCTTGACCTACATTATCTTCTTGCTATCACACGTACTATCAGTAATTATGCTGCTTATTTATTTGCTTGCTTATTATGTTTGCTTGTTTTTCCATTAGAGTAAAAGTGATAAATAGGCCGAGAATTTATCTAATTCACCTGTGTTGCAGTGCCTACAGTGTATGTCTGGCACACAGAAACATCTTAGTCATTACTGCTTGTATAAATTAATAAGTCATTGAATGAACATGAGAATGCTTTAAGCATCAAGTCTAAATAACTTACCAAAACAACAAAGCCAATTGAATTAACAACCCAACAATTATGTGTGTCCCAAGTCATTTCCCATGACAGTTTTTGGCATGTTGATATTTTATGCTAAACAGCTTGTAGTTGCTCCGTCTTAAAGTGTCACTCATGTTATTTGATGGCCAAAATCATGATGAGGTGATTAAAGGAGAAATGATGCAATACACCAAGAAATTTAAATTAAAATTTGGGAACCAAATATTTCTGAGTATAGTCCAATATAAACTTTTGTTGAGAGGCACTTAAAAATACATCTCTGCCAAACTGATCTCAAACTGGTCAGCTCGGATTATAATATTGTTTACCATTACAGACAGGTGGGCTCCCGGGGTCTCTCTAGGTTTAGAATCCCAGGGTGGAAAATTGAGATTGTAAAAAGTCTAGATTCTCTCTTTTTATTCTTCAGCCGCCTCTTGCACCATAAACTAAAACACATGTTGGCCTCACTTTTTACATTTTAATTATTTAATCTCGATTGTGTTTTTCCTGTTACCATGTAGTTCCCTTACACTCCGCCCCTGATAGCCACCACACTCTTGGCCATGACCACGAGTCCTTTTTCCTTTTTGCTCAATCCCTCCACCCCCAACTCCCTTCATCAAGCCGTTATCTGCTCTCCATCTGTGAGTCTGCTCTAGAACTTTCATTTCTTTTTTTTTTGCATTTCTTGGTCTCTGTTATACATGGAAATACCACACAGCAATATAAATATGTTATTCTTCCAGGAAATCACACCCCTGACATCGCCCTACATCTTATGCTTATGATCAAGCCACAGGGCGACATGTCATTGACAACTTGAGGTGTGACAGAGAATCTTTGAGGGAAGTCAACGAGGACTGCCTTGGGCACACAGTTTAAAAAGCAAAGTTTGGATAATTCATCCAAAGTAGATTATGTTTGATCCCACATACACATGGTAATTCCAGCTAGTAACCACCTCATCCATTCATATTTGCAGCATCCCATTGGTAGATATGTAGAATTAAGTTACATATCTAACGTAGAATAGCTTTCTGGATACCTCATAAGGATATAAGGTCTGACCTCTTCAAACAACTGAGCCACTTGGGAAGTGCCCCTACCTGTCTTTAAACAGTGCATCGTCAATGCCTTTCCTGCGGAGCAGATCCTGTGGGCCGTAGGGTGTGTCTTTGCACTTAGAGTCTGTGTCACAGAGGAGGGTTTGCAGGAATGGGAAGAAGCCGGTGCTAGGGAGGTTTCGAGGAGCAAGGTAGCCTGAAATTAAAAACAAACAAACAAACAAACAATAATTACATCACTATGACGTTTGCCCAGGAAGGGAAAGAGAAGCAGTAACATTGTTTTGTGAAATTACCCTCTGCATTGTAACTGTTTGGGTCCCTTTTACACCAGCAGTATTAAAAATGCCATGAACTCCTTTTGCTGGGATTTATTCTAAGGAAATAGCTGCAAAAATGTTTTCTAGAGTGTCTTCAAAGCAAATTACTGTATATCTATATGATAGAAGACAATGCAACCAATAAAAATATTAAATAATATAGAAAATGTTTATAATATATTGTTAATTAAAAATAGCAAGTTAGAAAAGTGTATGACCAGAATAGTCCTAATCTTTTTAAAATATATTAATATATGCATATACAAAATTCTTTAGGGATTTTTTCCTCTAGGTAGTATATTTCATGTGATTTTTACTTTTATTTGACTACATATTAACGATTTTTTCCCACAATGTATATATCGTCCTTTATAATTAAAGTCATTATAAATGTAGCCAATCTTCCAGCTACCAGGAAATATTTTTGTTTTCAAAATTTAATATAATAGCAAAATTAATTATCCTATGCACACAGTATTTTTTCTATTTAAAAACTAATAATAATGGTGTGAATGAATATTCAGATTTTCCTCAATACTAATGTCACAGAAAACAAGCTATGAGAGTAAAGGGCTTTGAAACCTTTACTTTAACATTTGTTTTATGAAATATGAAAATGGCAAACACATGAGTCAGGGCAATAGGCAAACTATGAAGTTAAACTCTTTCTGCAATTAGTTTTGGTATTGAAATTTTAGAGACCGCCTTTGGAAGGGGGGTGGGGCACGGGGACACTGAGCTTTCTAAAACGGCAGATTTAGAAACTGTAATTCCAAACTGAAGACTAAAAAGCAAAACTTTAATTTCCGCATGAATCTGTTGAAAAGGGTGTGTTTTCATTGTTAAAAATGTCTGCCTTCACTTCAAAAAAGAAAGAAGAGAAACTAAAAAAATAAAGAAAAGAGTGACATGGCTAAGTATGAATTAATATATTAGCAGAGAGAATAATAAATAGATATCTTATTCATGTAACTTACATACAGATCCACACGAAGAAAGAAAATTGGAGATAAAAGAGAAGAGTCAGTAGGAAAGTTTGCCCGAAGAGAAGAAGAGAGCGACATTGGAAGATGTGACACCGTTAACTTTAAAGGTGGAGAAGTGACAAGGGTCAAGGAAAATGGTGACCGCTGGAAGCTGGGAAATGCAAGAAAACAGATTTTCCTGGATCCTCCAGGGCAATGTCTCCTTACAGACACCATAAGCGCTAAGATTAAAGTTTGAACTTCTGACCTCCGCAACTGTAAAATAATAAGTTGGTGTTGTTTCTAAGACACTAAGTTTGTGGTGATTTGTTATAGCAGTCATAGAAATAACTAATACATAAAACCATACCAGTTGAAACAAAGGTTTGAAAATGCAGAAGAAATTAGAAAGACAAATCCACCTTATTATTCAGTACTTCCTTCCAAGCAGTTTCTGCTTCTGACACCAGAAAGGTCAGTGTCTCTCCTAATATTACACCCAAGTGAAAATTGCCGTGAACTTGGAATATTTTTATTGTAGTACATTCTCTTGCATAAGCTGGAGAATGGCAGTCAAATTGCCTGTTAGCATGTCACATCATCCCTCTCTAACAAAATCCTGCCCAAGTGAACTGCATGCAGCGTGACCTTTACAATTCTGCAGTGGAATTTCATTCCTAATGGTATTCCACCCTGTTACACCAATCAAAACTGTGGCCGCTTACTCAGGGTGTGGGTCGGCAAATGAGCTTATTCCTATTCCATCCCTAACACGGGCAGTGAGTTTTTTAAGTGGATGGCAGATCGCATGGCAACAAAAACACTGACCCCTCTGTTCTGTGCCACTTATCAAGGTGATGGTATGACTGAGCCCAGCAGTGCTGAAAACAGCAGAAGCTCAAGAGAAGCCATGTGGTAACAGGAAGAGAGAAAGAGACGGAAGATGTCATGGGAAAAAGACCTGGGAAGAGGCAGCACATTCCATCTGATTTTACTTTTTCTGACATTGATTGCAATTTGCAAATTATTAGAGGAGACTGGGAAAGAACTTAAACCCACAATATTCTTTGCTGTGGTTAATTACATACATGCCTACTTGACAGGAAAATTCCTCTCAGGATTTTTTTAAAAACAAGTTCCCCTGATCTTCAACGTACAGGCTGTATATACTTTGTACAATTATATAGATAATTCATATTCAACCAGCCATAATGGGTTTATGCAAATGAGGGATTGATTTGGATGTGCACAAGTTTCGGTTAACACCGTGCCATGCAGAGCATGGACTGCCTTGCATTGTTTATTTTACCACCTTTTTTTTTCAAGAACCATACACTCATCAAAGACAAAGAGACCTGCTGCAGCAACAATAGCACTGATTTGTTAAGCATCTCCTGTATTCCATATGCTGCACTAAGCATGTAACATACATTTACATCACCCATCCTTCTTTGATATTTCTAATATATTTTTTCATACACATCAACTTTTCACAAAACCTACAAATCCTCTACAACTAAGGCAGAATCAACTAATATTAAACTCTGTTGAAGCTTTCTTGTAAAAAAAATGCATTTTCAATCTGGTGCATCTCAGTTATGTGTGCAAGGGAGTAGCCACTCAGCACAAGGGTGGAATGAGACCCTCACACGTTTGAGAGAGCTGCTAACACTGAGCTGAACTCATTCTATCCTGAAGGTGTCTCTGGCACTTTCAGGTTTTAAAATTACACTCCTCTTTCTTCCTCTATCCTACGATGCAGGGAACAGAGAAGCATTCTTTATTCCCCACCGAACTTTCATGGGTCAAGCATGAATCATGCAAATTTAAGGCTCATAATTGGTTGCCCAAATTCACAGGCAGAGCACAGGTTTAAGGGCACATATAAAGGTCTTAACTGTGCAAACCACAGCACTACTTGCAGGAAGGAGGGGGGAGGGGGGAATGTCAGGATCTTCGGATGGCGTGTTCAGGCAGGATAAAATCCTTGGTATCATAATTTCCAAAGGTCTCACACCCAGGACAATATTTATCCCATCTCTAGGAGAAAAGCTACTGAAGAACTTGCAATATCATGAGGAAATTAGAGTCAGAAGACTCCAGTGTAGTCTGGGAGTGAGATGGGCTAGGTGAGGAGCAAAATTCCAAGCCCTTATGGCTTAATTTTTTATGGGCTCCAGGCAGAGGCAGTGAGGTTATCTAAGGAGTCACCCATGGGAGGGGAAAGGTCACCCTCATTAAATGAATACAGTCAACATTATTGACGCAGAGGAGTAATGACATTGAAAGAAACCAATGTTATTTCAGGGAGTTGACTCAATCCAGACTATAAAATATTTTTAGGAACAAACTCTCAGTGACCTAAGAGTTCAACTAAATCAAATTTATTCTTCATTAAGAATGAAACCAGCCTTACAAACAATCCAGTTCTAAAGGTTTTTTTCAATAGAAACTTGGTAAACAATTGTGATATCAAGCAATACATCTATCTTTACCTAAGAGAGAGAGCAAGCTTGATTACCCTTTCTCTGCACACAAACCCTCACTCAGAACAATCTTAGTGTGACATAACATAAAGACTGGAGCAGTGATTCTAAAAGTGTGGTCCCTGGACCAACTGCATCGGCATCACATGGGAACTTACTAGACATAAAAATGTGAGATCCCACTCTAGGTATGCGTCATCAGAAACTGGGGCAGGGCGGCAATCTTTACCTTAATAAGCCCTCCAGGCAATTCCCTTGCATGCTAAAGTTTGAAAACAACTAGATTCGACTGCAAACTTCTTCATAAGAGCCAGAAAGTAAATATTTTAAGTTTTGGGCTACAGACGATCGATCTACTGTCTCCACCACAATTCCTCTACTGTGGCGTTGTATCATGAAAGCAGCCACGGACAACATGTACATCCACGGGCCTGGCTGTATTCCAATAAAACGTTATTTACAAACAAGATCATAGGCTGGATTTGACCTACTGGTTGCCCTTTGTTGACGTTTGGAGGGATGACTTTTCCTCACACTCATTCCGCTCCCTCTCCTGCCTTGTGCATTTCTTGTTCTCACTCCTGTTCCTGCTCTCCCATCTCATCTAATCCACTGAATACCCCGTTTCCTCTATTCCCTATCTTTTTTCTTTGCTTTCCACTCACCACCTCCTTCATTTACTGCTTCCAATTTCCCTTCTCTCTTCCTCCTGCTCCTCCTCCCTGTCACCTCTCTATCTCTTACTCATCAACGCATTCTTCCAACATCCTTTTTTATTCCTTTTCCTTCTTCACCAGCAGAGAAGGATTTTTATACCCACTTCCATAATAAATTCAGGAGCACATTGTTCATCATCGTTGTCTACAGAAGTGCTACTTTCTGTTTATTACATTATTAAAGAAAGAAATATCACAGTCTTTTCAGTAATGAAGCCACTTCCATGTGACACCATTAGGCTCAGGAAGCTTTCTGTAGGTTGCCTGGGTGACATTTGTAGATATTACAGTAACTGTAGAATTGGAGAACTTCCACTGTGTTTCTTTGTGTTTTTATCAAAGCAAGTCAGAACACAACCTAGGTGGTATTTTTGTGTTTCCAGGTGAAAAGAATCTGGTTTTTATTCCAGTGAGGACATAAATGAGAAATCTTAAAAGGAAATATCTGGCTTTTTAAAAATATAAAGTTATTCATGTGGGGATTATATTTTTCTTAATTTTTTTGGATGCAGAGTCCACATGGGCAAAATAAGTATCAAGGCTTCTAATCAGACAAATGGTAAGACTCCTTGTTAAACACCACACAAAAAAGAAAATTGCCATCATAACAAGAATACAAAATGAGATGAACATGTTCAGAAACATCATCTTCAAATAATCAGGTAACCAGATATGAATAAAGAAAATATGGAAAAAGAAATTAACCTCAGAAGCATATTTTATTGAAGTAAATTCTTTTATCCTTCTTGTGGTTTTTAGCATATTTTGTTCCCAATTACATTTTTAAAGACATAATTAAAAGTATCAGAGGCATAAAGCTAGTCTTTCAAGTTATTTGAGAATGCTGTATCGGGAACCCACAGGACTGCCACTGTTCTCCTTTACCCTTTTCATGTACCTTCCTTTTGTAGGATGGGTTGCTCTCTGCGGGGCAGGGGGGACAGAGGGGGCGGGTCCTGTTCCCCTGCCCATCACCAGGTCACATCAAATACACTTCTGATTCCAGTCCCTCTGAATAAAGCTTTTTAAAAAACCTTTGTGGTCCAAAGAGACCTTAGGCTAAGGTTAAATACTGATAAGACTTTGGATCTGCAGATGAACACTAGCTCAAAAAATTGTACTTTTTTGAGAGATGGATAAAGAATTAGGTATATGAAAAAAATAACTTACATGGTTCTTAGCACAGTGCTTGACTCATTGTAAGCAATTATTAATTATATTAATAAATGAATCAATAAATGAATACATCTCTTGAGGTTACCCAGAAATACTGTGTGATTTGGAACTTTAGCATAATCTACATCTTTATGTTTATTATTTGTTGGACAAAGATTTAAATTTTGTCCCAATATTATAGTAAGATCAAAAGATATCAGTGGAGATAGTAAGTACAATTCATTATATTCATGTGCCTTATAAAAATGGATGGGTTGGTACTGATTCACAAAACTAGTAGCATTTATTGGTATAGGCTCTTTATCTTGGCTTCCTCAAAAATCTAGCTATTACGCATTGACATCCATAATTTCAACAAGTGAATTTATTATCCACAAAGTAAATCCATTGATCATTTATTCAATAAATATTCACTGAACAGATACTGTGTGTCTGGTACTAAGTAAGGTGCTAAGTAAGGTTCATTCTCCTATTAAGATTTTTTTTCATTTAAATACTAAAGAAAAGGAAGTGGGTTAATAGTGCGCCTCTGTCTGTGTGTCTGTGTGTCTGTGCGCGTGTGAGAGAGAGAGACAGAGAGAGTGGGATAGAGAGAAAGTCTGGTTTCAAAGCTCATCACACCTTCATTAAATAATATGTAGGTAGAAGTCATTTGTTTTTATAGAGTTTCAGAAATATTATGTATAAAAGTAACATATTTGAAAATAAATAGTAAAAATGTGTTTAAAAACTTCATTTTTTGAGAAATTAAACAATCATAATTTCATATGAGCTCCATGACAGTCTTAAAGATAGGCAAGAGAAGTGTTATACCCGTCTTGCAGATAACCTCAAAGAGAACAAGCAATTTGCTCAAGGTCGTGTGAACAATAAAATGCCAGTGATACAGCTAGAACTACACGATATATGACATTAATGAAAACAACATTTTCTTCAGCGGAGTTTCAGTATATTTTGGGTTGAGCAGATTGAGAATTTGAAAAACAGCACTTCTGGTTTTGCTGTTGATTCATTGAATCACCAGAGGTAAATTAACCTCTCTCCATCTCTATTTCCACATCCACGAAATTATGGATAATGGGTCTTGCCACCTCACAGGGCACAGAGAAGATTAATTAGATAAAGCTTGTGTAAGCTACTATAAATGTAGAAGAGGAAAGGCCCCGGAGAATCATGAGTTACCATTGCTCATCAGACTGCTGTTGCAATATTTGTCTTATTTTCCATGTGGTGGCTGGGGCTCTGCTGCTCCGCCTGGTCTCCCGTCTCTGCGCCTCGAGCCAGTGAATGGTTAGGAGTATTGCATGATGTGTTTCTCTCCCTACTAATTCATAACATGGACCTGTGTCAACTGGTGTAGTGCTTCAATTACACCTTGCTTAGTGGGTGTGGTGCCATGACACATTCTTCCTAATTCTCCCCAGGCAAGTCTTGCTTCATTGTGCAGGTGCTTTTCCAAGTTCAAATCCATTGGCAAAAAGGTAGACTGTTTCTGACACTGACAGCGAGGGCTGAAGCAAGATGCCTAACTCTTAAAGCATTACGTAAGGAGATCTTATACTCCGAAGACTGGCATCTGTATAGGTTTAATGAACAGAGCCACAGAGAACAAGAACAAACCTTGGGTCATTTCAGATGGTGTGCTACCTGCTGGGATCTTTCCTACATTCCCCACATCCCTCAGGGTTTCTTTCAAGTGCCACAGCCAATGGAAGATGCAAAAAGTGTCCCTGTGAAGATAACATAGGGACTTTGGCTATGGCACTGCAGGTACAAAAGAAGCAGAAAAAGATTCCTGCCTTCTTTATAGATTTAGCTTATTACTGTTACTACTTTTTTAAAGATTTTATTTATTTTTAGAGAGGGAAGGGAGGGAGAAAGAAAGTGAGAGAAACATCAATGTGCGGTTGCTGGGGGCCGTGGCCTGCAACCCAGGCATGTGCCCTGACTATTATTATTTTTTAAGATAAGAAGAGGAGGTAATTTGGACTGAGGACCTTGCTATCACTTTGGATGCATCTCTTTGATGTTAAAGCGCCTGTCTGGCTTGACGTCAGCCTAAAGGGCTTTATAACTCTCCTTAGTGAGTTTCCAGAATAGGCTGGGCCTCCCTCCTCTCTGAACATTAAGGAGACCCTGTTGGGTGAAGGACTCTGAAGACCATGGCCTAATCTATTTAAATTATAAACAAAATGGCTTGAGTAAAGGTTTGGAGACAGAACAGTAACACAAACATGCCAGATAAAAACTCCCACGTAGACTGAATCTGGAGAAGTTTAAAAATACACATCTCACTAATTCAATTCAAAATATTCCTACCTGGCAAGGAAAACTGAGTCCTGTGCTCATCTTGGGTGAGTGGGGTCTGTTTGCCTTGCTGGACCGGCCCGATAGTGACTAACGTTTTGCTGTTCTGAAACTTATCTTTCGGTAACAAAGATTCACAAATGCATTTGAAAAAATCTCCCTGCCGTGGCCATTTGCAAACTGGACCTTGGCAACTGTTTTATTTCCTTTTAAATCTAAATTAAAGTGAAAAGAAAAGAAACCTTAAATCCTTATTTTGTTGCAGGACATTCTTCCTATAAAACTTAGTCCCCTAACTCTCCCTACACGTGACTAACCAGGAAAGTGCCCTATAAACAGCAAGGGCTGATGGGGAGCAGGGTATACGTTGGCATGGCTTGAATAGCTGGGCTGGCACTCGTGGGTTCAGAGCCCCAGGCTGAGCCCCCTCAGTTGCAGCCCCTCCCAGAGACTCTGCCTCCTTTTGGCAGATCAGGCAACATCCGTTAACATCTAGCAACTGGAGGGGCTGCTCTGGAGGAGTCGTGCTTCCTCCGTGCCTCCATGTCTGTTCTGACTTGTGGGGGACGGGCTGCTGCAATGTGGACCCCATTGCATGTTACCCAGCCGCCCAGGTGGTTAACTTGCAAGCCTGCCCTAGGAGGAAAAAACGAAGGGTTAAATCCTCTCCCATCACAACGTTGGAGGCTGGGGGAGTGGAAGCAGGGGAGCATTGGGATTTGCATAAATAAATGACTCCGGAGCCAAATGGGTTCAGGAAACTAAACTTTATCTTCAGTTCTGGGGAAACCAGAACTGAATTCTGGGGAATATATTTACACATTAAAGACTCTGAGAAGTTCTTCAGTAAAAATCCTGAATAACTTTGGTTGATTCACATTTCCACATATATGAGCACACAATATTGTTTCCTTTCTTTCTTCTTTTTTCTTTTTCTTCCTGTTTTTTAAGGTAGCCCTGGATGATATCCTGGGGACCAATATTCCATGGGGCACACTTCAGGAAAGAGTGCCTTAACCCATGATCTCACATATTCCCAACTGAAAAGGGACCTGGGAAATGAAAATGTATTCATCTTTTCCTCAGGAGGAAACTTTTTACTTAAGGAAATATCTTGCTTTGAGTCCTTGCGTACTAAAACTCCTTATAAACTGCCACCTCACTAACTTGGCTTAGCTATAGTAATTCAGCAAGCACCTCAGCATTTATTCATGGGAGTCCTACAGCAAAAGTTGTCTGAGACATTGCTTGGAGAAGGGAATTTCATGCCAGAAGGATTTGGAGAGGCTTATAAAGGTACACATGCTATAATGGGGAAAGAATTAGGTAATGAGGAAATCAGAATGAGAACAAACAAGGGAGGGGAAAAATAAAGCCAGCACAATAATAGGGACCAAGGGCCTGCATGTCATCCGATGCTGGCTGCAAATGAGAATCTGAATGTCCTAAGAAACTAAAGAAATGATTATTTCCCTACTTTACAGTGTCCATAAAATAAAATAAAAATAAATACATGTGCCAGGAGAGGCACAGCTTTTTCTCGGCAGAGAGAAATCATACCTCTTAGGCAACAAGAACTGTACTTTAGTGGGTACTCGAGTATTTGCCCCACTAAGGGGCTTGCTCAATTACTGCAGTTAAGCCAAGGAAGTGAGGTGACTGTTGATAAGTCTTAGTGCATTAAGACTCAAAGCCAGAGCAGGAGCACCAATGAAAGTGGCTCACCATCCCAGGGACCCATCATTAATGAGGAGTGAGTGACCCATCCTGAAGGCATGTGCCACCAGGAGACAAAGACTGGGGAGAAACCAATGAGCTGTTCTCCCTTTACCCCCTTAGTAAAGGGTCACGGCCAAATTGAAGCACCGTCATCATGGGATGGTGTACAGAATTCCAAACAAGACAATGAAAACAGTGTAAAGTTGCTTGGTGGTTAGTCGGAAAGATGGCCCCTTCATCTTCTCAAATCTTTGCCCTTCTGGTCACTAGACTAACTTTGGAGTTGTTGCCAGAAGCTATGTATTGGCAGAAATTTTAGAAATTACTCTAATGAGTGAAGCACTGGACTGGATCAAGAGTTTAAAAGCATCCTTCTATTATTTATTGTACAGCCACAACCCTCTACCATGAATCATTTCCTCACTTAGGCATGCAGAATAAATCTAGACTACCCATCCATCACAACAATTACAAACAGAAGAATCTCCTGTAAAAGTAAATTAGCATGTTGAAGTATGAGGTACTTAATATACAATCAAAATTATGATTGACAGATCTGAGGGGACATTAGGGGCGGAGGGAGTGAGTCAAAAGGAAAAAGAACTCATGGACATGGGCAACAGTGTGGTGATTGCAGGGGGTGAGGGGTATACAGAGGATAAATAGTAATGGAAAAATACAATGAAAATAGCTTTTTAAATTAAGAACTAAAGAAATAAAAATATATGGAAAGAAAAATTTTCTTTTTTTTTTTATTTCAATCATTGTTCAAGTGAAAGAAAAATTTTCAAATGGTGATCTTAGTAACCCACCATGAATAATAATATAGAGAAAAAAATCTCAATAATTATGTCTATAGAGGTATGTTACTAACAACTATTTTTTTAATTCAGAAAATGACTCAGTTACTATTGCAGAGAATGTTATGTGTTATGGTATAAAAATAAAGCAGTGAAATATATTGCTAGTATCATTGTATAGAAAGGGGAAGAAAAAAAAACAAACCTCCCGTAAAGGCAGAAGCTCAGTAACTTTGCTAATTCAACAGATGGTCTATTCACTTGGGAAGAGCAGGGTCTCGTTCCGGATCCTGTCACCCATCAACAGCGTGTGTAATACTTAGGTGTTTAGTATTCATATTCGCCTGTTTACAGATGATATATGTGACAGCTTGCCGGTGGAAAATGAATGTCGCAAACTTTTCTTTCAGGTAGTGCTGCCAGGAGGTAGCAAGCTCATCATCTTGTCAGACTTGACTCTCTCCTAAACCAAAGATTCCCTTACCAAGACCTCTGCCAATCAGAGAGAGACAATTTAAGCGACCTGTAACTTGCTTTGTAACCCACAACATATTACTGGCCTTCTCCTTCCCTCAGTGTACAACCGCTTTTCATCAAAGTTATCTCATTAGAAAGGAAGGCGGGGAAAAAGCAGAGAAAAATTCCCCAATGGTATTTTCCTAAGTTGTCTAGTCAAAATTACTAACACAGCAATTAGTATTTTCTATTTTTTCTAAGAAAAAAGTTCAGGGGTTAATATGCCAAATATACAAAGAACTTATACAACTCAACACCGAAAAACAAACAATCCAATTAAAAAGATGGGCAAAGGACTAGACACTTCTCCAAAGAGGACCTACAGATCACCAATAGATATATGAAAAGATGATCAATTTCATTAATCATCAGAGAAATGCATATTAAAACTACAATGAGACATCACCTCACACATGTCAGAATGGCTATCATCAATAAATCAACAAACAGCAAGTGCTGGGGAGAATGCAAAGAAAAATGGAATGCAGATTGGTGCAGCTACTATGGAAAGCAGTATGGAGTTGCCTCAAACAATTAAAAACGGAACTGCCTTTTGACCCAGGGATTCCACTTCTGGGGATATATCCAAAGAAACCCCCAAAACTAAATCAAATACATGCGGCCCATGTTCACTGCAGCATTATTTACAATAGCCAATCCTTGGAAGCAGCCCAAGTACCCATCAACAGATGAGCAGACAAAAAAGATATGGTGCATTTACACAATGGAATACTACTTGGCCATAAAAAGAAGGAATTCTTACCTTTTTTGACAGCATGGATGAAACTGGAGATTATTATGCTAAATGAAATAAGCCAGTCAAAGAGGAACAAATGCTGTATTTCACCATGCATAATGAGCACCCACATTTTTGTATGCATTATACATTATTATACCCATTTTTATACCCATGGTACGTAATCATTACACCCATGTATGATGTGCATCCTTATTTTTCCCTCGAAAATTTGGGCAAAATGGTACTCATTATACACGACAAAATATGGTACCATATAATTTCACTTATATGTGTAATGTAATGAACAAAAAAACTAACAAAAAATAGGGCAGGGGAAGGTTATCTCCTCTGAAAAGAAAATACTTCTGAAAAATACAAATTAAGACCATGAGCTTTTATTTTATACCTAACAGATCAGCAAATAATTAAAAAGTCCGACAACATCACGTGTCGGGGCAGATATGCAGCAATGGGCAACCTTATTCTCTGGCAGGGAGAAAGGAACTTAGTAACCCCAATATGGGAAGCATTTGACCACATTTGACAAAGTTTAAACTGTGCATAGCTCCAGGTATGTACCCTGGAGACATGTGCACGTGTGCCTAAGAGACATAAAAGAATATCCATCACGGTCCTATTGGAAAAAAATTTAAAAAGTCACCAAGATGCTCATCAAAAGACCACGGATAGATAGGGAAACATCTATACAGGAAGAAGGGGTCAAAATGAGTACCCCAAAGCTGCATAAATCAATGGAGATAAACATACAAAATGCAATGCTGAGCAAACCATAATGTTCAGCTTAAAAAGCATAATATAAAAGATTCTAGAATGGGGTACCATTTATGTAAAGTATAAAAATCTGTGGCCAAGAAGTACAGACTTTCATTTAAGATACATAAATGCTGGGGATTTAATATATAGCATAGTGTTTATAGTTAATGATATTGTATTGTATATTTGAAAGTTGCTAAGTGAGTGGGTCTTCAAAGTTCTCATCACATGAAAAAATATTTGTAACCATGTGATATAGATGTATATATATAACCACAGATATAACTACATTTATTGTGGTGATCATTTCACTCTGTGTGTATATATATGTATGTCAAATCATTATGTTGTATACCTGAAACTAATACAATGGCATATGTCAACTATATCGCAATAAAACTAGGACAAACACATACAGTTGTACTAGGAGACATATAAAATGAAGGTTCAGGGCAACACAGTTTTTAATAAGACAAGAGGAAAATGAACTATGTGACATGCTATATACAAGGAAATTTCAAAGTCACTCTTCTAGCAAGAATCACTGAATTGTCCCTGATTCCTGACAGCACCAATTTAAGAACAAAGCCCTGCTTCCAAGGATCCTCCTCAATTATCACCCAAAGTCCAAATCCTACAACAGCTTCTTTCTAATACTTTCTGACTGAGATGCTGCAGTTCCTCATGGTGGGCACTTTCCCAGGCTGCAAGGGGTGAAAAAGTCAACTCTCTCAACGACAATGAAATTCAATTAAATCCAGAAATCACAGAATCTTTCAAAACCCTTCAAGATAGTATTATATAAGTGATCATGTATATAAAGATGTAGTGCAAATATACAAAATAAGCATGAGAATATTGAACTAACAAGCAAGACAGAGACAGACTCATGGATGGAAAGCAGATGACAGTGAGTGGTGGGGGGAGGTTAGGGGGTGGAGGGATTGAGCAAGAAGGAAAAAGGACTCATGGATATGGACAGTAGTGTGGTGATTGCTAGGGGGAGGACATATAAGGGGACTAAATGGTAATGAAAATACAATAAAGATTAAATAAAAACAATTATGATATTTGTTTCCTTCAAGAAAAAAAAGAAGGAAGCCGGAAGGAAGAGAGAGAAATTGACTTGGGAGGTCTCCACAGGGGCCTTGATGACACCTTAATATTTGATTTCTTTTAAACAAAACAACATTCTGAGAGAAATATGCATAAAAACATTCAGGTTTGAGAGAGTTAGGTAGTGAATACATGAATGTTTGTGTCATTTGTATGCTTGCCAATGTGTTTGAAATACTTCACACACTTTTCTCTGTAATGATAATATACTAGAATTACATTGGACCTTAACTAGGAGGTTTTAGTTATCAGAGAAAACTCATTATAATGTAATCCCGCCTGCAGACCAATTCCAAAACAGCTTTATAACAATGCTCTCTCTGTTGATAAATCCCCTCCCTGTTTGCAAATGTGGCGAGTAACTCATTGACCTAGGATTTCTGCCCATGTCCTCCTGGCCATGTTTAGTAAGACACTAGCTGGGAAGCTCTCTTCCTGAGAGGCAGGGCTAATTCAGAACTCATTAAATGTGTGGCTCCAAACTGTTCATTGTATATCACCTCCGTCTTTCTCTCCATTGAGCATCATCTGCTGTCGTGTTTACCCCATTACCAAGCTTAATTGAGTCCTTCCAGAGTTTCTCATAACCCTTCCAACTTGTTGTGGACAAATGTGTGCCATCTATTTGCATTTTTCTGAATTATTAATAAATATGTTTTTAAATCATTTCTAGGTTTCTGAAAGTCATCTCACTGTTCAAACTGATTGACATGCTCGCTACATATTTGCTTATTCAGCTGATTTGTGGAACTATCCTGGGGCCTGACTCTTTATCTGTTAAAGCTCAACTTACTTAAAGCGCCCTTGATTCTGAGCCTGGAGCCTTGTGGGAAGATCATAACAAAGTCCCAACTACTGGCTTTTCCAACTGCAAATATTCAGTTAATTCTTCAAGGAAATTCAGCAAGTTAAAAAAGATATAATTTATTAAAAGTATATCAAGTGAGCTGCCTGAGTAGTCAATTTTTTTCCTGCTTAAAGGAAAAAAAATCGCTTACATCTAATGTGAATTCCCAGGATCTCTCTCCTCACATTGAAAAAACAGGTTAGCCATTAGCCAGCTGGAGTGCTTTAAAGATAGTCTCACAATTAATGGTAAATGATACCGCTTTACTAGCTGGTCAGTTTCATACTGCAGTCTCTTCAAATTTTAAAAAATGATAACCAAGGGAAGCGATGCCATTTCATTCCCCCTGACTCCTCCAGTTTTCATTGTCAAATTCCGGTCAGCCTTCTGCGCCATTGAGTGGACCAGAGTAACGGGAGATCACAGAGCACCGTGTTGAGCTTCTGTCCTCCTTGACTATTTGACAGAGTGTTGCTCTAATACTCCTCTGACTTTGCCACACAGATGCTGTCATAGAATTGTTGTGGCTCTTTTAAATTGTGGCAATGTTGTCTTTCAATCCCTTCTTAACTTTAAAAGTCCTTGTTCTTATTAGGCTGTTTGCTTTTTGTTGCCCTTTCTTGGGTAGATAGTGTTTTGGTACCTGTGCCTACATCAGGTAATGTAGCACCATTACTCATTCATTTAAATAATCCATCAAGTGCCACTGAACACCTTTTATGTATCTAATATGGAAATGCCCTTGGTGGACAAGAGAACTATCCATTCCTGTCTCTACCCTTAGGAAGACTAATGAGAGACAGGAAAAAAATGGGGTACATCATGTTAGCAAAGCAAACCCTGGTCATCCCATCTTTATTGAGGCCATTAATATCTGAGGGTTACATCTAATTGACACAATAACCTCCATGGAATTACCTGTCTTTTCCTATTTTGGAACTACCCTTCCAGGAGTAGAAATTTCTGAGGCAACAATGAAATTAAATCCCTCCCATAAATCCAGTCATTTGACTGGAATATGAGTCAGCACATGAACTGGGTGAGTAGCATTGTACATTTTCTTTCTCCCTTCTTGTCCCTTTTTATGCATATTTAGTGGACTTTATAGCAGCCCCTTTTGTGTCTGAGGCAAGCAGGTGCTTTTGTTCTCTTAGCCTAATGATGTGGAGAAAAACAGAAGGATGTGAAAACTCTTCAAGTGCTTTGTCTTCAGAGATAATAGATACCAAAATTGCATTCCTCACACCATTCTCTCCTCCCAGTTCAATATCTGGGAAAGGTGAAAGAAGCACAAAGCTGTGCTGTAACTCAGAAGAAAATCCTTCCGTAGACAGAGGTGAGCTTCTTTTCAATACAAAGGTGACCAACTACATAAGATTTAGAATGTGAAATCATAGCACTTTCTTTCTGGCTCTGAGACAATAAGTGTAAATGAGGGGGCCTTACTAAACATTCGATATCGAATCCTCAGTGCCTGCCTGAAATATTGATAAGTGATAAAAATGAAACATAGATGCAGTCTGAAAGCTCAAACTGATCTCCAATTATAAAATATCAAAATTGATGCAACTTCACTGACTCCTTACTGTACTTCAAAGGAACAGTAAGTCAGGGTAAATCTCACTTATTCTTCCAATTCAATGTGATCATTTCCCAATCTTTTCCCCTCTTGCTTTGTATCATTTAAGTCAACAGAATGAGTTGCCAGCTTTTGCTTATTGCTGGTGAGCATGCACAGGTGTCCCAGTAAGCTCCAGACTTTTTAAAATTTTTCTTTCTGGTAACATTGCACAACTCATAATTTCACCTTTCTTCAAAATATATGTAGAAAAAAAATTAACAGAAACTTTAAGTTCCAGCAATTGACCTTCAACATTTAGAAAAAGCTGATAAAATCAAGTACAATATTGGACATTGGGAAGAAATTAAAATTAGATATACCAATAAGATTAATGCCAACATATTGGTTGGGGCTGGGTGTCCCAGTAGACAAGTGGATAAGTGAGTAAAGGAACAAATGGATGACTACAGTTTATTGTATTCTTAATATGCATTTCTTCATGTGGCATATATTTTTTCTCAGTTCTTACAATAACTCTTCTGGGTGAAGATTTCCTTTCCTGTTCCATACAGTAATTCAGAGAATCCTGTGTGTATTTGGAAGGCCTGTTTTGCATCTTTACTCCCACATCATTTTTCTTACTTGTTTATGGAATGAGGTCTATAATTAATACCTTCAGTGTAGTTTTAAAATTTTTCCTTAATAAATAAATTGGATACCCTCCCTTAAGAGTAATTAAAATTCAAAAATTTACAAGGATTTATCACAGAACTAGACACATTCCTAATTAAGTTTCAGAATGCTTTAAAAATATATATTTATAAATCTAGGTAACAACTGCCCTCAGCTACTTACCAGAGACAAAATTGCTTATTTACACGGTATAGATTAGAAAAGGAAGGCACTGCAGGAGGAAACGTCACCCCGGAGGCCGCCCAGTCGGGGGCCATAAGTAACATCTGTTCCTCCCTGCGTCCAGTGGCTGCCCCCTGGGAGGCCGCTATGGTATCTGAAATGCTGAGGTCCATCCGATGGTCCATTTTTCCTGCTTGCTGCAGGAACTGGGCTTCACACACACAGTCCTCGAAACACCGGGCAGCCCTTCAAAGGAGTTCAAGTCAAGCATCTCTTTCCTCCCCCTCCTTAGAATCACATTATTTTTCATCTTTTCTGGACCAGTGCTGAGGTATTTCCCTACTGGTTGACCAAGAAGTTAGAGTTAGTTGATTGACCCCAACAATTGCTTGCTTTACAGCAAGCAATTAAAAAATTAATTCCTACAGTAAGCCTGGTTTTGTGATGCCAGTATCTGCCCAGGAAAAGAAAGATATCAATTACCCTGTCTGAGTTTGATACTGTGCACATTTGTATTCAAAAGCTCCAGTTAAAATATATCTTAATTGGCTCTTTAATTTATGCACCCTTATTGCTTGACAAAACTAACCAACAAAAATGGGGAGATAGGATTTAGATTTAGTTGTCCCCCTAAATAAAGGTGATCAAATTATTATGCTCCTACTTGAATTGCTTCTAGACATAGGGATACTCTGACAACACTACTTATGTCATAATTTATCACAGAGTTAATATTTAAAGTTATACATTTAACTGTGTGGGTATATATAGTTTATTACATAGTGTGTAATATATATATATATACTTATACACATCTTAGGAGAGATCCAAAATGCAAGAGAAGACACTGAAATGGGGACGAGAAGGAATACTCAGGAAGAAGAGATTCAGGTGGAGTTTGGTTTCTCTCCAAAATAAATAGAGGACCTTGAAGTTTCTAACACAAAACCAAAATTCATTAGGGTCCAGTCAATATTTTTGTTGTTACTGGACTACTTGCATTGTTCTTATTAAGAGTGCCCCACACTCCTGTAGACCTCAGATGCAAGCGTGAGTCCCTGTCCTCAAGCCCACGTGCAATTGGACAGCACGCAGGCGCTACACTGCAGTTGGTCCGCTCTTCCTGGTGTTCTGATGCCCTCTCCTCTGAGCAGCCTCTTCCCTTCAGGATGAAGTCCAAGCCTCAGTGCTGAGGAAGGCACCTACCGGCCCCCACCCTGTACTAACAACCCCAAACAACAGAATGTCTCTCCCCGCTACAAAAATGAAACAGCTTTTAATATTTTGCAATAAGATTCTGTAACTGTGCCACAGAGCTCACAGAGAAGTAGGCCAAACACGGTCAGTGTTCCTTGTTTAAGCACTTGACTTCTTTCTCCTCACTGCTTCCAGCCTGACAGGCTTAAAAGGCTGAGATGAGGGGAAAGAAGGACCGATGACCTATAACGAGTCAATCAAGAGGCTGATGCATGAGTTTGTGACCCCATGGTCCATGCACAAGCCCCTTGCTAGCTGCCAGTCCTCCAGCAGTCTTTGAAATATTGATACACCTAACCTGTTTTATGTCCTTAAAGAGTCGACTCCTGGGGTCTCTTTTTCAATTACTGTAACAGTAACATGTGTGACCAAATGTAACTATAACATGTTTTAGGTTTAGGTTCAAAAGAGCTTCCACAAATAACATCACATTTGAACTCTATTCACAGAACCATGGGAGGTGAGCGCCAGTTCCCCTCCTAGGGGAACTTAGGTACTGAAAGCTCAGGGACATTTGTAAATAAAGTTGGAATTTTAAACAAGGAGTCGTGATTTCAGATTCTAAACTCTTTCTACTACATTATTCTGCTTGTATTGTGTGATCTGAAAGCTGATGGAAGTATGAAAGTCCCCTCCTGCCTCTAATTAAATCCTCTTCCCTAACTTGGCAACATGATAGGCATTTCCACATAGTAATGGTTCTTTAGAGATGTGTGCATTTAAATTAGATGAATAAATTATGTTACCTGATTTGTGTAAAACATTAGATACCTGACAGATTCACAGCGATTACTGCCCATTGTTCATTAAAATGTAGAGTCACCTGGCAGAGAACAGGTGTCTGTGGAAATGGACAGTGAAATGTGAAACTTGGATAGAGGGAGGAGGCTGCGGACTGTCCTGAGCACCAGGATGTCCCTGAGCAGCGCCTCAGAGCGAGAGAGCTGGACACGGGGGTTCAGCGCAAAGGCGTTAACTAGAGAGTGCTCAGATGCACTGCGGGAACCTGGGAGAAAGGCTAGGAGTATCCCATGGTCTGAAAGTACTAACTTACTGTTCTTGGACATTAAAAGAGGTTATATGTCCAAGTCTCTTTATACTAGACAACTAGCATGACATTTGCAAGACCGGAAACAAAAATCTAGCACACTCACTCGTCTTCTGGATTAGTGTAATATTGCGTTTCATTTTTTCTCTAGAGTACGCTAACCGGAAGTCACTTTACCATTGTGGTGCTCTCTTGGGGACAATGGGGTTGAAATAAATCCATAGTTCAGATGGGTATACTGAGGCAGAGTGGCTCGTGTGGCATGTCAAGGGGCTTGTTATCATGGGCATTCAATCTAATGACACAGGTATGTGGTATGCCGTGATGAGTGGCTTCGGTTTAGCTGCTATGTATGTTTTGCCCTTGAACTACCACCTCAAAATGGAAATGTTTTTGGTATGGCTTAGTCTTTATGATTTTCATGATTATCATTACGGAGTTTCTTTTTCTACCTTTTATCTTTCTTCTAAACAATATTTTCAATCTGCCCAAGATGTCAATATATAATTTACATGTGAATCCTACCTTATGCTTATAGACAGCTTTATTTCAGGCGCCAAAAAAGTACAATGACCTTTCTCATTCATCAAATGTCAATGTTAGTCTCAACAGATGATTGTCTTATTATTCAAATTAAGCAAAATGGTTGTACTTTTCTTCCTGTAATTCTTTAAAGCTAGAAGATAAAAAATTGGAGGAGGAATTACAGATGCTAAGGTCAAAGACAATCTTCCACTGACCTGAAATGGCTGTATGATTAAAGCTCTTCAACTACCAAAGCTGAATGGAAATCCTTAACCATTAAAAGAGAGGGCCTAGACAGAGCTTCTTATAAGCAGTATCCCAACTGCACAAGAGTCAGTGTGTTCATTTGATTCCAGGAACATGTTAAAAGTTACAATTCTCCATGCAGGGCAATTTGCCTTCTTTGCAAGGTTTCATATATGTGTGTGTGCATGTGTGTACATGCATATATCTATCATGCCACATATAGATCTGTCATTGTATGGTTGGACTAGAAGCTCAAAAAATTATTGTTAAATAAGCAAAGGAACAAATGAGTGAGTGACACAGTGTTGGGTGCCCATATGAGGAGCTTATGCTATAATATCCAAACTCAATTGCCATGGGCTCCCTGTACTTTAGATGTGCTGGACTCTTCGCTGTTGCAAATATTAATTGAAATTAAGTGAACCAGATGAAGACTGCACAGTATTTTTGGCAAGGTGATACGATAAAGATTTGTGTGATGCTGGGCCAGACCTGGACTTAAAGCTTCTTTCAGCTTTACCTGCTGTAGGATGTTAGCTAACTGATTTTACTCCTTCTTTTCCTCAAAGGCAAAAAGGAGACAAAAGCATGTACCTCCAAGTGATATTGTCAAGATCAAATGAGACGTTGTATATAAAAGATTTACCATAGTCTTGAGCACAATAAATGTTAATTCCTCATACATAATTATTTTTTACAATGGGATTTACTTCAACAAGACCTGGTCTAAATTAATTTGGTTTTATAAGTTATAATTCTGCCTCCTTCATTTTAGCAGTATGTACACAAGGCTAAGGTTCTTCCCTCTATAACTGGGAATGACATCCATTCCTTCTATAAACATTTTAGCTCTTTATGTTTGTAAGTAAGTATGCTGCACACTAGAATTACTGTGATAGGGAGGAGGAAGAGCAGGATTGTTCTGCCTCCACAAGGAAACTGAATAGGTAGAAACTTAGGGGGTCAAGTAATACTATATAATTGACAGACCCCAGATATAAGTGAAAAGACCATTATATGTTTTTATATAAAACATAAAAGGTAATAATAGTGGTGGAAGAAGTCAGGACCCCTACACTGAAGACAGGACAATGAGAGAACAATCACAACGTAATATATTCACAGGGAGAAAGTAAGGAATGGGAAATATTTTATACTGTTTTTCTGCTAAATAAGACTTGTTTTTAAGTCTTAGAGAGCAAAGAAGGGAAGAAGAAGGAAAGGGAGAGGAACGTTGATGTGAGAGAGAAACATTGATTGGCTGCCCACTGTACACAAACTGAACTTGCAACCCAGGCATGTGCCCTGACTGGGAATCACACCCCGTGACCTTTAGATTTGCAGGACAATATCCAACCAACCAGCTACATTGGCCAGAGCTACGTGAGCCTTCTGTCCAGAATCCACTGCTGTCAGCAGCACCTATGTACACCATTTTTAGGAGGGGGCTGGCAACAACCCTTGTTGACAGGCCAAGGAATCCATGAGTTAACTGATGTTATTGTATACTTTATTTTAAGATGCATCAGGATGCTAGAGTTAAGAGCACTGACTAATTTTAATCTAGCAAATATCTGTTAATTTTTTAGGTTAACACTAATATAGAATCCAGGGGCTGTTAGTTAACTTTTTAAGTTCCCAAATCAGGAATACACCATCCATAATTAATTACACCTAAAGGAGAAACTCTGCAGACCTGAGCCAGGATGGCACTCTGCAAAGACGACGCTTCTCCTGCCCCAGAATGGGTTAGGTAGCCTTCAGGGTGTAAGAAGTAAGTTTTCATCAGGGAAATGACTGGTGTCCAAGGCTAGAAATATTGAAAAAGCACCTCCTCCTTTGCATGAACAAAGCATCAGCAAAGAATCAACAAACCAAGATCCTAATACCCTCCGGAGGGCATGTGTGGCCTAGGAGAACCATTCAGCCCTGTGCTCCAGCACTGACCAGGGAATTCTGGGGCTAATACCCAGAATTCTGGGGCTAATGCTACCTGTATTGCTGCATGTGCCCACAATGTACCTTTCCAAAGGGCAAAGAGCTAGGATTGCACTGAGTTTGTGTGATCTCTTTTGTGCATGCTTGCTGATACATGTTTTTGTGGATGGCAAACTGTGAGATTTGTTCATTGTAAATATACCAATTGCTAGCAAGACCATGGGAGAGGAAACCTATAGAGCTCACTTATCTCAACTTATCAGACAACTACTAATAGTGTCTACCAAGAAGAATCCAATAATCATGAATTGTCAGATTGGCTCAGGATACTTGTAGCAGATTATAAAGCACAGCATAGAAAGTACTCATTCAAAGGGTTTATACCACATACAGATCTTTATCTTCCACTTAGATCACAAATTTATTCTTTGGACCTGCCACTGAATTGTGTATTAAGAGCAAACATAGATGTAAAAAGATAAAATTCCTAAATGGCCTTACAAACTCTCTTTGGGTGGGGGGAAGGGGGGTGGTGGTGAGGGATTCGGGAAGGTAAAAGAAGAGAGACAAGCATGTGTCTGAACATTTACAACTGGCACAGTGCATGCTGTGATGATATGGTCATATACTGGGCATGGTATTAAAGTATAAACTTTGGACTCCTAATACAATTTGCGTGCAGAAAGTAAGGTGGGCGGGTGAGTGTTAGAGAAGGTGGTACCTGCCATGAGTTTTGAAGGACAAGTTAGAGCTAGCCGAGACAATAACAGGAAAGCAAGAAAATAATATATGCAAAGGCATAAACGTAAGAAAGCCCTTGAGGAGCCTGAAGTGCAATAAAGCCCTATGATAATGCAATAACTGGAATTCAGATATAGAGCAGTTGGCTCACCAGGTCATTTCATTATCTTTGCAAAACAAGCTTCTGCCTTTTACATGATTGAATGTCCTGGACCCCACTTATAATGGCAGCATTTCCCTCAGTTCGTTGAAAGTGGCTGAGTGCGAAGTTGGTGGTTGTGAGTGACGGGGAGGAGACTGTGGCCAGACCTGATGCTGAAGACTTAGGGCAGAGTATAATCAGAAAAGGTCTTAGGTACAATGCAATAGAGCCTGGATTTTATTCCAAAAGCAATGTTGAATCAGAAGGAGTGACAGGAAATGATTTCTGTTTTAAAAAAAATAACTGGCATCAGTATAAATGAGAGACTGAAGGGAACTGGATTAGGGGCATGGGAACCTAAGGAAAAGCTACTACAGTTATAGCAGAAGACAGGATGAAGATCTAAACAGAGACAGAAGAGAGTTTAAAGACACTAGACAGGAAGAAGGACAGAACTTGGTGACTGAAGGATGGGGGTGAAGGGAAAGGAACGCTATCACTGTGCTGCTCCGAGTGAGCTGGCGGCTCGAGGAGCCATCCCCCGCCCTACGGAGTGGCCAGTTTGAGAAAAGGGTTAGGAATCTATTGAACACTTACCACAAGCCCACATTTTCTAAGTTATTTTTCTTTAGGTATTGAAATGGGGCTATTCTAACATAATGACAAACCATTCGATTTCAAAGGCTGGGACTGGGCTGGATTAGATTGATTTATCATGAGTTGACTGGTAGATATGGAAATCAAGCTGTCAGAAGCTTAATTTGGGGGGGGTTTGTCAGCAGCCCCACCCTTAGATTTTAATGCATAGGAGAAAATTTTTATTTTATTAAAAAAAGAAAATGAGAATGAAGACACTTGTTCTTTTTAAAAAGCTGGTTTATTCCTCAATCTGCTCATGCATTTGCCATCAGTGATGGCTCCTCAAAAGAGTTTTGGTGTCAGACAGGGAGTTGGTATTTGGGGACAAACATCAGTGATGTGCTAATTTAGTCATTCCACACAGCATTCATCCAGCCCATAAATATTTACTGAACATCTCTAAGAACCATGCACATTGAAGGAGCTAGGGGAGTTTGGACAAATTTAAAAAGGAAAGGCTCAAGTCTTGATTAAAACGCCCAGACAAGGCTTTGGTAGTTCAGACTTCCACTGTATTAATAAGGAACCCAGAAATATGCTAGGAATAACTAAAGTGAATTAACACTTACTCTGGTTTGATGGAGTTCTTTTTAGCCATGGCTCAAGCTGGGTGTTTTTTTTTCCCCAATTACTTCGGCTCAAATAGATTCTTTACAAACTATGTAGTCTTTCTTGCTTTTTGTTGTATGATAGTCATGCCCCTTCTCTTAAGAATGGGAACAGATCATGTTGAAATGAAAGGAGTGCCAGTTACTTCTCTAAAACTATTAAAAAGCCTATCTTTGAGAAAATCAAGACAAATACTAGCCAGGATATAATAGCAAAACAAGGGCTACTTTTTACAAGTTAGCAAGTAGGTCAGAAAGCTGCTGATTATTTCCGCTCTCAGAAAGCATTTTCTCATCAATTCACCTCTCCTGGGTGATCACTGTCTGAATCCTACTGGAAAGAGTAGAATTCCTTCAAATGTTGCTTCATGAAAATACACCTGACTTCAGAGCTATAAATAGTTGATGTAACATCTTTATTGCCTTCAGTCTTAAAGTGCAGACTCAAGAAGAGAATCAAGTTCCACTAACAGTGGTTGTTGCTAATGATTATAGAACTAATTTAGCATTAAGAGAATTTTTATCCAGTGTGTTTCTCTTGGCACACTTTCACACATATGATCCCGTATGCAAGTATAGAAGCCAGAGAACAAATTACCTCCTTTCCCAAATCTTAGGATAATTGAGATTGGCAGAGCTAAGCTAAGAACCAATGATTTTTTTTTCCCCTTCGAACACCAGATCAGTGATTCTTAAAGCCAGGACTATAATTATTAAGTAGTGTCCTTGGGGTAGTAAACAAATATTTCCACGGATCTATCCCTGTGTCTTTATTCTCTGTGGTAGCTACATGATCTGCATAACAAAGACATCGACAGACCTGAGTTTAGGTCAGAAGTTCTTCCCCTTACTCGATGTGTATTCTCGGGGAAATCATCTAATCATCATAAGCTTATATTGAGCACTCACTATATCACCAATTCTCACAGGCTTTATCCTATTCAACTCCCCCCACCAAATGCTATCAGGTAAGTACTTTAATTATCCCCATTTTTACAGATGAAGAAACAGGCTCAGAGGAAGTGACTTCTCAAGGTCAAACCTGGGCCTAATTTGAACACCTCCACCAAAGGCCCATGGATCTGACCAGTAGGCTCTTTTCTCGTCTCAATTTTTTCATGTATAAAATAGAACTCACAATAAAGAAACTCTCAGGATATTTTTATAAGAATGAAGAGACACTATTACATAAAAGGGACCACTGTTGTTATAGTTATTGCTGTACTATTCTCTGAGACTCTCAGATTCAAGTTCAGGGGAGTGCTCTCACTTCCAATCATTGCTTTGCCCCCAATTCAATCTCCACTCTATCCTACTGACTCTTCCCAATATACGTAAGACATTCATTCTTCTCCATGTTGTTTGTCCAATTCTGTTAGTAAGAATGCCCGTCAATTTTTATAATTTTAATAACTGGGTAATTATTTCTCTTGCTCCAGCCTTTTCTCGTGTTTATTGATCTATCCTTCTCACAATATCTGATGAATGCACCCAAAGTGCCATATTTTTATTTCCATGTGTTATTCTTTATTGATTATCTGGTAAAGATAGCTCAATATCATCATCCTGGTATTGGAGACACTGAGTCTCTTACTCTTATTATTAGCCACTCAAACTCATTTCTCAGTAGCATCTAATGGAATTAGGAAGGGATATTTATTTATCTATTGAGTATCTGTTATGTGCTTGGTGCTGCTGTTATTTGGTGGAAAAGATAGGCTTAACACAAATCCATCAAAACTACAATGAAATACCACCTCACACCTGTTAGAATGGCTATTATCAACAAGACAAGGAATAACAAGTGTTAGAGAGGTTGTGGAGAAAAAGGACCCCCATGCACTGCTGGTGGGAATGTAAACTGGTACAGCCGCTATGGAAAACATTATGGAGGTTTCTCAAAAAGTTAAGAATAGAGTTACCACATGACTTAGCAGCTCCTCTTCTGGGTGCCCCCCTGAACATTTTAAAAACATTTCTTCACAAAGATATATGAACCCTAGGTTCATTGCAGCATGATTTACAGTGGCCAAGATATGGAAACAACTGAAGTGTCCTTTGACAGATGATTGGATAAAGAAGACGTGGTACATACATACAAGGGAATACTACTCAGCCGTAAGAAAAGATGAAATACTGCCATTTGCGGCAATATGGGTGGATCTTGAGAACATCATGCTCAGCAAAATGAGTCAGTCAGAAAAGGCTAAGAACTGTAGGATTTTACTCATGTGTGGGGCATAAAACTGAAAAGGGCAGTGGGAGGAGTAGAGGGTAGAGGGGGCCAAATACACAGTGACAGAAGAATGATTTGACTTGGGTGGGGGGCACACAGTATAATACACAGATCATGGATCATCGAAATGTACACTTGAAACCTATATAACCTTACTGAATAATGTCACCTGAATAAATTTAATTTAAAAAAGGTAGGCTTAAGTACAGGTCCCATGAAGAAGAGACCAGGACACAAACATCAAATAAGTACATACATACGTAGTACATTACAATGACCAAAGAGGGGTAGTGTGGGGGTGAAAACTAACCTAGTCTAGAGGCTCAGGAAAGGTTCCCTGAGGCAAAGGCCATTCACCTTACATCCCACCACCATGAACTTGGTCGATTCTTTCTTCCCTTGAAAAACTCCTTGTTCTTCTCATGCAAATCCAACAAACCTACTAGTCTTCCTCAGGAGGCAGCTTGAATCCTACTTACAACATTAAGTTTTCTAACTTCTCTAGCCTCTAAAGAGTGCAACACAAAATATCTTTTTTTAAGGTTTTATTTATTTATTTATTTATTTATTTTTAGAGAGGGAAGGAGGGAGAGAGAGAGAGAGAGAGGGAGAGAGGGAGAGAGGGAGAGAGACATCAATGTGCCGTTGCTGGGGGCCGTGGCCTGCAATCCAGGCATGTGCCCTGACTGGGAATCGAACCTGCAACACTGCAACACAAAATATCTTAATGCCTGTGAGCTTCTTTGTTCCTGCTGTCAATGTTGGTTAGGTAGTCAGTTATGGGTGTAGGATCAAGTACAGTGTATCTTGTCCCCACAAGTTGATTATTGATGTTTTTATCTAAAAACCTTGTTTCTTCTGCTTTAAAGTCCACCTAGTGCTATAATAAATGTTTGTTTAATGAACAGCTGAGTGTTCAGGGGATGAGCACAGCTAAATGTTTAGAAATCTATGTAACAAAATAGGCATCAGAATAGCCCTAATACCTTAGGCAAGATTCCTAATGTTTGAAATTAATCTAATCCCACTCTCGTTCATTTATTTTAGGTTTTACTTGAGCTTAAATGTAATACTGTTTGCATTAACATTGCAGAAAAACTGCTTATTGTTCTGGAGGTTTGGCTATATTAGCTAGTGTTAACACAGAATTTATAATACCCCCAACTCTGAACCTGCCTTTGAAATTCACTGGTCCCTATCGTTTACTCCCCAGATTATATATTTAATGCAAAATTTCCACATAAAACTAAAGATAAATAAACAAAATAAAGACCTTAAATCTCAGCTCTTGGCATGCTTCTGAAAAAGATGTAACCCATGCAAAAAGTTCTGTTTTGTTTTTCTTTCTGGTTTTCAGAGCTCTGTTTAGCATGCAACCTTAAAAACAGCTCATTAAAGCTCACAGGATCCAATGAGGGTGAGTGAAGTTTTCAAAGAAGATCCGCTTCAACTTTGCTACAAAATTTTTCCAGGGTCTGTAGTGTTAGAGTTGTTTGAAAAAGTGTATGGGAACTTAGGTATGCCATGCTGTACTCAAATTTATTTGTTTCCATTTTCTGTGGGTCGAATGCCAATGCTTAATGCTACTCAGATGAGAGAAATTCCTGCTGTGCCCATTAATTTCCCCCACTCTACTCCACTCTCACTATAGAAAGAACTATTGAACAACAATAAAAAATTGTTTTAAAGAAAATAATGATGGAATAATACTATGTTTCTCCTCCACAGAATCTTTGTGTGTGGTCTTAAGCTTTTCACCTGGACAAGAGCTTTACATCTACTGTATTTTTAGTATTTAACTTCCACCCTTAAACAAGCCATCCCTTCCGTGAAAATGACAACATAACAACCTGCACAAGAAGAAAGCATTCTGGCCTGTATACCCGTTTTCCACTGACTTGGAAGTCTGGTTTAACAGGTTTCTGCTTATCTCTAGCCTTCATGTATTGCACCAAATTTGTTCACTTATTCAACAAGTACTTGGTGGACAACTACTAAGTGCCAGGCAATCTAACAGAGAGAGGTTTGGTTAGCTCTACCTACAGCAAGGTTCAATGTTTCCAGTGGAGCTGAAGGATTCTGTTTAACAGATAGCACGGTGAATTCGAAAAGGATTTGGGCTGTAAGACTGAATTACATTTTGGTTTCAACCCTTCCTTAGAGAGATCTGTCACTGAAACCCCTGAAAATGAACATCTTCATCCATAAAACAGCAACAGGTGATGCTCCTCGTGCAGGTACTGGGTTAGGTGCCAGGAGCACAGTGTGGTCCCTAGCCCGTGAGGACTCCGACGTGATGGGCCTGAATATTTCAAGAACGTTTAATGCACTTTGTTATGGTACCACTGACTCTTGTTTATCTGTGTGGTGATTTAAAAAAATGTGTTCTCATAATCACTGGCACTTTTTTCCTTCAGAAGGCGGAGACTAATTCCCCTGCCTTTGTATATGGGTCAGGTTTAGTTTCTCATGAAGAGACTGTGGCAGAAGTGAGGCTCTGTGGCTTCGCGGGCCAGGTCGTAGAAAGGATCGCTTCCACCTGACTGTTTCTTGGATCGCTCACTCTGGGAGAAGCCAGCTGCCACGTCATGACGACACTGAAACAAACTATAGGGAAAAGCAGAGGCCTCTCACCAACCATCAGTTATCAACTCGTCAGCCATAGGCACCATCCACCTTGGAAACAGATCGTTCAGCCCTCGTCAAGCTGCCACAGGAGGACAGCTCTCCCCCAATACCCCAACTCCTGACTGCAGCCTCATGAGACACTCCAAGCCAAAACTGCACAGCTAAAACCACTCTCAAATTTCTGACCCATAAAAACCAAAGGAAACTAAATGTTTATTGTCGTTGTCACTCAGTTTGGGGAGACAATTTGATATAAAGCAATAGATAACTAACAAAGCCTGTGATAGAAATGCCTGGATGAAGGTAAACAATTACGGTGGAAAACCTTTTAAATTTCCTTTGGTTTACCTCCCATGTTAGAAAGAAAAATTAAATAACTCCTCATAGACTTCCAGTGTTTCTATTACTACAGAAGAAAAGCCCAACTCCCAGACTTAGTGTTGAAAACCTACCCAGCTGGATCTCCTCTGCTCTCCAGCGAAAACTCTGTTTTGGCCTGGCACGTCCACCTGCCCCCAGCCAGGCAGTTAGTCCTGAGAGCTCCTGCCTCCAAGATTTTGATCATGACCTTCCTCCCTGTTGAAGGGCACCTCTCTTCTTGTCGCATATCCAGCACGCTCATGCTTTTCCCCTTCCAAACGTAATTCAAGTCCTGGGGTAATTCTTGATGAAACTAATCCATAGCAACCTCTTTCCTTTTAAAACATCCAATAACTTGTATTACCAATGCTGCTATTTAATACTTATTTTCTTAAGTATTTGCACTGTTGTTACATGTCCCTATTAATTAATCAAAAAGTAGCTGAGTCCCTATTATATGCAAAGCCCTGTGCCAGGAGCCATATTTAACAGTTTTACTTTAGTTACATTTAACTTTTTATGTTTAAAATCTATTAAGGCACATAATTTTTTATGTGTGTTTCTTCAACCACCATTCTGTTCCAAGCACCTCGAGGACAGAAAGCAGACCCACCCTTTACAGCTCTAGGCACCTCCTTGTAGAGTAAAATGCATCTTTTCACCATCTCCACATAGGGCAGCAATTTCAAAATAATGAGATGATTTTTCACATTCTCTCATTCTCCTGCTATTTATGAAACTAGAGGCACAGTGATACCATGGTAGAATATAAAGCAGCATTCATTTGAGTGGAACTGGGTTCCCCCGGGCATGTAACTTAATCAAGGCATCATCTTGGAAAAACACCTGTGCATAAAAATTCAGGAAATTATGAACACTTCCTTCCTTAGTCAGCACCCTTAGCACTCTCCGAGGGAGGCATTCTGCTCTGCTCAGCTGTCCTGAAAATGTTGTCAACATAAGAATGAAAAGACACGGTGTGAGACTTCTGACATCCTGAGGACAGGCGTATAGCCATGAAAGAGCCAGGGCTAAAGTGAGGCAGGGCATGTGGCAATGTAACTCAGATAAAAGCAAATTCTTCCCCCAACTTATTCAAAGAATTCAATGCATTTCCTGGTTCGCTTTAACCTCAGTGAACTAGTAAAAAATGCAACTACTTTAAAATAAGAAAAGAAAGTTGATAAGAGATCGCTCTCAAACTTTACCTTGCTTAAGAATTACCTGAGATGTTCTGTAAGCTATCTATCTGGTCCTCTCCATCACCCTACACACGATCACTAGCTCCTCTCCATCACCTCATTTCCACCAGCTCCTCCACCACGTGCCAGTTCAAAAAGTCTAGGGTAAGAACCTGGAGTCCCCATCTTTCAACAGGCTTATTTAGATGAGTTTAGTTACAGCAGAGTGAATACATCTGTTCGTAAATCTCAAAGATAGAAAAAAGACAAAGAGGAAAAATACACCAATATCGCGTGATCCCTGTATTATTTTCTCTTTAGTTATCTGCATTTCCACTCCCCAAAATTGTCCTAAATTGTGTTGATCTCATCTGGACTGTAGGAAATTAGGGGGTTAGAGCTAGTTGTACATTGAAAACCCCCATATCATAAAAAGTAAACTCTCTATCTTGAAAGAAATCTAGACTTAAAAATCTGGGAAGAAAGTGAGGGCATGAAGGAGGAGGTGCTTTTAAAAGGCTGGGGAAACAGCTAGCTGTGATGGAAAAGTCCACAGATGTTTTAACCCCATAGCATTTCCAGGGCAACCCCCACCCACCTGATTCATCCGTGTCCTGTGTCCTCACTTATGTGGGCCCCTTTGTTAGGAACACAGAGACACTAGCTGTCTAGCTGACGAACCACTATTCAGTCTCCAAGATTCATGCTAATACATGGGACCTCCATGTGAAGACATTCCTGATATCACAGGCCGTGCTATAGGAGCCACATTGGAACCCCAGGCCAAAGAAAAGTCAGTAATCCTGATTTTTACTTTATATAAAATTTTGATACTTTGTTCATCCTGGATTTTTAAAATTAATTTTGATATTTGAGAATATGGTATTGAAATATGATTTATCGTGATTACTGAGTAGTTTTTATCAGCCCTGTAATTTTGCACTGCACTTGCCTTACTGAAGTCTCAGCTCTGGTCCAGGAAAGTTGTCTGAACTCCATTGTCTCCGCTGTGTCTGCTCTGGGACCTACCTCCACTGTGGAATGTGTCCCACTGCACTGCAGTTTCTGATACACTTACTGCTCTCCACCGACCAGATTGCTCTCAAGGCCCATGGCTTACTTGATCAACACAGAGACAATGGGTACTCTTAAAATATGTGACAATGACAAGAATAAAAGTCGTGAAACTTTAATCAGGTCTCTTAAATTCTCTAAACCTCAGTTTTCTTGTCTGTCAAATAATAATAAGATACCAGATTATTTTAAGAATACTCAATGATTGATTCTGTACTCTACTCATATAATATAATATAATAAAAATATCTAACATTAATGTAGCTTTTACTATGTGTCAGGCACTTTTCTAAGTATACAAGTCTTAACTCATTTAATTCTCACAACTAATCTGAAAGTTGGTGCTATTATTGGCCTCAACATACACACGTGGAAGCTGAGGCTATGAGCAACTCAGAGACCATCCAAGGCTAGTATTTGGAGCCAGGCAGTCTGGGTCTGGACCTGTACCATAAGTCCCTATATCACCTCTCACAATGGTAATAATAATAATAATTTTATACATAAATATAAATATGCAAATATATTATTCAAACAACTACTTTTCTTAAAGGTGAAAATATTATAGGCCATTCTAATTCTACTGCACAATGAAGTTCTAAGTGACCAGAGACCAGTGAATATTGTAGGCTGTGGAATTTCTTCTATGAGGGCTATTATTATTCAACAGTTCACCCATCAAAGCACAGGATACAAGGTGACCTAATTTAAAAAATGAGAAAAGTTGAATAGAGAGGACCATAAAATGACTAAGGTTTGGTAGACCAGGTTTCCTGGGTGATTCTTAGAAGAAGGTTTAGTAAAACCTCAGGAAAACACACCGCCCGCCCACCAGGCAGCCAGAGCTTCCGCTGTGAGCCTGTGTCTGGGCTCTCTGCTCTCTGATAATTGTAAGCAAATTGGCTGAAATGACTCTGTTTAACCTGGCTCTTGGATTCTGGGGAATATTGGAAACATCAGCCGATACTGGCAATCTCCACAAGTAACATTAGTATACTGGTGAGGATTTTAGAAATAATCAATTATTTATCTCAATAATATAGACTTGAGTATTACAGGTTCCTGACTGTGAGTAATGGGAGCCCCTCTTCTCTTTACAAAGGAAGGGAAGGGGAAGAGGGAGAGAGAAGACGTGGCTCCCAGAACCACCTTCAGGGAGGCTGTCGCCTCTGGGAAGCATGTAAGATAGATCGTCAAAGTAGAAATGATGTAGAAATGATGTAGAAATGAACAGAAAAAAAAATCTGCCATGGCACAATCAACAACTATCCTTTCCTCTCTATTTTTCTCCTTGTTGAATTAAGTTTTACTGCCATCCAAGGTACTTCTGGTTCTGTGATGCAACCCTGTGAACCGAGCCTACTCTCAGGCATCGGTTGGGAAATCCTTTTGTCATGTTATCTGGCATTAAGGCGTGTCCATCTTCGTTGCATGAGTGAATGACAGAATTTCCCGTCAGCAGCGAGGGGAGATGGGCAACTACCAGCAGAAGCTGGAGCAGTCCCTGTGCAAGAGTGTGAGGGAGCCAATGTCCACCTTCTTCCTGCCCTTTTCCTACAACTCCGTGCAGAGTGCAACAGAAAGCAAAGTCACAATCTAACCCCAATCTCAGCTACAGAATTCCTCTCCCACGTTGCCATAAAGGGTCACTCACATTTCCATAAAAGTTGTCAACTACTGATTTGCTGATGGAAGAAGTGAGTGATGGGGGTTTGGCTGTGAAATTCAAAAGCTGCTGTGATATTTTCTGGAACTTAAGCAAGAAGTAGATTGTAACATCTCTCCCACACAAAAATCTTAGGTATGTATTCATGAGAGCTCTCAGATATTCGTGATGGAAATTCTCAGGTGGATCTACCTGGGGAGGAGTTAGGGAGCCTTATGTTCACTATTTTCCCCAACCTTAGCATGATGGACATTTTTGATAGCACAGTGAGATTTTCTTGGATCTGAGAGGTCATAATCAAGCCACAAACAAACTAATTCCTTGTCCTTTACTCACCTCAGACTCACACTGAGTTGTTGTGGTTTTTTTTTTCTCTATTCATCTTTTGGTGTATTTTGTAATTCAATCACCCATATTAATCTTTTCAGTTGTATCCAATTCTGACCAATATAGTGAACTCCTATTTTGTTTCCTGCATTAGGAATCGTGCTGTATTTAATATGAGTGTGATGTGATGTGATTTCTGGTATTCATGTACAGCCTTTCCAACAAGTGAGTCAAGATTAAACCATAAAGCACTCAAAGACCACTATAGTCCAATACATCAGCAAGAGAGATAAAAAAGAGAAATAATTGGAGTTTGAATGACCAGGGAAAGCCAAAGGGTAAACCTTAGAAGTGAGCTCTACTTTTAATAGACATTGAGGATGATTCACGAGCACATGGACCCAAGCAGGAATGAGGACAGGATGTGTGGGACACATTCAGACGCTGGTTTTTCAGGCACGGACATCATGCTGCAGGACAGAAGGAGCAGAAAAGTGGATGAATTCTGATTAGAAAAGTCTTGAAACCTAGGCAAACAGAAGTTGAAACTTGGTAGGCCCGAAATGTATTTTAGGAAACTATCTGGTGAGGGAATTTGAAAAAGTTATATAACAGAAGAAATCCAGGCATGAAACAATGAAATTTTGGAGTGACAGGTCACAAGAAGGATGACATTTCACAAGATAGATTCTGACTTTAAGGCTAGTGATTGTGGGAGATGAAGGAAAGGGAGGAGTCAGATGATTCAGATGTTTCTAACCTGAGAAGCTGCCTAGTGGCGCTGGCACATGTGACAATGGAGAAATTGGATGGGGCAATCCCTGGCAGGAGAAGAATGATGATGAGTTCTGAGCTTCCCAGAACAAAACCCACATTGATTTTGAGCCAATCAAGACAGAAAAAAAATCATTTACTAGGGGTCCCCCACCCATTACTATTACTATTAAATCATCAATGTACTGGTGAGCATGGCACACCCAGAATCCTGTCCTCATGCACTTGCCTTCACTTCCATTTAAAAGAGAGAGAGAGAGAGACACCATTTGAAAAGTCAGCAGCAAGAGATTGGGGCCGGAAGAAGCCTCACTCCTCTAACCTTCACAGCCCTCACTAGTGAGAGGCCTTATAGACACTTTCAACAGAAAAGTACACAATAGTTTTCTCTTGATCACTCAAGTAGTATAGTTATAACATCATGCATGGATCCCACAAAACACCAATTAATCAACAATATCAATCTTCCTCCTCAATGTTTTCCTGGAGCTACTGACAAGTAGAAAAACCAATTGAGTTCATTTTTACAGGCACATCCAGTCTAGGAGAGCACTAATAGGTGGTAGAAGGGAGAAAAGGGAGATGCTGTACATTCCAATGAGCCAGCCCTTAGTCTTGGCCATGGTTTGCACTCATGACCTGGATAAAACTACTTTGTCTGCAGGTAAAAACTGTATGGTTCAAATCCAGACTCAGTCACAGAGTAACCATGTGAACATTGGTAAATTACTAAACATTTTCTGTGCCTCAGTTTTGTGGCCTTTAAAATTGGGACCATCAAATCACATAGTTCGGAGAGGTGATGTGTGCCTAACTAAGGAAATATATGCGAAGCACTCAGCATAGTGACTGACACATGGTAAAGTGTTCAGTAAGTATTCATCCCTATTATTATTTTTATTTGTCTCTGATGACAAAAGGCAGGCAATGGAGGTCACAAGACATGCTAGGAATGTCAATCTTGCATTGACCAAAACCACTGGGTGGTTTCTTGCATTAACCAAAACCACCATCTGGATGGGTAGTATTCAGTATAACTTTGTGGCAACACAAATTTGGATAGAATTCAATCAGCAGTTGGCTTCTGCCTTCCACCAGCCCCTATTTTCACATGTGGGATGGGCCAAATCTATAGTCTTCCGAAGTGGGAGGGGTGTTAGAAAGTGACAGCCCCGAGATGGTTGGGGTTCAATTCAGTGTGTGGTTATGTGCTTTTAATGACATTTTCTGCCACTTCAGAAATGTTGTTTTTCATTAACTTCATAAAAATGCAACTCCTGGTTTGGCAGGACTGAATTTTTGGAGTCCACTTATCTCATTATGGCAGGATTTTACTGTTCTTGAAAAGTCGTCAGTTCCGCAGTCATTAGGAATGCTCACCTGAACTTTCAGGGGTATAAACGCGTTAAAAGGAGACAAAATTAACTCACTGCACATTACAGCTTGGCTTAGTCTAAAAGCATTTTGGAGAGTTTTGTTTTGTTTTCCTTTGCTCCTAACCATGATATTTTGGCTTGAAGTTTGCCTCCTGACAAGCTATTGCATGTAGAGATTGTAAGAGGCTGGAATTAATTCAAACATGGGGCCTCAGCCCATTTTCCCCCCCCGGGGTGAATGAGAAGCATCAGGCCCTGCCTGGCAGGCTTTGGAAGGTGCCTTTACCTGGAACTTATTATATGCAAAGGCTAGTTACCTAAGCCGTTGATGGCAACACAGAAGGGAGTAAGTGAGAGCAGATGATGCCAAAACGAAGCGTTTTGCTCTGGGTTGGGGCTTGCCGTGCCGTGATGGGACTGCAGCAGCTTCCTTACCCCAACTCAGACCTCTCCAGAAGCCCATCCATCAAAACACAAGGGTGGGAATCCTTTGAGTGGCTAACGAAGTTTGGTCCGAATGACTTAGCAGTCCTACAGACCTGTCCGGCTGTTCTGGGAGCAGAATGTGCCCACAAGATGACAACTCCCGTTCTCACCACAGCTGAGTTTCAGCTGGGGTGTAGTCTGAAGTTTCATCTTCATCTCTCTGTTGCCCAACTAGCACTGAAGAAGTCACAGTTTCCCAGAAAGGATTTTTAACGCTTATAAGCAGGACCTGATTCTTATGGTTCTACCACTGCAGTGACTCATGCGGGATTCGTCAGGCAGAGGCAGCGTTCTGCATTGAATGCTAATATTTAGGGTAACTCTGATACATACATTGGAATGTATCTCTCCCTCCTATCTCTTGATTGCACGACACAGAGAAGAGGTGTTTATACACCTGATATCTAACTTTTAGTCTACGTTTGCAAAATCTAAGAACACGACACGAGAAATTAGTACTGGGTACTAGATGTAAAACATGTGAGGCCTTCATGGACGTGGACAACAGTGTGGTGATTGCTGGGGAGAGGGGTGTATAAGGGGACTAAATGAATGGGGTGAAAATACAATAAAGAATAAATCCAAAAAATTTAAAAAAGAGAAAAATGTGAATCCTTGAGCTTAAAACCAGATTCTGGAGCCCAGGTTCGAATCCTGACACCACCACTTACTAACGATGCCGTCTTGGTCAAGTTACTTCACCTCTGCGCGCACTGGTGCTCTCACTGGTGAAGTAAATGACATTGCCATGACCTCCCCAAGTGCCTGGCACACAGTATAAGATCTGGGAATGCCTATGACTTTCATCTTTTGGTATCATAGATGTGAGAAACAAAGAAAAATAACAACAACGACAAAAAGAATAAAAATACCTAAATCCAAATTGTCATTTTCAAGTTATTCTCTCTACTACAAAAGAAAAGGTAGCTTTATCTACAGTAGTTTTAAGTTCTCAAAATTACTCTACAAAATAGCACCTTCAAATATAAAATTGCATTTTACACTGTATTGATTATAGGATGAATTGAATTCTTGGGCATAATTTGTATTTGGCTCTTTGTATAAGAGGGTAAGCTACTTTATAAATCTCCTGGACAAAGAATAAGAAAAGGTAGTTTCCAAAACCTTTCTCTCCTATCCTACATGATTGAATTTTGGCAAATTACACACTCCTTGGGTCCCTGTGTTCTCATCTATAAAGTAATAGAGTCCCTTCTAGTTCTAATAACAAGCTAGTAAACTATTTTTTAGATTGAGTCTGACAAGATCTGAGAGACTGGTGAGAATATTTTCAATGTTTGAACTTTCCCATAATTTGATCTCTCCTACCCATAAACAGACATATAATTGTCTCATAGCCAATTATTACTAGAGTATGATAATGGCCCATAGTAAAAATTGGTATTTTTATATCAATTATTATTGGGATATTTATATTTGGTATACCAAAACATATTGGTATCTTTTGGTTATTGTGTTTTTGCAGATATTTTTAGATTGGGTCTATGATGCCTTTGCCACAATTTTTCTAATTTCTTCTTTGCAATTTAATGGAATTGTAAGAGCTTTTCATCATTTTCTCTTTGAATCTCTAAATCCTATCAGGTCTTGCCAATTAGATCAAGATTATTCACTCACACACCTTAGATTTCCCTCTTGGAACTTTTATAAGAGAAGCTTTATATAACTGAAAATCTTTAAAAGCAAGAAATTGGTGGAAATAAGTTGAGGAAAGGGGCCAAAAATTCCTTCTCTCCCTATCATTAGCAAATAATAATTAGCACCTTAAACCGGAAGAATTCGGAGTATTTGTCCTTATGTAATGAATGCATCATTTCTAAGTCTGTGCTGTCTATGCTAAGACTATGCTGAGTCTGTACTTAAGATGTGCAAGAACGTTAATTCTAACAATGGAATTAATTTGCCGTAAAAAGCTAATATGCACACAATATAAAGAGAACAAAATTAGGCTGTTTTTATAAACAACCTAATAAAATCTCACCAACAACTCTACATAATAACCTCTGCAAAAGTCCTTTAGGAATCAGAAGGTCCTCTTCAAATAAAAGGAGTTGTTTATTCTAGCATCAAGGGTTTAAATGTGTCAGTTACACTAACTGAATTGATATATGTATATTTTGAATTACCCTATTGTGTATGATTTAAGTAGATTCCACCATGGCTCTCATCTTACTCTTTAGGACTGAGTGGTTGAAAAGGACTGTGCTTTCTAAAATGCCTCTAGCTCATTATTCTGTTTACAAATAATTCAGCACAGTATTCCTTATATAACAAATGGCCAAAATTTATCTGAAATACAGAAATTTGATTAACGAGAAACTTTAGAAGATGAATTTTGTGAAACATGAAGCATCTCACCTGACTTTTACTTAAGTAATTTACTTAAGTAAAAGATAAGTATTCCTAATTAAAATACTTAAGTATTTCTGCTAAGAAACCTAGCTCCTAAGTTTAAGAACAAAAAGCAAAACAACAATGGTCAAATCATGGGCATTAAAAAAATCACCCTCCTCAGTTCTGAGGCTTGTCTGAGCCTTTCCTGCATTTTCCTTCTAGAGCCAAAAGCAAATAATGAACAGCGTTGGGCATTATGCCCAATTTATAACTTGGCAATGACTAAATGTAACTGAAACAGCAGTAATCGGAAACCAATCCTCTCTTCAACTGTGTCAATACATTGGCACCGCTCCAGTACCTGCCCTGAAGTGAGTTAAGAGATTTTTGTTGTAGAACCTTGGTTTCATTTATTCAGTTGATCAAACAAGTCTATATTTTCTGCTACAACACAAAAGCAAAGGAAAACCCAACTGAGATTCCTGTTTGCCTATGTCGTACTCACCATGGTGAGATTTATGAGATAAATAATGAATGAGTCAAAATTTCAGAGACAAAGCATGGCTCCTATATGCTTTGTATTTTCCTACATAAATATTACAGGCTTATCTTTCTAATGAATTCAAAAAAACTGAAGAAAAACATACTAAGTATTTTTACAAATGCTTTCAAAAGGAAACACTATTCAAAAAACAAATTTTATAATGAGACATTAAAGTAGTACCCCAATAAACTTTAACTCGAATTCAAAAGTTAGGGAAAAAAACAAATCTTATTTACTTACAAGTTGGTTTTGCTTTCGGAGGAAATTTGGTCCGGGTAATAGCCAAAATTATGAAAATAATGACTGGCCATAAAATCAAGACAAGTGTCCAAAGCTGCAAAATAATGACAGGAAAAAAATTAATTATATTGCTGAACCAAAAAAAACTCACATGAAATACATCATACTATAAAATTCCAACACAAGACAGGTATTTGCCTATAAATATTATTAATAAAAAGGAATGAGAGATTTTTTTAAATGAAACAGACCTAGAAATGAACACAAGATTTTTTTCCAGGCTTAAACCCTTAAAATGGCTTTCTGAAGACACCTTTCCAGTTTCCTCTCATGACTGCCCCTGGAGTGATGCTTGTAAAATTCTAATCTAATTAGTAAGCTCCTCACATAAAATCCCCATTTCTCAGTTGCTTGCTGGATGAGGCTCAGCCTTCTGAACAGGGCCTGCAACACCCACACAACTGTCCCCTACACCAGTCTTACAGTTTCCAAAGTCAGCATTTCACGGTCAGCTGGAAAGATTAATGTGGGCCATTGGATAATGGTTCAATAGACATTGTTAAACAACACCAAAAAAAATGAATGAATAATTGAGTCGATGAGTAAACAGGAACTTAAAGTTTTATTCAACACCCCCTACCATACCACTGTATATATGATAGAAGGAGTTCTATGCTTCTGTCATAGAGCTTAACATACTTTTACTGTCAATACATTTTTTGTCTGGCCCACAAAATAAATTGGCAAGCCTTTTCTGGCAGGAACGGTGTCTTATCAGACCAGGGGTACAAAGTAGATACTCAAAAATGTGTAACCACATTGACATTTCTGTTAGAGAACTCCACTGTAAGACGATTCAGGTGTGGCTTTGCTCTCCACATAGACATGATTCAGTTCATACGACATTAACTGCTTAATATTTTCCAAACTTATAAAATGTTTCAAACATGCATTCACATGAACGTTAACTGTGATATGCAAACTGTTATAGCACTCAAACTAAACCTAACAGGACAAACCTTGCATATAAATTAATCAAGTAAAACTTAGAATTATGCTTCTGCCTGGTTATGGTCAGATTGCTATTATTCCTTCACCACTTTTCAGAGACAAGGTGCTTCTGCCAAATCTCAGAATGCTGCTGGGGGCTCATTAATTCTCCAAAACAATCTAGACCCATCCAGTGATTGATCCCCCAGCAGCTCCTGACCTGAATTTTCTATGAAAATGTCCACCGTGTGTCTCATAGCACTGGTCTCCTTGCTGGGAGGCCTGTCACCAACTTCTTAGACTTTGGGTTTAAGAGCAAGTTTTTGTAAAAAGGAGGAAGTCAATTATTGATGTAAAGATTTCTCAGGGGCTAGGTTTGATCATAGCTGAAAAGGTCCCAGACTGATCGAACAGCCTAATCTATACAGCTCTTCTCAAGTATTCGCGTGCATACCAAGTCGCCTAAGGATCTTGTGCACAGCATCGGATTCTGTAGATTGGAGGCAGAGCCAGGAATCCTGCATTTCTAATAAGCTGCAGGTGGGCACTGCTGGTGCTGCTCTCCAAGCACCACACTTGGAGTAGAGCAGGTCTAAGGGCATGCCACCCCACCGAACCAGAAGGATTGGTCATAAAGTCCTGGGATAGCTTTGTTGGAAAGTTCTTTTGAGATCCTCTAATGGGTAGAATTCAGGGCATTCATAACTTGGATAGGAAAGAACAAATTACATTTTTATTTTCTCTAGCTCATGATTGAACTTGAGCAGTTTCCACGGATGATGGATGTAAGCCATGAACCACAATGTGATTAGAAGTGGCTATGACTTGCTCACCAACAGAAACCACGGATACTTTCAAGTCGCATTAGTGTTGTGGCAGATACCTCAAAGTGCCATCTGCACTTACCGTGACATTGAAATCACAGTAGTCACAGGTTTGTGGTATGTATTTATTTATTTAATGCTCATAAAGAAGCACACATTACCATCTCCTAAATTTGCTTTTAAGTGCCTTAATAACTATATTTCAATATAATTCATTTTATTTGTAACCCTATTTATCCTTAGAGGAGCCATATGTTTCACGAGGCTGCCAAAGACAGCCATAGCATAGAAGAGGTTAAGAGGCCTCGATCTGACCCAACTCCCGTTTTTATTCTCTGGGGCACAGAAGATCAGCACAATTTACCCAAAGTCACATACCCAATTGGAAAGCAGAGCAGGGGACAAGGATCTGAATATCAAAATACTCAGGCTAGGATTTTCTTTAAAAAAAAAGATATCATACTGTTCTGAGAAACAAATAAGAAAGAATTACAGAAAGTGTGCTGGAAAAATACAAGTGCTATAAAAAATAAGTTGCGTTATTATTATAGCTTAGTTTCTGATATAATTGAAAATTAAAGTTCGTTCTTCAAAGACCATAGATACGACACAAGGTATCATATTTATTCTAAGTGACTCATGTGAAATGTACACTGTAAAGAGTGAAGGTTAAAAAATGTAATGTCTATGGATTCATTGGTCTTATACTTGAGGCCACAGTTACTCTTTAAAAACAAATTCACCTGAGTAGCGTTAGTGTCCCAAAGCTACTTTCAGAGGCATCTATTCATTTTCCACAGTAACCGCATAAGAAATCAGTGGGTAACTGAGATCAATTGTACCAACACAAAAGTACATTCACATTCAAATAAGCATCATCTGTTGTGGGCTATCTTTAAATGGCCTTTTGGTTGATGTAATCTGATGGCTCCATGAAGATATTTTGGTGAATTTGGTAATTGATTTTAGACACGATTTAAATCCAGACTGAAACATAATCTCTATCAGTGTCGTTGAAGGCAACTTTGACTCTGTTATAGGTAAAAATCACAGCAAGCCCATGAGTAGTCTGTTATCACTAGATTTCCCCTGGAATTGTAGATCAGAGAGGTTTGAGCAACATTTCTGCACCCTGCATTTTAGAAGGATAATAAATACTAAAGCGTTCACACTGTGATTGCAGGGATGTTAGGGTTGACAAGTTAATCACAAAAGCAAGAAATAAACAAAATTCAAATTTTCATAGCAGCAGGATTGCTCTCAATACCATTCTAAACATTATCATAAATAACCTAGAATCCAAAGTGGTGTCAAGGATCCAAATACTAAACTGATGAGTCATGGGTTTTTTTTTCTTGTTTGTTTAGAGAAAGGGCTAACATTTTGATCTTACATGCATACATATGGGGACTACTTGAAAAGTTTGGGAAAAGCAGCTTTTAAGAGTTTCATATCTTTGCTGATATTTTAATTTAGCTCACACTTCTCTCTATACCTCATTTGCCTTCCATCCCCCCCTCCCCTGGCAATCCAGACACGGAAGGGCACAGGTACACTGAGCAGTTTACAATTCCTTAACGGCCACGACATTTGTCTCCTTTTATTTCTCCAGGGATTAGTTTCTATTGAGATGTCCCTTCTTTGCCTTTCTCTTCCCATTTTTCCCCTAAAACATTCAGTGCCTGAAAGTCCTTAGGTGGTGCCCAGCAAGATAACTCCATGCTAGGACTGGGGGCCCTGCAGTGACACAGTGAGGGAGTTGGGTCCCTACCAAGTTAAAGAGGACACCCTCAGTGCAGCAACCAGACAAGGATGTCACAGCCGAAGTTGGGTAGGGACGGTGTCTGTTCTGAGTGAAGAGCAGAAAATTCCTTTCATATAGGGAGGCTGACCAAGAAGTAAACACCCGGCATTAGAGGAGCCAGGTCTCTCACTATCCATCAGGGGAATTATAAACATGGAAAAGGAGAAACCTAGCATGAACAAAAATATTTTTAGTGTTGGGTTAGAAGTAAGTATGTGAATATGAACTCCTGGTTTCCAAAATGTACAGACAGACATGAAATATTGCTATAAATGTGTGTATAACATTATTTTCTTCTTTCTGGTTCTATAAGTTGTTTCTGTCTCATTGTGCACTTTTTCTGTCCCAGTATGAAAAATAGCCATTTTCTAGGAAATACTAGCTTCTTGTAGTGGACAGATGAGAGAGAGCTAAGTGTGCTTGTTGCTATTGGGTTGCCACTGTTTCTAAGCCTAGACAGAGCCACGGGATATATGTAGAATATATGTAGACACAGAGATAGATGATGGATGGATAGATAGATAGATAGATAGATAGATAGATAGAAAGAATCCATGGACTAGGGTAATTTGAAATTGGTTGTGTCCAAAATGAATTATAGTAATTATCATCATAATTTTCAAATTGCAATGGGGATTTTTTCTCTAACTCTGAAAATAAATAAAAGTAAAACATTTAAGATGAAGACTCTACATTCCATCAAAGTCCTGAAGGGTCTTAAGGAAACTTAGGGTTTAACATAAACTATAGTGATCATTTATTGTTATTATTATTATTGTTGTTATTATTATTATTAAGATAAAAATGAGTGAGCACCTATTGTATACTGTATAATAGCCATTGAGGATAGAGCAATTAATATTTTCAGTCTTTTGAGAAAATATTAAAAATAATTATAACCAAATGTTATACAGAATGAATGCTAAGACAAAGAAAGTAATGAGTGTGGAAGGAAGATAAAGCAAGGGGAGCTGATTCTAAAACCTAAAAGATGGAAAGAGTCGGGCAGAAGAAAAGATATGTATGTGGGATGGAGTGTGAAGAAGAAGTGGGTGTCTTTTCAGCAGAGAAAGCATATGGGTGAAGACCCACAGATGGAAAAGAAGGTGAAATATTACAGGAAAAAAAATAGGCCCAGAATGACTGGTGCATTAAGAGTCAGGGAAAGCATCTCTGCCATATGCTTATCCAACCTCTGCTTGAACACTTCCAGTGACTAGAAGTTAACTATTTCATAAGACTTCCTTATTATTGGACCACTCACATGGTCTGGTTTTTCTGCTTATATCAAGGCGATATCTTCTTGTTTTGACTAACACTCATTTGTCTTAGTTTGGCTTCCTCTTTCACATGAGAATTCAACAGATATTTTAAGAGAGACGAAGTATCCCTCTCTTCCTGGGTACCAGTGCAGTTCCTCCAGCAATCCTGTTAAATATAATTTCGAAATCTCTGTCCCACCATAAATTCTGGTTGTCAAGTGGTCTCCTAACAATTGTATCAGAATTATATCAGAATTCAATATAATAGCTAATAGTTATTGGTTGCTTAGAATGTGCAAGGTACCATGTTAAACACTTAATATGCATTATCTTGTTTAATATAATCACCTCATTTCCTTTTGCAGATGGGAAATTGGAATCTTAAAGAGACTAAATAAGCTTTCATTCCATAAAATACTAAGTGATAGAGCTGACCTTTGAACCCAGGGTGCCTGGCTTTGGCACCTGTCCCATTAAGCTATGTAGCCAAACCATTGCAAAACAGATTACTAGCTCTCTTTGACCACAATAATATACTTTTATTAGTTCAGCCCAGAAGAGCATTAAAAGTAATTTAAAAGTCATCCTGTAACCTCAGATCATAACTTTTTATTGCAAACTTGAAAATGAAGCTTGCCCAAGCTTCCATAAATAAAGTACACTGTCTCTTCCTTCCTCTTCGATTCCTACCTTTGTGAATTGTCCCATAAGTCAAGGATGACTGTTACTTGATGAAAATAAGAGGATTCCCAAGTTCACATTCTGAAGTAAGGGCTTGGTACATTAGCTCTGCAATAAACCTTAGTTCAATCTCCAAAATAAGAAAACAAAAGTATCAAGAGTTCTTAGTTAATCAGGCCTTTCTGCCTGTTAGCACTGCCTGTTAGCACCACACATTTGGAAACTGGGATCAAGGATTTTTTCAGAAATCTGCACTTATAGATTATAATACATTTTAGAGATTGCTAAGCTTTCTATACTGTATGTGAAAACAACACAGTTTTATTGGACTTTAAGCTAATTTATTTCTCTATTGCTCTTATTCCTAAAACATTTTTATCTCATTTACTTTCTACTGATTGATCAAACTAATAGCATGTGCATATCTGCTGCAGGACAAGCACCATAATCAACAGGTGGATCTAATTTTCTTTTTAACAGTTAAAAGGTACTAAAAGAGGACATGGTGCAGACCCAGAAAAGATAAAAGAGCCTGGGACATTTAAACACATAGGTGAGTAAATTATACAAGACCTAGTTTATTTTACTATGATTCAGAATCTTAAATTTTAGGATTAGAGTTTAATCCTAAATTGTTTTCATCCAAAAAAATATTCTAATTCATTCAGCAATCTGCTCCAAAATTTTGAAGCTAAGTCTTCCTTTTTCTCTAGTCCCTCTGAGGGGAAGGTACATGAGCAAAGTGGAAACTTGGGGAGGAAGTGTCAAACTTGATCCAAAGTGTTAGAAGTTTATCAAGTTGTGGGAATATCTGTGATAGAAAAATAATAGTTCTATCAGCTGAGCTAAAGTATGACCCACTAGATAAAGTTACAGCAGAAAATAAAGAGCTGACGTTACTTTTCCTTCTTCAGATTATAGATCTGGAATTAGATTCCCCCTCTATAGACATCGGAAATCACTCTTTGGTATGTCATTCAGAACCCATCTTCTTAATGAAAGATAAACTCTCATCTTGCACTCTCTAGTCTTCCTGTTTCTGGGTGGCACCAAGACTCTTTCCTGTCATTAACTAGCATCTCATTAGATGAGCCTCCCTGTTGCTAACCATTTCCAGTGGAATGTATCTTCATTTTTCCATTATTTTTAGAGTTACATTACAAACCCAGCAGGGTAGCAAGTGCATCTAATTGATTTTCTCTATTACCTAACATTTCTGTTCATGAGTACTGTGCTTTTTCACACTCTTTTAGTATTCATTTTTCCAACTGAGAAAAAGGGCGTAAATGGAGCCATTTCAAAATGGAGTTGGAACCACCATCCCAGAGAAGTGGCCGTGTGCATCTTGCTCGCTGAACCTTTGAAATAGTTGACTTTGGAAAAATAAACTGGTCAGGGCAGAACATTACTGTCTTCCAAACAACTGTTTGTGGAGCTGACAGGAAATTGGACATCCTGACTACAACGACTGAATATTAAAGACATTCTTTAGAATCAGTAAATAGCCATGTAAAGTTGAAGAACTTAGCTTACTAGCACCAACAGAAGTTCCTTCCTTCTATTCATCTATTTCCCTTCACTTTCTCATAAAAAACCCATTGTCTACACCCCATAATCAGAACACAATTTAGGTTTCTGCCTAAATCAGTGCTCCCCCATTAACTATTCTTTGATCTCAAATGCTTGTGGCCTCTCACTTTGGCCTTTGATTTTAGGTTCACAATTATGGTGTCAGAATTGGGACCTGAAGCGACCTTCCCTTCATGGACCAGAGTTCCCTGGAACCATGTAAAATGCCCAAATGAGCCTCTTCTGTGTTCTCCTCTTCCATGGGCCACCCACTTCCCGAAGCTGTGAATTCTCTCACGCCCCTGACCTCCCTCCTTTTTGATTGAGGTCAGTGCCTTTCTTTGAGACCAGAAGGGAAAATTACCTCAGTTAGGCATTGCCATGGGGACAAGTGTCCCAGTGCCCGTGTGGTGCTGCCACAGGAGCTTGCTACCACCTGAGGAATTTTCCTCAGGATGGGCTTCTTTCATGCTTGTAAGAAGTTCCCTGGGTGTTGAGCAGCTCACAGGGATTTTTTCCCCCTGGCGGGTGGGTATGAATTTTTGTTGCATGTTCTTTTCTTTGTCTCTGGCTGCTGTGTTGTTTGTCATGAGAAAGAGATTCCAAAGGGAACAACACAGGCATAAATGCTATAAACCTGTTGTCTGGTCTGGCCCTTGCAAACTGACAGTTTTTGCAGATCTCACCAGACCGGCATCTATTTAAACAAACTTTACTGTGGATTAAGTGCACGTGAGGTAAACGCTATTGCTAAGGGAACCTTAGAAGACAGAGCTGCAAAATTAATGGACATGGGTAGAGCATTTAAGAGCCAGGAGAGCGCTGGACACCTCAAATAAAGGCACTTGTGGTAAGTTGGTCATGAATTGGGTTAGAAGCCAAAACAGTTTCCTCCTTGGAAAAATCAACATGGGACCTTACATATAGGCTCGAAGCCTCACCAAGTGAGTAAGGAAGGTCACTTCCTGGCAGGCACTGGAACCTCAGGATATCCTGGGGACCTCAAGATGAGAGGGATTAACCCAAATCTAAAGGTACAACAGGTAAAGTCTGACGACAAGTATTTGGCTTGGACTCTTAGCCTCAAGAGGCTATTAAAGGTTCAGTCTCAAGATTTCTTATTGAAAGTTCCAGCAAAGCAGATTTAAAAGAGTCTATATAATCAATTGTTATACTTGATGCACTTATGTAGATAATTGGGCCAAGCTTACTAAAACTTGACTTAATTATAGAAAAACTAATTTGCTTGCAAAATGTGTTTGGTAAAAATTGGATAACTGCAGAGAGAGAAAAAACTACATTTCAATAGAAGCTGTAATACACACTTATGGATATCAGTTCTGCTAATTGTCTTTAAGGTTTTGTTTTTGCCTGTAAACTGGATTAAATTTTGAATTCTTTTAGTTGGCTCAAGTATTTGGCTACAACTCTCCAAATTAACATTTCCAATTTTTCTTGGAATCATTGAGCACTATAGCTGCCATTTTTCCGGAAGCCCTGCATACGGACTGGAAACAACTTGATATAAGGCTCACAGAAATCACCACAATTGCTCATGCTTGAACAATCTTCATGCCTGATGTTGTGTAAGCCACCTGAAAATTTACCTGAACAATGGATGACATCATCAGAGACCTTTCAAACAGCAAAGGATGCTTCAACTTTGACATCTACAGTTTTTCTTGACTGGCTGCCCCCGTGGCTCAGAAACTGGTTTCTTACCCTTAACCTTTGTTTTTCTTTTGTTTCCACAGAAATGCCTCTTATTGAATACCTGATTGATAACATCCCAGGGCCCTTGACCTTTTCAGCTAGCTACGCTCAACCATTTCCTCCTACACAGGTTTATTCTCCAAATTCAGCTCAGCGTTTGTTTGTCATTATAGAAATTCTTGTTATAAAATTTTGTTTGCTTTACATAGCTTGATGTTGTAAAAGTGTCACTTGGATAATGACTGCTCAGAGTTTTGAGATAATTATTAAGGCCTGTGAGACTTCATATGAAAAACCTCAAGGAACTGACTACAGAAGATGTTTGCCCTTAAAGAAACATGACAGTAAGACCTGCCTTTATTCTGACCCCCCCTCGTTGCTTAAATGTGGCTTAAGACTCCTAAAGAAACCACTTTCCCTTCTATACGGGACATGGTATACTGGAAATGAGCCTTCCCAGCAACAGATCAATGAAGCTTTCAACAGCTGATCAATGTTGCTTTCCACTGGTCAATCAGCGATGCTTTCAAGGAAAGATCTCAGTTAAAATGGAGAAATAAGAAAAATAAAATAAATGGAGCCAACTCAAAATGAAGTCAGAGCCACCTTCCCAGAGATAAGGCCATGCACGTCTTGCTCCTTGAGACTTTGGACTGTTCGACTTGGACAAAATAACCTTTGGATTGGGCCAGAGCAGCCTTGTCTTCCAAACAACCATCTGTGGCGCTAACAGGAAAGCAGACGTCTTGGCCACAAAGACTGGAGAGTCAAGGCCTTCTTTAGAATCAGTGAACAGCCCCACAGAGCAACTGAATAACCTAGCTTACTATCACCAGTGGGAATTCCCTCCATCTTCATGTAATTATTTCCCTTCCCTTTCTCATAAAAACCCTTGCCCTCGCATTTTATTTTTTAGGTTAACAATGTAACTGAGAATTGATATTATTGTTAATATTTAAAAAAACAGCAATATCTAAGGCCTCCATAGTGAATATGATGTTTTGGTTGGTGAGCTGAACTCTAAACAGAGATCAGAAAATATCGAGAAAGGAAACTCAACTCAGGAGCAACAAAGAAGCGGCAGAAAGTAATAGAAAGAATAGATCTATCTCTGAGTCCTTAAATTCACTGTGTGACCTTGGACAAGTCTCTTGAATACTCTGAAACTCTATAAAATAAAAGCATTTAGATAATCCCAATATTCCAGAATTCTGGTGTTTGATTTTTTTTAAAAAAAGAAACATTTACTCTAAGAACAATTTTGAGGAGGATCACCTCAAAAAGTAAAGATCTCCTTCCCTATTTTGCAGCCAAATCCAACATTTAGTTACTCCGTTATCATTCTGTTTCTTAGACTGTATTGCTGTTTGAACTTCTCTCATTTTCTATTGTAGTGTATATTTTTATAATGCTTCCTTAGTAACTCCACACTAACATTTTTACTCTATCTTCATTTCTTTTTTATTCTTTCTTACATATCATTTGTTGCTTCATTAACAATCCCTGTCTCCCTCATTTACAAACTATCTTTCCCACTGCCTTGCTTTGTGATAGGGTCTTTTGAAAACAGACTGGGGGAGAATGCCATAGGGGTGATGCTAGCATTTTTTTTGACATTCAATAAGGATTATACATTTTCAGTGTCACACATACTGAAATTCTGTTTTGTTCTGTATAAACATATATGTTAAAGCACCCATTCAGAACAACTACAGAGAGAGACAGTATACTTTCTTGATGGATGACAACCCCAGATCCTACCGAAAGACTGTGTCCTCTCCTTAAATTTATATACACTGCTTTGCACATTCTCTGTCTTCTAATTTGACTATATTTCTTATTTTCTTTCATTTCATCTCCTTTTAGATCTTTTTTTAAAGATTTTATTTATTTATTTTTAGAGAAGGGGAAGGGAGGGAGGGAGAAAGAGAGAGAGAGAATCAATGTGTGGTTGCCTGTCACATGGCCCCCCCACTGGTGACCTGGCCTGCAACCCAGGCATGTGCCCTGATTGGGAATCGAACCTACGATGCTTTCGTTTGCAGCCCGCATTCCATCCACTGAGCTACGCCAGCCAGGGCCTCATCTCCTTTTAGATCTTTAACCCTAACTTTCCAACCTCTTCATTTTCTCATTCTTCTCTCTTAAATAACATTGGCCCATACATATCCTTCCTACCTGTGTCCTCAGGTCGTCTCTCCACTACCAAGATACAGAGTTAGTCCTGGGCCCTTTCCTTGCTCTTTCACCCTCCACTTAGAATTGTCTTTCTTTCTCCTTTTGGCCATCATCACTCTTGTGATGTCCCTACAGGGGTAGTTGGTCATAGTGGATTCTTTATTACCCCCAGTTCTGGGCTTTTTCTAATCACTCTTCCTGAAACAAAGATGTTTCTGCCCCAGGTCCCATTCTCGCAAGGTGAATCTAACTTCATTTGATGTCCCAAAATAAACTGATAGCTTATGTATTCTCTTTCCCTAGGCACAAGTATAATGAAGAGGGGCTTTTTAGGGATTTTTGGCTCAATGAGAGTCATATACAGTATCAGAGTGAAAACCTTTTAGCATACCTAACTTCCATCTCTAAATATGCCATGTCCAGCAGAAATAGAAAAAAAAAGTCTATAGCAGAAAATTAGTATATCACCTATGTTACACATAAGGAAGAAACTTAGAGTTTCTAGGGATAAAATTTCTCAATGAAATATTTTATTCACCTGAGGGTTTTGTTTTTAAGTTTTAGGTAAAATGGAGTTGTAAGAAGAATAGAAAATGTCAGGATTCTGTTCATCAGCAATAATTGATATGTTTTCAGTTCCTCCATGCTTTTATTTTAAACTATTAAGTTTTCATCACTTAAGAACTTTATATAAATTTCTTTCTCTCTCCCACAACCCCTTCTTCTAGATTTCCTTTCATCATTACAGCAAATAAAATATGACAACACATTGCCCCAAATCCCTCTATAATCAATTTGCCAGGTGTTTGGCACCATGCATAAAGCAATTTGAAACACATTAGCGCATTTGGTTCTCACTGCTCCATGAGATAGATGCTAGAGATCTCATGCCCATTTTAGAAAGGGGAAGGCCAGTGCTCAGGGAAATTGTGCTGTGCTACTCAAGTCTTGTAGCTGGTAAGGAGCAAAACCAAGAACCCAACTTATGATCTTAAATTCTACACACCAAATTCACAAAGGAGGGTTTGATCATTTACTTCTCCCTCTTAATATATATGTCAGAACACTTATGAAAGGAGTCAGGCACTACAGGGAAACCTAGAATAAGATAAGGTGCAAAGATAAAATGTTGGTTTCTATGACACATACTATGTGCACAATATTTATATTATTCATGTAAGGCTGGGAATTACCACTCTAAAATGAAGTATATTGAGTGTCTTTTTGGATTTCTCCAGTTTTCAAACATCCTTCCCAGTATGTGGTAACTCATAGAAGCCAGTTCCTTTCTTGGTCTACCAGTACCCTATCTGGTAAGGATCTAATAGCTAGGTTTGTAATTTAAAAAGCAAACATGAATGTAAGAGGACAAATAAATATGTTGCAATCAGCAGAGTAGACAGACTGTAGCAGTAAAGCTAAGTGATTCATAATACTCTGCAAGTATAGCACGTACATGGGCTCTTGCTTGGCATGTGTAGTAAATAATTTTCAGATAACTAAAATTTCATAGGAGCTTTTCGACACCAACAGCCTTCAGACTATTTCTTTTCCATTTCTTACTTTTCAGCCAAGCTGTCTATTGCTTTTGGTTTTCATGTACATTTCTCTCCTATGCGATTGTACTTTTCATCTAATACATTTCTTCATCTCATTTTTTAACTAAATTCATTAAGAAAACTTCTGAAAGCATCTTGGCCAGAAAGTTAGAATTCAACACTAGATCCAACTCCCCCCGCTAACAAGACACATCCTTTCCTTTGCCCAGGACATAGCCTGGTTTACTCTTGCACTGAAATCAAAGGCTGCTTTCGGGGCAAGTTGAGACCAGTGCCTTTAGCTGGAAGGCAGATGCAGGGATGATTTCTGACTATCTTATTTCCTGCTTTAAAAATTAAATTAAGACTCTTCTCTTTTTACCTCATTAGCATCATGTTTTATGATCGCCTGCAGCACCACCCCAAGCCCCACTCCCTTATTTTCACTCACCGGCTGCCTCTTGACACCGAGCCAGTTCTTCCAAACCAAGACTCGGAGCTGGTGAAACTGGGAAGCCATCCTTCAAACACTCCAAACAACAGGAATTGTCTTTTTTACTCTACCCCTCAAAAAAAAAAAAGAATTGCTCCAACTTGCTGTTGACAAGGGGTCAGAAGCCTTTTCACGGCATAGCTTTCCTGGCACCTGGGGTAAGAAACCCACAATTTCTTGCCACAGATCTTCTTTTCCTGTGCAAGGACTGGCTTAATTCTTCACCAAGGAGCACTTCTCAACCAACTCTTCTTCCCAAATAAGGACCCAGACCAGGATCTTTCAGTGGCTTTTGCTTATTTTAAAATAACCTCCAGTTGCTGGTTGTTGTATGAAGTCCAGACTCAAAGAGAGAATGAATGTCATTGGGATCAAGCCTGACTGTAAAAAAAAAAAAAAAAAAAAGCTGAACCTACACCTCCTACTCTCCATGAAATTAACTGCCTGTCCACACCTTCAAGAAGGTGTCACCTGCGCTGAACACGTCATGAGGAATTAGGTGGGACTCTTGCCAGGCCAGTAGGACTTGTCCTAGTTTCTCTCGCCTACTTTACCACATAGTGCCTGCTCTGGCAGAGGCAGGATGTAAGGAGCATTTTACAGACTCTAGTCCAGTGACTCTTACAATATCTACAGTGTCATTAAGCTGTTTTAAGTCAATAAGACCAGAGCTAAGCTGAAAAGCTCTGAATATCAGTATATCATTAGATGTGCAGAGAAAGTCTCCAGTTCCATTTAAAGTTGAGTTGAATATTTGGATTTCAGGGGAAGTGACTATGTGGGCTAGGCCCCACCTTCTCTCACAATTTACTAGGTTAAGCAAAATGCAGAAAATAAAAGGTAGCAATAGGTGACATAAATAGCATACAATGGATTTCTCGTTTTAGAAGCGTGGATTCCTACATGCGTTATAGAAAAGCTCTTTCAATCAGGTTACAGGAAACATAGGCCCACCAAGTAATTTTAATAGTGATTAAGGGGATATGTAATGGAGAACCCTGGCATAAAGGCTTCCAGAAGTCACCTTGCTTACACACCTTAGTGAAAACCCATTCCCTCTAATATTTAATGCCTCTACCATCTGACTCCAGTCAATTTTCTAATCTCACCTTCCGAAAGCCTATTACAAGTGCTTGACCACTTGCCAAACGGGTACGTATTACAATAGGCAAACATAATCTGTACCTTCTGGTCCCTGACTTGTTTATGCTACCTTCTCTACCTGCCCCCCCCCCCCAAACTCCTACCTCTCAAAATTACTCCCAAGTTGACATCTTCTATGAAGTCTTTTTTTGCTTTATTTTTATTGTTTACGCTATTACAGATGGTCCCATTCCCTCCCTTTTCCCACTTCCTACCCTCTGACTCCACTCCCCCCTTCCCTCTGCCTATCACCATACTGTTGTCTGTGTCCATGGGTCATGCCTATATGTTCTTGGCTATTCCCTTCACCTTCTTTCATCCAGTCCCCTGTCCCCATTCCCCCTCTGACAGCTTTTAGTCCATTCCATGTATCCATGCCTCTGTTTCTATTTTGTTCATCAGTTTATTTTGTTCATTAAATTCTACATATAAGTGAGATCATATTGTGTTTGTATTCTCTGACTGGCTTATGTCACTTAGCCTAATACTCTCCAGGTTCATCCATGCTGTCACAAAAGGTAAGAGTTCCTTCTTTTTTACAACCACATGGTATTCCATTGTGTCAATGTACCACAGATTTTTTATCCACTCACCTGCTGACGGGCACTTGGGTTGCTTCCATAGCTTGGCTATTGTAAATAATGCTATTATAAACATGGGAGAGGGGGTTATATTCTCTTAAATTGGTGTTTTAGGATTCTTCGGATATATTCCCAGAGGTGGGATTGGTGAGTCAAAAGTCAGTTTCATTTTTAATTTTTTGAGGAAACTCCACACTGTTTTCCACAGTGGCTGTACCAGTCTGCATTCCCACCAACAGTGCACAAGGGTTCCCTTTTTCCACATTTTCACCAGCACTAGTTGTTTATTGATTTATTGACAGTAGCCATTCTGGCAGGTGTGAGGTGATACTTCACTATGGTTTTAATTTACATCTCTCTGATAATTAGTGACATTGAGCATCTTTTCATGTCTGTTGGCCATCTGGATGTCCTCTTTGGAGAAGTATTGAATCAGGTCCCTTGCCCATTTTTTAATTGGATTGTTTTCTTGGTGTTGGGTTGTATGGGTTCTTTACATACTTTAGAAATTAGCTGCTTGTAAGATGTATTATTGGCAAATATGCTCTCCCATACAGTGGGATCCCTTTTCATTTTGTTGATGGTTACTTTTGCTGTGCAGAAGCTTTTTATTTTGATGTAGTCAGAAAGAACTAAGAAAACAATCCCATCTATTACTGCAACAAAAACAATAGTAAGAAAAAATAAGGTACCTAGGAATAAATTTAACCACAGGGGTGAAAGGCCTGTACTCAGAAAACTATAAGACATTAAAGAAATAAATTGAGGAAGATACAAATAACTGGAAGCATATACCGTGTTCACGGATTGGAAAAATTAACATTAAAATGTCCATACTACCCAAAGCAACTTATAGATTCAACACAATTCCTATTAAAATTCCAATGGCATATTTCACAGATCTAGAACAAATATTCCATGAAGCCTTTTTAGATATACTGCAAGAACTATCTTCTCTCCTGCCTTTGAATCCAGTATAATTCTTTGTTTCTACCTATCTCAAGGAACTTACATTTTTTCCTTATTGCTACTTTTGTATGTCTTATTTTCCCATTACATTGCAAATTCTTTGAGACCCTAGACTATTTTATATGACAGTAATTCTTCATACATGATCAATGCTCAATGATCACTCTGAGCCAAAGCTGGTAAAGCCCTCTTTCGATACACTTTCCCGTCACTCTATTTGTGAAATCAGTTAAAACAATGTTTGAGTTCTCCCTTCACACCTGCAGCAAGTGCTCCCCTTCCTGGTCCTTCATGTTCAGCTTCCTGGTCTCCATGCCAACTCTGCAGTGTTGATGACAGCCAGCCTGGGGCTAAGTGGACCCATGCTGGCACATGCCCATTGCCTCAATGTGGTTCTTTCCCTACTGTAATGACTCCATTCCTCATGAGGCAATATGTCCTGAATATCAAGAATTTGGCCCTTTAATTGTTTTCCAAACAAGGTTAAAGACACGGTGTTCTTCAGACAGCTGACAGTGTCAGAAATGCAGTGTCAAGATTCATCTGGCTTTCTCAAGCTTTGCTGAAGACTTGAACTCCTGCTTCCTCATCTCCTTTCTCTGCCATCTGTCACAGTCTACAGTTCACTAGTGGTTTGGCTGACAAATAAAAATTATTCAGTTGTGAAGACAAGGTGGAATTTGACATGTGACTCTGTGTCTAGGTACATTACTGGCACATGGTCACTTTATTCAGGCAGGTTACTTCAGGTTAAAAAGTACTGACTCACCACACGATTGATGTAGGTCAGAGGTCAACTCAAAAAGTTCCAAATGGTTTCTCCCAGCATCTGCTCATCACCTCTCCACTATAATCATGGAATGTTTTTGTTGTTGTTTATTTAATTTTGGTGAAAGATTTTCTCTCAGGCTGTCCCCTTGCTCAGACTCTTTTATCTACTACCTCAAATTTTCTGGTGAAGATAATGTATTTTATTATATCTCATGACCACCCAGAATTAGTTCTGCAAAACAGTTTCAAAACTACACATTAAGTGGTTCATGTATGTAAGATTATTTTTTCACTATTCTTGAAGGCACACTGCGTCATAGCACCAAACATCACACTCTTTTCCTTGGAGACTGGGGTAATCTTTCACAAAATATAATTCAAAGTAGTTTAAATTGGGTACATAGACAATGAGAAGTCCAAATTTTGCCCTATTCTGAATAACTATATCTTTAAATTAAATTTATTAGAGTAACTTATTAATAACATTATATAAGTTTCAGGTGTTAAATTCTATAATACATCATCTGTGTATTGAATTGTGTGCTCACTGCTCAAAGTCTAGTCCTCCTATTATCATATATTTGACCCTGTTTGCTCTCTTAGTCATCCCTTCAGCCCCTTTCTCCTCTGGAAACCACCATACTGTTGTCTGTGCTTCTGAGTCTGTTTGGCTTGCTCATTTGTTGCTTTCTGTTTTATACTTTGCATGTGGGAGAAATCATATGGTACTTGTACTTTTCTACATCTTGGCATCTATATTGACCACATCTGCTTCTACGTCTTCTTTAAGGTTCCCAAATTTCTTTTAAAATTTGGTTTCAAGCTGATACATCTGATAAGAGGTTAATATCCAAAATTTACAAAGAACTTATAAAATTCAACACCAAACCCCCCCACAAACAATCCAATTAAAAAACGGGCAAAGAACCTGAATAGATACTTCACCAAAGAGGACATCCAGATGGCCAATAGACATATGAAAAGATGCTCAGTATCACTAATCACCAGAAAAATGCAAATTAAATCTACAACGAGATATCACCTCACATCTGTCAGAGTGGCAATCATCAATAAATCAACAAACAACAGGTGCTGGTGAGGATGTGGAGAAAGGGGAACCCTTCTGCACTGTTGATAGGGATGTGCATCACTGCTTCCACTGTGGAAAGCAGTGTGGAGATACCTCAAAGAATTAAAAATGGATCTGCCTTTTGACTCAGTGATGCCACTTCTGGGAGTATACCCAAAAGAACCCATAACACTAATTTGAAAGAACATAAGCACCCCTATGTCCACTGCAGCATTATTTACAATCACCAAGCTATGGAAGCAGCCCAAGAGTCCATCTGCAGATGAGTGGATAAAACAACTATGGGACATTTACACAATGGAATTCTACTCAGCTATAAAAAAGAAGAAAGTTTGACCTTTGTTACAGTGTGAATGGACCTAGAGAACATTATGCTAAGTGAAATAAGCCAGTCAGAGAAAGACAAATACCATATGATTTCACTCCTATGTGGAATCTAATGAGCAAACTGAACTGACAAGCAAAATAGGAACACACTCATAGATAGAGAGCAGGATGACAACTAAGGTAGGGTGGAGGGTAGGGAGTGGAGGGATTGAGCAAAAAGGAAAAAGGACTCATGGACATGGACAAGAATGTGGTAACTGCCAGGGGCAGAGTGAAAGGGAACTAAATGATAATGGGAAAATACAATAAAAGCAAAAAATAAAATAAAATTTGATTTTAAAAACATAATTTAAGATTTCATTGTAGAAAATGTGTTGACTAGCAATAATCTTGGAAGTTACTATATCTTACATAGATCAGTAATTATAACCATCGATCAGAAGAGATCTTGAAGTAATTATTTGACCAACTATAAGTATCTGGGAGAGAGAATGTGGAAGGAGAGTAAAGACAACAATTTTTTTCACTGAGTAAGATATAGTTTTGAATCCACCCCTGATTGTAGATTGGGGTGCTATTGGTGGATATCTTAGGATTTCCCCTTGAAGGAAAAGAGAACAATTTTGCCACCAGAAAAAAGCTGTTTCCAGGACACACAGCTGCTGACAAAAAAAACGTTTTTTAAAAAAAAGCAAAAAGCTAAACTGAGCAGAAAATAAAGGCAAAAATAGAAAAATACAACCCATAAAATTTACCAGAAAACTGTTCACAGATTTTATTCTTACAGGTGTACCGAGAAGTTAAATTACTGTGTTTGTCAGGTCTATGGTGATCTGCCACACTGCTCAATCATTCCAGGCTTCTGCCAGAGACCTGCAGACCCAGCGTGTCTTTAGGATGACTTCCAAGTCTTAGTCCACAGTATGTGCCTCCACTCACTTTCTCTGCTGGTGACTCTACTTCTCAGTGATCAATCGGTTCATCCCTTTACTAAGCAAAGAATCGTCACATCTACCAGAACTTAGGCATCGCTTGTTTGTATGCACTCACATGACCAGTATTAAAAACAAAAATATAGCTTTATCATGGAATAGCTTGAACAAAATTAGGTAATCCCCAAATCCCACCCTTCTGCATTCCTAAACTCCAGTAATCACAAGTTTTGAAGAGTGGATCAACCAGCCCAAATTTGACTGAGCCATGCTCACAGTTAGTTTGGAGCTTGCTTGATCATTCTCCTGAAGTTGGCCTTCTCTGGGGTTCCCTCCAGGACACTTCACTTGCTGACTCTAACTAGAATGGTGCCCTGCCAGGGCTGCACACTGTGTGGTTGACGGGCTCCATGAGCATTGGAGGTGGCAGCTCTTGTCAGTCAACTGACATGTAGCATACTCCAGAACCAAGGCAAGAGAGAATCAGTCCAATCATGAACAGGATATTGATGTAGCTGAGACACACAGATTTGTTTTAATAGCATTTATTAGAGATCTGTACTAAAAAAATAATAGTAATAATAAGAAATACTGGACTGCAAAGTCCCTGTCTTATCTGTTTAACTCATCACTGTATAGTAGAAATCTAGCATAGGTTTTGCCCTGTTGTACATGGTTAATTAATGTTTATTGAATAATTGAGTAGCAAACATTTGTTAAGCATTTATTGAATCATCATAGGAGGCCTATCATGTAGAAACAGGTATTATGCCCATTTTCAAAGGAAAAAATGTGGTATTCAGAGAGGTGATGTAGCTTGCCTACGTTCACCTGGTTAGAAGGAAGACAATGAGAACAGCAGCAGAGAGGGAACTCAAATGCTAAACCTGTTCTTTTCATCTCTGTGCTGCCTCCAACCTTATGCACTGTTTGGCATGGGAAGAGCTGAGAAGGAAAGTAAATAGCTTCAGGGGTTTTCTGGTTCTTTTCTGGCTCTTTTCAGAGCCTATAAATCACTTGTAGATATCTACTGTAAGTGAAAAAAAAATATTATCACAATAAATGCACAAAGAATAATTGCACCAGGAATTTAGAAAAAACAATTGCTCTATTTTGGCTTCTTGGTATAGCATCAAAGAAAGTGCCAGCCTGGCCCTTGCCAGCTTCACCAGGTGTGTCTCTCCACTCTCAGCCATCCCTCCTGTCACCTGCTGGAATGCCCTCGATGAGGATATTTACATTCAGGCTTTCGTCATGCTACTCCCTCTGCCCGAAATGAAATCCTGCTCATTGCTCATTCTTCAGTGAATGACTCCAATGTTACTTCCTCTCTGAAGCCTTTCCCAGCACTTCCACCCACCACGCCTCCACCTCTGGCTGACTTAATCACCTCTTCATCTGTTTTACCATGGATCTCTGTTCATAAAGATAGTCTACTTCTTTCTAGCTACTATTACAGTCTGTCTGTCTTGATGTCTGCTCTCTGAGACCCTTGAAGACAAGGACCCTGCCTTATGAAAGAGTAAGAGTTGGGGATTAATCCTGTGTCCCTGAAGAATGATTAGAACCTTGGCCTGACTAGGCCTAAGTGCTGGTTTGAAATAATAGAAGATAAAGTTGGAAAAGTTAGCAATTTTAATGATAAGAACAGAGGATACCATCTTGAGGATTTAGATCAGAAGTTCTGGCAACTCAGCCAAAGAGACAAGGGCATGGTAGAAATGGTGCTGTGAGAAGATGAAATTATTAATAAAATAAGAGATTCAGGTTCAGACCTGAAACTCCTATCTTGAATGGAGAAAAATGTGGAATTGAATTACTGGTGAAATGAAATAGTTTAGGGTATTTAATGGTAAGCAGCTTTGTAAACATAGTCTTTCACCTCCAAACTGGTTTTTGTCCATGGCATCAGTGGCAGCTTACTTCTTCCCCATGATTAACTGACTTTTACACCAAGGTCCTATGGGACAGTCATCATATACAAGATCTAATCTCTATGATAAACTTGTGAGGTCAATATTATTATCTATCAAGTATCTTCCCCAAGTCACACAGCTATCGAATGTCAGAACGGTGATTTGAACTTTGGTCTCTGTATCTGCAAAGCCTGTTCTTCAGCAGGACCTCATAAAGCAAGCATGGATAAGAAAACATGACAAGTGTACGCATTTAACCCAGGTAGAAACATGTAATAAGTTGGGAAACTGAAGCTAACTCATGGCAAAAATAACAGCATCCTTTTTTTTTTATGAGAAGGGTGGGGCTCCACCAGACATTTAAGATAATGAAGCACCAATTGCTAATACCTCATTACCTAAGATCCACCTTCGATGTAAGGCAGTGATAGCCAATGCTGTGAAGCAGGTGGGTGTGAAGGAGGTATCAGATTCTGGATTTTCAGGTGCTTTATCAGCACTGAGACACTCTATTGATGATGGGGATGGATGAACTATGTCAGGAAACAACTGGTAAAGATCCACAAAACCAAGTAAGACATATTTTAAGGAGGTTTCAACAGGACTCAATCCAGCTAAATTAAAAGGCATCTTTTCTCTTCAGGATGATACAATTGGCACAGGCAGAATGGACAGAATGCTTCATCACAAATAACATGGTCTTGTCAGGTGAGCCACCTTGATAAACTGATTATCTTACTTACCACTGAGCCGTGTGAGTCTGGGAATTTCAGGGTGATTTAGAATCTTGCAAAGAATTACTCACCCACTCAACCAGGATGAGTAATAATTTGCTTTGTTAAACAGGTAAACTATGTTGAATTAATTTTATTACATGTGTTTCTACAATCTTCTGGAAATAAGAAATAAGAAAAATGGTATTTTTGGCCAATTGATTAAAAATGGAAAAAAATTGAACTTTTAATCCTTCACTTTAAAGGAAAACATAAAAATGAAAAGACTATTGTTTTCTCACTTCCATCTTTTCTGCCATAAAACCTAAAGCAGCTTAAGAGACAAATCTATGTTTTTATCTAGTGCCATTTTTTTCTTTATTGAAAAAATACAATAACAAATTTCTGCATGTGTTTTAGCCTTTGGTGCCCAGCTTTGTAAGAAAAATTGATTTTTCTTGAATAACCTAGAAAATAATCATTCCTAGCATCTTGAAATTCAGAACCTTCAGTATGGGAAAAAGAAGATTCCATGATCTGTCCCTTCAGTGTTGCACAACAAACAATTTTTCTGTATGCTTTCTATGTTTATTCTTGTTAAATTACTTTGAAAGCACAGGACTGGGGGAAAGGGACTGGTCAATGATTTCAATTCAAGTCAGTAGTTAAATATTTTAGTTGAAAAGTTTGGTGAAGAAATCATTGATAGGCCAGTCTGCAGGGAATTAAGATCCTTATTTTCAGGGGCCTCCACATGGCCTCCCTTTAACAGCACCTCCCTTTCATCAGCCCTGTCCCCCCATGAGCAATATTTTGAAACAAAGGAGAAGCAAAAGTATCAGGTAGAAATGGAAAAGGGTACCTAATCATCATGCATATTGGCATCTGATAGTTGGACTTTTGAGCAAGATAATACCATTTTTTTATATAGGATGAAATAAATTCCCAAGTTCAGACTCAAAAATATCCATTTTTGTATGTGTTGTTATAGACATAAATATATGCCCACATATGCTTCTTTATAAACATGTAACTAGAGATACAAAGCATATAAGTATGTAAAGAAACATTTACAAAATTTTAGCCATTATGTAAGCACACATGGGTTGTAAAAGCAAAGAAAATGGTGCATAATAAAAATGAAACATCTGGCCCTCCAGGTATGCATTGTAATGGGTGCTTTATCAATAGCATGTGACAAATAGAGCATATGGCCATATCAATAAAGTCTTGTGCCAGAAAACTGGACATATCTTTTGAACAACAACAAAAAATTGTAGCATATAGATACACCCACTGTATTTTTCTAAGCACATGAATTCAAAACCATTGTAAATTAAAGAACTACATGTCCATTAATTTTAAGTTTTTACATTAACCTTCTTATGGGGAAGTACTCACACATAACATAAAACAATTTATCTTAATGTAAAGTAACAACTGAATAACTAGAATGAAGCAAATCTTGCCCATTCTGCTACTACCTGGGTTTCTCTCTGGACCATGGAATTGTTGTGAAAGCTGGTCGTAATCTGTATATAGACTATAATATAGAAGAACCTTGTTCAAAACTCTCCAAGAGGCTTACACCAACTTTCCTACCACTAAGGCTCTTATGGGAAACATAATCCCATTCTCGCCTACAGCTTGACCCTCAAACCTTCAGCCTTCCTTCAATAATGAAAGTTCACTGCTTAGAGCAAACAAGCATTTTGTGTAGCACAAGGAGCTCATGAAATGTAGTTGTGTTGATGCTGTGATTCTGCTGCCTCAGGAAATCATTGGCAAGATGCCATTTTGATATAACAACTTCATTCCTTAAACTAGGGGCCATGTGAGAAATGCCAAATCATGTTGAAAAAGAAGGCACTGACTATGAGGGAAGAGAACACTACGAGAGCTTTTTCCAAGCAGACTTGTTTTGCCTAGCAATGAAGGATAGCAATTTGAGGAAAAGAGCGGAGGAAGGTCTAGTGAGGAGTTGGAGATAGAAGCCACTCGGATGTTCCCAGCTAAGTCGGTTTCTGAAGCTTAAATGCTCTGCCTAAAAGTGGTTTTGCTTAGCCCACAGATGTGTTAGGGAGTTAAATTAAAGGATCAAATAAATGAAAACAATATGAATGTTCAACTAGGGCCTCTCTGTCCCTCAGTTCTTAAGTCTATGCATGTGGCATGAGTTAATATCCTATGCAACCCAGGTAGAAACTGAAGCCATGTTGGTCTATACAGGAAAACAAAAACAAAAGGCTACACAAAGGATTCGATGAGCACACTACCTTTATTGCAGAGTAGTGGGTCACAAGTTGTATGATCCCTCCATCTCATCAACTCAATCTCTTCTCTAGCCCCCTCCCATCTCCTTCTTTTCTTTACTCCATCTTGCTTCTTCCATTCTTAAATCCCTCTCCCTTTCTCTTGCTGAGTAGTTTTGCCTCCTTCTTTGAAGCTTCTATGCTTCCTGAGCTCCAGACTCCAGAGGGATGCATTTATACCCAAGCTGATCTGTAACTAGAAAAGGGCTATTCTCCTTCCATGAAAAACTCTAGCAGCAGCTCCTAAAGGACTAAAAGTTTCACCCACTCCTTATAGTTTAATACTATTATTACTACCTAAAATAATGTGTGATCACTTGGAACCTTTAGAACAATGGCAATCAAAGAAGATGATGAAATTAATTCCACAGCAATTATTTCAAACTCAAAGCAATATTTGATTATACATCAGGCCATATGAACTATAGCCACTTTCTATTTTTTTCTATCCCTAAGGCAGTATGAGTAGAAGTATAGACCCATCTGGGATCTGTGACATATTCTCAGGGATCTGTAGTTCTTTTTGAAGATTTAACATTTTGGAGCTTGTGTGCTTCTAATATTTTCTGTAAGCTAAAGCGAGCTTATTCTGCTTCATCCAGATTACTGCCTTATGAACAATTAGGTGTCAAATAATCACCTGTGATACAAATTTTCAACCTTTCAGTGAATTGACAAACTTGTCTACATTCTCTTGTTCTAATATGAAAATGAATATATTTCGAATATATCCTGCTATTATAACTCAAATATTATATATTTCTAATATAATTCTGCTATTATAACTCAAACTCAAAAAAGAATTGTTCAATTCTTCTACAAGCTATAAAAGTGATACTTCTCTGTAGCAATGATAAGTCATAACTAAATATTGTTCTGCTTTTTTAATATATTTTAAGGATTTGGTTTGACATCATTAACATGATATAGTGATACAAAGCAAGTGCTACTTGAATTATACAGAATCAGTGAGGAAAGAAGGTTGGACTTAGTACAGAAATTATTGTATGTTCATAGTAGTATTGAACAAATGCACACAAATGTATTAAAAAATGTTAGTTTCAGCACAGAAAAAGGAAAGTAGCAGTAAATGACTTATTCATAGTATTCTAAAAACGAAGTTTAACAGCGTGGTGATTGTGGGGGGAGGGGGAGGAGGGAAGGGGGAAGGGGTATAGAGTACATAAATGGTCGTGGAAAATACAATAAATAAATAAAATAAATTTAAAAAACTAAAAGAAAAACTAAGTATAGATCAAGACTTCTTAGCTGTACTTCAAATTCAGAGAAGTTCTGGTTAAGTATAGTTCTGGTTAAATATAAAGTCTGAACTAAGAAAGGTTTATAGAAATTAATATCATGTATGAATTTTATGAACATGCATTTCCTACATTTAGAATATACTGACTTTTTTTGTAAGTTAGTAATGAATCCATTTAAATATCAAAAATTAACAGGTAAACATGCACATAAGCTGCTATGTTTAAAGGCATGAAGGACAGAAAATTAGATCAGGAGCAACACCGAGAACCTCTAGGGACAAGAATTTAGGGACCTGTGATGGTCTTTCCATGTGTCAGGAAAACCCCAGGGATTCACTTAAAGACTAAGCTAAGTGTCGCTATAAAGATATTTTGTAGATGTGATTAAAGTTTACGATCAGTTAATTTGAAGTAACAGGTTATCCTAGATAATCTGTGTGGGCCTGATTCAACGGGGGAAATGCTTTAAGAGTGGAACTGAGGCTTCCCTGATGAGAGTGTCTGCCTGTGGGTAGCAAGTTTAGGCCAAGACTTAGAACCTGCCCATCCCCATGTCCCAGGCTACCCATTTCAGATTTGCCTGGCCAGCCCCCACAATTGCATAAGCAGACTTCTTGCCGTAAATATCTTAATATAGATCTCCTGCTGGTTCTGCTTCCCTGGTGGGGCCCTGATGGACGCAAGGCCCCAACAACCTGATGATATGCAAATGTTCAGCAATCATAAGAAATTGATAGCAAATGAAAATTTAAGTCCAGCAGGACTTTTTAGGTATTGGAAACTAGCCTCTCAAAATTTTTTTTTATCTCTTGATTTTTAAAAAGCTTCTGAAACAGTCACATCTACATACAATACTTGAAGGGAGAAAAGGGCATTTGGTTTCGATACATTTTTCAAATGATAACTTCTTCTTATAAAATAGCATTGTTGATTGCAGAACTGGGAAAGTTTCAAGCAAGTGCTATACACTTCCCTGGATGAACAACTTCATCAGATGAACAACTGATGAAGGGGACTGCAGTGTAGGAAAGCTTCAATACTAGTCTTGGTGAGTGGCCTTTGGTGGTGGGTACCAGCATGATGCTCCACAGCATCAGAGAGAACTTCCTGAGGGGTTACAAGGCCAGAGAACAGACAAGACCTGTCATTCTAGAAGAGACCAATGAGGTTCCATAATGAATGTGGAAAGGTGGGGTGGGCCTCCTATTTTTCAAACCTCACAACCAGCTTGACCGCTGATACTTCTAGTTCATAAACTCAACCCTCAATAAGTTTCATCATCATCTTGGAGAGGATCACAGCAGTAAGAAGAAATATGAAAAACTGAGGATTTATCCCAAACACATTGAGCCATCATAAAAAGGTTGTGTAAACTGGAAAAGGCTGTTAAACGATGTTACCAAATTTGTAGAATTGTCTTTTCCTCCATGTTACCCAGTGAACTAAAATGTTGTAAGGAAGCTCTGATCTAATAAAGAAAATGAAGCTGCATTTTATTTGCACATTTTATGGCAGCATGAGTAAATTTTCAACCTCATCTCAACATATGTGTTCTTGTTTCTTTTGCTGAAAGTACTGGGATTGAAATATTAATGGTGTCAAGTGATTTCCCCCAAAACCTACTCCCCAGCTGTGTCCATGAATATTCCTAAAGGCTTTGTTTGTTTTATAACAGTAAGAAAAGTGAGGGATTTTACTTGAGGATGAGTTAGAACAGAAAGATAAGGAGGGGAGTGTGTGGCATCTGCTCCTTTTCAGAAAATCTAAACTAAATGTGAATGAGTGAAGTTAAAGGGATATGAGAGTCAAAACCTGATGGAAATGTTCGCAAGAGATTTTGTGTAACTCTTGAGTACAAGTAGAACTTCTTTGTTGCCCAGGTGATAAGAAACAACATGAAATGAAAAGATCAAGACTGGTCTTTCTGCCAAGAACAGGTTAAAAAGCATTTACAGTCAGGAATCAAGTGCCTGAATGCCCCCCAGACATCAAACCCTCTAGCACAGAGGAAATGTGGAGGAAGATAAGGCAAAGGGGACCCAGTGATCCAGACTGACCCTCTGAGACAGCTATAGTCCCATAAGGGTTAGCACTAGTTCCTTAGTAAGGACGAAGTGGAGTTTCTTATCAGAAGTCACTGGGTTTTTTAATAGTAGAACTGTCCTCAAGTTTGGCTCTGGCCTCATTATTTGACCAAAATTCACCCTACAGCCTCAGCTGCTGGAAGACAGAGCCAAACACTTTAGCAAATGTCATTTCAGACAACTTGGACCTTGTGTATCACTCTGGTTATGTCACTGTGTATGTTCCCATTATGCCTAACCAAAATTTCATAGTCAGTCATAAGAATAAGACATGTTGTTTGGATTTTTTATTACTATCTTAATTATTCCTTTTCAATATTGGTAAAATTTTTAGATATAATTAGGAATGAAATTTGTTTATGTGCTTGTCATTGAAATTCTATGTCAATTGACATATAAATGTATATTCATTATAGCAGGCATAAAACGTGGTGACAATGATGTGCTTGGAAAGCTGTTAATTTAAAGTACAAAACCAATTATTATTATTAAGAAACTTGAAATTGTTAAGTAAATAGGAAAATAGATTGACAGTTAAAATGAAGGCTAAGACAGAATGCACAAGCTTGCTACCTTTACAAAGACTACTGTGGTACCAAGTCTCCAAGAGGGAACCCAGGGACCCTCACCTCCTGATATCTCCGCCCTTGATGAGTACCTCCCTATACCGAATAGAACTGACCTCTGTAAACGATAATCACATAGTATGACTTCTAGGATTATGTCAAAATAGACATGGAGGCTTCTGCCTTGCTCTCTCTTGAATCACCTGTGCTGGGGGAAGCCAGGCATTATGTTGTGAGGACACTCGAGCAGCCTGAGAAGAGACACACTGGGAGGCAATGAGGGGTCTAGACAACCACCACCACCAGCTTATCAGTCCTTCTTGTAAGCCAAGCTGGCAGCGGGTCCACCACCCCAGTCAAGGCTTCAGATGACTGCAACCTGACCAGCCTGTGCATGCAGTCTCAACAGAGACCCCGAGCCAGACCTGCCAAGCAAGATAAGACTCAGCAAGTTTCTAGCCCACAAAAAGTGAGGATAATAAGTGTTTATTGTTGTTTTAGGTCACTAATGTTGGTGTGACTTCTAATGCAGCTAATCATGAATAACTATTACAAATATAATAATTATTAACCCAATTAATTTTAATTGGGTAATAATACAAATAAGTCATGGGGCTATAATGCACAGCACGGCAACTATAGTTAACAACACTATGTTGCATATTTGAACACTGCTGTGAAAGTATTTCTGAAAAGTTCTCATCACAAGAAAAGAAAATTCTGCAACTATGGACCATGACAAATGTTAACTAGACTTTCTGGTGTGTTCATTTCATGATATACACAACTATGAAAACATTATGTTGTATACCTGTAGCTAATACAATATTGTATGTCAATTATACCCATTTTTTAAAAAAAGTAATAATACAAAATAATAACAGAAATTAGATAATACCATGCTCCTAATCTTTGTAGAATAGCTTAATGTACTAGTATTTATAGCAGTAAATAAAGTAACTTTTAGGAGTATCACTTAACTTAGTTATTTAATTATATAGAGACCTTGAGTATTTCAAGAAAAAAGATTAGTTTACAATCTTCATATTCTGAGAGAAATAATTACAAACAAAATGTCAACTTTGCTTCTTTAGAATTTCAGAAGCAGAAGAAAAATCTTCTAAACTTCTATTAGAAAGAGTCATGATAAATTACATTTGATTCAGTCATAATGAAAACTATGACTAATAGAAATTATTAAAGAAAAATGAGGTACCCCAGACACATTTTGTTCTCATTAATCACACCACAACAACAGCAAGCTTTACTAATATTAAAAAAAAATGTCTTATAGTTCAATCTAAAAAGGTTTAAAGTACAAACATAAAAGCTATATACTGCCAAACATTTCTCATGGTTGAAGATGAAGAATTTTTGAGATTTGAAGATATAAATCCTGATACAAAATTAGTTCTAGAAAACATGTTGCTGAACATTTTTTTCCTGAATTGTATCATATCATATCACATTAGCTATTGTATTATGATATAATTATGTTGATTTTATGAATATTATAAATTAAATAATTGGTGATATTATTGAACATGCTATGTGTATGTATATGTTCCCAAACATACATAGAACAGACATGTAATCATGGAACAGCAGGATACATAAAATCATAAGCCCTAAGAGCAAGATGATAGCCCTTCCCATCACACTTCTACCACAAACAATCCATATGACATAAATAATTTTTTAACATTAGCTTCATTAAAATATAATTTACATACCATAAAATTCACCCTTTCAAGTATACAATTCAGTCATTTTTAGTAGAGTCACAACATTGATCAACCATCACAATTTTAGAATATTTCATCACTCCAAAAAGAATTCTGTTGTCATTAGCAATTATTCCCCATTTCCCCTCTGCCTTAGCTTCTGGCAATCACTAATGTATTTTGGTTCTATTGATTTGCTTATTCTGTACATTTAATGTAAGTGAATCATGAAGAATGTGGTCTTTTGTAACTTTCTCTCATTTAGGATGTTTTCAAAGTTCATGTTGTGGAATCTGTTCATACTTCACTCCTTCTAATTAGTTGAATACTTCAAGTGTACGTATATGCTTTCTAGGCTGTTGTGAAAAACATTGCTCTTAACATTTGTGTATAAATTTTTGTGTGGATGTGTTTTCATTTTCCTTGAATATACACCTAGGAGTATGTTAATATCATATGCAGAGTCATATGATAATTCTATTTTTAACATTTTGAGAAATTGTCTAAATGTTTTCGGAAGTGACTGCTATGCAAGAGATTGAGACCTGCTTTGCCATGTTCTTACACAAGATATTCCAGCAAAAGGAACATTGCTATCAGGTGGGACAAATTATAAGTTAGCCTGAACAACAAAAAAGCCTTAATATTGTACTTTGCAGATAATAATACCACATAACAAGATGTATTAACAACTAATGGTTATTTGCAAAGAAAGCGCTTTGAAGACCCAGAAGTTGCTGAAGAAATAAGCACCCTGACTGATCTGGAGACTGAAATATTTCTCACACGATACCTGCTCTAAAGATCCTCTAACCATTCCTCTCTAGGGAAATGCTGAAATTGATTTGTATGCTGTAAAAGCTGAGATACAAGTGCAAGTTGAGAGAATATTATGTTACCTCTAATGACAGTCACATCGAGCCATTGCCACATATCAAAAGGCCCATATTTAAGGAACAAACATGTTTCACGTGGTGGAGATGGAGCAGAAGACGGGCGGTGAAGGATTTAGCCACCTAAACTTCCCCACTTTCAGTATTTGTTCAACAGTCAATATTGAGCTCATTTCATGGTGTCAGCTTCCATTTTCATTGTTTAAAAAAAAAAGTATGCACATGGACAACAGTGTGGTGACTGCCCGGGGGAGAGGGGCAGAGGAGGTGGAGGAGGGCATGGGGGAATATTGATGATGGAAGGAGACTTGACTAGGAGTGGTGGACACTCCATACCGTGCCCGGATGAGTTGTGGAACTGTGCACCTAAAACCTGTATCATTTTGTTAACCAGTGTCACCCCAATAAATTTAATAAAAAGGAAAAAACACAACTTAAAAAAAAAACCAGAATCTGAAATAGTTTTAGGTTTGCAGAAGAGCTGTAAAAATAGTCCAGGGTGTTCTCATATACACGTCGCTCGGCTTTCCCGATGTTGCGTGACCATAGCACCAGTATCGAAACCAGTGGAGAACTTTGGCACCACACTCTTTCAGCTAAGTGACAGACTATTCAGATTTCCCCCATTTCTCCACCAAAGGCCTCCTCTTCTATTCCAGGATCCAACCGATCTGGGATCCCACAGTGTTTTGTCGTGTCTTATCTGTTACTGTGCCTCGGTTTTTCACAACTCTGAGACTTTTGTAGAGAACTGGTCAGTCATTTTGCAGAATATAATATACCTCAGTTTGGCTTGCTGGCTCATGGTCAGAATGAGGTTTGCATTACTTGGGAATGATAGCAGAGAGGTGAAGAACCCTTCTCAGGGCATTATTTCAAAGGGCACATGATGTCAATATATCTTATTACTGGTGACATTAACCTCGAGTCCCTGGTCAAGGGGATGTCTGCCAGTTTTCTCCACTGTGTAGTTACTTATTTTGGAAGAGGTTCTTTGGAACTACATAAATACCTTGCTCCTGCTTACAACTTTTGCCCACTAATTTTAGCACCCACTGGAGGATCTGCAGTGATTATAATGTGGTGATCTGTGGTGTTATAATGCTGATCTTCTATCTCCTACCTTTCTCTGTAGAGGAGTGTTGTCCCTTGTCTACTTTTTGCATATTTATTCACTTATTATTATATTAATATGGACTCATAAATATGCATTTTACTTGGGGGTTAATGTCAATTATGTTTTTGTTGGTTTTGTAAAACCCTGAATTAAAGATACCTGGACTAGGAAGACCCACAGTGGATACTTAAATCAAAATTCTGGAACCCAGTGTAGGCCTAATCATGTAACAGAAAATTTTATAGAATTCTGCCTTAACGTGTTTGTCCCTATGTGTGTCTATACTAGACATGCATGCAGATGCTTGCTAAATGTCAAATAAATTAGTACTTGCTTAGAATCAAACACTTACTAACCCCTCACAGTATAGTACACAAACTATGTTGAATAAAGATGATGGCCCTGACTTATAAATATGATGGGGCTTACCTTTTAGCAGGCTTCTTATTCTACCATAGTACACATGGCCAAAAAGCAGGAAGTTTCTCTCCAGCACACCGTCTTAGCGCCATCATTGCATCACACATCAGATATTAATCTTGAGGACTGGGTTAAGGTGAAGTCTGCTAAGTACTTTGGGAGAGACACTTAGAGACTATGTTAACATCTTGCAGCTCCTTGAACTTTTATCTACTAATTTTACCCACTAAATTCACTGTTCCATACTTCTATTCAGTCAGTCAGAGAACCCAATAAATTCAAAATACTTGGACTAAATAATCAGAAATCTCTTCAGGAAAACGTACCAACCTGACAGGGTATAAAAGTTCAGATAAAAAAATATGCATAATTTCGATAAAGCCCAGGCTTTTTTCTGTTACTCAGGTGTTTTAGTTAAAAATAAATAAATGGCTTTTGCCTAAACTATTCAGGCAATTACAGTTGAATGACCCAGATGTAGCACTGTATGCTTGGCCAGCATTTCAAAGATAAATTTTAGTATCTATTATAATATCATTTTATGATATAGAAATGTTTTCTTCTGTGATAATGCCCTACTGTGGTGAATAACCAAACTATTTAAACTACTTTCTCTGATGCAATTTAAAAAGAGCTAATGAAAAATCCTGAGTTCAGATTCCAGGCCAGCGGTATGCCTGTTTTGGGAGAAGAGAGATAATGAAAACTTGCTCCCACTGACACTCTCCAGGAATTATTTTAGAATATCATACACTTTTAAAATGTCTTAGAAACTCTAGAAAATTAGGAGTCAATATTACAAATCAGATCAAATAAGAAATGTTAATTAAAATTAACCTTTAAGACAGAATATTACTGTAACAATTTGACTTAATTTTTTAAAAGAGTTTATTTATTTATTTTTAGAGAGAGGGGAGGGAGAGAGGAAGAGAAGGAGAGAAACATCAATGTGTGGTTGCCTCTCACATACCCCAAACTGGGGACCTGGCCCGGAACCCAAGCATGTGCCATAACTAGGAATGGAACCTGCGACCATTTGGTTTGCAGGCCAGCACTCAATCCACTGAGCCACACCAGCCAGGGCTTGATTTCATTTTTTAAACAATTTGTAGACTTCATGCTTTATCACCTAAGGAAAAAACAGACAAAGTTTACATGCACGATTTTCCATGAGATTAAAATGAATCAACCCTTTGAAAACCCCACCATTTGTACTACATTGGACACACAGCTTTGGTTGAATCCATACAGAGTAAGGATGAGAACTCAGCAAAGTCCTTATAAGTTCATAAAACTGTTGGGTATAAACCTGCCTTTACAGGTCAATAAGTAACATAGAGGGAATGGTGAATTAAGTCGAAAATGCACCTATTGTGCACATAAAAAGTAAAAATGTAGGTGAAGGGTGTAGCCTCATGCTTGAAATAGCTTCAGGGAGACGCCCGACAACTCTAAGTAACATTGCACTTGACTTCCATCCAATTTGCTCCAGGACAGTTCTGTCTAATGCCAGGTCATCTGGACAACTCAGGGGACTGGGAGGTTGGGAAGAAAGTCACTGATACTAAATCTAATTTCTTAAACTCCATGTCTATAAAACTGAAACTATGATACCAGCTTGTTGTTGTAAGGTTATTCAATAAAAGGCATCGCATTTTAAAACACTGGAATGGGATGCTCTGTAATAAAGTCAAATGTCAGTATCTGTCCCCAAGAGATACGGCAGATTTTTCTCTTCTTGGAGACTTTATGAAGTCATTTATCCTGAAAGTTTGCAACATCCACAGGTCTGAAAGGAGAATGTCAGATTAAATTTCTTGATATCCTTTACAGCTTTATTCTCTTATAAATTAAGTGCTGCTTTCATGCAACAGTTCTCAGTAAGTTTTGACCAGTGTTACAGGCTCTAACCCATGCCCTTCCAAATTGCTCTCCAGATGGCAGCCACAGTGATCTTTCCAAAGCCCAGATGTAGAGATGTCAGGAACACACCACCGTTAAAGCCCTTCAATGCCTTTCCTTCGTGTTCAGGAAAAGGACAGAACTCCTTCATGGGCCACAAAACGTACAAAGCTTCTATGGTCTGACACCTCTCTTCACACCCTCCTCCTCCCAAATTCTCTCCAATGGTCATCGCTCAGTGCCACCTCACCAGGATCCCCCCACCCTGGCCCCAGGGCCTCGTACACAATTCTGTCATCTCCAAGATCATAGCTACTCACTCTTCTTCTTTTTGGAGGGGTTGGGGGGATCACTTCCTTAAAAAAATGTCTAATCTAACATCCATAGCACTGTGCTTATCACCTTGATAGCATTTATTACTGTTGCAATTTATATTTTTGTGTACAGTTATTTTTGCTGTTGTCTGTATCCCTCACTGGATTGTACACACATCAGGATCTTTGACCTACTGACATCATGGCGTGACCCAGGGCCCACACTGTGCCTGACTCAAAATGAGGCTGTCAATATATTTTTATTGGATGAATAACATTTACTTAAATCATTGCTGTTTTCCATTTACCTGAAGGCAGTCATGGGAAGAAGCTCCCTTTTGCATCACATCCGTATACATCACAGATAAGCAAAGCAATGTGTTTGCTTCGATGGCACATAGACTAAAATTGGAATGATACGGAGAAGATTAGCAGGGCCCCTTGCTCAAAAATAACATTTGGGAATGATGCCGATAGCTCTGCAAGATCTTTCTTTCAATAAGTTTTCTTTTTTAAAAAACCATCTTCTTTCTGAGCCTGGCCTCTTGATTGAGAATACAAGCTGCCCTTGACCCTTAAAGGAACGGCAATGCAGTGGGGATCAGCAGCCATTGTGGAAAAGCACTAGCAGGTCTCAGAGTTCACCCCTCAAGGACGACAGGCCAGCACTGCTGAAAGGTCTAACCTAGTTTGCCATCATTTAATGCTACGTGCTAGTGCTTTCCCCTACCCTCTTTATTCTCTTGTGTGACGATGCTAATCTCTTTAGCTTCCTATTTGCTGAAGTCCTCTGGTTGCCTCGTTTCTCTAAGGGCACTTAGGTTGTTCCCTTCTTGGCTGTTGTGAGTATTGCTGCAAAGAACTGGGGATGCAGATATCTCTTTGAAATGGTGATTACATTTCCTTTGGATGAACACCCAGAAATCGGATTGCTAAATCCTATGGCTGTTCTATCTTTAATTTTTAGAGGAACCTCCATACTGTTTTTGAAGGTGGCTGTACCACCAACAAAGTACAAGTTCCCGTTTCTCCACATCCTCACCCACTCAAGTTATCCTTTATCTTTTTGATAATAACCATTCTAAATGGTAGGAGGTGATAACTCACCGAAGCTTTAATTTGCATTTCCCTGATGATCAGTGGCACTGAGCATCTTCTCATGTATTTGTTGGGCATCTGTATATCTTCCTTGGAAAACTGTCTATTCAGTTCTTCTGCCCATTTTTTAAATTGGATTGCTTTTTTTGTTTTGGGGTTTTTTTGTTTTTGTTTTTGCTATTGAGTTTTATGAAGTCCTTATATGTTATGGACATTCACCCCTTACCAGATAGATGGTTGCAAATATTTTCTCTCATTCCTTAGGTTGCCTTTTTATTTGGCTGATTGATTTGTTTGCTGTGCTAAAACAAACAGGACTACACAGTCCTATTAACTTTGGTTTTATTACTTGCATTTCTAGTGCCATACCCCCAAAAATACTTGCTAAGGCCAATGTCAAAGAGCTTCTTCCCTGTATTTTCTTCTAGTAATTTTAGAGTTTTGGCTCTTACATTTTAGTCTTTAATCCATGTTGTGTTAATTTTGTAAATGGGGTAAAATGGGATCCAATTTTATTTTTCTGCATGCAGATATCCAGTTTTCCCAGCACCATTTAGTGAAAAGACTATCCTTTCCCCACGGAGTCTTCATGGTTTCTTTGTCAAATATTAGTTAACTGGATATGTATGTGTTTATTTCCAGGTTCTCAGTTCTGTTCCTTTTGTCTGTATGTCTATTTTTATGCCAGTACCAAACAGTTTTGATTACTACAAAGTTTGAATCAGGAAATGTGATACCTCCACCTTTGTTTTTCTTCCTCAAGATTGCTTTGGTTATTCTTTTGTGGTTTTATACACATTTTAGGGTTTTTTTCCTATTTCTCTTAAAAATGTCATTGGACTTTTGATAGGAATTGAATTAAATACATTGACAGCTTAAGGTAATATGGTCATTTTAACAATATTAATTCTTCTGATCCATGAACATAGGATATCTTTCCATTTATTTCATCAATTATAAATTTTCACCTCCTTGGTTAAACTTATCCATAAGTATTTTATTATTTTTGATGTTATTTTAAGTATCATTATTTAATATATCAATTTTTCATGTGTCTTTTCTAGACTATAAGCTACTTGAGGATAGGGCATTATTCAAAGTAAAGATCACTTTACCAAAACTGCATACTTCAAGGACATGTTCGTTTAATTAATAAATTAATTTTAAGTCGTTCACAATTATGAATCTAATAATAGCTTCTGTACCAGGAACTAGTTTCCGCCCTTCATACACAGGCTGACTGCTTTATCTTGTACAGCCAGAAACTCAGCAGTGTGTGCAGTCTGATCAAAGAGGGGGCTTCAGTAAAGGCCCTTCCTCCTCTTTCGGTTTTTAAATGGATATACGTGGAGCATCAAGCAAACAGTAAATCAATCCTGACAAATAACTGTGTGACAAATGTCCCAGCCAAACTGCTCACACTCCCCCGTGTCGCAACATGTAAGGCCTCTAACTCAATGCCACGGCGGTTCTTAGAATGAATAAAACGTGGTTCATTCTCCAGAGCTCTTCATGTACAAGGTCTTATAAAATCCCCTGCTCCCTTCACTAGTACCTTGTCCTTACTGGATTCCCAAAGTGCTTGCAGCCAATTTTACATTATTAGGTAGAAAATGAAAGACATTCTTTCTGGGGAAACTGATCCACCCAGAAGAAAAACCTTGAGAAATCATTTTGGTAGTTTTCTACTAAAACCCCACATTCAATCACCCTGTGGCAAGGTCCACAGATTGCCAAACTGTGTCAAGAAACAACTCCTAATAATATTTCTCTAAAATGAGCAGCCAGAACCACCAGCTAACCAAGAGAAGGTTTAACATGAAATGCAGAGACTGAACAAACAGAAAAAGGAAACACATAGAAAACAAAGATAAGGGAGTAAACAAAAGGAAACTAGAGCATTTAAATCCATTTTGCTAAAAAGGTAAGAGCAGATGCTGCAACAATTGAAAAGGAGATGTCCATAAAACAAGCAAAGAATGTTTTGTTACAAAAAAAAAAGAAAGAAAGAAAATTAAATATATGATACAGAAATAAACCTTTCAACATACAGTGGTGGCAAAACATTTTCTCTACCTTCTTAGGATCATCCCCTAAGCCAGAGAATTAATTTGACATAAAACAGATTAATGGGAGAAAAGCATGCAAACTTTATTTTTACATGTACATTGAAGACTTCACAAGAAAACAAAGACTCAAAGGAGCAGTTAGGCCTACTGCTAATATACTAGGTTGAATAAAGAGTAGTAATTGTGAAAAAGTAACTGGAACATATAAGGAAGTAAAAGAAGACAATAGTTATTTTATCAAGGTTAATTTGTAAAGGTTCTTTTCAGCCTCGATTCCCAGACTCTGGTGATAAGAATGTTCTTTTCCACCAGGTCAGGGAAAGCATCTTTACAGGGGAATTTTATCTCCTATTTTTAAGAAGAAATAGGAAGATCAGAGTGCCTTTCTTGTACCTGGTAAGTGCCTTTAGCACAATAGAGTCACTATGCCAAATTAGCATATTTTGGGGTGGCATGTTCTGAAACCTTTCAAAGAGAATCATTGAAAAATAAAATAGGAGGCAGAAATAAAGTGCAGAGATATTGCAACTGGAGGAAATTTTATTTTTTTGAATCAATCTGAGAAATCTAACATCTAAACAGTAATGGCTGTGTAAGTAGAACACAAAGCACAGGAGATCGCTGAAGGGTAAGAACTTAAAGGCATATGTTCCCAACTAGCTCCTACAGTGTGATCACGTGACATGGCCATTCCTCACTCTTCATTATAGAAAAAAACAAAAGTTGTACAAGAAGATGGGCAACCAGCATAGTCACAAACAATGTCTCAGCTGTGAAGAAAGCTTACGTGCCATTATAATGATTCAATGATTCTAAACAAAACTACGATTTATCTCTATAGAAGGGGTGCGTGTGTGTGCCAGTTAGCAGCAGGGATGAAGATCGGTTGGTATTTATAAGACAGCAAAATCCTCTTCTTCCGTAGTATGAAATAAATAGAAAGTGCCTAAAACTCCAAAAATCAAGCAATCACTTCAAGAAGCATGAAATTTTGAACTAGGGAGGTGAATACCAGAAGAAACAGCTTACAGAGTTAAAAGTGGTTGCCTTTGAGTATCAGGAATTGGGAGCTTTTTATTATAAGCCAAGTGATACTTTTTATGTGTATATTACGTTTAGTTTTGAATTTCTTTTTTTTTTAATTTTATTTATTTATTTTATTTTTAGAGAGAGAAGGGAGAGAGAAAGAGAGAGAGAAACATCAATGTGCAGTTGCTGGGGGTCATGGCCTGCAACCTAGGCATGTGCCCTGACTGGGAATCAAACCTGCCATGCCTGGTTCGCAGCCCGTGCTCAATCCACTGAGCTATGCCAGCCAGGGCAGTTTTGAATTTCTTAATAATTAAATTTAAATTTTAAAGGGCATGCAGAAGTAGTTTGGAAAGAAGTTTATTGCTTCTGTCCATGTCTCCCTGGGTGGCATTCCTTATCATGTTAAATATATACACTTGAACACATAGTCCTCAGCTTTGTAGATTCAAAGCCTTAATTTCACCTGCACGTAAAATGCTGGTCCATCTCTGGAAGAAGAAATGGAACTCACTTAGTCACCCTCATGAGATAAGGTAGCATAATTTAGGATGAGATCGCAACACACTGGTAGCCAGCATGCCTATGCTTTTGAAAGGGGTGCATTTTTTTTCTATGTTACAGCAACATGGCTAGTTAGGTAAGTGCAAATCATTGGTTTATACTAAGAAATGACTGAGAAGTTCCAGAAGCACATGTGCTCACTATAAAATCTTCCTCTAGAGAGACTTACTTAGGAAACTACACAGAAAGTTGTTTGAAACCAAAGCTAAACAAATTCAATGAATTGAGGGTTTAATGGCCTCATTCTAAATTATTACAGTGATTCTGTGGGCAGCATTATTCTCTACTGCCTTGAATCTTAAGAATATTTGCTTATTCTAAGAATAAGAAACTGATGCTCAGAAAATTAAGTAGTTTTCCTAAGGTCACACAACTAGCTGGGATTTGAATAAGGTTTGTCTGATGCGTAATATCTCTATGGTGTCATGCTATCTTCCCAAAATAACCAGTGAAATGCATGATCTAAAGACGAATTCTTCTAACTTCAGCATTGCCCCCTCCTTTTTATTTTTTACTTTTGACCATGAATAGGCCTGTAACAAAACCATCTTTTAAATATAGAGAGTTAAGGGTAAAAGAAAACAGGGAAATTAATACTTAATGAAGGCCTACTATGTAAGGCTCTGTGCTAGCAGTTTTTCAGGTCTTATCCATTTTTAATTTTATTAAGTGCATTTATGAGTTTTTATGTATTTTTACATATTATTGTTTCTTGCACACAAACAGTGGTTAGTAAATAGCATGGAATAAAAGTTACAGGTTAGTTTGTATTATTAAACCAGACATGGAAATTTCCATTGCCATATTTTGGAAATTTGTTGGCATTTTCACTTTTGTGAAGTTAATTGCATAAAACCACATCCAAAAAGTCTAATGCATCTCCAATGAGTAATGCCACAGTCATTTCAGAATACGAAAATGGAAGCGATAACACATTATATTCTGTTAGTTACCACCATTGCTCTAAAGCCAGATTTTCATGAGCCCAACTCTATAATCTGCCTGAGCACTTATAGACCTCGAGAGGGGAACGCCATGGCTCCCGGCTAGAAGCAGCGGTAGAATGTCTCTCGCTCGAGCAAGAACAATGCTGGATACGGCTGCTCTGTGGGTCAGCTCATCAATTGTGTCACTGCAGGGGGCACTGCCCAGGGCAGGAGCAGGGCTGGCCCAGTATGCCGCTGGACATTCAGAGGGATATAAAATCCATCAACTCTTCCTCATGTAATTGTGAAGAAATGGGAAAGAATACAGTACCCAGTTACTATACTACGTGCATGGATAAGTAGGCTCACAAACATTTCTAATATTTTTCTTGTGGAAAGCTACCTGTATACCTTAGGAAGGTGGGCAAAGGGAAGCAAAGAAGACAAATAGAAAAAGAAATTCAGCTGGTGCCAGAAATCCCACCTGCCATCTCTCTCGATATGCCAAATGGATGCCCGGGATGAGTAAAAGTGAGAGACATAAATCTGTTCTCTCAGTTTATCTCAGTTCCGCTGAGCTTCTCAGAGTGTGAGAATCAGATGCGCTAAATAGAATTCTGGTACTCAGACACAGAAGACAGTTTTCTTACAACATGGCCCCTAAGCAGAAGCCAACTGTGTCTGAAGAACGAGTAGCCTGTTCCAAAGCTGGAGAAAAAACTAGCTGAGCTGAAATCAGCCGCCAGACAGTGTGGTGGCCTCAAGCTGGCATCATCCTAAAGGAGTTTCGATAGTAACTTCAACTATAGGTAGTTTTTTTCTTTCTTGTTTGAGACCGTAACTGCTATTTAAGATGAAATCCAGCTATACTAGGTTCTAAGCAGACAGGGCAAGCCAGGCTAGTCAAGTAACTGAGGGAGACAGTAAACACTTGCGATTCTGTAAGCACAAAAGTCATGGTGAGCATACCAGTCCATCTAAAGTGCACCTTGAACACCGTAACTCTGCGGCATACTCACTCCAAAGACCAGGAGTTCTATTAATCAAGAGAGGATGGAAGACAGCTCCAAGAAAAGATTCAGATGTAATTCTTACCAAAAATAGGACGAAAGGTGCCATGTATTTCATATTAAACTTGGTAGTCCTATATCTTAGCTTGTGCTATAAAGTAAATGTGTCTTTCTTATTATTTTAAATATTTCCTAATTTAAAATAGTTTTGTAAGAGCATGATCTGATTTGGTTATTTCTGAACCCTTGGTAGCAGGCTAAAGGAGCAAGAGAGCTAGTCTATACACTTGCTTTCTGTAGCTCAAGACACTTGATTCGTCACTGTGGAAACCTGCCTTTGTTCTGGGAATGAGTGTCCTGAATACATCTTCTTGGCCAAGCAGACGTGAGACAAAGGCCCACTCAGGGTCTTTGGGATTGCTCCAGATAGTAGTGATTTAAAACAAGTGCAAGTACATTAAATGGAAATGATAAGTATTTTGTTTCATAATGTAAAAGACATTCTTGTGGTTAAAAAAATACATCTTATTATATACCAATTAGGCTGGCAAAAAAAATTAAACAGAAAAAGCCTGGCTACATCAAGTATTACCAGAGGACTTCTGCAACTCTCCCATGTCACTAGTGAGCATGGAAAATGGTATGGCCACTCTGTAAAACAGTTTGGCAGTTTCTAGTAAAATTGAACATATACTTACCACACAACCCAGCAATTCCACTCAGGGATTTACCCAAGAATAACAAAAACTTACATTCACACAAAACCTGTACACAAATTTTATAGCAGCATTATTCATAATTACCCCAAAGTGGAAACACTTCAATGTCCTTTTTCAGCAGGTGCACAGACAGACCGTGCACCTCTCCGTAGTGCTGTCCTGAACGGCAATGAGAAGGAATGAAGTATGGGCCCATACACCAGTGAAAAAGAATCTCAAATGCATTCTGCAAAGTGAAAGAAACCAAACTCAAAAAAATTATACTATGTAGTTCCAATTATATGACATTCTGGAAAATGCAAAACTTTCAGGTCAGAAAACAAATCAGTCATTGACAAGGAGTCGGCCTGGGGAAGGGTGTGACTAAGAAGGGGCAGATCAAGGACATTTTTGGTACATGGCACTGTTCTGCATCCTGCTTGTGGTGCTGGTTATGTGACTACATATGTGTCAGAACTTACATAATTGTACACCAAAGAAGTGAAATAAAAAATTTGTTGATTATAAATACAGACGTTTCCACAGAAAGGTTTGTTTAAAATGAAGAGAATGGCAGCTTCACCTAGCAGGTTGACAGTCTAAATGTCAGGGAAAAGGCAGAAGCAGTTACTAGGCGAGCATGAGCAGACTTAAGAAATATGGCAACAGCACTGGCTGGTGTAGCTCAGTGGATTGAGCACGGGCTGCGAACCAAAGTATTGCAGGTTCGGTTCCCAGCCAGGGTACATGCCTAGGTTGCAGGCCACGGCCCCCAGCAACTGCACACTGATGTTTCTCTCTCTCTCTCTCTTTCTCCCCTGCTTCCCTGTCTAAAAAAATAAATAAATAAATCTTAAAAAAAAAAGAAAGAAACATGGCAGCAGGAAGGGCCTCGGGAACAGATCCTCAGAAGGGAATTCTCTGTAAGGCAATCTAGGCCTGCGTGCAATCATGAAAAATGGAAGAATTTCACTCCTTGAATATCAGCTCCAATTTATTTTTAAAAAGCATTTCAGAGTTGTTCATTGATTTTCATCTCAGGCATGGAAATAATTTTTCATGTAACAAATGTGTGGAGACAGTTAGCAAAACAAAATGTACTCAACGTTGATTGTATTTGAACTTTGCATATTCCCCAGCATCCCATATAGCTGTTCCATATGAAAATAAGTTTTAATAAAAATTATTTTATAAATATGATATATTAACAGAAATAGGCCAAATATTCAATTTTTAAAATATGTTCTCCTTCCCCCTCACCGTTTGGGCAGTCCTGTAAGTCACTGGAGGACACAGCCAGCATACTTAATGAGAGGTGACTCAGAGAAAGTGGATTTCAGATGGGGCCGAATGAGGGAGCCCCGCACAGCTAGACTAATGCTGACTGACTATTCAAGGTGGATAAAGAATTAAGAAGCTTGAAAGGCAGCTTAGAGATCGTCTAAGAATTCCTTTCATTTTACAAATGAGAGAAACTGAGGCCCAGAGATATGGAGTGACTTGTCAGACGTCACAGAATTATTCAATTGTTTAATCTAGATTTTTGCCTCAAAATACAGTGTTTGATATTGTTTAGGGTTTTTTTTCCTACAAAAGTATAATTTACTATTCTTTCTAAAGCAGGGGATATAGACCTAAATGTACAATTTAAACAGTCTATGACACAATGGGGGAAAATATGTATATTTGGAAACTTTATTAAATTGACAAGGTGCAATCCTTTCTAAAGTATGTAGTTATAATCTTGTAATTATAACTATAATCTTGTAATTTTCCAGTCTCAGCCAAATGAAAAAAATCCAGTATTAGTTCTCAGGCGAGCTGAGTCTCTCTCTCCCACCTCTTGCATCTGGAAAGTTGTATCAGCACTGAAACCAGACCAGAGTGTTGGGTTCTGTGCCACATTTTGCATAAAGATATATATAGCAGGCTCTTCAGTTGAGTTCCTGCTTGTTTGCTCTGATCTCAACCTGTTCAATAATTGTGCAACCACATCTCAACTTCTGATGTGCATTTATTATATCATGAAAAAAAATTATATTGTCCCTGGAAAAAAGACAGACAAGGCCCCAACAAATGGGGTAAGGGGTTAAGGCTAGAGATAGCCCTTCCTCGAGGATGCTGACTTTCTGCCTTCAACTTGGGGATCTAGAGCAACTGTTGAGTTATTGAAGCTGAGAGAGAGAGAGAGAAAGAGAGAGAGAGAGAGAGAGAGAGAGAGAGAGAGAGAGAGACTCAATCCATCTAAGAACTAAAAAATGCATTTTTTCCAGTTGGTTGAGTATTGAAAACTACTATTATTAGTTACAGGACATTGTTTAGAAAGACTTACAACATATAATTTTTGTTGATTGACCAAGTGAATGAATTGCTGATCAACACAAATTGTTTTTATGTTTTATGCTCCTAGGTCCCTGCAAACCTGCAAGAACAGAGCATCATGAAAGGGCCAGTCACAGTGTCCCAGGTTTGATTCCCAGTCAGGGTACATGCCTGGGTTGCAGGCCATGACCCCCAGCAACCGCACACTGATGTTTCTCTCTCTCTCTCTTTTGCCCTCCCTTCCCTCTCTAAAAATAAAAATAAATAAAATCTTAAAAAAAAAAGAAAGGACCAGTCACATATAGTAAAATAACAGCATATCTTTCTAGAATTATCCCTTAACCATCCTTGAGCAAGCACAGGGATGTGCAATCTGTTAGGTACTTAAAAATCCAACGTCAGAAAAAAATTCACATTCTTTTTTGTTCCATCCTTGCTCCTAACTCCACATAGGCATATTACAAAATTACTGCTGAAACTTCATCAAATAAGCAATATTTTAAAATGATGGATGATGTTGTTTTATGAAATTAATCATCAATAGTAGATTTAGTGGTAGAAGAGGGAGGGGAAGCCCAAGTTCTGAGAGGTTCTTGCACATTTGTTTAATTTATATCATCTGTCTCCTCTCTGTAAAATTTACACTTCACAGAAACAGCTTCCTTTACTGCCTTGTTCATACCACATCTCTCGAGTCTAACAATGACTGACCTTTATTGACAGAGAAGGAATAAACTGATCAGTTAATACAGCAGAATTCTTTGATCAGGAAAAACTTCAGGTGTTTATTATCTATGTAAAAAAAAGGTAAGAAATATAAAATATATTTGAAAAGGTTAATATACAGGTGAAAACTATTTTAATGATTATTATTTCAGATTGAGCGTATTCACTTTGGGACACATTGTCTGTACTCCATTTGCTTTAAGACACCGGTGACGGTCGTCTAGACCAATAATTTTAATGTTCATTACCTCACTTCAAGTATTAGTAATTCTAAATATGAAATCTCACGACATTTTGACAGAAGGCCACATATAAATGTGTCTGAATTATACATGCAAACAAACTTGAGTTAATTTCAAAGGCAAAGAAGATCTTTTCTCAGAGGGCAAGAAGAGAATTCATACCAGTTTATCATTTAACACTTTGGCAAAGGCTTTTGCTGGAAGATTTTTAATGTTCCTTTCAGTATTCAATCAAACCACTGTCTGAAGAGGATGTTGTGATTTGGGTAATAATTTCCTCAAACACATTTACATCCTTAATTTCTTTTTGAACCAAGTCAATCAACATGCCATTTGGGACGCACCTGGAGGCAACTTGTTTGAGTTTTGGCTGTCTTTTTTTTCTCTCCAAAAAGTGTGAACTACTCAACATCCATTTATACTTGAACTGCCTGTAAATACCCCCCAAAGTCTCATAGGTCTAAGAGAGAGAACAAAAAAAGAGCCATTTTCAGTCGATACTTCGTGATTTCTGTATTTCACAGGCTGGGGGACAGAATAGAGGACGCACTCAGCACACATCAGGGTCACTCTCTGGAATAAACTGGAGCAGGATGGTTTTTTTTACATTTTGAAATATTTCCCATCCAGTCTGCTGCAACTTCCTCTGACAGCCATGTTTGCCCATGGGTCTGTTTCACAGGCGTTTCTCCTGGTTGTTCACTCAAGTGACAAGTGACAAGTGGGGTAAAGATTACTCTCTTTAGTAATTTATTAAATGTCTAGCCCCCAAATTCTTCTTTTCACTGTATTATCTTTCTCTTCCTTGCACCCAGTGTTCCTGGACCTTTAGCGTAGCCTACACAGCAAGAGCCTGGTCAGGGAGGAGGAAATTTTCTTCTGACTTTCTAAGTTCTTCTTGCTGGTCTACTACTTCGATTGATATGCTGATATTAGCAGCAGAAAATAACCAAATTTAATTGCATACATATATACAGTGGATCCACAGGAACATGGGGTCCAAGGACAAGGTGGACAGGTAAGGCTTATGTGCCATCTTGAGCTAAGTAGTTGATAGGTTTGGGATTTCCAAGGGTTTGAATAAGGTAATTCACATGGCAATGGGAAAGCAAATGTTTGGTAAACAAATATCTGTTTGGCTATCCAGGGACAAGGGAACACAGAGTGAACTCTGACCTCTAGACCCTGCTGAGTCTTCCCTATCATACCTAGTACAGATTATACTATAGTTATCCCTGATCATAGCTCCCTGCCTGAAACAGGCCCTCTATCTAATTTTTTCTTTTAGGCAGTAAGGGTGATGGTCATAGGTTCTTCCTGGGCATTTGTTTCTTAAAAATAAAATAATCCTCATCCTAGAGAGACACATTTGGGGCTGACAAATTTTGCCCTCCAACAGCCTGTATTCAAAGATTTTCATTGAAAGTCAGGCTGGACATGCAAGGAGTTAGTTTTAGGTGAGAATGAAAATAAAAGCATCAGGCCTAAGCTGCTGTGTTTGTACCATCAACTCCTCATCACTCATTGTTTCGTTCAAAAGTCTCTGCCACATGGATCATGCTCACCCCTCCGTCTCCACCTTACACAGCTCACAAACATGAAATTTAAAGTCCACAAGCCCAGAACAATTTCTCTTCCCGTGATCATACTCCGCACTCATCTCACCCCTGGGTTCTTCACACTTGTCCTTCCTGCTGAATCAAACCCAGTCTATCTAGCCTCCTCCAACCCCAGTCATCCTTCAAGCACATGCTCAAATCTACCATTAACCCTTTATCTCTGGCTCCCCATCTAGACAGAACAAGATGAAAACCGAATTCTCTTTTCTAGCTGTTTGAGAAAATACTTAGCTAAATCCCTTGAGATGAAATATGATGCCCTGAAAGCATAGTCCCAAGAAGCAAAGTGATTATTACCTTTCATATTTCTAAAGAAAAGAAAGGAGTCTAGCCATTGGTAGGATAGAAACCCTGCAAGGGAATAGTCAGTGGAGATATCTGATGACCAAATAGCCAAAAGATAGTTTAAGAATGAAGAAACCAACCTCAGACTAAAATTGTTTACAGGGTGTGAGGGTTGGTTTTAGTGTCGGCTCCACTAAGCTATAGTTAACCCAGTTATTTAAGCAAACACTAATTTGGTCTTGCTGTGAAAGTATTTTGTAAATGTGGATAACATCTACAATCAATTCACTTTAAGTAAAAGAGATTACCTTCAATAATATGGGTGGACTTTCTTTAATCAGTTGAAGGCCTTAAGAGCAAAAAGCGAGGCTTCTCTGAGAAGAAATTCTGCAAGACTGCAGCATGAACTCCTGCCTGAGTTTCCAGTCTGTAAACAAGTGTGTCTGTGTTTGCACTGTGTACAAAAAGGGGGCTCTGCAATGAGTCTGACAAGTCCATGACCAAGAATAAACTCAGGGCGATCTGACCATAAAGCCTAACTGAGCAGGTCATGGTGGGTAGGCACACCCAGGACTATAACTTCTGTAGTCAAACCCTGTCCATTGTTCTTGTGCCTGTAGGTTAACATGCCTTGGAAATGCCAGAGGAATCCTCTTTTTCAGACCCCTCAGTGGGTAACCACTCTCAAGGGAGCACATAATCTTGCTACTATCTTGCAATCCAATCATAGAATTTTCTCTATCTTGCTTTCTCCTGTCTTCATGTAACCTTCCTTATGTTCTCTTCTTAATTCCAATTCTATAAAAAGAACTGCAAAATTGTCATTGTCTAGAGCATTTGAGATTCTGCTTCCCAGCATGTCATAAGTTTGACTCAAATAAGTTCAAAAAACTCAAAATTCTGTATAGGTTTACCATCCTTTTGTTGACAGTATATATGTATATATGTATATATGAAAATATATGCATATTTATATATGTATGTGTTGCACATATGCTTATAAACATATATGCACATACATATAAAGCATACACATATATAATTGATCTTTATTACTTGTGGATTCTATAGTTGCAATTTGCCTATGTGCTAAAATGTATTAGCATTCCCCAGATCAATACTCACAGTGCCTTTGTAGTCATTTGGGGACATGCACAGTAGAGCAAAAAATCTGAGTCACCTAAAGCACGTGTTCCCATCTGAGGTCAGATGGGCAAGTCTCAACCTCCTTGTTTCAGCTTTCATACCATAAAGACATGCCCTTTTTGTGGTGTATTTAATGCCATATGTTTTGCACTTTTATGCTTCTTTTGCTATTTAAAATGACATCTCATCCCAACCCCAGCATAGTGCTGAAATGCTGTTTAGTGTTTCTGGTGCAAAACGGTTGTGACATGCCTTACAGAGAACATATGTGTGTTAGATAAGTTTTGTTCAGGCATGAGTTGAGTTCTGTTGGCCATGAGTTCAATGTTAATGAATCAAATACATATATAGTATGTAGTATGTAACATATAATCTATAATAGGTAATATATATTGATCAGTTGACAAAAACAGTGTGACCAGTGGCCCCAGGAAACCCACTCTGTCTCCCCCAGGAACAATGGTTCAGCATTTGTTATTTAAGTCTTTGCAGCAACTTAATAGAACATAACTGCTGTGCATTGTGAGTGACAAGAATTGACTGTATACACATATACCTACATATATGCGTCTGTCTATATCTAGATTCTATTGGCTCTGTTTCTCTGGGGAACCCTGCCTGGTGCACATGGCTGGTGTCCTAGCTTGGAAATCACCCTGGTGCTCTGAGGAAACTGGTAGAGAGTAGAAGAAGCAAGAGAGAAAATGGGGAGCCAGGCACAGAAGAAATTTCAGATGAAGTCACATCCCTGTGTCATTGGCTATTGCCTCCCCAAGAGAACGTAAATGCCTATGTATTTTCTGTTCTGGCCTGGTGCTGGCAGTGAATTCCAGTGGTCCAAGCACTGTCTTCTGAGGAAGGTGGTGGGGCCAAGCCCACAACAGTGAAGTAGCCTCAAGCTAGGAGGACAGAAGAGGAAGTAACTAACAGATACCAAGATGGCACCAGAAAGCAGGGAATCACCCTTTATCTTTGTAAACTAGTACCTAGTCAAGTAAGTGCCTTGTGTATAGTAATGCTATATAAATGATGAATAAATAAAGGACTTCATTAAAATTCACACGTATGAAGCAGAAAACCAACCATTCTCAGGAGTATATTTTTATGCTTCTCTCCAGCACAGCTGTTGAAAAATATTTGTAAAAGGGAAGAGTTATGAAAATATCTTCATGGCTACTTGATCATTTCTTTTATAGAACTATGTGACAAAATTAAAGCTGTTAGTCTCTTGCCAGAAAAATTTGAGAGCTTATCCCAACAGTAAGTCAGAGAAGAAACCATATATGTTCAAAACAACCTTGAGAAATACAAATGTACGTTGTCATGTCAGGATTCCCCCCTTCTCTCTCTCTCTCTCTCTCTCTCTCTCTCTCTCTCTCTCTCTCTCTCTCTCTCTCTCTCTCCCCCTCCTTCTATCTCTCACTCTCTTTCTCTCCATTTTCCACTCATAGGCACAGTGTATTCATGCATGCATGCACAAGTACACAAACAAAAATTTACTCTCCATAAAAAAATTTCTTTCAGCCCTGGCTGGCATAGCTCAGTGGATTGAGCAAGGGCTGCGAACCAAAGTGTCACAGGTTCAATTCCCAGTCAGGGCACTTGCCTGGGTTGCAGGCCACGGCCCCCCAGCAACTGCACATTGGTGTTTCTCTCTCTCTCTCTCTCTTTCTCCCTCCCTTCCCTCTCTAAAAATAAATAAATAAAACCTTTAAAAAATTTCTATAATCAAATAAAATTCAAATATAAGGGAATAAATAAAAATCAGAATATCATAATAACCTGATATCAAGTGATATTAAGTATAGTTTTCTGCAAGGTATCCACAAAGTAAGGGAATCTATTTTAATGTAAAATGTGAGAAAAGATATTTGTAAGGATAGAGTTTAGAATGGTATCTGCCTTTTGGAAGAATCATACCAATATTATGTAACTTCTAGAATATCAAAGTTATACTGATTCCTTAAGATGCTGTGAATACATTTTCTGGCAGGCAAGAAGGGCTGGATTACTCCATAAGGTAGTTGAGGAATTGCTCAACTGTCAGGGATAGGTCCCTATCACCGATAGAATTAGGTCCCACCTCCTTAGCATAGCATGTAAGATCTTTCCCCATCAGTCCCCAACCTGTCTCTCCAGCCATATTTCCTGCTCCTTCCCCCTCAGCAGAGCTTACAATGGGGCCACCCAGATTATTCATGCTTCTTTCAGTGGAATGGGCCATGTTCGGGCATGCCTGGGTATCTTTCTACTTCCTATTTCTTAAGCCAGGAATAACTTGCCCTCAATAGCAAACTGTTACTCATCCTTCAGGGACCAACTCAAGCTGTGAGCCCACCCTCATCCTCTTACTCCAAGGCAGGTAAGGCAAGCCTTCTCTGCTCCCAGAGTTCCTTGCATATCCCATCTAGTGAAACTTCAATCATATTGTGTTGTAATTGTGAGGTATGCGAGCTCCTTAAGGACAAACAACATATTTTATTTACCTTTGTGTTTCATGTGGGCTGGTACATAACAAGTTTTCAATGCATCAATCAGGGATGACCTTCCTATTTTAGGAACAATGATGATATGAAATCTTTGACCAAATGTAGACAGTGGGCAGATTACTTGTTATTTTAAGAATAAATAAGAGAGCATTGTAGAACAAACAACAAATCAAAAATAATCTCTCCCAAAAGGGAATAAACATTAATGTGTAATCCCCCCCAAAAGGTGAAGAATAATACATTAAAGTGCTAATCTAGGTACTTAAATGTGTTAAAGGTTTTGTCAAAGTGGGAATTTGGAATGAAAGTTCAACCCAAGACTTGGACAAGAAATGATTTCCTAGCATTTGGGCAGATGCTACAGAGTAGAGGTGTTGTTAAAAATGGAAAGAACTATAATCTGGCATAAATTCTATCTGGAGAAGAGTCTAGTCAAGCAGTCAAAGCCTGGGAGATTCAACATGAGGTAAGGGGTAGGCATTTCATTAAACAAGAGTTACCCTGGAGATGGGTAGTCTGGGGCAGGTCATATTCAGAGGTCTGGCCAGGACGGTGGCTGATAAACATCAGAAAGCTCCGGAAATAAGAAGCAGGGTCCCAGACCTGAGGCTAGAGTTCAAGGTTTGGGCTCCCTCCCAGCACTAGCATCACTTCCTCAGCTCCACCTCAGACCACTAGGCATTAGGTTCTCTTAAGAAGCACGCAGCCTAGATCCCTTGCATGTGCAGTTCACAGTAGGGTTCGCACTGAGCTCAGGCAGTAATGCAAGCTGCAGGGACTGGCTATAAATACAGACGAAGCTTCACTCACTCTCCCACCACTCACCTCCTGCTGTGCAGCCGGTTCCTAACAGGCCATGGACTAGTACCAGTCCGTGGCCGGGGGTTAGGGACCCCTGTCCTAGAAGACAGTGAAGAGAAGAGGAGATGAAAAGTCAAGAACTTGTAGAAAAGGAGCCCAGGATATGCTGGGACAGTTTTTGGTGTTTTTTTTTTTTTCTGATACCATTCATATCCCAGCAGATAGTTTGATCCTGTATAAAGTATTTTAAGTAGAATTATGCAAACATAATCCATTGCATCAAGAAAATATTTTCTGAAGCTTATTCCATTAAGCCAATTTGATTCTTTGATCAATTTTCTATACAGTGCAGTTATTTTTTTTCACTTTTATCTTTAACGTAACTGAAATTACTTTTTATTGAGATCGATTTTTTCCAACTTAAATACTACTCTAAAGCTATGATTGTTGTATTGAATTTCTTGAGAACATTGTATTTTTCCAATTATAGCTTCTACTATTGTGCTTTTTTCTCTAGTAGCTCGTCCAGCAAACTCAGTTTTCACAGGTCAAATTTGATATATCTAAATTTTGTCAAAAAATTTTAATTCTGGTATCAGATTTTAGTGATTGATAAATCTTATCATGTAGAGTTTTAGCTTTCTAGTTTTATTTTACGAGTACTATATACACTAACTCTTTCCCAATATACTTCCATAGACTTTCGATCTTTAACATATTTTATAATGTGAAGTTTTCATCATTGTAAGTTTATTTTGAGATTTTCATCAAAAATATTTATTACAATATTTATATAATGAAGTATTGTGTAGACACTGACAAAAACAAAAAAGATCTCTAGGAACCGCTTTTTATTGTTAAAAAGCAAACATGTATACACAGTGCTGTCTTTTGCATAAGAAACAGTGAAAATAATATATAATGTGAATAAACAAACATGCATGTATTTGTTAATTTTTGCAAAATGAGACACAGAAAAAATAAACCAGAGCTAATTACGAAGGTTGTCTGTATGTGAGAATATAAGAGCATCAGTGGGAAAGCACACACTTCTTTGTGTGTGCGTTTTGAAAACACTTGTCTATTTTGAACCACACATATATGTTGCCTATTCAAATACTAAAGTGAAAAGAGAATAAAAAAATACACACCCCCAATGAATCCAAACAGGAACAAATACATCTAACAAATAACCATTCAGAAAAATGCTCATGATTTTGTATCTAATTCCAAGCTTATTTATTAGAAAGTTGGGAGCAGTTCCCTTTGGGTGGTCTACTGATATCTGGTGAGTTCAATTTTTCTACCCATGTTGCTGGTGGAAAAGCAGGTGAGAGAGTCTAAAAGTGCTTCAGTGATGGACTGAGAGTTCAGCTGAATGAATTTGTCGGGGGAAGAAATTACATTCTCATAATGGGGAAAAGGAGCCCCCAAGATTTCCCCAAAACAAAATAGCAGAGTGCTTGGGTGAATGGAATGAATATTTGTCTGGGATCCAAAAGGAATCCCAGAAGGTGGAAGAATAGATCAGCTTTGATCTTACAGCCAACAAAAGCTATAGCAACAAAAAGAAGCAATGTTATGAAAATTCATAATAAAAGCAAAAATTAAAGTTATTTTTATTTCAGGGAAAAAAAGACAGACAACACAGCTAACCAGAGGAGCCAAGGCCTGGTGAGGGGCCTCCTGAGATTCCAGGGGAAGAGACAGCTCAGTGGCCGGAAGGGACTTTCTGAGACTTCGTGTCTAGTCCAAGCTGTCTAACCTTCACATGAAAAAAAAGCGCACTTGATGTAATGAAGTGGGGAGGGAGACCCAGTGAGGGACAAAACAGGACTGTTCACCTCTGCATGCTCCGTCTCTAAGAGGAAAACCCCCACCGCCACCAGGTGGTATGTGGGGAAGACTAACCTCGGTGCACTGCAAAGAGGAACCTGGTCTTTGTAACAGGAAAGACTCTTTTTGGGGGCAAGAAGACCCCAAAGTTTTGTTCAAGAGTTGGGTTTTGCCCTGGCTGGCGTTGCTCAGTGGATTGAGTGCGGGCTGGGAACCAAAGTGTCCCAGGTTCGATTCCCAGCCAGGGTACATTCCTGGGTTGCAGGCCATAACCCCCAGCAACCGCACATTGATGTTTCTCTCTCTCTCTCTCTCTCCCTCCCTCCCTCCCTTCCCTCTCTAAAAAATAAATAAATAAAATATTTTAAAAAAAGAAAAAGAAGAAAAAAAAAGAGTTGAGTTTTAAGAATTCTCTATATAGACCCATTTTTATATACTAGTCTCATATCTAAATGCAAAGTTCAGTGTAAATTTTCATGTTCCAGGCATTTATTGTAGGATTTTTTTTATCACTAGCAACATTTTCATGCAATGACTGTCTCTTGAACTTCACATGTATTGATTTTAAATTTATTCTATAATAAAGTTCCTAAACGTAAAGGATCAACTACAATATTATTTCAACTTTAATAGGACAATTATGTAAATAGTACTGAGCTTGCACTGCAACATGAATTGCTTTCTTCTAGTTTTAAACTACAAAGTGTCTACACGTTCTTAAAACCATCTTTCTGATGGTCTCAGTCCATCCCGGTCATTTCTTACCACAGCCTATTTCATTCACAAGCTGTCACTTTGTTTTTGTTTTTTAACACAACACTGGCTTTTGGCTGCCTCGTAGGCAAAATTATTCCTACTGTAAAAGCTAATTTGGAAGTTCAGATAAGGCCTGTATATACCAAATTGCCAGGGTGAAAAAACTGCCAGATAGTCTAAATATTTCAGTATCTTCAATTAGCTTTGCAGGACATACTTCAATGTGTAAGATATTATATAGATAACTGGATGCTCAGTTTTTGTTACAATTATTGTCTTTCTACACACTTTTAGAATGATTATCAAATTCCATAATAAAAAAAAGTGATCTTGTGTGCAAATCATTGAACTTTCTATTTCTTTAAGTAAAAAAATAAAGCAATCATATTCAACTCTTGGGCAAACAATAAAGTGCGTTAGAGATGTTTAGAATAGCCTGAACTTGTTCTATTTTGCATATAATTAGTAAGTCATTTCAAAGAATAACCATGAGCCAAAATGTAGCCAAAACTTGGAGAGAGAAAGAAATGGAGACAGTTTGATTCTAGAAGACTGCACAATCTTTTGGTTGACCAAAAACTGAATATTCTTTATAGGCTAACTTCTAAAATGGTACCCCTGACATCTTTTAAGAAGTGACTAACAACTGTTTAGGGATTATCCAGACTTCTTCGGTCTTTCTTTTTTCAGCCTGCTGCCTGTCTTTCACTGATGTGTGACTGTTTACTTTACATGACTGTTCCACTGACGGTCATGTAAAAGCCATGTGATGGAGAAGAGCCAGAAAGAAGAACGCAATTGAAGGGAGCTGGGGCCTTGCCCATGCGGACCCCCTCTGCCTCCATGGAAGTCAAGAGGTGGGGGAGGGGTGGTGAGCTGGAGCCAGCGAGGAGGTCTCGGAAACCACGGGAGTGGCGAAAGCAGCACAGCTGGCCACCCAGCAAAGAGTGAGAAATGCTGCACGGTGGGAACACGTGGGAGTCAAGTCCCTCCATGAGCGGAGGACCATTCATGCAGTGTTTGAAGGAAGAGGGCTCAGAAGTTGTCACTGTGAAAAATCACAGTGATGTCCACCCTAAGTAAGGTTTGGTTGGTATATTAGTTGCCACACACATACACACAAAAATATATTTTTAAAGAAGTATTTCAGCCCTGGCTGATGTGGCTGAGTGGATTGAGTGCCGACCTGTGAACCAAAGGATTGCCAGTTCGATTCCCCGTCAGGGTACATGTCTGGGTTGCAGGCCAGGTCCCCGGTTGGGAAAGCACAGGACACAACCATACACTGATGTTTCTCCCCCTCTCTGTCTCCCTCCCTTCCCCTTTCTAAAATAAATAAATAATTTTTAAAGAAGTATTTCATATTCTCTTCAACCCTCTAAGCCCTGGAACTTTATTTTTGAGGGTAAGTGTTAACTAACCTAAGTGGCTTGGACAAACTCTCTAATGCTTTCCCTCAGCAGCACTTCCCAATGCTATAGAACATTATTACTACTCTTTTGTCCCCAGATTTTTTAAAAAATATAAACATTTTACCACAGCTCTATGACAATGTCTTCTTGTCCACTGGGTAGATGAGTGCGTCAGAAAATTTTGAAATGAAGCCAATAACTAGTGTAGACATAAGGGACCGGGGACAGTGGTTTGTGAGTGTTTCTTTTTACTTTGAGAATCCGTTTTAAAGAAAGCTAACCGCTCGGCTGCCAACACTGAGCGTAAATGGCCAATCTGCTCCTGGCTGTTTCACTCCTCGGAGCCAGCTTCTGCCACGTGACCTTTACCCCACACACCACACACAGAAAGAGTCTGCGCCCCTGGGAGAGGGAGAGCCAGTCTGTCAGCAGACCTGCCAACCTCGCCTGTGAGTAAGAGAGCACTCGCAGCAGGAACCTGATAAAGCCCAGTCAGAATCCAAGCTTTTGTTTTGCTCTGAGTTGCACTGATCCCTTCTACAGCCGAAACAACAAACAGCCTAGTGTAGAAGCCCAGAAGGTGCGGGTCACCCTGTCTAACCTTGCCCACAATTTCTCTTTGGACAGTTTTTAAAGATCAGTCATTCCTCCCTCCTCCATCCTAATTACAATTCCCTAGTTAGTGTTTCAGCTGACTTGTTTCCTTTAACATGTTTTTGATTCTTCTGTTCTTGCCTTATCTCAACCACGTGTCGGCCTGAGCAGGGGCCGGTGGATGAAAGCTCTCAGACAAATCAATAGCCAGATCTTCAAAGCTATCCTCAGCTTCGCAGTTTCCCTAGCAAATGAAAAACATGAGACAATAATTGCCTCCTCTATTATTCCTGCTTACCTGAACACCAAAATATTTGGAGGGGAAGAGGAAAAGCTGCAATGAAAGGGAGGCCAAAAGCCAGAGTGTCCAAAGTAACTAATAAATTCAGGGGTCCTTGATTCAATCCCTAGATCAGCCATTAATTTAGTTATCTAATCTTTGGGTAGCCCTGTGAGCATAATAATTTCTTTTAAATATCACTAAGGTTTGGAGTGGTTTGCTATGCAATGATAGTAACTGTAATACCTTCCAAATCACTAGGGGTGTTATTTTTCAAGGTATTTTCAAGTTCATGGGAAAGTCAGAATAGCACCACCGAGAGCAGTGGAGGGCTGCTGGGAGGCACCGTGGTTGAGAAATAGTCCAGCTAGTTACACCTTCTTTCTAACTCTCATTATCCTGACACTTTTTATCATCATCTTCTTGCTTTGTCTAAAAAAGGGTCCTACCATCCTTTAATAATATAGTTTAGTTTTGCCTGTTTGTATAAATGAACCATGTTATATGCAATCTCATGCGCCTTACTTCTCTTGCTTTATATTAGGTTTGTGATATTCATCCATTTTCAAGCAGTTCACTTCCTAAAAGATCAGGTGAGCTTCCCTGAAGAGAGAACCTCAGCCTCTTAGATGTGCTTCAAACTTTTATAGCTTTGTTACATGTAGATAGGACTGACAAAGTTACATTTACTATTCTGCAGGGTCAAATGTGCCAGAAGGAAAATGTGAAATGGCTGAAACACAGAAGCGCTTCATTAGGAAGAGAAATCAGGTTATCGTGATCCACTGCTACACAGCAGAATCGAAGCGAATCCTCTGCTTGTCCAAACCACGGGCAGATGCCATCACTCAACAGGGTCTCAACTAGGCTAGTATTTGTTGGGGGTTGAAATTATTTCTGGTTTGGTACTTATAAATTGATCATTCTTTGATAGACCTAAAACTCATTTCTTAAAAAGAGTTTGAATACAAAACAAGCTTAGTCTCAGGAAGACTGTATGTTTTACAGGAAAGTCTGTGAAACATACTCTACATTAATTTCTTTCTTCCTTTTAAAAAAAAGGTATTGATGTAGGTGTGTATATATGTGAGAGAGAGAGAGAAGAGAGAAACTGATTGATTTGCTGTTCCAATTATTCATGCATTCATTGGCAGATTCTCACATGTACCATGACCAGGGAACACACCTGCAAACTTGGCCTGTGTGGGTGATGCTGTAACCAACTGAGCTACCTGGCCAGGGCCTCTAACTGAATTTCTTAATTTGTAAAATTTGGGATTAACCTTATATCACCATGAAGAGGGTTGTGTATTTCTCCATGAGGTTAGAGACACTGGATGACAGGGACCGTGTACTTGTCTCTTATGCACTACAGTACTTCACACATGCAATAGTAGCAGTAATTTCCACTTATTAAACATTTATGTAATAGTCAGAAATTATTCTAACTTAGACTTCTGGTCAGGATGGTGGCATAGGTAAATACAGCTCTCCTCTTCACACAACCATATCAAAATTACAACTAAAATAAAGAACAACCATCACTCAGAACAATCAGAAATTGAGTTGAATGGAAGTCTGGCAACTACAGAATTAAAGAAACCACATCCATCCAGACTGGTAGGAGGGGTGGAAATGTGGCATGGGCTGGTCCCACATCTGTGTGTGGTGCATAAAATTTCAGGAGGGATATCTCAGGAGAGAGGAGTCCTGGACTCACACCAGGCCCCCAGCCCAGGTTTCCAGTGCCAGAAAGATAACTACCCATAACTTCTGGCTGTAAAAATCAGCAGGGATTGAGTCAATGGAAGAAACTTCTGGAGTCTCAAGCAGTTCCCCTTAAAGAACCCACACATGGACTTACTCAGACTCACTCCCTCTGAGCTCCAAGCACTATGGTGGCATCTTGAAAGGCACCAGTTGCATACAGGGAGAATCTGAAGTGTCTGGCATCAAGGTGGGAGCTGGGAGACAACATTCTATGAGACAGAAAGGCAGGCAGAGGCCATTGTTCTTTTTCTGAGCCCTCCCCCCACAGAGCCTCAGAGCTGGCAGGCAGGTGCCATATCTGAGACTCCATCAACTTGGCTAACACTGTTTACTCAACTCTGGAAATTCCCTGAGACTCTGTCCCAGTCAATTTATGGGCCCACCCAGTCTGTTAACCATGACTTTCCCACGTGAATAGCTGGTCTTGGCTCATTCTTCACAACTTCCTAAATCCTATCAAACTAGAAACAGCTGGTCTCAGTGAACACTCAATCCCTATACCTCTTGCTAAGTGGTCCCAGGCCTGGCACTAGCAGCAACCAGCCTATATTCACAATTTGGCTTTGCCTGGGAATCTCCAAGCCCAACACAAGTAGCAACCATCACAGATTGCTTTATAGCTCAGGCAGGGAGGTCCCATGCAAAATACAGGTGGGGGTTGACTTTGTCCTGTTCCTCCTGGGAAACCACAGAGCCCTCACACCCAGTGGAAAGTTACAGACCATGTCAGAGCACCACCATACAGCCTCCACACAGCTGATCCTCCAGGGAGGGTGAAGGTTGGTGGTCAGTGGTCACAGCCAGTCATTGTAGCTGGCTGGCCTGGGTAAATCTCACCTGTTGACCTGCCAACAGTAATCAAGACTCAACTACAACAAGAAGGTGTACTCAGCCCACACAAAGGGCATACCTCAAGTACCCAGCTTGGGTGATAAGGGAGGCTGTGCCACTGGACCCTGCAAAACACCTACTACATTAGGCCATGGTGTCAAGACAAGGAATTAGAGCAGCTCTACCTAATACGTAGAAACAAACACAGGGAAGCTGCCAAAACAAGTAGACAAAGGAAAATGACCCATGTGAAAGAATAGGCAAAACTCCAGAAAAAGAACTAAACAAGAGTGAGATAAGCAATCTATCAAATGCAGAGTTCAAAACACTGTTTTAAAGGATGCTCCAGGAACTTAGTGAGGACCTCAGCAACATAAATAAGATCTAGGCAGAAATGAAGGATACACTAGTTGAAATAAAGGATAATTTTCAGGGAAACAACAGCAGAGTGGACGAAACCAAGAATCAAATCAATGATTTGAAACATAAGGAGGCAAAAAATATCCCATCAGAACAACAAGAAGAAAGAAGAATCCAGAAAATGAGGATAGTGTAAGTAGTCTGGGACAACTTCAAGCAATCCAAGATTCACATCATAGAGATGCAGAAGAAGAGAAAGAGCAAAAAATTGGAAATCTATTTGAAAAAACAGTGAAAGAAAACTTCCCTAATTTGGTGAAAAAAATAGACACGCAAGTTCAGGAAGCACAGGGAGTCCCAAACAAGACGGATGCAGAGGCCCACTCCAAGACACATCATAATTAAATTGCCAAAGATTAAAGCTAAAGAGGGGATCTTAAAAGCAGCAAGTGAAAAGCAGTTACCTACAGGGGATTTCCTATAAGACTGTCAGATGATTTCTGAAAAGAAACTTTGTAGGCAAGAAGGGATTAGCAAGAAATACTCAAAGTCATGAAAAGCGGGAACCTACAGACAAGATTGCTCTCCCCAGCAAAGATACCATTTAGAATCAAAGGGAAAATAGAGAGCTTTCCAGACAAGAAAGAACTAAAGGAGTTCATCATCACCAAATCATTATTATATGAAATGTTAAAGGGACTTATTTAAGAAAAAGAAGATCAAAACGATGAAAAATAAAATGGCAGTAAATACACATCTATCAACAATTGAATCTAAAAAAAGAAACTAAGCAAACAAGGAGAACAGAGACAGAATTATGGATTTGGAGAGGGTTTTAATGGTTGCCAGATGTTGGGGGCAGGGGGCGGGTGTCATGGAGGAATGGAAGAAAAGGTGAGAGAATTAAGAAGTACAAATAGGTAGTTACAGAATGCCCAGGGGGATATAAAGTACAGTATAGGTGATGGGGTAGCCCAAGGACTTTTATATGCATGACCCATGGACATGAACAGTGGTGTGATGATTGCCTGAGGAACTGGGGTTGCTGGGTGGAGGGGGACAAAGGAGAAAACCTGGGACAACTATAATAGCATAATCAATAAAGCATAGTGTAAAACATCAAAATTGTATTAATTTAATAATATCAACATTCAAATTAATCAAGTCTACTTAATACAAGTACAGCTCTAGTCACTTTGAAGACATTGCCATAACTTGGCAAGGTGGATTTATTATCTCCATTTTAAAGGGAGAACTAGACTCAGGGATGTATAGGAATCTGAAGAAAGGCAGAGATAAATTTCAAGGTGAGATCTGTCAGATTTCACTAGGGCTGCTTCCTCTCTTCCATGGGGCCTGCACTCAAATGTTGAATAAATGAAGGGTCTTCTTTAAAATATTTATAAACTGTATGACGATTGCCTGGTCTGCATTTAAGTTTAAGGAGCTAGCGAGCATTTAAACTTGAAGGAATTATAGCCAAGTCCTAAAGTAGACATTTTGTTTCTAATAGCACAAGAGCACACATCTGGGTATTACATTTATTCATAAGCCGTGAGGGTGTTCAGATGGTTCTGATACACCTTGTTTGTTCATACCCCACACAACACTGATTTGCTATTGTGCACCCATCAGGGAGGGGACTCCTTCTGTACAAGACACCTTCTTTTTAGATCAACCCTTTGATAAACACATGTTCAACTGAAATCTCCTTGATTAAGATTTGGCACATAATTCGCATCATGAATACCAACTGAAAAGTCTACAAAACCTTCCTGATCTCTTTAGGCAGTGAGTTTTGCCAAATACTCTGTCAGCATCTCATCAATATAAAAAAGTGTCTCATCAATATAACAAACTCAGTTATCGACCACCAAGCTTGAATCAAACTTGTAACCAAACAAAGAGGAAGTGATCCTATGCTACATGTGGATAATTTAGGATTTTTATATGAGTTTTTATTTTAAGTAAGGTTAAATAAAACAGTGAATAAGAAGTAAAGTTTATGACTTTTATATACCATTAACTGTATTCCAAGAATTACACAAAAGTGGTCTACTTGCCTTCTGGAAAGAAGGAACTGTTAACTCTGTGTTACAGATGAAGACACTGAACAGAGAGAGTAACTTGCCAGACTCACATGAGTAGCAACGAGTGGAGGAAAGATTCAAGCTAACATCTAACTCCAGGACCCGAAAAACTGCTTCTGAGAAGTTTTCTCACAGACAGCATAGAATGTCTATGGACACTTAAAACTCCACATGTTTGCCAAGGACTCTTTCCTCAGCCCCACGTCCTAACTCTAATCATCCCTTCACTTCTTGCTGTCTCCCTTATTTCTTTTCACATGGTTTCCAAACTTGAAACCTTGGTATCTCTCCATTGTTGCTCATATTTCATTTGTTGCCAGCTCTGTAGCTTCTTTCTGCAATTTGCCTTGAATCTATCTCTGACTTTTCCCACAATGTTAACACAGACATCAGTGCTTCCCATCTAAGAGCCTGCAGTCATTTTCTGATTACTTGTTGCTGTTGTTTCTGTTGTTGTTATCGGTACATCCTATCATTAGTCTAAGATTCATCCTAAAGCTCAGCTGGTACCTGCCCTTGGATTTTTGAAAACAATTCTTTCATCTCTTTGGCCTATAGAATTAACGTCCAAATTTTATACCTGAGTCTGTGGGGAGATGAATGGAGACAACTTGGAGGTTTTCCTCACCATTTCCTAGTAGGGCTGTGGCCCTCAAACCCAAACCGCCACAGGAGGTAGTCACAGGCTGCTTATCATGATCAGCCCTGGGCTGCTGTTTCACAAGCAGGGCAGTCAAGGCCACATTACAAAGAGAGAGATGATTTCCTCATAGGAGGCTAAACTGTGTTGTTTTAGGAAAAAAATTAATGTTTGCTCTAGCAAGTGGAGTTGGCCTTGGGTAATTGGGGAGGAGCCCAGTTGTAGCCTTTGATGGTTCAGCTTCTCCCCGCACCTTGAGGGAGCAGAACCCACAGACCCTTTTTCAGAGCCTGACATTCCTACCCAAAGGGAAGTACATCTTTGTATCTGGTTGAAGATCTGGACTCTAACACTGTCAAAACACAAGAAGGGAAGTAGCTTTCTTTCCTTACTGAGAAATAGGTGAAGCTTCCAGAAGAGAAGGACTGGGATTGCACACTGGAGAACTGAGGGTGTAAAGGGATTAGGACGTGATTGTCAGAGGGACTTAAAGATCAGTCATCCCTGAGAGTGAGAAGGACAACCTCCCTCTCAATCACTCTCCATTAGAACAAACTTTTATTCTGATTTTTTTTCTTTCCTTATTTCCTTTTCCTTCTCTTACTTTTTTTTAGCATTAATCAGCCCATAATTTATAAATCAATTTGTCTGGTTACTGTTTATATCCCTTACTAAAATGTAAGCCCCATGGGATCAAGGAATTTCATATTATTCACTGCTCTCTCCCTAAAGTCTAGAACAGAGACAGGCCCAAGTTAGATGTTCAATTAATAGGTGTCGAATGAATAAGGAGCCCTGGCAGGTGTGGATCAGTGGATTGAGTGCTGGCCTGCAAGCCCAAGGGTCACCAGTTCGATTCCCAGTCAGGGCACATGCTTAGGTTGCTGGCCAGGTCCCCAGCGGGAGGTGCTCAAGAGTCAACCACACATTGATGTTTCTCTCCCTCTCTTTCTCCCTCCCTTCCCATCTCTCTAAAGATAAATAAACAAAAGCTTTTTTAAAAAGTTTAAAAAAAAGAAATAACAGAAAGAGAGAATTCATGAAAGAACTTCAAAAGGCACAAACTATTTGTTTCTTCGCAAAAGAACTAGGAAGTGTTTCGCCATCATCAGTCACCTATGCTAGGGCAAGTAGGAGACATTAATTCTAGGAGTGCACTTAGTTCATCTCATATATTTATTGCCAGATGTGTCAAGAATATTCTAGGCATTAGAGGTGAAAAAAGATGAATGACACTTGATTATCAAAAGGCTTCTGTATGAGCGTGTACGGAGACAGACATGCTCATTCTAATACCAGCAATTCTAATACCAGCCTGACTGCGTCTTTCTTGTCCACACACAGGAGTGTTCACTTGGAAGAATCCTGCTGGAATCCGGATGACAGAATTTGTAACTGTTAGTGGTCACTACACCAATAATACAATGCTTTTTACCCACTTTCACACAGGTTGAGATATTTGAAAAATAAACGTTTAGATTTTTAGTGATTCAAACTGAAGTGTCTATTCTCTCTTCAGATTTTCTTGTGCTTATCAGCAGCATTATATTATCAATATTCTACCATTCACCCCACTGCCATTAGAAGTAAAACAAAAATAATGAAATTATAGCTGCCTTAACTTAACATTCACTGTGTTGAAAAAATCTGAAGATGCTTTATAGCATCATTGAATTTAATGCTAACCCTTTTGTCATTATATTTTGAAACAGCTGAGGAAAATGTGTAGGTCAAAAATAGGAGAGTGGAAAAGATCAGAAGAGATTAAAGACTCAACTGGGAATTGGAAAACCTGGCTGTGGACCTATTTCAGACACTGACTTGCTGTGTGATGTTGGGTCCTTTGGGCATCTCGGACGTAGAAGAGCAAGGCCCATCCCCAAGTCCAAGGCTCTCTTCAGTGTCAGTGAGGAAAGCTGTATCCCCAAGTGGATTATGAGGTGACAAATCCTGTGCCAAGAACAATTGACTTCTTGATTTTCTTAAAGTGGTATCAAGTGAGAAAAATAGCTTCTGGATATTGTGGCTAGATATTGCTAACAAATTGCTGCTTAATTGTATCTCTCTGAATCAAAAATAAATAGTGCCTGTGAAGTAGCGCCAGGATGAATGTCTTTGTCTTAATCCTGTATTAGAGTGAAGTAAGCCAGGTGGTGAATCTCACCTACAGGTAGAACCTAATTAACAAAACAAACAAGCAAGCTAAATATATCTAGAGACATGGAAATAAAGAACACATGGACAGTAACCACAGGGAAGCGGGGAGGGGGGTAAGGGGGTAAAGAAGGGAAAAGTTCACCAAGGAACAGGTATAAAGGACCCATGGACAAAGCCAAAGGGGAAAAGGATTGAGGGTGGGAGGGGAGGAAAAGTGGTGGCGGGAAAATGGAGACAACTGTACATGAACAACAATTAGAAAGTGAAAAAAAAAAAAAGCCTAGACAGCAGGAAGCACAATCTAGAATTGAAAGCCTCTTGTGATGGTTAGTTGTGTGTGTCACCTTGATCAGGCTACAGTAACCACCATTCCAGCAAACACTAATCCAGGAGCTGCCGTAAAGGTATTTTGCAGATGTGATGAACATCTATAATCAGCTGACTTTAAGGAATTTCTTCTTGACAATATGGGTGGGCTTCATCTAATCAGTTGAAAGGTCTTAAGAGCCAAATTGAGGTTTCCCTGAGGAAGAAGAAATCTCACCTGTGGACTGGGGTGTTAGCTGCTGCCCAAGAGTTTCCAGCTTGCTGTCCTACCCTATGGATATTGGGCTTGTCTAGCCAGACCCCACAATTGCATAAGCTGATTCCTTTAAATCAATGAGTCTCCTCTCTCTCTCTCTCTCTCTCTATATATATATGTATACACACACACACACATATACATGTATGTATATATACATATATACATACACACATCTCTCTCTATATATGTACATCACATACATATATAATACACATATTGTATGTAATAGGCATATATGTGTATAATACATGTTACATACATATTGTCTGTGTGCATGTGTGTGTATATCCAACTGGTTCTATTTCTCTGATAGAATTCTGATTCACATACCATACACTTCTGCTAAATTTTCTATATGTATGTATATACTTGGAAGTCTATCACTCATGAAAATATTTTACCAGCTTTGACCTTGTGAGTTAAAACTGTCAATTAGGAACAAAAGTTAACATATATATATATATATATATATATATATATATATATATATATATGGTATTCAGTATGTGTCAGGCTTATTTTACACAAATTGATTTATTTAATGCTCCCTTCAATTCTATGAAAATGATGCACCCATCATCCTGAGAAGTTAGGCGACTTGTTGAGGGTTACATGACTGGTGAGGGGGAGCATCATAATTCAAAACCAGGGACTGTGGCTGTAGAACCAGAATTTTCAATCACTTTGCTCTGCTGCGACTTGGAACCAGCCCTGAATGTTTCCCAAAGATTGTGAAATGACACTATAGTATTAAGAAGCTAGAACAGCCAACTTCAAATTTTGATGTGGTTGTTGGAACTCTACTCCAGTTGGAATCTGATCTCCCTCGTTGATGCCAAACTCAAACTCATCAAACGGCCATCCACACCCCCTGCTAGGACGGAGATGGGCAAAATAGACAAGCATAATCCTCAGTCACTATGACCAGGTGCACTTCAAAAGCCATCGCTGATAAAAACGTATCTGTTCATCTTCAGACATACCAAAGTGCTAACCAACCAATGAAATCACTGCTGTGTTTGAAGATGCTACCATTCCTGAATAGGTTTGAAATGTTTTATTTTCCAAAACTTCTTCCATGGAAGTTGAAAGAAGTAGAACCCTTACCTCTCACAACTGAATACCACTTTACAACAAATGCAGCCAAGATATCAGTGGTGGTTGTGCTCACCTAGTCAGTTCAAATCCAGAGGAGTTTGACTGGGCCCCTGTTTATCTCCCAAAAGTAATCAACGTCCTCCCCTGAGACTTCCCAGTTTTTACTCTTAGGATCATCTAAGTGTTGGGCTCCAGTGGCCAGTAGGTCTCATCACTGCACGAACCGTCACATTATTCTGTCCGTGCTATTTTATTCTTCCCTCAACACATCAGCGCAAACAGGTACGCGGCTCTTCTTCCTGAATTTCCATACAGCTTAATGGATCTACTCATCTCTTCTGCCAAGGAAAAATTTTCAGTGACTTGGAAATGAGCAAAATAGATTACTGGGATTACTGTGTGTCCTTTCAGTGAAGGCCCAGACATGGTCCAGGAAACCCTTTGGGGATTACCTGGTTTTATACAGGTGTGTACCTCTGATTATCTTTCTATTAACTCAGCTGTTTTACAACTCTCTCAGGATTGTCAAAAACTGATAGGAATGCAAATGGTTCCTACCCAGAGCAAAGGAAATAAAGTTGGTCCCGTAAAGATACTATTCAGTTCTGTCTCCCAGAAAAGACTGACTGCAAACACAAAATGTTACTGGTCTGTAAGAAGTGAACCAGCCTGGGATCTATTAGCAAATTCATTTCAGCATTCTTGATTTCATGTTTATTCCCATTTGAACTAGCCTCATATCATAGTTTCCTGTATTAACTAATGAATTGCACACATTTTATATTTGCATGAGAGTCATACTATTCATTTGAAAATTATACTGTAACATTCAGACCATTTTGGAAATAGAGGATATTTACTTTTAAGAAACACAAAAGATTTTAAATTGATAGTAACCATCCAACTTAAAAAATCATTTAACTCTCCCTGGCTGGCGTAGCTCAGTGTATTGAGCTCGGGCTGTGAACCAAAGCATCGTAGGTTCGATTCCCAGTCAGGGTACATGCCTGGGTTGCAGGCCAGGTCCCCAGTGGGGGCCATGTGAGAGGCAACCACACATTGATTCTCTCTCTCTCTTTCTCCCTCCCTTCCCCTCTCTAAAAATAAATAAATAAAATCTTAAAAAAATGTTTTTAAATCTTTTAACTATTTTTATCAACTTAAGCTCCAACCCTTACCCATGCTGTTTGGCCCAGATGTCTTTGTTTTTTCTGCTCCCCACCCCACCCCTACTCGAGGTGCTTTCCCGTGTGTACACTGCTCCCCACTAGCAAAGAGATGTAAGAACTATTCTCCAAATCAAATACCGTTCCTTCCTAAGAAGAATCCTAGTGCCAACTTTATTTTGGAAGATTTCTTGGTAAGGAAGACTGGTGAAGATTGAAGGGGAAAATAAGCCAGCATACCAACTGGATTTTTTATAGATAAAAAATATGAGGCTCAGAATTGATTTGCTCACATATATATCCAACAATTTAGCTAATTCATTGTTAGAAAAATATGCCTTTTTCTGCAATATATATTATTTTAGACTGAGCTAGAAAATTCAAATTAAGTATTAAAATGGAGTGATTTCAGTCTCATTAAAACTTTTTTGTAATAGGATGGGGGAAGAGTTTTAATCAAGTGAAGCATAAATTAAATTTGATCCAATTGTAAATTGGTTCTTCACAACTGAAAATCTTCCTAGGGAGGAAAATATCATAAATTCATATTAATAAGATGTATAATTTAGTGGGCAGGACTGGGGGGGGTGGGCTGGGGGTAAAAGACAGAAAGCTGTACTTGAACAATTAAAATTTAAAAAAGATGTATAATTTAAATACTGTGAATTCACTATAAACAATTGTATAAAACACCATTATTACAACATTATTTTGAGAGGAAATATCTAAACTGGAAGAAACATCCAAAATTTGTCTTGTAGTTTTTTTGGAAAAAAAGAATAGGTTTATTTTCAGATTGATGGAGAAAATAGAAACAGTTACAGTGATTTTGAAACTTCTAGAAGTTCTCAAGGCTTTACAAAAAAAATAAATATTTAGGATATATAGCTCATAAGAATAATGAGAGTAAAATGCAAACATAACAGTTCATTTATTCATTCACTGTCACAAATAGTTGTATGGCTTGCTTGCTTCCTTGAGAAATGGAACCCCAAATAAAAAAACTTGAATGTATGGTACAAAAGTTGAATGTATGTAATAACGATAAATGCTAATGGGGAAAATCAGGCAGGAGAAGGGTAAGAAGCGCTAGAAGCAAGTTTTCACAGTGTTGGTCGAAGGTGACTTTACTACAACAAAACCGGAATGAGCTTGCATAGCACTCAGTGGCAAATGCTGTAAAGGTTCCCTTTAAGGTCAGGAACAAAACAAGATGCCCGCTGCTCCCACTTCCAACCAAAATTGTTCTTGAGTTCTCCAGGATATTACAACAAAGAAATGAGGAAAAAAGATATAAAAACCATAAAGGAAGAAAAACAATGTCATTATTTATCAATGATATGATAGTATCAGTATAAACCTCAAATGATTTATAGACAGAATAGTACACTGCAAAGAGTTGTAGATGTAAAATATTTTAAAATATATCACATTTTTACACAAAAATATAATAGCAATAATACATGTGACATACACCTAAATAAATTCAACAAGTGGAAAATCTTTATAGAGAAAATTATAAAACATACTGAGAGTCATTAAAGTAAACCTAAATGAAATGAGGAGTCGAACAATGCATTTCCCTGGTGGGAAAACTTTCTGTCTTAGGGAAGTCACTTCTTCCCAAATTGATCTAGAGACTCCATGCGGTCCTGACCAAAATCTCCAAAGGTTATTTTGGGGCCATTATCAAAGTCATTCTACAATAATGTGTACAGAAGAGCTTAGGACCAAGGTCAAGACATAACAGAAGAAGGAAAGCAAGTTAAAGCAACTTTACCTACCTAAAGTAAGCTTTCCTATAAAGCTACAATTAAGACAGTGAAGTATGGGTACCAACAGTCCAGGAAGAGACCCACACAGATAATATAATAAGGTTGGCACTGCAGAAGTGGAGGAAAGGTACTACAAGAAATAGTACTGAAATAATTTAGAATATCCATATGGAAGAAATGAAATTTGGCTCCTACTTCATACCATATAAAAATTCAATTTCAGATTGATTAAAGATTTATAAGACATAATATATAACTTTCAAAAGATTATATAAAAGAATATCCTGATGACCTCGGGGTAAAAAAGTGATTTCCTAAACAAGGCCTAAAAAATCAATAACCTTAAGAAAGATTAAAAAATAAAGAGCTTTTATTCCCCAAATGGCACCATTAAAAGAATGAGAAAATAAGCTACAAATTGACCAAAATATTTGTAATATATTTAACTGATATGGATTAGCATCCAGTACATGTGCAGTATGAATCAGTAAGGAAAAGACAGACCAGCTGAAAAATAGTCAAAGGAATGAGTGACTGAATGAAGAGGCACAAAATGCCGTTGAAAGAATGTGGGCTTTTCCGATAAGTTTGGATATGTGCATATACAGTGACAATACTTCCACTTCTAGGTATATTTATATATATACTCTTGTCAGGATATGTCAAACTGTGGGTTGTGACCTCCTCATTTAAAAATAAAAAAGAATTCCTAGTCAGGCCACATACCTGGGTTGCAGGCCATGACCCCCAGCAACCACACATTGATGTTTCTCTCTGTCTCTCTATCTCCCTCCCTTCCCTCTCTAAAATAAATAAACAAATAAATAAATAAATAAATGAAATAAAAAAGAATTGAATAGAAGAATCAGAATGTAGTGCAATTAGTAAGTATTGTTTTGCAAAATTGTTTCTTCACACATTATGTATACGTGTTAACTGAATTGTGAAAAAAAACATTTTTTTTACTGTGCAACTTCAGCAAAATGTTCAAATCCCACTGTCTACCAAAAATCTTACATATGTGCACCAGGAGACTAGCCAAAAAAATGTTTATTACAGTACCATTATGTTAGGTTATGATAACAAATACTTAGGAGCAACACAAAAATTCATTACTAGTAAAATGGATAAATAAAATGTGGTATATTTATGTAATGTAATGTAGTACATTAGTGAAATGAATAATTGTCTACAAATATCAACATGGATGAACTCAAAAACAGAATTAACCAAAAAAAGCAAGCCCCAGAAACATACATACTGTGTGGTGCCACCGACCGTATATGTGACTCAAAAATAAGGAAACTTAAACGTTTGCGAGCACACAACTGGGTGCATCTGTAGCAAAACTAGGTGATGAAACTATAAAGAAAACCAAGGGAATTATTCATACCAAATCAGTACAGTGGTAACCTGGAGTTGGGGTGGGGATGGAGGAGATGCTGTCGAAGTGGAGCATTCTAAGTTTTCTAAGGTGCTGATCAAGTTTTAGTTCTTAACTTGAGTGGTGAGTACATAAGTATTCATTTTACTATAACTCTTAACTTTATACATACGTGCTATATACAACTATACATACCAACAATGATGCATATACCTATATGTATATGTGATGTATCATATATACCACAATTAAAATTTGAAAGTTAGAATAAATGTTAGTTAGTGTTATTTTATGTAATCTATACCTCACTCAATAAAAGTTTAATATTAGAAGAAAACCTAGCAGTATGGCCAATGAATACAAGGCTTAAATGAATATAATTTATTTTTAAAGTATTCTAAAACTTAACAAAAAGTTGGAGATGTTCAGCACTGCTAAAACTATTAAGCCTCTGCCAGATCAACAAATGTCTCTGAGAACTCAGGATCAAGGTCACACCAGGTCTACTTCAGTATTTAATTAAGGCCAGCCCGCTGGCATCCAGGCTTACCATCCCTCAAAAACCTGCTCTCTGGAGGTACACTGGGGAGGTACAATTAAAAAAATGTAATTGAGTGAATAATTCTAAAAATTGGAAAAAATGGAGGTGGGAAACAATTTCAATCACAGAATTGTCTATTTAAATAATTATACCCGGACTACGGAATACTCTGCAACCACCAATAAGAACCATGTAATGTGGGCTGACGTGAAAAGATGCTCTTGATATTTTGTCAAAAATATGACAAGTTGCATAACAGTTTATATGTTATAATACCATTTGTGTATGTATATTGTGTGTGTGTGTGTGGTCTGTCTGGAAAAAGTCCAACCATTGTTAATGTAACAAGAATGGTTTGCATGACATCAATGAAACCTGGCAGCCAAGGACAGTGGCCTGGTATGTGCATGCATGAACAATGATGGCTTCACTGTACTAGTTAGTGGTGGCGGTAGACACTGTTGACTAAGCAAATAAAGGAATAAATCCACTGTGCAGCCATTGCATTCAAAATAACTGAGCAAATAAAGGAATAAATCCACATCAAATTTTGTGTTAAGCTTGAACATTCCTCCACGGAAGCTATTAGGATGATTCAGAAGGCCACAGTTATGGGCAACTGGTGAATGGCAGCTTCATTAAGACAATATGCCCACTAGCCCTGGCTGGCATAGCTCAGTGGATTGAGCACGGGCTGTGAACCAAAGTGTCGCAGGTTCGATTCCCAGTCAGGGTACACGCCTAGGTTGCAGGCCATGACTCCCAGCAACCGCACATTGATGTTTCTCTCTCTCTCTATCTCCCTCCCTTCCCTCTCTAAAAATAAATAAATAAAATCTTAAAAAAAAAAAAGACAATGTGCCCGCTCATGCATCATGTCTCCTGCAGTTTTTTGGCAAAACATCAAACCACTCAGGCAACTCAGACCCTCCACTACAGCCCATATTTGGTACCCTGTGACTTCTGGCTTTTCCCAAAACTAAAATCACCTTTGAAAGGGAAAAGATTTCAGACCATTGATGAAATTCAGGAAAATATGATGGAGCAGCTGATGGTGATTGGGAGAGCTGTGTGAGGTCCCACAGTGCCTACTTTAAAGGGGACTGAGGCATTATCATCCTATGTACAATGTTTCTTATATCTTCTTCAATAAATGTCATTATACATACAAGGCTATGTATATTAGCCTTTTCATATTACATGGCTGGATACCTTCTGGACAAACCATAATATTGTGTGTGTGTGTGTGTAGCATAATATATAATATATATAGTATACTAATTATATATATGCATGGTTCTTATATATAATATATATTATGTATAATATAGTGTAATACCAACTATTAAATAAGGACAATGATATGGAGTAACCCATTTTCTAGTATAAAACAAAAGAAAATCAGACGGTGGCAGAAACTTCAGTTTAGTACTAATCATGATCAACTAGCAAAGTACTATCTGATCATTATACAGCTTGTCCTAGTCTGTGAAGAAATAGTTGTTTGTTTTTCCAGGCTTGTAAATGCTGACCCACATATTTTTCAAAAATAGCAATAGGGACTCTATTGGCCGTCTTGGCATTCTTTATTGGTGGGTAATGAATTGTCCCTCCCTCTCGCCCTCACACAGAATGGATGCTCTTGCTCTTCTCACATTATAATGTTGACACTTGAATGAACTCTGATTTGATCTGTTTGCCCTAAAGTACCCCTGGGCGAGTTTATAGTCCTGAAGATATCAATGAAAGAAGTTTTAGCTGCTACTCGCTCCATTTGTACTTTCAATTTAGCTCACATCTGTTATTATAATTTACTCGAATATAAAATAAAGCAAAGTAAAATCACTAAGATCTTTTCTCTCTTTCCTTTGTGCATTCAGCTTTAGGAATCAGAGCTAACATTTCAGACACAGTCAATTCTATGAATTTGCCATAAAATTGCAGGATTGAAAAATAAAATAATAAAATAAAATTCCTGTAAGTAAAACATTTGATGACTAGTCCCAAAAAAACACATATATAAACCAGGATTACATTTGGGATTAAATGGTTGTTTCTCTGTGTCAAATTGTCCCCCAGATTTACAGGTTTATGCTTTTTACATTGAGATTATCACCAGGATTTCCTCCACTTTCTTGCACCTGAGGACATAAAGTTAAACATTAACTAATTCTAGTGGCTTGCTTCTAAATCTAAAAAGGTCACATTCCAAGGACTCTTTTTGAAAAAAGTCCCCCTGAAAGGCACTGTGTTCTAACCTGATGGAGACATGAGGACGAACTGCAGTTGCCATAAATAGCACCACTGAGCCCTCTCCTACAGTTCTTTCCTGCTTCACCCTCCATTGTCTAATAGTATTTCTTCTCACCGCCTTTTGTAAGGTGGGTAAATAAGCGAAGCTCAGGAAATATCTTTGTAATGACTCTAATCTATTCCAATTCATTTCTTGTGCTATCGGTCTTTCTACTACAGCTTCGAGTAAGAGCCTTACCTGCCCTCTACCAGTGTCTCGGTACCTCAGATGTAACTGCATTCTATTCAAGCTTTGCAATCCACATGAGCTATTTTTCTAGATTAGACATACCATTAGGGCAGGTACTAATTTGCTGTGCATAATGGCCAGGGTGCAATTAGCTCACACCCTGTGTGTGTGTGTATGTGTGTGTGTGTGTTGGTGAGGAGGGACAGCCCCTGGGAAAAGATCCCAATGGAGATGAAGGAACTGAGGCAGAGTAGACTGTTGATGATTTGTCAAGATTGTAAGGTAAGACAACAACATGGAGGCATCCCTCTTTCATGGTGCCTTTTCCTTTGCCAAGAGTTTTAGCATAGACAATACCCAGGTCTTGGTAACTGTGGATAGAAACTGTAGTCAGACCTTCATTAAAGACTGAGTATGTAAGATCAGTAAACAAGTCTCTTACTCAATCCCATAGGCTGAACTAGACAAGTGGTGCAAGCCAAATGCTTTGAGAATATTAAGTAACATTTATTTCTGTCTACAAATGCAACAATAAGATACATTTCTAATTCTAATGACATCATGATAGAACTGCATTTCAATGATCTGTGACAAGGATATAGTAAGGAGATCACAAATTATTCCACTTTTCTATTCCTGGTTATTTTGTCCATTGCATTCATCTTTATCAGCATTTTTATAGTAAGGAGAGTAGGGAGCTGGATTGATTGACAGCTATTCTCAGTGCAGGATTCCCTCTTTCTGTAAAATATGCACCTCACTCTTTGCAATGCATCTCCAAAACAAGGCAGTCACAAAGCAAGAAGACAACTTCGATCATTAGTGAACTTGCTAGAAGATTTAGCAGGATGTTACAGAGTGAAGGAGCCATTAACATTGAGCCTAACATTTTAACTGGGAAAGTTTGAATTGTAATGTAATTTACTACACAGGTTACCTTAAAGTAATCGGCAGAAAGTAAATTCAGAATACAATGCGAGCTTCCAGTCAACAGGGCAACGTAGGTAGACATGGCTTACCACTTCGCATAACCACGCCAAAATTACAACTAAAATATAGAACACCCATCACTCAGGAAGGTCAGAAATTGAGGTGAATGGAAGTCTGACAACTACAGAATTGAAGAAACTACATCCATCCAGTCTTGTAGGAGAGGCATGGATGTGGAATGGGCTGGCCCCACACCCACATGGATAAAAATTCAGGAGGGATATCTTAGGAGCAAAGAGTCCCAGTCCCACACCAGGCCCCTGGCCCAGGATTCCAATGCCAGAAACATAAGTCCCCACAACTTCTGGTGTGAAAACCAGTGGGGACTGAGTCAGTAGAGGAGGCTGTTGGAGCCCTAAGCAGCTCCTCCTGTGGAACCCACACATGAACTCACCTACTCAGAATCTCTCCCTCTGAGCTCTAGCAGCAGGGTGGCAGCTTGAAGGGCACCAGTGGTACATAGGGAAAGACTGAAGTGTCTGGCATTGGGGTGAGCAGAGACCATTGTCCCTCTGCTGAGTCTTTCTCCCATAGAGCTAGTAGGCTGGTACCATACCTGAGACTCCATCAACATGGCCAACATGGTGTGACCCACCTTGGAGATCCCATGGAGGCTCTACCTCACCTGACTTAGGGGCCACCCAAGCTGCTTTTCCATAGGAATGGCTGGTCTTGGCTCCTAAATCCTAACAAAAAAGCAACCACTGGCTTCAGTGAGCCCTAGGAGCAGCTAGATTAGATTCACAGCTTGGCTTCACCCGGGAATCTCCAAGCCTAGCACAAGGCGCAGCCATCTCAGATTGCTTTACAGCTCAGGCAGGGTCCTCTGGCAAAATACAGATGGGGGCTGACCTTGGCCTGCACCACCCAGTAAGTCCCAGGGCCAACACACCCAGTGGACAGCTACAGAATATATTGGAACACCACAACCCTGCCCCTATACAACTGATCCTCTGTGGAGGGTGGAAGTTTGTGGTCAGTGGTCATAGCCATTTTTTGCAGCTTACTGGCCTGGATAGATCCCTCCCTTTGACCTGCCAACAGCAACCAAGGCTCATCTATAAGAGGAAGGTGTACTCAGCCCACACAAAGGGCACACCTTAAGTGCCTAGCTTGGGAGATAGGGGAGGCTATGCCGCTGGACCCTATAGGACACCAACTACATTAGGCCACACTGCCAAGACACAGAGTCAAACTCTGTTACCTATTAGGCAGCAGTGCTACCTAACACATAGAAACAAACACAGGGTGGCTGCCAACATGAGGGGACAAAGAAATATGCCCCAATGAAAGGACAGATCAAAATTCCAGAAAGAAAGCTAAATGAAGTGGAGATAAGCAATCTATCACATGCAGAGTTCAAAACATTGTTTATAAGAATGCTCAAGGAACCTAGTGAGGACCTCAGCAGCATAGGAGAGACCCAGTCACAAACAAAGGATACACTAATTGAAATAAAGAACAATTTATAGGGAAACAACAGTAGGATGGATGAAGCCAAAAATGCAATCAGTGATTTGGAACATAAGGAAGCAAAAAACAACTATGCAGAAAAACAAGAAGAAAAAGGATCCAAAAAAATAAGGTTAGTATAAACAGCCTCTGGCACAACTTTAAGAGGTCCAACATTGGCATTATATTGGTACCAGGAGAAGAGAAAGAACTATTGGAAATCTATCTGAAAAAATAGTGGAAGAAAACTTCCCTAATTTGGTGAAGGAAATAGATAGGCAGTCCAGGAAGTGCAGAGTCCCAATTATGATGGATGCAAAGAGGCCCACTCCAAGACCCATCGTTATTAAAAGGCTGAAGGTTAAAGATAGAGACTCTTAAAAACAAGAGAAATGAAGTTGGTTACCAGAAGGTTGCCAGATGGAAGGGGGAAGGGGAGAATGAGTGAAGAGGTGAGGGGATTAAGAAGTACAAATAGGCCCTGGCTGGTGTAGCTCAGTGGATTGAATGCTGACCTGTGAACCTAATGGTCACTAGTTCAATTCCCAGCCAAGGCATATGCCTAGGTTGTAGGCCAGGTTCCAGTAGGGGGTACATGAGAGGCAACCACGCAATGATATTTCTCTCCCTCTCTCCCTCCCTTCCCCTCTCTCTAAAAATAAATAAATAAAATCTTTTAAAAGAAGTACAACTATGTAGTTACAGAATAGCCATGGGGATGTAAAGTACCGTATATAAAATGGGTTAGCCAAAGAACTTATGACCATGACCCATGGAGATGAATAATGGTGGGAGGATTGCCTGAGCAGGGAGGAGGGGGCACTGGGTGGAGGGAGGCAAAAGGGAAAATTCAAGACAATAGTAATAGCATAATCAATAAAACATAGTTTTAAAAAATATACAATGCAAAAAGCATACAAATACAATATCTGCAAGTTTGTTTTAACCGTGTGTAAATTAATTGTTTTCAAACATGGTATTAATGGAAATAAGGCATAAAAAAGACCACTTTTTTCCTGTTTTTCAACAAAGTTGTTTTACTATTATGCAACTTTTTTTTTAAATTAAATGATGATGATGAGTTCACTGAACTCTCCAAAAGGTCTAGTTTTACTGTCATATTGAGTAGAAAGCCTGATTTTAAATATGCCCACTGGAAACATTTACTAATAATCTAAAATGTTGTTTTTAGTATTCATACAAAAAGTGATATTGTGCCCTGGCTGGTGCCGCTCAGTGGATTGAGTGCTGGCCTACAAACGAGAAGACAGGTTCAATTCCTGGTCAGGGCACCTGCCTGGGTTGTGAGCCAGGTCCCCAGTAGGGGGCGTGTGAGAGGCAGCCAATTGAATATATCTCTCACACATTGATGTTTTCCTCCCTCTCTCTTTGCCTCCCTCCTACTCTTTCTAAAAATAAATAAAATCTTTTTTAAAAAGTGATATTGTGCATCATATTGAACAAGTATCTTTACTTCTTTAGTTAAAACTAGGAAGACCTGGAGAGATAAAGTCAAGAGTAGCATTCATAAAGTTACTCAATATTTCTATCAATTAAAAGCAATATTTTAAAAAATTTTAGGGTAAGTATATTGTATATAAATACACACACATTTATATACTTTTAAAGTAAACAACTTTCTTAAAAAGCAACTTAAGCTTCAAATTTGCAATTAAATGCTTTTGATGTTAGGTTCAAAGCTTTATTATTTAATTGCTTAATTTAATATTCACTGTATTTACCCAAATTGTGATCTATAGCTTACTGAATGCCCATGGTGTGCTACAGAAAATAACACAGGGCTTTTTCCTCTGCTTGGGTTACCCACATGTGAATTTCCCAAAGCTTATCTCTACTAAGCGTAATAAGCACAGCTGCTAAAAGACTCAGGTAAATCCTATTTCCTTTCAAAATTAAAAAGCTCTTTTGACATTCTCAGAACTCCAACAGGCATTACTCATTAAACTTTTAATATTGTCTCTTTTTTCTCAATAAAATGAAATTCATTTTTATTTTAAAGAACTTTTGTTTATTTTGATATTCTCCTTCACAGCTTTTTTAAATTTCTTTCTTTTTAGAGAGAGGGGAAAGGAGGAAGGAGGAAAGAGATGGAGAGAAGCATCGATGTGACAGAGAAACATTGATTTGTTGCCTTTCCTATGCGACCCCCAAACAGGATCTAATCCTGCATCCCTGACCAAGAATCGAACTGGCAACCTTTTGTTTTGGGGGAAGACGCCCAAGCAACTGAGCCACACCAGTCAGGGCCTTTTTTCATTTTTTTGTGTGGGAAGGGTATTAATATGTGTCCTTTCTTTATAAAATGATAGTGCAAATTGATGGTGGTGGTTGTTTTCTCATATCTTTCTGGTATGTACATTTCCCCAACATTTCTCTCGGTGGTGACATTTTACCACTCTGGCCAGTGAGAAGCATTACTCTGTAGCCTTCCTTGCCCTACGCAGTACTATTATTGTGCTTTCACAAATTTCTGTGATAGTGTGGTCTTGTCTGAGCCTCTACACTGGACCACATGCTTCTTGAGAGCCCTGAAGCTCACGTTCATCCCCACATTGCACCTAGAATCCAGCATCGCAGTCAGAGTGGTCTTCATAGATGTTAGTTGACTCTCGTTAAGCTCTCATACCCCATTCTCCAAACAGGGCCCAAGTTCTCTTTACAAATGGTCTCTCTCCTCTTACACACACATGCAGATATACACACACTCACACAGACAATCTGTCTTTAAAACTTCTGACGTCCTCCACTGACGTTAGGGTGAAGATCTACATCCTTATGTTAGTATGGTTTAATAGATTTGCAAAAATAATGCCTACCTACCTTCCCTAGCTGCACTGTATACCCATTTAGGCCTCATTCTCTTTATAAATCAAATAAACCTGCTTCTATTTTCAGGAAAGTGCCATTTTATTCTTTGCCCAGAGAATGAACACATAGGAATGTCCTTGGCCCAGTCCATTCCTACCCTTGACACAGAATTCAGCTTAAATCTTACTTCTCTGAAGCTTCTTTGACTTATGTGTACTAAGTATGCTTTAGTCCCCATTTATAATTAATTATATCTTTATTTATGTGATTATTTGCATGTCTCACCTTTAGACCCTGAGTCAGATGAAGACAAGGATCTCCTCTTTCTGGCTCATCATTTAACCCGGCACTCTGCTTGGTGCCTGCTATATGGTAGATGTTAATAATAGATAAACGTATGCATTTTACTGAATTTATTTTTTATCAAACACTTATATAGTGTTTACTAATGTTGACAGGTGCCAGTGTAAGTATTTTTAGAATGTTAGATTCTATAATCTGTGAGTCCTGTGAGCCCCCTTTTCAAGCTCTTTCAGCTGTGTGTTTCAGACTGCATTTTAATCAACACTGTATCAAATTTGTGACATCAAGCACAAGTTTTAAATAGACAGGGTATGTCTCTGGGCCATTGTAAAGGTGAACCTTTAGGAAGCTTTCTTGTGAACTCTACCTACCATCCTAAAACATGTCACCTAACACCCAAATTGTAATGTAGAGAGAGGTGACAAAACTCTGCAAAGTTAATGGCAACGCATTCACCTTGATGTGGACCCATTTTTTAAATGACCCTTTTTAAATAATCTAGTAATGCCTGGGAGAAGTGTGCCTTCAAGTACATCACATATTCATGAAATGAATAGTTGTTAGGTAATCGAGCAGTAGACAAAAAGGCCTTTAGTAATTGTTAGGAACACAGAGACCCACGTGGAAAATCTGCGAGTAGTACTGAGTTCAACAAAACATAATCAAGCCACCGAAAGCGACCAAGCCACCAAAAGCAACTTGGAAAATGTTCTAAAATCATTCATTAGCTTGAGTTTCTTAAAGAATGGTAAAGTGAATTCAATATCCTTATTTTCCCCTTGTCCCTTAAATAAAAATCTTAAGGCAGAGACAATCTCCTGAAGATTTTCACTCCTTAAGCCCTACCACATACTCATCCTTTCCTGTCTTCAACTCTCTGATCACGTGATCTGGCTTCCTGCAACGTGCACCATTTTGAGCACTCTAGTTTGTCTCAACTCTCAACATCTGTTGTTTTTTTTCCCCCAAAAACATTCAGAGGTCTTTTCTTTTCCATACTTCTTCTACTCTCCAATTACTTCCTTGGTGAAATGAGGAGAAATTTTAATTTTTTTTCACACTTGCTATGTATGGTGCATGCCAAACTGTAGTGTGCAGAGAGTCACCTGGAGAGCTGGGTAGAACAGGTTCCTGAGCTCCACCAATCGGAGGTTACAGTTCAGTAGGTAAGCAATCAGGTCTATGAAACTGCATGATCCTCATGGTTTGTGTTTCCTGTCCTTTTTAAAAACTCTTTGCCTAGCCCTGGCTGGCATAGCTCAGTGGACTGAGCTCGGGCTGCGAATCAAAGCATCGCAGGTTCGATTCCCAGTCAGGGCACATGCCTGGGTTGCATGCCATGGCCCCCAGCAACCACACATTGATGTTTCTCTCTCTCTGTCTCCCTCCCTTCCCTCTCTAAAAATAAATAAATAAAATCTTAAAAAAAAAACCAAAACCAAAAACCTCTTTGCCTAACTGAATGTTTGTTTATCCTCTGTTTGCTTCTTGAAGTTTGACAGTTTGAGCTCTCACTTTTAGGTCCATTTCAGATTAGCTTTAGGTGTGGTATCAAGTATGAATAGAGGTTTACTTTTTCCCATACACATATCCAATTGTTTGAGCATCGTTAAATCACCCTAGCCTATCTGTGACAACCAGTTGGGCTGGGTATGTGTGCACGTATGTCTGGTGTCTCTATCTGTGTTCCAAACTGTGTTGAATGTTATACTTTTACAGTAATCCTTGAAATTGGTACTATTAGTCCTCCAAACTTGTTTTTCTTTTTCAAAATTGTTTTAGCTCTTCTGGGTTCTTTGAATTTCCATGTAGATTTCAGAATAAGCTTGTCAATTCCTTTAAAATTATCCTGCCAGGATTTTGGTTGGTATTGCATTGGTTCAATATAGAGAGAACTGAATAAGCATTGCTATCTTAATCCTGAGACTTCCGAGTTATGCTTGGCAAATATCTCCCTTTGTTTAAGTTTTCTTTGATTTCCTTCAGCAAAGTTTTGTAGCTTTTAGTATATAGCTTTTGCACATCTATTCTCTAGAGTTATAGGGCTATTTAAGTTTTCTATTTCTTCTTTTTTTTAATGTTATTATTTTTTTAAAGATTTTATTTATTTACTTTTAGAGAGGGAAGGGAGGGAGAAAGAGAGAAAGAGAGAAACATCAATGTGCGGTTGCTGGGGGTCATGGCCTGCAACCCGGGCATGTACCCTGACTGGGAATCGAACCTGTGACACTTTGGTTCGCAGCCCGCGCTCAATCCACTGAGCTATGCCAGTCAGGGCTCTATTTCTTTTTAAGATTCACTTAGAAATTGCTCTCTTTTTAAAAAAAAATTGCCCATATCAAAGAGAATTTGCCTTTATAAAAATGCTTCTCAATATTGAGATACTACCAGACGAGGACCACGCGGTGACAGCACTGTGCTACAACCCTACAAACTGCCAGGAGTCTAACAGATTTTTGCTTGGTACTCACTATTTTATTTGCTACAATTTACCGAGATACCTTTCAGCAAATAACTCTCAGGAAACAGACTGACATCAAGCTCTTAAATATTACTCCAACTATACATTTTAAGTCACAGTTTGTTCAAATTTTAGAATGGAAGGCATATTCAACTGTCAGTATGACTGTGAGTGACTTTTAACATCTATTCTTGTCCAGCTTAATATACAGGATCATATCCTTATACTCACAAAATCTTGTCTCAGGGTAGAAAGAAAATGACAGGCTGTAACTGAAATTATTTTTGTAGCAAATTGAGTAAATGCTGCCCTGTTTTCAGCTATCCCAGAATACTGCAACAGCAGTGATTACTGAGAAATACCAAATTACCCCAAACTGACATACATACAACTAAAGAACATAAGGAATTTAGTCAAATGTTGATAGGTAATTAATGGCTAACTATCAGCCTAGTAGGGATCATTGATACTTTCCTTGCAGGGAGAAATCTGCCCTGGGCCTTTGTTAGTTTATACTTCACAAAAGTCTGATTCTACTACTAATTTAGCTATTTCCTGAGTGAAAATAAATGGATTTCTAATATCCCAGCATAAAGGTATTAGGTCTGTGGTTCAGACTAAGTAGTTTGATTGCTAACACTTTAAGAACTCTGGCTGACTCCGTATGAACTTGAATTCTAAAGGGATACATTTCTGAGTCAGTGACCATTTCTCAAGTACAGGCAGCACCCCGGGTCAGCCGGTCACATGCTGGGAACAGATGGTGTCTCGTATTCATTCCCCCGTACTCCTCTTTCTCCCGACTCTTCGGGGCTCTGTGTCAAAGAGGACTGGCGGAGGGTGGCCGGGCGGGGGGGACATGCAGTGCAGTGTCCAAGCCACGTTTACACTGAGGAAAGGAAAGAACAATTGTTGAGGGAGGGAATGTTGACCTTTTAAATGTAAAGTAGATAAGAAATTCCTAGAGCTTAGGAATTGGCAGGAAGGCAGTGTGTCAGGCCCTAGGCATCATGACAGCCACAAACCGTTGTGCAAACTGAAATAAACTTCAGAAACCTATTTTGCTTTATTCCGGTCAATTAGGGGCCTGAGGAAATTCAACTCAATTGTAATAGCCAATGAATAATAAAGGTAAGTATAAGCAGCTGAAAGGGAAGACTTGTAAATTATCTCTGATGGAATAAGGTATAAGTGAACATCAGTATATTCAGAGGCAAAGACTAAAAAGGAAGTATGAGCGATAACCAGGTGACACAGATGGCTGGAAAGCACTTTGTGTGTACTCTCGTCACTTTTCTCAGGACATTTCTTACTTTGTTTCACAGTCATTTGCTGACAGATTAGTTTCCTGAGTCAACTGTGAACTTCTTAAGGTTGAGAAACTTCATTTATCTTTGTTTCTCTAGCACTCAGGCCACAAACTGGAACTTAAATGAGTGACCGAAGATGATACGCATATGACCAACGAACACATGAAAAGAGGCTCAGCATCACAAATCATCAGGGAAGTGCCAGTGCAAACCACAGCAAGACATTGTCTCATAGTAGCCACCCCTGGGATGGCTACTACCACAAAAACAGAGAACAGGACTGGCCAGGATGTAGAGAAATTCCGTGGAACCCTTGTGATTGTCAGTTGGAATGTAAAACAGTGCAGCTACTGTGAGAAACAGGATGGAGTTTCCTCAAAAAATTAAAAATATGATCCAGCAATTACACTTTTAGGTATCTATCCAAAAGAACTGAAAGCAAAATCCTGAAGAGGTATTTGCACAACCATGTTCACAACAACATTATCCACAATGGCCAAGGTACAAGCAACCCAAGTAGCCACTGACGAATGAATAAAGAAATTGTGGTATATTCACATAGTGAATACCATTCAGCCTTAAATATTCTGACACATGTTAAGACATGGATGAACCTTGAGGACATCATGCTAAGTAAAATGAGCCAGTTCCCAAAAGACAAATATTGTGTAATTCCACTAATATGAATTACCTAGAATAGGTAATCAAACCCACAGAATCAGAAAATAGAATGGTGGTTGCCAGAACAAGTTTGGAGAAATGGGGAGTCATTTTGTAATGAGTAGAGAGTCTCAGTGTCGCAGGATAAAAAAGTTTTGGAGATGGTTACTCAAGAATGGGAACATGCCCTGGCTGGTATAGCTCAGTGGACCGAGCTCGGGCTGCAAACCAAAGGGTTGCCGGTTCGATTCCCAGTCAGGGTGCATGCCTGCGTTGCAGGCCAGGTCCCCAGCGGGGGACACATGAGAGGCAACCACACATTGATGTTTCTCACCCTCTCTTTCTCCCTCCCTTCCACTCTCTCTAAATGAATAAATAAAATCTTTAAAAAAATGGGAACAGTTTAAGTACTGTTCTAAGTATGCAGTTGAGTACTATACACTTAGAACAGGTTAAGATAGTTAATTTAATGTATGTATTTTTTACAACAATAAATATATTTTTAATGAATAAATGAATGTGTAAAGAGTAAGCAACATAAACATATTTATAAAAATAAGTAGAAAATCTGGCAATTTATGATATCTTATGTTTTAATTTATGGGTCAAAAAATAATAAGTCTACGGCACTACCCCATACAGCATTTGCAGCTGCGGGTATGTTGAAATAACCCAGATACCACGTGTGCCTGGTATTTGTTGGACCCAGAGGAATACAGTATCCTGTTTGGCATTCCGCAGTTTGAAGAACTGTGAAAAAGATTTTCATGTCCAGAAAAAGAAAAAAACACTCAAAGATAAAAAAAAAGAAACAGAAAACATGTAAACAATTCATTATTTTAAAGAGGAGGAGGCCAAGAGTCCACTGAGTCTTCCCATTCTGGTGGGATTATTGCAGTGGACAAGTTCTAACTTCCCAGGTAAAATGGGCTCACCCTGCTGTAAGAGAGATTTAAGAAGGTCCACAAAAGACACCAATGAAAATTTTCAACTTTCTATTAAAGTAGAAGAGTAGCATGCAATGTTCATATGTGCCTGGTCTCTGTGAAATTAGATGTTAATTTGCAGATTTCTGTTTGTAGAAAAGAAAGCACAAACACGATTTTATTGCTACGCTGCATTATTAACCAGTCTGATATCTGGCTGTGCAATCTTATTTCAGCATTCCATGTTTTATTGTCTGTAAGTACTCAGGCTCTCAAATTCCCCTTTAATTAGATTTATCATGTTTTTGGTCCCTTCACTAAAGAGTAAAATAATTAACACTCACTATGGCTGTGTAGGAGTCATATTTTTAACTTTCTGAAAGTTATACTTTTACCTAATGTTACTATCTGTGGATTTCATTAAGATGAAACTTTCGTGTTTCAGATAGTACATAAATAGAAGCAAATAAAACTCATGGATCTATGTATGGAGCAAAAGGAAATGAGAGTATAAAAACAAGGTCCCAAAGGAGCCCCCACCGACCAAATCTGAGACGATTTGTGCCTCGATTTAAATAATAAGGATAATAACATATAACTGGAATAATTAAATAAGAATCCACTCTGGCTGGTGTAGCTCACTGGATTGAGCAGGGACCTGTGAACCAAAGGGTCGCCCATTCGATTCCCAGTCAGGACACACGCCTGGGTTGTGGGCCGGTCCCCAGTGGGGGCCATGTGAGAGGCAACCACACATTGCTATTTCTCTCCCTCTGTTTCTCCTTCCCTTCCCCTCTCTCAAAAAAATAAATAAAATCTTTTAAAAAAAGAATTCAAGAATACATGCTGATATAATTAAATGAATGAATAAATGAATGAGGGAGAAAGGAAAGCTCTTCTTCACATTATAATGTGGGAGCAATAAAGGATATAGAAAATCATGGTTCAAACAATTGATGAATAATTAATTAATCAATCAATAATTAATTTAAGCAAGAATCATCCATGGATGCTTAGATGATGAAAGTTTCATGAGGAACAGGATATTTATATAATCTCAAATATCTCCCCATAAATTAGTCATATATCACAAAGTAGTACAAATTACAAAGAGATATCTTGATATGAGAAGTTATGTGTCCTAAGAAATAATTTCTCTTTGATGATAGTCCTCCTCCAAAATGCAAAACTTAAATCTAATCAGAAGGAAATCTCAAACTAATCCAAACTGAGGGACATTCTACGGAGTAACTAACCGCTATTCTTTGAAAATGCTCGTGTCATTTTATGTAGAGAAAAGGGAATTCTTGTGCACTGTTGGTGAGAATATGAACTGGTGCAGCCACTGTGGAAAATAGTACGAAGTTTCCTCAAAAATTAAAAATAGAAGTACTATAGGATCCAGCAATCCCATATCCGGGTATAAATCCAAAAATACTAAAACACCAAATCGAAGAGATACCTGCACTCATATGTTCATTGCAGCATTACTGACAATAGCCCAGGTTGGAAAACGACCCAAGTGTCTGTCAGTGGTTGAGTGGATAAAGATTGGTACATGCATACAATGGAATTTACTCAGCCTAAGAAAATTCTACTGTTTGTAACTACGTGGATGAACCTTGAGGGTCTTATGCTAAGTGAAATAATCCAGACAGAAAAAGAAACACTGTGTAGTCTCATTTACATGTGAAATCCAGAAAAAAAAAACTGAACACTTAGAAACAGAACAGATTTGTGCTTGCCAGGGGCTAGGAGTGGGGGAAAAGAGAGAGACAGGTTTGCAAAACGGTACAAACATCTAGCTGTTAAGATGATTCAGGTCTGAGTACCTAATTATAACATGGTCACTATAATCGTAACACTGTATTATATACATACTTGAAATTTCTTAGGAGGGTACAACTTAAATCTTCTCAATCAAAAAAACATTTAAAAAATTCGTGTCATTTTAGACAAAGGCTAAGGAAGGTGCTGTTCCAGTGAAGGGGTGGCAACTGAGTGCAGCGTGGTTTATGGACTAGACCCTGGACTGGGAGAAAAACGAAGAACGAACATTAGTAAGACAGCCAGTGAAACTGTAACATTTGAACATGTCTTCTAGGTTCGATCATGATGCAGGATCCATGTTAAATTTAAGTTTGGTCGTCGTCCTGTGGTTATGTAAGGGAAAGTCCTTAGTCTGACAAAACGTATGCCCGCTGAGGATTTCGGGTAAAGGCACATGACGCTTGCAACCCACTCTCAAATAGTTCATGAAAACAAACCTATGTTTAAGTATCTCTGTCACCAAGATGCATACAAGTATACATTTATGTGTGTACCTACGCACACACAGAGAGAGAAAGAGGGAGAAAGAGGGAGAGAGAGAGAGTGTGCACTAGGAAATAATAAAGTAAATGTTGCAAAATGTTAACAAATAGCGAATCTAAGTGAAAAGAATAGACAGCCCACTGTAATGTTCTTGTCAATTTTTAGTGAGATTGAAATGATTTCAAAATCAAATTAAAAAATGGGTTATCGGTGAATAAGACATCGAAAGAAATAGAAAGTAAATAATAAATTCCCATGACATATAATAAAAGGTAGAAATGTTTTTTTAAAATATAGTAGACTAGATATTGACCACTTACATTCATGGGTAGAAAAGGTTTAAACATTTAGATGATTAATATTTGTGTTGTATCCTGAAAATATAAGCATATATAATGGTCCACAAGCAATCTTAGGCAAGGGACCTCATTTCTGGAGAAACAGAAAGCCAGGACGACCTCAACGGGACTTTTGAGTGCAAATTGTTCTCACATAGTGAAACTCACCACCACTGACAATTAGAAAACTGATGTCAATTCAGTGAATTTAGGAAAATATGTGAGTTTGACAAATACTATCCACGCATTTCCCTTAAAACACTGCAAGCCTGTTGACGGATGAAAATTCTCAAACAATTATGGTCTACGACGAATAAGAAAAAAATGCTCTCGTTTAAGAGAAAATAACAATGAACAATTTCAAGGGAAATTATATGAAAAGAATAGGAGTTTCCTACTTGTTTTCGTTTTGTAAGCAGGTGAAGGGGAATGCTCATTTTGATTCTGCTCTGCACACATTGGCAAGGTCTGACAAGAATCCTACATTATGAAGGGAATTTGTTAATGAATTCACAGGAGCCTAAATTATTTTCGTAAGGTCTTGAAGAACCGAAAAGTTGCTAGGGGACTGAGAGAAAACAAATGGAACTGTATCTTTTAAAGAGTTGATTGAAGCAATTAACATCAAATAAGTCAGAAAAAAAATAATTTGCAGTGCAGCAGAAAACAATGAAAGAAAACCCGTACACAAATGGATAATAGGTAACATGTCTCCACTAAGGGAAGTTCATGAGTCATAAAATAGATTAGATTTTCAAGAGGAAGAGCATCAGCTGCCTCACTCAACTGTGAGTGCCCTGGGGATAAGGAGATGTCTACTCCGCTCCGAATGAAATATTATAGATGTGCGGCTGGTTGTAGCCACAGGATCTCCAGCTGCAGGGTGAGCAACCTGGAGACACTGACAGCTCAGGTCTGTGAAATACCTGCAGCTGCCACTTGCCTCTCCTAGTGCAGACAGACAGAAAGAATGGGGAGGAGAATAGATTCATGGGGGAAATACAATGCCCTAACCAAACACTAATGCACTACAGTTCGACTTATACAGAACACCCAATTTAATGCCTAATGATTGTCTGCAAACTTTATTTAAACTGAAACTATAAGTCAAGTATAATGAATAGTGTCTAGCAATGACTGAAGTATAATACAGAATAGACTCATTCTGTCATTCAACGGTCAATAAACAACCAGGGAAGTTCACAGGAAAAAAATGCTATTGTTGCCCTGCCTGGTGTGGCTCAGTGGACTAAACTATGACCTGCGAACCAAAAGGTCACCAGTTCAATTCCAAGTCTGGGCACATGCCTGGATTGCAGGCCAGGTCCCCCATTGGTGATGTGTGAAGCCAAATGATCAATGTTTCTCTCACACATTGATGTTTCTCTCCCTCCCTTCCCCTCTCTCAAAAAATAAATAAATAAAATCTAAAAAAAATGTTATCGTTTTGTTGTCCTCTTTCAAACAGAAAATGCAAACTACTTAGAAAACAATTCAATCAGCGGGAATGCAATGGCTTTGAAGGTGATGACAGAATGGGTTGTTTACTCTGTCTGATCAGTATAAGAAGTACCTATTTTTATTGAGTATAAGAATTGGTTCTGAGTCAAGAAAGAATCATAAGCTGTAGCTAATTATCTCAATGATATCTTGAGGAATGAGGAATTGAAACATGTGACTTAGTACAAAAAGTGCAAGTTGTGAGAGTTTAATACTCAGACCTCCTGCAACAAGTTCCTTATAAAAAGGAAAGCAAGGAAGCAAACAAGTTGCCTGCATCCTTTCTGAGTAGTCAAAGAAATACATCAAGCCTAAAATGATAAATGACAGCATTTTGAATGTAGGAGGCCATTCCTGGCATCATCTTCAAATTATTTTGATAAAGTCACCACATCTACAAGATGTGGTGTATTCTAAACCCCTCTCTGGTGCAGATTTACCTAAGATACTGATAGAATATTTTATACTTCCAGTGCAAATATCTTCCCAAAAAAAGGTGTCAAGCTGTCTGTACAGTACCAGTTATACTCTGGAAAAAATAAGGAAGCAAAAAGCCATCCTAAATCTCAAGGGTAAAGAATCAAGGTGTCAGGGGTATGTCACCGCTGTTAGTAAGACAGCCTACAAATCTACTGATAAAGGGCCTGACTGGAGGAGATGAGCGAAGTAATCAGACCAACTCATTTCATAGCCCATGCAGAGTTAGTGAGAATACACGGGCATAGAATAAGTGTCATCGAAACTCAAAAATATCTGTCCTGTTGCCCACTATCTTTCCATAGTGAAACATTTTTCAAAAATTTATTTGTTTTTAGAAATCACAGAACTAGGCATCTTTCAATGACTACTTAAAGAACAAAAGATTTTGATGGAAGCCCCATTTCCATCTAGAGAAGATCCCCAAAATATCCTCCCAACTGAAAAAAAATTACAATTTACAGTCACCCTTTCTTACACTACACTTTTCTACCTAGGTTTCTTAAATGTATGGGCAAGGTCATGCTTCGCGAATGGGCTCTGTGATGGGAAACTTGGACCAGTGAGGGGAGGACAGCCACGGGGAAATCGTGAGAATGGGGAGTGAGAGGCAGGAGTGAGTACAGGGCCTGTAGAACCTTCCTTGTTCCGCCACAACAGAAGCTCCCGCCCTAGACCTGAAGCGTCTTTCTCTCACTGACAAGGATGAAGGACCTCAACAGGCAGATAGATGACTGGCTGTGACTTATGCCTGCATTCGCGTGTGGTTTGAAATTTCTGAATAATTCAGCAATGGCTTGCTAGGGGGCTTGAAACTCTTTTTGCTCTTCAACGGATAAAGCAATGACTTTAAATCTATGGGCAGTCAGTCCTCACAAGAGAAGAGAGGGATTGATGGGAATCAAAAGGAAATTTTTCGCTGAAATTACTTAAAAAAAAAAAGACGACTTCCTTATCAGTTTACTAATCAAACATGAAGGAACTCTCTCCTACTCGGAATTTTGCATCTTTTCACATGGGCTTCTTGCTTCAAGTTTGAAAATACAGTGTTCCTTTGATTTTAAAGCATAATCATTATTTACATTAATTCTAAGAAAGGAATTGGCTGCCTAATTATAATATTGATGTTTTCTTTGTGTAATTGGGTAGGTCAAGGCACTAATTTGATTCACAGCTGTGGCATGTTTTTATAGACTTTGGTGAACTTTAATTGCTTATAAATATTGGATTATACAACCACGAGCCTTCAATAGAATCCCGTTCAGCCCCATATGCTTTCAAACTTGACAATATGTTGTCCATTTCCTGAGAATCCTTCATTCCAAATGGCCCTGAGGGCGAGAAGGAAAGAAATAACACATATGGCTCACATAGCTAGAGTCCATTAAGATTTTTGCTGTTGACAGCATCTAATGAATTATCGTCAGGAAAAGATATTGCCAATAAGCCCATTCTTCCATAATAATAAAATTGAAATACAAAGACACCACAGCTCAATGCCCTGTAGTCTTATTGTGAAAGTTAGATTATATTTAAATGACGCCCATGATTCCGTAGCCAGCCGTACAGTAAGTGCGAATGGAAACTTCAGACAGGGCGGCAGCTTGGAGGGGAGCAGGCGGCAGCTGATTAAGTTTCCTGAGTTAGATGACAAACGGCCAAATTGGTCTCATGCTGATGCTGGTAACAGCCTGTGCCTAGATAACCCCTCCCAGAGTCTGCCCTGTAGTTCCACAGCCAATGGGGGACTATCACTCTCCTCATGGCTCCTCCAGCACCGTCCCCAGGTTGCAGGGCCTGGGGCTGTCAGCCCTCCCCACCCTTCGTGGTCTAGTTGAAACTATGAAGGGACATCAGAGCTGGGGAGAGAATCCCACTTTTGCTAACAGATTAGAGCTTTGGTTTCTGGAAGCTGCTCGTCACCACCACCCCTAAACAGGCATTCAGATTCCCCAGCAAAAACCATGGTTGTCCTGAAACTATAACTGCCCCCTGCCCCCATCCCATTTCCTGTGGTTCATCCCCCAAAGCCATCCAGGCTTTCTGATGGCTAGCGCTGGGGCAGGTCGGGGACTCTGACTCCTCCTGTTGCCCAGGCCACCACTCTAGCACCAAGGCCTGCTGGACAGTCAAGCATAGCTTCTCTGGTCACAAAGGCCTGGACTCAAGCCCTGCCTCTGGCACTTGAGATTGGTGGTTACACGCTGAAGTGATTTTATTAAACCAAGGGACACGTATCCACTGAAAAGCTGTCTTTTACTATGAGGTATTGATACCTGTTTTGTAACTAAATGCTGACATGTGAACAACTTGATAGGAAAAGATTTTTGTCTGCTCTTATGTTGAAGTACTTCCTCTTGTTTGGGTTCTTGGCACATGGAAACATTATGTTTTGATATTTTTTTTTAATGGCTCTGGTCGCTGTGTGGGAAGGAGCAGGCCAGATACGAGGCTGCTCCAGGAAAGAGGCGACGGTGCCTTGGGTGAGTCGGTAGAGGGAGACGAATAGAACAGCTTTATCGGTGATGTGGAATCTGTTTTCAAGGAGGAGTGGGCAAGCCTTGCGGATGGAGTGGAAGTGAGGATGAGAGAAACAGCAGCCCTCCCAGGGAAGGAACAGTGCTGAGGCCACGCAGCAGCCCCAGCAGCCACGGGGGGCCGTCAGGAGCAGAGCAACTCTGAAAAAGCAAGCCGGACAGCCCTACCAGGAGCCGGCAAGCACCTGGGGCTTCCCAGGAAGACCTGGCGGAGGCTTGGGGGTGGCAAAGTGGGGCCTGGTGTTCTTACGGTAAATGGGATGGGAGCTCAGTTCGTTTTCATTGGCCCCTGTGGTGTTCCGGAGCTGGCTCTCACAAGTGATTGTTAAGCATTCAAGAATTTTGTGGGTCCCATCAGTAGCATAAAATTGCGCAAAGCTGGGAACATTTACTCCACAGAAGGTAGCGAATACTACGTGTCAGGGCTCTTCCCCACCGGTGCTGCTCGTTAACCACTGACCAGCACACCCCTGACTGGACTCCACGTGCTGGAAGGCCCGGAGCACTGGGGATATTCGACTTCCACAATCAGCTCTCATCATTCTCTTTGCCAGCAAAGCAAAGCAAAGCAAAGCATGTGGCCGATTCTCCAAAATTTAGACGCTTTTGGAAAATTCCTTGAGATGCAAAGTCTACGTGTCCTACCAGCCAAACTTCCTAATGATGTTTTCCTGAAGATGATATTAAGAGCATCTTTTGTTCGGTGGCACATATTGCATAGGAAATATTTGGGATCACCAGAACAGCTGGTACAGAATTTAAAACACCCCCCAGAACTAGGCTATAAAGAATGTGCTCAGTACCCAAGTAATCAGGAATTTCCTTTAATGTATTCTGATAAATATTTTATGGTATTTATGCAACCAAATCCTATTCTGATCCCATTACTAACAATAGCAGTATATCATCGATAATATAAAAATGGAATATAATTAAATGCTTTAATTATAAAAATTATCCAGGGGGCTACGAGAGGCATCCTGATTGCTAGAGTCAAGAAATGCAGGACCAAAGAGCTCACATGAACAAACCTTCTTACCCTTTTACTAATTAAAGTAACTTACTTGTCTTGCTTTTACTCTTACCTCCTCCTCCAGTCTTGCACACAGACTATTCTCAGCATGGCAGCCAGAACGATCCCGTTAAAATATTTGCTCTGGTCATGTCCTTTTAGTCTACGCCATCCCTTTCACTCAGGGTCAAAGCCAAAGACTGTATAGCAGTGCAGGAAGTCTCCCCACGGGCTGCCCCGCAAGGCAACTCTCTGCCTCCTCAAGGTTCCCCCCACCCCATTCACTCCTTTGTGACTTTCAGTAAGTCAGGTGCTCTCTAGCATGTGGGCCTGTTTTGGGTTTTATCTTGCTTTTTTTTTTTTTTTTTTTTTTTTTAGCTTTTCTGTCTGTCTCCTGTCAGGTATTTATGGGATCAGCTCCCTTACCTCCTTCTCAAAAAGACCCACCTACTTAAAACTGCAACTCCCAATCCTGAATCCGCATTCCTTTATCTTCTCTTTGCCATTTTTCTATAGTACTTAGCACCTTCTAACAAATGATGCACAATGTACTTACTTATTATGTCATTGTTTATCATGTGCCCCCCCCACCCCGTCGACCGTAAGCTCTATTTGAATGGGGATCTTTGTTTTGTTCAGTAGATTAAATGCATTAATAAGTGGCTACATACTCACTGGATAATTCTGAGACTGTATCAACATAATAGTTAAAATAAAATTAAAGATTTCTGGGAAAAATAGCAAGTAAAATAAAGAAATGAGTTAAATGACATTTTTAAAAAACTCCATGCTACAGCTTAATTAAATCCCAAAAATAAATTTATTCTAAACAAGGAAGGAAAGGAATGAATAAATAAGTAAAACGGTCTCAGCTGAGTAGAAATCAGAAAACCTTGGAATGTTCCCAAAGAGTGAATGCATACAAAGGTTGCATAAATGATGACAAGGCATTTTTAGTAAAGCCTTAAGGGGCAGTTTTTGTCTATGTAAACTCTTAAGCAATGTTATTTATTTTTATTAATAAAGATATCAATTGACCAGCAATTGGTGTCGTAAAAATGCAGCAATGACTCGATAAGTAGCCAGAGTCTAGCTGGCTAGATTTAAGAACTCCCCTTCAGTCGGGCCTGCTTTGAGTTTGTTTATGAGACTGATAACATTCACATAATTTGAACATGAAAGTTTTAGAACATATTAGAAGCTCGATGTAGAATCTGTAAACAGAGATAAATAAATACGTGAAGATCTTGGAAGCAACTCCTCTGGCATTTGTATTTCTTTACTCTTCAGACATCGTCTCAATTTTTAGTTGTGTTAGTGCCCTCTAGTGGTCAGAGTGGTAGCCACAGTTTTGTTAAATCATTCCCTGCCTTCAAAATGGACATCACTGACATTCCAAAAGAAAAAAGAAAATCATCCTATCAACGGAATTATCAATTTTTTAAATGCTGCACTCAGAATAAAAGAACATACAAAAATAAAAAATAATTATACATCGCTATTATAAAAAAAGCTTTGTACACTAACGGAATATCAATGTTTTGAAGAAAGACTTCTGTGGTCAAAGGAGGAGTTGAAAATGTTGTAAAAGCTATGGACCTACTTCTCATAAAAATACACATGCACCTATAATTTCAGAAGTTCATGTAGTATCTGAAATGTGCATCCCAATTTAAAGGTTTGAGGTTTTTATAGTTCTATCCATGCCCCAATTTCCTCAGGACAAAAATCCTATCTTAAATGTTGAGTTTAAATTTCAGATTGGAGAAAGATATGAAAAGTAAGACAATATGCACAATAAGATTATATAGTTTCTATGTAAACATAATAAAACATGCAAACTACAGAAATGATGAACATTAATTTCATAGTAGTGGTTACTTCTCAGAACAAGGGAGGGTAATAACATGGGAGAAATAGAGTTTTATATATATGTATATATATATATATATATATATATATAACTACAGCATAGTTATATCTGTAGTATAATACATCTTCAGAAACTATTCAAGTATAAATGGCATAATTTTATTTATATTTAGTAGATATTTAGATAGTGAATTTACAGAATTTTATTCTTTATCCTTTTCTATATATTTGATGTACTTCCTAATTTTAAAAAGCTAAATTAAAAAAAGTAAAATTATGATGTTAGTAATAAATTATCTAATTTCACTGTCATGTGAAAAAGGTTAATTTTCAAAAACATGCAAATGTTCTGAGAAATGAAGTTAATTCTATGTTGTATAAATGCCCAAGCTTATTGTAAAATATAAGCTAAATATCAATATTACAAAGGAGACTATTGTTCTTTTCACAGAGCCCATAAGTAGAAAAGCCTTCATTTTTATGGTTATAATTTTATTTCTTGATAGAAAAAGAAAAAAAGGGAAATTCTTCTGAAACTAATGTTATATTGGAACAAACCTTATTATCGATCCATTCATTCTACTACAAAATATAATGGGAGTTTAGATAAGGTATTATTCTCTTTGGGGACTTCACATATAACAAAGCCAGCGTGAAGCCGACTCTGCCATCGCCTGAGAGTCTGAACCTAATAGCCGATTAATTGATTCATGCTTGCAGCTGCACTGCCGCATAGCATCCCGGAGCGTTCAGATGCTGCGATCAGATACCTCTCATCGCAATGCAACCAGCAGAGTCTCGTGCCTCCCTTGATTTAAATGGAATGCTGCAGGAATGAGGCAGCACTGGCGACGGGGCGAGGCTGGTAGGGAAGAGCACCAGCTCTGCTTGGCCCCTCAGCTGATAGAGCGGACAGGCGCCAGACATGCCTAGGGAGGTCAGTCATGACCACGGCATGAACCTTCTGTTGGATAAATACATCGTTGGCCTCTGGGGTCGGATCTGGGCTCCAGTCCTCCCGGCTCTGCAATCTTTTTTTAAAAAGCAATGTTCATTGAAGAGGATCTTTGTTGGGCCATGGTATTGAAGGGGTGGAGAAGGACCTCCAGTGTTAGAATAAGGAAAGGGCACTAAATTTTTATGCTTCTCTGGCAATGTTCTCCAGCTGGACTTGGTTTCTTAGAGGTCCTGTCCCTTCTGACTTACCATATCTCATTAAAACAACGTCCCCACCAGCAGCTGCTCTAGAAAGAGAACTAGGCCCTGCTTTCCACCTACTAATTAACTCCTCCAACCTCCTCTTCTCACCCCCCCCTCCCGCCCCCACACTCCACTTCCTGTCTTGGGAAAAGAAGACCTGATCTAAGGCAGAGGATTAGACAGCTGCAGCTTGGATCTTAGTGGGGAGAATCATCCGACACATCTTTCTCTTTTCTTTGGGTTCATCCCCACCCCCCACCCCCCATAATAGAATGAGAAGATTTGGAGGAACTCCTTTCAGTAAGGCCTTTGACAGAAGCCACATAGGGGTGTTTTCAGCCCTGTGTAGTCCAGCACAGTGGAGCCAAACTGAATATTCCATAGTAATCAGCAGCACTCACGGGCCTGGGCTCCTCCTCAGTGCAGGTATCCACCGTGGGGGGTCCAGTACAGATGGCTGTGGTCATACTAGGAGGCTATGTAGAGACTTGATGATCTTGAGGCTGGCCTAACAGCCACTCAGAAATGACTGACATACACTCTTGGAACAGTTTAAAATAGCGGGAGGGAAAAGTAGGATTAAGACAGAATGAAGATGGAGATTCCCTGTATGCTATTACTGTTTTAAGCTATGGACCCATCAATGTGGCTTCCCTAAATCGGTGATATTTCTGAAGCACCTAAATTATATCCCTGAATATCTGCATATTTGTATCTATTTTTCACCTTGTTTATATTTAAGCTACCTCCCAAAGCAAGTGGCATCCATCCTAAATGATTTGTTTTCAAACAAATCTTGCCTTTAAAACATTGGTGGTGAATGTTAATATAATAGGTAAATATACAGCTTTAGTCCAGAAGAATCAGTGTATTTCACCATCAAATATTTTTTAAAAAGCAAATAGCCCTGGCTGGTATAGCTCAGTGGATTGAGCACCAGCTTGCAAACCAAAGAGTCACTAGCTCGATTCTCAGTCAGGGCACATGCCTGGGTAGTGGGCCAGGTCCCCAGTAAAGGGCACGCAAGAAACAATTACACATTAATGTTTCTCTCCCTCTCTTTCTCTCTCCCACCCCCTCTCTAAAAATAAATAAATAAAATCTTTAAAAAAATAAAAAATATAAAAAGCAAATAATCTTATCTTACTCGTGTTGAATGAAATTCACTATAGAATTTCTTTCTCGTGAGGCAAAGCTTGACATTCAACAACTGACACATTTCATTTCAGAGGTAAATGAACATGCTGCAGTTAAATTTGAGAGTCAATTCCTAGTTAGGAATAAATGGAGTAATCTGGGGGAAAATAACTCCTAATTGGAATACACTGAATGGCTATACGGTTACTCATTACAAAGTAGATCTTTAGTAGCCAAGGACTTCTAGAATTATCCTTTGAAAATCCATATGTTTTCAGTGCATAGCATTTTATTTTGGTGGATAAAGCTAGGTTAGTGAGAATAACTTGGTCTCTGAAGGCAGGCAAGCCTAAATTTGAATCCTTGTTTTTCTAGTCACTGACTATGTTATCTCGCTTCAGGCCTGGCACATAGCAGTCAACAAATTGGTTTTGTCTCCTCTGAAACAAGTCTGTATTGGCTTCCCATTGTGGCTGTAACAAATTACCACTAGCGCGGTGGTGTAAAATAACAAAAACGTGTCAGGGTTCTGGAGGTCAGAAGTTCTGAAATCAAGGTGTGGGTGTTAGTTTTAGCAATTTGTGTTTCTCCTGGAGTCTCTAAAGGCAAATCTGTTTCCCTGCCAGGCCATTACCCAATTACTAGGGCATATTAGACACCAGGTAATAAAAAGACTCCTATGGGTCTCGTGGCCAAATTGTCTCAGCATCTCCCTGGAAACACAAATAACCACATTATTCTTCTAATGTGCCCATTTTCAAAGTATTTGGTCTTATAACCCTTTTATACTTTTCAGAATTATTGAAGACCATGAGCAACTGCAGTTTATGGAGGATATATCTATCGGTATTTGCCATGTTCAAAATTAAGACTGGGATTACAAAAAATTCACAAGAGAAAACAGAAGCACACATTCCATTGGCAGTCAGGCTAATGACATCACCACACATCATGGAGTCACTGGAAACTTCACTCTTGAGAGAGAGAGAGAGAGTCCAAGAAAACAATAATATCTTGGCATTATTATGAAAAGAATTTTTGACCTTCTGGACTTCAGGGGACATAAGCAGATACAGCCACAAGTTTGTCTCTGTCACAGATGAAGAAGTACAGCATATTAAATTCAATAATGGTGGGCAAAAATAGCTGACAAAGTGAAGACATTTCCAGACTGAGTTCAAGAACATTAAAGCAAGTAAATACTCCAAAACCAAATACAACTTTTACAAAGTTATAGCTTTCTGTAATCTAGGGGATCTTCAGGCCAATGGATGATGGGAGAGAAGCAGCAACAGCTGCAGAAATTCCACCCCCACCTGCATCTCTCAAAGCAATCGCCATGCTTACTAAGCCATGGATAGCATCGCCCCTAAAGACGCCTACTTCTGGCAGAAAAGGCTGAGCAAGTGGACCGCACCCATCCCCTGCAGATGTAAGCTGTGGGGTGTTAGAATCAACCAGTGAGGAAGCACGAAGAAGCTTTCAAATGGTGCGTAAATTCTAAATCCTGAGCTGACCTTAGAAATCAGTTTTGAACTGGGGAGAAAAGTCAAACCACTTAGGTGAAGTTGGCTACACAAACCATAGCAAGGGACTCAGTGTCAGCAACTATGTTGGGCTCTAACAAACGTTTTAAACTTCATTGTCCTGACCATGATTGTCATAGACAATGCAAGAACTGTTACCCGTTTCATCCATACAGGAATAATACACTCAGGAATACTTTCTCCTGGTTGAGCAGCGTATGCTGTTCCTGGGATCCTCTGGCATTGGTTGGCGGGATCACGTGATACCACAGCCAAGGGAACCTGGCGAACTCGGTGTTTATAATGCAGGAATAACACTAAGACACGACGGGTGATAGGTCTTGGTGCCACACGGACGTAAGTATAGCCTGCAGCCCTTCTCAAGGGGAGCTGCAGGTGAGGCTAATGATCAGCCTCATTCGACCCCTTAATCAGATCCCTAGCCCAAGCCAAACAGAGATGGGGCTTGGGGATGAGCAGAGGAACCCACCACAGCACTACGCGGGGGTCTGCACACCCCCTGCAGGTCCAAGAATCGTCTGCTATTGGTTCGTGACAAGAAAAGTACAGCAATGGAGAGTAAGGATTTAAAACTTTTAGAAAAATTAGACAAAATTGTATGTCAGTTGAAACTATTTAAAATTTGTGGTGCCATTTTGTGTTTTTATTTTCTCTTTTCTGTTATTCTGGTACTTCAGTTTTATTGTATTTTGTAAGAGTATTTGTCTACAACAAATTGATGGTCGGGTGGCGGCCTGGTTTACCATCTATACAGACTGTGAAGCATTGATCTAGATGTTAAGGTCTATTGATTGAAATCCAACAGGTAATCTTTTTATGCAAAAGTACTGATTCTACATAGATATGGTCATTTTAAAAATTTTCCTCCAGTTTGATTAATCTCAGTAAAACGCTTAATGTCACATTTAATGTCAAGATTTAGATTTCACAACTTCTGTACTAAATAGTAAACTAATTAGAAATCATTATGCTCACCAGATATGTAGATTTAATACCATTTATTTTGCCTAGCTCAATGGTTTACGGGCTTTCATGAAACAACACTATTTAATTAAATACTGACAATATACCTGTTTCATATGATGCTAAAGTCAAAAGAAATGACACGTCTAGATAAGTGAGATACAACTTAATTAAGAATATGGATCACAAGACTTAATTCTTTTAAAAGCACTTTTTTTCTTTGGGTTTGTCTTTTTTTATAAAGATTTTATTTATTTATTTTTAGAGAGAGGGGAGGGGAGGGAGAGAGGGAGAGAAACATCAATCTGTGGTTGCCTCCCCCACACCCCCAACAGGGGACCTGGCCCGCAACCCAGATGTGTGCCCTGACTGGGAATCGAACTGGCAACCCTTTGGTTCGCAGGCTGGCACTCATTCCGCTGAGCCACACCAGCCAGGGCTAGGGTTTGTCCCATCTTTATGGTTCTATGCAAATTTTTAACATCTAATACAGATCTCAGAGTATTATTTTTGAAGCTTACAGTTGAAAATGCTTGTTTACAAGCATTCATCTTGCCAAACATAAATATTAAGGTGTTCTGTGATGGGCTTTTGTTTTGAGTTTTCCCACTGATTTGTAAAATTCAGAGTGAGCCGATCCCCTGTGTTAGGTTTTAAAATTTGCAAGCACTGGAGTTCAATAAATCCCAGTTGTTGGAGGGGGGCCAACATCCCGAGATGAAAGAAAACATTACTTGATAACTCCTTTTATCTTTTTTAAGCAGAGAAAAGAAGCCATCTCATTCAAATGCCGATTTCCCAATGAGAAACACACTTTCTGCTTTATCGCCACCATAAGGCAGAAAGAAGACGAGACTGCGGCAAGCAGGAGAACATTACACTGGAGTCTTAACAGCTGACAGCCACACGCATCGGAAGCAGATCTCAGACGGAATGGTTTGCACCTCTGCACAGATACAGCAGTCACGGGGTAGACTTACCCCTTTAATCACAGCAACCAAATCTTCGTCTCTTCTCCCACATTGTAAATATTAAAAATTTTATTATGTTGCTCCTGATTAGAAAAGTAATACATGTTCATTGTAGGAATGTATAATAAGAAAGCAAAAATCATTCACAGTGTTACCACATGTAGAGATAAACATTATTAATACTTGTTTCTGCTTCTTTCCTTTTTTTCCCTATGGGTGTTCATGTATTCTTTTTCTATACAGATGAGATCATTATGTGTATATCGTATCAGTGCATATTTATTCTTTTGTTTACTATTAAAATATAAATACTTTCCAGAGTCAATACAAATTATTTGGGCATATAATTTCTCATGACTGCATAACATTATACTGTATTGAATTTGTAATGCATATGAGCATTCTCCTGTTGTTGGGCACTTAATTTTTTGCAGAGGTTAAGAAGATGGTTTCAAACTTGGTTAAATCCCGGCTGGCTCTGCCATTTATTAGCTATGTGGCCTTAATCAAGTTATTTATTCTCTTTAAACAGCAATTTTCTCATCTATAAAAATTAAGATGATGATGCAAGCTACTTTGTAGGGTTACAAGACAATGCCTATCAGAGAGCTAGCCACGATGCCTGGATTTCCTCAGTAATTGGTAATTATGTTGATATTGTGGTGAATATCTTATTTCATACAGCTTTCATCTAGTATTTTTTTATTTAATTTAGACATGGCAGCAACACTAAACAGAAGAGAAGCCTGTATTTTAAAGAGTACTTTTCAGCTTTGAGTATAACCAGGAGACACAATTGAGCTTTGACTAGGCTTTATGATGATATGGTGATAACTGCAAGCAACCTGATAAGACAACACGGTGAAATTAATGGATTTAAATGCTGTAAGAACAAGAACGTTTCGTGAAAACCTACTTCACTTGTTATTATTCACATATTCCTCAGGTAAGGGTTAAAATGGAAAGACGCCTATGTGGTTCTCTCAGTAAAAGATATTAATGATGGTAGATAGATAGATGGATAGAGCCGGCATGTAACACTTGGACCGTATCTTCCAAGGAACATCACCTTCGACAGGCAGAGGCTCTGACCTGCCAGGCTCACCATCTGCCTTCACCTTCCCTCTCTCTTCCGTTCATTCCTTACCCCACGACTGACACAGAGAACTAGCTGCTGCTTGCTGAGCTACTAGGCAGATGTGGACTACACAGCAAAATACTTTTATACACACAAAATCTGTGTACTCCATATGCCATCAAATACTTTTAAGAGGAAAATAAAAGAAGAACCCAAGATATGTTCACATATGCTAAGGACTGAATTTTGATAAGCCAAACACAATGTGGTGAGGAAAACCAAGCAGCCCCGTGGAGAGGCCATGTGGTGTGGCAGAGCTGAGGCCTCCTGCCTCCAGCCATGAGGGAGAGCCTCTTTGAAGCAAGACCTCCGCCCTGTCAAGATGTCCTAGCTGACCCTGAGCCAGAACCACCTAACTAACCTATTTTGGGTGCACCCACCTTCTTGGCCTAGAGGAAATTTGCAATGTCATAAACATTTATTGCTGTTTTAAAGCACTAAGCTTTGTGTGTGCAGTGATGGACAATACAAGAACTGAAGTCAGTGTACGAACAATATTATTATCCAAGTGCTCACTTAGTTCATATAGACCAAGTAAAACTTTACTTCATAATGTGGGAGAAGAATGTACAATAATAACTAAAAAGAATCTACTTTGGGGTCAGGTGAGGACATTTAAAATCTAGCACTTCACAGGCACATCTCAAAAGAGGATATTCAAGTGGTCTGTAACTATGTGAAAAGTTACTGAACTTCAATAAATCACTGGGGTAATTCAAATGAAAACCACAGGGAAATACAACTACACACCCACCAGAGGGCTAGAATTAAGTGAAACTCTCAGATACAGATTAAAAGCGGACAGTCACTTTAGTAAGCTACTTGGCAATACAGTATGTGCTGAAACTGAACGTATGCCTTCTCTATGACCTAACCGTTCCACTCCCAATAAAGAACCCCACAAAATGTGTATATACATGTGCACCAAAAAATAGAGAAAGAGACGTGTATATGTGTAAAGATATGTATGTACCTACATATCTATATCTATCAATCTAAAGAGAAAGCCAATGGTGAAGTAAATATGGCAAAAAAAAAAGTAACAGTTGAGGAATCTGGGTGAAGGATATGTGAGAACTATTTGTATTATTCTTGTAATTTTTTATGCATATAAAATTATTTCAAAATTAAACATTAAAAAACATATTTAGAATATATCCAACAGTTCCATTTACTAACTGCATTTCCATGGATAAATGGTGAATTTCTCTCTGCTGCAGAAGGCTCTACTGCTACATGGAAATATTAATATCTGCTTTTCAAGGCTATGAAAATGATTTGAGGAAATAATAGGTAACAGTTATTACATAACTTGCTCTAGGCAACAAACCCAGTAAGTGTGGGCCACAATTTGACTCAAGAACTTAACACTCTCATCTAGCACACAGATCAATCAAGCAAATAATACAGTGCATGTCGCATAGCACATGTCATTCATGGTACCTATGATGATGGTGACAATGATGATTAAATTAGTTTGCTGGAACTGCTATAACACAGCACCACTAATTAAGAGATGTTAAACAACAGAAATGTATTCTCCCATCATTATCATTCTGGAGGCTAGATGCCCAAAATCAAGGTGTTGGCAGGGCCATGCTCCATTAGATCCAGGGGAGCACCCTTTCTTGCTTCTCCCACCTTATGGTTATCCTAGGCATTGCTTGGCTTGTGATAGCAAACTCCATTCTCTCTCACACGGCCACCTTCCCTCTGTGTGCGTGTCTGTCTCTTCTCTTCTTATTATAAGGACACTGGTCATATTGGATTAAGACCCCCCCTAATTCAGTATCATCTCATCTTAACTTGATTACATCAGGAAAGACCTGATTTCAAAATAAGTTCACATGCACAGGCACTGGGGTTCAGGACCTCAACAGGTATTTTGAAGGGGCACAATATGGCCCATAACAATCCTTAGGAACTTTCTGCCCTATTTTTGCTGAACAGAGTAAGTTTAAGTGGAAGAAGTCTCCAGCTGAGTACTGAGGAGTGAGAAGATGATACTTGGTATGAAGAAAATAAATCCTTTTATGGCTCTTTCTTCTGTTTAAAAAAAGTGAAATGGAGCATCTCCAATTTGTTCTCAGAAATGTGGTCATTTCAAAGTTTATCCAAAGGGTGCAGAACAGGGGCTAATGGCTCGAGAGTACCTGAAAAAGGCAGTTTCAAAGAAACGATGTTGCCCGGGGTGGTGTGCCTCAGTGGATTGAGTGCCAGCCTGTGGACCAAAAGGCTGCTGGTTCAATTCCCAGTCAGGACACATGCCTGGGTTGCAGGCCAGGTCCCTGGTTGGGAGCCTGTGAGAGGCAGCCAACTGATGTTTCTCTCTCACATTGATGCTTCTCTCCTTCTCTCCCTCCCTTCCATCTCTCTGAAAACAAATAAATAAAGTCTTTTAAAGAATGATGTTAATAATACTGATTACCACTCAGGGTAATAAATGTAAAATATTATACATACATCAGCAGGAACCCTGGCAAACTTATATTTTGCTAAAGGTTTCTCTTTCTCTCTTAAAAGCACGTTTGCCCGTGGGAAGTGTGTGTGTGTGTGTGTGTGTGTGTGTGTGTACTAAATTTGATAACTGGAGTCTTCTAAAAAGAGAGCATTTCTTTATCTAACATTGGAGGAGGGGTGGGAAAGAGGAAACAGAGAAGGTTTGACCTGGAGTCTAGTGCCCACCTTCCACTTCATGGTGCAGCCTCCAGGGATGGTATCGCAGCTTGAGCATTCAGAAATAGCAAGCCATGGGCTACTATGTCTAGAGATCACATGGGAGAGGAAGCTCAAACACACCCCTGTGAACAGAGCAGTGGATTTTCCAGAAGAGAAATAAAGGTTTGTATAGTGTAGGTAGGGATAAGAAAGCAACTGCAGAGAAATGTGGAATCAAGGGCAGGAGACTGGGGAGAGAATCTGAGTTGTGTCCACAAAGGGAATCCTTAACAAGGCTCTAGCCTTTGGGAGCTTTTCTCTTGGGCAATAGGAATAATGATGTGTTAAACATAACATAAACATAACATAAAGCTTAAGATGTTTCTCTGTGTCATTGTTCTCTTTACTTCCAACATCACAGGTGAGTCAGATGTATCTCTACAGTCTAGCGCAGCAAGGTAAGGCATTAGCGGCTGAGTAATAAAGGGAAGTATACCAAGCTGCTCATCTATCCCTCTGCATCCAGTCATGGGAGGTCTGTTTTCCAGAATACGTAAGCACTGACAGCATCAAAAGTTAGTGGTCAGTCCCAAAGCAGAACAACATGAGAGAAGGGAGAAGAGAAAGCCAAAAAAGGCAAGAGTCAAGTGGATTGCTCAAGAGTTGGAGTAAGATAACCGATGTATCCCAAATATTCTAGGGAAAAAAGTCTTGGGAGACTGATGAATCAGGAAAGGTAGCGTGATGCTACACAACCATTGTACAAGCTTGCCCCCAAACTGCCCTCCACTTCCTCACTTACTATTGGCATCATATGCCCACATTTACATAAGTTGTATTAAGAAAAATTACCAGAGCCCTGACTGGTGTGGCTCAGGGCATCATCCCATAAACCTAAAGGTCCCAGGTTCAATGATCCGTCAGGGCACAGGCCTCGGCAGCGGGCCAGGTCCTGGTTGGGGTGTGCAAGAGAAAACCGATCGATGTTTTCCTCACGCATCAATGTTTTGTCTCTGTTTCTCCCTCCCTTTCCTTCTCTCCAAAAATAAATAAATAAAACCATTTTTAAAAAAGAAAAAGTACCAGAAATTTGGAGAAAAGATGATTCTGGTATCTTTTAGTATCACGGCTGTTAGGGTCTAAGGTACATGAAATTTGAAGTTACATGTTTAACGTGTGGAAACTGATCACCTGCAAATGATTTCGGTCCTAAGGAGAAGCCAACACGGAAGGTTATGGTTTATTAGCATGAAGGACACTGGCCAGATTTACATATACTCTAGCAATCTAATTTCAGAATTCTTTTTCATCACTTTACTTTTTAAAAAACATGTATATTAGTCTCATATTCTTGTTTGCCCTGGTTTTGTTGACATACTGACTGAAAGTAAAATCTTTAATCCATGCTATTTACTTGCATGCAAATTATCTTTGTATTTCGAAGTTATACACTTGTATACGTTTGTAGAAAATCATATCAGAGGACATATGCTTTCATTTTGAGCCTGGTTAGTTAGAGATAAAATGGACAGAAGGGAAGAACAAGAAAGAACATTATCAGACATTTCAGGAAGTACATTTGTAGTCTGTAAAAGCAAACAACATTATAATATTTTATGTTTGACTATACTGAATGAAGCTTCATAATTTTATTTTGGCAGTGAGAATATGTAAACTATAGCAATAATTTTCAATTGGAGCATGAGAATTTTATGTCCACTAAAACAGGGGTTATGAATTCAAAAAGACTGCAAAGCATTCCTTTAAGAAATTGTTCAGTATTTTAAGCCTCATGCCTGGAAGTATGATGCACTATTCTTTTTATTATTTCTACTACTTTTAAATTGTACAAATAAACCAAATGTTGTGCTTGTCACAAATAGGTTTTAAGAGTTTACATTTGGTGTACCATAAATAATCATTTTGTAAGTTTACTGTGGTTTGTGACCAATTAGCTCAGCTTGTTAGTTCCTTTGTTAATGAGGCCAAAGCTCCAGATCTGATCCCCAAATAATGAAGCTAATCTTACAAACTCATGCTGTACCATTGGTCACAAGAGAGATCTAATGATTAGTAAGAATCTGGATGAAGCAGCACAAATCCATCAGCCCCCAAATAATTGCCATTGTGCCCCCCAAGTTTCTTTGGCTGCTAGCATCCTTTATTGTAGTATGAGGGTATAGAAACACATCAAACCTGGGGCTAACGATAGCCGGTGACTTATTTTGTAATTAATGAAAGATAGAAAGGATGTTGATCATAAAATGTCACAGAATGCTTTAGTTTTAATAAACCATTTACCAAAATGTGAATGGCTAGGGCTTCTCCTGTGTAGAAACATTAGCTTTGCTTTAACCAGGGTTGTAAATTGGAGCTTTATCTGATGCTGAACTACCCATGGCTTATATTTAACTCACTCTGAGTTAATTGGCTTATCTGGGAACGGTTGAATCCCTGTTGTCAAAACAGTTATAAGAATGTTACAACCCCTGCAGCCCTGCTCTGCCATAGTCTTTCTACCACTTTAAAACACATACTCCCCTCCCAGAATGTAAGGAGTCAGGCTTTCTGTTTTATCTGACAAAAGGTGAGTGAGAGAGAAATCATCTGCTGAATGTCATAAAATATTCTTACCTTCTATCGGGTATTCTTATTGATTGATTTCCTATACTAAATCCAACAGGATTCTATATCAAAAGCTGAAGGTTCTCTAAAGTCTATGTTGTGCTTGTTTTTCGCCAAGTCCATTCTCTTTTAAGGAGGTCGTTTTCTTTTTCGAGCCACACTTTCCATGCATTCAAATGAGAAAGGCTTCTCTCAGAGGCTCCAAGGCTCTTTCTTCCATTATTTTATTTCGGGAGATGAAATACGTTAATAAAATCATCTCACTTATAAATAAAACTGACAGGACATTAGGTGGTGGTAAGGCTAAATATAGAGGAAATTGCGCAGAAGAGGGGATAGACAGCACGGGAAGATGCGGCGAGGACTTGTAAACACCTGAGTAGCTAACTCCCTCTTCCCCCTCACGTCTTTCCTTAGATGTCCTCCTCTCGGTGAGGCCTGCCCTGATCACTGAACTGCATTGGTTTGGACTCTTTATCATACGTTCTACTTTTTTCCCCACAAGAGTTAGGGTCATATTTATGGGTATATTAGAGGGATTGCTTATTACCTGCCTGCCCTTACTCCATGAGGGCAGGAACTTGTGTCTGTATATACGCAGGACTCTGCAGCAGTGCGTGGCACAGAGTGAGTGCTCAGTGAACTGACACTGAGCTGAATGAAAAGTGAGGTCAGGGAGGGCCTCTCCGAAAAGTTGACAATGAGGAGAGATGTGAGGTTGGTAAGGGAGTAAAGCTTGAAGGCGGATGCACGCCTGGGATGTTGAAGAAGCAGCCTTGATCCCACAGGGCTGCAGCAAAACAAGCAAGAGGGGGAATGATGGAGGAGGACAGGGAACGAAAGCCAGACAGCATAGGGTCTGCAGGTGAGTGTAAGTACTTTGGCTTTGACTCAGAGTGAGAGGGGACGCCACTGGAAGTTTCAGAGCAGAGCTGGATCACGATCGCATGTGCCTTTAAAAGGACTTTGCTGTCTGGCTACTCCGTTGAGAATAGACTGTAGGGAGCAAGAGAAGAAATGGGAAGGACAGTTAGAAGGCTATTGTAATACCCCAGGAGGGAAGTGACAATTACTTGTCCAGATTGATGGTCGTAAAAAGTGGTTAGGTTCTTGGGGGAATGGAGAAAATGTTGATTCCCACTTTGATTTTGATGGTCAAACAGTTCAAATGCATTGTCTTTATTGACTTCCCTAAATCCCCCAGCAGTTTATGCTGCACTTACCTTGAGACTTTGTCAGTCTCCCAACAGCTGCCACACATTGCATTGCACACTCTCAATATTACTACCCTGGATCCTTTACAGGAGCCCAGAACCTTTCTGAAAATTACATGTCCTATTATCCTGGCAGCTTGGGGTTCAATATGTATATGTTATATATAATAGTATATGTTATATATACATAGTATATGTTTTATATGTGTGTGTATATATATATTTTTTTTAAGATCAAGTTTGCTTTGCATCGGAGAGCTGCATGCATGGGAGCAGAGCTCATCCAGAGGGATGTACCCACGGCCCTGGGTAACCACAACAGGAAGAGTGAACTCTTAGGGTTCTGCTGGCGCCCCGCCTGTAGGTCTGTCTAGCTGTCCCCTCAGGCATTAGCAGTCAGCTTCAAATCCCATTCCTTGTCTCCAAAAGCTGTTTATAATGGTTTTAAAAGACAATTTAGGTGACATATACAAACTTTAATACTTCCTGGACAGTTGCTGTTTGGTGAACTGCAAAATGGGGTAGAAAGTGAGAAGCCTTCATAAGAGAGAGAAAAAAAGAACAAGGCAAAGACAAATGGAAACTATCCCATTGGCCAAGGCCTCAGAGTCAACTCATTTGGGGAGGAGAAAGAAGAACTCCTCATCCAGAGGTTCTTGGAGACGGGGACTTCCGCAGAAACGACGGATAAAGAACCAGTTTCACCACAGGCTAACTGATACAAACAAGAGTTTTGGTCCCCCAGTATACTGCTGGACACAAAAACATCAGCAAACTTCTAAATAAAGACCGTAAGCACTTCTAATATTAAACATTGAAGTAAATGTGAGCTATCCATACATTTCAGGAAGACTGGTTAAAGCAAGTCATTCATTCTTCTCCAGCATACTTATCCCACACCAGGGTTGCCAGGCAGCAGGCAGGGCACAGGCATGGCTCCACCTTAGGCCTAGAAAGTTATTTCAACACAGTATAACACATTATTCTCCGAAACAGCAGCTTAGAACAATACACACGTCACCTCCCAGTTTCTGGCAGGGGCCTACCAGGGTGCTTCTGGCTCAGGGTCTCTGGCGAAACTGTAGCCAGACCATCAGCACGGCTGCCAATGTCTGAGGGCAGGACTGCAGCTGGAGCCTCAGCTCCCCAGCCCTAGAGCCTCGCCAGAGGACTGTCCCCACCCACGCACCATGGCTGCCGACCTCTCCCGAGCTAGCGAGAGACAGGCAGGCAGGATAAGGGAGAATCCGAGGAGGAAGCTGTCCCATCACCTCTGCAGTGGGTTCAGGTCACGGAGACCAACCCTGCTGCCGTGTGAGACGGGGCCACACAAGTGTAAGAAGATCAGGTGGCAGGCATCCTTGGGGACCATTTTGGAGGCTGATCGCCACAAACCTTTTGATCAATTTCCATGATTTTCTGCACAATAAGGTCCTGTGTACCATCAAGAGAATGGTAATGCAATATTTGTTAAACAATACTTCACTCTTACTTCCTTACACGAGGAAGCCCAGAGGAAGGATTGTCTGCCAAGTTGCTGACACATTTTGCATTTAATGTTGGCACTGTCTTGATTTTACCATGCGTCATTGAAAAGATTTTTTTTTTGGTTTGAAAACTATTTTCTTAATGTTCCTAATGCTAATGTTACAGGGTGCAGCCAAGAGGGAGGATCCCAAATGGGCATTTGAAATGGGGTCCAGAACTTAAGGTGTCCAGGAGATTTTAAGATGTCTTCACCCCATTCCCCAGGTGTGAGTTGGGGGAAGGGGCACACAGAGCAAGAACATACAGGGCAGCTTTGCAGCTAATCCATGGCGTGGTCATTTAACATACCTATAGCCTTTGGCTGGTCACTTAGATATGCTAAATATCTATGGCCATGCTCTAGGCCAGGGGGATGGAAAGGGACCTCCCCCCAAGATGAGACTGGGGGGTAGGTCCCCCGAGTTATAGCGCCTACATGGGAGCTCAGAGAAGATTGGCTCCATGACATGGGGTCACACCTGCCCAGACCCACGATGGTGACCAGAAAAGCTGGAGAAGACAGCAGACTGAGGGCAAGTGTGCCCAAGTGTAGGAGGAGTCAGAAATGGGGCTGCATAAGAAGATTGGCGCGGGGATTTAAACCCAGACACGGCAGCCATTGAGAGAGAACCACACGGCCTGGACAGAGTGGGGACTCTCCCTTCCCGTGGCCCTGGGAGAGAGGACCACGTGCCTTTGCCAGAGTGGGGACCCCCCCCCCCGCAGCTTTAGAAGGGGGAACCACCACCTGGTTTTAGCAGAGATCCCGGTGACTCAGCTGAGGGTGCTGGGAACCCAGGGAGGTCTCCCAGTCGAGATGGAGTACTAACTGGGAGTAACCAGAGGACTGCCTGAGCCATGGACTTCTATTTCCTTTCCTGAAATACGGTACTCTGGACTGGGCAAAGGGGGAAGGAAGGAAGGACTGTGTTTGTTTGTGGGTGTTTTTAGGGAGTTTAGGATTTTTGATAAAGACATTAGGTCACTACTTGAAGTTTGTATAGCATTAAATAAACATTCCTTTCCTTTTCACAAATCTCTGGCATTGAGAGACGTCTCTCCTCAGGCGGCGGACATAACGGACCCGGGGCCTTCTTTCAATAATAGTATATCGTCCCAGGCCCCCCTTGTTTGTTCTGTAACACTAATTCAGTGCAAGTTACATAGTAGGTATCCTATAAATGTTTGTTGAATGAATACATCTTTCAAATGATCTAATCCAATTCTTTCATTTTGATATTAGCCCATGGTTTCTCAGCCCTACAAAAACCCTGGTGCCAAAGCAATCATATTTTCTCCGTGTGGAAAATTGTCCAGCCATCTTTGGCAGATGGAAGTATATTAAGACAAGAAATAGGTAGTACTTCGTAAGGGTGCAGTATAACGGTGGAGAAGGCATCCGCCTCCATACTGTTATTGAGCTGTGTTGCAAAGCCCACCTCCAGCAAAATATCTTCTCTTTTGACACCAACCACCACTACTACCTGACCTAAAATTGGGTATTGTCTTTTTTAAAGGAAAAAAAATGCTTTTGAGAAGGGAAGGAACCCATAGGATTCTTCCTTAACTTTGCTAATGAATCACAAGTCATCTGGTAAATACCACGTTGAGATTTCAAGTGAGAACTCACTCTAAGGCGATGAGGTACAAGATAAATGTACTTGAGTATGAAGCATGAAGAGGGAGGATTAGGAAGGCAAGGCCTAGAGTAAGAAGAATACAGAGTAAGCAGAATATTGCACCGCTTTCTTTAAGAGATTATCAACACAGGGGCACTTCTAGTCAAGATGGCAACATAGGCAGACAAGGCTCACCTCTTAGCACAACCACATCAAAATTACAACTACAACACAGAACAACGCTCACTCAGGAATGTCAGAGTTGAATGGAAGTCTGACAACTACAGAATTGAAGAAACCATTTCCATCCAGACTGGTAGTAGGGGTGCAGAATCAGAATGGGCTGGCCCCCTACCCACATGGGTAAAAATTTGGGAGGGATACATCAGGAAGGATACACGGGAGCGAGGAGTCCCAGTCCCACACCAGGCCCCTGGCCCAGGACTCCAGTGCCAGGACGGTAAGTCCCCACAATTTTTGACTGTGGAAACCAGCAGGAATTGATTTGGTGGAGGAGACTGCTGGACCCCTAAGCAGTTCCTCTTGGGGAACCCACACACACATGGACTCACCTACTCAGACTTGTTCCCTCTCAACTCCAACACCAGAGTGGCAGCTTGAAGGGTGCCAGTGCTATACAGGGACAGACTGAAGGGCCTGGCATTGGGCGAGCAGAGGCCATTGTCCCTCTGCTGAGCCCTCCAACCACAGAGCCAGTAGTCTGGTGCCATATCTGAGTCTCCATCAACCTGGCTAATACTGTGTGACTCACCTTGGAGATACACAGAGGCTCGACCCCACCCATCTCATGGGCCCAACCAATCTGCTTTTCCATACTTTTCCATAAGACTGGCTGGTCTTGGCTCCTAAAGCCTATCAAACATGCAACAACTGGCTTCAGTGAGCCCTAGCAGCAGCCAAATCAGAGCAACAGCTTGGCTTCATCTGGGAATCTCTAAGCCCAGCATAAGTAGCAGCCATCTCAGATTGCTTTACAGTTCAGGCAGGGTGCCCTGAGCAAACAGAGGTGGGGGCTGACCTTGACCTGTACCACCCGGGAATCCCCAGGCCCAACACACCCAGTGGACACCTACAGACCACATCGGAGCACCACCACCCTGCCCCTGCACAGCTCATCCTCCACAGAGGATGGAGGTTGGGGATCAGTGGTCACAGCCAGTCCTTGCAGCTGACTGGCCTGGGGAGAACCCTCCCATAGACCTGCCAACAGCAACCAAAGCTCATCTACAAAAAGAGGGTGTACTCAGCCCACACAAAGGGTGCACCTCAAGTACCCAGCTTGGATGACAGAGAAGTCTGTGTCACTGGACCCCACAGGATACCTACTTCATTAGGCCACACTACAAAGACATGGAGTCAAAGCAGCTCTACCTAATACATAGAAACAAACACAAGGAGGCTGTCAAAACAAGGAGACAAAGAAACATGCCCCAAATGAAAGAACAGATCAGAACTCCAGGAAAGAATTACACAGAAAGGAGATAAGCAATCTATCACATGCAAAGTTCAAAACACTGTTTATAAGGATACTTTAGGAACTTAGTGAGGACCTCAGCAGCAGAAAAAAGACCTAGTCATAAATGAAGGATACACAAATTGAAATAAAGAACAATTTACAGGGAAACAACAGTAGAATGGTGGAAGCCAAGAATTAAGTCACTGATTTGGAACATAAAGAAACAAAAAACAACCATGCAGAAAAGGAAGAAAAAGGAATCCAAAAAAATGAGGATAGTGTAAGCAGCCTCTGACACAGCTTCAATTGATCCAAGATTCACAACATAGGGGTGCCAGAAGGAGAAGAGAAAGAGCAAAAATTGGAAATCTATTTGAAAAAAAAAATGATGAAAGAAAATTTCCCTAATTTGCTGAAGGAAATAGACATGCAAATCCAGGAAGTACAGGAAGTCCCAATTATGATGGATGCAAAGAGGCCCACTCCAAGACCCATCATTATTAAAAGGCCACAGATTAAAGATAGAGACTCATAAAAGTAAGAGAAAAGATGTTAGTGACTGGCAGGTTGCCAGATGGGAGGAGGAAGGGGGAGAATGGGTGAAGAAGGGAGGGCATTAAAAAGTACAAATAGGTAGTTACAGAATAGCCATGGGGATGTAAAGTACAGAATAGGAAATGGAGTAGCCAAAGAACTTATGTACAATCCATAGACATGAACAGTGGTGGGGGATTGCCTGAGGGAGTAGGGGGTGCTGGGTGGAGGGGGCAAAGGGGGAAAAATCAGGACAACTGTAATACCATAACCAATGAAATATAATTTAAAAATAATAAAAGATTATCAACACACACAAACGTAAATATGAATGCATACCCATGTGTAAACTTGAGTTATTTATATACAACATTTCCTAAAGTTTGCAACATACTTTCTTTTTTTATATTTTCATTTTCTTAAATTGGAATACAACTTTTTTTAAAGATTTTATTTATTTATTTTTAGATAGAGGGGAAGGGAGGGAGAAAGAGGGGGAGAGAAACATCAGTGTGTGGTTGCCTCTTATGTGGCCTCCACTGGGATCCGCCAGCAACCCCAGGCATGTGCCCCAACCAGGAATCGAACCAGTGACCCTTTGATTCAAAGCCCACACTCAGTCCACTGAGCTACACCAGCCAGGGCTGGAATGAAACTTTTAATATAGAATGTTATACCTCTCCTGCTCAACAATAAAAAAGTTGATATAAAACCAATGGTACACCTTAGCACTGAAAAATTCAGCGATTGCTCCTTTTAGGCAGAAATTCATGCTCCTTGAAGGATGTCTTTCATTCTTAGCGCTCTTAATACCCATTAAACTGAGCACAGACTTTAGGGAAAGGCAATTTCCCTAAGGGAATTTCTAAGGGAAAATGCAATTTCAACTTTACTACTTCTTAGCACCTTGAGCTTCTACAGGTCTTCATATTCTGCTTCTGAAAAATGGGAGTAAGAATGCAATTTCCTCCATTGCATTACAATGAGAATAAGTGATAAGAGCGATTCATCGACTGGAAAGCATGGTAGTTGGTTATCTACAAATGAAGTAGGCTATCTTTGCTTCAAATTCTTAGTTGATGCTGATGACCCAAGGAACAACCTTTGCTGCTCCCTAGTGGTGGTATCTTCTGGGAACACTGTCTAGAAATAAATCATCTTTGCTTTCCTTACTCTTTGACATGCTTAATGTTTTGTGCAGAACAACAGCATGAACCCATTGCATAAAGAATATTTATAGAGAATAATTGAAGGAGAAAATGGTTTAAGTATTCTGCAACTTCACTTCCTTGAACTTCTCCATTTCTCTGCCTTTATTAAGCTTAAATGTCCTGAGTGCCCTCCATTTAATCATTTCTGTCCCTTGTCCTTCATACCTTAGCAAGCATGAATTTTGGATGGGGAGAAACAAGCCTATAAATGATTTGTGCCCTGAGTACTTGGTTCACTGACATTCACGTTCTCTTACACATAGATCCTCCAAGCCTTTCCTAGTTTGTTTTATCATTAAAAATAAAAATTAATAATGTTATTTAAACAAAGCCTTTTCTAGATTCCCTTCACTTTTAGACAAGTTAAAAGTTCTTCTTGAGAACAAAAATCATGCTTATTTTTTATTATGTTATTTCAAGGACCAGTCCTTGCCCTGTACTCTCTTGCTATTATATCCATGCTGATCAATGGTACTTCCAAAAACAAACAAAAAAACAACAAAAAAAAAACAAAGGAGACATTCTTAAATGCCTATTGAAAACCCAGCACCAGAGCCCAAACAGATTATGATTTGGGTTGCACAAAACTTAAACTTAAAAATTATATTTATTTATAGTCACCATCCCTTAACGTTTAATGGCAGAAAAGTGATAATAGATTATACTTATGCTTTTCTGAAATAATTCTGCTGCTTGGAAATTTTTTGTCATGCAAATTCATGTAGTCAGTGTGTGGTCTCATGGGTCTGATATTTAATCTTAATCCTAAACTAGAATTTGGTGGGGGTTGGGGTGGTGGAGGAGACATATGACAGATGACAATTGTGTCTCATGTGCTAACTGAGCATATGGAGCCTTTTTTCCTCTTCTTGAAGAGCTACACATTTTTTGCTCCAAGAAAAACATTGAAGTGTTTAATTACGCTCTTATTGTTCCAAGTGATCAAAAATATTTTTCTTTTGCTATTGATTTTTACATGGAACTCTTCCTAGTATCGGACTGAAGGTTTTATTTTAATCTTGTACACAGACCTTTTTCTCTCTAAACACAAGATATTGATTTCAAGGTCTGAACATACAGTAATATAATACTAAAGATTTGATTTTTTTATGAATAAATTTTGAGAAAGTACACCTGATTTAATGAGTCCATCTTTATGAAGCATAGAGAACAGCGTGCAGCATGTAGTGATACATAATTGTTGGCTATATATTTACAATGCCACAGAGACACTGCACAGCTATATATTTGTAATGAACATTAGACATTGCTAGAAGTCAGTATACCGTATGTTGTTGAAAGAAGTTATACAAATAAATATAAATCCATATAAATTACTTCCTTTAAAAATTAATTCAGATAAGATTTTTATGAAAATCCTAAACTATGGCATTTTCCAGGTATTAAGCCAACATGTATACTTTAAAATCTATGTACATATGCAACTGCTTTATTTCTACATTTTAAAAATGACACACTGGCAAGCAGCCCTGAAATAAAACAACACTTTCCTAAGGTGGTCACTTTTCTGCTGCTGAGCATGATGGGAAAAGCAGAGTTCACCCACTTCCTCAGAGTCCTCCATAAGAACATAAGGAGAGTCTATATCAGGCTGTGTTCTATTTCTGGTTTTTGAACATGATATTTTATTTTTATTTATTTTTTTATCCTCACCCGAGGACATTTTTTTCATTGCTTTTTAGAGAGAGGGAGAGAGAGAAAAACCTCAATATGAGAGAGACACATGGATAGATTGCCCTCTTTGTGCAGTGGACCTCAGAAGGTAAACACCAGGCAGTGCCTAGGATCACTTATGCTGGGAGGGGAGATTGAATCAGCAACCTAGGCAAGTACCCTGACCAGCAGTTGAACCCCACAACCTTTCAGTTATGGGATGATGCTCCAATCAACTGAGCCATACCGGTCAGGGCAAAAATGATAATTATATTTTAAAAATCAAGTATTAATTTTGCTTTTCCTGCTGTTAGAAATGTACCTTATCATACAACTCAAAATCAAGGATTTTAGAGTCAGAACTTACATTTCTTGTCCAGAGAACTGTGATTGTACAGTATCATTTGTCCTTGTATATTACCCAGTATCTTAGAAATGGGAAAAAGATATGAAGAATGCCTCTGGAAAGTAAGGCACCAAAATCATAAATTCATGTAAACTACATTCTGTAAAATCCACCCTAAGCCTCTGGAACTTGTAAGAATTCTGGCAAAATCAAATATACCACATTTCTAATTTTAGATAATTCCTAAAATTTGCAATTTATACTTGAATCTTGCTATATAAACAGCATCAAAAAGTATCAAGTATAAAGCATTTTAAAGAATTCTGTACCTTACCTCAGTTGGCAATTGATGTAATAATTCTTGGATTCTGTTGAGATCAGTGGTGTCAAGTAAAAATATAATAAGAACCACATATGTAATTTTAAATTTTCTAATACTCGTATTAAAAAGTTTACAAGTAAAATTTTTTATATTTTTATTTACATATTGCAACTGCAACATGTAATTCATTAAAATTATTAGAAATATTTTATTTTTTGTTACTTCGGTTCAAAGTCTTAAAAATGTGTTTATTTTACACTTAGAGAACTCTGATGCTGACTTCGTTTTGCGTCTACCATGCAAACTATAAAGTCAATCACTTAATTTGTAATCCTCAGGTCTTCATTTTATATTTTTAGCTTCATTATAAGGGGAGGATGGTAGGTGATCGCCAAGATGCTGTCTACCTTCGCCGCTCTATGAACTATACCAACTTTTCCTTGTTTCTCAATGATTTTGATACTTTTACCTACACTCCAGCCTTTGAGGACAAGCTGCCCTGGGAAACAGGCGTTTCAGTGAGGCTCTGGGACAGCCACATTCTGGGGCACGGGGACAAGTCAGGCCCACTGCGTGCGATTGGCGCGGGGGTCCTTCACGTTTCAGTTCTGGGACTGGAAGGTCAGCTGGGGCCCCGCACCAATTTCCCTTTCAGCCCGGAGGCTCCAATTTCAAGTCAGAAACTGAGCTGGGCGGGGCGCGGGGTAGGGCGAGCAGGGTCACGTGACCCATCCGGGCCTGGCTTCCGGATCGCGATCTCCTCCAGACGTTCCGCTTTCTCCTGCACGTGGCGTGTGCACTGCTGTCCCCACTCCTCCCGGACCCGCCGCCCGCACCCATGGCGCCCGGCCAGCTCGGTGAGCTCCTCGCGCGTCCACGCGGAGCCGCGCCATGGCCGCTGGCGCCCCTCCTACCCGCGTCCTCTCCCGGCGGTGGGGGTTGGAGGGGCTGCTGCGCGGCAGGCCGGAAGGCCCCAGCCCGCGGTAGTGCGGGTCGCCCGGGGTCAGAATAGCGCCCCGGGTTTGGGACTGGATGGTGTGGGCGGAAGTGATGGTGGCTTGAGATCCCTGACTGTGCTCCCCAAAACACACCCCCGCACACATCAGGCCTTGAAGGACGTACTGTCACGTACTGCGATTGAGGAGGAAAAATGCCTTCTCTTTCAGCCTTGTTTAGTGTGTCTGACAAAACCGGCCTTGTGGAGTTTGCCAGAAACCTAACTTCTGTTGGTTTGAATCTGATCGCTTCTGGAGGGACCGCGAAAGCTCTCCGGGATGCGGGTCTGGCAGTCAGGTAAGGCACAACGTCGTAGTTTCTAAGTGAAGTCCCATGAGAAGGTAGTGCGATCCCGTTAACCAGAAGGTAGTGTGCAGGCACTGTGAGTGAAACACCTTACTTACTCCCGCCAACGGTGCTGTGAGGTTGGTTCGCTGCTTATAAAAGAAGAAAGTTGGGCTCAGAGACATTCAGTAACTTCTGCCCAAGTTCTCAGAGTTAAGGCGTGGAGCTAGGGGTTAGGACCCCGGGTATCCTCATTTCAGAGCCCCCCTTCCAAGCCTCTCATAACACATTAATTTAGGTGGGTTGGGGGTTTTTTTCAGCACAAACTTAGTTTATGATTCACATAATTTGTTTTGACTGGCTCTTTAATAAAACGGTTGACATTAAGGTTCAAATCTGCCTCTTTTTCCTTAGCATCTCTGGTCGCTATATGAAGTCACAAATTTATCATTCATTCTTTCATCCACATGCTGTTCATTACCCGGCTTAAGCGATGGGGAGAAGGAATGAGCAAAAGATAAATCAGGCTTCAATTCTTGACGTCAAAGAGCTGGCATTCTGGTGGGGACAGAGTAACCACCGAAAATGTAGAAAATGAAAAAGGCCACAGGACAACTGTAATAAACTGAAGTGATAGTTCAGAGGAAGGGCATCTCCATCTTTGAAATTTGTTTTAGAAAAGGAGTAAAAGATGCTTCTGTTGTCATGTGGAAAATTTTACTACCTGCCCTTTAGATCCATGTGGAGATAGGGTGCTACCTTTTTAGTCTCCTAAGCCTGCCCCCACCTATGAGAGCAGTATGCAACTTCTCTCCTTTGATAAGTTCATTGGCAGGAATGCCTTACTGTGTAAATAAATGCAAAGTCTTTTTGCAGCACTTCTCTGATGTGCTTTGCGTAACAACGCTGTAAAGATCGTGGAAAGCAGGGTGGAGGGACTCCAAGCTCAAACTGTGGTCTCTCCATTGCCCCATGGTGGGTTGTTTTATAGTTGGACCCTTCAAATTAAGACCTTTTTCTGTAGCCTTTACCCTATCCCACCCAACTTTGTATTATGGAAACATTTCAGACATAACGGGGGAGAGAAAAGTATAACGAGCCCTCATGTTGCCTGTCTATTCTGCAGTTGAAGTGTTTATCACCTCTTTGGTTTTGTCCCACTACCTCTGCCCACCCCTCACTTAGCCCCATTATGGCAATGTCTGTTTCAAAAACTTGGGAACATAAATGTGTTTTCCATTAAAGGGAGGTGGTTCACACTTTTAAATGTAGATATATTAACTCATGTAATCCTTACACCAATTTCTTGGTGTATCAGGGGTGTCAAACTCATTTTCACGGGGGCCACATCAGCCTTGAGGTTGCCTTCAAAGGGCCAAATGTAATTTTAGGACTGTGTAAATGTAACTACGCCTGAACTAGGGGCAGGGAGCTCTGTGCTACCGCCAGGCAGAAAGAAAGTGCCGAGCTGGATAAAATAAGGTAGAGGGTCGGATTCGGCCCACCGGGCCTTGTGTTTGCCACCTGTGGTATAGGTAATATTATCCCATTTAATAAATAAGGGAATTGAGGCACAAAGAAGTCAATAGCCCAAGATCACACAACCAACAGCTACAAGACAAGGAGCCAAGATTTTAGGCTAGGAAATTAACCCTGACATGTGAGGTAAACTGATGTGATTGTAATTGGTGACTATGTATCAGCATTCTGTTCTGACCAGGGCAGTTGTTATAGGCAAATTTTTAAAGACGAAGGAGCACCAAGCTTTTTACATATTCCAAATGGTGGTTAATCCTAAATATAGATCTGCCTTTTCTTTGGCCATTATCCACAGTTGGAGAAACTGGATTTTGTTTTTTGAATTCCAAGGAAGAGAATTTTGAATTGGAAACCTTAATGTCCCCAGTTTGCCCATTTACATTGCAACCGTAAGCCATCTGGTCAGATGGAGTTTGCAAAACGTTTATTATCTTTTACAGTAAAAGCATTCTATGTTCATTGTAGAAAATTTGAAAAAGGTGAAAAATATTAGAGGAGGTAGTAAAAATGGTAATTCTGTTTAACGTGTTGAAGTGTTTCCTCTAGTGTTTTCATAAGCAGAAAGAGCAGCAGTGTTCTGTGTGTCTGTTTCCAGAGACGTCTCGGAGCTGACGGGGTTTCCTGAAATGTTAGGGGGGCGCGTGAAAACCTTGCATCCCGCAGTGCATGCTGGTAAGTGGCTGAAACCTTCAGTTTAAAATAATCAACAGTTTTCAGGAATATTTTAGTTGATACTTTTTAGAATAAACAAGGAAAGAGGCAGCCCATAATCTCAAAAAAAAAACAACAACTGTGAGATTATATAGATTTTGTCACATCTGCTGCCAAAGTTCATAATATGTTAGAACTTGTTTAACTTTAGTTTGCTTTATATGCAATACATTCAGGTTGTTTTTGTCTGCTTGATATTAGCACTGACCTGAGAATTAATTTAGAGTGATGGCTCCTGCTGGAGTTAATAAGAAAATTTAGATTTTATGTTTGAAAAGGTTTTATCGTGATTCAAACTTGGCATACAGCATGACCATATGATTGACTTTCAAAAGAATTCTTTTTCAAAGAGCTCTACTCTGTTCATTCATCTGAGACAACAAATTGCATATCAATCAAAAATGGTGAAAAATAAGTATATCGCTAACTTACCAGTCATAGTAAAATTCGGCATAATAAAAGACTACAGCAAAATAAAAGACTGTAAGGCTAAGAATCAGGTAAACTACCTATGGGAGCACATTGCTTAATGGAACTGGCAACAATTATGTGAAAATTTCTTTTACATTTTGTTACGAAAAGGGGAATCAGAAACTAGTTCAGAAAAAGGTTTGAAATGTGCCTACTAATCTTATTTTTAGCTACGTGTTTGGTATTCCTAATTAGGCTACGTGAAAGACTTCAACTTGATGGGTGGGACTACAGCGGAAGGAAGTACCTTCTTTTCTGACTTGTTTTTTGAACTAATATTTTAACTTTGTTTAATTAGGGATCTTGGCTCGTAACACCCAAGAAGATAACGCTGACATGACCAGACTTGATTTCAGTCTTATAAGGTAAAAATTCGAAGTTGAATTTTTAAGACAGGAACAAAGGTGAAGACTGTTGCCCGTTTTGATCAAGGGGAACACTCTGTAAAATATACGATTGTCTAACCACTAACCTGCACACCTGAAACCAATACAAAATAAAATTTTTTAAAAAGAGATTACCATTAGGTTTAATTTTGATTGTTGACTACAAACATTTGAGTACCTTCTGTATGATGTTGTACATGTGTTAGCATTTTGGTTTTGCCAAGTATGTTACCAAAGTGCATACTTAAACTAAAAAGAACCTTTGCTTTTTTTAGGAAGCTGTGATCTAAAGGTTCATATATACAAGCAACTGGGTTATTTGCATAAAGTTATTCACTGTTTCACAAAGAACAGCTTTATTTGGATACAATTCACATACCATACGATTCCCCGATTTAAAGTATACAACTCAGTAGTTTTTAGTATATTCAGAGTTGTACAGCCATCCCCATGGTTAATGTTAGAACATATTTATCACCTCCCTCACCCCAAAAAATACTCATTCGAATTTATACTTCATTTCCCCAACACCCTTTAGCCCTGGGCAACCACTGGAATATTTCTGTCTGTATGTTGACCCATACCAAACACGTCATGTCAGTGGAATCCGACAACATGCGGTCCTTTAGGACCACCTTCTTAGCATGTTTTCACATTTCATCCTTGTTACAACATCAGTAACAAGAATGGGTTACTCCAGGTTTTGAGGTGGTATTTCTTTTTTAATTTTTTGTTTTTGTTTTGAGAAGCAACAAGCATTTATTTGCAATAAAAAAAGATTAGCTGTTGAGAAAACACTGATTCAGGCAGAAACGTGAAAACTGTTTTGACTAGGAGACAAAGGTAAAGGGTATTTACAAGAAAGGGAGAGGGAACAATTACATCAACAGAAGGAGCCTATTTCTGTTGGTGCAGACAAGCTGACACAGTGACACTAATTCTAAATGATGTTTCTAATTTTCAGCCCCAAAGCCACCAGTCTAGGAGTCATAATATCTGCTGTCCTGTTTTCTTTGCAAACAGTTCTTGGGGACACAATGTTGCTTAAATACTGTTTATCAGGTTAAGCAAGTTCTCTTCTTAATTTATTTTTTTTAATATCTTATACTAATTATTTAAAAAAAAAATTAAATTTATTTTCAGAGAGAAGGGAAGGGAGGGAGGAAGAGACACATCGTTATGTGAGATAAATCCTCTCGTGTGCTCCCAACTGGGGACCTGGCCCACAGACCCAGGCGTGCGCCCGACTGGGAAATGAACCGGCGATCTTTCGGTTCCCAGGCCAGCCACACCAGCCAGGGATATTGAGTGATTTTTATCATGAATGAATGTTCAGTTTTGACAGATGCCTTTTGTGCATCGACTTAAATCATCAGTGGATTTTATCCTTTATGTCATTAACACGGTCTGATACCTTAGCTGGTTGTATGATGTTAAGCCAACCATACATTCTTGGGATAAACCATGCTTGGCTATGGTTTGTACCTCTTTTTATATTTTGCTGGATTCTGTTTGCTAGTATTTTGTGGAGGATTTTTGAGTCAGTATTTGTGAGAAACACCAGTCTGTCCCTTCCTTGTGACGTTTTGCCTGGTGCTGGTGTTGGGGTAACAGGCATTGGGAAGGGCTCCCCTTCTCTCCTCTTCTTCATTGGTTTTCCCAGCTGAGCTGATTTCACTGGGGAGCCTGCAGTCCTCAGAGTGGAATTCTGCCTCACTGGTTGTTCATTTTAGGTTAGTTCTGTATTTTAAGTTGCTCTTTTGGCCTTCCGTTTTTTTTAAATTTTAGTTTAATACAATATGATATTAGTTTCAGGTGTCCACCCCAGTGATTAGACATTGTGGAATTCACTGAGTGATCGTTCTGATGAATCTCATACCCATCTGACACCATACATAGTTATAGAACGTTATTGACCATATATATTTCCTATGCTGGACTTTTACATCCCATGGCTGCTTTTTAACTGCCCATTTGTCCTTCTTAATCTTTTCACCTTTTGTTATCTTTGCATATGTATGACCTCTGAAGACAAAACAAATACTATGCTCAGAATGATCCATCACTTTTCATCATTACACATCATCCACTGGAAACAGAATCTGAAATTGACTGGTTACATTCCAAAGTGAGGACACTCAGTAGCCTTGTATTTATGTTAATTTTTTTGTTAAAATTTTAAAACCTTTTTTTGTGGCTCGATAGTAACACGGGCAGCTGGGTTTACCCACGCAACAACAATGTGTATAGAAAGCTGTCCCCTTAGGCCACTTCTGTTTATGTGTGTTCTGCAACGTGTGATGTGTTGACTTTTCAACATAACTTTTAAGAATCTCAACTGTCAGGCTCACAGTTTACATTTTAGATCTTGATGGGGTTTGGTCATGTATTAATAGCGACTTACTTTTCCTGCGTAGCTGCAAACCATGTAAGGTGACTTTTAATGACAGGCACCTTCTTGTTTTAGAGTTGTTGTTTGTAACCTGTATCCCTTTGTGAAGACAGTGGCTTCTCCAGATGTAACTGTTGAAGAGGCTGTCGAACAAATTGATATTGGTACGTTGAAAACGCCGTTTTTTGTAGACCGACAGAGGGGAGGGTTAGTGAAATTTTAAATGAGATTTTGCTTTGAAATCCACTGTGGAGGGAGTAGGAAGTAGTTACTGCTCTCAGATTGTACTCTGGGATGACTGTAATTCAGCTATATTTGCTCAGCTATTTTTTGGTGTAGGAATTCTTCTGGGTTGTTTTTTCCTTTACTGTTTAAAGTCAAGAATTACAGTAGAAGTCTGTACAATGACAGTGTTTAAAAGAGGTTAAACTGATATGAAAATACAAATTACCTTTTGGTTTTCCAAGGCGGAGTAACCTTGCTGAGAGCAGCAGCCAAAAACCACGCTCGAGTGACCGTGGTGTGTGAGCCGCAGGACTACGCCGCCGTGTCCACGGAGATGCAGAGCTCCAGCAGTAAAGACACCTCCTTGGAGACCAGGCGCCAGCTGGCCTTGAAGGTCGGGTGCAGGTTCATCCAGTGCAGTGTTTGCAAAGCCACCCCGTGCTCCGTTCTCACCCGGTGGTCACATCCACCAAGGAGGCTCTGCTCAGAGCTGTGATCCTTCTGTTGTAGATGAAGAGCCCAAGTGCTAGAGAGGGGTTCCCTTAAAAAGATGGAAAGGGGATTGGGACGGGAACACATCGCCATGCTTCTTCGTGTTATTTGGTGTCTTTCCTGCATAGTTTCCCGCACAGGCGTGTGTGCTGAGTGGGGGTTTGCGGGGGGGGGGGGGGTTGCATGTAGTTGGCTATCTGCAGAACAAAACCGTTTCGTTCCCACTTTGGGAAGCGCTGCTCATATTTCACACAACTTCCACTGTTCGCAGGCTTTTACTCACACGGCACAGTACGATGAAGCCATCTCAGATTACTTCCGGAAACAGTACGGTAAAGGAATCTCTCAGATGCCCTTGAGGTACGGAATGAACCCTCACCAAACTCCAGCCCAGTTATACACACTTCAGCCCAAGCTCCCCATCACAGGTAGAGGCCAGCTGTTCTGTGGCACAGCGTGCTGTGTGCGGGTGTGCGTGTGTCTTCCTCTGTGTTATTATGGGCTTGAGTTTAGAAGATAAAGTACATGTTACCTCTTATGTAGGCACCTGAAGTGTGAGATGTCAAGTGGACTTGTGAGCAAAAAATACTGAGATTGCCTGGGCTTCTGGAGAGGGCGAGTGGGAGATAGAGGGTGGGATGTGTTTGTCTCGTAGGTAATTTTCAAGACACAGGGCAGGGTGGTGTGGCCTGGATCTCATAGAAGAGGTTCAGGACCAAGCTTTGGGGTACCAGTGGAGGAACCAGCAGAGGAAAACCGGGTTGGAAAAGGCGTAGTTTCAAATGGTTGGACTGCTGCTGAGAAAAGAAAAGTGACTATTTGATTTGGGAGTTTTAAGAGAAGCAGTTTTCCTTGGAATGGTGGATCTGGAAGGCCAATTGAGATGGTCCTTTGAACAGAGAACTTAGTCAGGGCCTGCGTGGATTTGTAGAATTACAAAAGGATTGTTCATATTTTGTTCTGTTTTGTTAAGATGAGCTGATGGAGCTTGCCCTGCTCTCTGGTAGAAGGGAGAGCGGGTGCAGGCCGCAGAGGAGAAAACTGTGGGTGCGTGGGGTGAGCAGGCCTCTGAGGCCTGGCGTGGGGGGAGGGTTGGTGCTGGGCGAGAGCAAGGGCAGCTCCCTTCACGGCCTGCGAAGGCAAGCCCAGGGCGCCCCAGGTGGTGCGTGGTGGGGGCAGGGCGCACACTCCAGGCCACTTCTTACCAGCCGAGGCGGAGGATTGTGCTCTGGGGCTAGAGGTTTGAGGAGAGCTTGACATACTCTTTTGTTTATTCTTCACATTTAGTGGGTCAACTACTATTCTTTCTCTACCTCAAAATGATTTTCTTTTCACATCCCGGCTGGTGTGGCCCAGTGGGTGGAGCGCCCACCTGCAAACTGAAAGGTCAGGGCACACGCCTGGGCTGCGGGCCAGGTCCCCAGTTGGGAGTGTTTAAGAGGCAGCCTATCAATGTTTGTCCCGCAAGTCATGTTTCTCTCCCTTCCTTTCTCTCTCCAAAAAATAAATAAAATCTTTTAAAAATATAAGATAAAAAAACAAATTTTCTTTTTTTTTTTAAGATTTTATTTATCCGTTTTTAGAGAGGGAAGGGAGGGAGATAGAGAGAGAGAGAGAGAAACATCAATGTGCGGTTGCTGGGGGTTATAGCCTGCAACCCAGGCATGTACCCTGGCTGGGAATCGAACCTGCAACAAATTTTCTTTTCTAACACTACCCAGCTCCTCCATGTTCACCCTAAAAGTCTCCCGGTAGGCAGTAATCTAACCGACCTCTCTTTGCTTTCTTTATCCTTTTTATTCTTCGCAACAGTCATCTTTTTTTTTTTTTTTTTTTTTTTTTTCATTTTTAGAGAGGAAAGGGAGGGAGATAGAGAGAGAGACACACACACATCAATGTGCGGTTGCTGGTGGTCATGGCCTGCAACCCAGGCATGTACCCTGGCTGGGAATCGAACCTGGGACACTTTGGTTCCCAGCCCACGCTCAATCCACTGAGCTACACCAGCCAGGGCAACAGTCACCTTTTTAAAACCTGAATCACCCAGAATGCTTCTCTCTGCTCTTCATAGTCCCGGTTTTTGACATTCAGATCTCACCTTAAAGGTCACCGCCTCAGACAAGCCTTCCCTGACCGCCCAGGCCAAAGTAGCTGCACATTTGTGTTGGCTTCTCCCTTTAGGCTGTCTGCTCCCGAGAACAGAAACCTCGCCTGTCTTTGTTCATTTCTGTGTCCATGTTCCCCAAGAATTTATAGAATGGATAAGTAGAAACTTGACATTTTGCATAAATTTTACTTCTAGAATTTATGTTTTTTTACATGCCTTGAGAGGTGAAAGAGAAAGGTGAGCTTCAGGTGTGCACTGGAGAGAGAGAGCACGAGCACCCTGAGGAGAAGGGGGTGTGGAAAGGTGCCCTGGAGTTTCTAAAAACAGACTTATCTGCTGTTGCGTCTCTGATATCTCATCCTTGTACACATAGGTTCCCTATTTAGATTCTGTGGCAAAAAAAAAATACTTCATGTACTTTTACTCCCCAGATTTTTCACTTTCTAAAGCTTTTTAATTTGCACTTGGTTGAGGGAACTGTTTCTATTTCGAAGTACTATTTTTTCCAGCAGTTTTAGATTCACAGAAAAATACCAGAAAGTAGATTTCCCAGACCCCAGACTCCTCCCCACTTTTCCCCTGATAACTTCTTGCATTTGTATGGTGCATTTGTTACATTTCATGAAGCAGTATTGATTCATTATTATTAACTGAGGTCCACAGTGTGCATTAGGGTTTACTCTTTATTCTGTATTCTGTGGGTTTTAGCAAATGCATAATGTCATGTAGTCACCTCAGTAATATCACCACCTAAAAATGCCCTGCATTCCACTGCTCTTAACACCAGCAACTGCTGATCTTCCCACTTTCTCCATAGTTTTGTTGTTTCCAGAATGTTACAAGGTTGGAAACAACCACTTCACACTGACTTCTTTCACTTACAGTATGCATTTAAGGTTTCCCTGTGTCTTTAGGTGGCATGAGAGCTCATTTCTTATCACTTAACACATTGTTTGCGGGTAGTTTTTATCTCGAGCTCTACCAGTCAACGTAAAACATATAAATAGGTTTCCCGCATACAATGTGTTAATACTGTTCTGTTGAATATGGACGTGCTGTAGTCGGGATCTCTGTTGACCTATTGAAGGACATAAAAAATGAGAGAACAATTTTTGGCAGTTATGAATATAAGCTGCTAAAAACATTCCAGCATAGGTTTTGGTGTGCATGTGTTTTCAACTCATTGGTCTAAATACCTAACATTTCTGCTTCTTGTTTACTTTGTATTGCCTATTTGTTTCTCCTCTGCTTCTCCCATGGGTTCCATGAAGACAGTGATTTGCAGGGGGCGGGGGGGGTAGCTATTTTACTCATAGGTAATATCCCAAGTACCTAGAACTATGCCTAACATTTCAGCAGGTATTCAGTAAATATTTGCCAGTTTTACATTTAAACGTATCTAGTATGTAAAATAACACAAAGGAAATACAGTTATTTATAAGTTTTTTTTAGTTCATGGCCCACTATTATTTTTATATGTGCTAAACTTAACAAACGTGTACTCACTAGAGGTATTAACTTCTAAAAGATCCTACCATTGCTAGGAAAATAGGCAGTGCAGAGCTCTGAACCGTAGTCTTTTTAACCGTATTCCAGCTTTATGTAGAACCTACTGCGCCCAGTGTAAAAGAAGAAAAATTCAGTGCATTTTTCCCTCCTCTTCTACTCACAGCTCTTGGCACTTTAGTGCATAATATTATTTCATAAATCAACAAAGTTTGCAACTTAAATTTCATACAGTCTCTATTTGCCATAGTTGATTATAGTCTTCGCTTCATACCAAAATGGACCCCTTATCATCGGTGGTCTTGTCGTTCTTCCTCCCTTCCCAGTTGCGTGCTCTTGCCTCCTCTCCAGAGCGGCTGCATTTGGCCCAGCAGCAGAGCGCATGCACCTTTTAGCTTTTCTCAGTTCCCTGTGTTGGTGTCGATCTCTTTGCCTCTTCACTGAAAACATACTTGTGCAGGTTCGATGCCTGTTTTAAGAGATGTACATATATCCGACCTTATTGACCTGACTTGATAGTGTCTGTATATTTTTTTATATGTAGTTCTGAATGGAGCCCCTGGGTTCATTAACTTGTGTGATGCTTTGAATGCATGGCAGCTGGTGAAGGAACTCAAAGAAGCCTTAGGCATTCCAGCTGCTGCCTCCTTCAAGCACGTCAGCCCGGCAGGTAAGTGTCGGTCCCTGGACCCCTCTGGGATTATTCCAAATGCACTTCCTTTAAATTTTAAAAAGAATTTGTGAGTTCTTGTGCAAATAGAGACATTCTGTGAAGTCTGAGAGTGCTGTTTCTCAGGTCTGTTAACATTTTCAATATAGTAACATAAAATGTGATAATAAAATAATACGTAGGTGTTATTTACATATACATCATTGTGTAACATTGTGAGATAAAAAGATTAGGAAATAGTTTTTTGTAGTGGAAAGATGAAGTTTTAGAAAATAAAAAAGTAGAATAGCTTAATGCAGTGTGACTGAATAGTTTCCCACATGTTTGAGAGTGGAGCTGATAGACCTGAAGAAGTTGTTCTCAGGACACTTTATCTGTACCTTTTTATAGCCATTTTATGAGAGTTTTCTTTAAATTTTGGTTTTGGGTTTTTTTTGGAAGGGGGTTATGTTTAAGTCAACTGTACAACTTATTTATATCACCAGGTCTGTTGAAGAGTCCAACACATTAGTTCTCAAATATTTAGTCAGTATTAAAACAATATGAGCAGGGAAGAAATAAGTAAGCATCGTGTAGTAAGAAGCAGGATGCAGAATCGGGATTGAAGTAAACCAGCTTCATTCACATGCCTGGTGCTGGCCAAGTTCGGGCATGTGGCTTTTTCAGAGGGGGAGAGGGTTCTCTCCCCCACACCCTCCCCTGCAACTGTGATTTTCATGTTCGGTTATCTGGCCAGATTTTTGTTTAATTTGGCACAGGCACCAGAAACTATGTTGCGTAGACAATGTTAAGAAAAACACTGCCTTAATTCAGGAGTTGACAAGAAATAACTTGAGGTTTGGGAGTTATTTCATGGTTGTGTCTGTCAGGTGCTGCTGTTGGAATTCCACTCAGTGAAGACGAGGCCAAAGTCTGCATGGTCTATGACATGTATGAGACCCTCACACCCGTATCGACTGCGTACGCTCGAGCAAGAGGTCAGAAGAATAATGGGGTTTTTTTAATGGATGAGGCAATATTTTACCCTAAGTAGAATAAAATAGTAATAACTTTATTCATTATAAGATTTCAAATTATCTTTAATGTGTATATTTATTAATGCTTTTTTAAAGATTTTATTTATTTTAGACGGGGGGTAGAAAGAGGGAGAGAGAAACATCAGTGTGTGGTTGCCTCTTGTGCGCACGCCCTCCAGGGACCTGTCCCACAACCCAGGCATGTGCCCTGACTGGGAATCAAACTGGCGATCCTTTGGTTTGCAGGCCAGTGTTTAATCCACTGAGCCACACCAGCCAGGGCCTGTTTTTCTATTGATACTTTTGAATGATTGTGTGAATACCTTGGAATAAGTTTGTTTATAAAAGTTTTTAATGTAATAAATGGAATTTATTAATAATGGTATTTTAATGTAATAAATGGAAGCATAGTTGGCATCTGGTACATGTAACTTCAGATTAGGCTGTGAAATGCATTTGAATTGCTTAATATATGACTAAAATCGTATGGTCATTCTGCCTATACTGAATTTTCTTAGAATTATATTCTCACAAATACCTAATTTGTGAGTTTAATAACCTGTGAATGTTGTTACAACATTTATGGAAGATTATTAAGGAACCTGATGTTATGGTTCACCTTCTGTGATGGCTTAGCGAACTGTGGCTCACAGGCAGGATCCAGCCCGCCGCCTGTGTTTTACAAATGGTTCGATTGGAACAGGTTCACGACCTTTGTCCATGTGGTGTCAGTGGCTGGTTCAGAACCACAACTAGAGTTCAGTGGTCGCACCAGAGACTGCATGGCCACAAAGCTTGAAAGTAGGTACTTCAGACCAGTCACAGAAAAAGTTTGCCGAGTGCTGCTCTAGAAAGTCGAGTTAAAGGATGCTTTCTCCCTGAGCATTTCAATTAAATGACTGATTAATCTGTTATTTACATCTTGGGTAAACAATAACATTTAGAGAAATAGATTATGATCATATTGGGGTTTTTAAACACCATCTTTTGCTAATTTGTGATAAATACCTCTTTAATTTTTATTCTCAGGAGCCGACAGGATGTCTTCGTTTGGCGACTTTATTGCATTGTCTGACATATGTGATGTCCCTGCTGCCAGAATTATCTCCAGAGAGGTCAGTGGGCATTCATGCGTCTTGACCCATGTATAACTGAGTAAAGCTTTACCTGCTCAGTGTTTACTGAAACTATAGCCTATAATGTGTATACTTATACCATGCACATTAGTTACTGTACTGTACAAAGGGAAAATTGATTAACCACTCTGAAAAACTAACCTCCATCAGCTGAGTACCAAACAGGCATTCCAGAAAAGTGAGGGTGGTGCTGGGAGCGGGGAGACAGGCGGAGGAAAAAGACAGCTCAGACAGCTAAGAGAGGAAAAAACGGGTGGAAGGGAAGCCTGGAGGGGCGTGTGGCTTGACAGTATTAGTTGCTTTAGGGAGTCTTCTCATGACCCTTGTCATCTGCAACCAGAACATGCGCTTCCTAGTGCAAAACCCCACTCCGTGACCAGAATGGCAAGAAACTGTTTTTCTTCCTCAGGGTATTAGAGCAAATCATTTGTATGTTAGTTAAAACTGAAATGAACAAGAAAAACTTTGAAGGGACAGCACATGAGATGGGTTCAGCTGTAGAAAGTTGTTCCTGCCCTGGCTGGATCGAGTGCGGGCTGTGAGCCATAGGGTCGTCAGCTCGATTCCCAGTCAGGGCACAGCCTGGGTTGTGGGTCAGATCCCCAGTAGGTGGTGCATGAGAGGCAACCACACATTGATGTTTCTCTCCCTCTCTTTAACCCCCCCTCCCCCTCTCTCTAAAAATAAATTAATAAAATCTGTAAAAAAAAAAAGTTGTATTCCAACGCAGGCTTGTATTTCCCAAGTGTAATATAGTAAGTGCTCACTTAACATCATAGGTAGGTTCTGTGGCATTAAGCAAAACAAGCAAAACTGGGTATAAAGACACCAATTAATTGATAGAAACAAGAGTTTAAGTTCCTCTGGCATCTTATCAACAAAACAACGTTATTTGAGGACCTGCTGTGTTAGCATTATGTGTTCGAGGTACAAACCAGTGACTGTGGCTGCATTATTTGAGACAAATAATTGTCTCTAGATTTTTTAAGAGGTGTTCTCTAATTTCTTAAAACCGAAAATATTTACTTACAGGTATCTGATGGAATTGTTGCACCAGGATATGAAGAAGAAGCTTTGAAAATACTTTCTAAAAAGAAAAATGGGAACTACTGTGTTCTCCAGGTTAGTGACTTCCATGTCTGAAACAGTAATTCGATCTCTCATTGTGTGTCTTTTTCTGCACATGTAATCTTTCCTTTACACCGACACTGTTTACTGCAGCTGCTTTATCCTTAATCCTGCAATTTGTTATTTTTTTACTGTTGATTTTGGGTTTAAGAAGAGGGTACCTTACTCTTCACAAAGTATCTTTAAGATTTTAAAAATAATTAGTATACTTACATGGTTTTCTATTCAAAAGGCATTAGGGGCCATTTGAAGAAAAGTCTTCTCATCCTTACCTTCTGCCACAGTTGCCTTTTTTAGAAGTACCTAATATTTAATATTTTTTGCTTATCTTTCCTGAAGTACATGTTTAGCAAATATGTGCATTTTTTCTCCTTTCCTTTTTTTCCCTTGCTGACACACACACAATGCTTCACCATCTTGGAATCCTGTCCTATGTCTGTGAACCTTGTCTGCACAGTCGCCAGGCTTCAGCTGCCGCAGGATCCCTGCAGCGAGTGACCCAGGGAAGGGGAGCGTAGCTATGAAATGATGACGGGTTGTAATTTGGGTAGTCTTAGAAATTGCATAAGGCACTTTATGTTTTAATGGGAATGTGTAAAGTTTGCCTGTCTTTTGATACCGTTGCCAGCCTTATGTTCTTAAACTTTTTCATCTTAGCAGTAAGAGAGGGGAAAGGGGCATCTCATTGTAATTTTATTTTTTCATTTTAGTGGGGTGAACATCTTTTCCCATTTAAGAGTATTTTTTTACTTTATTTTTACGAACTGTCTGTCCATACTCTGCTTATTTTTCTAATAGGTTGTTGAGATTATTTTTCTTAATAATTTTTGCAAGGTTTTAGGCATAGAGAAACTAGCCTATGGTCTAGGATTTTACAGTGATAAAGCAAAGAGTTAACTGGGTTGAAAGTAAAAATTCATAATGCCGTTTTTCAGAAAGTACCGATGTCAGGAAATCTGTAGAATCCCAGCCCCCTATAACGGAAGTTATTGAATACTTATCCTTCGTTGTAAGATACCAGTAATTGTATGGCTCACTGTAGGTTCCATGTCAGCCTTTTTGAGGAAAGAAGAAACAAATACCACTTTAAATAAACGTACTTTTTTTTCTAGGCTACTTGACAAGTTAAGTCATTCAGTTGGCTGCCACTGTGTTTTTCAGTTTCGTAATCATGCCTTCTGATGTTAAATGTGTTAAGCACGTGTGGCCACCAGCAGGTACAGGCAGCAGCACAGACCATTTCCCAAACCCTGAGCTCCTCTTCATGACCTCCTCAGCACCTGACGGTTTCCCCTTTCAGAAGTGTAAAAACTCCACTGGAGCTTCCTCGGTGCTTAGACAGTTTGGCTCAGTGTGCGTGTGGACACACGGTGACAGCCGTGGAACCACTTAATTCCTCCTGGCTAATGGCAAGTTTCTTTTGATGCCAGCTAATAGGAAGGCACATCCCAGGATTAGAAACTGGGTCATACAAGGGAAAAAGGAAGATGTCAGAATTCAGGCAAATGCAATATAAGCAGAATTAACATGAGGGTCTGCTTGTAAGTTATAGACTTCAGTGCTTTTAAGTCAAAGATCATCCAAAGGATAAATGAAGAAATGCTGTCAGATTTAGAAAAGTATCTCGGGATAAACTGGTCTTAACACAGATTATTTCCATGTCTTAATATCTTTTCAGCTCAACATTTAGGAGAGAAAGATAGCAATAAATGACACACTCCCTTTCAAGTAGCAAAGACAACAAAACCAGTCGTGTTTCCCCCCTTTTAACTTCTTCTCAACTTGTAGTTCAAGCTAGATATTTTATAGATTTTCAGAAAAGGGGGGAAATTAGAATTTAATTTTTGAGCCACTGTCCGTGTATTAGAAAATTTTGTCCTATCTGCTTGATCTTTCAGAAGGATTATATAGATAGTACTTTTAGTTAATGCAACCAAAAATGCACTCACTGGAATCATTGGTTTTAATATGTTATATAAAAATTGTGAAACCTGTAATACCCTATAGAGTTATAAAACTGAAATTTTGGGGGCTCAAAATATTGGTGTCTGGCCTTTCTTTCATACCCATACTGAACTGATCTTATATATGCTTAAATTGGGGGAAAAAAAGTCCATATACCCTTGCTTACAAAGAAATCCTTTGTGTGTAAATTAAATGAAAATTTTTGAGGGATGTAGGTATATTACTTTTAATGCTCTGTATCTGTACTGTAGATGGACCAGTCTTACCATCCAGATGAGAATGAAGTTCGAACTCTCTTTGGTCTCCGTTTAAGCCAGAAGAGAAATAACGGTGTCGTCAACAGGTCATTATTTAGCAATGTCGTTACCAAGAACAAAGATGTAAGTCTGAAAATATCTGAACTGAATGTTAGTAATTCTGTAGGTGTGTTTTTAATATTTATAAGATGGTGCACTTATTAAGGCCCATATTTAAAACTGGATGATATGCAAGTGGCTACTGTATCTTTGAGTCATTAAGTAAGCTTGAGAACTTAAAAAGTGAATATGTATAGACATAGATTTATCTTCATTTATTCATAAATAGGATCATGAAACTGTTCTGTTACTTGCCTTTTTTCTCACACTAAGCTACAAATGTGCCTATCAACAGACGTGTATCTGCATCTTCATCTGATAGGCCACACAGCAACTCATGTATCGACGTACTGTGGTGGATAATTTGGTGCTTTTATTTTTAGCGCTGTGATCAGTGTTGTTTTGAGACAAGATTTTGCTCTTGTGTTCTGTGTCATCTTTTAGAAAGGATATATCCTAGGATAATAGTGGTGATTTTTTTGATAATTACGTGTTGTATCATTTAATACGCTAGCACTCCATGGAGCAGAGAGGGCACTACTGTCATCTCTACTGTAGAGGTCACAAAACTGTGACATGATGGACAGTCCCGGTTATGCAATATGGAAATGGATGAGCTGGTAAACCTTTTCTGAAATCTCTTAATTGGGCCTCCAGTTTTGGAGAATATTTTTGCTGAGTCTGATGTTGGCTATGCTCTTTTTCAGATTTGTCACTCCATTGTTCTCTGGTCTTATCTGCCCCTGTCCTGGTATTTTTGATCAACTGTGGTCATTGCTTGTGATAAAACTATAGAGATATTTTGAGGTTCTGGATGGCATTTTTTTTTTCTGCAGAGAGTGGGTTTAAGCTTTTGGCAGGCACATCACGTGGAGGCCGATCACCTTTACTCAGGCAGGAATTGAGCTGATTTAAATCTGGCTTCAGCCTTCGTAAGGTCTGGTCTGTTACGGTTCACCCCAGTTCTGCCGGAAGCCACAAGGGTCCTCGAGTATCACTCTACCTCGGTGTACACTGAAACGTTTTTGCCTTTTGTAAGACTCCAGAGCTGTGCTCAACTTACTCACCTTGGAGTCTGTTGCCTGCATCTTGGAGAATGTGTTGAGGGGAAAAGCACAGGTGGTCACACTCATTGCTCCCTCTCTGAGACCATGCCTCTCAGCACTTGCTCTTTTACTAGCTCTGTGTCCAGCTTCTCTCTTTGTTCCTAGAAGAGGGTTGTTCTATCATCAGGTCATTCACTGTAACAGAAATGAGTGGCTACAGTCTATTCCCCAATGTGATTTCGAGGCTTTAAGTAGAATTGCTAAAAATGAGCTTTAAAATAGGTATCGTGATAGTTCTGTTAGTAAGCATCTAGTGATTAATACATCATCTTTATTGATTTATTGGGCATCCTCCCATTTTTAACTTAGAGAATTTTTGGTGCCCTGAAGTAGAGGAACATGTAGGCATTATACACAGAAATATCTTCCAGACCTTTGAATGTGTTCCTTGGCCAGGGCTGTGAGGCACTGGGACTTCCACATGGAAACAGTATTCTGCAGCAATGTAACTTTAAGCAGCTTGCAGGCAAGAGAGGCTCTTTTATGACTTTATTAACTGGTTTGGTTAATGTATCTTTAGATACATTACAGGAAGGGTATTGACGTAGATTCCCTGGTACCCCTGCTGCCTAACTACTGAGACACTGACTTTGTAAAGTTTTCATTGTAGGTTTATAGGGATTGGACTGATTAATAATTTAGCAATTTTTGATAGGTTTTGTGCCTCTGGTTATGGTAGCTTGGATTTTTTTGTTTGTTTTTTTGAACAAGAATTGAGGGTATAATTTTAATTGCTTTTTTATCTGAATTCTTCTCTACTTGTTTCATACCTATTTTTAATAGAAATATGCAAGCTTAAGGGTAAGAATGATGGTTTTATCCTCCTTTATATTTCCCTCCCTTCTGTTAAAGCAGGTTTTTGTTAACATTGCAGCCTTGAAATCATCCGATTGAACTGTTAGGTCTGGAACCAGGCTCAGTCCTGAGAGAGTGGGAGAGGCGTCAGGAGCAGGAACTAAGCATTAACGAACTTGCCTGAATTATTTCCTCTTCCACTGTTGTAGTACTGCCTGAATTCACCTTGACTGTTCCTGCCGTGCACTGAAGGCCCTCAGTCTCACCGCCTTCTGCCCTCCTCACGTCTCGTGTTCCTTGTGCTGACTCACAGTGGCAGGTTGGAGAAGGGAGACGTCTGGGAGCCTGGCCCTGATCCTTAGTCTTTCTGAGCAACAAAGGAATGAATGTATAGTTGGTGACTCAGGCATGTAATGTGTTACTAACGTATTACATTAGTAGCACCTTAGAATGATACATTCTTAAGAAATCCTAACAGTATTTTTTAAATTAAGCTTATAATTTTGAGAGTAAAAAAGAATATCGCAGGTTCTCATGCAGTCTTAGGAGTGCCCGTGTTCCTTTTACCCCAGACCCCCTAACAGGCAAGTCCTGCACAGTCATGACACTCTGTCACAGCCACGGCACTCTGTCACAGCTGTGCTGCGGGCTCGGGTGCGGTCAGGACCCGGCGTTCCCACCAGCACAAGGGTCCCCCTTGTTGCCCTTTGTAGCGTACTCATCCCTTCCTGCCCCCACCCCTCCTTAACCTTGGGCTACTGCTAAACTGTTCTCCTTCACTGTAATTATTGTTCACGGTCCATTTACGAGCAGGTTTTTGTGTGAGCCTAAGGTTTTATTTATGTTGTGAACGCCCTGGAGTATAAATGCGAGGTGCTGGGTGGTGTCACAGTTGCATATTTAGTTTTCTAAGAAACTGCCAAACTGTTTTCCCGGGAATATATACCATTTTACACCTGCAGTGCATGAGTTGTCCAGCTTCTCTGCATTCTTACCATTTTTAAAAAATAAGTGTGTGGCAATGTCTCTGTTTTTTTTTTTTAATTCTCACCCAAAGATATGTTTGGTTTTGGAGAGAGAGGTAGGGGTGGGGGATGGGGGGGCCGGAAAAAAGAGAGTGAGAGGGAGGGAAATGGAGAGAAAGATCAATATGAGAGAAATATCCATCCTTTGCCTCCTGTGCACTCCTCAACCGGGGATCAAACGGCTACCCAGGGTCTGTGCCCTGACCAGGAATCGAACCGGTGACCTTTTGGTGTGTGGAGCAATGCTCCACCCACCTGAGCCACCTGGCCAAGGCAGAATGTCTCATTTTATTTTTTAAAAGATTTTATTTATGTATTTACTTTTTTAGAGAAGGGGAAGGAGCGATAAAGAGTGGGAAAGAAACATCAACGTGTGGTTGCCTCTTGCAGGCTCCCAACTGGGGACCTGGCCCACAACCCAAGCATGTGCCCTCACTGGGAATCAAACCTGCAACCCTCTGATTCTCAGGCCGGCACTCAACCACTGAGCCACACCAGCCAGGGCAGAATGTCTCATTTCAAATACTATTTCCTGATAACTAATAATGGACATTTTCCGTGTGTTTATTTGCCATCTGTATATCATTTTTGGTGAAATATCTCTTCATGTCTTTTGTCAACATTTTCTAATTAGATTTTTTTTGTGGGTAAGTTTCAAGAGGCCTTTATATATTTTAGATGCTAGTTTTTGTTGGTATGTGGTTTGCAACTATTTTCTTCTAGTCTATGGCTTGTCTTTTTATCCTGTCAGTGCAGGGTGTTTGGCAGAGCAGAAGGCTCTAACTCTGATGAAGTCTGAGTCGCCGGTTCCTCAGTCAGCTGGTTTGGCCATTCGCGGCTGCCCTGTCCCGTGTCACACAGCAGAGCTCACAGATCTCCAGCCTTTTCGCTTATTTCCTCCTCGTAGTGAAGAGAGTGACTTGGGGGCTATAACATTTGTTGTTTTATGTTGGAACTGGAAGTTCACAGTGCATTTTTGAATAGTTTCTGCTTAGAATATTCTAGAGAAACCAGAAAGTGATCCTAATTTGACTTTCCCTGAATAGGTTTAGCTGTGTGTGGGCATCACAGTTGTTGGCAATCTCTATGAAAACTATCCTCCGTGTTCTCTCTGAGCATAAGTGTTATTACATCTGCAGGTGTTTGTCACTGTGGTACTAGTCTACCGGGTACCCCGGTAGAGAAGGTATTATTTAGTGGTGTTGGAGTGGATGTAGTATTTATCTTGTGTGACATGTACACAGGCTCCAGCCAGAGTTGTCGCAAAGAGGCGCCAGACTGGGTCTGGGACGCGGGAGGCGCTGTGCTCGATTCCACGACCGATAGGTAGTTCAGTGCTGGTCTCTGCAGGACCACACACTAGTGCTCAGCGTGAGCAGCTAATTCCACTCTGTCGTTTGAGAGAGAGAACTGCATCGCAAGTCTACTGCCATGTCTGCCACATAAGATGCTGGAAGTTAAATGAAGTTTAAAAAGCCGGGTGCTGTTTCCCATTCTGTGTTTTCTCAGTTGCCGGAACCCGCGCTCAGAGACCTCATCGTGGCCACCGTCGCCGTGAAGTACACACAGTCAAACTCCGTGTGCTACGCCAAGAATGGCCAGGTGACCGAGCCATGCAGCTCACCCGAGGGGCTGCCGTTTCATAAAACGATATTCAGAAATCCATCTGCACTTGAAGGGGAAAAATTGCCAATTTTTTCTCTCCAGAGTTTGTCAGTATTACCTGGGTATATGCTGGTGGACTGTTCAAACTAATGATGATTGCAGAGTGTCTTGGAACTAAGTATTAAAATTAGTCATACTGCATCTTGCCTGGAATGGGCTGGCACACTCTGGGTTAGTGGGTCTGGAACAGCTGCTACCAGGCGGGTTTATTTACCATCCCCCACCCCCCCAACCACTGGTAGAAGAGGGAGAGAAGAATGCTGGTGCCACCCACCGGCCCATGTTTTACAGCTCAGAGGGTATCTTTACATGTATCTTCTGGTTATTTTACCAAGAACTCATAGACTAGGGGTTAACATGCCATTTTAAAATCAGGTTTACTGAGGCACAATTTGTATTCAGTAAAATTCAGCCTCGTGAGGTATAGAGTTTGACCAGTTTTCACAAATTACATGGTTATGTAACCTCTGCGGCAGTCAGTCAGGTCGGCGAGCGCGTCTTGCTCTCTGCTGCCACCAGTGAGCCCACTTCTCCCTCGTGCTCCGAGCCACAGACCACAGGGCCAGGCTCGCTCAGGCTCGCTCTCCACGTGGGCTTCTCCTGCCCCGGGGGCGAGCCTGGCGCTGCCTGGAGCCCTCTCTTCTCACGGCATCCTGTGCTCTTCTCTTGGCATCTGTTTGGCCCTTAAGTGGGAGGGGAGGGTGGGTATGAATGAGCGTGGGCCCTGGAAGACCCTCTCACGTTGAGAGTTTTGGTGATTGCTGTTAAAAGATTGCCAGTCTCTGATACAGAAACCTGGGAGGTTGTGGCTACTGGTCTCCTCAGGTTCTGACAAGTTCCAGTAAGACCATGCTTCCCTACTGATGTCCAGGAGTTCTAGAAACTTCCAGGACATGAAGGGGTAAAATGTATAGATGTTAGTCATAAACCTCTTACCTACCCTCACCTTTTAATGACTTCAAAAGTATTTTCATTTCTTTTTATTTTGGCCTGCTCTTTTCTTCCACACAATTAGTAGGTAGGTTTTGGGAGTCCACACAAAAGATCCTTTGAGGCAGGCGTGTAGTTGGAAGAAGTATTCATTTTAGTGTCCGTGTTCTTCAGGTGATTGGCATCGGAGCAGGACAGCAGTCTCGGATCCACTGCACACGCCTCGCAGGAGATAAGGCGAACGCTTGGTGGCTTAGACATCACCCGCGAGTGCTCTCCATGAAGTTCAAAGCCGGAGTGAAGAGAGCGGAAGTCTCCAATGCCATCGATCAGTATGTTACCGGAACCATCGGCGAGGTAAAAGGCTTGTCAGTGGGGTATGAGCAGAGTATATTAGTATGTTCACCGTTTTCTGGGTGTCGGACTACTTTCATCATCACAGAGAGAAAATGCTGTGTTTTCTTTTTAATTCTTATCTGGAAGTGTTCATCTAAACTTGTTACCAATTTCTCATTGTCTTCTGTCTCACTTAACTTCATCCCTTTCTTACACCACGAATTTTCTCTTCTTAAGCCATAACCATTGGTTTAGTTTGTTGGTTTGTGCTTCCCCTGTTGACTGTAAGCTTTCAATAGCTGGGACTGGGTTTCACCCATCTTGAGATGTCTGTCACAGCACCACACATGGCGTGACGAGTGTGCATTCAACATGACATACAAATTACCTGATAGCAGGTAACCAGTGTCTCTCTTTTGCCACCTGTATTTTCTCAGACACCATTAACAGCTCAATATATTTTTGTTTAAGTTTCATGTTCTTTACTATCTTTTGTTTTGAAGGTGTGTGGGAACATTAAAATTGCAAGTACCAGGCAGCCTGCCAAAAGAGTGGGGTTTTGCCCAATTTCTGGATGTTAGCAAGTACTTAAGAAATACTGGGTGGAAAACAAGAGAAAGGTCCTGTAATCAGAATTTCAGGGACTTTCTAAAGGGCGAGTCTGCTGCACTAAGGTGTTCATTCCGGGACAGGAATCCGTGACGTAGTGAGGGTCACCAAGGGGTGACGCCACAGAAGCCACCTTGTAATGGAAGGATTTGAACCTTGTATTTTTTTTCAGTTTGATATTACCAAGGAAAACCCTGCTAATATTCCTGGAGGAGTCTTTATATGTGAACAGGAATAAAAGGATATTGTTTAAGCAAAAAAAAAAAAAATCACCTTAAATGGAAGCACCTTCTTAAACTATATGAATATTACAAGCTGTGTTTTGATTTGTCTCTAATCCCGTCCATATACCGAAGACGAGTTGTATAAATGTAGTGTCAGAATATCCCTCATCATCTATTCCTCTTCTTGTTTTGATACAGGAATATAAACTAGTATATTAACTTGCGCAGAGATTAAAGTACAAAATATATTTGGGATAAACTGATGTAGAAAATAAGTGGTATAGTCTTTATTTGGTAACTTAGAATCACTGTTCTTCCTAATGAAATGTTAAAAGCATTGAGAGAGAGAGAAAGGGATTCCAGAAACATAACTCGTATGTAATTGCCATTATTTTTCATTAAGCAGTCCTAGGAAGAAAGCCCAAGTGCTTTCCAGCATTCTTGCATCAGACAGCACTAAAGGTGGTGTCAAAACCTCTTCCCTTTCCCCCACTCACAGGGCGAAGATTTGGCCAAGTGGAGGGCGCTGTTTGAGGAGGTCCCTGATTTATTAACCGAGGCAGAGAAGAAAGAATGGGTCGACAAACTCAGTGAAGTCTCTCTCAGCTCGGATGCCTTCTTCCCTTTCAGGGATAATGTGGACAGAGCCAAACGGGTGAGTGTGGGATGGGTGTCCACTTGCAGGGAACTGATCGTTGCACAGAGACTCGGGGCAGTCCCAACTCTGAGTTTTAAGTTCTGTGAGTTCGTACATTGACGCTGTGGCAATGTGCTACGTCACTGACATTGAGAGAATTGTTTTGACTGTCCTGTTTGACGTATGGATCACTCAAGTCATTTTATTTTGCCTTTCTGACTGAGACTAAGTCCGCAGTGTGACTCATTCATGCTTTTGAGATGTGGGTTTTGATTTTCGTGCGATTTAACATAAAATTGTGCTTCCCGCTCAGAGTGGCGTGGCGTATGTTGCTGCTCCGTCCGGTTCCGCTGCCGACAAAGTCGTGATTGAGGCCTGCGATGAACTGGGAATCATCCTCGCTCACACGAGCCTTCGCCTCTTTCATCACTGATGTCACCACGCGCTGCTCTCAAGTTTGCTTATATGTGGGTGAAAAATCATGTGGAAATTTTGAAATAATCATTACATTAAAAAATAAAACATTAAATCTGAGTAATTATCTTGGATCCATGGTGTCTGGTAGTTGTTTTCAGTTTGTCCTAAAGCCATGCATGAGGCATGCAAGAGTCTCCCGGCCTCCTGGAGCTCACCCGTCCCAGAACGTCACCTGGGAGAACCCTCTAAAACCCATCGCGTAAGCGGGAGAAACTCAGCAGCGCCACCTGACAGCACAGGTGTCTTAAAGTCCCACGGGCGTGCTGAGGGGGGGGGGTGGTCCTACTCCTGCAGAATTACTTTTCATCACAGTTCTAGAAAGCGTGGTTTTCTGCCTTCTAAACAAGCGGCAGATTGTATGCTGTGAGCCAAAACCTTAGAGGGAACGAGCCTTCTGCTGACCCCATAAATGGATAATACTAGTACGTACTCCTCCCTCCGTGAGAAGTGAAATGTTTCCCATCATTTCAGCAAGCCCTTGATGTTGCCTCTGCAGCTGCCTAAAAAAAGTAATCAGTGTTTGTTGCCCAGAAACAGACCAGCACTCACTGCACTTAGGGTCTTACCACAGAGAAGTGGCGCACAGTGGGAGGGCAGCCCCCCTGCATCAGGACATAAGCGTGCGTTCACGTCCCTGAACACGGTCCTGGCTGTTCACCTCAGTTACCTCCGATACCAACACAAACCTTTGGTTGTCCTTCCCCTTAGGAAGTGGGTCCCACTCTCGTCCCATCTTTTTAACCTACCTCCTCCCTAAATTAAAATTTCTGCAATTTTTAAGGTCATTTTTCCAGTCATTAATCTATTGACTAATGTGATCCTTGCATTTTTACCCTGCTACACTGAACCAAGGCCGAGTTGTGTGCTGTGACCAATGACGTAATGGAAAAGAACGTGTGACCTCATCGGGTGGGTTGTAACAGGCATTCAGTCCATTTATAGTCATGTCAGTTACTGATGTATTTGGATTTGAAATTTGAATCTAAAGCTGTATTTTCCTCCTAAGTTAAGAGTTAGGAACTTGAGCCCATTTTGACAAGTTTTTCCCTCCCCCATTTCCCAAAACTCCCATGAGGAGTCCTAGACTTTCAATTCTGGTTTAGGGAGATAAATTGTCTTCCGTCTATTTTTTTTTTAAGACAAGCTCTCCACGGTTTCTGTTAACCTTTACCTCACATACCTCTTGCAGCATCCCCTGGGCTTATCTCTCCTCGTGTAGAAACTGTGCAGTGTGGTCTGCTAGGCACAATAAATTATAGTAAGTCTGTGGAAACTGCATAAAACATCTACAGTTTAAGGAATAAGTTTTAAACAAACACCTGTGTCACCACCAAGTAGGTCAAGAAAAGTAATTTTGCCAGCACCCCCTACCCCCCATCCCTGTTCTGGATCGTGGCGCCTGTCTTACCCTGCAGGAAACGGCCTGAAGCCTTCTATGAAAATTTTACCTTGTTTTGCCACCCACCCATTGAGGGATCTTGGGTTTATGCCATAACCTCTTGAAGTTTGTTTCTCATGTATAAAATGAGGGCGGGTTTGCTTAAAAGTTTTTCAGGTTCTGGTCCCAGCTCTGCTACTAACCTGCCTAATTCACTCAGCCCTTCCCTCAGTAAAGCAGTGGTGCTTACAGTACCACCCCTTCAGGTTGCTCTGAGGAGGAAATGAGACCCAACACATAAGAGCATTTAGAACACAACCTAGGATGTGATAAACACCTTTTACAAAAGTGCTGGTTGTTGTCATGCTTCTATGTATATGAGGTCATGGAAGGTCGTGGGGTATTCATGTTTGGAAATTACCATAAAAAGTAGTAAGCGTGTATGGAAGATTTTATTTCAGTTTCTGAATAGGTATTCCTAAAGTTTCTGAGTTCCTTAAACCTTTCACCTACTGTTTTCTCATACTCCAATTCTTACGAATACTAAAGGATATATTGACTTTCTCACTTCCGGACAAGATGGAGGTGTAGGTAGACACACTTTGCCTCCTCGCACAACTGAAAAAAGGATGACGACAACAAATCTAAGAACAAAAATTAACCAAAACTGCTGGAAAATTGAACTGTGTGGAAGTCCAACAACAAAAGAGTTAAAGAAGAAATATTCATCCAGAGCTGTAGGGGCAGAGAGGACTCACCACAAGGCGGCAGCTGGAGGACCAGGGCAGGCAGGTGTCAGCTGGCAGAGTGGGCGGTCCCACATTCACATGCAGATAAACCAGGAGGAACAACTGGGGAATGAGACAGACTGTGCAACCCAGAGCTCCAGTGTGGAGAAAGAAAAAAGCCTCAAAACATCTGGAAAAACCTGTGAGGGTTGAGGTGTCAGGAGAAACTCCCAGTCTCACAGGAGAGTTTGTTGGAGAGACCTGCAGGGTCCTAGCAGGTACACAAAACCACCCACCCGGGAATCAGCACCAGAAGGGCCCAATTTGATTGTGGGTAGTGGGGGAAGTGGCTGAAAACTGGCAGAGAGTGGAGCAAGTGGCACTCTTCCCTCTTGGACCCCTCCCACATACATACAGCGTCACAACACAGCGACGTGAGTTGCCCCGCCCTAGCATACACCTAAGGCTTTGCTCCTTATATGTAACAGGTGTGCTGAGACCAAAAAAAAAAAAAAAAAAAAAAAGGCCCAAATGAAAACAGATCAAAGTTCCAGAAAAAATACAACAAAGTGACGAAGAGATAGCCACCTATGAGATGCACAGTTCAAAACACTGGTAATCAGGAGGCTCACAGAATTGATTGAGTATAGTCGCAAAATAGAGGGAAAAAAATGAAGGCTATGGAAAGTGAAATAAAGGAAAATGTACAGGGAACCAACAGTGATGGGAAGGAAACCAAGACTCAAATCAACGGTTTGGAGCAGAAGGAAGAAATAAACATTCATCCAGAACAAAGAAACCAGAATTCAAAAAAATGAGGAGAGGCTTAGGAACCTCCAGGACAACTTTAAATGTTCCAACATCCGAATCATACGGGTGCCAGAAGGAGAAGAGGAAGAGCAAGAAATTGAAACTTATTTGAACAAATACTGAAGGAGAACTTCCCCGACCTGGCAAAGGAAATAGACTTCCAGGAAGTCCAGGAAGCTCAGAGAGTCCCAAAGAAGTTTGACCCAGGGAAGCACACACCAAAGCACATCATAATTACATTATCCAAGAATAAAGATAAGGAAAGAATCTTAAAAGCAGCAAGAGAAAAGTAAACAGTTACCTACAAAGGAGTTCCCATTAGATTATGAGCTGGTTTCTCAAAAGAAACCTTTCAGGCAAGAAACCTTTCAAAGTTATAAAAGGCAAGGTCCTACATCCAAGATTACTCTATCCAGCAAAACTATCATTTAGAATGGAAGGGCAGATGAAGTGCTTCCCAGATAAAGTCAAGTAAAAGTGAATTCATCATCACCAAGCCCTTATCATATGAGATGTTAAAGGGACTTATCGAAGAAAAAGAAGATAAAAAATATGAACAGTAAAATGACAACAAACACAACCACAACAACCGAACCTAAACAAACAAAAAAACCCACACTAAACAAACAACTAGAACAGGAATAGATCCACAGAAATAGAGATCACAAGGAAGGTTATTATCAGCAGGGAGGGGTAGGGAGAATGGGGGGAAAAGGTACAGGGAATAAGAAGCATAATTAGTAGGTACAAAATAGGGGATGTTTAAGAATAGTATGGGAAATGGAGAAGCCAAAGAACTTACACACAGGACCCATGGACATAAACTTGGGGGGGGGGGGGGAGGAGAGGGATGCAGGTGGGACGAGGGTGCAGGGTGGAAGGGAATAAAGAGGAGGAAAAATGGGATAACTGTAATAGCATAATCAATTAAATACTTTTTTAAAAAAGACCTGGTACGATAGTATTTTATTTTTTTATTTTAAAAAATTATGAAACCTAGCATTTGACATTTTAAAAGTATACAAGTCAGTGATTTTAAGTATATTCACAGTTGTTCTGCCACCACCAGTCTCTAGTTCCAGAACATTCTCATCACCCCAGAAAGAACTCCATCCCCAGTACCAATTATTCTCTATGCCTCCTGTCCCCCCAGTCCCTGATCACTATTAATCTACTTTCTGTTTGTATCGGTTTGCCCATTCTGGACATGTCATATAAATCATGTGACTTACGGCCTTTTGTGCCTGACTTACTGCACTTAGCATAATGTTTTCAAGGCTCATGTTGTAGAATGCACGAGTACTCACTTCTTTTTATGGTCAAGTGGTAATCCGTTGTAGGGACAGACCACATTCTGTGTCCTCACTCGTCAGTTGACGGACATTTGGCTTGTTTCCCCTTTTGGGCTGTCGTGGATAACAGTGTTACGAACATTTCTGTGCAAGTTTTTACATGAACATGTTTTCAGTTCTGGGTGTTGGGGGGCTGTACGGTAATGCTGTGTTTAACTTTTTGAAATATCACCGAAAGGTCTTTCTCAGCAGCTGAGCCATTTTACATTCCCACCGGCAATGTGTGAGTAGTCCAACTTCTTCACCAAAGTGGCATGTTTTTGAGTCAAATACTGGATAGCTTTTCAGTGGTTCAGTCAGCATCTTACAACGAATGCTGAATTATACATATCAGCAGGTTTATAGTAAGTCCCGTCCAGTGGTCTCCTAACAGAAGCGCAGTTTCCTTCTTGGAATGAAATGGCTGTTTCCAGAGCACCGTGAAGCAAAAAGAGAAGGCCAGGAGGGAGTCCTTAGCCCCTGATGCATTTTATGAAGCGGGAGTCTGCTGCGGTGGGTGGCCTGCAGGACAGGCGATTGGAGCCCCAGCCGGTGCAGGATCTGACCATCACCCCATGCCAGCGGCTTTCCACAGCCTCCAAATAGTGCTAACTGCAAGTCTTCGGGGGTTCCCAAAAAAGCTATTTTAGAGATAAGTTTGCCTTCTAAGATCATTAAAACCTGTACATCTCTAAAGACAAGCAAGAATTCAAGGAAATGTATTACATGTTTTAATATCTCCTGACTCTACTGACATGTTGAAAAGGGAATTTCCCATTTTCAGTTTTCAACTGAAGCATCAATTCTCTTGCTCTTTTATTACTTGCAACATTCTCTTCCTTTGTAATTTATACAAATTCTTACTTGCAATCCAAATGGAATCTTTTAATGAGGGTATGGAGAGGGACCACATGGTAATGATAATGACTTACATGTCAAACATGAGTACCACATACTCTTTAAAAGTAACTATTTTAGTCTAAAAAACCCGTAACAGTGCAAGGACATCTTTGTGCTGCTTCTGCTTTATTAGCCTTTATGATCATCTTTAAATGTTCCTAAACATGAGACATCCCAAGAGTGTTGTTTTTTTTAATGGTGGAAATGTATCTCCTGAAAATGGGATTTTTTAATTGTAGCCTGCCACTTTCCCTACCACAGTAATGGGAATTTACTGAATAGGAAGCAATTTCTGCACTTAAATGTGCTGATGTGATGTTTCTTAATCACTTTAATGAGTTACGTAGAACTAGAAATGGAATAGAATTTTCAATGGAAATATAATTAAATAAAAAAGTCATTTCCTGTACTTCTAATTTCTACCTGATCATTTCTTTATTCACCTCCATAGAAAGTGTGCCTTACAGGCTTACAGTGATATTATTATATAGGCTAATTTGCATAATTCAGTTAGGTCATGAGAACTGAAAACAATAGAAATACACAACAATAAATTTCACTACAGACCAAGTACAGCAAGGCACGGTAAAGCTTCCAAGCTGTGATTTTCCTTTTTAAAGTCTGATATATTTACCAGTTTTACATGACTTTCCTTGAATTGGCAATTTCTTGCCTAAACCCCAACCCATCTTTTAATTATGTTTTTTCAGTCTGGGCTGCTTAAGATAATTCTCAGGGGAAGCAGTAACATGAGTCAGTAAAAACTAAAAGATGTTTGGAAATCCTCTCTATTCTCGTGTTCAAATGATTTTGCTGAGAAATAGTAAAAAGGAAAGTTACACCACTCTTACACTGTGAGGCTGAAACATAAAAGGTCATTTAAACGTGTTAATTTGGAGTCAAGACATAGAGTTAACTGTTGTTTTTGAATACTAGTGTCCAGAGAACTGGGCCGGGCAGTAGGCAGTGGTCACAAGGCCCCATGATACTGGGGTCTGTCATCGGCAAGGGAACGGGTGGGATGATGCACCCAACTGTCTTGGCTGGAGAATGATCTGGGGGCTCCAGAAGTCATCAGTGAGCCAGGTCTAAAGTCATGAGATGCCAGTGAAGATTCCCAAACCTGTGTTTTCCTGGCTGGGTTATCCTGAGTCATGTTTTAAGATGACAGTGGTAATTTGTTCTACCTTCATCGTAACTTTTAAAAATTGAATGAGTACATGTAAATCTTTTATAAAAAATAAATTGGTTCAATCTGCCATTATTTAAATGTAGTTACTATGAAAATAGTTTAATCTGTAAATTTAATATACTGCTTTTGAGAACCTGGCAGGCAGTCTGGAAAACGCAGTACTTTTACACGTGGAGCCTTCGGTTTCCACATTTCAGTGCCGGAAGCCGTCAGAAGGGCTTGCTGTCCCTTCAGTGCGGTCCAAGGGGATTCACTTAAACTCACTTTGCAGGAAATATTTTTAGGTTTGTGGCTAGGCACTGTATTTTTTGGACTATAAGACGCACCCTTCTTCCCAAATTTTGGAGGAAAAGGGGGGTGCATCTTATAGTCTGAATGTAGCTTACCTGGCTAGTACATGTAGTTTACATTTACACTGATGAAATATTATGTTATTTATGTTATTAAATAGTTTACCACATTTTTTGCTTCAACATTTTTTTCCCTATCTTCCTCCCCTAAAACCTAGATGCATCTTATGGTCCAAAAAAATTCGGGTAAGTGGTTTGAAACATAGTCAGGCTCAACCCAAAGCTGCTCTTTCCTTGTGCTTTAAAATATAAAGACTTTCACCTGGATGGACCTGAGGAGCAGGTATGAAAGATGGAGGGGTGGCCTGCCTTCTGCATTCTCTCAGGCAGGTGTCTTCTGTGGGACACCCCATTGCACACAGTGTGGATTTGCATTGAATCACATTCTCCATCGAGCTATGGGGACCCACGTATGAGAGACAGTCATTTAACACATTGTATGCGGGAAACGTATTTATACATTTTACGTTGACTGGTAGTAGAGCGCGCAATAAAAACTATCCGCAAAGAATGTGTTAACATCACCGTGATCTGTAGTTTCTGTGATTCCCCCCACAAACACACAGGGCAGCCACCTTGGTATACAGCCTGATCAAGCAGAAAGACGAGATGAAGTCCTGGGCCTGGGTCTGGGCCCTGCCGTGGCAAACTCCTCTGAGCTGCCGTCTCTGTAAAATGTAGATGGTAAGAATGACCCCAAATGGGATGCTGGTCAGGAAAGCATTTATAAACTGTAAATTGAAATGCAAATTTGTTTTGGTTTTTAAAAATAAATAAACCTGAGGAACTCTCTCTCTGTAGTTAATCTTAATATTCACTGCCAAGTACTTATTGGAATATTTTTCTGCATTGCACAATAGCATATTAAATGTATTTTCCATGCCTTGTATTTTATGAGTTAATATTTCACTAGTTAATAACCAAGTATTTCCAGTGCCACTGTCATTCTGAGTACCTTGCTTAGTCTCAAAGTTTTGATGTTACCCCCAAGTTAAACGGAAAAGGAGGTAGCCTTTGCAGACCAAGAGTCAGCAAACCCTGTTCAGCTGGGGGACCCTAAAACTGATCGAAATGTAAACACGTTGGATTAAGGTAGTTACAGGGCTGGGTCTAGGACAGAACAGCCCTCTGCCTACAGTTCCAGTTTTAACACCTCCTGCCTTTTTGTTCTCCTCGCAGGCAATCTCTGGGGAGGGAAGAATTAGAATGATTAGGAAAGAGCAACTAAAGGTGGTTTCGACTTGATTCTGGAAGAACTAGCCAGCGAGTCACACAAACATTTGCATCCACTTAAATCTGGTTAAAGCAGGAAGTACAAAGCCATCTGCATTACTGAAGAGATGAAATGGCAAGAAGGAATCTGTGTTTGTAGTGATTTAGCAACTCTTGTACTGAAATCACCAAGAATTAGAGAGCTGAACACAAAGGCTTTCAAATGTGTGCTGAATGGAAAAGAAAATTCATAAGGATTATTTCCCCCCAAACATCTTTATATGAAGAAGGAACCACAACATTCAAGTTACGGAATGTAAATCTTTTATTAAACAGTTGTCTTTCCACAGTAGTAAAAGCTTTGGCATGTACAGTATAAAAAATAGTCACCAACCAGAACCCAAATTCCTCTTATCAACTGCATAGTATCTTCAATGCAATTTTTTTCCATAGAAAAATACTGGGAAAAAATGATAAATAACAGGTAAGAGAAACATATTTCTAGGCCATTACTAGAATCTTTTGGAAAAAGTGAGCACTGTGGATATTTTCAATACCACAGTAACAAAGACATGCCGTTCCTACGGTATTGCGGGCCAGACAGTTAAATGGAAGCAGAAGTGTTTGGGTAACTTTCCTACTTAAAGTTTTGGTGATATCATTTCAGTACATTTTGCATCTGGGTTGTTGCATGTGCTTCCCTACTGATCCCAAATCACAAGTTAGAATCATTTAAAATACTGAGCAGTATCGAATACTTTGGAACAGAACAAGCAATGGACTGCCCCCTTCTGTGAGAAAAGTCTCAAAACACTCCCAGGGTGATGATGATGCTTGGAGAAGCTGTGAGTCAAGCTGAAGCTGGAGAAGTTACTCTCCAGAGCGAAGGGCTTAAGGAAGAAACAAACACTCTAAGGCAGGGCCTGCTCCTGTCACTCCAGTCTGGATGGGCCTCGGCAGAGAGCCACGGTGCTCCCGGTTGGAAGTGTTACTCCCGGGAATCGCTTATGTCGGCCTGTATGTCTAAGGGCATGAAGCACTCAATTGGGCAGTTGACATTCTGTTAAAATAGAAGACAAAGAATTAGCCGCAAATACTGCAGAGTGTACAGAAAAAATGGGGGGTTTTATGACAATTACTTCTAGATTAGGGGAATAGTTCTAGCTTTAAGAACCTACCAATAAGCCCTGGCTGGCGTAGCTCAGTGGATTGAGCGCGGGCTGCGAACCAAAGTGTCGTAGGTTCGATTCCCAGTCAGGGTACATGCCTGGGTTGCAGGCCATGACCCCCAGCAACCGCACATTGATGTTTCTCTCTCTCTCTCTCTGTCTCTCTCTCTCTCTCTCTCTCCCTCCTTCCCTTCCCTCTCTAAAAATAAATAAACAACAACAAAGAAAGCCCATTTCTTAAAAAAAAAAAAGAACCTACCAATAAACTCAAACTGAGCAATAGGTGACATTCAAGAGGTTAACACATTAGCACCTGAATTATGCTGCAGGATACAGTACCCTTAAGTCAAGAGAGGTGTTCTGGCTTTTTCCCCCCTAAATAGGTTCGGTTCATCCAAAGAAAAGTATATACTATGTGACAGATTGCACTTAGGGGAGAAACACTCGTGATGCAGATGTACTTACAGTGTTTGAGTTCTGATGGTACCTCTCAGAGTACGGGTTGTTGTAAGAGTGGCCGGGAGTGCCTTCGTGACCGGGCTCAGCCCCCGGTCTGCGGCAGTTGTCACAGCGCCAGCCCTAGAGCAGAGGCATGAGGTCAGATGGGGTTTACGATAACTCGAGAATACCCCAGTTTAGTACTTGTGTTAAAGAAGGATTTCAGCTCTTCAGTGGCAAACTATAAGCAATTAGTCACAAAGGACACTTGGATGATGATTTAGTGAATGTATAACTCATAGAAGACATGTTTGTTGATTACTCATATGTTAGAGCTTCTGGTTATGTTTCTGCTTTTCCTTTCTCCTGAAATGTTCCCTCTTCTCTTCCTATTCCAGCCCCACCCACCTGTAAGGCTCATTCCGGTCCCAACTACCTTGATGAGTTTCCACACTGCATAATAGGCTTTCCAAGAATCCTAGAGCTTGTAGAAGGGACTTGAGGTCACATGGACAAATACCTTAAATGTATAGGTAAGGAAAATGACACCCACGGGGGTGAGTGGCTCAGAGAGAGCAGGAGAGTTGCACAGTGACCTGCTGGTGACATTGGGGCTGCCACCCAGCTGGGTGACTCCTGGCCATGCTCTTCCTAGTCACCACATGGCCACTCCTTCCTAAATGTCTGTAGTCAGTGACACATAGCCTTTCTTCCGGCTAGTGATGGCATGAAAGTGGGGATGGGACCCAGCTGGGCCAGGAGGCTCCATCTGAGGTGTTCGCCAGAAATGGGAGGACATGTGTTCTCATTGTCGCTCCTAAGCTGGTAGGAGATAAACCTGGAGCTGAGGGAGGTCACCTTTGTCACCGTCCCTCCTGGAGAATGAAGCCAATACAAAGAAACGAAGCATATGAGACCCCAATACCATTCAGGAAGGGGTCCTGAGCTAGTGGGCCCCGGGACTTCAGTTATGTGAGCCTTCTTTTGCATAAAGTAACTTGAATTGGGCTTTTCTCTTACAACCAAAAGAACCCTAAGTGATACAGTCACTCTTTTATACTGTCAGTTAAATATTTCAGACATATTTCTCCATTTAAAAGCATATTCCCTGTAATACCGAATACAATTACCAGTAAATGCCTACTTAGACAATCAATGAATCTTGCTTTCCTCTAGAAATGTAACAGCTCCCACTCCTGTCTTAAGTGTTTCATTTAGCTCTTCGCTTTCGAACAGAAGAGGTGTCACACGTGAAAGGTTTCATGTGCGTAAATAATGAGGCGATGCTGAAGTGAGACCAAAACCGACTTCCCAAATTCACTGCCACCACATTTCCTTCTGCACCAACCACACATGACCAGAGATGAGTGAGTTCTGTGACCACAGCCCATACGTGTTAATGAGAGATACAGAAAGAGAGAGACTCCACAGCTTCTTCCTATCAGAATGGGCAGCGCCTCCTTCCCCACCTAAGCCCTACAGGTGGACTGAGATCGTACTAGTTGACTGCCTGCCCCAGGTCCTCAGGTGGGGGCAGAAGCAAACCCCTGAAACCCTTCCCTGCTGCTGGATTAATCTTCCTAAAGGCCATTTCCCATCATGCTCCTTTTCTTCTTGGGCCCCTGCAATTGGCTAAAGCCAAAGGCATCAACCAGTGAGTCTTACCCTGGAGTAAGTAGGGAGCACGTCCTCATGCATCAAAACTTGAGGGCTATGGGGGAGGGCCTGTTCTTACTAAAAACAAGGGACTATTATGTCCCTTCACTTTTAAAGAGCTACAAGAGTTGTTTGATTTTGAAACGTCCAATACTAGAGGGAGGCACAGCCTTTTTTGTTTTATAGAAATAGAGCAGGCTAGAAATGGCTGAGTAGTACTGGCTTAAATAATGGACTTCCAAGGCTCATCTGATTTCTCACAAGACGCCAGGCAGAGGGGTGGCTCACCGGAGCCCGCACCTGCCAGCCCCTTCCCATCCCGGGAGGTATGATTACTCTGCTCTCTCTGCTTTCTCCCCTCCGTCGACCAAATCGAACCATCCTCTATCCCAGCCAGGTTACACTTCTCTTGCTTATGAAAATTTTCTTGCTGATTCCAGGCTACCTGGGTACTGTACTACTTGGGAGACCCATTCAGAACCTTATTCAAATGAGCTTGACTTTCAGTGTATGCTAATTTCATGTCTCCAACTACTGTACCACTGAGGGCCAGGACCTCTCTCATTCCGCCCCCTAGTCCTCTGCACAGCACTAGGCCTGCAGCCAGAATTCATTGTATTTTTGGGAGGGTACAAAGAAAGGGCACTGTCTTATATCTGGGCAGGCACAAACAATGCTATTGTTTCCAAACATTTAACACCAACGCTACACAGGCACCTGTCCTTTAGATTGGAGCTGGAGACCCAGCACTACTACCCAACTTTTAACATTCTAGTTGCCAGAGAAGAGAGAGAGCATGAGAATACTGGCTGGGATGGGTGGGGAGGGTTGGTTCTGAGGCTGTCACAAGAGGGGACAACTGGAAAGGGTATTCAGGAGCTTTGTCTGGGCAACTATGTGCTAAAAAGGAAATAAGGCGTTTCAACATTTCACAAGGGGCACTGCCATGCCTGTATGCACAGCATACACACAAGAAGCTTAACCCTGGATCATCAGCTTATCTTGATCACATCTAAATTGCAGGCAGCCTTACCCGCTGGCCTCCAAAGCATGTGCAGGAGCAAATGGCACCGAGATATTCCTTCTGCCACTGTTCTCCTACGTGGTATGTCTTCCCATCATCGTAGCACGTGGTTTCATCTACGTGGAGACACACGTCAGAAGCGCATGTAAGACTGAGAACAACCAGACAGACTCGACTCCTGGACAGGGCAGCTTCTGTTTCTTCCCTCAATTTGTATCACCATAACCCAAACACCACATGGGTATGGGAATCACTCATCAGAGAGAAACTACTATATACATCGTAGGGCAGCATTTCTAAAAACTAGATCTAATACACGGAGAAGATGGAGATCATATTTCCAAAGTTGAATCTGAAGACCCATAAAGCTTTCTGATAACACCTCAATGCAGTTAATGATCAACATATTAGGTCGGAAAAGCGCTCAAGTGCCCTGTCATCACATTACATCACGGCTCGTTTCCGAAGCTTGTCTCCGCGTTCCCAAATCAAAAGATTCACAAACCCACTGTTCCCTCCTCAAGGAGACCTAACATCTCCACTCGTTTCTGTGAATGAGAGTTACAGCTCAGTAATGACTGCGGGAGTGCTTGACAGGGCACTAAAAGTGATCTGTGGCCACGTACGGGGGTCGCATTTGAATTCTCCTTTTCCATTCCCAAGGCACGTGCAGCTCATCATCTGGCCGTTTTCCCCCTTCCGGTCCCACTTCTCTCCAATCTTGTAATTGACGCCATTGTCGTGGCACCATTCTGCAGGGTGGGGGGGAAGCAGAGGTGGTTACTGGGTGTGTCCTGACGCACGGGACAGTGAACGCACGGGGGCATGTCACAGGAGTTTAACAGCCCGGCCTCTGGAAGGATCGGTAAGGAAAGTTAAAGGTCGTCATCCCAAAGACAAACCAGTTTTTTGGTTGGATTTTAAATTATCATGTAACATTTTCTAAAATGCTATTTTTAAGATTCAATGTGTTCCCTCACAATCACGTCACAAGAATAGTCAGTGACCTTCATTTGAATTCTCACTATTAACGTAAAACTAAAGTAGGGTTTGAGTATTTTAGGAATAGAAAGTCACTTTGGATTTGCAGAGATCCTGGATACAAAGTAGTTCAATTAGCCAAAAAAAGAAAACAAAACACAAGATCAGCAGGTTTCTATATTCCACAACCCTATATTCTTATAAACGAAAGGAGAAAAAGAATAATCTGTGTATCAAAACAACAAAAACAAACAAAATGATAAATCAGTGGTTACTATCCTTAAAAATCAGGTTGGTTTTAAGGATAGCCAATAGTCACAGTTACATACCTTCACTCCTACGCATAAAACATGACTTTTTAATCTCCACAGTTTATAAAAAAAAACCCACACTTCAATAGTTTGTAAAACAATGTACTACTTCCATTTTATCAAAGTCACTCATTCCTTAAACTTTAAGTTAATCAATAATTAGGACATCTAAGCAAAGAATATATAATTTGAGCCAAAGAATCACATAAATCAACTTATACCTCTACTCCCAAAATTGCACCTGACATATAAATAAATATACAAACTTAAAAATAAAAATGAACCAACTGTCAATAACACATACACTAAAAACAAAGCATAAATAAAAGTTTATAAATTCTACTACTAAATCTCAAAACATAATAATTCCTCAAATCATCCTGACTAAAAAATAATTAAAATTTTACAATCTTTTTATAATTGGAAGATCAAACCTGTTTCGATGGGAGATAATTAAGAATCTCCAGATTATCTGGACCCCCTCCTGCCGGCTGTGAGTCTGTGTACTATGATACAGGTGTGTTCAGTTTGTGTTGCAAGAGGCAGAGTGTTTGTGAGTATAAATGTTTACCCCTGAGTTCGTTCAACAGTAAAGATTAAAAGAAACTTCAGGTTGCTCGTGCCTCCCTGTTGACCAGGCTCCAAAGAGTTTGACTTTGTTAATTTTGCCAAACAGAAAATGTTTAAAAGTCCTATTATATTTTTACTTGTCGCATTGACAAACCACCCTTGAAACGAAGCACTATTCCACAAGTAAAATTTCCCATCATTTTTCTATGATGCAAAATGTTACTTTGAGTGAAGCGGTCTCCCCGAGTGTGCTCCATGTTTGGAAGAGCCCGCGTCTGCCAAACATGAGTCCGTGGCACACTGTGCGAATGCGTGGGACTGGAAGAGACGGACAGATGAGTGGATGGAGAAAGCAAGCTACTCACTAGATGAATCGCATCTGAAATGACCACTGCCAAAGCCTAAGCACTGGCACGAGAGTTTAAAGCCCGATTCGGACAGTCGCTCCCACTCCTCTCCAATGGCGTAATGCGTAACCGTGTAGGGGTCGAAGCACGAGTCATCCGTCGGCGGGTTGGGGCCTGGGCCGCATACATGAAGAAAAGGAGGGAAAAGCAATAAAAAGACATCTTACTGGCGGTTTGGGACGATAAGAAGAAAACGGATTACTCTATGTAGTGACTTCATCTAAAACAAAAATCCCAGCAGCATTAAGAAGCATTCATCTGTTCGATCAGTGCAATGAGCTGTTCTCGAATGCAACGCTTAAATGTTGCCAGTGGACACTTGAAAAGGCATCATCAAAGGAACCCATCTTTCATGTTTGTTATCAGTTCTAGAAAAAAGGCATTTCTGGGAAACCTAGCCTATAGAACGAGGAACAGCCCTGGAAGCAATTCAAGCTAGTTGAGAACATCGGTGAGATGCAAAGGCTGCAAATGCCTCCCCCTGAGTCCCTGAGTGACCTTAAGCGATTACATTATCGTCATCTGTAGTAAAGAATAACACTGAAAATACCTCTACCTGCTTGGGATCTCGGGAAGGTTACATGGGATCATGAATTCAAAGTACTAGTCCATTACCAACACTTAAAAAGTGCTCACCAAATACAGCATAATTATTAGAGGGCATCTTTCGCTTTTACTGCAAAAGTTTTTAACGTTTTGATGTGCCATTATAATGTGATCTTCACTTTTAGTTTTGCATGTTTTGCTTAAGAGTGCAAAACGCTGAGATTTTGTGCCTTATTAGCATAATTACAGGACTGCTTTACTTAACAAAATGAATTGTTCCAAACAAGAGGAAGCAATAGGGTAGGAATGACTTAGGAACTCGTGATGGTGGCTCTTCATGCCGCCCAAGCTCTCAGTCCTTGTGTCTCGGGAAAGCTTACTGTAAAATAATTCATACAAGGAATGTTTTAAGTTACTCTAAAAATTAAGTAAATTGACTTCTGTGTCTTTGAATCTCACTGCGTATATTTCTGCCTACAGGGCAAAAATCAAAAGCTCAAAAGCCATAGACATTGGCAGTGCCTAATATTTTAAGAGGCAGCACTCTGGCGGGCGGGGGGTGGAATAGAGTTCCGGGGAAACTCAGAAGTCTGAGATGTTTCAGAGGCAGGAGAACCTGGCTAGAATGAAGAACATCACTGCTGGGAACATGGAGGTGGAAAGAAAAATGGAAGGAACTGAAACTGCTACGAGGGCTTTCAGTAAGGCTCCTGAAAACGGCCAGGAGTTAAAATTATACCTTGCTAAAGTTATGGAGATAGAATTTTTACAAAATGGTGTGGAAAAGCACAAAGATCTCTGTGCTCTTGAAAATTCCTTGCCTGTGGCATTTTCCTAGTAAAACCACTGAAGGCAAGAGGTATGTGTTACCGTGGCCGTACTACAACCATCGCAAAATGATCCCCGCCCTGCCACCCTCCCTGCCAGATACTCAGCTGCTCACTTCACTGGCGTTTATGCCTGTAAAACAGCACAGTCGATGCAGACAGAGGCTGAAATGAAGGAAACTGGCCCTAGTAATAAAGCCAGTCGCTTGGTAGAGAAAAAAAATATAGCACTCCTTGCTGATAGACAACCCTCTGTTTGGAGGACACAGGGTTCAGGGTTCAGATTACTTCCTATCTTATGTTCCTCCATGAGACTTCAGCTGTTGCAGGCTGACAAGCCAAGGGACATACTGGCTTGTCACCAAGCTCAGGAGAACTTTTCATAGGACTTCCCAGGTGCTCTGAAGACTCAATGGACCATTCAACCTTCACAGAGGCTTTGAATCTATGTCATAAAAAGAAAATTGAAATAACATTGGACTAAGGGAGCCCTGGGGATGGAAGTGGGCTGTGTTGGTAACACTTCACATTAGGGAAGAACACCAGCTGTCCCTAAGGTCTGCAGATGGGGAAGTTCCCCTGCAGGTCATCAGTGTCAGGACTTACTAGCCACGCAAGAGGACAGAAATATGGGGAGATGGAGGCGGTCTGGGCAAAGAGGCCAGGCAGCCCGTGCCCAGGTCTATCATCCTATCACTGTGTGGGCCTCTGAAGTGTGGGTGCATTTTACAAAGACACTAGGATACTACGAGGGGAAAATAATTCAGTGTAAAGTTGCTCATCCGCTTCACGATGCAACATAATTTCCCAAAGTTAAAGGATGACAGCAACAATGGGACAGTCTGTAGAAAAAGTAGAAAGAGCACCCCCGGACCCCCCAAGGGGAGCCTGGGCCTCAGTCGCCCAGGTGTTCACATACCCGAGTTGCCCACAGTGACAACCTTCTCCTGAACTTTGTGCCGCTGGTGGTCCTTCAGTGCTTCCACGATGATGTTATAGGTGGTCCCTCTGGTGAGACCCGTCAGCGTGGCACTAGCAGAAGTTCCAGGAACTCGGAACTACCGTGATTGGCACATCCAACGCAGGAGAGAAAGCATGACAGTGAGGAATCCCCATGACTTACCCTATGCCCTTCTCCATAACCCTCACTGTGTAAGCAGGATAAAGGGGGACAAATAGGGATGGCTGTCTGGGACCTTGACCCGCTTCCAAGGAGAGAAATGGAACCTGGGGGAGTGGCCATCACTTCCACCTGCCAGGTTTTCCTAACAGAAATCTGCCCCATGCACTCCACAGGTGCCAGGAGCCCCCAGTAACTCTAGGGACAGCCTCCATTCCACCCTGCTGCACCCGCAGGTCTGTGCAAGCGACACCCCCCTTGCATGGAATGTAGGCCCAGCAGAGAGATTGATTTGTCCCACGCGAGGTGGCACCTGACCCCGCTAGGGTCTTTAAAACGCTTTGGTAAAAGCCTCCAACTCAAGTTTCTGAGCTCATAAATCTTCCACAGTTTTAAAATTTCTGCCACTTTCTAAAAATGACAACACAATAAAATTGACATCAGCAAGACAAATTAAGGAATCGGTTTTAGTTAGAGAATCAGTCACTTACAACAGCTGATACGCACAGCTTCACCTAAGTTCTTTCTCCTCAGAACTATTGTAGATGACGGGGCTCTTCGAGGACTAACTATAGGGTGTCACTGCAGCCCTTTGGGCACAAATATAAATTCAAGCAGAATATTCCCCTCTTTTCTAGAATCGTTTCTTTGCCTGTACTACGAAGGAGCCTCAAATAGGTGAGAATAATAGAAAGGGTTTCATTCTTTCTGCTAAATAAAAGCTAATGACACTCTGGTAATCTGCTACCTCCATGCCTTCCTGCTGCAAAGTAGAACCACACTGAGATTAAAAAAAAAAAAATTAGCCCTGGCTGGCGTAGCTCAGTGGATTGAGTGCAGGCTGGGAACCAAAGTGTCCCAGGTTCGATTCCCAGCCAGGGTACATTCCTGGGTTGCAGGCTATAACCCCCAGCAACCGCACATTGATGTTTCTCTCTCTCTCTCTCCCCCCCTTCCCTCTCTAAAAATAAATAAATAAAATCTTAAAAAAAAAATTATATATAAAAAAGAAAACTTTATAAAAAAAAAATTAACACATTGTTTGCGGGTAGTTTTTATCGCACGCTCTACTACCAGTCAACGTAAAACATATAAATACATTTCCCGCATACAATGTGTTAAGGGCTTAAGCAAGCCACCTTTCTAAGAGGCCCCAGGAATGTAGCCACTTTACATCAGCTTCGGTCCCTTCGGTCATCTAGCTTACTCCTTTCCAAGCCGCCCAGTCAGAAGTAAAGAGCAAGATTAATTACCTGTAAGGGCTCTTCGTCAGTGCCAACGGGATGACATGAAATTATATACTCAGAGCTTTCCTGGAACGGGGTCCAAGAGATGGTTGTCTGAGAGAGAGCTTCTTGTCCTGTAGAAGCATTTGGATTGAGTCCCGGGACGTGAGGGTAGAAGTGATGGTCTACGTCTCCCCTGGGGACATGACCGATTTGGATCTCCTCATTTACATTCGGTGCATATGGTCCTGGCCTATGCCTTACAGGGGCGGCCGTGGTGGGAGGTGTGGTCCGCCTAAAACCATGCTCCTCAAAGATCATTTGTTGCCCAACACTGGGCTGCTGACCCGAAGTGCCAGGAAGCTGAATACCGGTGCCATACTCATTGGTGATGGAAGGGGTCTTTTGAGCTGTGGAGGGAACATCCAAGATCTCTGGTCCTTGAAGGTTGGGGTGTGGAAGGGTTACCAGTTGGGGAAGCTCATCTAGCCAAGAGAGGTTAGAGCCAAAAAAGCAAAGCGTGTTAAGCTCCCAGAAGTACCAGCAGTAATCATTATCAACTCAGGCGACACAGATTGTTTATCGATTCGATCAAAGCCCCTGGAAAATGAGCAGTCATTGGGTCACAAAACACTTTTTTTTCAGAAAGAAATCTTTATCTTTTTTTTGCTCAAAGATTTCTTTAGAGTTTACAATGAAAAAAAGTGTTCGTATGAATTTATCATACACACAAAGCTTTATACCACCGAGCCCCATTGAAGCTGCCGCTCTCACATTAAGCCTAATGGAAATGAAATGCTTTTTTTTTTTCACTCGAGAATCATGTTTTAAGGACTAGAATCCACACCAATTATATAAGCAGCTGGAGGATGAGAATTCCAGAGGTTTGGTCTAATGGTTTTTTATGGTTTGAAATGGTACAAATAGATAAAAATACAAGTTTATTTTTTGAATTCTAATAGCACAAATATAGCACTTTCTTTAAATTAAACTAAGCGGATGAAAAAGTAAGATATTCTTTAGCTACAAGTTTCAGAAAGTCAAATAATATTAACCATTTTTAACTTCAACAAAAGGTAGAGGTGAATAGCAATCATAGTCATTTCACTTTCACATTTTTATCTGTTTTGAAAATTTTAAAGGTGAGTAAAAGGCTTTATATTGACTGGCTAAGAGAAAAGTAAAACAATTCAAGGAAAAAGAAAACTGAAGTAACAGGTTATGTTAGGTTATCCCTACTATCAAAGAGGACACGTATGTTATGCTTGTGGGGGAAAAAAAAAACAAACTTCCATGAAAAATGCATCAGAACCTGGAGAACCTTTTCACTGCAAAGTAAATGTGTAATACAATTAGTTTTGCCTTGACTGTTCCCCATAACCTGGAAGGTGATCTTTCTTTACCTGTCTTTTTCCTCCCGATCAGAGGCTCGCTCTTCTGGTTGTTCTTAAGGGCGATGACCTGGATTGTGTACTCGGTTCCTGGTTCCAGACCTGGTGGAAAGACAGATCGTCACGTTAAGTCTGTGGGCTCAGCCAGCCGAGTGGAAACTGATTTCATCAGGGGACACTCCTGGGGAGCAAGGGCTCTCTCTCCCTCTTGAAAGGTAACAGTGGCTTCACTTTTCTTCCATGAACATTCAAATACTCTGCAGGTGATGGCCACTTAGCAAATCAATGATCTTACTACCAAATCAGACACTCAGATAAGCACTCGCATGCTAAGTTCTCCTGGGCGTTCTTTTAGCCTGTGATCTCATTTGCCTTTTTGAATTCCAGAAAGTCTGTCAGCGCTGTGCCCGGCCAGTGGAAGGCACCTTCGGGAGGGATCCCTGCAGAAGCTCTCCAGGAGTCTGCTCGGGCCCAGTAACCAGGTGACCCTCAGTGACAGGGTCAGCGAAAGGTGAGACAACAGGTTGAGTGCACTGCAGGGGACATGAGCGATCTTTGTGGGGTCCCTAGTGGAATTATTCAGTTCAACTCCTCCCATAGCTGACTCTATTTTCCTGTCCCCAAAGTTTGTAAAAAAAAAAAAAACAAAACAAAAAACCTAAACCAGCAAAAAACCAGTGTCTCCTTCTGGTACCTGTGTGTTCTCCAGATGATACTCTCACAAAAAAGAATTGAAAATGTAACCTCTTAGACAAAAATACTACCAGAGGACCATGACATACTGAAACGGACAACTCCTAATTCTCACGCTAGGCATTCTCTTCAACATGGGTGGCTGGGAACCACTTTGCCTCATGAAGGGAAGTGACAGATAGAACTCTGGTGGCACATCCTGCAAAACCATCAGATCTTTAGGGAATTAAGCATACATTAGCTAGTTTGCCTGGAACAAAGTCTTTTTCTAGGACCGGACTGACAAGTGTCTGGCAAATGTACAGCAAATAAAAAGATTTTAGTCATGCCATTAGGACAGTACGGGAATTCCTTCATTTACATGAACTCACGCCACTTGGGACGCACTGAGCTCTCCAGCTCCTACACAGAGCATGCTTCCTGGGCCTGCCCGAGATGGGCTCCCTGATCTACACAGCCGGGGTCTCCTAAGCACTTGGTGTCCCAGGGGGTAAGGAGGAAAAATAGCAGCACGGGAGCAGCAATACCAGTAATAGAAGCCTCAGTGACACCAGGGCGGGGCCGAGGGACCACTTCTCTGGGAGGGGACCCAGGCTTCTCATACTTGATGATGTAACCAGTGATCTTGGCCCTTGGCGGCTGCCATGACACCAGCAAGGAGTTGGGTGTGGTGGTCAGGAAGCGCAGGTTGGATGGTGCATCGATGGCTAAAAAGAAATCAAAATGAAGTCTCTAAGAAAATGAATAGCCAGGAAAATTACTCCCACACCCTTTTCCCGGTCCTTATTAACAAACTTGAGAGAATCTGCGTGTTCTGTAAGCTGTAACAATGATTCTCTATGATCTATAATACAAAAATATCAGTCTCATTTCTGTCCCTTAAGTGCACACGACTGGCCACATAGACACCAGTGGCATCTCTTCAGAGGAAAGTTCTAGTTACCAGTGGAGGCATCGATGATGACCGGGGAGCTCCGGGCATTGTCGTTCAGGGTGTACAAGTAGATCTTGTAGTCGGTGCCGGGTTGCAAACCTGGGATGTGTGAAGAGACAGGTTCAGCTGATCTGGAGTAGGAAGTTCCAAACTCATGTGCAGTTTTCACGGTTCCTCTACGGCCCCATATTTATATGGGCCACGTATAAGTGGCTCGCATTTGAACGTAGAGCATGGCGTGGGTACTAACTGTTAATGAGAAATATATCTCAAAAGAAAACCGCTGATGTACACAAAGACACCGGCTAAAATAAATTGGAAAATACAAAAAGGCTACGTAAGAAGTGGCCCTCTTGGGCCATGAGGGGCGAGTACCTATGGAGTATTTTCTCTTCATCACCGTCAGGTGGTCTTTGATTGGTTTCAGAACTTTAAACCTCAAAGAGACCTGGATCAACCCAGACACTGCACATCCTCTGGCTACCAATTTGACCTTTATGAAATTAGTGTTTGATTTTTTAAAGCTAATCATGCTTTATAACCTATGCTAATGTCAACCATTTTAAGTTGCTTTTTGTTTTAAGCATTATGTTACCATTTTTTTTTTATATAAGAAAGGGTACATTGATTAAAAATCAAAAGGATGAATGGAACATGCCATTTCTCTGGCAAACATGAAATAAAATCAGGCATTCACAGGACAGAACTATTTCTGATCACGGTTTGAAAACACGCTTTTAAAGAATAGAGCTGGGCCATCATAAAACACTGAAAATAAAGTGTATCCGTGCAAGCGCTGGAATAATACGCTCAGCTATGCGGCGAGCAGCAGCGGACAAAGGCGGTCAGTCCCGTGAGGTCCCCAACCTGTGATGGTGTAGCTTCTGACATCCGGACTGATGGTTCTCTGAATGGGAGTCTGGCCATTTGCCGGCACGGCTTCCACCTGGAAGCCAGTGATCGTCTCAGTCTTGGTTCTCCAGCTAATGGTGATGGTGGTCTCAGTGGCATCGGTCACGCGGGCCCTTCTGGGAGGGCTGACATCTGCATGGGATCATAGCCAGAGATTAGTGCCTGGCGGGCTCATAGAGGTAGGGAGTGGTATTTTAAAATGCTTCTTTATTACACACCAAATACATCCATTTCCACACATGACGATGTATAGACTTTCTCCTGTGGCATCCAGAAGGAAAGGTTGCCAGTACTTAGAAATATAAAAATATTCACCTTTTGTGTTGAAGAACTAAAAAAAAACCCCTTGTTACAGATACTACCAGTGGTTCCCAAGGCAGGTTTTATAGTACCTTCAAATCCCTCAATAAATGGGAAAAAATTTAATTTATTAAAATGTAACATAAGCGTAGTAGGAGTTAGAATCCTATGGCCAGCTAGCAATAATATATATGTGTACTGCTAGTATTTTGTCATTTTTATAGGACTTCTTATTTTTTCTCTAAACAGATGGAACACCACCTCTTATTCTATAGATGAGGAAACTTTGACACTTTTTTATATGATTTCTGAAAGAGCGTATCGTGAGTTACTGATCTGGCAGAAAACTAGAGTGTGGGCCCCATTTTGACCACCCCTACTGCACTGTTAAGATACGGCAGAAGGCGGCATAGGACTCCCCAAACTTAACTCTGTAGAAACAAATTCCCACAAGTAGCGCATCAACTAGGCACCAGTCCTCGCCCATAACACACCAGTGCTTCAGCCCCATGAAATGATCCCATGTGTGTGCCCACAGACCACTTTTGTGGACAGGGGCACATAAAAGGTGACAGGAGCTAAGTCACAATGGTGGGTGAGCAAATCGATTTACAGGCTGGGAGTCATTCATTCCATTGTTACCTCAGTGATCCAGAAAGTCATGTGCCTTTCTTGAATTTTTACCCACACAGAACATTTTTTTGATACTAAAAAGTTTCACGACTCACTCTCCAGAGTATTGACAACTCCGTAAGCTGGCATGCTTGTCAACGTGTCCTTAAGGGCGTAGACACTCACTTCGTATTTGGTGGCCACCTAGAAAGAGGGGCACAGTGAGCTTTAGCAAGGGGAAGCCCAGGGATCTTCACCGCAGCATCAGGAAAACAACATGGTTATAAGAGAAAACATAATCATAAACTAACAAGACCTGCAGCACTGTAAATTCCTAGATTAATTTTCATTCCTACACAACAGGTGATCAATAACAAATTTAAATTACATGAATTTTAAAATGCCTTCAGAGGTTAAGCTCCAGTAAGCCATAACTTACATAGTTACACTGAACTGATATGCAATGAGGAAAATGGGTGTTAGCCTGTTTGTGTCCTTCATGAACTGATGTAAAAACTGAATTTTTCTGATCATAGGGAGGCAAAGAGAATTCCCTATTCTATCTCTGAACCCTCTTTCCATAGTTTCTTCTGGAATTGGGCTTGTGTTAAAATGTACATCAGTCTCCTAAGTTCCCGGCTAGTTTTTGACAGGCAGGTCCAGAAGGACTAAAGCTGTTTTACTGAAGGGAGGGTCAGGCTGGGTTGGTACAAACTGGAGAATATCCCTTGCCAGGGTAACAGAGCTCAGACAATGCGTAGTAACTAAAAGTAGATGTATGCATTCAGCCTGTAAACATATAACTTGCCCCTACCCACACATAGCCATTTAAAATAAAGAGAATACAAAACAAATAATAAAAGAAATAAACAGAATACATTTAAAGAGCTGTAGAACATCCCTGGCTGGTGTGGCTCAGTGGATTGAGTGCCAGCCTGTGAACCTAAAGGTCACCAGTTAGATACCCAGTCAGGGCACATGCCTGAGTTGTGGGCCAGGTCCCCAGGTGGGGGCATGCGAGAGGCAACTGATCAATGTATGTCTCCCTTACCTTCTTCCTCCCTTCCCCTCTCTCTAAAAATAAATAAACAAAATATATATACATAAAAAGAGCTGTAGAACATCCAAAACTATTTTTTATAAAATTGGTACAAAATTACAATAAAACAATTTGATGGCGGGGCAAAGAATACAATGGGATATATTATTATATTGTACTTCCACCACCTTCAAGTGTGTAAAAGATGGCTTACTTCTTTATCCAATAAAAAAGGGCACTTCTTACCATGAGTCCTGATACAACCACAGATGAGCTATCAGGAGAAAGGTTGATTTCTTTCATTGGTCCTGTCTTCTCTTTGGGGGTCACCCGCACCCGATAGCCAGTGAGCTGAATGTTGGGTGCTGTCCACTGGGCAGTCAGGCTTGTTGGTGTAACCTGAATGAACTTCAGGTTGGTTGGTGCAGGAATGGCTGTCGAGATGGTCATTGGTTAGAGGTTATCGTATAGGAAATGGGGAAGTGGAAAATAAAGTGAATTCCAAGAAGTAGACTAGACTGTGATTGTTTTTGGTTCAGTGGGTTCCCTGATCAAAGATCCAGTACAAGGAAGTACAAGAAGGGATGCAAAATTAAGAAAACGTTTGCTGAAAAAAATGTTTCATATCCACCAATGCTCAGAATCACTGGAAACACAAGTATATGTCAGAATTCTAGGAGAATTTAGGCTTTAGAAGATGTGTTTGCTTTCCCTTAAAATTTTTTTTAAGTCAGAATGACTTATTGGCCACTGAGATTGATTTTCCATTTATATGGAAAGAAGAGCAATAGCCCTTTTCCTATATAAATTGTCTTTGCATAAAAATCCATTTCACAGAGCATTCCATGCCCCAAAAGTTAGAATTATGTTTTTATTCTCTTTATTTGGACCCCGTGGCAGACATCTCTGCTAAAATTTGCAGTATTCTCTGTGGTGCAGCATAAGAAAATTGAATCATAACAGAAGCAGAAAAGAGAAGCAAAGAGCAATAACACAGACTGTCACCTCCAGGGTCTATGCTGTCGCAAGGATGCATCTTTAGCATTCCCCTGTGCTTCAGAAACAAAGCACACGAAGGTAAAATATTGTGGAAAGCACCTGCCCTATGTGTCTGACTCACAATGCTTTAAGCACATTAGACACCGAGCACACGGTATCTAATCAGAGAAGGAAGGTCTTACCCACGCGTTCTCAGAATCATGCTGCTATGAATGGCCCATTCAGGGTTCCTTTTTTAGAGAAAGCTCTAGGATGCCAAACTTCTTTTCTTTATACACAGTGAGTAGAGCCACAGGGAGGCATGGCTTAGGAAATAATCCACAGTTTAAGACTTCTCTTCAAATGTCTCGCTTTATGGCCTTGTTTAGAAGCCAAGCTACTCCAAAATGTCTGTTTATTAGACTTCCCCTAAGTATCACCTAAACTTCATTGTTTAGTACTATTCCTCTTAAAGAGGACCTTTTCTTTTTTTTTTAACCCCCTTATGCGGGAATCAATAGCCTGATAAAGTATAATTCATTCAGCAGGGCATAAAGCCTCTGCTCCCATGAGCACCCGGTGGTGCGATTAACGATATACCTGTGTACTGGGTTCCAATCAGGGGCTGGCTCTCCATATCATCGTGCAAGGCAACCACACTGACTGTGTACTCAGAACCAGGCCTGAGGCCTTTCAGCTCTGCAGTGTCTTCTTCACCATCAGGTGCAGGGAATAGCTCATGGATTCCATCCTCAGGGCTCGAGTAGGTCACCCTGTACCTGGAAACTTGCCCCTGTGGGCTTTCCCAAGCAATTTTGATGGAATCGACATCCACATCAGTGAATGCCAGTCCTTTAGGGCGATCAATGTCTGTTAGGCAAATTAATGGTAAGAGGTTATGTGAAAAGCAAGTTGTGAAATAAGCATTTTTATAACATGCAAAGCAGTTCTGCAGATACCATTCTGATGAATTAAATTCCAATTAACCCACTATTACACAGAAAATCACCTGACACTTGTTTTGGATTTAGAAAATAGTTAATGTCGCATCACTTAATTAAAACAGGTGTACGCGAGATGCGTAGGCACCTGCAAAATGTCTTCACGAAGAGGATTTACTTGCATTAATTTTAAGATAATTCTACCAAAATTTGCTTTTGTCATGTGATGTTAGTCTCCCAGACCTGGATTTTCTACACCTTGGAAGTGGTGAAGTTGACTTTCAAGGTTAGATTTACCTTGTTTCTTTAACTCTCCTTCCCCACCCCACCCCCTTTAAGTGTTTACGTTAAACACTGGTGCAGCCACAGTCCTGCCAGTGCTGCAAACCTAGCAGCTTCAGAGGAAACACTTCAAATCCACTTCACCATCTGGCTGTAGAAAAGACGGGCCTGGGAAAATACTCTGTAGATTGTGCTGTTGGCAAATAAGATTTTGCTGAGGCCATTTGAGCAAAAGAAATTTAAAGCACAGCAACTAACTACAGTGGTTCCACAACTTCTTTCCCTACATGTTCATGGCTTGGCACCGAGAAGGAAAAAAAAAATGTCTGTATATAGGGCTCAACTCAACCTACAAACTAACCAACACGTTGGCTTTCCCCATGTATAATCACAAATGACATGCAGAGGGCATTCAGACGCCTAAGAACAAAGTCTGACTTTGGAAAGGGAAACTGAGCATGGGCTACGTACTGGTTACTGCCGTCTGGACCAGAGGCTGACTCTCTCCGTTCTGATTCTGAGCATAGACACTAACCACATACTCCATTGTGGGCTGCAAGCCTTCGATGGTCATTTCTGTTTGATCTGCAAAGAAAAGGAAGAGCAAATGCAGCAGCTCTGTTGTCCACTGGAAGGTCATCCAAGTGATGTTCAGACTCCAGGAGTAAATGTGTGGGGGCCTAGATTCTCACTGGCAGATTTATCAGGAAAACATGGATGAGTCGGACATGGATTTCCTTTCGGACAAACATGGTCATTGCTGATACAAACTGTCATATTGGAACAAAGTCACACTAAAGGATACTAAAGTCACACTAAAGGATAAGTACTCCATGGAGCATGTCTCTCTGCCCTCCCCTAAGATCTCCAAGAGCCCTTCTTTTGCCTCTGTAATGTGTTTCCTTAGCCCACACAGAGCAGCTGGCGCACTTTTCCCACCTCTGTGACTTTCTAAATAAATGTTCACTTGCATTTGAGAAAAAAAAAAAAAGATATTGCCTTAGGATCCTAATTTCACAAGTATTTTATATAAAAACAAAAACAAGAGCTAAGAAGATCTTTAAAAGTCAGTGAGGCCATCTCTCTCTTCTTGATGTGCATGGCAAACAAAACAGTAAAGGCGGATCTCATAATTTAAGGTGTCTGCACCATTAAACAGGACTGTGCAGGTAAAAACAGAGCTGCACTGACCCTGAAAATTGTGTGGAGGGAGGGACAACCTTGAGCCCTGAATTCACAACTGGGGAAACGAGGACATAATGATATAAAAACACGTGGTACTCAGAGGTAGGTGGCTGCTTATTTAAAAGGCCTACCGTGCGGGCCTGCTCTGTTTTCCCCAGTGTGTGTGAGATGCTGGCGATGCTTACCTGGACCTGCAGTTTTAGTTTTTGTTGGTCCCAAGCCATTTTTGGGAGCGGTGGTCACTCTGTAACCAGTGACAGGGGAACTCGGGGGCAGCCACCTGACACTGATGCTGTTGTCCTGAACATCAGTCACTTGCATCTGGGACGGTTTGTCAATTTCTACAAATAAAAACAAGAAAAAACCAATGAAGCCACGGTCTATGGCAACAAGACTGAATGTGTCCTCGTCTCCAGTTCTGGTAAATATTGGATGATCTCTGACTATAATTAGTGACCTCCAAGTGTTTCTTTTGCAGAAACAGAGACAGCTTTTAGGGATTATCTCAAAACCAGGACCTACTTTCAAGATGGCTACTTCACTCACAAAGAAGCTACAGTCTAACCAGGTGTTTGTCTTCTTATTTTATCAGCTCACTCATTCATTTATTAACAAATATTTATAAAACACCTTCTATGTCTGTCTCTATTGTAAGCAGGTGGACTAAGTCAATCGATGAAACAGACAAAAATCCCTGCCCTACAGGGTATTTCTTTGTACATCTGGCTCAAAACAAGTAGTTGTAGGTGCCGTTCATCTTCTTAAAAAAGAAAGTCAGTTTCACAGTGAAGGAAATTCCTTGGGAGAACACTGTACAAACCATCTGAGTGAATAAGCCTGTGTCATCCGAAGGAGTCACTACCTGTTCGGTAATCAATGGAAATGGGCTTGCTGCTCGCTGGGCTGTCCCCTCGGCCAGTGACAGCGTAAACGGTGATGGTGTAGTCCACTCCAGGTTTAAGGCCACTGATTGTAGCCGTAGACTTGCTCCCAGGCACAGTGAACTCCTGCACGGGGCTGTTTCCTCCTGTTTGGAAAGGGGTTCGTCAAAACCAGAGAGATGGATAGATACTTGGGAATCCCTGAACAACTGAGTTAAGGTGCTGGGAGAAGCATGTAAGCTATACCTTTACTTATTCCCTTTACAAAAGTGCTGTCAATGTGGCTTGAACAGAAATGAATATACTTATTTATGCATGAGATAAACCTTGGTAAGTTTGTAAAAACAGGGAGAAAATCACAGTTACAACATTTTAATATTCCAGCTTTAAAAAGTCCGAGTTGTAGATTGACATGAGAAGGGAGAAGAAGGTAAGTCCTCAACTCAGGATTGCTTAAACTGTGTTCCTTTTTCAAAATTTTAATAGAATATATTCATGTTAAGTAAACTTTTGAAAATGCAGAAAAGGAAAAAGGAAAACACAAATAAATCACTTATTATTTCACCACTGATAACATATAAGTGAATTTACAATCCTTTCTTCCTCAAATCTTCTCTTCTCCCTCTAGGATTATACAAACAACTTTTTATCTTGATTTTGCTACCAATTACATCGTGCTTATTTTCCTGATTTCCTATTTTCAGAAAAGGCAAGGCTCCATTGAATGGACTTGCCAAACTTTCTTTGATTGTGTGCTGGCTGTTGGGCTTTCAGATTGCCCCCAGCACAATCTGACTTGATTAGAGTGTGAAAGAGCCTTTTGCTAACGCACCTGTTTCTCCATAGGTGATCCTGTAGTATCTCACGGTGACAGCAGGGGCTTCCCAGCTGATCAGCATACTGGTGGGGGTCGTGGCAACAACTTCCAGGTCCCTGGGAACATCAGAAACTAGAGAAAGCAGAGGAAAGTTCTTGTGTCCGTAACTTTCAGACAAGGCACGGCTTTGCACTTTGTTCATTTTCCAGGTAATTGTCTTTGTGATTTTTAAAAATAGAATAATGTAAATACTATACAAAAATAGCAGAATTAAAAATTACGAACGGTTCAAGGTAAGGAGTTAAGGAGTCAATTCAAGTTCTGATAAAATTATTATGTCAATTGAATGGTGTTTTTCCCTAAACTTTTTATCTTGAAAAATTTTAGAACAACAGGGAAGCTACACAAACAGTATAATGAATACCCATAACCCCTTCCTATAAGTATTTCCTATTGGTAACATGTGCCCTCCCGCTCTCTTTTTATTAATCCATTTGAGACTAGCGTACAGATACCGCAATAATACTTCTCCCCTGAGTACTTCAGCATCTATCTCCTAAGAACTTTGACACTATTACATTAAAATAATTATGCTGTTAAGGAAACTCTGAAAGAGTGTTTTGAATCAAACTGTTGTGAAAAATGCATAAATACCTCAACCAGGTGAGAAATTTCTTGGGATAAAACTATTTCCTTTAACATAATCTGAGAAGAAGATTTTTCTCCATATATTCTCTCACTTCCCTCTCCATGTCTCATAACCATGATGGATTTTTTAAGAGATCGTAACTCAGACATTACAAAACCTATTTCACAGGAGAAACCAGCCTAGGAAAGTCCCCTGAGTTTCTTCGAAAACCAGAAAACAAGTTACCTGTTGATTGTTGGCCAACCAATGGGGGACTTTCCTCTCTGCCATTAAGGGCAACAATGCTGACCACATATTCCGTGCCCGGGTTGAGGTTGCTGAGGCTGATGGAATTCCGAGTGGGGGGCACTCGATCTTCTCGAGGTCGTCCACCTGCGTGTTCAGGGTGATGGCGAATCCTGTAGCCGGTGATGGTGGCTCGAGGAGCAATCCAGTGGACAGTGAAAGAGTTGGCGGTGATATCAGAAAAGTCAATGCCAGTTGGAGAATCAAGACCTGTTTTTCCAATCCAGGGAAGAAATAAAGAGAGGGAGAGGGAAATAAAAAAAGACACCACCAGGTAAGGAAGTGAGAAAATAGGGGAAAGTAACATACATCCAATGTTTCGGTTTTTTCATTAATACAGTGAATTGCTGTAAGCCTCAGCGTACGATGCACTGATTCTAAGCCGCCTATAAATTTCAAAATCATAAACTGACTCAGTTCAAAATGGACAGCTCAAGCATTCTTTTCCTTTTTCTTTTGCTAAGCAATCTAAGTGTCATTACAGTAAGTTTCTGGATCATATTTAAAGAATAGGTGTTTAAGATATCCTGGGAAATGATATTTTTAAATGCCTCAGTGTTTAGTATTCTAGGTTTCTGTCCTATAAGTTTATCTCTGAAAGTGAGAAGACCTTCTCACTCTCAGGCTAAGTGTTTAGCTCTCCAAGAAGCTTTCTACACTCATAAGGGAATTGATATGTCAACAGGGTGGTAATGGGGTCAAACACAAAACTTTTTAACACTAAGACATTATTCTGGACAAATTACAATGCAAGTAATTCCTCATGAATGGAGAATTTAGTGGAGTGTAGAAAACTCAGCAAGAATGTGGAGTTTATCTCAAATTCAAATCATGTAACCTCTCTGGGACTTCCAACACTATCCAATAATATAGTCACACCAAACTAAGATATCTCAACCCCTTTTTGGAAGTATGTGGACTATAATAAATAAATTAGTGAATATATCAAACTGTACTTTTTTAAAGGGAAAAATTGAAAGTACTCATCTTTAAGAAAGAACAGATTATGGGCTTCAACTCAACTTCCTTTTTATAGTAAATGAAGATTCCATCAAGCAGAAAAAAGAGATCAACTTTCTGGCTTCGTAAAACAGGGAACATACTTATGACAATGACAGTGTTGGGTCAGCTATTAGACAGAACCCCCTAGTGAGAAGGAATGTTTACCATCCCTGAATAATAGACAACCAAGTTTCTGGACTAATTTCAGTCCTCTCTGGAAAGAGAAGAGTAGACTCTGGGAGACCGAAAGTGAGGGTCATAGTTGAATATGGTGTCTTTTAATTTTCAAGACCAGTGATCAGAAAGTAATGACAAGGCCACAAGAACCCCCATCCCCACCACAACAGATGGAGATGTATTTTTAGAAGTAGGATTCCATTTTTGTTACTTAAAATTGGTAGGTGGACGCACCTTGATAAGCATATTGCCAACGTGACTCACCTGTTTTTTGCCTTCCTCTGAGAGGCGTGCTCTCGTGCTGCTCGTAAACACTAGAGACGCTGACTACGTATTCTGTGCCGGGCAGGAGATCTGAAGAGGCAAGTGGGGCTTATTTTAAAATTGTGCTTGAAAGCAGGAAACACAGGAACTCCCCTGGAACTATTTCCACTTATAAAATATCAGAGTCCGCTCCTTTAGCCTACTTACACCTCAGTGAATATGGCTACCTGGAGATGGGCTAAGGAAGGGTCACCTTGCCCTGGAGCATCTCCAGGCCTTGCCCTCGGGCTCCCGTGAGAGTGGTACTCAGCCTGATCTGCAGTTAAGGTGGAGTTGCTGTAGCATAGTAATAATATTCCTAGCATCCACTTAATAGACAGTCTGTGAGGTTATGTGGTAATAATGACCCTGGCTGTGGATTATCATTTACTCCTCAGAAGAACCTAGTGAGGTGGTTGGCTACTTTTTTAAAGCAGCTGTATTGCCATATAACAAACCGCACACATTTCAAGTGCACATTTTGACAGGTTTTGATACAGGCATATGCTTTGAACCCATCACTACATTCAAGACAATGAGCAAACCTATTACCTGCAAAAGTTTGGTTTATGATTGTTCCCACTTGACAAATGAGAAAACTGAGGCACAAAGCAGTTATCTTCTTTGACCTGCTGCTTGCCCAAGACCATGCAGGAGTTGACCCAGGCCACAGCCAATGGTCTTAACAATTAACCTTTGCTGGAAGAGTTATACTCCCAAAGGAAAGTGATTGCTTCTGCCACATTAAGATGAGAGCAGAACACTTAAAAAACTTAAATATACATTCCTGGATGGTCCTTCATGTTGAGGAACCAGCAAAGGTACATCTGACTGTTGAACACCTACTCATTCAACCCCACTCCCCTCCATATCATCTCCCCTTCAGCCTTCCTGCAGAGGCCCATGCTGGGTGCTTGGTCTCCACTTTTCTCCTTTTCTACTTGGCCAGGAGCAATTTACTTAACCACTGGGCACCTCGGCTGCTTCATCTGTAAAACGGAGTAATGATGACTACTCTAGGGGGAAATGGCTACCTTGAGATCTAGAATGGGATCTAAAATAAGATCTTAGAACATAGGATGGGCATGTGCCAGGAGAATAGATGATGGGCATGTGCCAGGTCTGGGGCTTAAGGTGGGTCAGATGGTGGTCCTGAAGCAGGGGCTTCTGTACTGGGTGATGTAACTACTGATTCCAGAGCACTCCAGAACACCTGGCCCCCTGATAGGCACACATAAGGAGGCTCTCGCCCTCAGCCACAAAATGAGAAAGCAAAACTGGTCATATGCAGAGCTGTCTTTCACTCTCTGCAATGGATCTGAATGACAGAGAGGGTTTTCAGACGGTCACGTGGCGATGGACCTCAATGTGAGCTATTCTCCCTGGTGAAAGCACTGGAAAGCCACACTGACGGGGAAACACAGCGCCATTCTGCAGCCCACTTACATTTTCTTTAATAAAGGGTATCTATTTCAAAAGAGTAGGAACTAGAAAGGGACAATTTCCATAAATTGTTGTGTTGTTTATTTTAATGTCAGTTGTTTTCCAAGTCCTCAGCCTTCAGAGAAATCCTGCTAACAGATTCTTTTTGAAGTACAAATTACACTGGCTCCCTCTTCAAAGGGGCCTCCTGATCTATCCTGAGGAACTAGTCACTGTTTCTATGTTTTCAGATGCTAAAGAGATTCCCTGCTGACACGTGGGGGGTGGGGCGGGAGGGAATAAAACAGATATAGTGACATTATTTTTCATCTTCATTTTCTCTCTGAACGTTCAAATGTACTCATAGACTTTCTCTGGACATACATCATTTTTACGTGCTTATTTGGCAGCAGAACTCGTTTGAAGTCTTCCAACTTCATTGCTGGTGTTTTTCCTTAAAAAAGTTGGAGATACCGAAAATGTATAAAGAGAACAACAAACGTGACATCTTTCAGGATTTACAGCGCTGCAGGTCCGATGTGGAGTTTAGTTTGTAGTTCGGTTGTACTTGCCTGGAGTTTATTTGCTCCTGCCTGAGAACTCAGAATTCCTTCCTGACGCTCTAGCTTAGCATTTATCAAACAGATACATCGGACCTCTTACTTGTTAGGACCACTGCATTGTCTGACGGAGAAATCGACAACTCCGCAACATCTTCCTCATTTTTCACAGGCGAGTAGCGCACCAGGATGCTGGTCAACTCGATGGACGGAGGTGGAGCCCAGGTGACACGAATGGTGTCCGGACCAACGTTGGTGAATCGCAGGTCCGTGGGGGCAGGCACAGCTGGTTTCAAGTACGAGGAGAGACTACGTTATTGTCATTTTACAAGGAAGGCTAACAAAAATAGCTGGAAATGTAAAAACAATATCTCATGCATAAAGGAAATGAGTACTAATCATGCAAATAGTCTAATCTAAATCTAGTCTAAATGAGAGTAAACTATAGTTGACCCTTGAACAAAACAGGGTTGAACTGTGTGGGTCTAGGTGGACTTTTAAAAATAAATTCTGCAAATGTATTTTCTGTTCTTTATGATTTTCTTATTTTCTTTCTCTAGCTTACTTTACTGCAAGGATATAGTATGTAATTTGTATAACATACAAAATGAGTGTTAATTGACTGTTCATGTTATCAGTAAGGCTTCCAGTGAACAATAGACTATTAGTAATTAAGTTTTGGGGGAGTCAAAAGTTATACATGGATTTTTTTCCTGTGTGGGCGGCCAGCGCCCCAATCCCTATGTTGTTTAAGGGTCAATTGTACTGTTAAAAATAAAACACTACACCTAGCACTGTTAGGCTCCTTTAACCTTTCTGCCATCAATTTATCTTCGTAATTTTCATATACTTCCCAATATGTTCATCTTAAGTACATTGTTAATACCACTGAAGGTTACTTTATCCCAGGCTGAAGAGGCTCAAGTTGCCACACAGCAAAGAGAAACATAGCAGTACTTTCCAAAGAAACACATGCACACAGACAAAAAGACGAGAGGGTCCTAAATTTCCCCCTGACGTGAGGTGACTAGAGCTACAATTCCATTCAGGAAACACTACTTACAAGTGAAGAGGGTTCATGCAAATCGGTTCTCAGCATGTTTCTTACCATGCAGGGCAGAGAACGTTTATAATGTTGCATGCTGGTCCCCAGACTGAGGTTAAAGAGGAGTTTCTTTACCTCGCCATAGCAATGGAACTTAGAGCGCTCCAGAGCTGCTGTTTTGTTTCTCTACCTCCAAACAACCCTCCTGCCACTATACGGTACGCTGTACACTTCAATGGGCTTTCTGTCAGCTACAGAGAAGGAGCATGGTAGAGTTTATCGAAGAGGAGAAGGAAACGCACAATGGTACGTTTTGGACAGACGCTTCTAATTAACTGGTGCTGACTATAAAATTTAGCATTAATATTAGAGCATTTTAAAAAATTACAGGTCTGCAAGTTCAATTAATCTTTGCCCTTTTGTATGTAATAGATCAGCTATCTATATCTGGTTAGCTTTATACATATTTTGTGCTTTAAGTGAAAGCGCACTTAAGACTATTCGCATATGCCTTCATCCAATCAGTGTAGCCTCTGCCTTTGTTTCCTGACGCCTTCAACTACCCTCTCTTAATCTTTGGCCAATTGCTGGCTTTCCCGTTGAAACATCCATATTTAACCAGAGTGACTGGTGGCAGCATGCAACACCATCCGTGTCTCAAACACAGAAGTTTTCAAAATTCACCCGTTTGCTGTGTCAGTGTGGTAGGGGCACTCTCTCCGCCATTAATGAGCGTGATAACGCTGATGTCATAGTCAATGCCCGGCTCCAGCCCTGTCACTGTGTAGTATCCTACTGAGGAGTCCACAAAATCTTCAAAAATGGGGATACCTTCTCCTGCCGCAACTACTGTGATGCGGTACCCAATAATGGTGGAGGAGTTTAACGGGGTCCACCTCAGGCCGATGCTCGAATCGGTTATGTCAACAAAGCTTAGGTCAGTGAGTTGGGGCACCTCTATTGAGTTACAAAGCAGAAGGGGAGGGGGCAAAAGAAAAATAGAGGCAAAAAAGAGGAAAAAATAAAGCAGTGTACATCAGGTTACGAGTAGTAAAATCGATGGAATGTGAAAGCAATGATGGTAATATGCAATCTGTTCCAAATTATCCGAAAGACTGTCTGAGAGCATTAGGAATAGTTGACTTCCCTGGGAGACTCAAACAGGTACCATATTCTTAGGGATTTTCTTATATTTTGAAAATGTCTCTAAAACAGTATAGTTTGAACCTCTCAGGTTCCTAAAAATTATAGGCCTGTTTAGGATGTCAAAACCATTTCTAGAATCCAGACACAGTATTTGTAAGAAGTATCAGCAATGTTTAAAAAAAAATCCAATGTTTTTTTTAGTAGGAAATTAAAGCTTGCATGAAGAAGATTTTTTAAAAATTGGTTGATGAGTTTTTTTCTTTTCTCTCTCCATACAAAAACTCATGCAAACATATGGTCATAATGCTAACACATCATATGAATATATGGTGTGAAATGTGCCATTTAAAAGCATATTCAGGTGGAAGACAGGCCTGAGTCTGAGGCCATTGCCAATATTTTGTTTAATTCGTAATCAAAGTTACTTTTGCATCACTAAAGCATTCTACCAAAAAAGTGCGAAGGGGACCACCATCCGTCCGCTGTCATTCTGTCCCAATCCAGCTTTGGACAAACAACAAACCTATCCCTGCATGGGGCTTTTCAGGGCTGTGTTTCAGTCCACAAGAAAGAAGCCCCTGAAGGTGTGGTCTTTCTGCTCCTTTCTTTTCAATTTTAAAAAAGAAGGATTTGAAACAGCCAGAAGAAGAACTGGATGTACCAGTCAAGTGCTATCTCAGGGCTCACATACAGAGACAGGTACTCTTCCACAGACAGCAGTTGACAATCGGACAGTGAAACCAGGCACAAATGTACTGATGGCACACATTCACCGTATTACTTTGGGCCTATCAGTACCGACTACAGACACGTGACATTGCTTTAGTACCATTTCCACGTGAGCAGACATTCAGAGTTAGCAGACATTCGTGGTTGCCACTCCGCTACATACTCATCGCAACAGACAGCATCCCAGTGAAGCACAGACAGGAAGCGGTGTTAAAGCAAGCATTTGTCCAAATAGCTGCTTTGACTTCATGGTTTTGCAGAGTGTGCTTGGGAGGTCAGAATTAAATCCCGGCTCTATCTGACACTCTCAACCATCCGGGGATTAAGATGTTAATCCCCACTCTTACTGAAACTGCCATTCTGAGGATAATAGCTTATTTTTCCATTACCTGGGATGATGGTATCAGAGATAGGGACACTTTCCTTGTTATCTTTGACAGTATAAACACTGACGTTGTACTCCAGGCCAGGATTCAGGTTTTCAAAAGTGCAGGAACTCTGATCTGCATGGACCGTTTCTTCAAAAGAATATCCCTGCTGGTCATTTGTCGGGGTGGTGGTAATTCTATACCCAGTAATGTCTGCAGGAAACAGAAAGGCAGGAGTTACTGAGTGGAGGATTTGCAACCCAGAGCATTCCAAACCAGACCCCAGTGATGATCTCACGTAGGCGAATGGAGAAAGGGCTTTTATCAAGGAACTCGACTATCATTAGTGCTTATAACAACCCTTTGAGGTAGGAATTAATATTCTTGGTTTAAAGAAAATCTTGTTAATAGGGAAGTGATTACCAAGGGTTTTCCTGTCTCAAAATTCTGTGACCCTTGTACCACTGTACCCTGATTTTCCACAATGGGTCATCTGCGTGATACCTGAGAAATATTCCATTTTATCTGCTTAGGGTGAAATGGCTTCCAATGTTACAATCATTCCCCGAAGTGGGCTCTCCTAACATACGAAGTCTGAACCCTATATGGGATTTACAGAAAGGGAAGAGAATAGGAAAAGAGTGGGGGGAGTGGCTCTGCTTATTCTAGAGAAAGAATATTAATTGACAATTATTTCAGGAATCATAGAAATCAGGCACAAAGAGCATCAAGGAGGAGGACACAAGTGGAAACAGTAATAACTAGAGATCTGCAGGGACAGACTAAAGTAAATGAGAAAGTGTATTTAAGTGAAACTTACTAAAGGGCAAAATGGTATATTTTGTCATTAGACACAGGGTAAAAACTAAAGTGGTACAAACAAGGAAATCCAACTGGATGGGAAATAAATGTTGAGGTGGTTACATTTGCTAGCAGCCATCCAGACAGGCAGGCTATCCATTCAGATGAAATATTAATGATCGCTCCTTTGGCAAGCATGAAATTTGCCAACTTAGTTTCAAATTCAGTCATTTGGCTGGAAATAGTGTAACTTTGGCTTAAGCAACGTTTCCATAGACCATGAAAACTTCACCAAAATCACTCTACTTCAGAGGGGAATTCAAAAGGATATTTTGGCCCTGGCTGGTCTGGCTCAGTGGACTGAGTGCTGGCCTCCAGACCAAAAGGTTGTCGGTTTGATTCCCAGTCAGGGAACATGCCTGGGTTGTGGGCCAGGTCCCCAGTTGGGGGTGTGAGAGAGGATACCAATTGATTTTCTTTCCCTCGCTTTCCCCCTCTTTCTACAAACAAATAAATAAATAACATCTTTAATTTTAAAAAAAGGATATTTTGAGTTAGTTTTATTCTATGCAACTGTACACATGGATCAGATAATTAGAGATAATTTTCTTAGTTGTGTGCCTGAGCAAAGGTAAGAACTGTTTTTAAAATTACAGTGAAATTAGTCCTGGCTGGTGTGGCTCAGTCGACTGAGCATCTGTAAACCAAAGGGTCTCTGGTGTGATTCCCGGTCAGGGCACAGGCCTGGGTTGCGGGCCAGGTCCCCAGCGGGGGATGCGCAAGATGCAACCACACATTGATGTTTCCCTTTCTGCTGGTCTCTTTCTTCCTCCCTTCCCCTCTCCAAAAAATAATTAATTAATTAATTAATTAAAATCTTTTTAAAAATTACAGTGAAATTAGAATTAGTGAAATTATAAACTAAATGTAGACCTTAAAATAAGAAGTATAATAGTTATGCATGAAATGATGAGCTGGAACTTCTGTTTTTGTTTAATTTAGAATTTTCTCAACTATGAGTATCCTGATATCTCAATAGTGATTCTTCCAATATAACCAATATTAAATAAAATAATTAATTTGAGTTAACCATTTCTGATTTAAAGAGACTCATGTGGACTTGGCAAAGGTGAGGCATATCAAAAACTTCTCCAGTCATGGTCATGGTACATTATGCTGCTTGAATGTTGCTATAGCTAACTTCAATCACTTTTGAACTCTAGAAATAAGATTCAGTGTGTGTGGACATGGAGTTTAGACAAAAGCTACATTTAAAGGTTTAAAAGTGGTCATGGAACTTCATTTAAGCAAATTTCTCAGTGTTGAGTAAAAGTAAAAAACACATAGTTAAGTTCCAAATACAGTCCATGATGCTGGCTGTGAGAAGGGGTATGGAAAACTTGAGCTATAATCCCAATGGTGTGACATTTAAAATTTGTGACTGTGGGCAGGTCAGTTTTTTTTCTGAGTCTGTTTTTTCATCCTATAAAATGGACCATTTCTACCTTCCATTACCCTGAGATTTGTGTGGTGCAACTCATGACGAAATATCTGCAACTTGACTGAATTATAGAGTCTGTAATAAGCCATAAAAGGAAAATTACATAGTATGGTTTCATCCATTTGTTTGGCAATTTTGAATGCTGCTGAGCAAAAACCACCTTCCAGAGCCTTCTCCTGAGCCCTCACGACTCCCTACGGCTCCATAAGATTCTGCTTTGTCCTCTTTCCTATGATTTAAACAAACAGGCAGTAAAACACCCTCCCTGTCACTCCATGACATTCACTCATGTCCTCCTGTCCTGTATTTTTTACGGAAGGGTAGGTACGTATCATTTTAAACCTATATTTCTCTGAGAACAACGGTTTCTAAAGCCTTTGTCTCGGAACGGCAGAGCACACGCGTGCCCTCAGATACGCCGCAGGCTTACCTGGAGTGGTGCTCCTTTCCCACGAGACCGTCAGCACGCCGGTGTCGGGGTTTGCCTCCAGGTGCAAGTTGGTTGGTGGAGACAAGGCTATGTGGAAAAAAAATGTGTAAATTAAAAGTTAAAGCTAATACGAATTATTTGACCTATGGAATGTTTCTCTCCCTCCCTGCGTTTCCTTGTTTCTTTCCTTCCTCCCTCCCTCCCTTCCTTCTTTCCTTCCTTCCCCTCTCTCTTTTTGAAAGAATTAGTAAAAACATAGAGGTTGTATTATGAAACCATAGTGGACAGTAATCCTCTGACAGAATTTTTTTGATGATCAACGATTTTTTAATGCTAGCAGAATCATGTCCATCTTGCCAGCTGATAAATATTCTTGACACAGGAAGAACACTTCTGATGCCATGGAATATATGACATGAATCGAACTTGCTACTTAAAATTTAGAAATAGCTGATAACCCTGGCTGGCGTAGCTCAGTGGATTGAGCGTGGACTGGGAACCAAAGTGTCCCAGGTTCGATTCCCAGCCAGGGTACATGCCTGGGTTGCAGGCCATAACCCCCAGCAACCGCACATTGATGTTTCTCTCTCTCTCTCTATCTCCCTCCCTTCCCTTCTAAAAATAAACAAATAAAATCTTAAAAAAAAAAAAAGAAATAGCTGATAACAGCAAGTGTGGCTCTTTCCCCTGGGACATGGTCATAAGTAAAAATGATACGATGTTAGCCATTCTTTGAAAGTGGAACAGTTTTAAAAAAGAAAGAACAGCAAAGAGCTCCTCTTACGTGTCACCACTTTGTTGACAATGGGTGTGCCTCTCTCCTTCCCATCTCTGAGGACGGAGATGGTATACACGTACTCCACGCCCGGAGTCAGGCCAGACACAACAATGCTTCCCGAGTCTGAAGTCACTTCTCGTGGGGCTTCCCCTCCCTGGCTTGGTCGTACACCCAGCTAGAGGAAGGAAAGCAAAATAAACACCAAGGACAAATATTTCCAGAGCTGGGTGACTGCCGAGGGGCTGTGGTTATGCTTCGTAGAACGTGAAAAACTCCTCGGGAAGTGCACAGTGTGCTTTTAAACTGGGGAATGAGTCGGGGCCTTACTTTCACTCTGTTCGATACTTTAGCTGGAGATTCTCTGTCCTGAGGGGTTGGGGTGGGGGAGGTGTCTTCCCAAACCACATAAAGGTGGTGACAATGAGAGCTTCCAGGGAAATGTCATCACCTACTATTTTGCTTGATAAATCATCTCCCGCTACAAACCATAACTACACAGCAGCTTACAGCCACATGGAAGTTCATTACTATTTTCTTTCCACCGGAAGAAGTCCCCCAGCTCTCTCTTTAATGAGTTATTAATATTCAGTTCACTTCTTAGTTTAGGGTTCTAGCCTCTGTAACACTTTGTACTACAAAAATACTGCTTTGGAAGAAGTATGTCTGTAGGTTCAACTGCAGGATAATAAATGAATGTGCCCATAATTTTAAATCTTTTTAAGAGTTTCTTTCAAAAACTTAAGTAATACTGTGTCATCGATGTTCAACTCTGTCGACATCCTTTGTACGTTATAAGGCTTCTGGAAGTCAGAATGACACTATTAAGGAAAATTTAAAAGGTATGCTAGCCTGATCATCAATACGACCCATTTGCATACCTCAATGACGTGAACTTCAGTGTATTTTTCTAATCATGGGGATTTCATTTTGATTTCCAATATTTCTCTATACACAGAGAAAAAATTCTTTTAAGCATTCATTTATGTTCATTGCTCCCCTAATATCATCACTTTAAAGGACATGATATATATCTACAGGAAAGATCTTAATCTTAACTTCTATTAAGGGGTGGCCCCATGGGGGCTTTGAATGACTTTCATAAGGGGTGAAGTCAAAAGGATAAAAATGTGACTTTTAAATGACTGAGTTCAGTCTGTCTCCCCAAAAGGGCTTTCATGAACTTGTTGACACTCATTTAGAACAACACATCAAATGGGGTTTCCTTCATATTTTTAAATGCAGTTCTCTCGGGGGGAAAGGGTGGGGAAATTCAGATAACAACAGCTAACAGTTCCACGTCTATGTTTTAGCCTTTGCAAAGCACTTCCATCCCCTGCGACCATCCTTCCAGCCACTCAGAGAAGCAGAAGTACTGTTCTGCCCTGACACTGTGATCGGAGAGGTAGGGAACAGGAGCAGGCAACACCATCTAGATCCCAGACTTCTGAATGTCTTGTTCCTACATTGTCCAGAAAGGTGAGGGCAGCTCAGGGCCGGATCACAAGACGTTAGGAACACCTGCGACTTACCTTAAAACCGATCCTCGGAGCAGGCGTCCACGTAATCACAATGGTGGTCTCCGTCACCTCCGTGTTGTAAGGGGGGATGGAGCCCCCGGGCTGCTCTGCGAGATAGGATCAATGCACATGTCAAAACCTTGGCATCGAGACGGCTGCGGAGAACGCAGATAATGAGCGTTTTCCTCAAGAACCTCAGCTTCCTCAGCTAGTGGACCCAGAATGCCACGTACATCCCTTCACGGGATGAGGATCCCGAGCAGGTCAGGGCTGCTCAGTCTTTCCTGTGCTGCCCAAATCCCGTGACCCCGCTACAGTGCAAGGTAACGTCTTCTCACCCCAGTTCGGGTTTGAGTTTACAGTATGAGTATATGAACCTGCTCACTGCCAACTAATTATCATTCTGCCTCTCAGTCATTAACTTGAGAACCATGGTTAAATTTCAGACCATGACCTAAAATTAGCTTTATGCTGAATTACTTGATGATGGTGGTCATTTATTTTCGGTTGCAACAAGGGATGCCATATGAAAGTTAAACAAAATTGGCCATCATGGATATACTTATAAATTCTAAAAAAGTCTTTCCTGAAATATGAGAGTATTCATTCAGAACAGCAATACTACAGAAATTTAATATTTTGCCACTGGAATCAGGAATCATAACAAAAGTTTACTCTCATATTCTAGCATCCTGAACACCACTGTTATTTCTCTTAGTGAAAATATTACTTTAAAAAATAATTTAAAAAAAAGTAGGTATACAGAAAGTTAGCACAGACATTTTCAATAATCCTACAAATCTTATTATAAATTTAGAATCCTTAAATATAATTGGCTGAGGGACTGAATCCTGTAGTAGGGAGAATAAGCATTTCAATCACTGGCTGCTATGGGAAAGGCACGGTCTCAGAAGCCAAGGTATTTGAGTAGGGTCATCAGATTCAAGGGCTTCGAGCGTGTCGATGGTCCTGGTCACGTATTTGGGGCCTTCACAATTGCTTCCTCTTTACATCCCAACCAAATTCTGTGCCCTCTGGTGGGGGACGATTAAATGTAGTCATCGTAAATCATGAATGGCTGGGGAGACAAAGAATTGCCCTCCAGAGGTATATAAATGGGGACTGAAGTCTGAAGACTCCCGTTTCTGCTCAGTCCAGTCAATTGTTTTGATTTTGTCATGTGGGAATTCAGACCCAGTAGTGGGATTCTTTCTTTCTCTTCTCTCTTTTTTTCAAAAAATTTTTTGTCTGGTTTTAATGTGCAATTAAATAAAATTTTTAAAATATTGTATGGGGAAAAATAAAATGCGTGTGGGCCACTTTGTAATGATTATTCTAATTGCTCACTACTGGTTTAGTGAGCTGTTTCCTAAGTATGTTATTCTTGTAATGGCATTTGAAGGGGGGGCCCTGGATGGAGTGACCCGTGATGCCTTCTCAGTGTCCCCAAAATCTTACACCTCTTGGCTACCGCTGGAATTTGCCAAAGTGCCGCGGCCAGCCCCGTGTGACTATGTTGATGGCCACAAGAAACAATCCAGCAAGCCATCCGCTTCTTTCACTGAGCACATCTGTGAAAGCTCCACCTTTTTCAAGTTATTTTGTCCTCAATTGTCTTGGGCTTGAGGATTGGGTATTTTGCTATTGCTGGAGCCAGCCAGCCGGATCCTTCTCAAGTTTGAAATGAAGCTCCCTGCCTGGGAAGACCATTACAGGAAAACCTCCAAACCACAAACCCTCACACTGATGTCAACAAAGGATGTGACTGTAAGTGTGAGCCCCGGGTTCTGGCAGGTCTCGTCGGGGGAAGAGCGGCCTGGCTTAGCTGTTAAAGAAATAACATTTACCCCATTTATAAAGGAATACACTGAATTTCCCCCAGAAACACCCACCACCCCCATCGTTGCTCTTAAGAATGTAGTGCAAGTTACAAAACCCAGCAAAGGTATTCCCAGAATTCGGCTTAGTAAGACAGTGAAAAGCTACAGAAACTTAAGTAATTTTCAAAATAAGCCAGCCCTGCTGATGTTTATAGCCTCAGACAGTACTGGATGTCCAACAAAAGTTGTAGAACTCCCTGCTAACACGGGTTTATTTAGATATAAGCTTGTTGGGGCTATTTTCATTATCATTCTTTCTCAGTCGATCATCTATAAAGTATTGTTTTAAATATACTACAACATGCGAGGCACTATGGTAACCTCTAGCTAGTGAAATCAGTTTTGATTATCAGCACTTTAATTCAAATACAGTTACATTTTATATAAATGTATTGCGCAGAGAATAAAAGAACATGCCCCATGTATTGAAGTCTCCCAATACTTAAAATAGCCCCTATCAGCCCACCTCACTCCACTTAATGATTGTTAATATCATTAAAAATTATTTTTCTGCCCTGGCACGTATGGCTCATTGGATTGAATGCTGGCCTGAGAACCAAAGGGTCACTGGTTCAATTCTCAGTCAGGGCACATGCCTGGGCTATGGGTCAGGTACCCAGGTGGGGGCACTCGAGATGCAACCACACATTGATATTTCTCTCCTTCTCTTTCTTCCTCCCTTCCTCTCTGTCTAGAAAAAAATAATTAAAACCTTAAGAAAATTTTTAAAATTATTTTTCTTTTATGGGCACTCTATCCAACAAAAGAACCTATATAAAATATACCTTACAGGTAGGAATAAAAAAGATAACTCCATATGCCAATTTAAATGGAAGTAAATTTTTGGTAAATTATAAATTCTTATAGGGAAAAATTTATAGACAATTTCTTTGGGAAATAAATTCCATAGCTGTTTTTGAACTTATATTCACTTTTTGAATGCTTTTTAACATTTATATTTTTAATCAAAGAGTAAGAGTTGTTAAAGCTTTTAGAAAATTGTAAACTAGTTCATAGTTGCATGTGTGTGTGTGTGCTTGTGTGTAGGTGTATATATATATATATATATGCGCTTAAAAAGTGTTATGTTAGGTGCTTCTGTAATCCAAAATGTCAAATTAAAAATAAATAATACCCAGCTAGAAATAAGGGGTCTCATAACTCTTTATAATGTGAATGAGAATGTATTTAGTAAAAGTCAGTTAATGAAGACAGGCTTTTATTGTGGTGTAGATATGTAAGAGATTTAAGGTCATTTCCTGTAAAATATTGAGCAAAAGGACAGACATGACCAAAAATTATTGTCAGTAATTTCCTCCTATGGAATTTCAAGAGAAATTTAAGAAAGGTTAAAATTTTTTTAAAAAGTTATTCTGTTCCACTGCAGAATAACACTCATAAAGGAACCATTTCTCAGCTTCATGTTCTATTGGAGTCTGTTCAATCAATAAAGATTTTTATTCTGTACTTACTGCCATCATTCGACACCCAAGGTATTAGAATGTCAACAGAAGTGCTAATTTTTTCTTGTCTTAACTAGTATTTGGTGAATTCATTTAATACGACAGGGTTTAATTTTTAAATAACTGGGTGCTTCAAACCATGTTACTCAAAGAGTCCTGGGGCAAATACAGAGCTTGACAACATATGTAATTTAACGCACTGCTTCTTTCATCAAGAAAATTTTTGCTTCAAAAAATCATTAACTGGATTAAACAGTGTGCTTCCTGATTTACATTGTGGCACAAGCTCCTTATTGTCCAGTAACAAACAGCTCACAAACCACAGTATGAGATGCATACTTTTCAATCTTTAAAAAAAAATTTTGGCCCTGGCTGGCGTAGCTCAGTGGATTGAGCGTGGGCTGAGAACCAAAGTGTCCCAGGTTCGATTCCCAGTCAGGGTACATGCCTGGGTTGCAGGCCATGACCCTCAGCAACCACACAGTGATGTTTCTCTCTCTATCTTCCTCTCTTCCCTCTCTAAAAATAAATAAATCTTTAAAAAATTTTTTAAAACATTTCTTATTTAAATCCCATACTAAGTTTTTTAAGTTAACTTTTTAAAAAGTGGATGAAGACCAGATAACATAAGTATAGGTGAGAACCAATGGAATGACTAAGAAAAGACATTGAACTTGGCTTACGAGTGGTGAAGACTCCAGTGGCCCTGGGGCTCTGCTGGTTGCCTTTCACAGCCACCAGGGTGGCGGTGTACTCGGACCCCGGCTGCAGATTCCTCAGCGGGTACTGTGAAGCAGAGGGCCCCACGTTGTACTGCTTGGGCTGGCCTCCCCGGGTCAGGCCCACGGTCAGCCGGTACCCAGCGATGCGGGCTCGAGGGGGAGTCCAGGTCACTATCACGCTTGAGTCCGTTTCATTAATAAACTGGAGGTTCGTGGGAGCGTCCAATTCTAGAGAATAGGATAAGACACATCAAGAAATTTTGAACCTCAGTAATTACCATCCTGAAATTCTAAAGTCTGACTGAGTTTGTTCAAGTTTTCTCAAGGCTGAAATACTCTATGTCAAAACCTTGGAAATAGTGAGCCACCAAGAGAATGAGCACTACAGAGAACTTTGCGAAACTCCGTGTCAGTCATGAGAAATTGCTGACCTTCTTTGCTTGGTTATGATTCTGTGGAAAATCTAATTGTCCAGCATGCCTTTCTCATTATCCTCTTGGACGATACTAACATTATAGAGGTGGCATTTTAAAAAAAAACTTGTAAATACCACAATTGACTCTGCTGAGCCAAGCAAGTTAAGAAAAGAGAAATAAGCCCACTAAAGTGAGGGCAAAAAGAAAGCTCCACATGGAGCAAAAACAGTACATTCCACATTTATTGAAAAATACTCTTGATGGAGAATTAAAAGTAATTTTCACATGACTCTGATTAGACAATAATTATGAAATTAGATTATAATTATAACAATTATACTCAGAACTTTAGAATCATGGTAGGACACTGATGAAAAAAATCACATAAATTGTGCATTTTCTTCTTGAGTTTGATAGCTAGCAGTTACCCTGCAGTAATTTAAAACACTTCTGAGAGACAGAAAATGTTTGCGAAGTAGTTAAGTGTAATAACTGAAAACATGAACTTGGGAGTCAAAAAGACTCCCAACGTGCCCAGCTCCATCACTTCCTAGACCTGTGAATTCACAAGCTGCAGACTTTTTTCATAAGCCTCAGTTTCTTCATGTACCCAAGCAGAACAACAGTAAGACATTCCTCATTAGGTCAACAGAAGGATTAAGTATAAGGATAATGCTCACAAAGCACTGGGCAGAGAACCTAGAGCTTAGGTTCTCTAAGCCATTACTACTTGTAAATATTTCTACTATAAACGTGTTAGGAACTTATACCTGAAGTTTGATCTAGATACATGTATTTACACAAAAAATGCACTCAAATTTTCTGTCTGTGCCTCATTAGCAAGGAAAATTTGGTTCTCTTAAATTTCCCTCTCTTAGTGCCATTTCACCCATACATGTATTCAGGGAAAGGGTTAGCATTTAGCACCCATGTCTGAGTTTTGTTTCCAAGTTTCACGTGCTTTACGTCCACTGTGCTGTCCCTTACCGGCCGAGTATTTTCCTCTTTCTACCTGTAGACCCAGGAGTAAATGGTGGACTGCACACGTGTCCCCGCTTGGCAGCGAGGGTGGAGAAGTGGGGGGGACGTGCGGGTGGGAGCAGGACTTACTGGTGGTCTGTTCTCCTACTAGAGGCCTGCTCTCCCTCCCCTGGTTCACGGCGAAGACCTTGAAGTGGTACGTGACCCCCGGGGACAGCCCTGAGACTTCCGCAAAGTTGTTCCTGCTGATGGGCAGCTGCTGCCCGTGCTCTCCAGGCAGGTTGACGGGGATCACGTCCACGCGGTAACCGGTCACGGCACTCTCTGGGGCTGTCCACATGATGGTGATCTTCACGTCTGTCACTTCCACAAACTGCAGGTCCCGGGGAGGGGGGACTTTATCTGATAGACAAGAGCCAACTGGTCATTCACCATGCCTGCTGAAGATTGTTCTTAAAAAGCCAGTCTCCTGAGTTGTCTAAGGCAATTAATTCACAGAGCCTCCTACTCCAGAGCAAGACTGGGTTTCATCCCTTCACCGGACAGTAGGCTCCTTGGCTTATTTTCATGGGTCAGTCCTACAGCTTATGACATATGACATCTGAAGGTTTTATTTAAAATACACATGAAGTGTCCTACTGAACAATTTAAAATAAACATGCAAAAAGGCACTGAGGCCACAGAAAAATATGTGGTGACTTTCATTTTACTGAAATCATTTGGTAATACTTAAGAGCAATAGATGAACTGACCCTTAAGTTTCTAGGGAAACATATGAAGATTTTTATGGTGTCGGCTTTTCATCAGGAAAGCCAGTGACCAGCTTTGATGTTATTTTATAATGAGGACATTTCAGCCAGATTTCATAAATTCAAGGATAAACTCATCTATTAAATTATTAGCATACTGGAACTATTGACAGAGATAAAACAACTCCCCCACAGAGACAATTATTCTTTCTGCCTACCCTTCTGGTCCTCCTCAGCAGGCTAAAGAATAAACACAATTCAAGGACTGTCTTGTTTCTCTAACACAGTGATTTTTCAACCATTGTGCCACAAGAGCTTTTAGCATGCAATACCTGACTGTTTAGTCAGCAACTGACATAGGCAACTGACCAGTTTTCCCTTACCAGGAGTGTTAAACTCCTTTTCACTGGGGGCCACATCAGCCTCACGGTTGCCTTCAAAGGGCCGAATGTAATTTTAGGACTGTGTAAATGTAACTACTCCTTAACTAGGGGCAAGGAGCTTGGCACTGCCACCGGGTAGAAACAAGGTGCCAGGCTGGATAAAATAAGGTGGAGGCCTGGATTCAGCCCATGGGCCTTGTGTTTGCCACCTGTGACTTAGACTGTCAAATTAAAAAAAAAAAATGACAACAGCCAACACAACAAGCCCTATCTGGTGTGAATAAATAAAAATTATACCAGCCCTGGCTGGTGTAGCTCAGTGGATTGAGCGAGGGCTGCGAACCAAAGTGTCGCAGGTTCGATTCCCAGTCAGGGTACATGCCTGGGTTGCAGGCCATGACTCCCAGCAACTGCACACTGATGTTTCTCTCTCTCTCTTCCCCCCCTCCCTTCCCTCTCTAAAAATAAATAAATAAAATCTTTTAAAAAATTATACCTATTTTTTGTCAGAATGGCAAAAAAAATAGTTTTTAGTGTGTGCTGCAGAATGTTAGTAGTTAGTTTATGTGTGCCGTGACATGAAAAAGGTTGAGATCCACCACTCTAACAAAATGAAGGTTAAAGCTGTCACCTGATTAAGCCCCGAGAGGTAAGATAGCAAAGGAAGAGTCTTTAAGCTCAGTCACCTGGACGAGGGACACCGGTGGTTTCCTGCTGGATGAAAACAGGAGTGCTTTCCTGGTTCTCTTCCACTGCGTAGATAGTGATGTTATACTGAACACCGGGTTGCAGGTCGCTGAGGGTGACAGAGTTGGCAGTTTCGGGAAGGTTGAGCTCTGTGCTACTCCCTTCGACTGAGGGTGAGTACACAATTCTGTATCCTGCAGAATCAGGAAGAAACAAGTGAGGGACGCTGTTTTATGAAACAGAGGCATAAAAAAGCATCCGTACACCTCAGCATCTTGCTCCAGTCGTTAAGAAGTAGTGATTCTTGAAAAGTTGGCTTTTTTTGGTGCTGCCACTTCTTTTAAGGAGTATTCAGTACAGGGATGAGCTAAGAACAGCCACGCAAACTGTTTTAATAGTAAATATTATTCCTGAAGCCCCGAGATCCTTAATACACGCCTGTTAGAGAAGCCATGAGATAAAAAAAAATACGCATGTGAAACCGGGACCTTCTCTTTGAGCCCCGCCTGCGGGAAGCGATCCACCGGCCACCCAGAGCACGCGGCTGCTGAGCACCGTCTGCTTTTCAGGAACCCCAGAGGCAGTGGAGTCACCAATGAGCTCCATACGGAAGCGACTCAGCTTCCTCTTTTAGTATAAATCTTAGCGTGAGATTTTTCAGAAAAATTATCCCCTTTCTACTACAGGAGCACCTGATTCAATAAGTCAATGAACCAGCTTTAGAGAGTTTGTGTGTGTAAGAGTTGATAAAATGGATTTGAGGGGGAAATGATCCGTATGAAAGCAGAGCTGTAAGACATGAAAATGATAACATTCTGAATTACTATCTCTCCCCCCCCCCACACACACACTCACTTACACACACACCCTTCTCTTCCCTAGACTAGCACTTATGTAGGAGAGCTGAGTGATACTCCAGTCCTCGGATCAGAATCTGCTCCCTCACCTCCTGGGCCACCAAGAGTAACAAGGCAGCCAAGGAGAGGAAGCCAAGCTGACCTGTGATGGGGGCCTGGGGTCGGCTCCAGTGGACAACTATTGAGGTGTCATCAACCTGGCCCACAGTAGGATTAGGAGGGGCATCGGGTGCTAACAAAGAAAAAAACAAACAAGGAAAACAGTCAGAAAATACTACTGTTTTACAGCAGCAGCAACAACAACAACAACAACAGATTATTTGATGCCGGGCAGCACACACGTACCTGTTGTCTGAGAAGTAGACAGGATCAGGCTCCGCTCCCCTTCTTCAGATATCTGGTAGACATTTACGATGTATTTCCGGCCAGGCAGCAGGTCAGGGATGTTCACAGAAGTGGCTGTGCTTGGAAGATCTTGGAAATAAAAAGGGAAGGTTACTAACCTGGAATACCAGTCCCTCAAATGACTTCAAAGCCTCTGATAAGAAGACTTAAAAAACTATATATTTGTGTAGGGTGGGGAGAAGACTGGAAGGAAATGTATGAATGGATGCTCAATAATTATTAATGTGCAATGGGATAGTTTTTCTTTCTATTTTTCATTTTGTAAATTTGTTCTCTAAAAATGCATAATTTTTGAAACCCACTTCTAATTTTGTAACCAAAGTCTTCTTGTAAATATCATTCTTACATAGTCCATTGTAAACAAAGTAACTGGGAGCCAGAGTGGTGGTTACAGGTAGGGAATGATGGGGAGTGTGGTAGGAAGGATGTTCTTTTTCTTGAGCTGGGTGCCAGTCAGGTGGGTGTATTCACTTTATAGAAATTCACTGGGTACCTGGCTGCTGTGGCTCAGGAGACTGAGAGCCAGCCTACGAATCAAAGGGTTGCCAGTTCGATTCCCAGTCTAAGGCCATGCTTGGGTTACAGGCCAGGTCCCCAGTGAAAATAAATAAATAAAATCTTAGAAAAAATTCACCAAGCCCTGGCTGGTGTAGCTCAGTGGATTGAGTGCGGGCTGTGAACAAAAGGGTCGCTGGTTTGATTCCCAGTCAGGGCACATGTTTGGGTTGGGGGCCAGGTCCCCAGCAGGGGGTACTCGAAAAGCAACCACACATTGATGTTTCTCTCCCTCTCTTTCTCCTTCCTTTCCCCTCTCTCTAAAAATAAATACATAAAATCTTTAAAAATAAAAAAACAGAAATAAATTCACTGAGCTCTATATTCATGATTTGTGTGCTCTTCAATATGTAGACTATTCAACAATCAAGCTTTTAAAAGACCCCTAAACATGAGAATTTGGAAAGCACACAGGAGGCTGCTCTGTGCCCTGCAACGCTAATATTTTCTACAGCAGTCTTCACGTTGGCAATAACTACCAACAAGAAAACACTTCCATTGTATGGGCCTGTGCCCGGGCAAACACAACAGGGACCAGGAGAACGTGGACATGGCTCAGGAAAAACCTAGTTCATTTCTAGAGATGGTCAGTCATTTCCCTTCCTCATACCAGAAAGTACTTTGTTCACAATGAGCTGCCAGCTAGCTCCAAAGCTCACGGACTACCCGCCTGAATGCGAGGACCTCCCAGCCCCGATGCGACAACACACTTGGCTCACCGAGGTACTGAGGCTCATCCCCCTCTTCGCTCAGCTCATACTCCACACGGAATCCTGACACCGTGTCCGAAGCGGAGACCCACGAGACCACAAAGCTACTGGCCGTGATCTCAGTCACAGATTCAGAAGTGGCCACCACAGGAGAATAGGGTGTTGTCTCTCCCGTTACTGTGTTGCCTGGAGAGTCACAGAAAGGGGAAAGAGAGCCTTCAGCCATCAAGAAAATTTACTATCATCGGTAGAATGTAAGTTTTTTTAAAAAAATAAATGTGGGTGTCATCCATGGAAGACTGGGAATCAAGACATAAAGTTCTTCCTGAGGAAAGCCCAGCTCTGAGAAACTGGGGCGCAGACGGGATGGCGGGGTACGTACTGCTCACTGCTGGGTTCGTGCTGGTGGTGGTGAAGTCGAAGCGGGTCACCTCCTTGTGGCCGTACTGCTGGACACTTATGAGCTGCCCCTCATACACCACATTTGGCCTCAGGCCCTTAATGGTGTATGAGTTTAAGTGGCCCGGAATGGTGGCTTCCTTCCAATTGGGTGAGTTTTTCTAAAAATTCAAATGAAAAAACAAATCACACAAGTGTTTGCAACAGAGAGCATTCAGAGGCAAAGTGGCATAATCTTCAAAGAATGAGGGGACCTTTGCATTTTCATTGTGGAAGGAAATCATGGAAATTTGCAATCAGGATATGGACCTGTGGCAGGGTCTGTTAATATTAAGGATAATTATTTTTATAGCTCATATTTACTGATAGCTTACAATGTACTAACTTCTGTGCTATTGCACTTACACTCTCCCACTTCATCTTCAACTCCCCTCCTTCAAGTTAATGATAGAATTGACCTTGTTTTGCAAGTGTAGACACAGTTCTGTGGCTTGTCCAAGGTTACAGTCACAGGTGCTAAGCACCTCCCTTCTTGCCAGATGAATTATTGACTATCACTACCGTGATATGATGAACCCAAGTTTTGCCTCTCCTTTCTCATTTCTGCAAGTAACAGATTATATATATATATATATATCCCTCTCTGAAGTGGGGGAAGCCATATATTCTGTTGTTCCCTCGATGGGTTACAATTCAAGTTGCTGAACTTGCAGAAACAGTCAAAGACATAATATTGCTTCATGAGTCAGTTCCTAGTGCCTGTGAAGACTCATTCTTGGATGTAAACTACCCCACAGAAGTGGTTACCAACTGTGGGCAAGACCGCAGGAGAATGTGATTTCGGTTTATTTACTCTTTGCCAGCACTTTGCATTTCACATCCTGTCCGGCTTCACTCATGTGTCATAGATCACACAACTCACTGCAATAAAGCGTGTGGAAAAGAAATGCCCTTACTTCATTCAGACCAGATGAGATCCTTTTAATAGTAAATATTCTAGACTAATATAAGTCAAAACACATTTTTAAGACCAATGATTCTTTTAAAATATCCAGCCCACCAGTTTCAGTAGTTCAAATATTTTGGTGTCCATTTATATTTTTGGAGTAAATGAAAGTGGTGCTGTCACTTTTTTTTTTAATTTAAATTTTAACTGAAATACACTGTGCAAAAAATTAAAATCAATCAATACAATTAGCTCAGGTTTCTTTCGTTCACTGTGAACTTTTTTTGGTTAGCTATCAAAAGAAAGTCATACTTTTCTAGAATGTCATACTTTTCTAGAAAAGAATACTAGAAAGTCAACTCTTGGGGGACACACCTTAAAGAAAAACCTGAAAAACGACTTTGAGAGTGGATGACTATTTAACATTTGCAAACATTATAAATGGCAGAAATAAGCTATAAATGACAGCGTGTCCTTGGGGCTGGGAGAAGAGACCCGGGTCAGATGTGTCAGCAAACCTGGAATTTTTTAATCGTTAAAAATCTAAAAGAAATTCATTATTGCTGCACTTTGAAAACATTACAATTTAATGTATGTTTTATACCTATCTGTAAATGTCTCTTATTACAGTGGTCTCACATAATACTTCAGGGTTAAGCTTACAGCAAATAAAATTAGTAATATGATGAAAAGATGAGAGACAAGACGGTATTATAGAAAGAAGAATACATTGATGCTGTTGACTGACATTGTTAGATACCAAGTTCTACAAATGGCTCTTTTCAAGCAAGAAGGAAGAAGAAAAAGAATGATTACAACAGTCTGAGTTTTTTTCTGGAGAGCTTAAAATACAACTGCATGAGTTGGTCAAATGGTTTATTTCATATTTTTTTAATTGCTAGAACTCAATAGTTGTGTTTAAAAATGACATTTTTCTCCAGTGTTTAAAATAGTGTTTCTCAAATTCTGAGTGAAGAATTTTGGAGACTTAGCAGGGCAAGTGTGAGAGGGTAACAGAAACCAAAGCCTGGTGGATCCACATCCTGCTAGTTGTGATTCTTCAACTTCGAGACAGTTCTTATGAGAAAATTACAATTCATTCTTTAAATAAACAATCATCCCTTATCTATACTCTCTTCTCAGCATTTCTTTCCCTTCTATCTAAATAACTGCAGAGGATCAAAAGTCGGTTTTTAAGAAATGACCACTTACAAAGTTAGCAAAAAGAAAAAAATATTAATTTAGCTACATTCTCCCCAAATGATGAAAATGATGCCAACAATTTTTTTTCCTTTGATGGAGTTGTAAAACATATGCAAACTTTAGCTTCTCTTCCTATATGGGGGAAGAATAATTTTAAGCATTATCATTTCCAAGTCCTTGCTAAGATCTTTCTAACATAAAGAACTAAATTTTTCTATATACCATAAAAAGCTAAATCTGTATGTCAATTGATTGGTCACATTGTTTTGTCATTAAATAAATATTAATGTTATAAGGATAATTCATCCCATCTACTGGCTCAAAAACTGAAAAAAAAATTTGAGAACGTGTTTAATTTCGGGAGACTCCGTGTCTGGTCGCCGGGTGGCATACTCACAGGCTTCCACCTGAGGATGTACTTGGTAATGTGGGAGGGCTCTGGCGCGTTCCACTGGATGGGGTGCGAGTTGGGGTGGCCGGGGGTCTCCGTGATGAAGACTTGGACGGGACCGGAGGTGCCTGTGAATGACAGTGGGAGAGATGCTTCTCTTGAGTATTCACTCACTTCAACTGGAGATTCACTGCACCCGGATGGCCATCATCAAAGGCAGTTTTGCTTATCAGTAAATGTGAATATAACAAGAATTTTCTGGAATCAGGCTTTTACATATGGACATTGGAAATCAGTGCAACACATCCTTTTTTTAGCTGATAAATTATTGTTTATCCTGAGAACTGCCAATAGAACTTTTGCATTTTAAAAAAAATTAAATAAATACATTTTTTAAAATGCCTCTTAGCTTACTTTCTTCTCCATTTTCAAAGTAAGAATTATAAGAAAATGTGAGACTATCATAACACAAATAATGCAATATTGACTATATGTTTCATTTACTTATTATATTTAGCTTCTTTGAAGCAAGTTGTGGTTTGGGGAAGCTTGCATCAGGAATGAATCTACCACCTAAGAAGAAAACAACATTCCAAAGGCCACATGACATGATGTAAAACAAATATATTTCTAAGGAGGGTGGACTCTTAGACAAACAGACATGAGTGTTAGTTAAAGACAGTTTTATTTCTCATCAGTTTAAGCATCTTATCATTTGGGGGGAAAAATGTTACTTTATTTTTGTATGGTAAGTTTACTCTAAAATCATACTATATTTGGCCAAGTTATTATTTTTTATTGATTTTGAGAGAGAGAAAGAGGAAGAGTGAGGGGGGAGAGAGAGAGAGAGAGAGAGAGAGAGAGAGAGAGACTGATTTGTTGTTCCACTTATTTATATATTCATTGGTTCATTCTTGCATGTGTCCTGACCCTGACTGGGGATTGAACCTGCAACCTTGACTTATCAGGGTGACGGTCCAACCAACTGAGCCACGTGGCCAGGGCCTGGTCAAATTATTAAGAGAATTTTTTTTTCTAAAGCAGTTATCAACTGAAATGACATTTTGTGGGATACATTAAATTTAGTATTTCCATATGTTGATATAAAGTATGGTTTGAGTTCTTTTAAAAAGAAAATAAGGTGAGTGGAATTACTTTCTTAATGGTGTAGACTCAATTCAGGATAATGAATAACTGAATAATTTATGCTAGCAGAACATAACACTATTTTTTTCCCTAAATACTGTCTTTTTATGTCAATCAACATTCAACTTACTAGAAATAAAAATAAAGTTTCTTATAATAACCTTTTCAAGAATTTCTAACTGGAACTCTGTCAAACACAGCAAAATTTTGTGTGTTTAAAAAAGCACTCATGAGATTAACAGATTTAGGTTTTCTGAAAGCTCTTAGAAAATGCTATATTGATTTTCAAACTCATTATCTTTGCTGTTAAATTCTCTTTGAAAATAAAGTTTTCTCTAGCAGAAAAAGTATATAATTTTCAAAGCTGTGTAGACACAAAAGTTCTATAATAATATATTCACTTTCACACTGGGAATAATTCAAGTTGATTGAAGACTGCCAAATACTTTTTGAATCTTGCCTTCATTTAATGTAACTATTTCCAAGCCATATGATTTCCAAAATTCATATACAAAATTCTAATTTTTCCATTTTAAAGTGGCACATATTTCCCAGAACACGGCAGGTTGTTTGTTTTATTCAGTTGACAGAAGTCAATGCCATGACCCTCTTTCAGTCACCCTTTCTGTTCATGAAGCTTCTCACAAACAGATAAGTTCTTAAAGGTAAACACTGAGCCCTGGCTGGTGTGGCTCAGCTGGTTGGAGCATCATCCTACAAACCAAAAGGTCACAGGTTTGGTTCCCTGTCAGGGCACATGCCTCGGTTGCAGGTTAGGTCCCAGTTGGAGTGTGTACGGGAGGCAACTAATCAATGTTCTCTCCCCCTCTCTCTCTCCCTCCCGTTCCCTCTCTCTAAAATCAATAAGCACGTCCTCAGATGAAGATAAAAATAAAAAAAACATTGAAGCAAAATTTCAGAGATGTAATGATTTTTAAAGTACCACTTCCATGTAAATTAGTCAATATAGGAATCGTGTCCTTTAATTATATACAAACAATTGGCATACCGTTGTTTGAATATTGATCCTTTAAAGAAACCCTACTACAATTTCCCCAGATAAAGAGATACCTGATTTACTTAGTTTTACTGTTTTACTTAGTTTGGTGATCATAATTTTGAGGGCCAAAATTTATGATGCCATAGACTATACAACACCAGCAATGATCCCTAATGTAAACCACGGACTCCGGGTGACAGTGGTGCTTCCGTGGAAGCCCACACTCACTGTGGCACATGCACCCTTCTGGTGAAGGTATTGGTAGGCTATGCGTGTGTGGAGGCAGGAAGTTTGGAAAAAATCTTCCTTTCAATTTTGCTGTGAACCTAACCCGCCCCTAAGAAAAACAGTCTTTAATTTAAAGAAGCTTATGATGGTTAAATGCCTATTAAAACAAACTTTTAGAAAGGCAACACAAATGGGCTTTACTGCCCACCTTGATGTCCAATCATGCTTCTGTGGCTAGCAAGAGGACAAGAAAGTGATGGAGCAAACCTACAGAAGTTTCTTTTCTTTCTAAAACGTCAAGCCCTGGTTTGAAGGTCTATGTTCTCAACGTGAGGCCTGGGCCAGGGCTCCCCTGTGAGAGGACTGCCCTGCTCTGCACAGGGAGGACACATGTCTGTCCAGGCAGTACAGACTTCACTTGTCCAGTATTTGTAAGGTCAGTTAAATTCTGGTTACCGCTATGCTCTACCTTACTCTGCATATGACTGGAAAACTGAAAATCTGAAAATTCTGACATCATTTGCATTATTTGGATTTAAAAATTTGATCATCCTTTCAAAACTGGTGAGTTGGGAAAACTTTTGAAATTAACCTAAGTGAACAATTACTCACTGTTGTGAAAACTTTATTCCCTCTCTTCCTTAATATGATCAGGCTGATAGTAAAATAGTTAAGATATGATACAAGTCTGTCCTTTAAAATCCAGTTAAAAATAAAGTCAAAATGAATAATTTCCAGTAAAGGTGACCCTGAAGAAGTTAAACATTTATGGGTTTGCAACTCCGTCCTTTTTTTCTCTATTTAGTTTGCTGAGCTCTGTGCCTTCCTAGTTGTCTATTGACAAACCAAATGCCTCTTATCTCCTGTTCGTTTGAACAACTCCACAAGGCCTCTGCTGGAGGGAGAGACGAGCCAAGGCTCAGAGACCATCTGTCGGCAACCTGTTTACCCTTTCTTCCCCCCCCACTCTTAGAACCCCATGTGCAAGGTGCAAATTACTGAGAAAACCGGACATATAGACAAGCCGTGTGCCAAGGAGAAACACCAGTCCCCTCTCCCCTACATCTCCTCTACGTCCCATGGGCTGGACTGTTAATCTTTCGAGAGACTAGGAACAAGGTCAACATGTGCGAGTCCAGCACAGAAGGATTCCTTCCTGTCTAAGTTTCCCTTCTGACACTTCCACGGAAATGGAAGCTTCCCTCCGGCGGCTACATGAACAAGCTTATTTCAAAAGACAGAAAAAAGTTCTCTCAAAATCAGTGAGAAGAAAATCACTTTCAATAGATTGTCACACCACTCCAATAACAATCATCTACATAGAAACTAGAAAGCATGATCGCTTTCTATCCCTTGACTGCATAATTAAGAAGAAAACCACAATTTTACTTTCTGAACATATGGTAATTCTGCAACCATAGTTTTAAAAATTACTAAATAATTTTTTTTAAATGATTCTTATACCCAAATTCGCCATGAAATACAGTTTAGAGCCAGGTCAATCTGGGCTGGGAACCCGAGTAAAGCAAAGTTACCCTGGCTGGCCTGACCCTGTGTAGGCTTGAGGAGTGCAGGACCTCATGGGAAGAGTGTACCCGGAAGGGTGGTATTCAGGATCAAATCGTCAGCTGTTAGGGCTGGGAGGAACTTGAAGAGTAAGCCGCTACATTCTCCCCATTTTACAGATGAAGAAACAATGAGTGAAGCTTCACGTGCATCTCTTTAGAAGCAGAGACAGAGCCTCCCTGGATTCTGCCTTTGGCCAAATTGTTTCATACCTTGTTATCTGGGATAGCGAATTTCTTACCACATTATGGAGGGACTTAGTTAACTTAATCTTCATTTCTGTCACAGGCAGATTCTGAGGACCTGATGAATCTCTCTTTTTATTTCTGAATGTAGGCCACGTTTTAAGTCTAAACTTGACGGAACGCTAGGAGGCTTTGTACTTCACTAGTTGCTGAAATAATTGATGCCTAAAAATTAGACTTTTATAATTCAATACTTTTTTTTATAATTAATCACCCAGTGGAACTTAAATTCAATTTTTAAAAAATAAATTAATAAAACCACTACTCACTCATTTTAATTATGCCCTGTGACCTGAAAAAGCCCCAGCAATAAACATTTCAGAGTGTTTGAACTGTGTGGGCGGAGAACTGACCAGTTACTCAATTCTCGACCCAGAGTACTTTGTTCCCCACACCGATTGATCAAACAAATGAAAATTTTGATGAAAAAGGAGCCTGGAGGGAAAACAGAATGAACACGTACCCTCTATTGTATTTCATGTAATTTCTCTACACAACTTCTCTGCTAAGAACCACAACACAGAACTCTGACCCTTTACTCTCAGCATAGCTCACTCTGTGGTTTCTGTCCCCAGGTGTGGATGTGAGATGAAACCAGCCAGTGTTTCAACTTAATGGAATGTTCTAAAAAACAAATCACATTCAAGCACTTCTTCACAGCCTTCCACACCTTTCACTTGATTGAGGAGACAGAAAATGCTTTTAGTCAAAAATTCAATTGATTCTTAGATGGTGATAGAAGAAAAAGATGGTAATGAAGGGCATTCCAACTTAGGCATTCGAGTATTAGGGACCAGACATTGATGCCGCCCTTCCTGTTTTTCTAAGCTCGTCTATAATTCTCACCTGGCAAGAATAGAGCTACTTACCTGGATAGGTCTGTAAGGGCTGGCAGTGCCACTCTCCAATGCCACGGCCATAGCAGTAGCACTGGTACCTGACACCATGCACGTACTTCTCCCAGGAGTCTCCAATTTGATAAAACGTTCGAGTCTCTGAATCTTGGCATTGGTCTAAAATATATACAAGTAAAGGTTAAGCAGCCTCAAAGACTTAAAGCTACAAATGTAATTTCAGGGTGCTAGAGTATTCATTCTTAGTTTTAACAGAAACTTACAACTGTCCTTACAAATATATGCAGTTAAAAAAACCATTCTGTTCAAATATTTTACTGTACAGAACAATGAGCAGTAAAAAAAAAAAAAATGCATCGGGAGGAATATTTAGTTTTCCAAAAGAACAATATTTCTAAATAAAAATTTTAAGATTTAGATTTAGTATATATTGATATGCTTAATATTAATTTGAGAAAATAAAGTGCTATAGTTTACCCATATAATGGTTTTACCATTTGAATAATAAAGACAAAAATCACTTTATATGCTTTCTCAAAATTTGGCAGATTTAATTTTATGTGTAAATAAGTGAGCTAGATTTTCATTGTGAACACATGCTGAGCGGTTTCTAAGAAACCTGTCAGGCTTCTCTCTCAGCTTTGGCAATCTCAGGTCAAACGAACTCGAGTATCTGATCGGTTTGTTTTCTTAGTGAGCAACCTGTCCCCCTTTTAGTGAAGGATCATTAATGGGTTACCTTAAAGCTGGTAACACAGCTCTGTTGAGGCTCCACCTTCACTATTTGCTTAGATCTACTGTAATGGGCAACCAAGAACAATAAAGTGTTTGGAGGGGGGTATTTACTGGCATCATCATTTGCTCGAGTTATTGCACAGTCAGCAAAGGAAAGTTCTCTTGCATGACACGGACTATCTGCATGATTCAGAACCTAAGAGCAAATTACATTTAATGAAAAGGAAACTGTATTTATCACCAAATTTAGTGAAAATAGATGACTGCCAATATCAAGATTATATATGGGTCCATGATTAGAGGAAAGACTTTGCAAAGCTCTTTGATGAATGTCTCAATCTAACTTCGATCATGTAACATCAAACAGCTCTCCTTATTTGAAACTCACTAACTATTCTCAGTGGCCAAATCCATCTGGAGGGGCATGACTACTTACCAATGGGATCGCACTTCCATCTACCCCGGCCCTGGCCGAAGCAGGTACAATTCAGCATGTGTCCCTCTTCATGGCGCTTGTGAAATGTGTCGTTCACATTGTAAGTAATGTCATCGACAATGCACTGATCTATTTAGGAAACAGTGGGATGGGTAGAGAACTTTTGAAACAAAACAAACAAAAAAACCCTATGCTTTTCAAAACACACAGTTCCTTCCACTAAATTATCAAGACCTCCCATTAAAATAACTTTTCTAGCCCTGGCTGGTATTGCTCAGTGGATTGAGTGCTGGCCTGGGAACCAAAGGGTTGTAGGTTCAACTCCAAGTCAGGGCACATGCCTGGGTTGTGGGCCAGGTCCACAGTAAGGGGCACACGAGAGGCAACCACACATTGCTGTTTCTCTCCCTCTTTCTCCTTCCCCTCTCTCTAACAATAAATAAAATATTTAAAAATAAAATAAGATAACTTTTCTACTGCCATAGAATAAACATCTTTAAACTCAATAATACAACTTCTGCACTCACAAAAAGTCTCTCTCTTATAAAATTGTAAATGATGGTCAAAGTAGCTACCACTGAAAAATGTGGTAAAATACACCTTTTTGTGGAAAGGCAATTTTTGAACAAATACATGTTTTACTTTCAGAAAAGTTCTAGCTTAGTTGACAGTGTCCTTTAAATCTCTGCTTATTACCATAAATGGGAGGAAGATTAAACATACTCATATACAGCAGCCAGTATGGTACAATGGTCTGCTATCTGGAATGGTGGGGGCGGGGAGATAATGGGATTGGGGAAATAAAAATAATATCTACAGCATTCATAAAGTTAAAAAAATTATGCAAACTCTGTTCCCTGAGAGATCCTGAGAAAACCACTCTCTGTCTTTGGACTTCAGCTCCTTCCTCTGTTAATGAGGAGTCGGTTTGCATTCCTTCCTACTCGGGTTCCTTTCACTGCAGCATAGTATGTAATTCTCATTGCTCCTGGGACATGGTCCCCGTTAAGGGCACAAATATGTCTTCTAAAAAAAGTGAACCAATTCAGGCCAGCGACAGCACACCAGCTTCCATGGATTATTTATTAGCTCAGAGTTCTACCTATATTTTAATTTTCAAATGAAGCAAATAGAAAAATGAAAAGAGATTTAATAAATCAATATCCCTATATTCTATACCTGGGTCTAAAGGGGAACACTGATGTGGACAGAACAAACTGGCCTCTCTGTGTATGTGTCTCCTTGAATCTGGATCTGCGAGGGTCTGATTTTAGAAGAGCAAAGTCTCTTTCCTTCACAGAAGTCACTCAGACTTTTCTAGACAAGAATCCAATGGCACATCTAAATACTAAAGGATCAAATGAGGGTATTCTAGCCTTTGAAGTCATCATTTTGGCTCAACCCACATTTCACATTCTGGAACTATTTCACAACCATTGAACAGCTGTGCCAGCTTTTCTTGACTGGCTGTCTGACATGTGAAACTCATCCAGCACAGTAGACTCCATGGAACGGTACTGCATGTTTTCGCCTACTTCTGGGCAAGTACAAGTTTTCACATCAAAGTTGCCCTCTCTGTGCCCTTCGTCCTCTCAAATGTTTTCAGGCGTCAGCAAGCATACCTCGGAGCCGGGAGTAGGCGACACAGGTCCATTCCCCACGGCCATTCCCCACGCATGTGCACCTCATCATGTGGCCCATGTCATGCTGTTTATCCCACTGGTCTCCAATGCGATACATGACCCCTTCTTTGGTTGTACAGATTTCTTCATGGGCTGTTTAGAAATGGATGGGAAACACACGCTTGATAAAAAATGGACATAAGGTCGTGAAAGGTAGGCAGAATTATCAGTCCAGTTTGGTATCCCAAGAACTCTCACTTGGAAAGAATCTCATGTGCCTCAAAGAAATCTCAGGGCTGCTCTGTAGATGAACAGGCTTGAGCCCCAGGGAGGCAAGCATAGTTCAGAAATAAGGTATGTTGTAGGAAGTAATCACAGCAAAGGTTAGGGGATGGCGAACCACGATGATACCTTCACATTCAAACGAAGGGTCTGCATTATTCTAGATGTCTGGATTTGACTACTGTTCCAGTTTATTCTAACTCAAAGGGAAGCTATGGGTATGAGGCTAGAACTATAAGCTCCAGTGTGTTTTTCTTCTAAATGCAACATTCTCTTTGGTTGAAATGAGAACAACAAAAGCAAGCCTAAGTTGGTTTTTCCTTATGTTTTGTTGCCTTATAATCCCACTTGACAATACAGTGTAAAGGTTCTTGATTCTACAACTGGAAAATCAGATGTAGTTACGAGGTTCTTGAGATTTGAAAACAAACCAAAAGGTATTGGTTCCCCTTTCTCCATTCATACAAACTAGGGCCCTCCCCGCTCTTTCAGAGAAAGATCCCTTACTTGTCAGGAACCACAGTTTTTGTCATTTTGGTATTTATAAGTGATAGCCCTTAATGCAGTGAATCCAAAATTATGTGTAGATATTGTAGGTCTGTGGCTATCACAGGCAGTTACATTTGAAATATTTTAAGCTACTCAATTGTGTGCTCTTTACAAAAGACATATTTGTGCAAAATTTAAATGTCCAGACATTTTAAAAAGTCTTTTTTACTCCATTTATATTTTGGGATTCTAAATCATACCAATGGGTTTTTTTTAAATTATACAAATAACTATATAATTCATATATGTGTATTATATCACCAAGTTGTTTTATAATCTCAAAATTAAGTCTTAATGGGTCAAGTAGGAGTAAAGAGGGCACTGCTCTGCCGCCCTCCATAAGGACCTCATCTTACCAGCCATGGGGCAGAACCCAAACTTCTGGTCGGCGTCATAGTTCTGCGTGGTTCCGCACCATTTCATGTTGTCTCTCCTGCCCTCAGAAGTACAGTCAGTGTAGTTGTGGTTGTTGAACAGGAAGGGGAAGTGGCACAAGGCGCCATTGGAATTTCCACCTCGAGTTTGAATCAACACTGCCCAGAACAATACACAAATAGGAAGAACAACATGACCACTGAGCTTTCCAGTGCACAGCAGGGAATGACTGCGGAAAGGTTCTGGAAAGAGCCAGCCTTCTGCAGCTCATTCACGGTCTGTCTCAGAATAAAAGATGTCTGGCAATACAGTTCTAAGCTTCCTTAGCGTGTTCACCTTCATTTTCACTCTCATTTTTCCCATTAAAAAAAAAAAGCAAATGGTCACTTTGAAAACACATAGTTGCAACCAGAAGAGAAGCAAAAACAGTCATCTGTCCTCTGTATTCTTCAGCCCTGTGGGATTACATGCTGGTTTTAACATGCAAGTATCTTCAATCCCGTCATAACCCTGATGTGTCAGAAATAAACGAACTGGCAGCATTTGCTCTTGGCGTCATTTTCCAAGAGGGCTAGGGACCATGGAAGGATCTTCAACTGTTAAATTAGCACCATGTCTCTTGGGTCTGGACTACAGAAAAGTGATACTTCCCGTGCAGCCTCAAGATTAATGGCTGGATTGCTGACTGATAAAAGCAGGGCATGAGAAATGGGGTCTTTCTCACTGCTGGGTTTCCCCCGGGGACACTCACCAGTATGGTCTGTACAGAAAGAATATTTCTGGTCTTGTTCATAATTGGACGTCGTGCTGCACCAGAGATGGCCATCCTGTCGCCCTTCACTGGTGCAGGAGTAGAAAGTCCTGCCGTTGTAGGTGAATGGCAAGACACATGGCTCCCCATTCGAATTGCCACCGTAAGTTTGCATTACAGCTACAAGCATAACCAAAAAGGTCTCAGTAAATAGAGCTGCATTTATGCCCCTGGTAGCTGCTAAAATTTATACCTTAAACAGGAGACTGAGCTTGTACAACAAAGATAGATGATCATCTGGCTAATTTCAGCCAAAAATGCATTACTCAGGAAGTAGACAGAGCAACACTTAAGTTTCTCTGCTGACATCCTTCACTATCACCTCTATTACCATGCCTCAGTTTCCCCACTTGTAAAGCTATATTAATACAGGTTAATTAAAGATGCTGCTCAAAGAATACTAGAGGAATATGCATGATTCTGTTAGTGGCCTAAGTATTAACACATGAGACTATTCTAGGGGAAAAGTCAAGTGCACCAATTATTATTGCTATAATTACTAACTACCACTTTTGTAGGCCAGAAGAGAGGCATTAGGTTGTTAAAAGGTTACAAGGCTCCAGCAATTTGAGATTTGGAGTATAAAATATGGGTGATTCGTTATTCAGAAAGCAACGCTTCTGTAACAACACTTTAGACAAATAAAGATAATCCAGAGCAGTTTAATCTTCACTACGGAAAAGAAAATACATAGATTAAAAAGAGTGGAGGAAAAGATCAAATGTCAATCCTGGCTGTTATCACTAGGGATGAAATTATAACCTTTTCATGTTTGTTTCCTTGTCTTACACTTTTTGGTAAATGAATGTATTGCCTTTCAAAAACTAAATAATAAAAAAGGTATCAGTACCACTTTTTTGAAAAGATAATGCATACCTGTCTCTTGGCAGCTGACTCCATTGCCCAGGCAAGTGCAAAGCATCTGTTTATTGCCTTGTGTCTTCAGCCACTGCATCCCCACTGAGTAAATCACACCACTGTCTGTGATACAGTGACCGTATGGAACAGCCTGGGAGTTAGTCTGAGGCTGGAAAATGGCTGTTTGAACACCAGTGACAGTGCCAGATCCTAAGGACATGAGAGAGAAATCACAAAGTTGGACCAGAGAAAATAACTATTTCCCAAAGCTGGGATCTTTGGGGTCCCGTACAGATCACTCTGAAATCCATGTTGTTACTGACCTGAAACTACAAAGAAATGCTCCTCCCATTCTCCATTATTTTGGCACCCAGCCTAGGAAATAATCCAGAGAGACTAACAAATCGTCTCTACCTACCAGCACATTTGGAGCTACAGGAATTATTATTTCCAAATCACAGGCATTATTTCTCCACTCAATAGAGCGGATACCTTCAACAACTCCTCACTCCGCCAGGCAGCTCATACACGGTCCATGCTTTCCCAGCTCTTCACACCAACTCCCATTCCAGCTCACTGCTAACCACTTCCTGGCTCTGTGCCTTGTCTCACTCAACTACTTACTCATCATTCCCTGATGTGCCCGGTGCTGTCCTCATCCTCTTCTCTTCACCTGGAACAATCTACCTCACTCCTCCTCTCCTGGCAGCTTCCAGAAGTCCAATATACCCGGGCACTTCTCTTTCTGACCTTGTTTTGAGAAATCCCTGCCACCCCGCAGCAGACCCCTTGTCCTGTCCTCTGTGTGACTACGGGCCCTTCGGGGCATGCCCTGGGCTGCCATGTGGATTCTCTAGAAGTTGCCCTACCTTCCACATTTTCTTAGGATTATCTGTGAATGTGCTGTGTTTTTTTTTTTCCTCAAACCAATCAATTCTCTTAAAATACCTTTCTTTTCAAGATGACACAACAGATTGTGTGGATCCTTTCTTTAAACTTTTGGAAATCTAGTCTCCTGAAGGCCAGGCCCACGGTGGGGCAGAGCCAGAACTGGTGCTAGAACAGCTGGTGGACTGACGTGAGCACCTCCCTGAGTAGAAGCCACAGACAGCTCACAGACAATGGCTCCCGAGATCGCACATACTGGGGAAACAAGGCGCCTGCGCTCATACACCCCAGCTGGGGGAGTCGCAGTGCACATGAGCGTAAAGATCCTGTCCAAGTAGGTTCCATCTTGCTTAATCCCGTGCTTCTCAGACCTTTTTGCATGATGGAAACTTTTCCATGTAATATGAATAATATCAATAATATAGGTAACATTTACTGAATGCTCCCCCTATGTAACCTTGATTACCCTTTTAAATTAAATGCTTTAGTAGATTGATATTTGTAGTTGTTTCTTTTTTAGGTTAGCAATTTTACTGATAATAATCAAACAACTCAAAGGTAATATCAAATCTAATCTTGTTCACCTTCGTAAGTGCTCAGAGTAACATGAAAACTCATCAAAAGGAAGAAAACCCAAGCAAATAATTAAGATGTTTAGGTAAATGACTGATTGCTAAGAGGCTAAGCAATAAGGCTAACGCATTACATAGTGAAAACTGACTCAAACATATTAAGAATAATAACAGAAGTACACGCCATTGATTGTTTGCTCTCTTCTGATTCTTATAAAAGAAGCTACAATGCAAGGATCTTTTTCTTATACCAGAAATAATTAAAACTTCTTTGTAAAAGAATATTTAGATACTGTGTCATTCATTCCCATCTCTGGGCCTCCATAAATTTCTCAAATCATTACTACCAATACATGAAGAAAATGACTGCACATTATTTTATGGAATACAACAAGGTTTGTTTACATGCAAACACGTGTAAAGGATTGTTCCCACTAAAAAAGAGCTGAATATCAAAGAAAATGTATTCCATTTTGAAAATAGACATATGTACTTTTTTCCCTTAACAAAAAGAAAAATCAACTAATCATATAACTCTCATTTCCATTAAAATGCACTTTAGATATTAAAAATGCACATACATGTATGTGTATGTGTATAGCTATATGTATACATATATAAATATATGTATCTATATACATATAGATAAATTGTGTAGATTTTATGATTCTAGCCTTTAAATTATTTAAAAACAATTTAATGTCTTGGGGCTAAAACTGTTTCCCTCCACCTCAGATCCATTTTTATTTCATTTTCATAGAATTTAAAAGTTAACGTCAAATAAAATTTTAACAACAATCTATGAATGAACTCAGCTTACTAGCTGAAACACTGCAAGCCACCCTTCAATGGCATGTCAAGGGAGAGCAGGACTGGCAGGAACGTTTCTGGCAATGCTACCCCGTCCCCCACCCTGGTCCCTGGGGCCTCACTGGTGGAGGTGGTCTGCACGGACGCGTGCCGTTCACACTTCCATTCTCCTCTGCCGTTGCCCGTGCAGATGCACTGCAGCTGGTTGCCCCGATTGTCCTTCTTGCTCCAGGTGTCTCCGATCCTATAGGACGTCCTCGTGTCCTGGTCGTTGCATCTGTCTGTGTTAGAAAGGAGGCATTTAAATACATGTTAAGTCAGGTCCAGCTTGGCACATGCTCAACTGAAGCTTAAAATATACATACATATTTTAGCACACAGTTAAAGTAGTTTAAAGCACAGTAAGTTATTTTTTATGTTACGTTTCCATTCAGCTGTGGTTCCACACATGTGCAACTTCCAGAAGATGGGATTACATTCGTTCCACCAGAAAGAGAGAGATCTGATTTAATCTAGTTCCACTTCTCCGTTTGCCAAAATGCTTTGTCATCATCTTTCATTCATTAATGTTTTAGAGTTTCCCCAGTGTTCTTTTGGCCAAATTCATTCTCTGGTTTTCTATCGGCCTTGTCTTTCCTTCTCAGGCTCTCCCAGTAATTGCTCTAAGGGCCTGCCCTCCAACAGAGGACTTTGTTTAGAAAACTAGAAGTGGTACAGAGGCAAGTAGGATTCAAAAGGTCTTGGGGAGAGGCCCCAAAGGAGCAGGAAGACAGCAGCATCTCTTTCTTCATCTGTTTGATAAAAAATTCAGGGGACACCAGCTTCTCTGACTAATATGTTCTCTTCTTTCCCCTGCACACCTATTTAAAATGACTAACAAAACGGCTTCCTGAACTGCTCAGTGCTAACTCTCCAAGTGGAAAAGTGGGACTATTATTGTAAAATGATCTTCTATAACCAAATTACCATTAGTCTATGTGTTCAATTGTCTGGCAAATAGATTGTTTCCATTATAATCTGGCTTTGCCCATATGCTACAATGTGAGTATGGAGGGTTTAATTTGTTTGTGAGTCAGAAAAGGACTGCACCGGGTAGGAGAAAAATAATGGGACAGCTAATGCAAATTCACACAGATACACACCCACATTGATTTCCCAACAGTACAGAAGTCTAAAGGAAAGTACTGCGGCTGGTTATAGCTTTTTCCCAAGTTCTCAGCTAAAAAGACTGTCTGCCCTTGAACCTCCTATTTTCTGTAGTCACCTTGAAGCCCTTAACATTGTACTTTGTAGAAGAAGGCTATATAAGCCTTTCTCGTCTCCCTGACTTACTCACTAAGTGTTCTTTGAAAATTGGGCTCACATCCAATTCATTTTTGCATCCCTCCACCATCTCGTACAAAGTAGACTTTAAACATTTCATAAAATAAGTGACTTTTCTTTGAGCAGCTGTTCCCAACTTGCTATTATAAGAGTTTTAAGTAATAGGTAAGAGTTTGAGTCAGACATCTCATTTGTCGTAAGCTAAAAACATTACCACAAAGAAAAAAAAAATTACCACCAAGGTCTTGGAAGTCTGATGTTCGTAATAACATTGTAAATGCAGAAAAATCTAATGAACCATCAAGTTCCTGGGAAAGATCGGGTCAGAATCATTATTACTTTCCATGAGAGATTTATTTTTTGTTAGCAAAGAATTCAAATCTGGATGATGCACATTCTAAGACGGTTAAACATTTTAAGCTACATAAATAAAATAGGTTCAAAATATTTAGATTTGATTTTAAATGTATTTATAACATGCATAGCTAATGGCTATGTTGCTTCTATAAACTCTGCCATTGCTATTAGTTTGAACGTTTGGAAAAAGAAGCCTTGAACCCCTATGGCAGCCAGTAAGGCCTGGAGGCAGTCTCACAAGGAGCAGAAAAGCTGGCAGCAGCCTGCTTCTCTTTAGCACTGCTGAGCTTACTGAGGACTTTGAGTAAGAGACACTGTCCTTAACCTCATAGTAGACACATCATTTCAACCAGTGGGATAAACACTTTTTAATTCCATCATTCCTGCTTATGATTTCCATGTAGAACATACAAGGAAACCTAAAGCCTTAGAACTGGGATCCACTTCATGCCAGCAGCACCCACGTGCCCAAAGGTGCATTTGCATGTTATTTCAATGGTCTCTTTGCTCGTAATACTTTGAAAATATCCCAGGACTAATTTAGATTGAACATTTGCAACTAATCTTCAGGTCCACAGACCCATTTGGCATTTAAATGAATATTAAGCTTCTTGCTTCGTAGCAGATAGTCTCAATGTTTATGGAACTAAGATTTTTTTTTAATTTAGTCTTCTCTGAAGAAGCAGAATAAGTTTGTTATGGAGTTTTTCTTGATATCCAAAAGCTACCAAAGCACGTTGGTGTATTGGGTGTGTTCTAAATGACATTGCATCACAATTCTCTCTAGGAATCCAGAAAAGAATACCTGGACTCATCTTAAGGTAAACATCTACAACGTACTTCTAGAGGTACAGGTGATGCGCCCACTGCCTTCTCCCAGACAAGTGCAGTCCACCATCATCCAGCCTTGGTAGGGCTTTTCCCAGGTTTCCCCAACAACATAGGAGATCCCAGCAGCATGGTCAAAGCACTTCTCAGCTGCAGGAAAATGTGGACGCAAAAGAAGGGAAAAAAAGTTATTTCAAATCGTGCAGTCTCCCTGTAATTTAAAGTGCGTGTGTAAGCAAAAATCCAGCCACATTTTTTTTAAGTGGTACTCTGTTCAAAAAGAAAGGCATGCCCTGTAACTAAGCACATAGTAACCAAAGCGAAAGAAAGCTCAAGTTGAGTTGGCAGGCAGAAACTCTGTTCCCCTAATAAGTACATAAGTACATAAACTATGTATTTTCAGCCAGTACCATTCTTCTTCACGCCGGCATTTTTAACTGAAAAGAATCTATATATGTATCCAGTCTGGGGGCAACTAAATATGCGACATTCCAATTTAATTATGAATGACCAATTATGAATGCCTGAATAATGACAAGAAAGCCCTTAAAAATTGGATTTCTATAAAAACAAACACGACACAAAGGAAACTAAAAGCCTCTGAATTACAGAACAATAACTAGATTAAAATAGATAGAACATTTCAAATTTGTATATAGAGAATCAACTAAGGATTGAGATCAAAGAAACTCAACAGTTTTGGTTAAAAAAAAAAAACCCTAAGGTTTGACAGAACACACACAATTTTATGCTTCAGGCTAGTGTGTTCCAATTAAAATGTCAAAACTATAACTTTTTTCCTTTTAAATGACTTATATCTTGACCAAGGAAAACCTGATATTAGGTGTTAGACAAAAGAAATTACTTCCTCCTAAATCTTTCAGTTCTATCTTGTGCTTTTGAAACAAAAGTAAGACTTACATACAGGTAAGTACTTTTTGATTTGATTCTATAAAACTAAGGATTATAAAACATCTCATAATTTTTTAAAAGATCTTATTTATTTTTAAAGAGAGGGGAAGGGAGGGATAAAGAGAGGGAGAGAAACATTGATGTGTGAGAGACACACCTATCCATTGCCTCTCACCCACCCCCAATTGGGGACCTAGCCCACAACCCAGGCATGTGCCCTGGTTGGGAATTGAACCAACGACCTTTTGGTTCACAGGCCAGCACTCAATCCACTGAGCCACACCAGCCAGGGCTAAAATGTTTCATTATTTAAAATAAGATTCCAAGTTCACCATTTTTTAAAATTGCACTTCAGACCTCTTGTCCAAGTAGAGTTTGGTTCAACCCAACACTTCGTGCATTCCCACCCCTCCTTCATCAGTAGGAGCCACACACCTATGGGCTTGCAGGTCCATTCTCCTTTCCCGTTACCAAGACACACACACTCTAGCATGTAACCACCAGTCTCATGTGGCCTCCTCCAGGTGTCGCCAATCTTGTAGGACTGACCCCCTTCATGGCAGCGGTCTGTTCGAGATTAAAAAAAATGTTAAAAAGAGTGGGACAGAAAACATTCAAGACAAAAAAGAATAGGTCTCCTGTTCTACCCAGAGTGGGCACTTAGGTTAGCCAAAGTAAAGACACAGAGAACAACTTTCCCATCAGAGACAGGGGAAAAGTTAACAGGTCTGGTCACTTGGGGTCATTCAATTAAATGTTTTGTTTAAACACAATGGGAAACCACAGAGAAAATTGAATGGCAAAGAAAGGGGTCATAAATCCTGGCTCCCCAGAGGGATCACAGGAAATTGGGTCCTGAGGCAGCAAAGAAAGGCTGGCAGGCAGGGCCTCCTCACATACACAGCAGGTTGAACCTGAGCCTAATTCAATGAAAAAGCCATATTGGGTATAGTATTTCAGCTTTCGGGAGTGGGGAGAGTCTGTATTTTAGCCTAGGTTAGAAATGTCGGTTTTTGGCAGAAAGCAAAGAGAGGTGTTCTTATCAGATGTGAAAATCCAGGTACTTTTCTAGGCTGTTAAACACGGTAACACATCCAAAGGCTGAACTATCCACTAGATTGTAAACACTATGGTCCATTGGCTCTTAGCATTTGCCAATAAATTGGGATAAACCCTAACATTACATATGGGGAAAGCAGTTGGACCTATTCACAGGGGACTGACTGACTTGTTCTTTTGGACAGAAGTCTTTTAAGTGACTTATACTTAAAGGATGGATCAAAAAAACCAAATGCAATGTTAATAGAATCATTTGTAACACCATGAATCATACTGGAAAGAGCACCTCAGCTAAATAAACCAAAATTGATGAGAACCCACTCAGTCCCCAAAGTATCTTGGGAACACTGATGGGCTACCACATTATCCTTGGGAACAGAGAGATCCACTTCCTGGGTATAAACTATTGGTCACAGAGAAACCAGACTCTTTGTGTGGGGTGCAGGAGATCTCAGCATTATAAACAAGAGCAGCCCACACAACGGGAGGTTCACTCTCCACAGCCATCTTCCCAGTCACTGCAGAGTAATCACATGATCGGTCTGGCTTGAAGATGTCCAGGTAATGTAAAATGGGCAACTGCCTTAAACACATCTCACTGGAGTGGAACCCAGGAGAACCACTTGGTTACACTATGTACACACACACACACTTAAACACACAGAGACTAAACATTGGTTCTACCTGTGCTCAGAGAAGCACAGGAACCAGTTGGGTGACACATAAGAGTACCTGGTCACCTAGGGTGAGTAAATCCCCAAATTAAAACCATCCAATCATCGATAACAGAACGTGACAGTGAGACAGTAGTGGAGAAATTCTTACTTATGATATTGGAGCATCATTTTACAGAATGTCTTTCTTACTTGCAATGGTACAGCTTATTCTTCTTCGCCCAGCCCCGATGCAGGTGCAGTCCCAGATCATGGAGTCTTTAGGGCGCTCGTAAGTGTCCCCCACCCGGTAAGTGTTCCCAGTGTACTTGTCAAAGCAAGTCTCTTCGGCTGAGGGGAGAAGGAGAGTCCATGTGAGCCTCACAGATGTAAAAGCTTGCCCATTGCACTAATCACATCCAAAGGAGAACTCACTTTTCAATTTTATGAGCAACACAACAAAAAGTTTTTAAAAAGTTAAGTGGGAGACCTAGATTGTACCTTAGGCTCTAATAAAACTTCAACTTTTGACCTTTGACAAGTTTCCTAACTTTCTGTAAACTAATTTCTATTGTGAAAGAGTCTCAGGCCCTAGGAGAAAGCCATATGAGGTACTACCTTAGGACTGGCTAGAGGTGAAGGAAGAACTTCAGATTCAGATCTCTGACTCAGAAAGTCAAACTAAGGTCCACATAAAAAGCAAAGAATTTGGAGAGCTCCACCCCCACCAGGTACAGTCATTTGTTAATCGTATTTATTTCCATTTTAGCCTCATCCCTGCTTCTTCTCTGTGCAAGTGGCCATAATATACAGGAAACATATCAATGGTCATAGAAAACAAAAACTTTGAAGTGGTTAATGGTTTTGTGTAAAAAAAAATCACTTTACAATATAATGTCCATAGCGTTTTCTGGCCTATAATCTTATAATTTTAGATTTAAAAATACTTTCTAATAAATTAAAACCTTGTAAGTGTTTTGAAAGGAGAATATACAAAATCTTTGATTTTCTTATCAAAACCTTCATGAGAGTAACACAAAAAAAAGACTCTAGGAACGACTTGGGAATACATTTGTTCTTTTGCTTTAAAGGTAATACGTGAAAAGCAAAATTAGCAGTTATTAAGTGTTTTCAAGAGAAAATGATGGGTCCATTGAAAACATGGTGTATGTACTTTTGCTAAGTTTAATTAACAGGCATCACTTCTCCACTTACTACAAGACACTAATGACCAGGCTTCCCACCACTTACGTTCAGGTTTACTCTCGCAGTTAAAGCCTCGGCTCCCTCCATAACAGGTACAAACCAAGGTATTGCCCAGGTATGTGCGTTCCCATTGTTGGTTTATCTGATAGTGATTCCCATTGTCAAAACAACCAGCTGTAAATAATTGAACAAAAAGTTATTACATTCGCACCCCTGCTCTTTTTCCAGATTATGGAATTTCCTTGCACAACTAAATTGACAAGCCTAAGCAACAGACATAGAAAAAAATAAGTTAATCTCCAGAAGATGAGAATTAAAAGCAATATTCCACTAAAATGTAAAACTAGTTATTTAAAGAGTTAACCACAATTGGTACACGTAGATATTTAGGTATTCCTTTTTTCCCTTTTTTTAAACTTAGCTAAATGTTATACAATGATGTCATTTCCATCTGGCCAGGGGTCTACATCAAAGACATGGAAACATTTTGAAAAGCAGATAATTGCAATTGCATTTTTAAATATGCAAGAAACTTCTATGCTTTTCTTGGGTAGCAAGAGGGCAACTTTAAGCGCTTTCCTCCAGCCAAGGCAAAGGGAGGGTGTGTCTTTGGAAAACTGGAATAGGAATTCCAATCTGATCTCCGTTCTTCCAGAAGGGTCCTGAGGGGCCCTGCCGCAATGAAACTGAACTAAATTAACTCTCTTTCAAAGTTAGGAGCAACAGGGCTCTGTAGCTACCTTCCTCCCACCCCGTTTTGAAAATATTGAACGAGCTATTTAGTAACAGAAGAAATTAGAAAGACCACAGTAAACCCAAATGAAAATTTAAAGGCGTGAATTATTTTTCTCTGTAAAGAAAAGCTTTGATGAATTCACAGGAAGACGACCTGAACGTGTGGAGTTGATAAGAGCACAGCAGAACAGCGCAGAGCCCCTGTCCTCCCGACTATTATCTTATCCTAGGCCCTCAGAACCAGTGTGCTCAAACCAATGCCTTTTGTGTCCACAGCCGGTTCCTCTCCTTAAGGCGTGCACAGCCTCCACGCGCGCGCGCGCGCAAAACTTCAGCCACAACTTTAGTTGGCTTTACGGTCCCATCCCTGCGACAGCCAGCCAGTTTCAGCCCGCAGTCAATACTCACGCTTGTTTTGGCTGACAGGCACCGGGGACTGGGGCTGAATGATTTGCTGAGCCTGTCTCTTGCCCCTCCAGGCGGACACCTCTGTCCCCAGGGACAAGACGACCAGCAGCAGCCGGAGCCCGAGCCCCGGACCCCTGAACATCTTGAGGCGGTGCGGGGAGGGACGCCCTCACCAGGAGGCAAGTTGCCACCTAGTTCTCTTCGAAACCTGCGGGAGGACTCCTTCCCAGTGCCTCCTGGGGGACTGACGCCTTAAAGAAGGTAGGGGCCAGAGGATGGGGAAGGGGACGGGTAGGGGGACAGAGGGGAAGGAGAGGACCGGCGAGAAGTTGTGGCTGCAGGTCCCGGCTCGCGCCTGGAACTCCCTTCCCTCCCCTGGACAGCGCAGCTGGCGCGGGCGGCCGAGCCCGGACAGCCGGGGTTTATATGGGACTGTCCCCTCCCGCCCCCTGCGAGGCCCTGGAAGCCCGGGAGGAGAGCCCCGCCCCACCGCCCCTCCCCTCCTGCGGCCGCCGCCGACCGCGCGCCGATTGGCCGGGGCTCCCAGTGACGTCAGGGGGCCTGTGGGTTCGCCGCGAACAAAAGAGATGCTGATCCCCCGCCAGGATTGGGGCTGGAGAACTTTTTTCGGTTTCCTTTGCGGTCGTCCAACTTTTTGGGGAATGGGTGGGGGGAGGGATGGGAAGCGAGTGGAAAAGGGTAGACGGGGAAGAAAGGGAGGGGCTGGAGCTACGTGAAGCAAAGGGGTTGCAAATCCTCCTCCCCGCCGCTTCCTTTCCTTTTTCTTTTTAGGGTGGGGGTAGGACATTTCGTCATCTCCGAAAAAAGAAAAATCTCTGCTCACTGGAGTATATTTTGAGGGGAGGACAAAACCGTAAAGCAGCCACCACCTTGCAGCTGCAGGAATGTAGACTTCGCAGTCCCAGGGCGGGGCTGGTTCCCGTCCTGTTCCCTTTCCCTAGTCTACCGCTCATTGACTTGGGACTCACTTTAGCGTCCCTCCTTAGCTTAGCTTCCTGTGCAAGACTTCTCCTGCTCGCAAACGCGGTACCTGCCCGGTTCTGAGGAGGTGCTGGCTGGGGAGCGGAGGGGAAAATTCATCCTTTAATGAGCTTCAGCTAAGTACCAGGAGTTCTGCGGGGCGCTCGGTGGACCTGGGGGAAATTCAGAGAATGAGGCTCCATTTGAGAGGACAAAGCAGCAGTTTGTTTTAAAGGAAAAAAATATATATAGTATCTTCCTTTCCTGGGGATGGGATATCATCTCTTTCCACTGAAAGTGGAATTAGTGAAAACCGGGAAGCTGGACCGACCATGGAGAGAAAGACCTTCCTGCCTTTGCTCGTGTTCTCCGCGCCCGTTACACACAAAGCAGAGACCTTGTTTGAATCACTGAAAACCAAGAAAAGACCATTTCCAGTCTTGCTTTCCTACGGTCCCTTCCTTGCTATTATTTGGCATTTTCTTTTTTGTAGACATCAGTTTAGTCACAGAGTTCTCCTCCCCCAACCCTGCTGCCAGATTTTTTGCCTTTAAATTATCTACTCCAAGAATGTGGCAAGTTCCCATTTAAGATTTCTCCTGCTTTCTCTCAACTCAGAGGTGGATACGGAATCTGAGAGGCTTCCAGCGTTTAGCAACTCATCCAATCAGTGTTTTTTCAGACAGACACAAGTCACACTTGCTTTGCAAGTTCTTCAGCAGGAGTCCACCACCTTCTTCAGTAAACCCTGAGACCCAAACTTAAAGCTTTGCCTTCTAGTTACGCTGGTAGTGCAGACTTTCCGTTTGCTTCAAAAACCAATGAAAGCTACTAGCAATATGTTTATTTCTGAAGGTACTTGTTTTCTCCAAAAGTTCCACCTTCAGTAACTGCCATGGGGGTAATTCCAACTGCATGGCCTATGAAATGCCTAACACATAAAAGACACAAGGCTAAGATTTGTTTTAATTAATGCAGGCAAATTTTTTAAAAACAGCAAATAACCAATTTCCTACAAGTAGAATAAAACAACTCCTTAAGTTTTTGTGACCAACATTGCAAGTTGACAGAGTGCCACAGATTTCCCCAAATTTAGAGTCCTAAGTTAGAGGGTTTTTTAAAAAAAAAATATTTCATCATCACTCAACAGAACAGTTTTCTCTTTCAAATATGAAAGAGATTCTTGTAAATTCTTAATACATTTCTGGGAAGACGGTGTTTCTTCCAGACGTGAGGATACCTGGAAATCGGGGTGTAAGCAAGACAGACCTGAAGCTAAAGCATTCTGAACACACAGATTCTGGAGGAAGGAAATCAGTGGTTAGAAAAGTATGTAGTCAACCAAAAATATGAAAATGTGATATTTTCATATTTGACTGTACTCAAAATATATTAGAATAATATACACAAGAGGACTTTGAAGAAAACAGCCCACCTTAAATCTCAGAAGAAAAGATTCACACACTGAATTTTTACATTTCAGTCCTATTGAAATATAATTTGTTTAAGGAAATGGTATATCTCTAATGTCTCCTAAGCAAAAACTTAGTGATATTTAACTGAATTTTATAGGAATGCTTGAAGTTTACTCTTAAAAGTTTTTTTTTTTTTAACTTCAGACATAGAGATATTTTCTTAGTTAAGATAACAAGGCTCGAGACAGTATTCTTTCATTATCAAAATCCCTGTAACTATGTCTCTTATCTCTAACTGGAGAGATAATTAAATCTAAAAGATCACACTGACTTTGTTCTAACTCAGCAGACATGCCTGGTGTCCAAGATTCCCTTGCATTCCCTTGAAAATCTTTAAGGCTATTGACACAGTAGGTTCTTCAGTAAGTCGTATGCTTCTGCTTGTATGAAATGGCCTTAGATTTCTTTTTCTTATCTCAAATGGATAGGGAAACATAAGGGAGCAGACAATAGATGCATAGATGCCTGGGACTGGGGCTGAGAACAGGAATTAGTCATTGCAAATGGGCACCAGGAACCTTACGGAGGTGATGGAAATAAATGCTCTAAAACTAGATTGTGCCGGTGGCTGCACAACTTGCTAGAGTTATGAAAAATCGTGAAGTTGCACACCTAAAGGGGGTGAATTTTATGATAGGTAAATTATACCTCAATAAAGTTGTTTTTAAATAATTGATTAAAAGTAGTATTTTTTACAAGTCTTTTCTACTTATACCGTGTCCTGAATCTGTGTCAAGGACCCACTCCCAGGTGGCAGCAGCACATACAAGGTGTCCTAATTTCTTCATTTTTCTAAGAGGAGTTTGCCTTTCACACAGTAGTGGATTGTTTCTTCTGCACCAGTGACTCCTTACGAAACCTAGTATTTGTGCGATGGCATGTATGTGGTAGAGACAGAGCAAATGTTCATTTAGGGCTGTGTGTTGTTTCTTCTTCAAATTGCCATGGCGATAGAATTTTTCCAGAACTTAAGTCAACTTCAATTTTCAGCAACAACAAAAAAAGCACATATATCTGTGGGTGGTGGGGGAGTGGTATTTGGATGTTTCATTATTGGAGGAAGTTAGTGAGGAGCATGAGCAATTATGGAACTCTGAATTGCGTTGACTCCATCTGAATTGAAGACTGTGGTTAAGCACAAAAAGAATTTATCAGACCTAGCCATTTTTAAAGGATTGGGATTAAAACAATTTAAGGGATAAATTTCAAAAGGCAATTATTTCCATGTAAAAAAGTGGGTTTCTTTTTAGAAGAAACACATTACAGATAATACTCGCAGCCAAATTTCTTGCCTAGTGCTAGTGAAGGAAAAAAAAAATCTTATCCCTGATAAGAAATATCTTCTTGAAAAGTAGGTTATATTTAGAAGCAGGTAAGCTGGTTTTTCTGGAAAACCTTTGTTTTGTTTTGTTTTTTTATCTTGTGTTTAATCTCTTTTAGTCCTATTAGAGAGGCCAGTGACTAGGTGACCTTTGGAATTCTCTGACTTAAGAAACTGGAGTATTGTTTTTTCTGATTCCTGACCACCTATAGGTAAGTTAAATGGAGATACATTACAGTAGTTTTGTTTCTTACCATCTTCTTCCCCTAAAAAGGTCCAAGCTTGCAAAACTGATGCTCCTTAAGTGCAGGTGTGAGAGTGAACAGTAAATGCCTCATGGACAGCCCCCATGGTCCAGCACTTTGTCTGGACCACACAGGGAACCTGCCACCGAGAGAAAATACTTGAGAAGGGCTTTAAACTATGCCTTGAAAGCCAACCAGTTTTCACTTATTAAGCACTTTGTTTCTGTTTTAAATGACTTTATTATTTAATCGGCACTTTAAAAAAGCTTTAATCTGTGTTTTTTGTTTCTTAGCAGGGGGTCTCTTTTCTCATTAAAGGGATAGTAAATCCCAAAAGATTTTGCAAAGGAGTCTAATTCATCCAGTGAAATGGAACTAACTACTGTGTAACTGGAACACTTAACCAAAACGGAGTTATAGAACATTTTAGCTTTCCAAGATTGGTATTGGTTTGGGAGAGGGGGAGGAATTTAATTTTTGAGTGTTGTTGCTTCTTTTTCCAGTTTTGCTTTATTTTATGTGACTGGACTTAAAGATTTGTTCTGATAGGCTAAAAAATTTTTTAAAAACTTAAAAGATGTCCTTCTATATTTAAATTATTTTCTATCCTTTTAACATAATTTCAGTATTTCCCTGTGCAGCTAATCATGAAGGTTATGTCAGATGCTTTAAAATTGCCATAAATGTGATTTATTAGGTAAATTTTTTGCCTTTTCATAAATAAATTTTTATGCTGACAACAGACTATTGTGATATAGGTGGTCAGTGGACACTTCTCTCTATTCTTTCTATTGATTAATTAGTTATAATAAATCAAAGACAAATTCACCTGAATTGTAAGATTAAAGTATAAATTTAACTATCATTAAATTAATGCTAAATCATTTTCTCAATAACATTGACACATTCTCTCATTAACTATGAAAATTTTACTGGGATGCAATGGACATTTGAAATCATTTCATCTTAAACATCAAACACTAAGGTAGACTGAAGTGTGGGCACAAGGTCATACAGATTTCAACGACTAACAAAAATACATTTAAATAGCCAGATTTTATTAAGTGCTTACTCTGAGCCAGACCTGTGCTAAGTGCTTGATGTGCTTTTTTTTTTTCTTTTAATTCATCCATCGACAGCCCTCTGAGGTAAGTGCTATCATTTCCTCGCTCTTACAGATGAGGGTACAAAGCTTACAAAAGTAACTGGAATGAAGTTTCCTGCACCACCAACTTTATAGAAATTGTGATATCACTGAATGATCTCCCTCTGGAACAAGAGTACGGGCAAAGCAGTTGGCTGAAGGACCTTGTGGATAACTTCTTGGACATTGGCTAATTTATTCAGATGTCACACAGAATCTTACTAACTGATACGCTCCCGTTTTCACCTGTTATATCCAGGGTGATTCTTCTGTAGACCAATTTCCTTCAAACAGTCTGGTCGTGTTTTGGCATTTTGAATCAGATGTGGAAGATGGTTATCTCTAACTCTCTGCTAGACTGTGTGCGTGGTGGAGGGCGGAGCCTCTGTTTTGTTTGCTCCCTACGCTCAACGCTGGGCACAATCGATGTACCTTTGGGTAAGTGCTTGGCACTCGTGAACGAAAGGATAGAAGGGCCGAAGAAAAATGCTCTAACATTTACAAGGTGTGATTATTTATCCAGCCAGGAATATTACTAAGTGCTCCGCAAATGTTGTTTCAGTTTATTTTCAAAGCAACAGCCAGAAATAGATATTAATAGCCCCATTTACTCACTGAGGGTCAGAGTTTAAAGATGGTTCTTAAGCTTATGCAGTGAGAGAGGGTCAAGGCTGGAATTTAAATCAAGGTCTTCCTGACACAAAATCCATGTTCTTCACCAACACATGGCAAGACTGCCCCAAAGAGATATTGCCTCATAAAAGGCTTATGAAATTTGGAAAAAATTGCTGGTGGTTACCTTCTTTGTTTCCCTGATCTTCATATTCTGCCCAGGGAGGAACCTTTGAACTGTCCAGCAGGCTCCTCTGTTTGCTGGAGGCTGGAGCACGAAGAGGTCAGGGTGACTTTGCTGAAGCCTGCCTCCAGCCTCGGTGCTGGTGGCAGCTGCCTCCCTCTAGAATGTGCATTCTCACAGGGGATAATATTGACCCCAGAAGAGTAAAAATTGGTTCTTGTGGGAGAGATGGTGAAAAAAAAAACAAACAACCAACAAAACACCTCAACCCTACCTGATAAAAGCTTATTCCTTAATTGTTCATTTATTTCAGTGGGTAGAATTTAAATTAGATGTTATTTTTGGAGGGTGTGGGGTGTGGTTATTCTTTTAAAAACTAACAAGAAATAGGGAGGAGCCTGCTCTGGAACATCAGCTCTGGGGCAGGCTGTTCTCTGAGGCTCCAGCTCGCTCACTGGCTCCCTCCCTTCTGGAGGACGTGATGGTGACGGTGACCACAGCTCAGGGGGAGAGAAAAGTTCCTCCTTCCTCCCTGTTGGTCTCTGGAGCTCAATATTCCTTCTTTATCCCATGGCCATGCCCACCCCTCCTTAACAGTTTCTTCACCAAAGCCTTTCCATGGAAATCGTTTGAATTCTACTCTCAGCTGTAACCCCGACAAGCCGGGTTTTGACAGTCTAACCATGATACAAACAGTTCACATAAAGCTATGGTTTAAGTTGTGAATTGTAGCAAAATTGATTTAGGGTATTTGAATTCTTTTCCAAGCTAAGAAACTGATATTACTTGATGATTTTTCCTTGTATTGCATATGTTCCGAATAGTCTTTCTCTTTCTTCTCGCGTCCCCCACCCATCCCGAATGTGAGCCCCTCAAATACTGAATCTTTTGCAGAGTAGAATGCTGTGAGGATAGGAGCAATGACCAAGAGGTCATGTAATACTAAAGAAAAGAAACCAGGGTTTAGTTTTTAAGTATATACTATTTGCCTTAACTTCTTAGCTACCTTGGAAATAATTGGATTTGTCCACTAATTCATTTGGTTCATGCCAAGAAGCTGTAGTCAGGACCTCAGATCACAGATTTCCACATCAGCAACAGAAATTTATCTTTAAAAGTTCCCAAATAATCTACAAATGTCTCATATATAAAAGTTTAAAATTTTTGCATTTTTTTACATGTATAAAATGCAAGTTTTGCTTTGGATTTCATTTTAGATACCAAAGTAATTGAGATGAGAGCTTGTAAATTCAAGGAAAGCGTACTCAGATTTACTTTCTGTGAACTCCCAAATGTCCTTGCCGATGTTGAGTGTAGGTACGTTCCTTAGGTGGAAATAACTTCTCGGACAGACCTGATGCATTACTAATTATTTGTACCTCAGAGACTTTACATCAAAAACAAGCAAAAATCTGTTATATTTTTTCATCTTAGAATACAGTGTGATATTGGGAACACATTATTTCTGAAATGCTTTGAAACTCTTAATATTCTCTTGATTTTCAACCTACTTTACTCATTGTTTGAAAACTGTTGAATCCATTTATTATGGGGTTTACTCTAGACACTAACAGTAATTACTAGCTATGTGTGAGCAGTAATATTTTTCATCTTAAGATGCTTGATACTTTAGTCTCTCTTTTTACAGCAAATGGTGACATTTTTGTCAGCTTATACAAAATTCTTGAAAGATTCATGATACTTTACCACTTACACATTCAATTAATTTTTCAATTTCCTTTGCCCAGTTAAATTGTGAAGTAAAATAATGCAAATATTTATAGACCCAAATTATAAACCCATTTCAGTTTAGAAGAACAACAGTAAGTAAATATAATAGGCAATTATAATTAAAGCCTCAACTTGTCCTGATATTTTTCTAACATCTCTGAATAACTAAGAGGATGTTCAATGCAGGCGCACAGTATAACAATTAGAAGGTATTTTTCTTTACTCATGAAATCTTTGTCTTTTAATCGTTCTTTTCTAGGTTTGGGTTTTAATTATGGACTAACTTTGCTTAAAGTTAGTTTATGGATTAAGATTGTTAAAGTTCCTATAGACAGCAGACTTCGATATTTCAGCAAATTTTGATTCTGTTTGTTCCCAAATCATAATAGATCATTTAGAGGGAGCTGTGATTAGAGACTGTTTTTTTTTTTTAAATGAGCATATTGTTTTCCCTAAAATGTTTTCTTCAGATTTTTGAAAGAGCTTTATTGAGCTACAATCACTAGGTAATAAGCTGTACATACTTAAAGTGTTGAATTTGATAAATGTTAACATGTATATACTCCAGAAATAACATAGTGAACGTCTCCATCACCGCCAAAAGTTTTCTTGTGCTTTTTCCCTTGGCTACCCCTCCCTCCTGCCTTGCCTATCCCCCAGCAACCGTTAGTCTATATCCTCCCCCTGTGGATTGGTTTGCACTTTCTAGAGTTTTATATAAGTGGAGTCATACAGTATATATGACCTTAAATGGAAGTAGGGACTTTACAGAGGTAAGCAAGTTAAAATGAGGTTGTTAGGGTGGACCCTAATCCAATGAGATTGGTGTCCTTATAAAAACCGGAAACTGAAGAAAGACATGCAACAGGGAGAAAGTCATAGGAACAAGAGGACAGAGATCAGGGTGGTGCTTCTACCAGCCAGGGAATGCCAAAGGTTACCAGCAAACCACCAGGGAGCTAGCAAAGAGGCATGGAGTAGAGCTTTTCATTACAGCCCTCAGGAGGAACAGACCCTGCTGAAACCTTTAGCTCAGACTTTTAGCCTCCAGAACTGTGAGATAATAACTATCTGTGATTAAATGACCCAGTTTGTTGTGCTGTGTTCCTGCAGCCCCAGCAATCTGATACAAGCACCTATAGTATTAATGCTGAGAAGAGTGTTAGTGATGAATTCAGAGTAATATACAGAGCTTTAGAGGCACTCTAAAGCAAACTACTAGTCAGCTGAAGGGCTGAAATGGTTGTCTTTTTGGCCCACAATTTTTCCTGCAATTGTTTTCGCGCCAAACATTGTACGCAGGAGACAAAGACAGGCAAGACATAGGTCTTATTCTTAAGAAATATAAAATGTAGTAGCAAACTGGTAGGGATGCAAAGGTTTGATTTATATACCATTGGTAAGTATGCCATTTGAAAAAAAGGTATATATGTGCACAGATTTGGGGGGTTATAAATTGGTGCATTTTTCAAAGGGCATTTAGGCAACATTGCCAATGCACATTACTAAAACGTGGTGGACCCACTGAACTATTATGATGGTTCAAAGATAAAATAACAACAACAAAAAACACAATAAAAGCACAAGAATAAAGAGAATAAGGAAGAATAAAGACAGCAGATAAGAGATATCAACCAAAACTTGGAAGTAGGAAAGCAGACAGAGAAGTGACTACTGACGTCATAGAATAAGCCAATAAGGAGCAAGTTGCTTTACATTCAAGAAACCTTGAAATAACCAGAGGCACAAGGTACCCCTGAAGTTGGGGAGGAAAAGTAGGACTGAGAAGTGTCGGAAAGTCTCTGTATAAGGAGCAAGTAGCAGCCCTCCTTAATCCCTCTCCTGTTCCACCATGCCAAGGACTGACCCACCTCTCCCTCATCTCGTCCAGGCAGGAACCAGGAAAAACTCAATACAGTGGTGGGAAGGATGAAGAACGGCATCAAAAATAGGAGGACTGAGTGAAAGTCTCTGTGCTTACTCTCCATGTGACAGACTGGACAGTTTCTCTCCGGACTTAGTTTTTTTGGAGATAATGAACTATAGGTAAAATGAAATAGTGGGATCCCCATCCGTCTCCCACAGTGATGCCAATCAGCCTATACGCTCTACTGTGTGCACAGTTTCCCATCAGATATTTAGTGCCTTGATTCTCAGTGTGAAGAGGAAGCCCAAAAGTCACCAAATATTTGAGGAAAGTTTCTAACATGAACAAAGATCAAAATGGACTTACAGAAGACAAAGCAAAAGGTCTGAATAAGAGACACTGCAAAAAAGAAAAAGAAGAAGAAAATGAGAAACAAAAAACAAATAAAAACTCCAAGTCAGTGACCAAAGAAAGAGAAGATATATGAATAAAAAAGTAGTAACCTACATATGTACAAGCATTCAGAGGGCAAGAAATAACTCACAGAGATTATAAAATAGGGTTGCATAAATTCTGAATATTGACTATCAAAAGTTATGGTGGAACTGAGAAGACGAGAAAAGAGGAAATGTTTAGTGTGTAGATAAGGTGAGGGTGGAAGGGAAAATGTGGAGAAACAGAATGAGAATAGCTGTCATTATAAATCTTGTAGTACTCTTTATCTTTTGGTAAAGATAAACAAGTTGTAAAAGAGCAGCTACAAATGTTTAAAAACAAAGTAAAATTATAAAAAAGCAAAATAATAAGAAAAAAAACTATCAAGACACTTGATTTAAACTGAAGATTCCTTACTATTTTAATCCTGGAGACAGATTTTGTAGTTTCCCATATTTCAGTAATTTTCTAAGTTGGAAAGATGAGAGGCCAGGACAAGTGAGAGAATTCCACTACCCAAATCCTGTAAACAGTCTTTGGCCAACAAGAATTATTTCAGGTCTTACAAGAAAAAAAAATTCGTGTTCCTAGACCCCAGCTATCTCAACATGTTCAGAGCAAGGGGACATTATCCAGGACGTGCTCATGATCTACTGTGGATCTATTAAAATTATTCAAAATTATATCATAGCTGCATTGCACTAAATAAAATTAAATAAACAGTAAAAAACAAAATGCACTTTTTGAAAAAAGATTTTATTTATTTATTTTTAGGGAGGGAAGGGAGGGAGAGAGAGAGAGAGAGAGAGAGAGAGAGAGAGAGAGAGAAACATCAATGTGCAGTTGCTGGGAGTCATGGCCTGCAACCCAGGCATGTACCCTGACTGGGAATCGAACCTGCGACACTTTGATTCGCAGCCCGCGCTCAATCCACTGAGCTACACCAGCCAGGGCAAAATACACTTTTTAATGCAGCAATCCCAATTTTTTTAAGGCACCTAACTTAACCCAGAGATCGGCAAACCTGGGGGCCCAATCTAGCCCACCTTTTGTTTTTGTACAGGCTATGAGCCAAGAATGGTTTTTAGATTTTAAAATGCTTGAAGAAAATGAAAAGAAGGATGTTTGATGTTTACAATATCAGAAAACTATATGACATGCAAATTTCAGTGCTTATAAATGAAGTTTTATTGAAGTTCCACCATGCGCTTTCTTACAGGTTGTGTATGGCTGCCTCCGAGCTGCAATAGGCCATACAACTGCAAAAGTGCACCATTTGTCTCCTTAGGAAGAAGTCTGCTGACCCCTGACCCCGGCAGACCGCCTGAGTGAAGTATCCTTTCAGATTATTATAACACTTCCCTAATCTTTTTAGTTGTTTTTCTCAATCCCAATTAAAAAGCATTATTTTAAATGTCTCAACTTCATCATTTCTTTCAACAGTAATTAGCGTTCATAGAAAATGTCCTCTTTTCATAATTCTACTTCAAGAGTTCAAAAAACATGCTTACATTTCATGATCAGAAAAACAAGTACAACTGGAGTAAACAGTTTGGTACCCAGTCACTGACCCCTCTAAACATGTAAGTCAACTGATAAGGGCAGAACAGCACCGGCCTGTTGGGAGAGACCATGGGCTTTGAGCCTCGCTTGGGCCTCACTAGCAAGTTTTATGGAGAGAAAGCAGAGCATTGGGTTAATGTGGTAAGCGGGCTGAGGGGAAGATGTTTAAGAGATTTCACACTAAAATTGCAGCATGGTTATTTCAGCTGTTCGGTTTTCTCTCCCCAACTAGAGTATAAACTCCCTAAGGGCAGAGATCAGCCTTACTGTTCTTTTAATTGTTCTTTTAAGCATGGACTACTGAGTTGAGCACATGACAAATACTCAGTCAATACCTGCTGGGAGGTCAGATGAGGAAGCTTCTACCAGCAAGAGGTGACAGTTCCTGGTGTATGTCAGTTCTCTGAGCCACATGGAAAGGTTTTCTCAAACACTGACTTTAGGCGCTCAATTTGTTTTGATTTATGATGCTGTATTCTTTTTTTTGCCTTTCTCCCAAATGACACGTCAGCTTTCATGATTTATTTTTCTGTTTTCTCATCTATTATTTCAATGTTGGACTTTTGCTTAAGCAGCAAAATTCAAAGAAAACTCTGCTGTCAGAACTGCTAATGTGAAAGATCATAAGTTTAAAATGACCTCACAGCACATAAAACATGAGTGAATATGGGCACACTATTTATTGTTCATGACAAATATCAGGATGCCATTGCACGCTTGCTCTGTTCTGGAGAAACGGCGGGGCTTGCTGCTCACTGCCTAAAACTTGAATCATGAGACATCATTAATATTGACAACAAAAAGAACTGTCTTCAGAAAGCCCATGATTACCGCATTTTGCTGTGTATAATGCACACATTTTTGCTGAAACTTTTGAGGGAAAAATAAGGATGCACATTATACAAGGGTATAATGATACATAACATAGGTATAATAATCCCATGTATAATGGGTACAAAAACGTGGCTGAGCATTATACATGGCAAAATATGGTACATATAATTTACATAATTCTTACTTTAGCCGTTTTCATTTTTAACTACCCAGGAACATGATTAAGACTGTGTTATAATATAGTCTAGTCTAGAAGAGGTTCCTTGTTATTCTAAGAGGAAATGCTTTTGTGTTGAAAATTAACCCAACATTTTGTAACATCTCAGTGTATAGTTACTATCAAATGCCAAATATGTGTAATCTGGTATAGGAAGCACTCATAGAAATTAGGTTATAAATTGTATTCTTCATTTGCCTTATGATGGCGGGAAAAGTACTTTTTTAATAACTTAATCACCCTCATTTGCACAATAAAAATCTGGATAAAATTATATCTGCCTATCTCATTGATGTATCACAAAGATGCACACGAGTGGTCCGCAGAGTGGCATTTATGGCTTTCAGCTTTATGATATTTATCAATAAGTTTTTTTTATACAATTGGCACTCAGGTCCCTGCTTTGCCAGTACACATCTGTGTGACCTTGACTATGCTTCTATCTCTCTGTGCCTCAGTTTCCTTCTTTGTAAAATGAGTGTGTTGAATTAGCTTATTTATTATTCCTTGGCCTAAAAGGTTACATGATTATATAAGAGCTCTTGTCAATTACAGTTTTTTAACTTTGCCTTCAGAAATGCCTGAATTTAAATGACACATTTACACTTGCTAAATATTTATGCGCATAATTAACATATACTCAGAATATTGGAATATATATCTTAGCAAGGAATATGGGTTTGTATCCAAAACTTGCCTCTGTTCCTGAGAGAAAAGGTAAAGAGCTAAGGGTTTACTTCCAGCAAGAACATAAACTTTGTTTTTCCCCTCTGTGATCAAAAGGTGTTTGTTTCCCTACTTCATCATGTCTCACTTTTAGGGTCCCCAGAGGTGGGAGGTATAGGTGATAAAAGGGCCACCTCCCTGCTTGAGTACTAAAGAGATGGCCGATGGGGGCCAAGGTGAAGGTAGTGATTTCACAGAGAGCAAGGTGGGCCTGCTCACTGTACTCAGTGAGCGAGGCTTGTCTGCCGGTGGCAGGCCTGCCTGGACTGAGTGACCCACCCAGGGCATAGGACTGCCCCAGTAAAGCCAACTGCATGGAGGAGCAGAGAAGCAATAAAGATCTCAATGAACAGACTTCACACCTAGGGGAGAAACAAGAATGCAGCACTGAGTCAGCTTGTCTGGTAGTTCTTCCCAAATTCACGAATGCAGTAAATCATTTCACTTCTTCAGAGGAGAGACAACATGAGAAAAAGTCAAGGCGTTATCAGGACTGTGCTCAGGGAAAATCAGCAGGGACAAGGTAAAGATGTCTGCTTTCAAAATCTATGATCACAATCATTACTATCTACATCCTCTGGAAATAAACAGGTGTGACTTTTCTTAAATCTTTAAAAATGCCAACATATGACATATAAAGCAATTTAGTATAACTTTGCAAGTCCCTTTTTGTCTAATGAAAGCACTCATGGTTCTACGTTTGCAGATGCTCTTTGCAATGAAATGTGTGCTTCTGTTTAACATTTATCTTCACATTTAACTGTGTTAGTATTACTATTGCTCAATTTGACATTTTAGTTTTTACATTTCTATTTGGAGGAATTAAAAAAACACTTGACTTCGAAGGAGATATAACTCATTTTCACAATCTGAGTTCACGTAAGTGTTTTAAAAGAAACTTTGGAAATGGCTATAAATGGATTCGAAGAATGAAATGGTTTCTGAGATAACATTTAAGACTATGCCATTTGGAAATTAAAATACTGCTTGTGGGAATTGCTCCTATGGAAATATATATCAATGTACAATGGAGAATGTATTTGATAGAATGAGCATGTTAGCAGAATTTTTATAGTGACTAGATAAAGACCTATAGTTAAGTAATAACTAGTAAGATAAGGACAAAATAGCTGCAATTGTAAGTACTGTTTAACTTTCACAACAATAGATACAAATTATAGGGCGGTAGGTTTACTTTAACATAAAGATGAAGTTCCTATCCATATTTATGATGATGAAGGGAAGAGCTATTTAAGACTCAAATGGGCTGCCACCGTCCAAGGCTGTGCAATCACTTCATGATGGTTCTTGAAGGAGACTCATTCATGCTTGTATTGTATGGGGTGACTTTCAAGCTCTCTTTCTATTCCAATATTCTATAAGAGCTACTGAAACATGTAATGATGTCAACCCTTTTAAAGTTTTTCTCTTTTGTATTCATTAATAGAATATACTAAAACTACCCAGCATGCCTCTGCTTACAATAATAAAAAAGAATAAGGAACATTTAAAACCAGTTAGAGAAAAGCAAAACCATTTGGAACTGATTTTTACAAATTAAGGTGTTAAAAGAACCATATCTATTTTCTGAAGAGATTTTTTAAAGATCCTTACAAGTATGAAGTAGCATATGCTATTAGTATTCCATTGCTAGTTTTGAAAAGTTTCTGTATTACCCCTTAATCAATATTGTAAATGATCAAAATTCTGTTGGTAAAATTACTTGGCATATTCTAAAATTTATAAGAAGGCTCTCCAAATAAAGGCTGCCCAAAGAATAGACAGTAATAATTTGGAAGTATGTTTTTGAGGATTTGCTAAGTAGACAGATTTGAGTGATATATTCATAACATAAACTAACCGCAGATTCTTGTTGTCCGAATGGATGGACAACATTGATTTATGGTCCTTGAAACAACAAAGGTCTGGACACATGGCTAATTTCTTTATTTCATCTTAGTTAGGCTTTCCCAGGACCACTCTTCCTGATTTGATAATAAATGCCACGCCCTCAGCGACAACTAGGAGGAGCTGTTCAATCTTTGACTCATAACCCTCTTCCTAAAGTCATAGCATTGCACCTACTTGAAATGGGTTCACCTTTGGTGTCTATTGGTCCATGTGTAAAAAGAGTGAAGTACATAAAAATCCATGCACTTTAAGGTATTTGAAGAAAACATGATTGCTGGATTCTTTATGCCACTGAAGATTCATTCCTCTGCCCTGTTTTGTTCTCAAATTCTATCATAAGCTGTTTTGAAAGGATGGCTTCTTGAATTGTCAGCTCAATCATGAGCTGCCAGAGTCTTGTTTCTGTACATGGGAACTTACTATCCTCAACTCCTTTTTCACTTGGCAGATAAAAATTTGAAAAGTCTTAATCTGTCATTTAAACTGTAAAACATATTTTCTCCCCAGTGGCCACGCCGAAATAAAATCCCCTACATCACTCTGCATAGCTGAGTCATTAACTGTTTGCATTTCAAAGGGCCGTCAGTATAAGCCTGAGCGTTGCAGTGTTCATTTATTGAGTTTTACTACAAAAAAAAAAAATGTGCTGGGAATAGAGATATGGTTTCTGACCTCAAACACCTTAAGATCCCATTTGAGGACAGACACAAGCAATAATATAGCTCATAATTGGTAACAACAGCAGTTAACGACATCATGACTAGTGATGGGAGACATTTTCTGTGGTGTAGAACTGATAAAAAAGTCAACATATACACATTTTTTTTTTGGCATATGCATTTTGCCAAGAGAATGAAGTACAAGATAGCTAACAACAGGGATTTCAAGAGTTAAGGATTTTAGCTGTAGTTATAATTGATAGGCTGAGGTTGTTAATGCATGTGAAAGCTGTTTCTCTGGGAACTGGAGTGCATGACCTTCAAGACTTCAGGAAGTCCACAAGCAATTCACCTTTGAGCCCCAGGGTCTCTGCAAGCAGGGAGATGGCATCTGTGAGGGGACTTCCATGAAGCAGATAAAGGATTGTCAGTCAGCAGATAAAGAAATGCTAGGAAAATTGCCTCTAGACAGCAACTCTTACCTGATTAACCTTTTTCTAAACCCCTTACCTACCCTTTTCTTCTCCTTACATAAAGGTCGGCTTGCGATGAGGTGTTAAGATGGTGTTTAGGGTATATAGCCCATCTTCTCAGACCTCCAGTATCTGAATAAAGCGCCCATTAAGATTCACTTTTTGTCTCTACTTATTGGTTCTGATAGTGACAGGCCCCATGAACCCTTAATTTTTTGGTTTCAATAGTGAATAGAGTCTGTGAAGATTTATTTTTGATGTCTTCCTAAGATGTCAAGTCAATAAGAACCCACCAACTAAACAGTGTTCAATGTTAAATTGAACACATCCAAAACATATTGGGTTGAACCAACTGAAATCATTATTTCTGTTGATCAAACAAGTGAATATTGACGATTTCATAGAGTTCAACCAATAAATAAAAATCTCCTTTAGTCTTCTATCACTGTGTAACAAAGTACCACAAGTTGAGCAGCTTAAAATAACATATTCATTCTCTCACAATTGAGTAGATTCAAAGTCTGGGTGGGCTTCAGTGGATCCTCTGGTTACAATCCCATAAACTAGAATTCAGGTGAAGGCAGGACCTTACCTGGACGCTCTGCAGAAGAATCTGCTTGTCAAGCTCAGTCAGATGGTTGGCAGAAGTCAGCCCCTTGTAGCTGTTGTCAGGGGCTGGTCTCAGAAACCTGCCGCTACTCTCCAGCGCTTGTACGTGGTCCTCTCCGTCTTCGAGCCAGCAGTGGTGCACTGAACCCTGTGCCTCGACCCCTGGGACTTCCGCCCACGCCTGAGAAAGTGCTCTCTTGCAAAGGATTCATGGGATTTATTAGGCCCATCCAGATCATTTTTTTTATTCACTCAATTCAATTGATTATTCTTTTTTTTGTCTTTTTTTTGTTTTTTTTTCCAAAGATTTTATTTATTTATTTTTAGAGAGGGAAGGGAGGGAGGGAGAGAGAGAGAGAGAGAGAGAGAGAGAGAGAGAGAGAGAGAGAGAGAGAGAGAGAGAGAAACATCAATGTACAGTTGCTGGGGCCCGTGGTCTGCAACCCAGGCATGTGCCGTGACTGGGAATCGAACCTGCGATGCTTTGGTTCACAGCCCGCGCTCAATCCACTGGCTACACCAGCCAGGGCTCTTTTTTTTTTAATTTGTTTTTTCAAGTCAATTGATTATTAACCTGAATTATACCTGCAAAATCCTTTTGCCAAATATAATAACTAATCAAGGCTTGAGCTCTTTATGTTAGGGTGGGAAATCAAGGGGGGCCATTTAAAATTTGGTCTACCACATATATCAAACATGACCCCCAAATGTCTGGGCTGTAAAATCCTCAATTGCCATAATTATGTTATTTGTGGCATGGAACCCTTCCTCAGGTACAAGATGCCCATGAGAGGGTGGGGTGTGTTTTCACAACTGAAAACCTTGAAAAGTTTTTCTAATGCATTAAGTGTAGTCCGTGTTCTCCTAATACACTTCAGTTTTAATCTTTGTTCTGTATCAAATAACATTTGTTATTTCATGAGTAAGTACTAACACTAGCTGGAAAACGTTATGATAAAAATAAAGTTAATCTCCATACATTATGCTGGTTGGAAAATACCAGGTCTGTAGAGTTTTATTTTCTCCATAGATGACAAGCATCTAGTTTAATTCAGGCTGTTCCAACAAAATGCTATAGACTGATTAGGTTATGAACAAAAGAATTGAGATACTTCTCAATTTCTGGGTGCCCACATAGCTGGATTCTGGTGAAGGCCCTCCTCTGGATTGCAAACTGCCAACTTCTTCTTGTGTCCTCACCTGGCGGAAGGGACTAGGGAGCTCTCCTGGGTCTCTTTCAAAAGGTTACTAATCTGATTCATGAGAGCTCTGCCCTCACGATCTCATCACCTTCCAAAGGCCCTACCACCTAATACCACCACAATTGGGCATTAGCATTTCAACATATGAATTTGGGGGGTGGGAGGGGTGTGGACACAAACATTCAGACCACAGCAACAAGCAAACAAACCAATAAGGCCTACTGGATCAATAGGCTACCATGCTGTATTGAATAAGCAGGCTTGTTTCTGATACATGAGGCTTAGTCCAAGAATTGGTAAACCAACTTTGAATATATATATTCAGCAAGACAAAGGAGGAACCCTTCAATCCTCTTTCATTGCCATTTCTTTGGCCCAAATGCCTTAGCCCACAGGTGGCAAACACAAAGCCTGCAGGACGAATCTGGCCCTCCAACGTATTTTATCCAGCCCGCCACCTTGTTTCTACCCGGTGGCAGCAGTGCCGAGCTCCTTGCCCCTAGTTAAGGAATAGTTACATTTATACAGTCCTAACATTACATTCGGCCCTTTGAAGGCAACCATGAGGCTGATGGCCCCTGGTGAAAATGAGTTTGACACCCTTGCCTTAGCCATTCCCTTCCAACATAATTCAAGCTGAAATGAACAATTAGTGATTAATTCACAGACTTCAGTCAGAGAATGAAGAAGCAACACAGGCATTTAGATACAAAAGTCGGCTTTATTGACACACAGTGAGTCCATTGTGTGTCAATAACTTTCTGCAAACAACTTTTTGTTTATATATTTCCTATGTAAGAACTGACTAATCCAAGACTGGCCCTAGATGGTCCATTCAAAGATCAATTACCTAAATGCCAATTAGCCAATTAATGATCACATCTTTTTCTAATATGTGACCCTGTGATGACATAAAGCATCTTGATTTTTCCTCTGAATAACCATTTCTTTTCCATTCTCAGTCCATGATTTTCAGGAATGACTGACCTCATGCTGGCATTTGAACTTGGGTCTGGGTAATCTCAGCATGGAAATACTCTACTTTGCTTTTGCTATTGGTTCATGGACCCACAATCCAAACTAGGCCAATGGAAATCTACCCTGATCATTTTTATAGCATCGATGAACAATTTTGCTTCCTTTGGGGTTTGCTAAAATGGTAGAATATAAATGTGAAGCTACTGCTGTGTAAGTAGCTTTGTAGGAAAAGAGGGTGTGGGGGATGAAGACAGCCCAGAGAAAACGAACTCAGAAATAGATACACTCGGTCGCGAAGCTGTCTTCTGAGTACCTATGCCCAGCCATGCAGTAAAACGTCATCCCTCAGGACTTCACCAGGAAACTATTTATATTTTGTTTAAGCACATTCGCACTTTCAACTAAAAGAATTCTAATACAGATATAATATTGCCACAGTAACCATCCAAATGGATTAATTGATTTCAGTCCCAATGATAGAATTCTGGTGGAGAGAAGTCTCTGCCTCCTGGTTCACTCAACTGTGTTCAGCATCAGGCAGGCTCACAGAGCACCAACAGGCCTGTTGGTTGGGGCATGCCCTGGCGGGTGGGTAAGGAAAGGTAGTTCTTATCAAAGAGAGACAGGAACACATGCCAAAAGTCATTTGGCTCAACCTCTAGAAACATTTTGGAAAAGAGTAATTACAGAAGAGAACTAGTCTAATTATTACAAAACTACAACAATCAAAGTGTGTGTGTTTTATAATTGAAGAATACGAACATTTATTTTAAAAATCATGCTCTTTTCTTAAATTCAGTGGCTGCTAGAAGTTTTTATTCCTGAAATAACTTTGGTTAACATTTAATAACGGAAATCCACGCAGCAAAAAAAAAAAAAAAATGTTTCCTCTAAGTCATTTGAACTGAGGGGAATGGGGCTCACATGGTTTGTGGAGAGCCAGAGCCTGTTTAGTCATTCTTCCTTTCCATGCTTCATCGTCTCGCACTCTCGCCAAATTCCTATGGCCAGTCCTATGCTCTGCTCTCAGTTTCCAACCACCTTTTTCCCTAAGGCACCCCCGCTCCATGAAATCATCCGTATATTGCTAAGTAGACCTTAGAGATTATTTAGAACAGCTTTCTTTTTTTTTTAAGATTTTACTCTTATTTATTTTTAGAGAGGGAAGGGAGGGAGAGAGAGAGAGAGAGAAACATCAATGTGCGGTTGCTGGGGGTCATGGCCTGCAACCCAGGCATGTACCCTGGCTGGGAATCGAACCTGCGACACTTTGGTTCGCAGCCCACACTCAATCCACTGAGCTACACCAGCCAGGGTTAGAACAGCTTTCTTTACAGATCATATGTTTCCAAGAAGTCAATAATAATGAAATACTAACAAGGGGGAAAGCCTAATTTTATCAATATTTCCCAAACAACTTGATATTGCAGGTACTTACTGGTCCCAGCTCAGACTGTGGCATGTTGGGTCCTCTGTTTATAGACTTTATAATAGAGTTTATTCTTTAGAATAGACTTTATTCTTAAGTAGATCCTTTTGTTTTTTAGAAGTGAGTGGTCAGCCTAGCTCAGTAATCATAGGGTGTCAGAGCCCTTGGAAGTTATGTAGTCCAACCCCATCATTTTACAGAAGAGAGAACTCAGGCTCAGAATATGGAGTCCAACAAGTGAAACTAAGAGGGAAGAACAATACTGGAAGGAAAAACAATTTGCACGAAGGCCCTGAGTTGAGGAAAGATATGCTCAGGGACAACGTTGTGATGATTTAGACGTGGCTTTGGATGCTTGAAAAGTTGACAGTAAAACTTGAAAAGTAAATTATTAAGTCCAAATTATAGGAGTTTTTGAATGTCAATAAAAAGAGGTTCTTTTTTTTTTTCAAACTTATACAACACAAAAAGAGAGAACATTTGATAATGAATCCCACATAGTAGGAGAATCACTCCCCCACATGTAGGAGAATCACCCTTCTCCTACATGGTCAGCTAGCTCACTGCCAATCTTATTGCATGGATGCCTCTATTTCCTCCTTCCCTCCATGCCCCCAGATTATTTTAAAGCAAAACTCAGTCATAATATTAATTTCTCTATAAATAGTTCAGCATATACCTCCAAAAAAGGGTATGTAACCTATAAATAAGAGGAAGCCTTTGAATATTTTTTTTTTACCTGGGGAGCAACATGTTTAGAACGGTGTTTATTTAGGAAGGTTCTTAGGCAATTGTCAATACATCGTGTGGGCCAGGACAGCACAGGGCAACATAAGCATGTAATGTTCCCCATTGTTGTTGTCATATATGCTACATTAAAATTATTTCCCGGTTTCCATATTTGAAATATGTAGCATGGTTTCCTATGCTGGTACTTAGGCTAGAAATAATTTAAACATTCTTGGCCAACAGAGCTATTTCCCTTTTGGAGGCTGTGTCATCTTGATATTTTATTCTCATGCTTCATAATTCTTTTATTTATTGAGGTATATGGCAATAACATTAGTGTGAATTTTTCTACTTCCACTTACATATTAAATATTCATCTTTTATTTTATTATATTGCTCATAAGGACATTCTGAGTACTAGCGTGATGTTTATGGGGGATAACAGCTTTCTTAGCTCTAAAATATTGCCTTTTGAGTTCCTCTTCTCTAGAAGTAGCAAAATATGTCACATAAATTATTCAAGCAATATGAAAATAAAATACCTTTCAAGTTGCCGTCTAAGAGATCATTATTCTGTGTACTGAGTCCTCTTTCATACAGACACTGAAAAACCATGAAAGATTGAAATGTTTTTCTGAATTAAAAAAAGTGTTCAACATCATGCACCATATAGGGCATTGTGAACAGAACTAAAATGAAGCTTAGGGCTTGTGTGGAATATTTAGAATGGAAAATACTCATTTTATGGGACATTCTTCTTTAATCCCATCATCACAAATTGGAACAATAACACTAGAGAAGAGATAAGAGTGTCCGTCTGGCCAGTTGAACGTGCTGGCCTTCACATTGCTAAAAGATTTAGAGGGAATGGCAGAAGTTTTGACATCCTGAATCCATACAGTACATCTTCTGTTTTTAATTTATGCTTTAAAGATTTACACAAATAAAAAGACCAAATAACTCACTTTCCAGTTAAAGCACTCATATTTCCATCTGGCACATTGCTATGAAAAACATGTCTGCATTATATAACAGTAAATTTTTCATACTGAGGCTTGTCTGCCATCAATTTATAATCAGAAATGTCGCATGATGTATTATAAGAAATCAGAATTACACATGGTTGATCTATTTGCCTCTTTATATTTCTTACTAGAAGCTTTTCCCTTCTGCTGGTTACCCCTATAAATTGTGAGATACTGTTACAGTAGAACCCAAGTAGAGGGAGCTAGCAATTTCATAAAATTGTAAAAAAATTTCTTTGTATGATTATTGCAATAGTAAATATTTTTGAATTCTTCCTTATCTTTTTGGATTCTTTCTTTCTTTCTGGACATTTTCCCCATCGCATATATACATATTTATTTTAAATTTCAGCTTTATTGAGGTGTAATTGACAAAATTGTAAGATAGTTAAAGTGTACATCATGGTGATTTATTTATGACTATATTGCCAAAGAATTCCCCATATGTAGTTAATTAACACATTTTTGCATGTGTTCCTCAAATGAAAACATAAAGTTCATAGGTGACGGAAAATCTAAAGTTTTCATGAAGGAATTTCTCCTAGTACTTGATTTTCACAAACCAGCAGGAAGTGATGTGAGTGTGTAGCGATTGCTATAATTGATCAGGCCAGTATATCGTGCCGCCAAAAAGCTTGGCTTTTACTGTGGCAGTCTTGCATGTTTACGAAAAGAAAAAAAAAATCTAGTTGCCCTAAAGAATGTCAGCCTTAAAAAATCAGATGTACCCAAACGTTTCCCAAATTTTTCTAATTAACGCAGAGGAAAGGCAGGAAGCCCGAGTTCTTGCTGCTGGTGTCTCACTGGTGGGTTGTGCTGCCTCAGGCACGTTGTTAATTTTTCTGTTTGTGTTCCGTGACTCACTTTCTTTATTTTCAAAGAGGAAAGGATTTTATTACAAAAAGTGTAAAGGGTACCCACATATAAGAGAGTAATTGCCATTATTTGCCATTATTTTTATTTACCTAAATCTGGGAAATCAAGCTGATAACAATTTAGCTACAAAAACTTATTGAATATCCATTCAATAAATTGTTCTTGCTGGCCGGGGATTTAGCAGTGAACCAGAATGAGTTTTTGCTCTACGGGGTATGGCGTAGGCGAGTCACTCACTGATGAGTATAATCTTTAGTGCCACAAATATTTCATAAGGTGGAGCAGAGGGCTCTGTGGGGCTGAGTAAGAAGGTATGCCAACCAAATGTGGGCAGTCAGGGAGGTCCCCCACGGAGAACTGATGCAGAAGGTGAGCCTCAGAGGATGAACTGAGTGAACAGTTGGGGAATAGCATTCCAGGCAGTAGGATCACTATGGACAAAAGCCCCGAAGTGAAGGAGAGGCAGATGCAGTTGTGAAACTGCAAGGTGATCAGCGTGACTGGAGTACAGCAGGGCTGCCTGGCATTGTTCACACAAGACTCAATGGACCAGTCTGTCCCAAAGGGCTCAAAATCTTGGCCTATCTGCAATCAGTCTGCAGAAGAGCTTTCAGCTTTGGCAAACCAGTCAGGAAGCTCTAGCTTGGCCTTCAAGAGAGGACTTGGCATCAAAGAGGCCAGACTGGAGAGGTTGGTCGGTGAGCGGGAGGTGAGAAGTTAGTGTGGGAAACACCTTCAGGATTGTCGAAGGTCACAGAGGCCTTGTTGAGGATACTTGACTATACTAATGGCAGTGGAGACAAAGGGGCTTTAAGCAGGACAGAAACTTGTCTAGAAAGGGGAGGAAGTCACCTGAGATGCCTTTAAGAAATCCACTTGCAGGTATTATAGGTCTGAGCTCAGAAAATGTCTCTCCTCAAACCCAGTTCTCCAGTTTCACGCTGATTCTAGGAAATCCTGACATTCTTCTAATGCATTTCTTTTGTTTACAATAGCCAGGGTCCATTTCTGTTGTTTGCAATGAAAGAACTTTAAGTAGAGTGGTAGTGTAAAAGTAACAATGGAGATGGCACTGATTTAGGTGAGACAGACATTCGATTTAATTTACTGAGCAAAACAACAGACCCAAATGGTCAGAGTACACCAACACGGCATCCTGTTTGGGAGCAGGATGCTCTGCCCGGCCTGCAAGCCTTTCAGGACCAGCAGAAAGATGACCCGTGCATTTTCTTCAGAAGGAAAAGAAAGGTAAAACGTTCTCTTTCAAATGGATCAAATTCATTGTCATTGAAAATAAAAGTTGTAAAGATTACAGATTGTGCAGAAAAAATTCCAGTGTTAACATCAGGCATCACCTGTGAGAAATATCTACCATGATATATCAAACCACATGTCTTAGCCATAAAATTGAAAAGCTTAAAAGCTATAAAATATTCTGTCTCATTTTGAGATCATTAAAAGCTTTTTCTGAATATGCTGTGAAGCTTATTTTTAAAGTTAATATTTAAGGTTTTATAGCAGTTAACGTTTCATAGGTATGGACGGAGCACAAAGAAATTATACTTTCTCCCAAGGGTAAATGATGTCATTTTATTTGGCTCCTTTTCTCTACTCTCTGAGTTTTTTCTAGTTCCTTTGATAAGAAATAAAAAATGAATTTATCCTCAACTTGTGTTGCTCCAGTAGATTACTTTAGCATTTTGTCTACATCAGGATTGAGATGGTAGCATCCCTATGAAAAATTTCTTATCACATATATTCATGAAAAGGTTTTGCTAAAATTAATTAAGTGAAGCCATTTGCTTTTGACAGTGGCTTTAGAGGTAGTTTCAACAATGTGTAAATAAAATAGTCCAAAGAATCCACTGGACTTAAAAGCAAGAAAAAAACCCCTGCAAAAGCACACAAAAAATTATGGACTTGAAGAGTTATCTAATTTGCACATGGTTTGTTTTCATAAACTCAGGCATAAGTATAAACTGTTTTTCATCCCCATTCTTTTGGTAAATTCCCCCTGTTCCTATGCATGATTATGTGTGGATTCAGTCTAGACACACCAACCATTAAGCAACCAATTTCACAGTTGAGTTGTCTGTGTTTAGATTTCCTGTTGGTCTCTTAAACCCTATTGTCTTCTTCCCTTGTGATGGCCAATTACATACCACAGTGGGTATCTCATTTCAGAGATGTGACCCAGTGGCTCTGATTCTGGTAGAGAACATTTCCAGTAGAATTCCCACCCTCTGCTGTTCCACATGATTTTCTTTTGCCCTAGAGCGATTGTCTCAGTGTTACAATTGAGTCTTGATAAGCAAGTCTTTAGGAAATTCTTCTATTATGACAGGCCTATTTGTTGTAAGATGTTAATGAGATAAACACAAAATTCAGTTTCAAACTGTTACTACTGCTAATTTCTAATCAACGTGCCTTTTCTTCTGACACCTTCTGTAAGGAACCATATTTAATTTTTTTATCATGTTTCTTTCAGTTCCCATTAACATCCCCCAAATAAGAAGTGCCACTCTTTCTAAAACTCCACATATGAGCTACTAAAATTACTGTTGAGATTTTAAAATCAAATATCTATTCAAGTGTGAAGAAAATTAATGTGCTATTCAAGCTAAAAAGCAGAGTATTGCACATGCAAAAAAAATAATAACCCAAAATATAACATAATGTATTTACCCACCATGCAGCCCTCTTCCCATTTGGAAAGTAACATTGTATTTCTCGGTGCCCCCCTACCCCCCACCTCATCCACCTACCTCCTCCAGGTATCTGACAAGAACATGTCTGAAGAGAGTTGGACCAGGAGTAGCTATTTATTTGGTCTGCAGGTCAGGGTCTTTAGCTTAATGCAATGGTTTGCAACTTTGAAATCTACATTTTATCCCATTCAGAAGCAAATTAAAAAGCAGATGTGTTTGTGACTGAGGCCCAGGAGAAACAGCTGACCCCTAAACAATATTGGTCAGGTCTGTTTCAAAGCGGGGATCTAAAATCTAACTCTCACTGGCCTGAGCAGAAGAGGGAATGCGTTGGCTTCTGTAACTGAAAAGCTCACAGGCATCAGACACAGCTAGATACAGATGCTTAATGTCTGTCATCAAGACTCAGTCTCTTTCCAACAGTCCTGGCTCTGCCTTCTTTTCATTGGCTCGTTTTCAGGGAGAACACTCCCCACCACCCAAAGACAGTGATAAGATGTCTACCAGCAGCTCCAGATTTCTATTCTACTAATTTAGTAATTCCAACAGAAAAAACACCTCTTTCCCCATGGATGGGCTCTCCAAGGGATTCATTGTAAGATTCATCTCCAACCAATGGAGAAATAAGACAAAAAATAAGGAGCCCAAGTATCAACTTTATTACTGATAAAGGCTATCAGTTGGCATTAGATGTCAGTTGGCATTAGAGCCACGTGGATTTCCTAATATGAACCACAGAATTGGGCAGCCTTTTCTACCCAGTCCCCGGTTCAGGCAGCATTATACTGGGCTGGGTCTCCCAAAGGGGCCTCTGTGAGCAGGCTGGCCCAGTGAATGGACACAAGCTATCCTTTCCAGATTTGCCAGTGAGGTAAGCCACTCTGCCTCTGAGGAATGGGGGAAGAAGAAAGGCTGAAACCATCACAGCTAGTGGAGTAACTTCCATGTAGAAGGAAATGTCATGGAAGTAGGTCAGGTTCCTACTAGTGTTTCCTGGCTCTTAGTTTGTTAACCCACTGAATTAACCATTAACCCTATGGGTATCCAGAAGAGTGGCTGCCTCCCTCTAGGGACAGTCCTGTTGCCTCCTCTATGGGGCCGTTCCCAATATTAACCACCCTTCTGTTGAGGCTTCCCCTGGGACCTCCAGTGGGCAGCGTAGATTCGGTACCCAGAAGACTCTGAAGTGGGTCAAAGTGATACATTAATTCAACTAACTCCAAACCCAGTTTGTATCCAAGGCTGAATGTTCACATCCTATTCTATTTCCCAACCCACATGAGGTCCAGAACCATCCTTTTTAGTCTTGCAGAGATCAAATGATGTCATAAAGACACTCCATTAGTGAAATGAAGAGGAATTCCACTGGCACAATTCCAACAATTTAGGGATTTTGCGCATGTCAATTTAACATTCTTTCAATGTACACATTCCAAGGAAAAAGTTATAAAGCCTTATAAACAAAGCTTGCTCTTAAATGAAAACTCATAGATATTAAAATCACGAGAAATTAAGTTATTTAAATATATGTCATTATCCTTGCAAGCTAAAAGGCCAAAGTTCAACATTCTTGTGTTAGAATTAAAGCTCAAAAGCTTTTCTGCCCAACTTACTACTGAGCTTGTTAGTCTTGGTATGGAGTGCTCTGGATTCCTTGGGAGAGGTGAGGTTCTTTGAACACAGGCAGCCTGGGCTGTTTTTTTCAGAAAAGGATTTTGTTCTTTTAGGACCTCACAAAGTGTATTAGTTTAATGTTTCTAAAGAACCCAAATTACTAATAGGACATACGAGATATCCATAGCACTGGCCTCACGTTCATCATTTTTAGGAAACAAGATTATACCCAAACCCCTAAAGCAGTCATTTCCAGCAAAATTGTGTACCCAGAACTGAGTATTTAACATTCCAAAGAGCATTACAGAGCCATGGCAGTGCCTGAAGAAAGAGGAGTAGATGAAAATCTTGGTTTTAACATCGCCAAATGCAGGTCAGTCGATGCTGAGTACTTGGAATCCATGGTGCGTAAGGATCTTACAATGGGGAGATTCTCCTAGTGTCAGATGGGTACTAGCCTTATCAAGGTGATGGCTGCATGAGGTATATACATGCCTAATTACTGTGTTGTCCACCTTAAAGTAATACACTATTGTATGCAACTATAATTAAAATAACTGTTTAAATTATTCTTTAACAAGAACATTATAATGAGGAGATTCTCCTAGATTGTCAGGGTGGGCCCCATGCAATCGATTACAAGCGCTTTTTAAACGGGAGGCAGGAGGGTGAGAATCCCAGACGGGCAAACGATGGGAGGAGGGGCAGGGGTGACGTGAGGACCAGAGGGAGGCCATGAGCCAAGGAATGCGGGTGACCGCTAGACGCCGGAAAAGGCAAGGAAACAGATTCTCCCCTGGAGCCCTTAGAAGGAGCAAAATCCTGCCAACACCTTGATATCAGCCTGGCGAAGCCCATTGTGGACTTCTGACCTCCGTATGTGTAAGATAATACATGGGTGTTATTTTAAGCCACTTTCCTGTAACAGCAGTAGGACATTAATATGACCCCCACCTCTGTACTCTCCACCCTCTCACCTACTTAATTTTCTCCACGGTACTTATCACCACATGCATTCTACATAGTTTACTCATTTATTGTGTTTACTTTTGGTCTCCACCCACCGAAATGTTCCTCCATAAGGGAAGGGAATATTTGGTTTGTTACCGATCGCTGACAGCTAGAACAGTACTTGCTATATGCTAGACCCTCAACAGTTACTTGCCAAATGAAAGGATTGTCTTTAAAAATTACATAACATTCTACTATCCTTAGTTGTTTTCTTCCAAACAGCTTTTAAAAAACAAAGATTTTATTTATTTTATTTTGAGAGAGAGAGAGGAAAGGAAGGAGAAAGAGAGGGAGAGAAACACAAATGTGAGAAACATCATCACATATCCCAACCGGGGACCCGGCCTGAAACTCAGGCATGTGCCCTGACTGGGAATTGAAACTTTTGCTTTGGGGGTGATGCCCAAACAATTGATTCACACCAATTAGGGCTCTAAGCAGAGTTTAAAAAAGTGTTTTGTAAGAGTGACATTTTCCTCCTTATAATAAAGAATTCCTTTCTACATTTTTAGCTCTTTCAAATGTAAAACAATGGGCAGCACTCTAGTATTGATTTTCTTACAGTTAATTTGGATGAGTATTAGCAGTTTCATTTACAAAGTACCCCCACATTTTAAATGTTTTGAAATAGAAAAATACTTTTCACATTTTAGATTTTTAAAAAAAGACTCATATTCCAAAAGCATTAGTAAACTCAGAAATTATGTTCTTACTTAATAAAGAAAACAGTTTTTAAATTCCTGGCCAAATACCAATTTCCTGAACTCATACAGCTTCAAATCTAAGGACCTCAAGTGTGCTAGTGAGAATTCCAAAATATGTTTCTCATAGATTTAGGGAAAGTAAATCATCTTAGAATAGTTTCCTTCCTCCCTCCCTCCCTCCCTTTCCTACTGTTACATAGTCTTTTCTACATTTCAAGTAGAGAGAATGACAAAATGTGCTATGTGCTGGCTTTTATGAAACCTGCCGTGATGTATTTTATCATTATGAGCCTGAGTCCCATGTTGGGTTTATGGTGTTCCACTTCCTGTCCGTGCAGTGGAAGAACACTGCGTTTCCTCTCACCTTCGGGAAAGACCTATGCTGCACTGTGTGTGGTCGTTCTGCTCCAGGATCCCTCGGCCTTGTCATCAAGCCTGCATGTTACCCACTGATAAGGAAGCAGTTGTCTGCATAGCTATTCCTTCCATAATTTAAGGATATTTATTAAGCACCTACTTTAGGAGAGGCACTAAAGGTACAAAGACCATAGGCTCTGATCACCTTGGACTTTCTGTCTGATGAATACCTTCCAGCCAGTTTTCAGGGAACCAAGTGCCAGAACTTGCTGGTATATAACGAATTTCCAACAGGTAAGAAGGAAAATGTAGAAGAAAACTAAAGGAGACATGCCTTTGGTAAGAAATCTTCCCTTTTTAAGAAAGATTTTGTTTGTTTGTTTGTCTGTTTGTTTGTTTAGAGACTAAAGAGGAGAAGGGAGGGAGAAAGAGAAAGAGGGAAACATTAAATGGTTGCCTGTTCCAGGCCCCCAGCTGGGGACCCAGCCCATAGCCCAGGGATGTGCCTCGACCTAAAACTGAACCTGTGACCTTTCAGTTCACAGACCAGCACTCAATCCACTGAGCCACACCACCCAGGGTGAAATCTTTATCTTGCAGAGAATAAATTTTTATTGCATAAAACATACTTTTTAAGCCTTTTTCACAGAAAAAAAAATACAATGCTTCTGCTTCAAGATGGCAATTGGAGCACATGTGTTTGAATCCTCCCTTTTCCCAAATTCCCATAAAAATGCAGAAGGAACTCTGGATCATTGCTGTGGCCAGGAAAGGGTACCATTCATATGTCCAAATTGAATGAAATAAAATTCATGATTGATATTATGCAAATAGATTGGCATGACGGATGGGCCAAATAACCAATGGTTGGTTTTGTGTATAAGAAGCCGGAAGCATAAGTAGTTGGAAGTACTCCACTAGTACTATATTTTGCCTTGTATAAGGTGCATATGTTGCCCGAATTTTTGAGGAAAAAATAAGGATGCACATTATACATGGGTATAATGATTACATACCATGGATATAATACTCCCGTGTATTATGCGCATAAAACGGTGGGTGCACATTGTACATGGCAAGGTGCAGTATTTCCTAGCTTAGCAAGACAAGAGCTGGAGGAAAGAGGTGGCTTTTGCAGATCTTTGCGGTACAAATATCTATAACAATGGCCAGAGCTCACATAGAGCATTACTCCTGCTATAGCTCTTAAATTATTTGAGCTCATGCTTGATGGAGATGGCCATTCCTTGGCAAGAAGCCGAGACTCCCTTAGCTGGCTCCTAATGAGGGCAGTTGTGCCAGGGAGAAAAGGCAAATGCTGCTTCAGCCAGTTGGCTGCCACAACAGAGGGGAAAAGGAACCCTCCCAAACTGAAGAAAACTCCCTCGGGTACAACAGCTTCTGGCTTGGAGTTCCCTCCATAAGCTAACGGGCCTTTACTTGCATTCGTAAGGAGGGGTACACAGAGGTAAGTCATATAACAGGTATATGGGAAAATGGTCTGTTGTCAAAAAGAGGGGATTATTCTGAGAAAAGATGTTCTTGTGAGACAGATTATAAGAGATTAAGGTCAAAGCTGTAAAACCTCATCCTCCACAACTGATTAAATCAATTACGGTGTCCCATCAACATAAAAAATTACAGCCATTACACAAGGTATTATTAGAAACTTTTATTGGCATGGATATAATATACTGCTAAGTTCAAAAAAGGGAGAGTGTAAGAAATCAGGTAGCAGAACAGTGCAATAAATGCATTGTGTTTATGAGTGTGGATGGGGGGGAAAGTGAGAATTGTCCATGAAAAGATGATGACTTTTGGAAAACTACACACCCGAATAATTACTAGGCAAAAAGTTAATATGTACTCTGGAATGTGATATTAGGATGATTTTATTGCTTTCTTTTTGATGGTCTGTATTTTTAAATTTTGACAACCTGAACATAAATGGACATGCTTTTCATGTGAAATAATAAAAAGTAAATATTATTTCTCAGAACACTTACTTCCTTAAAATTAAGTATTGGACTGAGATAATTATATGGATGAGTTCTTAACATTTAACAAAGAGATGGGTAATTTCCATTTATTTAAAATATTCTATAATGCTGGAAAAGATAAAAAGTGTACTGATTCATTTTATGAAACTATTATATCCCTGAACATCAAAGTCACAAAAAGAGTTGAAAACAGCAACCATGAACCAACATTACTTGTGAATATGATACAAAATTTAAAAAAGGATAGCAATTTGTTTTTAGTAGAATGCTAAAAAATTCATGGCCAAGTAGGATTTATTTTAAAAACACAAACATGTTTCAATACCAGTTAATAACATTTTTGATCAGTCAATCAAAAAAGATAAACTAATTCACGTTGAGGTGTCAGTAGAGTTTGAAAATGCATTTCATGACACAACGTTAAATTCATGAAAAACCAATAGAATCAAAACAACTAAACTCTTAACTTGAGACTGGATGGAAAGTTTCTAAATGTAATAGAGAAAGTTTATGTGAAGCCAACACCCAACGTTACATAAATCAGTGGAACAGTAAAGACATTTCTGTTAACACAAAATTATCATTATTTGTAGAGATGAGCTGTAATACCCTAAAGGTAGAATATGCAGACAACAACTACAGGATTTGGAACAGTAGGTTGGACTTGAATTAGGTTAGACTTGAATTAATAGAGTGACTCACCTTCACTTACACATTTTAAATACTTAAATCTTTATGGTAGTTGGAGCTGTTAGTCCTCTTAGACAAGGAACTTTCTTCTTATCCTGTTTATTTTGTTAAGTTGCACTGAGGTCAGTGGTCTTCCCATGTCTGCAGGGGCTGGAGCAGGGGGCAAAGGTGCTTGAAGAAATGCATTAAATTGAGCTAAGAGCACCCCCTGTCTCCTCCGTCCCCAAGATAGCACTTGTCACACACAGAGCAATAGAAAATGGCTCTCATTTCAATCTTGCCCTTTTGTGGGATGGTATGTTACTGTTTTGTTTTGCTTTGTTTTCATGACATCAAGTAATTCTGATACCAACTAAGGTGTTCTACAGCTCCGTTCTGACGCTAGCTATCCAGAGTTAGCATCAGACTCCACAGGTTGCAGGGCTCCATCCCACAAGACTGCCCTCATGTCAAGTGTCAGTCACAAGTATTGGGTCCCCAAGTGACCCACCCCTCTGTCTGATATGGCTACAAAATTGGAGGTTCCCACTCTGCCCCTAACTTAGATTCAATAATTTGCTAGAATAGCTCACAAAACTCAGGGAAACGATTGACATTTGCAGCACCAGTTTATTAGAAAGTCTGTAAGAGAACAGCCAGAGGAAGAAGTGCATGGGCTAGGTCTGAAAGGGTCGTGAATGCAGAAGCGTCTGATCCCGTGAAGTGGAGTGTACCACCCTCCTAGCACCTGATGGGTCTGACAACTTGGAAGCTCCTGAAACCCACTGGTTAGGGGTTTTTTATGAAGGTGTTGTTACAGGGGCAGGACTAATTAAATCATTGGCCATTAGTGATTTAATTCAACCTACAGCTCCTCTCAGAGGTGGGAGGGTGGGACTGCAAGTTCCAACACTAATCACAGGGCTTTCTGGTGACTTGAAGGTCTAGGGGCTCCACCAACCCCCAGTCATCTCATTAGCATATAAAAGGAGCTAAGAATCTCCACTTTTATCATGGGAGATTCCATGGGTTTTAGAAGCTGTGTGCCAGGAACTAGGGACAACCCAAATGCTTCTTTTTTTATTAGACCACATACATTCAAAGAAGGAGCTAAGCCCTAACAAGGATTGTGTTGCAGCAATTACCAAGGAAAAGAAACTCCAGCTCAAGGGAGATGCCCTCAAATGCTATGTACACTCTGTTTTCCTCAGCTGGTTCTCAGTTGGTCCTCTAATACAGCTAAATAAGGCAGCAACAACACAAATCTAAGTTTACCCTGCTATTCTCTCATTGCAGGGATTTATGTACTCTCTCTGACTGAAGTCCCCTATAAAATGGATAACGCAAGAAATGAAAGAAAACTTTTAAGAACAAATAATTCATTTTACTACTGAAAGTTGTAAGGACATTTCGTTTATAGCAAGGTGTGAAGGCAGGGAACATTTCCTGGAGGTGAAATGTGATGGTGATGGAAACAGTGAGTAGCAGATTTAAACGGCAGGAATAAAATTCAGTGAAATGGAAGACAGATCAGGAATTCTCCCAGCCAGAGACTTCACCAGGCCCCCAGAACCTGGATCCCTTCTCTGTGTACTACCAGGTAAGCTTCATGTATTTCTCCATCCAATCAAGAAATGAATCCCAGTACACACTGCAGTGATTACAGTCAATGACACTGTATTGTAAACCTTGAAGCTGCTGAGACTGATCGTAACATCAAAGAGAAATGAGATAAAGGTGTTAGCTAATGCTACTGCAATAAACATATTGCAATTTATAAGTGTATCACATTAACAGGTTTGTATGGCTCAGACTAACCCAATGTTATATGACAATTATATCTCAATAAAAAATAAATCAACATAAAGAAATAAAATTTTACCAAGGTGGAAGATTAAGAATTAAAAAGATTCTGGGTGATCCAGACCAGGGAACATGTTTAGTGCCCAAATAATTGTTAATATACTTATAAAACCTAGTGGAAATGTAAAGAATAATTGTGAAAGAGGAAAATAATATAACAGTCAGTTATCATAGATCATAATTACTGGTCAGTTCCACAAAATGTGGTATGGAGTGGGGAGAGACGTGAAAGGGGCTGTATTTCTCCTTTTCCGTAAACACTGGATTTAGATTCTGTTTACAATGGCATGCGATTTTGTTGTTTGATGCAAAGTGGGCACAATATTCTATGTAATGACTAATATATCGTGAGCAGTTACCAGTCAGAGTGCACACCAGCCGTAACAACTCATGCTCATCCCAGTGCACGTACAGGGAATACAATCGTGAAAAAAACATGGTAATCGGTGTCATTTGCGATTCTTAAGTCATTAGATTTTTTTAAAAGATTTATTTATTTATTTTCAGAGAGAGGGGAAGGGAGGGAGGAAGAGAAGGAGAGAAACATCAGTGTGTGGTTGCCTCCTGTGTGCCGTCATCTGGGGACCCAGCCTGTAACCCAGGCATGTGTCCTGACCGGGACTGGAACCAGTGACCCTTTGGTTAGCAGGCTGGCACTCAATCCACTGAGTTACACTGGCCAGGGCTAAGTCATTAGGTTTTCTAAAGTAAATTTTAACTTCAATTATTTAATGAAAATATTGGCTTTGTGGAAACTATCACTATTCAATGGATTAAAAAGTTGTTATTTTTGCTTTGCTATCAAGTGAAGGCAAACAGAGATCATCTCATTACCTTTTATACTAGATTATTAGAATACCAGTGCTGAAAACATATTCTCAACTGTTAGAACAGCAGTGCTCAAATCATAACAGTTACAAAGGCTTTAGTGTCGGCTTCAAAGAGAGCAGTTGCGATGAATTTCTGCAGACTGTTCAAGGGATGATCTCAATGTACAGTCACTTCTTTTCTTTACCCCAGAAATGAAAGCAAAGACTTTTTGGAAAAAAAAAAATTCTCAGCATCAATCACTGCCTTGATTTTGTTCTTTTTTTCACATTTATTAGTTAAGAAAGAAAAGTATTTGCTAGAATAGACAAAGATCAAACAATAAATAAACAAAACAACCAAGTCCAAAACAAAAATATTTCCTGGACACTGCTAACTAATTGATACATGTTTTGTGGATGATGTTGGCATTGTAATGGGGAAAGTAGTGAATCTCAGGCTTGGAACTTTGAAACAGTGGTTCTTTCCTATGCAAGGTACAGATTATAATATTTAGGACCTCTAAGTTTTATATTCTATTCCTTTGTTAGTGGTTGTAGAAACCCTAACTATAGAAATAGATCCTGTCTTGTACTTAACTTGGAACCTCATTTCAGTGCTTAATCACTGGTAGGTTGTTGGCACAGAGCTGGCATCCCAATTATTCATCTGTCGGAACCTGGCAATGGTATTTTTCCACCTTTTCTACACTTAATGGTGAACTGTGTCGTAGTACCAGTTAGCTTTCTGTCTACAGGAGTGTGTGTGGAGTGTGTGTGAAGTGTGTGTGTGTATCCTCCAATGCACAAAATTTTCAAGTAACTTAAGAGTGTGATACCATGGCAAATGTTTCCAGCATCCAAAATAATTTTTTCATAAGCCTGTCATATTTTTGGCTTTTGCTTAGGAATAGTTTAGTTCAGTTGCTTGGGTACAGTTGATTGAATACAGTTGCAACAACTAATAAAAATCTGTTATAAGTTAGGGATACTTCACATTTGTACTCCATTGTCTCCAATACAATGCCTTATTTTCTACCTAAAATTTAGAGCCTGTACAAATCCTCTTTTGGTCTGAAGCCTTGTCCAATGATAGGATGAGGAGAGCATTAACTCACTTTGAGTTGAAGAATAGTTTATTAGTAATATAATATTCTATAAAAAGTCAACAGAAACAGATTCCTTCTCTTGCTGAAAATAGGTCAGGCTCCCTTGTGGTTAACAGAACTTCCTATTGCAAGTTGGTTCTGGCCAATGGAGGCTCCAGCAGTCAGTTGGAGGCCCCAGTAGGGAGATGGAGGCTGGGAGAGTGTGAGGTCAAGGCATTTATTCTCCCACCTTCCTGTGTGTCAAATTGCTGAGGGTTGACTCGGTTCCTCTACCGAAGACTACAGCTCCTGTCAGTTTAGCACCTGGTTCTAACACTCTCTCCCTCCCTTTGTGTTTGCACAGCTAGGGCTGGGAGCAGCCCCCTTCATTGCTAATCTCAGACTTCTGTACCATGCCTTCTTGCTTCTCTTAAACCCTGGACACACCTTTGCAAAAAGTGACTAATTGAACTCTCCTCCAATTTTTGAAGGGAACTAGACCTGTTGCCTTTTGCCAAGTCCTTGGGTAAGGCAGTAATTGTAAATAAAAGGAGACATTTTGACCAATTGTAATGATGAGTGAGAAACAGTAAAGGGGCCATGGAGCACTAAGTGAAGTTTCTACATAGCCCCTTCCCCCCGCACATCTCCATTTGACCAACCTGGTCCCACCTCCTCCTTCTGGCTCCCAGCTTTCTCATATCTGACCAAAATCTTTTATTTTCATTCTCCAAGGAATCCTTTCTACTGGGGATTAAGTTCAATATATTAAACATAGCACTATCTCTCCCATCTCTTGACCTTCTCATCAGTTTTCATCTCCTATGCCTCATTCTCTCAATTAAGTGTGAAAACAATTTGACACAGCAATCTATGCTAAGGTGCAAATGTCTCATATTGCCTTGCATAACATTCCATGGTATACTGACTTTAAACAGAGTTTTATGAAGAAAAAAATGTCTTATCTCAGATTATATAACACAAACAAAGAAATAACTCTGTACTGGTGAGAATATCACCCACAACGGCAGCAAGTTCCATCGGGGAAATCTTAGGAAGAAGCAACAGGTACAACTCTTAGGTCACATGACAAGAGCTGGAGGCTCTCCTTGGAGGTAAGGTTTGCACTGAAAAGTTGAGTGGTAGGTTTAATGTAAGAACTATGCTGAAATGAGACCACTCCTATTCCTAGAAAAATGTAAAAAAAAAAAAGAAAATAGAATGGATGTGAGCAACTTTGTTGTGAGAAATGAGCCAATACGACAATAATTCTTTTTTAAAGATTTTATTTATTTATTTTTAGAGAGGGAAGGGAGGGAGAGAGAGAGACAAACAGAGAGAGAGAGAGAGAGAGAGAGAGAGAGAGAAACATCAATGTGCGGTTGCTGGGGGTCATGGACTACAACCCAGGCATGTGCCCTGACTGGGAATCGAATCTGTGACACTTTTGGTTCACAGCCCGCGCTCAATCCACTGAGCTACGCCAGCCAGGGCTGACAATAATTCTTTCTGGACATTGGCCACTGCCATTTAGATAAGGTTTGGGCATAATTTAATACATCAAAACATAAGCAGAAATCTGAAGAGTATGGAATTTGATGTGCCTGTGATAAAGCCAAGAACTTCTGGATATTTGGACTCTTTTTCAGAGTCATATTTGTTTTTGTTCCTCTGATAGGAAAAGTTTGGAGTGTCATTAATACCCATAGCCCAGCTTCTGATGGTTGGCACTAGTATGTATTTGATGCCATGAAATCAGCACCTAGATATGGTTTACACATTTACTGTTTACATGTGTTTTACCATTCCTTAAAAGCCTCTGCTGGTAATGCCTCCAACCTCAACCCAGTGGTTAATGAACAAATCTCACTTCGTCATATTCACTTTACTCCAGTTAGATGAGGGCATGTATGTAAATTGCATTTGCATGGAGGAGGCTCAGTAATATCCCACTGTGTCAATACTTGATCTCCAGTATCCATGCCAAACCCTAAATCTCTCAGCTGGCCTAGAAGCAGGACTTAGAGAGCAGCTAGGCCTCACCCTGATGGTGGAGGCAGGGGGGTTAGGGTGGGGATAGAGCAGGTTATGAGTTGGAGGAAGGCTTATGAGAAAGAAGCTCACAAGAAGCACTGCCCTTTGACAACCTTATCTCAAGTCCTCAGATACTGCACATTGATATTTCAATGGAATCTTTTGTAATGTTTCTTTTAACATTTACCATTCATTTATTCAGATTTTAAAAACATTGCCTACCAGGTACCAGGCATTGTTCTACGTGCTAGAGATGTACTACGTGCTGTACAGATACAATAGTTCTGCTTTATAAAGGGTGGAGGAGGGGAAAAGGACCCTACATACTAAATATGGTAAGTAAATAAGCTGACTAGAGAGTTTATTAACTGCAAAGACATAGAGCTGGGTAAAGAGGTCCGAAATCTGGGGAGTGGACAATTACGTCACTGACCTTGTTGAGTGGGTAATATTTGAGCAAAGACTTGTAGCAAGTTAGGGAATGAACCAGGCAGCTACCTGTTTAACACAGACCTAACAACTCTTACATCAACATGTTAAAGCAGCTCTGTCCCACTGAAATGCAAGATGGGGCAAAGTAGGTCTATAGTTGTTCATGTAAAAGAATAACACAATAATTAATAAATAATAATACAAGAACAAGTTGTGTTTTGCATATTTATAACTGTAAACCTATTTATGCCATATTCTGTGAAACTATGTAAATAATTTAAAATTTTGTAGTATTTATACTTAAAAGGTAAAAAGAAATAGATAAAATTAATTTTAATAAAATATCATGTCTAACTAAATATATCCAAAATACCATTTGGCCATATAATCAAGATTAATATTTTTCTAGGAAAAATATTAATTAGATATTCTGTGTTCCTTATTTCATAGTAAGACTTCAACATGGGATGGGAGGTGTGTATTTTATAACCCCAGCACATCTCAGTTGGTTCTAGCCCCATTCAAGTGCTCGGCAAGCACACTTGGTTAGTGACCACTCTGCTGGCCAGGGTAGCCTTAAAGAGTGTTGAAAATTGCTTCTTTCAAAGAAAACACTCAAGGGGAGAGAGTGGTCCCTCCCTCCACTTTCCTGTCCCTCCAGGCCAGGCTGAGTGCTCATAGGCAATGGGAAGCAGGCAAGCTTCATTTTGGGTGAGGGGAAAATTTATTGCAAAGCAATAGGAAACTTTATTTTTATTTAAACCCAGTAAGGATAACCCTTCTGAATCAGCAACCTGACATGAAGGGGCACATTTAATCCTCAGACATTCCTATGCCTCTGCTGCCAAAGACTTCTTCTGTTTTAGGAATTGTCTCACTGAGAGACTGGTTTTGCTGGACTATCCATTCAAGGTTAAGCTTTTGTGGTATTTTCTATGTTTATTGGAAATGTAGATGATAACCCTAAAATATAGGTTGAGGATAGAAATAGGAATTTTAAGGATATAATTGTACCCTGATGCCCAAATTCTAATATGACGACTGCTTCCAACGTATCAAGTCCAGCAAAAACAAGGAAGATCCATCATGCAGCCCAGGATGGCTGTGAACGGAGCCCAACACAAAATTGTAAATTTACTTAAAACATTATGAGACTTCTTTGTGATTACATGTCACAGTGTATTTAATATGTGGCCCAAGACAACCCTTCTTCTTTCAGTGTGGCACAGACAACAAAAGGTTGGACACCCTCTATGGCATACAATGATGGGGTTTTCTTAGTTCTTAACAATCAACAATGAAAAACAGCTGTTACTAGTCTTCCCCTCCCCAGCTAGACTGTATGTCCCCGAGGACTGGAACCACATCTTCATTATTTTCTCTTTCCTGCTGTATCTTCCACAGAGGGTAGTGCCAAGCACATAGTTAACATTTAACAAATATTCATAGATTACTGCAGGATTTGGTAAACCTTTTCTCTAAGGGGCAGATACTAAATATTTTAGTCTTTGAGGTCCACACAATCTCTGTGACAACTCCTCTGTTGTAGCACAAAAGCAACTGTAGACGTGTAACAAATGAACATAGATGTGTTCAATAAAACTTTATGAGCATGGCTTTTATGTGAACAATAAAACTTTGTTTATGGTTATACACTTTTTACATGTCACAAAATACTGTTCTTTTTACTTTTTTCAACCGTTTAAAAATTTAAGAACTATTCTTAGCTGGGGTTGTACAAAAACAGGAGACGGGCTGGATTCGGTCAATGAGCCACCGTACGCCAAGGCCAGGCTCTCGGTTTCCTCAGGGTTTGCCTCCTTTTCCTTTCCTTTGTTTCCTTCCCTCCTGATTCATTCTCTTTTCTTTTGACCTTCTTTCGTCTCACTGCTCATTCTCCTACATTCTTTCTTCTTCCCTATCTTACTTACATTTTTCCTTACTTCAAGCCTCATTGTCATGTTCTCTTAGTTTTACATAAGCACTGTTGTCATAGGTGGAAGGATTTTCTAAAACACTGATTCAGTCCCGGAGGGGGGCGGGAAAGACATTTGGGATTAAAATAATATTTGAAACACGACATGGAGTCTTAAAATTATTCTATTGTGACCTCCAATTCTCCTTTTTCTTTTCCTCCTCATCGATATGCTTATCGTTATAAGCAATATAAGTGCAAAAGAATAAAAATGACTTATATGTATATGTATTGACAGAAGTGTCATTACTAATGTGCGCAAGTATGCGGGTGGTGATGGTTATTCCAGTTGTGCTATTTACTTTGCATTAACTTGTAATATTTGGCCCCTCAGTTGTTTATTCTTGTACCCCTTCTTGCAAATTCCAGACACTTATTTGAGAAAATTACCTTGACTCACTAAACAATTTTAGCATTGCTGAAAGTAATTTAAAAAACTTTCCAAGCATTTCAATTCATAGCTTCTAATTTTAAAGATGGTCTTATTCAAGTTTCGTTTGTTTGGCTTTCTTCCCCCCCCACCCCACTTTCATAAATAATTTGCCTCAAATTTACCAGCTTTGACCAATAGTCTTTAAAATTCAGTTACTATGGGAATTTTTCAAAAGTGCAGAAACTGCAAAGACAAAAAGCAAACAAAATAACCTCTACAAAAAAAGTCCTTTGGTTCTTGTTAGCAAATGCTCAGAACGTGTCTCCTTTTGAACAGTGTTCCAGCATATTTTCCCTAAACAAATGCAGCACATTTTCCCTTTTTTGCTATTTCTTTCTTTACAAAATTATCCCTTGAAAAATATGACAGAATTTTACTATTGTCAGCAGTTATGCAGAATTTTGCCTGTAAATCCAAGAGCTTTCTAAGTTTTTAAGATATTGTTTTTAGGACACTGCCTTTCTTCTTGCTTTTATGGCACTGATTAGATGTGAAAATCAGCAATTCTCATCCTTTGATAAAATATTTTTCTCCCACTAGGCAACATTTAAGGTACAGCCATCAGTTTCTTCTGTTGTATTTGCCATTGTGTTGGTCACAGAGATCTGGTCTTTTAAAGATAGTCCATAATTTTTTTTCCTTAATTCAGTATGTTGGATAGAATGTGATACAACACAATTAGCAAAATCAAGACCAAAGCAAAATGTTCACAAAATGCATAAAGGCTTCATGATCATTTTATCCTCAAATGAACACACAGCGGTGATTTGAAATATTGTTTTAGCATTTGTTCTCTTTGGGAATTTGTTATTAATTCACTGAATTGCACCAAATCATCTTAGTCTCATGGATTGCTGACAAATACTGGCTGTGAATCCATGATTCATTACCTACAAATTCAAAGATAAATGATTATACTGTGGTTGCATATTTATTTATTTATTTATTTATTTATTTATTTCAGCACTGCAAACACATTACACTCATTAACTTGACTTTATAACAGCCCAAGAGTTTGAGAAAAATACTAATACCAGAAATAAAAAAGCAATAGGTCTTTAGCAATAGTGTTTTGTAATATAATTTACTCAATATTATAAAGTTATTCATAACTATTAAAACTTAGTCTATATATGTTTTATATTTTCCCCTTAGTTTATTACAAAAATTATTTTAAAGACCAGACATAAAAAGATGCTGTCTATACTACAGTCTTTCATATACTTTATATGGAATTTTGTCAATCTTAGAGTAAGAGAAAAAGACTAAATGTCTTTACATCCAGAAAGAAATCAAACAAACAATCAAACAAACAAACAACACCTTATGGGCCTTCTCAGACCAGATCGGGCATGTTAGGTGGGTATGGCCATAGACTGATGGGCATTCTCAAAGAAACAGAGGCTGTAAAACACGCCTCCCCAAGACTGGCATGGCCCTGTTTGGGCTGAGTGTGAAATATACAAAGAAATAGTAGGCCTTTGTGCCAGATTGTGTTTTCCAGAGGTTGCTGCACCAACATATACCACATCCCACATGCTCTTACACTGTGGCATTGACATACCTCCATCTAGGGAGGTGGGATCTGTTTTCTTGCCCAGTACCTGGGTAGATCTTTCTAACTTTTTCAACCAATAGAATGTGATAGATGCGACATTGCATAACTTTTAAGGCTAGGACAAAGAAGAACATGCAACTTCTGCCTGGCATTCTCTTCCTTGCTCAGGGCACACCCCTCTGAAATGAGCAACCATATTTTGAGGAAGCCAGATCACATAAAAAGGCCAAATATAGGTATTCAGGCTAAAAGCTCCTTTGAATAGTTAGGCTCACAGCTGACATCAACCATCATTTATATAAATGAGTGACTCTTTAGAGGATTCCAGCCCCAAGCCTTTGAGTTATTCTGGCTGAGGTCAAGTGGGCTGGAGATGTCTGTGCTCATTGAGCTGTGTCTAAATAATAGATTTGTGAGCAAAAATAAATGTTGGCATTATCTTAAGCCTCTAAATTTTTGAATAATTTAATATTCAGCCATAGTTACCTGGAACAACCTTCCACAAGATAGTTTTTGGACACTGAAAATTATTTGGTTCAAATAATTTGAGTTCCATTGCATCTCAAAAACTAATGCTGAACCATAGCAGTGCCTGGCTTACCTAGTAGATCCCCCATTTTACCAGCTATAGAATTCCCTCTTGTGATTGCCTTGAGAAGAGAGAAAAAATTAGGCAATTTTAGAATATGAAGTGGCCAGACTGTGTTGCTTTAGAACTAGAAAAAAAATTACCTGGCTTGCAGTAAAATGCTTCCATTAATTGTGCTCTTATAGGAGCTCCTCCACAGCTAGCAACATGATGATGCCACCCCTGTGTCCCTAGTCTGAAGCAAAAATGATCCAGATCTTACCTGGATCTTTCCCTGTAAGTCTAACTAATTGTTAGGGTGCAGATGAGTAAGCAGTAAGTACAGACAGAGTAAATAAGTTATATTCTTACTTATTGTGCAAATCCCCAGGTAGTCTGGAAACATGGTTGTAGAAAGCTTAAGGTTATTTCCCCATTTGTAACTCAAGAGGATGGTTCTTGTGATTGGCCTAAGAGTCACAGAATGAGCTGGAGAAATCTGTCAAGATGTGTTGGCCAACTTCTCAGATAAACACTTCAGTTAACTTAAAGCTTAGCACCGCCATTTCAAACTGACTTTCTCCAGTGTTGGCAGCTGGGATACAATTCTAGTTCACAAAATCCTTAAACTTGATTAAGGTAAATTGTTTACAGCAATCTACAACAACTAGCTGGTGTGGCTGAAAGCTTAGTTCCAGGTGTTTTAGGGATTCTATGTCAATAAGATAGTTTTCACACTAATGTGGTCCTGAGAAATCCATATGGACTATTGAGCAAACATAATCCTTGTAGAAAACAGAAGGAGCTAGATTATATGCAGCAATGTAATCTACCATTGAGACATTTAAATCAATTGCAGGTCACCAAGCAAAACTTCAAGCCAAAACTTTCATGCAAATACTCTCTGAAAGAGCCATGGTAAAGTGGCCAAGGCAATGTAATATCTAGAAGAAAAATGCAGAGAGTAGAATATTTAACAGTATGGACACTGAAGCCCATTGTATCTCTGAAACTGGTTGTGTGATCTTAGGGAAAGTTCTGATTTTCTAGCACTTAAAAATTACTCTTTCTTTGCCTCTGTTCCCTCATCTCTAAAATAAAAGTAATAGAGTTATTGTCATGTTTAAAGGAGTTAATAGATGTGCAGTGAGTACAATGGTGCTCAGTAAATGTTGACTATTATTATTTCTTTGTGAGTAAACCATTGAGAATCTCAAATGACTCAAAATTTCCCCTTCTTTCATCATTAGAAAGTGCTTGTGGGTTCTGGGCAGTTAATCAAGCAACTTGTTCAGGCAGAAGCTATGCTTCAAGCACATTGCTTTACATCAATGCTCTGAGGCAGTGTCACAGTCTCCCCAGAAGTCTCCTGTGACAGTCAGCTCTGGACACAAGAGCTGTTTTCATTACACCCTAAGCAAGCAGAAAAAATGTCATGACCACTGAGTACATAGTTTCAGTGATGCATAAATTCTGATAATGATACTTAATAATAAAAGCCTGCAAGAGTTTCAGGTGAAGTTCTTATTATATTGGTGGAAACTGAGCAGTGGAAGGTTGTTAACTTTAAAAAGGACTCATGATGTAGATGCATTCATTGATGCACATCTCAGAGCCAGCCACCACTGTTTCTCTCCCTCTGTGTATGCCTCTCTCATCCTAAACTGAAGAATCATCGGTAGGAAATTGTGGTGTATTCTCAACATGACAAACTGATTCTGACTGGGAAGTGAATATAACATCCTACAAAGTCACATTTTGCTGAGACCAGCTCAGTAGAATAATATTTTCAATAAGTTATGAAGTCACCCTGCACTGGCAGATTTGTGGAGAAGAAACATGATAAAAGTGTGGAGCCCCATGACAGTGGAGCCTTGCTTACCTTTAGATCATATCTGGCATTGCACATACCTCTATCTCAGTTGGCTAAATGCTAATGGCAGCGATAGAGTAATCCAAGAAGTTGCCAGTGGAAGTTCTCATTCCAGAACTCTCCTCATTATTTGGATGCCCACTATGTCCTGTTTTTATGAGATTATCAGCACTTTTGTTCTTCTTTGAAAAGACATTCATGTTTTACCATTATCAGCAATAAGGGGAAACTGTTTGTGAAGCTAAGATTATTCTTCCTTTTATATTTTTTAAAAGAATTCAGCCTTTCTTATTGAGCCCATGATTAACAGTGTTTTAAGTATTAGCAACTTTTGCTAGTCATTTGTCTGTTTTGCTTTCAGATACATTCCCTGCTCTTCTCTATATTAGAGGGAACTCCATTTCCCAGGTTTCCTTGCACTCTGGCATTTGGAGAGGTTTGGGCAATAAGATGAGAGGCTGGATGTTGCTTTGAGCAACATCTCCCACAACAAGGTGTGTGTCTTCTGTGTGGCTCTGAGTTGTCCACCATGGTTCTGCTTGACATTGGGCCTTGCTTTTGGAACTTCCATGATACTGACTTCTCCCTCCCTCCTTCTAGCGGTAGTGGCTTCTACTTTTGCTGATCTCTGGTTTTCTCATCATCCTCTGCTTGCCTCCCCAAATCTTCCATTACCAGTGGAAAAAATTTCCTGTATTAAACTCCTCAGTTGAAAACAGCTAGAGTAATTTCTGTGTACTGCCAGGACACTGGCTGATACACACCTGAAGAGTCTTTGTAAGCTGTCTGAAAGAAAACTCTAGAATGCTAGAAAATTCAAAGATGTAAAGGGTAACAAGAATTCTAAATGATATTACTGAAATTATGTCTGTATTATTGATTGTTTGGCCATCTATAGTCATGCCACTATAATGATCTGCTACTACTGGGCAAAGAAAAGGCCAATTTTTGCAAAGATCTTAACCTTAGTAAGGATAGTGAGAAGTTTATTAAATACAAACACTATACATGGGGACATCTTAGGGTCTCTCTTCAGAGTTCTTTTATAGTCTCTATAGAGTTTAACATAAAGTATTAGGAACCATATAATTAGGTAAGTGCATAGTAAGCACAAAGTATTCAATGGTAGCTTAGTGGACTAAAACCCCAAATAACCCCTCTGTATTCTTCCTTAAAACAAAAGATTTATTTCTAATTTGGAGTAAATTAGCTCAGTGTCTGGCTGTAGCTAGTATGACAGAAGCATACTTTTTGGTGCAACTTTCTCAAGATGTCATGAGAAATCTGTTACTGTCTTGTTGAAGCCAAGACGTTATATGATTTTGAAGATCTTGGAAACTGAATACTAATGTCATGAAACAGTTTCTCCTCTCAAGTGTATTTTGATGACAAATGAAAACATGTCTGCAACCACAACATCGCTCCTGGTAATATCAATTATTTGACTATTACAATCTCCTTGAAGGACTATGAAGAGTGATCATAGTAGTGAGCTAAAAAGGTTTGGAGAAAGTATTACAGAAGGGTCTCAGACATACTTTTAGGCCATTCTATGACATCACCTCTCATATACTCCACAAGCCACTGCCATCTGGCTGTCACGACTGAACTCTGACCCTGTCTGCCACTTCTCTATTGGAAGTGTCTTCACAAGGCCATCAGTGATGTGCCGTGTTAAATCCAGTCTTCTTGTCTTCAAAATCTCTCCCCTTTATTCTTGGTTTTTTTGAACCCTACTTAATTGTAGAGGTAGTTAATTAAGAACCTCACTTTCTCTTCCCCAAACAATGTAATAGCCTCCTTCTGTCTCATTACCTCTTCTGTGTTTCATTCCTAACTTATCCTTCACTTTGTCATAGCATACAGTACAACATAGTACATTGAAAAGTTCATGGGCTTGAAGTCATAAAGACCTGGGTTTAAATCCCAGCTCTTCCATGTAAGTGGCTTGATGCTGACCTCAGTTTTGACATGTCTTGTACATGTGAATAATAGAACTGACCTTGTGAAGCTGTTTGCAGAATAAAAAATAATAATGTGTAGAAAGTGGCTTGTGCATGATACAAAGTCATTTTTATTTCTTAAAAATCAACTCAAATGGTAATGGGAAAAATATATGTATATAAAAATATATTATATATTTATCATGTGAAATATGTTATATGAAATATATATTATTTATATAAAATATACATTTTGTATATATATTATTTATATACATAATAAAGATTATATATTAAAAATAAATGTTATGGCCTAGAAAAAAATCAATTCAATTGTGAACATGTCTCTTTTCTGTTAGTAAGAAGTTGAGCTTCAGCCTCCTTAGCCTGGCACACATAGCTTTTCACAAGCTACAGCTTGGCTATAGCTGTAGGTATAGTAACTATAGCTTCTTTTCAGGCTTAGCTTCTCTGCGAACACATATTCTGAGAAAATCCCATGTTCTGAGAACACAGATGGGCTTTTTCAACACTTGGCCTCTGATTTATGCCTCCATGCATTTGCATATGTAGTTCTCCATCTGTCATGACTTTGCCCTTCTACCTGAGTGGCAGGCTCCCAATTTATCTTTTTGTGCCCTATTCAAATATTACCTCCCAGTCTGTTGGCTTTGTTCTAGTAGATTTTGAACAGCTTGATACTGTTAAAGTGATCTCATATTCTTGAAAGTTCTGCTCTTTTTATGTTGGAATTTGCATTATATAGTTATAGTAAAGAACTAGATAGAATTTAATTATCCAAAATAGATTTTAGTTACATAAATCATAATATGTACACATAATAGAATATAGTCATGAAAAGTTACATTTACAAAGCATTTATAATACATAAAAATTCTTATGACATAGCATTAAATAAAAAATCAGAATACAAATGCACACTTTTAGTATGACCAAAACTATATAGAATATCCTGTATACCTAGAAAAAACAGATTGAAAAGAAATGTCCTGAAATGTTATTGATTATTTATATTAGTCAAGGTTGGCTATCTGCTATAATAAACTCCAGTCTTTGTGGCTTAACAATAAAAGGTTATTTCTTGTTATGTCACAGACCACGGTACAGGGTTGGAGAGTGACTCTTCTCCATGTAACTATTTGAGAAACGGCTTTTCCCATCCTCTAGAGACTGAGTTCTTTTATGCATTCACTAGGCAAGTGAAGGAAGAAAGTTTCAGAGGTATGGCCTAGAATTGAGACACATCACTTCCATCTATACACCACTTACAAAAAGTCACCTGACCCCACTTACTTTCCCAAAATTTTGGGAACTGAATCCCAGGAGGAAGAAAAGGAACTTGAATATTGGCTGCATTAGCATGGCCTTCCTCAACTCTGAGAGGAAATCTAACAAATAATTTTTGTTTCTTGACATTTCCATGTACAGGGTCCAGCAAGAACTAAGGCCTGCTTGAGTGTGGTTGGTAGGGTGATAATATGGGTGCAATAATTTATAGTTTTTATTTGAACATTTCACTTAAAATAGCATATGGTATGCTTGAGTGTGATATTATTATGTTACAGAATTATATGCTTATGACTTTGTAAATAAAAGATTTTATAATAAAAAAGGGGTGCTATTTGTGCTGGGCCTTTTAGTTCCCCCCCAGGAACTGTATGAAAAGAGAAAACTTCTATAATTAGAAGCTCTCAAAGTTTTAAAAGAAGCTACTCATTTAATTTGTGTAACATTAATTTACACTGTCAAAAGTATTTCCTTGGATATTCAGAAGATAACATTCAGTTCAGGCAAGAGTTGTTGCAAGATTTCATTATTAGCACCATAAGAAATTGATGCAATATGAGCAGCCCTTTGATTCAACTGATGATATTAAAATATTTAAATGGTATTGAGAAGTACATTGATTATTTCACAGATTCATCACATATTATTTAAGAAAATAGGGTTGAGAAATCTAACTCAAACTCATGTGTTTGGTAGAAAGAGAAGGATGGGCAGAAATATCTGAGACTCAAATTCCCGAACCTCAAGCCCTTTCCTGTTAACACTCTATAGTTCTGTTGATCCCAGATTACCCTCAACCCATCCGCATCAGTCCTCTTCTTATTTGGGAGTAAAGAAGAAGCAGAGGGAGAATGATGGAGAACGACAGTGGCCCCTTCCTTCAACTTCTCCCTTCGATAACCAGAGGCCAACATTTGTTCTGGATGGTATTGTAAATGTTGACCCCCAAACAGTCAGAGGGATGGCAACCTTTTCTTTCTTCCTTACTTCCCTCCTTCATTCTATCTACCCATTCACTAAGCCACCTATCTAAGAAACATTGACTGAGACTATACAGAAACAGGAAATATGCAGTGTAACACTTGTTGGTCTTCCATTTTTATTTGCTACTTGATGATGAAAGTCTTCCTCCATGTGCATACTGGAGAGCTGGCTTTCCACTAACAAAGTCCTTCTATTTGCTCTACAGCAGCCATTTTAAACACAGAATCTACTCAGATCCCGGTCTGGGGTCTTGTCTTGACCACCAGACGATTCTTTCTGCATCTAGGAGGGCACCTCTCCACCTGTACCTGCTTGAACATCCTATAATATTTGTGCTCTCATTGTAGTTCTTTGGGTTACATATTTTCCCTATCCCCTTCCAACTTTAGCTGGATTGCAGAGTTGTTTATGATAACAAAATAAAAACTAAATAACAACAAAATCTACATGACCTGCTGGTCACCTTCCTTTTTTTTCCACACATACCACCCTCTTTCTGACCATTTTGAAAAGTGTGACATAGCAGTTAAGAAAAATCAAGCAAAGCCCAGCAGGTCTACTGCAGGAAATTACTACTAAAAGCAGTGCAGTTTGCCACCAGGAATTCTCAGAAAGGCTATCAACCATAGAGGCAAAAGACAATAGCTGGCCCGCTACCCACAACATGTTATAGAGCCTCAGTGAATGTAAGTAAATTAACCATTGAATTTGCCATCACATGTAAGTCAGGCTGGCTCATTTTTGCCCAGAGTAGTTGCATCAGTGAGGTTGGTACACTAGAAGACACTGGTGGTCTCTTCTTCGGGCTAACCCAAGCATGGTCTTTCCATACTCATTAGAATCTGCTTTCACATTAGTTCACTGGCGTCCTTTGGTCCCACATTGTTTAAAAAAAAATGTCTAGAACCAAAGTCCTAAAGAAGAAATTGCATTCACAACTTGTCTATAATACTCTATTTATAGTTAGAAAAGTCACATTTATTGTCCTCAGTTTATTAGAGAGAACAACACAGATTTTACTACATAAAATCCCTTGGGTTATTAGTATTTTACAATTATTATCCTTTTTTTTTCAGAGCACAGAATGTCACTAGAGACATAGGTGGTATATTTAGGGATCTTATATAAAATGTACAAAAAAACATGAAAAATACTACTTTTTATATTTTAGAGAAAACATTTTAAATGTCTTATGAGTTTTTAATGAGAATTTTAAACTCTTGGTTAAACGCTTAAGTCAATCTCTCCTAGTTGAGTGGAATTTACCATTTCTCTATGCCATCCAGTCTTTTTTGTCTCTGATCTACATTCTTGTAGGTACACGGTTGGTGCTGCCTGCAGAGCCCGGAGAATCAGGACATTGGACCTTATTATGTGTGTTTGGAATTATTTAATCAGCCACCTCATATTATATTAAGGCAGAGACCACTGGATTTTCTATGTTGCCTGCTAAAATAGGTCACATTCTCCAGGTATTTTTGTTTCCACCCCCTCTGTTTTCCTGGAGACCAATGCAGGGATTTATTCACTCCACAGGTATTCTGCTGGCTTTACTGAGTACACACAGTAGGTTATGCACTATGCAAAAAACTCACTTTACATTCAGCCCATGCCCAGCCCGTTTCTAGCCTTTATTTAGCTCTGGTACTTAAAAGGAAAAATAAGAAACCCTGCATTTTTACTGAAATGTACTTGCTTTAGTAGTAACCTAGCAAAAAAAAATTTTTTTTTTACTTTTAGTCAGCATTTCCTGGTGGTGATAACTCTGACTGCACAATAAGATAAGTAAAAGATTCCTCGTTTCACAAAAGTATTTTTTATAATACAGAAATGTTCATTCTGAGTGAAGATGCTTTGAGACTATTTTAACCAGATCGTTGAGGGAAGCATCAATGCTTACTATTTGAGGTTAGTGTTTCTCATTGAGACTCAGTCACACAAGAGACCAATGGCCAGTAATTTACTCCCAAAGAAAGGGTTTGATCTGCTTTACAATCTCATTTTCTAGTAACAGTGAACGAGCTATATATATAATCTGTTCAGGAAAGCTAACACAAATCTCTGTTGGAAGCGAGAGGCTGGAATAAAAATAATTGGCACTTTCTGGCAATGGTTTGGATTAAAGGGCAATGCTACTTCTGTTTTTAAATCTTACACACATTTTCAGATTATCTCCTTGCTCCTCTGAGATGAGAAGAAAGGTCTAGTCATGAGTGGACCCCGATTCATCTTTCCTTTTTCCTTTTGATGAATTAGAAGAAGCAAGTATTGGCAGTCTTCCTCAGAACCAAGCCGGCTTACTTTGGCTTGTGTTTCTATTTGCTCTTTTCTCCCCAGCTCTGCCTCCTTTGTGCCTGTTTTTGCCTTTCTGCCTCTTCTGAGTCATATGTTGACACAAGTCAGCGCAAAGCCTGGGGTTTGAAGACACTTGAACACGAAGTCCAGGTACACAGAGATTTTTATCTGATAACGCCACACTCAGCCGGCAGACTTCCTAACTTGAGACATAATATTTTCAAACACCTATTTACCAAGCAGGTTGGCTGTGATCGTGCCAGCCTGCTGGTGGTTTCTCAGTGCAGGGATGCGCCTCTCTGTCCTTCTAATTCTTGGGCTTACTTCTCAGTTTGGCCACACTAATAAACACAGCTTCCTTTTGAAGTGGAGAGTCTAGATATTTTCTCTCCAAGGCTGTGGAGAGGATGTCAAAGAATGAACTGCTTTATTCTGAACTTCGCTTTGGATGAAATACATCTCACAACTCATTTTAGAATTAAAAGCCTCTCAAATTTTGAACTGCTGAACGTTTGAGTCTGAGGTGCTATGACGACTTCTTGGTCACTTGATAACTTTCCTTCCTGTCTTCTCTAGTCTCAGCTGGGAAGGTAGGTGTGCCTAACACTCATCATTTCTATATGATGTTTTCAAATGTGAATGGTGGCGACTTTTTGTCCTTAATGAAATGTCTTCTCCTCTACTCCACCTTCACATTGTTACTAATTCTTTTCTGCTCCATCCACAGATGACAGAAGTAGATATTTGATATAATGAATGAGAGGGAAGGGAACAGAACAGGAAGAACAAAGGGACAGAAGGGAGAAACACAGTGAATGAGTGGGAAAGACAATAAAAAATGTCCTACTTTAAAACACAGGAAACTTCACGAGGTATAGACGATCTGGATTCTGTCACGAGACAAAACAAATAAAACTGGTGAGTTTTTCTAATCAAGAAGCTACATTTAATACTGGCAACAGATGTAAATGAGTAAGACGAGTCTCTCTCTCACACGCACACCCACAGGTGGGATTTGGTAATCAACAGTTAACCATGTCACAGCAAGGAATTTCAAAGATAATGATTCTGAGTCAGCAGAATGTCTCTCTCTTTGATTTAGACCAGACGTTGTCTGTTATTTGGCTTTAGACGTGTGCTAAGGTCCCTTTTAGGTGCGGTCTCGCCGGAGCCAAAAGCTTAAGGCAAAAACAGACTTGCTTTCTCCCTTTTGATGTTCATGTTCCTTTAGCACCAAAATATACCCAGCATCTATGGGCTATGGTGGTAGACCTTCCGTGATCACTTAACTTTAAATAGACAGATGGATAAATAGATGGTATGTTCTCTTACTCAGCACTGGTCAGCTTTTTACAAGAGCCTTCCCGTCTGGGGCTCCACATCTTAAGAGAACTCTGAAATTTGGAAAGGATTCAGAAGAGACTGTGCATGTTGATGAGAGGGCTGGGAAATGGAGCTTACAACAAAGAGTTAAAGACATTGGCATTGCTTATCTTGGAGAAGAAAGGTAACCTAATAACAGTCTTGCAGGGTTTGAAGGTATATAATACACGTAATGGTTACCAGCTGTTTCCCCCCTCCATCCAAAAGAACAAGAGGCCAAGTTCTCACACTGCATAGATCAAGTACAAGGAAATGCCTCTTGCTGGTGGTGGTAACAGTGTTAAAATGATAAACTGGTAACTATTGAATTTGTAAAAGCTTTTTGGAGTTATTTAAATATAGAATGGTGTTTTTTTTTTTAGTCTCCCATTTTCTGGGAACTGGAAGATAAAATTTATGTTGTGGTTCTTCATGTTTCATTGCGATTTATGTCTATAAGAACAGAAACTTATTTTAAGAGAATAAGTGTATGTAATGGCCAAGAATTATAGAATCTATGATCTACTTTCCACCAGATGAATGAAATCAAGACAAGGAGACATGATTTCCATAAGCGCTTTGGATGTAAACTTTTTAGAACAGTGCTCTGCTTTCTCAGAAGCGTGTTGCTGCTAATTGACATATGGAAAGGGAAAATCAAGAGACAGCAGAGATTAAAAAATATACAATAGATACTAAAATTATATAGGCACTAAGAATCTCAGAATTATGCTACCACACACACATACACACACAATCTCAGACTTTTATCTTTTCTATTTTTCTTTTTTATTACAACTGGTCAAGTTAATTCTTCCAAGTAGATCCACAAATAGGTCTGTGTCTGTGAAAAAAAATGTATGTGTGAACCAACATGACTTAAATAGTCCTCCTATTCCCAAGCCTATAAAATACACTAATCAATTCAATAATAAAAAAATCGAAATGCCTATCTAGCCTATATTGGCCAATCATATTGGTTGTTTAATTAACCTTAATGAAGAACTAAAACATCCAATTTTTTGTCAAATTTCCATTTTGTGTTGTACATAATATCACAGCAACTTAGTCTCACTGTTCCCCAGTTTCTTAAACTCTGATCAAATGTATCACATGATTTGGATGGAATGTCAATAGTCACATAATGCTAGCAAAAGTGGGATTAATCACTGTACTTATAAAATACAGTAGCATATGTTTTTCATGGTGAATGTTATATTTTTATGTTCTTTTACTTTTTTATCATACGAATCCATTGTATTCCAGTTTCACCAGTTCTGCTCTCATCACTAGGGGGCATTTCTTTTCTTCCCCTCTCCCTAGTTTTATTGAGAAATAATTGACATATGTCACGGTATAAGTTGAAGGCATACAGTATGGTGGCGTGATTTATATATATTGGGAAGTGAGTACCACAATAGGTTTAGCTAACATTTATCACCTCACATAGATACAAAAAAATGAGAGAGAGAAAAAAATTTTCTCCTTGTGATGAGAAGTCTTAGGATTTATTCTTAATCACCTTCCTGCATGTAACATAGCAGTACTGGCTACAATCATCATGCTGTACATTACATCCATTCCCCAGTACTTGGACTGGAAGTTCATGCCTTTTGATCACCTCCCTCCAATTCCCCCTCCCCTCCCCCTTCATCAGTGGTAACCACGAGTCAGGTTTCTTTTTCCTTTTTTCTTGATTTGACATTTAAATGAGATCATGCCGTATTTGTCATTCTCCATCTAAATTATTTCACGTAGTATAAAGCCTTCAAGATTCATCTATGCTTTTATAAATGGTAGGATTGTCTCATTTTATATAGCTGAATAACATTTCATTGTGTATATGTATGTAGATATTTATACACACTTTTTAAATTCATTCAGCTATCAATAATCACGTTGTTTCCATGTCTTGGCTATTGAAAATGTTGCTAATAATGTAAGGTTGCAAATATCATTTTGAGTTGGTGTTTTCATTTCCTTTTGATATGTTTCTGGGAGTGAAACTGGAATCATTCCATTTTTAATTTTTTGAGGATCCTCCATACTGTTTTCCATAGTGGCTGTACCAATTTACAGTTCTACCAAAGTGCACAGTTCTCTTTTCTTCACATACATACCAGCACTTAACTCCCGCTATTTGGTGGTGGCCATTGTAACCAGCATGAGGTTATACCTCATTGTGGTTCTAATTTTCATTTCCCTAATGCTAGTAACAATGAGAACCTTCTTACCTCCTGTTGGCCTTTCAGATATCTCCTTTGGAAAAATGTCTGTTTAAATCCTTTGCCCATTTTTTAGCTGGGTTATTTATTTGCTGTTGATTTGTATGAGTTCTTTATACACTTAGGATATTAACCCCTTATCAGATATATGGTTTGTAAATGTTTCCATTCTCTTGGTTGTCTTTCCACTTTGTTGATAGTTTCTTCTGTTGTGCAGATACTTTTTAGTTTGACGTAATCCTACTATTTTATTTTTTAATTTGTTGCTTGTACTTTACGTATCAGATCCAAAAGATCATTACCAAAAACCCATGTCAATGAGCTTTATTCTTGTTTCTCCTTCTAGGAGTTTCATGGCTTCCGGTCTTGTTTAAATTTTTTATCTATTTCAAGTTAATTTTTGTGAATGGTGTAAGATAGAAGTTTAGTTTTATTCTTTACATGTGACTATCCAATTATTCCAGAATCATTTATTAAAGAGACTGTCTTTGTTGAATCTACTTGTTCAAATATTAGTTGACTATATAAGCTTCAGTTTATTTCTGGGCTCTCACTTTTCCAGTGGCCTATGTGTCTGTCTTTATGCCAGTATCACACTATTTTGATTATTGTAGCTTTGTAGTATCACTTAAGGCAAAAACAGTTAAGGTCAGTTGATTAGCAAGCCTGATTCTATCTGCAATCTTATTCCCCTTTGCCATGTAACCTAGTATGTTCACCAGTTCCCAGCATTAGAACAAGACCATTTATTGGTCTTGTTCCCGGCATTAGAACAAGACCAATAAATGGTCTTTGGAGACCATTTATTCTGCTTTTCAGACTGGGCATATTCTACATTAATTCACAAACACATATTTAAGTTTTTCATGTTAAATAAATAATATAGATCTAATAGTCACAGAGAAGTAGGAAAGAGGCATTTTGCCAATCCAATTGGTTGGGTCTATCTTTAATTCTGTAGACTGATTATTTAACTCACTGTTTAATTTGAATGAACACAGTAGTTGAACTACAACAGCAATCAAAACAACCATTTGGTTGGCAACAGATCAATTTCAAATAGAACAGCTTATGGACAGATTGGGCCTTCTCATGGAATCTTAACATTACAATCTATCAGTTTATCTATCCCAGAGTATTTCTACAGCTCTGTTGCCTAGCATACCTCAACCATCTGAAATGTTAGGTATTTTCTTCCTGCGTTCTCAAATTTTCTTCTATAGATTGCCCCAGACCCCCATGCCATATGCCCAAACATGCATTTTCCTTCTAGTTCGTTCCTTAACATTACACTTAGTTGGGAAGCCTCCTTGATTTGTCTTACAGTGGAGAGAGACGATGTAACTTTACTCTTGCCCCCAGCAGCAAAGCTGTAGACAGAAAGACTACAGATGTGGAACAGATGTGTATAATGACCATTTTAAAAATTCCATGTAGAGCTCTAATAAAAAAGTGACTGTGATAAATGTTTATATGTTTGGCACTCATACCATTTAAACAAAATCATCAACTTACTGTGTTTTGCAATCGACCTTATATATTTCACTGAAAGCAATTTATGACTACATTTTTTTTCCTCGAGTTTGGGAAGATGATAGCTTTGTCCTCCTTCAAAATTCAAGACGAATTGGTTTACCTCTTTTTTTTTTTCTGTTCTAGGTAGAGTTTTCCAAAAGGAATGGGAAACACCTTCTGTGAAAGTTGCATGTTTCATGGAGGGAGGAAACATGAGCATTAGAATTACATGAAATCCCAGCTCAGCCACTTAAGCTAGTTAATGTCTCTAAGCCTTCATTTCTCATATGCAAAATGGGACTGACAGTGAAATTCATTAGAGTGCTGTGAGGAAGCTGGGATAATGTATTAGTGAGTGGTTAATGCTGTATTGGTGCATGAAAGGTCTGTTCTCTTCCCCTGCCTATGGAGAAGCTGTCCAGGCCACTAGAAAAATACTTTAAGACCACATAAATTTGTTTTTATTTCTTATTCTATTTTATAATGTCTATGATGCATGGTCTGTATATTGCATTGTGTGTTCACCAACTGAAGGCAAATCATCTTCCATCACCATATATTTGCCCCCCTTTATCCTTTACTATCCCTCCACCCCTTTCCCTCTGGTCATCACCTTACTGTTGTCTGTGTCTGTGAGTTTCAATATAAGTAAAATCATCTGGTTCTTAACTTTTGCTGACTGACCTATTTCACTTATCATAATATTCTCAAAGTCCATCTATGTTGCTGCAAATGGCAGTTTTTAATCATTTCTTAAGGCTGAGTAGTATTCCATAGTATATGTGTACCACATCTTCTTTATCTAATCATCCACTGAAAGACACTTTGGTTGTCTCCATGTCTTGGCCACCATGGATAGTGCTGCAATGAACATAGGGCTGCATATATCTTTGCAAGACATATTTTCAAGTTTTTTAGGTAGATGCCCAGAAGAGGGATTACTAGGTCATGTGGTAACTTCATTCTTAATTTTCTGAGGAACTGCCACACTGTTTCCCATAGTGGTTCTACCAATTTACATTCCCACCAGCAGTGAATGAGAGTTCCCTTTTCTCTACAACCTCTCCAACACTTGTTATTTATTACTTGTCTTTTTGATAATAGCCATTCTAATAGGTGTTAGGTGGTATTTTGTTGTAGTTTTTATTAATTTTTTAAAAAAGATTTGATTTATTTATTTAGTTTTAGAGAGAGGGGAGGGGAGAGAGAAAGAGAGGGAGAGAAACATCAATGTGTGGTTGCTTCCCCCACACCCCCAATAGGGGACTTGGCATGCAATGTAGGCATGTGCCCCAACTGGGAATTGAACCAGCGACCCTTTGGTTCTCAGGCTGGTGCTCAGTCCACTGAGCCACACGAGCCAGGGCACTTGTAGTTTTGATTTGCATTTCCCTAATAGCTAGTGAGGTTGAATATCTTTTCATATGTCCATTGGTCATTTGTATGTTTTCTTGGGAGAAGTACCTGTTCAGGTCCTCTGCCCATTTTTTAATTGTATTATTTGGTGGTGAGTTGGTTGAGTTCTTCATATATCTTGCAAATGTTATCTCCCATTTGGCTGGTTTCCTTTTTGTTTTTGTTGGTGTGTTCTTTTGCTGTGCAGTAGCTTTTCAGTTTGATACAGTCCCATTCATTTATTTTTGCCTTTACTTCCCTTGCCTTTGGGGTCAAATTCACAAAATCTTCTCTAACATCAAGGTCCATGATTTTAGTATCTATATTTTTCTTCTGTGTTATTTTTTGTTTCAGATCTTATATTTAGGTCTTTGATCCATTTTGAATTAAGCTTTGTACATGGGGACAAATGTAGCCTAGTTTCATTCTTTTGCATGTGGCTTTCCAATTTCCCCAGCACCATTTATTGAAGAGGCTTTCTTTTCTCCATTGTGTGTTTTTGGCTCCTTTGTCAAAAAGTATTTGTCCATATACATCTGGTTTTATTTCTGGGCTCTCAGTTCTGTTCCATTGGTCTGTGTGTGTTTTTCTGCTAATATCATGCTGTTTTGATTATCATTGGTCTGTATTATAATTTGAAGTCAAGTCATGTGATACCTCTGGCTTGCACTTTTTTTTCAGTATTGCTTTGGCTATTCAGAGTCTTTTGTGGTTCCATACAAATCTGATGAAGTTTTGTTCTATTTCTTTAAATGGCTTTGGAGTTTGCATTATATCTCTTTGCATTATTGCTTTGAGTAATATGGACATTTTAACTATGTTGATTCTTCCAATCCATGAACACCAAAAACCTTTCCATTTTATTGTCTTTTTCAATCTCTTTTTATAATGCTTTGTAGTTTTCAGTATATATGTTCTTCACATATTTTATTAAGTTCATTCCTAGGTACTTTATTCTTTTTGTTGCAGTTGTATTGCAAAAGAAATTGGTTTTTTTATTTCATTTTTTGAAACTTCATTGAATACATAGGAATGCAGTGATTTTTTTTTACATTGATTCCGTATCCTCAGCTTCCAGCAGTTTGTCAAAATTGTCATTTAAGTGTTTCTATTAGTTTATGGCTCCAGTGATTTCTCTTCCAAGTATTCCCAGGACCTTAAATATACCTGTGTATTGTGACATACACAAGGAGTGTTTACAGCATTCGAGTTTTTCAAACTTACACTGATGAAATATCATGGTGTATCACCGGTTAAGCACATGGGACCTGAAATCAGGCTGCCTATGGTTGAAACTCAGTTTCTAGCAAAGAAACTTAGGAAAAGGTATGGGACATGTGGCATTTGAAAGAAGAATTCACTGCATCATTATCTCACTCCCAAGGACCCTTTGAAGTATTTGTGTGGTGGCCTTCAGTGTGAGCCCATTGATTAAAATGTAATTTGAATGGAAAGCAATGAAATTTTGACATTTTATTAACTATTTAACACTCTCAGGAAAAAATGTTTTTATTCATCACTAGTTATTTATATTTAGTATATTAATTCTTTGCATTTGTAATTATTAGAGTGTAAAAAACAGCAGTCAATTATGCATAACAAAGATCTTTTCAGATGAGATTGGACAAATTCAGGGTGGTATGGCCTGTAGACCCTTTTCAGATATAATGGTAATGAAAACTAGTATTCATATATATTGGCAGATTATAATCCACAATGAAACATGCACAATAAAGTTATATTAAAATTTATTTTTATATAAAATTCATTTTCTGTTTGTAGGTATCATGTGAAAATGCCTGGATAAACTTCCATAGACTTTGTAGGATGTTGTTTAGAAAGGTCTGATTTGAAACCTAGGTTATGTGTCAGATGCAACAAAGCACTTCCCCAGGTCCTAAGGCATCTAAGAAAAATAGGCAATCATCAACTAAGAGTTGAAAGTAGGGGTCAGTGAGGCATATGAATAAGTATCATTTCAAAGAGATGTCATATTTAGTAATATGCCACCAACGCAAAATAATGAAACACTAATTTCCAATATGTCCCCCAAATGGCAAGTCATGAGGGTAGGTGCTCTGCAAACCAGGTGTGATTTGTTACGAAACTGCTTTTCACATGGGCAGCATTCTTCCTGGATTTCTCAGGACAGAAGCATAGCATGAACCTGTTTTTGTTTTTTAAGGAAGTGATGGTTAGCTTTTCAGACAACCAAGAGAGCCAACATGAGATGTAGGTTCTTGCTCAATTTCTCCACCATCCATAAGTCATAACATCTGTGTTTCTTCTGTGTGGATCACATGGCCTTTCTTCTGTACGTGGGAAGAAATGTAGTCTTCTGGGGGGAAAAAGAGACTCAGAAAAAGAAATTATCCAGAAAAAATGTGCTGACTAAACAAGAAGACTGAGCAGAAAACGTTTTCAGAAATGGTAAAGGATAATAACTTGGTCAGAATTACACCAGCAGTTAAACAGTTGCTTCCAACGCTAGGAAAAAACAGACATTCTGTGTGTAGGAGGGAATGGGTGTTCTGAAATTTATTAGCATGGATCAAAGGGTTTAAGGTTATTTGTATCTGTGGTAAAGAACTCAGACATAAACTCTTTGTTTAGTGTCTCAAGATTCAGTAAGTAATTTGTTTCTTGTGTTTTATCCCATTTACAGATAATATCTTTTTAAACAGAATACTAGGTTGCATGCATGAAGTTGAGCAAATGTGGTGTAGGAAAATTACCACACTGAAATAGACCTTAGGATGCTCTTAATTCATAGGAACATTAGAAAATTTTCAGTGTCTCACCAACCGAGGAGATGACTATTTAAGGCAAGATTTAATGCTATGCAAACCTCTCTAGTTGGAATAAATATTTTGTACTAATGGTAAGTTCATTTTAAGACTACCTTCCAAATCAGATCTGTATTGAGTGACAAAAAAAAAATGGTTGAATGAACCAAATAAATAGCTAAGATTACAAAGAGGTCCTCATGTATAATAAAAATGTAGAAATAAAGTACAGTTCTGCATTTAACATTGGCTCTAGATAAAATACGAAATGAGGAAGAGTGGGAGGCCTCTGTTTTAGAAAGGAAGGCTGGCCACAGTTTGGGAGATAAGATAATTTCATAAGCAAAGACTTCAAAAAAAAAATACTTGAAAGGAAATTGCAATAGTAGAAGAAGAAGTGATTTAAGCATTTCACAAGAATTTCAGAAAAACCGGGGTCAAAATGCAGTCACAATCTGATAGGTTTCAACAGGAGGTAGGAGGCAGACACAGGAAAACGTGGTGGGAAGAGAGAGAGATAGGCCGGCTCCAAGGACATCTATGAGTCAGGAACCCTTCCTCTGGCCTGAGGAAGAGCTCCACTCCAGCTAGGAGCCTTCACATGGTTGCATAGGAGTGAAAACGTTTTAGATTTCTGATGTCTAAACCTGGAATTTTGATGTGGTTCAAGCCTGAGAGAATTTAGTTATTAAACAAACAAACAAAAAAACCCAATTTACCTCTTATTTTAATGCTGCTTTGAAAATAAAGTCTTATATTTGTTAGTACTTTAACCTTATCAAGACCTTTCATGACTAGTATATCCTTAATTTCTGTGTGACCCCAATACACTCCAACAGCTTGTGAGTGTGACAGACAGTGAGATGAGGAAAAGAGAATATTCTTAGGCCGTGGTTAAGTGGACATCAAAGATGAATGCTGTTCTCCTTAACCCAGGAGCAGGCGCCTTCAGGGGCTGAGCCTGGGGGGCAGGGTCAAAACGGAGGTTGAGCCTGAGGCAACCCTTTCTGGGGAATAGTGACCTTTTTTTTTTTTGCCTTCACAGACCCTCTACTAACAAACATAACATTATCTCTTTCATCCTAGAATGAGGTTGAGCTAACCAAGGCTGGGAGATATTAAGTAACTTGCCACACAGCCAGTATTGGTAAAGCTAGAATTCATGTTTACTTCTGTCTGATCCCAAATCCATGTTTTCCAACTACGTACCCTACCCACAGTGAAGTTTCATCACTTTTGAGCTGGCATGCATTAGTGAATGTTTACTTCACCCCAAGTGAGTGTAAGACAAAAAATATATTTTCTTTTAGTTTACCTACCCTTTCATATTACTTATATCACTTCTCCCTTCTACTGCAAAAGTTATCAAGGTTATCAAGTATAAATCAGCTCACTATATTTTGCTATCTCGAATCAGATCTGCAATTTTATTTGTGTATCAGCATAGATACACTTCTCCAGAGTTTGAAGGAGGTGAGCAGTGCTGGAGAAAATCCAGCTGTTGATAACCTCCCTCCACCCACTTTTGTACTCACTCCTTTGTTCATGTCTTATAGTAAATGAAGTATTCCTTTTGTGCTGATTCCTGGATATCATTTAATACATTGAAAAAATTCTATAATAGAGCCAGCTTTGAAAAATCAGAAATATTGAGCATTTTAAAAAACACACACTACAACCTATAGAGGCTGTGGTGGGCTCCGTCATTGCATGTGCTTCAGCCACACATGTTTCCGGCTGAGACACAGCTTTAGCATTTTGAATGGGGATGGCTTTTCTATACTTTCTTGGCTTGGATCACTTTGTTGCTAGGGTCCATGTGAGAAAAATTCAGTCAGTGGTCATCTCTCAGCCTTTTCGTAAGATCAGTCAGTTTTTCATATCCATTGGATGGCAAGGCACAAGGTTTTGGTGTTAGACAATTACACATTTTACTCAAAAGGCCTCGGGGACTAATAGAAGAGGGAAAATCTGAATAACACCTTTTCACCCTTTTTGATGAATTTTTCATTAGCACTTAAACAATGTTTTGCTATGTCATTAGAAATTGCTCTACTGAAGTATGCACGACCAGCAGTAGGATAAAGAAAGGCTTGTCCTCTGCACTTTTCTCTGTCCTTTCGGCTGTCCCAACCACCCAGCTGCATCGCCTTCTTGCTGTTAAGAGCCCCACCTTTTGGCTCTGCCACCAGAACCATTTCTTCTAAATAAATGCCCCATACTTCAGAATTTGATCTTTTCTCTTCGCTCAGCCAATTCTTAACTGTCCTGTTTTTTCAAGAACTAGTTAAGTGACTAATCGGTTAAACTAAGTGTGTGTGCCTATTAATGAGTGAGTGACAGAAGTTATCAAAAGATCCTCCTTCCAGATACAACAACACATGAAAGAACAACTCTCCAGCTGGAAGCAACCAGAAGATTTTTGCTTCGTGTATTTTCTTGGCACCGTTTAAATCACAAATTCCTTATGCCTACTATTCTGCTTGAGTAGAGATTAGAGGAACCATTCATAGCCTACAAAAAAATAAATGAGAAACAATGAAATTATGAACAGGGCTGGAAGATAAAGGACACAACAGAGCCAATTAACCCCAAACTCAGTCGGCACCAGAGAGTGGTTACTGGCGCACCTGGAACAAAGCAGATGCTCATCGTTTCCTCAGCCGTTGGGAGTACAATGAGATGATCTAACTTTCAGGGTCAGTTTGTCCATTTGTTCATTCTTGTATTTCTTCATCATTTACATTTCCTGTGTGACACGCAGTTAAATACATTAAGAGCTCTGTCATTTTTATAGTTGAAAGAGAGGAGTCAATTTGCAACAGAGAAAAACAAAATTAGGAAATGTGAAATACAGACATTCTGAGATGTTTTATCCATTTTATCCACACAGATACAAATAATCTTATACATTTATTTCCCTAAAATTGATATAGAAGCAAAAAATTTTAAACATATTTTATAAATGTACAATTTTTTAAAATATATTTTATTGATTATGCTATTACAGTTGTCCCATTTCCCCCTTCACTCCCCTCCACCCTGTGCCCCCTCTCCCACCCACCTTCCCCCCCTTTAGTCCATGTCCATGTGTCATACTTATGAGTTCTTTAGCTTCTACATTTCCCATACTATTCTTGCCCTCCCCCTATCTATTTTCAACCTACATTCTATGCTACTTATTCTCTATACCTTTTCCCCTCTCTCCTCCTCCCACCCCTACTGCTAGCCCCCCCTTGTGCCCTCTATTTCTGTGGTTCTGTTCCTATTCTAGTTGTTTACTTAGTTTCTTTTGGTTTTGCTTTAGGTGTGGTTGTTAATAATTGTGAGTTTGCTGTCCTTTTACTATACATGTCTTTTCTTTATCTTCTTTTCTTAGATAAGTCCCTTTAGCATTTCATAAAGTAAGGGGCTTGGTGATGATGAACTCCTTTAATTTGACCTTATCTGAAAAGCACTTTATCTTCTCTTCCATTCTAAATGAGAGCTTTGCTGGATAGAGCAATCTGGGATGTAGGTCCTTGTCTTTCATGACTTGGAATATTTCTTTCCAGCCCCTTCTTGCCTGTAAGGTCTCTTTGGAGAAATCAGCTGACAGTCTGATGGGAACTCCTTTGTAGGTTACTGTCCCCTTACCTCTTGCTGCTTCTAGGATTCTCTCCTTCGTTTTTACCTTGGCTAATGTAATTATGATGTGCCTTGGTGTGTTTCTTCTTGGGTCCAACTTCTTTGGGGCTCTCTGCGCTCCTTGGATTTCTTGGAAGACTGTTCCCTTTGCCAGTTTGGGGAAGTTCTCCTTTATTATTTGTTCAAATAACTTTTCCACTTGTTGGTCTTCCCCTTCTGGTACCCCTATAATTCGGATGTTGGAACGTTTAAAGGTGTCCTCGATGGTCTTAAGCTTTTCTTCGATTTTTTGAATTCTTATTTCATCATGCTCTCCTGCTTGGTTGATTCTATCTTCCTTCTGGTCCACTGTGTTGTTTTGAGACTCAGATTCCTTCCTTTCACAATTGGCTCTTCTCCGTGTGTCTTCCTGCATCCCTTTTATGGTAATCTGCATTTTTTCATGTAATTTGGATCCAAAATCCACCAGTTCCGTGAGCTTCCTGATCACCAGTGTTTTGAACTGTGCATCTGATAGATTGGCTATTTCTTGATCACTCAAAAGAATGAGTCCTGGGGGTCTGATCTGTTCTGCTGGAAACATGTCTTATGTCTTTCCCTATCTCTTCTATTATTTTACTTATTTATTTATTTTTTCTCCGGTCTGGTCGCTCTTGTTACGGTGGGGGGTGGAGCCTTAGGTGTTCACCGGTGCTGGGTGCCCCAGTTGCTAGCTTGTGACGTTGTATGTGGGGGCAGGGGCAGGAGCGGGGACAGGAGGGATCAATGGCGACCCTTCCGTTCTCCTGGAGTCAGACACTTCCCTGGGCTTCTGGGCGGTGAGCTCTGCCCTGGTCCCCAGTCGCTGCCCCACTGATTCCCCCGCTGCTTGCGTACTCAGGGATCACCGCTGCACCGCTGTGCTCTTGCATCCCGGATTGCTGTCGCGCCGTTTGTGCGCCAAATTTCCCCCGACCTACGCGCGCCTGCGACCCGCGCCAGCCCCGCGCCCACTCGGCTCGTCGTCCCCTACCAGTCTGGATGTACGGGTCTACTTCAACTTCTTGGCTGTCTGACTTCCATTTAGATAAATCCTCTGACAGTTCTGATATTATGACTGCAAATCATTGTTGTAAATTATTGTGGTTCTGTTCTTGGTTGTGCGAGGAGGTACGATGCATCCACCTATTCCTCCATCTTGCTGGAAGTCCCTATAAATGTACAATTTTTAATGAAAACATAAAATAAAAAATCAATATGCACCATTGAATTACCAGCTAAATTATAGTTTTATTCTGTGAAGAGCTATCGTAGGTTTTGGAGTAATAAAATAATCAGTATTAATATTTATTGAGTCATTATTACATGTCAAATAACTATGCTGTACACTTATCATGAGATTTTACATTTAATCATCACAAAAAATTCTATGAAGCAGGTATATTTTTAAATGATATTTTATTGATTATGCTGTTACAGTTGTCCTAATTTTTCATCCTTTGCCACCCTCCACCAAGCACCCCCCACTCCCTCAGGCAATGCCCACACCATTGTTCATGTCCATGGGTCATGTGCATAAGTTCTTTGGCTACTACATTTCTTATACTATACTTTACACCCCTATGGCTAACCTGTAACTACCTATTTTTACTTCTTAATTCCCTCACTTCTTCACCTATTCCCCTACATGCCCCTCCCATCTGGCAACCATAAAAATGTTCTCTGTATCCATCATTCTGTCTCTGTTCTTGTTTGCTTAGTTTGTTTTTCAGATTTAAATGTTGGTAGATACATTTTTGGTTTTGGGTTTGTTTGGGGGGTTTTTTTGCCATTTTATGGTTCATAGTTTTGATCTTTTTTTAAAATAAATCCCTTTAACATTCCATATAATAATGGTTTGGTGATGATGAACTCTTAGTTGTTGTTTTTTTCTTGCCTGGGAAGCTCTTTATCTGCCCTTCGATTCTAAATGATAGCTTGGCTAAGGAGAGCAACCTTGGCTGTAGGTCCCTGCTTTCCATGACTTTGAATATTTCTTGCCAATCCCTTCTAGCCTGCAAAGTTTCTTTTAAAAAATCATTGCCAAGTCCTATGGAAACTCCCTTCTAGTAAAGTAGGTAACTTCTTTTCTCTTGCTGCTTTTAAGATTCTCTCTTTATCCTTAATGTTTGGCATTTTAATTATGATGTATCTTGGAGTGGGCTTCTGCATCCATCTTGTTTGGGATTCTCTGTGCTTGCTGGACTTGCATGTCTATTTCCTTCATTAAATTAGGGAAGTTTTCTTTCATCATTTTTTTCAAATAGATTTCCAATTTCCTGCCTTTTCTCTTCTCTCTCTGGCACCCACATGATGCGAATGATGGACTTCTTGAAGTTGTCCCAGAAGCTCCTCATTTTTTTGGACCCTTCCTTCTTCTTATTTTTCTAATTGCTTATTTTTTTGCTTCCTTATGCTCCAAATCATTGGTTTGATTCTCAGCTTCACCCACTGTACTGTTGTTTCCCTGTAAATTGTTTTTTATTTCAATTAGTATACCCTTCATTTCTGACTGGATCTTTTCTGTGCTGCTGAGGTCTTCGTTAAGTTCCTTGAACATCCTTATGTACAGTGTTTTGAACTCTGCATCTGATAGTTTGCTTATCTCCATTTCATTTAGCTCTTTTCTAGAATTTTGATCTGTTCTTTCATTTGGGGCGTGTTTCTTTGTCTCCTCATTTTGGCAGCCTCCCTGTGTTTGTTTCTATGCATTAGGTAGAGCTGATTTGACTCTATGTGTTGGTAGTGTGGCCTATGTAGTAGGTGTCCTGTAGGGTCCAATGGCAGAGTCTCCTCTATCACCCAAACTGGGTACTTGAGGGCCCCATTGTGGCTGCCCCCTCCCCCAGAACATATGACTACCTTGTTCAGCATCACCTGACAATGTTCAGATACAGTTCAGGAAGGAAAGAGAGGAGAGGGAAGAGAAGAGGAAGAAGAAAATAGAGAGGGTTTTGGAAAAAATGTTCTGAAGTTAGCTAATATCACACAGAAAAAGACAATTAAATATCACATTATACAACAATCAAATTGAGTTCACAATCCTTGAAGACTAATATTATAAAATGAAACTTATGAAATTAAAGTATACCATGGCTTAACTGAGAAAAACCTCTAAAATTTAAGAAAAGAACTGGAGAAAGCATGCTTAATGTTTTCAATTAAACTTTAAAGAGATTTTGTAGAGTTTTTAAAATAGAATTTACCAACTTTTTCAAAGGAGTGAATATTAATAATTGAATATCTTTATTTCCTAAGTAATGTGTTACGATTATAAGAAAAAGTAGAAACCCTTCTGGAAGGGTTGAATTTCTTCCCAGAGGGAATCTTAGAGGAAAATAAATGTCAGTCTGATATAAAAACTAAGCAGTTTGGGTAACTGTTATGGAGAAAAACACCAACACCTATTACTTTTATTGCCAATAAAGTGAAATTTTATTTTTCTCCCTCTCCATCATTGTAAATACCACTGTTTGTGGTGTGCTTTGTGAAGGCTGGAAGTGTCATTTCCTCATGTGTTAATAGTTCCAGGCACAAGCATAAAGAGACATTTAAGATAAGAATTTCTCTCTGCCTTCCAGAGTTTCCTCTCACTCAATGAAATAATTAAGATTTGGGAAATAATTATACAGTGAAAGTGAAGAAAAGAAAAAATATCACAATTTGGGAATTATTTGTAAGTTGGCACAGAAAAGACTTATATGGCCTAGGCTGGCATGGCTCAATTGGTGGGGCATCATTCCACAAAGCGAAGGGTCACTTGTTCAGTCCCCAGTCAGGGAACATGCCTGGGTTGCAGGCCCAGTCCCTGGTTGGGGCTCATGCGAGTGACAACCGATCAGTGTTTCTCTCTCACGTTGATGTTTCTCTCCCTCTCTTCCTTCCTATCTTCCCTTCTCTTTAAATAAATAAATAGTACCTTTATAAAAAAAACTTATACTGATAGTTATTACATAGAAATTAAACTCATATTCTTCATGTCTGTCAGTCTCTGCAATTAAAAAAATAAAAAACAAAAATTCAGTATATAGAGTGTTACCACAATTTCAAAAGCTTCTGATTTCAGAACTATATAAGCTATATTAAGTTGCAAACTTAAGTGATCTGAATAATTACATTTTAAAACATGTCTACCTCAGATCTTTGGTATTTCTTTAGAATATATTCAAGCTCTGGGTAATTAGTGTAACCACCTTCATTTTGCTTGCGTGAGGAGTAACTTTGTTCCCACAGCTTTACAGGCCTTCAGGGGCCTGGGAAAGATGCCATTGCCTCAGGGCTCATGGGCAAAATGCTCAGTGCCCTAAAGCAGGCCACTCTTTCCTCTAGATGCCTGAAAGATTCGATTCTCAGCAAATTGGCATAATACCCCTCAAGGTGTTAGCTGAGAGATGGGATATTTTAATGTAGTGGCAGGGAGAGGCACATTAATTTAGGTTGGTTGTCAGGATAACCTAGAGCCAGAGATGAAGATCCCTGTGCAGGAGAAATCCATAGTAGACCCAGACCCTCATTCCTGAGCCTCTGAGTACCATGCCCTTATTATGTCATGGTCATGGTGACTGACTACGGCAAACCTGGGCCTGAGAGTACTCAGAGATGGCCCAATGAATCCCTTAAGTTCCCCAGTATGGGAACTCCTGTGTGACCAGGTGGCAGCCAAGGATTTATGTTTAGAGTGACTCTTAACTGTGTCATCCCAATGGAAGAATTGTCCATTCAGCAACCAGAGACTAAAATTTTTCAAGTTGAGAGTGACAGTGAATGAGGTCATTTCTATTTGCACCCTGTGGGGACTGGACCTATATTTTCTAGTTATTGGGAATACAGAACCAATACAATAGCCAGTGGCTAAAATTCTACACTGCATCTTAAAGGAGAGTTTTCCATCCTCACCAAATGCCATCTCCAAGCTGATGTGCCTCAGCTATGTCTTTCAGAGGTCATTCTGTTTGATCATACCAGTAACTTCTGAATGATGGGGTGACATGGTATGAGGCATGCCCTGTGGATTCCATGAGCTCACCATTGCACCTCGTTGACCAAAAGGTGGGCCCCTTGATCCAAAGTAATGCTATACAGGATACTAAGTCAATGAACCTGGCAGTGGGGCTAGCTGAGTCACTGTGGATATTAAAGGCAAGCCCAACTCTGGAAGATATATCAGTCCTGGTCAGGATAAATGATTATTCTGCCCAGGATGGAGGTGTCCATCTTGGAACGTATTGTTAGTCTTGTCTTGGAAAGGAGGCAAATTCTAGGCACTCACAAGCTAAGGGGCTTTGATCACTCAAACACAATACTCCAGAACAGATTGCAATTGTGAGCTGTTACCAGCAACACCTACAGCAGCCAGTCAAAGACATTTTCAAGCATCTGTGCTTTCAGCCCTTCATATAATTCCCTGAGGAATAGGGATAGTAATTCTCAGATGGCCACAGAGGCCAGCCTGGTAAAGTAATTGAATGAGGCATGCCAAGTGGGAGCTGTGGCCAACTCAAGAGCTAACACCTACTCTATGAGAGAAGTGCCAGTTTATTATTGCCAACACTGTTGCCAGATTTTCTAATTTCTCATTCTCACATGACAACCCAGATTTATTTTCATGCAAAAATCTCTCCATTTAAAAATGCTGACAATCATGTCATCAGTTTTTCTGACAGAAAACAGCAGAAACACCCAAATTAGTGTAAATGGAGGAGGGAGAATGGTGGAGAGTAGATCTACAGGAGCATATGGAAGCTACCCAGCACAACAACTAATTCAGATTTTTAAAAAACACTCTGGGTCAATATCATGCAAGTATTACATTAGTCGGCTTAAGCTGCCATAACAAAATACCACAGACTGAGTGACTGAAACAACAGAAACTTATTTTCTCATGGTTCTAGAGGCTGAGAGTCTGAAATCAGGGTGCCAGCATGTGTGATTTCCAGTGAGGGCTCTCTTTCTGATTTGTGGTCAGCCACCTTCTCATCATTGTCTTTACAGGATCTTTCTTTGGTGCATGCATGTGCAGGGAGAGAGAGTGAAAGGAGAAGGGAGCTTTCTCTTTTCTCTTTATATAAGGACATTAATCCTATAGGATTAGTGCTTTACCCTTATGACTCCATTTAACCTTAATTACTTCCTAAGAGGCCCCATTTCTGCACCGGGACATTGGGACTTCATCTTATGAATTGAGGGGCACAATTATTCATTCCATAACACAGACCAAATAAAATACTCAGAGAAAACAAAACCCATGAAACATGTCTCCAAGCTAGCACTGGAACATTAGGGTTGTGTGACCTTGAATTCATATTGAATACGAATAGCAACTAACTGCCTACAACAAAAGGTTGGACCTAAGTCTGATGTGTTTGTGTGTCCCAAGCTGTGAGTCAGTAAGACAGCATTTGAATCACACTATTTGATTTACTGTTTAACTGATTACCCCAAGTTTTCACCTGTAAAAAGGAGTAATAAGAAATCCGAGAAAATTATAGAACTGAAAAATATATTGCTGCATTTTTCATTTGAGATGAATTATCTGGTTCAACAAGTATTGACCTAGTAATTTTCTTGTTTGTTTTGACTTCGAACTTAGCACTGCACTCAAAAGCATTATGCACAGGAACAGAGAATTAAAAACATTGAAGAAATGGAGATGAACCCAGAGCAGGCAGCCAGTCAGCACCTCAGCCTTGGGTCCAAGGTCACCCAGTTTGAAGCTCAGTCTTCTCAAGGAGCTCATGGTCTTTTAAGCATCCAAGTCTATCAACACAGGAGTTTAAGAAAGGAATCCTGGAAGCTGAGTCTCTGAGAACTATTACTAAGAATGGATTTAGACCTCAGAACCTCATTTTTATCTGAACCATCCAGGGATGACTATGGGTCACAAAATATGGACTTTAAACCCAGTCAAAAACCTGCTTTTCAAAAGGCAGGAGGGTCTCTGGGTTCCAGAACACTCAGCTTAGCTCATTTCAAAATAGCAATAACTCATGTGCAAGGCAGGAACTGCAAAGACTCCATAAGTCATTTCAGTTATTTTAGTTTTTATGGCTGCAGCCAGAAAAACACAGCCAGGATGAAATTATTTTCCAAGTGGTCCTGGAAGAGTTTATGATCAATAAGCACTACAGTGATAGCTCTCCACTGAAGGAGAACTGGGAATCAAGTGGCAGAAACCTGGAGACATTCATGGAAGATGAGAGTGATGATTGCATGAAGCCCTCTGATTTGGTCCATGGCCACATGCAAGGACAGGAAGTCCTCTTTTCAGAGAACATGCCCTTAAGAGAAGTCATTGTTTATCTAACAAAACAGTTGTCAATAGGATCCCCAACAGAGGCAAATGTGGGGATGCCTTCTTGGGCTCCCCAAGTACTTCTCTGCAAAAGGACAAGGAGATGAAGATAAAGAAAATGGTGGCAGCTTTTCTTTGCAAACTACTGGAGTAAATGACAGTATTACTAGTCAAGGCCATCAAACACCTTTACTACTCATTACCAAGAGAGAGAACCATCCTATGTCTAAAGAGGTAGTTCTTTGGAGAATCCACTCAGTTTTAGAAGAGCAAGTCTAAGCACCTCCAGGTCCCAGGAAGGGTCCCTGAAAGGACCTTCTTATCAAGATGTCCTTATGGAGGTAGGGGCAGCATTTGTCTCCAGGCAGGACCAGGTCACCCCGGAGCCTGTTGCTACCTACCAGAGCAATGCAGGAAACTCCACATGTGGAGGACACCAAGAAAGATTCCACAGACCCCAAAAGTCATACCAGTGTGAGAAGTGTCCCAAGATCTTTAGGTATTTCTCTCCATTAAAAGTCCATCAGAGAGCACTCAATAATGAGAGGACGTCTTTGTGCTGCATGTGCCAAAGGCTTCTTCCAGGGCTCAGACCGACGCAGGCATCAGAAGATTCATGCAGGAGAGAAGCCTTTCAGGTGTAGCACATGTGCCAGGTCCTTCAGCCACAGAACCAGCCTTCTGGTCCAAGAGAGACCTCACATGGGAGAGAAGCCCTATGTGTGTTCCATCTGCCAGGGATGCTACTGCCAGTCACCCACCTACCACTGCCACCTGAGGACGCACCAGACAACTGCCTGTAGACATGTTTCCTCTGGACCAGAAGCTTCCCCGACATAAGGTATGTAAATGTGCCTGCGAGTATGCATATTTCCATGGTACTTCTCTATTTAGAATTTGCTTTCCAATTACGTTTTCTATTCATTGTCTCTCCCACTAAAGTGTAACTTTAAGGACAGCAGGGAATTTCTGTGTCATTCACCAAAGTGTCTCAGGTGCCTAGAAAGTGGCTGACATATTTTAATGATAAATACCTGTTTAAATAAACAAACAAACAAAAAAATAAATAATAGAACTCAAGCATGTTGTCACCATTAGTATCACAGTAAGTTGCCTCAGCTGATGTATTTAAATATTGCTTTTAATCAGAAACCAACAGCTGAGATTTGTCCTCCAGCACCCAAAAGTAATTGCTCTATATCCACATCAATGTCAAAATGCAGTCCACAGACAAACAACTCATCTAGGAAGCTGTTAGAAATTGGGCCCTACTGCAGACTCGCTCAATCAAAAACTGTGGGGATGGGACTCAGGTATCTGTTTTACTCAGCCCCTCAGGGGATGCTGGTACACAGAGCAGCCTGAGGGTCATTGCTCTATATTAACAGGTCGATGGACAGAGGTAAATCCAGGAGGAAGACACTGACATTTTGCTGAGCTTCTACAGTGTCCCAGGTGCCTTATTAGGAGACTCAGTGATGGCATCCAGACATTGGCTAAGCCTATGTCACTCCAATGACAATGTGTGCATCCCATTTCATCAAATTTCCTCCTTAAAGTATGTGTGGAGTATTTCTACTGGGCCAAGTGCCTCACATCTGTTATCTTATTTAATTTGTACAGGGGTTCTGAGAGGTAGGCTGTGTTATTCCCACTTCACGGACCAAGAAAATCAGCCTTACAGAAATTAAGTCATTTTTTTCACTGTGGCATAGCCTGTAAGTGGCATAGATGGGGTTTACACTCAATCTGACAGTCACAAAGCCCATGTTCTCACCTTGCCTTCCCACACCAAGCTGTTTTCCTCCGTTTGTTAAATCTTCTACCTCTGGTTGTCATTGCCTACCTACTGCTCATCCATTTCCTGTATTAGAGGATCTAATCTTTCCCAGCCGTCATCCCTCACTGAACTACAGAACATGGAAAATGACTTCAATGACTATTCTCTCTCTCCTCCAAGATGGTTCTTAATTGGTGCCAGGCTAGATGCATAGGTGAGAGTGGGAGGAGACAATTTACTACACACAATGGAAGCCTTGGGCATTAGAGCTCAGTTCTCTCACAGATCCCATGGAAAAAGCCTAGAAGACATATGGATAACCATTCTCATTAACCCATCTGGCAATTCACTTTACTCTCCTCTTTCCAAGTTCCCCTTTCCTTCAGAAAATTTGCCAACAGGAAGCAAGGTATAATTGAGAAAACACTGGGTTGGAGGTCAGGAGTTCCAAACCCAACACCTCTGCTAGGTAGATGTGCCTAATTCCATAGTTCACTTCTATTCCCTGGCCTCTGTTTCTTCACAGGAAATGCCTGGACTAATGAACATTGAGGATTCTGTCCAGTTCTAGCACTCTGTTTATGAGAAGAAATTAAGCATTACTGTCAAATCATCCTTCTTGATTCCAGTGAGAAAAAACAGAAGGGAAAATACATGTCTCATTATTAGTGTGTGTGTGTGTGTGTGTGTGTGTGTGTGTGTATCTTTATATGTAATCACCTGACACCCTTTAAATATTACTGCACATGACTTTCTTCTTGATAGCGATGGGGTTAAAATAAATACTACCCCCAGAATACAGCACCGTGGCATATTTTAAGCTGAAGGATTTTAAGAAAATGACTGAAGCAGCAAGATCACTCTGACCTCCTTCCCTCTTCATCTGTCTTTCCTGAAACAGGTTCTAAAACCCTCATTTGCGAGGTGACTGCCTTGCACCCAAAGGGAAGAAGTGTTTTTATTTCTGAAGAAAAAGGGACATCAAGGAGAATTCTAACAAACAGGCCTGGCTATGAGTGCCCCAGTTTACCATACAACCTCCTACTCCCTAACCTATCATATTGCTCCACAACTGTCCACTCTTCATCAAACTCATCTTAAAAATACACAAACGTAACAGTTTCTTTGGGTCTTCACCTCCTTAGGAAGGCTCACGTGTCACATAAATGCATTCGATAAATTTGTATGCTTTTCTCAGTTAATCTATCTTCGCCAGTTTAATTTTCAAACCTGGCCAGCAAGCCTAAGAGGGTTTTTCCTCTCCTATAGTAGCCACAATTACATCTTTGGAAATGTTTTTGAAACTATCTTTGTTCATGAAATATCCTCATTTAGAATTCAAGTGAAAATGAAAGGTGAGTGTATAATTACCCTAATGGCTCTGAAGAGATCGCTATGATGTCCTGAATCTGATGTATTTACGATACTTTATTTAAGTTAAATTCCACTTCACCAACTGTACTCTGCAGTATTTTTCTATGTGTATCCCCTATAAACGTATTAACTGATAAAAAGCCAGCTAAAAAGTCTCTTCCAGTGGAAAAGTTAGTAGCACAATGACTAGGCCTGCAAATGAATTATTTTAGAGGTTATAGTGAAATGTTCCTTAATAGAAAATTCCATTTTGGAAGAGTAGAGTCCATTGCTTTTTTGTCTTGAACAATATACATAAAATAAAGCATTTCATATCACTAAAGCCTTAAATTGGCTATTTTTGGTTGACTTTTAAAAAGTATTTCTCCCAGAAACAGAACAGTAAGAAATATTCACTTTTACAATCATCTACCTACTATCAGTCCTACATCCATCAAATAAAAAGAAAGTTTTATGGAGAAAATCCAAAATATGCTAATTAAGCAAATCTAGGCTAGTGTTGCATATTTTTATAGAAAATTTAATTGGTCAAAATAAAACTTAGAGAATGTCTCAAATCTCTATCAACTGTGTTGTTTGTACTTTCATCAAAAGAGGCTTTAATGGCCAGTGGGAGGGGGCAAGGGAGAATCTCTTAATGCTTAACTGCTTACAGCTGCTGTCTTAGCATTCCGCCGGTAAGGATCTACAAACAGTCCATTCTTTGTTTCATGCTGAGGCCCTGCAGTACACAAAAAAGAGGATGCAATTCTGCATGGTTACTTTCAGCCTAGGACAAGTGGGACCAAGCTAATAATTTACAGAAAACACAGAATCAGAAAGTAGCACTCCAAGAAATAAGGGGTATCAAGAATTAAATGAAACGATCTCTTATAACCACCCCCAAGTTAACTAGCTCTAATATCTACATGCCAATAAATACTTCTGATAAAGCATTTCATCTGTACAGATATAAAAGTATACTCCTTTTGCTGAAGTTGCAAATATAAAAATTTGCCAAAATTGTCGAAAGCTCTCCTAAATAAAATCAGCAGTGTTTCTTCTCTTGTTAAGAATTGGGAGCCAACAGCTTTCAGACATGATTAACTACTTTGCGAGTTAGACTATACAGACAAGCATACTAAGCACATGTATGTCATTGGTATACAGAGTGTTCTATTGTGGTTAAGTAAAATTAACAACAATGTTTATCTAGCAAATTGAAAATTGAGCTAAATGATAGGTGTAAATAATTTGACTTTCATTGCAATTTTTTAGATTTTAATACTTTATATATAATCGATTGTATAATTATAGCACCCAGTCTTTTATTCATTCATTCGATACTTTATTGATTTCTTACCATGTGCTATGCTAGGCATTGAGAATACAAGTGATGGAACAGACAAGACCCTGACCTTTGCATTCAGGGTAAAGTCATGTAATAAACAAACACACAATTAAGTAGTAAAAATAGTGACTTTTAAACAGGAACTCAAAGGATGAGAAGAGTCAGCCATGTGATGAATTAAGTAAAAAGCCTTCCAGGTAACCAAAGGGGACAGAGGCTGGTGTGACTAGAATTAGGTAAGGCAGGGATGTGCTGTAAAGGGGGTAGTTGGGGCAGGGCCAGAGGGAATTTTTGTTAAGATGTGGGGAAAAGTTTGTGTTTTATTCTCATACAATAGGAAGCCACTGAACAGTTTTTAGTCAAGAGAGTAACACGAGATAATCTCTCATTCACAGTGGTGGTCTGGCAGCTATGTAGAGAATGGATTTGAGGGATACTTCAATTGAAGAAGGAAGGATACAGATTAAGTGAATATTTCAGTAATCCAGGTGGGAAATGTTGAATAAAAATATATTTTATAGGTAGGACCATCTATACTTGTTCAAGATGACCCTCAGATTTCTGACTTTAGTAACTGGATAAAAAAAGATCACGCCGTCTCCTAAGGAAGGAACTACTAGGTGCAAGTCAGGTGGGTGGGAATGGCAGTGGGAATGAGAAAGTACGAAGAATTCCATTTTGGATGAGTTATCCAACTGTAGATGATAGCAGGCAGTTGGCTATTAAATTTAGAAATTATGAGTTCATAGATGAATTCAAAATTATGTGAATAGAAAATATCAACTGGGGTGAAAATGTAACAAACAGAAAAGAGGTACCAGAAAGGAGTCCTAATAAATGCCAACATTTTTAAGCTAAGAAAAGGGTAAGGAAGCAGTGAATTCGACCAAGCAGAAGAGGCCAGAAAAAAAACTAAAATGGTAGGAGTTGTGAAGAAGTAGGATTCAGAAAGGAGAATGCTCAATGGATTAATATTAAACATTCTAGAAATTCTAATGTAGCAGATTCACTCTGTACTGATTAGGCCAGATCAAAATACTAAGTTTTTTCTCTCCACTTATCCATTATTTATCATCGCTATTGGTGTTAATGGCTTTCCCTATTTATCCCTGGCTGGCGTAGCTCAGTGGATTGAGCACGGGCTGTGAACCAAAGCATCACAGGTTCGATTCCCTGTCAGGGCACATGCCTGGGTTGCAGGCCACAGCCCCCAGCAACCGCACATTGATGCTTCTCTCTCTCTCTCTTTCTCCCTCCCTTCCCTCTCTAAAAAATAAATAAAACCTTTTTTAAAAAATGGCTTTCCCTATTTAAAGTTTAATAAATTCCTGTGCTGCTATCACACTTACCCACATTCAGCTATATTCAGAGATTCTGAAGCTTCTCCGAAATCCAAGTTCACTTATCTGTTCATGTGCTCCACCCAGCCAATTTGTTCCTTGTTTCAAACATGACCCCAAGTTTCCAGAGCTAGGGGCTCTACTGATAGGGGAACTCAATAGTTAAAGATTTTAGCCTTAGTTGATAAGCTCAAGTGATGAGTGCGCCGTGGAAAGCTGTTTTTCCAGGAACTGGAATGCATGACTTATGGGGACTTCAGGAGGTCCACAAGCAAGTCAACCTCTGTGCCCCAGGGGGTCTGCAAGCAAAGGGGATGGTATCTGGGTTGCTGATCAACAGACAAAGAGGTACTAGGAAAATTGCCTCCTACAGCAACTCTTATCCTATTAACCTTTTTTCCAAACTCCTTTATGTACCCTTTCTTCTCCTTATAAAAAGGTCAGCTCAAGATGAGATGTTAAGGCAATTTTTGAGAGTACATAACCCACCATCTTCTCATATTGCCAGCATCTGAAGGAAGTGTCTCAAAAGATTCCATCGTTGTCTCTACTTACCGGTTCTGGTAGTGAGTGGCAGCACAAATGCTGACTTTTCCAGTGGAATTGCTTGGGGATGAAGATGGTGTGGCAGCTTTTGTGGGTTGAAGAAGCTTGGGGAGGTGAGGAGCAGATTCAGGTTGGTGGCACAAAAGGTGAACCAGGGGCACACAATTCCAATGGCCCTTACATTCCAGGTCTCTTAAGACAGAGGAATGAGGGGTAAAAGGTGTGAGTACAGACAGGAGGCTGGCTCAATTCCCTCCAGCTATTTAAAGTTGGTTTTATCTTTTGGGGCCAATTTAATCTAAATATTAGTAAGAGAGCATACTATACAGTGAGCAAAAATCAGGTTAACAGCCCCCCTCTCCCCTCCAGACAAACAGCAAATACAAATGTTGTTAGGGACTATTTCAGCCTGGAAGTTGTTTTGTCCCCACTGTGAACTGGAGAAGTCTACACAACTCTACTCAGCACAGAGCAGAAAATATAAAAAAGGCATTTTCACAGATTAGAGGAATGTAAAACGTGCAGCTTTTGCAAAGATATGTGGAGCAGCACATGGGTGAGGAGGGGTCTATATAGAAAAGAGCTGATATATGTTTATGTCTGAATTTTGAACAATTGGTTTCTGACTGAGAATTCACGTCTGTAACACATCAAAACAGTGATTACTTTTCCATGGATTAGGCTGGGAAATGGAAGAAACTGAGAGATGACTCAGAACTGGAGTGACCTTGGAAGTAGTTGACCTGACGAGGAGCCAGCACAGTCAAATTGCCTTGACCACACCCTGCCCAGGGGTTATATCACTACCCCAGTGAGGAGCAACAACCACCAAACTTCAAAAACAGTGGGAAAGGGTTATAAAACGGTAAGCCACTTATTGTTATAACAGTAAGTTATAAAACAGTGAGGGAACCTAGAGAATGGTGGCAGAAGGAGGAGAAGCCAAAAGGGGCAGTTGATGATGCCAATGACAAACTTCAGAACCAGCTTTGTAATTTTGCTTCTCACAACCAGGCTTACATGCTTGTGTACCTGCCGTCTTTGTTGTAGTTCCAAAGAGATATGTAGGTATTTTCAGATTTGGGGGTAACACTCCCCACTTTTTTCCTTCTCCCTCATATATTTTATAATTTATCCCTTAACTCTCCCAAGATCAAGGAGACCTACAGAAATGATGTGATTGAATATTCAACCCAGGGAAAAATATAACTAGCACACTATAGTTAGAAGTTTATCATTAGGCAGCCATGTTAACTATGTAACTTGTTGATTCTGGTGACCTGGCTGAAGCCTCTTCCATCCAAGTTTCTGTGATCACCATTAGGCTGGCAGTGGACAGGGAACCCACGCCCCAGCCAGTGGGGGCATCCCGTTGGAGGGTTTTATGATTGGGCTTTTGGCCCACCTCATCAGATAAGACCCTGGAGGTGTTCAGCTACCCACAGGATTCTTTCTCAATGTTGTTCCCAGAAATAAGAATCAAAACCCCATAGGCCAGAGAGTAAGGAGAACTTGGAATCCAAGGCTTAAAAGGTGACAACCTGAATGAATGACCCAAAGCACCCGTCCTCTCATTATGTCCCTAGTTGCACACAAAGTGAGGGGCTGCAATGTCTACACGGAAACAAGATGAGTGCAGGACTGAAAAATAAATGGTTTGTTGGCATAAGATCCTGTAGTAGACAAAAGAAAGCTTTTCTTGAATAAAAAGTGGAGAATGACATCAGCTATTTGGATTATCTTACTATATTGCTTCAAGTTGAGTTTTTTTTCCCCCCTGAAATCTTTTCCAAATCCTTTTGAATTAATTTGTATAATATTAACAAACATTCTAACAATAAGACAGTTCAGTAAAAGCAATTAGAGTGGGCTGTTAGGACACACAAACAAAAAACATGTGGACCTTTTCGTTAGCTACATGATTCTGTTGACATCTCCTTTGGCTTTAGGAGACTGTTAGTAATTGTTAACTAACAGGAGGCTGTTCAATGGAGTCTACACTGAACAAGGGGGAAAACGGGGGAAAATGTCTTATGAAGTAAAGTGGTGCTGATAGTTTAGATTTCAAAGCGGGTTTCTAGGTTAATTGCTTGTCTATACTATCTATGCATTGATCATCAACAAGTTCTATACTTTGTTTTGTGACATGTATATGTTTGCATGTCTTTCTCTTTCTCTCTCCCCTGAGTTGAATTCCTGTGTTCCTTTTATATTTGCCAAAAGTATAAAAAGGCAAAAGCCCCCAAAGTATGAAGTATGTATATTTTTTCTCTAATAGTTAAAAAATGTTTGTAGGTGGAGGATTTGTCTTTATCTTGAATGAATCATATCTTTAGAATTAATTGGTTCAAGGTGAGAGTGATTCTCATTTTTGTGTGTTGAACCTACTGTTTATTCCAGAAGCTCTGGGTTGGTTTCCAGCTTAGTCACTGACTCATTCAGCCTATCTCCCCCTATAGGATGTGAGGAGGTAGTATGTCTTGGGCCATGAGTATCCCTAAGGCATCACCCCACCTAACCCTAGGGCATAGACTGACTTTTCTCATACACTGGGAAGAGATTGGCCCTTGTATTTCTGACATTCCCTCTAGAAGCTGAAACAGTAAACTACTGTAGGGATGGGTGTGATGTCTTCCTTTTCTACATAGTTTGCTGCTAAATATTGTATCCTCCTGCCTGTAAGTCCGTCTATTTATTCACTCTTTCAATAACGAGTATATTTCTAAACTTTCATATGTAGTGGAAAGAATGTTGGAATAATGTGCACATGTACAATGAGAAGCTTACAGCCCATGAAACAGGTGAAAACCTGAACTACAGAGAGTCTACAAAGTAGTTGTTATGAGTGTCCATCCTCCAGTTCTCCCACATTCATATGTTCAAGGCCTAACCCCCAGTACCTCAGTGATTGAAATAAACATAATATACTAATTTGGTGGTAATTATAGAATAGGCTGTACTAACAAACTCATAGAAGATTTATGTATTAAAAGTTTCCTTATAAGTATTTTATAGGCATCAGCAGCTGCAGCTCCTGCTTAAACACGGAATAACCGTGACCACAGGAAACTGGGCAAGCATCAGCAACTCATATCAGAACCAGCAGAAGCGCTGCTGGCATATCCTATTCCCACATATCAGACGTGAAACTGCAGATGGAGCAATGACACTACATGATGATGGACGCTGGAGAGAGCACTGAAACCACCCAAGAGCAGAGCTGAGCAACTGCATGTCGCCAGAAGTTCCTTAGTTCCCCTCTTCCTATGGTTCCCCTATGTAAATGATCCAAGATGCCTGAGATGTTGAGCTGGGCTTTGAGATGAGAGTAACTCATCTTCCATTTTGCCAGCACCTGAATAACACCACTTTCCTCGACATCAGTGCCTGTCTCTTGACAGTTGGCTTGCAAAGCTGTGGACAGCCAGACCTGCCTTCAGTTAAAATATTACTGTATTTGGAAATAAGAGTCTTTAAAGAGGTAATTAAGTTCAGATGAGTGGGCACTTATGTAATCTGTCTGGTGTCATTCTAAGAAAGGGAAATTTGAGTGCCCAGAGAGATCTGCTCATGAAGACACACACAGCTACGTGACAGCCACTTGTAAGCTAATGAGAGAGACCTCAGAGAGAGCCAAACTTGCCAACACTTTGATCTTGGACCTCCAGCTTCCAGAATTGTAAGAAAGTTAATTACTGTTCTTTAAGCTGCCCAGACTGTGGGATTTGTTATGGCAGCCCTAGCAAACTAATATTGTGGTGTAGGAGGAAATCTCAACTTTGAGCTGCTAAAAGCTGAGTAGACCTGAAGCACTCGGTATAACCTCAGGGAAACTGTTCAAGTCTCTCACCACTAGCTTCCTCATTTGTAAACTGAGGATAACAATAACTACCTATCAAGCTTATCTTGAGGATCAAATGAATGCATGTAAAGTGTTTGGCAGGAAGTAAGTATTCAAGAAATATTTTAGGGAAGTTGCTACTTACTGGAGAAAAGATAAGGGATTTTCAGTAAATTAGACTTAGGTTTGAAGCCAAGCTCCGTCACTTAGCTAGCCAACTTTGGGCACCTTACTTAAAAAGCTCTAATCCATAGATCCTGCACATAAAATATTTGGAACATATTATAATGTACAATATATAATACAATATTATAATATATCGCAATAGGTAGTGTACCTGTCAATACATGTTAATTCTCCTTGGACATTCTCTTGGAGATTCTTGCAGGTCCAATTATTTCTGATTATCATAGTCACAAAAGACAGTGTGTTTGGCAATGAGTGATGGAGGGTGGGGAGTCTAGCTGGAAAGATAAGACTGTGATTACATTATTTATATTGTGATCCTTTACTCTTACTTACCACATGATAAGTAAAGAAGGAACCTTTCTAAAGAAGGAATATTCAGAGTAGGGAGTCAAAGAAGGCTTTACTACCATTAATATCTTATCATAAAAGTGGTCATGTGAAAACCTTGTTACCAAATTCATAATTTCTAGAAGGGAAAATGAATGAAAGTAGGACTGAAATAAGTAAAAAAATATACTTCTGTAAATTACATGTACTCTTTTCAAAAATTATAAAAATTACCATTAATTTTTCTACTGAGAAGTAATTATCATTAATTTGATACAACTTTCCTGGTATATGCCAATTAATGGTGACATGGTATACATGCATGTATTTCTATTTAAAATGATACAAATATTTTTTTATGCACACTATTTGGCAATTACTTTTTTTCCCATCTACTACTAGATCATAACCTATTTCCATGTTACTATATAGTGAACTCAGTATTTTAAGTGACTGAATGGTATTTTTGTTGTGGAATCTAACAGAATCTTAAGACAAATCCCCCCTCCCTACCTTTTTTTTTTTTTTTTGGCCATTTATGTCTTACAGATCTTGTTTTTAAACATCAAGATGTCACTTCTTTGGATGCCCATGTGAATGAGGACTCAGAAATGCACAGAGTAAGTTAAAATACCCTGAATGTGCAAATGTAAGTTTGTGGGAGTGGGAGAAGGCATGTCTACTATGGCTCTGGGTATTGGAGGAGAAAAACAATGAAAGGGAAATATTGTGAGAAATGTATTTCTACCTTAAATTTATTAGGACAAATCATTCTTTCAGGGCCTAATGAAGCGTCACTTCCCTCCACAAAGGTCTGTATCTCATTTGAAATCGTTGTGTTTTTTGGCATCGATTAAAGACTACAGTCTTGAACTGTGGTTCAGTGGAAGCGGAGCAGCATTTTGAATAAGCATTTATTTCTCATTAAAATTATAGATATCTTTTTAAAGATAATTTATATTCTGAGGTATTGTCATGATCTATTCATTAGTGATAAGACATCTTTCCCCCCCCCCCCCACACACCATTTCTTATGCTCATAAAACAAAAGTATCTTTCATGGAATCAAATACCCAGCTAGGAAAATGTGTCATGCTCACCAGTTCAGCTCAGAAGCATGTAAAAGGTGAAGTCTGTTTAGCTTCTCAGAACTCCCAGATCTGTGAGTCACTATTTTGTGTAAAAAAGTATTTATTTAGAGTGAGAATTATTTCTTGACAGGTCATGTTGTTAGACAAAGTCCTCTATTACCAAAGAGATGGCCCTTCTCTCTTTCTTTGCTGGCAGAATGTCTCATGGTGACATTTAATCTAGTCCAGAATAATTTCCATGCTTCTCAGGGACTGACTATACTGTTTGCCAGTGGTATGACTGTATTCACACCACTATACATTTTAAAGAATTGAGCTCCTGTTTATTTTCTTGGTTAGTCAATGTTGGTAAATCTTGTCAGTTTGGTTTCATAAAGAGAGGCCCTAAGAAGCAATTTTACTGAGAGAAGTTACTTAATATAATGATTTGTGAAGAAAAATGCCTAGGTTAAAATATTTTTCAAAAATTAAGTGACTAGATAGTATGCCATTCACAGGAAAGTGTAAGTACAGACTATCCTAATAACACCTTTGAATCCACTGAGACCACTAAAACCCTCAGTCTGAGAACTTAATAGATTTTCTGACTAAGAAATATGTTTTTAAAAAGTGTATTTATTATAAGTACACCCTGTGCCCACTTATGTTTTCCCACCCACATTCCCCTCTAATAAGCAATCATGTTTTAGCCAATGTCAGGCCTCAAGAGGTATTTGCATTGACAACCTACTTGACTTTAAAGTTAGAACAGGGGTTTTTAGTATCCATAAAACTGAAGTCACCCTCACTCTTGCTCCTAGGTTTAATGTTTTTATTGTCACTATTAACTAGCATAAAACAGAGAATTTTATTCTCTTTTAAGCACCATTTTTATTCCATTTCTTCCCCATTCCTCTTAATGTTGATGATAGGTTTCATTTTCATATGGCTTGAGTTGTTCTGTAGATGTGTTTCCTAGTTGCCTCTCATTGTGTAGCGTGACAACAGCAATCTCTAAAGAAACGGTTTTGTCTTTGTGGTGCTCCCAGATGATAGGTCGATAATAAAATTATCATAGGCGCCTGCAGCCCTGTTAACAATACATTTCATGGGCTTGTTTGGGCAATCTAGACCTGGATTTGTGTAATTAGCTACGGTGACTAGTTGACAAGTAACAGGCAGACAAGGGGGAGTCAATAGTTTTGTGTCCACATGCTTGCCCGATGAAGTGGCTGGAGGGTGGAGTGTGTATTTTGGTCAAGAGGATGTTTTAGTAATATTTTCTTTTCCATGTTGATCACAATTGAGCTATCCCAGGAATCTAAATATATTCAAGTTCTCAGGTATCATTGCCTTGCAAAGGCTGATATGTTGTATGAATATCTAATAAATAGTACATGGGTCTTCCTCCCTATGAAAGAAAAAAAAGCCAGATTTATGCCCAAAGAAGCCCTACAAGGGATGATTTATATGTCCTTAATATCAGGAACAAAGAATTCTAGGCCTGACTAGTGTGGCTCAGTGGATGGAGTTGCTAGCCTGGGAACTCGACGGATTCATTTGTTTAAGTAGAAATAACTTTGTATTTTAAAGAATTATTTTCTTTAAAAAATGTTTCATTTTCCAAGCACATTGCCAAAAACATTCCAGGAATAGATTACTGAGATATCACTACTTATCACTAGGTCTTCCTAATTTTTCTAGATGAAAACAAAATTAACACATAGAAACATATGGTGGTGCTTGAGTGTTTAAAGACAATTGCTACAGTTTAAAAGGCTTCAATCTGAGCCACAGTGCTAGGAATACCTCTGCCTCAGCTCTCAAAATTTGCAAGCCGAGTTCCATAAAATGTCCTATAGGAGTTGACCCATACCCTTTGACCAGTGATCATTTCCTCCAGGTCCACACTGATTTTCAAATAACAATGAGATGTGCATAGAACAGTCTGAAAATTCCTTAGGTGTATAACTGAAGGCAAAACACACTCATTTTAGATGACACACAGGAAAGCATTGCCAATCCTGACATCATATGCTTTTGTTGAAAAGAAAAAGGAGACACTAACAGACTGCTTTGCAAAAATATAAAGATAATCGCCTATTTCTACATACAACACCAGCATCAACTTGTCTCAGTCTCTCCACCACTCACTATTCCTCACACCTTTGGCCTTCTTTTAGTTTCTGGAAAGCTCAAGCTCATTTCTGACTAAGACCTTTGGACATGCTCTACCTGATACACTCTTTCCTTCTTTGGTTATCACCAAGCTTCAGCTTAAATTCAATTTCTTTCCTGGTCTTCCAAACCAGAGTATATTCCCCTGTTACACACTTTGATAGTATTTTATTCTTCCTCCCTTTTTATGACCTTTATTGTAATTTAAGTGTGTATTTATGTAATTCTTTGTTTAACATTATCTCTGACACTAGGCTATGAGCCCCATGAGGCTAAGGGAAATATGTATCTTGATTTCCACTGTATCTCCAACACACAATTCAGTGATGGCACATTGAAGGGAATCAATACATGTTTGCTGAATAAATGACTGAAAAAAATATTCATATTGGAATTCTATTAGAGAAGGTCCCAGAGAGTATATTCCTAAGTTAAGGATATTCAAGGGTCCTTAGTTTCTGTGTTTCCTCTGTCTCCCAGAAAAACCAACTTCACTTTTATCCTGTACATCTGTCCTAAGAGTCAGGACTCATATATGAAAAGGGTATCCAACATAGAGATACAATTGTTTCCATCATTAACTTGATACAAACAAGGATATGCCCATCTTCATCTAAGTTCCAATGGAGATTTTTGAGGTATTTAACCAAGATCATCAATGAGGGGTAGGGGGGAGAGAAAGCGACATATAGATTCTAACGTTGTCATTTTTAAAAAGTCCTCCAGCTCTAACAAATGATTACATTTAAATGAACTTGTTTACTTTATGTTTACCATCCATAACATGGTGATTTAATATTGTACAGAGAAGAAAACTTTTGCTTCAACTTTTTTTATGTGTGGACCCAGTCTAGAAGCTCCTAACAGAACCATTGCAGTCCTTGCCCAAATATGGCAACATAGCACTTTAGGTTGAGAAAATTGGCTTCAATTTATAGTTTGAAAGCCAGACTGAATATAACAAGACCCCAGTGAGTCAACACGTGTGATTGTTCCAAACGTCAGGATAAAGGTCAACCATTTCTACCTTGCCATGTTCAATAAGATTTCAAAGCATGAGTAATTTTAGACTCACCATTAAATAACAACAATAAAAAATCTAAAATGACAGTGACAAACTCCAGTTGAAGATGTAAACTATATATTCAGGTTGCTTAAGACACTCATTGTGGTATCATTTATGTTCACTGAGATTTTCTGAAGAGCAAAGTCCCCACATTATTAAAATATAAAATCTGACAAGTCATGAATTTAAGACAAAGTATTGACTGTTCAAAGTAGGATATAGAGTCACAGAAACTTGTCAACACACTTAAAATTAGAATTTAACACATAAATTACCATTTATTTTTAAACCTTTTTCTCGAATGCTGGGCCAATGTTTATAGAACCTGGGCTGAGCTGAGTGGCAGCCAGAACGGTGTGGCATGTGGCAGTCTGAGATGGCGTTTCCAGGAGATCTCCACGCCAGCCCTTCCCTCCCAGCCAAAAGTGTCTTTCATACCTGCGCAGGCTCTGGAATTTTACCATTTAGACATCGATATTTTGTAATGGCACAGGGTAAGAGTCTCCTGCCTTCTCTGAAAATTCAGACATGGCTGGGAAAGGCAGTAAACACGTCAGCTTGTTATCAATCACTGCCAACTTACCTGGAAATAAAAGACCAGAGGGCCCATTATCAATAATTCATTCTTACATACTCAGATTAAATTTTCTATTCGTTTACAATAAATAGAACTTGTTTTAGCCTACTTAATATTGATCACTGTTGGAAATGCAAAAAGCACATACGACTTACAGTTTGTCAATCACTTTCACACACGGTCTCTTGAGATGCAGTACAGGAATGTTCTGAATAATAGAAAGGAAGAGGGAATGCCTGGAACAGCAGGCAGATGGGAAGAACAGCCTGAGGACCCTGTGGGATAGTGGAGTGGGGGTGAGAAGAGGAAGAAGGGAATGGGATACAGAGGCCTAGCAATGGCCTCTTGTCTACAATACAATTTTTCCTAAGAATGGCTCTAATGTTGAGTTTGCATATGCTTACTGCTTTGACAGAAAAAGAATTAACGTGATTTTGAAGGGCAAGGGTGAGCATCTACATGTAGGTCTGACTTTCTCTGTGATGCCACAGTAACCAATGGAAAGTTGAAAAGTAGAGAATTAAACAGTCTATCCAATATTTCTAAAATAACATAAAACCTTTTATTGCTTTTTTATGCCTGAATTGATCAAAGCTATAGCTCATTCTTGCATCCAATATATTCAGCTTTAATCAGAAAGCACTAGTAGCTATCTAACTAGTTTTCAAGAATTTGTATAACTTAACAGAATATACAAAAGTTCCACTAAGGTGTGTATTAAAGATTGGCCAGCTTAATCATCTTTCAGTTGGCGTAGGCTTCCTCTAGCAGCAACTGGTGGCATTTTCAGTCCAAATTATTCTTGCAGAAAATAAAATTTAATATATGTATATTTTGATCAAGTATTAATTTCCCAAATCGAAGCTGACAACTTAACCCTCTCAGATTTCAGCTTATAAACTTTTATGCAATATATCTAAAGAAGCTTTATGCAATGATGTCATGTATATGTCTGGCTGAATAATGCATGGTTTGATGTACTCTGTGTTTTGATACATATGTCACACCACGTCTGGACATCTCATTGTACAAGTAGCTTTAAAGAAATTCACATCATGAAGCAGGCTGAAACAGGCTTCTTTAGTAAATACAAGAAAATTCCACTCATGGCAAAATAATTTAATTATTAATGAGATAAACTAAAGCTTGTGCTATAGAAATGAAAGTTATCAAGATTTAAATAGTTAAAATTTCCATTACTGTCTAACTTCAGTCTGGTCAAAACTTTTAAACCTATTGGCAATGCAGTCATTCACTTTACCTATTTCAATGGCATGTATGATTTGCAGCCTTTTCATTACACCTTTTTGTTTTAAAAAAGACTTTAAGTGCAGAGAGTTGAGTTAATCATGATAGTTTATTGTCATCATTTGTCTGGCAAATTTCTTCCCTTATTTTATTGATGTTATTTTTCTTTTTTCCCCAATCTCTACTCCATCTTCACTTTAGTGTGTTTCATTTATGAACCAGGATTCATATATATCTTTGAAAAAAATATATGGTTTTTTAAATTATTGAATGAGTTTTAAATTATATAAATGGTATTACATCACAGAACAAGCTTGGTTTCTTACTGGTGGCATTTGATACTGTGTTTTTGAGACCTATCCTTGTTGATACATGTAGCTGTAGTTCATGGCTTCTGATGTTGCATAGCACAGAAAAATAGTGATAGTACCCATCGGCCACCTTTACCTAGCCTTGGGCATGTGGATTGCCTCCAATTCCCAGGTCTTCAGTTTGGATAACTGAGAGATAGTAGTGCCGTTCTTGACACCGAGAGTCCAAAATCAGGAGTAGGTTTAATGGCGAAGGCAGTGTTTTAGTGTTGAATGTGAGTAGCCAATGGAATATTTCAGTGGATATCTGAAAGAACCATTTGGTTCTATGAGCAAGCCTTCAGGTCCTCAGAGCCTGGATCTCAAGAGACTGGGTTAGGCTAGGAATCCTGACTTTAGAGTCATGAGTATAAAAGGCAAAACAGATGAGATTATCTTGGGAGTGTGCATACTATGAAAAGCCTTGAGGGCTTTTGATAGAACTCAAGGTCACACCAACATGTAAGGGTGGGTATAGACAGGGACTTGCATGGCAAATGAGTTGTCGTGGTCCCAAATAGAAATGATCCACTAGATCGGGGTCAGCAGACCACTCCCTTTGAACCAAATATGGCCAGCTGCCTGTTTTGTAAAACAGGTTTTACTGGGACTCGGCCACAGGCACCTATTTTCATATCACCTGTGACTACTTCTGTGCTGCAGTGGCAGAGTTGTGTAATGTCAGCACAGACAGTATGACCAGCAAAGCAGAAAATGTTTGCTATCTGCCTTTTTACAGAGAATCCTTGCTGGCTCCTGAACTAGACAGTGAAAGTCAGGGAAAAGGTGAATGACTCCAGGGTTCTCAACGTCTTTCCTTTGTACTACAAACAGGTTACACAATTATGACAGTATCTGGATGCTCAATAAGCATAAATTTTGTAATTCTGTAAATATGGCTTGTGTTCCTTCATTTCTTTTGAATGCATCAGTTTCTTAATGCCAATCCCCTGGACTCGGATTTGCTCTTTTTAGGACATGACTTTGCTTCTGTTTGCTTATTCTTTCCTGTGTTGTATGATTAAGGTTGAAGTTTCCACATTTTATATATTTGAATTCCTCTGGGCATGATTACTTACCCATGAGTGTATGCCTTGGTAAGAACAAAAGTTCTTTTCTATGATGTGTTTTAAAAATACATCTTAAAAGTGACTGAAGCCTTAGTAGAAGTGTTGGAAAGTAGGCATCTATCAACTCTTAGATAAGCAGCAGCTGTTTTCTCCCTCGAGTCTGAGATTCTGTCCTCATGTAGTTTACTTCTCCCTATTTTCTTCAGGAGGAAAGAATTCGCATGGTGGCACTCAGCTCTATGAGACTACCTTTGAAGCTAGTCTGCATCAGAAAAAGAGGATTCACAATTTCATTTCTATTAGAGTTTTTATTCCTCCTCTTTCAATATGGGCCTTTATTTTTTTTAATGATATTTTTAGTAGGCTACCATTATTGAGATAAAGTATCATCAACCTTTGTCAATATTAAATTAAAAAAAAAAAACATTTTGCTTAGCCATTTTGTTTCCTGAACAAATTTATGAATTTTTTTGTGTTTAATGGATTAAAAAGAATATTCGATACACAGGTGTTTGTGTAACCAGATCCTGAATTGAATTTTTAAGCTTCGTAAAAATAGATGTTAAAATAGGATATACAAATATCCTATAATATGGTACTTCTGAAACATGGCTGCACACTGGAATTACATAAGAGCTCTAAATTTAAAATAATAATAGTAGTAATAATAATAATACTGATACCTGAATCCCAAACCAAAGTATTTTGATTTAATTAGTCTGGACTATTGGATTTTGTAAAAAATCTTCCCTGGGTAATTTAAACATGATACTAAAATTGAAAGCTGAGACTTCCAGCCAAGATGGAGGCATAGGTAAATACACTGTGCCTCCTCACACAACCAAAAGAAGGACAAAAACAAATAAAAAAAAAAGAGAACTGACAGAAAAATCAAACTGTATGGAAGTCCAACAACCAAGGAGTTAAAGAAGAAATACTCACCCAGACCAGTAGGAGAGGCAGAGATGGGCAGCCAGGACCAAAGTACTCTTGGCAAAGAAGCAGCTGGCAGACTGGGTAGTCCTACATTATTGTGCAGATAAACCAGGAGGAACAACTGGGGAGCAAGACAGACTGTGCAACCCGGGCTTCCAGTGCAGGGAAATAGAGCCTCAAAGCCTCTGATTGAAACACCTGCAGGGGTTGAGGCAGTGGGAGAAACTCCCAGCCTCACAGGAGAGTTCATTGGAGAGACCCACAGGGTCCTAGAGCACATACAACCCCACCCACCCAGGAATCAGCACCAGAAAGGCCCAATTTGATCATGGGTAGCAGGGGAAGTGACTGAAAGCTGGTAAAGAGCTGAACAAGCGGCACTGTTCCCTCTCAGACCCCTCCCCCACATACAGTATCACAATGCAGCCATATGGCTTGCCCTACCCTGGAGAATACCTAAGGCTCCGCCCCTCATTACGTAACAGGCACCAAGACAAAAAAATAAAAATGGCCCAAATGAAAGAACAGATCAAAGCTCAAAAGAAAAAATACAATTAAGCTATGAAGAAATAGCCAACCTATCAGATGCACAGTTCAAAACACTGGTGATTAGGATGCTCACAGAACTGGTTGACATTCAACCAGAACAGAAGGAAGAAACAAGAATTCAAAAAAGTGAGGAGAGGCTTAGGAACCTCTAAGACAACTTTAAACATTCCAACATCCAAATCATAGGCGTGCCAGAAGGGGAAGAGGAAGAGCGAGAAATTGAAAACTTATTTGAACAAATAACAAAGGAGAACTTCCCCAATCTGGCAAAGGAAATAGACTTCCAGGAAGTCCAAGAAGCTCAGAGAGTCCCAAAGAAGTTGGACCCAAGGAAGCACACACCAAGGCACATCATAATTACACTACCCAAGATTAAAGACAATGAGAGAATCTTAAAAGCATCGAGGAAAAGAATTATTTACAAAGGAGTTCCCATGAGACTATCAGCAGATTTCTCAAAAGAAACCTTACAGGCAAGAAGGGGCTGGAAAAAAGTATTCAAAGTCATGAAAGGCAAGGACCTACATTCAAGATTGCTCTATCCAGCAAAGCTATCATTTAGAATGGAAGGACAGATAAAGTGCTTCCCAGATAAGGTCAAGGTAAAAGGACTTCATCATCACCAAGCCCTTATATGAAATGTTAAAGGGACTTATCTAAAAAAAAGATTAAAAATATGAATAGTAAAATGACAACAAATTTACAGTTATTAACGACACCTAAAACAAAAACAAAAATACAAACAACCAGAACAGGAACAGGATCACAGAAATGGAGATCACATGGAGGGTTATCAGTGGGGGAGTGGTGGAGAGAGAGGGGGAAAAGGTACAGAGAATGAGTAGCATACAGGGAAGTAGGAAATAGACAGGGGGAGGTTAAGAATAGTATAGGAAATGTAGAAGCCAAAGAACTTATATGTATGACACATGGACATGAACTAAAGGAGGGGAATGCAAGTAGGAGGGGGTATGCAGGGCAGAGGGGAATAAAGGGGGGATGTGACAATTGTAATAGCATAATCAATAAAATGTATTTTAAAAATCTTCAAAAAATAAAATTGAGAGCTGTTGCTATAAATATATACTTAATAAACTGGATGTGTGGAGTAATGGGAGAAAAGTTTAGAGACCATAATAGAAACATCAGTCTAAGAATTTGTTCTTCAGGAAACCCTGGAAAGACATAGATGGAATTTTATTGCATCAGAGGAAGGGAAATTACCAGGACTGCTTATAACACATGGAATATGTGGAGTCTGTGATTTCAGGAAAGCAGCTACATGGCATCAAAATCTTGTGAAGAAATTAAGAAAATAAGGAGGAAAAAGAGCAGACTGTTTAAATTTTGCAACCCTTAAGATCCAGAAGTGGTTGGATTGTGAGTCCCTCTCTTGACCACCTAGCTAGTGACCTCCCTCCCCCTATGGTACTTATGGAATAAGAAATCCTAAATGCAAATAAAGCAAATTGTAAGTAAGGTGAGAGCAACACATGGCCTGGTACCACAGTTCTTGAATTTTAGTGAACATCAGAATCACCTGGAGGGGGTCCTTTAAACACATTGCTGAGCCTTACCCCAGAGTTTCTGGTTTAGCAGAAGGTGTAGGACTTGAAATTTTATATTCCTAACAAATTCTCAGGAGCTCCTATTGCTGAGCACCTCTGGTCTAGCAAGTTGCCAGAAGGGACAAAGGTCTAGGCAGGAAACACAGAAAGTGCTTTTTGGAAGTAAAGGTATTAGTAAGTACTTTGCATTGGCTGCAAGTGACAATACAAGGAAAAGCTGTTGGTTCACTTTGGGTTTATGTACAGCTGTAAAGTGCTGTCTTGGGTCTACTGTCATCTCAACATTGTAAGGTTGTGCCCTTACTTTTGAATCTAAAGTCCTAAGAATATAAAGTACTAAATCATTTATATGTTTATATGGGCTTTTCTTATTCCATATTAGTAGCATAAATATTAAGTACTTTTTCTCTCTTGTTCTATTAGAAAAGAAGTGGGCATTTGACCCAATCATTTCCTTCTTTCTAAGGGAGATTAACTACCTACCTACAGATGTCTGCTTGGTTTTAGACAATGACTACAATCTGTACTTGGTAACTTAGCTGTGACAGCTGGTTTCCTTTAGCCTAGTCATTCCAGACAATGCCTTCATCCTAGTGAAGTTCCTTTTGCCAGGTCTGACACCTGATTGGGAGGCAGAGATATATTAACTTAGTTATAGTAACTAAGGCTCTGACCACTGTCAGAGAAGTGTCAGTCTATGTCTGGCACCCCTACTGTGCACAGTTCCTCCAGAGAAAAGGAGATTCCTCATTCCAAGTATTTGTGGGGCTGGAAAAGTAGGCATCCAAGAAGGCTGTGTCTCCTACGAGAAAGGATCTTGCTAGAATCTAAAGAATAATTACCTCAAGGGAGACTTACAAAATTCTGATAGGCCTGACAGATAGCAGTGAGACATAGTTCAGAGCTATGCATTTTACAAAAGGTTAGACTTTTCTAATGCTGAAATAAATGGCAACATTTAAGCCCGCCCTAAGTATGATACAACAGAAATTTAGATGGATTTAACTTTGAGCTTTATTTGTTGCCACCACTTTTGAAATATAAAATATAACTTGGTACTCAAAGAAAGAATTCATTAAAGCATAAAGAGTTCTCCCATGCAATAGTAATCGATGGCTTCGTTTAACATCTGAGAAGAAAGGACAAAAATTGTTTTTGTCTTTAAATAAGGGAGAACATGATGGATGAAAACAACCTTTTCAAAAGAAGCAGACACGCTTTTGAAACAGAGCAAAATCAGCGAACGGAAATTGAAGGCGGCATTACATTTACCTTGTGAGGCCGTCTCTGCTGGAACTTTACTAGCAGGTGGGAACAGGGTGTTATTTGACTTGGTCTGGCTATTCACCAGCTTCCTCGGGAAGCACAGATTATAAGCAGTATCATTATTTTTCTCTTTTGAAACACCCCCACCTTTCATAATTCAAATTCAATGAACAAAACCCTTTCCCCTGCTCTCCAGATGTCTAACAAAATGAGTCAACACTTTGCTCACTACAGCTACCTAATTGTGAAGTATCTGTTCCACAGTCTGACAGAAATAAACAAATGAACCATATTAGGAAAAGAAGCTCAGAGATGAAATTAGTAGGTCATTTATATGAGTCCTATGTGCCTGGAAAACAGGTGAGAGTGGGCTTTCCGTCATTTGCAGCGATTCCGGGAAAAGTGTTTCCAGCCAGGGAAAAGATGATTAATTAGAGGTGTGTTTTTCACATCAAATGTACATGCTTGGCCCAGAACAATTTGTCTCAGGTGCTTCTTGAACGATGGGAAGAATTGCATGTCTGTCCCCAAAGACTGAGAACTGCAGAATCTCAAGCACAGCTTTTTGTTAAAACTCATGCTATTTTACAGTAAGATAGATGCATAGAAGTATCACGTGGCGAAAGCAAGTCCACAGGGTAATTAGTGCTGAGTGACGTCTTGTCTTTCTCTGGTGGCATTTGTCTTCTGTATGTAGGCACTGAATAACACTTGGGGCTCTAAATTGCAGATTGAAAGCAAAAATCTTGCCTTTGAGATACGCTATGCTATCAAATGAAAGAACTAGGTGGTAGTGGGTTTTCAAATTTCAGTGTGCCTAAAATGCCCTGGAGCATACATTACAAGGGCAGATTGTTGGCCCTAGTCCCTAGAGGTTCTGACTCAGAGCCCAGGACTCTGTTTTCCATCGAGCATCCTCTGATTTTCTGATTCTGTTTGTTCCGAGCTATGTTTGGAGCAAAGCTAAGAGTTACCACTTTCATGTTTCACTTAGAAAAAATTCCTGTCCACTTACATAGAATCTTTCATTTTATCCATTCAATGATATTCACCAAGCCCTGAAGCCCTGCCCTAGGCCGTGGGGATGCAGTAGGGAACGAAATAACCAACCGATCCTGGCAGCTCAGAGTCAGCGTGCTGACAAGTCTGGTGGGGAGAGGGAGACATTGATCACAGCATCATACAAATGATTGTGAAATTACGCCTTTGGTAAGCCAAATTGGAAGTGGGACATGGTGTTATGAGAGCGTAAAAATCAATAGGAGAGGATGTTTCACCATAATTCCTCAAGGGTAAACAAAGCTAGCTCTTAAGTTTAAGTTCGGAAAGATTTCGTTCTGTGCCTTGCTTCTAGGAAAGCTACTTTGTCAGCAAGCCGCTGTGGCCGTGCTGTGTTACACAACGCTGGAAGTGGCACTGATGTTCCGCATGTCCATGCTGGAGATAACATCAAGGGCCCTAAGCCACAAGCTGAAGCCAGACATTTTTTCTTTGAAATGAATCATGCAATCAAAGAAAGAGCCCAGTGCTAGAATCCATGAAGCATCCAACAAAAACTCACACATCTTGGTCTAGAAGTATAATCTCCATGAAAAAAAAATTGTACACTTTTGAAAAGAACTGGATTGTGAAAACTTCCAACTCTATTGCTGAACCTGTCTTGCTCAGAATGCCCAAAGTTGTGTGATATGCTGATGGGGGGTGATGGCTGTTCAATTCAGCCACGGACATTCATTAGGTCTGTCATGAGAGGCAAAGTGTGGAAACAGGAAGGGTAGAGATTGCAGGTGAAAATGTTTTCAACCTAAGTATAATTGCAACATTATTAAAAATCTGAGAAGTCACCATGCTAGGTTATTCCATTAGAAAGTTATCACCTTGAGAAAGGACTATCAAAAGAAAAAAAAAACAGTTAAGAACTGAACGATTTTGTGGGCGAAACACTGGTAATCCAAGAATCCATTCTTCACACATTTTCTTGACACCTCTTCCGGGTCAGGCCCTTGCCTAAGTGCTGTGAATGGAGCGGACCGCAGAAGAGCAGAACCATGCAGCCCTGAGGGAGCTTCCAGTCTAGTGGCGCCATACATTACTTGAACCCATTAGCAGTGACCAGTGCTTTACTGAACATTTACCTTGTACTAGGTGCTGCTAGGTTTGGGGGAGCTGAAGGTGAAGATAAAAAATGCTCTATTTAGTGTATCATGTCCTTTGATGGGTAGGAAATAATCAGCAGAAAGAGTGCAGACCTTGAACCTGGACAGAATTTGATTCAAACTCCAACTTGGCTGACCATCACGTGGCACTCCTGAGCACCAGGTTGCTCTGTGGAGTCAGGTCAGTACTTAGCTTCAGAGCTGTTATAGGATAGTCCATATGCAGTGGTCCTGTGCACCACCTGTTCGTGCTCAGGTGCCAACCCAACCCTTTCTCACAATCACAGTGAAGCCTCCAGTCCCAACCGTATCACTTCAGCAAGGTGATTTTACTCAGAATTTGTATGGGGAATGAGAGGAGGGGCTTACCTTGTACTTCCCATTGTTCTTTATTCCTCTGTTTTCCAAAATCATCTTTCTCCTCTCTTGTTGCCAGCCAGATAAGTCAGTCAATCTTCTCAGCTCCTTAGCATAACTCTCAACCTCTCTCCTTTTTTTCTTCATTTTTTATTGTTCACGCTATTACAGATGTCCCCATTTTCCTCCTCTTTGCCCACCTCCGTCCAGCCCCTACACTCCCTCCCCTCTGGCCATCACCACACTGTTGCCTGTGTCTATGGGTTATGCAGATTTATTCAACTTGGTCTGCAGATTTATTCAAGAGGTCCTCCAAATTTTCCTATCCACATTCTCCTGGTACCATAACCTAGCACTTTTAGGAAAAAAAAAAGGATGATACAAATATATAAACATTTATATAAAAACCAGATTTTCCTGTCCCAGAATGATTAGAAAGAATTAAGCACACAAAATACCAGAGTACACAGGCTATGCTGGATAAATGGCCCAGAAACAATACCGGGACCTCTGCTGTCCCTCCTTGTTCTAATATTCTATGATAACAATATGTACTTAGGAAATTATTTAATTTGAACAGTTCAAAGCAGATTGTAAGCTTTATTATTTGTTATATAAAATAGGTTACAGAAATAATTGTTCTAGGGAAGAGAAAACTGTAGCAGGGAATTATTCAGGTGCAAACATTTAGTGATTGGCTCCGAGGGGGAGCATGAAGCAGTGGTTTGGCATCTGAGGAGGGTCATGCATCAGGGGTGGTATATTTCTAAATAAAAAATAAAATTTGTATTTTTCCAGGTGTTTAGTCGGCATGATGTTAAATAGGAAGCTATTTGGCTTTGTGAATTTGCAAATGAGATCTTTGATTTAAACAGTTATTAAAATTATTTATTTTGAAGAACCCGATTACCTTCTTCCTACCTGAAAATAAGTTTTTTAATTGATTACGACACAGCATCTACTTAACATTCAGTTTGTAAAAAATTCAGCAATATACACTTTATACCCTCAGCACATTCAGCACCAAATCCATTTCGAAAAAGTAATTATAACTCTGTTCTCTGTAAAAACTCTGTGATGAAGGAGAACAAATTTCTTCAATACCTTTTTGATGTAATCTGTCTGAGTGGCTCAAAATGCATGTGCTTGGTAAAGTGAATAAAAGAAAAGAAAAGAAAGAAGTTGTTCAATTGAACCTTCAATCCTGTGGCTGTTTTTTAAAGGCCCCTGATTAGCAACAAATCCTGGAATCTTAGTTAATAAAAATAAGTCCTCTTTGATTCCATTCCCCTCTGGGACAGACTTTAAAATAATAAATATGCAGTGTGTGGTTTCTCTAATTTTATGAATCAGGGTCTTTTCCAAATGTATTTCCCAAAAGGTTGGTGTTTTATTCACTAGCCTCCACTCCTAACAGTCCTTCCGTTCCTTTGCAGTGGCTGGTTTCAAGACATCCAGCCTGGAGAAACTAAGTGTACCCTGGAACCTGGGAGGCATAGTTTGAGGTTGCTGTGTAAATAGACCCCAAGAGACTGTAGGTTGCTGCTGACTAACACTGTCCTTAATTGCCTTTATTCCCCCATGGCTCTTTCTTTCTCTACCCCAGTGCTAGAACTCTCCAAGTGCTAGAACCTGCGTAGTTTCCGTATCTTTGTTCAAGTGTTTTATGTTATTGGGAAGGCCAGATGTAGAATATTAGACCGTTGTATACTACTTTAATCCCTTAATTTTAGTTTATGTGAGGATAATTTGCAGTCTGAATGTAATTTCACATTAATGCAATAAGTAAATAACATAGATTCTTCGTTAAAGCTCAAATGTCAGGCTGTCAATTAAATTACTTATATCAACTAATACTATGTGTCAGAAACTGTTGTAAGCACTCTCCATATATAAAGTCAGTTAATCCTCACACTAACAAAAGAGAGGGCATTAGGATGCGCTGCATTTTACAGATGAAAACAATTGAGAGGAAGAGTTAGATTAGTAAATAAGTAGTAGCACTTGCCCGAGGTGGTCTGCCTACAGAGACCACAATCTTAATCACCACAAGATGCCCCCTTTATGGTTATTGGGTAATTTGTGGGAAAATATAAATGGGGTTGTGTAATGTTAAAAAATATTTTAAAGAAATGAAAATTAATAAATGAGTAAGGCTCATTTTGTTTTCTATTTCATTGTAGCGGCATTTCCCACTGTATTAAATGTAGACTTGTCAGTGTAGACAAAGTCCTTTTGTTACAGAACAATAAGGGGGGGGCAAAAGGCAATACACTATTACCGAAAGGAACCCCCGAGGTTCATTATGTCTGCTGCTTTATAGGAAAGACGTCTCTCAATGCCAGAGATTCATGAAAAGGAAAGGAAATGTTTATTTAATGTTATATCAACTTAAAGTAGTGACCTAACGTCTTCATCAAAATCCCAAAGTCCCTTAAAACACCCACAAACACACACAGTCCTTCCTTCCCCCTTTTGCCCAGTCTGGGGTACCGTATCTCAGGAAAAGACATAGAAGTCCGTGGATCAGGCAGCCCCCAGTTCTTCCCAGTAATCCATCTCAGCTGGTAGGCCTCCCTCGGTTCCTGGCACCACCAGCTGTGTTGCCAGTATCTCTGCTAAAGCCTGGTGGTGGTTCCCCCTTCTAAAGCCTCAGGGGTCCCCACTCTGGCAAAGCCGCGTGGTTCTCCCTCCACTGCCCCAGCCACGTGGTCCTCTCTCTCCCAGGGCCAAAGGAGTCCCCACTCAGCCAAAACCGCGTGGTTCTCTTCCTGCACAATGGCTGCGGGAGTCTCTACTCTGCCAAAGCTGTGTGGTTCTCCCTCTCAGGGCTGAGGGAGTCTCCACTCTGTTAAAGACCTAGTGGTCCTCTCTGCACTGCCACAGCCGTGTAGTCCTCTCTCCAATGGCTGCCGTGTCTGGGTTTAAATCCCCATGCCAATCTTCCTCTGCAGCCCCATTTCTGACTCCTCCCACAATTGGCTACACTTGCCAGCACTCTCATATCTTTCCAGCTTTACTGGGCTGCCATCGTGAGTCTGGGCAGGTGTGGCCCCATGTGGTGGAGCCAATCTTCTTTAAGCTCCCTCACAGGTGCTATAACTCAGAGGACCTGCCCCCTAGCTACATCTTGGTGGGGAAGTTACTTCCATTCCCCTGGCTCAGAGACTGGCCACAGCTATTTAACATATCTATGCAACCAGTTAAAGGTTATAGATATGTTAAATGACCACACCAGAGGCTAGCTACAAAGCTGTTGCTATGCAAAACAGTTCTCAAAGGCCCTGCTCCATTTGTCCCTTCCCCCAATCCACACCTGTGGGGTGGGGGGTGAGGACATCCTAATATTTCCTGGACACCCTGAGTTCTGGGCCCCATTCTAAATCCCTATTTGGGGCCCCCCGCTTGGCTGTACCCTGTTACACTTTGACTCAACTTTAAGCCAGTAGAGTACCATCCACAAATTTTCACAGAGAGACAAAGCACAGCAAAGCAAAGACAGACTGACTCTGAGTGTGAGCCTGAATCTTGCCATGCCTCACAATCGGTGGAAAAGTATAAACCTGTTACAAGTGAGTTTGGGGTGAGATGTTTTATTAATAGCCACTTGAATTTCTTATTCTTGGAATGTCTTTTTCATGCCAAAAGCTCAGTTCTTGAAAAAGGACCAAAACAAATGTCTGTGTGGTTTTTATGGAGGAATTTAGATAGATTACCACTGTGGGGCTAATTGAATTACACCTGCCCCAAATCCACACGCTTAGATCTTCTGGAGGTTGGTTTCGTGATTCTCATATTTCAGTATAACATAGCTTGCACTAAAGCCAAACTTGGCTTTCAGCATGACTAAAAGGAAATAATGTCTATGTAAAACACATGATTGAACCAGCTGAATTTTCAGACATATACACCATGAAGTTATTAAGGCATTTATAGCTGGCAGTGATTGTGTGTTATAGTGATTCAATGACTTTATGTTCTCATTTCTCAGCTGTCCCTCCTGTACTTTGTTAATGGACAAATCCAAAGGATAGAGGACCCAGAGGATAATTATTGGGTTGGGGCCATTGGATTGGAAGAAACTGGGATAATGTTTTAAATGAAAAAGGAAGAAATAAAATTAGCAAGTATAAAAAACTTAAACTAAGGTATGTTGTTACTTCTTTTGAAAAAGGTTTTATTTATTTATTTTTAGAGAAGGGAAGGGAGGGAGAAAGAGAGGAAGAGAAACATCAATGTGTGGTTGCCTTTCAAGCGCCCCATACTGGGGACCTGGCCCACAACCCAGGCGTGTGCCCTAAGTGGGAATGGAACCAGCAACCATTTGATTCTCAGGCCAGCACTCGATCCACTGAGCCATGCCAGCCAGGGCATTTTTTATTTTTTGACTTGGGGATTTTTACTCAGATTAAAAATTTGGAGATTGAAGACATGAAGGAGAATAATCCCCAGCTAGAAATTCTTGACTTTCTCCAGTCTGTGCAAGTGATTTATTATAAAATTGCTTCAAATCAGACTTCTGTACCACAGCAAGTTTCCAGGACAGTACACAAGGAAGAGAGAGGCTTAGGAAAAAGTGGCAGGTCAGAAGCCCAGGGAAATGTGGAAACTCCAGAAGAATAAATACATCTAAGTTCAGGGGAAGCTGGGGGTGGGGTCCAAGTATAGGCAATCAGGTAGGAACTAGATTATTTGTACAGTCTGAGGAAACATAAAAAGCAAAGAGGAAAACAGATGCACAGCATTAATGGATAATAAAGGCCTTGACCAGGAGCCAAGAATGGTTTTCTTAGGGCTACAAGAGGAGCAGCCAGAGAGCTTGGTGGGGGTGGAGGGTGGGACGTTCATGAGGAGCCGGAGCAGACACTGGGCTAAGAGGCAGCCCCTGATGTGAGCTGAGCCTGACAAAGCAGTGGTACTACATGTGTAATGCAACATATATCCACAATATAATACAACTGTATTATTGTGTTATATAATATATACTATACATTATCCAGTATATGTAATATACTGTGGGCAAAAGTAGGTTAAATTACCAGCCATTATCACCTAAAAGATAAATCATAAGTAAGGATAAAAAGTAATAACAACAATAATAAGAAAAGGATAAATAATACAATAAGTAGATAATGCAAGAATACTGTTCCATGTAATCACAACTGTAAACCTGCTTTTGTCCCCCCATATATAACATGTAATGAGGATAGTACATGCATACTACCATTCATAATATATATTACTTATAATACATATAATTGTGCTATATTGTATCAAAATGTATATAAATATATATTGCAATATGCTGTAGTTTACAACAGAACACCTCCAGAAACAAAGTATATCTGGTATGGGCTGAATTGTGTCTCCCCAAAGTTTCTGTGTTGAAACCATAACCCTGAGTACTTCAGAATGTGACTGTATTTTAAGATAGAGCCCTTGAAGATGTAACTAAGTCAAACGAGGTCAGGTGAGTGGGCCCTCATCCAATATGACTGGCGTCCATACATGAAGAGACAGCACACACAGGGACCTAGGGGTGAGCACACAGAGAGAGCACAGCCCTCTGCAGCTCGGAGAGAGAGGCCTCAGAAGTAATTCCACCTGCTGATCCCCTGATCTTGGACTTCTGGCTTCCAGAGCTGTGAGAAAATAAATTTCTGTTGTCTAAGCTACCCAGCCTTTAGCACTCCATTACTGGGGCCCTTGCAAACTGACAATATGCAAAACGATCCCATCAATTCAACTACAGTAATCCTTGTAGGTATCTCTGTTATCGCCCCTAGCACTTAGTTATACCTTTAATAGGTGTTTCTAATAAAAATATTTTATTTCTAGTTTAATGACTTTAGCAAAGACATGTAAAATATTGACATTTAACAGGATTATATTTTAGTTGTATTGTGCTTTTAGGGGTCATGTTGCCTTTGAATCTTGGAAAAGTTGATGGAAAAAAAAAACACATAGATGAACTTGATGTTCCTGTCATTTGCGTGGGTGGAATATCACCTTGCTGATATGTTATTGTTTAAAACATCTGGATAGACTCATTTATTTTCCTTTCTAAAGAGTGTATGGATTAAAAACAAACACAGCATGGAGGGTCTAACATCCAGGCTTTGTCCCACCAGCAGGGAGCACAGTGTGAAGTGAGGGGAATGCTGTTTAACGAGGGACCATCCTCATGGCCTGGACAGCTTCCCAAGAGCAATCAAACTGGAGGAACTAAATAGTCTTGTCAGCAGCAATTAACTAAACCAAGATGTGAGAGGCAAGCAGCTGTTCCACGCCATTTAATGTTCACCCAGCACCTTTCTGCAAGCTTTAAAATCATGTGAGGTGTTGAGCTCAAATTCCATTTTAATAGTGGCATGGTGGCCAGGACTGAAGGGCAAAGACTAGGTCCAATGTATTTGTTTGTCTCCTCTCTACTCAGAAGCGTGAGAGAAACTTGCCTACAGCCAGTGCCTGCATGTCTGTTGAATTGGATCTAATACAAAAGTGGAAAATTTCCCATTGCAGTGGGCACCTCTTACTGATCGGCAGATGCCGGTGAGTGTGTGTGTAAATGCATAAATATGGGTATTCTAGCTATAATATTTAAAACTTCCTGTATATAATTTTTAAGCCTAAATTGTCTCCTATGAAAAACAAACATTACCATTATTATTTCAGTTAGGAAACAAACAAAAAAAAGAAGCAAATGAGTCTGCCACAGCTCAGTCACATGGTAAAGTGCAATCAGAATCTGGGTATGGCTGCTCTGAGACCCTTACTACAAGAGCTCACCAGAGACCTCTTCTGTTCCAGGGAAGCTAAATGATGATGCATTTCCAACCAATTGCGTTCAAGTGATTGGAGAATTAGAGCTATATACCATTGCCTTAGAGTTTAAATGAATGTTCTTTCACCAAAGGACACCAGAAACAGATGGTCCCTACTTTAAAGCACTTTTGTTGGGGTGATTGTTGTTTTCAAAAAGAATCTATAATCATATTTCAAAGGTACTTTCATTCCCTGAAGGGCTGGGTGGTTAATATTTATTATGTGGTACTATTTGTCATGGGCCCATCATATGTTATGTCATTTAATTCTCAAAGTAGTCCTTTAAGGTAGAAACCAATAGCCCTAATCTAAAGATGAGAAAACAGAGACTCAAACAGGAAGATGACAAAGCTTCCCCAAGGCCACCAAGGGGATAGGACACAGATTTCAACCTGGACCAGCAAGTCTGCCCAGGCTTCCTCCTTCTGTTTCATTCACTGCTTCTCCAGTTCCCTAAGGGTGATTGGTAGACTCTAGGCATATTCTACAAAAATTAAGTTACTTTGCTGTTTGTTTTATAGCACATCATGAAAAATTGGCTAGAAAGATTTTCATCAAATTTGGACAGAACATCTGGGGTGATCTGACTTTAACAAGTAGGCTGTGTGGCCCATAGGAACTTTGTTTGGGGGAAACTGAGAAGTACCGCACGTTCTTTCAAGGACAAATAAAAGAGACATCCAACAAAAAGGCGTGTGATGGTTATCTAGGAAAGAGATGCTATGTTAATCTGCTAGGGATGTCATAACAAAATACCACAGACTGGCTGGCTCAAACAGCAGAACACATTTTCTCATAGTCCAAGATCAAGGCGTTGACAGGCTTGGTTTCTCCCGAGATCTCTCTCCTCGGCTTGCAGATGGCCACCTTCTCTCTGTGTCCTCACATGGTCTTCCCTCTGTGTGTACACATCTGTATCCTAATCTCCTCTCCTTAAAAGGACACGGGTCCTATCAGCTTAGGGCCCACCCATATAATTCCATTTTACTTTAATTATGTCTTTAAGGACCCTATCTTCAAATACAGTCACATTCTGAGATACTAGGGGTTAGGACCTCAACAAATGGATTTGCAGGGGAGCGTGGCATCATTCAGCCCACAACAAAGAGCTACGGAACATCTGAGTGCCAAGAAAGGGAGGGAGTCAAGACATCCGCCGGAGTGCCTGAAATGAAGGTTTGTGACATACGCATGGGATGGCATGTCAGAGGGAGCCTGTGGTTTGCCAGAAAAGGACCCCAAAGCCTAGTATGAGAAACAGGTGGCTGCCAATTAGAAGGGACATACCATATGTCTGATGTCATGGACAAAGAATACAAACACTGGTTTCAGTTATGATCCCTAAATGAAATTATGCTAAGAAACCTAATATTAGTTCAATGTGTGGAGTTTGCTAAGTTACCCAGACTGAAAAGGCAAGGTGGTGTTAACGGAGATGCTTTAGAGGGGAAGGTCCTAGGGGAACCTCAGAGTCTCCACAATCTTTATCAGCGAAATAACATCCAGGGCTCACACACTACTAAGAATGTATCTTCAGGATTTACATTAGTGATTCCAACGTGGTGTGATAACAGGGAAGCAACATAGATTCCCCTGGATAATGATGATTTCCCTCAACTATTTCTTTACTCTCAAATCCCTGAAATTTCCTACAAGCGTCTCTTTCACCAGGGGTATATCACAAAGCCAGTATCCCAAATTGCAGGTGTTCATTTCTGATAGATACGTTTCAGAAACTAACAGAGGCATCTGGCATGAGTAGCAGCAGAAGTACCCTATGCACCCCAATGTAATTAAAAACACAGAAGAGATGTTGAGATAAACTTGATTACAAACTTAGGAAAAAATTGAGGTTCTATGTCAGTGCTGTCCAATAGAAACATACTGAGGGCCATATATGTAATTTAAAATTTTCTAATAGCCACACTGAGAAAAAAGTAAAAGAAACAGGTGAATGAATTTCAATAACATTTTATTTAACCCAATATAACCCAAATATTATCTCTTTAACATATAATCAATAAAGATATTCATGGATTATGTTTTCTGTATTGTGTTTGAACTCCTGTGTGTGTGCATTTTTTACTTACAGTACATTTCAATTTTCACTGGAAATAAGTGATCTTCATTTAGGTTTCATAAAATTTACAGTTAGAAAAGTAGATTCTTATATCCACATTGTCCTAAATCTAACTTTTTTTTAACAATTTTATTTATTTATTTTTAGAGTTGGGGGAAGGGAAGGAGAAAGTGAGGGAGAGAAATATCAATGTGTGGTTGCCTCTTGAGTACTCCCTGCACCGGGGACCTGGCCCACAACCCAGGCATGTGCCCTGAGTGGGAACAGAACTGGTGACCCTTTGGTTCGCAGGCCAGTGCTCAACCCACTGAGCCACACCAGCTGAGGCCTGAATCTAAGTTTCCAGATTTTTTTTTAAGATTTTATTTACTTATTTTTAGAGAGGGAAGGGAGGGAGATAGAGAGAGAAGAGAAACATCAATGTGCAGTTGCTGGGGGTTATGGCCTGCAACCCAGGCATGTACCCTGGCTGGGAATCGAACCTGGGACACTTTGGTTCCCAGCCTGCGCTCAATCCACTGAGCTATGCCAGCCATGGCCTTAAGTTTCCAGATTTAATCAAGTATGTTTTAAACTTTAAATTAATTAAAATATTAAAATTTTAAAATGTAGTTCCTCAGTCATACTAGACACATTTTAAGTACCCATTGGTCATATGCACCTGGTGGCCACAATATTTGATGGCATAGTTTTGAATACAATTACATGTAGACAATTTAAAAATAACTACAATTAAGAAAAATTATTAGTATCTTGTCTTTATTATGCTTTCATGATGGTTAATGATTTTTTTTGACATGAGCAAGTACTAAGTAAGAAGGCAGGGTGATATAGTAAGAGATTAACTGAAGAACATATATGCATAGCCTGTGGACACAGACAACAGTGTGGTAAAGGCCAGGGGAGGCGAGGCAGGAGCTGGATGGAGGTGGGCAGAGAGGGGGGAAGGGGGGACATTTGTAATAGTGTCAACATTAAAAAGTTTTATAAAACACACACAGAGGGCAAGATAACAGTCCTGCCTTTGTCCCCACCCACTGGGTGACCTTGAGCAAGTCACATCGCCTCTCATACCCTCAGTTTCTCATCTGTCAACAGAGGGAGTTGGTCTAAAATTTCATCCAGCTGTGACTTTTTATAATCTAAATTCACTGTGGAATTGAAGTTGGCTTGTGTGAGAGTCAATTACATTATGAGAAAAGTATTTTGTTTCCATCACAGAAAATCTGTTCTCTTTTTATTTCATTATACTCACAACACACAGGACAACGTTAATGTACTAAACCAAAATTTGTCAAAATATCAATAGTTAAGCAAGTGAAGACCATATCACCCGGAAACTTTCACATCCCCTGAGTTTGTAAGGGATCAACCAAGTGAGAAGTAGTACCTTCCAGGGCACAGGTGGCAAACATAAGGCCCGCGGGCTGAATCCAGCCCTCCACCTTGTTTCTACCCAGTGGCAGCAGCAAGCTCTCACTTAACTGTGAAGGAGTAGTTACATTTGTACAGTCCTAAAATTACATTTGGCCCTTTGAAGGCAACCGGGAGGCTGACATGGCCCCAGGTGAAAATGGGTTTGACACCCCTGTGTTTAGGGGAGACAAATTGAATCCTAGCCCCTCACGTGTCCCTTTTTGTAGGAGCCACTGGAAACCCACGCTTTGCCCTGCCTGTCCTGCGCTGGGTGAGGCTTGCCAAGTGTTGAGGCTCAGTGCTTGTGAGAGGATGAGGGATGTTTCCAATCTGACTGTTTATTCAGCTGATAGCTAAGTAAATACACTATGAGGTATTGATTAACTAAGTGATGGCTTTGTCTCCTTTTCCCTTTTATGGCCTCGAGTATTACTTAATTTGTTAACATTTTAAAAATCCCACATTTTCTGCCTAAAATAGCAATATTTTATGTATTTATTTAACATTGTTGAGAAAGGCAGGATGTTACAAGAAATAATGAAATCTTCCATTATCTTACTAGTGCACAGAAGTAAACATTTTCACCAGTTTTAGACACTTCAGCCTTCTTTCTCATGTTTGTTTTTATTTTTGTATTTATTTCTTATAAAACTGGGGTCACATTTTATTTAGTGATTGCTTTTTGGATATGTCAACTTGGTGAGGCTATGGTCTCCACCTATGCAATCAAGCCAGATAGTGAAGGGATTTTGCAAGTAGAAGGGTGAGCCTGGAGCCAGGGTTCACTAGGGTAGGCTTGGTGCAGTGACGGTCCCGGGACCTGGGTCTCCAGGTGCTGACCTGGACCCTCGGTCCACAGGGACCACCTAGGTGCTGGAGACAACTGGGCCCACGGGGTCCATCTGGTATTGCGACCTGTTAGGAGCCTGGTCTTGCAGGTCTGGAGGCTGGCCTGGCACTGGGGTGAGCCTGTAACATGGGGTCTGGAGTCAGCCTTGGAGGCTGGGTCTGTGGGAGCCAGTCAGATGTTGGAGAGAGTCAAAGGGCTGGGTCCCCTGTCATGGGCCTGAAGCGAGGCCCAGCTGGGACCTGGGATTTGCAGGTGACGGCCTGGCAGCTCTAGAATTTCTGAGGTCTCCGAAGCATAACAAAAGTGGAAGCGTTCTGATGTAATACTGATGAAATGTTGTTTCGAGGCCTTCCCTGGAAGAGAAGCTCAGTTGCAGTCCAGGCTCTTTTCTGGACAAGTGCCCATGGAAGGGTGTACTGCAGACCTGTGGCTCTTACCTGATCTACAGGCCCCGACTGAGGTCCTGTGGGGTGTGCATCAGATGCACAGAAACCACTCCCCTAGGACCAGCCTAGTCCTGACGTATAAACCTGGTTTGGAACAGAAGGCCAGAACAGGTTTCCGAGGGCCAGTCTGCTGCAGGAGCCCACCTGGAAACAGCTTTGGAAACTTACTCCAGTCCCTGTGGGGCTACTGGACTGTGGCCTGAGGTCTGAGAGTATTTAGTCTGAGGCTTTTGATGCATACCTGTCTGGGAACAGGACAAAGTGGACTTGTACTTGGGTACTCTGAGTATACATTGAGTTCATACTCTTAATCTTTGTACACTTAAGATTTTAGGTCTATCTTTTTATATTTTATGTTATATTATATTTTTCTCCCCTGAAAGCCAGGTTTCCTGGGCTAGAGAGTGGTTTTTCTCTAAGCATAATAGAAATTCATTGCTCACCATCTAATAGGCTATAGACTAGTCACAAAGGCACAGTGACAGAGTTGACATAAAAGATTAAGAACCTTAGATCTCAGAGACATAAGTGAACTATGATTAATTAAATATGTCAGCAAGATACAAGTGCCTATATTTTTGGAGGATAATAGCTTCTTAAAGAAATGGAAAGTGTATCTTACACTGTAAATTAATGTCATCTTTCTGAGTCCTGTAGAAGAAAGTAATTACTCTTGCTCAAAGTTAGGGTTTCTTAACCACAGCACTATTGAACGTCAGGACTGGATAATTATTTGTCAGGGGGCTGTCTTGTGCATTGTAGGATATACACCAACTTCGTGGCCTCTACCCACTAGATGCCAGGTGCGTGCCTGTACCTGAGTCATAAAACTTAGAAGATGTCTCCAGACATTGTCTAATGTATTTCGATGGGCAAATTCACCCCCCATGCCCCGCCCTACTGTGAGAACATATTGAAGCTCTACACTGTGACTTTTCAGACTCCAGTCACCTGTTTGGACTCCTTAAAGGTGACCACACTGAGGAGAAAGAGAGTAGTTCACTAGTTGCATGCTTTGTGCTATATACATTTTATACATTTCATGTGATCCCTAGGTGGACACCAAGACTTCCATCTGTCTGTGATGCAGGAGGCTAATGGGAAGGCTTCGGGCTATGCAAACACTCGAACTGTATGCAGCGTCGGATGCACGTGTGGATGTACACCCTTCTCCCCACCCACCCCACTCCCAGCAGTTGACAGTTTCATCAGATTTCTCGCAGGGTTTCAAGACCCAAACAAGATGTAGGACCTCTGCTTCGATGACTCAAACAACCTCGGAAAGTTTCAGAAGAAAAAGAAAAATACAGGACTTAGTAGAGGTGGAATGCCAAAGTCATTTTGCTTGTAAAAAATAGGCCTCATAGGTTTTAAAAATTATTTTGATGGTTAGTGGACGTGCAGAAGGAATTACTGTTTAAATAACACCTCATGTATAAATTCTTTTTTTCACCTTTGTACAGAATGATTCTCTCTGTTTTAGCCGTGGGGTACATAATCTGTATTTTGTGTAAGACATTGCACAATACTAGGTATTAAAGGGCATCTCTATTGTCGCACAGCCTTCCCCACCCCACCCCCAAAAAGGCAGGGATCAGTTTATTTGCCTGTTTGTTCTCATGTTCATTCTTCTCCTTTCCCCTGCTCTTCTCTGGATGGCAGGGAGCTACATTTCTCAGGCCCTGTGAACAGTTCCCATGGTGGAGTGGGCCAATGGAAGCCTTTGCAGACCTGGTCAAGGGGAGAGGAACTGGGTATGACTGAGAGACAGACAATTCTGGCTGCAGCTATGTCACCTCTATTGCTCCAGCTCCCGGGAGACAGTTACACTCCACCACTCCATGGTCCCACATCCTGCCAGGTGGCCCCCACCATGCTTCTGGTCAGAGGGCCCTGGATTCTGGGTTCCAGCTGGGCTCTGGCAGTGCCATCTTTACCACCTCCTTCAGCCCCAAGTGTGAAGAGGGCTTTCTGCTATTGCTAATCTCTGGCCTGCTGCATGGAACTTATTTGTCTGCTCTCTTATTACATACATAATAAATCCCCTCTATTTAACGCCCTCTATTGTGAATACCAAGAGTGGCAGGGTTTTCCTTAGCAAACCCTGAATTACACAACGGGATAGAGTAAGCACATCTACTCTTTTAATAAAAGGCAGGCTAAAGGGGACGTGATGGAAGGCAAAGTGTCTCAGGTTTTTCAGAGGAGGAGTGGGCGTATTTAGGTGTGGTAAGAAGCTACCTGGAAAGGCGTCTTCCCAGAGCTGGTCTTTGAACTGGGCCTGAAAGGGTGGAGAACATAGTGACAGTAGAGCTGCGGGGAGGGAGAGGGAAAAACACAATTCAATGCTGAGGGACAAAATAAGAAAGGTATGCAAACAGAAAACAAAATTATTTTGTGGGGATAGAATCAGGACTAATACAGTTTGGTGAGAGTGAAAGAAAGCTGTAACCAAACTCTGCTGAGGAGGATCTAAATGTCAGGGTGAAGAGAATGCACTTTCTAAGTGAGGTAAGCCTTGGGTACTGAATAAAAGATGGAATATCTGGAATTAGTCAATATTTTTTTCCCTCATTATTTCAATGACTATTAAGTGTCTAGGGTCTGGAGTACACAGGGAAAGGAAAACATAAAAACCTCTTACAGAGCTTATATTCTAGTGAATTTGTTTACTATCTGTGGGTAATTCTGACCATCTATAGCTTGGATTAAAACATAGGTTAGGAATGGCATCAGGCAATTTGTTGGGGAGGGATGCTGGATGGATGATAGCTGAGCAGGGAAGGAAGGCACAAAGGTATGTAGCACTTACCATGGATGTTTCTCTCTTTTGAAAATTCACTCTGAAGTAATTACTAGCCCAAACTAGAGCACCTTGTTTTAAATTACAGATGTTGCTTCCTGTAATATTCAAGACCGCTTGTGAAAGAAAGGTTCTGACAGGAGTCAGATCAGAAATAAGACAAATAAAATGAACAGCTCTATTAAAATAAAAGCAGCTTTCAACCCTGGCTGGCATAGCTCAATGGATTGAGCGCGGACTGGTTACCAAAGTGTCCCAGGTTCGATTCCCAGCCAGGGTACATGCCTGGGTTGCAGGCCATAACCCCCAGCAACTGCACATTGATGTTTCCCTCTCTCTCTGTCTATCTCCCCCACTTCCCCTCTAAAAATAAACAAATAAAATCTTAAAAAATATATAAAAGCAGCTTTCTTTAATAAAAAATATTGGGTGGCAATTTTTGTCAAGATCACAAGTTCCTCTTCTTCCACTAGGGTGCTAATAACAGTGCCAACTTCAGCCAAAACTAAAAAAAAAAAAAAATAGGCGAGGTTTTTCCTAACACCCCAACTTCCAATTTTTATGAATTTGCTTGTAGGCTAATATTTCTGTTTTCTTACTGTCTTGCTTCTGCTCACTCTCCCCAAGATTTCCTTTATTTCAGAGACAAACCAAACCCTTGTAAATGTTTTGAAATGGAATTTTTGCATCTAGACTAAGTCAAGAGCATTTCTCATTGAGCCTCTTGGAATAGACTTCTCACAGACTGCCCTGTATCTAATTAACTCCAGTCCCCTCCTGTGTTTTCCCCTCCTGTGTGATTTTCAAATTTATATATAATGATGGCATGCCCTCCTACCCCCACGCATCCCTTCCGTGGCTTCCTACAGCCCCTTCCTATGCTTCTGCCATCATCCTGTAGCCACTCCATCTCTTTCTCTCAATTCTTTCCTCTGACTAACTGGAACTTCAGCCTCACTGGGAGTCCTTTCCTTAGAGGAGTCCTTAGGGACTTCCGCTTTCCCCAGGCCTTTGGTAGTTAGGTCCCCTAGCCCACTGCACTTTGCCTTACCCTGTATGTCCCCATCATTACATATGCCACACTAACAGTTAACCAGGGACTGTGTGTCATTCCCATCAAACCTAAGCTCCAGGACAGCTGTGAATGCAGTTGTTTGATTCAACACTACATTTGGAATAAGTAGGGTTGGTGGCATATAAGTAAGTTCCCAATAAAGACGTATTTAATTAATAGTTACTGTTAATTAACAGAAAGATTGGATTTTGTTTTTGGAATGGGGGTTGTGGGCTTCCTCCCTATATCCTGTACATCTCACATGTTAGGATGGCTGCTACCAGGTTATAAAACAAGTTCAGGGAAAAAAGATGACCAGAAACCATGAGCTGAGAATTCTGTGTCTCTGAGCATCTTCCCAAGCTGATTTAGGATTCTAAGTTTTCAGGGGAGATTGTAAAAAATAATGTACAGTATTTTGAAAAATGCATACGTTTCACATTCCAAATTGAAAAATTTCCTTTAAACCAGACATTAATGAATTTTTCTACAGGTTTTTTAAATGTCTGCACATCGGCCAAATGAAAGGTACGGTTTGATTAGCAAGCCAGTAATCTCAGCAGGTGGTGGTTGGCAAGAAATTTCTGCTGTGTTATCATAATCGGAACCAGTGCAGGTGTTCTGAAAGGTATTCAGTGTCTGAGAATCTCTCCCACTTCCCCCGAAGCATCTGGAAGTTACCCCCAGAGGCAACATAACAACAGTGAGCATTGTCCTTAGAACTCAACATTCTCATTTCCTGCTTTCTCTGAGGAGGCCTAAATTTTATTTTGCTTCACAAAAGCAACTCAGTTGTCTTAATAAATCAAGAGTAAAATAAGGTGATAACAAGAAGACTTCTTTCAATCACAGAGCATCCCAGTACTGGAATCAGAACAAAATATTCCAGATTAGGAATCAGCCCTATAACGTGTACACTGAATCTAAATCATAATATTTATAATATCTTTTCTTAGGGTTGGGGCTGGCCAGTTAGTCATGGTGCTCAAAATTAGTTAAGAATCTCCTTCCTTCACATATCCTGAGGTTCTAGCCTGTCACAAAGTGACTTTATACTCTGCGAGGCACACATAAATAAAGCCTTCTTCTGAGTTGTGAAATCTTACACAGAGGAAATTTACAGGTTGCATGTGGTCCGAGGTAGAGTTTGGTATTGCAACCCCAGGAATCTCTTTGGTTTTGATGCCAGGCGGCACTCCCCATGGCCTCTAAGGAAATCAGCTTTGAGAAAATTTAACAAGAAGGCCAGTGTGGCATCTCACTGTGGCTTGTAGAAGGATCCTCTTAAGTGGCATTTACAAAAGTGGCATTCATTTAAAGGTTACATCCTCAAGTGAATAAATCTGCTAAAGAGGCACGCAGTGATTAACAGTGCATGGAAACCTTGGGCTTTGGTTAACGGTATTAGAGTTTGAACTGATTAGAGCAGTTCCCAGCTGATCAAAATCCAACTGTGTTATTTGTGATTTTCTATGGTTTCCACAGTGGGAAGTTCACACTAAAAATACTTTAGAGGTTGAATTTCATAGCCATTATTGTTTTAATTAGGGGTCCGCTATCCGCTGTCTCTCCATTAAGTTGTTTTGGAATTCACATCAAAGGAATATAAAAATGGCCGATTGAAAATATTTTGACTACAAAGTAGGTAGTTTCAAATGGTAAGACTTAGTAAGTTTATTCTATTCTTTTATTTCTTCTTATTTCCTCAATGGCTCAAATGTTCAACCAAAAATATTGAGATGTACTTAAATTTGATTTTTCACTGTTTCTGCTTCCAGTAGGTTTACATCTTTAAGTTACTTTATTATAATTGTAGTGCTAAGAAAACTTACTGTAAAGATATAGTGAAATCAACCCTAAGGATAAGACTTGATCTCATCACAGAAATATTAATATTAGAGTGAAAGCAGAAAAGAAAAAAATAATGCATCCCATTGCATTACTTTGTTCACTTTTCTACATGATTTAACATGCATGTTTTAAAGAATGAGGTAATGCACACCACAGTACCTGGCAAGCTTAAAAATATAACTACTGTGATAAAAATATCACTACTGTGATTATTATTATTCAGCTTTATGATTTATTTTACAATTGGTTTAAAATATAATATTGATCTAAATGTGAGTTTTAATGTTACATGCATAATATACTAAATTTAGCTGAGGGTTTCTTTAGCATGTTCATATAGCCTAACTTGTATAATTTGCTCAGCTTGCGACCTGATTTCAAAATAAAGGGGAGCAAAAAGATGTCTGACTTTAGTATTCCCAGACCTGGACCTGGCCAGGTAGCTCAGCTGGTTAGAGCATCTTTCCCATATGCCAAGGTTGTGGGTTCGATCCCTAGTCACAGCACATACAAGAGTCAACCAGTGAACGCATAAATAAGTGGAACAACAAATCTCTTTCTCTCTCCCTCTCCCCTTCCTCTCTCTAAAATCAATCAATAAAAAGATATTGCCAGACCTAAAATTTTGTTTTATGATTTCTTTATACAACTTTACAAAATTCTTCTCAAACCTAGGGAAGCACTTTATGACTTTACTGAGCATCAGCACAAACTAAACAGTAATTAGCTCATTTTCATAAAATGAAGCTTAATATACTTCCAGCTGTTGAAAACTTGCACAGCAGGATACGGGCTGCAACACAGAGCTCTCATCTACTTGTGAAAAAAAAATAAGTATCAAATCAAACTTGTAACAAAAGGCTCTATGTCTTTGAGGAAACTATTTCCTACTGAAATCCATGTATGTGACAATGTAAAGCTAAAACGTGACCAACCCTTCTTTTAACATATCTGTACCCATTTATTTTAAGAAGATTAAGGTTGAAAACAGACAACACAGCTTGTTCTGCTTAGGGTACAGGGCTCTCCAGAAGGAAGCCAAATCCTAGACATGGCATATTAGAATTAATCTTCCCAGATTCTGCACAAAGCAGAAAGGAGAAGGTACGAGGTTGCTCTTTCAGAGACCAGCAGATATGTGATACTCTGGAAACATGAGGCAAGGAAATGAAGGTGCTATGGCTACCTATTAAAGAAAGATTCATTCATTCATTCAATAGTATGAGACATATCCTTACAATTAAGGTAGAGTTGACAACAAGCATACAGCTCACTCATTCATTCATTCACCCAGTTGTTCAGCAACCACTCGTACAAGTAACATCTCACGTCTTGCTTTCACACTACTGTCGGTGTTTTCATCATAGCCTTATCCAGTGTCGATGATAATTGCTCGCTGTTGAGGTCATCCTTGATTCCTGTTTTCCTTCCACACTCCATATCTAACATATCATCAAATCCTGTCCGTTAGACCTTTTTCCAACTTACACCACTGCACCCTTGTCTGAACCACCAGCTATTGTGATCTATCTGGAAAACCATGACGACCCTAATTGTCTCCCTACCCACCTAGCCTATAGTTAATTGTCTGCATAGTAACAAAGTTATGCTTCTGAAAACTTAAATATGAACATCTCAATTAATTGCCCAAAACCCTCCAATGGCTTCCTTAAATATATGGAAGTACAATTCAAAATCCTTATAGAGCCTTGTATAGGTGTTCATCCTATGGTCCTGGCATTTTCATCTTCCTAACCTCACTTCTTGCCATGCTCCTCTTTATTCTTAATAGCTCAGTCACACTGGATTCCTTAACACTCTTCCAATATGTCAAGCATGTTTCTGCCCCAAGGCACTTGAACCTACTCTTCTTTCTACCTGAAATGTTCTTTCTCCCTATCTCCTTGTGCACATAGACTCTCTCTCTGCTGTCTCTTAGCTGAACTGCTGACTTAGCTGATGCCCCTTTGTAATATCTTTTCCTTCTCTTCCTTGGCCCTTCACCATCCAGTCCATCCTCTACTTGTTGCCACCAGTGACATGTCTAAAGCTCAAAATCTGATAGGGCTTCTCCTCTGCTATAAAGTCTTTGAGTGGCTACCACTGTCTGTAAAAAAGAATTATGTTTTTACAGCCTTAAAAATCTGATCCTAATTCTTCTTTTGGCCTTCTTCTTCTCCACTTCTCAACCTTTACTTTATAATCCAGTCACACCAACCCATTCATTTTTTTCCTTATCTACCATACACCCCTACATCTTTTCCTTAATTCAGGCTGTGCATCCTACCTGCCATGCTTCCACTTCTGTCCTGGGAAAGTTCCATACCAGCAATTCGTAGTAAGTGAGTATGAGTAAGATTCATGGAAGAAGAAAGACTTAAACCAGGTATGAAAGGAGGAGACATTGCATAAGTAAGAAGGAAAAAGGAGAGCCTTCTAGACAGGGTGGCACTTGACGAGGCAGAGAAGTTGGAATGTAGCTACTGAAGGTGCCACTCCTTGAGATTTTCTCAAGGGGCTATTGGAGAATGCACAATGCAGAGATGTGAAAACGAGAATAGGGGAATGGCATGGACAAAGTCCAATTACGGAAGCTAGGCAGAGGCATGGGACAGGAGCTTGTACTGATCAGGGTTCCACAGAATGTGATAAGAATTTAATAAAATGCTACGTATAAAGTCACTAGCACAGTATTGGGCACATAACAGTTGTAATTAGCAATGTACATTTATTGTAAGTTTGTGATCAAGGTAACAATGAAAGCAAAGTTCTCCTGCTGGAGTGGGCAGGAGATCTCTGTTCCAAGGCAAACACCTCCCAGCATTGTTTATAGATTTAAGGAAATTACTTCCAAACCCTTTTTTCAAATATATTAATTTGGTTTAATTAAACTAATATACTTTAAAGGATAGTCTGGCGGGTTTGCTTCTTTCTCGGTATTTTTAGGTTTGCAAACATATCCCATAAAAGATGATATTGAATGTGACTTATAATTTGCTTGAAATATATTCATGACCCAGTGAGTGAGTTTAACTACACCATGTGCTCTCTCACTACAAACCAAATTAAATCAGTCCAACCTTACATCTTGTGACAGCAGAGTAAAGATGTATATTTAACTCCAAACTACTGCATTGTAAATGTCTTCAAGATTTAAATGTAAGAAGTGCCAATATTCCTTCATCAGTAAAACCTTAACTATAAAGAGCTCAAGTCATGACAAATGGCATGTCTTAATGGATGAAAGGACATTTTCTGTGAACCGTGCAGTAGTAGTATACAGGAAGTATAATACAAGTGCTGGCGATGTGTCTGGAATGTCTACATTACATTAGAGTCTCTACAGCCTTCAGACTTTGGAGACTTGTAAATCCCCAGTCTGTGACTTTCATTTTTCTAAAGAAGCTGACTTTACAGTTCTCTTGAGTGCTATGATTTTTTGCATTACAAAGAGTGACCTACCAAGTGAAATTAGAATGTTTTGAAATGTTTAATAGGTGAATGGTTCTTGAGAGCTCAAAAGTAAAACTTGCCCTGCCTTAGAGAGTACTAGAACTTTGAAATTCAGTTATAATTTTGTCAGCTAAAAAGTCAAAGGTGATAAATGCACAGTCATTAAAAGTGGGTTCTTTTGGGGGTGCGGGGCAGTGGAAGTCTAAAGAAACAAGACAGGCTTATACTATTTGGAGCTTCCTTTTTGGAACTTTTTGAAGTATATAGGCTCTCACTTAATTCCTCCTAACCTGTCCGCTACATGTTGTACTGTTGGTCATCGGTACTGCAGCCTTCTCTTCCTGACTCAACCTTTATAGAAGCTACTCACAGCAGGACTGGCTACATCGTTTTCAGGGCCCAGTAGAATACAAAAACGTGGGTCCTCTTATTCCCAAGTAAGGAATTCTAAAAGGGAGACAGTAGAGCGTGAAACTGAGCACGGAGTCCTTCCAAGCACAAGGCCCAGGAAGCCAGCTCTAAGCTGTAGTAGAACAGCAGTGGCCGGGACTCCAGCGTCACCAGTTCACACACTAGCTGCCGAAGCACAGGCAGTGGTTGAATTAAACTGTGCAGTAGAACTTAACCAGCACGACTTCTTGAATTCCTGAAATTTCACTCTAATTCCCTCCAGTCAGTAAGTACAGGTGTGTTTTCCTAATTATAAAAATTAATTAAATCATATTTGGAAAAAAGAGATTACTATTTTACTCTTCATTACTTCTGTGCAAGGGAAACTGCCATAAATGTTGTGTATTTATTACATGTTCTTCTAGCTGCTGGTGGTACAGCTCAATTTTGGTTGGAAAAAAAATAAAAACAATTTTTGGGAGGCCAAAAAATGTGATGATTCAAGGTTACTTGACTTAGTAAAAACCCTTAAATTAATTTGTATCATTCAATGAGTTTAGTTGTAAGAAAAGCAGGAAATTATTGATGATAAAACACATGAGGACTAGGGAAATTCACTATCATTTCCGTTTAAATGAATCAATACTTTCTTTTTATTATTATCTCTCGGTTGTTTTCTTTCTATAATGTAGGTCCAAATGTACACATTTTTCATTATGTCCTTCTTCATAGCTACCATAAAGAAAGAAATAAGATTCTGACAACTAAGGGATAAATATACAATACCTTGTTTTATGAGAATATCAAATTTTCTCTTTGTTCTTTTCTCTTCATTATTTGCTCCTTTTCATAGAATATTGCCTTGCTCTTTTCATTTGCTACTTGAGCTGGGAGTATGTCCACCCATAATTTTATATTCAGGATGCTCATTATGTACACAGCATAATTCTCATGAATCACACTGGCTTTGGAAGTATTTCATTATAGAGAGGGACTCTTTCAAGGTCAAGTGGGATTTTCTTTTCCTATCATATATCCTCTGCTTGTGGAAGTCCGATTGATTTCAGTTAACAAAAAAGTACTGAATCTGTCAAACCAATAATTTTTATTTCAGATGTTCATTCTTCATTTAAACTTTACTCTCTCAGAAGTATTGTATCCTTTTTCTCACTATCAAATTCTATATTTTGTGTTGCTGAAAGGATGAATGAGCATTACTTGAATATGAAGAATTGACAAAAACATTATAGTTTTATTTTTGACTCCTAAAAGTGGTCTGGAGTCTTGAGAGCTATCAAAGTGAATACATAACTGTCCAGCTATTTATATGCTCATTTACATAAATAATCTATTTTTATAATTTACAGCATTTCCTATCAGGAGATGTAAGAAGCAACTCCAATTTTTACGGCATTTTACTTCGAAATTGACCTTGCCCATATGGCCATCTTGTTTCCTGCAAGAACAGCCCAGGAACTCATTTTTAATACAGGATCTATTTAACTTTCAGTTAAGGAACTACAAATAGTCCCCCAAATGCCTGCTGACCACAGTCTGAAAATATGAAATGTTCTTTGGAGGCTTTTGGGTGTGGAGTGAGACACATTTTCGTAATATTCAGTATGTCATCATCAAGCAATGTTTACAAACCCCAACCCCCTGGGGATGTGTGCGAGGCTTAGCAAGCAGATGTTCGCAGTCAAGGAAAAATTATGACTGCTGCCTGAAAATATTCCCTCTCGCCTATCAGTTACATACAAGATATTCAAGATCCCTTCTTTCTGGGGTGTGTAATTTCTCCGGTTTATAGGACAGTTAATCTAAAAACAAAGTTGGAGAATGCTGAAAAAACATCCTCCATAAATGACCATCCAAGAATCTCGTGTCCATTTTTATGAGCGAGTCTTTTAATTGGAAAAAAAACTTAGGTGTGGTTACTCTAATAATATTATTTTAAATGATTACCTTAGACTTAATTTAACAATTTTTTCCCCTTGAATCCAGACTTTCCATCTTGCATTTCTACTCCTCTGGGTAGTAAGTTATTAAAAATGCTAATGGTATCACATAGCAACTGTAAATACATATTAACTTGAAATGCTGAGAACTGACATTTTTTTAGTGGAGAGAAATAACATAAAGTGAGCCTTTGTCCTAATGTATTGATATTTAGAGATCGATTTTTTCCTCCTCTAGATAAAGTAAGTATAAGGGCTTCTGAGGCAAATTGACGTATCTTTTCCAGAAGGGCAAGGTAGGACCATTGGACTAATTTTAAGTCAACAAAATTTAAATATAACTATAGTGATATTGCTTGTTAATAGATTATTAGATTCAATAAAAATAAATGAACAACCAATGGATAATTTTACTTTTGAAAGAGTTTTGTTGTAAAAAGTTATCTTGATTCAATCTTTATTTTGGGGGGTCCTTCTTTACATGTGAGAAAATCTCAAGAATAGCATAATTTTGTGATAGATATAAGGTTTCAAATGTGGGTCACTTGATGGTGAAAAATCACTATGCATTTAAGAGTGAGATTTATACTGATGAGCAATTATTTATTATGTGAATGATAGATAATGGCCTTTTAAAAAAAAGTAATCTCTACTTTTCAAACATTATAAATCTTCTTCTTGTACCAGAAAGGGAAGTTAGGAGAGAGAAAAGTCAAATTCAAATTACTCATATATACCAATCGAGTAGGATAGAAAATCTAGAAATATACTTTATCGTATATTCAAGTTTAACATGTAGTATTTAACATATGAGACTGAGTGATTAAATTGCCATTCCAAATGGGAGAAAGAAGGACTTTCTGATAGATAACTGGGTAACCCAATCTCAAAGATAAAATTGGAACAATTCCTCACACCACACATGAGAGTAAATTCCAAATAAATCAGTAACCTGCATGTAAAAAATGAAATCATACATATCTTTGGAGAAAACTTGGATGAATCCCTTTTCTATAGTGGCTGCACAAATTTGCATTCCCAGCTACAGTGCACAGAGGGGTTCCCCCTTTTTACATTTTTGCCAACACTTTGTTGATTTATTGATCATCTCCATTCTGACAAGTATGAGATAAGATCTCATTGTGGTTTCAACTTGCATTTCTCTGATGATTAGTGATATTGAGCATCTTTTCATATATCTATTGGAGGAGCATCTATTCAGGTCCTCTGCCAATTTTTAAATTAGATTGTTTGATTCTGTTGTTGAGTTGTATTAGCTCTTTATAAATTTTGGATATTAACCCCTTATCAGAAGTATCATTGGTGAATATCTTCTTCCATTTGCTAGGTTGTCCTTTAATTGTGTTGATGGTTTCCTTTACTGTGCAAAAACTGTGTAGTTTGATATAGCCCCATGTGTTTATTTTTCCCCTTGCCCAGGGAGGTATGTATAGATGAGATTCTTAAAGACATATCAGTCAAATGCATTGTGTGGACTTTGTTTAGATCCTGATGAAAATAAACCAACAATGTAAAGACATTTTTGAAACAATACAGATATATTGATTATAGACTGAGCATTAAAATATTTTAAGAAATTATTTTTAGCATAATGCTATTATTGTGATTATATTTTTAAAAAGAAAGTTCTTAATGATGATAGATACACACTGATGTGTGAAGTAATATGGTGTCTGAGATTTGCTTTAAATACTGAGAAAGACAATTGTAGTTTCTGTGGATAAATGAAATGAAATAGCAACGTTGTTAATTATTAAAGCTGATGCATAAGTAGAGATTGTTTGTATTGCTTACATTTATTCTAATATGAGTATTTATATTTTTACACTGCGTTGTATAATATCTGTGTGTATTTGAAAATAACCACAATAAGGACAGTAAATGATGTCAATGAGGAGTTCACAGCCAAAGACCTCCACTTCAAAGGCAAGTTCTAAAAGATTACAGACCTATTTTCTGAACACTGAGCAGGCACTAGCTGTGTCAGGAACTTGGAGGAGCGCTTAACCTAGTAACTGTCATGCGGGAAGGAGCCTCTCAGAATAAAAAGGAGGATGCATGAAAATAAAAAAGAAAATAGCCACAATGAATAATTAGGTTTAAATTAATTAATTCAATTATTCTGTTATAAATAGTGAAAAATTGAAGGGAGAGAGCTAACCTAGAGTCAGCCACTTTTTCTTTAAAATGGAGAATAAGAAACTGCCTCTTTAGAAAACCAGAAAAATGCCTTCCAAAAAGATTTTTTTTAGCAAAGCAAAAGAATTGAAGCTAATTTGACCTTTCCAACAAGTAGGGAATTTCCTTACTTTAGCTCATCAGAATACCACTTGACATTCTGTGCACTGCGGTTAAACATTCTTTAGCTGTAATTTTTGTTCAATTTTTTCTTGCAAGGAAGGTCATTTCTCATATAGTTTTGTCATATGTGCTGTTCGTGGAAAATCATTTTCTGTATAATTGAGCATTAGTCATTCTCTAAGACTTCTCTTTTCTCTGGTATTAATTCTTAATATGCATATTAAGCAAACTAGGAATAGTTAAGAATGGGAGGGAAGTGTGCTTTTATTGAAGAAATGAGAAGTTTGCTAAACCAGCAAAAGCAAGTTGAGGTCAATAGGACGGGGCTCCTTCTGAAGTGAACCTTGCAGGGTTCATATTGGTTTACCTTTGGCTCAATTTTACTTAAGCCTAACAAACTTGCAAGCATAAATGTTTCTTTGATGTTATGACTCCTACCAGATTGTTTTGATGCATTAAGAACAACAGTTCTGAATGAATGAATGAGTAGGGAAATCCAAGTGTCCATTAAATGCACTGTTTTATAAGTTAAGGATTAGTGGTTAAGAAAAATGTTTTACCTTTCAAGTGCTTAAAGAAAAAAATGTTTGAGTGGAAGTTATTACATATGATGGAGAGTTTATGAAATCTAAAACATCTCCAAAACCCAAATTTATGCAGATATTTAATAAATTCCTTTGGGATCCAAAATAACCAGGTTTTAAAAGTCAAGTGATCCTGGTGAGCAAGAGTATATTTAATTCCCAAGAATATCACCATGTACCCCTGATGCCCAGACTCTGATACCAACTTTCTCCTGATACCAAGGAGGATGGTGGATTTCTCAGCAATGAAAGCCCCCCACCTATGGCTTGCTGAGAGAGTTTTGCATCTCTGATTTGTGGGAGACCACAGTTATCTAAGACTTGCCCACCTTCAGAGTGGGTTGGCCATGGCTGGCCAACCACCAGAAGTCTCAGCTGCTTAGTGGATGGTCAGCAGGACAGAGGCCATGCCTACTCCTCCATTCAGGGAGCCGGGCTCTTTCACTCAGGCTTAGGAATAAGAAGTGCAATTCAGGCTCTTGAAAATACAGGTCTGCTTCATGAGCCCTGGTCTCTTTTCTTATTCCTATTGATTTATGTCCATCTGCTAATGAGTGGGATGAATAAATTGACTTTGGCCTGGCCATTGGATATTTTTAGTTCCCTGAATGCAAAATGTTTTACTCTCATCATAAAATGGGGCATGGGGAAGGGTTTGAGACAAAGAATAGCTGGATATAAACCATACACAGATGCCACACATGTGGTCAGTAGATCAACGTGGGTCCCAGAGAGCCAGGTGTTAACATGTTCAGAAGTCACTATACTAACAACAGAGTCTTATCTTAATAAACTTGTTTCTCTGATTCCAGTCTTTCTTTTTTCCCTTTGCTGTAATTGGAAGAGTTTTACCACCTGTGTTCAACCCTATGTTTTCCTCTGCTTGGCATGCAGGTAGAAATCCAATTCATAAAAATTGGTTTGATAGGGGAAAAAATAACTGGTGTTATGCCTGAAAATGGAAAAGAGATGTAAATTTAAGGATGCAGACTTACAGAAGAAAAGAATTTTAGCTCTACTGCAATGCACATTGGAAAATATGATGAGCTGGATTATTCAAGGAAAAATCTCCAAGCCAATTTTTAAAAAGTGGACAGTAGATGAAAAGATTGATTTCTGGTTTATAATGTCAAAGGTTATTCTCAAAGTTTCTGTGGATAAACTGAACATTATCATTAGAAACCATTTAAGTGTCAGAACCAACTCTAAATCTGCTCTTTCTTTGAGAGAATAGATATTGTAGTTGCCATGTCTTTTTGGTAGCTAAGGAGGTCTCTGGTCTCTTTCAATTTAGTAAGCTGACCTTATTTTAAAAGTTGCCTGAATTGCTCAATCAGAAAGTTCATCAAGGTAAGCCTTAAAAATAGACACAATAGATCATCAACAATGTCATGTCATTCTAGGATTGTCCAAAAGAATTCTAATTTGCTACTGCTTCTTCCTGCCACTTCTGATGACCCAAACTCCATCATCTAAGCTTCATCCTGTTTGCTGAAAACTTTGATTTTTGTCAAAATTCTAATATCCATTGTAAAACAACACTGAAATCTGTAATCAGCATGTATACAGCCATTTCACAGAGGTCCACAGACCCATGGCAATTAATTCTGCAACCATATAATATTTTTGGTAGTTAGAAAGTCAACATTCTTTTGCCCTGGGAATGGCATCCATTTCTTGGGAAGTGAGGATTTTTCTTTTAAAGTTTCTTGTACTTTTCAAATTGCGAAATACGGAGCTGGCCACCAGTGTCAATGGAGGAATATTTTGTTACGAGGGAAAGAAAGGTCTCAGTGAGAACACAGGGTGCAAGGATGATGAGAATAGCAAAGACAACCTCCCTCCTTTAGCCTTTGAAGTAGAGCTAGGCTCTCTGGCTGCTGTAGACGGTGGGCAGACAGCACATGGAAAGGGAGCTAAGAGTGAAACCAAGAATGAATGTAGGACACAGGGTGGGGACTGAAGCTAGGAGTGCAGCCATCAGCAAAAGCCTGGAAGCAGATCCTTGGCACTGTCTTTCCTTTAAAAAAAAAAATCATCTATGCTGTTGCTCTCAGCAAGCTGGATTATCTCTGGACTTCTGCACAGTCAGCTGAATGGAACCTGGGGCCAAGAAAATGGAAAAGCTGAATCACCAGAGGTTGTGTCACTTGTCCAAGATCAAACAGGGAAGTACAGTAATGTCAGAGTTGACAGGCCACAGAGCTGTCAGGCTATCTGCTTACAGCTTTGACATTCAGATGAGTCATTGTCCTCCTTCTATCTCAGACGAGAACTCCCTGACCCGGGATTATCTGATCAGACCTAAAAGGAAAGGTTGAGCACTTTTCAGCAGTCTTCCTCTTCTCCCCTACTTCCTTGGGGATTTGCATTCTTGCTGTTCTTATTACATTGTATTTTTCTTTCTAAGCAAGAATTATTGTAGAAATTGCCTTGGTCTGCAAATTTAAAGTGATATTATAACTGAACCTTTATTTTCCCCATTTAATATAAATGGAGGATGGCCTTTAGGAGAGCATTATTGCCCCAAGGCTCCGCAGTTCTACCTACAGTGGTCCTTAACTTCTTTGGAGCCGTAGACACCTGAAGCCATCCAATGAAACCTATGGACTCCTTCTCTGGATTATGTTTGCAAATGCTTAAAATAAGACACACAGGATTGCACAGAATCCTAACGGAAGCCAATTATATTGAAATACAGTTTTCAAAATATTAAAACACCAATATTTTGAGATAGCGATATATGTTTCTTTATTAAAACTTACACAGCGAGACATAGTGGCAAATTTAATAACTTGTAATTTGAAAGTGGTGATGACAGTAAGTGGTATGTGAGTACATCTACCACTACTGCATCGTGATATCAGAATATCTGTGATTTCCATTACTGATGAGTCATAGGAAAAGTCGGTGTGGTTTGTTGCTTACATTCATAAGTGAAGGAAATGGTAAATTTCAGTCTGAGGTTAGCGAAAATAAGGATGTCTTTTTTTTTTTAAATCCAAGTTCGCAGACTCTGAATTCTAGCCAAAGACCCCAGATTGAGAACCCCTGGCCTAGAAGATTTGATACAGTACTAGACCTGATCAATATTCTTATTGACCAGTTATGAGGACAGGTTTTTCTAAGGAAGATTCCACTGAAATGTCAAATTCCTTCCTCTAATTTTCCCCAAATTTTAATTTTTCATATGCAAAGTATACCTAAGCCACCTTAACATTATTCCAGAAACTGGCAAGATTAATTTTAGTCGTAACCTTATTGCCCTCTGTTCTCTTGATGTCTTAAACATCAGAGAGTTTGGACTTGGCATTGCTGTCTCAGCCAAGGTAATGAATGGCCTCTCTCTTGGGGCCTTGATTTCCTCCTTCCTCTGGCGACTCCTTAAGCCAGGAGTGTATGCACCATGCCATTCCCACACGTTTATACAGTTTTTCTTCAAAGGACTTCTTGAAACAGATGTTGCCTTTCCACGGGAGAAGCCTGTGGATGCTGTTCCACAGAAAGCAGATCGTGCTGTTTCTGACTTTGCATTCTGGGGCACAAAATCCAACTCCATTGCTGTTGATTTTTCCATTGGAATTCTTGGCCACAGAATACATAAGCATAAGCATATGCCCACCTAATTTTATTTTCAGTCTTCCCAAGAGTCTGAGTATACTTACTTTACATTTCTATTCTAGTCATTCTTATTAACCCAAATATTGTTGCATTTATTTACTTATGGTATCTTATTAACTAGATAATCGCTAGATGCCTGCCACTGTCTGAGCCACAAGAATGAAAAGAAAAAAAAACAACTTAAGAATATAGGCAAATAAATTCTTGAGCGTTATAACTATGCAAAGTTTGCTCCTAAGCTATCAAGGAATTTAGAACATTTGACAAATGCAATGAAAACTGTAATTATATATAAAAAAACAACCCAAAATATACACCTTGCATGTAAAGTAGACCTTGTTATTGTTTAATTAAAAGCACTGGCATATGTTTTTTTTAATCTTGAGACTAAGTCAATGTTGTTCTTCACTGCAGACGTGGGTGTTGCTTCCTGTAGCGTGTATTACCAAAGCCCTCATCCTGGTGTCTTTGTGCCACGACTTGAAGACTGTTGACATTCCGAGAGGATATGTCCTCTTGTCCTACACTGCTTTGGTGGGACAACACTGAGAGACTTCAGTTGGACACCACCAAGGGTGTGTTGGTAAATGTTTAACTACTGGCTCTCCAGGGGAAATAAAGGCCAGATTTGTAGCATTTGCCAACTTTTGTGGTATAAATCCTCCCACGATGGATTATTTCAGGCTACCAAAATGACTTCACTAAACCCAGAGCTGGGAAAAGATGAGTACAAGTGGCTCTTGTAACCCGGGGCAAACCAGTTTCACCACTTCACTCCAGACTCACTCACTCCTTCAGGCTGAGAGCTGTAATTGTCTATAGCTGGGGTTGTTTTTCTTCTGGTTCAAGCTCAGTTCATATAGTGATATCACAGATGAGAGAGAGAGAGAGAGAACAAATCCAGATAAAAACCCTTTCCTTCTGACACTCTCTTGAAGCTGATTTCTGGGGCTGCAATTTTGGAAACAGTTAGCACTCTATAGCCTTGTTATAGACAAATTTGTGTTCTGTTTTAATGTTCATTCCTACTGATGTCACCTACTAAATGACTCCAGAAGCTAAATGTGACATCTGTTAGACATTCAAGTCTTGCACCTTCGTAGATCCAAGTCTCACACCAGCTCTTTGCAGGCCACACATGTTCCAGTTAATTAGGGAAGCCATAAAAAATTTTGTCTGATGAAGCAAGAGCTGTGGCTCTTTATCAGTCCTCATGAAAGTATCACCTAGAAGGAGATATTCTTTAAGAAGGAACATTTTACCTTTAAAATGCTTTTAGTATACTATAATCCTATTAGTTGAAATCAGGGTACATTATGTCTACATACCTCCCCAACTTAATCTATAAAAAGGGAAATGGTGTTGATATAACACAAGCCTGCCTCAGCCCTTGATGCTTACCACATCCTTTCCTATGTGTTTGTAAACTCTCTATTCTGGAATTATTTTTAAAAATGCTAACCAACGGCTTCTAAAAATCCAACCCTTTTAAATTCCTTCTTTGAAAACTGGGACTGTCAGGGGCTACATGTTTAAGTTGCCCAGTCATCCTCTTTTTCTTCATTGACAAAACACTGCCCCGGAATCTCTAAGACCAAACTGTGTTTGTATATTGAGATAAAATTCACATAGCATATAATTCCCCTACTGAAAGTATGCAGTTCAATGGTTTTTAATATGTTTGGACTTGTGTGACTATCAACACCTTTAATTTTAGAACATTTTTATCACCCCTAAAAGAAACCCTGTATTCATTAGTAGTCATTTCCCATTCTCACCGCCCCATGGGACCAGGAAACCACTAATCCGTCTGCCTCCATAGATTAGGCTATTCTGGACACTTCCCATAAATGGAATCATACAGTGTGTGGTCATTTAGAATAATTTCAAAGTTCATTCAAGTAGTACCAAGTACCAGTATTGTGATCCTTTCTGCAATATGACTTGCAAAAAAATTTCTTCCATTCTATAGATTGTTTTTTCCTCATTGATGTGCTATCAGCAGAACAAAAACTTTAGTTTTGATGAAGTCAGTTAAAAAACTTTTTTTGTTGCTTGTGCTTTTCTGTCATTTTTAACAATCCAAAGCCAATGAAGAATTAAGCTTATGTTTTCTTCTGAGTTTTATAGATTTAGCTCTTACATTTAGGTGTGTGGTTCATCTTGCACCAATTTTTGATATGGGTAAGTGTGGGTCATTCTTTTATATGTGGATATCCAGTTGTTCCAGCACCATTTGTTGAGAAGGCTATTCTTTCCCCATTAAATTATCTTGGCACCCTGGTTGAAATGCAATTGACCATTGAATCAAATCTTGATTTAAGTATGTGGAAGACTTAAACTCTAGGTTAACACTCAGGTGACTAGTAGCAGGTTAACCTTATTTATCTGCTCCAGATACCCACAAAAAATGAGGAGCTGTGTATCTGTGTCAAACAGAAAGAGCTTTAACAAAGTGCCCCAGGACATTGTTGTTGACTTTGCTCTGATAAGCACTTTATTGATGAGGTAAGTGGGAATACATGCTTATTAAACTTTCAGGGAACCCAAAGCTTACAAGAGAGTTATTCAATACTTGATATATAAAATTAAAAGTCAAAATACTCTTCATTGGCCAGAAAACTAGATTGAATAAACAAAATGAGGATGACCTGAGATAAATCGGAAAACTTAGTTTCAAAAATGAATCACATATGTATTGGGTATTAGAAACTGCCAGGAGATTTTAGTTAATAGAATCATAGCTCGTAGATTTAGAGGTTGATGGTCCCACTATACACTGCATTAGTTCCTCCATATGTTTGGGGAGACCCTTACACAGGCTCTGAAATCTCCTTGATACACCATGGAATAACTTGGCAAGAAACTTATGTAACTAATAGGTTTTTGACTATTATTTCTGGGCAAGGTACACCAATGTCTAAGTGTCCTTAATTATAAACAGGATACATATACACACACATAAATACACACATACATGTGAGGTCTGTCTGGAAAAAGTCCAGCCATTGTTAATAAAATGAGAACTGTTTTGGAGACATCAGAGTAACCTGGTAGTCAAGAAGAGTGGACTGGGATGCACATGTGTGAACAAGGATGACTTCACTGTACTAGTCAGTGGGGGCAGTAGACGACATTGAGTGAGCCTGTGTACTGTGTGGCTGTCGCATTCAAAATGACTGAGCGAGTAGAGCAACAAGTCTGCATCAAAGTTTACATTAAGCATAAACATTCCTCTGCAGAAACTATTCAGATGATTCAGAAGGCCACAGCTCTGGGCAACTGGTGATTGGCAGCTTCATCACAACAATGCATCGTGTCTTGTGCAGAGTTTTCTGGCTAAACATTAAATTACCCAGAGGGCTTGGCCCCCCTACAGCCCAGATTTGGTGCCCTGAGACTTGTGGCTTTTTCAAAACTAAAATTGTAGCAGGTGTGGAATGAGGTTCAGGATGGGGTGTAGGCTGAGAAGCCCCTGGGTATATAGGGAAAAAAAGAACCCGAATGTCTCCACAGCCTGGGGGGTGGAAGAAGTGGAGAAGGGCAATTGAGAGTTACTTTGCATAACTATGGAAACATGGCTAGCTTCATAGATATGTTAAATAGACAGGGAGATGGGTGTGACTTTGACTCCTGGTGTAGCTCATTGCTGGAGGAGCAAAACCGTAGGCTCAGGTTTGGCTCAGGTTTGTCTCAGGTTCAGAAGTAAAGGAAGGTGGGAGTGACCTTCAGGATTTAAAAGAAAAGGCAGGCAGCCATTTTGCCTCTCTCTGCCACGTGGTTTAGAAAGGAGAAGGAGGGTTTCTGCCAGGTAGGCTGTAGTAAGGGATCAGGCCCTGTGGAGAAGGGAGATGCTGCTCCATGTGCTGCTGGCAGCTGACTCCGGAGCTGTGAAGAACTTCCTTGCAAGATCCTGATCTGCTACACCTGGATTTTACCTGGACCATTAAGCCCTGTGCCTTTCTGAATTTCACCATGATCCAGGGTAACACGGCATATGCTTTTCTGGGCTATTATACAGAGGCTGACGGCAACATATTCCAGGTCCTGCACAGAAAAGGACATGGGGAACTTGGGGGAGGTCTTTGCCTAGTAGCCTGCTGGGGAGCATGGGAAGTGCTGAGTGTCATGAGAAGGAGGGCTCTGAGCTGAGGTGCTCTGAGTGCCCTCAAGGCTGGACTATTATAAATAAAGATCTGCTCCTTCCAGTATTAATTGTTGGGTCTTTCACCAAGGTACCAAGTGAACAGGTCCCTGTCTGCTCACTTTGATGAGCTTGGTAACAAAATCACCTTTGAAAGGGAAGAGATTTCAGACCATTGATAAGATTCAGGAAAATACAATGGAGCAGCTAATGGCGACTCCAACAAAGGATTTTGCAGAGTGTTTTGAACAGTGAAGGAGATGCTGGAAAAACTGAGTGAGGTCCCAAGATGCCTACATTGAAGGGGACTGAGGTGTCATTGTCCTATGTACAATGTTTTTGTGTCTTGTATCTTCCTCATTAAATGACTCTATTCTTCATAGCACATGGCTGGATACTTTATGGACAGACCTTTACACACTATAGACACATATGTATATTATACACACATGTGCACATACCGATAAAAATATACAGTTTCTGAGGACACTTTTTTCAATGTTTTCTTTGTGTTCCGTATTTTTATGTCTAAAAGTTTTTGGTAAAGAGCAGCCCCTCTGTACATTTCATTTGCTTACTTTTTTGAGATATGTGTGTAGTTTTCTATATATAGATTAGGGACAAATCTTGTAACCCACATAAAATTGAAAATAGGTAAAATAAAAGGCTGTGATTACAAGTCACTACAGGCCCTAAATTTCTACTCTAAATAAGACTATAAAAGTAATCATTCTTTTCATCTCTCCCCAATACCACCATCATCCCAGGATAACTGCCTAGCATTTCTGTAAGAGTCCTGGGTGGAGGTCCTGGGCATCGCCCTCCATGATGAGCTCCTATCAATAGTTTCAGATCTGAAACTTGAGAGACTTCAAGTTTTTCTCAAGACAAAGGGTCCAGATTCAGTGTGGTTAACTTTAACTTTTTATCCCTAAGAAAGAATGAGGGGAAATACCGCTCTAAGCAACCCCTTCTCTTGTGTCCTTCAGAATGACAAGAATATATTGTTTAATTCTGAGTGTGAAGACATCAGAATAATGCCAACTAACTAGGGAATGTTTGGGGGAAGGCAAAAGGCACTGTGAGCAACATGGAAGTATGTCGAGTGTTGTTTGAAAAAAAAAAGAAACAGCCTAGTTTGGAGAAGAAAATATTCAACAAGATAGGATGAATATACTCAAATATTAAAGCAGCTATCATGTTTTATAGCAGAATATATAAATTTTTACTTTCTTTTTCCAGACATAAATACTAAGAAAAGTAGGTAGTTCAGTTCAGACTAATAGAGAACATTCTAACAACGGCAATGTTTTGGTCAAGACAGGTCTGTCTTGTGAGGGACAACCAAGATCTCTGAGCTCTCTAAAGCAAACATTGGAAGTTTACCTCTTTGGGGATATTATAAGGAGATGGGGAAAATGATAAGGTAAAAGCCCTTTGAAATATAAATGTCTATAATTCTCTCCCTTTTCCCATCAAGGCACAGACCATAACAAATACAGCTTTTCTCCACAATATATCAAAGCTTATTCATCTTTCCCCAACTCATTTTTCAAAATTAGTAGAACATCTTGTTTTTGGTTTTGCATTATATTCACGAAAGAAATCCATTCCATTTTATAAAACATTGAGCACCCTGGATTTAAGTTCACATTTAGTGAAACTTGTTCTCCTTTTTTCTTCTCATTTATAAGCTACCTTCCAGTAACAACTTCTTGGGGGTGTGGTGATCAGCCTACAACCACTAGTTTTGCCCCGAGTCATGTTGTTAGCTTCTCACCCCTGTCCCCTCTTCAAAGTTGCAGCCTAGCCTGTAAAGGGAATATGGGTCCCCAAGACCACCCAATCACTGAATGATGGTAGAAGTTGGGTGAGCCAAATACCTACTTCTTCCTCAAATGTGTCCTGAATGAGAGAGCAAAATGTCACAGTAGATTATCTGTTTTTGAATTATATCCCAGTTGGCTTAGACCGATAATGCCATGTCTAGTGGTAATGGTTACATCAAAACATTCATATTCTGATGTGACCAGCCTCATTATATTCTGATTGTGAACAAAGTATAAAGAAGAGTGCATTCGTTTTCCTGGTTCTTAGGTTTGTTTCAATTTTAAATAAAAATATTTCTTATCCTGGAGTACTAGAGTACAAGTGGTGGCCTGTAGACACACACACATGCACACATACACAAACACACACATACCCACACACATTTCTGGTGATTCACTAACCATTTGGCTTTTTTTTGTTATTTTTTTATTTGAGATATCAGGCTTTATGTATTAATAAATTATAAAAAAAATTCTAATTTTTTTAATGCAACCTAACCTCTTCTGTCTTACACAAACTACACAAAATATTAGTTACAAATGGACAGCAGGAGAGAAGAAACTCACTATTTGCAGTGCTGTCATTGTGTAAATACAATAAAATGTGTTTGTTTTTCATGGAGGAATCAACACTGGTACATGACCTTCAAGTGACCTGGTGGAAAGGGGAATGTTTGTCACCTTTCTCCCTCCTTCCACTATCATGAAAAAAAAAAAACATTGAGTAAGAGACATTTGTATATCTTTCGGTTCACAAAAGGAGGGAAGTTGGCATGTCTTAGGCAATTAATCTCAAAGGATGGGTAAAAATTTAGATAAAAGGCCTTAATGATTTCCTCTTTCAATCTGAAAACAGCCTCTACAGAAATATTTATAAGGCAGGAACCAGAGAAATGATAATGCTTTGAAATATGTGAGTGTAAATATGCATCATCGGTTTAATGGTTCCTCTTAAAAAAGAAAATATTTTTGAAAACTCTTGGGAAAGTTCCCAGGCGAGGTGCAAAGCAACTTGAATTTTCATCCCAGCACTGGTAATTCCTAGCTCTGTGATATGGAACAAGTTACTTAACCTCACAGAGTCTTAGTTTTTTCACCTGTAAAACAGACACATTTATGTCACAACATAGGATTATTGAGAAGATTCAGTAAGTTAATATATATGAAGTGTTTGGCATGATATTAGACTCTGTAGGTACTTGCCTATCATTAGTTAATAGAAATTTTCTTTGATCGCAAAGAAAATTAGGTAATTTGTAATCAAATCTTACATTTTTAAAACTTTAAAATGATTGAATATATCATTTTAAATATAGCACACATATTTGTGATTCAGAACAAAAATAATATTGTGTAGCATTATGAGTGTGTATTTATGGACATGCACACACATACACATGCACACATAACTCATTTAATGAGCAAAAAATAGTGTCACGCCATAACTACTGAAGGCCTTCCACAAATGCCTTTTCATATTCCTGAGTTATCCCATCACAAACTCTGTGAGTTTGGACTGTGAAGTATATAATGTCATACCATAAACTCTTCTGTCCTCCTAGCAGCACAGAAAGCTCACATCCTGTTCCAGAAGGTGGACAGATTGCCTTTCCAGGCAGCTCACTTGAAAAGATGCCAAGCAGCCATTAGGAAGCACATCTGGGTGAGTTTCAATTTGAAGTGGTCCCAAATGAGTCCATACAATCTAAAAAGCTGGTTTTCTGCAGGAAAACTAAGTGTAGCTTCATAGAAAGAATGTTGAATGGGAGCTGGTTTAGAGGGCTGAGCATTTTACTTTTTCAGCCTTGAAGGTATTGCTCAGTATTATCTGAATTTTCCATTCCATTATCTCTCAACAAATGCCAGCTCATTTGCTTTAAATAAAACAATACCTTATCTTTTAACATTTCCCTCTTGCTGTCTTGGCTACAACTGCACGGGTCTTCTCTAAGCTTCTGAAATACACTGAGCTCTTTTTCTGCTTCAGGACCTTTGCACAAGTTTCATTTAAGCCAGGAAGTCTCTTCCATCATATTTATTCTGACTTCTTGTTTTGGGTCAGCTTAAATATTACTTCTTCAGAGAGGCCCTCCCTAATCTCCCCTATATTTTCTGTCTCCTACCCCTTGTCATAATTTACAAGTGTTTCATTTGTTTGGTTTCATTATAATTTGCTCAGCTATCTTACTGAATATAGGTTCCTCAAGGAACACTAGCTCCCTTGCTCACCACCACATTCTGAGTGTCCAGTAAAGTACCTGGTTTGGTTCAACAAAAGGTGTTGCCTAGATAAATTAGCATTTGCAGAGGAGTTGTATAACTTAGATAATTCATGACATATTGTACAGTCTCAATAAAATAAATTTTAAAAAATTATTTTAGGAGCAGAATGGCACACATTTATCTAGTTCATATGTTAAAGGAGCTATGCTTAGTACAGCAAAGAATGGTAGGGTCATTGTAGAGTCAAACTCATTGCTGACTCACCAACGGGCCATTCTCCATTCTCTTATGATGGAGAATCCCGAGGCCAGATGTCACGTACTTGAGAATATTCCCAGGGTTAGAAGCGCCAACAGCCATTTTCAAAGCTTTTGTTTCTTAGAGACCAGCCAGACAAGGAGCTGACCTGAGCATGTTCTCAAGATAACATTTTCCCAGCCCCGCCCAGACTATGGCAAACGTGTGTCTTTACAAATATGGCTGTGCCTCCCTTACACAAGCTCGAGACAGGGGGCCTTTTCCTCTCGCCTTTTCACAGAGCAAAGAAAGCTGTTTCAATGGGTCTAGTCTCTATTCTCAATAAAAATGAGCATAATCTAAAGTCAATGGGAAAGTGTAGTTAAGCTACCGAGGGATGTTTCTACTTCATTTTTTCAATTGATGACTGCAGTCCAGGTCTCTTTAAGCGAGTCCAAGCAGACCAGGAGAGAAAGGAGGGTTCTGCAGATGCCCTCTTAAAATCAGAAAAAAAGGCCAAAAATAACTAATGATCTAACAACAAACACCAATTCCGCGTCACTGAGTCATCTTCTGTTGGGAAATGTTTGCATTTCATTCGGCTTTTAAGTACCACTGACTGATTTATTATTTTCATTTTTTATTTTCTTAGTGAGTTGTCATGAAACTTCAGGTCATTAGTGTGAAGAATAAAATGCCATCTAAGCTACAATTTCCCACATGAGTATACTAATGATGATAACAATAATCCCTGAAGACTCTCACATTATTCATATCAGCTGAACTCCAAGATGGTACAAAAATCACCCTTCAGGATACATCCACCCCTTCCCTGTTTCATCTGCTGATCTCTGTTCTCACTCTGATCTCTTGCAGCTTTCCCACAGTACTCAACCCGCACCCAACCTCGAGGCTGAGCCTTGTTTCTAACATTGTTCAAATCTTTGTAGTCCTTTCCATTTTTTACAGGAGCTTGCTGTGCATATATTTCGCATTTTCTAAAGATACCATCAGGAAAATCACAAGCAACTTCTGAGAAAGGATTACATAAAGGTCACGGCAAATGAAGTTTTTATTTCAGGATGCTGAACAAAATGGAAAGCTGTAAGCACTTTTTGAGGTTTTGCATTGAACAATAGGTTTCCTCTAATTAGGAAAGTTATTCTTTCCTACATGTCTTCAACTAATATGTGCTACTCGTGCTTCTCTAAATGACCACTCATCAATGTTAGTACATGCCTCCTTTCTCTTTCTCAGTGATGGAATGTGCTAAATTAAGCTGTTACATAGTTTTGGGGAAATCCTCTATAAAGTGCTTCTACCCAATGAATCAAGACCCCAAAGGGAAATCGGCTGTGCCCAGCAATCTAAGCGGCCTAATTAGTTACAACTCCGTGTCTCAGAAGTTGGAGCACTTAGATTATGGAGTTTGTTTGTTTTGTTTTGTGGTATACCAGAAGAGTACAAACAGTTGTACTGCAGAGAACATTAAAACATAAATTCACGGAGCTTTCAATTTTTCATCAGAGAGGACAATCTGATTCAAATGACTATCTAAACAGGTATTTTTCTGCTTAAAATTTTTTGAAGTTGTGACCCAGAGTGAGAAGTAAATATCGTGATGCACACAAGCACACGCATTACATCTAAAATCAAGGTTACATTACATAATAACCTCACTGGACATGAGAAGTGTGCTTGTCATGTTCAAGGTAACTCAGGATCAGTGTGGCTGAAGCAGAGTGATGGAAGGCAGTAGGGGACGAGCTGAGCAGGTTGCAGAGGGTCCTGCAGGCCACGGTAAGGTCTCAGTCTCTGTTCCCAGTGTGTGATAGAAAGCCCCTGAGGGAGTTTTAGCTGAGGAGTGACCTAGTGTGACTGGTTGCAACAGGATCACCCTGACTGCTGTGTCACAAATAGACTGTAAAAGGCAAGTATGGAAGCCAATTCAGGGGGTGGGACCAGGGCTGTAGTGGTGAAATAGGTAAAAACAAGACAAAAGAAACAGCACATTTCTGGATATATTGTGAAGGTTGAACCACCTTGAGAGACCAGATGTGTGATGTGAGAGAAAGGTGTACGAGTCAAGGGCAACTGCCGGGTTTGACCTGAGCGACCTGAGAAATGGGAGTGCTATTTACTGAGATTGCAGGGATGAAAGAGGGACATATTTAGGGGAAGAAAACAGTTTTAAGTTTGATCCACCCATTGGGCATTCAAGTAAATATGTCTGGTTAGAAGCCAGAAATTAACTAGCCTCAGATTCATGCGAGAAGTCCTGGCTGAGTGTATACATTCGGGAGTTGTCAAAGTACGTTGGCATTGAAAGAATTGGACAAGGAATTTCCAGTCACCGAAGGAGTAAACACTGCCCGAGAAAGAAAAGATCCGCGTGGACGTGGGGGAGGGGAGGGGTGGATGCTCTCACTACGCGCTCTTTCTAGGTACAAGCAACTGCTGTCTGCATCAGCACATTCCCAAGTGCATATATGAACACCAGGAGGAAATTTCGCAAGGTCCCATGTCCAGGCATCTCATTTGCCTTAGCTGGCTTGAGCTAGCTAAGCAGAGGATGGATCGGAGGATCTGCTGGGGGCCATGAGTGCAGCTTCAGTTTAGCCAACGTTCGTAAGTCCCCATGAGGCACACAACATTGAGCAAGCCATCAGCCTTGTTGTGTTTGTTCGTTTGCGAGGGCTGCCATAACAAAGCACCACAAACTGGATAGCTTAGGACAACAGAAATTAATTACCTCACAGTTCTAGAGGCCAGAAGTCTGAGATCAAGGTTTCAGCAGGGCCATGCTCCCTCCCTCTGAAAGTGCTGAGAAGAAATCCGTTCCAGGCCTCTCTCCCACCTTCTGGTAGTTCCTCAGCTTGTGGCAGCGGGACTCCACGTGATGTCCTCCCAGAACACAGGTCTGTGTTCAAATTTCTCCTTTTTTCTTAATCTTCGCCTGAGGGCATGTTTATTGATTTCAGAGCGGGGCGGGGGAGGGAAGGAGAGAGAGGGAGAGAAACACAGATGTAAGAGAGAAACATCGATTGGTCGCCTCTCATGCAGAGACCAACTGAGGACCGAACCCACAACCTACGCATATGCCCTGACCAGGAAACGAACTGTGACCTTTCAGATTATGGGTCAATGTTCCAACCAACTAAGCTATACAATCCAGGGCCAAATTTCCCCCTTTTTAAAGGACACCTGTTATATTGGATTAGAGGCCCTCCCTGACCCAGTGTGACCTCATCTTAACTACATCTGCAATGACCCTATTTCCAAATAAGGCCACATTCTGAGGTGCTGTGCGTTAGGACCTCAGTATAGGAATTTGGATGGGTGTACACAATTCAGCCCATAACACTTGTTCCCCAAGAGTTTATGATCCAGTTGGGGAGCAAGGAATATACATCACTGAAGTGTGTGAAAAATTACAACACTAGGTTGGAATCATAATGGAATCTGTCCCCACAGCAGGGACTCTCTAATGCTATCTACCTACCAACTGTTTGTTTCACAGTTTGTCAGCATGGTAAGGAATAAAACTGTTTTATAGACACATCAGCATTGTACAAGTATTTCAATCATGACAAAAATTTGAATAACAGTTATTTCTATAGAGAAATGTTGTGCCATTTGTAGTATGAGGCAAAATGTAAAAAAAGACTCAATAATGTATTCCACTCAAGTAAGGAAGAGAAAAATAAAAATGAAAAGATGAAAGCAATGCATTTCAATGTATCATAACCAAGAGTGCAAGGCATGTAGCCCTTTAAATTGTGTCCACATGACAGAGCAGAGTGGGACTTCGGTGATTATCCAGTCGATCTAATCAACTTGGACATCCATGTGAATAATTCAAGCTCCAAGCGAACAGAGCAGGTGTTTGAAAGAATTAGCCAGAACATTAAATATGGGTTTCAGAGAAATGGACTTAGAAATTAGAGGTCAGTGAAGATGAATTTGAGACTTTTTTCCTGAAATTTTCAGGCTGGTCATGATCATCACAGAAATAGAAACATCCAGTATAATAGTTAAATAAAGTTTAACACATAAGATAGAGAATTCCAGGTGTGGTGCAGAAGTCTTTCCATAACGACAGTGAGGTGAGCCCTGCTCTGCAGCTGTGAATGTCGGCACCTTCTTCACTTCGCTCCTACCATCAATGGCTTCCTACCAAGGTAGAAAGAGGTAGCACATCATCCAAACGTTACCTCATGTTCTATAGACACAGCCTATTTCCTTATGCGTATTTTGTTGCACACTTTCTTGCCTCTTGTGCTCAAATAAAAAAGCGTCATAAGAATTGTGTCTGGTGGGAGAAGTGCTATGTGAGAGTTTTCACCCTTCACAAAAGCATCAAAACAAAGTTGTTTTTCAATCCCTTTTTCTTTCCATACTGTTATTCCTTTATATATGTAGTACTTGAAAACAAACGCCAATCTGATGATGGAAGTCTCCTGCTGAAAATGCTTCATTACCTTTGAAGCCAAGTACAAACTCTGAAACATTATCTGCAAACTCCCACAGATCTGACCCCAGGGCGCTTGTCTAGTTAAGAAATGTTTTATTTTGAGTTCCCCAAATAGTCAAGTCTGTCTTTTGCCTCTGAGCATTTGTTACTGATCTTCCCTCTGCAGCTGTATTTCCCCATCTCTGTCTGGTTTGCTCTGACTCACCTTCCAGGCTCAGTCTAGAGGCCACTTGTTTCCACAGCCACCTCTGCTACTGCAGTTGACATTCAGCACTCTTTCCTCCGCTTCCTCATTTTGTAGCGCTTACCCCACTGTAGAGTAAGTGTGCTAACTCTCCGCCTGCTTACTTTGTGTATTCCCCGACATACCATCATTTCTCTTGAGGGCAGACAACGATTCTTTCTTGTCCAATATTGTACTCTCAATGCCTGGTGGACAAAGTATTACTAGACAGTATTTTGAACAAATTTATAAATTAATGGAAGTAAAAGAAATATAATATCTGTGATCTCTCTGGGAGATGAGTAACTACAAGTCCCATATTTTTAGGACTATAAGGTGCACCTAGGCTTTAGAGGAGGAAAATAGGAAAAGAATTTTTGAAGCAAAACATGTGATAAAATATTTAATAACCTGTGATGCCACCTCCCCCCATCCCACACAGCAAGCCAGGTAAGCTACATTCAGAATATTAAGACGCACCCCGTTTTCCTCCCAAACTGGGGGAAGTGTGTCTTAATAGTCTGAAAAATACAGTACTTAGGAATAGCTAATATTTATTAAGTATTTCAAATGCCCTTTCTCTTAAAAAAATACAAGTATAGCTAGTCTACAATAATGAAGTTCAGAATAATGGTTACCTTTGGGAGTACTGGCTGGGAAGAGGCACAAGGGAACCTCCAGAGGAACAGGAAACTCCCCAACCTTGATCTGGGTGTTAGTTTCATGGGCTTCAGCATACATAAAAATTCATTGAGCTGTGCACTTAGGACGTGTATACTCTATTGCATAAGTTAATTAAAAAAAGAAAAAATAAAACATTTTTTTCACCCTAATGCCAAACACAGTTTACCTTTTGTTAGCTCAAGAAAAAGGGTTTCTACTTTTAAAGGTAGCTTGTAATGCTGTTTAAGATAGCATCTATTTCATAAGATTGCCCCAAACCTCCTAGCACAGGTAGGGTGGCCAGTGAAGGCCTCTCCTTCTGCCTTGAGAATCTGCGGCAACTGTGAGCCAGCTGAGGGTGGGGCTTGTCTGAGCATCCCCCTGGGAAGCGGCTCCACTGCGGGTCTCCCCGGCATAGGAAGCTCATTCTCCCCAGGTTCTAACCCTGGTTCTGACCCCATAAGCACCAACCAGATTGCACTTCCAAAGCCTATTTCACATGGGTCTTAGAAAACCCAGGAATCCTTCTGATCATTAGTCACCCTACACTGACCCCATCTCCAACAGTCACTAGAGATTCCCTCTAACTAAGGATGGAATTCCCCAGTTCTCAAACTCACTTCTTCAAGGGGACTTCCAATGAACGAAGCAGAATTCTTGTGCAATTAAGCCATCACTTTAGCATATCGTCATTTAAAATTGTTTCAAGAAATTAGTCCATAGGGCAATAGAGTTAATTGTCCTCTTATAAAATGAATTAAATTGGTATGCTTGTTTATAGAATTTTTGAGTTACTTTCATTTATAGTTACATTTGCTCATTATATAGATAGTACTTTTTTTTGAACTTTTACTCTATATTCATTCTGGTGCCATATTTCAAACCAATTGTAACATTTTTAAACTGACTTTATTCTCATTTGTCTTCTCCACCAACCCTTACCCATTTGTCGTCATTCAGCCTTATGATACCTAAAATCCTGTTGGTCTGCAGCCATTTGGGGGTTACTATGCTGTACAAGTTGATGACAAAGTGTCTTTGCCTATTTGTCTGTATCATCATTCTGGCTTTGTTGTACCCTGCAGTTATTCAGTGTGGAATAATGGTCAAAATCAATTACGAACTTGTAGTTGTCTTTGACTCAGGAATATTTATTATTGTTATTACAAGCTCTTGGTTTACTATTTATGGAGGCAGGAAGTGCTCCTCTCTGAAGATTTATCTTTTAAGGGCACATAAAATTTCAGAGTTGCTTTTCAGCTTCATAAATACACATATGGCTGCATAGTCTTAACACAGAGCATACATCTTGAGTTTCTGTTGGTTCAAGCAACCACGGAACTAAATCCCAGACAGCCTACATGAGTCGAATACTGAAATCAATTTTAATGGGGAAAAAGAGTCAACTGCTTGATAATTCCAGGACGAGAAAAAGTGTAACTTGAATTTTAACAATAAATTCAACAAAAGTAGTAGCCTCAGAAAAGTGAGCTGCTGATTTTTCAGTTGTATGTATCGAAATATCAAATGCTTTCCAGAAGTTTCTGAAGTCTAATTGAAGTCATGTTAATGAAGATTCTAACCTTAGAAAACCAAGACATAAAACAATACTGGAAGTTAATCTATTATAAGTATACCACACATGCAGGATCAGTATGGGATAATATAGGGGCATAAGAAATTAATTCAAAACACAAAAATGGCTAAAAAACAATAATTACATTATGTGCTTAATGAATCTGCAATTTAGGCAGGGTTTGGCAGAGGAAAGGAATACAGAATTTCTGGAATATGGGGAAAAAGGCTTTATTCAAAAGTACTGTGTTTCCCGTCTTGTGTGGTTCAGTGATTGAGTGCTGTCCTGGAACCACAGGGTCACCAGTTGGATTCCCAGTCTAGGGCACCAGCCTGGGTTGCGGGCCAGTACCAGCAGGGGGTGTGCAAGAGGCAACCACACACTGATGTTTCTCTCCCTCTCTTTTCTTCCTCCCTTCCCCTCTCTAAAAATAAATAAACAAAATATTTTTAAAATTTATTAAAAAAATAAAGTATGTGTTTAGATAGCATTTTTGCCATACTCACAATTTCCCCCTTTTCCATCCATCTGTCTCTCCTCCCCAGCCAAGCACGAAGCCCAGGGCTGTGTTCACAATGCCCAGGAGAAAAGCACGACTGGGTGGGAAGCAGCAACAGCAGAACTCTGGCTTTGTGTTTCCAATTTCTTGAGCCTTTGAAGGAAATCCTGGGATGCAAACATAACTGACAGAGGGATTCCCTCTGAGGGAAGAACATCAAGGGAAAGCAGAATCCCTCTCCCATGTCAGGGTCCCTGGTGAGGAAAACCTAAATCTCACTAGGTGTTTCAACACAGTGTGTTTAACTTCAGAAATTAGCTCCTCAGAGGCTGTGGAGGGCAAAGACAGCCAAAGGGGGCTCTAAGGTGCTAATCTGGAGACAAAAACCACAGGGAGTGGCCATCACTGGACGGTTTGAGGGATAGGGGCTGAGATCCAGGAGGATGGGGTGCCATCCAGCTGTTGGCTCTTCTGATGGGATTGGGGCCGTGCTGGGAGTGCTGAAAGATGCTGGGGCTGAAGTCGGAGCGCGCTGCTGCTGGTGGGATGAATGGCCAGTCCTGGGGAACACTGACAGAATGGGCAATAAACACGAAGGAAGCCACCTTCCTACCTCCGGCCTTCCATCTTCCTCTGCTGCTGCCAGTTGGCAGAATTAGCAGAAAGGCAGCTGGCAAAGAAGTCTGGGAAATACAGTTTCCAGAATCCCAGTCCCACTGTGGCAGCAAGAGTGTAAAAAATGGTGAATTTGGAGCTTAGCAGCAACAAGTAAATAACCGGCTTATTCTAGGGAAGGAGGAAAGGAAGGAAGGAAGGAAGGAGAAGGAAGGAAGGGAAGAAGGAAGGAAGGAAGGGAGGGGGGAGGGAGGGGGGAGGGAGGGAGGGAGGAAAGAAGGAGGAAGAAGGAAGGGAGGGAAGGAGGAGGGAGGGGGAGGGAGGGAGGGGAAAGAAAAAAGGAAAGAAAGGAAAGAAGGAAAAGAAGAGAAAGAAAAGCTACCACAGGATTTAGAGAGAAAAAATTGGGACTTGATTAGACTAGATTCTGGTGGGTCCTGAGATTTTGTTTTCTAAACAGAAGCACAGCACATGAAGAGAGAAAATTCAGAGCGACAAGAAACTTCTAGCAGACAACATGCAGATGTCACTTGGGATCAAGTGCCCCACCCCACCACACCTTGATAGGACACTACCCCTGACTCTTGTCAACTTAGATACATCCCCAGATTTGTCTCAAATTGATTGAGATTAAATTTGGTATCCAGACAGAGTGAGAACTTCACATAGATTAGTCTGTACCTTAGAAAAATGACTAAGTTACTATTTCAAGTATGTCTGAAATTTGTGGACAATAGTTATACCCTCTAGAGTGGAGTTTCAATTGTGCAAACACTGTAGACATAGAGAAAAATGCTAGAAGGATAAATTATTTTTTGCAATTATTATTATAATTATGTTCCTCCAGGCTAGGTTATGCCTGATTATTTTTGCATACCTTTCATATCTTCAAATTTCTACAATAAAATATATCACTTTTACAATACAAATTATTGAAAAGCTTGTTGATGCAAATATTATTGTTGTGATTTACCATTAGATCTTGCATCAATACACTTATCAACTGGCCTGATAAAAAGCCTAAATTTCTTTTGTTCTGATAAATATTTGTAAGAAATATTAGAAATTAGCAGGTCGTGAATTCCATTCCTTGATGTGCTCTCCTAAACCTCAGGCCTTCTGAATACAAAGAGGAGTGTAGTCTTTATTTCTATTTATTTTCGCAAGAAAGTATTCATTCCAATACTTTCTACTTTGAAATTTCATAGATTTTCTTCTGCCTGTTGACTCAGAGACTGGCCCTAGTAGGTAGCATGATTGTATGGAAAATATGGAGACATGATTCGTGGAAAACCTTGGAGGCCACATTCCAGAGGTCCAGACAGAGTCCTGATTTTGTCAGTTACAACACAGACAAGGGAACAAGAGGGGAGATAAAGATGATTACCCGAAAGAAATAGAAAAGGAAAGAAAGGTGGGGCCACTCATTTTCTACAGAGTCCTTTTCACCGTAATATTCTCATATAGGAAAAACTTCTTCTAAGAAAGAAAGAAAAGAGAAAGAAAGAAAAAGAAAGAAGAAAGAAAGAAGAAAGAAAGAAGAAAAAAAGAAAGAAAAGAAAAAGAAAGAAAGAAAGAAAAGAAAGAAAGAAAAGAAAGAAAGAGAAAAGAGAAGAGAAGAGAGAGAGGGAAGAGGGAAGGAAGAAAGGAGGAGGGTGGGAGGGAGGGAGGGAGGGAAAAGAAAGAAAGAAAGAAAGGAAGGAAGAAAAAGAAAAAAAGAAGAAGCAGGAAAGACTGAGATCACTTAAGTTTTGGAGGAGGCTTTCTCCCAAGACAAACAGTTACCTGGGAATGTAAAATTTCCATCTGCCTTTCCGCATTCTGCCTTGCAATCAAGTGTAAATTCCTTGTGTTATTGGTCCAGGAGATATCCACAGATAGCAAGATGCCTGGGATTCCAGAAGGAAGAAAAAGATACTTTCACAGATGCATTCCAGTTAGCATCTGTAAACAGGCCAACACTGAAAGCATGTTTTAAAAGGAAATAAAAACACAGGATAAAAAAGGACAAATGCAAATCTGTGACTGTCATTAAATCAAATATCAGTACTATCAATTCTGTGAAATACTTCTGGGCTGCAGCACACGTTGGCCGGCACTTCCCTGCCCGCCCCTGAAGTCAGGCTCGGCCAGGTGCACTGGCCTGTGAAATGCGGCTGAAACTGCTCTGTGTCACCTCTGGCTTCTACAGAGGAGATGATGAGCCAATGCCCAGCTCCCTCGCTTCTCTCGCCTGGCCCCTGCCTGGCACTGGCCTGGGTTCCAATCAGATCACAGGGAACACGGTAGCCCCGTTGACCCTCGATGGACATGTAGCATGAGCAAAAAATAATCTCTGTTGTTTTTAATCTCTCATTTTGGGGATTGTTTGTTATGGTAGCATAACTGAGCTCATCGAATGTTACATGTCCATCCACAAAAGCATTTCCAAGAATCTATGTTTGTGTTCTCCATTGAGTGAGAAGGAGTCGCTGCAAGTTATCAATTCAGTCAGGAGGTTAGAAACTTCGTGAATGTGCTTTCTGTACCTACTCTATTTTAAAGTGCAATATCACATTATGTTTCCTCTTAGTACAGACACTGTAGTAATGCTGTACCTTTGGAAAGAATACTTTTTAATTTTCTGTTCTTCTATGCCCCTGTACACCTAGTTACTTCCTAAAATCTTTTTGATGAATGTTTAATGTACATTCTCATGAAAATAACTGGTAGATTTCTTTTTGCCTTGACAACCGTCATATTTTAAAATGAAGATGTCTCTGTCTGTATAATAAATCTAGGCAAATGTTTCATTTTGATGATGAGGTACTTCATCTGACAACCACACAACCACCAGAAAAGTATGCTCTCCCTCCCTGTAACAAATCCCACCAGAAACAGAAGGAGTAACAGGAAATTAGTGTTTGAAAAAGCAGCCATCGCACGGCTGTGAAAAGAAAGGTCTCTGAGGATAAGGTTAGTGTGACTATGAATTCATGAAAAGTATCCAATTATTTTCTTCAAAATCTTGTAAGGCATTCCTCCAGGCTGCGCAGGATACCCCGTTTTTTGAACTTCATATTGTGCCTTTTAAAAAATCATTTCATTTTTTTTCAGGCGCTCTCCTCAGTTGGATCCATTTAAGAATTATTATTGCTGGGCGTGGATCTTTTTTGAGAGAACTGGCAAACCTGGCACCTTTGAAGCTGCTGTTTTTCCATCAGCTGGGAGCAGTAACCTAATCCCTGCTCTCGGAGGGATGGATGGGCTTCGCCCTAAGTGGACATGGCTGGCCTCCACCACGGGATAAGAGCGGAGGGAAGAGCTGGGCAGCAGGACCTCAGCTGAGAAAAGAGGGAAGCGGGGAAAGATAAGAACTGTGGTTTCAAATATCCTTGATGGGAATCCTTCACAGTCATTTTTCACTGGGGCTGGCTGCTGTCAGAGTTTTGATTACTGCCTCCTCTTCCCTGGGAAATCTTTTGTTCGGTTCCTCTAGCGTCTGGACTTTGGCCAGGCAGGGGTTTTTTTTGTGTGTTTTCCAGGTGACTCGGATCTGTCTCAGTCCAGCCCTGGAGTGACTCATCCATCTGTAGCCGAGAGATCGCTGTCTCGCTTCCAGTTTTCCTCACATATCCATGCCCTGAAAGGCGAGGGCGAGGTCATTGCTTTTTTTGTTTGTTTGTTTGTTTTCCTGGCTATTGTCTTCCTGGCTCAGAAAACCCGAAGTGCATTCAAGCCAGGGCACTGGGCACTTCCATCACTATTTTTATGCTTGTTGTTGGTTTGGTTTTTTTTTGGTTATGCACACTGAAAATAAATCAACATGTTAAAAAAAGAGAAGGAGAACAGAGAAGGAATGCCATTTGTAAGAGATTTCTGATTTATGAGTCTGGAGGACCTGTCACATCAAGCTCGGGAATGACTTTAATTAGCTGCATGACTGAAACGCCTGTCAGTGCGGCACATTAAGCCCAACCACCCGACGAGGGAGCCGCCAGGAAGAGAAGTGAAAAGATGCGGGGAGGCCAGTAGCAAACGCAAATCTCACTGCTTGTACTTGCCTGCATTTCCACCCGGCTAACAAAAGGTGACTGACTAAGGCCCATTTTCAAATTCTGGGTTTTTAAAAGCTGCTGAGAATATCAATGAAGCCCCACCCAGTTTTTGCCTGTTGCTAAAGCAGCTGCAGAAAGTAAGAAGTATGAGAAACAGAACCAGCTTCCCAGTCCACAACAAAGGGACTTACCATACGAATTTAAAGGCTTGTCCTGGGAGGGCTTCAGACCGACTCACCACCTGGGCCCGTTTACAGGGTGCAGAGCAGGTTGTGCGATGGGGCCGAGAGCACGTGGACCAGGGAGGCACAGAGACTTTGTGGGATGCTCGTGAGCCACGGTCTGTACAGGGGCCATTGTCTGCACCTCCATTTCTTCAGTGACACCATGAGCTTCTCCACTATGAGTCGTGGGTGTGACCTGTGTTTAGCCAAAAAGTCTGAACAAATGGTGGATGCTATCATGAAGCCCGTTGATAATGTGACAAAGAAGCTGGCCTGTTCCTGTTCCAAACCAAGAAGCCCCTTCCCAGGGGTGCCATTCTCGGTGCCACGTTTTGGGTGCCATGCTGGGCAAGGGCCCCTTCAGGAATGGGGCTGGGCATGAGCGTTTGTTTGTGAGAGTAAATCAGGAAAAGACCGCAACGTTCCAATCCGAGGAGACAAAAGTGAGAAAGAGGGTGCTAGATATCCCTGAAACAACACCATCTCGCACCAAGTAAGAAAAGATCGTGGCTTTATGTTGGAGATTCCCAAGAATTTTACTGGCTGTACCTTCCATGACTTTCCAACTCAGAAACTCCCCTCAGACCAACAGCGTCTGCTTGCTGTTTCACCAACATTGGCCTGCCCGCTCCTGTTGCTGGACTCACACCTTTATTCACGTCATCCCCTTCCCTTACATGCGTAAGTCCCTATTCTTGCTGCTCAAGTTAAATCCCACTTACCAAAACAGGCCCACTCTGCGCCACCTCAGCCAAAGGCAGAATTCTCACGCCCTTTAGGCCTGCCCATTTTGTTTCCGACAATTCATCATATACTGCCAGGTGACACCTTGCACACTGATGTCTTGAATCATCTCTAAATGCAATTTTTATTGTTTAATTTTTTATGCATAAACATGTAAATAATGCTGTGTGTCTGAATCAGGTCGCTGTGTATAGTAGAAACCTGAGGAAGACAGTTTAGCAAGATGTTTTTCTCTCTTAAGTAACAGAAGTTTACGGATAAGGACAGAATCTGGGTCACTAAAGATAGACTTCTCTCTTTCTGTTCCGTCATCCTGCTACACGGCTTCCGTGCTGAAGGCACCTTAATGAGGCAAGCAAGTTGCCCACGTTTCTGCCACATTGTCTACAGTCGAAGCCCAGGAAGGGGGAATATCCTTGATGGGAATTCTTCACCTCTCCCCAGCTGAGTGAGCAACCTGATAAGATAGTGCCTTCTCAGAAGTCCCTCGGGACACCGTTCTTATGTCTCATTGGCCAATACACAGCCAGCTGCCTACCCTTGACGATAAGGGAGTCGGAAAACTTAGTAGCTTAGCTGGGGTCATTGCCATTATATGGACTATACTGGTTTTGATACAAAGAGAGAAAGGAAGACTAGGTATGGGGAGTCAGTGAGCGGTCCCTGCCACATGGTCTGATACATAATTTTGTGGTGCATCCAGGGTACATCTGAGTAATGAAGATGGCAAAAAACTGGGCATTCTAGGGAATTCCAGTGAGTTATGGAAAGGTAATGAACGGATGTTTCACAGACCACATTTTACCTGCAGACACACTTTATTCAACATAATATTTAAGATTTTGTTGAGTTGACACTTAAAATTGGGAGAATATACATACATTCCAATAAGAAAAACTAACGAACTTTCAGAGTGAGCATAGTTTTTCCTCACAGCCCCCCAAAGGGCTTTGGGTGGGCCCGTAAACCAGTCCATCAGTTACAGCTGTAGCCTCCCAGTTTCCCTGGTGTTTCAGCCCCACTTGTCCACTGACCGTAGAGGCTCCTCGGCATGACTTCCTCCCCAAGGAGCCCACCTGGAAAGTACCAGTGTGGCCAGGGTCACCCCCAAGGTAGCCAGTCATTGGGTGCTCAAGGGGCTCCTTAAGAGAACTGTGGCTCCCGCCCAGCGCTGTTTCCCACTTCTTCCCCAGAGCAGCACCGCCCATGGCCTGTTGAAGCCCTGCCTCTGTTTCTGACCTCCACTCTGTCCCACATTCCCGAATAGCTAGTTAAAGAGGTGCATCAGCCTTTGGTCCCCAGACAGCCTCTCTGCCAAGGTACCAGGTCAGTTTCAGCTGTCATAAAGACAGCAGATGCTATGCCCTGCTCTCCATCCTCCACTCCTCTCTCCTCCCAGACTGTGCCTCCAACCCTGCTCTTCCCTCTTCATTTACCGATGAACCGGGCTCCCGCACATCAGTGTGCAGAAGCAAATAACTGATGTGGTCTCGGGGAGGCCACACGAAGTCATACGGAGCCTCTTTTTAGCAAGCTCACAGGTCCCATTATTCAATGAATCCTCACCAAATCTCGAGGAAGCCTGGGCAGGGAGGAGCCATGTGAGTGGTGAAGAAACCGGCTCAGAGACTGTGGCATTAAATAGTCAGAAAAGCAAGCTGAAAGGCAGAGAGGGGGCCCTTTGCCTCATGGTTTCCACGGAACCATACTCCCCGAAGCCCAAGAGAGAAACATTCCAGCAAAGCTTAGGGAAAACATCAGAGATAAAGAACATCTACTACCACCATGGGACTAAGTGTGAGACAAAGTTTTCCTGCTCCTCAAGAGCTCGTGTAATTCCAGAGGGACATTTAATAACGCTAAAGAGATAGGATAACTTTTGCTTTTCCTGATTCTTTCAGACATCTGATAAGCCAGGGTTAATTTTTATGTGAAACCAAGGCAACTTCTCATACTTACCATGGGACACCTTCTAAATATGTGCCTGATGTGATTTCCCCAAATTGTTATGCAGTGAAAATGCCAAGGATTCTAAATATGGAGTTTTCTCAATTGCGTACCCAGAAAAATATAATATTTCCCCCAGGACTGTATGATATTGGGCTTGGCCGTATGTCAGGAGCTTCCAGTAATGGAGCATGAAAGCCTTTCTAGATGCAGGGCACCAACTAGACACTAAATAATTTGGGTTAATAACTGAATGATGCCCACTTATTTTTTTCTTAACAAGGGAGATTTGCTTCCTAACAGAAAACATACAAAAAAATGTTCTCCGCTTGGAAGAAACTTATTCATGCTAGACATGCCATGACACTTTGTACAGCCTTTGCCTATGGAACTTTTAAATAGTGAGTATTTTGTTCAGTTGTCTCTCTTTCGTAGTGACCATGAGCTCCTTGAGGGCATGGAGTGTGTTTGCTTTTACATCTTTCACATCTGAGGCCCTGGAAATGCCCATACACGGTGGCAAATGAACCGAAGGATGATGCAATGCACTGGTCTAAAGAGCGTAGTGCTACTTCGGAAAAGAGACCTTGAAGAAAGACAATGTCCAGAAATAAAATTTATTCCGAATAAAAGTCTTTACCATACCCACAACTTTTGCCCTAGCGTGAGAGTAACAAAGATTCAACTGGGACTTCGTTTCCCAACAAATATATACAAAACCCAGAAAATAACAGATTTAGGATTGAGAGCAGTAAGACAACATCCCAATACTCTATTGAATAGGTCTCGTCACCCTGAAGGTAACTATTTTCGCAGTGTGGAGGAGATGATACATTGCCTTCTGTTTCCTTTCTTCCTCTGTATTTCCCCATTTCCTGCACGTGCCTCACCCCCTCCACCCCTGCCACCTAGTTCTATACCGTGTCTTTCCAGTGACACTCATTACTGTGGTGTCACCAGACAAATATGAATGAGAAAGTGGTATGAACAAGGTATAAAAGAGAAAATAATTTCAAAATAAGATACTCAGCCCTGCCAGTGTAAAATTCAAGGTAGATACTTTTTAAAAAAGTTTTAGTCATTTCTCACTTCCCTTTTGCAGGCTGGGTGTGTTTCCTTTGAACCCTCCTTTGTCTAAAGATAGTACAAACTTCCTTGCACATAGATTCCTCTTCCTTTCCTCTCTCCCTCACCTACTTCTTAATCCCTAAATGTTCTTTCCTGCCAGTGAGAAGCCCAGATCCCCAAAGCCTGTTGGTTTGCCTCAGCTGCAGAAGAGGGAGCCTGTGGGGAGTTCGAGTTTGCTCATTTAAGAGAACCCTAAAAGAAGCAAGAGGAAAGGAGAGAGTTACCTACAAAGGAGTGCCCATATGGCTATCAGCTGATTTCTCAAAAGAAATCTTACAGGCAAGAAGGGGCTGGAATAAAGTAGTGAAAGGCAAGGACCTGCATCCAAGATTACTCACTCTATCCAGCAAAGCTTTCATTTAGAATGGAAGGGCAGATAAAGTGCTTCCCAGATAAGGTCAAGTTAAAGGAGTTCATCATCACCAAGCCATTATTATATGAAATGTTAAAGGGACTTACATAAGAAAAAGGTAAAAAATATGAACAGTAAGATGACAACAAACCCACAACTATCAACAAATGAACCAAAAAGAAAAGAAAGACAACAAAAACAAAAACTAAGCAAACAACCAGAACAGAAACAGAATCAGAGAAATGGATGTCACATGGAAAGATTTCAGTGGGGAGGGGGAAGGGAGGAATGGGGGGGGGGAGGTACAGGGAAGAAGAAGCATAATTGGTAGGCATAAAATAGACGGGAGAGATAAAAAATGGTATAGGAAACACAGGACTCAATGAACTTATATGTACAACCCATGGACATGAAGTAAGGGGGGAATGCTGGAGGGTTGGGGGGGTCAGGGTGGAGCAGGGATAAAGGGGGAAAAATTGGGAAAACCGTAATAGCATAATCAATAAAAAATATTTTTAAAAACTATCAGGAAGAAATTATCCAATATTAGTGCTCAGTTTGCCAGGACATATACTAGAAATTATCAAATATTATGTGAAAAAAATGAAATAAAAGCAAAGTCCCTGTTTAAAAAAGAAGTTTGCTTATGTATTGAAGTCAGAGAGTGGGTATGTGCTGTCCAAACAGTAACTGCCAGGGAGGGACTAGACCTGTCCTCCACTGACTCTCTCTGAACCTGCCTGGGTCCTGCCTGGGCCCTGTCTTCAGAGCTGTGATTGCCATGGCTTTATAGGTTTTTACAAAGTCAGCTCTCACAAGTTGGTTTCCTGCTTAACGCTTACCTGTGATTATGGCCTGTACCCGTTATCATGATTGGCTGCTTACTTGACAGCAGTTCACCCAAAACGCAGGCAAGAGGACTCAGCATGACGTAGGTAAGGAACAACCGAATGGGCTCTCTACACTCAGACCGCGCTGCGCTCCCATGTTGGCCATGACTCTATGACTGTGAACAAGTTACTCACTCTCTCAGCCCTTTGGTTTTTCCAGTCTGTAAAATGGGAATCGTGATACCCACTTTGCTAAACTGTCATGGAATTAAATAAGATGACGCATGTAGAGTGGCTGGGGAAGAGCAGGAGTTTTGCAAACAGTGCAAATTAATTCTACTTTTGATTGATTTCCTCCCTGCCACCCCTAATAACAGGAGTGAAAGATGGGGATGGAGACGGGGGCAGTGCCTTTGCGGGGAGGCCCTGTTCCCTCTCTCTGACTCTCCCTTTCCGCATTCCCTTGGTACGGGAGCTCCAGGGTCTCAGACAGGATACGTAAAGACAAAAGAAGACGAAAACATGCTCTTAAGTGACAACTCTTGAGACTTGCAATAACACCTGGCCTAAAATATTATCTTTTATCCATATTAAAAAATTATAAATAACCTTAGTATATTCTTCTCGCTTGTATTTGGGTGATGTCCAAAAAGTCCTACATGAAAGTATTCATTCCAAGCTTTGGAAGCGTGTTCCTGAGACCCATATACTTGAGAAAAAGTGGGTAAGGGAGGAGGAAGGAAACAGAGGACTGCAAATCCAGAGATTAGATCAATTTTAATCCTCAAGTTGATAACACTTGTGTGGTCATAGCTTTTGCCGTGTCTTACCAGCAATTTGTTAGAGTTTGAGGCATTACCTGTAGAGTAGCAGGATTAACACATCAATTTAGACATGAGCTTCTACCTTAAAAAGTCTATAATCTACTGAGACATACAAGAGAAATACAAGCGAAATCCATCTAAATGACTGTCAGCTAGCATACATCCCTAATCTTGTGGGGCTGGAGTGAGGGGTGAGGACCTCCACTCCAGCATGACTTAGAGGGCAAAACGTGCAGAGAGCATGCATGTCTTTGGCCTCAGAGTCAGTCTGTCCTATACATTTGCTAGATCCAGCTGTATTTCCTACATGCTGAACATATTGTTCTGGCTGATTATATTCTTGGCACCACGCATCGCTAAGCATTATCAAACGCCAAGAACATGCCGCACAGAAGTAGCTTTCCCTAAAAGGCCTGAAAAGCTATGACTAGTTTATTCTCCCAAAGATCCAGGGTACTTGTTAAAGCACAAGCTCTGTTTCAACTGACGTGGCTCTGAGTTAAATGTGTCGCAACACATTCTCAGGGAGACTGCTCCTTTGACTAACAGCCTCCATACTTGTCAAAACTACTGTAGGCCAAAGGTTAGCAGCAGCGTCTGGCAACACAAAAGCAAACCTAAAAAGCTAAAATAAGACCCGGGCCAGTGAACCCAGCTCCTGCTCCAGCCTCCTCAATCCGCTACTCAAAGTCTGAGTCCGCACTGCCTCTAAGTAGAAGTTTATAGATTGCACTGGATGACTAAAAACAAAGCAAAAAGCTCAATGATTTCTTTACTCCAGGAGAAGAAGTGCCCACGTCTGCTTTGTGACATCACTTAGGGAATGTATGGAATTGTCAAAAAACATTTGTTTCTATCCACTGTGTTCCTAAAATACAAAATTAAGATTTTTAGGCAGTTAGGTTAAGACACTCAAAATCTCAGAAAGATGGAAACATTAAAAAGTGCGTGTTAAGATGGAATGCCAAGGGAATGCCATGAAGGGATGTGAACGCAGCCTGAGAAAGGAAAGAGAGCAATGTTATCACAAGGCGGTCATTCCAGTCCCCCCAGAGACCTCAAATACTCCACGGTCTAAGTGACTAGACACACACCATCCAGATCACCTCATTAGACACCTTCACTCTGAGGCAGCATGGGGATGGGAGGAGGAGTAGGCAGGTTTCCTAGAGGATGTGAGGCTTGAATCAAGGTTTAGAACGTAAACTAAAATGAAGGAGAGGATGTTACTTTTGGAAAGGCTAGGCAGAAGTTCTCAAGTGAGGCTAAGTGCTTCTGATGTCTCAGGCCTGTGTATGTTTAACATACTAGTTATCAATACATCAAAGTGTACTTGTTTGACAAATGCATAAAGAATGTTCTACCTCTGACCCTGATCTAAAGAGTAAATGAAATGCCTTATAAGTATGGAAGATCAAGAAAAGAGAGAATTTTTTTCCCAGCAAAGGCCTTTAAAAGGTTGACACCTTTGGATAGCAAGTTAAAAAACTGTACTTGAACAATGATTAAAATAAAATTATAAAAAAAAGATATGTGTTCTAAGTAAATATTAAGAGAATATTTAATACAAGGATATCTAACACTGTTTTCTCTCTCTCTCTCTCTCTCTTTTTTTTTAAGAATGAAAGGCTGGAAGCTGTTTAAATGTCTGTCCAACAACAATACATTGTAAAGTACATTCATATAATGGAATAAATTTAAAACCATTAAAAAGAGATGTTATAGAACAATACTACGGAAAGATGTTCATGATACATTATTGGGTGGGAAAAAAGCAAGTTGAGAGTATATGCTGCAGAAGACACTGTTAAGAGAGTAAAAAGATAAAATATTTGAAAATCACATACTGGAAAAAAGATTGTATCCAAAATGTGGTTTTAAAAAATTCACAAAACTCAACAATAAGAAAACAATCCAATTATAGGAAATGAGTATCAGTGACAATGTGGAGAAACTGGAACACTTGCATGCTATTGGTGGGAATGTAAATGGTATAGCTGCTATGAAAAACAATATGAAGTTTCCTTTAGAAATTTAAAATTGAACTACAGAGTCTGGCAGAAACAATGCCCCTTTTTATTACTAAATCTTTTATTACAAAATCATAAGCATGCAATTCTGTAACATAATTATCACACTCAAGGATACCATATGACATCTTAGGTGAAGTGTTCAAATTAAAACTATAAATTATTACACCCACATTATTGCCTCACCAACCACACTCAGGCAGGCATTACTTTCGCAGGATCCTGTATAAATGGTCCAGCAACACCCTCCTGGGTATGTATCCTAAAGAATTGAAATCAGGAGCTCAAAGATATGTTAGCACTACCTTAGTCATTGCACCAGCATTCCCAACAGCCAAGATGTAGAAAAAAACTACTGTTCACAGACAGATGAATGGATGAAGTAAATATGGTATATACATGTAATAGAATACTATTCAGCCTTAAAAATAAAGGAAAATCTGTGATATGCAACAACATAGATGAACCTTGTAGACATTATTCTAAGTGAAATAAAATAGTCACAGAATGACAAATATTGCATGATTCCACTAACAGAAAGTATCTGAAATAGTCAAATTCTTAGAATCAGAGTGGACTGATGGTTTCCAATGGTTCAGGGGAGGGGAAATGGGGAGTTACGAATCAATGGTCATAAAGATTCAGTTAAGCAAAATGAATAAGTTCTAGAGATCTGCTATACAATGTTGTACCTATTGCTAACCATACTGTATGGCACAATAGCATTTTTAAAAAATTTTTTGTGAGCAAAAGATTTCAATAAATGCATTATAGAAAAGATATACAAATGGAAATAAGCATATGAAAAGATGCTCAGAACATTATTCATCATTATGGAAATGCAATTTAAAGCACAACAGTAAGATGCCACTACACGTCTATTAGAATAGCTAAAATCCAGAAACCTGGCAATGGATACTGAGCAAGAGGAACTCTCATTTATTCCTGGTGGGAACACACAAAGGTACAGCCACTTTGGAAGATAACTCCTCAGTTTCTTACAAAGCCAAACATATTCTTGCCATATGATCTAACAATCAGGCTTCTGGGTATTTACTCAATTGATTTAAAAATGCATGTGCACACAAAACCATCACACAAATATTTATAGCAGCTTTATCCATAATTGCCCAAAACTAAAAGTAATCGATATATTGTTCAATAGTTGAATGGATAAATAAACTGGTACAGTCACACAGTGGAATACTATTTAATGATAATGAGTGAGCGATTAAGTCACGCAAAAATATGAAATCTTGAATACATACTCATAGTAAATAAGCCAGTCTGAAAAGTCTACATTCTATACAAATCCATTTATATGATGTCCTGGAAAAAACAAAACTATAGAGACATCAAATAAATCAGTGGTTGTCAGAGGTTTGGAGAAGGGGGGGTGAATAGGTGAAGCACTGGGAATTTTTTTTAGGGCAGTGAAACTATTTATTCTGTGTGATACCGCAAATGCATAGCAGATACATGACACTATGCATTTGCCCAGTCCCTAGAAATTTACAGCACAAAAAGTGCTTAATTTATACAAATTTTAAAAAATAGTTTAGGAGATCAGGGGATTCTGGGATAGAATACAGACTATAAGAAAGGAATCTATATTACAAATTATGAAATAACCTAACTGAATGGTGAAGCACTAAAAGGGCTGACTTACGTAAATTCGGAAATGAATGGAAACTAAAATGAAAGGCAAAAAGAATTGTACATAAGCACAGTTCTGTAGTTGGTAAACTTATTTTCCATGAGGGTGGGAGTTCTGAAGCCACTATGCAGGTAGACTAGAATTGAACAATTAAATAAACAGATGGCAGAGGGTGGCAATTCGGCTTCTCACTCATGGAGCGGGAGTTTACAAACAAGCAAGGGAAGAAGTCAAGATGATCCATGTGGTGCTGGATTAGAGTGGGAGACATCAGTATGAACTCATGTTTAGTTTAATACAGATACAGATAAACACACAGGAATAAAGAGCTATGATATGTGTGCACATGCCATTTGATGAACACATACACAATTTCTTGCTCTGTCAGCTGAGAAGGCCTAAAAGCAATGACATCCAAGCAGCCATGAGCACACCCAGCACTCAGATCTTGTTTCCAATTCCATTCTTCAGTAAAAGGGACCAGCACTCCTTAGAGAAAGGGCTGATTCTAGGTCCCAAGCAGGGATAACCCTCGATGATTCTAGAGCAGCTGGTAGTGCCAGAAAGTAAGGAAGTGCTCAGGAAAACCCACAACAGCGAGGGCATGTCAAAGGGACACCACAGCCAACTGAAGTGCTCCTAGTGGTCAAAGCTGGAACCATTTGAGCAAGAAAATGGATAATGTATGTAGTATTAGATCAAAATCCAAATCATCAACATCCATAATGAGTCTGTACTGAGATATAAATTAACAATTAAATAAATAAACAAACAAATAAATAAAAGATTATCTAAATCATGCATGAAGAAGGATCTCTGATAATATTGGTATATACTCCCCCTTCAAGGCATGGAACATAATCCTCTGCCCCTTTAGTGTGGACTTCACATAGTGACTTTTCCCCAAGGACTACAGTATGGAAAGAAGGACAGAAAGAACATCCTTCACTTTACTCAGGAGAAAATGGATAAACATGACCTCAGTCAGATGTCTAAGGTCAATACTAACAGTGCTGTGTCATGTTGATGGTATGCACCCTTGTGATCCTCCTCACCAAAATTTATAACCGCAGTATTATGAGAAAAACAGACATATTCCAAGTGAGAGACATTTCTACAAAATACCTGACCAGTACTCTAAAAATGTGGAAGCCCGAGCAGCCTAAGGAGACCTGATGACTAAATAGGATACGGTACCCTAGATGGGACCTCGAAACAAAAAAAGAACATTAGGTTTAAAACTAAAGTAATCTCAATAAAGCATAGACTATAGTTCATAATTATGTATCAAATTGATATCAATAATGACAATACATCAATATTGGTTCAACAGATGTTATTAGTACCATATTAGATGCCATTAGTACCATACTAGTGTAAGATATTTATCAGTAGGGAAAACTGGGTCTAAGCCATATGGAAACTCTCTGCACTATCTTCACAATATTTCCGTAAACTAAAAACTATTATAAAGTAAAAGTTGACTATGCAAATAATAAATGCTCTAATTTTCCTAAATTTGTATATAGATAGACACGTACATGTAGAAAAAGATGAAAGGTTGTGAATCAAAACATTAACATTCATTATTGCAGGTGATGAGATGAGAGAGTATTATTTTTTCATTATGCTCATCTGCAAATGTAATTTATAGGGAACCGTTCTGCATGGTGTGGGAATGTAGCCCAGCTCCCACTTGGAAAAGCCAGTGGGAAGCGAGGTCCAGCACACAGGAGCCAGGCCCACAGACAGGTTCTCCCATGGGGTATCAGACCTTCATTGTACCTATGCTGCTTTGAGACTTGCTTTTGCTAAAACTCCCTCACCCTGGATTGAGGCCACAAGTGCTTACTGTAACTTCCTAAAATCTGAGCTAAATCTCCCAAGTATGGAGTGTAACCAGTTCAACCACTTTTCACCTTGATCTGTAACATCCTTCTCTTTGAAGTAATTAGCAACATTCTTTCCTTTGCCATCTGTAAAGGTAATCACCTGCAGTGAACCTGTGCATAGTAAATGAGGACCATCCTCAATGTAATGCACCCAGAAAAGCAGTAAAAGCCTTTCCAGACAGGGGTCGGGGCCCTCTCTCCCACTTAGAGAGTGGCCATGCTGTCCCTTTTTCCCCACAGGACTTCTGTAGTCCACGTGAATTTGTTTCCCCTGGCCACAACACACAGACCCTGCTGGCCAGGGTCCACATCAGCAACTTTATAACACAAACATTAAAAAAATACATTGTAAGCCTTCATTTGGACCAGAATATTTCCCTGATTGAAGTAGAAAAGAAGAATTATATCAAATATTTCAAATTCCTAAAAACATTTAAAAGGCACACAGTATGAAACAATCCTGTCGGGGGTGGGGGGGAATGCAAAAATTACTTTTTGATTTACAAATTTTTTCCCAGAATGTTCTTTGATGGTAACTAAGGGTAAAGGAGAAGAGGAATACTCCTGAACTAAGAGTATGATAAAACGTAGTCAACGGTCTCCAATGAACCTTCAGAATGAATTCCAATTCCCCACTTTAATCCATTCACTTCCCTCATTGTAATCTCTTATGCATCTTAAGATGTTTAAAACCACTGGAGAGGTCAGTCTGAGGCTCCGTGAAGCTGCTGCTGGGTGTCCCTTGAGATCCGTTCCACGCACACCTGGTAGAATGCCTTCTCCCACTGCAGGGCCGGTGACGTGGGGCGCAGTCTCAGTGCTGGTGCGTCATCACCACTTTCTCTAGCGAGAAGCCATCAGTTACGTGAAACTCAAACGTGTTAGCTCAGCCCCACGATAGCTTGGCTTATTGTGTTTTAAGTTATTAAATCCCTCTTTGCCTGCATATATTTGTAGTAGGCTATGTACTGCTTTTTTTTATGGATCATTTCATTTACTCACTTTCTCACTCTATAAATATTCATTGAGGGCTTACCATTTGCCAGTTACTGTGTTAATTTATTAGTTGAGGAATATGAAAACATGATAATATATAGCTCTTATTGAAGGACATTTTAAGAAAGAGAAACAGTCACAGAAAAACAGATAAATGATTACACTGGCAAGAAAGACTAAATGACAAAAAGAGAAGTTCAAATTAGGTAAAATGAGCATTCCCAGCAAGGAGCAATCACATCCATGTGCAGCAGATCCTCAATTAACATTGTTTCGTTCACATGACTTTTCATTATAATGTTGACGAGATGCCGTGGGGACTTCACTCTTGTTTACATCGATTAGCCTCTGGTAAAACTGGTTTGATTATATGCTATTTCACCTGAAGTTGTAGAACCCGTGGGTAACATTTAGTGAGGACTTCCTGTAGAAGGGGCCAGGGAAGGATCTGCAAAACACAACTGAGTGAGAGAGTAGGGCCCTGATTAATACTTCGGGAGTGAGGGGACGGGAGGGATGTTTATGCTTCTTTCTTTATGTTTCCAAGTGGAGCGACTTCCCTAGGGTATTATTCCTGGGCTTTCTCCCCAGTCATTACTGCTCCCACAGAGAATTAGAGAGTTTGAGAACAGAAACTGAGCATGCTCAGCTTAGCTGCTTCTGGTTTCTTTAGCCTTTTTCTTTTCTTGTTTACCTGTCTCATGTCCATTTCTTTTTAAACTATAGTTGACATACAATGTATTCATTTTAGGTATACAACACAGTGATTCAACATTTAACCGAGTGATCTCCACCATGCCTCAACAATCTGTCCCTGCACAGTTACTATGATATTGGTGACTATGTTCCCAATCCTTTATTTTATACCTGGAAGTTTGTGACTCTTAATCCCATCACTTCTCACCCATACCCCGCCTTCCTCCCCTTTGACAATTTGTTCTCTGTGTTTATGAGTCTGTTTCTGTTTGACTTTGTTCAATTGTTTTGGGGTTTTTTAGATGACACATATAAGTAAAATCATATGGTATTTGCCTTTTCCTGCCTGACTTATTTCCCTTGTCACACAATATACTCTAAGCTCATCCACATGGTCACAAATGTCAAGATTGTATTCTTTGTTGTGGCTGAGTAATATTCCATTGTAAGTATATACCACATTTTTGTTATCTATTCATAATATATTGAGGGATGCTTAGGTTGCTTCCATATTTTGAATATTGTAAATGATAATGCTGCAGTGGATATAGGAGTATATATATATTTTTTGAGTTAGTGTTTTGTTTTCTTTGGATAAATGACCTGAAGTAGAATTACTGGATTCAATGGTAGCTTCATTTTTAATTTTTTGAGAAACCTCCACACTATTTTCCATAGTGGCTGCCCAAATTTATATTCCCACCAAGAGCACACAAGGGTTCCCTTTTCTCCACATCCTCACCAACACTTGTCATTGTTTGTCATTCTGATAATAGCCATTCTGACAGGTGTGAGGTAGCACCTCATTGTGGCTTTGATTTCCATTTCCCTGATGATGAGTGACACGGTTAGAGTAACCCCTTTATCATTATGTAATGCCCTTTGTCTCTTGTTACAGTCTTTGTTTTCAAGTCTATGTTACCTGCTAGAAGTATTACTGCCCTCATCTTTCTTTTTGTTTTCGCATAAAACACCCTTTTCCATCCCTTCAGTTTCAGCTCGTGTCTTTAGATCTGATGTGAGTCTCTTATAGGCAGCACGTGGGTGTTTTTTTTTTTTCATCTGTTCAGACACCCTATGTCTTTTGATTGGAGAATTTAGCCCATTTACATTTAAAGTAAGTATTGATAGATATGTACTTATTGCCATTTTGTTAATTATTTTACGGTTGTTTTTTATCATTCTTCTCTGTTTCTTTTCTTGCTCACCTCCCTTATAATTTGAAGACTTCATTTATTGTTATGTTTAGAGTCCTTTCTCCTCATTTTCTGTGTATCTATTACATGTTTTTAGTTTGTGGTTGCCATGAGATTCATATGTAACATCCTATATACATAGCAGATTATTTTAAGTTGATGGTCATTTAGTTTAAACACATTCTAAAAGCACTACATTTTTACTTCTCTCTCCATGTTTTGTTTTGGTGTCAGATTGTACATCTTTGTGTGTGTATCCCTTGCTAATCATTATAGCTAGAGATAATTTTACTACGTTTACCTTTTAACCTTCATACCAACTTTACCAGTGATTACTCCACTGCCTTTAGCATATGTTTGCCCTTACCAGTAAGATTTTTTCCCATATGTTTCCTTATTTCCAGTTTTGGACCTTTTTTTTTAGTGTAAAGAAATCTTTTTTAACATTTTAGCATTTGGAAACATATCACCAAAAGAGACCAGTGAGATCTTACTGCCCTCCAATTGCCCCATGTCCTGTTCTGGCCGGCCACATTCTCCACGCTTTTCTCCCTCCTGTAGCCTCTCACTTTTGAAAACTCCAAGTTTCTTAGTGTTACTGACTTCCATAAGGAGTTGGAAGAAAAACAGGTTGACTGACCTAATTCAAATAATAGTGTAATTGCTGGAATCTAAGCCTTATCCAGAGCATTACCATTAAAAACAACAACACACTCTCAGTAAATCTGTTCGGTGGATTTTAGATCACGGAAGAAAGGAACGAGAAAAAGTTCACAGTTTATTTTACTCTGTAATATGTAACACTTAAAAAATTAGTGTTAACCTGTGCTATTCATTTGAGTATATTCTGTTTCATGAAATGGTGCTTAACATTCCAGGACAGAATCCCAGTGTAAAACAATGACACAGCAGTACCCTTATTTTACACACAGAAAACTACCAGATGGGCGTATGTACCTTCATCATTCTGCTGTGTCCTTGCTCTCCTCTCTCGGGAGAAGCATTACTGATGAGCATGTAGAGGTCCGTTTACAGTTTCTCTGTCTTCTTCACATGTTTACGTTCTTTTAATGACTTAGCTGCCTTATTCCCTTTTCTCTCTATTTAGGACTATTTTCACCCTATTTTTACTCTCTTGACCACTAATAAATAAATTATGCAACAAAAGGGACCGATACTTTCTCCCCTCTTCTGGTCCACTTTAAGATTTAAATCTACATGATGTTGTAAGAGTTAAACAAAAGTTAAGAGTGGAGTGTGGGGGTCATTTCCTTTACTTGAGAGTCGTTCTTAATTGTACAGTTTGTCCCTGATCCTCAGAATGTTTCTGCCCTCCTCCCTGCTCACCCAACTCTCTTCCACCTCAAAAAGCTCATCTCCATCCTCATTCACTCTTTCAGGAGGCCCACACCGGCATCTCTCCCTCATCTTTCACAGAACTTATTGCCAATGTCACCACTTTACACTTTCCCTTGCAGCATTCTCAAATGGTGTGCACACTGTTTCCCAATGAGACCATAAGTTCTCAGAGATGAGAACATTGCCCTATAAATCTTAACACACCATGTGGTTCAAGGCATGCAGTAAAACCTCAGTGACCTGAGGGCTGAATTTTTTACATTAACAACGAGGGCCAAAGGAGAGTCCCCAATGCTCCTGGAGTAGCTCAGTCACTTGTCTCTTCCCTGGCAATTTTTCAATTACTTTTCTAAAATGGAAACCCCCAAAGTATTCATTGAGTATAAAGCATGACAGAATTAATGAACACAATATTTAAAGTATCAAATGCCAAATCGAATCAGCAAAGGAATTCCACATTCCTTCATTCAGCTGATGTTTCCTGAACATCACCTGTGTCAGCTGCATGATGCTGGAGGGGAGAGTTTAAAGAGCACACGGTTCCTGGGCACCCAGGGTGCCAATAAAATGCTAACAAATGTAGAGTTGGGAACTGACTAGGTTCAGGTGTCTTTATGAATGAAGAGAATAGCAAATAAAAGAAAAAGTTAGAGAAGGCTAATGAGGCTTTACCCATTTTATCTTAACCATCATCATCATCAGTTCATATTTAACTTGGTGGCGAATGTATATAAAAACATTGGGTTTATCAGAGCGAGTTAAAGTACCTCTAACAGAAGGTGGAAAATGTTCTTTTGTGTGTTTAGATTATTATCTACTGACTAACTGGATAGCACTGATGAATGGGGAAGGAGAGCGTGCCTATTCGTGATATCGTGTAAACATCGGCATGACACATGGAGAGAGTACCTGCATAGAGCTAAGACTATTTCCATGGCTGAAAAACACATCAAATTGTGTTTACCTTTGAGTAGATATACTTTGTATGTTTCTTTACAATAGAAGCATAACGGCCAATGAAAACAAAATAAATAGAGCATGTTATTCTGTCTTTTGTTCCTTTGGGAATAAGCTCAGATCTGACCATGTTGATGAAGGCCGTCAGGCCGTGTTGCTGCTGAGAATCCACACGAGTGTGCCCATGGAGTCTGCAGTTTCTGGTCACAGGCTGAAGTTGGAAGGAAAGAAGGTGATGGTGATCACAAAACTCTAGGTGGAAAAAAATGCTAGCAATATCAATTGTTGGCTGTCCTACTTTATATTTGATTATTTTTTAATTTATAGTTTAATTATAGTTGGCATACAATATTATATTCATTTCAGGTATACAGCATAGTAATTAGACATCAATATATCCCTTATGAATTGATCACCGAGATAAGTGTATCAACTATCTGTCACTGTACATAGTTGTTACAGTATTATTGACTATATTCCCTGTGCTGTACATTATGTCCCTGTGGCTTATTTATTTTATAATTTTAAGTTGTACTACTTGTTTCCCTTCACGTTTTTCACCTCTCTCCTGCTTCTTCCCATCTGGCAACCGTCAGTTCTTTTTCTGTATCTAGGAATTTGTTTCTGTTTTTTTGTTGTTGTTGTTTATTTTGCTTTTTACATTCCACATATAAGTGAAATTTTGTTGCATTTGTCTTTCTCTGTCTGACTGATTTCACTTACTTTAATATGTTCTTTTGAGTAAAACCTTGAGGGGGGAGTGAAACCCCCAAATCACTGAGTGTTTGAGTCTACGTTACGAGAACACACTCAGCTCTACACTCTGCCTGGAATGCTTCTCCTTCATATATTTCAACAGCACATGCACTCACTTTGCTCAAATGTCTCCTCTGCAGAGAGAACTTCCCAGGCCACCCTGTCTACAATTTCAGCACCCACTGTTATGAGTCCTTGACCCCACCCTGTGGTCTCATCAGGTTTACCTACATTACAGTGACATAACAACCAACCCCCACGTCTCAACTTAATGTACTTTTAAAAAAATGCACCACTAATGAAAAACGCCACTACCAGTCTGGCAACGCTCCCAGGCAGTCCTGCCCTATCAGGCCTCATCCAATGAGTCAACATACTTGCCACAGCAAAGAGAAGCTGAGGTGGGAGTCAAGGCCAGGAAAGGCATACTTTGACCCGGAAGTGACACAGGGCACTTTTATTCACATTTCACTGGTCAAAGCCACCTGCATGGGCAGAGAAGCATCCTCCTATGTAGCTAGTGGATATAGTAATGTCTGAGACATTATGTTTTATTTTTCTTCATAACATTTTTCTCCTAACATCATAGATTTTACATGTGATTATCTGTTTCTTCTTACAGCACAGGCACTGCAAGGGCAGGGACCATTCCTGTTTGTTCATTGCTGTACCTTCAGATCTTAGAACAGAGATTCCCAATAAGTATTTGTTGGATGAGCACCTAAGAATGCAGGAAATGATATGTTTCACACCAGAAATGGCAAGTTCAAATGCCTAAAGAACCCAGCTGTTAATGTGCAAGGAAGTAAGCAAATACATAACTGTGACCAGGTGAACTTTTCTGCTACCTAAAACTTGTTCGTTTTTGCCTTAATAGATTATGGGCCTAGGATAGCCAAATTCTCTAAGTTTAATAAGAGTTGAAAAATCTGCATTTAAATGCAAATTCTGATATTTTCATCATGTGGTTCAAAAGTTTTCAAAACTAAATGCAGGCCATGCCCAGCAAAAACGATGTCAGTCTATGACTTTTGCTCCAGGTGGAAAGACTGGAAATATGTGTTTTGAGATTGGCAAAGATTGAGTTAAATGGAGAAAAAAAGAGGAGAGGAAAAATAGAATCTCCACAGTCATTTCTTCATCACTTAAACTGCAGTGTAGAGGGACCTTGCCTTATGCCTTCAGCTCTCACTGCTTCCCCTCTTTACTGAGGAATTTAGAAAATGATCTCTTTGTATTTATAGCACTAATTTCATTTATCTATTGTCAAATTCTGTGAAAAGTAAGAAGGAATCAATCCTGCCTTCAATGGTGCTATTGTGTGTCTTACATAACAATGCCTACATAAATAAGCAGCCCGTGTAAAAGATCTCCAAAATTAAAATATTTGTGATTAAAATGGAACAGGCAAAATAAAAGATCTAATATCTACTTCATATATCAGATGAAGTCTCAACCAGGAACTCTGCTCAGTAACCAATAATTTGATCTGATTATATAATGAGTGTTTCTTTTTCTTTGCCCGAAAGTTGAACTTTGTATATAAAAGGGCTGCCAAACATCATTTTCACTGTAAAGAAATGTTGTTGTTTTCCAGTTGGATCACCCAAGAGACTTCAGTTCAGATAAAAATGTTCAAAAATCAAATTTCTGTATTTCTTTGGATCTAATGTGGGGAGATTAAACAAACAGTGTTAATGCTACTCCTCTTCTCTAGAGAGAATTATCACTAAGTAAGGTCAGTCAGGCTTTATAACTGTTCATTTCAGTGGCTCTCAGCCACACTTGGGAGATTTCCAGCTATGGAATCAATAAAACGCACCCTGACTCTTCAGTCAGGGACACAGCACTGGGTTCCCGGCACTCTGCTTTTCTAAGGAAGCAACTGATTTAAAACAGACCTGCCCCTTCTCCTTTGCAGAGAAATCTACCATCATGCTCCTCACTTCCAAATACCCCTACATGCTATTTTCCCTGTGTATAGGTGCCATTTGGGGGCCCTGTGGATACATATGTCTGCCAAATACTGGCTTTAGTTCAAGGATAACTGGAAAAATAAGAAATATTCAATACCCTTACCCCTGCCCAGTCCCATTCTGCAATCAAAATCCTCACAAGAAATCAACTTCTGATGGGCTTTTGGCATACTTATAACTGGCCCTCTTGCGAGGCTACTCTGCACATCACTGGGTACCATGAGTTTGAATTGCCTTGAAATATATGAGGTCTCTAGTCCATGGGTTTCTGTTTGTTGTTGTTTTTTTTTAAATTACCAGTACTAAAATGAAAAATCTTGTTCTTACAGAGGTAAACAAAGATATAAAAATCTCTCAAGATTATTCATGAGCAAAACAAAATTACTTTCATGGAATTCTAGAACTCATTATTTTAGAATTCAACTATTGATTTGATTCTAAAAATAATCACATCATGGCTTCCCCAAAAGAGTTCCCTTCAAAGCAGCTACTTATTTCACACAAAAATAACTCCTCCAATGTCAGTCAATATGGCATTTAAAGAGTATGCTTTGATATCCCCTTTTGCACACACAGAGATGCAGCCTAGCAAACTGGCAGGCCACCCTGCAGGCAGGTGAATGAATCCTCAACTCCTAGAAGACTATGTGAAAGCAGGCACAGAGCTCCTAAACATCTAAACAGGAAGAGATAAGTGGGCTGGGGATAGGAGAGAGAACTTACAACATAAGAAAAGCTTACTTCTGGCCAACATGGAGGCGTAGGTTGACACACTGTGCCCCCTTGCACAACCAAAAGAAAGAGAACAACAAATTTAAAAGATTTTATTTATTTATTTTTTTAGAGAGGGAAGGGAGGGAGAAAGAGAGAGAGGGAGAAACATCAATGTGCGGTTGCTGGGGGTCATGGCCTGCAACCCGGGCATGTACCCTGACTGGGAATCGAACCTGCAACATTTTGGTTCGCAGCCCGCACTCAATTCACTGAGCTATGACAGCCAGGGCCCAAGAACAACAAATATAAAAACAAAAAACAACCAGAACTGACAGAAAATAAAACTGTATAGAAGTCTGACAACCAAGGAGTTAAAGAAGAAACATTCATCCAGATCAGGAAGAGAGGTGGAGACAGGCAGCCAGACAGAGAGTACTCTCAGGAAGGTGGTGGCTGGAGGACCAGGGCAGGTAAGGCAGCAGCTGGCGAGCAAGGCTGTAGCTGGTGGATCCAGCGAGGCAGAGGATTGTGGACTGGGTGGTCCCATATTCCCATGTAGATAAACCAGGAGGAACAACTGGGGAGTGAGACAGACCTTGCAACCCAGGGTCCCAATGTGGGGAAATAAAGCCTCAAACCTCTAATTGAAAACACCTGTGGGGGTTGAGGCGGCAGAGGGACAAACTCCCAGACTCACAGGAGAGTTCATTGGAGAGACCCACAGGGTCCTAGAACATACACAAGCCCACCCACTCTGGAATCAGCAACAGAAGGGCCCAACATCATTGTGGGTAGCAGGGGAAGTGACTGAAAACCAGCAGAGATTGGAGCAAGTAGCGGTATTCCCTTTTGGACCCCTCTCCCACATACAGTGTCACAACATAGTGATGTGGTTGCCCTGCCCTGGTGAACACTTAAGGCTCCACCCTTTAGTACATAACAGGTGGACTGAGACAGAAAAAATGGCCCAAATGAAAGAACAAATCAAAGCTCCAGAAAGAATACAACTAAGTGACAGAGATAGCCAACCTATCAGATGCACAGTTCAAAACCCTGGTAATCAGGATGCTCACAGAACTGGTTGAATATGGTTGCAAATTAGAGGGAAAAATGAAGGCTATGCTAAGTGAAACAAAGCAAAATGTACAGGGAACCAACAGTGACAGGAAGGAAACTGGGACTCAGATCCATGGTTTGGAGTACAAGGAAGAAATAAACACTCAACCAGAACAGAATGAAGAACTAAGAACTCAAAAAAATGAGGAGAGGCATAGGAACCTCCAGGACATCTTTAAATGTTCCAACATCCAAATCATATGGATGCCGGAAGGAGAAGAGGAAAAGCAAGAAATTGAAAACTTATTTGAACCAATAATAAAGGAGAACTTCCCTAATTTGGCAAAGGAAATAGACTTCCAGGAAGTCCAGGAATCTCAGAGAATCCCAAAGAAGTTGGACCCAAGGAAGCACACATCAAGGCACATCATAATTATATTACCCAAGATTAAAGATAATAAGAGAATCTTAAAAGCAACAAGAGAAAAAGAGACAGTTACCTACAAAAGAGTTCCCATGAGACTATTAGCTGATTTCTCAAAATAAACCTTGCAGGCAAGAAGGGGCTGCAAAAAAGTATTCAAAGTCATGAAAGACAAGGACCTACATCCCAGATTGCTCTATCCAGCAAAGCTATCATTTAGAATGGAAGGGCAGATAAGGTGCTTCCCAGATAAGGTCAAGTTAAAGGAGTTCATTATCACCAAGCCCTTATTATATGAAATGTTAAAGGAACTTATCTAAGAGAAAGAAGATCAAAAATATGAACAGTAAAATGACAACAAACTCAGAGTTATTAAGCAAACCTAAAACAAAAACAAAAGAAACTAAGCAAACAACTAGAACAGGAACAGAATCACAGAAATGGAGATCACCTGGAGGGTTATCAGTGGGGGAGTGGGTGGAGAGAGAGGGGGAAAAGGTACAGAGAATAAGTAGCATAAATGGGAAGTAGAAGATAGACGGGGGAGGGAGGTTAAGAATAGTATAGGAAATTTAGAAGCCAAAGAACTTACATATATGACCCATGGACATGAACTAAAGGGGCGGAATGTGGGTGGGAGAGGGTGTGTAGGGTGGAGGGGAGTAAAGGGGAGAAAATGGGACAACTGTAATAGCATAATCAATAAAATATATTTAAAAAATAAAAAAAGAAAGGCCTATAAATCAAAGTACTCAAATACATAAGAAATATATGAGGGGGACCCCCCAAAAACTGGAATTATCTTCTGGAAGGTGGGTCCCTTGTAGTGCAGGCTTCCCCCATTAGGTGAGTGTTCTAGGAACCCATCTGTATCACTGTACCCACTGGTGCTGTTATTGGGCTTCAGTGAGTTTCTTCTGAAGACTATTTCAGTGTTTTTGCCCATTTCATGATGGGTGATCTACAAGTGCACCTGTCCACAATGCACTGCGTGTTCAGCAGTTTTTGACCACAAACAGCATAACCCCATTACCCACCCTCCCTATTCACCTGATCTCGCCTTGACTGATTTTTTTTGTTTGTTTGCTTCCCTGAATGAAAAAAGTCTTCAAAGGGAAACGTTTTGCCAACATGGAAGAGGTGATACAAAAAATGGCAGAAACACTAAAAGGCATCAAAACTGACAAGTTCAAAAACTGTTTTGAGCAGTGGGAAAAATGTCTCAATAGGTGTATTGCATCAAATGGAGAGTACTTCAAAGGTGACTGAAGTTTAAACATGTAAGAATAGATACACACTTTTTTTTATAAATAAATTCTGGGTTTGGGGGGTTTCCCCCTCGTAAAATGCTGAGAAAACCAGCCAATAAAATCACTATAGGAAGAGTAATTCCATCCAGGTAAGATTAGAACAGTAAAGAAAGGAGACAACTATCTGAAAGAGAGTGTGCTTAGGCTCTTCAAAGTGATCAATTGTAGGGGTGGGGGAAGGAAATAACAAGAAATACCAAAATAAAACAGGCAAAAATAAGACAATAATAGGTGGATAAGAAAAGGGGCCAATTAGAAACCTTGAAAACAAAAAGCACAGTTATTATGCTTTAAAACAATTCAACAGACAAGACAAATCAGTTTATCCACAGGTGACAAGTTCCTGAATGGGAAGGTTCACCAGGAATGGAGTGGTGGGGAGAAAATGCAGACAACTGTATCTGAACAACAATAAAAAAAAATGAGCCAAAAAGATAAAATAAAGGTACAGACAGATTAAAACTAGGAAAGAGACATTAAAAACAGAGATTACAGATTGAGTGGCTCCGCCGTATTTGTAACACTTTCTACTGGGACTATAGAGAACAGCAGAGAGCCCTGTTAGGAGAGATGAGATGAGAATGCACCAGAATTCAATCGTAAGTCTCAGATTCAAAGTGCATGTTATGGACCCAGCAGACCGAGAGATACTGAATCTATACCTAGACAGAAAAGTTACATGGGTATTATACTATGGACATTCTGTTTCTATGTAAGCAGGAAAGATGAAAGATCTAATTGGTAACCTGAAATGGTCTTCACAAGTGACTGACATTTCACATACGTATACTATAAAGAGATAATAAGGAAGTATCAGACGGCGCATAATCACGAGACAAAGAAAGTGTTTCTGCATATCGACCGACACGCGTGCCCTAGCACAGGCCAGGCTGGTTCTCCCTAAGTGCTCCTACAGGCCTTCCCTGCTGTGTAAGACACTCCGTCTGAACAGTCATCCAAGCTGGCCCCGGCTGTGGGAGAGAAATGCCAAACTCAGGCCTCATGGGATCAATCTGTTATGTTATCTGGTAAGTTACTTGGAAACAGCCAGCGTTTCATTATTTTAACAAGGGAATAGAACTGACCTGTCCTAAGTGACTTCAGTGTAACCTCCATCTGACAATCCACAAAGATGATGTAACCAAAAGCAGCTCATTAATCTCATCCCGAGTCTTCAATTCCAAGTCACAGTGAATCAGATCTGAGCAAGTTACCACTGAACAAAGCTAGAAAATTATTTTTATGGCGTGTACATTTTATTCCTTGAAACTTGGTTGTAATGAGGTACAGAAAAGTCACCTTTTTACAAAAGTAATAATTATTTGAACTCTTCATTACTCTTAGATTGACCTCAGCTGAGTTTCAAACTTAAAGACTAAAAAGAATTTGAGTCTCTCTTATTGCATAGGTACAGGCTGCTCGTAAGGAAAGGTATTTGCACGCACTCAACTGGGGACCTGGCCTGCAGCCCAGGCATGTGCCTTGACATGGACTGAACCATTGATGTTTTGGTTCACAGGCCAGTGCTCAATCCATTGAGCATCAGCCAGAGGAAAGGTATTTTATATAATGCTATAGTCAAGTAAATTGACAGTCTATTTCTTAAAACTCTAGACCGGTGCTCTTCATAGAACTTTCTACTAAGACAGAAATGTTCTAATATCTATGCTGTCTAATTTGGTAGCTACAGGCGTACCTCAGAGATATTGTGGGTTTAGTTCCAGACCACTGCAATAAAGCTAACATCACAATAAAGCAAAACACACTAATTTTTTGGTTTCCTAATGCATATAAAAGCTATGTTTGCACTACTATATTTTATTAAGTATGTGACAGCACTGTCTAAAAACAACGTACATAGTTTAATTAAGGAATACTTTATTGCTTAAAAAATGCTAGCCATCATCTAAGTTTTCAGTGAGTTATAATCTTTTTTCTGGCAGAGGTTCTTAACCTTTAATTTGTTAAAAACACAATACCTGAAAAGCACAATTAACAAAGGGCAATAAAACAAGGTCTGCCTGTATTAACACTTGAAATATAGCTAGTGTAACTCAGAAAGTAAGTTTGTTATATTATTTCATTTTAATTTATGCTAATTTTAATAGCTACATTAGTTGGTGGCTACCATATTTGGTAGAGCAACTTGGGACCTCACACAGGACATTAAATGAAATAAATAGTTTGAATCATTATTTTATTATTAAAAGTAGTAACTGAGAATCTAAATGTCACAGCAGCATTTACAGGTGATTTCACCATTCCCATTGACTTGTCCAGGCGACACGCTGAGGTCATTGGGGTATTATTCTCTCTCTCTCCCTCTCCCTCCCTCCTTCTCTCTTTTCCATTGTTTGTGCCACTCTTTTTCTTTCTGCCCCTTATGATCTCCACTCAGAAACTCTCTCTGTTAAAATGGTAATTCTTATAAAACAATCTAATAAAGCATTGGTGACAGTAACAGGTTTTCTTTGTCTTTGGAAAAGGTAATGCAACTTGTAAGAAGAAAATCCATCTTCTTTTTAAAATTAGCATAATAAAATATATTAAATGAATTGCATGATGGTTAATAGCTTAGAGAGAAAATGATTTGCACCTTCTAATGTCTAGTCAGTTGCACACATATTCATGGAGGCCCTATGAACGTGTTCTTGTGATGAACCTGTTCTTGTGATGAACCTGTTCTTGTGACAAACCTGTGCAGCAGGCACCCTGCTAGTGAAATGGGACCCATGTCACCAAGAAAGACCTCAGTACTACTGGTCAGCTTTTATTTTATACATTTATGTTAGAAGGGCAAACATAAATTGGTCCATCTAAACCCAAGCTTACAGTTTTGTGGATTCTAATCATTGAACACAGGGCTTCAGGGCCCTAAATCCTCCTCTTCTGGGCTCCTTGCCATAATACACTCCAATCTGAAAATACTTGTTGTAAAAGAAGGCTCTTATACAAAAGGAAGGAGAAAGAGAGAGAGAGTAGAAGAAAAATTATCGATATATTACAGCCCATGTACTTGTCACCAGCTAAAGTGTACTTCATTGTAGTTGCCCTTCTGTTAATATCATTACAGCCACGCAAGTAACAGTGAAGGAGCCTGAACCGCCAGCCTGCCTTTGCACACAGGAGAGGAAGGACGCCCGCCTCCTGACTCTGTGGCACAGGGGTCGCTGGCTGCCTGTTCCTACCAGTGACCACAAGTGCATAAACTCACGGAGCCTCCAACGTTACAAAAGCTGTTAAATACAGGAAAAAATAGTATGTATTTTCTAGATACAATGCTTTTTAAAATGAACACTTACGGAGAATTTTCAGTTTTGATAGGAAATACCGGCACAACAGAGGCACATGAAATATGTGAATACCGTGCATGCTGGTTTGGAAGTGGAGACAGAAATCATTTCCCAAATGAATGAATTCTCTCTTCTCTGTTTTTTTATTTTAATGAGATATTTCTGTTTGCTGTTTACTTTTATTAATTCATTTACATCAAAAGATAGAAACTTTACTATTTCATTTTTTCAAAGTTTGAGTCATTGTAATGATGAGGGAGTAAAAGAAAAACAGAGAGAGAAATAGGGACAGACAGAAAGACAGAGGCAGAGAGAGAGGCAGAGAGAAATACTAATACAATTACAGGTGTACTGGAAATTCTTTCTGTACTCTTCCCAAGCCCTTTGCCCTCCCTTCTATCCCAGATATAATTATTTTCATGAAATGGGTATTCTTATTTGATATTCCAATTTTTACCAAGTATGTATGACTAGCCATAAAATAAACAGTACTGTAGTGTCTTAACTTTGACATCATATTGTAACTAATCTCCTGCAATTGGATTTTTATTATTTGTTTATGTTTGTGGAGTGTATCCACCATAACAACCTAACTCTTATTTATTCCCTTTAACTGCCAGATCGCAATCTATTGTATGAGGACGCCATAACTTAACATTCTCCTGCTGAGGGACACTGAGGCTATTCTGAGTTTCATTAACGCTGACAACACCACAATAAACATTTCTGCACATACCTCCTTGTATACACTGATGGGGTTTCTCTCCCAGAGCCCAGAATTACCGAACTCTAGGAGATGCACATCTTCAGCTTTCCTAGATCTAGATAATGCCAAATGCTCTCTAAAATGGCAACCTCGTGTTTTCTGTGTGTGTCTCCTTACATTCTATTCTCAACAAGAGCAACACAGCAGAGTGGCCCTGCTGTGTCAAACTGAAATGTCACTTCACGACACCTTTTTCTTAAAACGCTGCAATGTCCCCCCCATTTCTCTCCAAACGGCCTACAGGGCCCCAACTGGCCTCATCCCACCCCAGTCTTCTCACAACTCCCTGCTTGAGGCCTCTGTTCCAGCTGTGTGCTCTAACACGCTCCTTTCCCAGACTCGGCTTGGCAAAATCCTTTACCTGCTTGGTCTTTGTTAAAACTTAACCCTAACAAGGAAGCTTACTGTGACTACCTCTTTGCACACCCAACACATTTTCTTGCTTGACTTTTTTTTCTTTCATAGTACCAATCAGTACCCTTAGAATTCATCATAAAATCTAGTGTCTCATCCTCCCCTTAGAATGTCAGCCCCATGTACACGGGCTCTTTGCCTGCTGTGTTCACTGAGGTATTTATTCTCAGTGCAATCTGATGCATCGGGGGGTGCTCAATCAGTATCTCGGAGAGGGGAATTGTGAACATGTGGATCCACGTTGTGCTTTGGCTTGTCAAGGTGTTATCTGAAAAGGACATAGGATATTTTGGTTGGTAAAATATATTTTGGTTGGGGACTGTGGTTTGAGGAAGGACTAAAATTCAGATTTTACTCAGAATATCAGCTCTGTAGGGACAGGAACCAGCTCTGTCTTCTGACCATTGTATCCTTAGTGGGGCCTGGCATAACAGACGCTCAGTAGGTGTTTGTCAAGTGAATAAGTGAACTGGAATTCACTGAGAACCTTACTCCACCACCTGGACATCCACTACATGGGAAGCTAGGTGTGTTAACAGACCTGTGACACAGACATGCCCATCAGACAAAACAAGCAGCTGGTACTTCCCACTTCTAAATATATATCTTGAGCCATAAATTGGGCCATTGCCGTTATTGGAAATCTTTTCCTCTTAAAAGTCTTTTCATCAACTCTTATTGGAAAGGGGAAAGGATGGAAGTTTGCTCAGTCGAACGTACCCTAATAGAGTGTTTTTCGTGTTTACCCGATGATAAGAATCTCTCAGGAGACTCTGTTAAAAACACAGGTCCCTGGACCCACTCTCTAAATCAGAATCTCAGGAGAGAATCCTGAGAACAACCTCTAGGAATTTTATGATCACGCGAGCGAGGGGAATGTCCACAGGAGGAGACCGTGTCTGCTTGTGAACGCTGTGTAAATAGCAACACAACAGCTGGTGGGCAGCAGAACCGCCTCCGATATTCGAATGGAGTCTGAGTCTCTCCTCTGTTCCTGCCTCACATGGTCATCAGGGGCTCAGGGAACTTGGGGGTGACTCAGAACACTGTGTCTATGAATTAGTCATGGACAGACTAACCAGAGCAAGGGAACCTGCCTGCTGACTCTCGGCAGACCCAGCTGTTCCTTAGACTAGTCTCCGTGAGGAAGACAGAGTGAGAAATAAAGGTCTGGGGACTCAGGGAAAGGAATGAGTAATATCACGAAACACAAGGAGAAAAGATGGGGCCGTGGGGATTTGTGAAGAAAGATGGCCCAGGACTCTGGTATCCTTCTCCCAACCGAGATGCCTCTCTCTGTATGAAAGCCACCTGGTATATATTTTTAATATATTCTACCAGACAGTGATATAGTTATCAAGGTTCCAAACAGCCTTTAAACTACCATCCCTATTCAAGGGGAAGAGAAATTTAGTGCCCCCCGGGTGTATTCGTGTCCCATTGAAGTGACCGGTGAAGTGGGTCAGCGGCTGTAATTTTCTGTACTTCAGTTTTCAAACGTGTGTCTTCCAAGGCCCCTCTCCGGAATCTTTCGAACAGAAGACATTTCATTAAAACTTAAGGAGAGAGAATTTAGTGGGAAGAAACCTATAATTTAATCACAGGAAAACCCTCTCCGTTTTTAAATTTGGCATGCATCTGAAGTACTCGTGTGTTCGGGGTCATTTTTAGGTATTTTGACTCTTTTTCCCCTATTCTGGCACCAAGTTGAATTTGGCGGATGGGATGGGAGGGGAAGAGGCACTCAGAAGCCCTGTGGGATTTCACAACTCTTTGCTGACATCAGCACATGCTTATTGAGGGGCGGCCATGAAGCCTCCCATCTGCTAGTCTTTTCAGGGTGCTGACAAGAGCACTCTGATTTCCAGCTTGAATACACATTTATTTCTTTTCTCCATTTACTCTGACCAGAGGGCTGTCTTAATCTTCAGAGAAAGAAAAAAAAATGATGCTTTAGTTTTCTAACTTGTCATTGTAAATTTTGGAACCACCCAAAACTTAGGCTTAACAGATATTTTTGTCAGCCTGCAAAATATGTGTGAGACCCACCCAATGTTACTTATTCCTAGAATTGATCTTGATCTTTTGTTCCTCCTCATTACCCTGTTTCAGGGGAAACCCAGGCCCTGGTACCAGCAGATACCCCTGAGTTCTCTAGGAAAGAGGAGACCTTCGGATCCATCGTCTGTATCCTTTCACTAGGAGAATGCTCACCTTTGCTTTCTGGGAAGAATAGGCTGGGATAGAAGGTAATTTAACTTTGCTTCACTTCAGGGCTGTGTTAGTTAACGCCCTTTCTGTCCTCCCTCCAGCGGGGTTCCCTTCCTCTCCCCGCCCATCTCTGGCTCAGCCTTGTTGATGCCAGCCTGCCTGGCAGGTCTCAGGCAGTCTCCCCAACCTCTCAGACAAGGCCGAGCCTCCCTTTTATACACCCTGGGGGAGCTTGTCATTCTCCTTCACATGGTTCTAATTATCTAATAATTTTGTTCTGCAATTTCGTATTTAATAGCAGCTGTAGATAGAATTCTGAGATGGCCCTCAAGATTCCCACCCCCTAGCATCCAAGCCCTGGATAACACCCTCCCCTTGAGTGCAGGCAGGGTGGAATGTCACTCCTGCACCAGGCATCGCTGCGTGGTGGAGGTGAGAGAATTTTGCAGATGTAATTAAGGTCCCCAATCAGTTGACTTTAAGTTAATCGAAGGGATGTTTTCCTGGGTGGGCTGGTCTTAATCAGGTGAACCTAGGTCATCCTTGGAGTCAGAGACACTCTCCTGCTAGCCTAGAAAAAGCAAGCTGATGGGAATTCCACAGCTGCAAGAAACTAATTTCTGCCAACAGCCAGGGAGCTTGGAGGAAGACTCAAAGCCTCCAAAACAATCACAGACCTAGCCGAAGCCTTGATGGCAGCCTCCTGAGACCCTGAGCTGAGGACCCCGCTAAGGCCTGTCGGGACTTCTGATCTACAGAACTGTGAGATAAGAAGTGGGTGCTGGTTTAGTCACTAAGTTCGTGGTAATTTGTTATTCAGCAACTGAAAACCCATACAGTATCTCGGGGTCAGTGAACTGATTCGCCATGTGATCAGCGCCTACCACAGTGTCTGACAGCGGAAGGCTAGCCAAGTATTTACCAAAGGACAGACTCACCTGGAGAAATGCACAGGTTTAATAGACTGTGAGCTCCCAAGAGGACATCAAACTATAAAGAGAAATTCCATGAGGACAAACTATAAATCAGCCCACGAACCTTGCTGGTCATCTTCTAAGTCACCCCTCTCCCTGTGAGAGATATCAGTTGAACCAGAGATGAAAGGCCTTTAATAAACCTCTCTCATGTTTTTATCTATTCTTAGGTCCACCTGCTGAATTGTGCATCTTCCTCCAAAACCTCCCTGCATTGACTGAACCTTTTGCAAAGTAACTTACTCCCCACCCCACCCCCACATCCTCCCTTCATCTCCTCCCATCACCTCCAGGAGACCACCTGCTCTACCACATTGGACTCAGCTGCAGGTCTGGACCATGAATCCCGGGCAAGCTACCCAAGCAAAGCCCAGCAGAGCTCAAGGATGGCCTCGTGACTCATTGAGAGGCAGTGTTTCTCCCTGAATCAGCCCAAGCCCGGCCACATCTGAAGAAAAGCATGGCCACGAGCTGGGCCAGGAGGTTAGCCACAACCTGGCTGTTTGTGCACACATGGCTGTTGCACCATCTCAGATGAGACGACCCGTCTGCTGATTCACTTGCACCTGGGGTTTCCTGGCTGGACATCTGGAAAGGACCTTTTTTTTTCTAGATCAAGTTTTATTTATCTAAAGCAATCTTTTAAAATTCATTTTAGATTTCTTCAAAGCGTCTGGACACGGTGCAGAATGTGGTTTATTTTGTCCACATTGCAGCAGACTCTATGTTGTAACTTGCTGAAACTTTGAGTCTGCCATCAGTATACCAGCTGACACCAATTTCTACTGAGCAGCAATATTTGGGGAGAAATAGCAGAAATGCAAGCACCAGTGCACACTAGATGCCAGGTAAAGCTCACGCTCAGGTAACATGAACACATCTGTCTGGAACAATACACATTAAAATGTTTGAAGGGTGGCTTACCAAACATCAGAGCACACAGTCAAGTGGAGGGTTTGATACTGGATTTGTTTGAATGACAAGAAACAAAGTTTATCTGCTGTGCTTAACAGTTTACAGTTTCAGGTGCAATAGGTCATAGATCCTCACAACACACAGTGAGGCAAGGAGCACACGTAACCTTAGCCTGTTTCTATACAAGAAGGATAGGAGAAGCACCGGGATGCTGTGGAAAAAACTGGATTTGACTTTGAGATATGTTGGGGAAAAATAACCTATATAAGTTTCAGATTATTCACCTGTAAGATACAGTTAACAATTCTTTCCCAACAAGATTATTGTCAGTATAACAAGAATGCTTATGTGAAAATGCCTTGCCTTTGACTCATAATAAAATGCTCAGTTCATTTTCTTGAATCTAAGGCTCAGAGATGTTTAGGAATTTGTCAAGGGTACTTGGTTTGGAAGAGAAAGAGCTAAGAATCAGATCTTTGCTTCCCATTTATCTTACTGGCCTATAGAACTTGCTTTTGAAAAAACAAGGTCTACCCCCGGTATTCACATTCCCATTGGACACTAAGAAGTTTGCTATTTCTTTGTCATGGGCTTCCTTCTCTCCAGTCCCACCCTTATTCAGTTGCCCTTAAATCCCTATTTCCTAGACATCTCTTTCCAGCTGTTTAGGATGTATTATTATTATTATTAAAGCAAGGTCAAAAAGCACACCTAATAAGAATGATACCACCCTTGTGAAAAAAAATGAGGCAACATATAGAATAAATATCAACACATTAATAGTGGTTGTCTTTCAATGAATTAGGAGCAACTTTTATTCTAACGTTTGCCTTTCTAGAGTTTCCAAGCTTTAGTATAGGAGAAAAAAAATTCCCCTTTGAGTGTCTCTCAAATCTCTCTTGAACAAACTCAGATCTTTGTCTCTGGGTTATAAATGACCAACCACTTTATCCTTGCTGTCGACATTCTCTGCATCTCCTCCCTCTCACCCTCATCAGATCTGCTTCAGTCTCATTCTTCTACATTAATCCACAGGCTCCAAGTGCCTAAAGCTTTCTAACGAGCTCAGATCATGGAAACAGCTGTCAGCTCTTGCACTAAATGTGTCAAATCCTTCCCATAATTAAAGTAATAATTCAGATGCTCACGCTGGAATACGAGGAGCACAACTGGGAAGGCAGATTTTGTAAATAAGCGCCTAAATATTTGCCAGCTCTGTTACACTAATGTCCACTTACAGATTACACACCATGATCTTTTTTCATCCTAGATTGCAAGCTCTCTGAAGAAGGAAATTAGTTCCATCTTCTATACATTTCAAGAAGGCCACATGTTTCTCTCTGAGCATCTGTGTTTATGAACTGTGAGTAAATTACGCCTTGGCAAATTAGCAGATTGAAGTGTTAAATTTACACACTTTCAGACTTGTAAATTTAACCACTATTAACTTTTAATAAAACTTTTAACATTTTTTTCCTTTTCAAAATTTGGAGTAATATTTTGCACTGAGAACTTTTTTATGCCAACTTTAACATTTATGGCTCCAGCTGTTTCTGGAAATCAGAGGGCCAGACCGCCAAATGCACTAGAAAGAAGATTTTCTTTTTCTGTGTCACGCTTATTCCCCTCAAAAGCAACTGAAAGATGTTTCTCTCCAAGATCCTGAGAGATCACGTATCCTGGGTATGGCAACTTCACACTGGGAAAAGGAGGAAAAGAGGTTTAACATGAAGTTGTTCAGTGAACTCAATGTCACGTTAGCTGCTTCTGATGCCTTCTCTACGAAACGATGCAAAAGGGCAGGTAAAGCAGTTGCGACATGGAAGAAAACAGCAGATGCCTCAAGGGTCTGCCAATTTTACAGCATCTACAATGACTTCTTACTAGAGCTGACACTGGGTCATGATTCCTGAGAATCACGAACAGAGCTTCGGCTGTGGAGCCCAGGAGGCAGTCCACCCACCTGCACTGAAATGTACTCCATCGCACAGTAGCGTCCTGTGTGAGTTACAGGTTAAGTGGCAGGAAGGGTGGCCTTTCTGAGACAAAATGGGGTGTAGGCAGTCACCTAAGAGGCATATCTCAAGGAAACAAAGACCTATCAGCCCACAGATCTCTAAACTTTGCCATTAGAGTTCATCTTTTGTATTAAAAAATACTGGGCCATATTGACCTTGTAAAATAGGAGCTTGGATATACACCAAGGCATAATTATCCTTTGAAATCTTAGCACCAAGCACTCATCACATATACATATATCTATTATTCAGTCACCCATTAAGAAATCTCTGATGGGAGTTAGAAGAACAGAACATTACCTGCGATGAAGATGTCAGGCTCAAGAGAACACGTCAAAAAGGGGAAGATCTTGTCCACAAGAAAGCTGAAGAACACGATGCCGAATTGGGAACTAACAAGACAAATCTGGCCTATTGGTATCATCTGGGTCAGCCCGAGAGAGAAGACAAACCAGAGGAAATCACGGAAGAAGGAAAAAGAAATAGGAGATGTGACAAGGGATGTTAGCATGTTGGAAAAAGCAAATTCTCCCACTCCAGTCCTGTTTAATCCTGTGTGTGTTATTGTTGTTGTTGTTATTATTGTTGCTGGAAACAACCCCTCTCTTTCCTCATCATGAATTCCATGTTATCACCATTTCCCACTGGATGAAAGGACCCTCTGCCAACATAGTTTCCTTCTCAAAATTCTCTTAAGTATCCAAATTCTATAGTAGAATTTTCCACAAAACACTCATGGATAGATAGGTGATCTGGCTGTCCAGCCATGGGGCCAGCAGAACCTACTTGAATTAAACTTACTGTGGTATTCTGGATGTTTCAGGTTATATCAGAAGGTCAAGTGTACCTTACAAAGTCCAAATTTTGTTTTTATACAGAACCTTAACGATGCCTTAAAAAAAACATAGTTATTACAGGAAACACATTGGAAAACCATGTAAAAATTCCATTTTGCTCACTTCTACTCAAGTGTCTAACACCTTCAGGCACTAAGATTTGCCATCATCAATTAGTAGTGAAAAAACCATGCTGACAAAATCCCTCTTAGAACAGTTGTTTTCACCAGCACCTTGCTTCAGAACCCCACAAAATGACTCATCTAAATAAGGCCCATAGGGAACAGCTAAGTGAGTGACTAATGTTTAACATTCAGGAGAGAACAGGAAATTATCTTTATGTTTATTATTGGAAGGAAGGACTGAAGACTTTGGACAGACTACTAAGAAATACTTGAGTCCCAGAAAGTGTCACTCACCCATTTGTTTAAATGTTGCTATTAAATTTGGAAGTGCCTCAGGTTTAAAGTGGGGACTGGAAGTTATTATTATAATGCACACAAAATTAGCTGATGATAGTCATTTTAGTTTTGATATTTAGAAAAATAGAAATTACAAGTTTCTGGATGAAATAAATGAGGTCTCATTTTCATTTTGACTTCTAATTTTGCATTTGTCTGGTCAAATGGAGGATAATTAGCAAGATTCTTTCAATTTACACTGAAGTCACCCATCTTAAACCAATCTGGCAACAAAGCCTTTTAATTTGACACTTCTTATGGGTTGTGTATGGACTTCACAGACATTGCTTCTTTGTAAAGGAAGCTTGTTATGCTTTCAACAAGGTCTACAATCCATGGAACTAATAGTATTCTGCCTTTTCTTCTGTTCTGCAAAACTCGCATGGTTAATATCATCTCAATCACAACATCTCCATCTATCCTAACCAAAAAAAATGACCTTTCTAGATGTAGTGTTTTCATAATTCTAGACTTAACCAGATGATGTAGACAAAGTATACAATACAACATCACACAGGATATTTTTTATTGATTTTGGTGAGAAGATTGTTCTTTTCCTTTTTAATTATTTTATTGTTGTTCAAGTACAGTTTTCTGCATTTACCCTCTACCACTCCCCCAAGATTGTTAACTTACCAATTTTTACTGTTGATTGGTTATGTTAGCCTTTTCATTAAAAGTTCATTTCCCTTTTCTTCCAGCATGTTCCCACGAAACACTTCAATGCACACTAATAATGACTGTTGTCTATTGACTAAATAAATGACCTTTCCAACATGTCAACCAGCCAGCCTTTGATTCTCTTGGTTCTCGGGGAGAGGAGCATGGGTAAGTCAAATCTGCTGATCATCCTAAATGATACTTTGGCTGAGATTTTTAACCAAATCTGATGAGTACATATGAGTGGAACTTTTTATTTTCTAACCTTCCCCCACCACACCTTTTTTTTTTTTTTTTCGAGAAAGAGTGAAATAGCAAAAGCATATAACCTTTTATATCGGACAAGCAAACGACCACAGACATCATTTGGTTTGCTTTATCTCATAGCATAATCCTCTCTAATAACTGAAGGTTACTCTAGCTTCACAGGGGTGATTATGAGGTAAATAGTTTTCTCCAATCACAATAGGAATTCTTTCCAATATTCTCCTTCACTTGTAAACAGACAAGTAGATTTTGATCTTTCAGTTTACAGGTAAATGTAATGAGAGATGTTACACCATGCCTAGGGTCTCTGCAGATTGGTTTCCAAATTATTTGCTGGGTTACGAGTCAAGGATAGTCCCTTCTGCCTATTTGTAATTTACAATAAAAGCATAAACTGTTTAGCAAAATAAAAGTGATGTCTTTAGTTCCATTTTCTAACTCCGCATATGCTGAGTTCTTTAGACTGCCACTCATTTGTTCTCCTATATGTAAAAAAAACTAAGACCAAGTAGTTCCACAGCAAATTTTAAGCAATTATCTCTTGTATAGTTTCCTTTTCCTCTTCTCCTCTCAAGCATTATCTTTACTCTCCTCCCAAAATAGCAACCCACAAAAAAAAAAACCCTGTTCCAAACTGAACCCTAATGATCCTTCAAAGTTGACCTTTCCTTCATCCCATTCCTGGAATTTGGTTAACTACATAAGGCAATCTGATAAACTCTTGTTTTCAATGGTAACACTGGTTTAATAAGTTACTCTTCATAGATGACATATTTGCATTCCGACAAAAGTTCTCATTACCTTAAACATGTTCCACATTGTATTTTTAAAGATAAAGAAGGGCATCCTGAAGTATACATGTTCTTGAGGGTTTCTGATGTCTTGGAAGACTGAGAATGGAGATGTTTTGGGATTAGGAGAATCCTGGCATGGTTGGGGAAATGTTAAACTCCATACAGAGGCCCACATTCACCCACAAGTGACATTATTTTAGAATGAAAGGTGAAACCAAGAAATTCTACGTTGCACAGGAAATCCCTGTCAATTTCAGCGACTAGGTGCAGAGAAACACATTAAGGAGAACGTTTCTGATGTGCTGTTCTCCTCTCTGACAGCATTCCTGCCGGGGACGTAATGCTGGTATCAGGCAGGTTATCATTACATAACACTTTAAAATCATGTCCAGTAACTTAATCTCTGGAACTATATAAACTCTTCTCTGATAAGTGGCTTTCCAAGCTGCAGCTTAAAAAAAAAAATGGGAAAAGCAATGCAAATAAAAAAATTCTCTAGTTGTCACCCCCCAAAGTGTCCCCCCCCCCCCCCGGTTTTTCCCTCACGCAATTGCTCCAAGGTGCAGATTCACAAAGGTGTAAATGAAGGCCTTTTGATGATGATGAAGAATTTGAGGAGCCATGTGGTACACATCAAGAAAACTCTCTCTATTATTGTCACACTCCAGTGAATGAAATTGCTCCCAATCCTTCCTTGGGGGCTATGTGGGAGCTTGATTAGATACCTAATCGATGTCCAGGGTGCAGCCACAGTGAGGCAGCAGCTCAGTAAATCCATGCCCTGGGCTCTCTCTGTGCTTGGCACACACGGCGTCCTCATAAGAGGAAACCAAACAGTTTTCACACATGATAACAGTCCCAGGGAGGCCTGGCTTTGGAAGAGAAGGCTAGAGCAAAGAGTAAATGACTCCCCAACGAGGACACCAAGATCCCTGATTTCCCAGATTGCTCCTTTCATTGAATGATAATGAAATCTGGTCTCCACACAATTTCCTCCTGCAGACAAGTTATGCTATAAACTGTTTTGGCATCGGCTGGCTATACAAAAAACAGAAGCCGAAGGGGGAGAAAAGGGCACCAAATATAATGTCTTTTCTTGTGGATTTTTCTCTAAGCAGTGACAGGCTACACCAACAGTTGCTAACACAAGCAGGAGACACTTCTGATTAATGCTTTAACAGGGGCAGCAAGATCTGACACAGAATTTGTCAGAAAATATACGAGGGCCTGAAACAAATTATTTATTACTGCAGAACCCTGCACGAGTCAGCCACAACAGAATAATAGAGTTCGGCTGTGAGGACAAAAGGAGTGAAAGAATTGGCATATTTTTCCCACCAGCTGGTAAATATATAAAGCATAAATGATACCCTTCCCTTTTCTAGGGTAGAAATGTCTACGAGGGCATAAACAGACACAGTATTGTGAATTCCTAGTCCTGGCCGAGACTTTACCAGTTCATCTGCCTTCTCTTCCTTCCGTCTGGGGGTCGGTCAGCGAGGGTGGCGAGGGCAGGGCGTCTTCACACGGGAGAGAAAACAGCCATCCGAGCTCTGCATAGACACGGAGAGCTGTGCGCATCTTCCATGCCGGACAAAGGAGCTGAATAACCCAGCAGGGATGAGAATATTTCAAGGCCTTACAAACCATGAGTCTGATGAAATGAACCTTAGCCTCATTCTATTCTCTTAGCCAGTAGTGAATCTGGAATTTAAAAAAAAAATTTCCAAAAGAGAAGATGAAATAGATTGTTTCACACAAAAAAGAGGCTATGGATTCAGGTTCCCCACCTGCGATCCAGAATCTGATGGCCCCAGGCCAGCCTACCTGGGATGGCACGTCACTGCCAAGCCTGGCTGTTGTCACCAAAACACAAAAGTCCCACTGCCCTGTCATCAGCCTTCAGCTTTTACCTTGGTCCCATCAAAGGGCCCAATTTTTCTCTCTAGGATCTTATTCAAAAAGAGTCCTTACCCTCTTCTACTGCAGGGGTCTTCTCACTCCTGAAACCTTGGATGGCCATCTTGCTGCCATATAAATAGCTTTAGGGAGTCCCCGGTTCATGATTTCAAAAATCCTTCTTTCAGTCCTTTTCCTTTTTGACCATTTAAGCTTGCATATTGCTGCAAACCATGATGAGAAAACCAAATGGAAATGCTTTCCAGAGCAAAATGAATGGAACCATTAAAATAAGATAAATGAGGCTCCATTGAACAGAAAAATTTGGCTTTTGCGACTCTGTTATCTCCACCTTAACACCGCTTATCAACCCTGAAGCTCAAATGCTAGCCTTAATCATTATATACACATAACGATGCCCAAGCATATTGGTTCACGTTCTGTTCTGTCTGTTGGCATTGCAAAGCGATGTCAAATCACTCTAAATTCTTCTTAAGATTTCTATAGGGATTTGGGATTGATTAACAACTGCATTTTCAGTTTTACTGCAAACCAGTTTTTGAAAACAGTAAAGCCTTTGTTTTCAGAAAACAGGCACTTTTAAAAGTGCTGAATGCATAAGGGTTGTTTTGAGGACTCACCTCTCCCAGTACTCACATCGTCTGAGCACATAATCAGTCTCTGCAACAACCATTTGCCTGGTCCTCCTTTCTGAGAGTCTGGTGACAAGGGAGGTATTATCAGATGAATAGAGTAACATTCTATGACCCAGTTTATTGAGTTATTAGTGTTGGTGATGAACAGCTCACAGTAGGAGTTGTCTAGGCTTGACTATCAATTACTAAAATCACAGACTGGTGTAATGCACCCTGACTGCAACTAAAAACTCAACTTCTATTAATATGGCACATTGATCAAGTCATTTAAGAGATTATGCCTATTCACCAATAAGATGCAGAAAAAAATGCCCCTACTTTCTTACTCTCCGCACACAATGTGGGGTTGATAATGCATATGTTCACACAACTGCTTGAAGTTATCTCTGCACAAACATGTTCCTTTGCCCTTATGTCTGCACCATCTGGCACCATGAGAAGATCTGTTAGCCACTGATAGACTCATCCTCGTTGACTTTTTAGCTTCTGCCAAGTCCACTCTTGGCTAATGGTTGCCTTCTCTGACCGCTCTCTTTTCTGCCAGTTGACACCAACTCAGGCCTCTCTCTTCTGCTTGCTAACTTTGAACATAAACTATAAACCATGACATAAAGGAAAGAGGTTAAAGTAATCTCTGGCTGCAGGGCTTCTACATTTTCCTTGAAATGGTAAGATAATTCTAAGTGGACTTTGGAAAGTTAGGTTTGTATAATGCAAGTCCTTGCACAACTATGAAAAATTAATATGAAGTGTTATAGTGAAAAGGAGAATTTATTATTTGAAATGGAATACTACAAAATATTCACATAAGCCCAAAGAAATCAGGAGAGGGGAACAGAGGAAGAGAAAACAGAGGGAACAAACAGAAAACAGTCATAGGGCAGACTTAAATTCAACCATATCAATACATTAAAAGTAAATGATTCAAACACCAATTCAAAGACATAGATTGTCAGGTTGGATTTTAAAAACAGAAAAACATTATTCTATCAGAAACATTTTAAATATAATTATCCAAAAAAAGTTAAAAGTAAAAGAATGGAATAAGACGTACAATGTGAATGCTAACTAAAAAAAGCTAGAGGAGTTATATTAATATCAAAGTAGACTATGGAATAAGGGATATTTGCAGAGGTTAAAAGGTACATTAAATAATGACAAAACAGTCAATTCACCAAGAACACATGAGTCCTACCTGTGTATGCATCTAACAACAGAGCTTCACAATACACAAAACAAAAATGGATAGAAGTACAATTATACCCAAATTACATTTGGAGACTTCAACATTCTTTTTGCAGAATTCAATATAACAAGTATACTAAAATCATCAAATGTATAAAAGGCCCAACACCCTCTACCAAATTGATCTAAATCCTGCTTACCAAGTACTCTACTCAACAACAGCAAAATACACATTTTTTCACACGTGGATGATTTATTAAGATAGACCATAGTCTGAGCCTGTAAACAAAAACCAACAAATTTAAAAGAATTTAAATCATTTAAAGTATGTTCTTTTACTATAACCAAGGTAAACTAGAAATAAAACAGCAAAATGTCTATAAAATCTCCAAGTACTTGGGAACTTAAAAAATTAAACCCATGGATCAAAACAAAAGTCTCAAAAGAAATTAGTAAAATTTTGAACTGAGTGAAATGGAAAAAGGGAAAACTAAAATGTTCAGAAAAAATATGAGACTTTAGGTTAGACAAATTGTTCTCTTTTTAAAATTAATTTGAGAGAAAGAGAGAGAGAAACATCAATTGTTGTTCTACTTATTTATACATTCATTGGTTGATTCTTGTATGTGTCCTAACCAAGGATCAAACCTGCAAACTTGGTGTATCTGATGATGCTCTTACCAACTGAGAACCCAGGTAGGGCCTAGGCAAATGGTTCTTAAATAAAACCCCAAAAGCATATCACAGAAAAAAACTGATAAATGATCTTTACCTTTATTATAATAATTCACATTTATTGTATCTCTAATTTAGTTTCTCAACCTTAGCATTACTGACATTATTAGAAAGAGAATTCTTTGTTGTCAGATTGTTCTGTGTATTGTAGGATTTTTTAACAGTAGCCCAACTGGCAAGTAATACGTACCTCAAACCCTGCCCAGTTGTGACAACAAAAATGTCTCGACATTGTCAATTGTCCTTTGTGAAGACAAAATCCACCCCCTACCTCCCGAGTATATTCTGGATACTAATATTTTGTTAATTATATGTATGCAAATATATTTCAAAAGTCTGTGGCATGTCTCTACCTGTTTTTTAGCAGTCTTCCAATGCACAGAAAATTTAAAAATACTTTATATTATCAATTTATTTATTATCACTTTTTCCTTTAGTGTTTGAGTTTTTTATTTCTTGTTTAAAAATGCATTGTTTTCCCTGTGGTTATAAGGATATTTTCTCATGTTTTCTTCTGGCAGTTTTAAAGTTTTGTTTTTAATATTTACACTATCTGCAATCAATTTCTATAGATATTAAAGATTGAATTTTATTTTGTTCCATACAGACAACCAGTTATCCTGGTATCATCCACTCACTACTGATTAGCAAAGCCACTTCCGTCGTAGATTTCTGTTTGGGTTGTCCCTCTAACATGTTCCTCTGCAAATTGGCTTGACTTTTTATTTTATTTTATATGTATTTTAGAATTGAGTTATCAGATACGTTTTATAGAATTGTAATTGAGAGTGTGTTGTATTTATAGATTAATTTGGGAAGAAACAATATTTTTATAATATGATGTGTTCCTGTAAATGTTTTCTCTCTCCATTTATCATCTTTGTAATTGCCTTTAAATAAAGTTTTATAAGTTTTTTAAATAAATTTCTAGCCCAAATTTTGTTAGATTTATTTATAAATTTTTGTCTTTTGTAACTATATGTCAATTTTTTAAAATTAAATTTTTGCCCTGGCTGGCATAGCTCAGTGGATTGAGGGCAGGCTGCAAACCAAAGTATCACAGGTTCAATTCCCAGTCAGGGCACATGCCTAGGTTGCAGGCCATGGGCCCCAGCAACAGCACATTGATGTTTCTCTCTGTCTCTCTTTCTCCCTCCCTTCCCTCTCTAAAAATGAATAAATAAAATCTTTAAAATAATTAAATTTTTCCACTACCATACAAGAAAGTATTGGTTTCTTGTATCTTGATATTATATCCTGCAACCTTGTTGTACTCTTTAATTAATTTTAATAGTTTGTCAGTAAGCCCTCATGGGTTTTCTGGGTATATCACTGATGAATACTGGCTGTTTTATTTCTCTCTTTCCATTACTTGTAACTTGTTCTTCTTGCCTTACTCTGATAACTATGATCTCTAAGTCATTTTAAATGAAAGAATAGACAGCAGGCATTCTTGTCTTATTGCTGAATTTAAAGAAAATATTTCTCTCTCACACACACACAGGTTGCGTAATAATTTTTGTTATGCAATGTCTTGACAGTACTACTTATTTCTTTATCCACTCCTAAAATAGCCATAAAACTCAATTGTAAACATGGTTTTACTAATAATTACAGAGGACATTTTCAACATGTATTCTCTTTACCCAGTAGGACCAAGACAAGAGACTGTGTGTTACTTAGGACAAATACACCACGAGAAAAACAAGTAACTTCATTTGCTTACATCAGAAAACAGAAAGTAGTGGCACTTAATTGCTGGTGATTGTAAGCACTTCAATGGCCCATCAACAGGGCCTACCTTCAGGGATACCTGTATTTATTATTAGCACCCTTATTGCTCCCATGTCCTTCCTCTCCATGGTCCTATCCTTCTTTACTTTCACACAGTGATGCATGTTTTAAGGAAAATTGAAAAAATTTTAAAAAGCCTCTACTTCCAGATAGGGCAAAGCTATACGTTTATATGAAAGACAGCATGTCAAGAGTGTTGCCAAAAAATTTAATAAATCAAAATAACAGATGGGTTAACCAAAATAATAAAATATATAACACTTGGGTGTCATGCAAAACTTCTGGAATGTCTGAGGTTTTCTTATTCCCTTTTTAAAAAATATTGGTTTCCTGTAGGATATCTCTCTGGCTTTTCAGCATTCTCATAATTTCCTTTGGCAACTTCCAGATTTCTTTTTAAAATATATCTGATGACTTGCAGTGACTCCTTCCTCTCCTCGCATAAAGACCTCAATGCCTCTATTGCTGAAAGCAACCAGAGGTGACCTCTGAAAATGGTTCACTATTCACTTGACCCAGAAAACCTCACGAAATCATGCAAATCAAGAAGATCAAATCTTTGTGTTCACTTTAAGAACACTCACAAAACTGCCCAGGCCATCAAGGGTATGCATATTTGAAAAGCCACCAAAAATCTGAAAGATGTCACTTTGAAAAAGCAACGTGTGCCGTTCCATCGATACAATGACAGAGTTGATAGGTGTGCCCAGGCCACATTAGGGCTGGACACAGGGTCAGTGGCCCCCCAAAAAATGCTGAGTTTTTGCTGCAAGTGCTTAAAAATGCAGAGTAATGCTGAACTTAAGGGTTTAGATGTAGACTCTCTGGTCATTGAGCATGTCCAGATGAACAAAACTCCCAAGATGGGGCATAGAATTTACAGAGCTCATGGGTGGATTAACCCATACACGGGCTCTCCCTGCCACACTGAGATGATCTTATGGAAAAAGAGCAGATTGTTCTTAGACCAGAAGAGGAAGTCGCATGGGAGACAAAGACATCCCAGAAGAAACTGAAGAAACAAAAGCTTGTGGCCCGAGAGTAAATTCAGCATAAGATAAATACTAATAAAAATAAACACAGGAAAAAAAGAATATGCAAATTCACACATTTAGAAAGTGTCCATAAACTGTAAGAATTTGAGACACCATAAGAAAGAACCCTGAAGGAGGGTGAGCCGTGAATGACATGAAGAAAAGGTACAGATAAGAGACTGCATATATAAACTGAGGTTAAATCCAGCATGCAGACAGGCACGAAACTAATCTAAATCCTTAGAAAGAAATCAATCCACTAAAGAACATATGATTTTTCTGAGTACACCAAAGGACAAAAATTTCCACTTTGGCATACACCTTGTTTTGTTCTGGCACTTTTTCTAACAATAAGATAAATGTTAGGGGAAAAATGGTTTTTCATTATGCAAGAGTAAGTTGTTTACCTTTTCAGGTCGAAGCTAGTGACGCTGTTTCATTTCTTATACCCCACAGGTCCATGGGAATGAATTTTTAAAAAGAGGAAAACCAAAGACATAAGGAAGTAATGAGCATTAAAGTTCATGGCTCTATTTTTCCCAAAGTTGATTTGAAAAAAGTTATTAAGTGAATCTTTTTTATGCCGGTATGGCAAAAAGTGAAAGAATATGAACAACCCTAGTTTTAAGTCTCACCTCTCTGATCTTAACCAAGGTCCAGAGAGGCTTGCTGATTTTCCCAGGATCACACAGAAGACTCCAGTCTCCAGCAACTCGGGCTGGCTCTCCTTCTGGTATATCATGTGCTTAATAATTGTTCTCTAAAATACTGTGTAGAGTAGATACTGTTTCTGTCCTCAGTTATCACAATATGGGCAACTGGATTTTTTTTCACTAATGGAAGTTAGTTAAGAACAATCATCTATAAATTTCTGAATTCACTTTTATAAAGTCTACCAGGAATGTTAAATTTCTGGAATTATATCATTAGGAAATATAAAACAAATAGTTATTACAAAATCATAAGTGGAAATGAAGGCCCTTTTCATTTTGTGGGCCATAAAAGCAAAAAAATTTGGGAATGGATGTTTTCTGAAAAAAACAACTGGTGATATCTTTCTAAATACATTTTAAATGTGACTGAGTACCTTTTTTAATAAAAGTAGTCAAATAATTCTAAAGTAAAAGTCATTCTCTAACAATGTAAAGATCGTATCTAAAGTCTAAGTAAATGTTTAGTCATTCCAGCAGGAACACATCATAAAAAAAACATAAAGAAAATATCAGATTGGTTAAATGTTTTCTTTATTCATGGTTTACTCCCTGAAACATTGTTCATGGCTTCCTTACTGATTTTTACAGTCTACATATTTCTTTTCAAATTTTTCTTTTTATGTTCCCCAAGTTCACAATTCACACAAAATGCCCATTGAAGCAGACAGAATAATGTTACGAATATTTCAGAGCTCTTTGGGGATTCAAATAGGTTTTCACGATGTAACTTGGGTTACCGTAAATGCGCAGACATGCTTGAAACCTGACGACAGGAATAGGGCGCGGGCTAGTTCAGAAAGTGTCGAGGGAGATTCGAAGCCTTATAGGGTTCAAGCAGTGAATCTTCAGTCCTGGAACCTAGGCCAAGCACCAAGCCAGAAAACAGCCAGGCAGCACTGGACATAACCAGAGTGGAAGGGGACAGTGGGGAAAAGGCACTTGGGAAAGATGTCCAAGGTTGTGGTTTCCTGATAATTGGAGATGACACAGACAGCGCTGAAGGGCTTGCTTCATTATATTATTGTGAAATTTGGACCGAGGCAAACCCACAAGTTCAAGTGTTTTTAAAGTAGCTTAATGATCACTTTGAGAATGTAACACCCTTTCAGCAGCATGACTGGAACTCTGACCAACAGACACCCGAGGGACACAACGAACCGTTTCGGAACAAGTACAGCCATCACTGCGAGGGGGTGGGGGGTAGGCTTGGAGCGCACTACCCCTAGAAACATGCTTTTCTTCTTCAGTTGTGAAATCTCGTGGTAGTGTTAGGTGATACAACGTTTTACATAGATTCTGTGGGAAACTTGCCCTCAGTGAAGGAGTTAAAGAAATTATAGTACACAATACAAAGTTCTTTGATATTTTTAAAATCAAAGGCATTAAATTTTTAAGATTTCCCCCATTATGTTTTCTCATTTAAGAATCAGCTGCCAAAAGCATCAAACCCCACCTGGGCATACAACGAACTGAAATAGATTTTTCTTCTCGATTTTCATCTTCTGGATTCCTTGAGGACCTGATTTCGTTATCAGGTTATGCTGCAGAGATAAAGACGGCTGGCTGCAATCAGGACTCTCTGTCAAGAGGGGGTGGGAGACAGACGAAGAAGAATAGGAAGAAAGGGAGGGAGACTACAACCCATCTTGTAGTTGGCAAATTTCCCAGTCTTATACCGTCTGTAAATTTCACCCAGCTCATCCTACACTTGTCATGTGGACCAGGCTGTGGACACTCTCATGGAGGGCCCAGACCACAGCTTGAAAACCATGCATCTATCACAGTGTCCCTTGACTTCCAATGACTGGAAGCCAATGGCCAAGGGCCACCTGGTGTGCTGAAATACCAGCTCTGAATTACTAATCCATCTCTTTAATGACTATTGTTTCTAGAGCATTTTATGCATGCATTCACCAAAACATGGATTTCTTTTTTAGAACCTGCACTGTTTAGGACCTGTGCTGGCACTAGGAATGGAGCATTGAACAAAACAACTGCTGATTTCATAGTATGCACATTTCAAGAGGGAACTGTTCATCATTAGAATAGGAGAACCTCTCATGAAGTTGCAACACAGCAAGTGGAAGTGTTCTGGCCAAGGCTGGGACCACAATGTTCCATGAGCTTCTTTCACTGTGAGGAATTAAAGCTTTTAGCACTTAACATGTGCTAGGCCTTGTGGAAAAGCACTGTATTCTCACTGGGTGTGAAGTGGAGCTGGATGCTTTCTAAAGCACCTGTGAAAATCTAGATCATTTTGCTGGCCACTTTAGCTTACTGTAGACTTTCTATAAATGTTTGCCTAGAACTTAAAGAAAGATACGTATATTCATGAGCTCTCTTGAAATGACTTGAATTTTTGAGGGAGATGGAAGAGAGGACTTTCTAATAAGTCACGTAATATAGTGAAAACTTCTACACCTAGGGCCAGATCCCAGTTACTTCACTCAACTTTTTGAGCTTCTTCAGTGAGTTGGGGTTAATTTATGCCTCTCAGTATTATTGTGAGGGTTAAATGTACTGTAGTATTTAACCCACGCCTCTCGTGTGCTAGTCACTGTCCTTGCTATGGAGAATATAGTAATTAACAAAGCACAAAGTCACTGCCGCTACGAGGTGTCTTAGTTCCTTACGCCTTTTCATCGTCTTTCTTATTTTGGAAGAAGCCATTTGGTCACTTTTGAATAAAAGACAGGGTGAAAGCCTCCGCCTTCTCCAAGTAACCTCGGACAGTCTCGTACCTAATGAGATGGTCCAGCCCTGAGCTGGATTAGGGGCCTCTCAGGTAGAAAGCAGGGGAGGATATTCAGAAACCTGTTCCCCAGAGTGGCAGTCCCTGGGGAGGGTTTCCACATCCTGGCTGAATAGATAAAACGCCACCTTATATTCTAAGGGCTTCCTGATGAATACATTCCAAATCGATTTGCAAATCTTAAACTACGTGCCTTTATTTTAAATGCCCTAAATATTTAAAATTCAGTCATCTTTACTTCCCCTCCATTTTCCTCTTTCTCAGCAAAAGGACAATGCTGCTCTAAGCACTAACCACTGCAGAGCACCTTATGTTATCTCTAAGAAACCTTAAACACAAGAAGAAGTTTATTCCTGGGGTGAGTTAAAATTTTTTTAGTGAGTTAGGGCATATATAAATCTTAAAAAATTATTAATAAATAAAACACAAATATAGTTTGATTTTTTAAACATGATTAGAGAAACTCACCCACACAGTATCTTGTGAAACATATTACAATCAGAATGACGCAGCTCTTATTGCTCAGTGGCATCTTAAAGTAATAAACACTAGGTATGTTGATGCCTTTTCTTTTCTTTCATTTTTTGGTCTTCCATGTTCTTTATCACCTCACACTCTCCATGAGAGCAGAGTTTAGTGCTCTGGAAAAATGATTTGCAGCCTTTTGGAATATTTTTAATCTGCTTAGAAACGTGAACACATTAAAAATTAAGTTAAAAAGAAAAGAGGAGAGAACGAGAGACAGAGAGAGAGACAGAGAGAGAGACAGAGAGAGAGAGAGAGAGAGAGAAAGAGGGGGAGCACTGAGGTCAGTGAAATCTGTTGTAATCCCTCCTGAAGTTAATCTAATGATAACCAGCTCTCAGAAAGGTGATTATATTTACCCTCCTTCCTGTCATCGGGGATGTGTCTTTACTGCTATTTGTATAAGAACCTAGAAATGTTGTGGACAGGGCAGGCACTGGAAATGGATAGCAATGAGCATGATCTGACCTTGCTGTGAAACAATTAATTGGAATACAATGAAGTTAAACCACTGCAGTTTCCTGGTTGTTGGTTTTTATGTGTTTTTATATCCAGGCTGATGGTGGGTGTGATTTTTAAAAGCTGATGGACCTCAAACTGTTTTTTTCCTCTTTTAGTTTCAGGCTTGAACATGACAGCTTTGGGTAAGGAGAAGACATGAGTAATTTTAAGGTGAGAGTTGGGTATTGCTTTCTTTTATTTTTAAAGTGACTGAGGAAAAGTGAATTGGCTCTATTTTCTACTTGTTCGAGTTTTAAAAAGCTGCTTCAGGAAAAAGTGTTACATCCAATTCTGGATCTTTTTCAGCAGAAATGAATCAAGGGAAAGAAGAGCAATGTGAGTTGACTTTTTTAGGGGGAACAGATGAGAATCTGGTGTCCAGCGTTTTTGTTGAGGGTTGTGTATTGAGCATAACTAAAGCTGCTTCCTAGAACGCATGGGAAGTGCTTATGACCAGATTTGTTTTCGTTGCACTCCCATCCCATCCCATTTCCCCCACACTCACCAGCCTTCCAGCCCTCCATCTCCAAGGATGTCATTTCTTTTTTTCCAAGGACAACCACACAGGAAAATAATGGACTCAGCTGAGGGACGTCAAAACCGTCCAAACAGTCTTCCTGAAAGCAGGCACTTGTATCATTCTGCTTCACTACTGAATGAAGAGTATTTTTTTTATGTTGACCTTTTGAGGATCCATAGTCTTAGACACTGTGCCAAAAATAACGGGCTTGTCTTTCCTTATGTGGGAACCTGCCCTGTGACCTAAACTGCCCAAACAAACACCGAGCACTGATCCCGCTGGCCTCCTAGAGGGAGATGACAGGAACAAGGAATTGTCCCTTCAACTTGAGGATTCTTTCTTTTTCCCAATGGGCCTTAATAAGAGCAGTGTGAGAATACATTGTGCACCTACAGCAATTATCAAAACTACTAATAGAAAAGAATTCATTTTCACTTCCATTTTTTGTGCTGAAAATGTCAGAGTTTAGGAAAAATATCTGCATTAATTTTTTCCTGTAACCTAAAATATTCTTCAAACAACTATAACTAAGATATTATTAAATGAACAGTAATCAGAAGAAGCGTATGTTCAATACAAACTTCAGACTATAGGTAACTGACGATCTCCGTAAAGGTCTCCCTGGGTCAGAACTTAGTAACTGGCCACATCCAGCTGGAAGGGAGGCTGTCATTATAGTCTTTATTCAGGATGGCCATGTATTCGGCCAAAAAGCAGCTCGATTTGCCTTCCATCACCAACAGAAAAAGGGAATAAATACAGAATAACACATAGAAGAGTCTGTCTATTACTTCTTCAAAAAGTTGAATAGAAATAGATCTCACCTTTAACAGGAACCTAAACAACAAAACAAAGAAACAAGCAAAATATAACCAAAGACACTGAAATAGAGGACAGGCTGACAGTGACCAGAGAAGAGAGGGGAGGGAATTTCAGGGGAAAAGGGGAAGGGTTTACAGGAACAAGTATAAAGGACACATGGACAAAAACTAGGGGGAGGGTGGTAATGGGAGGGAAGTGGGGAGGGTTGGGAGGGGCAGTGGATTGGGAGTAAAAGGGAGAGAACTGTATTTGAACAATGATTAAAATACAATTAAAAAAAAGAAATAGAAGAAACTTTGCTCAAAGACTCATCTGGCCTTGAAATGTATTCCACACCACTGACCGCCACCCCCAGCTAGAAGGGTAGGGGCTAAAGGGTTAAGGGCTCCAGAACTCAGTGGGAACAGGAAGGATCAGAAGCAACATACCGAGTTCACACACAGAGGTTGGAATTTTTCTGCCTGGGTGTTCAGTCAACCCACATCAGCACAGTCTATATACACATTCGCATCTCCAGACAAATCAAAGTTTGAAACATTTGCTACTTATAGGGCTAAGCAGAGAGAGGGACTGATTAACCCGATCAGTCAAGTAAAATAACTAGGATTCTGTTTTGTCAGACACGTAAATGATATTTCTGGAGAAATCCAAGTTTTAATAACGAAGGTAGAAATCTTCATTCACCTTTCTAGTAAAGGATTAGAACATGGACTTATCTAACCATAGCAATATCACAAATATTCAAAAAATGAGATAAACCAGATGCTAATCCTAAATATCTACACAGCAATAACCAAAAATAAGGTATCACTATTGTTTGAGGTGATAATGCCAGAGCAGCATTAAAACCCAGAAGAGGCACGTTCATACAGACAGAGAGCAGATCAGAGGTGCCCAGAGGCTGAGGGCGAGGGGGTGGGGAGGGAGAGGAGAATAGGGAAGGGCTAGGTAATGGATATGGGATTTCCTGTTAGGGCCATGAAAATGTTTTGCAACTGAATAAAGGAGATGATTGTACAACACTGTGAATATACTAAATGCTGTTAAACACTTTAAAATGGTTAATTCTATGTTAAGAGAATTTTCCTCAACATAAAAAATATATGTAAGTCAGGCCAGCCTCTACCTCGCAGATTTTAGAAATCCTCTTATCTAAAATTTGTGATGTAAAAATACCATAAAAATGGATTGATTCTAGAAGGGCCAGCTATCTGAAACTACTCATTCTCAAACATTGTAAATTGCCCGTTTAAATTTAACACGGTGCCACCAAATTCAAAACAAGAGAATTTATACATGGACATGCAATGTGACTGGGGAGTTTTCAGACTTAAGAGCTCAAATAGCTCAGAATTAAATTGGTACAATGTGACCCAGAAAACAGATGAAGCCGACAAAACAAATCAATTAGTTTAAATATCAGGAGATGTGGCCTAATGGTGAAGCCGACCATATTCTGAAAAGAGCTGCCAGAGGAAGTTATCCAAATCCCATAATTTGGGTCATTAAGAATGGATCTGAAAAAGAAAAATGATCCGGAGTCAGAGGTGGAAACTCTCCGCACACTAATTTTACATTGGCAAGGGCGGGATGCAATGATGTCATGAGCATTTTAGTTTCTCAGTCCCATCTCCAGTGACGTGGGCTTTCTTATCTCGGGCTTTCTTATGGCTTGTACATAAACACTTAGATTTGTTTAAGGTTTTTCTAGTAAAGAATTTATTTGGGGGGGATGAAACATGGATGAGGAAAGCCACTTCAGAGAAAGAACACACAAACAAGCCTTGGATTCAACTGCTGAAACAAATCAAATTTATATAGCTGCTACGTAGATTTTTTTTAAATCTTTGGTCTCAACTGAAATGAATTTTTTTGCTTCAACTTGTTCCTCTGGTCATTTTAAATAAAAAGCTCAAATAATGATGCTATATAGGATATTTTGGGTCATATAAATATAGGAAGTTACCAGCTCTCCCCCATGGAGAGAAGCACAAGGTTCTGCTTAAATAAACACACTGAGGGTAGAAATACTAAAATAAAATTAAAAATGAGTTCTTGCACCCACTTCTCCCACCCCTCAGAAAATTTAGCTAAGGAGGTGGTTGCAAAGATGAGAAAAGTTTTATTCACATTGCTTCCCATTCAGACACTTCTCTGTAGACTTTCAAAGACAGTCATCGATCCAGAGCACAGAGAAAGCTTCTAAATTCTTCCCAGAGATCCTGTGGAGGAGGAAGCGGGCTGTGCATTTACGATGGAGAGGAGGGCTCCTAATGATAATAACAGTAGTAGTGAATATTTATTGAGTAATTTCTGAGGCAGAACGAGATTAGCTAAATTGTAGAGCTATGATTCTGGGCTAAGCCTACCTAAGTACTCTTGGCATCAGCAACGAGGCATTTCTGCCTCCTGGAAAACAGTCAACACACAGTGTTGGTTCTCCAAACCAAAAGCATTAGAGAAGGCTTCCCAGTGAAAGCCATGCCTGATACGAGTCTTGTAGGAGAGTAGCAGTTCATTGGGTGAAGAAGAGGTAGAAGTGTGACCAAGAGAAAGGAACAACAGAAAGAATTATTCCAAGCTTTGATATTACACAGTAAATTCAGAAAATTGCAAGGTATGCTGTATTACTGGATTTTGAGACAGAAAATAGATGAGATTGGATGTATGGAGAAGAGTCACATTATAGATAACTTTTACATTGCACAATGAAACTTGCATTTTATCCTAGAGACAGAAGAACTTACTAAAATTTTTTAAAAAGTCTTTAGGTAGATCCCTTTGATGAAAGTACAGAAGATGTCAGTTTGAGAGGAGGTAGATTGGAATTTAGGACATCATTGGGGACTACTGCAATAGTTTAAGTGAAAGAAGACAACAAATGTGGATTATAGCATGGGGGAGGTGGGAACAAATTCAAGGAACTTCGGGAGATGATCCCATAAGATTCAGTAATGTAGGGAATGTGCACATGCAAAGGATAAAAAAAGTAATGGCGCCCTGGCTGGCGTAGCTCAGTGGATTGAGTGCGGGCTGTGAACCAAAGTGTCCCAGGTTCGATTCCCAGCCAGGGTACATTCCTGGGTTGCAGGCCATGACCCCCAGCAACCACACATTGATGTTTCTCTCTCTCTTTCTCTCCCTCCCTCCCTTCCCTCTCTAAATATAAATAAATAAAATCTTTTAAAAAAAATTAATGGTGACCCCAACATTACTGAGTTTTTAGTGGTCCTAAAAAGGCACAGATTCTCTGAAAAAAAATTTTTTTGCTTGCTTGTTTGACAAATACCACTTTGACTGTTCTGTCAATGTAGAACTTGGTCGCAGGCTGCCATGGATTGTTTGGGTTTTATCAGGTAAAATGAAAAGAGGTCAATTTGTCTTTTTCTTGCTTTAAAAACAATTATTTAGTGGGTAGATAAGCTGCAAGATATGATAGGATCTCAACACTGCCACTGAGGAGTTTGGAAAAGTAAGAACAAATAGGCTCAGCCCCTCAGATTTACAAAAGAGAATCTCAGGTTCTCTTCCAAGGATGGAGATCAGCAGTCCAAATTACACTCAACTAAGGTGTCCTGGAAGACACGGGTCAATGAAACAGAACATCAATTTGGGACACAACAGCTGAATTTTCTAGGGGTTTTCCACAAAGTACATCTGTCTGGGTTGATGTTAAATCCTAGCCAGTAAATGGGGAATAAATAAGATACAGCTCCAGGGGTCTGGCAAACATAGAGAAAAGGGAAAGTCTGCAGAAAGAAAAGTAGCTCGGGGAAGAGCTTTATCCTAGAAGGAGCTAGGGTTGCATCCTAGAAAGAAAGGATGCAGTTAAGTCCATTACCAAAGACTGGGCACGCATGCTGGTGATTAGAGAAGCCACCATCTCAGCCACTCTATCTCCTAATGCAGATGAGGCCACTTACGGGTTTGCAAACTGGTTCGGACCAGCTAAGCAATTAGATGGGCATGCAGGCACCGGAATGCACTGTCTCCCGCCTCCATTTTCCATTCTCCTTCCCACGTGCCACGTGTCCTTCTTGATAATTCAGGGCTTTTTCACAGAAACTGTGCCCTCGTTTGGCAACGCCCCATGCTCAGACTCTACGCCAAATTGTCTCCTCTTTGCCCTAAAATATTATTTTTTATTTCTGATTACATTCCCTCAAGGTCCTGCCAGATGTCTAGCTAGGCAAAAGAAGTATGAAGAGTCTAAAGACGGTGGGTTAGTCCTCCCAGATAACACCGGCATTTTAACAAATGCCTTTAGAGCTAAAGAAGAAACACAGTGGGAAACTTTTTAGGCACTGGCAACATGAATAGAATGGCTGTTTTCAAAACATTTGTTAGATATGTTTATATTTCTTAAACGGAGCCATGTAAATTAAATTATTGCCTAATTTGTCTGTGTATAAATCTGTTCTATGAATTCATTTTCTCAGCATCTCCCTCCTTCCCTCCATCTCTCCTTCCCTCTTTTTCTGTCTCTGTCTCTCTCTTATCAGAGGTACAAACTCCCTAGGTATCTGGAAATACTGAATTACTGCATATTTTTTAGTATTCCCTTATAGATTTTATGACAGTAAGTCTTGAAAATGTGTGGACTTGCATTATCTTGCCACATGGTCAAATGCTGTCAATGTTTCATGCGTGCTTTGAAAGACAGAATGAGTGTTGCACCAATTGTTGGGTGAATGCTCATTAGATGGACCATGTTAACTGTGTTGTCAAGTCTTCTATATCCTGTCGACTGGTTGCTTTTTGTTAAATAAACTATGGGTTGAAGTGTGGTAAAAACCTCCTACCATAATGGATTTTTAATTTATCCTTATATTTTGGTCAATTTTTGCTTTATTTTGAAGTTATTAAGTGCATATAAGTCTATAATTTGTTTTTTTTTTAATTTGAACCAAATCTTTTATCATTCTATAGTTTTCCTCTTTATTTGTAGTGATAGTCTTATCTGATAATAATATATCTATACCAGCTATATTTTATAGTGCTTGCCTATTATATTATTTTTTGCCACATAATAAATTACCCCAAAATGCAGTGACTTAAAACAACAACAGCTCTCATTTATTATACTCTCAGATATTAAAGGATCTCCTTCCAACATGACTCATTCATATGTCTGGGTAGTTGGTACTAGTTGCTGTCAGGAGGTCTCCGTTCTGCCCACAAGGGACTTCCCCATAGGCTTAAGCGTTCTTATGACACTTGGCAGTTGAATTCTCCCAGAGAAAGTGATTCAAGCCAAAGGGCCAGGTAGAACATTATTATGATGGAAACTTAGAAGCCACATGGCACCAGTGCCACACACTCTATTAATTAGACCAGATCAGATCCAAGAGGAAAGGAATTAGACAACTTTTGAAGGAGAGAGTGTCAAATAATTTGCAGATATATTTTAAATCACCATAATTGGCATATCTCTGGTTATTTTTTACTTTCTATCTTGTTGTGTTTTTATGTTTTCAGTACACCTCTTGTGACTGGAATTTTATTCCAATTTGATAACCCTTATCTTTTAACTGGATAATTAAGTTCATTTATGCTATTTCTTGATTACTAATGAGTTAGAATTTATTTTTACCATTTTATCTTGCACTTTCTATTTGCTTCACATTTTCTGTATTTCTTACTTTCTCTCCTTTCTTTCTATCTTTTGAAACTATTTTGCCCTGCATTCCCAATTTTCCTCTGTACTCATTTTGAAGTTATACATTCTTTTTGTATTCTTTTACTGGTCATTGTATAGATTTGAGCATGCATGTTTAATTTCAAATTCTAAAGTAAATCATTTACCTTTGATATAAATTTATGTTCATTGGAACTTTGTGGCATTTCCTTAAGGACTGGGTTTAAAAGGAACTTTTCCAGTGAAAATTCATATTTGCTTCTTTAGTACACTACCAATCTAAGGCCACTTTAAACTTGGGGATTTAACCACGCAGAGTGTAAAGTCAGCTCACAAATCAACATAAAAGCTGGCCATTAATTAGGAACATGCAAACAGAAATCCTGTTTCCATTTTGGTACAACTATTAATTGTTTCATTTTTGCTGTAGCTTGTTTCTACTTTGTTTTAGGCCATCCTTTAAATCAAGTTGTTCCTTGCAGATGAGTGATCTAGGTACCATGTGAGGAGAAGGCACTTTCCCATCTGACTTCTCCCCTAGTGCAGGCATCAGTTTTGCCCCCCTCCTCCCGAGAAAAGGCCCAGCAAAACCTACAGAATCTCAGAGATCGTCATTGCTCGTCTCTCCTGACTCATGACTTCTCGTCTGTTTCTGAGGATTTCCTTCCTTTCTTGTCAGCTTAGCTGTGTGTGTGAAAGGGTTTGTAAAATAAGGTTAAGCAGGGAGGTTTAAAAATGCTTTGAAAGTGGAGGTAACATTGAAGCCATAGCCCGCAAAAGGCTGGCGTAAATTTGCATCCTGGTCTACACAGGCTGAATGCTAGCTGAAACAAGAAATGCTGACATTCTGCATAGGATTCATGTGAGACAGCTTAATGATACAATACTCAAAACATCCAGGATGCAATTCAAAATTACATGTTCTATGAAGAACCATGACAATCTCAATTCACTTTAGAAAAGATAATCAACAGATATTAATTCCAAGATGACACAGATGTTAGAATTATCTGAAAAAGACTTGAAGTAGCTATCATAAAATGCTCCAATAAGTAAGAGAAAATACTCTTGAAACTACAGTGTCAGCAAACAAATAGAAGAGTTAAAGACAAACCAACTGGACATTTTAAACCTGAAAAATACAATAAGCGAAATAAAAACATAACTCATAAGACGGGCCCAATAGCAGAGTGGAGACTATAGAAGAAACAAAGCATTTCAACATAGATAGAAAGAGAATATAGATAAAAACAGAAATTTCCACCCTGAGTCACAGGAGGAAAAAAAATGGGTGACCTTCAATGACCTATGAGACAACACAGAACTTCTATCTCATCCGAGTCCCAGGAGAAGAAAATGAGTATGGTACACACACCCACACACACGCACACACACTTGAGAAAATAATTATTGCAAACTCTAAAAACTTGGCAAAAAGCATAAACATACTGATCCAATAAGCTCAGAGAACCCCAAACGAAATAAACTTTCAAAGCAATATATTCTACATATACATATACAAATTAGAAAGAAACAAAATTGTCCCTCTTCACAGATAAGATTTGTGAAGAGAATCCCAAGGAATCTATGATAAAAACCTCTAGAATGAATAAGTAATTTTAACAAGGTCACAGGATACAAGATCAGCAAGCAAAAATCAATCAGAGTTCTATATGATGCTAGCATAAACTACTGGAAAGTAAAATTTAAAATCAATGACATTTATAACAACTCCAAAAAACTGAAATACTTATAGGCATAAATTTAAAAATACATATAAAGGAGCTTTATGCTGAAAAATACCAATGGAAGAAATGAAAGAGCTCCTAAGAAAATGGAGATGTTCATTGATTGGGAAATTCATCATAATAAACATAAAAAAATCTACAAAATTAATGCTATTCGATCAAACTTTCAGTAGGATATTTTATAGATATTGATAAGCTGATTCTAAAATGTACATGGAAAAGCAAAAAAAAAAACTAATAGTCAAAACAATTTTGAAAAAGAAAGATAAAGAATTTGAAGAAATTGTACTACCTGAGATTGACTTACTATAAATCTACAGACATCAAGAGAAGGTAATATTAGCAATGGGACACACACAAAGATCCATGGAACAGAATACAGAAGCCGTACGTAGACCCATACAAAAAGGTCAACTGATTTTTCACAACAGTGCAAATGCAGTTCAGTGGAGATATGATAGCCTTCTCAACACATAGTGTTAGAACAATTGGACATTCTTATGTAAAAACCAACCTTGACTTTAACTTCATCCCCTATGAAAAATTAAATCTGAGTAGATCATAAATGTAAGTATAAAACATAAAACTAAAACATTTAGAAGAAATTATGAAAATAAGTCTTCATGAAATGGAGTTAGACAAAGAGTCCTTGGACATGAGACCAAAGATATAATTTATAAAAGAAAAAAATGATAAAATGTACATCATAAGAAAGTGAAGAACATTTGCTCTGTAAAAGATACTAATAAGAGAATAAGAGGAAAAGCTAAAGAGAGAAAAAAATTGCAGATCACATATTTGACAAAGAATTTGTGTCCAGAATATACAAACTACACTCAAAAAAACAACCATTTAAAAGAAACAATTTAAAAATAAGTAAAAGACAAACAGACACTTATGCCACCAAATAAGGTAAAGGAAAGGCAATTAAGTACATGAAAAGAAAACATTATTAGCCGTCAGGGAATTTAAATTAAAACCACAATAAGAGAACTTTACAAACCTAATAGACTGGCTAAAATTTTAAAAAAAATACTGACCATACAAAGTACTGGCAAGGCTACGGAGCAGCTGGAACTCTCACAGTGCTGGTGGGAAAGCAAAATGGTACAGCCCCTTGGGAAAACAATTTGGCAGTTTTTTAACAAGTTAAACACACACTTGTCATATAACCCAGCAGCCACACTCCTGAGTATTTACTCTAGAGAAATGAAAACTTACGTTGGCACAAAAAATTGGTACAAAAAGCTTATAGCAGTTTTATTTCCAATGGACAAGAACTGGAAACAACCTAAATGCCCATGCAATAGTGAACGAGTCAGCAATTTTTTAAGAAGTATGAATTATTGATACACACAGACTAAGAGCAGACTCGCAGGTGTTATGCTGAAAGAAGCCATTCTCAAAGGGTTACGTACTCTGTGATTCTATTTAAATGGCACTCTCGAAAAGACAAAACTACTATGGCAGAAAAAAGATCAGTGGTTGCCAGAGGCTAGGGTGGGGTGTGTGGTCACAAAGGCACGGCACGGGGAGGTTTGCTGTGTTGGTGGGGGTGGGGTGAGGATGGAACTATTGTTCCATACCTTGCTGTGGTGGTGGTTACACAAAGTTAAACATGTGTTAAAATTCATAGATCTGTATATGCCCAAAGAGTTCATTTTACCCTATGCTAATTTAAAAATCAAAATTTAGAAAAAGAATGTAAATGTTGTTGATCAGCATTATTGGCCATTTTGCACACAAAGTATTTTTCAAAATACCAAAATTATCCTATTGTTGGAAATGATAAAATACCCATGATAGCTTCTGAAATACTAAAGTCCTTGACAGATGTTTTCTGAATGAATGATTTAGTGTATGGCTCCAACATTTTGGAGCTCTATGAATTTCTGTATTTAGGAGAGGGAATATATTTCTCAAACTCTTGCCAATTCCCTCAGATGTAACATGGAAATAAAAAGATATCTACTTCCCAAGGTTGCTGTGAAAGTTAAATGAGGCAACATACATAAAGGACCCAGTCCTGGCACATTGCAAGCACTCATTCATTACGAGGTGTGATTATTGGTCTGGTGGTTGGGGCTATACTATGCTTATTTTCCTGTATTAAAACTGGCTTTCTACCAGTCTGTCTCCCCAACCAGACCACTGTCCGTGTATTTCTAGCGTCTGGTATAATACTAGACAAAGAGTAAGTATTCAGTTACAGTCAAACTGAATTAGTGATTGGGGCAAATAAATAAATCACACAACTTTTTAATGGTGAAGAAATACTTGATGCACAGGCAAAAGCAAGATTTAACCACAGGGCAATGGGAATGGATTGGGACTGGAAGTCATGAGCTACTCCAATAGTGGTTTCCAAAGTCTCATTTTGCTTGTTGTTTTGATTTGGTTTTGGCAAGGAAAATTCTGCCTGCAAATAAAATCTTACTCAGAAGCTTAAATAAATAAAACATGATTTAAACACACACACACACAATTTTCTGGGTGAGGAGGCCTGATGGGCATAAGATGACTCTTGATGCCTTAGTTTGAAAAGCCCAGGAAAAAAAGACACCCTTTAAGGCCATTCCCAGCTCTAAAGTTCCGTGAACTACATTTTACAGAGAGTGGAAGGGTCCATGTGGTTGCTGCATGACATAAAACAAAGGCATGCTTGGTGAAGAAGGAAGGCAGAGTGACCTCTCAACCCACCACTCAACTGTCATAACACTGAATATAAAATTCTGTGCACCCCATGAGAAAAGAAAGGGCAAATAAATAACTTAGAAGCTATCAGGATACTTTCTGCAGGAGGTAACAGAAGAGTGAACTAGAAATGGCTAAAGAATTGGCAATTGCCTACTGAATACGACGAGAAGGCCAAAGATGAACGCGTGACTAACTGCCATGGTGAAGGACCCAGGGGCTCTCCCCCTCTCTGTGTTTCTTGCCCCACCATCCTCTGCAGCCCTGCAAGATCTCACCTGGTTGTCGTAAGATGATTCCATAATCTCAGGAGTCACATGCTAAGGAAAAGGACCAAAATGTATGAAGATGAGGAGTGTTTTCCTCCCACTTGGTCTCTCTGGAAGAGGGTGGCTTTAAAGAAGTAGAGAACGTCTGGGACTTCTACCATTTAGAAGAAATATAGAGAACCGACTGCAGCCAAGCTCCCAGCTGATTCACTCGAGAGGCATGAATATTTACGACACCACCATTTCTGTCTTGTAAATTCCAGCCTGTAACGATTATCAGTCAGGGTCTCAGCAGCACGCAGATGGCATGCTCACATCAGGATAATCTGAGAAGGCTTTACGAAAAGTACTGCTCAAAATGTTGTAAGCACAGTGTCAGGAAACCAGAGGATCTAGTCCAATACCCCAGGGCTTCCCCCTCTCCTCCCGCTCCCTCACATATACTTGAAGCGAGGTGTGAGGAGGGGAGGGCTCAGTTGCTGGAACCTGGAAGGAAAGAGTCATGTAGATCATGTGTTTCTGTACAGGGCTAGATAGAAATATCTATCTTTGAGTTCTTCATCTCCTTCTCTGTCTCAGCAACTCAGCTCTACCGGTGCAGTGCAAAAGTAGCGGGAGACAATACACAAATGAGTGGGTGTGGCAGTCTTCCGATAAAACTTTATGACCACTGAAATTGAATTTCATATACCATGCAGTTTTTGGTTTTGTTTTTTAATTTCCAACCATTTGCCCTGGCTGGTGTGGTTCAGTGGATTGAGCACGGGGCTGTGAAGCAAAGGGTCACGGGTTTGATTCCCAGTCAAGGCACATGCCTGGGTTGCAGGCCAGTTTCCCCGGTGCGGGGCATGTGAGAGGCAACCACACATCGATGTTTCTCTCCCTTTCTTTCTCCCTCCCTTCCCCTCTCTCTAAAAACAAATAAATAAATAAAATCTTCAAAACAAATTTCCAACCACTTAAAAATATATGCTGCTCACAGGCCCTACAAAAACATGTGACAGTCTGGATTTGACCTGTGGTTGATCCCTGGTGTGGAGACGTACTATGACAGTTAGCCAAGGGAAGCAGCCAACCTTAGTGACACTGCAAGGTAGAAGTCACAGGAATAAATACACTGACCTCACTCTCTTCTCCCCACCTTGAACTCCTGCCAGGGTGCCCATTAAAAAATCCCAACTAGAAGCCAACGACTAAGTGGGCTCATTCATGGGGTCCACACAGGTAGTCCTCCCAGGGGCAGAAGCTGGTGGAGAGGGCGGAGAGTGCACGTGGAGGGGCAAACAAGACATCTGGCACAGCGGCTTTCCCATTTGTTGGTTTATTATTCTGTTTCATCCCTCTTCCAGTTAGCATAAAGTGATAGAAGAAAACTCAGAGAACAAAAGGCTATTGTAATTTCCTCTTTGGGATCAGCAAGGAAGACAGACAGAATGGCACTGTGGTTTACTCTGAATCCAGGCAGGAGAACTCTAAAGAATAAACAGGATAATATCCGCTCTAAAGAGAGGCAACCGGACATCAGGTTGATCACCTTGAGGGAAGAAGAAAAAGGAGAGACGGGGACCTGGATAGGGCTGCCAGATGGCTCTACTGTTGAATAGAACGGGAAAAATCACAGTGGATTCTGGAGAGACGGCTTTCTCAGGAAGCCTTGATAACCCAGCAGCTATCTGCCCCTCCTCTGAAGCTCCTCAAATTTTAGGTTTCTTTTATAACAGATTTGAGCATCATTATTTAAGTATATATCTTATTTGACTATATTTCTCTTGTTTGCAAGTTATAGAACCCAACTCCAATTGGCTTAAGCCTTAAAAGGGAACTTATAGAAAGGATTCTAAGTTACTGTCTAAGGAAGGGACTAAACCACTAGAATGCTATTAAATGGTACCATTTGTACCATTTAATGGTAAAGAGCAGATGGCTCTCCAATTCCATAAGACCAGAAATATGCATGCCATCCAATCCTTTGCACTTCATCTTTGGTTGTCTCTGTATGTTGACCTCATTTCCTCAGTGCACAACAGCTTTCCCGTGAGATGTAAAACCTAGATCCCAAGTTGGACATCATATAGCTTCATCAACTAAAGCCAAAAATTCCCAAAGAAAGAAATCATTGGTCTAATTCGGATCACATAACCCTTCCTGGGCCAATCAATGTTCTCACTGGGTGGTAGCCAGGGCTTGTTAGAACATTTCTTCTTTGAATATTGCAAAACAAAAAAAGGGAAGAAAACAGGGCAGTCTGTTTCATGGTATCTGCTACTTGTCTTTCTGCACATGAGAGATTTGAGAACAGAACTTTCCATATTTTATTTCCCACAGGACCTAGCAGAGTGTCTTGCATGTGGCATGCCATCAGTATTTTTGGAATTAAAGAATAAACTTTGCCAGAGACATTTTCTTTGGGTCACATAAAACTTAAATGCTCTGAATAATAATACCCCAGGATTTCTATATTGTTTAAGATTATCTCATAGCTCTTCTCCTTTTTAAAACATTTAAGATCTTGTTTTATTAATGCATTTAATTATAATCATTGAAGCACCATTTTTAAAATAAAACAGTGATTCCAGATTCTAAATCTAATCAAGATATACAAGGGGAAGAGCTATTACGTCAGATTGCCTGCCATTTTTATTGTCAATTATTTTATCACTGGGTGACTAACAGTATCTTTGATTGAGTTTATACCTTTCAAAATAACTTCATTTAGCATGACAAACAGAAGTAAAACTAAGGTAATACTGAAAAATCCCAGAGGATTTTAAACCCAAAATATTCCTTCTCTAATCACAGGCTCCCTATTGCTTGCTCTTTTCTTTTCTCATTGACTAAAATTACTCTTTGGAGCCCTGGCTGGTGTAGCTTAGTGGATTGAGCGTGGGCTGCAAACCAAAGTGCTGCAGGTTCGATTCCCAGTCAGGGCACATGCCTGGGTTGCAGGCCATGGCCCCCAGCAACTGCACATTGATATTTTTTTTTCTCTCTCTCTTTCTCCCTCTTTTCCCTCTCTAAAAATAAATAAATAAAATCTTTTTAAAAATAAATAAATAAAAATTAAATTACTCTTTGGCCTCATTATGACCTTCAGCACCCCAATTCTGATTCTTCTTCTCAGATTATTGGCCCCCTTTTGGCTTTCACTACCCCCCATCAGGTGGAAGCCAGAGTCCATCTCTCCAAAGGGGACATCTTACACTCAGGACTTCCTCTATCCCTCAACTTCCCATCTGTGGGAGAGAAAAGAAAGTCTGTCTTTCTCCTCTTGGTTCTTTTGGATGACCTAAAAATTAGATTGACATGAAACAGATCAATAGGAGAAAATAACTAAGTTTGTTATGTACATATGAGGGTTCCCAAAAGAAATCTGGACCCCCAGGGCAAATCCAGCAGTTAAGGCTCCTATGCCACTGAGCTGAAGAGAAAGGAGCACAGCGGTTTGGGACTTCAAAGAGGGAAAAGACAATTCCCGTGGAGATGGTAAAGCAAATGTTTGCTGGGCCATCTTTAACAATGGCACAGAGTGGACTGTGATCAAAGGGGCCTTGCTGGGTTCCTCTCTGTCTGTCACACTCTAAGTTACATTAAACGATACTTATCTGTGATAATAGCTCCCGCCCTGGAGGAGGTCTTCTGTCTGTAGGCAGTTAGCAGGGAGGTCAGATGTTCTTCTTGAGTCTTTTGTTCTTTACAAACAACCAGCTTAAAATAATCAGCATCCCGAAGAGTCATATTTGGAGGTGGCAAACTCTGTTCCCCCTCACATCTGTGACAATTTTCCCAGTTCCAGTCTCACCCTATCTTATTCTGAGCAGCCAAGCATGGTTGGAGAAAAGTATAACATTTTGGTATTCAAAACCAAGTAGTTTGAATTTATCCTTTTTTATTTTATTGAGGTCTTTATTTTTGCTATTGAAATTCACACATACTCCAGTTTTAAATCTTGCTGCTCCCCGCCTCATCAAATAATCTAAGCAGATTTACGTTATGTGGTATTAACTCCCTCTTCTTCTCTTATTTAAACTTCAAAACCACACTTTCTCAGAGAATGATGCGCCTTTTAGTTTACCAAAGACTTATTGTTCTATCTGTAATTCCATCACTTTCTTCTGTTCCAAGACTTTATGTATTAGTTTGCTAGGGCTGCATGACAAATGCCACAGACTGTTCAGTTTAAACCACAGAAATTTATCTTCTCACAGTTCTGGAGGTTGGAAGTCCAAGGCCTTAGCAGACGGCCAACCTCTTGCCGTGTCCTCCCAGGGCTCTGTGACCATAGTCCTTCTCCCTATGCCCCTCTGTGCTATATGTGCCCCTGGCATCTCTCTGCATGTCCTGATCCCCTCATATAAGGACATCAGTCTACTTGGATTAGGACAAACCTTAAAAAAAAAGCAAACAAACAAACAAACAAACAAAAAAGTCCCACCCTTTTAAATTTAATCGCCTCTTTAAAGGGCCTATCTCCAAAATGCAGTCACACTCTGAAGTATTGGGCATTAGAGCTTTAAGGTTTGAATTTTGGGAAAACACAGTTCAGTTCACAACACCCTGAAATTTCTTTTATGATTATGCCTTCTTTAAGGTAAAAGCATAACCATGTGCAAACATAGACACACACACACCCATACACACTCTTTGATCCCTCATTTTTTTTTACCAATTTCTTTTGCGCTTACTAATAGATTTATCCAAAAGATAAACTCTCTCTTCCTTTGTTTACATATTTTCCCCAGTCTAGAATTCCCTCTTCTCTCCAGTAATTTAAGTTTAATCTGTATTTCAAATACTAATGGAATTTTATCCCCTAACCCATCTTTTTCCAGCTCCCTTAAACACCAGCAATGATTCCCGCCTCCAAATTACTATCATCTTTACATCTACTCCTACCTGCCTTAAAGTTCTATATTGTACATACATGTCCTGTCAACCTAAGTCCATTTGAAACCCTTTAATGGGTTCATAATTTACCACACGTTAGGGTGAAAATACAAAATTACTACTTAAAACCATAATTCCTTCTGAGGGGATTAGCACCTATAAAAAGAAATGTCAGGGCATTTTCCAGGCTTCTGTTGTTTGTGGAATAGAAATTTTTAGTATATTCACAGGTTCTGGACATTCACAGGTGAGCCAAGAACCAAGGTTTGTTCATTTTTCAACAAATACTTATTCAATGCCTCTCATGTGATATTGGGAATCAAAAGGGGGAAAGACCAAAATTGTTTGTCACCGTTGAGCAATAAGAATTTGAAATCAGAAAAGGCAACCTGGGAGGGAAGAGTGAGGAAGAGAGAAAAGGAGCCAACACTGGGCAGGAAAGGTCAGGATGCTGCATAACCCAGCGGTGATGCTAGCAACAAAATTCCTGGTGGCAGGCTGGCCCGGAGAAACTCTTTAAGGGGACCAACAGTGCATTTCACATTGCTTGCTTTCTTGAGCGGTAAATGCCTCCCTCTCTGCAAACGTTATTTAAGATGACCGTACTTGTGGGTTCCGCATCTGTATAAATCAAGAAAGAGGCTGAATTTCATGTCTGCGTTGAGTCAGGAAGGAAGACGAACAACCCAATCGGCATGATGGAAATATTCCTAAATAGAACACGTGCAGCAGAAACAGCATATCGGAACCACAGGTAAGCAGGAAAGCATTAGACACCTAAGCATTCACAAAAATTCTGCTGAAGGGATTGGACATTTTTAAGGTTTTAGTATAAAACATGTAGGTTGTGCAAAAAGTGTATAACTATGAATACAATGAATATTGATGTATATTCCAGCCAGTCTAAGAAACTTGTCATCAATATATTTGAAGCCCCGTGTCTCTCCAATAACATCTCCTACCTCATTCCACTCAAATATAATCTCCACCTTCAGTGCGGTGTTTATCATCCTCAAAGGCAGAGAGCAAAATGAATTCAGCCCAGTCTTGTCTACATCTAAAGGAAAAAGGTGATTCTGACATGCAGGTTTTCATATATAGTCCTTTCGTGCATCCCCAGTGCCCAGCAGACTAGTACACAATGCAATAGATGCAAGTCAGATACTCAATAAACACACACCAACACACACATATACATGAAAAACTTATCCAGAAAACACAGTTTACTTATAATGTACATATATACATCTTAAATACTTGTTCCCAGTGATTTCAGGTTTGTTCAACTCTATGTCATTTTAACAAATAAATATAAATGATAAATCAATATGTGCATAAAAACTGTCTTCTTGGGGCTGGAAAAAGAAACTTAAATATGTAATATACTCTATGATTTCCCTGAAAGCCACTAAACCAATTTTCTTTTTGGCACTAGGCACCCAATTGCAGCACTGAATATTAAAAGTTCAAATTGCTTTGGGTTTCCTGCTCAGTTGCAATTAATTCTGAAATTCATGTTTACAAGAACATGTTTTTCCCAAATCTCTTGGATATCAACTAAACATTAAGCACCATTATCCAATGTTTGAGGTCATCAAAGATATTATTTTCCTATATGAATGCTTTTATTAGCAGATATATTATTTAGAATATTGGGCTAAAGGATGGAAAAAACAAAATTTATTTATTTTCAAGATTGTCCAGTGTGTTTGGGGAAGAATACTTAATTCTCTTTCAAAAGATGATACCAGCAACCAGTGAAATATATCTTTAAACACTACGACAGGAATGAAGCAATGCCCTTATCTAAGAAGTTTGTATTATATGATTGCTCATAACATAGTGCCGTTTCTGAAGGTGATTTTCAAGGTCAGCTATATGCATCCATAAAGAATCATTGCATCCAAAGGAATCTGAGGAAACAAGCCCAAAGGAAAGGGGAACTTCACCTTGGCTGTCTCTTCTGCAGCATGCTGGGTTTCAGGAATCTTACAAACTCACCCCAGCGAGTAAGCCATTGCACACTTAAGGAAGTGTGAAACTTGCAGGTCATATGCTGGGGACCCTTAGAACTGAAGATGTATCAGGCAGGAGTCATATCTCCATAAGACATTCACAGAGCCATTGGAGGAGATAAGGTACCTATAAGAAAAGAGACATCCCTGGGGGACTGAAATGATCTGAAGAGGCTTTGAGTTTGGGGTCTCAAGATATTCAAGGATGAACTGGGACTCTAATCTGGGATTTCAGAATACATAATTTTTTAGGTAGAGATAAAAGTCACTATACACAAAAGCCTAAGATTTCTGTCAAGAATAGTATAAACTGGTCTGGCTGGAATGAAGGTTGCCTTTTCAGAGAGAAATAGGTAGGATAGGAAAAGTAGGTTGTCGCCAGAGCATGGGGACTTGAAGAGCAACTTGAAAGCAAATAATAGGGAAGCCATCTTTTTTTTTCAGGTTGGGGAGGGACATGATGAAAATAACATTTTAGGTGTGTGCAGAGAAACTATAGTGGAATGAAGGTATATAAGTCATACTTTTCATGTTTCTTTTTCTTAAGTTTCCACTCTTAGATAATGGTGTCACCTCCTGTAATACCTTGGGACCCCAAAATAAATCATTTTCAACTCCTCATTGTAACTCCCACTCCCCACGAGGTCCTCATAACCTGGTTTCAGGTACTCTGCACAGTACCTCCACACCTGGCATAGAGCAACCTGTTAATAAGTGCCTGTTGAATTGAAATGTGATGGGGAGAATGGGTTATGTTTCTCATATCCTTCTCTTCCTTTCCTTTTCCCTAGGCTCACTCTGTTCTGGCCCTTCCATTTGGTCTTCGTGCTAGTTTCTCTCCCCTCCAACCCATCCTTTCATGGGGCAACTGGAACTATTGTCCCCACGTACAATAGCAATTATGTCACTACCTTGTGAGAAAATAAAAATCAAAACCCAGAAAGCACGGGGTTCTTACAGGAAACACAAAGTACAGATTACTGAATAGGATAAGGTTTTCTGGGATAAGGGTCCAGCCCATCGTTTTCGCCTTACTTCTTAGTTGCTCCCTCCGCTTCTCCTGCTATATCCATCCAGTCCAACTAGGATCTTCCCTAACTGCATTTACGGAGTTGCTATTGTCATAAAGTTACATAAGTGTAAACATATAAATTGTTTGCAACAGCCCCTAGTACATAGTAAGTTCTTAAAAACTACAAGTGATTGTCATTGTTATTATTGTTAATGTTTCTAGGTGCTTGCCTTCTTGGTTTCCTAGGCACTCGCATTCCTGCCAACAATTTGCCATCTCATCTTTCTGATAAAATTCAATTTTTTCAGTAAAGCCTGATTCTAATGTTGCTCTCAAAGGCTAAGGAATTATTTCCTAATGGCCTAATCAGAATCTCTCTTCCTCCAACCTATGCATAGTTCTCCATAGCACATGTAACACTGAGAACATTTTACTGAACCGTGGCAGGATGGACAGGAACTTTTCTCCACACACAAAAACTTGGGCAAGATGCAGGGATCATGAAATGCCTACATGAAGCTAATGCCCCTGGTATGAATGGCCATGGGGACCACTCTCAAATACTGTCTCATTCTTGTAACATGAGCAGGAAGGAGTGAGATGAGAATTAGGAAAACAATAATGAAAATATTATTTCACAAGAAATAAAGTTGAAGTCATCTTAAGAGGAAGGAAAGGCTTTTCTTACTTTCAACAAACTTCTACTATCCTCAGAAGAAAACAAATACTCACTGTGGTGAGGTGTACTTTTTCTTTCTTATGTAATTCATTACAAAATTAGATGAATTCTGATTTTTTCACTTGGATGAAATAATTGAACTATCTCCTTCTTTCACTGTCCAAGAGATCTTAGCTCATCCACCAACTCTTTAGAGTCAGCAAAACTGAGGTAGAGCCAAGTAGTTTTTAACTCAAACATGAGGTCCAGAGTTGTTATAAAAACAACAGAATTTCTTCTTTGCTGGGGTATAAAGGGAGGAGGAAACAAAACAACAGGAGGAAGGCTGCAAAGAGGGAAGAGTCAGACACAGGACAAGTCCTAACCTCTTTGAGGCTCCTGTAATGTGTACAAGGGTATAGAGAGCAGGACTAACAAAAATGGGATTGGTCCAGGCAAGACAGGATGAAGCATATAAAACAAGGTGGAGTCACTCATGTCAACCAAGATGGCTGCCAGTCGGCCATGACACTTTGGTTCAAGAGAGAAACTACCTAAATCACATGAGACACAGCTGACAAGGAGACACACCTAAGATATCTGCACAAGTGACCAGAAAAACCACGTCTGCAGAGCGGGACCACCCATAGATAGGCTCCTGGGGAAATTCCCCACTTGCCACCAGAAGTGCCAAGACACTTATCAAGAGACCCAGAAGGGCAGAATACACCACTTCCAAGGCACAACTGAGGCAGGCTCCAGGCCACTGCTGAGACAGCTGAGCTCCACACACCAAGGTGCTGCTCCACGTCACACTGACCTCCCTTGGCATTGGCCAGCAGAGGCCCTGCCCTGCTGAACTGAGGACTTCATCTGCCCTGTTGCCCACCTGGCTCTGGGGATCCTCCCTTGGAAGACACTGATGGCTCCCTTGCTCACAGTGCTGTCTCCTGGACCCACAGACCGAGACTCTGGGACTCAGGTCCATTATCCCCCAATTCTCTCATGTGACGTTATTACTGATTGTTTCTGAGTGATTAGTATTGTTATGAGGTTAGTATAGATTTGGATTAAATCTACACTAATGAAAGATGAGTGAATCTGCATTAATAAAATCTGAGTGAACAGCAGAGTCACCTGTGTTGGCTCCCTGTTATTTCTCAGTGCCAGTGTCACCTGTAGGACTGATGGTCATATGGGTGGCTCAGCGCTTTCGGTTCTTAAGGCCTGGACCAGACAGTCTGAGTGGGTCTGAAGCATGACTAATAGGAAAGACTCTATCGCTAACAAAGGGAAGAGTTAATCAGTTGAAATCACAATCCTCTGGTCTGCATTGCTTTGTGGAATCTATTCAACCTTTCAGTAAAACAACTGCCCAAATCAGGAACCACTCTCTGTCTGTTCTGAGGAGGGGTGCAAGAAGTGGACAGTATCCAGCCCCCAACCAACCTACAGAATTCCTGTTAGTTTGGGCTGAGGCAACACCCACTGCCCACCCTGTTACAAATTTCTAAGTGGATCCACATGCCACACAGAAAGAACCATGTACCAACAGGCCTTCTGGGCTTCATCCTCTGGGGAGCTTCCCTGGAAAGGGCTGGGAGGAAAGGACAACTGCAGCTGACAAATCTTATCCTTTTAATCTTCACACCCCCCACACCTGTGCAGACCATGGGTCTCAGGGTCTTCCGCAATGAGTGCTCTTTGAGTTGAGCTGATGTTCAGGTGGCCCACAAGATGAAGAGTAGTATTGAGGAGGGGCTGACAATGTGGGTGCTTCTGTTGCACAGACCTCCAGGAAGCGTCCATGTACCGGGAGACCACACCATGCCGACCTCATGAATCAGCCTCTGCTGGTTAAGGCACAGCTCAGGCCCTGCACCGTGGCCACTTTGGGTTTCCATTTCATCTTCTCACTCCAGGAGAAAGAGAAATGGTCTGGGTGCGTTTCTGGTGGGGTGAATTACAGTGTGCATTCCTGTGGAATTGTCTCACTTTTTTGACATAGGGGAAAATGGGAACCTCACCAAGTGAAGCAGAAACTCGCATCTCCCTAAACCATTGTGAAAGAGTACTACATCCCCTTAGAATCCAATTCCAGGGAACCCCATGTCGTGGCCAAGGGTGTGCTTCTTGAAAATGAAACCAGCACAGGAAGTTCACCAAGGTCCCTCTTTTTTCCACCAGATTTTGCATTCCTTGAAGACAGGATTCATGTCCCTGCCAAAGCCCACTAAGTCTGTGCACTGAATAAATGCTTGACCATTTGGTTGGTGCTGCTAAGATTTTCTAAGCTATTTGTCAATGTAGTCAGGTACTCGTGTGTGTGACAATGACTTCAAAGGCCACAGGCGGGGAAAGAACACATCAATCATTAACTCTCAGTTGAATGAGTGCAAAACTCCTCAGCTCCAAATTGCCTTCCCTTTGATTCCAGCCATGGGACTTAAAATACAAATAAATGTTTACTCCCTTCTCATTTGTGAACTGAAAAATGTTTGCCCTGGAAAACTGAGACTTCCCTAAACCACATTAGCAAATAATTCCACTCAATTCAGTTAATAAACATTTATTTGTATCCTTATATTTGCAAGGCACATACACGATTTGGGGAATGAAAATACTGCTTAGGACCCTAAAAAACCTGAGATTTGATGGTGTGTATCCCAGCTCAGATACTTACTAGCTGTGTGACTTCAGTCAAGTTACTGAACCTCTCTGAGTCTGTCTCCCCCAGTGTAACATGAGAATAATAATAATCCCCCACCCATAGGACTGCTATGAGGATTAATTAAATAGCATCTGCACTTTGCCCAGGCCTTCACCCATGGTCTGGGCTTGATGAATAACACTATTATTACTGTTCTTATTGTTCTGGTTTTTGCATTTTGTCTTCTTACCACAATGACTGTTGAAAAAGCTTTCCTAAGATACTAGCAGTGATTAACCGCCTGGATCAAATTACTTTAGCAGAATAGCTGCTCGGTCATATTTGGGCTATGGGGGATAGAGACAGAGAATTTTTGACACTGTGTTGTAAACCTGAGAGGGAAAAGCACCAGTGAAAAACCACAGCACCAGACATTAGGAAGGCTCTGAGCGTGGTGACAGAGTAGACTCACCCAGAAAGTTCTAGTGGCCACCAAAGAGAGGTCTGTAGACTGCATCCTTTACATAGGTCCAGCAAGTATCACTCTTGAAATGCACTGTCATCCACAGGCACTTTGTCCTCCTCCATGAAGACCTGCAGTTTGGGGGAGAAGTGGAAAGAAATGCTTTGTAGCATTTTTGCCACTGTCTCCTTCAGTGTTCTCACTCACAGAGAATTCTGCAGAAGTAAAATTTGAGGTCAAAACACATCAGCATTTAAGACATTGCTTCTCTTCAAATCCGTGAACAAATATTAACTCGTTCATCATCTCATTACTCCTGAGGGTTTGGGAAAGCAGAGCCCAAACAGAGGTTGGAATGTTCTAATCCTATCTGTAAATTATAGTGCTTGTGAGATCTATTAACTGAAGGGTTTAAGATTTTAGGGAGCTTTTCTAAATATGATCTCTCAATTGCTATCACAGGATTTGTTTGACATGCATTGGAAAAGAGAAAAAAAGGCCACACTGCCGTGATAATCAAACCAGCCATCTCACAGAGCAAAGGAGAAGGCAAGTAAGGAGCAAGGGAAGACCAGGAGAAGGAGAAGCCCATTTGTATTTCATTTAACGTAAACAATTAGTTTACTACATTTTAAGTAGGAACATGTTAGTTGAAGCGACCCTTGTCAACCACAAACATTTGAAACTAAAACATTCCAAAGATTTTCACTGTGCGTGCTCCAACTGTGGCAGTGCGCAACAAGTTGTGCAGCTCACCCAAAGTCGGTTCAAAAGCAGCAATGAAAGAGGAGAGTCGGTTAGGACAGGAATAGAAAGTGGAAACCTAGGAGCTTGGCTCATCCTTGTGATGGCTGCCAGAGTGAAACTGGGCTCAGAACTTTTGATAAAGGGTGTCCCATGCAGTTGTGGGAAAGGGATGTCAAACTCCTGCGGGCCCCTCTCTAGGAAGCCCCCGCCACCAGCCCCTCTGCCCCAGCGTGGCACCCCTTACTCCATTTCCCCAGGACCGCTGGACCTCACCATTCTTCTGCTTTGCTTCATGATTTCTCCATTGTCCTAGACAGTCTTGACATGGACCAGGCTTCCAGATATTTCCCTTCCTTCCGTTCCTTCCATATCTCTTATTCACCCTCAACCTTTTTTCCTTTTTAGGATTTTACGAATGACTACAGAGAAACAGTCTGGGAATAACAAGCATGGGAAGTTATGTAGTTGACATAAACTTTGAAGTCACGTAGTCAGTTGTCCCAAATATGTAGAAAACTTCTTAATTATAGATTATGATAAAAGTCTCCCTCCTCTGCAGAAAAACCACTAGAGCACTTGCCCCCACTCAGCACCTAAAGGAGAGTTCGAGTCTGGGAGTAATAATACAAAGGACAATGGGAAATTCAAAGGTCCCCAAGACTAATAAGCATAATTGACACACCAAAGGAACTCCAGGAGATGACGTCCAACTCACTGTGTCAATGTAGGCATTGGAGAGGTCATCTTGTGCTGCAGATGGTGATGATGATGGTATAAGAGCCTAAACAAGTTCTTTCTCTCTATCACATGTGTTGTGTTCTGCCTGAGAGGGCTCAGCCATATGCCTGTATTGATTCCCTAGCTGGGTAGATGAACACAGACTGGGGTTCCATGCTGCCCAGTGCAATGAGGGTGTTTCCCAACATCCGCCGGATGGCCAGGAAGCACATTTCTCCACCACCATTTCTGACCAGCATCTCCCACCTTCTCTGAACAGACAACGCATTATACTCTAGTGAAGTTTTCCATATTCAGGAAAGTGTCCCAGAGCCATCAAGGGATATGGAGATATCCCTTGGGCACTCGATGTCACAAAAAGGGAGCCCTCTGAGCGTGACAACATGGCCACCTGCAGGATCCTAACTCTCCCCTTTCTCTTTCCACATGTTCTTCTTCGCCTTCACAGCCCTGGCTTATTTGGTATTCCTGATTCTCTCCCCTATTTCTAGGTGCCCAGGGGCTGTGCTTTTCATACATATTGCAAAACCTGTAGACTCAGGCTGAAAGGCAGCAGCTTTCATGTCTGCTTCATCGTGTAAAGGAATGGGATCCAAGCCCCAAAGAAAAGTGAGCTCTGGTTCTGGGAATGGGAAAATTGATAATGCGCAACACCCCAGGATGGGGTTGGATTCCTCCCTCCGTACCTAAAATCATCCACAGTTCATCACCATGATGAGTCATATCCTACCGAAGACTATGCCATTAACATCCTCTGAGAAATCCCCATTCCTCCTATTAATGTGACTTTAACCTTGCTGGGGGGGATGATCATCTTCACCTTCTTATACTGAGTTTGAATTGCATCTCTCCATGGCCTGGGTTTCCTAAGAAAGTCTCCTGACATTGATGAAAAATGAATGATGCAAGCTCAAAGTTACATAACTTCCCCAAAGTGAACCTGATTTAAAGCCAAATCCATCTGATTATGTTATCCCTGTTAAGTGCCACTGTGGCAATGACAACAGCATGGACAGGCCACCACTTGCCCCCCCACCCCTGTGATTGGCATTAAAAGTTGGCTATGACACTTCACTGGGAGCTGCTCTGTATTCACTACAGAATCCTGCTCAGTAAGTGCCCAGCAGCCACTGCAGACTGATCAGAGTCGTTATGTTAGGCTGTTAATGTGGTTTGTCATCCCTATTTCCAGCCACTCCTTCACCAGGTCATTTCAGCATCAGTACCACTTCTCACCTCCTAATGGACACATGTCACCACAGGACAGTGATTGCCTTTGCTGGTTGAAAAACCTGGTAGCTGGAAAAAGAAAAGGGCTTGCCACATTTTATTAAAAGATTTTTGGCTGTCTTCCTCCCAGGTTTAGCAACAGAAAGTTTCTACCGAAGAGAAAGAAACAAGACTTGCAACAATTCTCTTTGTCTCTGACCACCTTTAGCTCCTACAGGTGCGTACATGCAAGCACACACACTCCACCGCCCCTCCTTCTGCTCACACTTTGCACTGATGCTCAGAGAGTGGAGAAATCATAGCACTCTTGTTAAAGCCCACTCCATGCCCACAGTATCACCACTTTTATAAAACCTCAGTGGGGGCAGTAATGCCAATCTCCACTAGTGCCTCCTTACAGAAAAAAAGAGCCCAGATAGTTGGGGAGTTCAACATCTCCACTCTAAGTCACTGCCAAAGGCCTTAGCCAAGGGTAAGGCTCTCACACGGGGCTCACTTGTTCTCACATGAGATGCACCACCCTGCACAGTCAAAAGAAGTCATTCATCATCTCATTTTCTTAGACAATATTGAAGTTAGACATTCTTATTCCTAATCCAAGAAAGCATACACAAATCTGTCTTCTTCTGCACTGGAAGATATTGTAGTAAAACAAATGCCAAAATGTCCTTGATATTTGGCTCCTTGATATTTAAAGTTCATGGGTTATTCTAGAAAAATTAATTCCATAGTTCTAATCTATTTATTTTAAAAGTTTATCAATATGCTGTTTATCTAACAATGACTTGACACCCAAGGAAACTTTTGAGCCTTAAATTCCTGAAGCATTTTCCTCATATAAACAGGAAGGCAAGTTTGGCCTGGGCTAAGTCCCCTTGGATACCAAACACTGGAATAACCTCACTCATAGATGGCAAATAGGGTGCAAATATGGCCAAGCTGACTATTCCCACTTTGTGTTCCAGCTGCCGTACCACACCACCTCACCTCTGTCCACCGCCCCCAGCTCCTCAGTGGTGGTGAGGACCGGGAAGGAGGCTGATCTCATGTGTCTACCAGGCATGTTACTCACCAACACCCTCATAATTCCCAGATGCTCTCATACTCTCTGTGGAATAATAAGAACTATGTCTCTTTGGAGCCAACACCCTAAAGCTGCAAAGGATACTGGCTGATGCCTTGCTCGGGGGCCGAGGGGCCCTTACAGAATGCCCCCCAAGACCAAAATGCTGGGTCCAAGGGGAGCCCACAGGCCCTTCCAGACAAACTGTCTCACACCCAAGTCCTATCTCAGCAGAGCCTGAGAAAACCTCTCCTTGGCTGACTCGAGTGGAAGACCCTTCCCTTGTGAAAAAACACAAGCAAGAAACCTTTAAATGCCTTGTTAATACAATGTTAATCAAGATATATATCAAACAAATGGGAAAAAGAACGACCCTAGGGTTGCCAAGTCCATTCAAAAACTGGGACTCATTTCAGTTCTGGGGCAGATAGGGTTGCCTTGGAAGGGAATATGGCCCGTTGAAAATAACAGTTTTATGATGCCTTCCTATAAGTCTAGACAAGCAGATGGACCAGTTCTAAAAACTCTCTGTATTTATGCCTTGAGAGATATTTATCTACGTTGTAAGGTCTTCAGAACAAAGAGAGTGGTTTCCTCTTTCTACAACGTTTGGCGTCATTATTATTTTGAAAGATAATCATGTTCACCCGTTGCCAGATGACTGCTGGGTTATGCTTTCTATATAGTTTTTAAAGCCTTTGCTTTTGAAAACAAGATTATGTGGGTTGAGGGGGGGGTGGGTTGTGCAGGGTGACCTGGATCCTCTCGTCCACTCCCTTTCTGGCTGTGAGAAAATGAGGGCCTGGGAATTTACACAGTTTGTTTTCTACAATCCCATCCAGTTTGAAACCGAAAAGGATCTATCTCTGGAGAACAGACCACAGTGTGAGAGGCAGAAGGGCTGAGGGGGTCAGGGTATAAAAATCTGACAGGTCAGCATTTGGCTCCAAAGGAGCTGAAGGAGGAGGATTCCACAGCATGTGTGTTTTCTCTTTCAAGTCTCGCTTTTGTTCCCTGCCATCAGGAAATGCAGTAGACATTTGTCACCAGCAGCTCTTTGGAGACTTCGATGTTTCTTCCTCTCAGGGTCCAGAAGAGGACTTCAGGCACGAAAGAGTCAGATTTTGCAAACCAGCAGAATTTTTTTGCCGTGTTTATCAGACAGGCTTGAGGCTGGGAACGCAGACTTTGGGAAACAGTTTGAGCAGTTCATAAATCAGGCGTAGTTGAGAAGGATAGGGTCTCCTTTCTGAAAGCCCTGGCAACCTTTCTTTTCTAATCTCTTCACTGGGGCAAAACTGAAGCGCGTACAAGGACCAGGGGTCTGATGAAGTCAGGTTGCCTTGAGTCACTCCACGTAATTTTTTACTGGCTAAATCATGAAACCGAACTGCATTCTGTTCCATTACCTTTACACCAGTGGTCCCCGACCTTTTTGGCACCAGGGGCTGGTTTCATAGAAGACAATTTTTCCAAGGACCAGGGTGGGAACGGATGATGTCTGGATGATTCAAGCCCAGTACATTCAAGTTCACCTCCTGCTATATGGCCCAGTTCCTGACAGGCCACAGACAGGTACTGGTCCTCAGCCCGGAGGTGGGGGACCCCTGCTGTACACAATACCAACTCTTTCAATTATCAAGCATGCTATGCGAGGTTGTATAACACTGCTGATAACAAAATTCTTTGGGAAAAGAATTTATTTTGCACACACCTAAAAACAGCAGCTGAAATCAGCTGGAGTTCTTGGCTGGCCAGCAAGTAAAAAGTGCTTTTTACATGAAATTTCTAAGAAGCCCTAGGAATATGTATATGACACATTTTAGACCCATTGGCTTTTAAACTGGTGGAGTTTTTATGGCTTTTAAAAGTGACACTTGGTATACCGATCAAAACACAGTTTCATACAAGGACCCTAAAGGGTTGCCGAAGATTTTCCTCTGAACTGAACATATCGTCCGTTGTTAGAGTATAAGAAGCAGGTTTGGGGGGTCGATCGTGTTCCTAACTCCAGGGAGAAGCTAAGACACCGGGAGCTCAGAAGAACGGAGTGGAGAGTTCCTAAGACTAAATACCAGGCAAATACCAAAGGGAAGGACAGAGTCAAGTTCTAAACGGCAGCCATTTCCCAAATGCCAACGTCCCAGAGGTAAACCATGAGAATTGTTTTTTCCCGCCTGCACAACCACAGGAAAACCTGATCGAAGCTGGAGGGCAAGTGCAAGGGTAATTGGGCACCCAAGTTCTAGGGTCTGAGTGGAAGCCCAATCAACTGATCACGGTCAGTTGTTCTTAACTCTTTCGCACCAATGTCTCTTATTTTAAGTAGCAATCTAAGCAGATTGTCCCCCTCCATGATGTGCCCTATTTTTCAAGGACCATGAAGATTACACACTCTCTCACATTACCTAAGGAAGATTGGAATTAACGTATGCACATCACAGTCACGTAGACAGAAGGGATTCTTGGACCGTGGACATATCACACGTTCTGGTGTTCGGCACATGGGCACATGACCACATTTTGCATAACGTGGTTTCCTCATAGAGCTGGTTGTTTGGGGTTTGTCTAGGATATGGAGAGAAGAGAATTCATGCTTAGCTGTATCTCACAGCAACCCTGGAGCCCTCACTCCCAGGCAGGGCCTGGCTGGGGCACAGGCTCTTTCTCAGTGTAATGATTTTCAGTGTAGTTCTTTCAAACCGGACCCCTCCAGGATCTTCCCCTCATCTTGACTATGGCTGCCTCAGAACGAACTTGGCCTCTGGTGTGGTAAAACAGAATCATCTGCTTGACTTATATTTCAAGCCAAAGTCGGTGTCTTATAGCCTCACTGTATGATTTATCCGGCCCCGGGGAGCTCCTACTAAAAGTGCTGAAATGCCATCCTGACATTTCACTCCAGACTTACAACCACCTACACTTGAAGCAGGATTTATCTCTGACAGGAGGCTTTCTCCTATTCAAAATCAAACAGTGTGCAATGACTTCACCTGCTGAATAATCTCCTCTGTCCTGACGGGAGGGAGCCGGGGCAGCCGAGGAGTTTAAGTGCACAGAGAAGAACCAAAGCTGTGCCCACACACGTTAGGAAAAAAGAAATCACAGCGGAGGAGTTGAGTAAAAAATTTCTAATGAATCTATCAGCTCCAGTTTGTCTACCCAGAGTCATTGTTAGGAAAGAGATTGAAATAGGAGAACCACATAGGGAGGAGACTCAGGGGCAATTCCCCTGGAACAACAGCTGGAAGGATTTTGCAACAATTCTGGCACCACACCCAGAGAGGCTACCACATCTACTCTCTTGCTTCCATTTACCATTATCGAATATCACAGGGTCCCTATTTCTGAAAGCTTTCAAGCCCGCGAGATGGAAGAACAAAGAAGCCAGTAGAGTTTAGGGCTACCTTTCATTCCACCCACAAATTTGGTGAAAGGAGAAATGTCTGCATTTCTGCCACAGCATGGATATGAGTGTTTGGCCACGTGTACACCAGTGCTAACATGGTGTGAACACGTGTCTGCTAGAAAGACCATTATGTACTGATGGTTCATGTCCCAGCGCAATACCAGACTCACAAAGGCACGTGATAATTGCTTTTGGTGGTAACACTGAGTAGGTGAAATGTCTTCTCTCTCTTCTTCCATCACCCCAAATCCTGAAGGTGAGACCTCTGGACATCGGGGCCGTGCCCTTAGGATCCCTTAAGTCCCAACAAAGCAGAATGGAGAATTATCACTGCTGACCTACCCGTTGGCACGGCACCCAGCCCACACTGGAGAGGGAGGTTCGGGAGGGGAGAGGAAGCTATCTTCTCCTGTTCAGGACACATCATTCTCAAGGACTGAAAGAAAGAAAGGGGCTTAGGAAAACTCATACAGTAAATACATGTCTTTGAAAACAATGTTTAACCCAAAGTCTTCAATATCCCCAGAGCTCCAGAGTGAGCTATATGGGGCTCCAGGAGGTGCCCAACTTCCAAGAGAATGATCTACAAAATCAGGTGGAGTTCAGTGGCTTTATTTCCAGCTCTCAATATAAGGGATGAAATTATTACAGAACAGTAATAGTTATTTTACTTTTCCCTTATAAATTTTACCTACACATACATAAAAATTAGAATAGAAGAATAATTCCATTATTAGGATGTGGTGGCAGATAGCCTCCATTTACAATGTTTTCACCGAAGAGACTGATGTAACATTTTAAAAGCCCAGATCTGTTCAGTAACTCAGATAATAGGGAAGAGTAAAGCTGGTAAGATAAATGATTGTTGTGCAAGGGAACTGCTGGTGTTGTAAATGACACCTCCTGTAGGGACAGCAAACGCTCCATCAGAGAACACCGTGGCTGTTTTACAATCAGCATTTGCAAACCCGTAATTGTGAATGAGTTTCGGTCAGTAATAATCCAGTCTCTATCACGCTTCACCATTACAAACTCTGCTGAGGGTCCTCCTTATGCCTTCCGTGGCACCGTGAGTCAGCGATGTTTTCGAATTCCACAGCAGTAGACAAGGAGCTGAGGGAAACTGTAACTGCAGCATCTTGAACCTTCTGCCAGCCACCAGGCTGCCAGCTGGCAAGCCCCAGTATTCTTCAGTCCCTCAAAGAGTCACGGATGTGTCACTGAAGTCAGACACAAGTTGTTTTGTGTTAACCAGAATCGTCTACAGGAACAAACAGCAAAAGTGTACGAACCCCGTGAAGGTGGCTGGCAGTGTGAATACATTGTGAAGAAGTGCCCCCTTTATCTGCAGCACCTTGTCCAAAGCTCCCAAAGCTCCTTAGCCACCTCCCCTCTGGTTCTCAACAATCACCCTCCCCAGCTCTGGATTTATATCTGCTTTTTCTGGACCGAGCTCATGTTCCAAGCAGTGATTCATAGATTTGATTCATTTGACTTCAACCTTTACTATTTTTGCCCATTACAATTTTACTATCATTTTCCAATACCTGACTATCATACTATAATTAAAATCCCAACATATTTTTTTTCATAATTAGTAGGCAACCATACAAAGCAGAACTAATAAAATGAAAATAATTTCCTTAAAATTTAACTAGATATTATTACCTACTAAAAGCTCTGAGCCTGAGGCCTACTCTGTCTTTTTGAAAAGGGAGGTCAATATGTGTTAGAAAGGAGTTAGAGGCACATTAGCACCAAGCTGAGACTTCCCATTAATACATGCAGAGGAATGGAAAAGAATGCCCAAGGAAAATTGCTCATTTTGTGTGATTCCATTTTAGTTAATGCCATATGCATTTCATTTAATCTCACACAAGATTATCTCTGGGGCAGGAGAGAGCAGTATTTCCCAAAGTTTGTATCTAGGAGATAATCTAGCAACAGATTGAAATGCAAAACCCCCACTCCACCCACTGAGTCTTCTGAGATAGGTCGTAGTAATCTGCATTTTTAAGAAGCTTCTCAAATACTTATAATCACAAATATTTAAAAACCATCAGTCCAGATTTGTTATTTTCAAATACTCATTGGCCAAGGGATCCTTTCTTCCGAAGCAATCCTGGATGGAAACTGAGATTCAGAGGAGATAAGAGTGGGGTCCTCTAAATCAAGTGGGAGAGCGGGGCAGAGAGACAGTTGCAGCCTCATTTCCTCCTGACCCAGGCAGCCCCTGGAGCTTCTCCATGGAGCTCCCCATTCTGCAGAACAAGGTGTGGAAACCTGTCTTCCCTATTTTCCCTTCGTCTCCTTCTTCTCCAACCTCTATTCTGCCCCCCAACCAAAAATTGCTTGTAACTTGTTTTTAGATATCTTCTCTACCCATCATGTTACCTGGCAAAGAAGTATAAAAGCCGAATACAAATGTATTGAATTGACTTGCATCTGACCCATTGCATTACAAAATAAGGATACAAATACCCTAAGAGCTAAATGGATGGATGAAAAACATACATTTCACAAGATAAAATACTTAACTAACATATTAGAAAATGTCCAAACTCAGAATAACCAAACAAATGCAAATAACATAAGATGTTATTTTTCTACTTGTCCAATTGCAAAGACATTTTGAGCAATACACAGTGCAAATGAGGACACTCTAAGACCAACATTCTTGTACAGTGGAAAGCTAATGAGCACAGACTTTCTGGATATAGGAGTATTTTAACATATTTTTTTCCTTTAATGTAGTACTTCACCCTCTAGGAATCTGTTATGCGGAGACACTCTGAAATTCAGGCAAAGATTTATGTGCAGTTCTGGAACTAGATAGTGGGTGATAACTGCACAACAGCGAGTATATTCAACACCACTAAATCTCACACTGGAAAGTGGCCATGATGAAAATTTATATTATGTCTATGTTACCACAGTAAAAAGATTTATGCACAAAATTATTTACTTCTATTTCACTATTATTAATGATAATGAGAGTTTAAAATGGCCGAATATTGCCTCAGCCATTTCTTCAAATATAGAATAACCTAGAAAAAAATATATTAAAATATTACCAGCAGTAGACTGTAGAAGAGTAGTAGAATTATTAACACCTTCCCTTTTCTCTTTACACTTTGAAAAGCTTTTCTAAAATTAGCACATGTTATTTTAATGAACAGAAAAAAATAAGTAAATAATTTCAAAAGAAAATTACCTATGGGCCATATGCCAATCTCCATTACAATGGCACTAATTAATAAAGTGGTAAGTGTTCATCTCTAATTAGAAATTATTTTTAATGAACAAAGTTGGCATTCCTAAAGATACAAGATAATAATAATAACTAATGGGTGTGTAGTGCAGGCACTGTCTTAAGCACTGAGCATGTATTAATTACAACCTTTAAGATGAACACCCCTATGATTCTCATTTTCATCTGACTTAACAGAAGTAGAGAGAAGGTGAGTAGTTAGCCCAAGATAAGACAGCAGGATTTGAACTCAGATAATTTGGCTCCAGAGCTTATTATGATCTTAGTCACTAGAGTATAATGCCTTTTGAAAAAAATAAATTAAAAACGAAAGCTAGCAAGAACGTGCATTAATTTCCTCTTGCTGCTGTAGCAAATTACTACAAACTTAGTGGTTTACACCACAAATGTATCATCATACAGACCTGGAGGTCACAACTCTAAACTGGGTCTGCAGGGCTGCACTCCTTTTGAAAGCTCTAAGGAGAATCCACTTCCTTGCCTTTTCTAGCTTCTAGAAGCTGCCCATATTCCCGGGGCTCAGGCCCCTTCCTCCATCTTCAAAGCCAACAGAGTAGCATCTTTTCTCCTCTCTGATCTCCACCTCCATCCTTCCAGTTTCCCTCTGTCTCTACCTTCTGACCCTCTTTGCCTGCCTCTTATAAGAATCCTGGCATTACATTAGGCCCATCTGATAATCCAAGATAATTTCTTCATCTCAAAATGTTTCATTTAATCACATCTGCAAAATCTTTTTTTATCGTATTAAATAACACACACCTAGGTTCCAGGCATTAGGACTGAACATCTTTGGAGCCATTTATTCATGGAGCCTACCATGAGGAGGGAGGGAGGGAGGGAGGGAAGGAGGGAGGGAGGGAGGGAGGGAGGAAATTTCTGTTCCAGTTTCTATTTATGTATAATAAAACATTTTTTTCATGCATCATAATTTTGTGGGTCTGGAAATTGAAGAGCACCTGCCTGGATGATTCTTCTGTTTCAGGTGGTATTGACAGAGGTCACTCAGTAATAATATTCAGTGGGCAGATGAGATGGTCTGGAAAATACAAATGGGCTCACTTACACGATTGCTTTTTTGGATAATAGGAAGGCTGGGCTCCATAGGGACTGGCAACCAAAGTGCTCAGACATGACCCCTCCAGCATGGTAGTCTCAGAATAGGCAGGCTTCTTATATGGTGGCTCAGATCTTACAGAGAGAGCGGGAGACTCTGAAGGAGACCAGAAGGCTCTTCTGACCTAGCCCTGGGAAGTCCTGGAATGGTACTTCACTTCATTCTATTGATCAAGCAAGTCTCTAAGCCTGGCCCAAATTCAAGTGGAGAGGAATTAGAACCCACTTTTTAACAGGAGGCATAGCAATGAGATAGAAGGCATTGTTAATCACCTAAGCTCTCTGAGTATAAAATTTCAGCTAACAAGCAGTATGTGATGAAAGCCAACTAAACTGGAGATGTGGAGAGTGTGTAGTTCTAGCATCTGTCACATAACCAGAGAACATTCTGATGTGTTTAGATTAGTCTGGGAAATGACTTTTAGTTCCCTCTGATTTTAAGAATTATAAAGTTTTCTTAGATATGTTTCTTTTTAGTCTTTCTTCTACCATTCTTTAGTGTCAAAGTCTATGGAAATAGCCATCAAGATGAAGAATCATCAAAACTCACTAGTTCATGTTTTCATGTGTTTTATTTATAAAGCTCTCTCCACAAAACAGATTTATTTAAGACATGCCCAGACAATAAAATCATGTCCTCCACCTCTTATTGGGAGACAATGGTAACTAGGTTAAAGCCTTTTTTTTTTGTTTGCTTATCACCATGTCTGAAATATAGCCTTCTATTTCCTCTTTGTCTTAATAGAATACATATCCTGTCTAGACTTATTTTTCTTTTCCATCATAATATTGGCCTTAATACTGATATATGTGATATGTTTATAAATTTGAATATACACTTTCTTTTTTTCCTAATTCATTCAATCCTTTTGATATGTGATAAGAATCAATATTGTGTGGAATGCTGGTATCTTTATAAATATTTTCATCACTAAATTTTAAGTACATACAACAGTCAATACATCATTTTTCCCCATTTACATTACATTTAGCTCAGCAGTTTTCAACCTTTTTATCTCAAGGCACACATAAACTAATTACTAAAATTCTATGGTACACCAAAAAATACATTTTTGCCAATCTGACAAAAATAGATATAATTTTGATTTACAAAAAAAATAATAGTAATTACCCATCTTTTTTGCTCCAAAATGACTTTTAAAAAAATCAGGTGCCTATACTTGTATATAAGGATTTCTGGTACCAAGAATTAACCAATGAGACACAGCCTTATTATGCAACATGACCAGTAAGATGAAATTCTATTACATGACCTATGTATTTATGGGTCAAGACAGGGTGTTCACACTGGATGGCTATTATTGTGTTGGCTGTAGTCATTTTTTTATTTGACAAGCTAAGGGAAAAGAGGTCAGTGCCCCTGACTAAATAGTCAGTTATTGCATGTATTAAAAATTCTTGCAGCACACCAGTTGAAAATCACTGCTTTAATTGATAATAATAATATAGTTGATAATAACAACACTAAAAACAATGAATTTCACTTACACAGGTACACTATCTGAGTGATTCATTGAGTCAATAAATATTTACTACCCTCCTCAAATGGTAAACAGCCTGGTGGCAGAAACAAACACAGTTGATATGCTGGGGCCAGCTCCAACTACCCTTTGCCAGCTCCCAACAGCCAATTCTCTCCATCACTTCCCAATCTCACTTCAGTTAGTGGCTTCAAATCAGCCATGGTGAGAGCATTTATGCTACAGAAACTGGCAAACACTACACATCTAGGCATTTTGCTGAGCACTTACAAGTGCACCACTGTTTTCCATAAACATGGCCAATGATGTGCTAAGTGTTAAAGATATGCATAAGATGTCATGAAAACAGAAGAAGGAGAGCTGAACCTAGTTAGGAGAGGTCACCAAAGGCCTCCCTTTTGGGGCCAAGTTCAAATGTCACCTCCTCTGAAAGGCCTTTTTATACTACCTACCTAAGAAAGCCCTGCTCCCAGACACCCTTGATCTACACTATTCTTTCTGAGCAGTTGTCATATCTTACTTATTTTCATTTGCTTATACGTGTCCCTTACTAGAATTTTACATTGCCATCTGTCTTGTATTGCTGGCATATAATATTTCAGAAAATAATTTTTGAAAATCAATAGTAGAGTCTTGGAGGATGAGTAGGATTTGGCCAGGCAAAGAACTAGGTGTAGAATATTCTGAGCATAGGAAGCAGGAATAGAAAAGGCACTGCAGTCAGTGGAAGACTGTGTGCATGAAACATGAAATCCAGAGAGGGGCCATGGTGGTGCTAAAAAATATTGAGGCCATGTGGAGTCCCTGGGCTTCACCATGTGAGCCACAGAGACCGACAAAGGCTTGCATTTGAACTTCTACTCACCAAAAGGGGAGCATGGGCATGATTAATCCCAAACAAGGATAAATTTGTTATTCAGTTAGAAAAGAAAAAAAAAAACTAAAACACATCGCTCCTCAAGCTCCCCAACATGACTGATAAATTGAAATTGTTTTCTCATCCCTGAAAAGGATTGTTGGATCTCTCCAAAATTAGAGTACTCAAAGTATGAAGCACTGGGCAACAAACAGAAACATTCAAATAATGAATAAGGAGAAAGGGATATGCTGGTTTTCACAATGTACATTATTAAAATCCTTCTGCAGATCTTTATGGTCCCTTGACAACAGTGCCTATATTAGATGTTCTGAGAAATGTATTAAAGGTATTTTCCGTATAAAAGAAGATGCAGAGGATTCAGTCCCCAAGGAGATAAACTAATTTGATTACAGGTATTGAGCAGTTACTCTGCAGAGAGCTTTCAGCCAATGCCTCCCCAATTCCCTCATTGCTCACAGTCTGTTAGCTGAGGAGACAGACTCTCCAGCAGGGTGAGGAAAAGATAGAAGGTCTAAAACACAGAGAGATAATTCTGCTGGGTGGAGCTGAAGAAGCTTCCAGGGGAAAGCCATGTTTGGGTTGGCCTTGGGAGACGAGTAGGACTTGAGTAGGCGAAGAAACAGCGAAGGCGGCACTCCAGACAGGAAGAACGCCTTGACCAAGACAGAGTGGCCTGACATCAGCATGTACTGTATTTTGCGGACCATAAGACACACCTAGGTTTTAGAGAAAAATAGATAAAAAAATTTTGAAGCAAAAAATGTGGTAAAATATTTAATAACATACATAACATAATATTTCACCAATGTAAATGTAAAGCTACATTCGGACCATGAAACACCGCTCCCCCATCCTCCCAAACTGGGGGGTGCATCTTACAGTCCAAAAAATGCGGTACGTATATTTAAAGGCTCATGGAGCAGCCACACAGAGAGCAACTTACACAACTCTGAACAAAACAATTGCTCATATGCTTTTGCAAAAGAACTTTCTAATTTTACTTTGGTTTTCATAATGACAAAGTGATTCATTAGTTCCTATTACACAGAGCAATTTCAAAATGATAAACCACTGAGAACCCTTTCTTAAATATAGAAATTCAAAAGGCCGGCATGGGGGGGGGGGGGCTTGAAGCAATTCCACACTTTCTACTCAGCAAATATGTGACCACAAGGGGTACTGACCACCCTGCACACAGCACCCATCAGTCTTATTTGAACAAGCATGATAATAAGGACACCTCTTCCTGATATATCCAATGGAGCCTCATATGTGTACCATAACTTATTTTATGGACTTAGATACACCCATGCCAACTTGTACCTGCCAAAGCACCATCAACTACATTTGTTTAAAGCACAGTTCAGGTGAATCTCACCTGAAGAAAACTCAAAATGTAAAAATAACTGATTTCCAAAATTAATGTCTTAGGAAGCAATTGTCCTACATTTATTGCATCGCTGGTTTCACTTAAATTTAGTGAGTTTTAAAATAGAGTTTAATTTACCAAAAGCTATTTTCATACTGGGATATATTTTGTGTATAGAGCGAAGCACCCCAGGGGCTGCTTGGTGGCCAGCAACAGAGAGTGCTTCTGGCTAGCTGAAGCTGAAAAGAAAAATCTTGTTTAAGTATATTGTTCAAGTTGCCAAATAAAAAAGAAAGCTGCAAACAGAACCCAAAAAAGTGCTCCCCTCAAATAAAAAGGAGCAGTTCCTGAAGTCCAGATAGTAGGAATTGATGGAAAATACCACTCTTTCACTCAGTTCAAGTTTCACAATCCCAGGATAGATGGTCTGACCGGATCAATTTGGGACGGTTGCCCAGAGAAAGCCAGACACCTTAATCTGCAGTCTCGTGGAGGCTACACATTTGGCATGGATTCATACCGAATGGCTTCCTCAAGGGCACTGGCACTATTACCAAAGAGGGCAGAAAGGATGCTGCTAGCCAGAAGACACAGAATATTCTCTCCAACTCCCAAGGATACCCTGTGTTTAGTTCTGACCCACTATACCAATTTAATACAGAGCTTCCATTGAGCTGAGATGTTTGTCTTTGTCCCTCTTCACCCTTCCCTGACCCAGTTTGTTCTGAAGAGGTTAGTAGAAGCATCTAGAATCTGCTTTACTGAGGAACCATCTAGACGCACATGTGTTGGTTAGTTGAGGTTTCTGTGTGATACATTTTACACACCAAGCAGTTTACTTCTCTATACAATATAGTATCTGACCATAAAACATGAACAAATAAAACAGAAATTTATTTCAGTTGGTCTGTTCTCTTAAGGCAATAGTTACATTATACAAGTCAGATAATCTAAATATGTCCACAGAATGCAGAACATTTTTAAAATAAGTTTTTAAAATCTTAAAAAGGAAAGAGTTAATTAAAATTTTTTTTCTGGTCTTTGGTGCCAAACATTTCATCAAGCAGATATTTTTCATATAACTTACTGGTAGTTTCAAGCACCATGCAAACATAACTCAATGCTCTATATGAATTTATATAAGATTTGCCTTAGAAGCCTATAGTATATAAAATATATAGAAAATATACAATGTACAGAAAATAAATTAGTTTTGTCTATATGGGGAATGGAGGAAAAGCAGAATGATCTCAACTACAAATATCTAGACATGCTGAATTTTTAAAAGAAGAATTTTAAAAACGATCATTCTTTTTTAAGTGGCCAGCTGAGCTCATAGGAAATAAAGAGGAAATCCAAGGGCACAGAAATAAAAAGCAAGGCTGAGAGGGTACAACCGAAGCTGCAGTGGGAGGGGCAGAGGGGCCTACCTCACACTGTGAAATTGGCCCTGATATAACGACACAAGGACAGGCTATGGGGCGTTGGGTGTGCAAGGAGGCGTTCGCAGCTGACTTTTGCAGGAAGCTGGAACCTGAAAGGGCTACAACCTCCGTGTAAAGGGGCTGGACAAAGTCCACCTCTGAGCCCAGGGAAGCAGCAGTGAGGCTCATCTCTGGGGCGGGGGAAGGACATTTTCCCACAAGAACAGGAGCCCATGCCACACCTAAGCTTGGAAACTTACTTTACACTTTCCTTGGGATGTGGGACTCCCCAGGGGGAGGCCGACACAGGCATTGTTCCTGGCCAAGTTAGGCAGGGCTCCTTGAAGAAACAAAATTCTCTAAAAGAAAACTCCACTGGAACTACTACAAGGGATGCCCAAAGAGGAAAAAATAAATCTGCGAAAGATAAAATTACAATTTAAAAAATTATATAATATGTGAAGTAAAGATCTAGGATGAATGAGGGTCCAAAGTTCCCTCAAAAGAAAATCTCACAGAAAAGAAATATCACTTCCAAATAATTTGATATACTATCTGAAAGACAGTAAAATATAAGCAGTTTAAATAGCTAAGGAGATAAAGGAATAACATCCATGATGAAAGAATAAGACACTGACAAAAGACCATGAACAATTTTAAACAAAGTCAAATAAAAATCTGGAAATCAAAGATAAAATCTAAAAATCTCAGTGGATTTGTTAAATAATAGATTGGACCCTGATGAAGAGAAAATTAGATAAGTGCAAGAAAAAAATCTGAGGATGTATTACTACAAATGTAGCAGGGAAAAAACTTTTTAAAGTAAAAATATAAAAGGTGGAAAATAAAAGAGACGGAAGGTAGACTGAAAGGTCCAAAAGGCGTCCATTTAGCAGGATATTTCAGAAAGGTTCATAGAGAATACGAGGAAGATTCAAAGAGGTAATGTCTAGAATTGAAAAATGATATGAATACAAGGTCTGTCTGGACAAAGTCTAGCCATTGTTAATATACCAAGAACGGTTTGTGAGACATTGATGTGACCTGTCAGCCAAGTAGAGGGGACTGGAATGTGCATGTGTGAACAATGACAACTTCACTGTCCTAGTCAGTGGGGGCAGTAGACATCATTGAGTGAGCACGTGTACTTGTGGCCATCTCATTCAAAATGACTGAGCAAGTAGAGCAGCGAATCTGGATCAGATTTTGTGTTAAGCTTAAACATTCCTTCATGGAATCTATTCTGATGATTCAGAAGGCCACGGCTAAGGGAAACTCGTGATTGGTGGCTTCATTGTGACAGTGGACCCGCTCACACATCACATCTCCTGCAGAGCATTCGGGTGAAACATCAAATCGCCCAGGTGACGTAGCACCCCCTACAGCCCAGACTTGGGGCCCTGTGACTTGTGGCTTTTCCCAAACTAAAATCACCTTTGAAAGGGAAGAGATTTCACACCATCAATGAGATTCAGAAAACATGACAGGGCAACTGGTGGCAATCGGGAGAACTGTGTGAGGTCCCAAGGTGCCTACGTTGAAGAGGACTGAAGGGTCATTGTTCTATGTACAATGTTTCTTGTATCTTATATCTTCTTCAATAAACATCTCTATTTTTCATAATACAAGGATGGATACTTTCTGGACAGGCCTTGTACATCAAAGAAGTTGCACAAAGAAGCCAGAAACAGAAAAATAGAAATAAGTCTGCACTTAGATAGATGCACTGCAGCAAAATTGTAGAACCCCAAAAAGGAGACAGTCCTGAAATCAATGGAAAAATAAGACATATTTACTAAAAAGAAACAACAATGGGACTGACAGCAGCAACGGGGACCAAAGGAAAATGAAATAGCTTCAAAAGTGATGAGGAAAAAAATTTTCAACCTAGAATATTTTACCAAGCTGAACTATCATTCAAGAATGAAAGTAAATGGGCCCTGGCCACGTACTCAGTTGGTTAGAGTGTCATCCTAATGTGCCAAGGCTGTGGGTTCAGTCCTTGGTCAGGGCACATACAGGAATCAACCAGTGAATGCATAAATAAGTGGAACAACAAATCGATGTTTCTTTCTCTCTCTCTTTCTCTTTCTCTCTCTCTCCCATCTCCTCTCTCTCTAAAGCCAATAAATGAAAAAATTTTAATAAATTAAAAAGAGCCTTGGCTGGCGTGGCTCAGTGGATTGAGCACGGGCTGCGAGCCAAGGCATCGTAGGTTCGATTCCCAGTCAGGGCATGTGCCTGGGTTGCAGGCCATGGCCCCCAGCAGCCGCACATTGATGTTTCTCTCTCTCACTTTCTCCCTCTCTTCCCTCTCTAAAAATAAATAAATAAAATTTAAAAAAAAAGAAAAGAAAAATACTTGAGTGATTTAAAAAAATAAATAAATAAAAAATAAATTAAAAAGAATGAAGGCAAAATAGAAATAAATAACATTCATACCACCAAAGAATGAGAAATGCCAGCCAGAGGCCCTCCCAGAATAAAAGGAAATTAAATCACAAAGAAAATGGAAACAAGGACTATTAAACAAACAAGTTATTTTGTGTGTAAACATAAAGAAACAATATTAAAAATGACAAGATTTCATTTGGAGACTTTAAAAATACAGTAGAGCTAAATAGCAGATATAAAATATAATTATTTAGAGTCAACAGGTACTAAGATCTTTTTACCGGTTAGGAGGATTAACTTTAGAAAATGTAACTCAAGTATGTATATCAAAAATATGCTGGTAACAACTAAAACAGAAAAAAAGAATAGAAATAAAATGCAAAAGAATGTAAAACTTCTAAATCACTATAAGAGAAAAGGAGAAAAAAACAAGAAAAGTTCATCTATTTAACCACAGGAAGTAATGGAAAGGAAATAAAACCATGAAATCCATTTTAAAATCAAATGTGCAATATGTCCCAAATGCTTTTCTATGGGACTTTTTTGAGCTTCAGCTATTGGATTAAAAATAAACACACAAAATAACAATCCAGGTGAATGCTTCTTCCAGGAGACATGCTGGGACACAGTGACAGAAAAGTCAGAAAGTAAAAGGTTGGGAATAACATACACCAGGGAGATTCTAAACAAGAAAAAGCTAATGCGTTGATACACATAGCAGACAAAACAGACTTTAGGTATTTGAGGAAACAAAAAAAGGTCATTCCCTAATAATACAAAGAATAATTCTCTAGAAAAATATTCATTATCCTGTGCATGTTTTGCCCAACACTTTAGCTCCAAACACATAAAACAAAAATTAAAATACAAAGAGAAACTTGTTTGGTACACAACCATCCTAAAGTATGTTAATGCCTTTCTCAGAAATGGATAGATCAAAGAACCAAAAATTAATGAGTATATAGATCAGGGGTGTCAAACTCATTTTCACCGTGGACCACATCAGCCTTGTGGTTGCCTTCAAAGGGCTGAATGTAATTTTAGGACTGTGTAAATGTAACTACTCCTTAACAGTTAAGCGAGAGCTCAGGGCTGCCGCCGGGTAGACACAAGGTGCCAGGTGGATAAAACAAGGTGGAGGGCCCCTGCTGGCCTTGTGTTTGCCACCTGTGATATAGATGATTTGAATAATACAATGGATATGGTCAAGCTAATGAAAATATACAAAACCCTACTCCAACAACTAGATTATCAGTATTATTTTTAAGAACAAATATAACAAATACAAACATTTACTAGGCAATAAAAGCAATCTGAAGAAATATCAAAAATTGATACCACATGGACTACATCCTCTGACAACACTGCAACAAAAAGATAGCCTCCCAAATCCCCGGCCTTTGGAAAATTTGAAATTTCCATAGTAATTCATGGGTCAAAGAAGAACTCTAATGAAAAATTGTAAAAAAAAAATTAGTGAATGTCTTGTATCTGTAATAATTTTTAAGAAAGAGGGAGAGATCTGAAATAAATATAACAAAACATTAGCTGTGTTTAAAACTGGATGCTAGATCCAGTTTTAATGTGTGCAAATGTGTGAATGCCTGTTGTATTATCTTCTGCGCACTTGAAATACTTCCTACTTCTTTTAAATGTTAAAATAAAGCTACTTACTCTATTTCGCACAAACGTTATTTATACTACAATCAGGAGAGGAAATGGTAGGGGATTGTGGGTTTTTGTTTTCTGTGTGGGATAATCAGAACCTAGACAAAATGTTTCCATCTGTGAACACAAGGCATCCCCACTCTGGGACACCTCATCGTCCCTGATCTCCATGTCTCATGGTCACTAGGAGTCCAAGGCCAGCTGCTCCCAGGCTGGACTCTGAGGTCACCTTCAGGTCTGTCAAAAATAATTCCTGCTGTTGAGCAAAAAAGCCTGCAAAGCCCATCATTTGAAAAGAGAACATATTGCAAAAATCACCCACATACAAAGTCAACCCTCAGGGCAGACTCTGTGGTAGACCACATTTATACTGACCCCTCTTAAAAATATTTTATTAAATACTTCTGATATAAAAACAAAATCTGCCTATGAGTTGGCATTTTGGTAAACACTCCTCCCATTTAAAACTGTGTATTTTAAAGAGTTGTCCTAAGCAGAATTAAGAACTCCCTACTCCCTATGACTCAAACCTTAGGTAACTCTCAGACCCTCTTCCCCAGTTCCCCCAATTAAATTCTGGGCGGTCCCTGCTATCACAATTTTATACCACTATAGTCAAACTTGAGTAATGTATGCCCTCTTTTAATATTCTCACAAGCCCCTGGTGCTGACAAAGGACTTTGATCAGAATGTTATTAAAATATACATAAAAATGTAAAACTAGATGTAAACTCATTATGCTAAACAATCATAACACCCGATCAAATTTACAAATTAGAAATAAAACTACCAAACTGCTACAGTTCAAATTAATAAGATGAATTTAATGTGACAATTCACATTGTTGTGCTAAAATTCCATTGCAGTTAGTAACAACTGGCTTCCTGTTAGATTCAACCAATAAAGGGCATTAGAAGCACGTTGGGAGGTGGGAGGCAGTCAGGCTATTTGTTCCTTCTCTTTCCTGATTCTAGCCTAGTGAAAAAGCTCCGCCCTCCAAGGTTCCAGCCTGTCCTGGTAGCTTCTACCATGCTACTATCTGCATCAAGCATCCCTGGCTTTTTGCCTCTGCTAGTTCGACCTCCATTTCCTCTCAAAGAGGAAGACGGTGAAAATATCTAATGTTTCCCCCAGAAATTGCCAGACCACAGGGGACCCTTTGCCAGACCAGCAGGCTATGGGAGGTTGAGTTTTCAAAGGTCTAGACCAGTGGTCCTCAAACCTACATGCATATCAGAGTCATCGAAGGCACTTTCAGAAACGCAACCATTTCTCATTCCAGATCATTCCTGCTGCCACTAACCCCTGTGTCGCCTCCCCATCCTGTTTGGCTTTTTACTTCTTTCAACACCATTTTTAAAAACTAGTTCCCCATATTAAATTCCCTTTATTAAACTACCGGCACAAGCTCTCTTTTCCTGGCTGTCGCCTATGGATACATAGGTCATAGGGAGGGGTGGAGAGAGCTGAAGAGTAATCAGCTTTGTAATCTTTTCCACTTGTTTTTTTTATACCCATTATTGTACTTTAAACTTCCTTCTTTCTTTATACTTCAAAGTGACTATAAATAAACCCAAAAGAGAAATTCCCTCCCAAAGTTTATGCTACTGTTTTATGTAGAAATTATTTTTTTCCTCCAAATTTCCTGTGTCTCCATTAATCATCAGAGGGGATCAACAAGAATATGTCTATTCCACAAAGGGAAAGCACCAAATGATGGATGAGTTCTGTCTGCAGACACCAATTTGAGGAGAATGGCTGAGCTACCCCAGATATCTCATCCTCCATCGTCTCCAAAGCAACTAATAATTTAAAAGGAAAACCCAGACATGCATTTGCTTTGAAAAATGACTGATGAATTGAGGTAGCCATTTTTTTTCCTTCCCAGAGTTCCCCCAACATTCCAGGGTTCATCGGGATTTTCCTTCGCTGAGTTGCACCATCCGAACCAACTACATTTTTGATAGCGCATCCTCTCAGGAAGAAGTTAATGCTCTCACTCAAGTAAGAAAGAGAGAGAGGAAGGATTTTAAATCAGACAGGCTCTCTCCAGGCAGTCAGGACAAGAAAAATATACTTTCTGATGGGATGACCAATATTCCTTCTTCAAATACCAAGTCCCGTGCTTTCGCAAATGTAGCTTTTACATTACATCAGTGTCAGCTCCTACTTTTTGTCACTTCCCAAGAGCATGGGATTTTCAACCAGTTAGGAAAACACGGTTTCACTGAAGAGAAAGAAAGAGAGCTGGAATACTTAATGTTGCATGTTTCCCACAGAAATTGCCAGACCACAGGGCGTTCTTTGCTGATCTTCAGACCAGCAGGAAATGGGAGGTTGCGTTTACAAAGGCAGAGACCAGTGGTCCTCAACCCCACATGAATATCAGAATCATCAAAGGAACTCCCAAGAAATGCTGCCAGCCTTTGCCCCGGACAGTGAAAGCAGAATCTCTGGGGATAGGTCCCAAGCATTAGTATTTTTCAAAACTCTCACATAATTCGAGTGAAGAGCAAAGACAGCGAGCCACTGGCCTAGACCAAGAACTAGAAGCTAATCCTGGTTTTAAAAATTATATGTAAATAATTATAATGCTGTTATATACAATTATATGTAATCCTTTCATTGAATTCAGTTGTTTTCTGCATAGGGGGTTGTCCATTTCCCTTCCTCATTCTTTTGAAGGACACCAACATAAGTGATACTACATGAGTATCAGTGAGACAAAATGAACTTGCAATTTAGCTTTGCCTGTCAATTGAGAAAATAAAAAACAGAAAAGGAAGACCACAGTTTCTTAATGGGGAGGGTTCTGATTATGGTGAACCTGCCGGAGTCTCTGGATGTCTGGATTATGTGACTCTCACCCCAAAGATGGCTGTTAAAAGACCATGTATCAAGTCCATTGTCTCTCAGTCTTCCGTTTTGTTAACCACTTGATACCGCCAGTCTGTTACTGCATGATATCAGACAAAACTGTGTCATTCTTTGTCACGTTAAAAATGGTCGAGGGCATACTGTCCAGAGCCCAAGGCTCTTTTGGAGTTGAAATCTTATCTCTCATTATAGTGCAGCGCATTATATGTACGTATCTCCCAAGACAGATGTTTGGCATACACTGGGCAATGGCTTAGCCCAGGGGGGTCCCCTAAACATTTTTGATAGCACATCTAATAGAAGCTTAAGTAGAAGTTTAAGGTTTCTCCCATGACCCAATGGATCGTATTAGATCTCCCCGAGATGCTCACACTTCCCTCTGAAGACCACTGGTCTAGTCTACTGCTAGTATAATGCTTGCCACCTGACCAAATTCACTATTACCTTTGTGATTTGAGTTGTCCCTGAATATAAATACCATATCTGAAATTCTCAGTGAGACTTGCACAGCAGTACATTCATGGTAAACAGCTAATTCTTCACCATCACCATGAGTTACTCCATGAAAGAGTCTAAGGAGATAGATTAGTACCAAATGCTTCCCATTACCAGCAGGGCAAGGCCTCTGGGGCTTCCCAGACTCTGGTTGGATCCTCCCAAACACGAGAAGTGCCCAGGTCACTTTTGGATCTGTTTATAGCCAATTCCATAATTGGGGTTCAGTGGCCACTCTAAAAGGCAGCTTCTAGGCTGTCTTGCACAAGCGAGACGTTCTTCTAAAGAAAGCACTGGCCATAATTTTAAAGCGAATTTCCTCTCTACCTTAAGTAGGTGCGAAATAGTAAATGTTCCCAATGAGGCATAATTCATGAAAAAACGTACAGTAGAGGAAGCCTCTGGCAAGTGCATTGACTCTTAGGAAACAGAGGCAGAAAGATTTGCTCAGGGCCATTGAAAGAAAGGAAAGGGGCTGGCGTGAGCAAGTCCAGGGAAGAAACCCACGGCAGTTCAAGATCATGCAGTTCTGTTCTAGGTTTCCAGCTGAAGAACCCCATCTGTCCAAGGTCAGGTAGCAGTTAAGTGGCAAAGCTTAAAACAGACTTCAGACTCACCCTCCTTTCAGTCAATAATGTAATTACTTCCCTAATCCCTTATCTCCCATCCTGTTTTTTATCGGTCTTAGACAGGAAGGTCTGAACCTTTCTCTCGTTGTCCTGTGAATCACCCTACTTCACAAGGAGCCCTGCCCTCCCATGGGGCAGCTCTCTTTCCCTTCCTGTGCTCTTCCGGCAGGAGAAGGTCCTGTATTCCCAACGGCAGGGGTCCCGCTAGTCCTAGTGGAGAGTCCTTTTATCATTGCAACGTGTGGGCTGTCTGTCTCTAAAAATAAAATTCCATTTATTTGCTTGGTACAAAGAAAAAAATCAATGATGACACAGTTCTCACTGTGGAAATACTCTCAGACAATATTTGAGCGGACTCCCAAGACCTATTTGAAAAGCATTATAACCACAGAAGTGCAGAATTCTGGAGATTAATAGGACTGCAGGGTTCAGCCAACGTAGTTCTTTGCCATTTGGGGATCATGAAACCCCCTTTGAAATGATGATGACTGCTATTGAAACTCTCCCCAGGAAAACACACGTACAGAGATATACACGCAGACATGAAACAGAAGTCGTACAAGAATTTGCATGTGACATTGTGCACTGGCCAGAGGCCCGTCCTCCTGTCCTTTGTTTAGATTCCCTTTTACTGGACTGAGAAGGAAACTGAGTCCCTAACAGAAAATACAACTTTCTGTGAGCACACGGGCAGTCGCTGGAAACAACAGTCCTAGAACACAGGCCTCCTCTTCCAGCAGAGGCTCACTGCATCATGCCAAGGGTGACCATGTGACTCACCACCTGACCCAGGGCACTTCTGAAAGTGGAAAGGTGGGCTGTTGGTAATTAGCCTAAGAAAGCAGGTGTAAACCAGGCACCTACAGTCCTTCTGATCACACCAAAAACCAAAAAGTCTCTTGACCTGATGCTTCGTTGTTGCTGCTGCTGCTGCTGCAGATGGTCAAAATCTCCCATGTGACCATCAGATGGGAGGAAAAAGGGAAAAAAGAAAACGTGAGCTTGCACTAGTTTCTGAGTCTTTGTTCTGCAGCACTTTGCAAACCCCAGGCTTTTACCCTTCCTTATCTGAGCTCTTATTAAATGCACATCACACAGCTCATGAATAGGGCATACAAAGGGAATTATTACAACATTTCATAACAACAAGACTTAGGTTTTCTTGAGCCCTCCCAAGGGACATCTCAATCAATTTTAGTTTTATCAGCAACACAGTAGCAAACACCAGAACTTTCTCATCGCGGCTGTTTGTAGAGTCAGTTTTACTCCAGAGGTTTGACCATTTCATTCTGACTATGCAGAGAAAGAGTAAGGAAAATTGATTTTATTGCAGAGGCTCCCCAAAGGTCTAAATAATTCATATCTGTCTCAACCTTCAGACGTGATCTCAAACAGCCAGCATATTCCATGAGCCCGCAAGCTTCCAGCATTTCCTCCTGGTCAAACAAGGGTACCTTCGCACCCCTCAGTCACGGGCCGGCCTTCCTTCTGAAGGGTCAAGTGCTTGTGTCCACTCGCCCCCTTGTTCTTACGATGTTAACTTCAGGACTTTTTAAAAAGAGTCTGTTTTTCAACTTAGTGACCCCTGAAGTATTGTAGCAGAGCCTCCAGTTCTGAATTACATTAAACTATAGTTGATCTTGGGGCCCAGACCAGGGGCTCTCGCTGGCGATGTATTAAAATTATGTGGAGAACTTTTTGAAAAATTCCATGGTGGGTCTCTACCCCTAGCAGCTCTGATTCATTGGGTAGAGGTTGGGCCCAGGCACCATCATTTTTTTTCCAAATTGTCCCATGTGACTCTAATGCACAGCCAGAGCTGAGAACTAATGCCTTAGAACTAGTGCCAATGGGTGGTCCATGTTCCATACAAAGTGGCTTGCCCTTTCCCCTCTAAAGGTAGGAGTGTGCGTGGGGACAGGATGCTGGCTCACGTGGGAAATGAGCTGACAGGAGGTGGATGATGACCTAGAGAACGAAAATGCAGTCCCTTGGGAGCTCCAGTATATAGGCACTCTTGTCCACAACCCCCTGAGGTCAGCCCAAATGTGTAACAGTGAGGAGCCTCAGAAGAGTTTTCTCCTTGACTTAAAGTGCAAAAAATATCACATTTCTTCCTTTTCTAAGTCAATTTGCAAAGGGCTCACCACATCTGCCAGGGTTGGTGGGGAATCTGTCTTTAGTTGTTTTTTCATGTGACCCTTTCCTGTGTCCTTCTACCCACACTCCCTCGACTATACCTATATGTCACAAGTCTCAAGGATGTAGTTCAAGAAAATTGTGAAAGGGCCCCTTTTCTTCCATGTCCCTGACACGTAACCACTGTCATTTCTGATGCCCATTCACAAGGCTACTGGTGAGAGCTGCTCTTTCCTGTTGGGCAGGCCCTGGTGCCCCCAGCGTACCAGACATGCTCTTCACCCCTCACCTGCCGGCATCTTCTGGACCAACAAGGAACCATCACTCTCCCTTGAGATGGCGATCTTGCGAATTCTGGGGCACTACCTTAGAAAAGGATCTCGGTTTCTGCTATTAAGATAACAGAAATACCTTCTCGTCTTCTTTCCAACAATTAACACTTTACCAAAAGTCTGCATTGATTTTGGCTACCAAATCATCTTTTGTAAATAAATTTTGAAACTAGAAGATTTTTACTTTTAATGATTACCTGAATATTCAAGTGAATTCACCATCAGCAATAGTGCTACAAAGAAGAACAACTCTACACCTACAAGATGAAAGAACATTTTTTTAGCCTACTATGCCATTTTTTTGGTACTACTATGTACCAGGCTCTTTGTTATATATTTGCTCACAAGTTATTTTTTTTAGCCTACTATGCCATTTTTTTGGTACTACTATGTAGCAGGCTCTTTGTTATATATTTGCTCACAAGTTATTTTTTTTAGCCTACTATGCCATTTTTTTGGTACTACTATGTAGCAGGCTCTTTGCTATATATTTGCTCACAAGTTATTTCATTTAGTCCTTTCAATATATTATCTCATAATCAACTTAACTCTAAGTAATTGTCACCCCAATTTATAGTGAAGAAACTGAGGCACTGGCACACTAAGATACTTGCATACCTACTGATTAAGAAACCCCAAATTCAAACCTGGTGTCTATGACTCCAAGTTCCTGTTCTTCTCCTTTGTGTGGCCACAGAAAAGTATCATGATAATAATTGTATGGTCAAGATTCCTGGGGGGGGCGGGGAGGGGGCGGCACAAAGCTACATCTCTTTTCACCTAGGACACATCACAGGGACAGAAACAGATCAAATACCAGCTCATGATCACTAAAGACTGACAGAGCGGATCTCAAGACTGGGTGGTTTGGTATTGACTGATGTATGCTGTGTGGGATGGGGCAGGACAGAGCACACATTACAGGGATCATGGTCCTGAGGAGTCGGTTGGTGGGGGCAATGATAAAAAAAAAAAAGGAACATTGCAAGATGTGCTAACACAGAATATTCAGAAAAGAAATGTTTCTGTTCCTTACGAACTTATAAACTTGCCTCATCCTTTTTATAAGGATCCTTCCCTAAACTATATTCCTAAATGCCATAGGCAGAATTTATTAATTATGCGGTCATCATTTCTAGTTAAAGGTTGGATATAGGCATTTTAAAAGCACATCTGGGTCCTGTCTTACAGAGAGGCAGTGGCCGGAAGGCCCAGAAAAGCCAGACATCCTCAAGCTCTACTTGTGGGAGAATAGAAAATGGATGAGATCTGTTATTTATCTGCAGCTGAGAAAAAATGACTTAAAAATGAAAAGGCTTTACAATGACACTTATTGTCTCATGGTTTTTGTAGACGGGGAGTCCAGGCATGGCTTAGCTGGGTTCTTTCCTTCAGGATGTCTCCTAGGCTCCAGCCAAGGTGTCAGCCAGGGCTACAGTCATTTCAAGCCTTGACAGACAGGGCAGGATCCACCTTCAAACTCACGCATGTGGTTTTCAGGATGAAATGCCTTGCAGGCTGCTGGGCTGATGGCCTCAGTTCCTTGCTGGTAGTTGGCTGAAGGTATCATCCCACCAGTTTCTTGCCATGGGGGCCTCTCTACAGGGCAGCTCACAACACAGAGCTGGCTTTATCAGAGCATGTGAACAAGCAGATCCAAAGAGAGGGAGAGAGAGAGTATGAACAGATAGAAGTCACAGAAGGCTTTTATAACCTGTGATGTTTAACTTGACATTCAACTTGCCTGGGCAAGGGCTGCCCAGGTATTTAGCCGAACAGTTCTGGAGTGTCTGGGATGGTGTTTTTGAATGAGATTAACATTTAGATTTGTAGACTGAGTAAAACAAATTACCCTCCTAATGTGGGTGGGCCTCATTCAATCGGTTGAAGGCCTAAATAGATCAAAGACCTTGATCTCCCCCTAAGTAAGGGATAGTCTGCAAACTAGGACATTGGCTTTTCCCTGTGTTTGGACTTGAACTGAAAGATCAGCTCTTTCCAGGTCATGCCTGAGCCTGCACCTGCAAACAGGAACTACGCCATCAACCGTCAGGAGTCTCTGGCATCCCATCTGGAGCTGCCTAATAGACAGAATTGGTTTACACAGTTCCCCAAGAGTACCGGATAAGTCTCAGAGCTGGTGACCCAGGAACGAGAGAAGGAGGCCTGGACTTGGACTGAGAGAAGCGGGGTTCAAAGCTCTCTGCAGAGCTGCTTGCTATCTGGGTAAACTTGGGTCATGCTACACCAGCTCTCTGAGATGGGCCCCTGTCTTCTCATCCATCAAGTGAGAAAAGCACTACCTTCTTCACAGGGATGCTGGGAGCATTAAACTAAATCTCATTTCCTTAAGAGTGTTCCACGGTAAGCTAGTTCTGTAAGATGTGAACAGAGAGAAAAAGGGTCCCACGACTTATTCAACTTGGGAAACACTGGGTTACATGCAGCAAAACAAGTATCCTCTAAGCACTTCTAAAACTATAATGAGGTGCAAGGCATTCTGGGTATGCAAAAGAAAGACATATTAGGCAGTGTTAACTGACTGTATTTAACCACAGCACTTTGTTTCCAAGAAAATCTCACGGCATTTGTGTTAAATAATGAATTATAAAAGGCAAATACAAATGCCTACCCACGGAGCCTGACAGACCACCCACGTGCAGGCAGTGTGTGTGACTCTGAATCAAACTGTTGCAGCAGTCATTGCAGCAAGCCACCTGGGGACAGGCCAGGACCGAAATCACAGACACAGCATTTGTGCAGCAGAATGACCTCCAGCTACTAGATTTGCCTTGCCTGTGGATACATGGCGGGCTTACTCTGGAATGCTGTAATAGGCTGTAGTATGAGGCCATCGGGCCAGGCCACACTCCTATAGAAAAGAAAGGGGGTCCGTCCCGAAAAGAGAGGCAAGTCTCAGCACCACTCATCTGGGAAGAATAAAATGGGAAAGGCATTCTGAAGGCATTCCTTGGCCAAATGGGAAAGAGAATTCCTAGGCTTTCTTTGGATCTCCCCCTGAATCTGAGTTGGCTCAGTTGTCTCGGGGGCATCCCTTGTCTCAGGCTAAACCTCCAGCACGTGGATCAGCCCTGAGGAAGGCAAGAAGGCATTCCTGCAATGTATCACAGCTTGAGATGAGCAAGTCTTATTTTACACAGTGGTTTCCAGCTGTATGTTCCTCTTTTGCTTGATGTTTCAGTGAAAAAAATCCTGCCTCCAGTGATAGCTGGAAGGAGCTGGGATGCATTCTGGGCCCATGGGGTGAGAGAGGCAGAGTGTCACATGAGGCCAGCAGGATCGTGTCTGGTATGAAACCCAGGGTGAAGTCCCAGCTTACATCCCTGACCCTTTCCTGGAGACGGGCCCTGGTTCTTAGAAACGAGCCCCAACAGCCTTGTCTTTGACTTGGTGACAATAACTAGAGCTGATTTATTCAGAGGTGAATGCCTAAACGAAGCTGGGCCAATCAGATAGTCTCCCCTGGGAATATGGAGATCTGTATGAAGAGAAACAGCCCCTGAGGGTCATGGAGCTGAGCCACAGGGTGTCCTAAACAGGGAGCCCAAGAACTCCTCCTGCAGCTGAGCTTCTTGAAGCTTCCCTACTTCTCACCTCCTGCACTTCATGTTCACACTCAGATCTTCCCCATAAACTTTTCTTTTTACTGAAATTAGACAAAGCCTGTTTCTTCCCCATTAACCAAAACAATCTTAATCAATACGTGTTGATAGCAGTCATTCTTTGTGAGATATCCCCAAGGTCCAGGCAAATGGAGTATAAGAGTTAGACCCAGTAAGCGTGATGACTCTCCCTATCTGTAGCTTCATCATAGAGTGATAACTCTGGAGAATCGCCTGGATGAAACAGGAGTCCATTTGCCAAGATCAGGGTATAAACCACAGGTCAGAGTCTGGAGAGAGTTAGCCTTGGGACAGGGGCAGGGAAGAGAGTGTAGAGGAGGGGAAAAACCACAATGGACAAGCAGACAAGCACCCAGGAGAAGGAAAAACACAAACTGATAAGTAGGTAGTCTGATGGTCAAAATAGGGTAAGTCCCTGGCAGTTACAAACAGAGCTTTATTTAGCCAAGAAACTAAAGTTCAGAGGAATGACCTCAGGGTTAAACAAACTGAAACTCGGGGCAGGGACACAAGTCCAGGGTGGCCATTTGGGTGACAGGTGGAAGCAGAAGACTAATTATCAGAATTGGAGCATAAGGTCAGAGCAGGGGAGTTTATCAGTGTGTGACCTGCGTGATGCTGGACTCCTTAATTTCCCGATGAGGGACAGGTCTGTCCCAGAGTCTAGAGTGTAGGACTGTGGCTGCAGGCAGGGGTCCAGCATAAGCAAGCAGGGATCTGGGAACCAAACAGCCAGGGCTCACACTATGACCCCTGCCTTCCTCTCCACAGAGGCACAGCCCTGAGGTCTCTGCTCAGCCCCTGAGCTGCCGAGCAGAAAGGGCTGCAGGGAGGGATGAAGTGAGTCTGGGGAAGGGGCCCGGTCATCTGTCTGCGGCACTTCTGCATGGGGCAGCGTGTGGGCGTGGAGAAGAGGGACAACTGCATTTGTTTGTTTATTTCTGCATGGCAACTCACAAACCCAGCCAAGCACAGATAAAACTGCAGTACATGAAAACTTTCCTAACTCTGTGACTCAGCAATGTTACTATGTAGGTCAGAAGGAGGCAGGATCCCCAGGTCACACTCACCAGTCCTCAAACACCGCTTCCCCCGTGTCCCTCCAAGTAGAAAGATCTCCCAAAGGCTACCGAGATGGGCTTGCCGAATTGTTCAGTGTTTTCTAAAATAAGTCAAGTGGAAACCCAGTATTCACCTTTCCATGTCTCCCGCCATGCAAAGGGACCAAGCATACATAGAGAGGCTTAATCAAAATTTATGCTAGATAGATAAATAGATTCCTTATCCCAGCCCTATCCTCTGTTCCGCATCCTCTTCCACCCATTCCTCCATTACACCTGTGACAGACATAACCGAGGTTCCTCGGGATTAAGAATAATGCCTCAAATCCTGTGGGGTACCTGCTTTTGATGGGCTAAGAGCATGGTTAAAAAAGGAGGGCATACATGGGTCAGCCCAGCTATGCGAGGAAGGAAAGGATTGGTCAGACGTTCTGAAATAGATCTACAGGAGTCTTTGCAAGTTATCTGGTGCCAGTACACGTCATCTGATGAGACTCTTTATTTAGTAGTTGGCAATGAGAAAAGCCTTTCTTAGTTATCAATATTTTCATCCCTATATTTTAGCTGTGCTTCAAAAAACTAGTAAGGGGACAGGTAGAAGGAACAGAGGCAATTGCAGAAGACAGGATTCGTATCAGATGGTTTCAGGGAGCTCAGTATAAGGCTCAAAAGACTTTGTCAACAAACTTCATGAAAGAGATAAAACCCACTTTCATCCCTTTTTCATCTATATTTACTGAGTGCAGGCTTCCTAAAATTATTTTTTTAATCTATATTTGGTAAAGTTGTGATTTGCTAGAAAAAGAAGGAAAATAAATAAAAATAAACCCAGCCTCCCCATCTCTTCAACCCCTGCCCATTGCATCTCCATGCTGAGAGAAGGGTGGGGAAAAAGCTACTAAATTATTAGGACTTCAAAGCTCCTGTGACAGGAAGAATCTTAGTCATTTTGGACTCCTGTAACAAAAATACCACAGACTGGATGGCTTAAATAATAAACATTTACTTCACAAAGGTCTAGGGGTTGGCAAGGCCAAGATCAGGGTGACAGCAGTGTTGGGTTCTGGTAAGAACGCTCCTTCTACTTTGCAGGTGGCTGTCCTCTCACAGACAGCAGAAAGAAGCAAGCTTTCTCATGTCTCTTCTTACAAGGGCACTAATCGCATTCATGACGGCTCCACCCTTGTGACCCATTACCCTCCCAAAAGCACCACCTCTTAATATCATGGCACTGGGCATTAGGATTTCAGCACATGTATTTTTGAAAGGACACAAACATTCAGTCCATGACAATGGGTGTCTGTGGCTTAGGTCCCAGCCTTCCTCATGTAAAGCCCTTAGAACAGTGCCCGGCACACAGCAAGTGCTGTGTAAGCATTTGTGATCTGTATTTACAGTAGTGTTTGCATCCGTAAACCAGTCAACCTTCCCCTTCTCTCAGACCCCTGCCTGCATCACCATCCAGGGACTGATGGCCTACAGAAATTTATTCAGATGGCTGTGATTAAAATCATTGTTTCCACAGTTGAGAGAGTTAAAAACGATTCTCCTCTTTGTGTAGCTTTTGGAAAATAAATTTAAGACTCAACTACTTTCAACTATTAACCCAAAGAAAAAGAAAAATGTGCAGGCAGTCCTCCCGCCTGTCCCCTCTTACATTTCATCCATCTGCTGACCTGATGGACCTGACGAAAACACTAATTTCTCCTTCCACTTCATTGATTCACTCATTCACCACTTGTCTGGCTGATTCATCTGTCTTAAAGCTAACTTGTCAACAGTTTGCCTTACCGGTTCAGGAACACTGGGTGGAAAAAAAGGGTAAGTGCTGGCTACACTGTAGTAGGAGAAGAAAACACGATCGATTCCTTGCCATTTCCCTCCCTTCAATGACATTTCCAGGAATGCCCTGTAGCAAAAAGCTGGGGCAGCCTGCATGCAGTTAGCAGTATGGTTTTGTGCTTCATCACTGCATGGGACCACAGGACTCTACCAGAGACACCCAATCCTGTTTAGATTTTCCTCAAGAATCAGGGACTAAATACAAGCAGCTATAAAAGGTAGCTGTTAACAACGGAACAAACACAGAGCAAGGCACAAGGGTGCTCTGGAACCTGAACTATCAAACTTTATTCATTCCTTGTAATCCCAGATTTCCCTAGCCTGTAAACATAAATAAGCTCATTCTTCTATTATTTATGACTTCAAGAATCCCTTGCAGGGAATTCTCAAAGGTGCTGGTATTTTATGTGCTTTGCTGAGTCACTTGCTCTCTGTGTCCAGGGGCCCAGGCCACTAATCTTCTCTCTGTCCTCGGGCCACTTAGGCCAGCTCAGGGTTGCCCTTCACTCTGGTAGAACTGCAGGCCTGCCTCTGGTGCTGCTACAAATGATAGCGATTCAGAATTTCACGTCCCACCTCAGTCCTCCTAAAACATAATCTGTACTTTAACCAGATTGTCAGGCAAGCCATATGCATATCAAAGTTCAAGAAGCATGAATTTCAACACAGAGCAACTTTCAGTCTGCATGCAAGGTATTTACCATTTGCTTCTCCAGATCCACTCCCACCCTTCTCCACCCTAATCTCTGCAGATGCTGACCTCTGTGGACCTCACCAACAAGGCTTCACTACTTTCTGCTGCCGGTTAGGTTTGACTAATGCGAAGCCCTAGGAGGAGACCAGAGGATAGTGGAAGAAAGTGGAATGAGGCTGGCCTCAGGTTGGCTGTGATCCGTCCCATTGCTACCTTCCTTGAAGGCCAGGCAAAGCAAGTCTCTCTTGTTCTGTCCAAGGCCTGCAATTTCCTTCCCCAGGAATGGGCTGCTCTCATGTATGATTAGTAGTGCAAATATCTTCTCTTTTTAACCACTTTTATGGTCCCAACCAGGGCAATAACATCACAACACAGTGATTCAACATTCGTACATTTCCCAACATCGACTTGTCTGAAATCAACAGTCCTGTCCCAACTGACCAGTGAAAGCTGTAGGTCCTCCCCTCTGAGCAGGGTTTCCCCCAGAGTGAGAGCTGTGTCTTCATGTCCTTCCAGCCAGCATATCTATTTCAGCCCACAATGTCCTGCAAAATGGCTCAAACACAAATAGACACTTCTCTGCGCAAAGATACCACTAGTTTTAAAGTTATAGGAGGGCTATCACTCTTGCCCACTAACAATCCATTCTCCAGTCAGGAACCAGAGTGTTCCTCCTAAACCACAAATCAGGTCTCATCGCCTTTCTGCATAAAAGCTTTCTGTGGATTTGATTTGTACTTAAAACACAAACCAAGGTGTGGCAGGTCAATTCTCCCAGGAAGCGACTCCTGAGTTGGAAGTTAGTATACAGAAGTGTACTGGGTAGTGCTGTCAGGGTCATCTCCTGTGGAGGAAATAAAGGAGGGAGGATGGGATGGAGAGAAATGGAGCAGCAATAGAGACACAGCAGAAGCCTCAGCTGATCCCAAAGCCAGAATGACCGTGCAGAGTCACCCCTCATTGAAGCAAAGGGGGCCGAGTCTTTGTATCTCAGTCCTTCCATGTGGACTGTGCTCAGGCAGCCAGTGTGACCTTGGACAACCAGACTCTCTTCAGCCAAGGGCAATCCCTAGAAAAAGCTCAGTTTTGAGATGGCATTGCCCACACTCTCAGCAGCTGGGGAGTGAGTGCTCCAGCCCCAAAAGGGGTGAGCTGGGAGTTGGATCTGGATGGCCCAGCACAGTCTACTACACATAGGCGATAAGGCCCTCCAGGACCTGGCCCTACCTACCTCTGTAACTTAATCTTATCCATTCACCACCTGCTGCCCTCCTGTCACATTGGCTTCTGGGACTTTGTACTTGCCGTCTTCCTGCCCAGAACTCACTTTCCCTGGATCTTTGTGTGGCCAGCTCCTTCTCCTTCAAGTCTTGGTTAAGACATCACAGCCACATAGACACTTTCTCTGACCACCCTATTTAAAGTAGCTCTCACACCTCAACTCCTTGTGGACATGAATGTCATGTTGCTTATTTCTTCCACAGAACTTATCATAAAATGGTATTATTTATTTGCTTACTTGTTTAACTGCTTGAGTCTCTCTTGAGGACAGGGACTCTGTTGTGCTTCTTCAGCTCTTCTCCACAATGCACAGAGTAAGGAAAGAGATATAGTAGGAGCGATGAATAAATGATTGAATGGTGCATTTTACATTGAAATTGTTTTCATATTTTCATGCCCATAGAGACACAGCTTCCTCTGGCAGGAGGGCATTGTCTTTCCTTCTGACAAATTCCTACGTGACTCAGTTGTCAGCATCTCTGTAAAACAACTCACATCTACTCATATGACCCTCTTCTCATCCTTATCCTGTCATTCTCAGCTCTCCGTGGCTAGCTCAACAGCCAGCATAGAGGAGGCAACAATAACAGTACAGCGTTTATTGAATGCCTGCTATGTGCCTAGCACTGTTCTATGTGAACAGACAAAATCCTTGCCCTGATGAATTTATGTTCTAGTTGGGGGAGACAGACATATATAACATAAATAAGACAATTATATACTATAGCAGGAAAGACAGAGAATACTATGTGGTATTGCAAGAACTAAAGAGGGTTGGCAGAGAAGACTACGCTGAGACCTGGGGAAGGTGTAGCAAAGAATCCCATGAACATCTGATCTCAGCAAAGACATCAGCAAGAGGAGAGGGCTTGAGGTCAGAGTAGGCCTGATTCCTCCAAGGAGCAGCAAGGGAGCCCGTGGGACTTGAGCAAAGTGAGAGTGGAAAGAATAATAGAAGAGATCTGAGAGGCAATAAAGTGCCAGATCACAGGTGGTCTTGTAGGTCAGCATCAGTGAGATGGAAGCCATTGGAGGTTCTGAACAGAGGAGTGACAGGACCTGATTTAAGGTTGTATGGAGCAAGTGTGGAAACAGGGAGACCTGTTGGAACCACTGAAGTGACCCGGGTGAAAGTACGACTCTCGTTGAGAGAATATTAATCAATAATTATTACCAAGTGACAAGGTCTCAGGCTGTGAAATAAAATATAAAGGAAAAAAGTCTTACTCAGGAAGTCTTCAAGACAGACTTCACATGTAAAAGTCAGGCTTTCTCATTGTTCATACATGTAGGTTTGCACTGAGCCATTCCATGTATATCAGCAGCTGCACATGACCTGTTAGCCAAATATGTCTGCCCAGTAGGTATTATTTATCCCGCAGAGTAATTTTGTGTTTGTATGTTTATATTTTTATCAACATTTAAATATTGGCACCATTAACCTTTTTTAAATAACAGATCTCTAGCTTATTCTGAAAAGTAAGGAGATCTGGCAACACTGGGATTATTTGCCCAGTTGCCCCATTGACACCAGCCCACTTCACTTATCTTTGTTACCTGTCTCTGTCTACAAGAGACACAGTCACCGATGCCTTGTCACTAACACCTGCATTTTCAAGACCCAGGCCAGAGACAGAAGGGGGTCTAAGACTATGAGATGACTGAATCTGTAAACCACTTTCTTACTGGCACTACCTTATTTCATAGCAATTTTAAAATTCTGTCAAAGTTATTTATTTACCTGTTTTCCTACTAGATTCAAAACTCAACCAGGAAAAATAAAACATTACAAAAACAAACCTCAACCAGGGTCTTATTCATTTCCAGCACTTAATATAACCAGTAAATGATTAAATGAATCTTGTAAGCCATAGATAATCCCACAATAACCACACACTGACCAAAACACAACCCAGACCAACACCCATGGAAACTGATGAATCACTGAAACATAATCCAACTGCTTTATGGAAACTAACTGGTTCTGTTCCAGCCTACCTAATATATAACTTGACAGCTGGAATGAAAAATGTGGGTCTGTCGATATGGCAAGATACTTCTGAACCAAAAAGGAAATTTCAGGATAAGGTTAACAGGAGATCAAAATAAACTGTATATCTTAAAGTCAGATTTTACTCACTACAATACAAATACTTGAGGCAGAAGGAAGTTGGAGCAAATGGAGAAAAGATAACTTTTTAAAATTTCTATACTGATCTCTTATTCCTCTCAAGCCCCTAGTCTTGCTGATTCAACAGAACAAATTCGTTAATAAAATTATTTAAGTATTTCTTTAAAACTTCAGTCTCTTCTAATCTAAAGCAAATACATGTGCAATCCATTCAAAGTTTGAACACCCTCTTGGATCTGTTTCTCCCCTCTCACCAGTCTCCCCCACCCCACCCCCCTGCTTTCTTCCTCTCGATATTACATCTGGACATGATGGCGGTAAGGGGCTTTCTGGTTCCAGGGCTTTCCACTGAATCACCTGGGAGTGCTACTGACAATTTCATACAAAGTTACAGGTCCGATCTGCTCCTGGCTACCGTGCATTGCATTGCATCCTACATTGTGGCTAATCTTATAAGTCCTTTTAGCTGTAGGATGTTTTCTGTACTGCAGTTCAATTCTGATGCTGACCACCAGAGTTAGTATCAGATTCCACAGATTTAAGGACACAATCCCCAAAAAGACTACCTTCACTTCAGGCAGCTTGAACCTGAGTCTTGGCCTTCCTGCATAAACAGCATGAGCTTCAGCATGTGCTCCATCTTCCCCACCAACTACTGGAGCCTGGGCTCCACGCAGTCGTCTGGCCAACAGGCCCAACCAGCCAGCAGCGCAGCCAGTGTCTATTTAGGCACTTGGGTCTCATGCTCCTGAATATCTGTATCCCACTCCACCAGTGTGAGGGGTGGCTGGGGATTGAGAGATGTGGTCACAAGGATGGCTGGAGGTCTGGCAGGTATAGGGGGCATCTGGAGCAAGAAGGAAACTATGTAATCCTTGGATGACTACTTGGCCTCCTACCTGAAATGGTAAGGAGTCTAGGGGCTGACAATCAGAGACTGGGAGCAAAATTCAGGAACACCTAGAGAAGAAGGGACCCCAGGTCAGAGACCATTGAAAACTTGAGGGCTCAGATCTTTGCAAGTTCTGTGGACAATGTCCACATCCTTCTGCACACTGACAATGCCGGTCTTGCTGCTGGTGACTTCAAAGTCAAGTATAAGATGGAGATGGCCATGTGCCAGTCTGTGGAGCATGACATCAATGGGTTCCAAAAGGTCATTCATTGATGACACCAATATTACTTGGCTGCAGCTGGAGACAGAGATCCAGGTTCTCAAGGAGGAGCTGCTCTTCATGAAGAAAAACCATAGAAGGAAGTAAATGGTCTACAAAACCAGACTGCCAACTCTGGGTTGACCATGGAATTGGATCCCCCCAAATCTCAGGACCTCAGAAAATCATGGCAGACATGGATGGGCCCAGTAGGACAAGCTGTCTCTCAAGAACCAAGAGAAGCTAGACAAGTACTGCTTCTACTAGACTGGGGAGAGCACCACAGTGGTTATTCTAAAGACTGCTGAGACAGGAGCTGCTGAGATGACACTCACAGAGCTGAGACATACAGCCCAATCCTTGGAGACCAACCTGGACTCAATGAGAGATCTGAAGGCCACCTTGGAGAACAGCCTAAGAGTGGAGATGTGCTATGGCAGGCAGATGGAACAGCTCAACAGAATCCTGCTGCACCTGGAGTCAGAGCTGGCCCAGGCCCAGGCAACAGGGCAGTGCTAGGCCTGGAAGTACACGGCCCTGCTGAACATCAAGGTCAAGCTGGAGGCTAAGATCACCACCTACCACTGCCTGCTAGAAGAAGGGGAGGACCTCAATCCTGGAGATGCCCTGGACAATAGCCACTCCATACAATCCATCCAAAAGACCACCACCTACAGGACTATGGATGGAAAAGTTATGTCTGAGGTCGGTGACACCAAACTTCTGAGGCATTTAGGTGGCAAAAGTTAAGTACCCTTTGCGGGGGCAGGAGGCCAATAAAAAACTTCAGGGATTAAAAAAAGAGAAGAAGAAGGGAAAAAAAGAAGGTTACCCTCACTTCAGATGCCAATTGCAAGTTCAAGTATCCTCAGGCCACTGCATCCAACCAATTGGCTGCAATCCTAGGGGTTCCAATGATCTCCATCCAGTCTGATAATTTGCTATAATAACTTACAGACTCAGGATAATCGAAGTTTCAGTATAAAGGATACAAATCGGGACCAGCCACATTAAGGTAAGAGCCATACCTCACAGATGAGGTAAGATGTCTCCTACCTCGGATCTGAGAGGGGCCTGAGAGCAGAGCTTCTGTGTCCTTTCCACATGGAATCAGGCTGTGTCATCCTTCATGTCCAGAGTTTTTATTGGAATTTTATTATGTGTGCATCATTGATTGAATCATTGGCCACAACACTGAACTCAATAGCAGCCCCCACTTTTCCCTCCCAGAGGTTGGAAGGTTAGGCTGATATCATGTGGCTCCAAGCCCCAATCCTCTAATCGTGCAGTTGGTCTTCCTGGTATGGCCTGCCCCCGTCCTGAGTCATCTCAACAGCATGAGCTATCGGGGGACCCGCCCATGAGTCACCTCGCTTAAACGATCAGAAGCTACCATGAATAGTAAAGAACTACCATTTTAGAAATTCTAAGAGTTCAGAGGTTCTATCCCAGAAACCAGGGACAAAATCCAGGTAAATTCTCTACCACATAACAGAAAGGCAGCCAGTACTGAAGTCCAGGTGACTGCTATAACGTCCCATCTTAATGTCCCTATATTCCGTGGCTTTCCAGTCTAGACTCCAGGCCTGCCTGCTGGGTCCACCACTTCTCTCAGTGTTTCTGTGCCCATTCCCACCTGGGCATCCAAACCTGTGGTTGCTTATGCATGAGACTCACTGAGGCTGCATTCAGGCACCTCTCTCAATTTGAAATGGAAGCTTAGATCCCCACAAATAAAAATAAACTCTTTTGGAAATGGTAACCATAAAGTATTTCTTATTTTATGTAGTGTCATTTAAAAATATAAATGCCTAAAGTAAAAAACATATCGTGGGCTTTGTAATATATATAGGTGAAACTGTATGAAATAGTAAAACACTTAGAAAATAGAAGTATACGAGCCCTGGCTGGCGTAGCTCGGTGGATTGAGCGCGGGCTGGGAACTAAAGTGTCCCAGGTTCGATTCCCAGCCAGGGTACATTCCTGGGTTGCAGGCCATAACCCCCAGCAACCGCACATTGATCTCTCTCTCTCTCTCTCTCTCTCTCTCTCTCTCTCTCTCTCTCTCTCCCCCCTTCCTTCCCTCACTAAAAATGGATGAATAAAATCTTAAAAAATAAATAAATAAAAATTTTTAAAAAAATAGAAGTATACTATCATAAAGTTCTAACATAAAATGATGTGATATTATTTAAAAATAGGTCACAAGTTAAAGATGAATGTTGTAACCCATAGAGTGGTTAACATGCTTTGAAATAGGGAGCAATGATTTTCAAACCAGGAGGAGGTACGTGTATCAGAGAATAGGTAGAACTTTTCAAGCTCTGCTTACCCTGCTCACCCAGAAATCCTGCCTCCCTCCTGCCAACATCCACATCTCCCCCCATTCAGACTATAATAACCCAGTGGGGTGGAACATAAAAGAGCTTGAACCACTACATTTTGCCCACCAACAATGCCTAATTCTGATAGGGAGATATAATTTAGTTTCATATTTAGAAATTCATTTTATAAAAGGAGTCCTTGAATATACCAAGTAGTGAATAACTCTACTGAGGAGAATAGGATGGAGGGGAGGGGACGTGGCTTTCAGTTTTATACTCCATGAAGAACATGTCTCATATTTTCTTGTATTTTTGTGTTTAAAATGTTTTAAAGAAATAGAAAAAGTACTCTGGACCAAAACATATCCCTCCTCTTGTTTGCAAGCAAGGGTGTGCTTTCAAGAGGGATGTGAGTAGGGTAATGAGGGAGAGAAAGAGCACTGGAGAGTCAGCACCATATCAGCTGCCCTGAGACAGGAGACCCAGGTCTCCCTCCCACCCACAGGATAATAGATGGAGAACACAAGTCGGATTTTGCTGCCTTCAAGAGACTGATGGATTGGTAGCATCATGCTACCTGCTTCTTCCCGAGACCCAGAGAGCTCCTACGGAAACATCCTTTCTCTGAAACGTCTCAGCCCTTCCGACTTCTACTGCACAATTTAGCACTCAGTCATGCTACAGCCCAGGCTTATGTTCCAAGCGTTTGTCTGTTGGTTTGAGTATTCGGTTTCTCAGCACACATTTTCCCATAGACACTATATTATAAATTATAGTTAAATCCTCAAAACTGCCCGCAAATGGCTCTTTAAAGTTAATGTATTTGAAATATCTATTATAAATGATGCATTAACTATGCTTAACCAACATTTAGAACCTTGTTTATATGGGAGAAGTGCATTCCATTTTGCAACCAGAGATGACAGGGTTGCCCTGGGAGAGAGGAGATGGGAAAGCAGCAGGGAGAGCTGGATAGCAAGGACACTGGGGCTTCCGAAGAAGCACTTAAGATGGACATCTGTTGCTCATATCCCATTCAATTGTTATCGGGAAAGGAGAGTTTGATTTTACTTTACAGGACTAGACCTCCCCATTTCACTGTATGTGCAGTTGGCCTTACCACCTCCACCGCTCCAGGATGGGTGCATGACCCAGGCAGTCCTGGCCATGGTGGTTGGCTCCAAGACAGCCAAGCTCTGCCCTTCCAGTTAGATCATATACAATGCAGTGCATGTCCTAAACACACTTGTATCCTCCGGATGACCTAGCACAGTGCTGGGCACTAAGAACACAGCTGTGCTCAGGTAAGGAAGAGGATGGAGCTGTTCTGAGCAACAGTGGCGTGCTAGGCTTTTCCATCCATCGCTGTGTCACAAACCTTTGTCACACAACACATGTTGCTAGCTAGGGTAGTGGTTTTCCAGAAACCTGCTATATTCTGGAAATAAAATCCTACTCAGTATATTCATTTATAAATATCTGACTTTAGGTTTTTAAAATGTGATTATGATAAAAAAATTACTTAATTTCCATTAAATATTTTACAATGGTATACAGCTCATTTATTACAGAAAAAGAATAATAATAACACCAAGTCTACAGGACTTAGAGATCAAAAACCCTATCTTGAGAGTTTCAAGGGTTAAGAGATAAATTTTGCAAGTGAACTTTGCAAAGCTCTATATAAATATTATTATTATGATCATGCTGCAAATATTACTGTTATGGCCACCTCTTTCCTTATCCATTCCAAAGAATAAGACATCTGAAAAACAGATCAGGACTGATTGAAACCATATTTCACCTTAGCTTCAGACTTCCCTATAAATTGAGATAAATAAATAAATTAAACTATATTGCACACACACACATACACATATGCCTTCCCAAGGAATCTTAAGTGTGATTATTTTTAATATAAATAAAATGAATGCTAATTTTCCCTCTAGGAAAACCATGAATTTTCTAAAACTTGGCAATAGAACTCTTTACTAGGAATTTGCATTCGTGTTATTGGATAATAGCTTTGCATTAACCCATGAAATCATTCATCTTTTTCTACACATTGAGGTTTTGGGGGTTTTTTGTTTGCTAAAATGATTTTTCTAGCCTTTCCAATTGTTACCTGAATCCTTTTAAAAACTGGATGGGATTAGCTCAGCCCTGAGTTTGTTTGGCAGGAGCCTCAGAGGCCAGCTATGAAACGCTTTATTTCCCTGGTACAAATCTGTTCCTCATTATCTCAAATGCATCTTTACTTGGAAACTGGCTGCCACATTCTTTCAAACATCACCCAGTCTGGTCCAGTGTAATGACCTTCCCCACCTGAAGGCCCGGTGAAAGCCAGCAGCAAGAGAGGGAAGATAATCCAGCGACCCTTTGTCCCTGGCCAGTGCCCTGGGCATCCTGTCTCATTATCTGGGATAGAGGGTAGGAGACCTCTGCCTTCCCGTAGTGTGCACACCAGCAGATAAGACACTTCGCTGGTGACCTGAGCTATGCTTTCAGGGCGGCCGTGTGCCCAGGAAAACATATGTGGCCCCTGGGCACCTGCAGAGCCAGCATGGTCAAACCATGAATGCTTTCAAAACCAAATATCTTGCTCCCATTTCCATTTGCTAAAAATAAATTACTGAGTGAATAACAAAAAGCTCCAGGTCCAGCACTCTACAGCAAGAAATTTCTAATACAGAAACCTGGGCATCATCTATCTACTGTACCAGAAAAGCATAGAATGCGGGACTAGGGCAATGCCCAGCCAAAGGCAACCAGGCCAGCGCAAAACTCCAGGAGAGAAAGTCAGCATGAATTAAACTCCATTTTTAATTTATTTTTCAATTACAGTTTACATTCAGTGTTATTTTCTATTAGTTTCAGGCCTATAGTATAGTGCTTAGACAATACTTTACAAAGTGATCCCCCCCAAGATTTCAATTACCCACCTGATACCATGCATAGTTATTCCAATATTATTGACTATATTTCCTATGCTGTACGTTACATCCCCGTGACTATAGGAAACTACCTAATTTGTACTTCTTAATCCCTTCACCTTTTTCACCCGGACCCCAATCCCCCACCCCTACAGCAACCATCAGTCTGTTCTCTGTATCTATGAGTCTGTATCTATTTTATCGGTTCATTAAATAAATTCCATTCTTGAATTCAGCTGCAACTCTGGCTATAACCAGTCTTGGTCCTCACCTCTGACTCTGGGAATGTTTATAAAGCACTCTCATGTTCATCCGAGGCAACACACCCAACCCTAGCTCCAGGCCTGTCTTCAGTGAATGCAGAAGCCTCGAGCAGACCACTCTACCGGGTGCTGAGGACAGTATCTGACACACAGGGGACGCTCTCGGCTAAGTTTACATCTACCTCTCTGTTTCTGTGGTTTCCTATGTGGAAAATTGTCTAATTAATGGAGTCAAGTTTCCATATGCATAATGTAGATACACCATTACATCATGCTTCCTGGTTTGAAAATTATTTTCATATTCCTTCTCTCATAAAGTCACAGTAATGGTGGGACAGAGGGCAAGTATTATTATGTCATAATAATGACATATGAGGTTAAATATGGCTCAGGTGTATTAACTAGCAGTCACACAACTAATAAGTTAAGTAGCTATTTAAATCTTTATAGAGTTGTTAGATTTAGAAAAAGAATATATCTAAAATTCCCTGGCACATAATAAGGACCCCATAAATAGTAATTACATGGGGAGGTAACAAAACAAAATAATTTTTTAAAGATTTTATTTATTTATTTATTTATTTATTTATTAGAGAGGGGAAGGGAGGGAGAAAGAGAGAGAAAGTAACATCAATGTGTGGTTGCTTCTCATGTGGCCCCCACTGGGGACCTGGCCTGCAACCCAGGCATGTACCCTGACTGGGAATTGAACCTGCAATGCTTTGGTTCACAGCCCGCACTCAATCCACTGAGCTATGCCAGCCAGGGCCAAAACAAAATAATTTAATCACAGGCTTTGACTTTTGTGGCCAGGTTCCATACCTAATCAACTGTGTGAGATTGAGAAAGTTGCTAAACCTCCTTGAACTCAGTTTCCTCACCTGTGAAATGGGAATACAAATAGCTATCTCATACAATTATTGTGAAGACTAAATGAAAAACCACATGTAAAATGAATAGCACATAACTCAAATTCTCCACTGCACCTCACTACTTCTCTAAGTGCTAAATGTGCAAATGAAACAATTTACATGCTGACAGAATGAGACAATGATCAAAAAACACTTTGAAAAAAAAGTCAAAGCACAGAGAATAAATAAGAAATAGGAGCATAACTGACTGAGAGTAAAAGTCATTATTTCATCATACTAACCTGCTAATTATTTGTGGCATCCTCAGTCCATAGCGTCATGAGTATAGGTTACTTCAAACAAAATAACACAATGGGGGAAACAATTGCATTGCACATAGGGGAAAGGAAAAAGTTGAGGAGACAAAAATACACTTAGGTTCCTAAAATGACTTAATTTTATAATTCTTTCAAATTAAAACACTTCTTTTAGGAAGCTTAGCAGAAGGCAAAAACAGGAACAGAGATGTTAAAAACATAAGGTAACTGAAGAGAGAAGCAGATTTAGAGAAGACAAGGTTGATGAGAAATTAAAACCTTAAGGGAAGGAGATTCATAGAGCAGCTAATGCTGAAGAGTCAAAAATATGGAATTCTTTGCACCACCTCCTCTTACACTCCTGGTCGCTCTCCTACAGTAGAAGTATCTTAAACATCTTCCACCACGAAATTCTCTTTAATGTAAAGCTCACTCTCTCTCTCTTCCCAACAAAAGTTCTGATCTGTCTCCTGAATTTCTGTACAAGGAACTCTGAGCAGCCTCTGCCTCCTTATCAACCTTCAGAATTGATGACTTTCACAGACTTTCTCCAAGTGGAGCAACATAGCTTTGAGCGGGGCAGGACCACTTTTAAGAACAACAGTTCACTGAGTGGCCGGTCTCCAAGGCCTTTCTGGCGCCCTGAGAGAACGCTTCCTACGCATTTAATAACAATCCATTTGGGGAAGAGAGAGTTGGCTTCCTCTTTTGTGCTACTTCTAGGGGATCCTTCAAGAATGCAAAGTAGACAAACTTAGTATATTAGCATTTCAATAAAATCAACCCTTTTTTATAAGTAACTGGGGCAATTTTGTAAAAGATGGCATGGATATATATCTACACACTACGTGTATACAGGTTAGGGCAAAAGTAGGTATACAGTTATTCATATGAAAAATAATGTAATAACTAATAAATAATAATACAAAACTAAACTCCATGTTTCCCATACTCACAACTGCAAACCTACCTTTGCCCCGCCCTGTATGTATATGTGTGTATTTGGATTGTATTTGCATATGCATTTCCAGAAAAAAAAAGTGTAAAAGACAAATTAAAAAAAAAAACAGAATAGGTTGATGTTCCCTGATTCAAATGTATACAACAGAGATATAACACATCTCATGCCTGAAATTAATTTAAATGGTGTCTGACTCTTCAGATAAAGGCAGGAGGCCTGTAGGGCAGTCACCAAAGGAGGTTTGCGGATACTGTGTGACCTGGGGAGGCAGTGCCATGGCTTCAGGACCTGCTGCAGGGGCCCCTGCAATCATCTGCAGAGGAGGAAAGTGGCCTTAACAGTTGCTGATGTAAACATTTCCATTCTGTACTCTGTGAATTTGCCCATTTGACCACAATAGACAGGGCTAGAAGAGACCTTTCACCAACATCAGCCAATCTCGAAAATGACTAGTAGCTTCTGACTCTGAGCTAAAGACAGCAATGGACTTTCAGGAAAAAACACAAAGGGTAAACACAGCAAGGTTAAGTCATGCTCATGACAAATGCTATTCATGAACTATTGCTCTGGCAGGGCAGTAGGATGGTGATCCTTTGAGCTTCCATAGTTTCTTGTCTTCCCATGAAGCTTATAGTTATTCCATTTCTCCTACATACAAGAAGCTTGTATGGCTAAGATTCCTTATTTCCAGGTATATGCTGTAACCATCTTAAACCTGTTCCTCGAAAACAGAAGAACACAGTAAGCATAAGGATTCTAACAGTCCCCTTTTCTTCTCATGGGAATTTTTTAAATCTTGGCTATCTCAACACCTAAATAACCCTCCTGCAGTGAATATCTCTTTCACTCTCATAAGTGTTTACCCTGCACTGCCTTCTCAACTGTTTCATTGGCTTATGTCTTGTCTTCCAAATCAATGAGTTTTTGGAGAAAAAACTCTATGTCTGCTACTCTATGGCTGTAAAATCACCAGCCATTTTCAAGAGGCTTTGTGCTGAAGATAGCAACTCATCAGCTCTTTCCTCAGTGGGTGAGCAAACATCCTCTTCCTCTGGAGATAAAATGACCCAAGACTGTTATTGTTTCTTATCCTTGTTTTTCACTTATCTCTCTCAACAAGCCTACATTCACAAACTATTTGTACAATAAGTTCAATATGTTTGAGGGTTCAGAAAGCTTCCTGGTCCACTGAGAAGTATATTGACCCAAGACTGTTAACCTACATTTTCTATCTTTTAAAAATCTTATCACATTATACATCTCTCTGTATGTCTACATTTATTGTGTGGATTTTAAATTGTAAGGCATCATCAGAGATACTATATTTGAGAATCTTGGTCTACCAATACCATTGTTTTTTGTTTTGTTTTGTTTTGTTTTGTTTTACCTATGTCCTGTACAGTCCTAAGGGCTCTGTAGACTCTTTCAGTTTCCCAGGAGAGCAGGATAAATGAGAGGAGCAGAGTGTGTGAGACTCTGTGTCACATGGCTCCCCTTCAACACTGATCTATTTTCCATATTCAATGCAGGAAGACTGATTCTATAGCCCCAAGCAAAAATGGAAACTTGCTTGTATAGTGAGATTTGAGGACTCTGATTTAGCTTCGTGACCAAAAATAGCTTCTCCACCTTTATATATGTTCATCTCCCTTTGCATTGAGGCTTTTGTGTCTGGATTTTAGAAGTCAAGCACCCTGGGGTCAATCCTGGATGCTTCATTACACAGGCCTATCAGAATGTGTATATCAGGCACAAGGAGACCTGCTGCACAAATGAGACATGTCAGAAAGGAAAGTTTTGATGGTCAGCCTGGGAGAAGAAGTAGAAAAAGACTCTAAAAGTTCTGTCCAAAGAAAGGCATACCCCTACTGGGGTATGCATACAAAGAACATGCATACCCCAGTAGGGCAGGAAGGAAACAGCCTAAGGATAAGGCAACACGGGGTTGAGGTGTGGATAAGGAGAGGAGTTCCACACAATTATCCCTGCGTGGGAAACACAGACCAGTGAAGGCACCCAACATTCACAAGCTTGCTGAGCATAACTTACCTTGACTTCTAGATAGAAAACAGTAGAGCCAGTTCTCTGTTATAACTATCTGTTTTGAGTATTCACTTGTTTCCACAACGAATTCATGTCAGGTGCTTCCCAGTAACAACAGTCCTCCATGAAAAGCACTGGGCAGAAATTGCGCCAATAATACTGGGTTTACAAAGTAATATTACTTGCAGAAAAGTACTAGAAATGGATCTGAATCTCTGTTTTCTTTAGAAAACATTCTAACCATTTACCAAAATGCCCTGTTGACACTAAATCCTGAAAACAGAATGAGGATTTGGAAAAACTGAGTGCTGATTAAAGGAAATGCAGATATACGTAGATATATGTTTTATTAGGTTGATTTTTGTGTAAGACTACATAATGGCTATGAATTAAATTTGGAGGTGGAGAATTTGCCACACACCAATACAATATTCTTCTGCCCAGCATAACCTAATTTCTTACCTCTGGTAAACCAGACATTTGATCCATCTTCTTCAAACTTGGAGGAGTGCCTTAGGAAGGATGTGAGCTCCTCTAATCATTCTTACCTTGCGTCATAGCCACCAGCACTGCACAGGAACACACTGACTGACCTCTTCTTATGATGCTAAGTTCCTTGGCAGTTACCCCCAGTCCTCTCTTATTTTAATCTTTTAACTTTCTCTCCTGTCGCCACTCACCAACCTCTATCTCCATCTTCCCACTTAGTAAAAATTTCCCCTTGTATATTTTTCATAAGGATCTGTGTTTCTCTTATATTTTCACTCCCCTAATGTTTAATGAACCAAGTTCAGCCAGCCTTATCAAAAACATAAGCCACATGTCAAAATGGTTTAACATGGTGTCATATCCTGACCTGACTTTAGCTTTGGCTCCATAAACTTACGCTCCATGCCAAATGTCACGTTTGATGTAGAAGCAATTGCTCTGCTGTTTAGATGTTCCTGACACCACCATCTAAATCCATTACTTCACTGAGATATTTTGTTCAATATCCTCTTCCTTCTATGGATGAATTAATTGTGCCCACACTAGCCATCCTCACTCCAGAGCTCAGGCCAGCTATGACAAACTGGTCAACAACTCTGAGACTGAGTCCTCCTCCCTCTTGATTTATGGAGGTCTGGGCAATCTGTACCAGCAGGAAAATAGATATGCATTAAAGGAAAGACGACTGGGGCAGATTTTATTCTTTACTTACACTAGATTGAACCAGAGGAAATAGCTGTTTGTGTAGGTCAAAAGTGGTCAAACATCAACAATCTTATATGGTTCAGCCCAATACGTGAAACAATGCACTCACAGTTCAACAAAGTAAGTCATAAATTCCATTGTGCACAATGATTATGAAAAAAAGGTGTCTTGAAAGATTGGTGCACTGCTAATTATACATTAAACACTACATGTATGGAAATGTTCTTTAAGAGTTTATGTGCTTGAAGGCTTAACCCTCAATGGCTTCTATTTTTAATAATGAAAAGAGTGACAGATGCCCTGCTCCTCATCTGAGGAAATGAAAGCACCACACCCAGGCCAGCAAGAGTGATGGAAAAACATGTGAATGAAGGACACTTTCCTTATTTTGCTCCACAATCCAAAGGGCTAATTCAAGAGGGTGCTTCATTGCGGTTGAATGCATCCAAACCTCAGAAGGGCACCACCCTCCCACAGGGTATGGGAAGAGGAACAGGCCCAGAGAGACATGACTAATGCAAGGTCATCCAGGGGTCCACGGGCTGAACAAATCATGAACCTCAAGCCTACCAATGTCTGGTCTTTGCTTCACCAGTATCTATATTTCCTCTTTAAAAGGCATGACCAAGCAATACAAAACCAAAGACCTTCATTGCTCCAGCCAACCCATCTAAGGGAGGAACACAGAGGCTGCTTTTAGTGGACCTAATGCCCTTTAGAAACTCTGGCATTTGGTGGGCAATGTTATATCTCTCAATTTTATTTTCTGCAAAGATCATGTTCTCCCTTATTGCTCTCCCAAGTTTTAAATAACAGAATCTCTCCTATAAAACAACATACACATGCGAGCACACATGTATGATGAGTGGTCTCTATCTCAAGTTTAGAAATAGAGGAAAAGTTAAAGTCCAAATATCTACAGTGAATTAAGGGTATGATTAAGTTATTCCAATAAATCAAACTTTATTTAGCACATCTAAATAAAGCACTACTATAAGGTTGTAAATTCATGGTTTTATAATATTTTGGTCTCATTACTTTTAGACTCTTACCCCCAGATATGGTTTTTAAATCAGGATAATATTCAAATTCCTTTTAAAAGAAATTCAGCTTAAAAGATGGGTGGGATCTACATAAACACTACATGTACATATCTGAAAAGTATACACAAAAGCTTCCTCCCATAGCTGTGGTTCCATCCAACAAGTTGTTGAAGCCATTTAAACAGCTTATTCCAACTCCATTTAAACAGGAAAACAAATGGGAATATATAGATTTTCCAGTCCAACCAAATGTCTCACTTCTAAATAAATGGAACAAAAGGAGAGCATACTGAATTAAGCCCACAGGCTCCGAACTTCATTTCAGGCATCAGCTTACGTATTCATTTTTTACCATCCTCCACTAGAACCCTTAGTGATAAGAATAACATGCTAAAGCCCCTCTTCCTCTCAACACTCCAAAACTCCTTTCACTTAACAAATATTTATGGAGCACCTAGAAGTTGCACACCACAAGACTAAATGCTGAGGGCAGAGTGAAAATACTGCAGGCAATCATGAGCTTCCAGGAAACTAACATCCCATAGAGAGAAAAATCACAAAGCCATTGTCAGTCTCCCAGGGAGTGCTCCTAGGAACACATACTCCTTGATTTTATATCATAGCTTTTATATGAAAAACCAACCCCACAGCCAAATAGATTTGAGAACTGCTAGGCTGAACAAAGTTAAAACTTTTCTTTTTTGCAGAATCTCTCAGAAACCTGACCAGGCGAATGTGAATTGGGAAGCTCTAAGACAGGGATGCCAGAAGTTGTCCTCCCTGTGCTCCTTGGTCATAAACCTTCTTCTGTGCATCATCTTCCAGAAATCACACTTGGGGAAACATTAGAACACGTGGTTAATACCTTATTGTGTGTTTTATTCATTTGGGAAGGTTCAAAGACAGAGACCAGGTGGAATGTTGGAGAAGGACTTTCAGGGGAGGTTGAGTTCAAACTGAATCCGGAGCTGGGCTCTGAGAGAAGACGAGAATTTGGACAGGCACAGAAGAAGACAGGAAAGGAGGTTTCCTATGAGAGAGGACATGCATGCACACAGGTTTAGAGCCAAGAAGGAGTGTGGCACATTTACTAATAGAAGTCTGTGAAGACAACAGTCTTCCCAGAGAGAAGGGAGCAGCAGCATAAAAATAAAAAGCCTGAAAGCACTAACCTGCTGTTAGATAATTTTTCTAATTCTCTTAACAACCCTGAAAGATAATCATTGATGTGTCATTTTATAGACAAAAATGCTGAAACTCAGAGAAACTAAAAAACTCACCCAAGGTCTCATGACCAGCAAAGAGCCAAAATGGGATTAGGGCATAAATTTGTCTGATTACAAAAATAGTTAAAGTCAATTCAGTGGAACTTGAAAAGTCAAAATGGGGAAGGAGGGTTGCATTAAAGATAGTAGAGGCTTCCCAATATCCAAAATTGCTCAGAAGGAGATTAATGTGAAATCCTGGTGTTTTAGGAAGATGAGAAGCCCAACAGTGGTTCTCAGGGTGCACGAAAGGATGAAGGGAACAGAATCTGAGCTGCCATTTGGAGCTCGTTTCAGTGAATCCACATAAGGAGAGGAGAAACTGGATGAGCATGGAAGCAGTGGAAGTGAAGTAGGAGGACCCAACCCCATGGGAGCAAAGCCTGGCCCTTAAAGGTGGGTAGGGCTAGGGCACCTGGTGACTGACTGCATGTAGGTGCTAAAGGAGAGGGAAGGAAGAATACAAAACATTTTCCCACTTCTTTCTTGACTCCCTTCTCCCCCAAGTGAAGGTGTGAACAATGAGCTGTTGACACAGCCGCTGAACAGAGAAGGAAAGAGCTAATCCTGGCATTTGTCAGGGCCCTATGGTGCACAGTGGGGCTGGGTCGTCATGTAGGACTCACATACACAGGTACACGTGTGTTCCCTCTAGCAGTGACTATTAAAGATCAGGACGTCTAGTCTTCAGAAGTTCAAACTTTTCTTTAAAGGAGTCTCATTATTCTCAAACTCAGTTGAGAACCACTTGTTTAAACATCAAGGAGAGAGTGTGGAGGGCACTCGTCCTAGGCTGAATGACCTTGAGCAAGTTCTTTCCACTGTGTAAGCTCCAGTCTCACATCTTCAAAATGGAAAAGATGACTTAAGAAATTCATTTGAGGCAGTAAATTCTACAATTCCATAATCTATACCAAATGACAGATCTTTGACTAGAGTTAAATTTCTTCGGAATAAGCTGTTTTCTGGCCCTTTCCACCTTTCTTTTTGAGCAGCCTGATGCATATGTGAAAACCCTCCCAGTCCTGAGATACAAATCGAGTCTTTCTTTCAGATTCCAGGGCTCTAAGCCAGGCTGCCTGGAGTGACTGGTGACAATTATGGTGTGACCAACAGCTACATTTCCTTCTAACACAAAGGGAGTTTTGCGAAGTTCTCCAGACATTCACTAGAGGAACAGGCATTTATGCCTTTTACTAGAGGTCACAGCATTTTGCCTTCACATGGATATGTGTGTGAACTGAGAATCAACACACAGTCAGTGCCTGAATCTCAATTACAATACCTTCATCCCTTGTGTTTATTATTAAAAAAAAATCTATCCACTGATGTGTAATGATTGCACTAAAGGGACAGAAATTTTCCACAGAATGGTCAAATAAGCATTAAAAAGCTCTCATCAGGTCACATGAATTTGTTTTACTGAGGTCACCCTTTTCCTCCCTACAGGACAATGAGACCAGGCTTTTTGGTTGTCAACAATGGGATGCTTTGAGAGCCCCCATATGGAGTTAATTTCTACATCCAAAATCCTGCCAGTGTTTCCAAACTTCTTCACCAATGAATGCCTTCGCAAGCCCTTCAAATAAAACACAAAAATATCTGAGATCAAGAAAGCTATAAAATGACCACAGCAGGTCAGAGACCTTGGCTGGAAATCCACAGGATATGCACGGAAGGAGTATTGTCAGAATTATCAGTTGGACATATCACCCTTGCTGTTTCCTCACATGAGCCCAACAAGGTGCTGCTTTATGTCAACTGCATGAGTCAACTCCCACAGGAGTCTGCTCCAATGGGAAACAGTGCACAGGCCATGGTGAGTATTGTTCTCTCCCTGCAAGTGACAATGGGACTATGGCCAGGATGGGGGTTGGGGGTGGGGGTAGATGAAAGGGAGCCAACAGATTCAGAAAGAGTCTATAAGACAGGGGTCCATCTGTCAAAATGGAATTCATCACTAGCACTCAACGATGGCCTATGCTTTCTTTTGGAGCGGGGTAAGCATAAAGCTAGAAGGATCCTGATATCTAAAATTGATTTCACCCAGAAGCAGATCCAAAGACAATGATTTAAATGCAAGCAGTTAAGTGAAAGAAGATCCTCAGAAGCACCAGGAGGAAAATGGGAAAGTAAAGAAGGGAAAAAAACAATATATAGTCCATATATTGGGGATACTGAGGCTTAGTCTCTCTGGGAATATCTAGATTACAGTTGAATGCCATCTCAATGTTGTCCCACTGAAGGGTAATAAAATAGGCTATTTATCCTCCAAATTCCTTTCATCATTTAATGAGGATTACTCCAAGTGTTTTAACTCCTTGGCAATTACTACTTGTCCATATGCAGGCCAAGGGAAAGCCCTCAAATGGAGTCACAGTGCTTACATAAGGACACTGCCACCCACATGCACCAAGAAGGCAAGTGCTATGGAGGTGCCAAGTGGCTGGGGCTGAAGTTGAATGAAGAAGTTGTGGACAGAATTAAAACCCAACGGGGTGGGTTGAACAGGGGGAATACAAAGGTTTGTTTAAGACAGGGAATATACTCTGTGTGATTCTATAATGGTGGATACATGTCATTATACATTTCTCCAAACGCATAGAATGTACACCACCAGGAGTGAACCCTAATGTAAAATATGGATTTTGGCTCATTTTGATGTCTCAGTGTAGGTTCATTGATTGTAATAAAAGTACTACTCTAGAGGGCGATGTTGATAATGGGGTAAGTTATGCATGTATGGGGTTGGGGGGATATAGGATATATCTGTACCTTCTCATATTTGCTGTAAACCTAAAACTACTCTAAAAAAATAAAGTGTAACTTCCAGTCAAAATGGAGGCATAGGTAAACACACTTCACCTCCTCATGCAACCACAAAAAGAATTACAATCAGACATCAAAAAAATAACACCAAGAACCATCAGAAAACTGAGCTGTATGGAAGTCTGACAACTAAGGATTTAAAGAAGCTGCATTCATCCAAACAGATAGGACGGGCAGAGACACAGAGATGGCCAGAGAGGTACAGACTTGCAGTGTGGCATGGAGAGGTAGCAGGGGCTGAAAGGGTGGTTCCACATTCACATGTGTTAGAAAAAAAATCAGGAGGGATCCCTTGGGAGTGATGATCCCAGCCTCAGACCACAGTTCTAGCACCAGGAAGATAACTCCCCATAACTTCAGGATATAAAACCCAGTGGGGTTTAGCACATTGGAAGAAACTGCCAGATATTCAGGAGACTCCACTTAAAGGGCCTGCACAGACTTAAAGCATATGCAGACCTACCCCTTCTGGGATTCAGCACCAGGGCAACAGCTGGAAGGGCACCAGTCACATAGGGTGAGTTCTAGGCAAGCCTCCAGAAGCCAAGCAGTGGTTTTGTCCCTTCTCTGAGCCTTCCCTCCACACAGAGCCACAAAGTACTGAAGCAGGTTGCCCTGTCCTACTGATTACCTAAGGCTCCACCCCATACAATTTACAGGTACCTTTTTTATACTAGGCCACACTACTAAGACAGGTAGTAAAAGCAGCTCTACCTAATACACAGAAACAAACACAGGGAGGCTGCCAAATTGAATATTCAAAGAAATATGGCCCAAATGAAAGAACAGAACAAAACCCCAGAAAAAGAACTAAAGGAAATGGAGTAACCAAACCGTCAGATGCAGCGTTCAAAACACTGGTGATCTGGATGCTCAAAGAACTCATTGAGTACAGCAACAACATAAAAAAGACCCAGGAAAAAATGAAGGTAACACTAAGTGAAATAAAGAAAACTCTACAGGGAACCAACATTGGAGGGAAGGAAGCCAGGATTCAAATCAAGAACTTGGAACATAAGGAAGAAATAACCATGCAGCCAGAACAGCAAGAAGAAAGAATTCAAAAAAATGAGGATGGTGTAAAGGGCCTCTGGGACATCTCCAAACGTACCAACATCTGAATCATAGGGATGCCAGAGGGAGAAAAGGAAAAACAAGAAGTTGAAATTTTATTTGAAAAAATAATAAAAGAAAACTCCCCGAATTTGGCAAAGGAGATAGACATACAAGTCCAGGAAGCACGGAGAGTCCCAAACAAGCTGCACAAAAAGAGGAACACACCAACACACATCATAATTAAAATGCCAAAGGTTAAAGATAAAGAGAAAATCTTAAAAGCAACAAGAGAAAAGGAGTCAGTTACCTACAAAGGAGTTCCCACAAGACTGTCAGCTGATTTTTCCAAAGAAACTTTGCTGGCAAGAAAGGAATGGCAAGAAGTATTCAAAGAAATGAAAAGCAAGGACCTACACCCGAGATTACTCTATCCAACAATCATTTAGAATGGAAGGGCAGATAAAGTGCTTCCCAGACAAGGTAAAGCTAAGTAGTCCATCATTACCAAGCCATTATTACATGAAATGTTAAAGGGACTTATTTAAGAAAAAGAAGAAGATCAAAACTATGAACATAAAATGGCAACAAACTCACAACTATTATCAACTGAATCAAAAAAGCAAACTAAGCAAACAACCAAAACAGGAAGAGAATCATAGATATGGAGATCATTTGGGGGATTATCAACTGGGAGGGGGAAGTGGGAGAATGGGGGAAAAGGTACAGGGATTAAGAAACATAATTGGTAAGTAAAAAATACACAGGGGGATGTTAAGAATAGTATAGGAAATGGAGAAGCCAAAGAACTCACATGTACAACCCATGGACATGAACTATGGGGGGATTGCTAGAGGGAATGGAGGTACTGGGTAGAGGGGAGCAAAGGGGGAAAATTGTGACAAATGTAATAGTGTAATCAATAAAATATATTAAAAATTAAAAATTAAAAACATAGAGTGTAAAAAATACTAATAAATTTATAATTTCTTCACATATCCAGCTTCGTTAGTTGATATCACCTAATGAAGTGGAAACCTTTTAAAATGTGATGAAACCAGCTTAATTGTGTGTGGTTATCATGGTCCTTCTCTCCACCACCACACTGCATGGCCATTTACAGTAGCTCCAGGCCTGCCTGCCTCCCACCTCTCTGAACCCCATATACCTGCCTGGCCAGTCATGTGACCATTATCTTAATAAAGATCACATTCAGTTAAATGCTAAATTAAATGCAACACAATCATTGTACTTTGTATAAACCTTTTTTGTAAAAATGCATCTAATTCAGAAAGAATCCTCTGTCACACCCTGCATCCCAGCTGTGATGTAGCAAGCTGTGATCAAACTATAAAACAATTTCCAAAATATATTAAGTTCAAAAACACAAACAACAAAAAACAAGGTGCAACCAGCCTGTAATGCATGCTGCTCTTTGTGTGAAAAGAAGGGGACTAGAGATCAAGAGACGGATGGAAAGAGAGAGAGACTGAGAGGCAGGTTGATACATATTGCAATGGAAATACATATGGACATACAAACACCCACATCGAGATGGTATATCTCTGGAAGAAGCTAGAAATAAGTATTCCGTCTGGGGAACGAAAATGGAAAATAAAGTGGGAGGGAGGCTTTTCACCATTTACCATTGTATACCATTTGAATTTTTGCCCTGTGCAGGCATTAGTGTTTTGTTCAATGTATGTGAGACAGTTACAGTGGAAGTCAAAAGAATAATAATAAACATGGTCCCAGTTTCTAGCCTCACCTGCTGCTCCGTCCAGCTTTTCTCTTACCTGCCCTCAAATGAGCAACATTTGTTTCCAAACTTTTCAGACTGTTCCTCAGATAAATGCTTTCCTCATTGCAGTTGCATCTTCAAATCCTATCCAGCTTAAGTCTCAGTTGCTCCAAGCAATTGCCCCCTCAATTCCAGGCCAATTTGACCACCCTCCACACCATCATCACCAAATCCTACAACCTTTTTTTTATTTCATAGCAGCCACACTGGATCTGGACAAGTGGATCAAGGCATCTATCTGTGTCCCCTTTGTCACGCGCTTTGGGTGGAGGTGCTGACTAGAAGCTGAGACTCCGTCTCTGTAACAAGCCCTGTGGCTGTGCTTGGGAGCTGCAGAGCTGCTTCTTATCATGGTCCCACCAAGGGCAGCAGTGGCCAATCCCAGCAACCTATAAACCAGGGAAGTATAGAACAGCAAAGACCCTCTGGGTATGTTCAATGTGTCGGAAGCTGACTTAAGAGAGCATATACTGCAAAGAGGGGGTTGGCACAGGAGAGGAGATAATTAAACCTTAGGAAAACCTGATCTTAAACCCTAACACCCAATGTGATAGTATCTGGAGATGGGGCCCATGGGAGGTGATTAGGTGTCCTTATTTAAAAAAAAATCCCTGAGAGATCCCTCAGCCCTTCTACCATGTGAAGACTCTGCAGGAAGGCTGTATAAGAACCAGGAAGCAGGTCTTCAACAGACAGCAAATCTGCCTGGGGCTTGATATTAGACTTCCAGCCTCCAAAACCATGAGAAATAATTTCTGTGGATTATAAGCTCCCCAGACTACAGCATTCTGTTTTAGCTGCCTGAATGGACTAAGACACTTGCCAATCCCTGCTCCAGCTGACCCTCACTATCTAGTCTTTTTCTTTATTTTTTCCACAGTTCAGGTACTGGAGAGCTCATTCTATTAAAATTCTGGCTCAGTGCAACATATAGACAATGTATTATAGGACTGTGCACTTGAAACCTATATAATTTTATTAACCATATATTTAATAAAATTAAAGAAAAAATGCAGGCTCTACCCTTGGTTTCACTATTACTGAAACCTTTACCCTTGGTTTCATTATTCTTTAGTGAATTCTTTACCCTTGGTTTCACTATTACTGGACATACTTGCTTCTTTATACATAAGCAAATGTCTGTGTCAAAGTTCCCCACTAGAGATAAGTAATTATTTTCCCGCTTCAATTAGAAAATGCTGTGTCTCCCTGGCTATTTTTACAGCTAAAACTGCAACAGACTTGAGAGAGCATCTAAGTTACAAGACAAAATTTGTATCCATCAAGCTTCGTACTATGTAAACACAAGTTTTCATTTTATTCAAATGAAGTCGTTGGTGGCTCTGAAACTGTTTTTGTGTTCTGTATAAAGTTGACTTCTATCCAATTCTTTACTTCTCTGGCCTTGGTGCTGGGTTCATGGTTCCCTTCGAAAGAAAACTGTCCAACTGCTTTTGGAAGAACAATGCATTTTGGTAATCTACCAGGATGATTCCATGTTAAAGCTATTGTAGCTTTTCATATATCCAACTCACTAGCATGTGAAAAACTAGCATGTGAAAAACTAGAGCTGAAAATTAAACAGAAATGTTCCTGGCACACCAAAGGCACCCAGTGCACTGCCCCTATTGTGAGAATAAGATGCCCACCATCACTTTATTGTACACATATCGGCAGCCAATTCAGTACAATCAAAATTCCTTTTGACCTCTTGGTCATTGTTTACAAAAATTGAAGTTTGAGGCATATTAGGTTAAAATAAGTGACTCTGGAATCTAAAAAAGAAAGTGTCCTAGGACCACATAAAGCTTATAAAATCACTCCTCAGTAATTTTCTTCTTCAGTCTGTCAGAGACATTCTGTACAAAGTCTTCTTCCTTCGTGCTTTTAACTGAATAACGAGTTCTGTGGTATTTTCTCAAGTAATAAAAATAAGAGAACTACAACCTGGGGAAGTGGGGAGGGTAGGGGAGTATGACTGTCGGTGAAAGCACAGCACTTGGCCCAGAATAAACCATCAATAGTGTTCACCAAATCTAGCATAACAACAAGGAGAGCCAAAAGAACTATATGAGACCTTGAGTTGAAAAATTAAGAAATAATCACTTCTGAATAAGAACCTAACTGAGCATAAGAGGATTCTCCTTTCCTGTTATTCTCTCTTTGAAAATCTTCTCTAATTCCACAACGATGATGCCTGAACAGCCTGCCCTCAGAGCAGTCTGCAGGCTCTGCTGGCCAGCAAGGGAAGCTGGGTGAAAGGCGAAGATAAACAGAATGGCCAGTGAGATGCAATTGTATCATGAGTGACAGGAGATGCAGCCAGAATAGGATGGGGGAAAACAGGGAAAGACAAAGGACTTTTGTTTCCGTTTAAAACATACTCTAGAATACATGGTCCAGCTGAATAAAGATACCTAGCTTTCACATTTAAAAAGAAAAATGAAATAAACAGAAAGGCTGCATTTTCCATCAGCCCTGAATCCCAGACCAATCCTGAAGTGAGATCTAAAGATGAACAAGTAAGGTCCCCAAGTAAGGGCTGGGAATGGGTAGATAAATGGAAACTCAGAGTCCAAACCTTTTTTTCAGACTCAGGGTGGACCTAGATATGCCCAAAATATTACCTGAGTCATTCCTGCTCATAATAATAAGAGCAAAACAACAAAAATACAACAATAACAGTCCACGTATTGAGCATATACTATTGAAACTGGAAAAGTCAGTGTTCATGCTGCCTGTCACTCCAGAACCAATAAGTAGAGAAAAGGATTGAATCTTTATGCGTGTTTTATTCAGATGCCAGACATCTGAGGCTATACTACCTCTCAGGTATCCTGACATTAAACTGGTATTAGCAAGTAAGAGCAAAACCCCATCCACCTACAGTCTACGTGCAGCTCTGTGCTCTCATAGCCCACCTGGCTGCCTCCCTCACAGCACATATCACACTGCATTATGTGGGTCTGTCTTCACATTAGACTACACAGGGAATGGAGCAAAGAGACACTCGGAAAATGTTGAGGAGGGAATGAATGAATGCACAATGTACAAGATATGACAATGAAAGAGTAGCAAAATCTCACTTACACTCCTGACTTGTTGCATAGAGTTGCTTATTTAATTTCTATGATGTGTGTTTGCTGGAGTCCATGCCTTCCATATGAACATTTAATCATCCGCTCATCCATGCATTCATTCATCTATATTGAATGAATTTTTTGAGTTCCGACTATATGCAAGGCATTGTGCTAGGCACTAGTAAACAGGGCAAGCTAAAATAGGACATGCCAAGGATACAATAACACCTTTCCTCCTATGTTCTTTACAAACTTGAACGACAAAGGAGAACACAATACAAGAAGTTAAATAATGGATAGTAGATGCCAGAGGGAGGAGTAGAGATATGCTCAAGGGAGAAAGAGATGCCTTTCAAAGGAGATTAGCAAAGAAGGGCACAGGCAATGCACAAGAAAAGCCCAAGGAAAGACACTGTAGAAGCAGAGTTAGAAAATCCTCCCTTAGCAATGAGAAAAGCCGTGTCTGCCAACTCATTCCTATATTGCTGAGAGCAAAGAGGAAGGGTTGCCTGACTTGTCTGCATATGCTCTGAGAAAGGCCAGCTGTGCTCTGGATGGCAGAATGCCTGCCCCAGGAGCGGAGCTGAGCCTTGCTGACTGATTAATAAAACATGTACAGTTCGAGAATAAACACAAAGCTCAAGAATGTCGTGCTGTGTACTTGTGGTGAGAAGAATACTGCAGCCTTTTTCATATAAAGCTATCTTCTGTACTTGCTGACTCATCTCCCTAAACTCCGCAAATGGCATCCATTTTTGTAATGCTCTTCTTACGGTCTCTATCTCTCTCTCTCTCCCCCTTTCTTGTGGATGCCTGATCTGAATTCTATGACAGACTATTCAAAGAATTTCAAAGAGCATCTTCATTAAGGACAGAGATCTGAATAACTATTATTGATTGCTCTGACAACATTTCACCTTTTTTAAAAAAAAACTGAGCTCAGGTTGATCCAAGCACCTTCCCAGGTTCGATCAAAATTGGAACCAATCTTCCAAATTTCAAGCAAAATTGTCCCTTCCAATTCTCTTAGCCTAACACTTAATTTAAAAGAAATGAAAGCCAAATGCACGGCCCCAATTATCAGAGAATTGTTCGTACCAAACTGCAGAGCAGGATTCTGAGTTGGTAGAAAGAACGAAAACTGTGAATGTTCTGGTGTCTAGGTATAAAGCTGGAATTGAGTGGATTTTAATCCTCAAGTCTTAATTAAGTTACCTGTCCATGAAAAAGGTCCCTGAAAATGTCTGCCAGGAAAAAAAAATACTGTAGCTACTTTGACTCTTAAACGGTTGAGTAACTTTTTATGAATCAATCAAGACCCAACTGAAAGAATACTGACATTAAAATCTGGTATGTGCCTATAACAAGGAGCTCGGTGAATTGAATTTTTGTCTTTTTGGCTTACTTACCAACCACATAACTTGGGGTAGGTCACAAAATCTCCACAGGAAAGTTAGACTACATTAGGATAACTGGAGACCCATTTGAAGAACATCCAATGATTTAACAATTAGGAAATTTAACCTAAAATCTAGATTTCTGACTTAGATTAAAAAACTAAAAACCCTAGACCTAACATTCCCCACAGCACAAATTAGCAAAGGATACACATTAAGTTGGCCACAGTTCCCACCACTCCTACTGTCTCTGCCTGCCACACTTTTCTCCTTTATGTGACCTTGAGCTCTCTACAGTCATGCGAATTTCAATTTCCTAGTCTATAACACTAAACTCCACTTCAGTGGGATATTTTAAACAGAATATATATGGGTTAGCAGGAGACACACAAATAGTTTGCATGCCCCAGAAGTGCAGTAGAAAAACAAGCCAGTATTTAGAGAATATGGAAAAAGGCATTAGTGAAGCAAGGACTGCCTAACAACCTAGTAATTCAGCCTGGAACTGCCCGAAGTACATTTGTTCAAGTTCATTACAATGTTTGCCTGCAGATTTCCTTTTTTTAAAAAAAAATTATAATTCCCACTGTTAGAGAGGCATATTTTGTTGGACTACTTCTCTGTTGTAGTAGTTAACATTCCTGAAATAAATGGGAATACTGGGGGTGGGGCTAAGGGTTTATAGTGTATGATTCTTCAATGGGAGGCAACTAACTGCAGTTCAATGGCTGTAAAATAAACAAGTGCGTTGACTGTGACGTGACAGGAGTGGAGCAAGTTAGGGGCGACAGTGCTTGGAGTCAGAGGCAGAGAGCACCTGAGTCACCAAGGGCATTGAGCCTGGCACTGCTTTAAAAGCCAAACTAACTTCAGTTTGCAGGGGTAGTGCTTTCCCTGCCATTCCTCTCTTTCACTTCATCTTCCTCCATATTAAATTTCTGTTGCAGCACCTATTGAGAAGGTATATGACTATCAATCAGCATACATTCAACACTGCTATAGCAACAAATAAATCCCTTAATCCCTATAGCCCAACACAACAAGATTTCTCTCAGACTTAAGTCAAAGGCTGAGGAAGTGCCCTATGCATCCTCTAAGGATGACTCCGGGACTAAGGATGTTGATTTTGCTACATTATCTGAAATACTGTGCTTCTGCTATTGTGGAAGGGAGACAGCTGGAGGATCGTATAAGGTGTTCTTATAGGCCAGGCTTTGGAGTGGACTATATCACTTCTGACCCAGTTCTATTGGCCAAACACAGGTATGTAGTCCCAGCAAATCTGCAAGATAAGCTGCAGAATGCAGTCTTCCTGTGTGGCCCAAAACAGGAAACAATACGGTGCACTCGTCGCCTTGTCTCGGCCACACAGAGCTAAATGTGTCTCGCAGCTGTTAAGTGGCCACCCAGGAGGGAAAGGTGTTACCACAAGCCAATGGCCAACTTTATCTACATCACAATTTTTATTTCAGCCCGTCTTGGGTACATAAATTAGGGAGATAGATGAAGCTGGTTGTGGAGATCAGACCAGAGGTCAGATGGAATCAAATGAGGAACGTGAAAAGAAAGAATTCTTCCTTCCCCATGGTACCCAGTCTCTGGCATTAAGAATGGGTACTGCATCTTCAGAGTGAGGGCCGCAGGGAAGCATAGTTCTCTCTCTTCACTGCAGCTTCCAAACTGGGTTGTGATGTGGTGGTTGGAGAGGGGTTCGGGGGACCTGCTAGCCTCATCCCTGCCCAGGCACAGAAGCTGACTTTCCTGAGCGTTGTCTCAGACCCAAGCTGGTGAGTTCAGTTATTCGGTCAATCGCCTCATCACCAGCTTGGCTTCAACATGGAAATACATACAGCCACATGGGTTTATCAGGGTTTGTCTGGAGCTACAGGTAGGGAACTCCAGAGCAGAGTTAGCCAGAGACACCTAGTCAGGCACTGGTGCGGATCCCCAAACCCCAGGCTGACCATGGAACTGAAATTCCCAAATTTACAAGTTCTTTTTAAACAAAAAGATATTATAGATTTTTTTTTAAAAAACCCTTTTGCTTATCAAAAACAACTCAAAATAAAACAAAAAAACAAGCTACAACTAGGGAGACGATATTTACTTTGCATAACTGACCAAGAAGCAGCATCTATAATACAGAATGAATCCCCCCAAAGAATGAGAACAAGTCAAACAATCCAATAGAACAATTGACCAAAGTTCTAAACTGACATTTCACTAAGCAGGAAGCAATAATGACCATAAGTACGTAAAAGACACTTAACCTCATTTGTAATCAGAGAAATGCAAACTGAAACTATAAGAAGATACCTTTTCATACCCATCACTGGCAACATTGATCAAGGCTTGTACTACCACAAGAATTAGTACACAGTGTTAGAGAGGCAGTGTAAATTGATAAAGCCACTCTGAAGACCATTTTGGCATCATCTAGAAAAGCTGAGAAAGTACAGGGTCCAGCAGAAGTAACACCACCGAGTACGGTTGGTAGGGTACGTGAATGCCTCTCACGAGATGGACAGCAATTTAAACATTTCACCTCAAATTTCATATGGTGTGCTTGAGCGCGATACTGTTATGTTACAGAAGTACATGCTTATGATTTTGTAATAAAAGATTTGGTATCGATTCCCAGTGCATAAAAAGGGGGTGTTTATGTGCCAGACCCTGTATATGCCCTTCAGTCAGGTAATTTCATTCCTGAGTATTAATATGTTTCCTAAAGCTACGCCTGTACCAGGAAACATTTATAAGAATACGCATAACAGAATAATAAATCAAAATAGCAAAAATGTTGCATGCAACTTTTCATTGACAAGAAAACGAACTAACTAACTGTGATATGTTCGTGCAATGCAATACCATGTAGAAAGGACAGTGGGGGTCCAGGCTGTAGGCACACGCGTCAATGTGGACTAACCTCAGGACATAATGTTAGGTCAAAAAAATGCAAGTTCCAGGGGTTTATAGACACACACACACACACACACACACACACATCAAAAACATGCAAAACAAAGTATGTTCTTACATTAAAATGCTGAGGAAAAGCAATGGAGGGTTTGTAAAATCAGAGGATTCTAAGGGGGCGTTCAGAGTTGTTGGTGAATTCTATTTCTTTTGGGTGTGGGTATATGGGTATTTTTCTTAGTCTTCTTTAAACCACACCTACATACTATTTATCCTCACATGGTGTATTTCAAAATGTGCATTTTCCTACACGACAGTGGCTGACTCTGCTACTGTCCGATACCCATGCTCCCCACTCTTCCTTGCTAATTAGCACTTCTGTTTCATTTGTCACACTGCCCCCAGAAACAGGTCACCTTTAATCAAAAGTGTTTCTTATTTTTCCAGTTTCCCTTGCAGATAGGTGTGGCCACATCATGACTAATAAGTTATGGAAGGAATCTTGCTGGGGGCCTTCGGGGAACATTTTTACTTCCTTCGTCAGGGACTAAGGGGCACTCAGCACTGCCCTTTCTCCTTGTTCTGAACACCCGCGCTGCCTGACAGACCACCTCCAACTGAGCGGTGGAAAGCAACCACCGCTTTATTTTGCTCACAAATTAATTCTGTGGGTCAGGAATTTGTACAGGGCGTGGTAGGAACGGCTTGTCTTTCTGCCACAAAGTCTGGAGCCTTATCTAGCTTTAAAAAATCTAGGGGCTGGGATCACCTGGAGGCTTCTTCACCTCCCTTGCTACTTCATGGGCTGGGATGGCTCAGTTGGGACTGTCAACCAAACCACCTAACTTGGGCTTTCCACCTCGCTCGGGCTTTTCATATAATGGCATCTGGATTTCTAAAGGGAGAATTCCGAGAGGAAGAGTCCCAAGAGGAGCACCCGGAGAGGAAGTGTTCCATGTTATGATCTAGCCTCCAAAGTCACATACACAGTCCCACACTCACTCAGAGAGGGAGTACAGACCACACTTCTCAACGGGAGGTGTATCAAGGAATTTGAGGCCATATTTTACAATCATCATACTCATGAACTTGCTATTTTTGAATAGAGAACCTGATGCCTGGAGCTATGGCATCCATCTTGTAACCATGAGGGAAAACCCAAGAAAATTACAGAAATACAAACCCTGGCAATATTAAGCTAACAAATCAATAAGAAAACTCTGAGCTCCAGATTTTTGATGATGTGAAAAAAATTAATTCCTGTCTGTTTAAGCCACTTTTAGGTTCTTACTTTACTTGTAGGCAAAGGCATTTCCAACCAATATACTACTTCTCCGAGAGACAGACTCAGAATGCACTAAATAGACCCACCTACTTAGTCCAAATAGACTTGGAATAAGTGTAGATAGAGAATTAAGAAAGCTCTATGGAGGTGTTTTGGTCTTTCATTATCATTTTCGAGTTTTCATGAGCTCTGGCTAAGCCTTAAGGCATTTGAGAGTGAAGCATATTTTTAACTAGTTGACATAAATTTTGTGTATAAAACTGACATGAAAAAAGGCATTATCTTTAAAATTTGGTGGAGCACTTCATGACTGCAAAGTACTTTCTGGCATTCGGTCCACAACTGGAACAGGTGATCTGCACCCTACCCCATCCAGCATCAACCCCCAACAGTACAGGAAATGAAGACATTTGTCTCTTCCAGATGTTATTCTCTCATAAGACAAAGCCTGGAAGAGGCATAGGGATTCTAGGAGACTGAGGGGAGAAAAAGCCCAAAGGCATTGAGTACCTATTCCACCCACCCATCTCCGTCCTATTGTCTAGATGAGGAAACTGAGGAATAGAGAACTCCTACTCCGAGCCCACTCTTCTTATCATCCACAATTCTTACTGTTTTCTAAGCTTGCCTATCTGAGTTTGCTGTCACATCTATTTACTCCTGAGCTGAGAACCTTGCCTGTTACAACATGTGTTCATGTTATGTTCAGGAAATGTCAATTAGCTCATTTTTCAGAGGAGTTATTCCAGGGTCAGTCTCCCAGCACCAGCTGGTGAGCCTGAGCCATCTCACTTTAGAAATCGCTCCAGAGTTTAATAAAGCCCCATTTACTTCTAAGCCACACAGAATGCTTTCAGCTTGGTGGTCACAACAATAGAAAATGCAGGAACAGTTCTGCTTTCCATCAGCACTGCAGTTCATTATCCCCATGGACATGTCAGCGTACGCTCAGACCTCACACCACAGGGTCCCCCTATGGGGGAGGTTCCCATATTGACTTAGTGAGGACCAGCTTTCAGGTCATGCCAGATGCAGTGAGGCACAGCCCTAAGCATGTGGACTCTGTCCTGGCAGCCTTCCCTCCCAGCATGCAGCACGACAAGCATTCTGCCTGTGGGAGACCTCCAGCACCGATCTGCTGAGGAAGCCCTCCTTCCCAGATCTCCAAGACAAGCAACTTTATCCTAGCATCTCTTATCAGCCCAGCGACTCTCAGATGGGATCTTGCATTCTGCAAATTCATTACAGGCCTTGAAAGACCTTCAAAAGACCTTGGCTCCAGGTCCTAAATGCCCTCCTCTATCCAGCAATGCTTTACAATACCCTGGACTCTGTAAATCAGAGGACTGCTGTCCCGAGCATCCTAAAAAAAAAAAAAAAAAACAGAATGACCTTAATGTAAGGCAGAGTCTTGTTTTTGAAAGTAATAAGGAAACACAATTGCAGTTTTTCTAAAGCTTCCAATTTTCTCAAATTTTCCATTTGGATGGTATGTGTTAAGCCCATCCTTAGTGATCCAGCTAGTCATTATCATTACTAACAACAAAATATAGCAGATGTTTACTTGGATAATGATGCTGACTCAGTGGTCTAGAGGGAGCACTCTCACAGAGGACGGAGCTACAGTCAACACTGCATGTGATCAGTTGCTGGCCCTGAATGGGGCAGAGCTGGGGTTCGCTGGAGAAATAGATAGAATTCGCTAGCTCCCTTTTCAAGTGTGTGTGTGTGTGTGTGTGTGTGTGTGTGCAGAGACATGCTTGTCATTTGTCTCCTTAGAAGAAATACTATCTCTTATTTTGTGAGGCATTCCATTTTTAGCTGCTTTTTTAGCAATCATAAACCTGTTTTATTCTAAGACATTCAAAGCATCTTGTAGACACTCCTTCGGCAGCTCATGCAAGAGCCTCACAAAGTTTGCATGGGGAGGTATTATTGTTTCCAGAATCAGTGTCCTGCCACCATCCCTAAGAGAGCTCTTAAATGCCAGCTGAAGCAGTTCCACCACTTCAAAGCTCACAGATGCTTAAACTCAACTTGAAGGTGAAAGTTCAAGGAAGGAGATTTTTTTGCTTCTAATTCCTGCCATCTGGTCTGAATATGACTCTAGGGAGAAGCAGGCTGGCAGGTGACAGACTCAGAGCATGACTGGTCTTTATAAATGCCACCCAATCCTCTTATGTGCAATTGGTACCTGGATTTGCATAGATTTGCATAAATTATACATCCATCAGAATCCTTCTGATGCCCATTTAGGATTAAAATAAATTTGCTATTTTTAAGACTTCAATGCTAAGTGGCATTTTTTTTCTCTTTTTATACAGTTGTGCTGTCTCTGCCTTCTCTCAGACTTTATCAGTCATCGCTCTAGTAAGGCTCCCAATGGCAAATGCAAAGTCATTCATTTAATAAGTATCTATTACATAAATGTTGAATAAATGAATGAAGCCAAGATCATGAGGGTCAGCTTCAAGTATCAATCAGAGAAGATGAAGGCTGCTGAAATCCCACAGATGTCTGATGCTCCCAGGGCCGGGGAGTGAGAGAGACCTGGCCTGATGCTACTGGCACACCCTGCTCAACGTACAGTACTGTGATCACACTCTTCTGTTTGCATGCCTGTGTGTCTGTCTCTTCCTTTAGGACCAGAGTAGAATGGAGCGGTGAATGGGGTAAAAGCAAGTTTGAAATTTGCCCATTCACAGACAGGCCCCTCCTTCAATTCTTAGAGGGTTTTTAAAAAATTTTTTATTAATTGTTTTTTAGAGAGCGAGGGGAAGGGAGAGAGAGAGGGAGAGAAATATTGATGTGTAAGAAAAACTTTTATCTGTTGCCTCTCACACATCCAGAACAGGCCTGCAATTCAGGCATGTGCCTTGACAAGGAATCGAACCAGCAACCTTTCACTTTGCAGGACGACACTCAACCACCTGAACCACATTGAGCAGGGCAACTCTTAGATGTTCTTGCTGACAGTATTTCATGTGAAGACTCTGCTCTTATTTCTGACAACAGTGTTTTGTTCTCAGCTATCTGAAGGCTTCTAGAGAAGAACAGAATAAAATTCCTCAAATCCACACCCTAAAATGAAAATGTTTTGTGCATTAATGGAGCTTTTTCTTTCTCCTGTTTTCCAGTGCTGGGATCTCTAAAGGAGCCCGGGCTCAGAGTTCACCCAGCTCTGCATTTCTCCACCTGAATGTACAGCAGCATCGCTTGAAGAAAGTGAGCTCTACCCTCAGAGTCAGATAAATAGCCTATGTGTTCAAACCCAAGCCTACGTGTTCAAAATGCACCTCCAGGGGATACTGAAGAGCAGTAAACTCGAGAACCCCTAACAACTCAGTCCATTTGCCCATGAAGAAAATGTAATTCAGAAAGATGTGATCTAGTAAAAACCAAGTCCTAGGACCAGAGCTCTCTCATGTTTCAAGAGGTTTGTCTAGGGTGGAAATTCGGAAAAGTGTGTGTCCATCTTTAAGACGGTGGTATCCGAGATAAAGAATGGAATCTTTTTGAGAGCACGAACGTTGTCTAACTGAGCTGCTTCAACAGAATTTTCTGTAAGTCTGATAAAGAAATGAATCCATCAAGCACCACAAAGCCCCCCTCAGCAGCGGCTCCCCACCGCTGCGAACTGGCCCTGGCTCCTCAGCTCATGTTTCTGGTAAGACTGGGAGGTGGTGTCTGGGAATAAGAAATGGACAATCATTTTAATCTTCCAGGAATCAAAAGCACTCTTCAGACACGTTAACAGATGTCACAGATCTCGAGTCCAAAAGCCATCAGCGGTTGATATTGAGCCTGCTAAAAGACAAACTGAGGCATACTAAAAATTTTAAGAATTTATTGGAGCAAAAACTGGTTTTAATAGGACAGCACTAAACCAGAAGTGGTTAGGAGCACCCCATCCACAGGAGCCAGGAGAAAGATTCATACAGAGTAAGAAAATGATTTGATTGGCTATCGCTTAAAGCCTAGTCAGCTGTTTGTGATTGGTTATCCAGTTTAGATTTCATAACCTTGAGGCATTCACAGCTTAGGTGTTGATTTTCTTACATAGTCGCTGCATGGCATTAGAGCCACCTTCGTCATCCAATGGCCTCCTTGTTGAATTAACTTAACAAGTGGAATAGCAGTTTGACCCTCCTTGAGGTACCTTCTGGGATTCCTGTCTCATATTTCAGTCTGCAGCAAAAAAAAAAGTATTAGAGGCTTAATCTAAGACCACTGGAATTTCTCAAAGCTCCAGAGGTTACTAGAATGCAAGACTGCAATGGTCAAGAGAGTCCTCAAGTTAGCCCTTAACTTGTGTTCTCAAGACTGAATTTTACGCCAAAAATACAGTTCCCAAGTCTGCACTAACTGGGAAGGTGCATTCCAACTAAAGGTAACCAAGGAGTCTTGACTGCATCGTGCCTGGGTACTCGATGGCCACACCAAGACAAGTGATCCAGGGGCTCACTTGTTCACACAGCACGACTTCCTTTACGTTATGCAACACCTGGGCTTTGGAGTGCTTCCCAACCCACCTTGCCCAGAATACCCACTGAGCACCTATTTTGGATACGGTGCTTTGCATGTGTTATTTCATCTCATCTTCACAGAGATGTCATAAGATAAGTGTCACTATCCTTTATAGATGCAGAAACACCCCCTAGGTGACTCAGTTAGAAAGCAGCAGTGTCAGGATTCCAACTGTCATGTCTGTCCAACTTCAAAGGATCTGCTCTTTCTCCAAAGTACGCAGCCTCCCAGAAAGAGAAAGAGGAGAGCTGGGCAGCTCTCCCCTGCTCTAGAATGGCCACCCTACCTGCCTTACTGACAGCAGTATATACTGAGATACAATAATATTCATATTCTTGGACACTTCTAATCATCTTCTATCTGAGAATTTATTTAAAGGAAGATATCCAAAAGGCGGAAAAACTAGACTTGCCTCATGATTATGAAAAGGAATGACCACCCTACCCTGGTGTTTGCAAGTACAAGCTGAGCTTCACACCCCTGTGGGGATCCCCCAGGAAGCAAAGTTTATTTCCCTGACTCCACAGAGCTTCCCCAGGCTGCCCTGAGGTAGAGGAAGCTCTGCCAGGCAGCTTCAATACACACATTTCCAGGAAGAAAGTTCCTTAGTTAAAAGCTGCTGTTTTCAATTTCCACAACTATGGCTTTGCCTAACTTTCCGTAGCCAATAGATTTAAAGAATTTGCCTCACAGGGCCTGGGAGCTGGGAGCTGGGAGCTGGGAGCTGAGCTGCCTCCTCAAGATGGCTCAGCCCCGTTTGGTTGTTTTGTTTCTAGTCTTTTGTTTATTGTTTTTCCTGATTCTGTGGGATGCAAAACCACAGTGAGGCATTTAGCTGTCTTCCAAAGAAAGACTTGGAACATTTGCACTGTAATCATGAGTCTTCAGTGTCAGTATAAGAGTCATTTAACTTGTCATGGAGACATTTCTATAGTTAATACCAGCCCACATGCCAACAGGAGCCACAAATGTTTTCTGCTGATTGTCTTCTAAGCAATCCATAATTTTATATACCAGGAAAGAACTTGGAGTAGGGGAAGATGTGCTTCACAAGTGTGTTGAATGAAGTAGTGGATTCAAGTCAGGTGGTGTGGCCATTCTCAAGTCGAGAGCTCAGAGACGTTATTTGGAAGACATTAGCCCATCAAAGCCCTTGGTGCTGATGCACGAGCTCAGTTCATTTTCACCACAACCCTACAAGGTCCTGGAATTCTTACTACACATGAGGAAGCTGACCCTGCATAGGCTTAAGCAACTTGAGCCTGTTCCCTCAGCTACCATGAAGCCGTCCAACCCAAGCCGTCACTCCTATGCTGCCCACCACTTGGCAGTAGTGAGTAACGGAACCCATCAGAAATGGGATTTCGCTTTTTGTCTCAATGTCAGATTAACTGCATTGCCCGCCCACCCACCCAGCCAGAGGTTCTCTGGGAAAAGTGTGATAACCCCAGAGGGTCTGGAGCCCTGGCTGACTCCAGGGTCATTTCTGAGCAACAGAGGCTCTGAGGGAATGGCGATCACGTGAAGCTAAAGGCTTTTTGATTCACTCCAAAAATCCCCTGAAAGACAGATATGGGTTAATCAGCCCCGAGCCTCTCAATACTTCCTGTTTTCTTTGATGTTTTCACATCTGCTGCTCTTGTGCCTTGGGTGAAGTTTATATTCTGAGACAACAACAGTGTTCTTTTTTCTCACAATCTTCAGCAATTTCTAGATAAGTCTCTTTCACAGCCTCTTTACAGGAATCAACGATAAACAGACTCCCTTTTGAGTTGGGGGTTTACACTCACACATGGAGCACAGAAGTCCCAAGAAAATATCATAAACCATTCCTTAAAATAAAAAAAACAAGGCCACAATGTCACAGTGCCCCCAGCAGTCACTAACCCCTGCACCTTTCACTATGCCCCACACTCTGCTCCTCTCCAAAGAAAAATGATTTACTTGTTAATGTGCCTTGAGATATAGTCTGAGGTGAAATGGGATGGTCTAAGTGCCTTTTCTCTTATGCTTATAAAAGCTACTTTTATAATTAAATTCAAACATTTCATTACAGTAAAGAAATTAAAAATGATAACCAAGAGATGTGAAATGGTTCTTGATGAAATTCCTATGGAAACTCAGTCTCAAGTCTCCTAGAATCCATTCTTTGCTATGCCATTTCTGGTCTTTTTGTGCCAAAGTAGGCATTTTTTCTGGACTAAAATGCTTCTCAGTTGTGTTAGTAGAAATCACTGCAGTAAAAAATAAAGCTATATTGAATGTCAATACTAGCATCAGAATTTATGGAGCATGAACAAAACAAAACAAATAAAAATTTTTAAAAACCCTATATGGCTGGTGCTTCTTACCAAAAGCTCTTTTAGAATCTTTTTTCTTGATTTTCAATTCATTCATTTGAAAATGAGAGAGGTGGAATAGAGGATATCTCATTCTGAGGACACGTCTGTAAAAATAGACAGTACTTCTCCAAAAGCACTATGCAGAGTCCCTTAAAACAAATTTTTAATGATTTACAATGAGCATTTTCATCATACCAATATAATTATAATGCAATTGGCATTTTTCTTTTTGCTAAAAAAATTAATCCAAGATGTTGAAATGATTGTAAAATTTCATTCCTTTTCATTCTTCCTTTCTTTTATCTATAAATTTACCTAATTACCTAAAAAGTCAAATGTTCAAATGAAAATTATTTTATCAATACAAGCTTTGCCATTGAAATGACTTTCTTTGTGTGCACTATGGCTTTAGAAAGGCAACTGAGGGAAGATCGGCTTAGAAATGTACACATACACTCTCATCTCTTACTGCCGAAACCAATACTTCTCATCTCTGATCAGTGGAGACTGTGACTTGGGTCTTGACTGAGCAGCAAATGAGCTCAGAATGGAGCTCTCCTCCTTTATATCCAATGTGGTTTGGGTTCACCCCAAACCACACAGAGGAAGTATAAGTCACACCATACCACTGAATTTGTGTTTACAAGAAAACCTCCAGCCTGCTTTCTGTGTCACCTACCATGCATCTCCAAAGATTTTACTATATCCCTTAGAACCCTTTTTCATAATTTTGACCTCACACAGTACACACCTCAAAAATCCCACAGCTTATAATGCAATAATGCACTTACTTCCAGCAAAGCAAGGACAAGGAGGTGAATAGAGCTGATTGAAACTAGAAGTTCCTACCAGTTAGCTTGCTTCCTCAGTAGGAGGTGTGTTTTCCCCAGTACTTGCTTTCTTTTAATGAAGACTGTGTGTACTTGTGTATTGGGTCAGTATAGTCACTGATACAAAGGCAAACCTGCAAGTTCAAGTTAAGCTTTGCAAGGTGACATTGGAATGGATAGTGACAGAGAGACTCTCCATGTCCAAACTTTAGACAGGCTCCTCTGAGCCCTGTTTTCAACTAGGCTTTGTCTTTAGCCTACCTACCCCAGTTTAGCAAGAATCTGGTTAAGTCAATTTATGTAATCAGATTCCTCATTCCCCACCCTTCACATCAGATCACCCTGACCCACGTTCCACAAGAATCCCCCTATGCTTGATGTCTCCTCTTAGCAATTTTCTATCCACTGACACCCCACCCCCATTCTTATTGGCTGCAGATGCTCAGCTGCCTGCTGCATTCAGAGCTGAGCGCAATCTTTCTCTTCTACTGCAATAGTCTTGACACCAATGGCAATAGTCCTGAACAATGTCTTCCTTCTCATTTTAAAGTGTCAGAATAATTTTTCCTTAAGAATAGTCACGTGTTATCTGTGTGTTGTAAAACAAAACATTTACAATCTTCCCCAAGTTTTATAGTTCAGTTACAGCCACAGGTGTTAAAATATGACCTTCTACCTGGGGCCCAAAGGCTCCTAGTCCCTTATTGCCATTGCACTCAATCCTTTCTCCCCATCTCCTTCCTCTCCACTTTCTAAAAAAGAAAAGCTGTACCTTACTTAAAACTGCTGTTAGCCTGAAACGAGTCCATAGGAGGTTGCAGAATGCACAGGGAGAGAAGCAACAGCTCTACTTTGGACCAAAAAAAAGGCAAGTGGGGTGTTCATTTATCAAGAGGGGACCCTTCTGCACCAGGTGAAAGGCAGCATTGGTGAATGGGTGGGGCCCAGGGAAAAATCACCAGACACCAGGAAAGGGGTCATGGGTCTTGAGAAAGAGAAAGGGCTAACAATATCCTTGTTGGCATATTAGAAGCAGAAGTAGAAAAAGGCTTAAGGGAGAGTACAGAGAAAAAAAACAGTCAAGAAAAATAGATGGAAGAGTGAAAGGGGGAAGTGGGAGCTTTCAACTCAGAGTGATTTCTGGCAGAGCTCTAGCCAATGTGCACACAAAACCACACTAATCTGATGATGCTCTCTTTCCTGAAGCCAAGGCATTGCTCTCCAAGCAACCTGGAGGCATCGATTTGCCTATTTGCTGGCTTATTCAAGTATAAATCAGCCTGGGTTCGTTATTCCAGCTTATTTTATGGGCTGTCGTCTGTCACTCAGGCATTTCAGTATCACCAGCGGTGGGGTATCAGGTGATTTATTGCAGAGTATTATTGCACTGTCACTAAATGAAATGAGACCATTCACAAACTTTGTCTTTTCTCTGCCTTTTAAGTGCATGTAGTTACTAGAGCTCACATTTGACAGCTGATATGATCCACCAAACAAAGGCAGCTTTCCTCTGTTCACTCTACCCTTTAAACAGAAAGCTTCACCCAGGCTAGCTTCCCAGAGCTCTATGAATGCTGCTGACATCTTTGCAGCCACTTCCTTGGCTCATAATGTCATTGAAAGTTGCCTTTGGCTTTCTTCATGCACTGAACATGTGATTCCTGATGAAAATGAGGGTGAGCACTGTGGATTCTGGTGAGGGCACATGTTGGGGGATGTGAGATTATTAGCAGATCAATGTCATTCGGTCAGTGCCTTCTTTCCACTGTTTCCTGAAAGGATCTAGTCATCAGAGCATTGCAGGACACAGCACTGCCATGAAGGGACGCCTACTGGGCTGGGTGTTCTCATTTGTGCCTGCAGATCCACTCTCCATCTGCCCCATTTTGGTCCCTGGGAGACTGTACCCTGTGAATCCCGTATCATCCCCACCTCACTTGCCCTGTCACTTCCATTAGCTTTGGCCAACGAGAGGCATTGGCAGCAGATCAGAGGGCGAGAGGAGTGAGCACTTCTGGAAGTGAAATTTCCTCCTACTCCTACCTTCCTCCTCTCTCCCTCCCAGGCTCAGATATGCAGTGTTTGCAATCCTTGACATCAGGCCACTGCCTGGTGGGACCGAGAGCTCCAGCTCACACAAGTTTCTGGTAACTTCTCCCTGCCCTCCTTCAGAACATTGCAGGGAGTGGCGCCTCTTCCAGCTGGAGCTGCTCCCTATCACTGTCCCTTGGCAGTTGACTTAACCTTGCCCACACATGTTTTTAAGGATCCTCTTTAGATGATCTTTTTGTGCGGGCCATCTGTTTCCTACTGGGATCTTGACCACTGTGGACACCTCTTCATTCACTGTCATGATTATATACTTATCTCACTTTCCCAAAGCACAGCTCCAATGTCAAATGTTTCTTTCACACTTAAGAGCACTTTGGAGTGTATTAAAAGAAATGGCTATAGGTTCCACTTCAAGAATGGCCATGTGAGGAATCCTGAGGACAAGGAAAACAATTATAACTGATGAAAACTATTTTAAAAAAAACATTTAAAGTCTCTAGAAAACATATAGAAAATGAAGAAACATTTACTCAAGAAAATCAGCTGAATCTTAGTAAGAACAATGAGTCCCTCGCACTTGAGCCATGACTGCTAGCTTTCTCCCTCCCCCAGCTCAGCTGGTGGAAAGCTCCACCCTGAATGGGTCCACCCAAAAGGTGAGGCCCCCTCTCCCTCCACTTCCCGGTTAAGGGCTCTAGTATCTCACTGAGAGGAATAAGGCACCAGCCAAAACTTCTGGCTGAAAGCTGCTGAGAGGTTGGGTTTCCCATCCTCCACTCAGCCACCTCCCCCCACCCCTGTGGCAGATCAATACTAGGGACCCAATGATCATCCCTTCCAGTTCACTCTTAGGATGGAGGCTCCACATCAAAAGAAGCAAACCAAGAAAATCAGAAGATACCACCCTCTACACACCCCCAAAAGAATGGCTCAGAGATTTTGCTCACCCCCAAAGAACTGACTTTATTGTAAACAGAGTGTGGGGAAGTTCAAGCCAAAGAGTGCTTTCAAAAACAATGGGTATATTAGTGGTAAATAATAAAAAGGAGGCTGGTAGCTCCTAATAAGCTAAATCATAGGCCAGCTAGTTAACCAAAGAAAACCAGGGAAATAGCCAGGAAGAGCACTCCTGGCGTCAAAAAAACCTCAGACTGGCCTCAAAAGCTTGAACTTAAGTGGGTCAGACTGGGCAGCAGTTATACACCAGGCATTGTCAAAAACAAGAGAGAAACTGGCTGGCAATTGGTGCAGGCTAACAACTTAGCATGATATCAAATGAGACAGACAGCTTAATGGAGTGCTCAGGTAAAAAGAAAGTCAAGAGTAAAATGGTAGACATAAGTCCAATTATAAAAAATAATAACATCCAACGTGAATGAATTAAATGACAAAACCAAAAGATAGGGATACCAGAATAAATACAAAAACAAGATCCAGCTATATGATGTCTACAGCAGACACTTTAGATTCAAAGCCACAAATAGGTTAAAACAAAAAGATGGAAAAGACATACAATGAAAGGAATAAGCAAAACAGCTGACTGGCTACATTAATAACAGACAAAGTCAACTTTAAAGTACAAAAAAAAAGTTATTAGAGGTAATGAAGGACATCTTATAATGATTAAAATGTCAGTTCATCAAGAAGATATAACAATTTTAAACATACATACACTAAACAACAAAACCTCCAAAAATACATGAGGCAAAAATTGATAGAAATGAAGGAATAAATAAACAGTTCTACATTAATAGTTGGAGACTTGCCTACTTCATTTTCAGTAATGAATAAAATAACTATTCCTCCTTGGAAGAACAATGGGGGAAAAAAACAAGCAGAATAAAGAAAATAATACGAATTAGAACAGAAACTAATGAAATAAAGAATTTAAAAATGGAGAAAATTAATAAAATCAAAAATTAACTCTTTGAAAAGAATTAAGAAAATTGGTAAACCTTTAACTAGACTGACCGAGTAAAAAAGAGGGAAAACTTAACTTATCAAAATTAAGAACAAAATAGGGGACATTTCTATTGACCTTACAGAAATAAATAAGATTATAAGGGAATAATATAAACAACTACTGGACAACAAATTCAATAATTTAAATTAAAGGGACAAATACCTACAAAGAGTACCAAAACAAAAACCAAGGAGAAATAGAAATCTGGACAGACCTATAACAAGAAGAGAGATTGAATTTTTAGATTTAGATGGCTTGACTGGTGAACTCTACCAACAAATTTAAGTGAGAATGAATAGTATTCTTTACAAATTTTTCCAAAGAGGTGGACGATACAGTAACACTTTCTAACTCATACATACTATGATGCAAATATTACCCTGATATAAAAACAAAGACATCACAGGGAAGAAAACTATAGACTATTATCTCTCCTGAATATGAATACAAAATTCTGAATAAAACACTAGCAATCAAATCCAGCAAATAGAAAACTATTGTACACTATAATAGACTGAAATTCATTTTAGAAATGCAAAGTTAGTTTAAGATTTAAAAATTAATTAGTGTAATACACCATATTAATAAAAACTAAACCATATGTGATTATATTAATAAATATAAAAAAGGATTCGAGCCCTGGCTGGTGTGGTTCAATGGACTGAGCACTAGCCTGGAAACTGAAAGGCTGCTGGTTCTATTCCTGATCAGGGTACATGCCTTGGGTTGCAGGCCAGGTCCAGGGTTGGGTGCATGAGAGAGGCAGCTGATCAATGTTTCTGTCGCACATCGATATTTCTCTCCCTCTCTTTCTCCCTATGTTCCTCTCTCTCCAAAAATAAATAAATAACATTTTTTTAAAAAAGTATTTGATGAGCCCTGGCTTGTGTGGCTCAGTGGGTTGAGTGAAGGCCTATGAACCAAAGGGTCACTGGTTTGATTCCCAGTCAGGGCACAGGCCTGGGTTGCTGGCCAGGTCCCCAGTAGGGGGCTTGTGAGAGGCAACCATACATTGACTTTCTCTCTCTTTCTTCCTCCCTTCCTTCCCCTCTCTCTAAAAATAAATAAATAAAATCTTTTAAAAGATAATAACCACAACATGTTTTTTAGAAAAAGTATTTGATGAAACCTAATATCCCCTGAAGATAAAAAAAGCACTAAAAAAACTAAAAGAAAAGAAAATGTCATCAATCTAATAAACCGCATCTACATAATCCACAAATACCACTATACTTAATGATGAAACACTGAATGTTTTTCTCTTAAGATCAGGAATGAGATAAGACTGTCCTCTATTGCCATCTCTGTTCAACACAGAAGTTCTAGTCAAGGCAATTAGAAAGAAAATGAAAGGCATTCAGGTTTAAAAGGAAAAAGGAAAACTATCTATTTGCAAATGACAAGATACTATATGTATAAAATCCTAAGGAATCCACTAAAAAAGTGGTAGAACTAATAAATGAGTTTGGCAAGGTTGCAGAATAGAAGGTTATTATACAAAAGTTAAGTGTATTTTATACATATATAAAGAACAATCTGAAAATAAAACTAAAACAATCCCATTTACAATAGCATCAAAAAGAATAAAATACATTTAACAAAGGAAATGCAAATCTTTAACAAAAGAAAATATATTAACCAAAGAAATCAAGCTTTCAAAACTACAAAACATTATTGAAAGAAATTAATGAATACCAAAATAAATAGAAAGATATCCTACATTCATGGACTAGAAGACAATATTGATAAGACAGCCAATCTCCCCAAACTGATCTACAGAGTCGCCACAATCCCTACCAAAATGACAACTTTTTTTTTGCAGAAATTGACAAGCTGATTCAAAAATTCCAATAAAAATTTAAGGGGACTCAAACTAGCCAAAAAAAATTAAAAAAGAACAAAGTAAGAGGACTTATACTTCCTGATTACTACAAAGCTACAGTAAATCAAGAAAATTTAGTACTGGCATAAGGATATATATATAGATAGATGGAAATGAATTAGTGTTCAGAATTAAACCCTCATATTTATGACCAATTGATTTTCAGCCAGGATTCCAAAACAATTCAATGAGGGAAAACACAATCTTTTCAACAAATGTTGCTGGACCAACTGGATAGCCACATGCAAAAGAATAAACTAGGATCACTACCTAACACCATATACAAAAATTAGCTTAAAATGGATTTAAAACCTAAATATAAGAGCTGAACCAATGAAACTCTTGAAGGAAACATAGGTGTAAATATTTGTGATGTTGGAATAGTATTGGTTGCTTAGTTATGACACTCAAAGCACAAGAAAAATGAAAACATACATTTAACCAAATAACTTATACATAAATGTTCATAGCAGCTTTATTCATAATACTCACAAAGTGGAAACAATCCAAATATCCATCAACTGAGGAGTGGATAAGTCCTACTGGGCCATAAAACAGAATGAAGACCTGATACATGCTATAACGTCAGTAGACCTTGAAAACACTATACTAAGTGAAAGAAGTCAGTCGTGTTGTATGATCCACTTAGATGAAATGTCTACATAAATCTTCAGAGACAGAAAGTAGATATGTAGTTGCCTAGAGCCGGAGAGAGTTAGGAAGAATGGGGAGTGATGGCTAATGGATATGGTGTTTCTTTGGGGGAAAATAAAAATGCTGGCAAATTAATTGTGATGATGGTTGTACAACTGAGTATACTAAATAAAACATTGAACTGTACACTTCGAATGAGTGAACTGTATAGTATATGAATTATTTCTCAATAAAGCTGGGTTGCTTTGCTTTTTAAGTGATTACAATCATTTTTTTTTCTGACTTAGGAAAGCAAACCAACCACTAACACAAGACAGCATCTCACCATTCACCTCTACACTCTTCACTCCACTCAGGCCCACTCTCTGCTGCATGCAATATCCAGGCAGAACAGTGCAGCGGCTGACAGCCAGCTGCCTGGGTTGGAATCCTGGCTTCCTCACTTACCAGATGTGGGATGTTGGAAAGATTCCTTAACCTCTTGGTGCCTTAATCCTCTTAGCTATAAAGTGAGGATAATAATAATTTTTAGCTCAAAAGGGTTTTAGGGGATTTAAAAATATAATACATATAAAGCATTTAGAATAGTGCCTAACACATAATAAGTGCTACGTCATTAATTTGCTTCATTATTATTAATTTGCTTTATAATCATTAATAAATTGCTTGTTACTTCATTTCCCCTCCCTAACTATCCCCCCACCACGAGGATTGCTCAGTCATCACATTCTATTCCTTTGTCCACAGTGACTGGTTCAAAGGAAGGCACGTGGGTTAGTCAGCCAGTCAGGGCCAGCGAGGCTCCATTCTCAGACCTTGGCTGAGCTGCTGGGTAGCAGATTCCCTCCTTTCAACTGGCAATAAAACAAAGAAACATTTATCTGCGGAGGTCTGTCAGGTACTAGGGTACACTGGGGAGGACTCACTGGAAGGAGACACATAGGTTACTGAGTAAACACAAGTTCCTCCTGGATATTTTTTCCCATAATCACTACACACAGACCAGATTAAGTGCTCCTGCTTCTCAATCCCATAAAACCCTCTAGATCCCCGAACCCTAAGAGGATAAACATCCCACTTTGCCCGCAGTAATCTCAGTTTAAACTTCTTGGCCCAACAGAATTATTAAGAACTCCCTCTTTCACTGCCCTGGCTGGTGTAGCTCAGTGGATTGAGTGCTGGCCTGCAAACCAAAGGGTCACTAGTTCGATTACCAGTCATGGCACATGCCTTGGTTCTGGGCCAGGTCCCTGGTAGGGGGTTTGTGAGAGGCAAACACACATTGATGTTTCTCTCCTTCTTTCTCTCTCCCTTGCCTTCTCTCTAAAAATAAATTAATAAAATTTTTTTTAAAAAAGAAGAACTCCCCCTTTCACCCTCAAGGGGTTCCCAATTTGAATGATCAGTTATATCTTACCTATATCAAAATTTATGTGCCATATATTGTTACTTGTTTAATTTCCTGACTCCCTTGTTAGACACTAAGTGTTATAAAGGGCAGGGACTATGGCCATGTTGGCCATTGTTTAATTCCTTAACACAGTGCCTGGCAGGAAACAGGTGTTTGGTAACTATATGCAGAACAAAGGAATAAAGCAACTGTGAAAAATTATTACACCTAGTGCTAGTCCCAAGGTTTTCTTCTTTCAAAAGTGTCACCCCTTACCCTGACCAGTGTGGCTCGGTTGGTTGGAGCATCATCCCATGCACCAAAAGGTACTGGGTTCCATTCCTCATTAGGGCACATGCATAGGTTCCTGGTTCGATCCCCAGTCGGGGAGCCTATGAGAGGTGGCCTGTCAACGTTTCTCTCTCACATCAGTGTTTCTCTTTCCCTCTCTCTCCCACTTTCTCTCTTCCTAAAAGCAATAAAAATTAAAATAATACCTGAAGAAATAATGGCTACAAACTCCCCATATTTACTGAAAGACATAAATTTACAAAGTTAGGAAGCCCAGTCATCCCTAACAGAAAACCATGCCCAAACACATCATAGACTGTTAAGAACAGCCCCCTTCAAAAAAGAAAAATAAATAAAAATATCACCCCTTAAAACTGTCCCTAGTATTTAGTGTTTTTTTACAATGAATTAAAATATATTAGAAAAGCAAGCATATGGGTAGCATGATCCTATAACCTGCAGCGCCTTCAAAAGAGCAGTGCTTGCTCCCATGGGAACCCGTGAATGGAAATATTGCATTCTTTTGCATTCAAACAGATGCAACACCTGAAATGTTCAGGACACCAAGCTGAGTAACAATTTTTTTTTTCTAGTTGAAAGCTGAAACTCAAGGTAAAATTCCCAGATGCAGAGAAAGCCCTACCAAAACACCTCCCCATTAGAAAAGAAAGCAATGGAGTCTCACAAAGCTCTGGCAGTAAACTTAAGTTGTGAGAAAAGAGTACTAAAAACATTTTTCTATGTTCCATACCAGATTGTTGGGCTTCATTTCACCTCTCTGCCATGCATCTCAGCTTAGATTCAGTACATAAAGCTTTATCAGATCCTTAAGCCATTTAATTCTACATTTTGCCGAGATTTTTTCATAGGCATGAAAAATCATTTGCAAAGAAGTTTTCTGTTTTCAAGAGTTGAAATTATAGTCCAAGTGGCAGGAAGGACAAGGACAAATTTGGGGGAAGACACTCTGCACAAATTCATGTGTCTATTTGATATAACAGGATGAAAAAAGTAGGGAATATATACTCTTCAGAATATTTTTAGCATTCATTCAATCATATTAACAATGCCCCAGAAGCAAATATGGCCAATTTTACTATATGTTCTCAAGTTAAACTTAATCCAAGTTATGTTCACGCCCTTAAGGTGTGCAACCAATGTTCTGAATCCAAAGGCTGGTCCAAGGGAAAGTAGTGAAAGAGAAGGAAAATGCCTAATGAAGAGGTTACATATACTTAGTAAAGGTGGTCAAAACTACATGAATATTAATTGGGCCAATTTAAACCTTGGCCCATCATTAAAACAAAAATATTTTTAAGCTTTAGGAGAACATTAAATAGCCTGCTCTTCCCAAGCTATTTCTCATCTCATTGCATTCTGCATTTCTTACTGTTGGTCCTTGGAACAGCAAGATTATAAAAAGAGAAACTACACTTCTGACGCTTCTTGATTAAATATCCCAGAGCAAGAAAAACAGGTGACCGAATGCAAAGCTACACTTTATGAAGAGTCAGTCTCAACCCAAGTGCTTAGAACTGGCTTTGTCATTTCCTTCCACATGCTCCAGCGAGGACGGAAAAAGAATTTGGATCCATGCATCTTTAGCCAGATGCAGAAGTCTTTTCTCAGCCCTGTCATTTTTCCTTCTCACTTAATGTTTTTCCTTCCTTTCCTGTTCTTTAATTTCCCTGTGCACCTCCTAAAGAACCTTGTTCACAAAAATATTAACGAACTTTCTTTAGCAGTGATATATGCAGTGATACATGTCGAACTACAAAAAAAAAAAAAACAAACAAAAAAATGGTAAGGGTGTGTGAAGAGAGCTGATGTTGAACTTCACATGAAAATCCTTGAAGAGTCAGAATGATACCTTTTGAGTTCTAGCTCTCACCTCCAAGCTAGAATAGAAACACTAATTAGACTATATGTTTAAGACCTATAGACAACAGATTCTATGGAATTATCTTTCTGGTGTAATGAAAACCTAGATCAATTCTTTTCTATCTCATTACAGTTGACCCTTGAACAATGTAAGGCTTAGGGGTTCTGACCTACCTCCTGCACAGCTGACAATCCTTGTACAACTTTTGACTCCCCCAAAACGTAACTAATAGGTTACTGTTCGCTGAAAGCCTTACTAATAACGTGAAGTTGCTTAACATATATTTTGTATGCTATACGTATTATATACTGTGTTCTTATAAAAAGTAAGCTACAGAAAGGAAAATGTTATTAAGAAAATCATAAGGAGGAAGAAAAAATAAACTTACAGTACTGTATATATTTATTGAAAAAAAATTGTAAGCGGACCGGAGCAGTTCAAACCTGTGTTGTTTGAAGATCAACAGCACTCTCATTCTCAGAAGGAGAAATGGTCACTGTTTTTTTAATATTTTGTTTTAAAGATCTGTTGATGTGCCTCACTGTAAAAAAATCTCATTTGTAAAAACCTAAAGCAAGGAAACGTCTCCTTTAAAGCACAGTTTTTCACAATACAAAATGAAATACAATTATTTGCAATCCAGAAGGTCCAACCCCTTCACAACAACATCCATCATGGATTTCTTTGAAGTGGGTGGAAAGGTTTTTCAATAATTAAAGTTAATTATATTTTAATATTAGCACACAAGTTCTTAGATTTCCACTTCTTCAAATGTATAATAAATGTGTTCTTTTTCTAAGTGGATGGATAATGAATATCATTATTAGTTTCTTTCCCATTATACTGTCTACCACTGTAGTTATTAAATGATATTTGATAAAACCTTGTCCTGTTCAAAATATGTATCTCAAGTGTCTTTCTGTAGTCATTTACTAATTAATATTTTTAATGAGTCCCCATGCAACTAAATACTTATCAATCATCTACGACCTTTCAGGTCTGTTATCTGGCACCGCCAATGGCCTCTGCCACGTTCCACCTCCCCTGTGCCCCAGCAACACACGCCCTGCTGATTCGCTTCACTAAAACTCACACTTCAGTCAAAACCCTTAGTAGTAACTTCAACAGAGTGCAAAGCCCTGCAATGAATATAGCAGCATGTGAAAGTTTCACATATAATAAGCCCAATATCTCAAATTGGTGGGAAAAATACAGACTTTTAAGTAAGCGGCATTGGCCTAACCGGATAACTCTATTTTAAAAGGAAAAATTGATCCATTTCTTCCATCATAAAATCAGATAAATTCCAAATGTACCTGAAATGTAATCAAACTTACATTAATGAAAATCTTGGAGTGTCCATAACAGAGGACTGACTGAATAAACCAAGACATGGCCACACACTGGAGTACAAGGCAGCTGTGAAAAGAAATTAGAATTACCTCCATAGTATCCTGGAGTGAAATTTGATAAATTATTAAGTATTCAATAGAAAAAAAACAACTGTAAAAAGGTATGCATTATTATGAAGGAGGTGGAGAGTATAAATACCTATAAGTACTTGCTCATTAAAAAAAAAGCAATGAAAGGAGAAAGATAATTTTTTTAATGGTTACCTATCAAGGGAGAAGCAATTATTTAGAGAGGACAGGGGACAAAGCAAAACATCTCTTAATATACTTTGATTTGTAGATTTGATTTTGGCATATTACAAATATTTTACATAATTGTAAAAAAATGAAACATAAAACATAATCCTTAAAAATTAAGAACAAATTAATCAAAAAAATGAATATGTATACCAGAGACGGGGTAAAACCACACAGAGAAAGTATTCCAAATGACTTGGAAACACTGCAAACTGACAATATGTCTCTATTAGGACATACCCTAAGGATAAATATAACTGCAAACAAGTCTTAAACTGCTTTCAATTACCCAGTTGTTGATGTTAGTGGCAGATTTGGTTATTCTGAGTCTGTTGTATGTGTGTTATGAGATTAAACAAATGAGTAATTATGTTGGTGTTATCAAAAATTAGAATTTTTACCATGAGAGAAAGGAAATACAAATGTAAGAACCATGAGTTGACACCCCGTCGTCCTAAATTTGAATCAGAAGTATCAGCATGAATTCACAGTGCATCTTATTTTTTTTTAATATACATATTTCCTAGCTCTGCCCTCTGAAAAGGTCTAGTAACAAAAACCAACCCAGCCCTGGCTGGCATAGCTCAGTGGATTGAGCTCAGGCTGCAAACCAAAGTGTTGCAGGTCTGATTCCCTGTCAGGGCACATGCCTGGGTTGCAGGACATGGCCCCCAGCAACCGCACATTGATGTTTCTCTCTCTCTCTTTCTCCCTCCCTTCCCTCTCTAAAAATAAATAAAATCTTAAAAAAAAAAAAAAACAAAGACCAACCCAAGAGCAAAGAGCAGCCTAGGTCTCGTGTTGCTGTTTATATAAGTCATTTCTAACTCAGGGGAATCATGTTCTCTTGGGGAAAAGGCTGGTTCCAAGTCTGAGAAAGAACATGTAGAGGATGAACCTGGACCACCTTGTCATACCATAACGCAAAGATTACTAAGACTGCTCGAAAGATTTAGAAGGCACTGGTGGACAGCTCTGAGCACCGATGAGGATACTGACAGCAATGAATTAAAACACATCAAATAAGCTTATTTCATAATAATAATTAAAAAAATTAATGGGTCACCTTGGAAGGACAATGCTAACTGTGGATGTAAAGGGGGTTCTACAGAAAGTAACCTTATAGGGTGAGCTGATCATAAATTCCTAACAGGCAGGTCTTGGTGGATAGTCTAGCTCCAGGCATATAACTCCTTTAGTAAAGGTTTAGCTTTGCCTTATGTAGGCTCTGTTCACTTTTTCTGTGCATCCAGGTTAACACACCTTTGAAATGCCTTTTCAGACTCCTCAAGCTAAACCACCCTCAAGAGAGCACATGACCTTAGCAGGCTCCTGTCGCCCAATCCTGCCTTGCTTTCTCCTGCCTCCATGTAATAGTCCTTGCGTTCCCTTCTTAATTTGTAATATATAAAAACTGCAAACTATTATTCTCACAAGCATTTGAGGGCTTGCTTCCCAGCAAGTGTCATCAGTTTTGGCTCAAACTCATAAAAATTCTCTACAAATATGGATGTTTCTTCTGTCAACATAACCAACCAACTAATATTTTTGAAAACTGGTTAATTAAGGGAAAGAATTAAGCCTGTATCAGACCTTGCTTATTCAAGGTATACTAGGGTAACCAGATAGCTGATAAAATTAATACATGAAAGGGAAAAAAGTAGAATTTAAATATCATCATTTTGGAAACTTTAACAAATTAATAGGTCTTGGCAATGATTATCAGTGGCTGCCAATTTTACAAGAAGACAATTTGATGTTAGGTGTCTCCTCATAGAAGCACACAGCACCACCTAAACTGTGTTCTAGTCAAAAATAAATAAATTAATGTATATCTTATTAAGCCTCAATATCTAACTACTAATTTATAAGAATACAAGGATAGAGGAACATGTTAAATAGTCCTTAAGTAATACAATCAGCAAAATCCAGACTGTGGAGAATCCTATGAGATGAATTACCCAGCTTCTTCAACAAATACATTATAAAAAATAAATAAATAAAACAGAGATAAAGGGAGAATCTTTTTGTAGATTGAGACTAGAGATATATCAACCAACTACATCGTATGGCCTTATTTAGACCTAAATTTGAAAAAAAAAATACATTTAAAAACCTGAAACAATTAGGGAAATGTGCGAAAGACATGTTATTATATTAAAAATTACTTTGAAAAATTATATTGAAAGAGTCGTTGATGTGGTATGATGTTGTGGTTAGGCTTCAGAAAGTAGTCCTTAACTTTAGATACTTTCAAATAAAATTATAAAAGAACTAGGATTTAACTCAAAAAAATTGGGGCTGAATAAATAGTGGTTGGGGGTATAAACGAAACTAATCGGGCCATTTGTTAATAACAATTGAAGTTGGATAATGAGTACACGGAGTCCCTATGCTATTTCTTCTACTTTGCATATATGTGAAATTTTCCATTAGAAAAAATTTCTATAAGAAGAATGCACAGAGGTTTAGAGCACCCAAAACTAGAGTTCCATACTCTAGTTAACAGGCAAACTTTTTTCCTTTTTGTAGTTTCAAATGTTTTAAGCATACATTCAATTTTTCAGCAGGACAAAAAAAAATAGTTTAAAGAAGATGGTCTAGGCTGATTATTAGGGGGGGAAATGAGTTAATGAGCAGGTGACTCAGGGAGGTATGTTGAAAGAGAAGGATTGGTTGAAAGGGAGCTTTTGGATAGTGTTGGATTCTGAACAATGTGAACTAAGTCTTCACAAGGAGCAAAGGATCCAAGACAGGCATTGTCTACATGTTTCCCTCTTCGCTCCCTTCAGCAGTCTGGAGCCAGAGTTTGGGCCTGAAGGCCAAGGCCAGAATGAAGTCTGTGCCTGAGAACTGAGTCATAGAGGAAGTACAAGAGCTGGTGTTAGCCGAAGTCTTCAGAGAGAGCCCGAATCAGGCCAGAAGACCAACTGCAGTCTTTATATCTGTAGGACAGAGTCAGCACTCAGAGGGAAGCTGACACCAAGGATGTTTAGTGGAGAGTTGAAAAGATATCCCTGACCATTGCCTCAAAAGGAATTTAAATGTCCCATTTGCCTTTACTGGCTACTGGTCCCATGATGCAGGGAAGAAAGGCAGGCTGCGTGGACTGATCTAGTATCCTTTACACATAATGCCTCAACCTAAGTCACGGGTCTGGTGGGCCTCAAAGGCCAACACTCAAGATCAGAGTTGAAAGCAGGCACCCAGCTCTGATGCCACGCCAGTGCACTCATCCCTTCAACAAGAACTTACTGAGGTCCTTCCATGTACCACACAGCACGGGAGGCGCAGTTGAACCAACGCTGCGATTGCATCAGTTACAAACGTGTGTGAAAATGGACAAAGACAGGAAGGAAACACAGCGGTGAACTTACTCTGTTAGAGGGGTACAGTTATAAATTATTTTCTTTTTTTCCGTTGCCTTTAATGTGATTAAAATAGTGTTCTTTGACGTGACAATAGATATTGTTAACAATTGCTCTTGGCTGAAAATGACACAGCTGCTGATAAACGAATTAGCACTAAGGTTTAAGTGATTGATAAATGATACTAGGGGCTGTTCCTCCCAGAATGTTGTTTCAATTGGAATAATAAATCTCTCTGAGTGGATTTCATGAAAATAGAGAAACCACTTTGGGGTAGGGCTTTTCCCAAAAATTCCTCGTAATCTCTAGGGAAACACGTACTCCCCAGACTTGAAGGAAGATAAAATATGTTTTTCCCCCAATACATCAAGAGATGGTAAGCATATTTCAATCAATGGTTATGGTAAGTTATTTGTCAAAAACAATATAAAAATGGAAATTTCCCTTCAAAGGAAATGACTGTGATGTTTTGACTTGACTATTAATGTGACTCCTTTTGTAAAGAAGTACATGAGCTATGAAGTCACAGCTGGATCCAGCAGACATTAAAGCAACAATGGATGAATAATTCAAACAATTGTCCAAACCTATAATAACTCTTCTCTAGGAAATCCTCTCACTAAAATAATAAATAAAAATAATCCCACTAATTCTGCAGCCCCTCACTGTAGTTCCTCCTTAAAGAATATAATTTATTATACAATAAAAATGAACATATTTAAGAGTTTGAACCTTTCTTACAAGGTTTCTGAAGAGTCAGGCTCTTGTTGGATACGGACTTGTCTATAATAAGTAAATAATTCGGCAACTTTAAAACAGCCGTTATGAAGGGGCATCTGAAGGATCTGCTCTCACACCAACATGCAAACTGAAGAGCAGCTCTGTCATCTTTTTGCCACATATTATCTCTGAGACCTTGAACTCATCCACCAGGACACATGAGCCAAAGCACAGATAAAACCAAGCCCAATTTTGTAGAGAGATTCAAAAAGTGTCCAGGCCTGAGAAGTGTATTTCTGCCCACATGACTGGCTCATGAAACACATCCCATATCTGGCCAAATGATCAGAGAAATGCCAAAGAGGGGGAAAAATATCTTCCCACCAACTGCCTAAAATGCCTCGAATTCTGACCATTGAAAACTACTTTGGCTTAAGCCGCTGCTTCTCCGCTTTTCATCCAAGAATCCCTGATGGGAGAAGGAAGTGAGAACAAATCCCAGGGCAGCTAATGACCAAAGCAGTTTCCAAAAAGTAGAAATTTCCTGATTTCTCATGCTTTATTTTTAAGATGTGGGGAATTTTGGTTTTCACTGTAATATGTATCTCTATTTGCTTTCATCAGAAAATAATGTGGGTTTTCCCCCAACTAAATTTTCAAGTAAACTTGAAGTTCCAGGAAAAAATGTGCTGTATGCATTCTGTGAATTTTTCCCTAAACGCAGGACAGACTGGGGAGCCTTAAAGCCTTAAAGACCCAAGTCAGATAAACTGGGTCCTTTGCAAGGGGATGCATATTTGGGGTTGATTTGTATCAACTATGAACATGAACATAATTCATGAACACGATCATCCACTTGGCATGAACTGATTTATGAGAAGAGCTCGCCAGTCTTCCGACAAGACCTGGAGGTAATGAAACCCATAAACAGAGCAAGTTTGCACAGCAAAGGTGGAGGAAAGCCAGGTAGGGGTGCTGGCCCACACCACCTATGGGGGTGATGGAGATGGGAGGGCAAGGGAGAAAACTGCGGAAGTAGGAGCTGGCAAGCCTGGAGTTTAAAGGAATGAACCAGAAGAGGAACATTTCTGCAAGAGGGGTGGAGGACTCAGAGATAAATTTTTCCCACATCTTATGTTTATCAAAAGCACCCTGACCATATCACCAGGAGTGAAAACATAAACATCTGCTTAAAGCATAGTCAGCGCAATGAATTGGACGCTGGCTGGGGTAGGTTCCTTCTAACGGTCCTCTGGAGCCCGTGCGGAATGGAACCGGAGATAAAAAGAAACAGACTCCTTCTCAGCCTCAGTCCTGTGTTCTCTTCCCGGTTCCCACCAAACACTGGTGTACAGAGGAGGTCATTTCCTAGGCAGCAAGCGCGCAATCTGTCAGGTAACAAGAGCTAAATAAGGTACAGTTAAAGAAAACAAACCATACAAGTAGTAATTTTATAAATATAAAAATAGAACAAAGAAACACAAAGTAGGGTCGCCTCTTGTCAAGCAATTATTTCCTAAACACAGGAAAATCTGGACTCCGGAAAAGTACCCCAGTCAATTATAGATCCACGAGCCCAAGAGATGAGGAAGGGACCGTGTCTGGAATGCAGGTTATAGTACATCTCTCAAATAGGAGTTACGCACATTCCAAAGCACCATAAGGACTACATAAACAAGAAGGCAATGCTTAAGAACCTAAGATTTCTCAGGATTTGTGTAATCATAGCATGGTAACTCACTTCGGAAGGCTCAGGCTGTTTACCCTTCAAGACACAGAAACAAAAATGTATCTGTCACCTGCCCTCTCTCTTCTTTCTCCCCCAAGCATTCTCCATATTTTAGAATAGGTTTTCTCCAGAAGGATAAAATACTCCCTGGCATTTGGAATAGCAGCTTGCTTTGCATTCTCTCTCTTCAGAACTGAATCAAAATCTCCTTGAATGCAAGAACCACTCTATTTCTCTAAAAAAGTAAAAAGTTACTTTTTTAAAAAGTTTTTGTTTATTCATTTTTTTAGAGAGAGGAAGGAGGATAAAGAGAGAAAGAAGCAGAGATTTGTTATCCCACTTACTTAAGCACTCATTGTTCGTTTGATCCCTGTATGTGTCCTGACTGGGAACCACACCTCAACCGTGGCGTATGGGACAACGTTCTACCAACTGAGCTAACTGGGCCAGGGCTCTAATTTATTGTATTTCTTTTGTGTCCCCTATGGACAAGAGAATGGACAAGAGAATCCAAAACTTTCCAGCTGGTTTTGCAACCATACACAGCATGTCCAGGTGGCTCAGGAAGAATCACAGAATCCTGAAAACACAGTTCATTTAAAAAGTAATAAATATAATATAATTATATAAAAGTAATATAAAAAGTAATAAATATAATTATATAAAAGTAATAAATATAATTAGTTCCACATTGAAATAAAAAATAATTGCCCGCCACACAGCACTATTTTGTAGATATATGCAAAAAGTCACAAAAATTAAAAAACAAAAACAAAAACTGGTCAGTTAAACTGTCTTGCCCCAAACAAATGGATTTTTCCCATTCCAATAATGTTGGGAACCACCCCAGTGGCCTCGGCCTGCTTATCTGTGCTGGGGTCCTCAGGCAGAATGTGTAACTTCCCCTGAGGTTCCCTCCATTCAGCATCAGGGCGCAGGCGGCAGCCTCCAGCCCAGCACACTGTCACCACCTGCTCGGCTTAGAAAGGCCGGCCTGCACCTCGGCAGTGCCCTTTCTCAGGGCTCCTTCCTTTCCTCTGGCTGTTGGCCACCTCCCACAGCTCTCAGAAGGGTTAACTTCCCTATGAGAAACTTTCTGGGACTGGCTGGCATAGCTCTGTGGATTGAGCGTGGGCTGCGAACCAAAGTGTCACAGGTTCAATTCCCAGTCAGGCCACATACCTGGGTTGCAGACCATGGCCCCCAGCAACTGCACATTCATGTTTCTCTCTCTCTCCCTCTTTCTCCCTCCCTTCCCTCTCTAAAAATAAATAAATAAAATCTTAAAAAGAGAGAAACTTTCTGTCCTTATATATACACATTTACATAAACATACTTTTCCCTGTTTTCTTTCATTCTTGCCCAGCTGTCCCAGAAAAAGGAAGCTGGCTCTGTCTGGGATTCTGTGATTTCAGGACTCACAACCAATACTCCCTAATCCTCCTTCCCCAAAGGCTGGGAGTGCTAGCAGCCCATGGCTCCTAAGGCTGCTCCTTTTCAGGGTCTGCTCTCAGCTGGAGCGCCCCCTTGCTCAAAGTCACTGTCCCTCCCTGGGGGTGGCCGCTATCCCAAAACTGGTCAGTGACTAGATATAAGTCTTAGCCTCTTACCTCAAGATGGAACAACGCTGGAGGTCTGCTCCAAGGCTCAGCTGAGTCCTTGGTCATGGCTGCATCTCAGACCAAATGCCCCCTTCCCCAGTCCTGTGGCCTCATCCCCCCCAAGGGGTTCACACCCACAGTGCCCTCCCAGTAAACTTTACCTCAGACTCTGAACTTCAGGAAAGCCAACCTAAACACTCTCCTTCTGTTTTCTCTGCATGTCTTTTGGTGATTAAAAATGAACCTTATGGTGGCTGATTGGTGCTAGGAGAGCACAGGTGTCAAAGTTTAGGTTTAAAGTGAAAATATTCTTTAACTTCTAAAGCCTCTACCTGTCCTGAGAATTTCCTCCCCACCACCACCAATAATCTCCTCAACTCTCCAAATTCCTCCTCATCCTTACCCAATGAGAAAGGCCATTGGCAAAGCCATGTCACAGAAATAAGGAACTGCCTTTCTTAATTTGGTTATTTTCCATTATAATTCAAGGATCTGCAAACACGATCTTCATTTCTAAACTACAATGTCTGATTTTCCTGCTTCTCGTGGCACATGGATGTTATTCCATCACGGTTTGAATTTAAATAGATTTCTATGGGCCGGCCTTTCGTTCCTTTTATTATTTTTGATAGAAAAAAAAATAGTTTCAAGTTCAAAACAACTGACTTTGACACCCGCCACTGGAACCCAACCCTCTGCATGTGAGAGAAGCCTGCCATCCTCTCGGGAGCATGAAACAACGCTCTGGCTTCCCCCAGGAGGCGGCTGCCCAGTAGCCTGGCTGTGTGATGGCAGAAAGGCCCCGGCCAGGCTGCAGCAGTTTGATTTCCCTGACTTCCGGTCACTGCTCGGACCACACCCTCTGACCCTCTGAACAGGCCGGCCCCATCATGTGTGCCAAGGGCAGCGATTCTTCCCCTCTATGGGGCATGTGAGGTCACACCACACCGCCATCCAAAGCTTCTCCCCACCCTCTGTTCTTTGGAAGTAATGTAGGGCTGAACAGTTTATTAGATCTTTTAATAACTTTTTTTTATCAGATGTACTTTCTGAAGAGCCAGAATTATAAATGGACAAGTGCAAAGCTTACCATCCTCATGAGAGCGGTAACTGCAGTGAGAGACACCCCAGCCAAACTGAAGGGGGTGGCGAAATTGGCGTATACAAATACTCACAGAGAAGGTGACTTTTCAACGATTAAGTAATAAAGAAGCTGGGTTACTGGATAATCAGAGCTGCTTTCTTTGTGTGTTCAAAAAGATTAACAGCAGAACCAAAGCATCCAGTAAGATCAGGAAATAATATGAAGACCCGCTGAGCTGCTAGTGGACTCCAGGAGCACTGTTGGGAAAGTGGAAGCCACCCAGGCAAGAGAGGGACAACTGAGCCTGCGGCCATCTCTGCCTGGGGGCACCCGGGAGGAGGAGCTCCATGTGAATGGATCCTCTCCAGCGGGAGGGAGGCAGACACCCCTCCTGGGGCTAAAGCCTGGACCCAGTCTGCTCGGCCTGCCTGGGGACAAAGACAGGGCCTGGAAAAGTTGTTTCCTGGCACAGGGGATAAAGTTGTATTTCAAACCAGAATGCCAGAGGGAAGGGTCCGAGTGGAGGCTGCTGAGAGCCAAAGAGCCACAGGAGCACGTGTGGAGAAGCAATTGGCCCAGGGCAGGAGGAAGTGCTCCATCGCTTCCTCGGGCACTTCCCACTTACTGTACTTATTGCTCTGTTCATAGGATAGTGTTTCTCAACCTTTATTTCATTAGCAACCCTCTAAGGAAAAAAATAAAGTTAAATAAATTAAATACTAACAAATAAGATTTTTTGGAGTAAGGTTGCATTTTGAAAGGCCACAAACCATTTAATATCTAAGATTTTTTGTGCCTCCCCCCCCAAAAACAATTTTTATCCCCTTGGAGGTGATATAGCACATTGATAACACATGTCCTAGGTTGATATGTCCAAGGGACAAAGGTACTAACAGATTTCCTAGATTAGTTAATAACTTTAAGTTGAATTTAGTAGAATTAACTGAATTTAACTGAACTTTTTTCAATATAAGATGAAGAAATGGCCATATCTCTGGACTATTTCACAAAAATCATCTTCTCTGTATTATTTTGACTTCTCCCTATGGTTTAAAACAAAAAGTTCTATATCCATCTGAAACATATGGGTTTTCCACTATTTGTAAATACCACAATTATTTATTCTGACAGCCACTGAGTCATGCTTCTTTGTGCGTCCAAAGAAACCCGCTGAGCGTGCTCTCTCTCGATAGACACCCACGAAATGAAGACTCTGCAGAGGCAAGCTCTAACGTCTCGGCTTAAATATTCTGAGATTCTCTGTCTCACACCCCAACTGCACATTGACAGAGTAACGAATCATCCAGAAAAATCATCCAGAAAAATAGGTTGCTACAGGAACCTGTTGCAACATGAAATTAGGTTCCCATAAAGACATTTTTTCTTTTCTCTTTAGCTGAAGATGATACTTAAGCTGAAGCTCTAGGCCATCTCAGGGAGTTAGTCATTTTTCCTGGGTATCTCCCATGCATACATGAGATATGATGTTAATAAACTTCCTGTTCGTTTTTCTTTGTTAAAGTGTTATTGAGTACATTGGAGTTTTGGCAAAGAACTCAGGGGGACAGAAGGAAAATTATTTTTCTTCCCCTACACTCATGAGTTCTCACCCAGTTCTGTTTCATACTAGTTAGCATGAGACAACTACTCTCTTCAATTGGAGCTCGTATTCATTTGTTCATTCACTCAGTATGTATTGCTGAGGGCCTACTGTGTACACACAAGTCCTGTTTTGAGCGGTGGAGATACAAAGATAAAGGAGAAACAGTCTCTTCCAAGGCCAGGCAGCAGAAAAAAACTGAAAAAAGGAAATGGCCCTTGTACTGAGTCTTTTTGAAACTGCCACTTTATTTCATCGTCTTTGTTTTCGTGCTCAAGATCACTTTGCCATCAAGTAGTATTTTATTTAACATGGCCTAATAAGAAAAAACAGACGTAGACTTACGAAATAAACGATGCATTTATGCCAAACGAAAACAAATGAGGTCAAGGTGTTACAGAGGGGATCTGGCTAGATCGCTGGGGAATGGGAAAGGAACCCCTGAGGTGGCAGGAGAGGCTGTGCTTCCTGGCGTGGGGGCAGGGCTGGGAAGCACCGGAGGCTGCAAGGAAGCCCAGCCAGAGCCTAGCAGATTTCCATGTTCCTGGGTGAAGAGTAAACAAACCTGCACCGGATGCCAGACACTGTGCGCAGCTAGAAACCCTCCTCCCCGCTGCCAGATCATAGCGGCAGGAGGAACGGCAGAGACATTGCACAGGCTGACTGCAATCTGTTGAGTGTGATGGACCCTAGCCCGGATTGGCTAGGAATTTGGACGCTTCTGCCGTGCATTGGATTTTGGGCCTGGATTTTTAAACAGCGAGTGCGCAAAGATTCGGCCCCTTTTTCCTTCCCCTCAGTCACCTTGTCAGGGCCTGGGAACCAGAGCATTTGCAGGCCACCAGGCCCTGGAGACCATGTGGTCTGGCAATGCACCCAGCCCCCTCCTGGCCCAAGAAGCTACAGCAGCCGGGACAACTGGTGCTGTACTGCATGGCCCAGCCCTGCCCTGCCAGGAGCATGGACACACCAACAAGCCAAGGGCTGGAGGGACAGCATGTAGGAACGGAGGAAAGGGCAGTGCTGTGTGCAACAAGTGGGACTGCGGTGAGCACACACAGACTCCAAAGACGCCTGAGAGGGACTGCTACCGGGAACCAGCTGAGCCAGCTGGATGGTCTTGCAGCAGCCCTTTGCGTTTTCCAAGGGACCGTATTTTTAAACGGGAGAAAGAACTCTGGGTGCAGCCTGATGGGTCTGGTCTGGCCTGGCAGAGGGCGGCAGCGTTATTTTTCTTTGGGGGTTTTAAAAGGAATTGGCTCTGAGGCAGAAGCCCATCATTCTTCCAAAATGTGTAGCTTTTAAATAAAAGACTCCTTTCCTTTCCCACCACACCTCTGCCTCCAAGGGTGTGCCTCTTGAGTGGCAGGCAACAGAACCCCACTTGCTGTGTCGGGAACGAAGGTACAATGCTTATCCATACCTAGTTCCAAAGGAGAAATGCGGAAGAATCCGGAGCACCCCGCCACACACGTGCAGCCATATAGGCATGCCGAATTCCAAAACCTGTACCGTGGCAATCGGGAACATAATCATACTGGGAGCAGCCATTTAATTTCCACAATAATTCATTCTGTCACATCAAATTAATGCTGCTAATTTGAGTTTTATTGATGCTAGAGTTTTATTCTCATTTAGTCTGTACATTTGTTTTTGTCTTTATAATTAGAAGAGAAATAAGCACCAAGAATTTATACTTAGTTTTATATTTGCACATACATAAGTAACGTCGTCATTAAATGAATTTAAATTAACAATGACACCGAGGAACACTGTTGCTCGGATTCATATTAGCTTCAGAAACTAATTTATTAATGAAGTTATCATTCTGGCTCCTACTGATACAGCTACCCCTCTTTTCAATTGTTTAGTAGTTCCCAGAGTTGAAAGAAAGTCTTTGTTTTATTATCCAGAAGCTTGAGGGGACACTTCTGGCCTTCTGTGCACATAGACCGTAATTTCCTTCAAATTTATCAGTGAAACAAAATAGTCAGTTGAGAGCTGGCAAACATCTGAAAACAATAAAGTGGAAAGAAAAACCTAATTCTGTCCGTTGCCTTAGGGAATGGGGGGAAGGCTGTGTTTTCTGATAGCACAGGGACACGAGGAAGATACTAAAGGACAGCTGCGGTCCCCACAGCTCTGGGGAGGAGCCCTTTTTGCCATCATAGATCTGGAAGGTGATACTGAGATCTTTGCCTAGCCATCTCTCCGTCTCCCTATCTCGAAACACGAGTGAGGAAATCAGTGTTTTGTTCTGCATGGTTCTCAAACGCCTGCTCTCAGACCAGCACTGGGCCACGGCAGCTGTCATCAGTATTTGACAAGGTGAGAAGGACAAGGCCCACTGGTGTTTACATTAATTAAGCATGCTGGTGTAAGCTTTTACCCACGGTCTTTCCCCAGAAAGAACTTCTTTGATTGGTGGTCACCAGATTGGGGGGTGAGGGAAGAGGATAGGTGAAAAAGGCCAAAGACATTAAGTGTAAATTTCCAGTTATTAAAACCATCACAGGGTCTAAAGGGAAGCACAGGGAATGTAGTCGATATTACTGTAACAACCGTGTACGGTGCCAGGTGGGCCCTGGACTTCAGGGCAGTTACTTTGTAAGGTATAGACAGGTCTACTCATGATGTTGAATGTCTGAAACTTATATAATATTGTATGTCAACTGTAATTAAAAAATGAACTTTTAAAAAGTGAACTAAAACAAACAAATAAAGAACTGTCCTTTTTCTGAACTGTGATCTTGTTGCTTTTTTATAGCTGCAATGCTCCAAGTATGCTTTCCTTCAGATCAAGAATCAAACATATTCAAGACTTCCGACCTTTCGGAAATGCAAGGTAAAATGATATCATTACATGCTAACATTTTGAAGTATAATAAATATATTTAAATGCCCTGCTTTCATACACTTGCATTGAGTAGACCATCATCGTTTCACTTTTATTTTCTATTTCTGTGCCTATAAACATCGCAGCTTTATTTTAGTCCCAAGGATATTTTGGTTTTGCTTTTTAGAGCTTTACTGATTCATGAAATCTAAAAATTCAAGAACCATTGAGTAAGGCCAAGAGCTTGTGACTTCAATGTACACAGAATGGGATTTTAACCTGAGATCCACCACTGGCTACAGCACCTTGAAAAAATTACTCTTCCAAAGCTATAGGGCCTTCATATACAAAATAGAGATGATAGCACCTTTCTTCATAGAGCCACTTGTGAAGATTAATGGGAAAAAAACATAGGTGTTTGAGAGCTTAATAAAGGTTATCATCAGTAAGGCGTTGGTTTTCATACATTTAGCATGAATTCAGTGGTCAAGATGTTTCATTGGGTACACTCAACATCCTTTAAAATCAGAGACAAAGCACAGGACCATAATTTCCGGCCTGACTGGTTACTTTGTTTTTTCTGGACTAGACCAGACTCTATGTACACAAGCACTCCAAAAAACCCCCCAAAAAAACGAAAGAAAAAGAAATTAGAACACCTAATGGCTTTTTTGCCTACAAGATATCAAACAACTAGTGAAGCTGATATTTTTGAACTTAATATGACATCACTTCAAACAATAGCTCCCAACATCCTTTGATGAGAATTCATCTAACCAGGCATGTACATACTGGGACAAAACAATACACCATGTTTTCTAAAATAAATTTTCAACATTAAACAAATATTTAGAGAACCAAAGAAAACAGGAATTAGGAGTTTTGCCCAAAGCAATAAGGAGTGCTTACTTAAAATCGGATATATTTATGTGCTCAAAATTGAATGCATGAAGTGTATTCATTTATATGAATCATCTGAATATCCTATGAGGGTATTTTTAGTGGGCAGGTAATCTTCAATGGTCTTATTTACCTAAGGGTTTTTTTTTATGATGAATAGGTCTAAACATAAGTTAACTTCTTTAAAAATATATAGAAGTTGATAGATATAAGTTGAGGAGACTACATGTTCTTCCTTGTTTGAATAATGTTCAATGACTGTTTTTAGACATTGAGGAAATAGCTTGACTTTATTCTAAACAGACTCCAACTGAGAAAATAACACAAGACACTGTTTTGTTTACCTGGGGATTTGAGAACTCTGCAAGTTCATGTGGGTTTCATGAGTAAAAGAATCAACACTCTTTCTTTTCACAGACATGTCAAATTAGCTGCTCCCTTAATCAAAATACGGCCAAGTACAAACTGGGGTCTTGATGGGGCACAGTTCTGACATGTTCCTCATGAATATAAGTTTTTAATTCAGCAAGTTACTCATGGAGGCTTAGCAAATAAGCCCTTTGCATGTTCCCTGACTCTTTCTTCTGAGCTGTGTTTTCCTTTCCCCTTGCAATTGGCAGTGGTTTAGCAACTGGTAAATGAGCCCTTGCTAGAACACCGTATGACCATTGAATAATGCCCAGGAAACCGTATTAGATAAAAACCACGGGCTCTGCCCAGGGGAGGCCAGAACAGTCACCCCACACCCCCAGATAACTTCAAAGCAAGGGCAGTAGAGAGAACTGTCTGCACTGGACTGCATAGCCTGCTCACCTTAGTTCTGTTACCTCCACCCGAACCCACAATGGCATGGCTTCGTTCCCCTAATTCAGCTACAGGGAACCATTTTGATGCCCAGCATTCCCTAGACATACATCCTCCAAACTTATACTAACCTGGGAAAATGGATCTATACCTTGAGCCTATCAACTTTTTTTCTTGGAATGGAATTAGCCAATTTCATATGTAACTTCTTTTTTTAAAGTATATTTTATTGGTTATGCTATTCGAGTTGTTCCAATTTTCCCCCTTAGCCCCCTTCCAACCAGTCCCCTCCTTCCCTCCAGCAGTCCCCCCCACCCGCCACCACCACCACCACCACTTAGTTTATGTCAGGGGTCATACATACAAAGTTCTTCGGCTTATCCATTTCCTATGCTATTCTTAACATCCACCGTCTATTTCGTACCTACCAATTATGCTTCTTAATCCCTGCACCTTTTCCCTCATTTCTCCCTTCTCCCTCCTGGCTGATAACCCTCCAAATGTTCTCCATATCTGTGATTGAATACATTTGATGTATAACATTGTTTAAGGTGTACAGCTTCTTACTTTCATAGATTTATATATTGTAATATGAACATCAGTGCAGTGATCTTTGTCATGTTACATAATTATAGTATAATATTATTGTCCATATTCATTACACTGTGCATTAGACCTCTATGGTTTATTTACTTGTTACAAGTTTATACTCTTTAACAGTATCGCTGTTATCCTTCCTCCCCACTGCCCCCTGGTAACCATCATTTTATCCTCTGTTCTTTACAGGTTGGACTTTTTTTCAGTTCCACATGTAAGGGACATCACACAGGGCTTGTCTTTATCTGGCTCCTCTCCCTAGCATTTGGGTTGTTTTCACATTTTGGCTATTGTGAATAAGGCTGCCAGGGCATGTGTCTTGTCAAAATCTCACTTTCATTCCTTTGAACGTATACCCAGAAGTGAAATTGCTGGATCATATGGTAGATTTATTTTAAATTTTTGAGGAACCTCTACATTGTTTTCTATGGTGGATAGACCAATTTAGATTCCCGTCAGCGATGTATGCATTCCTTTTTCACCACATCCTGCCTCTTCTCTTACCTTCTTGATAAGATGTCCATTGCAGTTTTGATTTGAGTCTGTTCCCTAATGATTAGTGATGGTGAGCATCTTTTCATGTGTTTGTACAACAAAAGAAACAATTAACAAAAAGACAATCTACAGAATGAGAGAAAATTTTCTTTCACTGACCATATATCAGATAAAGGGTTAATAATAATTCAGTCAATTCAATAACCAAAAAAATGCATTAAAAATGAGCAGAAGAACTAAATAGACATTTCTACAAAGAGAACTTCAGGTATAATTTCTAAATCAAAGAGTTGAGATTATTGTGCCTTTTTACTTTTTTAAACAACTTTAGGGACCTCATTTAGTTCTTCAAAATCTGACCAAGATCTGGGAGAGAAATCGTTTCACTTGGTGTTCCCCATTTGCCAGAGGCTGGATTTCCCCATGTGCACGTCCTCATTCACATAAGCACAGACATGCACTTGTCCTTGGCATCCTCAGGAATGACCCCTGTATAGATGCCGAAGATTCCATTCTTAGAAACAACACTTTTCTCACAGCCCAAATGGACTTAAAAATTGAACTTTTCAGTAGGAAGTGTGAAGAAGTGAAACAATAAAAATCTAGAGCAATCCCTTTCTTTATCCCCTTGAAAATGAAAGGCAGTAATCATATATTTTTATCTGGGAAAATCCTGTGGATCCACCCTTTCACATGTAGAGGGTAATAAATCACAAAATTATTTCAAGCATTCACTTATTAAGTTGCTTTCCTTTTATTCATCATTTTACTTCTTCATTTGATAGCACTACCAATTAAAATGCTACCTACTCAGTTGAAAAATCTATAGACATCAAAGTGTTTCCATTTTGGAAAAAAAACAGTCAATATATTACAGAAACCCAACCTCATTAGTGTCTATTAGCCAAAAGTAGATTCTGTTGACATTATTCAAATCCCATCATCCCCTAAGAAAAAACTTAAATCCTGGCTTCTCCATGGAAATTCTTCCTAACTTCCCAGTCTGAAAAGATCTCTTAATGCTTCTGAACTTCCAAGCAACTTAATATTATAATCAGTCACAAAGAGTCTAGGAACAGGACTGTATTGTTGTTTTGATTTTTTATACCTTGAATGTCACTTTACTTCTAATGTATTTACGTTGCCCCTCACCTAGCTCATAAACAGACTGCTCTGACTCAGAGACCATGAGTTCCAAGTCTTTCTATCTCCAAGCTATGCAATCTTTTCATTCAGAAAATTATTCTTATTATTGTGTGCCAGTCAGTGTTCTGGGCAAAAAATATACTGGATGTATTCTTATACCTTATACCTAAATAAATTTCAGATGGTTCAAAGATTTAACTACAAAACATAAAATAATAAAAATTCTAACTAAGAGAATTTAAAAATATTACTTTAGAGCCATTATTATGTAAGACAAAACAAATGTTACAAAAATGCACTGATAAATATATTCAGAGACAATATTGAAATCAATATATTTGTTGGTAAAATCAACATGGGCAAAATTAAAGGAACAAAAACTAGGAAAAAATATTTTCCTTTCATATCACAAAGGGTTAATTTCACTGGTATAAAAGAGCTCCCACTCACCGATAAGCAAAAAAAAAAAAACCTGCAAAATAGAAAACTTGACAAAGGGCAGTTCATTAAAAAATAAACACAAGTGTTTTCTACAAAATGTGAAAATATGCTCTCCCCTTTTCCTCTTCCAACCAGCTACAAGATGATGTGTTTCACCTGCCACACTGGTAAAGAGGGTAGTTGGACAACACCTACATTTGTAGGTGTGTGGAAACAGGGCCACAAATACACTGATGGTCAGAATGTAAACTTTCCAACCAAACGTCAATGTCTAGAAAAATTAAAAATGCATTTACCCTTTGATCAGAATTTTACTCCTGGGCAAACATCCTATAGATATAACCTTACATGACTGAAGTGCCCTATACACGTTACTTATTGCAAAACTGAGTTAATTAAATATTTGAGCACCATTAAGTGTCCCTCAGTAAGGGTCTGGTTTGATACACCATGACCCATGCATGCAATGGAATACAATGTGACCATTAAAAAGAACGACAAGATTTTATGTACAGATCTGGAACAATCTTCAAAGTGTACTTGTAAGTGTATAAATAAAGTGCAGAACAATGCATCCTTTGATACTATCTGTGAAAAAGAGAAGGAAAAATAATATAGAATTGTTTGTACATGTGTAGACTATGTCTAGCAGGATTCTAAAGAAATAGCTACCTCTGAACAGGAAACCAGGGTGGCTGCTGGACAGGGACAAGTGGTGGGTTTTTTGCCACATACCATTTTCCTTTTACTTTTAGAGTTTTCCTCTAACTGCAAGACTTCCATATTAAAAATTACATTTAGAGATTATACTATATAAACTATATATATATATATATACACGCATATGTATATATATAATATAAAGTACATGTATAATATATATACATACCATGTATATTTGCACATGTGTGTCTATGCACACATAAAGATCATTCACTGTATGGGGAGAATGAATTAGAGGAAGATGAGAACCTGGGAGAAGAGGTCAGAAGTCACAGTCATCCACGTAAGATACAATGGTGGCCTGAGCAAGAATTGTGGCTGCAGAGATATAAAAGGAAGAACAAACTCTATATGGGGACCTAAAGCAAATTTGCTCCCAGAGCTGTCTTCCTGTTTGAACAGGTTGTTCAGTGTTACCCAGGTAGAGAGGTAGGAAGGGACCCATTAGCCACTAGCCTCCTACTTTTAAGGCAAGCTCTGGTGCTGGCACTTGCATGTCAACCTGTGGGGGCTGGGAGAGAGGGGAAAAGAGAGAGAGAAAGATCTGCATTGATGAGTCACTTACACTATTGTTTGGAAATGAGGTTTTCATTTTTTCTGAAGGGTTAAGACAAAGTATGACCGTCATCTGTTAATTACACTTTCCTTTGGTCAATTTTCTATACTGAATCCAGGGGGCTCCAACTTTGGTAATAGGAACAAAAAAAAAGAGGAAAAAACCAAATGGATCATTTGGACACTCCATTGTTTTGATGTTTATTCTTTCTATGACATTCTAATGACAGAATAATACACCTACTGGTGTGAATAACACACCTACTGCATTCTGCTTTGAAAAAATTTAACTCAGTTTTTCCTAAGGAAATGGAAGAATGATCCTTTGTTCTCATTTGCTCTGGTCTCATAAGTCTGGGACATGGCTGTGTGAGGCCTCATATGTCCAGGGGACAAGGCCAGAGTTGGAGGGCAGGCCTTCCAGGGTTGGGACACAGGAGAAGGGCTGCCAGGGACCTGGCCAGAAGCCAGGCTCAGGGAAGCCTGTTAGCAGTTTTGGTGTCAACTGCTTCACGTAGTTCAGGAGCTTGGGTGGCTGGTCCAGCAACGTGAGAACTAGAAAAAGCAATGAAAGCCTCAGTTCCCAGAGGAGCTGAAATATATGGGTAGATTATCAAGCAAAGGCTGAAGCAAGAAAACCAGGGTTTCAGAGTGGTTGGGAAGAGAAGAGTAACAAGGGAAGTTTATTACTAAACCCCAGGCTACCTGGATGAAGTTTTTAAAATCCTGGACTGCAATACTCTGATTAATATATTGAAATAATACCAGCCTGATTGGTATTAGCTACTTCCTGCAGCCTCTCCTCCACCAGGAACCCATCTCCCCTTCTCCTTTTCCAACCAGCTGTAAACATGTACACCCCTCCCTCACAGCCCCTGGTCCAACAGCCAGCCAGCCCCTTCCACAGTGCTCCAACCAACTCTATGCACAGCCCCTGCTGGTAGCATTGGCCTTCTAGTGGGCAAATGCTAGACCCTATCTGAATCCCCTTGCCCAGACTGTGGCTGCCCAACAGCTCTGGCCTGGAATTGTCCCTGGGAGTCCGTGTATTGGAACAACAGCCTTCACCGTAGCCTACTGCCATCTACCAATTGTTAAGTATATTTAATATTGCCCCTACTTAAATCTCTTCTGTTTAGGCCAGGATTAGTACTACACACACACACACACACAGCTAAACCTACAGTTATAAGTGATGGGCCAAATGAGGGCAGTGATATCAGCTATGGGGACAGAAATTAAATAGTTGAAATCCAAGCAAAGTCTGATTTAAAAAGAAAAGACTTAGCATTGCGGTTCTCAAACATAGCTATGCAGGATAATTTCAAGAGGAGGGTGCTGTAAAAAGAGATTCCCAGGCCTACCCCAGACAAAACCAGAACTTCTGAAGGTGGGGCCCAACATCTACAGCTTTAATAAGTTCCTTATGGAATCTTCACGTTCAGCATACTTTGGAACTCTGATCTAACCTATTTCTAAAGTAATATCAACCCTGTGTGGATTTCTTGAGAACTGCTGCCCACCGATACCACCTTCGACAGATTTTTTGCTGGTTGCTACAGCTGTCAAGAGTTGAAGGGAAACTGGGAAGGACCAGGATAAAAATAACAATGAAGACATAAGTTGAAAAAAAAGACAAATAAATGAATACTCTATTGAGAAAAGTGTAAAGTAATCTATCCACCAGGTCATTTTAATTACTGTCTTTAAATTGCCCTTTTTTTTACTACACAGTATTATAGGTTTAGGTTTGCTTTTCATTTTTACAAGGCCAAGAAAATATGAAACATTATCTCTAAAATGTACTTTCCTTGAGTCTATGTGGCTATTTATTATTCAAGATAACATCATACAGAACAAATGAAAAAGAAATGATTGTAAAAAAAATTATCTGCGAAAATCCTACTGGGAAAAAAATTCACTGTGAAGAGAAATTGTAAAGGGCTTAGAGTTCACGAAAAATCCACTAAAATAACGTTCAGTGCAAAATTTATCATGAGGCTATAAAAGTTTATGGCCATGTGTAATACTCAAAATAAATGGGAAAAAATCAGTGTAAGTATACCTGCTTTGCTTCCTCTTATAAGGGAATCTGTATTTTGTTCTCATCATTCACAGCTCTCTTTGCATGGTCCATGGGCGTGTGATTTCTCAAGTGACACCCCCACCCCTGCCTCCATTCTCCTTCGTTTCCTGTCTCTCTACACACACTGCTGTCTGGATTCCCTCCCTGAGGTCAAGCAGCAGCCTGAGGCAGGGTCAGTTCCAAGGTCTGGGTGCTACAGTACTGGAGCTTGGGTATAGTTACAATATATTGATTCAACAAAGGAAATAGATATTCAAGTTCAGGAAAATCCTAGACCAAATCTAAATGATTACAAGAGCTACAAGCTTGTGGTCAGCCTCCTGTCTGTGGGGACAAGAGAAAATTTGAAAATCAAAGGAAGGTCCTGGAAGAGCAGCTCTGCGATGGGTAGGATGGGACACCTACAAGATCAATCTTCCTGAATAACAGCACTGACCACATCACTTTCCTGCTGGAAAACTTCAATGCCTCACTCTCCATAAGGGCCCTTTTCTGGTGCTGACTTTCCTTTCCTGTCTTGTCTTATCCCCCATGTTCATTCATTCAAGCCCTGGGCAAAGTGTGTTAAGTTCCTACTGTATGTCAGATTCTTCCAAGTGCTCGAATAAGAGACAGTAACAAGTGATGACTGTGTCCATCTACTCAAAATTCAGGAAAACTTGGATGTCCATTATGAAAGGCTTTCTTAGACTCCGCCAAGGAATAAATCCTAATTAGCCACAAAATTAGGCAGGATAGAGCTTTATTTGGGGTTTGCACGCCTGGGTGAGATTTCCCGGTCCGCATGGTGGGGGGACCCAGAAAGCCTTGCTGAGAAGGAAAAAGGATGGGGTTTTATTTTGGGTTGGCTCTCCATGGGTGCTGGGGATTGGTTTTTTGTGAACAAAGCAGCAACATATCATTGGTGGTTTCCCTCCCACCCTGGTTTGATGTCAGCCATCTCTTCCAGGTTGTAGTTCAGCCGCCATTTTGATTGTAGTACAGCCGCCATTTTGTCCTACCCTGCCCATCCTGACACATTAGTCATCTTGAAATTACATATTCAAAATGGATTTGATCGTCCTTCTCCAACCTGTTTTTCCCAGCCTTCTCTACTTCAGTCAATGGCAGTAGTCTTTTTTTCATTTCTTCAGGTCAAAAACCTTGAAGCCATCCTTGGCTTCTCTTTTCCTCAGATCCCCTATCAGCAAATCTAGTTGGTTCCACCTTCAGAATACATACAGGATCCAATCAGCTCCCACCAACGTCACTCCCACAACTATGACCCAAGCAACCATCCTCTCTTGCCCAGATTAGTGCTCTAGCCTCCAAATTGTCTCCCTGCTTCCTTGCCTGCCTCCTCTACAGAAAATTCTTGGTAGAGCAGGCAAAGCAATCCTTTATATTTTATTATAAGCCAGGTCATAGCCATAGCGCACCTTCTCAAAATCTTCCATTGGCTTTCCATCTCATCCAAGATGAAGGCCAAATACATTGGAGTGGACTCTAGGACCACTTCCTTATTTCCTTAAAAGAATAACTTCTCAACCAACCAATCCACATTTAATATGTGCCCAGTATTGGACTATGTGTTATGGAGTAAGAGATGAAATCAACCCATGTAAAACAATGGACAGTATAGTAGAAATTAGATGTTTTTTTCTGACCAGAACCCCTTTTCCCTTCTTACTTTCCTTTGGGGCCACAGCCTTTCATCTACTCTCAATTGAATTATTCTGGGTAGAACTGAACTTACTTTCAGCCTAGGAGTAGATAGTAACCCAAATCTGGCCAATCATAGCATTCAGACTACGCCACAGTAATTGGTTTAGGAATGGGCACGTGGTCCAAGCTAAGCTAATAGGAGTCAAATCCAACATAGTATTAATTTAATAGGCCCTGGAGAAGACTGCCTGGGTTCAAATTCCAGCTTCACCGATTACCGGGAATCAGTATAAGAACTTGTCCGGCCCTGGCTGGGTAGCTCAGCTGGTTGGAGCACTGTCCCAATACACCAAGGCTGAGGGTGTGATCTCTGGTCAGGGCACATACAAGAAGCAACTAATGAATGCACTGAAAAGTGGTATAATAAATTGATGTTTCTGTCTCTCTCTTCTTTCCCCTCTCTCTCAAAAAAAATCAATAAACAAAAAAAAACCTTTTTTTAAAGAACTTGTCAAATTATTGCTTCTCTGCCAAGTCTGGTTCCTTGCATAGAAAATGAAGACAATAGTTTCTAGCCATAGAATTGTGAGGCAGCTTAAATAAGATGACAAGTGTACAGCACTCAAAATCATGCCTGATACATATAAAGCATTCAAAAAATGCTAATCATTTCTATTTTGGGAACTCTTTGGAAAGAGACTCTCTCTGCTGGGCCGTCTTGCTAACACGTGGCAGGAGTCTGCCTGAGTTAAGGAAACCCAGAGAGCAGGGCTGAGAGGCTGGGAGAGATGAAATGGGGACAAGGCAGTTGAGCCCATGCATCTAGATGTCAGCTGATGCTGGGACTTTTTTGTTCTGTGAGTCAATAAATTCCCTTTTTTTAAGGTAGGTTGAGTTGGGTTTCTAACTTTCACTGAAAGAGTTCTGCCTAACACAGACAGTAGTTTCAGGAGTAATTCAGTGCTAAAAGGGTACCACAGACCTGGAGAGTGCAGCGTAAGTCAAGTTCAATGTGGGCTATGGAAAGAAGGTCACCCACCTCAAATTCTGCCAGTTCCAGCAGCACTGTCAGGAAATGCCTGGGAGTAACTTGGGATATCATTGCCCCTTAGCATTAAATTGTTAACCAGGGAAAATTTACCTATGTCTTTCCAGAACTTTTCAGCAAAAATTTCTCCCCTCCCACAACCAGGATCCAGAATTCTATCCTTTGCTGTGTGGGAATGATAGCTTCCAAATGGCAAAAATGATGCTTTCAGATAGAAGGAAAAAAGGCTCTTGGCTTTATGTCTGATCATCAAGTTAACTGGATGTAGGTGGCATTTTTAGAAGTGACACCTTCAAAGCGAGTCCTTTCAGGAAATCAGAAGGTACAGGATTTTTTTCACTTACCCTGCAATTGCCATGAGGGGCTCTGTGGGACCCTAACCCTGCGTCCAGGGGTCTGTCCCTCACCTGGAACTGTGTCTCATCACTCTACGCCTCCTCTAGAGAGCTTCCTCTCTCGACCACTTCCTACAGCGATTCAGCTTTCCTACCTCTTCACCCTTCCCCTGAAGAAAGCCAGCTCTCTTTCATTTTTTTTATGAGGTGGAGGTAAAAAAGGGTCTGTCCTTTCACAATGCAGGGAGCAGGGTACACAGAGCTTGACAAAAGCATCATTTCCTAGGCCTAGGTTTGAAGCTGATAAGAGGTTTTCAAGAACAAAAGGGTATTGGCAGGCCAACTAGGAGAGCAAGGGAAAGCCAGTCTGTGTGTGTGTGTGTGTGTCTGTGTGTGAGAGAGAGAGAGAGAGAGAGAGAGAGAGAGACAGGGGCTAGGGGGAGGGAAAGAGAGGGAGAGAGAGAGAAACAGAGAGGCAGAAGCAGCAGCCAGTCTCAATTCTCCAAAATTACTACCATTTTTTTTCCTCATGGAGCAGTCAGCCAAGGCCTCTTCATTTAGAAAGTTCATTACAATTTTATTACCTTAAAATTGCCCAACACATATCAACAACCATAAAGGAAATGTTGGAAGTGGAAATGTCCACTCTATGACTAATCCTAAGGTTAGTATCTGCTGGAAAATTTACCCTTGCTTCATTAAGGTTGTAATGTTTAGCCTTTGGCTTTGCTAAACAAACAAAAAAGAAAGGAAAGGAAAGAATATATCAAGAACTCTAAAAATATTTTGGAAAATGCCTTCTAAAAAGAGGATGTGAAGACATTAAATCAGAATATCAATGGGCATTACAATTTCACTGTTTATGCCCCTTATCTATATTTTTTAAAAAGCAAGCTGCAAACCAATTCACATGCACAATTCCATACCATGCATACAAACAACATTAAATGTTGGATTATGCCATCCAGGAAGGTTCAAAAGTGATTATTCCGTCACGGATGTCATCAAATTGTCAACTGCTGATTTCTAGCATTAGCGCCAAGAATAAAAGGCCCTGATCGACTCAGCTTTCCATTAGAAGTTGATTCCATCTACTCATTAGATGCCTTTCTTGTAATGGCTACAGCTTGAAATGCAGAGTAAATTTTCTCAGTGCATTACCAAGTATGGAATAAATGGAAGAGAGAAGGGTTGAAGGGGGGTCTGGTAAGGGGCTGTCGCAGGCTTGGAGCCACAAGGCCGTGCTGTGGCTGCTGTGAAGTTCTCGGGAAAGGATGCTCTGCCTAACGTGAAGTTTGCCTGCAAACAGGATGCCTTGGGCTAAGAGAGCCAAGACTAACTGCCTGACTTTTCCTGGATCTGGGTCTGGGAATATTTATAATTTAGAATACATCCATTCAACACCAGAGAAACTAGAATATGCTATAAATATAGAGGTGCCGTTCGGCAAGGTGTAAAAAAAAAAAAAGAACAAACTCTTTCTCACCAGATATAGCTAGTTGATTACTGCTAAAATTAAGCCAAAGATAAAACCCCTGTGTTTTCTTCTCAAATCCCGAACAAACGCTTTCAATACCCTTCCTCGTTTCAGTTTTGAGGCCACTTGTGGTTGTCAGCTCCCTTCAGCGGATGCTGGCCCAGGAAATCACCCATCAAATCCAACATCTCCTTTCAACAAATATGCCCCTCTGACTGAGCAGAAGTAAAATGTGTAAGTAGTATACACGATCCACCAACAAAATTTTTAAGTAAATGAGTACAATGCCCAAACTGAAATATCAAAGACAAACCAAGGGCGCGTCACCGGGAGTGTATGAGTCGGCTGCTCTCGAAGACACCTGGAAGCATCAGGCGCTGCCTCTCTCCACAGGGTCTCCGTGTTATTGGCTCGCCAGATCCTGGGAGCACTGGCAGTGAATCTGAGATGCTGCGCTTGTCCTAGTCAATTGCTTATGCAGTAATTGCATTCATAGAAAATGCAGTGTGTATTAAAGCTATGCAGTAAATATTTTGCCTTTGTGTGTAAAAATAGAGCTAGGTTTTAGACGCAGATAATTCCAAACAGGTTTTTCACCTACGTGAAAGTTTGCCAGGAAGTTCGAAGTTGTACAGGACAGGGGACAGCTCTTTGTTTCACAGGATGAGCCCATGCGCAGCAGGACATGTAGCATCATTGTTCTCAGCCAGTCACTGGAACACCTGATCCCTCCCCTGACCTAAGTTCCAAAATGCCATCCAGGGTCAGTATCCCCACCTCCCACTGAGGACACTCTGCTGGTCTCTACGCAGTTCTCCAACCAACTCAGTCTCTGCTTAAGAATAATGGAAGTCTTTATTTCTGAAGGAGGCAGAAACTGAAAATCCTACTCTAATACTTTCATTTAAAAGTAAAAAGAAAAATGACTCTCAGACTTGTTAAGTGATGCCTTACAGCTAGCTACACAGGAGCAATCTGTAGCTGGAACCCAGGTCTGCTCAGTTGTTCCTGCGTCCTGTGATCATTCCTGAGTTCAGTGTTACATCTGAGAATCATCATTCCTCCAGAGAACCACTTTAAACAATGGCATCGTACTTCCCTAAGTTTTCTAGGTGACAGCAGTATCACCTGTGCTTGCTCTCCCCTCAAACTCCACCTGGACCCAGAGAGCTGATTCCCCGGGAACACTGTGCCATATGTGGTGCCCAGCCCAGCAGCGTCCAACAACAGGCTCCAATTTCTGTGAGAATCCCTCGGCTGGGGACACAGGGTAGGATGGGAGCTCTGGAACCATTCAGAACTTGTTCTGGATCTTTCCAACACATTCCCACTGTGTGACTGTCAGCAATCTTCAAGAGTCCCATGAGGTTGGTATTACCCCATTCACAAGTAAAAAAACCGGGCTCTGAGAGGTGACAGAGTTTGCCCGAGGTCATGCAGTAAAGGAAAGGTCAGAATTTTAGCCCAAGCTTTGTGTTGTCATTTCCAAATATATGTATAGTCCACTATCTAGGCTTCCTATTCTCAAGAAATATTAAACCCCTTCTCTTCATTTTTTTTCGTGCTTGAGTTGGTATTCTATTTGTTCTTTTTCATTTTTTTTTTTGGTCCAACAAGAAGAAGGGGGGAAATATATTAGCTCTCTGCATGTCAAACAGATAAAAGCATTTTTAATCAGAAAAAGTGTCCTTTGGTTCAAGGATCTTTGCCTGTGTTATTGAACAATGTGGCTATTGTATTGCTAAAGAAGCCAACTCGAAATAACTTAAACAAAAGTAACAAAGAAGAAGTCCTTGTAAGCATGTTAGGATGTCTCCGGGATTTAAGGGGGCAAAGCAATCCTGAGAGATGTGGAATGAGGACAGCCGGGGACCCCCCAGCAGTGGACTCGGGCCGTCTCTTGCGGTCCTGGAGCTGCTGCCCATGAGACCCAACTCTCAACCACTCCTGCTTTCTACGTCTCTCATTGCAAGTGTGAATCTGGATAGCATCCACCTGAATTTTCCAGCTTGGACCAATCACTTAGGACCAGTCATTAAGGTCACGTGTAAAACTATGGCTGCTAGGAGCCCACGTCTATGAGAAGACTGGACATTTCTCAGAGGGAAGGGGCAGCTCAGCCACACCAACGTGTCCATTCCAGGAGGAGAGGGCCAAGGCGAGAGCATCTGAAGAAGGGAAAAAAACCACAAGACTTGAGGAAAGACCAGCTCTAAGAGTGCCTGCCCAAACGTTTAAAAAATCTAGGCAGCAATCAGATATTAAAAGGCAAAACAAAGCACTCATTCTCTTTATATTTTCATCCACTTAGAAGACCTTTAAAATAAGGAATTCAATTTGCCTTGTATACCTAGGTCTGAACTGGCTTTTCCCACCTCCACCCTCCACCCCCCACCTGTACCCCTGTGAAACTGAAGAAATACTAACTGGTTGAGAATCCACTTAGGTGGAGAAACAACATTCGCCGTTTTTCTTAGCCTTTAGAGGGACTGCCTTTAGGACCTAATTACTTGGGCATTACCCCATCACAGGCATAGGCTGTTTCAACCTTGCAAGAGTGTTCATTGAATTTGATTTCTAGGGCAGAGTGAGAGAGTGCCTTCAAAGTCCATGAATATTAATACACGGGATCATGCTTTTCCCCCAAATCCTTCTCACCCTCTAGCAATCACTGAAAGGCTAAGGGGAACACATAACAATTTGTAATTAGTTTTTGTTTTTAAAAGAAAAGCGACCGTTCAGGTGCCTGCGCTAGAAGCAACAATCTAATTTATACTTGTAGGCCTGTATCACGTAGCAGCACACATTTATGCGAGGAGCAAGCGCAGGCTTGCATTTAATAACTCCAAATGAGTTGTCTGGCACCTTTAAATAGGAAATTGGCACGTAAAGGACCCAAGGGCAGAGGAAGGAACAAACCGTCCATATATATTTTCCCTTCTTGCCCTCCTTTTCAGAATAAATTATAGCCTTTTTATTTGACTCACTAACCTACTGGCGCTACTGCTGTAACAATAAGCTTATAATTTGTCTTTGAAATGTGTGCCTAACCCTGATGACACTCTTCAGACAACGAGGAAGAGTCAGAATATTTCTCAAAGAAATTAGATGCTTCCCCTTTGTAGTTCTGATATCACCCTCAGGCTTCCAAGGGCCCAGGCTGCTGTCTTTAGGAATGTGTAGCCCCTTGCAGTAGTCCTCAAAATATCACTGGTATTGACTGGAAACTATTTATATGCTTCTTCTCCCTTGTGCTACACTCAACCCCAGTGATCTTTCAAACAGTCATAGTTTGCAGAAAGAGGTTGACTTTACATGGGAAACAATACACATTTGCAAGAGACTTACTAAAAGGGAAGCCTAACAAACACACAGTCTCGGCCAGTGAGTGCATCACAGGGAGCCGAGGCCGACCCTCCTAACACCTGAAGCCTGGATGTTCTCCTGGGCGGGGCTGCTACACAATGAGATCACCCCTAGAACCCGATTCACTCTGTAAGGACAACGGGTCCCCTGTAGAATGATTTTGAGTCTATTTTCCCTTCCCCACCCTCCCATACTTCGGTGTTCTCTCTCCTTCCAGCCGTTTTTACCACATCCTCAGTTGTTCTTCTCCGAGTCAAACGCTTTTTGTGCCAACCTCACCAGCATGCCCACCTTGGTGAAGCGGCGCCCACCCAGTCATTGCGTAGTGCATTATAGTGGAGCGTAAGGAACAGCACACTCGTCTCTGAGAAGTCTGTCAGCTAGTAACCCTCAGCCTCCTTATCCACCACAACATGCCTGGCAAAAACTCTCTGCACACCTGCCACTCCCTCATCAGTGACAGTTGTCTCCTTCCTGCTGCTTAGATCGGTGAGGGTTCCAACCACAAGTGTCATGCAGTTCTCTGCTGGCTAGCTCGACCACCACTCCTTTCTTTCCTGCTGACTCAGCGGGTGAGGACAGCCAGCAGCACTGGACAAACACAAACACTAAAGTCAAATGATCCAAAACAAGTGAACATATATCCACTGTAAATAGTGTCAACTTTAAATAAATATTGGCAATTACGGTCAAATAAGAAGGATCGGAGCAGAAGGAGAGGGATAAAGGTATTTGCATAGACATGCACTTAAGAAAACCCCAATGAGAAGGAAAAGGGAACCTTGTCTATATGGTGTTATTCCAACACTCTTAAAGCTAGTAAGGAAGACTATATTCAAGAGAGGACTACTGCAATGGAGTTTTGCAACAAGGGAGAAAGTTTGGACTCAACTCTGAATACAACAAAGAAAAATGGGCATTTAGAGGCAAGGAGCAGGGTTGTGAGGTCAATGGATGGAAAATTACTAAGAGGAGAGAGACATCAGGGGTACAGGGAGCTTTAGACTAAACTGACTTGTCAAGATTCTTGCTGGGGAATCAGGCATCACCTGGGTGATGGCAGAGGATGAAGAACAAGATTGGATATCAAGGGGGGGGGGGTGGCGTGGATTCTGGCTCTTTCAGACAAAGCCCAATGATGGGAACTTAACTAAAGTTCGGTTAAGGAGAGAGTTTTTGTCAATAACCATCCCTTCCCACCTAGGGAGTTTCTTTCTGAAACTCTTCGCTGTTCAAAACTTGAAAAGCTTTACTCTATTGTATGTTCTTGCCTTCTTTGTCAAATATTAATTGACCATAAAGGCATGAGTTTGTTTCTGGGCTCTCTGTTCTGTTCCTCTGATCTATGCCAGCACCATGCTGCTTTGATTACCATGGCCTTGTAGTATAGTTTCAGACAAGATAACAGCATGATGATTGCCAGGAGGAGGGGAATGAGGGAGACGGAGGAGGATACGGGAATAAATGGTGATGGACAGATTGACTTGACTTGGGGTGATGAACACACAACACAGTATACAGATGACGTGCTGTAAAACTGTGCACCTGAAACCTGTATAATTTTAACCGGTGTCACCCCAATAAATTCAGTAAGAAGGAAAAAACTTGGAAAGCTTCATTCTTTGTTTTATGATAAATCATGAGGCACTATTTTATTTTGAAATAAGAATAGTAACAAGTAAAAGTGTTGTGCCAAATCTCAACTGTGCAAGAAAGCATTTCTATCCCCTACAAATGTATTTCAGGTGGACACCCACGCACGTTTTTCCTGTAGCATGGCCATGGCCATGTGGAGCTGACAATAAGAACACGGCACTAGCAGCCAAGTGGTTAACAATTCCCACTCCAGGGCTGCCTTCAACACAGCCCACTTAATCAGTCAACTATTTTTCCTGCTTCAATCACATGGACGTCTGATGGTCTTGCACACATGTTTCAACTTACTCTACACTGGGCCAGCTCTTACAAATGCATCACAATAAAGGGGTATTGTATGAAAATATTTTGAAACTATTTAAAGTAACTGCAAACATATGCATACTTGTTTTGTTTCATTTTTCTCCCATTGTTACCAAGAGTCATGACTCTTCTTTCTCCATTGTTTTCCCCCTTCAGTTAGGCATAGAGATGAACTTCTACTGCATGCTGAACGCTTCCTCACCTAAAGCTATCAGAATTGTATTCAGCAGGGTGCATTCAGTATAGTGGTGCTTCTCAAAATGTGACCTGGGGAATGGTCTTTGGTAAGCTTAACATTATTGAAGGTAGAATGCCATTTTAATGAATACCTTGGAAAACTTGATTTAGAATAATGAGGCTATTTTCCTGGCCCCTACGATAGCACAGACTAACATAGTTTTTCTCATGTGGATACTATAAGTTGTATTTTTAGTGCTGAATACATGTTTAGATTCATTTATAAGGCATATCCATTTAGAGACTTATTCACCAAACAACAGCAAAATATTGTTTTTTTAAGTATATTTTATTGATGATGCTATTACAGTTGTCCAAATTTTTTCCTCCCCTTTATCCCTAAACTCCCCTACCCTCCAGCATTCCTCCCTCCTTAGTTCATGTCCATAGATTGTACATGTAAGTTCTTTGGCTTCTCCATTTCCTATACTATTCTTAACCTCCCCTATCTATTTTGTGCCTACCTATTCTGCTTCTTATTCCCAGTACCTTTCCCCCCATTCCCCCCCTCCACTGATGACCCTCCACGTAATCTTCATTTCTGTAATTCTGTTCCAGCTCTAGTTGTTTGCTCAGTTTGTTTTTCTTTTTGTTTTATAGGGTCAGTTGTTGATAGTTGTGAGTTTGTTGTCATTGTACTATTCATATTTTTGATCATCTTCTTTTGCTTAGATAAGTCCCTTTAACATTTCATATAATAAGGGCTTGGTGATGATGAACTCCTTTAACTTGACCTTATCTGAGAAGCACTTTATCTGCCCTTCCATTCTAAGTGAAAGCTTTGCTGGATAGAGCAATCTGAGATGTAGGTCCTTGCCTTTCATGACTTGGAATACTTCTTTCCAGCCCCTTCTTGCCTGCAAGATCTCTTTTGAGAAATCAGCTGACAGTCTGATGGGAACTCCTCTGTAGGCTACTGTCTCCTTATCTCTTGATGCTTCTAGGATTCTCTCCATTTTAATCTCAGGTAATATAATTATGATGTGCCTTGGTGTGTTCCTCCTTGGGTCCAACTTCTTTGGGACTCTCTGAGCGTCCTGGACTTACATGTCTAGTTCTTTCACCTGTTTTTAATACAGAATCTGTGTATAATATATATTTCAAGTATGATAAAGAGTTTGTTACTTTTTTAAAAGCCATTTGGCATAGCATTTATCTGTATGTTCTATTGATTGTTAGTAAAGCCTATTTTCCATTTTATTCTGATTTCTTTATTACCAGTATTTCTTTATATCTTAGAAAATTAACTAATTCCCATTTCTCATTTTTCCTTTACTTAATTCTATCCAGTTCAGAGTATGGTTATCATCATTTGTATACATGATGAATTTTTGTACCTTTGTCATCTTGAGTCAGATCCCAAGTTTATTTGTGTTTGTTCCTTAGGTCCTGGGACATAGAGTGTGCCAGATGGATTCTCTGGAAGGCATACACTGAAGAGAAGTTCAGGGAACTAAGGGATTATTGTGGAGCAGCATCCATGGAAGGAAAGAGAGGAGGCACATGGGCAGGCAAAGCCATCAGACACAACATAGACTGAAGGAAGTACGTCTCAGCCCATCAGAGAACAAAGATGGCCTATTAGAGAAGTCCCACTTTGGGGGGAAATAGCTAGACCCTTGGATTAGCATCTTACTCCATCATTATTTGTGGGCTTCCCCAAGAAGGGCAGGACTTCAGTGCAAAAGCTGTGGTGCATGCTCGGGGAACTACAACTAGAGGTAGCCATCAACCACCCTCCTCACCGCTGGGCCGAGACTCCTTTCTTGTAGGGAGATCTGAGTGGTGCATTCCTGTGCCTACTACACATGAAACTCTTAAACAAGTGGCAAATAACCATACACAGTACATATTTTGCCATGTATAATGAGCACCCACATTTTTGTATGCATTATACATGGGATTACTATGGCCATTATTATACCCAAGGTACATAATCATTACACCCATGTATAATGTGTATCCTTATTTTTCCATCAAAAATTGGGGCAAAAAAAGCCTGCATTATACATGGCAATATATAATATTTTGAAAAGGGCAATGTTAAGACCAATAGAGTTAAATATTACATCAGAGTACATAAATATTTACATTTCACTATCATTATTTAGCTTTCTAACACCATACACAAATTTACACAAACATGCGTTTGGCTTGTTAATATTTGTAATTACGTTTTCTTCACATAAACATTTAAAAATATAAAGTGTTAGAAATCCAATGGACAGGCATGGAATGACCCAAAATGAGTGGAGAAAAAAAAAACCCACAGTTCTTTATATAAGGATCTACTTTATTTGCAAAGGAAAGTTTGATTCTGTATGAAGTATAAAGATGGCACGCTGGTATTGAAAAGACATACAAGTACCAAATACTTATTATTTCACAGATATAGGGTGTTAGGGAAGTGATTTTTTTTGAAGTCGTTTACTTTGAACAGTTTAACTGAAATTACATATTTATTTTTAAGGATTCACCTAATCAAAAAAGTATTAGATCTATACATCTTAAGAATGTTTCCAAAATTATTTGAAATTATTCAAAATTTTTTAATCGTGTGCACTGAGATCTTACATTTATGTTTTCTTCTAAGTACTGTGGGAATTAGTGAGCATTAATTATCCATGGATACCAACTATTAAAGAACACATCACAGTTAATGGTTAACACCTGCATTAATACTACATGTAACTATTAATTAACCCGCTTTGTGTGGAATGTTTATGGTGCACGACATCTTCTAATATTTTCCTCGAGATAATACAAAAGTTAATGAGAACCACACATGTGCATCATGAAGAGAATAGAGCCTTTGTCCTAATCTTATTAAGTTCCTCCAGATGTGACAATATTGTCCTGTCTCCAAATAGCTTTTTTTTTATTATCACTTTAAACTAATAAGATTTAAAATTAGAAAACAAAGTAATACAAGCAAAGAACTTCCTGGGCTTGCATTTATTTTTTATTTTCCTTAATCATCTTACATTTCCTACGGGTAAAAGAATATGATTGCAGAGTCAATACACAGCTGATTAGAAGTCTAGGGACGTTTTACTTGCCCATAAAGCTGGGTTATAAAGCTCACAGTATTTTCAGGTCCAAAAGAGAACTAGATACAGATTCTCTTGAGCATTAGCTAACCCATTTTAAAACACCATCTGCTGAATGACAACTATGTGTCCATAATACGCTAAATGCTTCCACATATACTGTCCCACTTAATCATTTATTCGCTTAACACATATTTATTAAGCACCTTCTGTACCATGCAATAAGAATACAACAATGAGCCAAGCAAACGTGTTTATTTTTCTGTGGATGTTTCAGTCTGGGGTGGGGGAGACTGATGTAATTCCATCAGTCGTCTATCGCTGCTGAACAAACTACCCCCGAGGTCCTGCGGCGTACAGTGCACACTTGTCATCACACTTGCTGGTGGACAAGTCAGCTGGGGCATGTTTCTCATCCTCCTGGGACCAGAAAATAACCAAGTGCATGTTCTCCTCAAAACAATCCCAGATGTACAAGAGAATAAGACTGCCACACAAGCACTGTTCAGGCCCGTGTCATGTCCACCAACATCCTATTAGCCAAACTGTGTCACACGGCCAAGCCCCAGATAAATGGGGTGGCAAGTATACCCTGCCCACAGTGGGACAGTAAAGGGAAAAAAGGTTTCCTGGAAACTAATCTCAATTATCATACTAATTGATCACATATTGTTGAATAATTTAAAACTCTGGAATATGGTGACAAAAGGTTGAATGTGTTTGGCCAGGGTCTTACCTGGGGGGATAAGGAAGACTTTCCTGAAGATAAGGGAAGTGAGGGGAGCTAAGGGCGGAACAGATCAAACATAACTAGGTAAAGAAGAGGTGTGAGGAGTCATCAGGCAGGGAAATTGTGTGCAGCACAGCAATTTCAAGGATCTGCAATGGACGTCCTGAGAGTGTTGTTTAGAGAATGAGGAAGAAGATTGAGGAGCATGAAGCTGGAGGAATGGGTGACGTGCAATCCTGTGGGGCCTTGCAAACCATGTTTATCTTTACCCCGAGACCAAAGGCAGGCACTGCAGGGTTTTAAGCAAGTGAGAGACACGATCAAATTCAATTCTGGAAATAACTTCTGTTGCAACGAAGGGAACAGCTGAGAGTGGACTTAAAGGAATTAAAGTCATCAGCAAATAAATGTTAACCAACGTCACTGGCATAGTTCACTGTCTGTATTTATAAACACAGTTGTATTGGAACACAGCCCTGCTGATTCATGTCACAGAATCGCAGAGTTGAGTAGTTGTGACAAAGACCACATGTCCCACAAAGACTGAAATATTGACTATCTGGCCCTTTACGGAAAACATTTGCCAATGACTGCAGAGATGAGACACCTTTAAGAAGAAATCATAGAGAGAGGGGAAAGAGAGGACCTAGGACATAACCTGATAGAGAGGAGGATGACAGAGAAGAGAAAAAATTAGCTAGTAGAAGAAACAGAGAATCCTAACGTGTTTGGTAGTAATTAGCCCCATTTTACAGATTTAGAAACATAGGGTCGGAGAGTGCAGGGGGTTGCAACATATAACCCCAAATTCCTCCCCTTCCCTTTGCAATGTGCTGTTGCTGTTCCTCCCATCAAGAGGCAGGGCACACTTCCCCACAGCCTTGGTTCTGGGTGTTCCTGATGACTGACTTCAACCAATAAGAAGAAGCAGAAGTGACGCTGTAGGAGTTCCAAGCCTTGGCTTCAAGAGGCCTTATGGTTTCCGCTTTCACGTCCTTGTTGTCCTGAGACCACCATGGGAGAAGGCCTGAGCTGGCCTCCTGGATGACTAGAGTCCACATGGAGACGGGCACAGCCGACGGCCAGCAGTGGTACCAGACAGGTAAGTGAGGGCATCTGAGATCACCCAGACTCCGGCAAGCAGCCAGCTGACTGCTGTCAACTGAATGAGCCCAAGCAACCCCAGCAGAAGAGCCACCCAGCCATGTTTAGCTCAGATTGCTGACCGACAGAGCCTTTCACCTTAGGGTAGTCTGTACACAGCAAAAGATAACTGAAACAGAGACATTACATGGCTTTCTCGAGAGCATAAGAACATACAGCTTTATAGCAAAGCTAGGATTCAAATCTAGTCTTAGGATTCCAAGTCCATAATGTCCTCACTGTACGTGTTAAACATGGCAAATAATAGCAAACATGGTATTAGGTCAGTCTGTCTTCCTGGCAGTCTGTCTCAATGCACTGACATGGCTTACTCTAGAGTTAAATAATTTGTTGTTAGGTGAAGGGGTCTTAGAATGCCCTCTTCCAAAAAATAGAAGGTACAGAATGTAAAAATACTGTGCCAGCTTGCCAAGTGTCTGGAAATTCAATTGCGTGTACCTTTATTAATGTGTTTTCATTCTTTCTTCCTTCTTCCTTTACCCCATCTTACTCTAGAAAAGATTTTGCTCAGTTCCCCACCAAATTCCTTGTTTTGGTTTAGTACATTTTCCTGGCTGGATTGCATATAGTAGTCACTGGCTGCAGTGTGTACATTTGTCTATGAATCGTCCCCTAGAAGGCACAGAATAACTAATTTTTAAATGATATTAAAGTAGCCAGGGACAATCATTGCCTGGACATACCGCAGAGAGGCAGAGAGAGACCCTACTGGGTAGCAGCAGCCAGCAGATAATATGGAGTCACTGGCCACCTGAAGGTTAAGAATTAAAAGAACGGAGAGAAGGGAAGAGAAGAGACTTGAACAGACTGAAATCACCTTTCACACCTAAGTCAAAGGAGCAGCTATTTAATCCTGAGCAAAAAAAAAAAAGTAAATAGTGAAAAAAAAGTTAAGGAAGAAGAATAATGAAGGACTCATTCAGCTTGTTAAAATTCAGGTCAATGCAAAGAGTCAGTTTGGGTACAAAAGGTGAGGGAGGTGAACTTGGCCCTCACTGCACTATACTCCATCCTCCCCCACCTGCTACCCTCCCACCCCACCCCTGCCCCCTCTGCCTACAAACTGCCTTTTGTCATTGAGACTATCCTCTATTTTTGTTGTTGTTGTTGTCTTCCAAACCCTCTCTCAGGAAGCAGCTCCTGGTTATTTGCATATTAATTAGTTTAAATAAGCATGTCTGTTCCAGAGAAATTGCATCTGAGGTCTAATTAATGGGGCGGTGGGGTGGGGAGGATGGGTGCAGGGGGTGCTGTATTAAGGAAATTTCTAGGAGCTGTAAGCATGTGAGAAAAGCTCTTTCTGGAGCCAGAGAAGGTTATGACTATACCCACACCAGGTTCAGCTTGGATACACATTCACTGCATTTACAAAAAAAAAAAAGGCCTTGGAGAAAAAAAGAAACTGGTACATGAGGGTGGTATGGAGGCTGGTGATTTGGTAGGATTGTCCTGACTCTGTATTCAGGTAAAGACAGACCTGGAGAAACCTCACTTGGGCAAGGGAACCAAAACAATGTCATATAGGCCTGGTGACAAATGAAACAGACGGTCAGGAATAAACTGGGACACACTGGAATAAAGAGAACCAAGTTTATAAATACAGGGGTAAACGAAGCATGGAAGAAAAGAGATGAAGCTAAAACATGATGTAAGAAATGACGAGTGGAAAGATGATCGATCATGAAGGACACAGACCATGATTCAAAGAACCATGAAGTGAAAACCATCAGGGCTGCAAAAATCAAAAGGCTGACTACAGCGAATGCTGACGAGGACAGGGAGTGATGTCACTCTCCTACAGAGCTAATGGGGGTGTCAGGGGGTGCAGCCGCTTTGAAGACCTATTTGGCAGTTTTTTAAATTTAAACATTCATTGACCCCAGCGATTTCCAACCAGTGTGTGCGAGAATTTGTATTTTTATTATTTTTTAAAGATTTTATTTATTTATTTTTAGAGAGAGGGGAAGGGAGAGAGAAAACAGGGAGAGAAACATGACTTGTGAGAGACACATAAACTGGTTGCCTCTCACACGTCCCTCCCTGGGGAGCTGGCCTGCAACCCAGGCATGTGCTCTCACCACGAATCCAACCCGTAACCCTTTGGCTCCCAGGCTGGCACTTAACCCACTGAGCCTCACCAGCCAGGGCTGTGTGCAAGAATCTTTAAACATACAGTTCCTGACTATATAGTCATGGGCACTGGCCTCTTTTCCCTTAGATTGTCAAATTAAAAAATGACAATAGCCAATACAACAATAGCCATCCTGTATGAATGAATCAAAATATTAACTATATTTTGTCAGATCAGCAAAAAATATATATTTTGGTGTGCCACAAAATTTTAGTAATTAGTTTATGTGTGCCTAAAATGAAAAATGTTGAAAATCGCAGATCTACCCTGTGACCCAGCATTCCCCTCCTAGATATTTACTCAAGAGAAGGAAACACATGCTCTCCAAAAGACTTGCAGAAGAATGTTTATAGCAGCCTTATTTATAATAGCTCAAAACTGGAACACCCAAATGTCCATCAGCGGGAAAAAGAATAAAGAAGTTGTGGTAAATTCATACTATAACCTCAGTAACAAATTCATATCTAATCCTCAGTAATAAAAAGAATGGACTACTGATACATGCAACAACATGAATAAACATCAGAAATATTGTGTTAATCCAAGCATTGGCACACTGCAGTCCACAGGCCAAATCCAGTCCGCCATCTGTTTTTGTAACTAATGTGTTATTGGAACAGAGCCACACCCATTTATTTCTGCACGATGACTGCTTTGGTGCTGCAACAGCAGAGTTGAGTAGTTGAGACAGACCAAATGAGATGCAAAGCCACAAATATTTACTATCTGGTCCTTCACAGAAAAATTTTGCCAATCCCTGCATTAAGCAGAAGAAGCCAAGCACAAAAAAAGTAGGTAGTATACACTATTCCGTTTATATGAAATGCAGCAGCAGACTAAACTAATCTGTGACAATTGGGGGATGGGCAAATTGACTGGAAAGGGGCACAGGAAATTTTTTGGAATGGTGAAAATGTTCTTTTTCTTGCTTGGAATGTTGCTCATATATCTGTGCTCAATTGACAAAAATCAGCAAACCAAACACCTAAGATATGAGAATTTTGTGAACAGTGATTTCTTTGAAAAAGGTTTAAAATAAACCTCTTAGCCTTAGGAAAAAAGAATCATAGGAAGATAATTGGTTTAATTATAAGAAAATTAATTTGAGGCCCTGGCTGGCGTAGCTCAGTGGATTGAGCGCGGGCTGGGAACCAAAGTGTCCCAGGTTCGATTCCCAGCCAGGGTACATTCTTGGGTTGCATGCCATAACCCCCAGCAACCGCACATTGATGTTTCTCTCTCTCTCTCTCTCTCTCTCTCTCTCTTTCTCTCCCTCCTTCCCTTCCCTCTCTAAAAATAAATAAATAAAATCTTTAAAAAAATAAAATAAAATACATAAATTAATAAAATTATTAAAAAAAGAAAGAAAAGAAAGAAAATTAATTTGTAAATCCAGAAGAAAAAAAAAAGACTGATTTACAAAAATAATGTCCAACAACAACAAAAAACTCCTGAGATACTGAGAAAAGCACCTGGTAGGAAATCAAGGGATGTAGGAGTACTGGTCTCCAAAGCCAGAGTTTCCACTAATTTGATGAATGACCTTTGTTAAAGCACTGGCCTTCTCCAGGATTGGATGGCTGTTGAGTTCCCTCCCAGGTCCATCATTCCATGTTTTATGGCTCATGCCTCCAAAGATCAGTCACTTCTCTTCTATAGCATTGGTCCTAATTCTTCCACCAAGGTGAAAGAATTATCCAGCTATTTGTGGAAGCTCTCCATTTCCCTTTGTCATCCTGATTTATAGTATTTGCTGACCAGTAGGGAAGAATCTAGGAAGGGGTCTTAAAAAGGATTATTTCAGACAAAGGAAGATTTGCTCAACTGGAATTAACGACAAAGACAAACACCATTTGTTTTTACAGCATTTACAGAGGCAAGAAGCCCACGCCTTATTTCCTCATTGTGTAGTGGCAAAAAGCTATCATCATTCACTCTCTCCATTGACTCAACCAGTAACATGCTGCAGTGTCTCGATTAAGCTATGCATTGGGTTAGACAGCATCCTGCCATCACAGGAGTCACATTCCGGTGAGATGCCTTATTGACAACTCCATGCAGCGTGGTGACCCACTGAGAAAGCATCCTGTGCTTTGTTTTTGCTGCTTGAGACTCCATGCAAAGCGAATCAGCTTCCCCTGTTCCTACTGCCTATTTCTCACCAGACTAGGAGCCAAGGCTTTGTTTATGAGCTGTAAGCTCTCTGCGTACCCTGTAGAGATAATAGAAGCATTTTTGTGTTTCTGAACTTTAAAAAGGCAAGTTACCAGGTATCTGGAAAATCTAGACCTGGACTTACTTACAAACCCTCAGACCAGCAAGATCAGAGCAGGAGGGTAAAGACAGAAATGGGAAAATGCCCTGAGCATGCTTGGGCCCCCTGACACAGGGAAGAGGAATGGAAGGATACAATCCAGTGAACTCGTGAGACCAGAGCCTCCTCAGGGCAGTGCACCTGGGGTGCCAGGCTCTTGGATAGAGACAGGTGTATCAATGACTGAAAAAGCAGCTCCATGTGCTATGTCTTTGGAGCCTCAGCAAAGGTTCCTGTGCCTGAGAAAGGGATGGAGTTGTTGACAGAGCCACCGGCCCTTAAAGACTACACCTGGCAAATGTCCAAGCCCACTCCCCATTTTCCTGGACCATGTAATTCCCAAGTCTCTCACAGAATCTAAAACACTGAGAGGGAGTTCCCTTCTCCCCACCCTCTGCCCAAAATAGTAATTGCTGACTTCTTACAAAGCTTTCAGGAATAGAGAGCCAAGCTGGATTCAATCTGACACATAAAACTAAAGAGATCACCATTTCTTATCTCCAAATCATTATTACACACTTCATACAACAATTCAACAATTGGTTAAAAGACAGTGGTTTAAATATGAGTTATCACTTCTAACTGTTAAAGAAGTGATTTCTTCTGCCTAGATACGTCAGACACCTTCCCCTCTCAGTGTGGGACCCCAAGTGACCCTCGGAAGTGCTCCACAGGAGAAAGGGCCCTCAGAGGAACCACCGGAGAGGAGGGTGGAGCTGGGGAGCTCATACAGGGACATTTCACTAGTGAATTTCACTGGACACTGTATTAGTTTCCTATGGGTGCTGTAATACATTACCGCAAACTTAGTGGTTTAAAACAACATGAATTGATTATCTTACAGTCCTGAAGGCCAGAAGTCAGAAATGGGTCTGATGGGCTAAGGTGTTAGCAAGGCTTCATTCCTTTCTCGAGTCTCAAAGGGAGAATCTGTTTTGTTTTCTTTTGTTTTCTTTTAGCATCTCCCAGAGGCTTCTGATGCTCCTTGGCTCTCAGCCTCCTTCCATCTACCAAGGCAGCACCTGCACCACTCTGACCTCCGCTCCCCGGGTTGTTGCTTCTCCTTCTCGGACTCCTGCCTTCCTCTTACCAGGACCCTTGTGACTACAGTGGGCCCACTCAGATAATCCAGGATACTCTCTCTGTTTTAAGGTGAGCTGATTAGCAACTTGAATTACATTTGCAACCTTAACTTCCCCTTGCCATGCAACAAAACATATTCACAGCGTCTGGGAATTAGGACAGGGACGTCTTTGGGGGTCTGTTCTTCTGCCTACCATGGGCACCCTGTCTACAGAGCTAACAATGCCTCTTCCAACTACTACCCTGCCTGAAAATCTAAGTATTTTCTAATGCACAAACTCACCCTACTGAACTCCCATCAGGTGACAACAGAGAAGAAACAAAGAGACGGCGTTTGTTTGAAGCAGTGGAAACACGGAGCTCATGCTTTCCAAGACACTAAGAGAAAAACTCCTTAAAATTCATGCCAGAGTCGGCAATCAAGGTAGACCAAGGACCCTGGATTCCTGTGACAAGTAGCAGGCATTAGTCAGAAGGCTGGCAGAGATTAACAGAGAAACCCATGGCTATAAACAGAAGAAAACCTCTGATATGGTTAGCACTCTGCTCCAACCAACTGTGCCAGCCAACCCCAAATTCCATTTATCCGCAACACAACAGAGTGAAAGACAAGGCGGTACAACCACTGTTGCACAAGAATTCTAGTATTATGAAACTCTGCTATATACTTAGAGGTTTTATAATATTTCTAGCCAAAATTAATAACTTGTGGAAGCATGCAAATACTTCTGGTAAAGCCACACATGCATATATTTTGCTTTCGACTGGAAATAGATCAACTCAGTGTGGTAATTATCAACCATCTTCTACTTATCAGTCATTCTCATTGGCTCCTGTGTCTTCAGAGGAATGCTGGGTTTATCGGAGGCAGAGCAGAGGTTGTTCCTAAATCCACACATGAAGTAGTCACAGTAAAAAAAAGAGACTATAAGCATGACCTTGAACCTTAAATCTGACATTCCTCATTTGGATCCTACCCTCCCAATACCATTTCCTTCTTTTTTTTTTAAATTACCTATATGCCAAGGATCTGTACAGAGGGTGAAAGTGACACTTGGGACACAAAATAAAGGAAACACAGCAGGGAACAGCACTGTGAGATGCTTACTAACATCTCAGTTATGGCTTTGACCATAGGATTTAATAATGTCCTTATACATCATTACACATATATATTGTCGCTTAAACTATGGAAAACTTTGAAATATAAATACAATAAAAAGTGAAACAAATTACTATAATATAAATGCCATAGTCTAGATAAAATCTATCAAAACATGAAGTCTAAAAAGGAAATATGAAATATAATAAAAATGGGTTCCTGGTGGTGGAAAAGTCAATAATCATTCATTCTTCTAACTCAATTTCCTCATTTTATAAGGTTCAGTGAGATCAGGTGCCAGTCAGTGGGTGGTGAAGCCAGGAGATGAGTTCAAGTCATGACACCAATGGCATCTCTTTATTTCCTGCAATTGTGTTCTTAATTTTATTTTTGCCTAAAAAGAGTGTGAGCACCCTAGTGGCTGTTTCCTTATGCTCTCTGACATGCAAAGCTAACTATTCCAAGGAGTGTCCCAGGACTCAACACTATAGACTGTAACCCCTAAAGTGATGGACTATAAGCAAGAATGGTCAAGCTCAATAGCCAGTTCACAGAAAAGCTGGCCTCACTAGACTTTCTGAGTTCAGTGCACTGAGCAGATGCATTTCCCAGCGTGAATGATCAGGGTCTGGAACAAGCTGTCCTGGATTCCCTACAGCTTCTAATTTCGCTGGTGAGAGAAGAGTTACTGATTTATTGCTGGACTACAGTGAAATGAAATCACTGTTCAGTCATCATTTCAAACCAACACACAATCTTACTTTTTTTTCCCTCATGAAAGTCCCCTGACATGCCTTTCTCCTTCTTCAAGCAACCATTATCTGCACTGTAAAAAAAATGAGATCCAGTAATAAGTTTTTATGCAGTAAAGGTAGTCTCCCTAACTATCTGTCTTTTAATGATAACGTTTGCTTTTAAATTCTTTTCTGTTGGAAAAATGCCTTTATTTGTAAATAGCTGCCTAGCAACATTCTTTGTAGATGCTCATATCTCATTTGGAACACCTATCATTTGGTTCTGGAAATCCTGAAATTCCTTGGGGCTTATGTAGTATTCTCAAAACATAGACAAAAGCAGGAGAAACCATGGAAGAAAAGTGAATCATTCCAATTTTCTAAGCAAAAAAGAAATGTAATAAATATGAAAAGCTGCCTTCAGTGTACATGGAACTGACGTGATGTTGAGAAAAAAGTATGTATAAAATTAAGCTCTTGGAGATAAAGAATTTTCTGTCCACGTATGACAGCCCATGTCCAGAGCAAAGCAGGAGAGGGAGAGTGTGAATGTGTAAGATCTAGAGCTGGAGAGCTTTATCATCTGCTTCTCACCGGGATTTCTGCTGTCTTGGAGCCAAATGCAGCCCTAACGTTTTGTAGATGAGGGAGAGAATCCCACTTCTTATGGGCCCCATCTCCTCACTCACATCCTCATAGTTGAGGGAGGGGGATAGAAATATAGAACCCCAATGAGTTTGAGGTCATCTAGACCTGTCCCCTGTCACAGGGAAGGAGAAGTACAAATTAAGGGATTGCTTTTGGAGTTGGCAGACCTGGACCAACAATGGGAGGAGCTGACTTTCCTCTCTTGTCTTAGTTATCCACACACCAAGGCTCTGGACAGAAGGAGACGCTGACTCTTAGGATGCAAGAGTCACCCTCCAGTGGAGGCACAACACTCCCTTGTTAAAGCTCATTGGCATTTTCTGTGCCCATGAGTTAAATGGCAGCTCTCCTTCTGCTGTACCCTCTCTTGAGTGTTGGAAAAGAAAAAGACACCCAGGAACACAAGAACACAGGGAAATAAGACATTGTGTGAAAACAAGGCAGAGTAAGTCCAGTAACCAGTCTCAAAAATGGCCCCCGGAAATTCCTGTATTCTGGTAGTCACATCCTTGGCTAGTCCTCCACATTATACCAAGTTGGTCTGTGTGACAATATGGCAGAAGTGATGGTATGTCACTTCCAAGGTGAGATTCTAAGTGACATTGCAGCTTCCATCTGGTTTGCCCTCTGAGTCCCTACCTCCTCTGGAACACGCTCTGAGAGAAGCCAGTGGCCATGTCCTGAGGACATTCAGGAAACCCCATAGGGAAGCCATGTGACGAGGAACTGAAGCTTCCAGGGTGAATTAGCCTTGGAAATAAATCCTCCAGCATCAGCCAAGGCTCCCAGACACTGGGCCAGAACCACCCAGCTAAGCCACTCCTGACTTCCTGACCCTCTGAATCTGTGAAATAATAAATATTCACTCTTTTGAACCCTAAACTTGGGGGTTATTTTTTTATGTAGTAGTAGAGAATATACAGTAAGTTAGAACGTAACATTTGAGAAATTTAAACCATAACCTCCCTAATGATAATGTTGTAGTTACTCTTTTAGGGGAAGAAAAGAAACATCCTGAAGAGAAACTATTTCATCTCCTTAGGAGGCTGTAAAACCCATTTTGCAGCCATATTAAATACAGTTTTCAAATCACTTTTATTCACTCAGTTATTAAGCGTCTTATATTAACACACTACTAGGACAAAAGGATAGAAATAGAAAGACATACCTATGTCTTCCAAGTCCTTAACCAAAAGCCCCACAATGACACCCTGTGGCGCGTTTTGTTTTCCTCCCCGTATTTGTTTGCCTTTTATTTAGTCTGAGATAATAGCTCCCTATGCTGGATATTTTCCACTTGACCTTCAAGATCCACTCTCCCTCTATGGCGGCCCACTTCATTATCCAGGGGGCTGACTTTTCGGGATTGAATCAACAGACCCTTTTGCTCCCTGGCTTTCTCCTGGTTTCACCCAATAGAGGGACATGCAGGAGATGAGAGGATGGGAGAAGAAGATGGAGGTAGTTACACCTTTGGCTCCTTCCCTACCATACATCAGCTACTTCTCCCCACCCAAGGCCAGGCCGCTTGCTGTCCAGTATCTCAGCGCTCTCCTATCCCCACAGCTGGGCCCTTTAAACCAAAAAGCGGTAACACTCCTGCTGTTGCTAGCCCCAAGGCACTTCACCTTCGTTGAAGGGTGAGCAAAACCAGCTCACACCTTTTAAACAATTCCTTTGTTTGTTAATCACGCAGCGTGAATGTGCCATGCACTCCCTGCCAGGGCTGAACAATACACCCACTGTTTAAAAGAAATGGGAGATATTCCATAAAGGTTAGGATGTCCACCCTCATTTAAAAATCAGAACATCTGGCAATACTAGGTTCATTTTCCCAAGCAGCTGCTATCTGTGCCCCTCTAACAGGCTCTCAGGTTCCCCATTAGTCCCCACCACCACCTATTACGTGACCCACTTGGTCCATTTTCAAACATTTATATGGTCTGCATGTCCCTTCCAGCTCATTTGAGTTTGTGAACTCAGGCTAAGTCTCTGGCAGGAAAGAGGCACTCTTGAACGCAAATCAGTCTTCCACAGTGTGCTGTGTTGGTGCCACGAATTTTGACAGCAGGGACCACGGCAATGAAGTGAATGAAACACTCGTTTCTGTGTATGAGAAATTTCATGGGGGAAATGGGCCTTGATGCCTCACTTTGAAGGCAATACCACACTTGATGCATTATGGGGTATAAATTAGCTAGGGAACCTCGTCATTATTGCTTGCATGGAAAAACTAGTTCTGGAATCCCAGAAAGCTGATTTAACAATAACACTTTGGGAATAAAATCCATTCATTCCATCAGTGACCAACTTATAAGTTACTAAATATTAAAATATTTACCTTTTAAACAAATTAGATCCAAATAGAAAAAGTCTAGGATTAGTGACCTTGATCCAAAAGATTTTAATGGAAAAACATTAAAATCTGGGGAGAGGTGGGGAATGGTGTTCATTGTTGCCAAGATCATTAACATCATCATGAACTAATAAAGGCAATTAGACAATAAAAATAAATGGGGTATAAGTATTAGAAAGGAAGTGTCAAAATTATTATTATTTATAAATGATATGAGTTTGCAGACTTGAAAACACAAGGAAACTCATATAATACTGGAAATGATAATAAAATAAGTAAGGTGATGAGTCACAAATTATTTTTGAAACCAACAACTTTCTATATTTTTGTTTATTCAGAAAATATTTAACAATTACCATTATTTGCCATGCAACATTCTAGACATTTGGGATATAGAAATAAACAAACCAGATACAAATCTGTACCCTTATAGAGTTTATACTGTGGTGAGGAAAAACAGACAACATCTAAGAGAAATAAGTAAAACGTATGGTATGCTAAATGGTGATTATTGTCAAGGGTAAAAATAAAGCAAGGAAGGAGGGTGTATGGTATATGAGGAATGGTAATCTTATATAAAGTGGCCAGGGAATCTCAATGTAAAGATTTCAAGGCAGTGATGGAGCAAGCCATGGAAACACCTGGTAGATGACAGTATCCTGCAGCAGGAACAGCAAGTGCAAAGGCCCTGAGATAGGATCTGATTAGAAAATATCATGGAAGGAAAATTCCATTCACACAAAAAAATACAGGATGAAAGATCAAATATCTAAGAATAAACACAAAAGAGTATGTGGAATCTATATGAAGAAAACATTAACACTATAGTAAGAAATGAAAGAAGAGCTAAGTGAATGGACAGGGTATCCACCAGGGTCCCCAAGGCAAGGAGGGCCACTATGAGTGCTATGAAATAAGAAATTACTTACAGAATTAGACCTTACTCAATTGTGGCAAGAGGTGGGGAAGTAAAAGTCCAAAATGAAGAAATTCGGGATCAGAGAAGTCACCAGTTGTCCTAAAGCCATGGCCCAGATGGTGAAGTCCAAGCTTTCAGGAGAATCAGGAAGCCAGGCTATAAAGAGTGGTAAGCACATGAGCCTAGGGAGACTACTGCCTCTGTGAAGCTACCACCATGGTGAGTTCCCAGGGAAGTAACAGTCCGTGGGGCTGGCTCGGTCTTGGTCAGAGTCTGGGAGAAACGCAGGGCATGGAGAAAGGAAGAGCGAGAACTCACTGGAACCCGCTTGTGCCTCTACATCGGCCGCTCGTCACCTCTCCCCATGACAACCTTTATAGATTATTGCTGCTGCTTCACACCTGCCTTGCAAATCTCACACAAATCCCTCATTTGGTGAACTTCAACCTGGAACCAGGAAAGAAGAACCTGGAGAACATGGCAAGGTTGACCTGTAAAACCTCCACAGAAAAACTTGCGCTCTTAAAACAAAAAGAATCCTGGTTGTGAAGAGGCCAGTTTCACCTTAACAAGTCTGTAAGTTCAATATCATCAGGATTTTTTCGGGGGAAGGGCTGTCAATAAATCTTCACCTTCATAATGAAAATGTAAGAATAGCCAGGGAAATTCCCAAAAGGAAGAGGGAGCATCTGCCTCACAGGACATTAAAACCTATAATAAAGCTATGGTAATTAAAACTGTTTAGTTTTGGAGAAAAACTGAAACACTGAAGGAAAATAGTTGAGAAAGAGGCCAAAATACATATATGAATTTTAACAGGAGTGGCATTTCAATTCAGTAAGGAAAAGAAGAAAAATTTTTAAATGGTGTTAAAACACGGTTGAAGAAGGCTTCAAAGCACAGGACAAAAAAACCTAAAAGCTAAAAAATAAGAGTGATAAAAATGACTACATTTCAATTTAAAGCTTTTAATAGAAAAAATACATACAATAAAGTTGAAAGACCAACAACAAATATTGGAAAGCATATGTGCACTGCATTTGAGACACAAGGGCTAATTTATTTTTGTTTAAAAAGAATTCATGTCCCCTCCAACAAGAACTCATACAAATTTTAAAAAAGGAAAAGATTCACAATGCAATAGAAAAATGGATATTATATAGTTGAGCCTTGAACAACACAAATTTTAGCTGCATGGGTCTGCTCACATGTGGATTGTTTTCATTAAATACCTGTACTTTTCTCTATCCTCCCTTGAAACTCTGCAGACGCAGGGGGCCAGCTGCATGCATTGATCGACACCATTTTACACAGGGGGCTGGAGCATCCTCTGGTTTTGGTATCAAGGGAGGTCCTGTAGCCAATCCCTGCAATACTAAGGGACAACTAAGCTTTTAGGGAGTCAAAAGTCATGCACAGATTTTCAACTGGGCTAAGGCTGGTGCCCCTAACCCCTGCTTTGTTCAGGGGTCAACTGTGTATATCAAAAGTTTATAGAAAATGTAAGTACAAACAGCCAATCAATTTTTTGAAAAGATATTCAGATGTACAACCTCATTAGTAATTAAAGAAATGTATGAGAAAGAATAGTAAAATGTTTTTTTGCACCAATCCAATGAGCAAAAATTAGAAAGCTTGATAAAACCCAGCGTCAATGGTGAGGAAAGTAGGAAACACCCCACATTCCTAATCTCCCCAGTCACGTTGACTCCTCACATTAGTGGCTACTCTGGGTTGGTTTCTCTGCCCTTCACCTTTTCACTCCAAGAATGCTTTCAGTTCCTTACCTTTTCAATCCACCAGAAGCTGAAACCAGAATGTGGGGTTAAATAAAGCTTTACAAGTGATTGAGAATAATAAAAGTAGAATTTGAAAAGTGACTTTTGCTGCTACAGAAAGTGGCCACTCACCAGTGGACATGGCCCCTAAATTCCCTACCTGAGGTACTCTCATTTCAAGCCCCAGGATGACTAGGGTGAATGATTCATTTCTTTCAGTAGACAAAAATCATAATAGCCAACAGTATGTTTCTCAAAATCTGTTCGATTGCATCAATCATATAGCTGTCCATCTCAAAATACATCCGGTTTTACTAAATTGAACACAATATCTCTAATTCCAGTATCTGCAGTCAGATCCATAGAGACTTCAAGTCTTTGTCAAAAACTCTAGGTAAGTACTTACTTTACACTCTTTCTGATGAAGAAGCCAAATCGAAATTGCTCCAGCTATGAATTAGTAATCCCTCTCCCTCCAGCAATCAAAAAGGGTAGTTACCTCAATAAAAGAGACTCTAAGGTTTTATCCACTCAAACACTGGGCTTCATGTACATTGCAGTTTTCTAGACTGTGCATATATTGCTTTTATGTTCAGGACAAATGAATGAATGCCCTTTAAAATAATCCATCAGCCATTTAGGTTGAGAAGGCAAAGTGCAGCTCCAAGAGCATAACCATTTAGAAAAACTAGCTGTCCTCTACCAGGGTCAAGCTTAGACAAACTTGGGGCATGATTCAAGTTTATCTTGGGCACAATTGCTTCCCCTTTGGGTCTCCACTCTCTTCTAGCACTGAACCATTCTTCAAAGAGCATGTCTTCTCCCTGATTCTTAACAACCCACTAAATTGTTACACTAGCTCAGGCATCACCAGGTTCCTTCTACTTATAATCTGTGATTTCAATCAGAAAATGCAAAATGACACTCAAATTCTTCCTTGGGATACAGGAAAAAGCAGACATCGTGTAGCAGGAAAGGCATTGGGATACTTCAAATCGTACCACTTAATCTAATTGCAAACTTTCCCCTTCTCCCCACCTTTCATTTGCTTCTTTTCTCGCTACAGCTAGATACAAAGGAGAGTGCTCTGACTTTATTAAGAATTTCCAAGAGCAAAAGAGAAAAAAAAATCAGAGAACTCAACTTTCAAAAAAATGCACTCAGATTGCAAAAAGGCAATCAAGACAGCTGTAGAGAAATCTCACAAGATGGAAATTAGGGCCCATCCCACATTTATCAGGCCCACAGCTGGTAATTAGGAAGCTTAAGGGGAGTTTTGTGACACATTTTTATAAATTTCCACAAACTGCCTCAACGCGACTCACCATCTTTTCTTGGTCCTTTTCTTTTCCATATGAGTCTTTTAGTCTCTCCACATGTTTTCAAAATAAAGGACTCTTTTCTTCAGTCATCAACAGATACACCCTGCTGAGGACTACAGATGGACTACAATCTGCTTAGCTTAACTGAAGGCTGCATCTTGTTCATCAGATTTCAGACACTGCTTTGTTTACCTTCATAAACATCATCCGTTGCCACAATTCAAAGAAAAGTACACATACTCACAGTGATCTTTCTGTAGCGCTTTCTTTCTCTTTAATGATCAAGAAGACAAATTTTATGGAGGGGTGTAAAAGACAGGAAACTATCTGGCAAAAGTTTGAAAGCATCGGATAATGGCTTTAAAGATTCTGAAGATTAGGTTAGAAAGTTCTGGGGGTGTTTGAAGAATAAAGCAGTGCATTAATTAATGAAATATGACTTGATTTAGAAGACTTCGCCACTCAACATGCCTATACCATTACAGTTCACAAAGTAGCTATGCTAGTAAATGGAAATTTTTGTCTACTTGATAGTGTCTTTAAACATACTTGGCTTCTTAATCGTGGAGCACTGAAACAGGCAGCATCTAAGAGGACCCCAGTGATCCCTGCCTCTTGGTATTTCTCAAGGAATCTCCTCCCCTTGAGTCAATTTCTTGTAATCAATAGAATGAGGCAATGTTGATGAGTTGTCACCTCTGTGATTAGGTTGCAGAGGAGTGTGACCTGCCTCTGGCCTGCAGACTAGCTCCTTGGGTGGCTTTCCTAAAGCAACATCCCCTGTTTCAGGGAGTAAGTAGAGCGTCCTTGCCACATTGCAAGGAACTGAGGGCGGTCTCTGGCCAATGGGCAGCTAGGTACTAAGGCACCCAAGTCCAGGATCCCTCGATGAACTGAATCCCTCTCACAACCATATAAGTGAACATGGATCCTTCTTCATTTGAACCTTCAGGTATCACCTTAGCACTGGGAGACCCCTGACTACAGCCTTACGAAAGACCGTGAAGTAAAGGACCCAGGCAAGCTATGCCCAGATTCCTGACCCAAATAAATTGTAAGGCAATAAATATATGGTGGTAAGCCATTAAGTGTTCAGGTGATTTGTCACTCAGCAATATATTGCAATATATAACAAATACAAGTATTTATTTCCCATTCTGAAAATGGCTATAATACCCACAATTTTTGTGGCTATAAATTACTGTTTTGAACAAAAATGGGGCTCTGTAATAAAGCTGGCAAATTCAAGTGACCAAAAGCAACTTCAGAGGGTAATCTAATTGTAAATTCCTACCTGGGCAGGTCTTAGTGGGTCATTACGCCCCAAGCCTATAACTTCTTTAATAAAATGGTTTATCTTTGCCTTAAGCAAGCTCTGACCATTGCTCTTACATGTCTAGCTTAAACACCTTTGAAATGCCAGAGTAATCCTCTTTTCCACACACCTCAGTAGCATAACCACCCTCAAGAGAGCACATGATCTTGTTAACTATCCTGTAATGGCAACATGGAGATTACGCAGCTTTGCCTTCTCCCATCTTTCTATAATCTTCCTTATGCTCTCTCCTTAATTCCAAATGTATACAAGGAACTGCACAACTGCCATTTGATGCAGCATTTGAAATCCTGCTTCCCAGCATGTGGTCAGTTTGCTTCAAATAAACTCTTAGAAAAAGTTTGCACAGGTTTGGACATTCTTGCATTGACATCCTATACCTATGAAATGGCTTACCAAGCCCTGGCTGGTGTGCCTCAATGGATTGAGTGTCAGCCTGCCAACCAGAGTCACTATTCCCAATCTAGGGCACATGCCTGGGTTGCAGGCCAGATCCCCAGTAGGGGGCACTCGAGAGACAACCACACATTGATGTTTCTCTCCCTATCTTCTCCCTCTCTTCCTCTCTCTAAAGATAAATAAATAATTTTTTTAAAAAATGGCTTACCAGTTTTCCCTAATATACTGTTTTTAAAGTTTAGCTTTAGCTACAGCAAGGCTCAGTGGAACTAATAATAAGCAAGAGAATCAGAGGCTAAATTCTGGCTCAGAGTATAGACAAAGGTATTTACAGTTTGGAAGATTGTTGGGAATAATTGAGTTATTTTAGGGAAGGCCTCTTACTCAGTTTTGCCTGTCAAATATCCTACCATCTTTTTTAAATGTCTGGAAATATGTAATTACAACTTCTTTTGGCTTAAATTATGACTGCCTTGTCTCTACTTACAATGAAAGTATCTCAGGGAGGTCACTCAAGTGCAATGTTATCAATTTATACCTTTATCTAAGTATATGAGTCAGTTGTTCTGTTTCATATTTTTCTGAAAGCAGGTTTTTATAAAGAAAGGGGACTGGGTCCTGAAGGAGTCAAAAAACTGCAAGTTTAAAAAAATCAAAAAACTTTTATCCAGTGCTAGTCCTTCCTGGTTCAACCCCAAGAAAACTGGCACTCAAAAGAGATTGAAAAAACCCATTTCCCCACCTTTTTGTACCTCTTTGCCATATCTTTTTACTGTGCTTCTGTGATGTTGTGATAAAATAAGAAATATGTATTTGGTCTTATCCCAGGTTCCAGACACAAGGTCTTCTAAACCCCTTGGAATTTCTTCAGTGATAGGGGTGAGAAAAACATCTTTTATAATTCATAACAAGGTACTGTCGACCACACCTGAGTGTATACTAATGCAGTGACTTGGTGAGTCCCTATTATAGGAGCAATCATAGGCATGTGCTGTAGCTGTTTAAGTTTTTCCTCACTGAACACCCCAGGACATAAATAAGCAATTTTAATACAATGCACTAACTTCTGTGGCGTGTTCTGACACTAGGAACAGAAATAATAGTAACACCATTACAATAATGATGATGAATAAGATTTAGTGAGACCTATTACATATGAACGTGCCTGGCATTCTGCTAAGCACTTTAAGTACTTCACCTATTTCAATACATACCCCGGGTCTATGTGGTGGATATTACTAGGATTCCTATTTTACAAACAAACAAATAAAACCTCGAGCCTAGATAAAACAAAGAACTTGTAAGGCAGAATGTGACAGGTTGGTTCCCTGAGAAGCAGACTCTGAGATGGAGATTCAGGTACCTGAGCTCTTTAAGGAGCAGACTGTTTGGGAATGAGCTGCTAAGAAAGGAGGTAAAGGAAGCAATGGGGCAGAAGCCGAGCTGGGGTGCAACCTCAGCGAAAGCCCAGCCAACCCCATGGGACCTATAAAGTAGGATGGCCCCTCAGAATTGGATATAGGCTACTCCAGGAGGAGGACGTGACCTTGGGCAAGGCAGCTCTCTTCAGCTGAAGCAATCTCTGAAGAGCATTGGCAGCTGAGCGCTCTCTGCTACTTGCAGCAGCCGGGAGATACATGCTTGGACCCTGCAGCATGATCTGGGGATCCGGGGCCTGGGCAGCATGGAATAGCACCCACCGTGCACAGGGCTGACTACAGTTTGGGCCCATTCCTCTAAGATGTTAAGGAGTGCTCTTAGAATGAAAACTGGTCTCTTTTAAACTAGAACAGCCTCTTTGATTGTGAAAGAAGAGACCCCTCTGAACTCAGGTAAATGAAAAAGAAGTAGGACAAAGAAGGAACTTCATAGCTCCACAATATGCAGCAACTTGGGAAGGAGGTGGTTGGAAAGACCCTGGAGACTCAGAGAAAAGGACAAGGAGAAAGGAGAACAGTCTCCTGCAACACAGCAGCAGGTGACACCTGGGGATAGGGATTGTCTGAGAGAGGCTTCGCACCTAGGGTTGGCCAAGGATCTACACACTAAATATTTCATTTTAGGTTTCTCACTGTAATATACTGTTTGGTGATCTCCCTCTCTTATACTGAAAACTTCAGGAAATCTCTTTTCCATACAATATTTTTTGTTAGTGTTGTTCTTGGGGGATATAGAAGGAGCTGGTCCATGCCTAGGGAGATGCAAGGAAGCAAAATTGATAAGTAAAAATTCAAAAAGCAGAAAGTTGTAAGCCTCCCTGAGAACCCTGGAAATGTGGGAAGATCTTGGGACCCTGTGCTATATGTGGGTTGGGGATCAAGCCAAAGTACTTGGCTACTAATGGGTAAAGTTATCCACAGAAAACTGGAAGGCTTTGAAATATCCAGTTTATATGTCCCCCAAAGAAAAGTGATAAACTCTGCTTAGTAAAATGAAGGAAGACTTCAGAGAGAGGAAAGACAAATGAGCTGGGTATAGAAGGATGGACAGGAGTTTCTTAGGTGGACAAACAGACGTAAAGCAGGTACGATTAAATACATTCCAGGCACCTCATTATTTCAGGTTTTTATGGAAGCTGATCATAGAGACATGATTAAATCATTAATTACTGATGATTAACTCAGTCTCCACCCCTTCTCCCCTCCCTGGAGGTGAGAGGAAGGTTGGGTTGAAAAGTCCCAACCCTCTCATCACATGGTTGGCTCCTCTGGCAACCAGCCCCTACCCTAAGGCAATCTAAGGGCCCAGCAAGTAACCTCATTAGCATAAATTATTGAAAAGGGACAACTTGTGTAAAGGCCAAAGGTGAATTAGAATCTATGCCAAAAACAACAGTGAGTTGGGAGGACAGAGGTTCAAAAAAAAAAAAAAAAGAGATTGGAGTAGCAGGCAAGGAGATGACTCAGGGCTTTGTGTGCCAGGCTACAGGGCATGGATTTCTTTGTGGAACCTCCTGCTTCTCAAACTAATGTATGTCCACCCACTGGAGCATGCGTGGTTGGCTAGAGCTTATAGAAAAACACAAATGAATGGGGCTCATATTTCTGGATCATAAATTGTACATGAAAATATCAGGGAAGGACATGTTTTTCAGATTAAAACAAGCATGGCACTATTTAGCAGTAATATACAAAAATGCATGATTTTAACCTGAAAAATAAGGTTTCACATAAAGTTCTTGATTGATTCAGGCTGTTCTTATTCACTCTCTACCCTTTGCTACAAGAAACTTTGATGAAACAATAATATAAATAATAGAAAGTTTTAAGCAGCAGAGTGAGATAATCAGTAATTATATTTAGTTTTGCATTGTTTATATTTCATGTGCTTTAATTGTATATGTCTCAAAATACCACACGGTCATTAATAACATAGAAAGAGGATGAAGACAAAGAGACAATGACAGGAAACATGGAGACACATGTGTGTGATGCAGACCAGGCTGGGCTTCATGAGTTGTCCCTACCTTGATGAAGGTGCCCACAGGTCCTTGATTTGCTTGGTCCCCAACTTTGCTATTTGAAGATGTGGGTTTTGATCAGGTCACTAGGTCATCCATGGTAGAGCAGATCCTAGAGAGCTGAGTCCCACTAACTAAACCACAAGAGAAATCTCACTGCCCTACTGACAATACAGTCAACATTGAAGAGGACTGTATTCTTCTAGTGGCTAAGGTTCTTGTGTCTATCCCCTAAATATTTGAAGGGACCTCCAAATGAAGAACTATGAAGAGTCTCCCTTCACACCAGCCTGTAAAGATGGTGCCTTTTTCTGGGACCAAAGAACATTAATGTTATCACTTTCTTAAGCCAAGTAGATCTACAGTTACACTGTCCTTTCCTACTAGATATTTACATTTTGACCAGAAGAAAGATGAAGAGCATACAAATTTCTGCCTTTGTTTAAAAAATCCTAATTCCTAGAATTGCCTTTGTTTAAAAAATCCTAATTCCTAGAATATTTTAGAGATTTAACATCTGGTTCAAGTTCTAATGGACTCTGTCTGGGCAGGAGTAGGGAATGGACAGGCTGCAATTCACTTCTGCAGAGAAAGACCTGAAAAAGAGTCAGAACACCCCTCTGTTCCCAGAGCTCCAGCTCAGAAATTCCTACAAAGGTTTGGCTGTTGGCTCTGAGCACCCCTGTGTCTACCTGCAAACACAAGTGGCACTATGACAGTTCAGGGTTTCAGACACCTAGGACACTGAGACAACCTTTCAACAAATAGTTGAAAACACCTGTGAGTATTCTCATTTGCAGACTGCATTTGAAAGGGATTTAAAAAGCTTATGCATCCCTTCAATAGATTTCTATCTCCTTATGTCCTAAAATTTTCACCTTATGGTGAAAAAGTCAGAGTATGCTCTAAGACAGGCAGAACAGGGGACCCTAATTTTGGCAGATGCTGACACATCATGATCCTCTTACACCTTGAAAAAAACAAATTGTGCTTTCACAAGGTCATGTGGTAAACACAGAATCAAAGTCAAAGGGACTGGATGGTGCGGTGACCAATTTCCCTCGGGCTGGGACAGTGGGGCTGACTCTGTGGGCCTCACTGGAGGCTTACTTTCTAGGTGTGCTGGAGACACGCCTTCTCTCAGGAGGATAAACACACACACACACCTCACTTTTTTGGTCTTCTCTTTCTACACTGTACGGAGACTAACCCCTTCTGTTACAAAATTACTTCAGGGAAATGAAAATGAATTAGAGCACACATTCTCTTACATTAACTGCATTTCAATGTCCTCAGTGAGGTCTGGGGAATTCCGTAGCCCAATGAATCATAGGGATGCCATTTTCTATGATTTCCTTCAAACGCTGAGGTCTCCTGCTCCTTGGGAACCCAATGAAGGCCAAGCTTTTCGTTAATGCTGTTTTACTGAAGAAACAAAAGTACACAAAAATACTAGTTTCTCAATTATTAAAGACCTGCTGATGAACTGATGCTGATAGGCGAGAGGACAAATGGAATTGTCCTTTAGAGAAAACTACCCCCCAAATAAAGTCTTTCGATAATTAATTCCCCTTGGCGGGTGCCCAAGGCCTGCCTGACACTGAGCAGAGCAAACAGCTTTTCCTGAGGTCCCAGAATGCTTACTCCGAGATACCTTTGTCCTCCTGTGCAAGGGCGATGGAGTAGCTATTTGGGTGCCCCCTTGACTTTGAGATATCTAAAGGAATTTTTTTTCCTTTCCTCTAAAATCTACTGTGATCAAAGAAGACTTAAGGGTGTCAAGAAGAAAAACAAGCTAACACGATTTGTATTGAATTTTGAAAAATCTTTCCCTGTAGCCATGGGTAACTGGATAAGAAAATATTAAACAAGTTCCTCTGGGGATATTACATGATGGTATTCCATTTTATACCCTGCCTCCTGCATTGGGAATTTCTTCAAGATACAGACAGGCTCTGAGAGACAGACTTATATAAATAGAAGCATTGCTCAGTGATAAGATTACCCTTGGCGATAAGACAAAATTACTTATAAATAATAGATCATGGCATTGGAAGAAAGAGAAAAGATTTCTAGTCTTGGCGCTGTAAGAAAGAGCCCACGTATTTTAGAGGTTATCCATAATGTTGCAAAGAGTCACATGAGAAATTATTTCAGATACACAAGGACACTGTGATGATGAACACACTTGATTTACCATTTTGACAGAGCAACCGAACTATCTCCTCCACTCCCTAGGTTACTTTCCTACCCAGATCTAAGAGTGACAGCAGATACTGTTGAATTCTTGCTCCCAGAACTGTGGAAGAGACACATTGCATGATTAGTTAATATTTCCCTTCACTGGGGAGTAAGACTCCTAGGTAACTATAAAAATCAGAACTCCTTCTGTTAGCAGGCTACGTAATTAATTAGGGTCTGAACTGTCAATGTTCAGTATGCTAATTATATGCTTAAGAACACTGATTATAATTTTTAATCTACCGCTCTGCTCTGCTGGATATGGTACCTTCTGGATATATAATTACATAGCCAAGGAATCTTAAAATACTCTCAGGTTGCCTTTCCCCAGTCAAGTCACATCATTCATGTAGTTAACATAATTTTTGGCCATATAACCACAGGAACATATTGGGACTTTTTCCTTATCTTTGCCAGGAATTTTCAGACACATCCATAATTTTTCATCTGAAATACTCATCCTTTCTTTTGCCTTTCATCTAAAAAATTCTTTTCCATCAGGCAGAATCATGTCCCCAGAGACTCCAGGGCTGTAAACCAAGTTCCTCCCCTGGGGAAGACAGGAGGAAGAAGACTCAGCAGAGTGTCTTATCTCCAGTCTAGACTGTGACTTCTGGAAGTTTTAGGATGCCCGCTCTCATAGCCTCTGGGATTTAAAAACAAGCTTAAATGTAAAAATGATAGTCAGCAGGTTCCATACCTCCTCCCACTCCTGGAAATATATATCCCAGACAAGCCAGGATTGCTATAATCCTATTAACCATTTCATATTACATGACTTGTAGGGACCATGCACAAAGCTTTCACTAGGCCATGCCTCAACCCAGATCAGTGACATTAGTAGCCTGAGGAGCCAAGCAGAGCCATGTGGGAACTGACAACATGGTCATCACTGCCTCTGTAACTCGGAGAGGCTCCTAGCCCCTCAGTAAACCATCCACAACAGGAAAGAACAGCCTTCTAACTCGTAAAGGCACGGGGAGCCAGGCAGGGGTTTGTACGTCCACTAGAGGGTGCAGTGGAGGCAGCATGGCTCACCTCAGGCTTCTCACATCCCTCCCAATGGGCAGGATGGCAGCCAACCTCCGTGATGTTCAAACTGCAGCTTCAGAGGGAGACAGAAATCAGTCCATCACCAGCTGCCTCGCTGGCCACAACAGCAAAATAGAACAAGGTCTTAAAGACCCACCTGTGACACCCCCTCCCTTGGAACTCCCAGAAATTCTTGGAAAAGGAAAGCTTTGCAAGGAGGCTGCTGCGTAAATAAGAAGAGGGAGAACTCTATAGCTGGGACAATATGTTGAAGATTGTCCATTTTTCCTCAGATACCCAAGCCTGGAACACTTGGGGTTCACAAGTAGTTACAAAACAGGGTAAAAGGAGGTATAACTGGGAGAGGGCCCAAAACCCAGAAAACAGAAAAGATAATGTGAAGTGAGGAAAACAAGAAGTTGGAGAGTCAGGGAAGGCTTAAGAAATAGGAGGCTTAAACTAAGGCAAAAAAAAAGGAGGAACTCAACAGGCTGGCTGGGGGAAGGGGATTACAGGAGAGAAAGCAGTTTATACAAAGGCCCAGAGGAACACACCACAGAGTGAGTTTGGAAAACAGAAGGTGGGTCAGTGCAGCTGGAGCAATGACAGAGGGATGGGGGTAGGGGCCTCTGGGGGCTCTGAGAACCACTTCATTCACCCTGGACTGTTCAGTAAAACTCCGAGAGACACTACTGTTGAGTGCCACGACCTCATGAGATCTGCATTTGGGGAAAACTGTGACAGCAGTAGGGTGGAGGAGAGGCTGGAGGAGGGCATGGCTGCAGTGGGGAAGTCGGTCCAGCCATCCGGGGCAGAGAGGAAGACGGCCTTAGCCAAAGCAGAGACGGTGGCGATAAGATGAGGGGCTGTTGAAGGAAAAGTTCCCCTGAGCAGGAGGAAGCAGAACCACACGTTACCTTGCCAGTTTCTGAACTCAAACCCAGCTCATTCATCCTCACCCAAACCCACAGAGGAAAGTGTTGCCCTGATGTTTTGGTTTCACCCAGAAACAAACCCACGCCGATGCAGTTCATTAACATTTGACAAAAGAGGCAAGAACATACAAGTGGTGTTAGGAAAATTAGACAGATGTAAAATAATAAAACAAGATCACCTTCTTACACCATATACAAGAATAAACTCAAAATGGATTAAAGTCTTAAATGTAAGACTCAAAACCATAAAACTCCTAGAAGAAACAATAGGCAGTAAAATCTCTGACACATCTTTTAGCTGTATTTTTTTCTGATAAGTCTCCCCAGGCAAGGAAAGCAAAAGAAAAATAAACAAACGGGACTACATCAAACTAAAAAGTCTTTGCACAGCAAAGGAAAACAACAAAACAACTATCTATTGGAGGAAGATATTTACCAGTGATATATCTGATAAGGAGTTAATATCCAAAATTTATAAAGAACCTATACAACTTAATACAGAAAAAACATCCAATTTAAAAAAATGGACGGAGAACCTGAATAGACACTTCGCCGAAGAGGACATACAGATGGCCAATAGATACATGAAAAGATGCTCAAAGTCACTAATTGTCAGAGAAATGTAAATTAAAACCACAGTGAGATAGCATCTCACACCTGTCAGAATGGCTACCATCAATACGTCAGGAAACAATGAGCGTTAGTGAGGATGTGGAAAAAAGGGAACGCTCGTGCACTGTTGGTGGAAATGCAGCTGGTTGGAGCCACTACAGAAACAGTGTGGAGGTTCCTCAAAAACTTAAAAATGGAACTGCCTTAGGATTCAGTGATTCCACCTCTGGGTATATATCTAAAGAAACCCAAAACACTAATTCAAAAAAATATACACACCCCACTCCATGTTCATGTCAGCATTATTTACAAGAAACAGGCCATGGAAGCAACCCAAGTGCTCATCAATAGAAAAGTGGATCAAAAAGTGATGGACATATATGTACTGGAATATTATGCACCCATAAAAAGAATAAGATCTTAACATTTGCAACAGCATGGATGGATGTAGAAGGTATCATGCTCAATGAAATAAGTCAGTCTAAAAAAGACAAATACCATATAATTTCACTTACATATGGAATCTAAAGAACAAAATAAATGAAAACACAAAATTGAAACAGACTCAGACACAGAAAACAGATTGATAGTTGCCAGAGGAGAGGGGGTTGGGAGACTGGGTGAAAAAGGCGAAGGGATTAAGAAGTAGAAATTGATAGTTACAAAATAGTCCCAGGGGCATAAAGTACAGCACAGGGAATATAGTCAATAATACTGTAATAACTATCTATGGTGCCAGGTGGGTGCTGAAAATATTGGGAGAAACACTTTGTAAAGTATGCGATTATCTAACCACTATGCTATACACTTGAAACACTAATACAATATTGAATATATTACATTCAATATAATATTGAATGTAGTATAATACAATTATATTACATTCAAAATAATATTGAATGTAAACTGTAACTGAAAAATAAAATTTTTTAAATAAAATAAAAAAGTTTTTAAAAGAAAAGAAATGAGCTCCAGGTAGTTAACTCAGAGGTAGGAAGTTTCCTCCCAGGAAAAAGAGCTGGTGCTTTTTCCTCTGCACCACAATGCCTGCAAATAATGAGCTGACGCTTTCAAAGCTGCTAACCAGCCTCGGAGAAAATGCATGCAATTTGAGAGAAATCCCACTGGCAAGCAGACCATAAGGAAGAGAAATTCTCAAGGAAAAAAAAATAGTTCTTTCTGTTGTTCAGAAAATAATACCACTCTGAAAGCCATGTTTTTGAACAATTAAGTAACCAAAGAATTACATGAGAGATCTATGAGGGTTGGTTTTTAATTTTTAAAATATTACATTACTGTACATTTTCTTTTCTATATTTCTACAGCTAAGGCCTATTTCTACCCAGAGATGTGATTTTGAGAATTATTTTAATATCCTACTGCCACCATGAACATCTGGTAGATACATAAATGATGAATCGGCCCCTTACATTCTGGGGGAAATGGGGATCTACATACCTGTATCCTGAAATGGGGAATCTGTATATCTATATCCCTTTGGAACAAGCAATATTAAAATAGCTAAATAAATGGATGCCTCATTTATCTACCTCAAATGTGCATGCACTGAAATGAAATAGCTCTGTGTTCTGCCAGTTAACCAAATGTATTTTACTCGGAAAACAGGTAGAGACAGCATGCCAAAGAGGAATACACAGTAAAGACTTTTTTATCATAATCACATGATCTTTGCCAAGCAAAACCCCCTATTCCTTTGGCAGTGACCAAAAAGGAGAAGTGTAGGGGTGGATCCTTCAAAGCAGACCTCCAGGGGACTGCTCTAATGTGGTGAGCGTGACTCCTTTCATCCTCAAGTGCTGTCCGGCCAGAGCTGGGCTAACTAGTAACACATTTCCTTATCTGCAATTGGAGATCCTCAAACACACCATGTTTCGTGGAAGAAAAGCATGAGGAGTTATCTAGATAACAGTTGTTAAATGGCATCTAGAAGCAGCTGGGTGATGTCCAAACGAGAACTAGGATAGAAGACAAATCCTTTCCCAAGGACTGGCCACATTCTTTTACCTTGCCCAAACACTATGGAGGTGACAATCAGAATATAATAAACAAAATCCATAACGCCTCAGCCAAAGCTTTTCTTACTGTAGTCTTTTTCACCGTCATGAATGCCACTTTGATTCGCCCTGGTATTTACTTCTGTTAAGTGTTATTTCATCTTCACATTTGATCTGTTGTCATGTCTCAACTTCAACTATTAATTTCAAGCCACTCTCACTACCTTAGTTCACAGTACCATGTCGTCTTCACATCAACTGAAGAGCTGCAAGAGCACCCACACCCACTCGTGTTCTCACCTTCTCTACATTTCTCCAGCCAGAATGATCTTTAAATGCAAATCAGAAGTGTGAAGTCTGTGGGAGGTTTCCCTTTGTTCCTATGAGAAAACCGATACTGGATATAATGTCCTGTGCTAAGTAGGACTTGAGGTCTGGCCCCAGCCCCTTCTCCAACTTAATCTCACACCTTTCTCTCCTGCATGTGTTCCTCTCCACAGACACTACCTTTGATTCCATAGAGATGCCAATTCATTTCCCACATTCAAGGTCTTAGCATATGCTGTTCCCTTCGCCTGGAACACTCTGGTCCTTGTTCTTCACCTGGCTAACCCCGACATCTCAGCTAGAATAACCAGCTTTTTCTGGCCCATCCATCTAAACTTATTCTAAATTATGACATTCTTTCTCAATGCATGTACTTCTTCTCATCACTATAGTCATTTGAATCTACTGTATGTTGTACATTTATCTTTTTAATGTCAATGTCTTCCACTATCCTATAATCTCCATGAGAGAGAAACCAGGCATGTCTGTTTCACCTATTTCTCCAGCACCTAGCAGAGCCTAACACATAGTAGGCTCAATATTATTTGTTGAATGTGTGAATGAATAGATGAGCCGAAACCAAGGCTTAGGGATATTTTCACTACACACTGGATTTTCATTTAAAAGGCACTAGTATTAAATTCCTTTTATTTTGGATTAGCAGAATACAGAGAAAATATAGTGGAGTTAAGCAGATTTGTGTTCAAATATTGCTTACACCACCAGTAGCTGTTTAACATGGGTTTTTGAACTGTATGTGGAGATAATACAACTTATCTCATAGTAGGTTAGAGATGATGTCTATTTTTTTACAACCTTACTGTGCTTCCCAATTTTTCCAGTTATCATCAGAAAGAAGCAATAAGCATTGTTTTAGAAAATTCTCATCTTGTAAAGTTATGTGAAAATCATCTACTTACTTGTAATGCAGATGGTGTATTAATTATCTAGGGCTGAGTAAAACAACAATATGGATTATGTCTCTGGCTCTGGGACTCAGGAGTGCCATGCCTGAGCAGTTCAGGCTTGAGTCCCTCATGAGGTTACAGTCAGATGCAACCAGAGCTGCAATTGTTGGACTAGGGCTTGAGGATCCACTCCTAACGTGGGTTCACTCACATGACTGGTAAGTTAATGCTGGCGCTTGGTTGCAGGCCTCAGCTCCATCTCTAATAGCGCTTCCCACAGAGCTACTTGCGTGTCCTTGCGTGCTGGCAGCTGGCTTTTCCCAGAGCAAGGAATTTAAGAGGCCCAAGCAAAAGCTGCAGTACCTTTTATGACTCAGCTCTGGAAGACAGGCATTGCCACTCCCACCATATTTGACTGGCCAAATGGAATCAGCCCTGATTCAGTGTGAGAAGAGATTAACTCAGGCTTGAAAGCAGCCACATGAGGGAATGTATATACACCACGGAAATCAGCAAATGATACAAATCAGGCCTCTGCTTCTTTTGCTTTTGTTGTTGTTTCTTTGTTTATGGAATACTGATTGTTATACATTTACCAGTACAACCCTGAATTTAACTGTATATACCTAGAGACAAAAAAAATTACAAAATACAATTACCACAAATTGGCTTCAATAATCATTGTGTTGGTAGTAGTGTTGGCATCATTCTGAGATTGTCTTGTGAGTAGTACAGAATAAACAAATGAGTAATCATGTTTCCATTGTTAAGATCTGAGATTTTGCCCTGGCTGGCGTAGCTCAGTGGATTGAGCGCAGGCTGCGAACCAGGCATCGCAGGTTCGATTCCCAGTCAGGGCACATGCCTGGGTTGCAGGCCATGACCCCCAGCAACCACACATTGATGTTTCTCTCTCTCTCTCTCTCTTTCTCTCTCCCTTCCCTCTCTAAAAAATAAATAAATAAATAAATAAAATAAAAAATTAAAAAATAAAAAAAAAAGATCTGAGATTTTGCAGAGTAGGGAAAAGAAGACATAAATGTAACAGAATAAGTAAAAACTCTTAGTATTAAATTTCAGTTGGAAGTATTAGTTTGAACACATGATGAATTTTATTTTAATTCACATAACAAGTATATTAAATAGTATAATCATAGGGATGAACTTGGCAAAATATGACTGTGGGAATTCTAGGACAAACCACATGATTTCTTCAACAAAAACTACAACAATCAGAAGAAAAATAAAAAGAAATGGAGGGGCTACTCAATGATTAAAAGAGATGAAAGTAATATTTAACCAAACTCATTGTGTGGACTTTTATGAATCCTTAAATTTATTTTTTTATTTTATAAAAAATAAAAAAAAATAAAGGAAAGGAAAGAAGGAACAGAGAACATTCCTAAGATGGTTGAGAAAACATGAATAATCACTGGATATATGAGTTATTAAGAATTTTCTGTTGATTTTGTGTGATGATTATTATATATTATTGCATTATTACAATTATGTCTTGATAACATAGGCACTGTCTTTTAGAAGTACATCCTGAAATATTTACATATAAAATTATATTACTTACAAACCTAGGATTTTCTTCAAACTAATCAGGGGAAGAAGTATTGAGGGATATATAGAAAATAAAATTGATCATAAACTGACCATATGTTGAAGTTCTGTGACACGAGAGGTCCATATATTATTTGTCTATTTGTTTATCTGATGGAAAATTTTCTTAAAAGGTTTTTTAAGATTAAGTTTCATATACCCCTATGCCTGCTAGATTTTGCTTTCCCAAAATTTTTTTTAAAGAAGCATATTTTTAATGTGACAATTAACTGGACTTACTGTGGTGATCCTTTTGAAATATATACAAATATAGAATCATTATTTTGTATACCTGAAATTAATATGTTTTCCAATTATACCTCAACAAAAAATATAAGCATATTTTTATTAAGTTTCTGTGAATGTGCTTTGACCCTCATCATCTAGAAATCATTTACTAAGTGCCTCGTGTGTAAGCCTCAATTTAACAAACTTCACAGATCACCAAAATAAAGACATAAAACCATATTGAATTAGTTTTAAAAAATCAGTTCATTCGAGTCAAAAGATCTTGGCAGCAATTAATGAAATGCTTAATTAGGAGCTGCAAAACACCATCCAAACAATAAGCAGCAATCAGAACTTCTTACAAAGTCACATGCCTCTGAAAGTTATTGCTGTTGTATCACATTATAAAGCCCACAGAGGAAGGTTCTTTGAAACTTCTGGAAGCCAGTACATCTGCTACAGGTGAGCAAACAGAGCCTCCATGAAACCAGGGAACAGACAAAACAGGCTGACTGACCAAGGGGCGCTCATATGAATAGTCCATTCGGCAGGGGCAGAGACAGCCCTTCTACCGCAGTGCATTTCTCAAGAAAATGAAACCTCAAAAAAGCACAAAGACGCATTGGTCAAAACCTTCCCTGTTTGCTGTTGGTGTAAAATATCCTTTCTCATTCAGACAGACAGCAAATATTTAACAAGGAAAGAAAAGAAGCAGGTGCAGAATTTGGGCCATCGGTGATGACCCCACAACCATTTTGAGTCCTCAGAGAGATGTTTAGGTTAGTGACCTTCGGACACAGGCAGTGCTTTTGATCATTATAAAAAGTAGGAGGCATTTTAGGAAGAGATCTAGCTCCGCCCCGCCCCCCTCTGCCTCAGAGTTCCAGCCAGTTCAAAAACCCACACACCATGGCAAGTCAATGGTGAAAAACCTCAGCCATCAGCCAAGGTAAGTAACACAAGTAAACCCTGAAAGTGTCCTGAAGCCAAACTTCAGGTGAAAATCAACAAGTTGTTGACTTTGGATCTCCTAGTTAGTGTCCTGAAAGCCTCGAGTTACGAAAGGAGCACAGTTTTCTGAGTGACTCTAAGCCAATGTCCCTGTACACGTGTCTATTGGGCCACCTGCATCAGAACCACCCTCAGATGCTAAATCCAGGCCTCCCCAACGGAATGGCTTGTGTGCCTAGTGAATTTGAACTTTAAGGAAGCCCACTAAAATTGTCATGCCCACTAAAATTTGAGAACTGTTGTACTTACTAAGCCAAGCCTGATCAGACATTACAAAATGCCCAACAGCAGAAGCAAATGCTTATTATTGTTCTGTTATGTGAGGTGCGTATGAAATCTTTTGTAACCACGTCTCACCTCATATCTACAAAACTTGGTGGGAGGATGGGGGGAGGGGTGGGAGCTTATTCAGGGTTAGAGATTCTGTCTAACTCCTTGTCCTCTAGCTCAATTTCTTATTTTTTTTATCTTTGAGTCATCCAGTTTCAGTGTTCATGTTAAAAAAAAACATAGGCCATGAGGACAGATGGGATACCAACCATCACTTTTATGACGATCTGTGGGCATAGAGTATATTCACACAAGGGTGCATTACGTTGCCTATTATGAAAAGACTAAACCTCACTCAGACTAGTGGGAACTAGCAAAAGCCTAGAACTGGGTTGAAGTTTCATTTATCAGCTGCATGACTCTAGATGGTTTACCTAAACTTTCTGAGCATGGTTTTTTATGTTTAAATTAAGAGCATAATGAAAATATCTAAGAGGGGAGGGTTGGGTGGGTGGGCTGGAATGGGAGTAAGTGGGAGAAAACTGTACTTGAACAATGATTAAAATAAAATTAAAAAAAAGAAAATATCTAACAGGATGAAATGAAATACTATATGTAAAAGCTTGGATATCTGCTGAATGCCAACTGAGCATAAATTGTTACCATCTCTGTTCCTCCAACAGCCTTCAGTGACGTAACTAACACGGAGCAGGTACTCCATGCAGCCACGGCGCTGGGCTCTTACCATCCAGATAGATCAGATGTAATACTCACATGACTCTGCCAGCCAGGGAGGGGCCCTCCCTCCAAAAGGGGCCTTTGAGAAGGAATTTGAACGGAATTCTTGAGATGGGAGGGGAATAAACTGAAAGTTATATTTGCTCTGTGCATTACATGGGGAGGACACTCCGTACAGAAAAATCAATCCCCTGAATCACTTAACCTCCGGACACGGAGAGTTCTGTGGAAAACCTGCGTCAAGATCTCTGCTTGTAGAGACGTGTAGGGATCCAGCTTTTAAATCAGCAAAGGACTAGAAGAGAGTATATTTCCCTCCCTGATTTAGGGATTTAAAAGAAGGCATCTCTCTCTCCTCATCAGTTCTCAACTGGCAGACTTTTCTTGACTTTTCAAAAACCAACTGCTCATTTCTATTATCAGGAGCCAACTAGTGTCGGTGGTGGGACTTCCCCTTCCTCTCTCTGGGTAAGTGGGTATACCTGACCTGGGTTCCGGTGCCCAGATCTCCCCTTTTCTGCCCTTCGCTCCCCCTCCCCGAGAGCCCTATATCCTGAGTCCCCTAGCACAGAAAACTAATACATCACTAACATGACTTTGATTTAGTTTCATGTGTTACTCCTCATAGTGCTGTGTGGAATTTAGAAGAGGAAACAAAAGAATGTATTCCTAATAATGGAATTTCAGGAGGAAATGTCTTGTGGGGGAGGACAGAGAAGCTTTGGGTCCCCCAATCACAATGGTGAGCGACTATGCTCGCCACCCCAGACCTAAGAACCAGGCTGTTCCAGTCACACACCCTGGCCATGCTTGACACTTGGTCACCTCCGTGCTAGGCAGCCATGCATGGCTCTGTCATTGTTGACATCTGATCATTTCTTTCTTTGAAGAGAGCCAAGATCACCATCTCCCTGAAGTGTCCCTACCTCCACCACTCCCCCAGTCATTTGCTGACGAAGAACCACTGTGGGGATACTGAAATTGCTAGGACTGTCACCGTGGATTGGGCCTACATGTCTGAAGGAAGCACTGGGAGTAAAGTCCGTGTTGGAGGACAATGGCCAAAGTCTCTTCCCCCTTGTGAATTTCCCTAATTCACTCATGAGTTTCAAAGTTCTACTCCAATCTCACCTCCCCGTGAGGTCTACCCTGAGCAACCCTACTGAGAGCCACACCCGTTCCTCACCCTGGCCTGCACTCCTAATTCCCCCTTTCTTTCTGCGACCACTTTCATCGGCATTCAAGATACTATAAAATCTACTTGCTTATGTTGTCTGTCATTGGTATCTTTCTTCTCCCACTGGCTGTAAGCTTCAAGAGGGCAGGAATATTTATTTTCTTCACCAATATATACCCTAGAAGTGTGCCTGATGCATAGTAGGTACTCCATAAATAGCTGCTATTAATATAATACTATATGAGTTAAATAACTAACAATTCATTTAATTAAATTCATAATATAATAGTTGTTAATAATAATAATGGTTGTGTGTTATTGATAGCTAATCAGGATATTGAAAAAGCACGGTTGTTAAGTGGACAAGAGAGGTCAAGGAGAAGGGGGGACCCACTCGGTGCTGGGCACTGCACAGGCACCCATATCTATTAATATAGTGCTCCCCGTTCCCCACTGAGTTTCCAGGGAAGGACCTTTGACTGACAAGTCCCATCTAACAGCCAGTCCTAAGGCCTGGCCTGGCCGCAGCCAATGAGAGCACTAGAGCACACCTTTCCCCCAAGACTCCTGGAAATCCCTACAGGAAAAAAGAAATGTTGCCAGGTCACAGACTTATAGCCCATGTGCTCCCCCCATCCACCTCTCTTTCCCCCCAGAAAAGCCATACAGGTTTTCATAAACTAAGAGGGGCTCTTCATCAGGGAGCCCTGGGGAGTTGCCCACCCCTCACCTCAGACCTTGCAGCAGGCCCAGACGTGGCTCACAGGTCTCTCACCACCACTGTAAAAGTAGATAAATCCAGCATGGGTCTGGGCTATTAAAACTGCATTAAAAACAATACATATGAGCAAACAGAGCCCATGAGACAGGAGCAGGGCTGCTGGAAAAATCATTGCTTCAGAAGAAGAGACTGGCTGGGTTTGGCCGCTGCCTCCCACCGGGACTTCATCAGTCCCAGTCACTCAAATCCTACTCGTTTCCCAAAGTCTAAAACAGTAGCATCAGCACTTCGTATCCTCCCATCTTCTGAGCTGGGAGGCAAGCCTCTCATGGAAAAAAAGTTTGAAAGGGCATACACTAAATTGTTAACAACAGTTACCTCTGGGAGAAGAACTCATAGGAAAAGAGGGGACGCTTTTAAATTCCTGCACTTCTGCATTTTATAAATTTGTCCAAGCAAGCATGATGTAATTAAACACAGTCATCCCGTCTTTCTGCACAGAGCTCTCTGTTGGAGGGTAAAAGTAGGCCCTCCCAGCAGACTGGATGGAACGTCTCAGTTAGAGGTAATTCCAGCTTGCTCCAGTGGGAAGTGTGGAAAACCATCTATCTCATCTCCCAGTGGCCATCGATGTCACGTTGTCCCAGGAGCCAGTTTTGCCTCTCAAGTGAGGCTCCCCACCTGGGATTCTTTTGTGTGTCTTTGGCTTCTCTGCAGCCAGGAGCAGATGCCCTCCCCTTGAGCAGTTCGCTCTGGAAGGCAGTCTCTTGTGTCTTCTGCAAGTCAGCCTGCCCAAGACCAGGGCTCTCTCAGTCTATCTCAAACGATTCCTTGTTTGCAGGACACCCAGAGTCCTGCTGAACAAACTGGTTGAAACCACGGAGCCCTGTTCCAACGGGATACAGCAAAGGGATTTATGAGAAGTCGTGTCGGGAGGCAGGAAGAGGAAAAAATTGGGTAATGTGAGCAGCCTGGTCCAGAGGCTGCATGTGGTGTATAACTAGACATCCGCCCCAAGGCAAAGCAGGGAGCTGGGGATTGCTACCTGGACCCACAGAACCACAGTGAGCTCCATTCACAAAACCACACCACCCCACGGCCTAGAGCCAGACAGGCTCTGGGCTGAGAGCACCTTTTCCAAAATGTGGCAATGCAGACCTGTAACCAGAAAGTCTACATTTGCCTGTGGTCAGTGTCTGTGACTAAGAATGAGGCAAAGCTGGCATTACACAATGACTTTCAGAAGTGGAAGGGGCCATATGAGTGTATTCAGAGGGTGATTTCAATCTGGGCTTCCCAGAGCCCCAGGAGTCAGGGCAGGCACCTTGGGCAACAAGGGTGGGGCTGAGGGGGACTCTGGGCTATTCATTCTATATTCATCAAGAGTGGTTTTGGCCCTGGCTAGGTGCTTAGTTGATTAGAGCATTGTTGTCCCAATATACCAAGGGTGAGGGTTTGCTATCTGGTCAGGGCACATGCAAGAAGTAGCCAATGAATTCATAAATAAGTGGAACAACAAATGAATCAATCTCTCTCTCTCCCTTCCTGTCTCTCAAATCAGTAAATTAAAAAAAAAAAGAGAGTGGTTTACCACATATTTATTATGTATCTATTTTATCATTTATCTATCTTATATCTGGCTTCTTCCCTATGACTACAAGACAGCCTTGTGGTCCAATCTCAGCATGATGTCATTTTCAAAGAAACACGTCCACCAAAAACTTTAATCAGAGACAGTTCAAATCCATCCTCAACCTTTAAAGAAGAAGCCAAAAGGTAGAGTGCATTCTTAACGCACACGGAGATATCTTAAAACCCATCACTCCCAATCTCTGCCCTTCTCAATGCCTTCCACAGAGATGGCAGCAGCTCCCTGAAATCTTCCTCTCCATCCAGCTCTCGAAGCCAGACCAAAAACTTTCCACAACATCCAGCCTGTGTGACTCACCCACCTCCCCTCCTCCCTTCTTTGCCTCAGGTTTTCCATTATGTAGCTCAGCTCAGGCTCTCGGGCTTCATTGGTGGGTTTGGTTTTTTTTTTCCTCCTTGCTCAATATAAGTATAAATCCACCTTCTTTATAAGGTAGGGAACATGGAAAAAGACTGTGAATTCCAACAGAGTGGTATTTTTTTCCTTGTTGCATTGAGGTCCCACAGGGGGGAAAAATCATTTTTAAAAGGATGCCACTGGTCCAGTCCATTCTAAATGGAGTCTCTGAGAAAATTCTAACCGTTAATCATTCTCCTCCTACACATTAAATGACAAGGGTCCATGACTTCACAAAGCAATATGGATAATGTTTTGGGGTTGTTTGTTTTGTTTTGTTTTGTTTTTTGTTTTTTGCCAGCTTTCATTTGTGAAAGTTTCTCTTTGGCCAGATTTTTTACAGGGTTTGAGGTCTGGCCAAAGGGCCTTCTGCTTAAAAATATTTCTCTCCATCAACCAGCAGAAGTGTCTCAATATATAAAGTTCCCACAATGACTTCCCAGGGACTGATGAAATATAAAGACATTCTCTAAAACAGGTAAACCCTTCAGTCACTAATACCAGCTTCACCCTCTAAATTCATTTCTCAAATTCACTAGCCAGGTAATGTGATACTTTGAGACTTGGGGTTAGGAGTAAAGAAGAAACACAGTGGAATTCTATGCAGCAGAAAGAAAGAAGGAACTCCTACCCTTTGCAACAGCATGGATGGAGCTGGAAAGCATTATGCTAAGCGAAACAAGCCAGGCAGTGAAAGACAAATACCATATGATCTCACCTTTAACAGGAACCTAATCAACAAAACAAAGAAACAAGCAAAATATAAGCAAAGACACTGAAATAGAGGACAGGCTGACAGTGACCAGAGGGGAGAGAAGAGGGAATTTCAGGGGAGAATGGGAAGGGTTTACAGGAACAAATTTAAAGGACACATGGACAAAAACTAGGGGGAGGGTGGTAATGGGAGGGAAGTGGGGAAGGATGGGTGGGTGGGCTGGAATGGGAGTAAAAGGGAGAAAACTGTACTTGAACAATGATTAAAATAAAAAAAAAAAAGAAGAAGAAGAAGAAGAAAAAAAAAGTTCCAAAGTATAAGATTACCAGGTCACAAGGCCCAGAGAGAACCCACAGCAAAGCAGGGGAGGACCAAAGCAACAGGAGAGAGCAGAGACGAAGACAAGCAGTATTAGAGACCCACTGGCCAAGCCCCCACTGGCCTTGCCCCAACAGACACAGCCATCAGAGAAGCCCTGAGTTGTCATTAGTTGTCAACACTGTGGTCTCAGATGTACTGTTGGAGTGGAGGACTTCCTGAGGGCACATCCTCCGTAAACGCTCCTGACCCGGCAAGCTCACTAACGCTTCTCTCTTCTTGTCTAACAACCCACCCGCCAGCTCATCACAGGGTTCCAAATACCACACCCATCCTATTCTCCCTGTTCTGTCTTCCACTCCCAACCTCACCTCCCCAGGCCCACCCAACTGCTCACTTCTCACCTCCTGGGAGGCACAAGGGCCTTGTCCTGACCCAGCCTAGTCTGTGCCCATGACCTAATGAGCTCTCTAAAGACTCTCCTCAACTAGCCCTTGTCTTTTCTCACTTGTACCTAATTTCTCTTCATCAACTACACCTGGTGTCCCCAGCCTCTTGACAAACTTTAGTCACCTAACAGCTTTCCTGCCTGATATCTTGAGACCATAATGCTGAATTCTTCCATAATCGGGGTTCTCAAGATGTTGTTAAACGAGTCAATGAATACATGAATGAGTGAATAACTGAATGCTTTATAAGATTTGGCAGGGCATGTTGTGAAAACTACCAAATAACAACAGAGCAACTATAACAAAATCAATAACAACAGCAAATATCTTAGGAGGTTAATGTCCACTATTTATCTCTCCTTACAGCCCTGTCTGACTCCAGGGACTATGGACATTCATTGTTTTTATCCAGTTGGCTTCTGTTCCCTTTCTTCTGATTTCCCTGGGAAATTGTCAGTCAAGGCACCAAGGCAACCAAGAGATGGGATGATGGTCCAATTGGGCCATCCAGGCCTCTCTCCTACAGGGACTTGCATCTTGAGTTTAATGACCCAAGAATGGAAATCATTGGAGAAAATGCCTCCTGAATGCTGTGTCCTGTGTAGACTGGCCAACTGTTGAAGAAGCACTGTGGCACTGCACGGGTTCTAGATCCAAGTTGCCCAGGACTGAACATGGATCTACCATTTATTACCCATATTTCTTTAAATTCCTGAAGGTTAGCTAACTCCTCACTGTCTCAGTTTCTTGTCTCTATAAAAATGATATGCAATGCCCATCAGGGGTCTTCGGAGGTTCATAAAGAGTCAGACCCAGAAGACAGCAATAGGCTCCACATTTGGCATCGGTTTACTCAGATGCATGTCAGATGTCCTTCTTCAGAACAGGAGTCCTTAAAATAATCCACTCAGTCGTTTTCAAGTCCAGGGAGTCAAGATACACATCAAGTAGGAATTGCTCTGGCTTAAAAACTTCATGACCTCCCCTCTTCCTTCCCCCTCGAAGAACTTTTGTAACAGGTCCACAGGCATAGCTTGCAGGTCCCTGCAAAAGGACATGGCAGTTGCAAGAGTAAGAGAAGTCCCAAACAATGGCCTCCTAACAGGTATTTATAGTTTTCCCAGTCTCGGAGCCATTAACCAATCAGGGGTCATCTCTGCCATAAGAAATGCTGCCTAGTGTCACAGTTGACACATATCATTACAGAGTAACAGGCAGTTAACCAAAGGTCAGACTGTCATGCCATAGAGGAATTGGGTTTTGTTGACCCTTTCACCAACAGGATAATGACAGTACCCACCTGATAGCATTTTTGTGAGGGTCAGATTAGTGTGAGTCAAGGGCCTAGACCACAGGTGGCAAACACAAGGCCCTCGGGCTGAATCCAGCCCTCTGCCTTGTTTTACCTGGCCTGGCACCTTGTTTCTACCTGGCAGCAGCACCAAGCTCTCACTTAACTGTTAAGAGGTAGTTACGTTTATACAGTCCTCAAGTTACATTCAGCCCTTTGAAGGCAGCTGCGAGGCTGATATGGCCCCCGGTGAAAATGAGTTTGACACCCATGGCCTAGACCGAGTAGTAAGCACTCAATAAATGCCAGCTGCTGTTATTGCAGATTTCTGGAGCTGCTTATGTTTTCTCTCCTTTACAAGATCTGACTATTCAGGTTTTTCTTCAGTTCTCTTCACTATCACTAATCCTTTCAGTAAATGGAACTTTTGATTAAGTTGATCAGAGTAACTTCCTGCTGCAGCTTACCACCTCTGAGCATACAGGAGTGCCCAGAGCAAAAGGAGCCTGTCTGAGACAGCTGGTCTGACCCCACCTGACTCTCAAGCCCTCTCCTAAGTGCCAGATTTCTAAAATTACCGAATGAGAGCCTGACACTTCCAATGTCACCCTTGCTCAGAGTGACATGGGACCTGAAGCTGATGTGGCTTCCAGCCCAGAGCCTAAGGTGACTTTGTACTCCAGCAAAAAACCAGAAGCCATGTTACTCTGCAAACTCTGCACTGAGATTTTAGATCACTGTGTTTATTAGTCACTTGAGCACAGAGAATACAGGTCCTAGCAGAGAGTTGTCCTAGTGAAGGTAGGCCGTTACAGCAGTTCATTACGGTGGGAGGAGAGATAACTCAGGTAAACAAGACCAGGGTGCTTCTGCTGTATGACCCTGGGCCAGAGCACACACCTAAGTCCAGGGAGAGCCAGGGGATAGTAAATCTGTCCCTAAAGGAGACGCAGCACAAGTGGCATTTATTCCCTGGTCCTGCTGTTCAGTGAGTAGGAATGACGGGATCAGCAGATCTGTGCCCCTCTGTCTCCTTGAGGTAACTATGTGATGCAGAAGCAGATGACTCACTTGAAGGCATTTCTCCTCCTGTCTCCTGTTTACAGTCATGGTGTCTGGCTTTGTGAATTGATAATTCCTCCCCTTGTTCCAGCTGCCCTAGGTCCCTTCCCTCCAACACACGGCCTCAGGTCTGGCTTCCACCTCCTACTTCTGACACTCTGAAACAGGCGGAGCACCAGCCCACGGCAGCAGCTGTCCACTGAATTTATTACTAAAGTTTTCACGCCTGTTCTCTGGGTCTAAGGAACACTGCCTGAAAGACTCCTTTAGAAAAGGTAAGAGGATAAATATGTACAAAAATTTAGCAAGTATCTGAATACAGGCCAAGACTCCAAGGCCATCTTTTCCTTCAGATGAAAGTCAATGAGGTGCAGACCACCGGCTCCGCCCACTGGGCTCAACATTCTTTGCATTGCCCTCCTTCCTGGTTTGGATGAGGGCTTCCCAAGTTCCCATCATCTTCTTCACAGATGACCCCTACCTCTACTGTTAGTTACCTGTTTCATGTGAAAATTATTTTCATCCCTTTTCAAACATAAATCCCTACTTACCCTGTCCAAACTCAACATACCCATGCAATCATAAATTTAACGTGCTACTTTTATTATTTCTTTGACAAACACAGAACTCTTAGAGTATATCAGGCCCTACTCGAAATCCTCTACAAATATTAGCTCATTGAATCCTCACTACAACCCTATGAGGTAGGAACTTTAGCCCCATTATCTTTAACTTTAGCCCCATTAACTTATCTTTAACTTTAGCCCCATTAACTTTAGCCCCATTATTAGCCCCATTTTTCAGACTAGGATATTGAGGCTTAGACTGATGAGGAAGGAGCCACACAGTAAAGAATAGAATTGGTAAGGAATCCAGGTTAGGATGGTTCCAGACCTTGAGTTTAACCTGAGTTAACCACTATGAGATTCCACCCTTTAAATTTAGATTCGAATAACCTAACTATTAAAATATTTTCATTTTAATTCATATGTCACATAAACTCATCTGATGCACCACCAGTGGTACATATCACACTTGGAGAAACACCAGCTGAGAGGAAAGAACTCTGGACGTAAGAAGACAACTTCGTTTCAGTTCTTTTTCCACTACTTGCCGTGCGGCACATTTTCTGACCAGTGTAAGCCTCCGTTTCTCCACACATTGACCGTGGGTAATAATCCCTACTTCTCTCACAGGGGGTGGCAGAGACGAAAGAATTCCTACCTTCACAACTGCTTTGAGAAATAGTATGGCCACGCATCAACAACATCCCCTCTGATGACAAATACATGTTTAAAATGAAGGAAACGGCGCCCCTACTTTTTCATTACAAGCAGCCCTTGCTGGGTGAAAAAGCTTTCGAATAAAAAGTAGATCCTTTTGTTCCTTTGCACTTATAGAGGTTGTTGCTGCTGTTGCCAATTCAAAATAAATGACTTCATGAAGCAAGGTCTGTTTATGTTATTCCACTACCTGATGACTTCCTGTGCATAACATTCACATGTGAGCATCTCAGCCAAAGGCCCATAAAGCCATTTCCCCCACACTTCACACTCAGCTGCGCTAAACATCTGCTTTTCCTGGCCACCTGAGTTGATGAGTTTTACTTTGCACCACGGTGAGGTCCAGGTGTCAAGCGAGAACCCAGACATTTTCTCCCCTCATTGCCTGGAGAGGGGTCTGGGTTTACAGCCCCATTTCCCCCGCAAGCTGGTAGCGAGGAGAGCACGGCAGCTGGGCTTCATTACCCTCCATCAACGGCCATGACTTTTTTTCTAAGGCAGCAGACGGGCTGAAGGTTCCATTCTCGAATTCTCAGCCAGGATGGAGCTGCCGCCATCTGGGAAGACGGATATGAATATAAACCTCCATGAAGAAACTTTGGTGTTCCTTCTTTGGGAGCTTCTATGACTTAAAAATTCCTTGAGTCCTCCCCCGGGGAGTAGTAACGTGTACCCTCGACTGAGCCTGTGAGTGTGGACAAGGATCTGATCTCTGTTCCTTTCTGCTCCTCCTCATTATCGATATGCAATGAAAACAAGTAATGGGATGTTGGTGGAGTGTTTCTGATATCCTAGCATGAACAGTAATCTGTAATAAATTAGTGAAACCCTGATACCACAGAGGCCTTCTGGGCGAGGTGGGGGCGTTCTCCTTCCTGATTCCAACAATCCTTAATTATCAAAGGATTTCTTTTGAGTCTGGTGCCCATTTTCACCTTAGAGAACAACAACTCAGTATGACAGAGAACTTCACCAGACAACAGATCATTGCGAAAGGAGAGGCAAGATAAATACAGAGGACACATCTAAGTCTCGCAAAGCTTGTTCCTGCACCTGTCAGCCAAACCAGAGTCTCCAAACATGGAAAGGAAGTAACTCTCTTCCTGCAACAGCCCAGGTTCCATTTTTGAAGACCACAACTTATTAAAAAAATTACTCAAAACATGCTGCAACTGCACCAATACACTGATATCTCAGGTGCTGCCCATCACACCTTTTGTATTTAATAACCTGCGGCCTTTTAACCTCACAATTGCACCAGCATTGAGTGCCTCCTCTCCTCTTGCTTTGCACCACATGCATGAGCTCTGCTCGAAATGAACCCCCTCAGCTCTTGCTCCACTGGCGGACCCTGCACCTGTGCCAGCGCCTACAAATGCAAAGACTGCAAATGCACCTCCTGCAAAAACAGCTGCTGCTCCTGCTGCCCCGTGGGCTGTGCCCGGTGTGTCCAGGGCTGTGCCTACAAAGGAGCATCGAACAAGAACAACTGCTCTGAATGACGTCGGGGGAGCCTGCTTCCCAATGCAATAGAGCAACGTCTTGAAACTTGCATTTTTTTATTCCACCCTGATCCATTAGCCATATTCTCTTTTCTATGAAATATGTGAAGGATAATAAAAGTTATTGACTTAAAAAAATTACCTCTAGACCTTCATGTTTTTTAAACAGCCAGTGAATGGATGGTGGCACAAATGGAAAAGGAACCAAGAGAACTTACATTCTTTCCTGAAAGCGGGTTCGCACGCAGCATACCGTCTGTCTGACACATCTCCGTGCTTATAGCTGGGTCCTGCAGGGAGTCTTCCTAAGCCACCTCCACTGCATACCTGACGAGAGGAGATCACTCGTTGTAATGGTCCTGGTTGCCTGTAAATAACTGTATTCATTTAACTGCTTGGGATTTTCCCTTCTCGTTCCTTTATTGCAGGAAGTTATTAAAAAGTGTTAGACACTTCACATGCACTGCTCCATCTCATCCCCAAAACTTTAAGATTAGCAGAATGCCCCCCATTTCACAAGCAGGAAAACCCAGACAGGGAGAGGTCACAAACCTTGCGGTGGTCGATCAGGGTTTACACCTGAATCTTCTCCACGTCCTACACGTTCTACGTTAAACGAACTCCAGCTTCTCTTCCCTCTCCTCTGAACCATCTAAATTGTCGTCACTAATTACACTTGGCACTTGAACAACAGGGGTCTGAATTGAGCAGTTCACTTACAGTCATGGACTTCTTTCTTTTTCTTTTCAATAAATAGTCAGCCTTTCCTATCTGCAGTTTCGCATCCGCAGATTCAACGAAGTGTGGAACGAAAGCGGTATTTGCCCATTCTCAACCGCAGATTGCCGGATTGTCAACCTCTGTTTGAAAATACTGTTTTCCAGCCGTGGCTGGTTTAATCCAGGGACATGAAGGGCCAACTTGTAGAGTCAAAAGTTGTACGTGGATGTTTGACTCCACAGGCATCAGAGCCTCTTACCCCGCGTTGTGCAAGAGTCCCTGTGCTTACACTCTTTGCGAGAAGCTTCCTCTCTCCTTTCTGCCCACGGCTGGAAGTCCAGCCTCTCCAGGCTCCTCCAGGACCTGTTTTCCCTGCATCTTGTGTTTTCTCCTTTCCACTGACAACCTCCTTCTCCTTTGCTCTCCCAGCCAAACTTCTGAAAAGCCAACTGCACTCTTCCCGTTGCTCAGGTCCTATCGGCTGCTCACTCTCTTGGATGCCCACCAGAAGGACCGCTCCCATGCGCCGCTGGTCTTTTCCTTCATTTTCACTGTGTTCTGAGTTCATCTAGACCTCGGGCAGATAAGGATATGCTGATCTGTGTGCCAAAAATAAGATATATATCCACATACACATTTTTCTCCACTCATTTTTCGAAGCACCTTACACTTATATTGTCCAGGTCTTTTGTTTCCCCTTCTTTGAACAATTCAGGCTACCTGGAAATAAGAACTAGGTCCTCTTGTTTTCAGTAGTGGACCGTAGGACATGCATGCAACCGAATTAGAATCAAATAAAGTGTAACACTCAAACCCTTTCTACCAAATGGAGTCAGCCGCTCTCTTTCACTAAATACTGAAGCTCCCATAGCTCCAGAGAACAGAAGAAGAGCCATGTCACTTGGGAAACAGCCACTTCTTTTTTGAAAGTTGGCTAATAGGACAGAGAAGCCCCACTTTCCATAGATGGAGGAGAGATGGAAAGGAGTTGTTAGCTCTGTCAGAAACCTGAGCTAACTGTGTTAGCAGAAAGGGAAGGAAAAAATGACTTCAGTACATTGCTGGCATGAGTGTGAATTGGTAACACTTTTTGGTGGGCGAAAGACTTGTGAACATTTCTCAAAGCCAAAAATACATATACTCTGACCCAGCAATTTCACTCTTTGGGAACTAATCCCACAGGTTTACACATGTCTGTGCGCAAAAGAACATGTGTTGTAGTATTCATTGCAGCATTTATAAAATAAGGCAGCTCAATATCATGTGAAATGATCTCCAAGATAAGATATGAAGAAAAAAAATGCAGAACAATATGTATAATGCTAATATTTATGGAGGTAGGACACATGTACACACACACTTGTATTTGAAAGGGCTGTAGAACCATAAACACATACAAAAACATTTGGACTTGAATAGGTTGTCTCTGGTATCTTGTACCAGAAAATTCTCTTGGCTGTTGTCTTTGGGGAGAGGAATTGAGGCCTGGGGGCTGGGGGTGGGAAGGAAACTTACTTTCCCTCTACATGTTTATGTACTAACTTAAAATCTTGCCCTGTGCATGTATAAAAATGTTACAAATTTTTAAAAGCTTGTGTTAACTTGAACATCTTTTTTTCCCAATTAAGTGTAAAATAATTGCTATAATTGAAACATTTTTTCCCAGTTAAGTGTGAACAGTTGCTGTAAGATTTGAGTCATGGGTAGGCCAACTCAGAATTGAGATATTTCAGCCACAAACCTGGGATAAAAGAAGTTTTTACAATGCCTTTCACTGGTCTTGAGCTTCGCTGTTTTCAGAACTTTAAATGAAGCATTACTATAGGGAAGGCACCCATTACTTAATCCACACACGAGAGCCCGTCTCCTTAGTTCACGTTCACACCTCTTAGGTCCACACAGTGGTCATCAGCTGTACCTGGGAGAGGTTTCCAGGGACAATCTCACTGTTCCTTGTAATAGTTTTCTGTCCTACTACGGGTTTGAGGTCTTGGAATATAAGCAACAACATTCGCCAGCCACAGTCCAGTCTGTTCCCTCGATGGCATCTTTGGTCGGTAACATAAGTCACTATCACTCTCCATCATTTCAGCTCTCCTCTCCAGCTCTCTGTTCCCAATACTCAGCTGCGAGTTTATGGCACCACAGCAAGTTCAGACTTTCCATTGCTGGCTCAGAATAACTGTGCTTTCTCCCCTCAGGAGCCCCCGTAACCTGACATCTTCTCAACAGTCCACCTCACACCCCAGGAGAGAAGGGCTGCTTCTGGAGACCATGATACCCCAGCCACATAGGAAGCACCCACCAGACAGCCATTTAGCAGACACCCAGGGCCTTCGGGCAGCCTGGGTCCTCGTAACAACTGTTCTTGGAGAGGTGGTTTTACGGCAGCCGCTGTTGTCAAGTGGAAGTAAATTTTCAATAAGAAGAATAGCAGCGGCAGAGTGATACTTTGGCTCTTCTGGAACAGCCGTCCGGGGATATTCTAGCCTTAACGTTCTGTCAGTTCAAGCAAAAGTTAATGTTTCCACCCCTCGCAGGGAAACCCTTGAGCTCTTAAATGTCTTTTACAAGCAGCAGAGGACAGGAGAACTGAGCGCGGAGGATGCGGGCATTGCCGGGGCCGCCTGCGAATGAGCAGGTGCCGAGGAACTGCGGCCCTGCTCTGTGCCTGTTTTTCTCACGCGTCTTTCTTTCCGACTTTCCTGGAGACGGGATAAATCCAAATGCGTAACTCTCAGAAACCGTTAATTCGCACTTTCTCTGGGTGCCAGACAGTCTTAGAAGGCTTTCAACAGTCCCCTTTCCCTTCTCCCTTCGGCTTCGGGCATTGATCAAGAACAGGAAACCACCTCGCTCGTTCGCCCCCCTCAATCTGGTTCCTGCGTTATCAAGACTCACCCGTGGGAGCAGAGAGACTTTCAAGCACACAGTGTGGATTTATGTCTCTCCACATCTAATTCACTGACGATTCCTGAGTTCTCAGGCCGTTTGAAAGAGAACATAATGCAGGTAAAACCTGAATGGACTGTAGCCTGATTTTTGCTTGAACCAGGGACTTATAAATCACTCTGTATGTCAAACTCTGCTCTTTTTGCCCTGATTCAGTAATCACTCTTGATAACTTGGGAGATCTAAGCTAGATGTTTGTATCTAACGCGGCCCTGACTGGCTTGTTTATTTAATGCAGCTGAGAACATGAGGTGTTACATTCTGTTAATTCACAAACGACCTATTTTTGTGACGGTGCAGAGCCAACTCCTTTCTGAGACGTTGGACTTAACTATAAACACAGTGCAGTAAGAAGGAATCCTCCAACTAGACTTAACCTTGTCTTTGTCCTAGCTATTCACAAAAGAAAAATCCTTGAATGCTCTCAAATGTCAAAGACATATTTTTGTGTGTACGTTTACTCAAAAAAATCAGGTCTATGGTTTCATTTTCACATTTTAAATTAGCAGCCACAGAAAGATCCTAAGCCAATCAGAAAACGCCAGCTATTCCGAATTAAAGCTACAATTATGGAAATTAGTTATAAGTACAAATTATGTCTGGCTTTTACACTATCTGTAATGCACAGATATAATTTAGCCACACTTTGTGTTAAAAAGTTTTAGTGGTTTTAAAAAGATTGTGTCTTCTTTCTTTTTCTTCAGACTCACTTGTTCAGCTTCTGTGGCACAAAGACCTGGAGTTAACTACTGTTACTCATAATGGATTTTCAAAAATTCAAGTGCAGGGAGAGAACAAAAGCTCTTGACCAATGTTTGCCCATTGGAGGAAGGCAGCGGGCGGTGGGTGGAGGGGGAGGAGGAATGAACAAGCAGACAGAGCTTAATGACTCAAGGTGATGGCTTGTGCAAAATTCCTCGTACAAAGGTAAATTCTCAAGGATCGCCTTTCAGCCTCAGGTCTGGAGGCTCATTTGTGCATGACTGCCAGGGGATCCACGGTCCCCGGACTCAGAAATGCCAGCCCATTTCAGGCTCACTGCTTTTGCCAGCCAGTATCTACGTCTCCATCTTTTCAAAGCATGGATTTCTTTCCTGTTTTTACCGCTCCACTTCAAATGTTCTCTTTTGGTCTGAGCTATGAGGCCAACATAAAACAGTCAGAACTGACTTTTCAGATGCTGTATTTTTTTCTTCCGTCTTTGTGAGAATGTTCTGATGACGAGGGGAGAAAAGCGTACTCTCAGAACACCATTACTGTATAGGTTTTTCAGCAGTCTTCTCTCCTCGTGTTCCATTCACTGAGAAGGTCCTCCTCTCTCCCCTCCCCATATCCAAGTCCTTCCCACCCTCCAAATCACATTAAAGACTGTTCTAATGACATTTCTTCCCCTCATCTCTAGCAAAGAGCCAACCCCACACGAGCACTCGGAGAAATGTGGAAGACGGAAGCTATGTTTCTGCTCTTGAAGGATATCTAAGTTGTAACCTTTGAAGACTTTCGTGTATCCACAGGATGTAACTCAAGGTGAGGCAGAGGCTAAATAAGATAAAACTTAGGTTGACAATATTTGAAGCTTAGCTGTAATTGTCATCTCTGAGGAGGTATGCCTACGCCCAGACTGTAGTCAAACAACTGCCTCCTTCTCTCCCTTCCCCACTCTTCTGAAATGCTGCCCACAAACCTTTGACCCTGGCTTGTTGAAGTTGCTCAGAGAGGAATGTACGAGTTCTTTTCTTTTCCTGAAAGGATAGTCTGTTTCCCAAAAGAAGATGTTACTGTTACCAGTAAGGAACTGGGCCTGGAGTGAGTCTGCTTGGGCCGGCCAGTAGCATGTGGGTGCCTAACTTCGTGCAGGAAAGATTTCACAGTACAAGTCCAGGTGACTTTTAGACATTTTTTAAGCGGGGCACCGTGCAACAAGGAAAGGCTTAAGATAAAAGAAGCAACAGGAGACCCAGGGCAGGACTACTTTGGCTCTTTAGAAATTGTTATAGGGAAGAAATGAGCCTCAGTAGGGCTGCCTTTGGCTCACTAGAAAGTCAGAGGAAAGGGGGCCTTGGAGACAGGTTCAGGGGGTTGGCCTGGGACGAGCTGCCATGGCCCACTGCTCCCTGGGTTGCAAGCCTCATGGAATCCCTTAGAGTTTAGGAGATGCATGCCTGAGAGGGAAGCAGCAGGGAAGGGAAAAGGCATGGATGTGCCCCTGAGAGGAGAAGCACATCTGGGTCCTTCATTTTTGGGAGAGTTTTTAAAGGCTGGGAGTTTAGGGGAGGTTTTAGGAGGGGATTTCAGGAGAATATTCATCAGCTTTATGCTGATGCACCAGGATGAGATTTATTCCCTGAACTTCATCTGTCCTTGGGTGTGGTTGGCAAAAGACACTAATTGGATTTCTGCTGTCTGTCTCTCCGAGTAGGGTGATTTAAACTACCATATTTTGCAGTGCATAATGCATACTTTTTTGCCCAAATTTTTGAGGAAAGTATAACGATGCACATTATACATGAGTAGTACTAATTCCGTATCTATGTAAATGTTTTTAATTCTTTTATTTATGCTTATGCATTAAATTTGTAACTCTAGAAAGCAATAACAATATCCATATGCAAAATAATACCGTGAAATATAATTAGCTTTGTTTGTAAATATAAACAAAAAATTGAATTAAAAAATTAAAACAATAGATTTTTTTTCCTGAAAGTTTGAGCCAAAAACATGGTGCACACTATATATACATGGGAGCACATTATACACCGCAAAATGTGGCATTTACCCTCTGGTTGGGGAAAAATGCACACCACTTACTCTTGAGTGTCCTTAGTGAAGGGAAGGTGGGATTTGCTAGATGACTGCAAACTGCTTGGGGGCTGAACTGCCCGGTGGTTTAACTGCCCATCTCCGTTTCCCTCTTCTACGTATCCTGGCTTACTTGCCTGTCTCATTACTATTACGACATGTCCGTGTACAAAAAAATTGTAAGAGCCTTTGAAATGAACCAAAAAGATTAGAAATTGTCTTCAGCTCAAAACTAGGCATTGCCTGAGTGGCCTCTCCCAAGGTATTTCACTCCACGAGGCCTCGGTGCCTTGGACTGACTGTGCACTGTTTTACTAACAACTCTGCAAACTGTGTGGAGATAACTGACAGTAATGCAAATGATTCCTCTTGATAGACATGCAAATGAACTTTACCCTGAAAATGCAACTGATTTTCTTCCCCCACTGTGGAGGGAGCCCAGTTTTGCATATTTATGAACTTATTGCTGTAGTATTACCGGTTCTTTGCATTCTTGGAACCAGTTGCAGCATCGACTGGTTTCCTCGTTAATTAATGACTTTAATAGCATCTCTAGCATGTGCTGATTTGATGTCTGAGGTTCCTGATTGTACTTTATTTTGAAAATCATCCTCTGACACACAGAACCCAGGAGACAGTAGGCATTATCCTTTACTTTCCTCACTGAAGAATCCGTGGAGTCCCCCTCCCATGGGCATCAAAGAGCCCCTCTCTCTGGCCCCTATTCTTGTTCTCTTCCATGCCCACCGCTAATGTCTTCTCCGCCTTTTTAGTCCTGTTCCACCCATGACAGGCGCTCAGCCATCCAGTTCCACCTGGAGGGAGGAGGGAAGAATATTCTGGTCCTTCTGTTTCCTTAGCATAGAACAGCCATGGGGGGTGGGAGGTAGGGAATAAAATTAGCCTTTCTTTTTTTTTAAGATTGTTTATTTATTCACTTTTAGAGAGGGAAGGGAGGGAGACAGAGAGAGAGAGAGAGAGAGAAACATCAATGTGCGGTTGCTGGGGGTTATGGCCTGCAACACAAGCATGTACCCTGGTTGGGAATCGAACCTGCAACACTTTGGTTCGCAGCCCGTGCTCAATCCACTGAGCTACGCCAGCCAGTGCCCAAAATTAGCCTTTCTATTGCTGGCATTGTTGTTGGTGGACATTAGGCCCTTCCACTGGATCACAAGGAAAGCATCCCAAGGACTCATGCACAGGAGACTGTGGTGTGGCAAAATGTATTCAAGTAGAATAAATTCCCCTGGGTTTCCAATGTCCTATCTCCCTCCATCTCACCACAGAAAAAGTCCAACCGTGTCCTCAGCAAGGCCAAAACAAAAGCCAGTATCCAGAGTTTCTGCTTCATATTAAAGCTCAGTTCTTCAGAGCCCATGCTGTCTGCTGTGGGCCCAGGAGCTATTAGACCCACACGGTTGTATGCTCTCAGGTAGGAGAGAATGTGCAAACCACAGGGAGAGTGCATTACCAGGTGGGTGAGAGGCAGAGAAAGAGTGTATGCTTCTTTGTTCCCCTGGGGTTATATTAGCTTGGGTTCGGGACAGACCAGGTGCTTTTTCAAAAGAACCAGTCAACTTGCCAAGCTTTCACAGGCTTTTGATAGGTGTACCCCCTAGTCTGACTGACAGCCTCCGTGGCCAAACACCTCCCCCTGTGCCCCGCCCCCCCCAACAATTCGGTCCTGGACAGGGGAAGGAAGGAGTGCTAATCCCCGTGGTGTAGCAGTGCTGTGGCCCCTGGAGTGTCAAAAGCTGTAGCTTCCTGGTGAAGCTACAAGGGGAGCCTTACACTCAACCCTTTGCCCCTCTATCTTTTATTAATAACTATTTAACTACCTATGGTAACAGTATCAATGACCCATCAGACCCAAACTCCAGTGTGTCATATTGATTCAAATTGTCAGTGATCTCCTCCAGCGAATAAAGCAGAAATGAAGGGCTTAAAACTCCATTCTGCCACTCTGTACTTTCTCCCTCTTCCTATTGAAAAGGCACGTTGCTAATGTGTCTCCAATCAATGAGGGTGGTTTCTATTAATACCCTCTCCTCTTTCATTCTACTTCTTGCATGGCTTTCAACCAGCTCTGTATAACCTTAATTGAGCACTTGCTGTGTGCTAGGCGTTGTTCTATTTGCTGGAGATTCATAGATCTCAAGAGAGCTCACAGCTTTGAGAGAATCAGCTCCACGTCAATGGACAGCTATACCACAACACGGCCATGCCGCACGTAATAAGTTTGTACACTTTCAGAATAACTGTCACGATGAAGATGTTCAGTGCAGCCCTCAGGCCTAGGGTCCTTGACTTCTTTGGCCTTAAATTTGAACAAGCCCAACCCTCTCCAGACCAGAAGAATCTGTCTGGACACAAAATAGTGGAGATCAGAGATTTCAAATGGTTAGTTATCAAGTTACTATTCACAATCCAGAAGATGCCAATGTTTAGTTGGCTTTCAAGATAACAATTTATGAAATACAGGGTTAAGAAAGCCATCTTGAAGGGCGTTTAAGTGATTGGGACACCGCGCATGGAGACGCAACATGGGCGGGGGAGGGTCGGTTCTGCTCACAGCTGCCTTTCTAAAGTGAGTGGGCAAGTTGTTTCCTTGACCCCCAAGAAGCTTCCAGAGTCTGTCATGTTTATGAGCAGTTTTTAAAGTACATCCTAGACCTTCTTTTCTTCCCAACCGCTCAGGCTCCTCCAGGCTTTTAAACTTTCTATTTTATTACAGTACAAACAACTCTACAAGCAGGCCTCCTGCCTCTCCCCTCAGGCTATGCAGAATTATTCATATTCAGAGTCGAAAGAGGAAGATCAGCATGAAGGAAAACAGGAAGGAGTGAAAACAAATTAGCAATCCAAACAGCCCGCTCCCCGCCTGTCAGGAGAAGGCCTTTGGTGTCTCCTCCCGGAGCCAAGGGGTTTTCTGAGTCAAAGATTAAAGGATACTTTTCAGGGCTCAGAGAACAAACACACTGTGAAACGTATATCCACCCAAGGCAACCAGGACAAATCACGCCTACCCAGAGCCAGGGCGGTGCCTTAAACCCACCAGTGCTTCTCCCAAGCCGGAGGAGCCTGGCTGAATGTTTGGTATTCTGCACCCAGCAGGCACAGGTCTAAAAGTGCATTACATATTTTCTTCCAAGCCTGAGTAGGGAGGAGAAAAAAAAGGAAAGGAACGGAAAAACAAGCAAGAAGAAAGATAAGCTATTAAGCCATCCTTGGGAGTGCTGTAAAACCTTACCTTAAAGTAGGTGTTGTCAACGGGGGTGATTTTGCCCCACAAGGAGACATTTGACAATATCTGGAGATAGTGTTGATGGCCACAACTGGGAGTGGGAGCTGCTACTGTCATCTAGTTGGTAGACAACCAAGAGGATGTAGCTAAACACCCTGTAATGTACAGGTCAGCGCCCCCGCCCAACAAAGAATGAGATGGTCCCCGTGTCAATAGTGCTGACATTGAGAAACCCTGCCTTAAAGAGACTAAGAGGTGAAAATAGAATTCTCTCTCTCTCTCTCTCTCTCTCTCTCACACACACACACACACACATGCAGTTGACTTCATGGACGTGAAACCCATGCAGTTGCCCAGGCCCCCACACTCAGGGGGCTGCTATAGTCCCCTGTGGTTGCCATCTTGAAATTCTTAATAATTTTGAACGAGAGATCTGATGTTTTCATCTGACCCTGGGCCTGCAAATTACGTCGCTAGTACTATGTGTGAATGCACGTGCATGAAAGAGACCCAGCTATTTCCTGCAGCAGGACCACATGTTTCCAGCGCACTCCCTTCGCAGCCCCACATTCCACTTCATCACAGCGGTGCGGGTTCTGGTTCTGTTTTCAAAACCCCTCTTTGGGTTATGGCAGAGCTGGAGCTGGAAGCTCTACCCACGTCACAGACTTCAAAGTGCCTGCAGATTCCTTTGTTCCCCATCAAACTGCCTAGGAAATTCACAGGAGGCACCAAGGGCCAAGCAGTGAATTGTGGGACATAAAAGACATTTTCTCAGGGACCTGGAAAAAAAGCTGTAGGGACTGCAGAGTGCGTTTTTTCTCTGCAAGAACAGTAGGGCTTTGCTCTGAAAACCCTTGCAGAGGTAACAAAAACAATGCAAGGCAAACATCTGCATACCAACACTTTGCTTCCTATTAATCACTTTTAGTGATTGGACCGCTAGTACTAGTCTACTACTAGCGGTCCATCAGCAACAATGTACTGAGCAGTTGTGAAGGGATCGGAGACCCCATCCACAAATAATCTTGTTCACTTTTCCAAAAGGATCTCTCAAAATGTCCTGTTGGTGGAAAAATCTACAATGCTTACATGAAAAAAAAAAACCCACAAGAGCAACAACAAATTCCATTTCTGAAGACCAGACCAGTGTGAGAAACCCTGCCTGGGAGGCGCGGGCGCCTCTGGTGGGGACCTACCAGACGTGTCTCTGCTGCCACCTTCTGAGGAGCCACGCAGCACACCCATTTCATAGCGGCTGCCACTTGGGAATCCCTCTGAGCACTTTAGAACTGCACTTACAAAGTAAATGGGCTTTGAAAAAAATATTAAAGCACAAATCACAGTCGCTGCCACATTAGTAAACAGTTGAGGCCATCAATAATAATTTCCGAGTTTGCAGGAGGTTTGATTTAAAACCATACCCAGAGAGCAGAATTCAGAGCTGTGGGCTGTGAGCAGGCGGCCTTGACTGTGCCGTGGGAAAGACTCTTCAGGGACCTGAACAAGGACCACAGGACAGGCCGAGGGAGGGAGTCTGCAGGCTCTTGCTGGAACAGCTTGACTTCTAAAGATCGAGTTGTTTGCTTGTCTGCTCCTAGGAGGGAGAAGAGATCAAAGGCTGAGAGCCTGAGTTTCCAGGTAAGGTAGAAATCTGATCAGTGTACCTTCTTAGGCATAACCCAAGGCATGCCTGTGTCTCCTGCCTAGCAACCAGACCACATTTGCAATAACAATGATGATGGCAACTGTGCAGGTTTCATAAAGGCAGGGACTCGACTTTATTCTCTGCTCTGTTCCCAGGACGAGAAGAGTAGTTCATAGGAAGTGCTCGAAAGATATATGCTTACCAAAGACAGTCACGGCTGTCATTTATGGATGGTATAGTTTATGCCAAGTCCTTTAAAGTTCGTATCTCATTTCCTCTTTATAATAACCTATGCCATATGCATTCTTTTCCGTGGATTATTAATGGAGAAAGTGACATTAAGCAGACTTGGTAATGGCCAGGCTGACCAGAGAGAAAATTCATGTTATGTTCCCGGTAGCCCCCGGGGTGGTGGGCTAATACTAACAATGAAATCAGTTGCTGGGAAATTACTGTGTGTCGGCGGGTGTACGGCATGATCTTATTTACTCCTGACGACAGCTCAGTGCGATAAATGTTACTGGATGTTGCCGTTTATAGATTAGGGTCAGGAAGCGTGAGCGCTTTGCTGGGATCGCAGCCCAGGACGGCCTCCTCCACTGCGCCCCCTGCTGCCCGCGTGCTGGCCTCTCAGGATGCGTGTGGGGCTGCATGTCTTCCTGCAGGGAATCCCCGTGAGAGCAGCAATGGTGTGAGCCAGCTCCTACGCGGCATGCCCACCAACTGGCTGACTGCAGCGTATTTCCTCCCAAAATATTTAGCAGCGTGGACACAGGGAAAAGCAGAGCCCTGAAACAGCAATCTGAAGATTCGGGTCGGTTGGTTTACAATGGAAAGGAGTCTCCTCGAGATGATGACAAAGGTCAAAGTTCAGCCGGAAGAAGGAAGCGTGAAATCAGGGCAGCAACTTGGCTCCTCTACCCAGCTGTCCTGTAAACACTGCAAACTGCACAAGTTTCAGCAAAAATCTTGGCGCTCCACATAAAAGTTTGCATACAGATGTTCATAGCAGCAATATATATAACAGCTGAAAAGAGGAAACAACCCAATTGCCCATCAACTGATAAATGCATGAATAAAATGGCTGCACAGTAGAATATTACTCAGCAATGAAGAGGAGTGAAATATTGGTACATGCTACAGTGCAAATGAGCCTTGAAAACATTATCTTAAGTGAAAGAAGTCAGACGCAAAAGACTGCACCGTGTGGTTCCACTTACATATGCTAAGTGTCTGGACTACATAAATCTGTAGAGACAGAAACTACATTAGTGGTTGCCTAAGTTTGGGGTAGGGGATGGGAGCAGGTGTGAGGAATGAGTGACTGCTAACGGGCACGGAGTTTCTTCTGGAATGATGAAAATATTCTAAAACTGACTCTGGTGATAGTTGCCTAACTCTGCAGACACATTAAAATGCATTGAATTACATACTTCAAATAGGGGATTTGTACTGTCCGTTACATCTCCAAAATATGTCTCTAACTTTGGCCATTTAGTCTCATCTTCACTAACTCTACCCTAGTCCAAACCGCCACCTTCCCTCCTTCCTAACTGATCATCCTCCCATTCTTGCAGCCCTCCAGTCTGCTCTCTATAAACCTCAGGAGGGATTGTCTCAACAAAGTGAACTCGGACTGTGGCTCTCCCTGGCGCGAACCCCTTCAGTCATTTGCCCGTTGCAGGGACACAACAGCCTCCTGCCCCATGGCCTCAGCATCCCACCCCTTGTGATGCTCCAAGTGCACTGCTGTCCCTTTTGTCCCTGAACGATGCCACCTCCAGGCATTCACACTTACTGTTCCCTCTGACCAGACCAGTCTTCTTTCACATATTTGCATGGCCGGCTCTTACTCATCCTCTAGGTCTTGCCTCAAACATCCCCCGTCAGAGAAGACGACCCTCACTGCTCCATGTAGAGGGCTCTGGCCCAGTTCCAGTCTGTCTCAGCCCAGGGTTCATTTGTATAGTTCTTGTTGTACAAAACATTGTAGTTGCTTTGTCTACTCCCATCTTCCCCATTAGGAAGTAGGTTTAATGTTTTCTTTATAATATATTAACTATGAATATAAACATTTGTTTTTCCTGAAATAGTACATGAAAGCCCATCGGAATCCTACATGTTGAGATTTGTTAGAGAGGGACCCAGCAAAGGAGACAGGAGAGGAGCTATGTTTCTGAACATTTCACCAGTTAAAAAAGAAATTAATGATCATGGGAAAAGCAGGTTTATGGAATCCCAGCAACGCTATGAAAGACCTTCCAATTGCGGTAGGCAATCACAGAGACATGAGCAGAGCAAAGAGGATGGGCCAGGTACAGGGCGTCACCAGGGCGGAAAGTGCTGGGTGCCTAGCAACAGGCAAAACTGGGAGAACAAGGATCGCCCCCCCTCCTACTCCAGACCCCCCACTTTCATAACCTTCCTCCCCTAGCACAGTGCTGGTCCTGCGGTTCAGATCCCTGACTTTTCATACCGCTAGCCATGCTGTTCGGACTACCCCGCCCACCAACAATTCCCCCCTTGACATGTTGCTAGGCATGCTGTGGAGAGCAAGACCTGAAGCCATTTTTAGAGCATGCACAGTACAGCAATGACTAAGAGAAACAACACAACCCCGCGGCATGCACAGAACAGCGTGGCAGACAACATGTGCCTCTTTGAAGGATAACGCTGCCCTTTCCGAGCTTGCGCAGTAGAGCAACACAAGCTACACGTGCCCCTCGAGGTCACACAAAATGTGTGCCAATCGGAGCCGACAGATGCAACACGTGCCTATTGAGACTGAGGAGATAAACATGTGCTTATCCACATTAAGAAAAGCACATTTATGAGACATCGTGCAAAATCATCATGACTGTGTAACAAAAAGAAGCTTGCAAGCAGAGGACTTCAGACCATGGACGACACATCTGGAGAGCGAGTCACTTTGGAATGTCCCGCACGTTCTGCCTCCAGAGAGGAAGAGCTGCGCTGAGCTTCTGTCCCCTGACTCTGCCTTGAAAGACGCCAACTGCTCAGCTCCGTTGCCTTCTGAACTCGGACCTGATCAGGACTCCTGGGGCTCAAGTAATTATTATTGTTATTAGCTTAGCATGGATTTGGGTGGAATCTGCATTAATAAAAACTGAGTGAATGGCATAGACTCACCTGTGTCGACTCCCTGTCATTCCTCAGTGCGGGTGTCACCTGTGGAGCTGGAGGTCACACAGGCAGCCCAGAGTTTCTGGTTCCTGAGGTCCAGGTCAGACAACCCAAGCAGGGACCAAAGGCTGACTTATGGGAAAGACTATATTGCAAAACATAAACTCGTGACACATGTAGCAGACCCCCTTGGAGGACGAACAAGGGGCAAAGAGTGGCCTCCTGTGGCTCCCACGTGGGCCCTTGCATGACCACTCCCTTCAGCCTGAAGCCGTAGGGATAACATCTAGGCCCCCCTTGTGTTTTAGCTCCAGGCCCAGAAAAACAGCAAAACCAGGGGAAATGACACCATGGCTGACCTCAGGATCAGCCTGGTGACTCATGGCCCCTCCCCTGGCACCTTCCAACCAGTAGAGACCAGAACTCTGAAAGGACACACCTGGAAAGCTGATGAATATTCTATTGAGATCCTCCTGTAAATACCCTCAAGATGGAGGACCCAGCAAGGTCTCTCTAGGGAGCATGCCCACGCCTTCTCCCACCCCTTCCCCCAGGCCTGATTTCCTTGCCTCTTTCTTTCTTCCAAGCTCCAAGGGCCCTTCTTTTATCTTTGTAACTTGTTTCCTGGATCCATTTCTTCTATACTCCACTCCTTCTACTTCTGTGTCTTTCTAAATAAACTTTCTCTAACAATTTGAGCCTGGGCTCTGAATTCTTTTTTTTTTATTTAGGTTTTATTTATTTATTTTTAGAGAGGAAAGGGAGGGAGATAGAGAGAGAGAAACATCAATGTGCTGTTCCTGGGGGTTATGGCCTGCAATCCAGGCATGTACCCTGGCTGGGAATCGAACCTGCGACACTTTGGTTCGCCGCCCATGCTCAATCCACTTGAATTCTTTATTAACTGTAACTCAAGAGCTGAGGTTGTTGAACAGAGGTGCAACCGCTGCTCCTACTCTGGTGCTGTGTCATTGCCAACAAAATGATTTTTATATTTACTGAACCAAAACGATAGCATATAAAATAAAAAGATTATCAGTAACATTTCATACAACTTAAATTCATAATGATGAGTGTGGTGTAATTAATTTCCCCACTTATTATCCTAGTGTGAACTCAACCCTTGGAGACTTCCTTCACACACAAGTTTAGAGACACGTATAAAGTTCCATTCTGCTTTGCATGCAGATAATACGAATTAAAGAGGCATTTTTCTTGTGGGTGTGGCTCTCCACCCAAAAGTGGGATGGTTTTCTAAAACTGAACATGTCAGAGTCTTTGAGTCACTGTTCCCAAGTTTCAACTCAAAAAGGCCAGCAATTCATGGGTGTTCTTCCAAAACTCTTGCTGTTTCGGAAAAAGAATACAGAGCATTACAGAATCCATTGTCTGGAGATATCAATAAGAAGAGTTGCCTATACTTCAGTTAAATACGGGGCAAGGAATCAACAGTGTGGGAGGTGGGGGGTGGAGAGTAGAGCAGTTGCACTAATGTCCTGGAGGACTCAGATGTGAGGCCGCCAAGCCCCCACTTTTCGTCCCTCTACCACACCGCATCCTGCTGAACTGTGCTGTCCCAGGGTTCCGATTCAGGATGTCTTCAGAGAGGTCTAGAGATCCAGAGACACTCTGACCTGATGTCAAGTGTGGAAAACACTGTTGTAGGCCAGGCACCGTGAAAAGACTGGGTCACAGGGATACAAAGGTAACCAGGCTTTGGTGTTACCCTACAGAAAGTCTTGTCTGGGAGTAATGGGTAAACATGCATTTCAGTGCAATATGATAAATGCTCAAGACACATTGCCATGAAAATACAGAAAGAGAGAGAGAGTGTTGTCTCCAAGTCAGAATCACATTTGTTCTGAAAGGATGAGGAAATGTTGAGAAGTAAAATGAAACAAGGACTCTCCAATGTTGTTTGCAACTTTCTGTGTTTCCAGACACCTAAGAGAAAGGTAGTCCCTTAACCACCCGTCCGCAGACCACCCACGAACAGAGCACAGAGAATCTCAAACTGGTCTGAACGGGCCCATGTTCCTTTAGTGCTTGGTTTGCTAAAATACTATTACCGCTACCAGTAATAATACCGTAATAATGAAAGAAAGCTTAAAGAACCTGACAAGTTTTTTAAAGCCCCCTCTCAGACGGTACCCGAATTGAAGGGAACTTCAACTTGCCCTGGTGGGCCTGGGGGGCTGCCTGGGGTGGCTGCAGCAGGAACCGGGCACTTGAACGAGACGAAGGAGTGGTGCATGGTTTTGAACGTGGAAGCCGGCGGACTCTGGAGCGTGAGAGTTAGCACAGCGTCTATTTTAAAACACGCAAGTTCTTGGATGTAGTGAGATGTCTCACAGGGGTGCTTCCTAGTTGGAAATGCAAGCTGGAGGGGACCTCGTGCTGCCTTTGACCTTTACAAACATGTGCCAGTTTATAGCGTGCAAGGGATCATGAAGACATTCCGTTTAGTGTTGAATTCTTTTGTAGAATGAAATGTCTAAATGTACACACACAATATGCCCAGCTATTATAAGTCTAGCTAGAACTAAATCTAACAATAAATTGTTCTTTTGAGAAGATTCCTGCCAATGCATTTTTAAAGCTTTTGAAAAGGTATATGTAGAACTGGTATTCAGAAGAGACTATAGCTACTCAGCTACGCACACGGGTTTGGTAGAAATCAAATTGAAAAGTAGTGTCAGGAAAACATTTTAGAGATAAAGAGAACTGGGGTTTGAAGCAGATGGACCCATCCATCAGCTGTGCCAATCTGGGCAGTGACTTAGTCTCTCAGATCCTCCGTTTCACTACCTTTAAATAAAGATGGTAAAACCTGCCTGAGAGGAAAATTAAATAGATGATTACGTAAAATTTGGTCATGTTCAGTGTGATAGGATAGGTTTATGGGGTTCGCTATACTAGTCTTTATACTGTTGTGTTAAAATTTTCCCAAAGTAAAAAAATATTTTTTACATAAAAAGCCAGTAATGGGGACTAAGCTATAGAGACAACAAAAAGTGAGTGGTTGCCAGGGGTTAGCAAAGGGGAAAGGCTGAATTAAGTGAGCACAGGGATTTTTCTTTTTTTGGCAGTGAACCTATTCTGTGGGATAGTGCATAACGGTGACTACATGTCATCATGCATTTGTCCAAACCCATAGAAAACCCAACACCAGCAGTGAATCTAACATGAAATACGGGCTTTGGATGACAGTGACGGACTGTGTGAGTTCCTTGGCTGTAACAAACGTACCGCTCACGATACGGGCGGCGGTGCTCGCGTGGGGGCGGGGGACACACGGGAAATCTCAGTACCTTCTGCTCACTTTTCTGCTGAACCTAAATAACTGCTCTAAAAAATAAAGTCTGTAAAAAGAAAAAAGAAAAAAAAAACACCAACCACCTGGCCTATTGGGAAATAAAGGCAACCATTAGCATACATTTGTTATAATACTCAAATAGATACCACAGATGAAAATAACCTGGTACGCCACAGCACTAGGGAAGCAAGTAAGCTTAACGGTAACTTGAATCTTTTCTGAGGCAGAAAGTCAGAGATACAAAAACGATCTTATTTACAAATCTCCAGTGTAAGCTAGTTGACCTTTCTCCTTTAAGAAACATTCATACCTCTTCCTCATTTCATTTTCTGCCGATTGTCAAATGCTCTCTAGGAAAAGACCATCTTAAATTTATTTAAAAACATACACACAAAAACTTCTACCACTAAATGGGAGAAAAAATTAATAAGTCTTTGTATATCCAGGCTTTTTTTTTTTTTTTTAATTGCATTTCCTCACGGAGAGCAAGGGAAAGCTTGATGCTAAAGACAACAGTAAGTCAACAGTGACATCTAGTGTTCAACCAGAACCTTTCCCCTGGATAGAGAGAGGAGGATCCTCCTCCTAATAGAATATGCAAATATGTTACACGTGACCAACCAACTGAGATCATTCAGGCGCACCCACCTGAGACTCATCTGTGGTGCTGCCTCCACAAATAGTCACAGGGAAAGGACGCAGGTTCTCCTAATTCCAGAGACCCAACATCCCCCAGCCTTGGTGCACACCTGGAGTTAAGGAGTTGGTTCCACCCCCTCCACCTCTCCTCTATCCCAAGGTCAAGATGGGATGATAAACCCTACAGGACAAGAGCTCTGGGTGATTGTCTAAGAGCCTTCTCCTTGGAGTAAATTGAATAGGTCTTGTTAACATCGGAAAATAACCCTGGTTTTGCATTAACCTTTTATTGACATCCTCAATAAATAGTGAATTCTGGGAGAAACTTAACTTACCGCCTTCTATAATCAAGGGGCTATCTTTTATCTATATATGCCAGTAATTTTCAACATTTCTTTGCTAGAGTTTACAGTGGAACTCTTTAGGGAGGAAATGAAATAGTGCTTGGAATGACAATGTTACAAAGCATAGAATAATTTAGATAAAAAGAGAGTAGATATAGCTGCTCTATTTAAAGCACAGCTAGGCAGAATAACTGCAGACTCATCTCTCAGACTCCCTGAACCCTGACTTTCACCTCTCATCTCACTCCCCACCTGCAGTGCCCCCCTAAATCATTACCCCAGCCCTGCCCTGTTTCTGAGACTTTTCTGCAGAGCCCTAGCTCCTCCCAACACAAGCCTTTCAAACTTGCATCTATTTTCTTCAGGTGATCATTGGCAGAAAGGCAGCCGCAGACCTAACTAAGCAAAGAAGACAGGAGCTTTAATATAAGTGAAGATATAATTTATTTAACACAAGAAACCACACAAAAAAAAAAAAACAGGAGGCTGGGCAGCATTTTTGCAGTTGGAAAAACAAGTGTCCCTTTCTCTCTGTATCCACAAAGGTGCCCCCCCCCCTCACATCTCCTTGCTGATGGCATCACACCCATGAGAAATCCTCTTTGCCATTCTTCTGGGAAATGGTATGCCCTCCTGCTCCCTCCCCGGGGCTCTCCGCCTGTCTTCTCACAGGCAATGCCAGAACAGTTCTGAAGGCTTGCTGCAAGTCCAGCCAGTGGTCAGGGTCCCAAGGCTGATTTTGCAGGGCCGCATCCCGCTAACAGTCCCATGTTTCAGACCTGCCTGCAACATGTTCCCCAAACTGTGTGCCTTTGAGCTGATTTCCTCTATAATTCAACATTTATTTACGTCTTTCGCCACAAAGAGAACATAAATGAGCATCTTCCAAACCATCCAAACCCCAAAAAGAGGCATTTGAATGACTAGAAGTCACTATTGTTCTTGATTGTGAAATTAAAAGCATCTTCTAAGCAATAAACGGATAGCTATAGCTCACAGCTGACACGTCATGGGTGCGCTTCCATCAGAAAACAAAATGAGAAAAGCTCCTCTCGGTCCTCTTGGTCAAAACAGGCATGAGCACTTGGTCAACTGTACGTGACAAATGCATTGTCTCTCCTCCTTGCAATTTATTACTGAACATTCGCACTGAGCAATTGCCATGAGACAGCACTTCTTCTTCCTACCACATCTTAGGAATTCTTAGGCTCAGCGCTGTTGACGTTTTGGACGAATCTTCGCTATGGGGCTGTCCTGCACATTGTAAAACATTCAGCGGCATCCTTGGCCTCTGTCCACTAGGTGCCAGCAGCATACCCCATTAACCTTTTATTGACACCCTCAATAAATAGTGAATTCAAAAGGAGAAACAAAAAATCCCCCCAGAGCCCTGTCTGGTGTAGCTCAGTGGATTGAGTGCAGGCTGAGAACCAAAGCATCGCAGGTTTGATTCCTAGTCGGGGCACATGCCTGGGTTGCAGGCCACGGCCCCCAGCAACCGCACTTGATGTTTCTCTCCCTCTTTCTCCCTCCCTTCCCTCTGTAAAAATAAATAAATAAAATATTTTTAAAATTTTAAAAAAATGCCCCCAGACATGGCCAAATGTTCCTTGGAGGGCAAAACTGCCTTCCTCCCCACAGAGAACGCCACCTGATACAAATTTATTATGTAATCCTCGCAAAAATCCCTGTGGATGAGATGATCTTTCTTCTCCTATTTTACAGGTGAAGAAACCGAAGATCAGGTAATTCCCCCAATTTCGCACAGCTAAACTCAGTTGACGGCGGGATTGCTCCAGAGGGCGCGCTCCCAACCACTCTGCTAACACATCCGCCTCTAAACCCCTCCCCCAGGGCTGTGCTGGAGCAGCCGGATTCTCAGAAGAGCTGATAGAGTTACGGGCCCTACCTCAGTCTCGGGAGGACTGGTCGCCTCTCCCAGAGGCCCGTGCAGTCCAATTAGATCCCCTTCAGGTTTGCCCTTCTGGGCGACGCTGTTACTTCTCAGGCCCTGTCAGCTTAGAGGTTACCGCCAAGTTTCAAGAGCAGTCACAAAACAAGATTTCTTTACCTTCATCTCAACTCACGGTGGAATTCCCCCACCCTCCACCTTTAAATTCTTTTCAAACTCTTCAAGTTCCTGAGTGACTCTGGGGTCTCAGCGGGAGCCACCACCAGTGGGATCTCAGTGGGGACCATTCCTTCCATAACTCATCTAAACTTCATAGCAACCATTTTACCTATTTTGCTAAGGAACAAGCTGAGGATTAACTTGCCCAAGGTCACCTTGTTACAGGCTGAGATTTAAATGTTGAAACCTGTGCTTTTTGCGGGGGGTTGGGGGGGGAGAAAGAGAGAGAAACATTGACGTGAGAAACATTGGTCGCTTGCCTCTTGCGTGCACCCCAATTAGTGACCAGGGACCAAACCTGCAATCTAGATATATGCCCTGACCGGGAATCAAACTGGTGACCTTTTACTTTGCAAGATGATGCCTGCTTTGCCAGATGATGTCCAATCAACTGAGCCACACCGGTCACAGCAAAACCTGTGCTCTTAATCTCTAAGCTAAACTGCCCCCTATGGTCACCAGTCTTTGAGGTGAAATTATAGCTCCTCATCCCTGGAGCACCCACCACCCAGCTAAGACTTTGGTCACTGCTGTAGAGGACACCAACGTGGCACAGATGGTTCATTCTAATGCCACTGTCAATGCCACTGGCGCCAACACTGCAAGCAACTCCCAGGGTCCAAGGAGGGACACAGGATGTAGCTTGTTTAGTCCTTTCCTTTTCCGTGTGTCTTCTCGCTTTCAGAGTCAGGTGTGAGCCCATAGTAGCAAAGGGAAAGGAAACTGTCAGTGATGAACTTAGGTAGACTCAGAATGTCTCCTGTCCGTCACTGATCCTTTGTTCTACAACCAAGCCACGCCTCCCGACTCTCTCTTCCCTCAGGACGCAGGCTTTCCTCATTCATTCTCTCACCCAGTGTTTATTTCCTCCCTTCCACACGCCAGCCACTCCTCTAGGCCCTGGGAACAGAATAATGAGTGGAGAGACATGCGGTGCCTGCCTGCTTCATGGAGCTCGCCATGTACAGAGTAGACAACCGTTCATCTAATAATCACATGAACACATTCGAGGTGATGGCTGCATGAAGAGCCATGCAGAAAAAGTGCATGGTGCTGCAAGATTATGTCTATTCTAGAGGGCTCTAAGCCAGTCTGTGGAGTTGGGGAAGGTTTTGTTGCTGAACATATATTGAACTGAAACATAAAGGTCTGAAGAATGACTAGGAGGGAGAGGCAGAAACCAGGTAGGAGGGAGAGGGTGTGCAGGTACCTGGAGAGTGTTGCAAATAAAGAACCAGCTGACCACTGTGGCTCCGTTGGTTGGGCCTCGTGAGAGTAAGTCTGGCAGAGTGAGTCAGGGGAGACAAGCAAGGTCCAAAGTTGGAGGAGCCCATAGGATATTTTTATTTTCTTCCTAAAAAATATTGCTTTAAGCAGGAGGGGGCATGAACCTATTTGCATGTTTTAGAAGACCACTTTGATGTGAAAGAATAGACAGGGGAAAGAGGCAGAGAGATGGGGACCTGTTTGCAGAATATAAATCCATCCCTGGTGGCAGCTCCCCGGAAGCACATACTGCGGGTTGCCTACCCAACAGCCTCACGCCCCTACTTGCTGCCTCACAGGATTGTGCCTCACAGGATTGTTCAAGGTGATTGTGTGCCCAGTTCAAAGTACTCACCTTCTCAGACTCCCTTGTATTCATGGCTGGCCCAGTGACCCAGTTCTGAACAAAAATATTTTGTAAATAGAACTCGTTTTTGAAAGTGACAGGCACAGCCAACTTGCTCTTTGTTCCTTTGGCCACACACCTTCTCTTTCCCTGGATGTGGATGCTCAGTCTGGAGGGAGCATGCTCTTGTGGGGTCAAGCCACCGGCTGAGGATGAGGAACAGGACGCAAACCTCAGCATACACGACTGCTGGAGGGTATGTCCGTCACCAAACTTCTCGCTGGGCAAGGCAGATAAGACCTGGCATGCAGCGTTCCCTGTTAGTCACAGCTGGGCCCAACCCTTCCTTCACCCACTAATCCCTCGGGCATCTGCAGACACGTCTGAACTGCAGAGTGAACTCACATCCTGTCTTCCTCCTAACGTGCTCCAGACACTGCCTGCCTCAAAATCTCCTTATGTGGTGAGAGTTAAAACTGCAGAGTCTCTCAGCCAGGTGATGAACACCGTCATAGTAAGTCATGTTGATTTATGCACGCTTCGTAGGATGTGATGAAAATGGTGCTTTGCCTCTGTGTTCTTCTTCTCGGTCTAATCATAAGAAAAATAAGACAAATGCCAACCGAGGTACATTTTACAGAACCCTGTACTCGATTCTCAAAAACAAGGGAAGTCCAAGAAACTGTCATGGCCAAAAGAAGCCAAAGACATGATAGCTAACATAATGTGGCAGCCTGGCTGGGGTCCCAGAACGGAAGAGAAGCATCAGGTAAAAAACTAGCTAAGGAAATGTGATTAGAGCATGGACTTAAGTTAATGATAACGTATCGATATTGGTTTACTAGATGTGATAAACGGATCACACTCAACATAAAAGGTAAGAACATGGGAAGCTGGGAGTAGGGTATATGGAATTTTCTGTGCTATCTTTACAATTTTTCTGTAGACCTAAAGCTATTTAAAAATACAAAGTCTATGAAAATGAATATTCCCAGTCTCCATGCCGGTCCCACAGACGCACACTGTCTTGAGTGAGACCCAGGCACCTGCATATCTAACAAGACTCTCAAGCTTCAAAACCACTACTTTAGAGCTAGCCTGGACTCCTGCAGCACTAGAAAGGCAAGGCTCTCCGGGCCACCTGCTGAGCCGCCACAAAGACCCATGCAGACCCTTCCACAGAGAGGGATGCTCAGGGTGTCTGAGAGTGCAGGTTCAGCTTCTAGAACAAAGCAGGCAATTCCTTTGTTGTACTTTATTCACATCAAATGCCTTTGGACAGAAGGCACCAGTTTCATGTTTTGCCCCCAAGTTGAATTTGAACCTCTGTAGTAATGATGCTAATGGAGTTACCTCTAATAAAATAACGGGACTGCATTTTTGTACTTCTTTCACAAACAAGGTTAAATATTTGGTGATTTTTGTTTGTTTGTTTTACTTCTTGGCTCCATTACCACATCTCTTGAAATAAAAGAGCAAGAAAACCAATATTTATAAAGGTTTTCTATGGCTGTATGGAAATTTTTCACCAGGCTTGAAAGAGCAAAGTAATTATTTTCTGTAATGGATTTCAGACATAAATATACATAAATGCAGTCAGCCATTCATTAGCTGAATTCAGATATATCAGGACCCAATTCCATCGGAAATGTAACCATACACGCAGCCACACAGGAAGGCACCATGATGAAATAGAAAAAAAAACATTAAACTAGAAATCAGAGGCCCAGGTATTAGACCGTGATGCAGTTACTTGCCAACCTAAGCGACTTTGGAGAAGTAACCAAAACTCAATTTCCACATTTGCAAAATGAGCAGTTTGGAATATAGCTTTCAACACCCCTCTGAGCTCTGCAGTTCTGAGTATGGAATCTCAAAGTCTAGACCTAATTCTTACCCCTAGTATCACAGTAATAGACTTGTGTTCATACACTCAAGACATGTTATAACTAATTATTTAAAGACTAATCATAAAATGCAAGCATAAAATTTCAGCAGTCTTATTGCTTGAGAATTGTAGACCACAAAATGAATAAAGGTGTCAAGGGCTCTTTAAAGATACCTTTTGCCCTGGCTGGCGTAGCTCAGTGGATTGAGCGTGGGCTGCGAACTAAAGCATTGCAGGTTCGATTCCCAGTCAGGGTACATGCCTGGGTTGCAGGCCACGGCCCCCAGCAACCGCACATTGATGTTTCTCTCTCTTTCTCCCTCCCTTCCCTCTCTAAAAATAAATAAATAAAATATTTTTAAAAATACATATTTAAAAGTAAAAAAATAAAAAATAAATAAAGCAGAAACTTGTGGTTACTGCAACAATTCTTTTTTTAAAAAAGATGCCTTTCAATCCATTTTGCCTCTGTTATGGATGCTGCCATGTGAGACAGTGAGAGACCCGTGGACAAAAGCCGACAACGAGCCGAGAAAAGAAAAGCCCCATAAAACAGGTGTTTAAAATGTGGAGCAGGTGTTGATGTTTATTTCTATCTGACTGCTACATAGATTGACATTGTTAAAATTTTGTAGTAGGAGTTCTCCCCACACATAAAGAACAAGGGAAATAGACAAATCACAAAAGAAATGAAAATGGTAAACAAGCGTATGAAAAACAGTTCACCCAAACGAGTAAAAAGACGAGTTGCCTTTTTTTTCTTTTCCATTTTTTTTTCCTGGTATATATACCTCAGCGATGACAGAGATAGGATGAAAGTATGCTTTCATCCGTCACCGCTAGAGAGAACATAACCTGGTGCAAACCTTTTGGAAAATATCTGATGTCATTAAACAATGATGTCAGTATTCACGTGCTTTGGTTCTGTAATTCCATTAAGAACAGAGGGCAAAGCAATATGCACGGAGATGTTCGTTGCACAGAATGGAAAACCACCTCTAAATGTCCAGCACAGACGAAAGATTGTAAGATGTGTTACATCTACTCAACTTTGTATCATGCAGCTTTGCAAAACAGACGCTCCAGAGGCTGCTTACCAACAGAAGACGTCTATGACCTGTGAAACGTGGCAAACTGTCAGTTCACGTATATATCTTGGGCTTACACAATGTTTTAAAAACTTTTAGCCTTTATAAATTGTTAAGAACTTACATAAAAACCATGTTTGTTTGGCACTTGTCAAAAACTCAGAATAACTGGCAAAACTAGACCTCTTGCATAACAATAATTTGGAGTTAAGTAGTAATTGTTCCCTTTAGTGTAAGGAACACACAATGCCCTTGGATCAGCAGTCCTGACTCAGTGACCCTTGAAGACATTTGAGTTCATGACCCCTGACCTACATTTAATAGGATATAAAACTGTACATATAATTTTAAATATACACATGAAAAAGAAGTAATCCCCCAAATCTTATGACTTGGTTGTATTAGAGTTCTAGTATTATGGTTAGTTGTCTTTTTCCTATTTTAAAATCGCCTGCATGATTTTTATATTATAGAGATGTAAAATGTATGACCTTTCAGCCAAGTCCTAGTATTTTAGTAAATATCAAGGATTTTCAGCCTTTAAAAGAGAAAGGGGAGGGCCCTATGTCTCCTTCCCCATAATCTTGCCACCAGGTGCTGCATTACAGAACAATGAAAGTGAGTCCTGGCACAAATTCTAAGCGAACACCACTTATTAGCCAGGAATGACACATTTGCTTCCTGTGATTCCAGAGAAGTCCCCCTTGCTTTTCTCAGGACTCACAATATTGAAATAAACTTGTGAAGGATACTTGAGTGACAGTTTCACTCTAAGGCAGACGCAACCATGTTGCAATAGCAGAATCGGACAACAGTGTCGGGCGTGTGAAGCAGGGAAGGGAAAGTTGGAGCTGCAGGCGGTGGGCACTGCTGGGTGGAACGCGACTCTCAAGCCTCCCTCCTGCAAAGATGACGGAGGAGAAAGTCAAGCCACTTATCTCGACTACTACTTATTTCGCAAATGGAAAATCATTCCTCACGCCCTTCATGCAGCCTAATGAACCTTCTGGTGTCAATTTTGATAAAGATAATTAAAATGATTAAACAATCATCTCTGTAAAGTGGATTGCTGATTAGGATACTTCAAATCCTGGATGTCTCTAGGATATATGACAAGGTTTACTTATCCATTTCGTGGTAATGCTGAAAAAAATTTTAAAGTAAATTGCTATTAGAAACCACAGCTGTTGGTTTTTGGAGAAGTAATGAACTATAGGTCTGTGCTTTATCGAGCTATTATGTGTCGTAATTTAATTTTTGTTTTTATAACACTGTTCTTTCCACATTTAATCTCACTAAGTACTTAGAATATAGATGAGTAGCAAAATCAGATAAACCCCATTTAGTTACAAATGATCAGAGGATGGGGCTCAAGCTAAGACCTGCTCCCATGATTCAGTTCTCTAAAACACAGTCTTCTTCGCCTACGTTAAAGGACTTGAAAATTGAAAAATAGAAGTGCCAAGTGTCCTTTGTAATGTGTTAAAACAGAATATGGAATGATACTCTGGACGCAAATGATACCACTTCCTGAAACACTGTAAACAGAAAGTTCAAAGTGGCTGGCCATTTCCACTCTGTACATAGCAGTGATTTGGAAATTGAATATATTCCTCTCAATTCAACTTAAATTTACACACATTTCTGATATTAGTAATAGAAAGAGGTCTGAGGAAAAGAGTAAAGGTACCAATCTAATGGAAAAGAAGCCAGGCCTGAGCCTTCCAGTTCTCACAGAAGCCAGAGCGGCCAGTCATAGGGAATTAGGACGGGGACCCACACTCCTGCGTCCTCTAGCTCTCCCAGGGCAGCACGCCATCTCCCTGGGACACAATGCTGACTTGGGTTTGCTGTCTCGGCCGAGGGTGGAGCCGTTTCAGAGGCTTCCACTTAGCTCTCCCATTAGGACAGTTTTTAACCCACAGGCCCAGAAACAAAGGGTGGTGCTGACAAGTCCCAGATACGTTCAGCTCAGTAATGTATTCTGAAAGAGGAGAGGTGATCCCTGGGTAGGTCCATGGACTCGATGGAGCCACTGTTAGTCCTGAGATATGACACCATTTATTACCTGAATCCCGTATGCCCCCATTCTTAAAGGCACACTGTAGTGAGTCTTGTCCCTGGGTATTAGTTTCATCTTGGATCATAGATCCCACGTCCTCAGAAGGCTTGGGTCCACTCTTTCCCCCAAGTTACCCAAGGAAGGAACCACAGGTCCTCTGGAGGAAGGGGTACCACTGCCCTGTCCACTTGCAGTGGGGTTGCAAGGGCACCCACTTCTTGGAGAACCAGCCTTCCCTTCAGTCAGCAGCTTCTGGGTCTGGAGATTCGGCAAGAGAACGTCACTTTGTATCAGGGTTGGCTGTGATATCTCCCATTCACCTCTCCATCCTTGAGATCCCTCCATGGCATAGCTTGAGGAATATTCTCATTGGCTACCTCTTTTGCCCCTAGGGAAGCCATGTTCTACTGACCACCTCTAAATCTCCCTGCAGATACCCCTCAGACCCACCCACTCATCCCTGCGTCCACTATACTTGTGACAGTAAAACACAGTCACCGGGCCCCTCTTCTTCCACCGCCATTGTTGTCAGCGAGCCCTCTTCTGCAGCAGCATCTGGCCCGCAGGGCCACCACGGAGCCCTCCGTGACGCCGGCGGCCCCTCACCGGTGCGTCCCGCCTCGCTGCAGTCGCCGTGCCCACCGCGCCTTCCGAAGCACTCCCTTTGAAAAAGCATAAATATGACAAGTACCATATGCTTTCCACGTATGTGGAATCTAATGAGCAACATAAACTGACAAGCAAACCAGAAACAGGTGCATAGAGAACAAGCCGATGGCTGTCAGAGGGGAGAGGGGTTGTGGGGCTGGGAGAAAAAGGTGACGGGGTCACCCAAAAATAAAACCCAAAACCCTCACAGACACAGACACCAGCATGGTGACGACCAGAGGGAAAGGGGGTGGGGGGAGGTACAAGGGGGTGAAGGAGGGATACACACGGATGGAAAGAGACTTGGCTTGGGGTGGTGAACACCCAATACACTATACAGATGATGTATTACAGAATGTGCACCTGAAACCCGTATAACTGTATTAACCAATGTCACCTCAATAAATTCAATAAAAAAGTAAAAAATAAAATAAACATAGTTTATTATTTGCTGCAATAATTAATAGCCATTCATATGAAAGCAGATGCTGAATCTGCTAATTACAGAGTTTTCCTCTTGGTGTATGTTAAAATAAATAACTATTAATATAAAAATGTCCATCATCTACCACCCAACATGGCCCTGCATTCCCAGATAACCTTTGAGAGGTACTACAGTAGTCAACGGGGAGACGGCCACAGGTCCTGGCCCGGCGGAGCACCTGGTGACTTCCACAGTGGCCACTTCAGTCACCCTCGAGCCTCTCCCGTGTTCTGCAGTGGCCGCGGAACCTGCGCACAGAGCCGCCCCTCCACTGGCTTTCGAACGAGGGCAGGTCCTTAAACCCAGCGGTCTCTCGGCTCCTTCGCCCTTTAATTTAAAGGGTGCATGGAGAGAATATCTGGTCCTTCTTGTTTCTTGGAAATATAACACATATCCACACGAAGGGTGGACACAGAAACCTTTGACTTCCTTTCAAGGAAAGTTTCCTGGATAATCCCATGGGTTTGTATAACCATAGCGACGATACTATCCTTAGTCATTCATTACCCAAAATAAAGACTACGGTTACACTTCCATCTCCGCAGATGCAAACAACCTCATCTATTTTGACACTGAACACAAACACAAAGACAAAACACAAACTCCGAGGAGAAAAAAACAATGCTTTTTCTTTTTTTTTAAATTTATTTTATTGTTTGTTTTTGATTTTGTCCGTTTAGCTGTTTGTATGTTTACCTTGCAAGAGCCCAGCGAAGGGAGGGAAAATATCTTCAGGCTAATTTTAAACCACATGAAAGGGATTAGGCACTAAATATTTAAAAAAATAATAAGGCTTTTAGCTTATTGTGAAACTAGGGGAAAATTTTCTAACGGAATCGGTTAAATTAGTCTGCAATTCATTAATAAGAGAGAACATGTGTCTCCTCTAACAAATAATTTAAACATTGCATACACTACCAGAGAAAGTATTCAGGGTATGGGCATTTTCAAGTCATGGCTCCCTGGGTCAGACTACAAACAGTTACATTTTAGCCTACAGTCAGAAGAGCAAAATCTGCAAAAGTGACAGTATTGCCATTGTTCTCAGCAATCTACTCATGAACCTTTCAAGTTCTGAAAGTCTGTTCCATAAAATGAACCCTGATTTCTTGGCAAGCTCCTTGCTTAAAGGGCAAGTAACTTTTGCAGGAAGGAGAGGCCAAATGTTTCTGTTTATAGATTTTATCCTGGATAAAATATCAAGAGCTTTTGGATTGGAAGTGGAGAGTGTGCAAAGAGGAGGTAACCAGACACCAACCGTGCTGGGGATTTCAGAGGTGTGTACCATAACTGGGGGCAGAGTTTTTTACATGCAGCTGTAGGATGTTCTGCTTGGGATCATTCTGTCTGGAACTTGTGTCTGGGAAGCCCTCTTAGACACTGCTATTACCTGGTACATCTGTATTTCTAAATTACTACAACTGATACTTAAAACGATGCCTCTGACACTCTCCCAGGTTCTATAGGTTTTTTTTCCAAATTAAAGAATGGTCACATAGTGCCCGGTACTATTTTGGTACATATTAGCCTATATGTATAACGATTATTCTAAAACTGGTAATCCATATTGAGCTCAGTGAGAGCTCTCTCCACTAATCTTGCCATTTTACTAACCAGACTATCCCATTCTCCCAATAGGATTAACGATTAAGGCTTATCACACAACCCAAACCAGAATGAGGCCAATGGGTTCTTGGAATCCAACCATGCGTGATGAAATATCCCATCGACCAACTCTTTGATGCAAGAATTGCACCACCAGGGTGCTGTCATGCAGCCTGAACATCTCACAGAATAAGGTCCTCGTGAAGACCAGATATCCAAATCCTCGGATTTTGGTAGGATTCAGAATTGTTTTTCACTTAGCCCTCTACTTGCCCTCTCTTATCTACTCTCATCAGTCCGGGTCTGGTTGGCCGTTGGAGTCCCAGTGGAAGAATTCCAGCTCTGCCTCCCAGCCTCTCCTCTAGGGACTTGGAAGGCGGTGCAGTTCTTTCTGGTCATCCGCCAGGCACGGCCCCCCAGGCTTCCTGGGGTAAGTTCGGCAGGCGGTTTTAAAGAACTCTTCTGCAGCGTCGAGAGCAATGAGACGGTCCTGCCAGAAATTAAATACGAAAATGTCGTCAAGATGGAAACCGAGCCCTGTTGATGGGAAAACCAATCTAACAACAAAACCCACCCTAGACATAATAATGAGGAAACATTTATTAATTTTTTCTCAACAAATTTAGAGGCACACCTTAATCCTTTCATTATCCACGAAACATTCCACCATTCTTAGAATCCTCTCAAATTCTTTTTGTTTTTCTTTCTTTTTTTAAGGATTTTATTTATTTTTAGAGAGAGGGGAAGGGAAGGTGAAAGAGATGGAGAGAGACATTAATGTGTGGTTGCTTCTCATGTACTCTCTCACCAGGGACCTGGCCAGCAACCCAGGCATGTGTCCTGACTGGGAATCGAACTGGCGACCCTTTGGTTTGCAGCCCATGTTCAATCCCCTGAGCCAGACCAGCCAGGGCTTAAAATCTTTTTCAATCTTAGATTATATAAAAAATACTTCTCACATCTCTGACCTCAAAAGCTGACTATGCAGCAGAACTGGTTGAAAAACACAGATTCTTGAGCCATAATCCAAGCCTCAATAGGTCTGAGTGCCATCCAGAAATCTGAATTTTTATTTTTGTTTTTTTTATGGGTAACTTCTGAGACACATCTCTAAAGTGAGGAAGTGTGCCCTTCTTTGTCCCTTCCTGCTTTCTGGTGGCTGGAATGGCAGCCACGTGGCAGGAGCAGCCAGCACAGACCATGGTGGAGCCACAGAAGGAGGGACCTGGGTCACAGACACTATGGGGTGCTAGACCAGCCATGGACGGACTGCCTCTCCACTTCTATGACAGAGAAAATGGATGTCAACTTTATCGAAGCCGCTGCTTATTTTCACTTCTAATCAGATCTTATCAAAATAAATCCTTCCACCTTATCCATGCAAGGGGGATCGTTTCATTACACCAAACCAATTTATGTGTCAAAAACCCCCTTCTAAAACCGGCTTGCCACCCTCGGCCTGGGGTCCAGTGAGAGCTCGAACAGAGCTCTGCTGCTCCAGACAGAAACATGGCTTTGCAAGGCCCCACCCCCACCCCTGCCCTGGTGGCTCTGGTGGTGCCGGCCACTGGACACCGGGGCGCAGGACGCCAGCACCACCTGCTCCCTCCTGTGGTGGTGGTGCCAGTGGTGCCAGAAGGAGGATCCAGAATCACAGGAAAGCAGAAAATGAAAGCAAAACCAGGGCAGATGAAAAGAGTGCATCCACTTACCACAACAAAGAGATACCTCTCCGAGAGCTGCCACCCTGCTGGAAAAATCGTGGTCTCTTCGGCCAGCTTCAACAACATCTCTCGCGCTTTCCTGGTGTTCTCAGAATCACTGATGGTGCTGAGTTTCGTCACCGACAACAAAGAGTCTGCTTCCTTTTGAAAACCTGAGGTAGAAGAAGTGTACCCGTCATGGAAAGGGGTCGCGGGAAGTGACTGCCCCGCAGCAGGGCCCTGGCAGGAGACGAAGGGACCCACACGTGGACTCTGAACCAACACCAGAAAACGGAAGCCACAGGCATCCCTCGCTCCGTGCGCTGCTTCCCAGCTCAGGGGGGCTGGCTGGCACTGTCTTTCTTTAAAATTCGTTTGATGTTTCTTCTTTTTTTAAACTGAAGTCATGACTATTCTTTTTATTTATTTATTTATTTATTTAAGATTTTACTTATTTATTTTTAGAGAGGGAAGGGAGGGAGAAAGAGAGAGAGAGAAACATCAATGTGTGGTTGCTGGGGGCCGTGGCCTGCAGCCCAGGCATGTGCCCTGACTAGGAATCGAACCTGCGACACTTTGGTTCGCAGCCCGCACTCAATCCACTGAGCTACGCCAGCCAGGGCTTGATGTTTCTTCTTGTTTAACTTTCTTTGCTAACTTTTCCCTCGGAGTTAAGCCCCAGAGACTCATCCACCACCTGCTTTGCTCTCTTTTGGTTGCAAATCCTCCTCCTGCTCTCTATTCTCCACCTCCTCCGCTGCCCCCAGAATTCCCACCTGCCTCCGAGCCTTGGAAGCCAAAGAGCAGTCCCTTCCAAGTCCCTCCTTCTCCAAGCCCAGGTTCCCTTCGCCAGGGCAACATGGGTGGCTGGTTAAAAGTACTTACCCAAAGGGATAAAAGAGTCATAGACTCAAACCTGCCAGGAGTAAGTTAGATTTTATTAAAAATGACTATTAAAGCCCACCAATGCTGGGTGAGTGAAGGAGGCAGAAGTCCACCCCATCCCACTGTGTCCCAAGTAAAGCAACAGGGGCTGGCAACCGGGTGCCCCACTTTCTAAAAGTTATAATGCCAAGGTGTCCTGCTCTCTTTCAAAGGAGAAGGGCTGAAGACTTCAAAGTCATACATTCATTGTTTAAGCATTAAGAGGAGCTTATTTTATAATATGAAGGCCGTGTGTATCATATCACAACCCTAGCAGAATTAAAAAAAGTCAATACTCAACATCTACTCTAAGGCCTCAGGGATTTCCCCCACCTTTGAAGCTTTTCTGCCTTGTCATTTTTCTGAAAGTTCACATGAATTTTGTTGTGCTCTTACCCAAAAAAATGCTGCTTACAAAAAAATCTCTCTCCCAACCTGCCTCATCTCATAAAGCTATTATTCATGGGTCCATTACTCCCAGCTAATTCAATCAATGTACTATGCCCCCCAAAATTAGGTGGCAGTGCCCACATGATCCCACTGCCCTGGGCTACTCAACACTGCGGACAGATGGAGTAACACATGGCCAGACGTGACCTCAAGACACCAGCCGGTGAAAACAGAAAGGTCAGATGTTTGCACTGGAGGAGGCAGGAGGGCAGGCTTGGGGAAATGCTTCATACCCAGTAGGCCTGAGCAGTCCGTCACTGACACTCCTTTTACAAAAACCACGGCAAAGAACGTGAAGGGGAGTGATCCCAACTGCTTATCTCTACCATCTCATCGTCACTCTCGGACTCACCTAAATCTTCTAAAATGCGTTTCCATTTGTTTCGCACTTTCCGTCGCATCTGTCGCAGGGTGTAGATGTCGTAGTTGAGTTTCTGCCATTCCTGTAGGAGAACGAAAATTCAGTTTTATTTTTACTCCTTGGCCTAAACATCTATGCAAATCCCATACTTCTGCTCTTTAAACACGTGCTTCTCTTCATTACCCTTCAAGGTGGATCTGGAAGAAAAGAAGGAGATGGAGGAGACAAGAGTCAAGAGGAAAACACAGGCCACCACTTCTGGAGACTCTGCTATGTAGCAGGAGGTGTGACCCATTACAGGAATTATCCTAATTAAACTCTTCAAAGCACCTAGTCTGGCAACTTCAATAATCTCACCTGTAAAGTAGGCGTAACAAATGTGAACATCCCATTTAAGACTGTTTTGAAGATTACAGGTCTATAAAAGCACAATACCTGCACACAGAGAGCACCAATAAAATCCATGTATTATTAAAGCCATTTTCCAGATGGAGAAACTGAGAGCCAAAGAAGTTAACTGGCTCATCCCACATCATCCAACTCATAAGTATCAGAATGTATATTTGAATCCAGGTCTGACTCCAGAGTTCATGAGAAAAATGACATACAAAGAACATATAAGTAGACCTAGGAACCCCAAGTTTCTTGCTCCCTAACCAATGTTTCCTTCATCATGTCTCAGCGTGGTTTTCTCTCATTCATATTCTCACAACACAAGAACTCTTTCAGGCACTGAGCAGAACTACCATAAGGTTATCATTCTGAAAACTTGCCTTTTGGGTCATAGGCCATCATGTTGACCCCGAAATAGAACTTGAATCTTTCAGGAGCATTAGACTCTTTACTGAGCTAAAGCATGTCTTTTAAATGTCATAGAAATTGGTTTTCATGGAGCTCTATCTAGACGGAACAGTCATTTTGTAAAATATACCTTTTTCTCATAGCAAAACCACAACTATCATAAAGCACAGCTTAAAAGAGCATCATTCTAAAATGTTCAATTTAAGACTCAAGGTGTATGATATTTTGACTGCTCTCCCTAAAAATGTTTCAATGATGCTATTATTTTCCTACCAAGCCCCTTTTAAGGTTTGCCTTGCTCACTGCTAATCAACTTGCATGACTGGTTAAGGGGAAATCAATTTAGCTGCCATTCAAAACATTTAAAGATACCACTTAGAAAAAGGAAGCTAGCAAAATACAGTGTGTTTTGTTATGACTGCATGTTAGATCTGTATCTGAGGGTATGCCACAGTGAGGCCAGGGATTTCAGCTATGTCCCAGAAGTTCAGAAGTGGAGTGAGTACTCTTTCTGCTTTGTTTTTGTTTTTTGTTTCGAACAAAGGTTTGCACACACACGCAGGTGCTCTTGAATGTGGTGGCTGGGGTCAGGGATAAAGTCTGTGGCCGAAGAAGAATGTGAAGTTAACGGAGTCATCTCAGAAATACGCGACCCGGACCTTATATGCATCATCATCATGTTAAGGCGCACCTGTACCATTCCCCGGAGACTGTGTGAGTCACCAGGGGAAAACCTCAAGCACCGTCGCTTTCACTGGATGGGCCTTATCGTACTAAATCGGCCATTCAGCTTGTAGCTTCATGGAAAAGAGTGTGGGTGCGAGAGCCAGACTGCCCGGGTTTAGGTCCCAGCTCCAATATTTACTAATTAACAGCTGACTCTGGGCAAGCTCATAACCTCACTTGTCTCGGGGCCTCCCCTGCAATACAGGATTAGTAACACCACCTCACCACATACGTGTATTGAGAGGATCAAATGAGTTCATGCCAGCCCAGAAAATGGGCATTGTCCTCCAAGTACTGTGGACACAATCAGGACACAATCCCGCCAGACTCGGGTCCTTTGTGTTATGAGGCCTGAGGACGTTACACAGTGCAATGCGCCGTGTCTCGTGCGTCCCCCAGAGATACACGGCTCTGCTCTCGGCATCCAGTACAATGTTCCCTTTCCTGAAAGTTACTTCGTCTTTCTGGACATCGTGAGTTTTGTAAGTGATCCGTTCCCACACTTTCATACAAACGTAGAGCCACTTCACGAAAAACTTAGAGGTGCTTTAGAATTCATCACAATCTTTGTTTAGGTCCTTATTCATGTTCGTTCTCTCCCTGATCTTCTAGTGTGCGTTATCCCACTGCATTTTCATGGAAGTTGCACTAAGTTGCACTAAGTTGCACTAAGTCCTTTTTGACAAAAGGAGGAATGTGAGTAAATAAAATATTTCACAGAGCAACACTGTGCTTATTCTCAACAACGCTGACCCTCCTCTTTGCCAGACAAAAGCTGTCGGACTCTTAGTCCCAGTGATGAGAGCCCCACTGTATGTCCTGAGATGCATTCACACAACCTTAAATTCTGTGACCAACCACTAGGTGGCTTCATTAACTTACAGTTAGAGGTCTCTGCTAGTTTTTCCATTCAGCTTCTTAGGCTTCTTTACGTTCTTAGACCTGTTCCCTCAACTAAGTGTAGCCAAATCTCTGTTTTTCAGAGACATAGTCATCCTTGGGTGGTCCAGGCTTCAGACGTATCCTTTTTAATCTTTCTCTTCCTGCTGGTCATCTAGCAGTTATTTCGCTACTCCTAGATACCAACACTGAATGTTTTAGATTCAGCATCTGTGACCCTGACACAGTGTTTGATGGAGAAGCAGCAGTGTGACATCTCCAGTGACTAAGGATGGACCCACACAGGATGCATCGACTGGCCGGCCCAGCAGATGGGCTTGTTCAGATCAGTGGAAGGAAGCTATGCATTTATCTTTTTTTTTCCTAAAGATTTTATTTATTTATTTTTAGAGAGGGAAGGGAGGGAGAAAGAGAGGGAGAAACATCAATGTGCGGTTGCTGGAGGCCGTGGCCTGCAACCCAGGCATGTGCCCTGACTGGGAATCGAACCTGTGACACTTTGGTTCGCAGCCCAGGCTCAATCCACTGAGCTACACCACCCAGGGCTAGCTATGCATTTCTTATATCCACATGATTACTGTCTTCTTTTGACAGAATAGACATGTATAATCATACAAAATTATCTGGAAGTTTGGTGCAAAATTTAAAGTTCTAGTACCAGTAGAAGTTTGGGGAGTATTTTACACCTAAGAATTGGGTTTTGGTAAAATAACTGTTAAGAGGGGAATTTTAGTTCCTTTTTAACGCTTAACCCCAAAGAACAGAACCTAAAGTGACAAATAAAACATGGTGATTTATGAAATCTGCCTCCAATGTAAGAAACTAACTCACCTTCCCTACTACTAGAGAAAAACAAGTGATATTCTTCTACAATTTTTAAATTGTAAAAATTTGTTTTAGACAAATAATTTGAAAATAACCGTTAAAGACCAGTTAAATCTTCTTCACCAGTGAGGTGAAACTCAAATCTATTAGACATCGAGAGTGAAAGCCTCCTTTTCTAAAACAAACTTTTGTTTTTCTCCTAATTTCTGAAATAATACATGTGGCCCATGTGACGCTGTGGCCCACAACTTTAACAATGAGTAAATGATCAAAGGGGAAAGAAAAAGGGCAGAATTAGTTTCACAAGATAACTGGGAACCAGGACAGAGTGAAAAACATGTGATTGAAAATGAATCACTAAAGATGCTCATAGCTGAATTTTGGAGGTTTCTCTCCTCGCCAGTTGGTGGCCAAATCAGATTAGGGCAACTAGATAAGAAGGTTGAGGCAACAACATGAAAGGCAGAGCAAAACTCCAGTCTCCTGCAACCATCCATATAGCTAGCTGTCCTCCAGCTTTAGATCCCGTGAGCTGGTCTTGACCTTGAGTTCCGATTTAAGCTCCTGGGATCATTTTATGCTTGTCTATACTACATTATTGTGAGGTGGAGGGCAAAGGGCACAGAGAAAAAGTACTATTTACTTCTTGTTAAAAAGGTGATTTATACAATTTAAGAAATGTAACTACAGATCACATAACCATCTTAAGCTCTTAGGAACAACTTCAAAAGGAATCTACTTTTAATTACAAAAATAACATAATCACAGAAATAAAAATTCAAAGTGAACAGATGAGTATAAAATGAAAACTAAAAGGTTGCTTTCCTATTTTCTTCTTTCTTGTCTTATTTCTCAGAGGCAGCCATATTTGAATTTTTCTTATTCCGCCTCCCCCTCCCCTTCCCCTCCTCTTCTTCCTCCTTTTCTGGTAGCTTATACTACCAATTCCTCCAGTATTATTTTAAACTATCTTTGTTCTTTTTGCTATATAAAAAGAGTAATTTAGCTCTGCCTTTTCTCTACTCCACCCCTCTCCCCAAGGGGGAAGTAGGGAAACAGATTATTGGTGGTATTCATGATCTGTCCCCTGCAGCTGCCCCAAACCAAAGCTGGGTTCTGGTAGCATGGAAGAAGGGAGGGATCCGGACACTGGGGCAGCTAGCGTGTCTGCAACTAGTGTGTCTGCCACCGGCAAGCATTTGATATTTGCTTCCCCCAACACCTACATTCCTCTTCTATCAATCTGGGTGTCAAGTTCACCTAGATTTTCCTTTGGAGAACAGTTACATTCTTAGCCCTTAGTGTACATTGATCGGCTTAGGCCAACAAACTCCACTTTGGTTGTATATTAGAATCGTCCAGGGAGCATTTTAAAATACCAGTGCATGGGATCCACCTCCCAAACCAATGAAATCAAAATCTTTTGAAGGGGTTCCAGGTTTGAAACCCAGTAACCTAAGCCAATCAGTCTAATCCCATTGGCTCAAGTACGGACCCGTAACTCAAGCCAAGGAGATGCAACAGAATCCATGGGGTTTCTGGGTCCAACCAGGAATTGCGTTCTCTCTTTGTGTATGAGGTACAAAATCTAGAACTATTCCCATCACGTTCAGTGCCCTGACAAGAGCCAGCCTGAGAAAGAAGCCAACACTCGGAGGAGGACAAATATGAAAGAATCACATAGAACAGAGCCAAAGGACATACTGGATCAAACCTCTTCTGACGCCAATCCTACTTCTAGGGGCTGTGTTATCTAAGCCAATTCCACTTAGTTTTAGAGAACTAGAGTTCTTTTGCTCATCCTCGCACCTGAATGATTCATGTTATAAAGTCCACTGATTAAGTGCATAAATCAAAAAGAAACTATAAATACTGCAGAAAATATTAGTCTCATATTTTCTTACCTCTGGTCGCTAGGGTTAGACAGTATCTACAACTATTTAGCTGGGGATGGATATGGTTTGCAGAGAATACGGTGTTAATGGCTCTGCCTGGGTCCCTGTCTGTCTGTCCCAGGAGGGTCTTAGGCAATGCCACAGGCATAGCAGTAGTCCTTTTCTGTATCCGGAAATTGCTCGATGGTGCCCCCCTCCCTGAATTCTGTCCATCAGAGCAGAGCTTCTGATTCTCACAAGCCTGTTGTTATAACAGGGGAGAGGAGATGACTTATATCTAATTGTCTAATTTCTTCTAAAGATCCAGGGGGAAAAGGTCTATCATTGGCTTAACTACTCAACTCCCTTACTCGCAAAAATATGGTGAATCCACCTGGCTGGGTCTAATGACCAGTTCAAAGTTAACTTTGACTCAGTCACTATGAGCCAAAATCTATTCACCCCCTGAAACCCAACCATTAGGATGATGACCTTCCTTGTCTTATGTCTTTCTTGGATGGTGAAAAGCCATCTTCAAAGAAAGACATTCTTAGATAGGTTAAAATCTACTTCCTCTTCTTCATTCCATACCCAAGATCTCATAACCACAAACCGAACCTTAAGAAATGGTCCTTCATATATCTGATCTGCATAAAAAACCCAGTCAAGAAGGTCTTTCCGAAATTTTATGTAAAGTTATATAACTTTCCCCATGCTTGACTGCTAATAAATTCAAATCAAGTCCAAAGCAATACACCCTTTACAATAAAAAAGAAAAGAATGACGACTTATTATTTCCCAACCCAGCTTCTTTTTTCTTACACATTTATTGTCTGCTTATTTAAGTTAGGTGATATGCTTATGTAATTCACAATTCAAAAATACTAAAGGCTCTTTCCCCCAGGCACATGGACTCTCTGCAACTACTAAACGTCACCAACTTCTCCTGTAACCTTCCATTTTCTCCCCATGAGTGGTAGTATACTATATCCTGTACTTTTCACTTAATAATATATTTTAGCAGTCTGTATCAGAAGATGCGGCTCCACACCCTTGACTTGACTTGTTGGCCATCTGGTACAGGCAGAAACAGAATAATTATAAACATACATATCTGCTTTATAGAAAATGGTGCCCCCAAAATTATAATATTAAAACTAGAAAATGCCTTAAGACTTTTTGCTTCTTAGTCATCCTTTCTAACAACACCATCAGAAAGTAGGAAGTACCCACATGTGTCATGTGCTATAAACATCACTTTAGAAATTTCCACTTCAACTCCACGCCAACACTAAAAGAAGACACCATTCACCTGTGTCTACGACAACACTGCATTACAAAAATTATCACCTAAATCCAGGAACTATGAAGGAAATCGTAGCCAAATACTTTTACTTAGAAGTGACAACGTCTTGGTAAAATGAACTCTCTGAACATTGTAACTGTTATCTCTTTCCTTCTACTTTTTTTAGCAATTTACATCATCTTATGCTACTCTCTACTTAAAAATGAAGAGAGATTTTCTACAAGACAGAAAAATCATCTTGAATGCTTCTCCAATTTTCTTACATTGGGTATGCAGTGGAAAACATCTGATAAGTAAGAGAAAGACATGCAGCATATGGAGGGGGACCTGGATTTTAACAAGCCTGTAACGGATTCGCCCGCCTTTGCTTTTCACAGAAAAATGTGAGATGGATAATGCAGAGTAGTGTCGTTTTGCAGCTACTGAAGAATACCCACAGCGGCTGCTGTCAGTCTGGAAAAACGTATCTAGGAAGGCACCAGAGGGCTCAGCTTCATCGTTTCTACCTAAGGAACTCCAAAGTCACAAAAGTAGCAGAGAGCCAATATATGGAATGAGAGAATCAAGATTGGAAACATACAACAAATTAAGACCTATGAAATAAAATCTACAGGTCAAAATGATTAGAAATAAATAAAAATACATCCCACCTACTCTTGCTTGAAAAAAAAGCAACATGGTCCAAGCACCAGATGCCGGGACCGGCCTACACAGCAGTTCATGTGAAAGGCTGGTTCGTTTTAGGGGAAGTCGTGAGGAAGAAGATCAGCGTTAGAAGGAACTCCCTATTTGGAATGAAATCTTTGAAAGATAATGAGCCCTCCATCACTGGAACTCTGATAATTTATATAATTTATAATTGCTAGAAATATAACTTCTATAGAGGCTCTTTCAACACAATATATTTTTCTTGTATCACCTGACAAAATCCAAAGAGGATTTAAAGACATTTATAAAAAAGAGAGTAAGCCCTGGCTGGCGTAGCTCAGTGGATTGAGCGTGGGCTGTGAACCAAAGTGTCGCAGGTTCAATTCCCAGCCAGGGTACATGCCTGGGTTGCAGGCCATAACCCCCAGCAACCGCACATTGATATTTCTCTCTCTATCTCCCTCCCTTCCCTCTAAAAATAAACAAATAAAATCTTTAAAAAAGAGAGAGTAGACAGATAGATAGACAGGTGCAGACAAACAGGTAGATGGATGATAAGTGGATATAAGATTTTCAGAGTATTACTACTTCCTAGGTTCTACTCTAAGCCCTTTACATGTCCTTAGTTAATTCTCATAATACGACGTGTTACTCTACAAGATGGGTATTATAACATCTTCAGAACAAGAAAACTGAGGCTCAGAGAAGTGAAGCAACTTGCCCAAGTGCACACACCCACAAGCGAGAAGCTGGGACTTCACACCCAGCCAGCGTGGTTGAGGAGTCACTGGACCGAGCCACTGCCCACACGCCTCCTCAAACAGGAAGGGAGGGCGGGCGCGCCAGGTGGCAAGGGAGGAAAGGAAGCAGACGAAGGGGAAGAGGACGCAAAGGCAGCTGACTACAGAAAAAGCCAACCTGAAGCCACAGTAGCTGTGCCTGAGGAGGAAGTAAGGAATCACTATTTGAAATCGTGAGAGAAAAGAAAACTTTTCTACAGGCAAAGGACTCCCAGGCCAAGAATACTGCTGAACCCAAAACGTCCTCAAGGGTTGGCTCTCTGGGACACTGTGTCCAAGCCTTCTCTGGGGGACTCCAGTTCTTCCCTTGTCAAAGCAGGTGAAAGGAGCCCAATCCCACCCACTTTGCCACACTCCCCCACACTCCCTGCTGTCTAGCTGGCAGACGCTTCCTCCTTGAACAGTGAGACACAAGCAAAACCACTCCCTTCAACACACAGGGATGATGGGTGGTGAGGAATGGCGGAAGCTGCAACGTTTTGAGACTCTGAGGACCCAGGAGAAGAGATCAGTATTTTGGTCCCGGCTGTGCTTGTCTGCAACAGACAGCTGTGGAACTCCCCATGCTTTTCTGCAACTATGCTGCAGGCAGCAGAGCTGAGCACACCCTGGGTTTCCTACCTTAGCTAAGGCACTTCCTCTGCTCCTCCCTCACCTCTCCTCACCCCCACCGGGGAGCCCCGCCTCTCTCTTCAAAAAGAAACCAGCTACATTATTTTCCTTTCCTTGGAGGAGGCCCTGGAGGCTCTCAGCCCTCCTCTTCCATGCTTGCAAGATGACAGAGTTCCAAGAAAGCTGAACTGAGAAGCCCAGCCCAGTCCTGCATGGAGCTCACATGACAACCACACTTTCGCTGGCTCACATGATAGGAGCCTTCCTCCTCCCACAGGCAATCAGCCAGCACCTCTGAGCAAACACCAAAGGGTTGGAGCCTCACATGCCAAATCCAACAGAAAAAGGGTTTTCCAAGGAACTAGCTCTCTCTTCTGAAGCGGACAGCGGGTTTCACTGACGCAAGCAGCCATGACGCCCTTGAGTGATGCCTTCTGCTTCCTCCAGCTCCACGCCATTCTCCACCTCTCTCTTCACTGCCCCACGGCTCAGAGGGGGAGCTTCCACTTGCTGTTCTCACTTCCTCCTCACCCCGTACTCACCAGCCCCTGACAATCAGCCCTCTTCACATCCACTACCCACGTGAAGTCCTAAGGTGCTTTCCCCACCTTCCTCGTGTCACTGGTGACCAAATGGGATGTCTCATAGTCCCTTCTGAGGGCCCTCACCTTTTCTAAAGCACTACATCCTGATGGCCACTTCTTCTTAACATGCCTCTCCAGGCTTCTGCGGGAAACAGAACAAGGAATGAGCATCTATTTCGGACGCACTCAGTGCAGCAGGCCTGGACGACTCCCCCACCCTGCCAGGCGGTACTAGACTCCCCACGCAGTGGAGGCAAGGTCCGGTATCTCACCCAGGGGTGTCAGCAGCAGGTGTAAGATTCAGGATCTGCCCCCCCTCCCCCCCAAAGTGCATCCTCCAGCTGTTCTCCCTCACACCCCTCCCCGCTCTGCAGGCTCCCCTTCTTCCGTTCATACCATCCTCTCCCAAGGCTTTCTCTAGCGTCTTTTCCTCATCTCCATCTCCGTGGATAACTTCCCCTCGTGCTTCACGCTCTGTTGTCACCCCCCAGTCTCCGCCGTTTGCCCTGACCCCAAGCCTCAGCTCCAGGTCTCACTTGCCACCTTCCCGCTGGGGGTCTCCACGTGGACAGGCTGCTACTGGGGCCACTCAACACAGTCTGACTCCCCCACCAGCCTCCACCAGCCCGACGTCTTCTCTCTTTTGTTCCGAACTTGGGCATCTGCTGCTCACTCCCCTTCAATCTCACCTTCTGAATTCGTATCCGTCACTTAACTCCCCCTCCCCCCCCACCACAAATCCCCCTTTTCTGTATTCCCACGGCCTCAGGCTTCAGTGGCTGAACAGCTACAGTGCAGGTCCCTCTGCTTCAGAGGCCAATGTCTCCACTCTCCTCCCCACCCGCTGTCTTCCTGAAGGTGAAATTGGGCCATTTTCCTACCAGAAATTGTCAGTGGTCCGCACCACTTACTGAATACTGAATAAAGTTTCAGTCCGGACCAGGCTCTCTGTGGTCTGGCTTTCCAGCCCCCTTCCGATGAGGTCCCTCCACTCACAGTGGGCCCCTGCCACATGGGACCACCAGTCTGTGCTTGAGCCTGCCTTGAACTTGTGTGCCTTTGACATGTTCTCTCACTTCCTCATTCCACTGCCACCTGAATCCTATCCACTCCTCAAGGCTCAGCTTACACGCCACCACCTCAAGAAGCCTTCGCCTTTCTTACCAGTTGAATGCAAGTGCTTCTTCTTGAAATTCCTCAGCCCCTTTACAAAAATTGGGGCAGAATTATTTACTGTACAGATATTGCTCTGTAAGTATTTGCAATGGCTCCTTCACTACTGGATTGTAGGTTCTGTGGATACAAGATTCATCCATGTCTTATACAGTCATCTGCAGAGAACAAGAGTTCCAATGGGTTTTCTGAGCTCGAATGAATATGACAATTAACACGAAGGCCACATTCTACCAATGGTTGCGTGCCTACGTTAAGTCTAGAAAGCAGCACAAAATTTTATTAGAAAAAAGTTACTTGGGTTTGAATTCATGTGTATCCTGAACAAGGCATGTTTACATAATCAATTTATTTTTATTTTAATTCCCATATTTTTGGGAACAGAATACGTTCAAGAAAGATGGAATAACACAAAATGACCCATTGAGCCAGCATTTGATATCTAAAAAGCACTTTCCACACGTCTCTTTAAATAGCACTAGATACAGAGGCTGCACTGCAGCAAGCACTGCGCATGTGTCACTCCAGCCATCAGAAAATCGGATGAGATGGTCTCATGGATTTGTTTCTACAGAGGCATCAAGTGTCGCTCTGGGAGGTTAAACAACTCAGCTGAGATCTCAGAGCTATGAAGTGGGAACCTAGAATTTATTTTTGTTTGTTTATTTGTTTGTTTGTTTGTGGGGGAACCTAGCATTTAAACTGGGGTCTGTCTGACTCCATAACCCACACTCCTCCCAGCACCCTGAGCTGCATTCAATTAGGCGCAAATTTAGCCCACTACATTGTCCCTCCCTGTCACCAGTGTGGAAACTGGGACACAAGGAGAGAAATGGAACATAATGGGCAGGGACTTTCATTCTAAAAGTGGCTTCTGGCACAGCCACTCAGGTCCAGAAGACAAAGAGACCCTCTTCTCTGTTCCCCCACTGCCCCTCGCTGACATGGTCCTCACTCCAGCAGCAGGATGGGACAATGCAAGCACCAGGGCCAGGAGCAGGCCAGTGAGGCTCTTCGCAAAGGGAGGCGAGAGTCCATTACACAGAGGAAGCTCAGAGCTTCCTTTACCCATGGCTGATCAGGACACCATCAAGGCCACCTACCCAGGATGGGCATCCTCTTTCAAAACCACAAGAGCCTATTCTCTCCATCCACCAGACATGGCCTACAAGTGGGAAAGATAGGGTTGTGTTTCACTGTTCTTAGACAGCTGGTCCGCTCATTAGCTCTCTGCTTCCACCAAGGCCCAAATGGCACAGGATCCAATGACAGGGCAGAGAAAGTCAGTGGATCAGAGGAGAAACAGCAGACTAAAGAACCTTGGAGGAGGAGGTGGTAGGGAGTGGGGGCTCCAGGACTCAGAGGGCCTGCTTCTGCCCAGACAGCTCATCACTCTGAAGCACTTGTTCTAAGAGTGGTCTGTCTGTGGGTAACTAGGGCCCATGGAACTGAGCCTTCTTAGTTGGGCAGATCACACTGTGATGTGGTTGTCTCTCTCCTAGCCTCTCCAGACCCACCAATTCAGTGAGATCAAACCAAGCCTCAGGATTACCGACTCACATCTGAGTCTCCTCCCTACTGACCTTTCAGAGCAAGGCACTTGCCCTTTCTTTGAATCCCAGGTAAAGCTAAGTCTCAGCGGGGCTGGCCTGCTGTGTGCTGGCCACTAGGCCCCGAGTCCCCACCCCAGGTGTTCTTATTCTTAACAGATAATAGAATGGGCAACTTTTCCCAGGTCTGGCACCTTGGACAGTTGGACTCCACATACCATGCTGAGGCTCAAACCCCAAAGGTCACCTTGGAGTTCCTGGAGTGTCTTCTTGGAGAACCTTGGAAAGTTACTTCCATACCCTGGCAGCTCATGAGGTCCCACTGCCCTCTGGGATACTCCTGTGTTTTGACCTAGAACTAGAGCAAGAATTTTGACCTAGAACAAGTCAAATGCAAATGCCAAGGAATGCTTTTCCAACTCTCCCTGTTTATTTTTATTCCACAGCTCTGCTGGAGTTCTGCAAGCAGACTGCTTTGCAGCCAGAAGCCCCTGACCTAATTCTTTATTTGGTTTTAACCAGATTAAGCCAAGCGATAGCTCACAGTGGCTCCTGCTGGGAAGTGTGCCAACCAAGCTGCGGAATGGGGCTGCTAAGCAGTGAGATTTCAGATCAGTTTTGTCTAACTTGGGGGGCTCCAGCCCATGAACAGCTTCAGTATCAGGAGAAGGGCCAAATTTTGGATTTGGCTAATGCAGTAGGAAGAATGTGACATTGTTATTCCCAATCAACTAGTGGGAACCATCTCAGAGTCCTGCCGCTCCAGTCGTTGCAGGGAACAAGGACAATTAGTTGCTGTCACTGAAGGCAAAGGATCACACCACTGAATTCCTGGGCACGGGCAGGAAAGGGAAGCTTGAATTTCTGGCAAGGTAGAAATAGCCAGTTCATTCAATTACTCTGTATCTCGGAGGAAGGCTGCTTCTTCAACGTACCGAGGCGAGTTCAGATTGAACAATGGGTTGTGTGAATGAGCATGGCATCTCAGAGATCCGGCTATCCCTCAGCATCTGGCCCTGTGCTGGGCCAGGCAGCAACCACTGGTCACACAGGGCTACAGAGCACTTCAAGTGTGGCTACTACAAATCGAGAAGTGGCTGGGAATGTAAAATACACACTGGATTTTGAAGACAAAATACAAAAAACTAAAATATCTCGTTAACAGCAGTTATATTGATTACACGTTTAAAGTGCTACTGTAGGTAGTTAGCTAATTACTAATAAGAAAGGGGGGGCAAAGGGAATTAGACATGGAATTTAATAAACTGGGGAGCATGAGCCTGTTTTACCAGGAAGCTACAGCCTCACACACTAGGGGATTACAGCATTTCTCCACCAAGGGGATTAACACTCCTCCCGTCCCCCCTCTGGTACTGGATAGTTGTGGGGGGGGGTGGGGAACGGTGCACCATAGAGGACTGCCAATCTAACTAGGGAATGGGGATCCATCCAAAGCCGCGGAAGCTTGGAAAATTAATTGGTTATTTTTAAAAAGTACCTGGTTCAGCTCTGGCTGGTGTAGCTCAGTGGACTAAGTGCAGGCTGCGAACCAAAGCATTGCAGATTCGATTCCCAGTCAGGGCACATGCCTGGGTTGCAGGCCACTGCCCCCAGCAACCTCACATTGATGTTTTTTTCTCTCTCTTTCTCCCTCCCTTCCCTCTCTAAAAATAAATAAATAAAATCTTAAAAATAAAGTACCTGGTTCATCCCAAACTCAGGCTAATACAACCCCACAAAGACCCTCCCAACCCCCCATCTCTGATACCCTCCCTCCCTCCCTCCCTGTTTCAGCAATGCACCCGCCCCATGCATCTGCATCCTCTCCTGCCCAGAGGCACATGGCCATGTGTGTCTAGCAGCTACTGGTGCCCGCAGCAGATGGCAGGGGCTCCGAAGAACTGAGCTTTAATACAAAGCAGAAGCTCCGGACACTGGCTTTGGTTCTGGCCTCGCTGAGGACACAGCTGGACTCCTTCCACGTCAGGGTGGAGGGAGAGGAGACACTGGAAATCCAGGGGCAGGTTTCCGCCTGAATAAACCATCTTGCCCCACGACAGTCTCCTGTGTGCGGGATCTTGGAGTGCTTTCCTCGCAACCCTGTGCAAGAGCCTGATTTCCATCGGCAACAAAATGAAACTGTTTTGGATATATTTGTTTACAATAGATTATTAAATTTAATTTCACCTGTTTCCTTTAACTTTTTCAATCTGGCTCCTAGAAAATCTGAATTTACTTATGTGCCTTACATTATGTTTGTACTGGATAGAGCTGATCTAGAGAATACTTATATGTAACTGTTCAACACCCAAGTGGGGCCAGAGCTGCAAAGGGACTCCTGTAGCCAAACCCCACCAGAGCATACTCTGCGGGTCTTTAAGTGTTGCAAGTCCTTTCCAGCTGATAGAGTAATAGTGTTTATATCTCCAGGTCGGATTATGTACAGGTGACTTTTTTTTTTCCTCCTATACTATCCAAATCTTCCATAATGGTTATGTATGTACTTCTTCTATAATCAAAGCTGAAACTTTAAAATCCCTAAGAAGGATTATTTTTACAGCTTCCTCAGTTAACATAACCTAGTGTCTAATTTCCTCTAAAATGCAAGCGTCTTCTTATGGGTACTATTGTCATTTGAATTTATTTAGACAAGTCGTTACTGCTTTCTAATTGGCAACTCACAGACCTTAGCTCACTTGATTTCAATAAACTCTGTTCATTGAAAACCCTGTTGATAAGTTTGTTTAAGTTCCTGCGTGTGTCCCAGTGCTGGGGTGAAAGCACTGTTGCCTGTGCCGGGCGTTTGCTCGGTCTGCATTCCAGGATCCCTGCCAGCCTCACAGGGAAGGAGGAGGAGCAAGGGGACACGGCAAGGACAAAGCGATGACCACAAAGGAGTCCCAGTCGAGTTGAGATCTTTGGGGAGGGAGGGGAGGGGAATGGGCATTCAGCAGAGCCAGTCAAAGACACAAACAGGAACAGAAAGACAGAAATTAGGAAATTACAATTTGCTTTCATAAACAAACAACCCCCAGGACCTGAAAGTTTTCCTTTTTTTTTTTATTAACCCAAATACTTCTCATTGTAGCGGTAAGCATTTTTTGTAATTATTCTTGTTGCATGGCTTGTCACTAGGGACCCTACGTACAGTTGCTCTTCCTTCATTCCAAAGCTGTCAAATCGAGTGTTCCTGAGTGACACTAAATGGCCCCGGTGCATTTCAGCTTCACCCTCCAGGAGGAAGGAGCTGAAGCAGCTGGCCCCTGATTCAATCATGGTGTGTGGGGGGTGGGGAGGATAACCTCCCAGAAAAAAAGAAGGAAGCAGGTGCCCCGATTTAATTTCCTTACCAACTGAACTTCCCAGTAACTCAAGGAATGCTGTTTGCTAGGAGGAAGAACCCTTATTTACAGAATGCCCTTAACAAACTGTCTCTGGTCAAAGGATTACTTCAACCCAGGTACCCAACATCCTCAGGACAATGTCGCTGCACTAAAAAATGATGAGGAGCTCCGCAGTGGAACTCTTCATAATGTAAATGGTTTCGACTGTGTGAGATAACCCAGTGAGCCTCACTCGACTCGTCCAGCACTCTGAATCGGAGGTGCCTGTCCTGAGGGGGGCAGAGTCTCAGGGACACATCCTCAATGCCCCAGACCTCTGCCTGTTTCATCAGAGGCTCTCGACTGCCTGTGTCTTTGAAAGTATCACCAAAATTTGATGCTGGGAAAGATCTATGGTCCACGTGAATCTGCTCTGACAATGAGTTCTGCACACTCCACCTCTCTCCCCATCACTTGCCTCCAACTTTATACTTCCTCTATATTCTTATTGTCTACCGCAGACCTCTAAGTTATCTACATCCTTTTAAAGGCGCACAGCTGCAAACCAAACCACTTCCCTAGTCACACCAAACCCATCTCCAACCCAAACTCACCCTGAACCTTCCACAAGAGGTACAGAGGCTCGTCTACATCACCTGTCCACGACAGGGTTCCTTTAAGAGCTGGGAGTTGTTATTTAAGGTCAGGTCTTATAAAACCTTTTTCCTTACAATTCCAGTATCTTACTCACCGTCCATTTTTAGTCCCCCCACAATCTTCAACTGAGCCTCCGGATGCTGCTTCCCCCACTCAAATATTTGGAGGTTACTCTAACAAAGCCTTGAGCATGATACAATGCTACAGCCTCGAGGGCAAATCGTCACGTAAGATGAGGCAGTCCTATAATTTGCCTGGACATTCAATGATTAACACACTTCTGTGTAATTACTCCAGTCTCTACTGGCTACTATGACACATGGATGACCCTTTGCCAAGCCAATTAGGAAGCCTCCTGGTGAACCCTGAATCTGGCAGCCATGTCCAGTTTCCAAGACCTTTGCCTCATCGATCACCTGCCTGGTTCCTTAGCACTAGGGCGAGCTCTCATTAATTCAAACAAAGCCCCTAACGCAATTTCTGCGCAGTTACAGCCCAGCATGTAATAAGGAAACACTGGTGTGGCACTAATCCGTGGTACATGTAACATGTTTGGGAATCACAGTGTATACAGATTGTTCTATGGTCATTTTTGGAAAGAAAATGTTTTGCACCCATACGTAAAAAGGCTAGAAGAGTCCCTCAGTTTCTAAGGAGGATCTCTTCTTCCGAAGGATCGTCAAGAAGGATTGTCAAGCAGCAGGCACAGGAAGCCCTCTTTCAAAGGGGCTGGGGATGGGTCCTTTTCGTACGAAAAATTATATCCACACAATCAACTGAGCCGAGTCCACTGGGCACACAACCAAAGGCAAAGCTCGGAGGACAGCCTCAGCCAGATAGTATTTTAGGGTTTACAAGATATAAAGTCTCCACCACAACTAATTATCTGTGTCACTGTAGCACAAAAGCGGCCAATGACAGTGAGCAGACAAATGGGTGTGTCTGTGTTCCTGTCCAACTGGATTTGACCTGTGGGCCACAGTTTGTCTGGAATGTGGAGAGAAATGTGGCCTGCAGGGAACCAACCTACTTGTTTTGCTCTCAGAAGTCCCTCCAATCTTCATTCCATGCATAGTGCACTCATTTCATTCAAAGGGCACCAGGGAGGTCTAGCTAAGTCCTGAAGATACAGGTGCCTGGGGGCATAACACTAACGCTTCTCGGGTTAAAGCCACGTCACTTCTCCGTAGTTCACAGGCCTTTAAATACGGGGACTTCTGAGATGTCCTCCATACTTCCCTCTGTCAGATGAGAACAACAGGCCCAGAGAGACTGAATGGCCTGTCCAAGGTCACCCAGCAAATTGGCAGCAGAGGGAGGAGACGGTGGAAGAGCTGGGCCTGAACCCCAGGAATCCTATCTGCTGAGCCACACTCCTCCTGCTGCTCTGCGAAATAACCATCTGCTTTGCTTTTCACCACCTACTGCCATGGCCCTGGTAACAGAGTGAAGAAGATGAGCTTTCGGACTTGGAGACTTCATTTTTTCAGGTGATAACTCACAGAAGCCCACAGAAAATATCTGTGAGAGAAAGGATGCCTCTCTCCCGCTGCCTGGTCCCACTCGAGGTCTGCGGGACACCTTGAAGAAATCACAGGGATCCAGGAAACCAAGTTGTTCCAATGTGACTTACTTGATCGTCTACTATCATCTCGGAGCCTCTTGTTTCTAGAAGCCTCCTCTTCTTTTTAGACCTGTCCAATGGCCCAGGGCCAACACTGCAGGGCCCTCTCCCCCAACCTCTGCCTCCACACCCTGCAATCAACCTTATTGGTCCTGGATCCTATTCCTTTGAAAAACTCAATTGTGCTGATCTGTTAAGGATGGGCAATTTTGAGCTAAGACACAACCAATCAGTCCCTGATAAGAATTAATGTGTTATTGCTCCCAGATACCAAATTTGAGTTTTAAAGGGACCTTTTAGTAGCTCAATACGGTGTTTGTGAAATGACGTTGGCTGGCTTTTCCGAAGATGCCTGCAGGGCGGCCCTTAGATGCGGAGACTTAGGTTTTCACCCCTACTTCAACCAGAGCAGTTTCACATTTCCTGGTAGGTTCCCTTGGGGCTGGCGGGGAGAGTTTCAAAGATAACAGAAAAAAGTTTAAAAACCACAGACATACACCAAAGCATTGATTCACGGTCAAGATCTCAGTCACGATGCCAACACAGAAGCTATTTTAAGGGTAATGTCAAGAACTCTGAAGCATCTGAGATTTGACTCTTTTACAAGGTAAAAGGTTCTCCCGCTCTAGTTTCATGGGTGCTGGTAAAAAACACGAGGGCACACCTGGGTCAGAGACGAATGACGCAGCAGTAGCGGATGAGCATGTTTTACGACAGCTCTCGAAGCCTGGATTCCAACACAGGCCCAGGAAGAGAACCAAATAATACCCACACACGCATGTGCACTAGGCTGCATTGCAGGAGGGGAGCCCCGAATTCAGGAGCCCTGAATCTTTTCCAGTGGGCAGTAGGTCCGCCTGCCCTTTGCTCTGGAGAGAGACCTACACCTCCTAGGACGTCCACTGTGCGCACATCCTCGAAAAGACTCCCCAGAAGGAAGGGCAGACAACGCTCAGCTCACATCGTGCCCAGAGACCAAGAGACCCATGGAGAATTCTCTCTTAACAGGGAGAGAGGTCCAGGCCAGCTCAGGACTCCCAAGGACTATGAGTGTCCCAAACTGGGGATAACGGGGGGTCAAAGGGAAAGAACAAACCTTGCAATGGGACAAATAAGCATCTTCTACTTAATTAGTTCAAAAGCGTATCCTTCTTAGAACAAAATTCAGAATCCTCACCATGGCACACTGGCCTTCGTGATCTGGTCCTCACTAGTCTTCCCAGGGGCACGGGTACAGCCTTCCCCCTCACTCCCTCTGTAGCTGCCACGCTGGCCTTCTTGCTGCTCCTGGCATCTGCCACATGCACTCCCGCCTCAGAGCCTTCGCAGCTGCTGTTCCCTCGGCTGGGAATGTCCTTCACGAGGCTCACTCCCTCACCTCATTCAGATCTCCGCTCCCCAGCCCAGAGTCACCTTCTGTTCCCTCATATTGTCTTATTTGTCTTCAAAGTGCTGATCACACCCTACCTTGTATTAATTCATTGTCGGTCTCCCTTCAGTAGAATGTGAGCTCCCTGAGGGCAGGCCCTTTGTTTACTGCGACACCCACAGGCCTATATCTGATCATCAAATGAGACAACTACTTTTAATCCTATCAACTGCATGTCTACCATTATGAATTGAACTGTGTTCCCCAAAGTTCATATACTAAAGTCCTAAGCCCCAGAACCTCAAAATGTGACTCCTTTGGGAGATAGGACCTTGACTGGGTCAGTCAAGTTAAAATGCAGTTGTTAGGGTGGGCCTTAACTCAGTAGGACTGGTGTCCTCATGAAAAGCAAGGTGTCCGCCGCCATCACTAGTTAAGCAATACGCAGAGTCAGCTGTTATCCAAGCCTGAGGGCAGCTCCATAGCAAAGCAGCACTCTGAAGCATTGGAGCAGGTGCTCTCTCAGGCTGCCATAGACCCAGAGGTACTTTCTATTTCCCAACCATTGCTTTAAAGCAGGCTACAGACAAATGCTGTGTCATGGATTGAAACGTTAAGGTGGAGACGGAGGCATGCTCTGTTTCTGCACACTGAACAGTCAGAAGCCTGGGTGCATATGAGCCTCAGCACGCACACAGAGACAAGCAGAGACAGGTGGAAACATTCTAAGCAAGCAAAAGGACGGAAAGGATAGATGAAACCAGGAGAGGGCTGCTTGCGTCCCTCCCCGGTTGTTCAACACAGCCCAGCGCTCGGCTTTCTGTGGCTGGAAGAAGAGTCCAACGGGACTGAAAGCAGGAGAAACAAGAGAGGAAGGGAAGACCTTTCAAAAGTAGGGCAGAGGAACAGGTGGGGCGAGTGTTATGAAGGGCGGCCAGTGTTTCCACAGCAGCTGAGGCTCCACAAGCCAGAAGAGGGATCATTTCTCAAATGCCCCCGCCTGACCTAACCCCAGTCCAATGGGAAAGACATCAGGCGCCCCCAGTTAGTTATCCACACTCCTGGTCCACTCGAAGATGTGCTCGATGCTGAATGCCAGCTCAGGCCAGGGTCGCCCCTTTAAACAATTCGGCCTTTAGGCTCCACAAAGTCCTGGGAGATGAGAAACAGTCCGGCTCGTCCAGTGCCCTGGCCTCTGTCCTCAGGGTCCTCAGGCAGGACCCTGTCTCCCTCTCAGGAATACTGGATCTCAAGCTTCTGGCAGTGTTCCCAAAGTGATGAGGCTGCTCCAACCCCAAGTCAGGAAAGACCAAAACAACAGGAACAATATGTAGGAACCTATCTGGAGCCCCAGCAAAAAAAAAAAAAAGCATAGAGCTGAGCTAGCCTCTCTGCTCAGAAAACCTCTCCTCTTTCTGATATTTCACCAACCATAATGAATTTGGGCTCCCAGGTTCCTCTATCAAATCACCCAATGAATTCCTCTGGTTCTGTCCTAATTCCTGCTTCTTTTTTGTTTCCAGTTGAACTGAGCCTATTCAGAGTAAATAGACACTTACTGGGTGAAACGATGGATGAAAAAGGTGCAGGGTGGGGATACTTAGAGGGGGAGAGCCAGGCTCGGTGAGGAGCCAACCAAAGGGGATGCAGGCAGGGGGTCACACAAGAACCCTGGAGGGACTTCCATAAGATAAGAGCGGGGGCCAGAAAGGAAGGGAGAAGGGTTCCGCACACAAAAGCTGCCGGTCTTGCTGGTCACCAATGCATCATCCTTGGGCAGCTCAGTCCTACCCCCAACAGTCTGCTTCATCCAGACACATCAGCCACTCCCTCCAGACTTCTGCCTGGAGAGGTAGAGTGATAATGGCTTGAGAGTATGTCCTGTAGTCATTCTCCATTCAAAGAAAAACCACAGAAACCGCACTGACTTTAGACAGGTAACAGCACGTGTGGTAGAAGACAACACAGGGAATTTTTTAATTTATTTCTGCATACTGCCAAGGTTGGGCAGAAAGAGCAGACACCCTGCCCAGTCCTCGGTCTGAAGTCTCTCTCTCTTCTCACAAGCTGTGGCCATTTCCACACCAAGCTTTCCTGGGAGTTCCCCACATTTGAAGCGATCGCTGGAAAAAAGATGGTGCAAATGGATAAGGGACCCCATCCCGGAAGCATGGCCTGTATTTATCAACAAACTAGATCGCTGTGAATTCTTATTGTCACCACTGGCACTTGGTTTCCAAACTTCTGGTAAACTCACCAAAGGTGTGCCCCCCGCTTCAAGAAACAGTGACAATGAAGAGCAAGCTCAAAGAGACTGAAGTGCAGTCAGCCATATACCTGAACCAAAAATATCTGCATTGTCTGCAGAAGGCCCATCTGTTACACTCCCCCCTCATGACGGGCCCGATACCCAGGCCAGTTAATGGGCAAGAGTACCCGGCTCTTCTGGCTCTTGGTTGAAACACATGATCCCACAGCCAGGACTGGCAACCTATAGCCCAAACACACATTTGTACTTTTTACAGAAGAAAGAACCAGGTTTCTTGTGACTCAGGTCCACTGAAATTCACTCCAAGCAGAGTGCTTTAATAACTATGACAGCAGCAATTGGGCAAAGCATTGTGACTGCCCTGGGTGTGACTCAACCTCACGTAGCTTATAGTTTAACATGACGATTGCATGACAAGTATGTCTAGAGTGCAGACCCAGTCCGTAGTCAGCAGCCACGGGGCCTGCCTCTGAGATTGCGAAACCGTCACCAGGCACAGCTCGCTCCTGCTCTGTAAATAGAACGATGGTGTAACAATTATGCAGCCTGGGAGGACAGGGCACCCAAATGGAGGGGTGGTTTCATGTCAAGAGAAATAGTGTCCTTCCAGAACACTTTGAGGGTTTCAAGTCTGAGAAGCAGCAGATCTGGGCCCACATCAGAACAGGGTGGGTGCCACCATCTTCCCCATGGGTTCAGTCCCAACCAGAAAGCAAGCCCACTTGTTCTTCTAGACAACGTCTCATCAGCCCTCCGCGGGATATCCCTAGCTGAGCACTTTCGCATCGGGAAGTCCCGGCGCACCAGCATCCAGGGCTCTCTTAAGCTCCACGCAATCAAGAGCCATTTTCGGTTACACTCACACCGAGCAGAACAAGGCCGACCAGAGGAAGGGGTGGGGCGGGGCGGTAGAGAAGGCGGGGATGGGGAAGATGCCCACAGACGCTGCTCTATTCATTACCATATGAATTCCCAGGCCCTGGGAGGGGAAGCCAGCTCCTGAGAAAGAGCCTGATTAATCAGAAGACCCACTGACTGAGCTCCAGAGAAAGAGCCTGATTTGTCAGGAGACTCTCACAGCCTTGAAAAGATAAATGCCCACTGAGTGCTTTTCGAGCATTCTGCCTCAGTCCCTTTTGGCAGGATTCCTCCGGGCTTGTTCCAGCTCCTCCTGAACTAACTTTCCTTCTCTCTCCTCCTCTCCTTCCCCTTTCTCCAGCACAGCCACAGTAAAACAAAGCCAAACAGTTCAGCAAGACGCAGGGAAACAGCCAGCCACCAGAGAGCTGTGAAATAAATAATAGGCAGAGAATTGTATTCTGTATGAAGTATATGTGTATGAAGTAATAATACAGGCACAGGATCTACAGTTGGTTTTAAACAAGACCAGGGAAGTAAAAGCTCCCTCCCTCCGCTCACTTCTAACTCCCCAGCAGTCACCATGGCTAACGAGTTCACAGGCAACCTTCCAGAAATTGTATTATGCTTTTATATAAATGGGCTATTTTTACGCAAATGGGATAATACTATACATACCCACTTAGCAAGAGATCGTAACTGTCTTTCCAAGTCAGTACCTATAACTTCTGCCACATTATTTTTTTAAGCTGTAGAGCATCCATTAGTACGGCTATTTACGATATATTTAACCAGTGCTTTCACTGCATATTTTTATTTCCAAATTTTTACTTTACAAAGCAATGCTACAAATAACATTTATCTTTGTTTAACCATGTGAGGATATTCCTGGGATTGAAGTGCCAACAGAAAACGGTTGGGCTAAGCTGCTTTCATTTGGATTTCACATTTAGGCTACTCCACCTTAAAAAAGAATTTCGAAGTGGTGAACGGAGCCAAAGTGACTGATGAGGAAGCACAGGAGCTATTTTGATCACAAGGGATACCACTCTGGGGCGACCACTTCCGGCGCCTCCACTTGTTTCTCAGCCAAGAGAAAAATGTAGATATTTTTACTGAATGCTGGCACTGTCCCTTCGGGCAGAGATTCCTCAAACCTCAATAGCCTCATCGGTTTCTGTGTCCTCAGTCCAGCTTTAGGTATTAAATAATAAATCAGGAAAATGAATGAGCCTTCGATTGGAGCAGTGTCGCTCTCTATGGGCACAGAGATGACATCGTTATTTGATTGGGAGAATAGTGTGAAGAGGCCGCATAGGAGAAAATGGGATGGTGGGACTTGCCGAGTCTTGGCAGCGTGGCATACAAATATATTACGCTCTGTTTGCAAAGACCTGTGCGCTTCACTGGGACCGCAATGTCTAGAGATCCCTGCCTTCCACACCTGGTCGGCTGGCTCTCATTGGCTCTCTGCTTGGCCTCTGCATACAGCTGAGTCTTCATCTGCAACACCGCCCTTGCTGCCTACCCTCCCAAACCCCTGCTTGTATCCAGAGCTCCAGACGACCATTCCCCTGGAGGTGATTTCAGAAATGTCTTTCTGCCACCACCATCCAGGGGCAGGGTGTCCTAACCCAATGACAGGAACAGAATATGAAGAGTACTTGGGAAGGCACCTGGTATAGGGTGTCAGTTGTCATTGTTCTTGCTGTCTGACCCCTTTCACCAAGCCACCCCCTACCGTAGTCACTGGCTTCCCTTATAGAATTTACTGTTGGGGAGAGTCTGCACTCACCTGCCAAGTCTATGGCCCACCAAAGGGTTACATGCATTTGGGTTTACACGGCTGTCTCTTGTGAATTTGGTTAGTACTAGTAAAATCCTCTACAATGGTTAATTTTATGCGTCACCTGGCTGGGCCAGTGTTCAGATATTTGATCAAACATCATTCTAAATGTTTCTGGGAGGGTGCTCATGAATGAGATTAATATTTAAATTGGTACACTCCCAATAAAGCAGATAACCAGCCATTATGCTGGGTAACCTTACCTAATCCCTTGAAGGTTTTAACGGAACAAAGGCTGACCTCCTCTGAGCAGGAAGGAATTCTGCCAGCTGACTGACTTTGGACTTGAACTGCAGCTCACCTCTGATTCTCCAGCCTACAGGCGTCCTACATCAGATTTTAGATCCACCGAGACTCCTCAACTGTGTGAGCCAATTCCTGAAAATAAATCTCCCTCTGTAGATGATAGGTAGGCAAGTAGGCAGGTAGACAGGTCAGTCCTGCTGGTTCTTTTTCTCTGAGAACCCTACCATACCCCCCTAATTTCAAACAGCTGTAGGTCCCCTGAGAACACCAAGAAACCTGCAGAGCTGGCCGTGAGATGGTGGGCAGAAGTGCTATCACCCATGGCATCGCCAGCCTGTGCGCTTTGCATGAACAACCAGCAGCCTCCCTCCAGGACACATGCATCACGATGACTTAAGAATAATTGTGAAACTAGGAGTGGGCCCTTCCAATGATGAAAGTGGAAATTCTAACTTAATGACAATATCAAGCATTTAGTTCTCACAGTGAGTTGAGAGGTGAGGTATCTAAAAAGAACCGAAAAAAAATTTCCTATATCATTGATACTAAATTAGCATCAGGGCAAAAAAAAATATTAACCTTTTGGGTGTACGAAGAACTGACAACACTCTCATTCCAAACCAAACCTGCTTGATTTAGCATGACATCAATCACTAACAAAATGAACCAATTAATACATACATCAGGCAGAATTTGAGCTTTTCTTGTAACACATCATCAAATAGATATAAGAATATACTTGACATGCAAGTATATTTGAATAGCCTAGATACCTTTGAAAAACCAGTAACACACTAGAGTTTTCTTTTTTTTAAAGCTTTTATTTATTTCTTTTTAGAGAAAGGGGAAGAAAGGGAGAAAGGGAAAGAAACATCGATGTGAGACAGAAACACTGATCAGTGGCCTCTAGCACATGCCCACACCAGGTACCGAACCTACAGCCCAGGCAGGTGCCCTGACCAGGAATCAGCCCAGTGATCTTGCACTTTGCGGGATGATGCCCAGCCAACTGAGCCACACTGGTCAGGGCACACACTGGAGTTTTCTTAAGAGAGAAATAAGTTGGACAGTGTCTTACACTGTCTAAAGTCTATGGCTTTAAGCTTATTTTTTACTACCTGGTTGTTCCTATTCATATTTAAAATAAAGAATAAAGAAAACCATTCACCCATCCGTCCTAAATCTTCAGAACCTTGCGGCTTTTCATCTCCACTCCACAGTCAAGGGCACTGACTCCTGAGTCAGGGGCCCACTTCTGTGTGGACACTATAAAGAAGTCACTTCACCTCTGTGTGTGTCTTTCTCTTTAACACATAGTCCATCTACATCAAAAGACTACTGCGAGAAGCCAGGCAGTGCATATGGAAGGCAACCTGTCAGTAGCATAGGCAGGCACCTCTGATGATCTCATTTGTTCTAGGAAAGCCCAAAGCCAACACTGAGCAAGGTTACTGGAGGATTAACTTGACATTAACCCCTGGTGTTCCAATGCATAGGCAGTCAACTTTAAAAATTTGAAGCAGCTTTATGGTTTCAGTTTCTTTTCAGTCCCAGTTGTTTTATTCAAGGTAAAAAAAAACACTAATGGAAAGATACAATTCCTGTCACATGCTTGCCAATAAATGCATGGCTTTCCTTTTGGAAATTTCCACCATCACAAGCACTAAAACTCAGGAAGCACAGAGGTGCTGCAGCCTGCTGCTGTGGTGGTGGAATTCTGGGTATGGAGAAAGTTGCTAGCTTCCCCCTCTTCTCCCACATGCACTGCACTTTCCTGGAGGCACCCAACTTATTGTCGGCCCTCCTATCTCACTGACCCATCAGTACTCTCTAGGTACACAGTCTGCTGGCTTGCATGTATCTTTCTGGGATCCAGTGCAAGGAGGCCAATGAGGACAGAGTCTAAAGACTAGTAAAAGAAAGAGACCTGGCCATTACACTCTAGTATATTGGACGCCCAGAAGAATAGAGTAGAACTCGGGTACAGAAAGCTCCCTCCGGTTTTCTGTTCTCTCCATTTCTACTCCATGGCCAATCAGCTCAGAGGCAGGCTCTGCCAGACCAGACATCAGTGTCTTCCCGGTTTACATCCCTGATGCTGACGTACACAAGTCTGTCCGGAAAAAGTCCAGCCATTATTAATATAACAAGAATGGTTTATGTGACATCATTATAACCTGGGAGCCAAGGAGAGTAGACTGGAATGCACATGTGTGAACACTGACCTTGCTGTACCAGTCAGTGGGGGCAGTAGACACTGTTGAGTGAGCACATATGTGGTCTGGCCATTGCATTCAAAATGACTGAGCAAGTACTGCAACAAATCTGCATCAAATTTTGCATCAAGCTTGAACGTTCCTCTGTGGAAACTGTTGAGATGATTCAGAAGGCTGCAGCTATGGGCAGCTAGTGACTGGCAGCTTCGTCACGACAACACACCCACTCATGCATCATGTCTCATGCAGAGTTTTTTGGCAAAACATCAAATCACCCAGGTGACTCAGCCCCCTTAGAGCCCAGAGTTGGTGCCCTGAGACTTCTGGCTTTTCCCAAAACTAAAATCACTTTTGAAAGGGAAGAGATTTCAGACCCTCAATGAGATTCAGGAAAATACAACCAGGCAGCTGATGGTGATAGGGAGAACTGTGTGAGGTCCCAAGGTGCCTATTTTGAAGGAGACAGAGGCATCATTGTCCTATGTACAACGTTTCTTGTATCTTCTTCAGTAAATGCCTATTTTTCATATTACATGGCTGGATACCTTCTGGACAGACCTCATACATACGTAAGGGGCAGAGTAGGCAAAAAGTAGAAAGAAACGTCACAAACAGAGGTCTTCTGGTGTGGTACAATGGGCTGTCGTATTCAAAGTGCTGCCGGAGGTGTTAAAGATTCCTAAAGCAACAGCATCGGAAGCACACTGTATGTGGCACCCAACACAGGTAGACAATGAACAAACACCAAAGCCACTCTGTGATTCGGCTCACACAGGGTGAGTCACGGTCAAAAATACACAGACCAGAGTGTCCACGTGAGGCAGAAAGTCAACATCGATTTGGTAACTTTATCTGACCACAAAGGTGCCACCGAGGCCTTTCCTAAGTTCACCAGAGAGACTGGGGCAGTATCTCCACTCACACAGGCCTCTGCGTCCTATAGACAGACCGAGGAGCGATCCCAAACCTCCCACTCACTTTCTCCAACGCCTCGAACCGACGACTGACAGCCCCTGCTCTTTCGTGTCCACACGCCTCCTTCACAGGCTTATTACTGTGAGGATTCAGCCTCCGTCTGGAGAGCACGCAGGGTGCTGCCTAGCACATGGCACATACTCAGTAATAGCGTTACCTGGAACACAGAGGGTAAGATCACAGACTCATAGATGCAGAGCACAGACTGGCAGATGTCAAAGGGGAGGAGTGGGTGCTGGGTGAAACAAGTAGAGGAATTAAAAGAAAACCCTCCAAGACGCAGAAGACAGTATGGTGATTACCAGAGGGAAAGTGGGTGGGGGAAGGCAGAGGAGGGTATAGGGTGGGTAAGTGGTGACAGAAGGACACCCGACCTGGGGTGGCGGACACACAGTACAACATACAGATGCTATATTATAGAATCAAATACCTGAAACCTATATGCTTTTATTTTTAAAAAGACCACTTGATTCTCAGATCCTAACAAGTGCTTTTTATTCTGTCTCCCTCTAACCCACAGTCGGAGAATTGTTTCACCTTTCCACTGTTAGTTTGCTCCTTCGTGCTCAGTGTAAAACCTGCAGTCCCATCTCCTGCGGTGACCCACGTCCACATACTTGCAGGACGGCCCTAACGACAGAGCAGATTTTGCCCAGCGCTTGGAGACCGAAGACAGAAATGCAGACCCTGCGTGGATTATCACATCTTCACGTGCTGCCGAGTTCCGTGGCTGGTACGAGATCAATTCCACCCCCTCCCCCTCCCTCACTTCCTCCCACCAAACACCCCAGTCAGCTCTGTTCCGTTCTTTCTTCCCGTACCAGGGATATGGTAGGCTCAGTATAATCCAGACACTGCAAACAACCCCTGGGAGGGTCTGTTGCTATTTGAAACTTTATAGGAACTGTTTGCAATGCCTGGCAGTGCTCCGCCAGCAGGGAGTCCCCATGCACAGGAAATACAAATTGTTTGTTGTAAACCAGGAACGGTCTACGGTGTTGCCTCTATAATTTTAAAAAATAATAACATTTGGCTGTTCCCCAGGGTTCAGCGGAGTGTAGTTGCCGCAGGTTCACTCCAGCCACACAAGCACCTGTGTTCCCGGGGACCCTGCATTGCTCAGTGACAGGGATGCAGGCACGCATCATGACAACTCCATGCACTCCTGAGCCTGTAATGACGGCATGACTTTTAAAATAAACATAGAGTGTCTATCACCAATTACACCAAATAAACATCACTTATTTTGAACCAAATTGTGCTTAATTTGTATTTATGAGAACAATTTGATTCTTAGCAATTATTCTCTTAATCAAAAATGTAGAAGTCTTCTATAGCAGAGTAAAAATGTTGACACCATGTACAAAGCACTAAGGAAGCTATTACTGAACCATCAGAAGAGACACCCATTAGCACAGGTCAGAGACCGCACACTAAACAAAGTGAAGAAGGGAAGGAAAGGAGAAACATGAAACACCCCAGAGCTAATGGAACAGAAGCTCGAGGAGTGTGTTAACAGGCTGATCCACTAGTGAAGAAGCCTGACTTGGAAAAGATGTTACATTAGAACCAGAACATTTCCTGAAACAAGTCCAGCATCTTCCACCCCAGCACAGCTCTCACTGCCCTGGGGGGAGAATGCCTCTTCCCATCATTGGCATCGACAAGTGACAGAAACAGCCACTGGACAGACTCTGCTCATGCACTGTGACACAGACAATGAATCTCAAACAGTATCTGTTCCTCTCTTCCAATTTCATTCATGGTGCACATTATATATTTTATTTCTGAATTCACAGAGCCTAGTTTCAACTCCTAATTCCACCCTTTCAGCCGTGTGGCCTTGGACAAGCTGCTTTAAATAGAAATAATGGTACCTACCTCGCTGAATCGTGAGGAGGACGTAGTTAATATATGTAAAGTGGTTGGACGATGCCTGGCACTGTTTTATTATGATTGGTATCTTGGAGGACGATATCTTTCCATATAATTATTTATACAAATAAATGAGGTGTGTTGATCCTTCACTAACCATTATTAAGCTCCCTAGAACGGGCTGTGTTAGGTGAAGTACAACTAGCTTAATGAGAATAAACACAGGAATAATGATTTAATGCCATGACTGAGGCTGTCTACTATTGTTTTGTCAAATTAAAGTATTTCACAACATCGTTCAAAGACAAGAGCAGTAATTTTTCCACTACTTGGAGGTCTGAAAATGCCTCATTTCTTCTGCTGAAAGTCAGTTTTCCATTAGCTTTCGAAGGCTTGTATAAATAAAAAGTGGATTCTCTTAGATTTAAACAATGTGTCTCTTTATATCTTCTGACACTCCGAGTTACTTTAAGTTCAGCCTTCGCTTCATCATTCACTCTGCTGTGTGTTTTCTTCTCTGATTTTTTTTTCAATTTGGGAAAACAAATTTAGCCTTAACTATTTGTTGCCCTTCCTCTACCAGCTGCGGATTCAATAGGGGACTATAAGTAGTACACACACTGTTTTGAAATTATTTTTCATTTTTTGAGAATTCCAAATATGGATGTTTCTAGGTCTTCCATGTTATTATTGCTTCTCAAGGAAAAATATAATGTCCTGTTTTAGTACCTTTCTTGAGCTTCTAAACTGTATCATGCAAAACATCTAGGGTTTCTTGTTTTTAATTAGAATTTGTTTTTCTTTCAAAACTAAAATCCTGCCATGACAGGCATGGTTCAATTGGTTGAGCGTTATCCCACAGAGTAAAGGGTCGCTGGTTTGATTCCTGGTCAGGGCACATGCCTGGGTTGCAGGCCAGACCCCAGTTGGGGCACATGCAAGAGGCAACCAATGAATGTTTTTCTCCGGCTCTTTATCCCTCCCTTCCTCTCTCTCTAAAAATAAATACACAAAATCTTTTTTAAAAAACAAAAACTAAAATGCTATTTTATTAAAATCTGTACCAATTTCATTCTGTGTAAAAAAGGAAATCAGCAATATCAATAGACATGTAACTTCTTCAAATTTAAAGCACCCCCACCAGCTTCCCAATTCTACCCTCTAATCTAAATTAACGGTGAGCTCACTTTTCAATCACGCTGGACGTAATAGCAATAATAATAATCAGTGGTAATCCTTGTTATAAATGCTCTTTATAGATCAGTAGTCCACAAATATATTTTGTTCAGTTGACATTTTTTAATGAATTATCATTTAAAAATATGGACATTTTATATGTAAATCTGGATTTTCAGCTTCTCCTAAAATGCAAAAGTTCTGGCAGTTCCGAATCCACATTCTCAGCATAGCAAACAGGTATCTGGAGCTCAGTAGCTGCTCCCCTTAAACTCAGAATGAACTTCCAATGCTATTCAGTTCTGGACCCTCAAGTGCTTTTCCTAGGTTTCTCCAAGAAGGAACCCACTGCGACAATTCCATTTTAAATGCACATACTCTTTGGTCCAGGAAAAACAACGGAAGGTTGTTTTTCCAAAACACATGGATGTGTTTTGGAAACATCCAAATACACATGGATGTTCACCATGGCATTGCTCCTAAAAGCAAAAAACCTGAAACAACCAGCCATTACTAGGGACTGCTTGATTAAATGATGGCCAATCCATCCAAGAGAATACTAGAGGGCCCTCAAGAGCGGTAAGATAAATCCAAGCATACTGAAATGAAAAAAATATCCAAAATGTATTATTAAGTGAAAAAAAAATGGCTCAGAAGAGTCTGTAATGTGCAATCCCATCTGTGGGCAAAATGAATGGAACTATTAATACATACTTTTATATGCACTTCAAATATGGAGAAGAAAATATAAGAAAAATTTTAAACTATATATAATGTATTATAATACATATAATTACACATTAAATATATATATCTTGTGTGTGTATATATATAAAAAATATATATTTTACACTTAAAAAAGGAAGCACCTTGAACGAAGATATTTCAAACCATTTCATGTATAATTATCATTGCATCTTCTTATTATCTGATTGTCTTGGTTACAGAGTTCCTCTAGGGGGAAGCTTGGCTTCATTTCTTAGGCAAGGAGAAGAAAAACCCTTCTGGATGCCCCTTCACACAGGTCCAAGAGCAGCCCGGAAACGACAGCCACTTTGGAGCCGTCATGCTTGCAGCTTGTGTTGCCTGCGCTACCCGTCTTTTAAGAGTGAAAACAAACAGGCCGGAGAAGCAGGAGCTACTCCTGAGACAGCTGCCAGGCTCAGCTCCAAACACCCCGTCCAGCCCCTTTCAGGGGGGCTGAGGCCCTGGGAGTGGGGGAGGCAGAGGGATGCCGTACATCGTGGCCCTATTGCTGTTACAGCTTTGCGCAGAGCAGGAGAAGAAGAAGAAGGAAAGAGACTAGTTAGTTCTGTTCTCACCAGCAGAAACCCTATCTGGTCAGCCCAACACAGTAAAGGACTGGCTCCTCTTCCCACTAATGAAGGGGAAATGCAGTCTTGCCTTCTGGTCCCCGGGCTCAGGGAGGGCGGCCAGGGTGCCTGTTCCTGGCTGCAGCAGACGTGTGATGAGCTGCAGGCATTACTACCCTTCAAGAAGAGGACTGTGCTGGACACATGGGAAGCCAGGGACAGTGCAGAGCAGGACACTAGCAGGACACTGCCATGCCCCTGAGTTACACCCTGTGACGGCTACCTAGCAGAAGCTGTGCCCATCAGCACACCACACTCAAGAATGGACACTCATCCACAGCCACGGTGGGACTCTCCAGCCAGCCTTGCCCCAGACCTCGAGAACCAGAGGCAACTGTCAGCCCTTCCTGCCGCCTTGATCCCACCTCCATACCCACCTCTAACCCCCCCACAAGGGCATCCAAGCCACACCAGAATAAAAGAAACTGGATATATATGGCACTTTTAAGTTATCACCTCCTGCTAAAGCATGCTTTGGGGAATGAAAAATAGTTAGCAATTAATTAGCAAAAATAAAGAAATCTGCACAAGGGACACACAGACAACGCCCATGACCCCTACTCTCGCTGACCTACACACACCCGCGCACGCGGTGCTTTTCTTGAGAGCCAGAGTCTGATGTTGAAATAACCCTATTCTTTCCGATTACTGTAAGATACAAAGAAGCACGCAATCCATAGATAGCTTCACACAGGATCTACTCAGGGCTAACAGGTGTACACAGAAGTTGGAAAACCGAGGCTGTATTATTTGGAAAATGATACTCAATACTACATTATACCGTATGACATATATAATACTATATAGCGCTACTTTTGAAATAAAAGATAAAACATGGTCCCTGCTGCTGTTTTCCCTTAGGTCCTCTCCTTTTCAATATTCTACTGTCCACATACCACTAACTTCAGATTAAGAGTCCATTAGGCCGAGTTCGAGCCTTATCCCCAAGGTCATCTCAAATATGGCGGATATGCTGCCATTTGATCAATTTAAGGAGCTAGACAAAGGAAAAAAATATAAAACTACTTCAGGCCCCACTAATTCACAATTGGTGATCCTGCAATGTACCCTTTGAAATTCAACATGAATCTCCTAGCCACGACTTGCTAGACACCTGGAGAGGCAAGAGACGGCCTGGTTAAGGCACTTAAGATGACAGACTATCTTCACAATCTTCCTGCCTTGCTGTTTCTGGACTCTTGTAATTTGCGTCATTAAGGTAATACTTAGAAATAGGTCTTACCTGTTTATCAGGCAGGTCTACCAAGACCAGCTATCGTCAGCAACCACATGCCGTTAAAATACCTTCACGTCAAACATCTCACCCTTCATTCTTCTCATTCAGGCTACCCTTCTCGGTCGTGGCTGTTTCTACCGGACATACCGGACATGGTCACGCGCACGCGGCACCATCTGCAAGGGCGCTTACCTCTGAGTCTCTGGCCTGCTGATTGCGGACGACGATCAAATTGTACAGGATTCTGTCATCGTCCGCCTCTGTGTGGGACGCGTCGTGGGGCATACTCCACAAGTTCTTTTCATCCTCCCGCTCCAGAGTGGCTCCAAAGGAAGAGTATGGGTTGGTGTCACTATGGGATAAAAAAAAAAAGCTGTATGAGGGTTTTGTAATATGTGTTACATATACATTGTATGTAGGCAATGTAATGTAAATAAAATAAACAGGGTATATCACATAGCATATAATGGACTATGTAAATATATATTTCTTACAAAAAGGGTCTGCATTGTCTCCAATAACTAAGCATAACAGAATAGAACAAAAAAGTCGCTTTAAAAACAACAGAGAAGAGAGGTAATCAGACACCTGGGCAGAGGCAATTTTACTTTGTGTCAAACATGAAATGTAGCACTGAGTACCCTGCAGCTAAAACAAAACAAAAAGCGGGGTGGGGGAAATTCAATGGGGACTAGAACTTGCATGATTAAAAGAAAAAAACAATATAAAGAGATGAAATTTTTTTACTGGCTCTGAATTCAGGAAGCATTGTAAATTTAATATGCAATAGTATATAGTATCTATCAATTCCCTTACAATGAGAAAACTAAGTAACAAATATGCATACCTGAATAGTTCCAGTAAACAATGCAGGATGTTAACTAAGAACCTCAGTGGCCCCATTTTGCACATTGGTTTTACCATTTACCCTTTATAAGGCAGTCTCCCTGTTTGGCCTTAGGGAGATGAGTGGAAGAAGTCATACCTAGGACACGCTTGGACAGAGTCCCCGTTAATTTCTGTGGGGCCAGACAGGCAGGGGCCCGCTGGGGCGACCCCCTTCACCTGATGATATGTACGAAGCACCGGCTCCATGTTAATGACGGAGCTCCATAAAACTGCGAGTGACACAGATAGGCCCTGGTCCTTGGGCCTCACTAGAGTCTAGGCAGGGAAATGCATTAATAAATGATCAGGTGACCAGATCATTAAAAACTGTGGTAAGTGCTATAAAGGGGGAGTTCAGGCATCCTTGAGAGCTAATGCGAGGTCAGCATTGTGAAAAAGGGGTGCTTGAGCTTCACGTTGAAAAATAAGAACAGGGTTCCAGGTGATGGAAGGGACATGTTCAAAGGCCCTGGGGAGAGAGGGAGCAGGGCGCCTCTGAAGACAGGGGCCATTGGCCAGCAAGTGAAGAGAAGCTTGAGAGATGGCGGAAGCCAGACCCACACAGCCTTGCGGGCCATGCTTTCTAACATTCTTCAGAAACGTGGTCTTTATTCCTAACAGCAAGGTAGGATGTGGCCGGGGTTTAAGAAAGACTGTGATGTCATAGGAACAGCAGTACAACTTTAAAGATCTTTCCGGCTGAAGTGCAGTGAATGCTTGAGGGGGGTGGAGCGGACGTGGGGATTCACTAGCATGCAGCTGAGGTAGCTCAGATGGACAGGACAGGTATCAGGGCTCGAATGAAGGTGTGGAGCCGAAGAAAAGGACGCCGTTCAAAAACACGCAGGAAGTGCATGCTCTCTGGCTTCCCACCTATAGGGTGAATGATGCCATTCTCTGAGCAGCGAGAATGCCCCGTGACCAAGGGGTGCGAACACACCTGCCGGGGTGACAGGAGGGAATGGCAAATGAGGACAGGTGGAAGACGCCCCAATACATAGACGGCATCTGGGAAGGAAGGACGGGAGTAACTGACAGGTGGGCTAAAGGTCAACGTGAAGATTTAAACATGAGCTACCCAGTAGTTGGCACTGAGAAATCTCGCCACAGGAAGCAAAGTCTTAGTTTCCACATTGGGGTTCAATGGCAGGAACCTTCCCACGGCCTCTTCTTAAGGATGATGAGCCCATGACAGGTGACACACCTGATACCTCTGTGTCCTGCCCACTCGGGCTCTAGGGAGCGTGTCAAATTTACTCATTTCTTCATTCAGTTATTTGTCTACTTAACCAACATGGAACTGGGTGCCTGTTGCAGACTGGGAGCTGGGCTGGGTGCTTTGGGAACTTGAAAATAAATAGGACACTGTTCCTGTTTTTTGTGTCTATAATGCAGTAAGATAAGGGAATTGTTTTCAAAAAGTATAAACAGAATGCATAGGAGTACAGAAGGAGGGACAAATTCTATGTTCACATGGAAGTGCCAGGAAGGTTTCGTGGCCACGACAACATCTAACCCAGACCTGAGGAATACACAGCTTTTGACCAGGAAGAGCAGCAAGGGGAAGGGTATTCCTGGCAGAGGGAACAGCACAGTCGCGGTGTATAGAGGCTCAGTTCCCGCAGAGCTGGGACTTCCAAGTGTCCAGGCAGAGCTATACCACACGGTGCACAGAGGGAGGGACGTGCGGGGCCGCGAAGAGAAGGGGCTGGGGCCAGACTGAGGACAGTGCTGGAGTTCAGGCTTGATTCAATGCACTGTGGGAAGTTAACAAGGGGATTTCAGGCCTTGTCAGGCCTGGGGTTTCGAGAAATAACTCTGCATGAGGAAGGAACAAGAAGACGGCTCTGAGGCTGCCCCAAGAGGGTAGGTGTGGTTTTCATGGCACACTCTTTGAGGACCGAGTGTTGGGGCCTGGGGGTCTCTGGGAACAAGTGGAGCAGAAAATGGGCAGCCCCCCCCACCCCCCGGCAGAGACAGGAGCCCACAGACCACCACAACCAGAACAGTTGCTCTGTCTAAAATCTTATGGTTAGAGATACAAAGATTTCTTTGCAGCACAGAAATGGTAGAGTTCTACTGCCAAATAAACACATACGTGACGTTAAACATACTGAAAGTCTGGTTGTGGTGAGAGCAGACGATGGTGCGGGCTAGGGAAATAGGGGTGGGAATGGAAACCGAGAGGGTGGATTCCAGCAGCATCTGAGAAAGGGAAGTGGCAGCCGTGAGACCGGTGACAGCAGCAGAGGTGCAAGGAGAAGGGTCAGAGCTGGCCCGTGATGATGCCAGCTCTGATTTAATGGGACATCACGGAGGAAGCCAAGGCTGAGCTGGGAGCCTGCAGGATATTCACAGAGAGGGGGGATCTGGGCTTACAAACAAGGGCAGGCCCGGAGATCTGGACCTGAGAGAAAGGCACCTCGGAAGCCACGGGATCAGAGTGGAGGTGAGGGAAGACCTCAGGGGAACAGCCAGACCGGAGGGACAGGGGTGGGAGGGAGCTGGAGAGAGCAGGCGAGAGCCAAGCGACAGAGAACACTGGGGAAACAAGGAACAGATGTGAAGTGAGGATAACATGAAAAGCATTGACTCCAATTTCTTTTTTGCTTGAACAGATTTTGCGACAACAGCAAACCGCCACTGCGCTGTGCGGGGCAGGGCTCCCACACGCCACCCTCCTGTGACACAACCATCTGAGGTCAGGAGGGTGGCAGGGCGGTAGCCCTGCCCCACTGTGCAGACTGGGACCAGCCTAGGGAGTTGCTTGACTTCTCCTGGGTCCTGCAGCCAGCTGAGGTCAGTCCTCCCAGCACGAGCCCCTGACGGAGCTCTCCAAGCAGCCACACGAGACTGGGCATCCCAATGCCGTGACAGGGGCACACCCACAAACAGGGCAGCTCAGACAACAACTACACTATGACGTGCAGACCAGCGTATTCCTCTGGGGCTTGCCCTCCAGGGTGACCCCAGGGCACAGCTGTTACCAGGAGCTGGGACCTTGGCTGCCAACGCCAGTGCCACTCAGGCCAGGAAACCCCCGCTCTTTCCTGAAAACGGTGTTTGCTTTTCCCTAAATTTGTTTTGTTTGTGTAAGTCCTGTCTTTTCCACAAGCTGATGAGCTCCCTAGGGCAGGGATTGCATCCAGCACTTCCTTTACACCCCAGGGTGCCCAGCGGGGTCAGGCACGGAGTGGTTGCTTTAGCAACACTTGCTGAACGGAGCACACTGAGCTGGGGCCCCAGGCTGCTGAAGACAATCCCAGACACAACACACTGTGGCCACTTGTTAAAGATTTTCCTAAAGTAGGAGGTTTACACATCAGGCGGTATTTGCCTGAGCAAGTAGTACTGACATTTGCCCGTGTATAATCTGGCCCCTTTCTGTTTAATAACCCACATGTAAGACTACGACCACTGCCTCCCCGGCCAGTCCCCCTACCCTCTTACAATCTCAATCTTCCTCCCTTTCTCTCCCATCCCTCTTTGTCTCTAACACACACACACACACACACACACACACAAATGGGCGTGACGCCAGCCAGTGTACAACACGAGCCCCTCTCCCTGAGTCTACAGGCTGGAATCAAGCTCTCATGCTCCTGGAAGGTCACCGCCCGCCTGCTCAGAAGTGCTCCTGTCTCCAGCAGGTGCTGCCTCCCGAGTTCTCCCACGTCTACTCTGCCCTCATTAGGGGCCGTGCTCCCCTGGCGCCCCACGAGCCTCAGGCTCTGCCTAGTCACCAACACCCAGGGGACCCAACCTCCTGCCTCTGGGTGAGCAAGGACCCTTCCCGATGCTGGTTGCTGGGAGCACCCGCTGCCTCCCAGGTGAAGGAGGGGTCTGGCCCGCTCACCTCTGCAGCTCAACCCTCTCCTCTGGCTCTGCAGCTCCTCCGCCTGGACCTCCTTCCCTCCACGTTCTTCCTCATTAGAGTTACAAGCCAGGTTTCTTTGGGGCATAATGAAGGTAGTTTCTATCACTAAATATATCACCTGATCAATAATTTTATCAAACTCTTGGTCAAGGTGAAAGTGAACGAGGGGGTGAGCTCACTCAGCAGGACCTGGCAGACCCAGCCTGGCTCTTGGGGTCCGGGTTCTGTGCGCGGGCACGTATGTCCCTGCTCCACATACCCCGCGCCACCATCTAGGCGAGGCAGCCATCACTTTGCTGTACAACTTTAAACCCTCGGGCGGAGAGAGCAGAGCAAAGAAAAGCCTCAACCAAACCACTGGAGAAGCAGCTTGGGAGCCTCCGGAGACTGTGGGGGACCCCAGGACCCAGGGAAAGAGAGTGCAGTGCAAAGGCCCAGGGGTCTGGCGTAGAAGCCCGGGAAGACAGAAGGAGGGGAGGAAGAGGGCGCTGGATCAGGAGCTCCCCTTTCCCTCCGTCCCCTACATAATGATCACTCAAAGGCACTGAAGAAAGTGAGAGCAGCTGTTTTGCCCCTGGCCACCATCTGATGACGATAAATATTTTATTAACCTCAGGCACTTGAGAGGCGACTCTGACGTTACGTTAGAAGCAGAAGCTGCTTTTACTCCCCAAAGGATAGGACAAGATGAGTCTCAGATTCCATCCCCAACCCCACCTGGGGCACAGGACCAAACCACGGGGGAGTCTTATATTTCCATAGGGTCTAGAGTTAGAGGGGGACTCAAGCCTCAGAAACACTGGACTCCCTGCCCGGGGGCTTCGGCGCAGAGTGCTACAAGGCGCTAAAGTGTCTTACAAGACCTTGCCTGTGAGTCCTCACCACCAAGGACCGTGAGTAAAGACTTCAGAAAGACCCACGAAATGCCCTGCACACAAGGCCAGCTGCCACCGTGGGCAGTCCCAGTGACCTCACTGCTCTCCCCAAGCGGCCGTGTGCTAGCAATCACTGGTTTACAGCCGAAGCTCTGAACCCGTGGCGAGAGAAAACTTCCTGTTAACAGCAACCACAGCAAAAACCCGACCTCAGAGGCTGTTGGTTGGGTGCCACCCCCTCACTCCCTAAGGCCTCTTAGTCTGACTCCCCACTAGGAACAACGGGCCTGCCTACTGGGCCCCTGGCTTCCAGGCCTTTCCCTTCCTCCCTCTATGGGAACCTCCTGATGGATGAGCAGGTGAATAATCTAAGATCCTTCCTCTTCTTCTTGCCCTCCTTCCTCCCCTCCCTTCCTTCCTTGCATCCAAGACAGACAGATACTCCCACGCTGTTCACTTACATAGTCAATCCAATGTTTAAATGTTATTGAACCCCAAGTTCAAATATTGTTGCATAGATACTTGGAGCTTTCTCAGCATTCAAGTACCTGGCTCAGGACTTCCTTCAGCACTACAGGTACAGCCTACCTCAGTGTGCAGCAAGGGAGACACCGGAACCTCTTTTCTGGCCCCGCTCCTGGTTCTGCACCCACCCTTCATGCCTCCCGCCCCCTGGCGGAGACAGGGCCTTGTGTGACGGTGTGTCACGCATTCCTTTGAGTGCTCTAAGGCTTGAAGGTGGTCCAGACGACAACCCTGGGAAGCAGGTGGGGGAAGCATTATTTTGTATTTCTTCTGTGGGGGCTCACAAAGATTAGACTCAGTCCTGGGTCCCTTCTCTGCTCACATTCACTCCTGGTCACCTCATCCAGTCTTATGGCTTTAAATGCCATCTTTGTGCGGAAGAACCCTAAATCTGTACCTGTATCCCCATCTCAGACCGCTCTGTCAAATCCCAGAGTCCTGTATCTACCTGCCTTCTTCCCACGTCAACGTGAATGTCCAACAGGCAACTCAAGTTCAACACAGTCAAGGCCAAGCACCTGAACTTCCCCCCTAACCTCTCACCAGCAGCCTTCCCACTCAGAGGGCGGAGCCCCCAGCCTTCACATTGCTCAGGCCAAAACCCTTCAGGTCATCCCTGGCTCTCTCATTCCCCACATCTAATGCATCGGAAAATCCTATTGACAATACATTTCAAAACATCCACTCTGCCACTACCGCCAGAGCCAGGGCATCTGTGTCTTGCATGAGAATTCTTGCAATAGTTTTGTTTATTTTTTTTCCCACTGACCTACCTCTTTCTACCATTGCTCCCACCAATTCTATTCTCACTACAACCAAATCCTTTCAACACATAAATCATATTATATCAGCTCTCCCTCAAAACCCTCCAGGGGCTCCCATTTGACTTAAGAGTTTAAGCCCAAGTCCTGCTGAGGAACTTAAGGCCCCACAGGACACCCCAGCCACTCTGGCCTCTGCTGTTCCCTGTGCCCACCAGTCACAGGCCCACGTCAGGCCCTGGCACTGGCTGACGCTTCCACCTGTAATGTGTTCCCCGTGGATGTTCACCTGCCTCCCTCCCTCCCCACCTTTAAATCTCTGCCTAGACGCCGCCTCCTCGGTGAGCCCTATCCTAACCAATCTATGTAAAATGACAAGCAAGCTCTCCGGCCACCACTCAGTCTTGCCTTTTTCCTACACGCTCATGTGTCTTCTAATTCACTGACTGAGGTTCCTGTGTGGGGGCCTCCCCTCTCCGCAGTAAAAGCCCCAGGAGGGCAGCACCTGTACCTACTCTGCTCTATGGTTCCAACAGGACCTGCCACTTGGTAGACGCTGGTATTTGCTGAATGAATGAACTGTTGGTTCCCCAGTGCACAGGGCTCTGAGCCATAGAAATGAGGCCGGAACCCCCCTCTCCAGTCTCACAGACAAACTCCTAGCTGTCTAAGTGTACAAAGGTGGGGCTGGCTCTGAGTCTTGCGGGAGGAAGCAGAGAACAAGCACGTATTTTACGTCAGGTGGGAATCAGGGCTCTGAAGGCATCCACGGTGAAGGAAGGGCCGAGTGAAGGGGCAGGGGCACTGCTTCTAAAGAGGGTGGTCAGGGGAGAACTTCTTGATGAAATGGCTTTGAACAAGGACCTGAATAAGTAAAATGTGGGCATTACCCACACATGCAAGCCAAGGAAGACCATTCCAGGCAGGGCGGGCAAGAAGTGCAAAGGCCCTGAGGCAGGTGCATGCTTGGTGTGTCTGAGGACCCAGGAGGAGGCCCGGGTGGCTGAAGGATAAATGATTTCACTTTAAGTGCTGACCTTAAAATCTCAACCACACAGAAGAGCCCCACACTGGAAACCACCCAAAAGTCCACCGGCAGGAGGAGGGAGCACAGTGGAAAGTACTGTGAAGCCATGAGGACCACAAGCTAAGCTGCACATGGTGACTTGGACGGGTCTCCCCAAGAACACACACAGTTTGATCCCATTGACGTCAAGTTTAAAGTCAGGCCAAACTAAAGTACGCGTTCAAGGTGCACACTTGGGTGGTACAGCTATAAAGAAAAGCACAACAATGACCATCCCAGCAGTCTAGATACAATCGGGGTGGAGAATACGGGACTGGCAACAGCAATCTCTTGCCACGAGTGACAGTACAGTACTCACTTTATAGTTGTTCTTTACGCTGTACATGCTTTTGTATGTTTTTAGTCTGATATCACACGTACCCACACACATTTTAAAAAATTCAAGGGAAACAATACGTGAGAAGCAATGCAGGAAACTCTTACCACATGTCAGGCAGTACAGGGGTTTGTTAGACAGATACTGTCTCGCCAATTATGTCCCTAAAAAGCACAAAAGAGTGCACAGTACAGAACTGGCACAAAACAAATATTTATTTTCCAGACAAAAAAGGACTTCAGCCACTAACAGACTATTTTACCTAACATGTACGCAGAATTTACTTTTTAAACAAAACTATAGCAATAAGCTCACCACCTTCCGATATCTAGAGAATAAAAAGTTCCAGGAAACCTAGATCACATGACGTGTAGGAGAAGGAAAGTTCATCTTCTTGGGAATTTCCAAGGTCACTACGGCTGACAGATGCAAGTCACAAAAGCAGGGAAGGGGGACAGTGCGGTGCCTGGAAAGGAACCTTTAAAAGTCGCCCTTCCATGAACTTTGAGAGGCTGGCATCTTGGTGAAAGCATGTACCCCGGATTCATTGGACCGGAGGCCCTGTTCTGCGAACATCAACCAGACCCTCCCCTCTGTCTCCTCTGTCCTTCGAGAAGGTAAAATCACCAGCCTCGGATGGGACTCTCTGAGGAGAAACCAGGAGCTCCTTCCTGCAGCAGAGGTCCTTGGCAACGCCTCTCCTGTCCCTTCCTAGGAGTCAGCGGCTGGCCCAGGGCTGCAGGCTTCGGAAACCGCAGGCTCTGCGGGAGGCCCTGGAGACTGGTGTCAGCTCAGGGAAGCCGCTGGCAGCACCTTCTGGGGAAAGGAGTCAGGCCGGGGGGGCCCTGTCTGAGCAGTAGCCAATGTTATTTTAAAGCCCTTCCAAGGGCAGAAAACAATTGGATCTGCTCAGGGGTCATGTGAGTCCACACTGTGAAATGGGAAACTCCACACATGTAAAAGATTACTGTCCTTCTAGGCTGGGTGGCGATGCTCTTTTAAGTGTCTCAAACCCACCAGCCTTCTTTCCCACTGGCACCTGCTTTCACCAGCCATCTACGGAAATACGGGGACAGTGTTTCTCAGCCCCCGCTGTCACCGAGCAGAGCAGGTCCCGCACTTCGAACACAACTTCTAGCACAACCACACAAACAGCCCGTTACACGCCTCCCTGCACACGAGGAGGCTGCTGCTCTTTCTATGGGCCTGGGAGATACTAGGATTCGAACCCCCATTCAGCCATCTGAGAAGCTACTGAAGCTCTTGTGCCTCAGTTTCTTCACCTGTCAAGAGGAGATAGAGGCATAATTACTGTCGGCCCTCACTACTTACTCCCAGATTCTGTATCCGAAAATTTGCCCACTCACTGCAATTTCTCCGTAACCCCCAAATCAGTCCTCCCAGTGTTCTCGTGCAGCTTGAGGCCCGAGTTCCCTGCTGAGGTCCAGCACAGCACTGCTTTGCTGTTTCAGCTTTCGTACTATAACCACGCGTCCTTTTGGTGGTCTATTTAGGGCCACTTTTTTGGGTTGTTTTTGCATTTTTGTGCTTTCTGTTGGTGGTTTCACTGTTTAGAAAAGGCCCAAGCATGCGTGTGTTAGAAGAGCTTTATTCGGGCCTGAGTTACAGTACTGTTGGCAGCAAGCACAATGTTACTGAATCAACAGTATGTCTTAAATTAAGTGTCTTGAAGCATAAACACACATAAAACGAGGTACGTATTGATCAGCTGACGAATCGGCTGGCAGCAACCTAACCCTGGATTTTTCCCCTTGGAGCAATGGCTCAATACTCTTTAATGCAGTATTTGTGGTGACTAATAGAACATAAACTACTCTGCATAACGAGAATCGACAGCACCTCATGGGGTTAATGGCAAGGATTTAATTAATAGATACAGAGCACTTACGACGGTGCCTTGTACACCATAAGCACTAAGTGCCACCTACAAAGGCTCAGGAGAGATGGGACAGGGGAGGCGTCTGTCACCACTTCAGCCTCTCACCCTCTTCTGGATGCTGGGTGCAGCACGACTCACACAGACCATTTCTTCATGGTCCATGAAGTTCCGTTCTGGTGCCCACACTCACAGACCCGGTCAATTCCTTCTCAGAGCCGCCCCTCTTTGTGGGGATGAAACAACCATCAAGAATAAACCGAGGGTTTATTTTATTTTTTTGAAATAAAAATAATGAAAATGTTGTTTTTCTCCAGCGCCTAATGAAAATTCCAGGCACTGGAGAAAAACAAAACACTGATCTTCTGTTCTCCGTTCACTGCCCAGATATGTGCGGAAACTCTGTTATCAGTAACAGAAGCTCCTGGTGGGCGTGGAGAAGAGCAGGGAGCAAAGCAGTTTGGAAGCTCATTCTCTGGTTACTTAGGGGACTTAAGAGAAAGCCGCCGCAAATAAAAACTTGACCCTGGTTGTTACTTCTCTCCCTTTCTTCTTTTGAACAACTGGACAATGGTGGAGCTTATCAGTTATTTACAGCCAATAAAAATTAGAGAGTGAGAATTTATACTGCTCTGAAAAAGTTCTAAAGAACCACGTGAAGATGCTTCAGCGTGTCACACTGACACGGCACCTTTTTCACATTCCACTTTAGACTCTTCAGGCCTGATGTGTGTGTAGCGTGTCATGTGACAGCAGACTCTACATTGCCAGGGCACGTGGGCATCTCTCTGCTTAAAGGTGACTGACTGCAGGTGTGCCTCCCACATCTTAGCACGTCCAGCGCCACAGCTCATGCTCAGGTGGGTCTGTAAATGGCAGTAGCATGCTTTTATCACTGATGGAAAGAGCCATGCTCTAAAAGTAAAAAACAAACAAACAAACAATGCTTTGAACGCAAATATTTCCCCAAAAGTACCTTATAGTAGGTTGGATAGTGTCCCCTAAAAACTTCTAGGTACATAATCAAAAAAAAAGCCAACAACATATGTACACACAAATACTTGTACAGAAACATTCATAGCAGCATTACTGATAAGAGCCAAAAAGAGGAAACCACCCAAATGTCCACCGATTGATGAATGGATAAATAAAATGTAATATATCCAGACGACAAAATTTTATTCAAATCCAAAAAGGAATGCAGTACCAACACACACTACAAGACGGAACTTCAGACCATTGCGCTAAGGGAAAGAGGCCAAATGCATCAAGGCCTCATAGTGTGTGATTCCGTTGACACAACGTGTCCAGAAGAGGCCAGCCTATGAAGACAGAGAAGAGGTTAGTGGTGGCCTGGGGAGTGGAGGAGCAGGGAGGGGACGTCGGCCAGTGACTGCTCAGGGGTCTGGTTTCCTTTTGGAGTCATACAATGTTCCGAATTAGGTAGTAGTAATGACGGCACCACTTTGTTAGTATATTAAAAGCACTGAACTTCACACTTAAAAACATAAAAACAAACAAAACAATGTTTGAAACTAGACCTTATGAAGGCTTGGGCGGAAAGAACATGAAGGTCCCCCCCACCCACACACACATCACTGATCCACACGCCCATCAATAAGCTGCTCCTCCTAAATACTGTCACACTGAAATGCTGCCGGAATGACACAGAACCACAAGAGACCAGTCCACGCATACATGCTCAGAAGAAAAACAATAATTAACGATAACTAAAACGTATGGAGTGTTTACTATGTGTCAGGCACTCTACTAAGCACTTTATGTGGGGTAGCCCATTTCATTTCTCACGGCAGCCCTTTGAGGTACATACTATTATCATTCCCATTATGCCCGTGAGGAAATTAAGACACAAATAAATTTCATAATTTGTGTCAGGTCACCCCGTCCGGATTTAACCCCAGGCAATATGATTCATGAGCACTGTGCTATTCTGTCCCCATTGACTCTGTCGTCTTAAAATCACTAGCAAAATTCACTGCCTTCCTGCAAAAATCAAGGCAGGAAAGGGTGGAGATTTTAAAACAACCAAAACCATCGACTCAGACAGCAATCCCCGAGAGAAGATAGGAAACACCAATGCTCTGAGGATGAGACCGAGCTGAGGGCCATATTTCACGTTACTATTTTCACAAGTTGAGGGCACAACCCAAGTATGAAATTGTAGATTTTGCCCGATACCTTTAAAACTCGGCATAGATTACCCGGTTTCTCCCCATTCACAGTAATCTGATAATCTACGTGAGTACCCCATCACAAGTGCAAAGAAAAACACTGTGTATTGTGTGTAAGACCGTTTACACATATTTAAAACATGACACATAGATGTTTACCTATATGGGTGCTCACTAAACCGTGAAGGGCAGGTGGTTAAGTTCTAAATCCTAAATCACAGGAGACAGATGAATAAGGGCTAAGCCATCAGAGAGGACTGCTTGAGGGGGTCCCCGAGAACCAGCATTTAGGGACGGCGGGAAGGACCAAGGTCACTAGGTGAGGCAAGTTCGGGGAGAACAAAAGTGTTGGGTTGTTCCTGGAGTGGTAAGGATGCCTGTCTGATTAAATCAGAGAGTGTGCCAGGTTCAGTGTCCTGGAAATAAGAGAGGACGGGCAGGAAGGGATTACGTAATATCCCAAAAGTCAAGGGCAGTGTTTGGACTTGGTGAAGTAAGAAAAGGTAAAGGGTGCTTTTTAAGAAAGTTGCGAAAGCTCTATCATATGGCAAGAAACACTGGTTTCTGTATTTGCTTACCCAATCCTGGAATTCCACCTCATAGACTTTTTCCTAGTTTCACTCCAAATATTCTGTTTCTCTCATGTCTACCCCCAGGGCACAACCTCGTGGAACCTTCATTTCAGCCGAGTTACAGTGAGATGACTTAGAAGTGCAGCCCTGAACAAACTGTGTTGTGAGGCCCCTTCACGGAGCCACTGACCGTGTGGTCCATGCGCACTCAATTTTCTCACACGGTAATAACCTGAGAACATCCTACTGATAAAATACACATCTTTAAAAGTAAAAAATGGTTCCTTGTGCTCCGTCCCTGAAATGGTCTTCTATTGATAATAGAATTGAATGAGAAAATATCCAACTTTCTTCCCGGGTGAAATAGAAACCCACAGTTGCCTACATCAAATATAGAGCCAGTGGCAGTTGTATTTAATCGGATCCCTGTGCGAACATTGTCCCCTGCCTGGCAACTGCACCCGAATTCTTGACACTTTCCACAGGGATCCGCCTAGGTCTCGGGTGCCTCTGAGGACCTGGGCTTTGGGGCAAAAAAACTTACCCAAGGAACAAGCTATCCCATAAGGAGGGATCCAGGGGCTTAGGTTGTGCCTCCCTGTAACCTTAGAGCAAGCCCACATCCCTAACTCAGACAAACACGGAGGTGTCCCCACTCCGCGACACTCGGACACTCCGGATCCGGGCCAGGGCGCGCACTCACCTGACCAAGGGCTCCTTCTCGGAGTCGGCAGGCCCCTCCAGGCACTTGCACGGGCAGCAGCAGCAGCACACGGTCCTCAGCCAGTCCTTCAGCCCCATGGAGAGCGAGCTGCCCCGCTGGCGCCGGCAGACTCGGAGAAAGCCGCGGGGGCGAGCGAGCGCGGCAGGGGCGCGGCCACGGGGCCGGCATCCAGGTGCGGGGACAGTCGCGGGCCGGGCGTCGCAGGCCGGTCTGTACGCATCACGCCGCGGCCTGGGATGCGGGTGAGGCCAGAGGAGCCTCCACCGCCCAGGCTCTGCAGGGCGGTGCGCTTTCCTCCACTTGGGTTTTGTTTGGCGAGCGTGTTTTGTCGGAGCTTTTTTTTTTTTCCGCTTTTAATTCCCCAGGCGCTAATTGGGGCGCATGCGTCCCCGAGACGCCCCGCTGCTGCCCTCTAAGGAGGAAGCAGGGACTCCAGCCAGATGGCAAAATTCTAGGGCACCAATGCCGATCCCGGCTGGGAAAGCACTCGGGTCACCGAGCGCGCGGTTGGGCAGAAACTATATGTTTTATTGGCTTCACTCCGTCTTCCTTCCAACCCCCAAGCCTTTAAATCAGAGTTTAGGGCATTTTTACCATGTCAGTCCCACATAGAGTAAAAGTTAGCAGAAGAGTATGGGTCTGCGTGTTACAGAGGTGGGTTTCTTTTTTAAATAGTGTATTCACAATGATTTTTTTAAAAAAACTGTTTTCAAGTCTCCCAGTTTTTTAATAATCTCCTCAAGGACGGCAACTACTATCATTAGCTTCTTGCGGTTTTCCGGAGCTATTTATGTATTAATTTATGTACAGACTCTTCCCTTCTTACCCAGTCAGTGGTGGACCCCACACATTTCTGCACCCGGCTGGCTTCACTCAGCATAGCATGGGGATAGGTCCATAGCAATATATATACGGTCTCCCGCTAACATTTCAACAGTTGCGTATTATATAGTCCCATGGATGCCAGTATGTTATTTAGCCAGGCCCCTGTGGATGGACATTTAAGTAAGTTCCAGACTTTCGTTATTAAAATAGGGATGCCATGAACACCTTGAATTATGTGTTTGGACATGTATATCTAATTGAGTAAATGTTTGGCAGTTGACTTGCTGGGTAAAGTGCCTTTTTAGATTTTTTTTTTTGGCTCTTGCCAAATCGTTCTACAAAGAGGTAATTCCAGTTTACACTCTGACCAGCAACACATGAGAGTGTCTGTTTTCCTCTACACCCACCCATACAAACGGCCCATCTAATTTGCATTTCTGCCAATCTGTATCATTCAACACAAACTTACTGAGCGTCTGTTATGTGCCGGGCACGTTCTAGGCTCTGGGGATACGGCAGTGAGCAAAAGAAACAGTGTGTGCTCCTACTCTCCTGAAGCAAACATTCCAGTAGGGGAGGTCAACAAAACATGCTCTGAATTGTGTCAGAAAGCAATACTAAGTACCGTGGGGAAAAATACAGCAGGGAAGGGGACAGAAAATGCCAGGGAAGAGTGTGTGTGTGTGTGTGTGTGTGGACTGGAAGGAGGGGAGGTGCCTGAAGTTTTTGATGGGGTGGTCAGGGAAGGCTTCCTGACCGGTAACATTTAAACAAAGACAAGAAGGAGATGAGCAAGGTAGCCCTGGCATCAGAGAGAAGAGCATTTCAGGGAGAGTGAAGACCATGTGCAAAACCCCAGAGGAGAGAGAATAAACTATAGCATGTGTGAGAAACAGCATGGATTTCGGGGCCTCTAGAGACGTACGGGCCAGAAGGAAAAGAAATAGGAAATGAGGGAATGTGGGACCTTGTAGGACATGTAAGGACTCTTTGTAAGGATTCTGCTTCATGCAAGTGAGTGACACTTCAGAGGTTTTTGAGAAGAGGCTATGATAGGACCTCCTGGATGGCAATAGCATCCATTGGCTGCTTGAGAAGAATCTGGGTGCCAGCAGCTGTTTTAGGGGGATGCAAATGAAAGTCTTTGTAATGATCCATGCCAGCAGTCCCCTTCCTTTCTGGCACCAGGGACTGGTTTCATAGAAGACAATTTTTCCATGGTCCGGGGATGGGGGATGGTTTTGGGGTGATTCAAGGGCATTATCTTCAAGCTCACCTCCGCTGTGCGGTCCCGTTCCTAACAGGTTGGGTACCTCTGATCCACGTGACAAATGACAGTGGTTTGAACTAAGTATATAGCAGTAGAGGTTGTAAGAAATGGTTGGACTCTGGATGGAATTTGAAGTCAGGGCCAATAAGATTTGCTAAAGGGTTGGAAGTGGGGTATAAAAACAAGAAAAGAGGACTCCGAACTTTTTGGATTACAAACTGTGAAGGTTAAACGGCCAACGACTGAGACAGAGAGAGCATGGGACGAGCAGGTTTGCAGGGGTGAGGAGGAGGAGCAAGGGTTTATTTTCAGAAGTGTGAATTCTCATGGGCGGTGTATTAATTTTTAAAGTGTGTCACTCCGCATAAGTCTGTCCTGCCCTGGCTACAGTAAGAAGTCGAAGGAACAGATCAAGTGTGTGTTCGCCGAGAGGCTGGCTATTGAAGGCTACAGAAGAATAAGAGTCTAGAGGAGGTCCCTGAGGACTCTGACTTAGGTGGGGAGATATGGACCCGTCTTGAAAAGTTCCGTGGACATGATAGAGATCCAGCTGTCGCCAGCCTGCGCAGGGCTGTGATAGCAAGCTCCACATCGTGTCAGTTACCACTTGCGACTCAACCAGGATGTAGGCTGAGTGTTGTTTTTGACAGCAGACCTCCAACCGGCTGGCAAAGTCCACTTGAGAGAATGCACTATGTTCTGAAGTTGGATTTTGGAGTTTGAGTCATTCCACCCAGGTTCAGGTAGAAAGTGGGTGGAGGTGGCTGCAAAAATGTGAACTCATCTGGCAAGAAGATAAAATTTAGGATCTGACAGCTGCTACTAACTACTGGAGTGGGACTTCCCGAAAATAGAGGAACTAGAGAAGGCATTCAGCTTCTGGTGACTGTAGGTCCTCTGCCCCTTTAGGGACTTGGATCTTAGACACGTCACTTAATTTTTCTGAACTTCAGTGTTATACTCTGCAAAATGGAGATGCAGAGTCCAGCCCTACCTACTGGGCACAATTGTTAGACTCAAATGAGATCGCTTGAAAACCAGAGAGTACTGTAGAAATACCACAATTCAGCACTACTGACTAACTCTAACATAGGCCTATCGGGCAAATCCCAGTTCCAATACTACCTGGCCTACACGTGACAACATTTCTTTTCATATTTGTACCTCTGTGATGCGTGGGCATCTTTTATGTAGCCTGTATCAGGCAGGACATTTCTAGAAAGCCCTAGAACCACATCTATTTAGCAGACTTGATCAGGAAGTTAATGCCCTGCCTTACGAAGGGCCATGTGTAGTGTTCGTCGGCTCTAACAATTATTCGCACTTTTCTTTTAAAGTTAATTTTAAGTTTTAAAATTTATAAACGACACATTCCTCTAACAGATTGAAATAGTGCCGTTAAAGCTCCCTCTGTCGCAATCTGCAGCCCTGTCCCCTTTCTGTCCTCCCCAAGGTAACCATTCTTAGCCACGTGGCACAACTTTTTTCTGGACAGGAATACATGCGTGTGCCCCTGTGGTGTATATATAGTACCACCGTGTGTCATTTTTTAGTAGTGGGTTTTGTTTTAATGAATGTAAAAGTGCCCCTTAATCTATCTGCAAGCTTTTTCCATTTATGTTTGGGAGACCTTCTTAGTACACCTCGTTCTTTGTAATTGATGCATTCTATTTCTCAGTTTTCTAGGGATAACTGGATGTGTTTTTATAGTGCTCATCTTCCCAGAAGTTGAATACCTTCATGATTTTCCCTGGTTTCGGGTAAACCGGACCTTTGACAGGAGGAGCAACGGCACCCAACCTTCTGGCTGTGGCTTCTAGACAGCTAAGGCCACATTTGGCAACCTCATTTCCTGTTTCATTCGCAGGGAGGGCTGCGAGCGTTCCTTTTTTTAGAGTGATGCCAGATCACTAAGGCCTGAGTAGACACCAACGCACCCACCACAGTCAGCAACATCTCACATTTACCAAGAACTCCTGGGCACCTGATGTCAGGGGAGTAGGCAGTACCCTGGGGTGACTGGTGACTCACAGAGCCATCAGCTGCTTGCTTTTTAGGTAGAACTGCTGGCCTATGTTTTCACATTTTTCCATGGTAGGGAACACTGCAGGGGTGTCGTCTCTGGGCCACACTGGAAAAAGAAGAGTTGTCTTGGGCCACACATTAAATACATTGCTATATGTAATCACAAAAAAAAATCTCATAAAGTTTTGGGTAAATTTACAATTTTGTGGTGGGCCATATTCATAGCCATCCTGAGCCACATGTGCCCACGAGCTACAGGTTGGACACTCCTGCTCTGGAGTCTGCTTTGAAAACAGCTAATGTGGTTTAAAGCCCTCATTCTTTAAGAATTTACTGATGACTTCTTAGCATTGGAGCAAAAGGCATATGCAGGGTGAAAAAAATCGGAAAATCAAAATACCTCCAACACATCATTAGTGCATGCCACAGAGAAAGCTATGTTTGCAGCCACGTAGCACAAGCTGGTGTCTCCTTCAGTTATTCATTCAACAAATACTCACTGAGCCAGGTCCTGGGGACACAATGGTGAGCTAGCATGTAGGGTCCATTCATGAAGACAGGGGCTTCGTTTTATTCTTTGCATCATCCCCAGCACCTAGAACAATGCAGACACATAGTAGGCGCTTAACAAATGTGTTGAATAAATGCATGAAAGCAGAAAAAGAACTGTTTAGTGAACCCAGAGTTGGCCTGAAAAGTTTTATTTCATTTCTGAAGAGTGTGTTTATGAGCTGCCTGAAGCCAGTGGGGAAAACCTGGAGAGCACTGTCTGCCTTAGACATGCCTCCCTTGGTCTGACATGGAACCCACTGCTCGTGCAGGGGGAGGGAATGCTCCTACTCAGCAGGCTTGACTCTCATGCACACCCGTGCAGTGCTCAAGTGAGGAAGAAGGGGGAGGCAGGAAAACAAAACCAGCTGGACGAAGATTGGGAGGGTTTCCTAAGGAAAACCAACTGGGGCCACAAAAAAAAAAGGGAGTGGTTGCCAGCAAGGCAAAAACAACAACATCCACTACACTCAGTAACGGCACCTGCTGATGCACTGGCTCAAATATGCTGTGTGTGTCCACGGAGCTCCCTCCGTCTGGAATGGACAGAAAGGACTCCAGCCCATTGTTCTAGTGGGTCCGGCATCCAGGATCTCAGACTAGAGGAGCTTTCTGCAAGAGGCATTTCAGAATCCCAGTGCATCCCCTAAAAATTCAGACAGTTCACCGATCAGCTCAACAACATCTACTCCCAAAACCAAAGAGAAAGAGAGAAACTGTTCCACGGGATGTGAAGGAACTGGATGTGAGGCTGTTGGCACAGGCCCAGCTTCTCCAAGGGTGACTAAGCATCTGCGTCATACTTTTCAGGGATGCTTGATGAAACTCCAGATTCCTAGACCCTACACGAGAGTTTCTGGTTTGCAAGCTCCGGAGTTGGGGCCCCAGAATCTACCATTAGTCTTCCGAGCAGGGCTTGGACTTGGGTGAGGCTGAAGAGGAGTTTAGGGTGCAGCATTGAAGGAGGCACTCACTCTTGGGGCAGACTCTGTACTGGCACAACCCTGAGAGTGAGCATGTCTTTAAATGCTGCTCCCCAGGCCCCGCACCCCCTTGCCGTAGTCCTTGCCTACTCCAGATGCTGGAGAATTCTGAGGCATGCTGTTATGGACTGAACTGTGTCCCCTCCAAAACCCATGTGTTCAGTGTGCGACTGTATCTGAAAATAGGGCCTTTAAAGAGGAAATTAAGGTCAAATGAGGTCATCAATCCAATATGACTGGTCTCCTTACAAGGGGAGATTAGGACACAGACGCAGAGGGAAGACCAAAAGAGAAGCCAAAGAGAGCGGCCTCAGAATAAAATCCATCCTGCTGACACTTTGTTCTCTGACTTCTAGCCCCCAGAACTATGAGAAAATAAATTCTAGTTGCTTAAGCCGCCAAGTGGCCACTTGCACACACAAGAGTTTTGAGAACTGTTGGCAAGGTGGTGAAGAGCAAGGGCTCTGGGATCACAGTGCCCCCACGTGGTTGCAGTGAGGATTAGCTGAAATAATACCCACAGAAAGCACTGAGTACAATTTCATGGAAACTAGGAGGCACTCTGTAAATGCTACCTACAATTATTGCTGAAGTATACATACTTTGGTCGGACTCTACACTTTCGCTTTTACATAACCAAGTGTGAACCACTTAAAATAATTCGGTTCAACACAGACTTACTGAGTAGCAACTTGAAAAGCACGGCAGTGTGCTCAAGCTCTTGTGGAATACAAAGATGAAAAATACTCAGTACTCGTCCTCATTGTACTCCCTGGGCCAAAAATTGCAAAATTATAACTGAAATGTTCTGTATGTGTCTGTGCCTGGAGGTACCCATCCTTTTGTTTTCTACAGTGTCCTCTTACCTCGCCCTCCAGCTTTCCCATGGGTAACTAACTATCCTGCCACTTCTAACTGGGCTCCCAGAGCCAACTACTCCGCCATATTTAACTATGCTCTCATCACTAACTATACTGCTCTAACAATACTCCCATATTAACTATATGCCTGCACCTAACTGTACTGCGAGAGCTAGCGATCCTGCTATAACAACTCTCCATGCCCAGAACAGCCCCTCTGATGTGACCTGGAACCTGACCTTTACCTACCTCCCTACAATCCCAAGTATTCTACACTCTCCAGAGTCTCTCCATACTATATCTGACTAAAATGCAACATAAACCTGGGCCTGTCCATCGGGGCACACTTGTCCTGAATCCAATTAAACTCCATTTAATAAATATTATTAAGCACTTGCTATATGCAAAGTGATACCTGGCTACAAAATAGAAGACATGCATCAAAAATGATGCTGTTGGAGCCCTGGCTGGTGTAACTCAGTGAATTGAGCACAGGCTGCAAACCAAAGGGTTACTGATTTGATTCCCAGTCAGGGCACATGCCTGGGTCGCCAGCCAGGTCCCCAGTAAGGGGTGCACGAGAGGCAACCACACATTGATGTTTCTCTCCCTCTGTTTCTCCTTCCCTTCCTCTCTCTCTAAAAATAAATAAAACCTTTAAAAAATGATGATATTGGAGAATATAATAACAATGTTCATAGTTGCTGTGAAAGACCCCCAAAGTTTTGCCCCAACCTTAAGTCCAAATCCTATCAATCTTAGTATTAATAGAGAACCAAATGTACGCCATTGGGTGTTTGGTTTTTCATTTATTTATATTACTTCTTCCTCCAAAACACACACTGAGAGACATAAACAAGTCAGAACCCTGTAACTTTCTACACAACAAAAACCCCCAAGTAAAGCTCCCTATAAATGAGGAGTGCCAAACTCATTTTCACCGGGGGCCATATCAGCCACAATTGTGGTAGCCTTCAGAGGACCCAATGTAATTTTAGGGCTGTATAAATGTGAGTGCTCCTTAACTAGGGGCAAGGAGCTCAGCATTGCCTCCAGGTGGAAACAAGGTGCCAGGCCAGATAAAACAAGGTGGAGGGCTGGATTCGGCCCATGGGCCCTGTGTTTGCCACTTGTGCTATAAAGGTTATATAGTATACAGATCTTCCTGTGGTTCTCCATGCTGCCACCTCGTGGGCTTCCATTGTAAATGAACTGCAGTTTCTTCAGAGATGGATCAGACTTGGGTTAGAAAGCTGTCATTCAACAGAGGGAAAGTGGCTACGGCTACAACAGACTTTGATCTTAAAGGGTCAACACTATACTCAAGTGCAAGCTTTAAACTGGCTCTAGGCAGCGCTCAACATGTTAGGGCACTGCTAAATTGAGCAATGAGTCCTCACTTCCCTTGGCTAGCAGGTGCCAGACATCACTAATCATTTTACTTTTTCACTTGGTCTTACTAAGCATTGCTACTTGATTTATTGTCCCAAAATCCATGGAAAAGTGCATAAGACATTACATATATTTCTTAACTGATGTAAAAGAGTAATCCAGCCCTGACTGGTGTGGCTCAGTGAATTGAGCATGGGCCTGTGCACCAAAGGGTTGCTGGTTCGATTCCCAGTCAGGGCACATGCCTGGCTGCCAGCCAGGTCCCCAGTAGGGGGTGCACGAGAGGCAACCACACACTGATGTTTGTCCCCTTCCCTTCCCCTCTCTCTAAAAATAAACAAAATCTTAATTAAAAAATAGAGAACCAAATTTTTCAGACTGTAACATGCACCAGACCATAAGACACACCTAGGTTTTACAGGACAAAAATAGGAAAAAAAATTTGAAGCAAAAAATGTGGTAAAATATTTCATGACATAAATAACATAAGCTGCCACCAACTCCTGCAACAGCAAACCAGAGAAGCTATATTCGGACTATAAGGTGCACCCCCCTTTTCCTCCCAAATTTGGGGGGAGGGAGGATAGTGTGTCTTATTGTCTGAAAAAATACAGTAATCTAAATAAATAATTAAAATGGAAAAGTTGTGTTGAAATTTTATTGTTTATTTTGCTTTCTATCTACTTAAATAAATCTGTCTTGGAAATAGCTCAATGAAATAAACTAAGAGGTGAGAATACAATTCCCCAGAGGGGAGATCTGTCTGGTGAAAACTCCCTCTGGTAAATGGGCTATAAGAGGCCAAAAAAAAAACAAAAACAAAAAACTGCATTGTTCTGCATAGTAATGGAGGCAAAGTATGAGTTGTTGTGAGAAGCAGGGAATGGGAAGAAGCTGGAACTGAGAAGATGAAGCCAGAATGAGGGAGGCCGGTGTCAGAAGAGCATTGATGGTGACCCGTGTCAACCCCACACACCAGCACTGAGAGAAAGAGTCAAACTGACAGATGCTCACTGTTGTCCTTGGCCAGGCGGAGGCCCCCTGCAAGACATGCCACGAGCACCCTTTCCACGGCACTGTGAAGTCTTCTAACTTAAGGCTAATAGCCCCACTCCCCCTTCCCATGCTGGGCATCACCAGGGTCTTCTCTCCATCAGCTCTGTGTCAGCTGTTCCAGTTCAGAAAGACTTTGTCACTTCAGGTAGAAGCTTTGCACTGAGCTACCCTCCTTATCTCTCAGATCCTCCCTGCCTCACCCCAGCCTCCATCCCACATACCCAGGAGACATGGTAGGAAAAAAAGGGGGGGCTTACAGAGAAGGCCTCTAGTAACCAGAGCAAAAGAGCAACGCTTCTCAGCTTAGAGGAACTGCATTCCCTCACTGGACACCTATGTCATCACGCAGGAAATCTCGCATCACACACTGGCTTCCCAGGGAAGCCAACTCTGAGGTAGAGTTAGCTTCCAGGAGGGTCAGTAGAGAGTGCTCACGGAATCAACAGCTGGGAAGAGAATGGAAGAAAAGGGAGTGGGATTGGGTCCCAGCCAGCCCTAACTGTCACTGGTGAAGGGGTTCTGGCCCTCCCACCGGATAGAAATCAAGAGAGGAAGAAAAATAGGTTAAAAAAGAAAGAGGTTTACTGAAAACAAGATGGAGGGAGGGGAGAAAAGGAGCTTGAGGCATCAAGAGAGCACACGCTAGCCAAGAGTACAGCTCCTTGAAGTGCTGTTGGGATCAGGCTTATGCAGTGCTGGGTGTCTTCAGGAGCAGGGTGGGTCTCTGTTCCCAGGCTCCCGTGGTAGGCTGGCACCGATGGGTGCAGGCACACACGCATTGGTGAGAGGAATGCCTGATAGCAGCTGGGATTTGAGCCCAGGCAGCAGTCTCTAAAATCTATAACTCATGGAAAGAGAAGAGTCCACCAAGAGCTCTGTAGAGATGAACAGAAAAGGGCAAAACAAGCAGGGGGGACAGGATGCAAGGAAGCCGTAAGCAGAAAGGTGGTTAGTAACCTCAGCAAAGTGGTCTCAATCAGAAGGGGGTTTCAAACTGTTTCTTTTTAGGTAACTGACAGCTTCAAGGAGAGCAGGTTTGGAGGCCACAGATGGAGACAGGCTGGAGGGCCTTGCTACCTGCGGGAAGTGACAAGACACCCAGGAATGCAGTGTTGACACTGATAGCACCAGGACTTGGCAAGTCCCCACATTCCGACTCCTGCTGGGGCACAGTGCACACTCGTCTCTTACGCTGCACAGAGGGTGAAAGCTGACGTTAACCCATGGAGAGCCTTGGTTGCCGTTCAAACCATAAATGGCACCGTCCACAAGACAACATTCAAAACACCCCTTTAGATATCTGGTGATTTACGCACCTGTTTAGGTAACTCTTAAAGCAAGGACTAAAAAATCACATGCGTTTGATCTAATGTACCTTTCTTGAACATGCTTTGGAATCTTCCTGCTAGTTGATCTTATTTCAGGAAACTACTTCAGTGAGGTGAAACCTGTGTAAACAAGAAGTCCAGAAGGTACACTAAGAGGAGAAACTAAAGCTCAAGTCGAAGATTTGCAGCCAGGTCTTGAAATCCCAAGAAGGCACTGCCCAGACACAAGGTGATGCTTTTTTGGGCCAAGCCCCTGGGGATTGTTAAAAATAAATGGGGCCAAAACAGTTACAGGATATAGTCACATGGCAGCCATCGAAACACACAACTTAGTTCCTGCTGTAAGTTGACTGGCAGCTCTGGATCCACCCGCACATTTGCCCTCAGACACTCCCAGCCAAAGACTGAACATAGCCAAGCTGTTAATTCAGGCCTACTCCTGCGAGCTGTGGGGCTGCACCAATGGGTGACTAGCTCAAGGTCTTCCCATCAGCCTGGCTGACCCTTTCTTGGACCATGCTGTAGTCTGAAATTGTACCTTCTCTCTCTCCTTCCCAGCTGCCAGAACTTCATTACAGCTGCACTCAGGGGCAGCCTGACAAGACAGGAGAGAGGGAAAATTTTGCTAATGAGTAATCTGTAGATGATGCAACCTGTACTCACACTGGGAAGAAAAGGAGCCCGAAGGGAGAATATGTACAGCTGGCCAAAGGCCTGGTTGTTGGCCCGGGAACCTAAAAGGAAAGGACAGAAAGGTTGGAAACCCAGGAGGCCTGGGCCAGAAGCATGTGTACAAACATTGAGAAGTGGGCAGAAAGTGCTATTTTTATCTCCCCCAGGCATGCCCCCCAGAAAGTATCATTATGGAAGAGGCACAACACAAAGTAGACCAGATGACTCAGTCAGCTGGTGTTCTCTGGCCTCTATCATCTGCCACTGCAGAACTGGCATAATGAGCAGAAGAATGAAGAAAAACTGTAGACTTCCGGCCAAGATGGAGGCATAAGTAGACACACTGTGCCTCCTTGCACGAGGAAAAGGACAGCAAATTTAAAAATAAAGAACAACCAGAAATACCAGAAAATTGAACTGTATGGAAACCCAACAACCAAGGAGTTAAAGAAGAAACATTCATCCAGACCGGTAGGAGGGGTGGGGACAGGCAGCCAAGCAGAGAGGACTCATGGCAAGGTGGCGGCTGGAAGACTGGGGTGGGAAAGACAGCAACTGGTAGAACGGGCAGTCCCACAGATTCATGCAAATAAACTGAGAGGAACAACCAGGGAGTGAGACACACCGTGCAACCCAGGGTCCCAGCCCAGGGAAATAAAGCCTCGAAGCCTCTGGCTGAAAACACCTGAGGTAGGTTGAGACAATGGGAGAAACTCCCAGCGTCACAGGAGAGTTCATTGGAGAGACCCACAGGGTCCTAGAATGTACACAAACATGCTCACTGGGGAATCAGCACCAGAAGGGCCCAGTTTGATTGTGGGTAGCGGGGGAAGTGACTGAAAACTGGCAGAGAGTGGAGCAAGCAGCACTGTTCCCTCTCTCTCAGACCCCTCCCCCACGTACAGCATCACAACGCAGTGACGTGTTGCCCTGCCCTTGTGAATACCTGAGCTTCCGCCCCTTTCTACGTAACAGGTGCACCGAGACAAAAAAAAAAAAAAAAAGAAAGAAAAGAAAATGACCCAAATGAAAGAACAGATCAAAGTCCAAAAGAAATACAACTAAATGATGAAGAGAGAGCCAACCTATCAAATGCCCAGTTCAAAACACTGGTAATCAGGATGCTCACAGAATTGGTTAAATATGGTCACAAATTAGAGGGAAAAAAATGGAGGCTATGAAAAGTGAAATAAAGGAAAATGTATAGGGAAAGAACAGTGATGGGAAAGGAAATGGGACTCAAATCAATGGTGTGGGTCAGAAGGAAGAAACATTCAACCAGAACAGAATGAAGAAACAAGAATTCAAAAAAATGAGGAGAGGCTTAGGAACCTCCAGGACATCTTCATACATTCCACCATCTGAATCATAGGGGTGCTGGAAGGAGAAGAGAAAGACCAAGAAATTGAAAACTTATTTGAAAAAAATAATGGAGAACTTCCCCAATCTGCCAAAGGAAATAGACTTTCAGGAAGTCCAGGAAGCTTAGAGAGTCTCAAAGAAGTTGGACCCAAGGAGGAACACACCAAGGTACATCATAACTACATTAGCCATTATTAAAGATAATGAGAGAATCTTAAAAGCAGCAAGAGAAAAGGATAGAGTTGCCTACAAAGAAGTTCACATTAGATTATCAGCTGATTTCTCAAAAGAAATCTTGCATGCAAGAAGGGGCTGGAAAGAAGTATTCCAGGTCATGAAAGGCAAGGACCTACATCCAAGATTACCCCATCCAGCAAAGCTTTCATTTAGAATGAAAAGGTAGAAAAAGTGCTTCTCAAATAAGGTCAAGTTAAAGGAGTTCATCATCACCAAGCCCTTATTTTATGAAATGTTAAAGGGACTTATATAAGAAAAAGAAGATACAAAAAAACATGCATAGTAAAATGACAGAAAACTCACAATTATTAACAACCACACCTAAAACAAAAACAAAAACTAAGCAAACAACTAGAACAGGAACAGAACCACAGAAATGGAGATCACATGGAGGGTTAGCAACAGGGGAGTGGGAGGAGAGGGGGAAATAGGTACAGAAAATAAGTAGCATAGATGGTAGGTAGAAAATAGACAGGGGAAAGGCAAGAATAATATGGGAAATGTAGAAGCTAAAGAACTTATGACACATGGACATGAACTAAAGGGGGAATGTGGGTGGGAGAGGTTATGCAGGGTGGAGGAGAATGAAGGGGGGAATATGGGACAACTGTAATAGCATAATCAATAAAATATATTTAAAAAAATAGAATGGAAGGGCAGATAAAGTGCTTCTCAGATAAGGTCAAGTTAAAGGAGTTCATCATCACCAAGCCCTTATTATATGAAATGTTAAAAGGACTTATCTAAGAAAAAGAAGATAAAAATATGAACAGTAAAATGACAACAAACTCACAGCTATCAACAACTGAACCTAAAACAAAAATAAAATAAAATAAAAACTAAGCAAACAACTAGAACAGGAATAGAATCACAGACATGGAGACCACATGGGGGGTTATCAGCGGGGGTGTGGGAGTGGGAGGAGGAGAGAGGGGGAAAAGGTACAGAGAATAAGTAGCATAGATGGTAGGTAGAAAATAGACAGGGAGAGGTTAAGAATAATATAGGAAATGTAGAAATCAAAGAACTTATATGTAGGACCCATGGACATGAACTAAAGAGGAGGAATGAGGGTAGGAGGGGGTGTGCAGGGCAGAGGAGAATAAAGGGGGGGAATGGAACAACTGTAATAGCATAATCAATAAGATATATTTTTGAAAAAAGAAAAACTGCCAACTGGCCCAATATCATGGGCTCCAACTTAACCAAAGCCAATGTAGTTATAGCGGCCCCTGAATGTCCATCCTGTCCACACAGAGACCGACACTGAGCCCCAGTATGGTGCTCTACCTTTAAAAAAATTTTATAGAAAAGAGAAGGGATGGAGAGGGAGAGGGAGAGGAACATTGATGTGCTAGAGAGACATGGATTGGTTGCCCCTTGCATGCCCCCAAGTGGTGACCTGGACTGCAACCCAGGTATGTGCCCCAACCGGGAATCAAACTGGCGATCCTTCAGTTTACAGGACAATGCCCAGCCCACTAAGTCACACCAGTCAGGGCTGACACTGTTCCTTAAGGAAAGCAACAGGCTGGTTGATGCTGAGGCAGCAAGTGGGCTGGTTACAGATTCGTTGCCTCTCCGGGCCCTTTATTCTCCCTGTGCCAGCTGGCACTGAGGCTTTGCCAGGAGAGGACGATGAAGAGACACTGTGGGAGGTCAGGGCTGTGTGCGTAGACTCCTGTAGTGGTGGCGGTGGTGGTGCTTGGTGGGCAGCAGCAGGAATGTCCCCTGACATCTCCCTCAGGTCCTCGTGTAGCAGAAGACTCTGGCAAGACACCTCCCGGGCACAGTGTCTGTCCCCTGGCACCCTAGATGGCAGATTTCAGGCAAGTTCCACCAGCAAGTACCCCACTGGGCAAGTACCCCAGTGACTGCTCAACCATCAAGTGAGCTGGGCGATGCCCTCCCAACAAGGTCTGGGTATCAGCCAGGAAGAGGGTGGGAGGGCAGGGGGGGCTCTTCATCTCAATCCTAGGAGATGAGTAGCTGTTCCTCATAACTGCTACTCCCATACTCTTTAACATTCTTTTTACTTCCTACTAGCCAACGCTTCATTACTTCAAGCCCCTGTTGTAATTAATAATTTGTTGTATTAAACTTTCCCTGTTCAGATGATCACATGGCATCTCTATCACTCCTCATAGTGATGGATATTCATTTGAGGTTAAGAGTTTGCCTTCCCTGCTCACAGGGACTCAGGTGCCACTACTGTCGGGCTTATTGCACAAAGCCTAATCCACAGGCATAGACCCAACCTAGTACAGCACCCAACCAGTAAAAGAGGTGTATGAGTGGGTCCCTGATCGTGGAACCATTGACTACATCACACACCACACTTCCAGAAGCAGCCAGGCTCAGAGGACTAGAACAGCCAAGTCACAGCTGGCTCAGAAAGGATGGAGTACCATCTGTCAGGGTGGGGGTCCCCAGTGTCTTTGGAACATCTCTGGGAACCGATGAGCAAAAGAGTAAGTGGCCCTACTTACCATCCTCCTCAGGATCCATGGTGGGCCTTTGTGCTTCCCATCCTGACAATTCCGGGCCCTGAGGCATGGGAGGTCTTGGTCCCAAAGGGCGCAGCTCTAACCAAGGGGCACAGCAAGGTCCCGCTGAACTACAAACTACAGCTGATTCCAGGGTCCTGTGGACTGTGTGTCCAGCCACCAGGAGTCACCATCACTAGCCAGAGGAGTCCGAGAGCTACTTATAACAGTCGCTCTGGCAGTGGGGCCGGGGAGGAGCACGTGGGGAACCCGGTAGCCCACCAAGTGTCTCCTGGCATCCCCTTGCCCCATGTGACTGAACTGCACTCTTGCAGCGAGCCTGGCCTAAAAAGGTATCAATCCGCAGCAATCCGAGATGCTTCCTGCCAACTCTTGCCTTTCCTCCTCTTTACAGGTGTCGGTCGTGAATCACAGGGAAACCTCTCATTGCCTTCTTAGGCTCCCTGCTCTTTACCCTCCACAGGCAGATTCCCCAGTAAGTCTCATGCACACCATATTGCTTTGGCATCTGCTTCTCAAGGGACCTGAATTAACACAAGCCATGGACCGAAGGAGCAGTGTGTGGGGGAGGGACGACACCCACAAGGGTTATCTTTGTCAACAAATTCTTCTAACATCAATAATTATAGAATTGTTTTTGTTTTCTTCTAGATGTCTTTTTCTTTCTGTTATATGCCTATAGCACTGCAACCTGACCCTTTATAGCACTTAGAACATTTGGGAATTTTAAATGTATCTGTGTGAACTGATTCATGGTTCTCTCCCTTTGCCTCTATCAATCCCTTTGTCAGGCTCCATGAGGGCAAGGTCCCATGTGTATTCTGTGTAGTCTGCTTTTCAGTGCCGCATGCCCAACTCCTACCACAATGCTGACCATGTAGTAGGGGCTCCAGAGTATTCCCTGAGTGAACGATGAAGCCTATTCAGAAATATTCATTCTGCAGCAAAATTTACTAAGTGTGCTAGCAAAAGAACTCTGTTGATGGGACACTTACGATACATCCAGAGGTCCTGGAGATTGATTCTAGAATATAGGTAATGATGGACTGTCCAGGGATGGTCTAACAAGGTCTAACAAGGAGCTGTAGTTAACTTTAGTGTCGTGTATGGTGGGCTCCATGCCCTAAGCAAAACCAAACAAACACCAACACTATGGAGACATAACAGGCATTAGCAGCCATCAGCATGAGGTACTACTAATTTGAAAAGCAAGCCTCACCTCTTCTGTCTTCTGCACCGACCTGTGTTAGGGCCGCCCTACCCTCTCACGTGGCTTGTGACTGTTAGTTAACTACGATATTATCGTGCCCAGAAGGCCAGTGTTAAATCCTTGTCCAGAAGGAAAAGAAGATTTCTGGTTTTTCCACATGAGTAGCACACCCAAAATTTAAGGCTGTGCTCACTCTCGGGGGCAACTCTGCACCCTAGGCATCTCATTATCCAGGCCCAAGTCCCAGCCGTACTTTGGGAACCCGATAAAGTGGCCTACTCAGGGGGCCACTCCAAAGCTTGGTCAGTCATATACAGGCACTTAGAACTGAGAGTTACTGAATATCTACTACACTGCATGAGTGAATAAGTCCATTCAAAACTTAAATGATTAAGACAAAAAATGAACATAAGAAGTTTATAAAGGGCATTTCAGAAACCAGGATAACTGTCAGAAAGGATCAACTAAAGGCAAAATATTGAACCCTAATACATTTAATTTAATTAAAAATATTTTTCGCAAACAAAAGGAAAAACATGGAGAAGAGGGACTACTTTGGATTTAAAAAAATATCAAGACACACATCAGTCACTGCAAAAAATAATACTACACATAATTTCATTTTTCTTTTGGATTAAAAGGGTTTATACAAATTGGGCTTCATGGACAAAACAAACCACATGTCGATAATTGCCATAAAGCTTTATTGATCCAAAATATTTGCAAGGTAAAATATATCACTGTATGACTCTGGTTATCAGAATTGTAATGATGCCACAATTCAGATTTGTTGTCTACCTCTACAGTTAAACGTCTTGGGAGAAGTTATTTCATCTTTCAAACACCCTTCCAGAAACAAAAAATATAATCATAAAGTATGTTAATTTCCATTCTTAAAAATGTTTTAAATCACTGGCTAAAAGGTATTGATTGAGACTTAAAAAATGCATTTATATCGGGAATCATTTTTGCATAGACAAAGTCGACAATCTGAAAAAGGCACCAAGCGATCTCCCCCCACAAATTACAAACTCCTATAAAGTATAGAAGTGCATTTACTCCTATGAAGTATGGATGGTAAGGCATTTGGGGACAGAAGACGTATCCTTCTTTCCTTAGAGACTGGCCTTAACCTTTGAAGACGCTTTCATCTTTTTGACAGCAGAAAGGTCCCCTGTTCCGTCTGGCCAGTTGTCATGATCTGTTAAGTGAGTGGAAAACTTCATGTCACTTGCAAATCTCTTAACCTTGTAAGTCTCCCAGTTCACACCAACCCCTCTTGGTATTTCCCCTGGTTCGCTCCTTTCCTCAGAAAGAAAAAAGAAATTACTAGGACAAATAGCATAGGTTTTGAGGAAATCCTGGATTTGATTCCCAGCTCTGCCACAAAGTAGCTTTTCCGAATCTGGAGAAGTTACTCTTCCTGAGCTGCAGTTTTCACCTCCACTAAAGGAGATAACCACATCTACCTTTTAAAGTTGTGAGAATCCAATGGGACACCCTAGGTACGCCTTTGGCACATTGTAGGCTTTTACTAAATTATGACTTCCTGAATAATAATGATGATTTTAAAACAACACACTTACTTTGTACCAGAGCATCTAGTGGCCTCCCCAGTATCCAGTCCCTCATCCCTCCTTCCATAGCCCGTTCGCACTCAGAACTCCATGAGGTTCGGGGGAAGTGACCTCCCTCAGACCGCTGGCTGAGGATGGACTGACCTAAGCCAACCAATGCACCCCATCCCCCGGCCATGGTTATTGGTTGGGGATGGGCATTTGCATAAACTAGTCCAAAGCAGAGTGGGTCTCAGCATTTTGTTAGAAATGTTGAAAGAAAGTCATCCCCTTTCCTTTTCTCTCTGTCCAGGTGGATGTGAACAAAGGAGCATGTAGCTTTAGGAGCAGCAGGCAGCCATCCTGCAACCAGGAGAGTTAGTCTTAAAAGCCAACATGACAGAAGTAAAAAGAGAAGTAAAAGAAAGAAATATGTCCTTGATGATATCTTCGAGCTGCTGATTCAAGGCAACAAATTCCTTTACCGCTCATGCCAGTTTGAGTTGCATCTGAAAGCCTCCCGCTGACCCAGGGCTTTAAATGTGCATTATCTGAGTCAGTCCTCCCGACAGCTCATGGAATCAATGCTGTACGTGACCCCACTTGACAGAACAGAAAATGGAGGCTCACAGAAGTTAATCTTCCCAAGGTCATACAGCTAATAAGGGTAGAGCCACATGGCATGCCAGGCATTCTCACTCCAGGGCTGGTAATCTTAAAGAAAACACTACAGTGAGAGGCTGAACATTCCCAATCATAATTTGGGGAGGGGATAAAGTTAAAAAAATCGACATGGCCGCTTTCCTTACAAAATTTAAAACATGTTTTCTGCATAAACATGTAGGCATTTCTGTGTCTCCAACTGAGATCCTTAAAACCAAAGTATCTTATGTCCATCACCACATCAATGTCTTTAGCAAAGAAATACATGTGGGAGGAGAAGATAATAAGTAATGCTACAGTTCCATACAAATCATTTATTAATGCAAGGTCTTTAGCCTTGGTTAGACTGATAGCACATGAAAGAGTAGGTTGGACCTGGGTCCCTGATACGAAATTCAAAGATATATTTTAATCTTCTACTGGCCACTTAATCAACTATCTTTTTTTCTAAGATTTTATTTATTTATTTTTAGAGAGGGAAGGGAGGGAGATAGAGAGAGAGAGAGAAACATCAATGTGCGGTTGCCGGGGATCATGGCCTGCAACCCAGGCATGTACCCTGACTGGGAATCGAACCTGCGACACTTTGGTTCACAGCCCGCGCTCAATCCACTGAGCTACGCCAGCCAGGGCTTAATCAACTATCTTGAGCGACAGTTTGAACACATTTGAACTTTATATCTTTTACCATATTTTGGGAGTGATTAGCTTGGATGTGCCATTTAATTTCTGTAGATTTATTTTGTCATTTGTAAAATCAGGATATTGGACTGACTTTTTTAGGACACTTTCAAACCCCAAGTTTTCTGGTCCAGCCATGAGGTACACACATACATATATACACACATAGACATTTCTGTGTAATATCTACATTTGGTAAAGCCTTATACAAGTACTGTTTGGTATATGAAAAAAAGAACACAGCAAATTCATAGTTTCATTCACTATATATCCCAAAAAGAGTATAAAATAGCACCATAACACCCCTCTCAACCTAATAGGTCTGATTCTTCTGCTCAGATACACAAATCACTTACCAGAAGAACAAAAGAATTCAGTCTAAAAACACGGCAACTTTTTGCCTTTATTCTATCTCCTCCTTGTACGTATATCCTCATACTGAAAATTTTTTCAAGGTTTAAATTCTACCAACCTCTATACACACAAAAAACTTTTTAAATATGTAACGCTAAGTTTTATAAATAAAGATACTTACACATTTTTTTGTGATGAGAAACATTTCCTTTAAAAATCATGTCATGAATAGAAACTATTTTACACATTCTGAAGCGCTATAAGAGAAAACTTATTTCTTAATTAAGACACTTTGAAAATGTGAACATGAAAAGGCATAAAGCGAGTGACTATTCCATTTCTTGACTGCTCACCTGGTACATCATACATTATATTACACAAAGACTGGGCCCCATCCACAGCCACGACCTGCCCAGTGACAAAGGAAGCTGCTGGAGAGAGCAGGAAGCACACCACGGAGGAGACCTGGAAATGGAAACACACGCATACACACCAAAAAATAGACACATCTCATTGTTGGCTGCTCCCCAGTCCTGAGTAAACACAGAGCAGAGCACACGACTACAACATGGATTCTACAGTGTACATGCACCATAACCTGACAGTACATAGACGACCGCCTATTTTATTTGAGCATCAGGAAAATCAGATAAGAGATTAGGGTGAAGATGGCAAGACAGGACGGAGCCTTCGGCAGTGTTAAATAAGCTACATGATGTGAAGAAGCCAGAGTAAACACGGGGCTTAGGTTTGGCTCTTCCCCTATTGCAAACAACTCAGTTTGTTCCCTACCTTTGATTGCCCAACAAAATGTTAGTTTTCATCACCACCGTGTGCCTTTTATATCTGTGTCCCTGAAATAGTCAGTGTGTCTAGAAACCAATAACATGGTGCTCTATGGTCCTCCAAACCAAAAGCCCAGCAACTCAGACTACAGGAGCTTTCTGCAAGAGGCACTTCAGAATCCCAGTGCGTCCCCTAAAAATTCAGACAGCTCACCGATCAGCTCAACAACATCTACTCCCGAAACCAAAGAGAAAGAGAGAAACAGTTCCACGGGATGTGAAGGAACTGGATGTGAGGCTGTTGGCACAGGCCCAGCTTCTCCAAGGGTGACTAAGCATCTGCATCGCACTTCTTAGGGATGCCTGATGAAACTCCAGATTCCTAGACCCTACACGAGAGCTTCTGGTTTGCAAGCTCCGGAGTTGGGGCCCCAGAATCTACCATCTTCTCAGGCTCCCAAACAGGGCTTGGACTTGGGTGAGGCTGAAGAGGAGTTTAGGGTGCAGCATTGAAGGAGGCACTCACTCTTGGGGCAGACCCTGAACTGGCACAACCCTGAGAGTGAGCATGTTCTTTCATTTTGTGTCCGTGGCTGGCTTGCCTCACTCTAGTCCTGGTTCTGTACATGGCACTGTAGCCGTATTTGTTCACGTGGCTACGCCTCTTTGAGACTCTGAGACGCTGGAGGGCAGGCATAGTTTTCTTTCCATCCTTGTGTCCCCAGCAGCTAGTATGGAGCTGAAATGTCCAAAGCAGAGGCTACTAGCCATATGATACTACCAAAAACTTTCCATATGGCTAGTCTAAATTGAGATGTGCTGTAAGTGTAGAACACACACCAGATTTTGAAGACTTGCTATGAAAAGAGAATGTCACATATCGCATTAATAGTTTTCATAATGATTATATGTTAAAATAGTGATGTTTTAAATATATTGGGTTAAATAAAATATATGATTAAAACTAAGTTCACCTCTTTTTACTTTTCTTAAGGTGGCTACTGGAAAGCTTAAAAGTACACATGTGACTTATTAGTTCCGTTTTTATATTTACAAGTTCCCATATCCTTGGGGAAGGGTAGAGAGGTCTGAGATTAACCACCAGACTCATTTTACCCAGTTTAACCAATCACAGGCAACTCGCCTGTGAACATGTTTTGTTAGTCAACAAATCAATGAAAGCACTTCAATTCTGACCATCAGCCAGTTAGGAAGACTCTCTCCAATCAGCTCCAATCCAGCCATAGATCTTTCTCTTGTGTTCACAGCTGCCTTACCTCTCTAATGCCAGTACCTCTTCCGGCTCGCTGAGCTCCAGCCGAAGGCGGGGAGGGGTAAGTAAAGAGGTCCCTAGACCATGGCTCGTACTGCCTGCAAATCGACGGGTGGTAAAGCACGGAGGAAGCAAGTGGCTACCAAAGCCGCTTGCAAGAGTGTGCCCTCTACTGGAGGGGTGAGGAAACCTCATCATTACAGGCCTGGTCCTGTGGCACTTTGTGAAATTAGATGTTATCAGAAACCCACACTGAACTTCTGATTCGCAAACTTCCCTTCCAGCATCTGGTACGAGAAATTGCTCGGGACTTCAAGACAGATCTGCACTTCTAGATTGTAGCTATTGGTGCTTTGCAGGAGGCAAGTGAAGCCTATCTGGGTGGCCTTTATGAAGACACCAACCTGTGTGCTATCCATGCCAAATGCGTAACAATTATGCCAAAAGACATCCAGCTAGCATGCCGCATATGTGGAGAATGTGCCTAAGAATTCAGTGTGATGGGAAACATTTCATTCTCTAAAAAATAATTCTCTTCTTCCTGTTATTGGTAGTTCTAAACATTAGATTTTTTTCCCATGGGGTCAAAAAGATACCTAAGTATATGATTGCAAGTGGAAAATAGGGGACAGAAATCAGGTATTGGCTGTTTTTCCATTTTCATTTGTGCGTGATTTTTTAAAAATATAAATGCAGGGACATAAAGCATTAATGCAAGTCAAGGTATTTCAGTGAACAAGTTTCAGGCAGTTCAACTTTATAACAATATAAATAAACCTGTTAAAGTTTTCTGGACAATGACAGCATTTGGATTTTTTAAAAACAAGTAAATTTCTTATTGATGGCAACTAAATGGTGTTTGTAGCATTTCTATCATACAGTAGATTCCATCCATTCACTATACTTTTCTAACTGAGTTGTCCTACATGCAAGTATGTTTGTCTGTCTTCTGTGCTGTTCCTATAAGTTTGCTATTAAAATACATTAAACTATAAAAAAATAAATCCACCCTTATAACATAACAGGTATGCCAAGCATGGGAATCAAAGCAGCTCTACCTAATACACAGAAACCCAGGGAGTCCGCCAAAATGAGGAGACAGGGAGATAAGGCCCAAATAAAGGAATGGATCAAAACCCCAGAAAAAGAACTAAGCAACACAGAGATAGCCAACCTATCAGATGCAGAGCTCAAGGCACTGGTGATCAAGATGCTCAGAGAAATGATTGAGTAGCCACAAAACAAAGGAAGAAGTGAAGGCTATACAAAGTAAAATAAAGAAAAACATACAGGGAATCAACAGTGAAAGGAAGAAAGCCAGGATTCAAATCAACAATTTGGAACAAAAGGAAGGAATAAAGAGTAAACCAGAAAGGAAAGAAGAAACAAGAATTCAAAAAAAAAAATGAGGAGAGGCTTAGGAACCTCCAGGACAACTTTAAACATTCCAACATCCGAATCATAGGGGTGCCAGAAGGGGAAGAGGAAGAGCAAGAAATTAAAAACTTATTTGAAATAATAATGAAAGAAAACTTCCCCGATGTGGTGAAGGAAATAAACATAAAAATTCAGGCAGTTCAGAGTCCAAGTTGGAGCCAAAGAGGGCAACACCAAGACAGATCATGATTAAAATACTAAAGGTTAAGGATAAAGAGAGAATCTTAAAAGCAGCAAGAGAAAAGAAAAAAGTTACCTACAAAGGAGCGCCCATAAGACTATCAGCTGATTTCTCAATAGAAATTTTGCAGGCAAGAAGGGACTGGCAAGAGGTATTCAAAGAGATGAAAAGCAAAGACCTATATCTGAGATTACTCTGTCCAGCAAAACTATCATTTAGAATTGAAGGGCAGATAAAGTGCTTCCCAGACAAGGTAAAGTTAAAGGGGTTCATTACCTCCTTTTGTATGAAATGTTGAAGGGACTTATCTAAGAAAAGGAAGATCAAAACTATGAACAGTAAAGTGACAACAAACTCACAACTATCAACAACAATCTAAAAAAAGAAAAAGAAAAACAAACTGGGCAAGTGACTAGAACAGAAGCAGAGTCATAGGGATGAAGATCACATGGAGGGTAGTCTGTGGGTAGGGGTAGCGGGAAGAACAGGGGAAAAGGTACAGGGAATAAAAAGCATAGTTGATGGGTACAGAATAGACGGGGTAGTTGGGAATAGTATGGGAAGTGGACACGCCAAAGAACTCATATGTATGACCCACAGACATGAACTAAGGGAGAGGGAATGCTGGAGGGAAAGGGGGTACCGGGCAAAGGGGCAAAGACTGAGACAACCGTAATAGCATAATCAATAAAATACATTTAATTAAAAAAAAGACTGCTGTAACTAACAGTTAAGAAAACTACTGTTTTTTTCCATACTTAATCTGGCCACCTTACAGAAGTTGTATATGGAATGTCATATAGTCATACTCATCTAACTTGTTTACGGTCCTGTATCCCACCAACAAATGTCATGTGATAAAATAACATAGCTGACAAGTGCAATGAAACGATAAAAACATGGTATTCTTAATTCACACCACATTTGCTCCTGAATGAAGACTGCTGTGAGTACTCAAATCACAACCAGGATATTCCCCCAGAGCCAGAAAAGCAATGGTTTGGTGACATCGGGAGTGATCACCTCTATCGGCCAATCACACTCCGTCAAGAGGACACCAAAATGTTACCAAGTTCCAAAGTATGAAGCAAAGCAATTCTGATCAGTGTCAGAAATATACATTACCTCTTCAGGAACTCCAAATCTTTTAGCTGGGATTGCCCGAATGAACCCTCCAATTACTTCTGGTGTCAAGTGACTATAGTTGCCAAAAGCACTCTGGGAATAAATGATTCCCTGTGTTTAGATATAAAACAGGAACAACATAAAGTACGTAAGATTAAATTTTAATTGTAAAGACATCAAGGCAGTCTACCAACCAATACCAAAAATTAAGTGGTTTAAGTCTAATAGAAAAGTTAATGTTTCTAACATTAAATTTTCTCAATACTGTCAAAGAAATACAGTCAACCGATACTATACATGGATTATCTGAATGCTCCTCTCTTAAAAACCAGTCAAGCCTTAATTTAACCTTAGCAATCAAATCAAAGAATACTTGTATATCAAAGAATACTTATAAATCAAAGAATACTTCTGATCTATTTTCAAAAGCCAATCTTTTCTAGTATACTTGCATAGTGACAAATACCTCTGTCATCAACATAAATGGAGTCAGAAGAGTACAATTTGTTCACCTGGAACATTCACGTACCGGGGCAACACAGTTGAGCCTTACTCCACTCCTGGCCCATTCCAAAGCTAAGGTTTTGGTGAGGCAGCAAACACCTTCTCTGGCAGCTCCACTATGCCTTTAAAAGACAAAATATAAAACATAATTAGCTTTAGTTGAGCATTTCTCTCATTAACTATACTGACAGGTGTGTCAATGACCTTTCGGAGCCCCACGAGGGCACCTTTGTCTTGAGACGCTGTGTTTTTGAGCCTTTGTCTGAACAAGGAGGAAGAACCGAGTCCTCCCATATTAAAGCCAAAGCACAAGGGTTAGTCTTGTGTAGTTGATGAAACTCCTGGGGAGGGGGTTTATGATAGTAGAGTTCCTTTTGGAGGATCTGCTTTCTGGCAGATAAGGGAAGTCCAGAGAAAGTCTCTCCCTGCATCCACTGTTTTTCAAGTGTCAATGGCTCAAAACAGTATGTCAAAGCAGCACTTTGTGGGGGAAACCCGCAAATCACTTTGAGTATTTTATGACAGTTCCTCTTGGCCTGAAATGTTTCAGTCGGGAGATCATATGACAGTCTTGTAGGTAACTAACTGCTTCTCTCTGGCTGTTTTTAAGATTTGTTCTTTTCTTCTAACCTTTCCCATTTTAATTATGACATGTCTTAGCATGGGCCTCTTAGGGTTCGTGTTGTTTGGGAATCTCTGTGTTCCTGGACTGATGTGTCTTTTATCTTCCCCCAGCTAGGGAAGTTTTCAGTAATTATTCTTTGAATTATTCTTGATCCCTTGCTGTCTCTCTTCCCCTCCTGATATCCCTACAATGTGGACGTTACTATGCTTCATGCTGTCCCAATGTTCCCTTAAACTATCCTTCTTCTTTTTAATTTTTTTCTTTTTGCTGCTGTGATTGGGTGTTTTTTCTTACCTCTTCTTCCAAATCACTGATTCGATCCTCTGCTTCACATAACCTGTTTTTATTCCTTCCAGCATATTCTTGGTGTAATAAGATATGGTGTTCTTCATTTCCAACTGGTGCTTTTTCATGGCTTCTATGCCCTTTTTCGTATTGTTGTAGTTCTGGCTAATTTCCTTGAGCAACCTTACAATCATTACTTTGATCTCTATAGCTGATAGGTTGCTTGCCTTCATTTCATTTCACTTTTTTCTGGAGAGTCCTCCTGTTCTTTCATTTGGGGCCTGTTTCTTTGCATCACCATTTTGGCTGTTTTTTTCTGTCTCTATGTATTAAATAGATCTTCTTGGACTCCCAGTCTTCATGGGGTGGCCTTATATAGTAAGTGTCCTGTGGGACCTAGTGGTGAAATATCCTTGATCTTCTGAGCTGGGGGCTCTAGGAATGTGTCCCGTGTGGGTTATGTGGCCTTTCCTGTTGTAACTGAGTCTTCGTTGCTATTGGCCTGTTCATGTGTGGGATGGACCTTCAGGGGACTGTGAGTCTCAGCCCCAGTCACCCAACCATGATGTGCGAGCTGCTGTGCAGATGCTGGCCAAGAAAAAAAAAAAGAATGAAAATAAAGAAACTAAAAAAATCATTGTCAAATTTAAAATTTAAAAAAACTGAAAATATATAAAAATAAAGAAAGCAATGAAAAAAGAGTAAGAACACAGAAAAATAAAAAAGAAAAGGGAGAAAATAAAGAAAGAGAACAGAAAGAAACTAAAAGTTAAAAAAGAAAAGAGCAGTATTTGCCTCAGCAGGGTTTGGTGGCTAATTAGTTTTCCTTTTGGATGTGTTGTGTAGGGTAAAAGGAGTAAGTCTGGCTCCCTCACCCAGAGGTCTGGGTAACTAAGGGAAGGGGTCTCCCATAACCTTCAGAAGGGGCCTGATAAGTAGTGTTCCCACAGCCTTGAGACTGGGTCCGATAAACTGTTCCCATAGCCTTGAGTGGGTTTGCATGTGCAGAATGAAGCTCTGTTGTATAATATCCTGGCACCCTGCTGGCTTTGTGTGCATGTAGTATATAAGGGAGTTGGGACTTCCTGCTGTGTAACATGCAGGGACACACAGTGTGACATGCAGCTTGTGGCGTGCATGGATTGCTCCATCCCAGAATAAAAGCATATTAAGCATCCCAATGGCTCCATGCATTTTCTCGGTTGGCTTTTTACCAGCACTTGACAAGGGGGTTGGCCAGCAAATGTCCCAAGGCACCAGGGCATCTGCCTCCATCTGCCTCTGCTGTGTGGCTGCCTACTAGGCTCAGTCGCTGGAGGGGGAGGTGCCATTCAGACATTGGGAAAGGTGGTAGGTGTGATACCCTGCACCATGGCCACATGACTGAGTCTGTCCCAGATTTTGCTCTAACCTCGGCAGGGCAGAGCCCCTAGTAGTCACGTGAGTGAGGCCTACAGAGCCCAGAGGTTGGTCTACTGGATGCCTGGAGGGTGTTTCTATTGAACCATCCATGAGGGGGAAGTGCCAGTCAGGTTCACAGGAAAGTTGGGGCAACGGCCCTGCTCTAAGTCAGTCACTGACACCCCCTGAATCTGCCCAGACTGCTACACCCTGGCGTATGCTGCTGACTCACTCCTCAGCCAGGCTTAAGATCCACCTAGTGGAGAGAGAGGTGTTCCAGGGGGTGGGGTTAATTGCTTTCCTCTGGGCTGATGCTGCTCGGAGGACATTCCTCCTCCCAGGAAAAAGGGCTACTGGGGTATCTGAGTATGACTCAGCACCTGGATCCCCATGGCTGCCCCCCAGAGCCACAATCCCTAAACTCTCCTCAAGCAACTCTAGTCTGTACCACTTTCCCTTGGCCAGAGCCAAGGGTGAGTAGTTGCAAGCAAAATTTTGTGCATTTGCCCTTTAAGAGTATGCCTGTACTTCAGCAGACTCCACATCTCCTTGAAAACAGAAATTGTGCTGCTTAGCATGCCTGTTCCTGGCTCTGGTGCTCTGGGCTGAAGAGCCTGGCTTGGGGTTTATGCTTCCACTTCTGGGGGCAACCACCCACAGCTGAGTAATCCCTCCAGCACCTCAGCCCCTGTCTGCCCTTGGGAGTGGGGCCAGCCCTTTTCACATCACTGCCCTTCCTATCAGTCTCATGGCTTCTTCTACAAACCCTTGGTTACAAGATTCCTCTTCAGCACGTCTTTAGCTGGTTTTTCAGGGTGAGAGTTGTTTAGTTGTATTTCCAGACTGGTCTTTGGAGGAGGTGCATTCAAAATCCATCTACTCCACTACCACCTTGAAACTCATCAGAACTATATTTTTAAAGTTCAAATAAGCAAAACGCTAAGTATTGAGATCACAAGTCATTAAAGGATTAATGATTTCGGTGTATATGAGGTAACCGCTTAAAATGCAAATACTGTAACCAGTCAGTATGAAGAATAAACAGTCACTGCTCTCTCACTGTACAACAATGTATCTCTGAGCCTCATTCCATGTTTTGGCTGGAGTGCTCCCGGTGTGCAAAGTCTTTTCGGTGTAAGTAAATTTTTACTAACTCCTATTTCTGTGATACATTGATTGACTTTGGCTATTTCTGAACCTTTGACATACAAGAAAAAAAATACATAAAAATGCTTACGCAGCTCCTGGAAATCCATTTTTACTAAGCATGGTGATGTTGACAATAGATCCTCCATGTTCTTTCATCCAAGAGTTGTAAGCTGCAGGAAACAGACAAATGACCATCACAGTGCACAGCTCCCTTACTTTTCTCTGACCCCCTGCTCCGGCATGCCGCTTCTGTGATACATGTTAAATTTAAATGTTCACGTTTTTTAATAAAAAGCCTGGTTTAGGTACAATTTACATATCATAAAATTCAGCTACCTTGCATACAATTTAATAATTTAAAAATATAAAGAATTGTGAAACCATCAACAAAATCCAGTTTTAAAACATTTCTGTCACCCCCAAAAGTTACTCTTGCCCCTCTGAGCCAAACCCATCCCCTGGCTAATACTCATGCTAACCCAGCACATACTGGGGAGGCCTGCTCTGAACCCCGTCACTGACTTATTTAATCTCCTGGGATTTTTTCCAGGTCTTTACACAAGAGCACCCAAGCCTGCGTCACAACTGATACAGAGCTTTCTATTGCTAGTTAGATAAAAATTAAGCCTGGGAATGTCACAGAGCTGTCCATCCATGAGCTGCATGTGGTTCGGGATGGCTGACAATGTAGTCCAACACCAAACTGTAAATTTACTTTAAATGGTATGAGACTCTTTTTGTTTTCATTAGTGTTGGTGTACTTAATGTGTGGCCCAAGACAACTCTTCTTCCAGTGTGACCCAGAGGCACCAAAAGATTGGACACCCCTGGTTCAAGAGTTTTGACTTAGAGATACTAATAATATACAGCCTACCCCATGTTAAAGATCCTTTGGCTCAGAATCATGCTTGTTCTAGTTGTGCATCATAAAAATGTCTTGGAGAGTTTATAAGAAAACCTCTGAGTTAACCCAATGTCAGGAGTTTACTAGCACTGCCAATGCAACATAACCTTTTTTTTTTCAATTACACTTTACATTCAATATTATTTTGTCTTCATCTCAGGTCTACAGCACAGTGGTTAGACAGTCACATACCTGACACAGAGTTTCCCCTGTATGTCAAGGATTCACCCGACATCATATGTACTTGTTACAATATGATCAACTACAATCAATATGATGTACTTCACATCCTGTGACTATTTTGTAACAACCGTTTTTTAATTCTTAATCCTTTGCCCTTTCCACGCAGTCCCTGCAACTTCCCTCCCATTGGCAACCATCAGTCTGTTCTCTGTGTCTGTAAGTCTCTTTCGATTTTGTTCGACTATTTTGTTCTTTAGGTTCCACGTATAGGTAGAATCATATGCTATTTGTCTTTTTCTGACTGACTTACTACATTTAGCATAATACAGTCTAGGTGCATCCATGCTATGCAAATGGTAAGTTTTCATTTTTTTTATGGTTGAGTAATACCCGTTGTATATATGTACCAGTGCTTTTTTAACCACTAGTCTGTTAATGGGCACTTGGGCGGCTTCCATTGCTTGACTATTGTAAATAACACTGCGAAGAATATAGGGGTGCGTATATTCTTGCAAATTAGTGTTTTGGGTTTCTTCGGATAACTGCCCAGAAGTAGAATTCCTAGGTCATAAGGCAGTTCCGTTTTTAATTTTCTGAGGCAACCCCATACTTCTCCCACAGTGGTGCACCAGTCTGCATTCCCACCAGTAGTGCACGAGGGTTCCTTTTCCTCCGCATCCTCGCCGGCACTTATTCATTGATTTACAGATGACAGCTGGCCATTACGACAAGTGTAAGGTGATATTTCATTGTGGCTTTATTTTGAATTTCTCTGATGATTAGTGGCGTTAAGCATGTTTTCATATGTCTATTGGCCTGCTGTATGTCCTCTTTGGAGAAATGTCTGTTCAGGTCCCCTGACCATTTTTTAATTGGATTGTTTGCTTTTTTGATATTGAGTTGTTTGAGTTCTTTATAAATTTTGGATATTCAACCCTTGTCAAATGTATCATTGGTGAGTATGTTCTTCCATTTAATATCTTGTCTTTTCATTTCATTGACAGTTTCCTTTGCCGGGCAAAACCTTTTTAGTGTGATGTATTCCCATTTGTTTATTTTTTCTTTTGCTTCTCTTACCCAAGAGAATATATTAGAAAAAAATACTGCTAAGAGAAATGTCTGGGGTTTTACTGCCTATGATTTCCTCTAGGATTTTTAAGCTTTTGAGCCCTACATTTAAGTAGTCTAGTTACACTTTTTTGCATGTACCTGTTCAATTTTCCCAACATCATTTATTGACTCGACTATCCTTACCCTATTTATTGTATGTTCTTGCCTCCCTCTCCATATGTTAACTGACCTTATGGGTGTGGATTTATTTCTGGGCTCTCTAGCATTGATCTGTGTATCTGTCTTTATGCCAGTACTACCCTATTTTGATTACAACAGATGTGTATAATTTGATATCAGGTAGCATAAAACCTACTTTATGAGAATGTAAGAACAACTTTGTTCTCTTCTCAAAATTGGTGTGGATATTCGGGGTCTTCTGTGGCTCCATATAAATTCTGGATTATTTGTTCTAGTTCTGTGGACGATGCCATTGGTATTTTGATAGGAATTACATTAAATCTATAGATTGCTTTGGATAGTATAAACATTTCAATGATTGAAACATCATCTGTAATCCAAAGGCTATGTCATGCCAATTAGTCATTGAAAGAATGTGGACTTTGTCTGGTATTCTTCCTAAAGACCTTCCTGAATTAACAGGTCCTTATAACAGAGTTAATAGATTTACCTCTTAAAAACAATGTGTTTCAGCTTTCTTGAATTTTATGAACAACTTGGTAGCAGTATCTTTGTATAGATCCTTAATCATTTTCTCATAATTCCTAAAAATAAAATGATCAAAGGATACCCATATTTGATAAACATGGCCAAGTTACTCTCCCAAAACGTAGCCATTTAAAAGCCCGTGCTGTATGGGAGTAACTCAGGGCAGTAAATGTTGATGACATGGAGCTTTCTCAGCCCCCAGCATTTTCTCTTTTGGGGATCTATGATTGTTAAACAAAGACACACTGCATTTGGGGTTACTGATCACACTTGCCTGCTTTGCACATGTTGAAGGTGCCCGACAGGTTGGTGTCGACCACGGAGTGCCACCCCTTCGAGCTGATGTCCTCCGCAGGAGCCAGGAACTGGCCTCCTCCATTGTTCACCAAAAAATCAATCCTCCCATAAATATCCAAGGTGGATTTGACCAAATCATTTACCTAGAGAAAACCATTAAAAGTAAATTGGTTAATCACCCTAATTTGCTACTTGGACTGCTACATGGTTTGCTCCAGGACAGCTTATAATCTCTCACTGTGGATGGTAACTCTGAACACTGCCGTACCCACAGATCATAAAGCTAAACTTATCATCTCGCTTCCCTTCCTCTCCTTCTCAGGAGGTGACGTGCTCAATAAATCACCAGGAAAAGAATCTCCTTCACAGGCTCTGCTTCTGGTGAGTTTCATCTCAGATGGCGAACAGGAAACCATGAAGCCCAGTCAGGTTTAGGAACCACCATGATAAATTAAAAATGAATAATGATATAGATATATTTCCATTACCTCCTCTACGTTTCGGATGTTGCATTTTATAGGGGTGATTTGAGACTGGTGGGTGGCAGGCAGCCTGGCCTTCAGTTCATTCGCAGTAGATTTTAATACATCAAACTTGCGGGATGCAATGACCACATAACAGCCTGAGGAGAACACAGCCAGTGAACAAGTAAATATGCTTTCATTTGTTGCCCAAATTCCACAAAAAGTGTTTAGCAAGTATTTCATGTGTCCCTGTAAAAAAGATGAATTAGGGCTTCTGGCCTAGATGGAGTAACAGGAACTGAGTTTATTCTCCAGCCCCAAACCACTGAAAACCTGTACAAACTATACTAAAAACAGGCACTGGACATGAGGCAGCACTGGATAGTAATCTCAGAGAGTGGACATAAGCACAGTGAGCTCTGTGATTATTCCAGCTGCTGCCTGGAGAGAGTGACTGGCTGCTGCAAGCAGAAGGCACCTATTCAGAGCCCAGCAGTGTCCTGGGTGGAAGAGATGAAGCTAGAAGTCTGGGGTGGCCAAGATGACTAGATTACGCAGGTCATGGAGGGAAAAGAGGTACAGAGAGAGACAACTCCAGAAATCCGCAGAGAGCTCCTTAAGTCTTTAGCTGCACACAGATGACAGCATGTCAGTGAGGACACTGTCTGAGACTGGGGAATGAATGACCCAAAATGAGCAGAGGGAAGACACGCTGGCATTCACATAGCACTGGAAATAGTGTTCCCATCAGGAAAAGCCTTTCACGGGGTAATGGGGTAAGGTACTCAGAAGGCTACAGCCTCAATAATGCAGCAAAATTAGTCTTAAAGACTATTCAAGTCAATGATTAACATTAAACCATCCTCTTTTTAAAGTATCAGACTGTTTCCAAGCAAATTAACTGCATCACAGAGCAAAGCTCAAGAATATTTATAAGAATATAGAAAGAACAAGTAAACTACAAGGCAACATCAAAATGCATGGCATGCAACAAAAAACTACCAGCCATGCAAAGAGGCGAATAATACAAGCCATAATGAGGAGAAAAGTCAATTATTTAAAACACAGCCAGGAAGGACACTAGTGATATCATTAAATAAGACACTGATAAAGAGAAAAAAATTAAAAGCCAGAAGACAATAGACTATCTGGAAAGGTTTGCTGAACTACGCACCAAAACTGAGGTTCATGTACCTGATGTCCTAGTAGGCCAAAACGTCGAGACAGCAGTGCTTGGATATAAAGAGAGTTTTATGCAAATTAGCCAAAGCAAGGGGACAGAAGAGCAAGACCTCTCAAAAGCAAAATTAGGAAGTTTTCATGTGGCTAGGGAGCAAGGAAGGGGTAGTTTCAGGGAACTCAGAGATAAGTCCAAGTTTCTTTAGTCACAAACAACATTGTTTTGTATCAGACACCGTGTGGCCCTGGAGCTATCTTCTCTTGCTTGACAAACAGTGTATTAACAACACAAAATTATATTGAGAGAACAAGAGGTATGGGGATGAAAAACCAAGATTCTACAAAATATCTCTTAATTGTGTGTCAGTGACCTTATCTTGAAGAGCAAAAATAAGAACCCAGATATTTTGAAACTATCACCATTGTTTATGCTATCATTGTTTTATGCTTAACTACCGATTATTTTCCTATTATCTCAAGCAAAGTGTCGTTTAAAACCATTTTTATTTACTGATTTTAGAGAAAGAGAGGAAGGGGGAGAGAGAGAAACATCAATTTGTTGTTCTATATACGTATGCATTCATTGGTTGGCTCTTGTATGTACCCTAACAGGGGATTGAACCGGCAATCGTGGCATCGGGATGACGCTCTAATGAACTGAGCTGCTTGGCTGGGAAAAGCAAAGTGTCTTTTAAACATTTCTAAAATTTGCTTTACAGGCAGTCCATCAGAACATTACTAAAATACCTTCTTAATCTTTGACGATAAACTACGTAACAATGAAAGCAATTGAAACATTTAGTTAAAGCCTAAATCCTAATGAAGAATTAAATTATTTAATTCTAGCTGTCAAAAATACTAGGGGCAGCCCTGGCTGGTGTAGCTCAGTGGATTGAGCGCGGGCTGCGAACCAAAGCATCGCAGGTTCGATTCCCAGTCAGGGCACATGCCTGGGTTGCAGGCCAAGGCCCCCAGCAACTGCACATTGATATTTCTCTCTCTCTCTCTTTCTCCCTCCCTTCCCTCTCTAAAAATAAATAAATAAAATCTTTAAAAAATTTTTAAAAATACTAGGGGCATTAAAATCATAAGGACCTCAGCTACAAAGGTACTTCAGGGAAAAGGTGGGTGGGGTGGGGTTTATGCATCTGGACATCTTGACCCAGTGAAAACAGCTTTCAAAAATGATGGCAAAATAAAGACTTGTTCACATAAATAATAGCTAGGAGACATCATTAAACCAAACCTGCACTACAAAAAGAATTAGAAGTACTTCGAGCTAGAAAGACAAAACTACCAGATGGAAACCTAAATCTATAGGAGAGAACCAGAAATGGTAATTATGGTCATAAATATAAAGACTTTCCTTGTTTCTATTCAAATCTTTTCAAAAAGTGTTGATTGTTTAAAGTAAAATGATAACAATGGATTGTGATAGGTATAATATATATAAAAATAAAATACATGAGAACAGCAACATGAGAGCCAGGAGGGGTGAAATACAAGGACAGGAAGTCCTTGTTTGGCTCAGCTGTAATGTGTACTTGTTGGGAAATGTCCTGCCTGGTTTCAGAGGCTGTAACCCTGCCTACAGGTGAAAAGGCCCCATGGCTAGGGGACCTTGGGACCATAAGCCGCTAAGGAGACAAAACTTACCCTCTTGGCAGGGGCATAGCCCCTACTCCACTTACTTCACCCTGCTTAGCCTCGGGCAGATGACTGGTTAGCCTTGGGCAGATGACTGGTTAGCCCCAGGCAGATGACTGGTTAGCCCTGGGCAGATGACTGGTCAGCCAATGTTGGGTAAGATTCCTCAAGGAAGAAACAACCTAAGACAGGTACAGTCACAAAGAGGCCATCAGGGAAGGACTTAGGGCATTGTAGAGAAGGGGGGGGAAAACCCCTCATTCCTCAGCTTTATCACAGCCTGAGTCCTCATTCTATCTGTAAAAAGTCTCCTAATCTCTTGGCTGCCTTGCTTCCCCTGCCTGATTCCGGCCTGAAACAATGCCGAAGGGGAGCATGCAGCCCTGTGCCTGAACTGGCGGTTCCCAGTGAGGGGTGATCAGGCCTAAGAAAGAATGCATAAATCCTGTGAAACCTGCTTTGCTAAGAATGTCAATTCAAATGTTAAAGGTCTAAGTACAAAATAAATTTGTTTCTCAAGGTTTTACAGCCAATTGGTGTCACCCTGTCTACCAGATCCTGACTCAAATGAACCCCTGTGATCCCAGAAATGTTATCTGTAAACCATACCTCCTTTTTGTGATATGCATCCCTATGCAAGCTAAACTCAATAAAAACCCATTGAGAGAGAGGCTAAACACCTTTCTCCTCTGAGAGAGACTGGTCAGCCTTCCTCCCCAAGCAGATCATGTTTTGGTAGAATTATTCCCATCCGCGGCAGCCAGGGGGAGCTCTGCTGGTAGAGCCGCCCTCCCCCCACGCCCCCCCCCCAACATACTAATTTCAGTTACTTTAGCTTATTAAATAACACCAGTTCCCCACCAATATGGTTCACATTTCCGTTACCATGGTGTATTAACTGAGAGATACTGCATGATATACAAACCTCACTGCTAGCTCTTCAATCCACAAATCACCATGAATATACGAAATGTGCATCATGAACAGTGACTAGTTATGTCACTTCTTTCGGTGTCTGTCAGTGACTGGCTGCTCTGCATCGAACTTCAGGTCACACACAGACAGCAAAATATGCAAGTGTGTTGCCTCCTTGTCTCTCAATGATAAACCCATGCGACATTTCACAAAAAGGAGTGGTTGAAAGAGAAAGATAAAAGGAGGAAGGGTGTGGCTGATCCCAGAGTACTCAAAGAAATAAAAACTAACCCTGCAGTGAAATCAGAATGGATGTAAATGGAGTTAAAAGAGGAATAGCCGCCCATGGGGCTATTGACGCTTCCACCAGTATTTTCCTTAAATGAAAATACTAAGCTTTGCCCTGGCCCATGTGGCTCAGGTAGTTGGGCACTATCCTACTGATGGATTAAAGGGACATTGAGAATCCTCCTTGTTTATGCCCAAGTCATGACCTTTATAATAAGAATAAAATATAGGCAGGTGTGCTCTTTCCCAAGGAGAGCTGACCCTTCTCCCCGGGAGAGAAGTGCTTTTGGTATTTAACTGTCCCTTCAAGGAGAACTGGCTCTCCTCCCAGAGGGATATGTTGGTTAGTCAAGTCACAGAAAGTCCTGGGCGCATAGTCACTTTTGTCTAAAACACATTCAACCATAGCTGCCAAAGTGAGACTTCAGAATTTCACCTGAGAAGACACTTTGCTTGAACTTCCCCAGTTGGAGCCTGAATGCAGTCTCCAGGATTCCCCAGCATCTATGTCTGGGTGTTGGTGAACTCCCGTCTGGTGATGTACGATCTTGATTCTTGCTTTCACTTTGCTCTTGTTTAATAAAGTGCTTAGGTATTCATATTTGACTTGGGGTTTTTATTGTCTGCTAATCCAAACCTCCAAATTAAGTGGTCACAATCTCATACGTGCCCCTTAATGGCACACCTACACACTGAAAGGTCACTAGTTCAATTCCTGGTCAAGGCACATGCCTGAGTTGTGGTTTCATTACCTGGTTGGGTGCATATGGAAGATACCAATCAAGGTTTCTCTCTTGAATTGATGTTTCTCCCTCTCTCTCTGCCTCTCTTCCTCTCTTTCCAAAACCAATAAACATACTATTACTGAAGGGCATCTTGTAATAACAATAAGAACCACAAAGGCTGGTCCAAACTCAAAATTGGTCATTGGTCGGTTGAGACTATATCAAGCTTAGTCACTAGAAGAAGAAAAAAGTGCTGTCTTGCCTTAAGATTTCTTACTTTAATTTTTTCCACTGTACCTAATTTCTGCTGAAGTCACAGACAGAGGGTGATTAACTTAAGGATGAAGAAGAGGCATTGACTTGAATTCGACTTGAATAATCTTCAGTATTCCTTGATGCAATTGTCACTCCTTGTCTGACAGCATCTGTCTAACAAAGAGGTTCCAGTCCTTTTCATTATATCCTGCTCTTGGGAGGTAGGACTTTTAACATCCTTTCAAAACAAGGAATAGTCAAAATCATTTAATTCTGTAAGACAACACAATAATCAGCATTTTTAAAAACATGTCTAAAAGTTCAACTTCTTTGTGTAAAGATTTTATTTATTTTTAAATATATTTTCTGATTATGCTATTACAGTTGTCCTATTTTGCCCCGTTTATTCCTCTCCACCCTGCACACCCACATTCCCCCTCCTTAGTTCATGTCCACGAGTTATACATATAAATTCTTTGGCTTTTACATTTCCTATACTATTCTTAACCTCCTCCTGTCTATTTTCTACCTACCATGTATGCTTCCTATTCCCTGTACCTTTCCCCCATTCCCTCCCTTCAGCTTCCCTGCTGATAGCCCTCCATGTGATCTCCATGTCTGTGATTCTGTTCCTGTTCTAGTTGTTTGCTAAGTTTGTTTTTGTTTTTGTTTTAGGTTCAGTTGTTGATAGTTGTGAGTTTGTTGTCACTTTACTGTTCATAGTTTTGATCTTCTTCTATTTTTTAGATAAGTCCCTTTAACATTTCACATAATAAGGGCTTGGTGATGATGAACTCCTTTAACTTGACCTTATCTGAGAAGCACTTTATCTGCCCTTCCATTCTACATGAAAGCTTTGCTGGATGGAGTAATCTGGGATGTAGGTCCTTGCCTTTCGTGACTCGGAATATTCTTTCCAGCCCCTTCTTGCCTGCATGATTTCTTTTGAAAATCAGCTGATAATCTAATGGGAACTCCTTTGTAGGCAACTCTCTCCTTTTCTCTTGCTGCTTTTAGGATTCTCTCATCATCTTTAATCTTGGATAATGTAATTATGATGTGTCGTGGTGTGTGCTTCCTTGGGTCCAACTTCTTTGGGACTCTCTCAGCTTCCTGGACTTCCTGAAAGTTTATTTCCTTTGGCAGGTTGGGGAAGTTCTCCATTATTTTTTTCAAATAAGTTTTTTGATTTCTTGCTCTTCCTCTTCTCCTTCTGGCACCCCTTAATTCAGATGTTGAAATGTTTAAAGTTGTCCTGGAGGTTCCTAAGCCTGTCCTCATTTTTTTGAATTCTTGTTTCTTCATTTTGTTCTGGTTGGGTTTCCATTTCTTCCTTCTGGTTCAAACCATTGATTTGAGTCCCAGTTTCTTTTCTGTCCTTGTTGGTTCCCTGTACATTTTCCTTCATTTTACTTTGCATAGCCTTCACTTTTCCCTCTATTTTGTGACCAAATTCAACCAATTCTGTGAGCATCCTGATTACCAGTATTTTGAACTGTGCATCTGATAGGTTGGCTATCTATTCCTCACTTAGTTGTATTTCTTCTGGAGCTTTGATTTGTTCTTTCATTTGGGCCATAAGAGAGGGAGCCTTCGGTATTCGCCAGGGTGGGGCAAATACTTCTATGTGGGGGAGGTGTACAAGAGGGAACAGTGCTGCTTGCTCCACTTTCTGCCAGTTTTCAGTCACTTCCCCCACTACCCACAATCAAATTGGGCGCTTCTGGTGCTGGTTCCCGGGTGGGTGGGTTTGTGTACATTCTAGGACCTTATGGGCCTGTCCTATGAACTCTCTTGTGATGCTAGGAGTTTTTCCCACTGCCTCAACTCCCACAGGTTTTTTTAGTCAGAGGTTTTAAGAATTTATTTCCCCGGGCTGGGACCCTGGGTTTTGAGGTCTGTCTCACTACCCAGTTGTTCCTCCTGGTTTATCAGCACACAAACGTGGGGCTGCCCACTCTGCCAGCTGCCACCTCACCCATTCTGCCAGCTGCTGCCTTGCGGCCAGTCCTCTCCACCCCAGCTGCCCATCTCCGCCCCTCCTACTGGTCTGGATGAATGTTTCTTCTTTAACTGCTTGGTTGTCAGACTTCCATGCAGTTCGATTTTCTGTCAGTTCTGATATTTTGTTTTTAACTTTGTTGTTATCCTCCTTTTCGTTACAGAGGAGGCGCAGTGTATCTACCTACGCCTCCATCTTTGAGGGAAGTCCTAAAAGTTCAACTTGTAATTCATATAAAAAAATAGACTTCTCATTAGAAACAGAATTGGCTAACAATTTATTTGCCCAATTAGGGCCTATAACAATTTTCAGGAAGTAGCCATTAATTCTAGCATAAAAAATTAAAGTTTAGAAAGTCATTGTGAAAATTATTTGCATATTATTTCCAAATGGTTTGTCTTGGCTCATGCCTCAGATTTTCTTAAATTCTCCCAAACAACAACATGTGACCGCAGCATGCTTTTTGCCTACTGCTAAGTGGCCCCATGGCCTGGCACTAGCAGCAGCTGGCCTTGGTTCAGCCTAGCTTGGTGCCAAGCTAGGACTTGCTTGGGCACCTCCAATCCACGGACAAGTAACAGACAACTGTGGATTGCTTTATAGCTTATGCTAGGTGGCCCCAGTACCTGTACTCTGGCACAGGTTATGGCTGACCTTGGCCTGTGTCTCCCAGGAGTTCCCAAAGCCCACACACCTAGTGGACAGCTACAGAACATCTAGGAGCACCACCACCCAACCGCCTCCACAAGGAACACTCTCAAGGGGAGGATTCAGTGCCTTGAGGTTCTGGCAGTGCCAGAACCTTGCTGGTAAGTGCTGCTCTGTGGAGTGGACTCTTGCACAGCTGATCCTCCTCAGTGATCAGAGGTTGGTGGTCAGTGGTCACAGCCAGTCTTTGCAACTGATCAGCCTGGGTAAATCCCTCCAATGGACTTGCCAACAGCAATCAAGGCTCAATTACAAGAGGATGATGTACATAGCCCACATGGTGGACGGAACCTCAAGTACCCAGCCTAAGTGATAAAAAAGGCTGTGACACTGGACCCTACAAGACACTTACTGTGTCAGGCCACTCTTTCAAAACAGGGAGTCATAGAAGCTCTACCTAATCCATACAAACAAAAACAGAGAGGCTAGCAAGATGAAGAGACAAAAAAATGGCCTAAATAAAAGAACAGAACAAAATTCCACAGAAAGAAATAAACAAAATGGAGACAAGCAATGTAATAGATGTAGAGCTCAAAACACTGGTTCTAAGAGTGCTCAGTGAACTTAGTGAGAATTTCAGCAGCATAAAAAAGGGCATGGAAACCATAAAAAAGAACCTGTTAGAAATGAAGAATACACTAACTGAAATGAAGAACAATTTATAGGGAATCAACAGTAGAGTGGATGAAAGTGAGAATCAAATCAGTGATTTGGAATATATGGAGGCAAAAAACACTCAATCGGAACAGCAAGAAGAAAAAAGAATCCAGAAAACAGTAAGGGTAATGTAAGGAGCCTCAGGGACAACTTCAAGCATACCAACATTCACATCATGGGGGTGCTGGAAAGGGAAGAGAGAGAAAATGAAATTGAAAACCTATTTGAAAAAATAATGACAGAAAACTTCCCTTACTTGGTGAAGAAAGTAGACATACAAGTCCAGGAAGCACAGAGTCCCAAACAAGATGAACCCAAAGAGGAATACACCAAGATACACCATAATTAAAATGGCAAAGGTTAAAGACAGAGAGAGAATCTTAAAAGCAGCAAGAGAAAAACATTAGTTACCTACAAGGTAGCTCCCATAAGACTGTCAGTTGTTTTTCAATAGAAACTTTGCAGGCTAGAAGGGACTGGCATGAAGTATTCAAAGTGATGAAAAGCCAGGACCTACAACTAAGATTACTCTGCCCTGCAAAGCTATCATTTAGAATCGAAGGACAGATAAAAAGTTTTCCAGACAAGAAAGAGCTAAAGGAGTTCATCACCACAGCAGAGACCACCAGAACCCCTCATTGTTATCTTGTTCCCCCATATACCATCTCTATGTACTGTAAATGTTCATTGTTAACTATGGTATGTATACCCACCAAAGCAAAAGAAGTAGGGGTCTCCCATTTTATTTCTCTAATCCCAGAGATTTTCCTGCTTTGTTTTCTCCCTGCCTCCCTAATCGATCACCAATGGATTTCATTTAACCCCCTTCTGTCTCCTCCTTTGATTATAATGTGTAAAATAAGGTACAAAGGTGCCATTCTTCAGAGCATTCTCTCAACTCACTGAAGTTTTGCTTCCCGGCAAATTATCATCAGTTTGGCTCACAAATAAACTCACAAACATTCCCCACAGGTTTGAAAGTTTCTTACATTGAGAGTAGTTTCATTTTTTAGTTTCCTGTTTCAGTTCATACTACGTGACAGGCATTAGAAACACAATGGTAAGCAAAGGTAGTTTACGTGTTCATAAACAATGTTCAAAACAAAGACAGTTTAACCCCCATAATTCAGATTATTTCCATAAAAGCTACTTGTTGTTAACAATGCTATAAACTTCCTCTCAGTATTTTTCTGCATATACACTGTATTTTTCATTAACAAACGAACTGGAAAGCTGTATTTTGTTTAGAGTCCTGCTTTTTTCAATGTTAAGGGATGCATTTCTCTACACAAAGTCTTCAATAGCAACATAATACTCCATTGTTATTGATTTAACTATTTCCCGTATCATGAATATGTACGTTATTTCCAATGTTTCCCTACTCGACACTGCATATACATATCCTTGTATATAAATCTGTGCTTGTCTCCGATTATTTCCTTAAATTCCTGAGAGAGAATTTCCTAGGTCATGGAAGGGAGCATGAATATTGTTAAAACTTTAGGATTCTGTTTTTCAAATTGTCCTCTAGGAAGCTTCATTAATTTGCATTCTTGCCATCCTTTTCACTGTGTCATCAACACTGTCGTCTTCTTCAATGTTTTAAAATCTTTTTAGAAAAACAATGGGATCTTATTATTGTTTTATTTTGCATTTCATTACCAATAAAGTTGATTGTTTTCTCATTTACTTACTGCCTATTTCTAGTTCTTCCTTTGGTACACCTGTTCCATATCATAGGCCAATTTTTCTATCAGCGTGTTCAGTATTTTCCTTCCTTATTTGTGAGAGCTCTTCATATCACACGCCTGTTGTATATTGTAAACGTGTTTCTTCTCGTCCTTTTAAAATTTCCTTACATTGTATTTTTTTTTAATCAATGCCGATTTTATCTTTTCATGTTTCGCTCACGTCTACCTCTCTTTGCTTTGCAACTCCACACTTTCCCTCCCCAGCCTAGTGCTGGCTGGCTGGCTCCCAACCCCAGTTTACACAAGCAGGTGGCTCCACCGCAGCTCCCGCCCCCTCCTCCACCTGCCCCGACCCACACTCCGGGCCGTCTGCCCTAGGCCTGTTCACGCACCCAGCTGCAGCAACTCGCCCGCGATGGCCTTTCCGATGCCCGTGCCCCCGCCGGTGACGATGGCCACTAGATTCTGCAGCAAGCCGGGCGCCAGGCAGCTCTTACGCTTGGCCGGAGGACTCATGATCACTGTGGGTATGAAGGCGCTCAGAGCAGGACAACTTTTGTACGGAGTTAAAAGGACCTCGGACCTGGGCAGGCCTAAGCGGCCACGTGACCACCAGGGCCCCGCCCAGCCCCGCCCGCCACCGCAGCTTTGCATCCTCCCATCCTCAGAGAGACCCCTCCCCCGCGACGGCGGCGTCCCCAGCCAGTCGCTGTTCCCGGCACGTGTAGGTGAGACTCCTCGTTCGTTTTTTGTTATTTGTTGGTTTTTGTTCTTATAATTTGCTGCCAAAGGGTCGTTCTTATAATTTCGATGCCTTGGGTGGCAGAAGGGAAGCAGACAAAAGGCGGGAGTGTGCGCTATTTTGAAAAATGCAATCCTCAGTGCTATAGCTCTCCCGGTTAATTAAAATTAAATCTCCAGGGCATGTGGGGACAGAGAGGCTGCAGCTTGGGAGCCTTGCTGCACCCTTCGGCGTCCGGTGACGCTCTGCCCCCAGATGCTACGTGCGGCAGAAGAGAAGGGGCTGGCTCCACTGAGGGAAAGAAATGCGCTTCCAGATCCTTTCCTCCTCGGGAAGGGACCCTGGGGAGGGTCGTGGGGGTGGGGGAGGAGGGCACCGTTGCAGTTCTCCAACAGACGCAAGATAACCGCTTTCAAAAATAAGCTCGAGCCCTTCTCTGCCTCATCTCCCTCTCAGGAATGTAGGGAAGAAGCCACTTTTACCAGATTCGAGATCTGATCCATTTCACCCAGGCTGCATAAATGGATGAGTCTGAAAGAGGAGGTTTCCTTGCAAGCTTCCTGCAAGAACGCATCAGTGTGTGTGTGTGTGTGTGTGTGTGTGTGTGTGTATGAGAGAGAGAGAGAGAGAACCTAGCCCCCAGTTCGTGTCTTATTCCTTATTCAGGGGAGCAAGTCTGCTGCGGATGGGGGAAAGTTCTCACCCATGTTTGAGTACCCCATCACAGTGACCCTATTATTCACATTCTCCTTCCTATTGTTCATCTCGCATGGTTCTCTCAAGCCACCAGGGTGCGATTCCACCTGGAATGGCCTGGGGAGACCTTGCCTGCCTAAGAACAGTGAAGATCTGGGAACTGTGTCAGGTGCTGTGGTCTTCACAATCCAGGCAGGATGCTATTTCTGTCTGTCGTCTGAGTGCTGTATTTACCCCTGCTGGGCATTAAAATAATGTCAAAGCACACAAATGCCATTATTCTGTGGTTGGGCCTGCCACCTGGTTATTCACAAGGCAAATTGGAAGCGGTGGGGAGTGGAATCAGACGTCTTCCTTCCTGTTCTTCCATTCCCTGCCCTTGTCTGACCTCCTTTAAGACACTCTTGCCCCTCAATCTTTGCTGCTGACAGGTGCTAGTCCACACTCATTACGAAGGGGAAGAAAGTTCTTCCTCTTTCCATTTGCTAGATGATCTAGATATCACCTATGTCAACACTTACGCCAGTTATGTAGTTATGACTGAATTTTTTAAAATTATACCATCACCGCTATAACAAAGAAATACATTTATATAGTAAAGTTAAAAGTATTGTTGCAGAAAAGTATAATTCTGGGGCTTTAATCCCAATGACACAATTTTTTTAAAACAGGAAGAGAAATACTGATTAGGTTCTGAAGAGTTTCTTATTACAGAAAATTCCATGCTTTTTCTCTTGGGAAGAAGGAACACTAAGTTTCTTTTAAAGATAATTGTATAAAGACACAATGAAATGTGGTTTGTGACGGGGCTGGACCTGTGCATTCACGGAGCTCTGCCTGGGTGGGTCTGTGTGGGCCTGGCTGTAGCATAGCCTCCCTGTGCTGGCTCAGGGGACTGAGAGGGACTCTGCAGTCCTCCAGTGACAAGGTGACTGGACTGGCTTCAAGCCAGTTCTGACTGCTGAGGATGACAAGCAGCGGTTGCTCAGCAGCAGGAAGCTGCAGCATGAGCAACCAGAAAGCTATTCGTCACAGTCCTAAGAGAGCCTGTGATGAACAGCGACGGGGTCTCTTTGAGAGATCTTTTGTTAAAAATAAAGAGGCATGTCGTCTCTGCCTCTGACCTCAGCTGAGGTTTGAAAGCCTGCTAAGCCCTTCAGGCCTGGAGGCCCAGCAGTCGTGCTGCCTCTGGGAGGCTCCTTATTTCCAGATTTTCACTGGCCTCCGGTTGAGCCATCTCTTCCCAGGGCAACCACGTCAGGCTCCTTCAGTGAATCAAATGCTGCCCTTCCCTGCACTCCGAGTCACTGCCCACTTTGTCCTGGTGAAAAACGCGTTATCAGGGCCATGATCCTTCCACACGCCTACCCTGTCAGCCCCCACTACCACTAACTCCCTTCGTCTTCTGAGATTCCCCTGCTCACCCATCTTCTCACCCTCCCCTGCCCCATCTGCCTGGCAATTTCATGTTCTCTCACTGCAAAGCAGCTGCTGGCTCAGACGTATAGGGGCCTGCGGGATTCTCAACATTCAGACTCACAGAATCTCTGTGCAGTGTGGAAGAAATGTCAATGCAGCTTCTCGTCCCACCCCTCCTTGAATAAGAGCCCAGCCTGCACAAATAAGACTCGCAACCAATTCACAATATTCAGTCAATATTGATTGTGCACCTGCCATGTGCCTGGTACTAGTCTAGGCATGGGGGATACAGTACAGTGGACAAGATATTTAGGTGTCCCTGCCTTTTGGAGTTTACATGCCAGCATGTATGTATGTTGGGGGCAGGTGTGGGAGGGGGAAAGCTACCATGAGAGGTAAGACAATAAGCAAAAAGATCAGATAGTGAAGATCAGATCTTACAATAAGGAGATGCTCAAGTGCCTTGTAACCAACTATCTTTTCGGCCAGGAACTATTTCCTCTATAGAGATGGTCAGGTCCTTCCTAGATGATGAACCTGTCTCAGTGTAAGAGCCTGTTAGGACCAAGTACTTAGACAATGACAAGAAGATGTCACAGGACCACAAAATAACAGGTTGCAGGCAGCCTGGCTGTGCTCACAGCCAAGTCAGAGCATCTGGCTGGAGGCTGGGAGTTTTTAAGTTGCTGTTCCATCATCGTTCCAGCCATTGGACGCTCGTCTAAGCCCAGTTCCCTTCATTTTTCCATTGGCGAGACTGTCTTTCTGAGAGAGGTTAATGCTAATTTCCAATGGTAAAATGGTAAGCATCGTATTTCCTAGTTGGCCTAGTGTATCTAATGATGGTAAATCAAGGTGCTATTGGGAGAATCTGGCCACCCAAGACAGGTAATAGGTGGCCCTGTGGGCGACACATACCCAATCAGAGGAACTGGAAGAATGGCAGGCTGGAACAAGACACGGTTCACCGTAGTGGGAAGTTAACCTGAAAGTGATGGCACTCCACCCTCCCAGCCCCAGCTCAGGTTCCTTGGAAGCGGGAGATGTGCTCGTATGGGTCAAAGTGCAAAAAGTCAAATCCTGATTTTTCTTAAAGCATTGTAGCAGGCCACCCTGATGTGGAAGCTCTATAAGGAAGAGGTGGCAAAATGGCAGCCTGTTTGTGTTTTGTTGGGGTTGGTTGTCCACTTGGTAATTTATTTAAACTTGCGCTAATTGCAACCATTAAAACCAGGAATTTTCACATGACATTTCAGACATCCCATACCAAATGGGCCGGCGTTCCTCTGTGAGAGCAGTTGACAGAACACTGGGCATTGGTGGTGGGAGAGAGGGGAACAGTAACTTTCTACTTAAGATGAGACCTGAGCTCCTGTTTACCATGGCCCCCACCATTCCTTACTGTGTGCAGATGTTAAGGCTTGGTGTCACTGACACTTTGTAGCATTTTTTCAGCCAGGCTTCATGTATGTTACTTGTGTCTCTGCAGGGGGTATAAGGGCAGAGGCTTCAAAGCTTCCTGGTTTCTCCGCCCACTAAGTTCGCAGTTCTGCTGAGTGTATCTAGACGGGTTTGGAGAAGGCTCTGGATTAGATCTGCTCCAGTGACTACCTGGGAGCACAGAACGGTGAGTCCACTCTAGAGAAATCATGCCGGAGGGTGAGAAGTCTGTGAACCAGCAGTAAACCACCACTGTGGAGGCGAGGGTGGAGCTGAGTAACTGGCTGGCGGGGCTTAGTGACAGAGTGAGTGAATGACAACTGGCCAGCAGGCGGAGTAGTAACCGGAGTTTCTGCTGATGACTTAGCGCAACAAAGTCTGTTGCGCTCACTGTGCCATTAAGGGGCACATATGAAATCGTGGCCACGTAATTTGGAAGTTTGGATTCGCAGGCAATAAAGACCCATAGGTGAATAGTTAAGTACTTTATTCAGTGAGACCAGAAAGAAAAGCAAGAATCAAGAGCATATATCACCAGACAAGGAATCACTCACACCCGAACACAGATGCTGGGGAATCCCAAGAGGCAGCAACGGTCAGGGTGCATCTGGGAACAGTTCCGAGCGAAGTGTCCTTCCCTCGGGTGGGATTCCAAAGTCTCACTTTGGGGGCTGTGCTTAAATATGTTTTAGACAAACATGGTTATGTGCCAAGGGCTGTGTGTGATTTTGACTAACTGTTCTCTCTGGGAGAAGGGCCATTTCTCCCAGAAGGGAATAGCTAAAGATCAAAAGATACCCCCTGGAGAGAAGGGCCAGTTCTCCCTAGGAGACAGCACTATATTTTATTTTTTCAATGAAGGACACAGCTCAGGCATAAACAGGGAGAATTCTCAAAGTCCCTTTAACCTTTCAGCACTCTAGCTGGGAAGGTGTGCTCATTTGTGGTGTTCTGATTCCCCTTTTGGTACACTGTTGGCCATCTCATTATAAGTAGAGAACAGTCTCTGTCCCAGTCTGTTCAGGCTACTATAACAAAAATACCTTGTACTGAGTTGCTTGTATAACCAAAAATTTTTTCTCACAGTCTGAAGGCTAAGAGGTCCAAGATCAAGTGGATGGCAGATCTAGTGTCTGGTGAGAGCCTGATTAATAGATACCATCCTGGTTCATAGGCAGCTGGCTTCTTGCTCTGACCTTACGTGGCAGAGAGAGCAAGAAAGCTCTTAGGAGTCTCTTTAATAAGAGCACTACTGCTCTCATTCATGAGTGCTGCACTCTCCTAACCTAATCACCTCCCGAAGACTCTACCTCCTAATGCCGTCACATTGGGAGTGAAGATTTCAACATATGAATTTTGGAATGACACAAGTGTTCAATCCGTAATAGTATCATATATTGTATTGAGCTCTCCAGTGGATTCTGGTGAGGCTTGAGCCAGCGTCAGTGTGGTGCCCTTTGTACCGGACAGCTGAGCTTCAGAATTCCTGGCCCACCCAGGAGAACCAAAACTGCTTGAACCACCTGGTATCAGGGATGTTGCTATTTTATGCCCTGACTCAGGAATGCGTATCACAACCTCTTATGCCTCAGGGCTGATGCATCGGAACACAGCAGAGAGGCTGGGATATAAAATAACCTCAGACAATCCCAGTGTGTTGGGAAACATTTCTGTATGGCTGCCTTAAAGACCAAAATAACCCTGGCTTCAAATAAAATAGATAGGTGTTTTTTTCTGCTATTACCATCAAAGGAAGAGGGTTTATGGCTATTAGGATGCCTGTGATTCCTTCTTTCTCATTCCTCTGCCATCTCTACGGGTTTTTCCTTGTCTGCATGGCTCAAGACGGCTCATCAGGGTCACATTCCAGCCCTGAAGAAGGTGAAAAGAGGAAGGAGAGGTGCAGATGTGGAAGTTGCACACATCACTTTTACTCATATCCCATTGGCCAAGGACTAGTCTGGATCACACGTATCTGCAAGGGATGCTGGGAAATGTTATCTTTACCACATAAGCCATGTGACCAGCTAAAACCCTCCATTATAAAGAAGAAAATAGCTGTAGGTGTAGCACTTACCAATTGTGTCACAACTGAGCTCATTGATTATAAAGGAGCTTATCGGTGCCTCTTTATTAAACTTTTCTTCAGCCTCAGTCTTTGACAAAATCAGGCTAATCCTTAATTGCTACCATGTCACTCCCCGCCTCAAATCATTAATGCACTCACTTAAAATAATTTTGAAAACCTACTTGTATGGCACCACTTTGTAGAGCCTATAGTCCAGGAAAGGAGATGGACAACAAACAAGTAAAATCACAAGTAAAACTGAATTACAACTGTTGATAAATCTTACACAGGAAGTAGGCTGTTAGGACAAGGCATGAGGAAGGGCAGAGCAGGGAACCTGTTTTAAGTCTGGTATCAGGAAAATCTTGGGGGAGGTGACTTTTGAACGGAGACTTAGGGGATACAAAGGTGATGGCCATGTGCAGGGGCAGGGATGGAGCAGCATACCAGCCAAGCCGGACAGCATTTAAGAAGACTTCAGAACGGAAAGCTTTTGGTGTTCTTGAGGAATACATAAGCAGCTAGCGTGACTGAGCATTGGAAGTACGTATGAGAAAAGTGGTCAAATCCTTGTGGATTTGGTTTCACAACAGCGGGATGTCTCTCGAGGGTTTTAAGCAGAAAATGGCATGATTTTATTGATGTTTTCAAAAGATCTTTCTAAATAGTGAGTGGAGAATTGGTTGGAAGGCAGCAGGAGTAGAAGCCAGAAGATAAGGAGCATTTTTTTTTAAGAACCGTAGGTAAGAAATGATGGCCATTAGACCAAAGTGACAATGCGGATGGAAAAAGTGGTGGATGAATTTATAATTATGGAAAGTCGTCTTCAAGAATAGCTTAAATCCAGTTATATTAAGCATGAGATTTAGAACCTGAGTACGTTCTTTAAAACCTGTTTTTCCCTACAGGATGACTGAGAATCCCAAGCTAATGATTTATTGAGGTTGACTGCGCATCTCATTCATTGGCTGTCTTTGGGCTGGGGGTACAGAGGGAGGATGGGTGAAGCCTAACTTCAGAGAAGAGCACAGTCCTTTCTCTTCTCTGAATTCTGAAGATTAAAGTCTTGGAAATGGGGAGATTCTTTTTACCCTCTGTCTTATGGAATCTAAAAGGAAGGGGAAATGTTCAGAACCTATTTCCCAGATGAAAATACTAACAGCGTAATGAAGTATCCAAAATTGGGAGAGGTAATGAAGCCTTCCTCTCTTTACAGTTGTTCACATCTTATTTTTATTTATTTTTTAAAAGATTTTATTTTTATTTATTTTTAGAGAGGGAGGGGAGGGAGATAGAGAGAGAGAGAAAAACATCAATGTGCAATTGCTGGGGGTCATGGCCTGCAACCCAGACATGTGCCCTGACTGGGAATTGAACCTGCGACACTTTGGTTCACAGCCCGAGCTCAATCCACTGAGCTACGCCAGCCAGGGCCACATCTTATTTTTAAATAGGCATTTTCCCTTCCCCTCTGTCCTATCAGGTCAACAAGTAGACACTAAGTATCTACTCTGTGGTGAGCCCTGGGACTTTCCACTGGAGATGAGGAAGCATAAGAGAGTTCCTGATTCCTAAAATATTATAACACCCCTCTCTTTACCTGGTAACCAAAAAGAAAAGAGGGAATGTTAAAAGTGAAAAGCGTGCATCCTCTCCACTGGTTTTCCCGCATGTGACAGGATGTGTCTCAGGAATCTTCTGGGATTTGGGGCCAATAAGAACGCAGCAAACAGTTGTCCTTTATAGAATACCAGGGGATACGTGGGTGGCAGAGTTGTGCCATGTTTGGGTGCCTCACTGAAAGTTGCATTCATTCGTTTGGGTATACTTGCAATGTGTGACTTAGTAGCCAGGAGACCGGAGTACTGGCTGCAGCCATCTGAATCTCCATTTCTGGTGGGAGTAAGAGTGGTTCTTGACCTCCATCTGTCTGTAAGGCTTCCTCACCCAGTTTTCTTATACTTGGCTAGATTGATGGGGTTTACATAATATTCCATGTTTCTGTAAATGACCAACATACTGCAACACAAAGTTTTATTCACAACAATCCATTCTTATAAAAGTGTTTCTGCAGCACTCAAAAGGCAGCAATGAAGTGTTATGAGAAGTAAAGGGAGGCGAAGACTCCCTTTGAGGATCATTTCCCAAACTCCTTTCCAACTCACCCCATTCCCTTCTTCTTCATGGCGTTGTTTTCCCGTCTTTTAAGTTGAACTCATTGTTGAGACATCTTTGCATAACCTCATTCAGGAAGAAGCTCTGTGATGTGTGGACTGTAAATTTGGCCAAGCAAACTGGGCTCTTCACAAGGTACAACTAGACGTGAGGACTAGGATGGAGGAGTCGGCATCAGTGGGAAGCCAGGGCCGGCTCCCAAGCCCCCACCAGGGCTCTCTGAGGAAGGCCGTGGCTGCTGCCCTGGCCCTAGATGGGGAATCCACGATGGGTAGCAGGAAAAAGAAGAAGAAGGAGTTCCGCCCAGAATCCATCATCATCTACCGGTCAGACAATGAGAAAATGGACGAGGAGCCTGGGGAATCAGAAGGTGGAGACCAGCCTAAAGAGGAGGAAGGAGAGGACTTCCTTGACTACCCTGCTGATGATGGTAAGTGTCTCTCTGGGGCCACTTGCTAAAAGCCAGGGGAAGGAAACCAAATGAGGCTCCTCCAGAAGACAGAAAGGCATTTGATCACTGACCTATTTGATCACTGACCTGCTGCGGTCCAGCCGCAGCTAGGTCCAGGGTTTCCTGAAAGGTGGGTAAGGCGTCGGCGATGGGAGACAGACGACAACACGCCTCAGAGGACAGTGATGCTCTGTTCCGTTTATTGCAAGTACAAGCAGGTTTTTATACTTTCATTTTTAGCAGTGATTGACATTTGTGATTAGGTAAAGCAGAAAAAAATTAATACAAAGGTAACCAGGAAAAATACAAAAATTCCCATAGATTCAGTTATATTAAACAAAGATTATTATAACCATGAGAGCCATAAATCAGACAATTAGAAATAGCTGTACGTACAGAGTTTGAATGTCTTACTGTTTATTAAAATTCTCAGAATTTGTCATGGGGCAAAAGGACACGGTAAATTGAACAGAGGTTATAGGAAATTTATTATAAGTCCTTTGTGATGTTTAACTTACCTATTTATCTTTTCTGTCTACAATATTTCTTTATGTACCATGGACTTTAACTCCCTGGTAACTGTTTCTGTGTGCTTAATTTATAATAGTTAACCAGCTTTTTTTATTTCTTTGCCTGTCTAATTTTATTTGATATATATTCCTATTCAAGGTAAAGGCGGGGGGCTGTTACTCCAACAACTTGTAGACACTCGGGGGCTATTTCATTAGAGGGGATTTTATTCTCTGGTCAGGAAATTATTTTATACAACTTCATTGGAATTATGCAAATCAATAAACCTGAGAGACAGATATCTAACAATCCCACCACCTTTTAATCTCCAAAACAAACAGGTAAGGAGAGATAAACAGGAAATTCAGCTACAGTAAAGTCTTTTTATTTTTTAGTTAATAAACACCAGGGAGGTCTGCTTCGAGCTAGCCTTTCCATGAAATTTAGACTATTATAAAACACTTGAACTTCATCCTAATGGACCATTCTAATGTCACCCTCATTGTATGCTCCTGTATAAGGCAATGGGAGATCTGGAACCCTCTGGAGACCATTAGCTCCTTTTGGGGGATACCGTAATTTGCCAATAATCTAATATGCTACCCAGGGGTATCCCTGGGCTGTGGGTAAGGGTCTATATAGTTTTTTTCTTGTTTTCTAGAAAGACTGTTTGTATCTATGGGTAAGGAACAGGCATGGGGAAGTCCGCCAATAATTCAACCTATTGTAACTGATTTATGAATTCTTTTATGGGAACAATTGGGGATAATTTCTTACTCAGGTTTATAAACACTTGATTTAAAGCAATCTGGGCATGATTCAATAGCCTAGGGAGAACTAGCTGTCCCTTCAGAATTTCCCTCAAAATCAGTCATTGACTCTTTTCGAGCCTCTTTCTTCTCACGTTCTGTTCTTATGGGAATCAGGGTACAAAGTAAGACCATGACTAATATTAGCAAGGAAATTATTAAAAGCAATCCCCAGAAAAATTACCGCCCCCCTTTGTATGCCACGCTCTCTTCCAGGAAGATGGATTCCTTGAATGCCCTCTTTCCATGTTCAGACCTTGTCAAAAAACATGGTTGGAAGAGGGCGTGGCACTGACCTATTTCTGTTTGTTGATATATTTCCTCTCACACTGTTGCAGCCTTCATTCAATGAATTAACAGTATTTATTGAGCATTTATTATGTTCTCTCCTAGGTCATGTGGAGGAGCTCTCTGCCCTTTCAGAACTTCTAGTATAATGAAAGAGACTGATTTGTGCACAAAAATTAGTAATACAAGCATACTGTGCTAATTCTTAATACACATAAGATGAAGAAACAATAATAGTTGACTTTTATAATAATCAGGAAAATGCAAATTATTACAACAATGAGTCATAGTGTTCCCTCACATTTACGATGGCCCAAAATTGGGTAAAATATGGTAAGAGCAACATGAGGAAGTGAACATATGCTCATATTCCTCACATGGAAGTGGAATCTGCTTTAACCACTTTGTAGGGAAAATGGTCAATTTTGACTGAGTTCAAGGTTCAAAATATGCATCGCCTATGTCCTGAAAATTCTCAGCATCTATCCCATGCAATCGATGCCCTTCTGCATAAGGAGGTGTGTATAAGAATGTCTGTTGCTGCTAGTGAAGTTGTGGAGTGTCTGTACTGAGCATCACCATGCAGCAATAAATGGATGAGGTAGACCTGTTTGCGGAGATGGGTTGCTCTCTTAAGAGACATATGCGCACGGTGAATAAGCACCATTTCTGCATGATCTCATGCAGTTGACCTTGCACCGAGGGGAAGACAGACAGTGAGCAAATCAGCAAATAAAAGATAGTTTCAGGTAGTGGTTCGAATTCCCAAGACCATAAGCCATGGTGATGGGAAGATAAGTAACTTGTGGAGGGTGGGGGGAGATTGCATGGTCACGCAAGGCTTCTCTGAAGTTGTGATGTTAGAGTGATCTGAATGGCATGAAGGAGCAATCCATGGAAAGACCTTGGGCAGAGCTTTTAGAGCAGGGAGGGCAGCGAAGGCAAGGAACCTAAGGTAGAAACACCACTGCTGGTTTCTGGCATGGAGCTATTTCTGTTAGGGAGTGTGGAGGACAAAGGATGGTGAGAGGTCAGAAAGGTAGGCATGGTTGGATCATGTTGAACCGTGGCAGTCATAGTAAAGAGTTTGGGATTTGTTGTAAGTGCAAGGGGACATCAATGGAGGACTTTTAATTAGGCAAAGGAGAGGCGTTGTGGCATTTATATTTTTTAAAAAAGCACTCTGGCTTCTCTGTAAAGAATGGGTTACAAGGGGTAAGAATTGAAGCTGATGAGAGACTGTTGTCTCCTGCTGCCACAATAGCACTAGGATGAGGGTGACAGCAGGAGAGATAGCTAGAGAAGAGGCTGGATTCACAGTGCAGTCAGGAGCTCACTGATGGGTTGGAGACAGGGAGTGAGAAAAGGGAGGAGTAAACCGTGACTCCTGGCCTTTGGACAGGAACAACAGAGAGGACAGATGCTGGTGCCATTTACTGAGACGAGGAAGACTGAAACCATTAGGTTCCTGGGGAAGAGCACAACACTTTTATCTGGGCGGTGGGACTCCCCACCACCATCCTGGGCCCTGCTCTTTAGAGGGCTCTGTTCTATTCCCTTCCCAGCCATGGGGCAAGGACCCGGGGGACAACCTAAAGCCTGTGCTCTCCCTGCCTCCATCATTTGTAGACTACATTTCACATACTGGTACCAAGGAACACGGAATTCCTTGTTTCAGTGTCTCTCACCTCACTTCCAGGGTAGCCAAAGGATGGCTGTTGGGTGGTTTGGTGTTCGTGGTGGTGGTGGTGGTAGCAGTGTTGTGTGTGTGTGTGTGTGTGTGTGTGTGTGTGTGTACACAGTTTGGACATGAGGACTGGGATGTCCACAGGCTTGTGAGGAGGTCCCCTCCCAGGGCAGCACGGAGAAGGGAAGGGGGCCGGGCTGCTCATCAGCATAACACATGCAGAGCACAATCTTCATACACAGTAGGGGGTACTCATAAGCAAAATTTTCACAGTACTTGTAACCTAGAAACCGGATCACTATCAAATGGTGTCTGTAGTAAAGAAGTTCCTCCCATTCCTCCATATCACAGAGATTGTGTCAAAACTGAGGCCCAGATAAGTAGAGAGAGAACACAAAAAAACAAGTTTAACCTGCTTCACAATTTTATCAGTGTGGATGAGAGTTTCCTGTGGGAATAATCCTACCAGCGGTCACCCTTCTGAGGGACCCATTCAGTCCATCACTGAATCACTGACCCCAGTACCATGCCAGATGCTATGAGTAGAAGCTGTGTCATCAGCTCCAGCCTCAAGGACAACACTGATGAAATGCCCACTCTTCTGATCTTGACTTTACCTCTTCCATGCCCTTCAGGTATGTGGAACATGCCTTTGGACAGCCGCTATGTCACATTAACGGGGACCATCACACGAGGGAAGAAGAAGGGGCAGATGGTGGACATCCATGTCACACTGACTGAGAAGGAGCTGCAGGAATTGACCAAGCCTAAAGAGTCGTTGAAGGAAGCAACACCTGACGGCAGAAAGATCTGCCCAGTGGCAGCAGACCGTGGGCCCCACGTGGTCCTCTGGACGCTGGTCTGCCTGCCTGTGGTTTTTATTCTCTCTTTCGTCGTCTCTTTCTACTATGGCACTATCACTTGGTACAACATCTTCCTTGTGTACAATGAGGAGAGGACCTTCTGGCACAAGATCTCGTGTTGCCCCTGCCTCATTCTCTTCTATCCAGTGCTCATCATGGCCATGGCCTCCTCGCTGGGCCTCTATGCTGCTGTGGTTCAGCTCTCGTGGTCCTGGGGAGCCTGGTGGCAAGCTGCCCGGGACATGGAGAAAGGCTTCTGTGGCTGGCTTTGCAGCAAGCTGGGTCTGGAGGAGTGTTCTCCTTACAGCATTGTGGAGTTGCTTGAATATGACAATATTTCAGGCAATCTCTCCACCAAGGACCCCACACAGGACGTAGAAACTTCCACTGTCTAAACTCCCAACAGCTTGCTTCTTCCTCTGGTCCCAGTAGCCTGTATATCATCTTCCAATTGCAGAAGATTCTTTCTTTAAATTATTCCCACCCCCTTCTCACAGTTCTGGAAAATTCCAGCCCACAGTGACCTGCTCTACCATTTTGATGGTTCTAAGAGGGCAGGGAACAGAAAAGCAACTTATGTGAAAGTTGCTCATACAATGGACAAACTCTTCTTCACTCCCTGTGCTAAAACAACCATTTATCTGGGACAGGGAGCTCAGATGTGTATCATTTCAGGAGCTTGAAGGTGTTACTGGTGCCGGGAGTCCAGGGTAGCATGTGACAGGGAGAATAAGGAGGCTCTGGAGGGACCAATAAAATACTAGATAACAATGCAGTGAGACATTCAGAAATCAGGCATACTACAGTGTATCAGAAAGTAGAGATTTGTGTGTATCACTTAGAGTTATTTAGCTGCGTATAATTGATATCCCCAAACATCAGTGGTTTAAACAACAGAGAAGTTTCTTGTGTAGAAGTCTGGAAGCAGACCGTCAGGGGACCTGCTGAGTCATGGGAATCCAGGCTCCTTTTATTCCCCTACCATTGGTGAGATGTGACCCCCATCACCCCTTTCTTCAACACCCCCATGCTAATTACATATGCTTCCAGCTCACTGTTTCTGGCAGAACAGAGGGAGGGGCAAAGAAGCACATTCTCTGTAGCCAAGGACACTTCGCAGAAGTCTCGCTCAACACTTCTTGTATCACATTGGCCAGACCTTAGTCACATGACTTCCCAAGCAAAAGAGGCTGCAAAATGTTTCTGGAGCAGTTACATGCTAGGTTAAATATTGTGGTTATGTTAATTTAAGAGGAAGGGGAAAAAGAAGAATAGCCATTTTGGCAGGCAGGGAAGAATCCCAGTAATTATTTAAATACATTCAGATTCCAAACCGCTAATATAGCTTTATTTATTTATTTATTTATTTAGGTCTAAATCTTACATAGATTTTATATATAGTTACTAGCTATATATACTATGTATATGCTATACAGAGATGTTAGTAACTCATATACTTGGCAATTAAATGTAATGTCATGTAGTTTCAGGTTTTTTTAGAAGGGAAGAGTAAACAGTTGAGTACGATTATATAGTAGTAGCATACCTGTTTTCTCTGGTAGTGAAGGTGGGACTGTGATATTTTATTTACAGATTAAAGACTTTCAAGGGAGGCATTGCATCTGTTGCTTACCCCCCTTCCCATCCCCAACAGGGTTCAGTAACCCTAAACAGGAAGAGCAGTTGGCTTTCTGTTGTTCGGTACAGCCTCACTCACTGAGAACTTTCTGGGGTTTAACAACAAGCACAATCTTTGCTGTGCTGAGAAGACTTCCTGGCTACCCCGGGGGTATAGACCAGATGAGTTCAGATGAGTTGATTCTGAAATTTAAGGGAAAAAAATTCATTCTTGAAGGTATATTTCTAATTTTTTTTAAGTTGTATCATCACAGGTCAGCAAGTTTTGGAGCTTTGGAGCCTTACAAGAATAGCTGGTACTCATTTCTTATTGGTGTCTCAGCAAGAAGCTCTTGAAAGAACTGTGAATCAGACCAGACTAGTCGGGCATGCATTCCCACAAAAGCCCAGGGCTATTTGCCTAATGCATGGTGCTGAAATCCATCTTCAGAATACACCCCCACCCCTCTTTAATTAACTACTTTTAGTTTGACAAAATCAACATTCTGTCCAGAATTCTTGAAGATAACCTTGGTGCTCTCTGGTGCTTTTTGCAGAGTTGTAAACAATTGAAGTGAAAACAAAAATAAAATCTAACATGTGCTCACTGTGTCTTTGAGTTTCCCTCAAACTATTGTACTTCGAATGCTACAGTTTGCAGAAAAAGGGTGACTATGGTGGCTGTCCTATACATGTATAACACTTTTAATTTGAATATGCCTTTTTTCCATGTACCACTAATTTATGGAGATTCTCTTTAGGTACACTGTTTTCATGGTCGAATTTTTACTTAAAGCTTACCTTTGGAAGTTGCAAACACTTTGTCACATTTTGGGGGGGATGGGGGGTGGGTAGGGAAATCAATGGCCAAGGCCCAAACTAGTTATAATTAGGACAAAAGAGGACCTAGTTGAATGGAAGGGGGTGAGATGAGGATAAGGCCCACGGAACACCTGGATGAAGTTGACATGGCCCTCACTTTAGCTGGGATCGCCACCTAGTGGCTTGTGAAAGAAAGTCATTTCAAAGGGGCTCTATCTAATAGGGTCTGTAAAAGCCTAGATTAATAGAAAATAAAACCAGATTGGGAGGCATGGCTTATGGGGGGCACCTAAATAATGATGCCATTCTCTTTTCTTCATCCCATTCGTTTTAGTCATATGCGACTATGGCTCCCATGCATCTCTATCCAAAAGTGCCCTTTTTCCTCTACCAGCCATAGCCCATTAACCGCTTGTCCTCCCTCTTTCCACCCAACTGCATATCGTACAAATCCAAACCGATCCTGAACTGACAGGGAGAAATGGAATGGACAGAGCCAGAATGCTTTTGCTATGGAGGAAGAAGGGAATAGCCATACATAGTGTCACACTAACAATATTGGCCTCTTCACCCTTGACTAGTGAAGGCCTTGTGCCAGAGGAAGCAGTGCCTGAAAGTTGATTTCCATTCTCTGCATCACAACTGCCTAGCTGCCTGGAAGTAGGTGAGTGGGTGATTCGAAAGACTCCCCTAAGGCTGTCCAAGGTGCAAACAAACACAGGTACTAGAATCTCTTTCATTTCTTCCAGGAAACAAACCTATATTGGAGGGTGTGTGGGTACGAGAGAGGGATGAAAAAGAAAGAGGAGGAAAAAGGCAATAAGAAGAGGCTACATGGAAGATAAAATTATGGACAAAAACGATGTAAATTTCTTCACCATGGTGCACCTTCAGCAGTCCTATACTGTGTCATATAAAAAGTTTTTAAAATAATATTTGAGTTTTCCAAGAACTTCTTGAGTTTGAATCAAAAGCTTCAAGAAGTTCCTGGGCTCCAAGAGCCTGGTCTGAAAATGCCTGACTCTCTTGCCTTCAGTGCATTTATAACCAGTTCTCTCAGGAACATCTTTCCAGCTTTAGTGTCTGCTTTTCCAGGTCCAGTCAGTCTTCAAGGGGGAGAGAATCTGGTTGGATTTGATTTTCCAGTCTGGGCAGAGGTCTGCAGATACTTTGTTGGTTGCTGGACCCTTTGTCCATCCCTTAGCATGTGGGTCATTTGGTGTAGAAAAGTAGCTGTTTCTGTGCAAGGTTCAGCCTGAACAAGTCTCCCTCAAAGAGGACAGGGGCTGCAGGCTGGACGGTTCCCCTTTAAAGGGGCACTGTAATTGACAGCCGCTAATTCTAGAACATACATCTCCCCTTCTTCTCCCTTCCAAGCTACCGACACTCTTAACTACTGGGATCCTTAGCAGCAGGTGCTGTTTCATGCCTCAAGGCCTCTACACATCCCATTTCTTCTCCAAAGAATCTCCTTCTCACTTTTAATTGCAAGCAAAATGACTATTCCTTTAGGAATTGGTTTCAAAGTCATCGCACTGTGAAGTCTTTCATTATACCCCCCTTCTAGAAAAAAACCCAAGCTTTTATAAAGGTGACTTTCTGAATTCATACGCTTACTTAAGGAAATCTAACGCGAGGGCTCTGACACAAAAACGCTGTAGGTGTGATTCTCAGTGACAGAAGAGGGAAGTGAACGCTTCGGAAAAGTGATTTGTATATATGTAGTGGCAGAGACTTGGGCAACTCAAAAATCACAAGCGTTTCCGCTCCAGGGAGGCGCGCGGGAAATCTGCGCATGCTCAGAGCGTCCGCGCGCGGTTTCCCCGCCCCTCGCAGGCTCCGCGGGAAGCGGCTCTTCCAGGGACTCGGAGGGTACGTCTCCGCTGGAACCGAGTTGCAGCGTCGCAGTTTCCCACCCGGAAGAGGCACCGGCGGCGCCTGTTGGAGCGGCAACATGGCGCGGTCCGGGCAAAAGGTAGGAGGGGGCGTGGGCTTCTGCCTAGCGGGTGCCGAGGATGGAGGGTGGAGGGTGTGACTTAGGAGCAGGGATCCTACGATGACTGCAGTTCCTGGGAAAGAAGGGAGATCTTGGTGGGTCACAGGCTAGATAAGGAGGGCCTGGAGCGAGGGATGCTCTGTGAGTAAGCTGGGGATTTGAATTTGATCCTCGCCTATCCCCTACCCTGTCTCTGCATTGTCACCCTCTCACTTCCTCTCCATCTCCTCCTTATTCCACCTCCCTACGCAGTCGGTCACCCTGCAACCCCTTCTCCATTACTTCTGAGCCTGGGTTTTTCTAAATCTATATGGGAATGGAAGTTAGCTACGGTAAGCATCTACCCCACAGGCTTGTAAAACTTTAGAGAGGGTCTGGAAGCAAAATAACTTGAATGTGAAGTGTCACAATATTACCTCTTATAATATTTCACATTGATCGAAAGCTTACTCTGTGTTGGGCACAGATCTAAATGCTTTATGTCTCTCTCATTTAATCTTAACAGGCCCATGAAGTGAAAACCATTATCCCCAGTTTACAGGTGGGAAAACCGAGGCATGAAAAATGTGAAGTGATTAGCCCAGGTCATCCAGTCCATAAGTAATGAAATTCAGATCTGAACCCAGGAGGTCAGTTTCAGAACCCTGGAGAATTTCTGCGTTGCTAGGAATCTCTGACCTTCAGAGTCCCAAATTAACAACAGATGTTAAAATGATTTTTTGAAATGATTTTTTCAATATAGGTAGAGAGGGATAGTGTCCAGAAAGGTCAATAGAAGGAGGTGTGTTGCAGGGAGTTGCCCACCCACCCAAAGACAGGGAAGGCCCCATGATAGATATCTTATATGCAGATAAACAAGATAGGAGTGTCAGCAACTAATCCTCGGTTGCCTTGATATTCCGTAGGGAAATGTTGATTAAAACAATTATGAACATATGTTGCCATTCACCTCCTTTTGTACCTCCTTTTTCAACTGCTGAAAACTTTTCAGCTTTAGTGGAGCAGCTATTGGTGGCAGGGGGCCCTGCGGCCACTCTCTGACAGCCTGTGTTGCTTTGGTGATAAATGGACGGAGTGCCACGCTGCCCAGTTTGTCTCTCCTGGTTTTCTTAACGGCCGCCAGAAAGGAACTTGAAATATTATATAGACTCTTCTGTTTCCTTATGAGAAGTTCTATATTGTGAAACCCTTTGTTGATATTTTTTGGATACCTGATTCTTAGCAAAAGGCTTCAAATGTTCTCATTTAAAAGTACGTAGTTTTTATGAATGTGTTTGAAATAAATGCAGCAATATATTTTGGAACTCTTACATTTTTTTAAGATTCTTATGCTCAAGGCAATGAAACTGTAGGGTGTGAATTTTATTATTCTCAGAGGAATTTTGTGGCTTATTCCCACCTTTTCTCCAAACATTCTGTTTTCTTCTCCAGAAATCTCTTAATATAAATGCATTAAGTTTAATTCTTTGTAAGCTAGGGAAAAACTTAAATAGTCTTTCTTTTTCATGGGTTCCCTGAGATATAACCAAATTTAGAAATTATGTCCTGCATAACTTCCCTGACAGGACCTCATCCAGCTTTTTCAAACACTTCTAGGGTCAGGGGATCACACTTCAGAAAATTGGTTCTTGTACTGATCACCTCTGATTTTTTTTCTCTTTATATGGAGTCAGATCAGTCTTCCTGTAACTTATTATCTCTCTCAAAGACCGATCCTTATATTACACACCTCTCAGATATTTGGGGAGGAACTAATCTCAATCTTCCCCTAAATCTTCCCCTAAATCATTCCCTAAAACTTCTCATCTGGCTTAAATATCCATTTTTTTTCAAACTGTTCCTCATATCACATGTTCTTCAGATCCTTCTATAACTTCCAACTTTCTCATTTCATGTTCTTTTTTTTAAAGATTTTATTTATTTTTAGAGAGAGGGGAAAGGAAGGAGAAAGAGGGAGAGTGAAACATCAATGTGTGGTTGCCTCTAGTGCACCCCCTACTGGGGACATGGCCTGCCACCCAGGCATGTGCCCTGACTGGGAATCAAACCCTTGAAGCTTTGATTTGCAGGCCTGCACTCAGTCCCCTGAGCCACACCAGCCAGGACCTTCATATTTAGTTTTAATCTTTCTTACAAGAAGTGATGCTCAGAACTGCTCACGGTTTGTTAAATGTGGTCTGATCAGTACAAAGCACAGGTGAGACTATCAGTGTCAAAGAATGTTAACTATGAAAAAGACCTTAGATCTCATCTAGTTCAACAACTGCTTTCTGCCTCCATGAATTAATAGTGAGGTTAAGTGACATCCGCAAGGACTCAGAACTAATTGATAGTAAAGATGGGTCCAGATCTCAGGTCTGCAGATTGCTAGTCCAGTTTCATTTTGTTTTACCATAAGACCTTTCTCTTCCTTACTTGAGTTCAATAAGCCATTGACAACTTAAAATATTTTGGAGGATGGAATGAGATGGGCATGGGGAATATAGGTCTGTGGCCATGTCATACTAGTGACTCACTTTATAATCCACTTTGAAATTATTAGTTGCTATTGGTTCAGGTCTCCTCCAGCTCATATTCAGTTAACTTTTGGATGCCAAATATAGAATTTTACATGTATCGTTTTTATAGAATAGTTTATGTTTTCCCTGTTTTCTCAGTCCCCTATGTACATGATTATTATCTAATGAACAAGTGTCTTTATTTTTGGTGTTCCCTCTGACTGCAGCTCCCCTTGTCCACATAACTGACTCCTGCTCATTCTTTAAGAGTCACCCAAGTTTCATATCACCCCTCTATCTTCTCCACCAGTCTTGCATAGATGCCCTTTGCGAGTGCCCTTGTAGTGGCCACTGCATACCTCTGTCATGGGACATTTTTGCTGGTATTATTGTTTATGTGGTTCCTTCCCCTTCTAGAACAGATTTGGTGTCTTGGTCTTTATTTTAGAGCTCCAGTTTATAAACCAGTTCAAATTGTGGGGTGTCATTTTAGCATACATAGATTATGGCAGTCACCTATTGCCACATATAGATTGTAGTAGTCACCTATTGTTACAAAAATGCTTTATAGCAAACTACACCCCAAATCAGTGGCTTACAACAAAAGCATCTGTTCTCGTGCTCGTGGGTCTGTAGATCACCTGCAGTTGTCAGGTGTATTTTAGGCTCATGGATGGACTTAGAGAAAAAATATCTCTTAAGATGGACTTAGCTCCAGCTTGCAGGTTGTTTGCAGATCTGCTTCCCCTGGGTTTATTCTTGGGCCCAGGCCAAAGGATAAGCACCTTCCTGAAGCATACTCCTACCTGGCGGATACTTCCTAGCTTCTAGAAAATATTAGGACTATTTAAAGTTTCTCCATAGTAAACTTTATATGTCTTACACATGTTCTCTAAATAGAACACTTTCCCTCTGTTTATCATGCATCCTCTAAATATCAGTACAGGTTTTCTGGATGAAATAAACACAGGACACATCTCTTTTCTTTCTTTTTTATGACTGCCGTTAACGATTTTTAAATACTCTTTGGGACTTTGTTTCCAGGCAGCTGTTGTGCTGTGTATGGATGTGGGCTTGACCATGAGTAACTCCTTTCCTGGTGAAGAATCCCCATTTGAACAAGCAAAGAAGGTGATGACCATGTTTGTGCAGCGACAGGTAAGTGTCAGGTTGGCCTTGAGCTTGAAACTCATGTTCTAACTGCTTGTAATGCAGGATGTCCAGCCTCAGTGTTTGGGAATCTGAGGAGTTTTCTTTCACATGCTCCTATGCAAGTCCAGCTCTCATTAGGGAGCTGCATTTTTCTTCTCTTGTTTTTGGCCCATCCACTGGATATTACAGTTTTTACCAGAAACAAGAGGCAGTGTACAGTCCCCAGAGCCAGATGGCCTGCGTTTGGATCCTTGCTCTGCCGTGTCATTTACTGAGCTCATGCTCTTGAACAAGTCCTTCAGCTACTTTGTGCCTATCCTAGTTACCGTTTCCTGGTAGCATACTGCCCCAAAAGTTCCTATCTTAAATAACATCTTTTTAAAAAATATCTCTCAAGGTTCTATGAGATGACTGGGTGGCTCAGTTAGGTGATTCTCTCTTCAGGCCTTTTGGACAGGTGCACTCGGGTGGTCACTGGGCCTGAGTCATCTGAAAGCTCACCTGAGCCAGACGTTCAAGGTGGCTCAGTCCCACAGCTGGTAATTATGCCTTCCCGTGGCCGTGAACTCAGCTGGGGCTGTCCATCAGAACCCTTACATGTGGTCGCTCCGTGTAGCTTGGGAGTCTCACAGTGTGCCTCCTGGTTCTAAAAAGCAATATTCCCAAGAGTTCGTATTCTAGAGACCTGCCTATGTGTCTTTTTATGGCCCAGCTTTAGAAATGTCAGAAAGTCATGTCTACTGCTCTCTGTTAGTCAGGCCAGTCACTAAAGCCAGCTCACATTCAAAGTGGGGAGGGGCTGAACTACACTCTTCCCTTGATTTTGGCTCTTTCTGGTACAACCTCTAAGTCCATGCAGTTCTGCTTCATTTCCTGGGCACTGCTGCTCCTTCTGGACACCTCTGCGGTTTCTTGTGGGTACTGCTCTTTCCACTGGGAACTACGACCTCCCACCTGCCATCCTAGATTTTAACAAGTTCTAATCACCTGGAGTCCCCACTGGGTCAAAGATTAGAATGCCTCTAATCCCATTATTGGTTATAGTATTTGTGTTGGTTGTACTCACAGAGTAGTGCTGCTGTGCCCCAGGGTAGTATAGATTTTTTTAAAAAGAGAAACAGTGCATTTAGGCTCTGTTTCTTTTTTGGCTCTGCCCCTTCCATGGAGTCTGAGCGAATCAGAAGGCTGGGAGGCGAAACCTGGTGCTAGTCTCTCACTGCAGTCAGAGTTTCCTTCCCTCTCCTGAGGGTTTGTTTCTGAGCAAGATTACCCCAGCTGGAGATCCATTCTTGTCCAGCAGGCAGAGAGAATTTTGGCTGGCTTGTCCCACTGGTGTGCTGGACATGTTTGAACCCCAGCCCCTGGGCAATTTCTCCATATACAACTAGGGACTAGAACTGGAGTTGGTAAGGGATGGGGAGTTTCACAGGCCAAATAAAAATAGAGAATGATAGAATCTCATCCTTTCCCCCACGTAGCGTTCTCCCCATTGATGCAAAAGGCTTACCCAGTAGGTGGGAACTGGACTGCCTGTTGTGTCACATACTATTTTTATTTGGTTATGAAATCATTTGTAAAAGAGGCAGATGCAGAGTGTAATATAATGAAAATCTATTTTCCCATTGTTTAGCAATATATAATTCTAAAGCTTTTCCGTATTTGTTTAATTTCTTTTTCTTTTTTCTTAAAAAATAAGATATTACAGATAAATGGGAAGCCCCTTGTGTATCTCTTTTCCTCATAATTTGCATAGTTATCACTATGCGTATTTCATACTTTTGGTTATAAGTATATTCATAAATAATACTTAATATTGTATGAGTCTCAAAAGTGTATGTGATGGTATTACATGGTACATGTAGTTTTGCATCTTATTTTTTCCTCAACCTTATGTTTTTGATATTTATTCCTGTTGATAAACATTGCACAGATTTATTTATTTTTTTACTGGGCTAATATTCCATTTTATAACTGTTCTCCAATGTGTTTTTGCATTCTGCTGTTGACGGGTAGTTTGTTTGCCCCCAGTTTTGCCCTGTGTGTCACAAACAGTTCCGAAGTGAACTTTCGGCTCGTCGTGTGCTCATGTGCACATGTAAGAATTTGTCTACCGCTGTGTGTGCCTGTAAGTGCAATTCCTGGGCTATAGGATATGAACCAGCAAAAGCGTTCTAATCTCTGGAAAATCTAAACCTTGCATAGTTGTTCCAGAAAGACAGACTAAAATCTTTCAAATAATTGGTAGTTTTTTATTGAGAATTAGAGTCTGATTTTGCTAGAATTGTTCAAGAGCAATTACCACCCTACTATTCTCCCACCCTAAACTGTGCTGAAATGAAAGATGAAGCCTATAGTCCAGGAAATAGTCTGCTAGAACCTAGGAGTTGTTGTTGTCCCATGGGCCCTGCAGCCCAATATTCTATCATTGACAGTTGCACCAGGAACCTGCTGTAGGGAGCTATGGTTGTCTCAGTCCCTGAGGGATAGTATCTAACGGCTTCCACGTGGTACTATGTGGTTTTCAGCCTTCTAACATTCTTCTAGGTGTTTGCTGAGAGCAAGGATGAAATTGCATTAGTCCTTTTTGGTACAGATGGCACCGAGAATGCCCTTGCTTGCGAGGATCAGTACCGGAACATCACAGTGCACAGACACCTGATGCTACCAGATTTCAACTTGCTGGAGGACATCGACAGCAACATCCAGCCAGGTTCTCAGCAAGCTGACTGTATCCTTTTTTAGCCAAAGAAGACTCTTAAGATATTTTCTCTAATCTGAGGAATGATGATCTAGTTTGGTGAGGTTCTGTTAAGAATCTCAGCTCTGACTGTGGACATTTTTGGCTCTGAGGACATGGAGATGATGTGTGTTAGGATTTAACGGGAAATTAACCAGGTCGGGCTGAGTGCCTGGATTCCAGGTCCTGCAGGGCAGGATCTTGCCCCTCCTTTGCACTAGTGATACTGAGAGGATGGGAGGCATAGAAAGGGGAAGATACCAGGGGGTACACATCATATGTACTGACGATGTGTAAAGGGTTTGGTGGTGGTGATGGTCAGAAGTGTTTGGACAGAGAGAAGATACTTCTAGAAGAGGATAGCATTAGCATTCTCCACGCTTTCCTGGTTGGAGGATATTTTTGTGCCAAGTCAGACTGATGGCCAACCTGTGAGATTTCCGGTTTCTTCCACAGGTGCCCTGATTTAAAGGGGTTACTCTTATTTTTCTAAATGGTAGTGCCATCTCTGATCACTAGGAGGTTCTGCTGTGCTGGGAGCAGCTTGTAAACACTGCATAATGGATCACGTCATATTTAAAAATGAACAGTTAATCACAAAAAAAAATGGGTTCTAGTCGTTGTAAAATGGCATCGTAATTCTTGGTTAAGTGAATGAAATTCATTAGATTACCTTTTGGTTTATTTTACTTTTCCTGGTTATTATATGTTTCAGGGTATATACTTTGATATATAGCATATATGAATATATGTTAGTGAAATAAACTTTGGAAGATGGGCTGTTGGACAAGTACTTTTAAATCACTACATAGTCAACCCAGTGTCCACAGTTTCCAACACTGTGGACTTTCCTGGAAGAAAGCCTCATGTTTGTGGGATGAAGGGACTGTTTGCTGATGTCTCCTGCCCTTAACTGGCTGAGTCCTGGATGCACTCATTGTGTGCATGGATGTGATTCAGAAAGAAACTGTGTAAGTGTCTCGACTGAAGGGAGTTGGAAATGAGCCTTTCTGCAAAAATTGTATGGGTTGATACTCAGTGCGCCTTGTGATTCATTGTTAAGTGTGGCTAAAGAAACATTTGATAGAATTCAGTGGTTTAGTTCAATCTCTCTTTCATAAAAGTTTTTAAAAAGGAAGGGATGTACTGAGTGGGAATTTCTCTGGGAGGAATAAATGTTTGGCTTTCAGATTCCTTCCTATTTGACTTAAGCTAATTACGAGGAGTTTTTAAAAGGAATTTTAAAAAATACTAAGTCATACTATCTATATGGTATTGAAATTAGGTGATTGGTAACTCTGGCCAGCTTCCTAATCCATTACGTATTAATTACTGTGCCTTTAAAATATGTCTTTGAATATACATGCAAACACATCCCTTGACTGTTAGGAAAAAAGATTTGCACAAAAATCTCAGACCTAAATTTGTATTATAATTTTTCAATGTCTTTATGTTCTTTGCAAAGTTCTGCCACCAGCCCTGGGAGAGGGGTCAGTCCAGGGTGTTAGGCAGCTGAACCCTTGCAAAGCTGAAGTCATACCCTGAGAGTTGCTTGTTCCCTTTCCACCTGTGTGGAGGTGGGAAAGGAATCCTTTTTAATCATAATGACCACACCTTTAACTGAAGTTAGAATTAGGAAGTCAGGGACATAATATTTCCATAGTGCACAGAAATTTTTGTAAGACATTAAAAGTATGAATTATGCCCTGGCTGGTGTGGTTCAGTAGATTGAGTGCTGGCCTGTGAATCAAAGGGTCACCAGTTCGATTCCTAGTCAGGGCACATGCCTGGGTTGTGGGCCAGGTCCCCAGTGGGCGGGGGCACGTAAGAGGCAACCACACACTGATGTTTCTCTTCCTCTCTTTCTCCCTCCCTTCCCCTCGCTCTAGAAATAAATAAATAAAATCTTTTTTAAAAAGTACGAACTATAACCAGATGATTATGTGTTTGGGAGAAAATTAACTGAGTATCAACAATACATAGATTTTACATTGTAAATCACATTTGTTAACTGTATCTAGATTCATTCCTTAGCCTCTTTCTGCTTAGTAAACAAGTGCATGTGAATCTATAGGAATTAATTCAGGAGAATGATTTCCTAATGTGATAACTCTCTCTTTTAGGGGAAAGAAGTTTGAGAAGAGGCATATTGAAGTGTTCACTGACCTCAGCAGCCCATTCAGCAAAGATCAGCTGGATATTATAATTCATAACTTGAGGAAATCCAATATCTCCCTGCAGTTCTTGTAAGGCCATAAGAGTAATGTTTGTAGACAAACCCTGTGCTCTCACAACGTAATGAGTGACCCCTTTAGAGAGTGCTTGCTCCCATGAGTCTTTGCTCTGAGTCGCAGTGTGTTAGATGACTGACCTCAACAAATGTTCACTGACCACTCTCTGTGTTCCAGGAACTCTTTTGAGTTTGGTGGCAAAGGGATGAAAATCACATTGAAACACAGGAATTTAGCTCTTAAACAGCTCTGGACAACTGTATCTTATAGTAGATAACTTTAGGGTAGAGAGGAATGTCAAACTTGGGAATCATTTTAAACACATGTAATGTCTTTTGTTAACTTTCAGATCTACAGGAGACACACATATAAAATGTAATTTGCTTATGTGTGTTTAGAGATGGGAATATATTTTACAGTTTGTTGGGGAGAGAGCCCTCCCCAATAACTTGAATTTCCCCTTCAGGCATTTCCTTTCTTTATCTTCTGTGAGTTCTTTTCACTGTTCTAATCCTTCCTGCTGTGTCTGAAACCTGTTTTTTTTCTTGGTCCTATTTTTGGTGAGAGCAGAGTGGTAGTGTTATAGCACAGCGATTTTCATCTGGTGTACGACGACACGTGCATGTCTTAGAAATTATCGTGGTACAGCAGTTGAAAATTGCTGGTATGGGATGTCGAATCATGAGGCTTCTGGGGACACTCATTTTTCAGACTGAGAGCTGTACTAAGAAGCCTGCAGCTCAGAGCCGTAAGCCTTTGGCTTCGAAATGCCTGCCGCGGGAAATGAAGCTCCTCTCTTGCACGTGTGTACCTCTTAGGACTGCTGAGGGGCATCGCCTTTCTGTAGAAAAATAGTTCAGAATAACTCATCCTACTGATACTTGTTAAAATGGTACTTCACAGGAATTAAGTGCTTTAGAAGTGACACTTGTCTTGTTGAGTTAAGGTTTTCCCCAGCTCGGCTCCTGTTCCCTGTTCATAATCTCAGGGTGCCTTTATATGCCTAACGCATACGGCACTTCTGTCAGTGTCATGGGAAAGGGCTACTTTATTTTGTGTGAGCAATGCTGTGAAGCATGCTGAAGAGGGAAACAAACAGCCTTTTCTGCTACTTGCTCGTTATTTGACCAGGTGTGTTTTTTGAAAGGGAGGATGGGAAGTAATATGTTCTCTTCCTGTGCTACAAACCTCCAGCATGCAAAGTAGAGTTTTGGCTTTATTGTTTGGTGCCTGCTGTGTGCGTTTGGTTTTTCTAGGTGGACTAAAAAAATTAACAGCAGGGCAAAGAAGCAGTGAGTTCTGAGCAGGACTATTCCTCAGACCTAGTTTTTAGATTCTTCTACTGACTATCTAGAAAGTTTATTTCTGGTTTAATGTAGTATGGAAAAACTGTTACTGTAACTTCTTTTTCCTGGCTAACTTCCTAACTTCATTTTCACATCACTCTCCCCTTTTTCCTGGTTCATGTTATAGAAACAGCAATAGCCTGATGCAAACTCTGTGTTTCACACCCTGTGTCCTGGAAGCTGTTTATCTGATGGGTAATATAGGACATGCAAATATGTCATGCTAGTTATACATAAAAAATAAAACCACAAAGCCCTGTTTTAATTATAGCAAATAAAATGGTAGAGAAATCACCTTTAAAACCATACACGAAGGATGGCCAGCATGTGGAGTGAACGGATAAGATTGCTGAATTCAGCCATTTCGGTTTCCAGGGGCAAAGTGAGGGGGTGCGCTACGCAGAGAGAACGTTGCCCTTTGATCAGACGACTGAGTCTTTGCTCCTTCACCTACTAGCTGCGTGGCTTAGGCCGAATTACTTCATCTTTGTAGCTTTAGTTTCTTTATGGAAAGTAAGAGGCAGAAATCTCTATTCACTTTATATAAGGATTAAATTAGGTTGTTTACATGAAAGCATTTGTAAAGTGCCCTGTAGAGTATTATCCTGAAATGTGTTCGGTTGGCTTGTTTTTCAATTTGTGTATTGATTATTGAAGCCCAGCCTAGTTTTTGTCTCATTCCATTCAAACAGCTGGAGTGAAACACCAGAGCAAATTGGTTTTACACATTTCTAGCAATCATCTGATGTCTGTATAGGAATTCTCCATCTATAATATAATAATAATGATAACATTATTTGAGTTTTAAGTATTTTATACACATTCTCTAATCTTTATAATAACCTCGAGGGGTCATTAATGAATAGGCAATTATTTATTTGTTTTTGGCTGCCTAGAATATCACCCAGCCTTTTTCTAGAAAGCACGTCTTCCTAAACTTTAACCTAATGGCTTGAATGGAGGCTGACATTTTCTAGATCTGGCCCCCAGGTTATCAGTGATTCCGTTTTTATTTTTTTTTAAATGTGAGAGTAGAGGGTTAAACACTCAGTTGCTTTTGGGTAGTGGAGTTGGGCAGTGTGAGCTTGGCTGTGTTCAGGGGCAACGTGGAGGAAGCCAGTCAGAGAGCAAAGCCAGCATCAGAGCGAAGGAGACTAAATATGGGTATAAAGGGTGACAGGGTCGGACGATCTCATGGTTGAGACTAGTCATCCCAAGGTCATACGCAATTCTGCCTTTTCGGTTACTTGGTTAGATAAGCCAATAAATTTCCCATTTTTACCAAATCAGAGAAGCTTTGGTTACTTGAAACTGATAGAATATTGACTAAAGTAGATTGGTGCCATTTGACAGATGAGAAATTTAAAGCTCAGGAAGGTTGACGGACATGCCCACTTTCTCAGTGCTAATGAGTGACAGGCACAGGATTGCAACCCAGTTTATTATCTGGCTTCAGAGCTTGTCTTCTTAACCCCTGCTGATCTTTTCCTGGTAGTCTGCCTTTCCCAGTTGGCAAGGAGGATGGAACTGGGGATAGAGGAGACGGCAACTTGCACTCGGACCACCACAGACCCTCCTTTCCCTTAAAAGGAATTACTGAGCAGCAAGAAGAAGGTATACAGATGGTGAAAAGGATGATGCTGTCTTTGGAAGGTGAAGATGGGCTGGATGAAATTTATTCTTTCAGGTGAGAAGGGAAAATCTTGATTATAATTTTTGGTGGTACCTTTATAAATTTCTCTTCTGATCAGAGGGCTTCCTAATGGTTTTCTCTTTCTGGGTTACTCTTGAATTAGTTATTCTTTAAAAAAATATTTATTCATTTTTAGAGAGAGAGGAAGGGAGGGAGAAAGAGAGGGAGAGAAACACTGATGTGTGAGAGGAACATCCATGGGTCGCTGCTAGCACGCCCCCAACAGCCCCCAACAGGGGATCTGGCCTGCAACCCAGGCCTGTGCTCTGCCCGGGAATCGAATTGGCAGCCTTTCGGTTTGCAGGACGATGCCCATTCCCCTGAGCCACACCAGTCAGGGCAGCAGTTATTCTTTAATAACTTTTCTGATTTTCACTGAGGAAATGGTACACCAGTCTCTAATCTTTTTTTTTTTAGGTTTCTGTGGTTGGCACAAGATTTCTTGTTTATTTCCAGGACTTTGTCAATGAAGTTTGGAAATACATAGATAACACAAAATATTTTACAAGTCAAAATGTAAAAGGTGAGGTAGAGTATTTCTTCATACCCAGCTCGGGGCACATTTCTTAGGTCATTTCATAGTACCTGCACAACTCATCCTTAATTATGACAAGTGGAGGCAGATCTAGATATTCAGTACCCTCTTCACCTCTGGTTTAGGGTGTAGGAGGCGAGATCCTATGATGTAGTGACTTTTCAAAAACCTTTTGAAAAGGTTGGTCACAGAATGGTTTGGTCAGGCAAAACAAAACAGAAACCATCCCCCCCCCATTGTAAAGAAATTATGACCTGCTTATTTCATATGGATGTTGTAAAGACAGAATGATTTAAGACATATGAAATCTTTGAAGTACTATAGCAATAAAGCAGACTACTTCTTTCAAGCATCCAGTGAAAGACTACGGGAGACACTCTCTCCTGATTCTTACTGTTCTTGGTTGGAACCGGACGCACTTACTTAGAGCGGAGGGCCTGAGAGGGGTCCGTAGCACCTGGAGCAGTATGTGTGTGAGGGCCTGGCTGGGTGAGGGTGGAAACAGCGCTTCACCATGCAGTATGGCTTGTGTAGTTTCACAACTCAGGGATCAGGCCACTTGATGTTTGCAAACTAGTTCCAGTTCATCAATAAATACATAAAATACAGGCATTTTAAGCAAAGTTCTTAATTGAAGTAAAGCTTCAACAATTAGGGTTTTTTGAGTAGCTGTAGTGTATATCTGCTCTAATTTCTTTTCTCAACCACAATTTTTAAATATTTCTGGTGAGCTATAATTGACAAGCAATGCATCTTGATTTTCTAAATGTAGACACCCTTGAAAAATTAAAGGAAATGGGAATTTTGGAAATTGAGTTATAATTTCACAAGGGGTTGGCAAAGGAATCAGTGAAGAATCCTGTAAAGTGATGGTTTTTTGTCATAATGTGTTCCTAAGTTATTTTTCTTTCAAATTTGGACACAGCTTGCTCTAATGCGGGAATACATCTCTTAAGCTAAGATATTCACCATATCAGAAAGAAAAATTATAGGCTAATACAAATTACTGTTTAAAAAGTTTGTTTTTGCCCTGGCTGGTGTAGCTCAGTGGATTGAGCGCGGGCTGGGAACCAAAGTGTCCCAGGTTCGATTCCCAGCCAGGGTATATACCTGGGTTGCAGGCCATAACCCCCAGCAACCGCACATTGATGTTTCTCTCTCTCTCTCTATCTCCCTCCCTTCCCTCTCTAAAAATAAATAAATAAAATTTAAAAAAAATTTTTTTAAAAGTTTGCTTTCCTATAACATAGCAAGGAGAGAAATTACTATGTTTTGTCCCAGCAGTTTGAACTACGATTTTACGTCTGTCATGAAGTTGTGAACCAGACCTTTGCCAATTAAAAGAGTACCCATTATCCACATATGGCTATTTAAAGTTAAATTCACTAAATTAAGTAAAATGAAAGATTTAGCCCCTCAGTCACACTGTTTCAAGTGCTCAGTGGCCTTTTGAATAGGCACAGTTCGAACATGCCCACGTCCACAGAGAGTTGTGAGGACAGCACTGGACTAGACACGCGTCTAGGAGATGTTAGGAAGTTGACTTGACTTCCACTCTCGGAGGTTCAGATGGACTTCACAGCGGATCCAGTTCTCGGTTGTTAATGTATGAGATGTTGGTCTTTAGCACTTCATCTGGAACAGAGTCCAAACCCCACGACGGTTTTAGATGTGACTCACACCGGGACTAACAATGTCCTATGAGACAGATTGCACCTGGTTCACCCTGTCCATTCCTCAACAGAGCCAAAGGCAAGGTGTACCATATGCTTCGGGAGTAGGTTGTCCAGTAGAACATCTGCTACTCACTTAAGATTATTCCTGAAAATCAGAGTCTTTTTGAGGCCCCTTTGTCCATAACTCTGGATAATGTCACATAATTATCTTTTTCTAGATATATTTTGCATCTGTACCAAGTGGCTAATCATAGTGTAGACTGTATGCTTTGAATGTCTTTGGTCATTAATTCCTTTGTTCTTTGTTTTAGTGACTACCACAAATTCCAAATATTGCCCATCATCTTCTGTGTTGTGTTTGATTGGGGGCCAGACAAAAATAGAATTGATCTGGACTTATGTTCAAATGGAGTAACACTTTACAATGTGTTTGCTACCCCTCCCCAGTAAGAAACCTAGAGTGTTCTATATGCTTTACCTTAAGACTAAAATACAGACTGGTAAATAAATTCATTTGCCCCCTGGAGAGTCTTTATTTAACTCTCTCCATTATACATTATGTGCATGCAGATACACATGCCCTTTATTGAAGAGAATTGGAATTAATAAGAACTGTAGGGTTGTGAGTGGTGATGTTGTAGGATGGTACCTGCCCAGTGGTGTCCTAGATAGAGGTTCTTATCCTCAGGTCTGTGGCTTTCAGGAGTTGGGTGAACCCTTATATTGTATGCAACCTCATTTGTGAATGCGCTTTTATCATATCCTCAGAATATCCTTGGTCCTGAAAAAAAAATGTTATGAATAACTGGTTGACTTGAAAGAAAAGATTGAATAGGGGAAGATAGAGATGTTCATTTTCATCTGTCAGTGAAGTAGTTCAGCTGCTTCCTCCTGAGCCAACTCGATTGGACCCTGGCCCTCTCCCGCCTCGGGATCGTCGCATCCCTGCCATCCCCTGCCGCTCTCCTCTCTGTGATCAACCGCAGTTCACTCCTCATCCTACAGAACTAACGCACCATTTCAGTACTATTAGCAGTTTAAAATTGTTGTTTTCATTGTGTGTTTTTCTTTACTTAAGTGAGAGTCTGAGACAGCTGTGCGTCTTTAAGAAAATTGAGAGGTCTTCCATTCCTTGGCGCTGTCAGCTGACCATTGGCTCCAATTTGTCTATAGAGATTTTGGCTTATAAATCGGTAAGTGGTTGGTACACAATTTTTAAAAAGAAATGTTACCTACAGGCAAATATGCTTACATAAGGATCTGACAGTCCGTGTGTGGGTTATTCAGTACCATAATGACTGCTTCCGTGGCTGCTGTCCCTGTTTGTATCAGTTCTGTCTCTCTCTCAGGAAAAGGCTTGCAAGGAGAGGGTGTTTTATGAATTGTTTCTGATGGAGACTGGTCCCCTCCTCTTTCTTTCTGTCCATTGATAGTTAATTGCTAATCATGAGTTCCAGGCTTTTCTCTCTCTCTCCCTCTCATTTTTTTAAAGAAAGAAAATGAAATGCGTTAAGTTGTGCCATTATAGTATCACAGCAGAAATACAGGATATACAGCAGTTACATCTGATGTGTAAAACTCAGTTACATCTGATTCCATTATTAATGATCTGGTAGTAACAGTGTCTATGAAGTATCAAAAAACATTCACTTGTTACTGTGAAATTACCTTTTTTAATACATGTATATATTAAAAAGTTTGTACATACCTTCAAAAATGAGTTTATTTTAGCTAATTATTTGTTAAATTCCAATTTAAGTATGTGTGTCTGATCTGTGTCTTCACATGACCCTTTTTGCCTTTTTTAATTTAAATGTACACAGTAAATTTATAAAAGCATTTAAATATACAAAATATACAAAAACATGTGTTTATATAAATTTATATATTATAGTGTTTTTTAACATATTCAGGAACTTAATTCCAAAACACACTACAAACCCATGAATCTTTGCAGGTTCTTTTTCTTTTCTTTTTTTTATTTTTAAAGTCTTTTTTTTAAAGTTATTATTATTTTTATTTTTTTTAATTATTATTTTTTAAAATATTTTATTTATTTATTTTTAGAGAGGGAAGGGAGGGAGATAGAGAGAGAGACATCAATGTGCGGTTGCTGGGGGTTATAGCCTGCAACCCAGGCATGTACCCTGGCTGGGAATCGAACCTGGGACACTTTGGTTCCCAGCCCGCGCTCAATCCACTGAGCTATGCCAGCCAGGGCTGCAGGTTCTTTTTCTTTTCCTTCTTTTTATTGTGTATTGGTTTCAGGTGTACAGCTTAGTGGTTAGATGATCGCATACTTTACAAAGCATCCCCCTTGATGTTTCCAGTACCCTAACTGGCACCGTACATAGGTATCACGATGTTATTGACTATATTCCCTGTGCTTTACTTTCCCATGACTATTTAGTAACTACCAATTTGTGCTTCTCAGCCTTTCATCTCTTTCACCCAGTGCCCTAATGCCCCCTCCCAGTGGCAATCACCAGTTCTCTGTATCTGTGAGTCTGTTCTTGTTTTGTTTGTTTGTTTATTTTGTTCTTTAGATTCCATACATAAGTGTGATCATATGGTATTTGTCTTTCTCTACTGATTTATTTCACTCAGCATAATACCCTTTAGGTCCATCCATGCTATTGCAAATGGTAAGATTTCATTCTTTTTTATGGCTGAGTAGTATTCCATTGTGTAAATGTACCACTGCTTTTTTATCCATTCATCTGTTGATGGGCACTTGGGTTGCTTCCATAGCTTGGCTATTATAAATAACGCCACAGTGAACATAGGGGTGCATATATTCTTTCGAATTAGTGTTTTGGGTTTCTTTGGATAAATTTCTATAAGTGGAACCACTCAATCATAAGGCAGGCCCATTTTTAATCTTTTGAGGAAACTCCATACCATTTTCCACAGTGGCTGCACCAGTCTGCATTCCCACCAACAGTGCACAAGGGTTCTCTACATCCTCCCCAACACTTGTCATTTGTGGATTTATTGGTAATAGCCATTATGACAGGTATGAGGTGTTATCTCACTGTAGTTTTAATTTGCATCTTTCTGATGATTAGTGATGTTGAGCATCTTTTCATATATCTGTTAGTCTTCTGTATGTCCTCTTTGGAGAAGTATCTGTTCAGATCCTGTGCCCATTTTTAATTGGATTGCTTGTTTTTTTTAATGTTAAGTAGTATGAGTTCTTTATAAATTTTGGATATTAAGCACTTTTGGGATATATCATTGGCAGATATGTTTTCCCATTAAATAAGTTTTCTCTTCATTTTTTAAAATTATATTTTATTGATCATATTATTACAGTTATCCCTATTTTTCCCACTTTTCCCCCACTCCCTCAGGCAATCCCCGTACCTTTGTTTGTGTCCATGGGTCGTGGATATAAGTTCTTTGGCTTCTCCATTCCCTATACTGTACTTCACATCCCCATGACTACTCTGGGACTACCAGTCTGTGCTTCTTAATCCCATCACCTTTTCACCTGTTCCCCCAGACGTTCATCCCACCTGATTGACATCAAATCGTTCTTGGGATCTATGATTCTGTTTTTGTTCTGCTTTTTGCCTCATTTGTTTTTTAGCTTCAATTGTGATAGTTATGTATTTGTTGCCATTTTACTGTTCATAATCTTGATCACCTTGCTTTTCCTAAATAAGTCCCTTTAACATTTCATATAATAATGGTTTGGTGACGATGAACTTCTTTAGCTTTTTCTTGTCTGGGAAGCTCTTTATCTACCCTTTGATGTTGAATGATAGCTTTGCTGGATAAAGTAATCTTGGTTGTAGGGTTTTATGTTTTATCACTTTGGATATTCCTTTCTAATCCCTTCTAGCTTGCATTCTTTTCAGAAATCAGCTGGAAGTCTTACGGGAGCTTCCTTGTAGGTAACTCCTGCTTTTCTTTTGCTGCTTTTAAGATTCTCTCTTTATCTTCAACTGTTGGCATTTGATAATGATGTGTCTCGGTGTGGGTCTGTTTGTGTCCATATTGTTTTGGACTCTCTGTGCTTCTTGGATTTGCATGTCTATTTCCTTCACCAAATTAGAGAATTTTTCTTTCATTATTTTTTCAAATAGATTTATAATTTCTTGCTCCTTCTGACACCCTTATGATACGAATGTTGGATTGCTTGAAGTTGTCCCAGAGACTCCTTATCCTATCCTAATTTTTTTAAATTCTTTTTTCTCCTTGCTGTTTTGGTTGGTTGTTTTTTTCTTCCTTATGTTCCAAATCATTGATATGATTCTCAGCTTCATCCACTATACTGTTGATTCCGTGTAAATCAGGGTTATCAAACTCACTTTCACTGGGGGTCGCATCAGCCTCGCAGTTGCCATCAAAGGGCCAAATGTAATTTCAACTCCTTAACTGTTAAGGAGTAGTTACATTTATATAGTCCTAAAATTATTTTGGCCCTTTGAAGGCAACCGCAAAGCTGATATGACCCCCGGTGAAAATGAATTTGACACCCCTGCTATAAATTGTTCTTTATTTCAATTAGTGTATCCATTGGATCTGACTGGATCTTTTTTATGCTGTTAAGGTTCTTACTAAGCTCCCTGAGCACCCTTATAACAATATTTTAAACTCTGCATCTGAAAGATTTCTTATCTGCATTTTGTTTAGTTCTTTTTCTGGAGTTTTGTTCTGTTCTTTCATTTGGGCATGTTTCTTTGTCTCCTTGTTTTGGCAGCCTCCTTGTTTTGGCAGCCTCCCTGTGTTTGTTTCTACGTGTTAGGTAGAGCTGCTTTGACTCTGTATCTTGGTAGTGTGGCCTAATGCAGTTGGTGTCCTGTAGGGTCCAGTGGCATAGCTTCTTCTATATTCCAAGCTAGGCACTTGAGGTGTGCCCTTTATGTGGGCTGAGTACACCCTCTTCTTGTAATTGAGCCTTGGTTGCTGTTGGCAGGTCAGTGGGAGGGATCTACCCAGGCCAGTCAGCTGCAAGGACTGGCTGTGACCACTGACTACCAACCTCTGCCCCCTGTGGAGGATCAGATGTGCACAGGTCCACTCCATAGAACAGGGCTTACTTCAGCAGGGCTCTGGTGCCCTCTTGTGTTCTGTCTGGGGCCACTTGGCATAAAATAAAGCAACCTACAGCTGGCTGCCTCTTGTGCTGGGCTTGCAGGTGCCCTAGTGAGGCCAGGCTGTGAACCAAGGCCAGCTGCGGCTAGTGCCGGGCCTGAGGCCACTTAGCAAGGTATAGGGGCGTGCTGAGGCCAGCTTGCTTGTTTGAGAGGATATGGAAAGATTAGAAGCATATGCCAAAACAAGTCATTCATATGGTAAAGCCACTGTAACTGCTCTGGGTAGGCCCCTAGTTGGGTGGGGCAGAGTCTCATGGAATCAGCAGGGTAGGGCAAAGAGTGTTAAGTGGAGTCTCTAATGTGGTGCCTGCTGTGCTCTGTGGCTCTGTGGGGGAAGGGCTCAGAAGAGGAGCAGTGGCCTCTGCCAACAGTTTTGTCTTGAAGAAAGCTGTCCCTGAGCTCTTGCCCTGAAGCCACACATGTCAGTTCCTCCCCATATGCCACTGGTGCCTTTCAAGCTGCTGCCCTGGTGCCAGAGCCTGGAAGGAGTCAGTCTGAGTAAGTCCATGTGTAGGCCTTTTAAAATGAACTTCCTGGGAATCCAACAGTTTCTTTTGCCTACTCAGTCTACACTGGTTTTTACAGCCAGAAGCCACGGAAACTATCATCCTGGCCCTGGAATCCTGGGCTGGCAACCTTGGCTCCCAAGACATCCCTCCCATTTTTTATCCACCACGCGTGGATGTAAGACCAGCTTGTTTCACATCTCCGTATCTCCTTTCCTCCCACAAGTCTGGATGGATGTGGTTTCCTTTTTAATTCTGTGGTTGTAGGACCTTGATTTCTGCTAGTCTGAATGATGGTTGTTCTATAGTTTAGCTGTAATTTTGATGTGCTTGTGTGAGGAGGCAAGCTGTGTTTACCAAGGCTGCCATCTTAGAGATCTCTCTCTCCATTTTTTTGATGGTTTCCTTTGCTGTGAAAAATTTTCTAGTTTGATATAATCCCATTTCTTAATCTTTTTGTTTCCCTTGCCCAAGGAGATACATCAAAAAAAATGCTAAGAAAAATAACAGAAATTTTACTGCCTGTGTTTTCTTCCAGGATTTTTATGGTTTTGAGTCTTACATTTAAGTCTTTTACCCATACCAAGTTTATTCTTGTACAAGGTGTTAGAAGGTGGTTTACCTTCATCTTTTGCATCTATCTGTCCAATTTTCTAAGCATCATTTATCGAATAGACTATCTTTGCCCTATTGTATGTTCTTGCCTCCTTTGTCAAATATTAATTAACCATACAGATGTGGGTTTATTTCTGCCATCTTGGAGATCTCTCTCTTCATTTTTACCATCTTTGGGATCTCTGTTCTGTTCCTTTGATCTCTATATCTGTTTGTATATCTAGTCTATGCCATTTGATTACTGTAGCTTTGCAATATAGTTTGATCCTGGTTAGTGTGATTCCTCCAACTATTTTTTCCCTCAAGATTGCAGAGGCTATTTGTTGTGTGTGTGTGTGTGTGTGTGTGTGTGTGCGCGCGCATGCACATGTGTATGTGTGACTGCATATAAATATTTGGATTATTTGTTCCAGTTCTGTGAAATACATCATTGGTATTTTGACAGAGATTGTGCTGAATCTATAGATTGCTTTGGGTAGCATGGACATTTTAATGATGTAATTCTTCCTATCCACAAACATAGTATATACCTCCATTTATTAGTATCTTCAATTTCTTCTTTTAGTGCCTTATAGTTTTCTGAGTATGGGTATTTTACTTTCTTGGTTAACTTTATTCCTAGGTTTTTTGGGGGGGGGAGGTCTGGGGCAATTGTAAATGAGATCATTTTCTTACTTTTCCCTTTCTGATAGTTCACTATTGGTGTATAAAAATGCAACTGATTTCTGAATATTAATTTTGTATTCTGCTACTTTACAGACTTCATTTATCAGTTAGGGTTCACTACATACAGTATCATGTCATCTGCAAATGACGAGAACTTTATTTTTCCAATTTGGATGCCTTTTATTTCTTGATCTTGTCTGGTGGCTGTGGCTAGGACTTGTGTCCAGTACTATGTTGAATAACTGGTTAAAGCAGACCTCTCTGACTTATTCCTGATGTTATAGGAAGCACTTTTAGTTTTGCCCCATTAAGTAAAATGTTAGTTGTGGTTTTGTCATATATGGCCTTCATTATTTTGGGATTTTGCGGTTACTTCTTTCTTTCTTTTTATTTTTTTAAAGATATTTATTTATTTTTCAGAGATAGGGGAAGAGAAGAAGAGAAATATCAATATGTGGTTGCCTCTCGCATGCCCCCACTGGGGACCTGGCCCACAACCTAGGCATGTGCCCTGACTGGGAATTGAACCAGTGACCCTTTGGCTCGCAGGCCCACACTCAATCCATGGAGCTACACCAGCCAGGGCTACTTTTTTCTTTATGGTTCCATCAAGGCCTAGAATAATGTTCCTAGGAATTGAGACTAATCTTCACTCTTTCTTCTTATTTCTAGTTTTTTTTTGTTTTACTTTTGAATTTTCTTACTGATTTATGACTGCAGATAGGCTTCTTTCCCTGTCTTTATTGGAAAACTGCAGTTAACAGATATATGGACCTCTTTTATTAGGTGGTCTGAGAATTTTGTGTTGAAAGTGCTTGAATATATATACACAAGTATTAATATATATCTGTAGATTACCCAGGGGTAAAGATGAAATGTAGAAGGAATTACTAAAATTTCTACAATAGGCAAGAGCAAACAAAACAGTTCAGTCAGATTAATTATTCTGGATATTTTCTGTGGAGTATTAGATTTTCACCTTTTGTTGATTGGAATCCTAGCTTTCTCTGTTTTCTATCTATTTATCTATTAATTAATTAATTTATTTTTTGGAAATAAGATGGTGCAGGAGAAAATTATAACATCCTGGACAGTTGTGGATGCAAGAACCCTAAGAAAGGAAGATATACAAAAAGAAACTGTTTATTGCTTGAATGACGATGATGAAACTGAAGTTCCGAAAGAAGATACTATTCAAGGTATGCCAGTAAGAATTGTGGCTGATAGACTTTCATTAGTGTATTCAAAGTCATACAGCTTCCCTGGCTGGTATGGCTCAGTTGCTTGGGAATTCGCCTGCAAAGCAAAAGACCACCTGTTCAATTATGGGTCAGGACACATACCTAGATTGTGGGTTCAGTCCCCAGTTGGGGAACTTGTGAGAGTTAACCAATAGGTGTTTCTCTCTCATATCGATGTTTCTCTCCCTCTCTTTCCTCCTCCCTTCCCCTCTCTCTGCAAAATAAATTTAAAAAATAAAAAATAAAACAAAGTCACACAGCTAGCAACTAGCAGAACTTGAACACAGGGTTGTCCTTCAGAGTCTGTGATTTTACATACTGTTCTGAATTAGGAAGGGCTTTGAACAATAGGCTGAAAAGTTTATCCTTGATTTTAAAAGCAACATGGAGTCATTTAGTTTTGAGGAGCAGAGTGTCATTGGGAAGATTAATGTGACAGCTGGGTGTAGGATAGATTGAAAGAAGAATAGATTAGAACTGAGGGAGCCAGTTCTTTTAGTTGCAAGCAAAATAAAGCAGTTCTGGTTATCTTAGGCAAAAGGGAAATTTATTGATGGAGCAATACAGATGGAATTGTTAAAAAGGCTTAAGTTCAAAGAGCATAGACATGCAGTTTTTCTGTCTTAAACTTTTTGCAGTTACTCACATACTCCCTTTGCTTGACCTTCACTTTCTACCCCCATATATGTAGAATTCTATTTCTTAGACAGAGGGACTAGTATGTGTGGGTAAAGGAATGTAGTCGTATGTTGTCATCTAGCCTATGCTTTTTGCCATGAACAAAAGTTAGAGTTATTGATTTACCCTTTCAGTAGATGAATAAAAAACCCAGGACAGTTTTTAGCAGCACAATTGACAATAGCGAAGTGCTGGAAGCAACCCAAGTGCCCATCAGTAAATTAATGGATAAAAAAACTATGGTACATCTACACAATGGAATTCTATGCAGCAGAAAGAAGGAGCTCCTACCCTTTGCGACAGCTTGGATAGAACTGGAGAGCATTATGCTAAGTGAAATAAGCCAGGTGATGAAAAATAAATACCATATTATCTCACCATTAACAGGAACCTAATCAACAAAACGAACAAGCAAGCAAAGTATAGCTAAAGACATTGAAATTGAGAGGAGGCTGACAGTGATCAGAAGGGAGAGGGGAGGGGATAAAGAGGGAAAAGGGTGAAGGGTTTTCAGGAACAATTATAAAGAACATGTGGACAACAACAAGGTGGGGTGGAAATGGGGGGGAGGCGGGGAGGCTTGTCTGGTGGGGAGAGGTGGGGGTAAAAGGCAGAAAACTACTTGAAAAACAATTTTTAAAAATTGTAAAAATAAATATAATTAATTAATTAATTTAAAAACCTAGGACAGTTTTCATTAGAATTTCGAAGTTACTAATAAATGATTCGAGTAAGGTGTCTGATGACAAGGGAGAAACAGCTGGTAACATACAAAGGTGCTCCGATAAGGCGTTCCAGTCAGTGAAAGACAAACACCATATGATATCACCTCTAGGGGGAATCTGATGAACAAAATAAACTAGTGAGCAAAATAGCACCAGAGGCATGGAAACATGGAACAGTCTGACAGGGACCAGAGAGAAGGGAGGAGAAGGATAATGGTGGAAAGAAGGGCAAGGGGTGAGTCAGAGAACATGTCTGAATGACCCGTGGGCATGGACAGCGGTGTGGGGATGGACTGTGGGAGCAGAGGGGCGAACCGGGTGGAGGAGGGCAAAGGGGGAGAAATTGGGACAACTGTAAAATAATAACAATAAGAAATTTTAAAGAACGTGTTCGATGACAGCAAACTTACAAAAAATGTTTGGTTTCCCTATCACTCTAGTGCCACATGTGCCATTCATTTCCCTGTTGATTTTTTGTTGGAATTTTTTAAAAGACATATATAAAAGTAGAATTTTTAAAAATTAAATATATAACATCAACAGATAGACAGGAACAAATACATCACAGACTCTGCCTCACACACACAACTTCCCTAGTTTCTTGGAGTCAAGGTGCATATACATTTTTTTTCTTTTACCAAAAGCCAGAATCCTTGGATTTTGATGATTCTTCTCCCCACACAATATAGATAAGATTATGTATTGAAAGGGCATGACCTTCCATAGAGCAGAGAGGCCCTGGGACAGGGTGGGAGTTTTTTTTAAGAAGCCAAGAGCCTATATTTATGTGAGTAACCTAAGTAATTGAAAAAAATAGACAATCTAATCCCAGAAATAAAATAAGTTTATATTCAGAAAAATATCCAGCTTATCAGTTGAATGTTTCTAAATAAAAGAGTTTTGGCTTCTTCCATCGGTCACTTGAATATCTGCAGTATGCCTTTTTGAGAACATTTTGTTTTGAAAATTTCCTATGGGCATTTTTCTCTGTGGGTCTGCAGGTTTCTGAGTAAATGTGTTCTTGTAATTATGTTTACAAATCATGGTTGTACTTTAGTCAGCCATGTTTTATCTTTGGAGGATAACTAGTTCATTGCATTTGCCACACTCTTTCCTCTAGGCTGGATAATCATTAGGGTAACTAGATTGCAGAGTACGTACTTAAAAAATGTAGTTAGATGTTAATCAACTCAATATTACATACACTGTTTGTGTATCTACTGCTTTTTCCCCATTTCATCATAAGGGGCAGAAATTTGATATCGGGGAATAGTATATGGAGGCTTGACCTGGGATGTGCGTGTGTCGCCAATGTATGTAGAGGGCAAATTTCAGCTGGTAGAAAATGAGGCCTCGTATACTTAACAGATGCTCTTCTCTTACTCTCTAGGGTTCCGCTACGGGAGTGATATCATTCCTTTCTCTAAAGTGGATCAGGAACAGATGAAATACAGATCAGAGGGGAAGTGCTTCTCTGTTTTGGGGTTTTGTAGATCTTCTCAGGTATGGCACTTATTCTACTAATTGTAAACAAAATAAATGAGCTTTTTTCTTGCTTTTATTTGAGATGGTGTGATTTTGATTGCTCCTTTTATTTATAATATGTTTATTTTACTTTTAGTTTTTCTAAAATGTAGTCTGGGGGTTATTGTCATTGTCCTTAATTTTTGAAGAAAAAAACCAAGTTGTACAAAAGTCAGAAAAATAGACTCAAATAAAGTCACTTTTTAGCTTTGCTGTCAGAAATAGCTCATAATATCCTTAAAGAACAGTATCTAGTTCTTTGCTACTGTATTGCTTTTTCTAAACTATTATATAGAGTATTTTATAGGAATGAAGGCCTAGCTGGGTTTTGAATGGCCGTGGACCTCTTAGAATATCATTGCCTTATGCCAGTCACCATTCATCTTCATGCTCAGCAAAGAGGTCCAAGATGTGAAACTTGTTCATACGTGATATCTGTTTTAGATACCAGTGCAGAGATACACAAAATAGACACAGCGGGAAATGCAGGAATTCACCGAAGGCCATAGGATACCATGTACTATCCTAGAAAGAGTTTTAAAGATTCCGGGAGATCTTAGATGAAATTGTTTTGAGGTAGGCAACCAAAGGGAATGAATAAATTATAAAATGTATCTTTTCGGGCTCTATAGGGATTAAGAAATTTTGTTGATTCTAGATGAATTCAATTGAGAATTATAATAAAAATAAATATTACCCAGTATACTGGATTTTAACTTCTTGCTTAAGCAAATAGTCCCTGTGTAATTGAGTGTTAGATTAATTCAGTGGGATTGGGGAGAATGTTTTTCATGATATGCACAAAATGTTACACACTTTTTAAAGACTCATAAGCTGAAAATTGGGAGGGTTTACGTAAAGCGATGAGATTTGAATGGCCAAAATGAATACTTTTTGGCAGTTGAGAGTCTCTAACAATTTTCTAACAAATTACACTAACCACGTTTTCCATAAAAATGAAATTATTCATTTTGGGAGGTATATAAACTTAAAACTTATGGTTGTTAATGGCAATGCTTGTGAACCTTTTCAGTGAAACAGAACTGTTATTCAGACCTGTTTAAAGAGACTGGCTTACTGGGAAGTGGGTCTTCTAACCCCAGACAGGCAGAGAAGGTCTGTCCAGAACACCTGCAGGTGGCCTTCAGAGCTCACAGAACGGAAGTCACCTGTGCCTGGGTGGGAGCGGGGGCCTGTTTAGCTGAAAGGTAAAACAAAGAGTGAGCTAAACAAGAAGGTACTTTCTGCATTTTCTAAATTTTTATTAACTTGTTGGGGTGACACTGGTTAATAAAATTACGTAGGTTTCAGGTGAACAGTTCTGTAACACGTTGTCTCTATGTTGTGTTGTTCACCACCCAAAGTCAAGGCTCCTTCCATCACCATTTGTCCCTCCCTTCCCCTCTTATCATCCGCCACCCCCTTTCCCTCTGGTGGTCCCCATACTGTTGTCTGTGTCTGTAAGTTGTTTTTTTTTTCTTTTTTTTTTTTTGGCTTAATTTCTTTACCTTTTTAAGATTTTTATTAACTTAAAGTTAGCTCTTAAGTCATGGATTATTTTTCTAAATCTTTTTTTTTCTTTTTAAACCCTAAATTATTTTTATCTTGAGTACAGTCTCAGACAGGTAGAATGAAGATAGTAGCTACTATTTATTGGGTGATTATAATATTTCAGTCAGTATACAAAGCATTTTATATAACTTCCCATTTAATTCTTTTATGACCTTAGAAGATAGATGCCATAATATGTATTTTATACATTAGGAAATTGAGCTTCAGAGCTGTTAAATAACTGGCCCAAGGTCACATTGCTAGAAGGTGGTAGAGGTGGGTTTTGAACCAAATCTCTGTGACTCCAAAGCCTATGCCGTCGATCAGTTGTAACCTGCCCCCAGATGGATGGTCTAATTTTTTTTAACATTTATTTTCAAGGTGTTATTTATTTATTTTTAGAGAGGGAAAGAAACATCAATGTGCAAAGAAACATCCATCAGCTTCCTCTCTCACATCCCCAGCTGGGGACCTGGCCCACAGCCCTGGCATGTGCCCTGACCAGAATTGAACTGGTGACCTTTTGGTTTGCAGGACGATGCTCAACCCATTGAGCCACATCACTCAGGGCTGGACAGTCTCATTTTTGAAGTTTAATTTTTATATAACCACTTCCATGTATTATCTTTTTCTTTAAATCCTTACCCAAGGATATATTTTTATTAATTTTAGAGAAAGAGGAAGGAGAAAGAGAAAAACATCATTGGTTGCCTCCCACGCATGCCCCAACTGGGGATTGAAGGATGCAACCCACAACCTTTTTTGGTGAATGGGATGGCTGTCCAACCAACTGAGCCCCCGGGCCAGGGCTCATGTATTATGATCTTAACAAATGCACACGCATCATCTTCAGGGCAGGTGTTTTCCATATCAACTAAGATAAAGTATAAGCATGTACTTTTTAACAGACTAGTAATTATCTTTAATAAAATTACATATTTTTTCAAACTCCTTTAAAATGAATGAAACTAATATTTCTGGATTGAATTGATATGAAACATTTCATTATATAAAATAGGGTTTTTGGTTTGGGGTATTTTTTTTTTGAAATGTGGATTACTTTTTTTTTTTTTTAATTTTAAAAGTCCTTTCAGTTTGTCTTTCTCCAAGTTGTCAGTGTTCTGGGTATCTAATTATAGGATGGGTAAGAATTGAGCCAGAACATCCCCCAAATGTCTGGCTGTCTTTTGAAAGTCATTTAAGGTATCTTAGGAAGAGATATCATTAGCTCTTCTTCAATCAGTCAGGAACTATTACAAATTCTGATGGGAGGACAAGTCTATATAAATATAGCAAACTAAAAATGTAGGATTATTCCCATATTTCTTCAAATAATGGTTTTCAAATGGGGACTGCTAGTGGAGATGGAGGGTATTTGAATTGCATGGGCCTCACCCCCACACCTTTGAGACTTAGTCTTGAGCTACTGTTTCTGTGAAAGTGCTCATAATTTCTCGGCTTTAAAGGCAGGAGGGGAAAAAACATTTTAGAATTATTGCCTTATACAACATATGGCATGATCTTATAAATAAGCTTCAGGCTCAAGATGACATGGATCAGAGAGAAGTTGGTCTTGTTCAGTAGGTGCGGTTGGTTATGATATTGGGAAATCCTCAGTATTCATTTTCTAGTCTTTTTTTTTTTTAAAGATTTTATTTATTTATTTTTAGAGAGGGAAGGGAGGGAGGGGAGGGAGAGGGAGAGGGAGAGAGCGAGAAACATCAATGTGCAGTTGCTGGGGGCCATGGCCTGCAACCCAGGCATGTGCCCTGGCTGGGAAATCGAACCTGGGACACTTTGGTTCCCAGCCGGCACTCAATCCACTGAGCTACGCCAGCCAGGACCATTTTCTAGTCTTTGACCTCTCTGACACTGTGCTAGATGAGTGGCTTAAAAGGGGAAAAGGGACACATAGTATTTACTTTTGCTCTAGTAACCTTTCCTCCAGTCCTGCCCTTCCATTTAGTTCTTTGCACTGTTCTCTTAGCAATTTATCATTGCTTTTAGAAAGATGAAGACCAAACCACTTACTTTTGCTGATAGGAGACTTTGTGACCTGATTTTCGTTAATCTCATTCTTCCCTTTACCCTTGCACTGTGGCACTGTGCTGCTCCAGATGCAGTTCCCCAGCTGTCCTTGCTGTGTTTTAGGTCACTGTAGACTCATTCACACTTTTTATCCCTGCCCGGGACACTTGTGCCCCACCTTTTTCATCTCAGTTTGTACACAGCCTTTAAATCTTGACTTAGGTGTCACCATTTGCAGAAGCCTTCCCTGGCCCTTCGTGACCAAACCAGATGCCCTTCTTACGTGCTCTCATGGCACCAAAGTGTGTGCTGTATTATATGACTGTACTCTTGTCTTCTTGTGGCACTGTATGGTAGTCCTGCGCTGTAGCTAATCTCGTATTTGTCTAAGCTCTGTAGGGCAATCTATATTGTGTTATTTATTGTGTTTATAGTGCCCAGAACAATGTTAGATGCATAGTAGGTGCTCAGATATTTATTGTGTTGAATTTAGTTGAACCTCAAGTAATACATTGCTTCTAGCACCTGTGTATGTTTTTCAGTAAGAACATTTTGAATAGGATTTCTTAATAATGTGTGGCATTATGATTTTATGCGTTACTTAATTTTGGATTGAAACCAAGTCTTTCCTCATTTATTCTCATAGGTCCACAGGAAATATTTTATGGGAAATCAAGTTCTAAAAGTCTTTGCAGCTAAAGATGACAAGGTGAGTTGTATTGCCACAGAAATGAATTGCCATTTTTAAGGGAGCTGGTCAGGGCGTTTAACTCTGAAAATGAAGAAATAATACATGAATTAGTCATAGCATGAGCACAAGGCCTGAGGACATAGCCCTGCAATTGGACGTCAGGTGAGTGTTGACAACAAAAACATCTGGCAGAAGGAAAGGGGAAAGTGGGGAGGTACAGAGCGTGTGGCGGGGAGTAAGTGGTGGTGGAAGGAGACTTGACTTGGGGTGGTGAACACACAGTACGATATGCAGATGATGTGTTGTACAGTGGTACATCTGAAACCTATGTAATTTTACTAACCAATGTCACCCCAGTAAATTCAATAAAAAAAAAGAAAAAACATGAATACATACGTTTAGTATGGGAGCTCAGAGTCAGATGTTCAGGGAAGTTGGGGTCAGGTTGACGTTTTCATTTGCACAGACACTGAGCATGTAGTACTGGCTCCAAGCCCCCTGGAGGCGTGCTTCCCTGACGCACTGGACCACTTCTGTCATTGAGAACTTTGTCTTTTCCAACCCCTCCCTCGCTCTTCCTCTCTTCCCACCTTCCCGAGAGAGTCTATTTTCAGGCTGGCTACTTACAGGTTTCTGCCTGGCTAACAACCCATGGCTCTTGCATCCTACACTCACACCTGCCTTCTTTAAATATTTTCTGTGTAGCCTCCAAGTCAGAACTTATTTCCTTGGAGATGTTGATCTAAACTGGAAGATTACAATCTAATGTCTTCTTAAGACTGCTGAAGCAAGTTTCCTAATCCTGGAAGCATTTGCATTTAAAATTAGTAAACTGGTGGTAAAAGGCTCGTCTGGGGTGAGTGGCTGGGTGGTGGTATGAGAGATCTAGTCCTCTTACCCCCCTTTTTCTCCTCACTTCTGAAGGGTAGCTGAGCGCACATCTAGGGAATGGGTGTGCCATTATTCTATCAGAACAGTTGAAGTTGGAGAAGAAAACACTTGGCTTTCACTCACACAGATTCATTAGCGCACACTAGGCATCTGTGAACCCTCAGATTTGAAACTCCTAGTTCATGGATTTCTCTTGAATCAAATCCTGCTGGTAATCATGCAGCCCTGGTATATATTGTCAACACATCTTAAGTGCATTTTTCACTTCTGTTGACATTGTAACTCTGCTTATTTTCCCTTCACACAGAGAAAATTCAGATCACTTCCTGTGCTTGCACATCACATAGCTGTGGTCACCTTGACATGCTAGCCAAGGGCAGCCTCGGGGCTGGCACAGTGGAAATCCAGCCTCATGCAGACTCTGTAGCTCACAGGGGCACTTGAGTTTACTCAAAAAAAAAATGTATCTACTGATGGGAAAGGGCTACTTTTTGTGTTGGTTCTTGATGTCATAGTTGAAGAGTAATGTGAACTAATTGGAACTTATGAGAGAAGCAGAGGAGTAAGAAAATTATGCCATGCGAGCCCTTCGAGGAAAGATTGTGTGGAGAAGACTTGTGTGGATTGGTAGGGACGAAGGAGGAAGGGCAGGCATAGTAGCCCTCCTCATACATTTAGAGAATTATTGTGTGAAGTAGAAATTAAACTGTGCTTCCTACCAGAGGGGAAGTTGGAACCAACAGCTGGTAGTTTTATTCAAGACGAAGATTTACTTTGTCGCTAAGGACTGCTATCTGCAAATGGGTCGGTTACTTGTGAGGTGGTCATATCCCTGTTCCCACAAGTTTCCCAGCAGAGTCTTTGCTGCCGACAGTTAGATGCTGGGGAGGAAATTCCTCCCTCGTGTGGGTTGTTAAATCATTAGATGAACACTTGTTCAACTCAAGTACTCTGTGATTCTGTGAAAAATTCCTTTTTAAAAATGTTTTCTCTAGTCATTAACATATAATTATTTTTTGTATGGAGAATCTACACTTTTATGTGCTAATCTGCACTGCGTGTGGAAGAGAAGGGAGGAGAGAAAGGAAAGGAAATGGAGCTTTGGTTGAGTTTCCCACAGGTGTAGTGTTGTGTTGTAATGTAGCAGTCATTCAAGACCTCATTGTTCCTTCTTTACACATCCCAGTTGATCCTATCAGAGACATCCAGATAAATGCTTGCAAACAAATTGGAAGTAATCTCTTCCTCAGACTCCCATTGTGCTTATCTGGTATCTCTTAGGGGACATATTAGGATATACACATTCTGTATTTGGTACACTTCTCCTGTCTGCTAGTAAAAATGTAGTAGCTCGGTGAGATCAGGGACTTATCCTTGTCTTCCTACAGGCCCTCAGACAGGGCCTGGCAGAGAGTAGGCACTAAGTAAGTATTCCTTGAGTTGAACAGAAAAGGTAATGAATCTATCAAGAAATCTGTAGAGGATTTGAAGACAGGGTATTGAGGTCATAGGTTTTTAGTGCAGGAACTGGGGATATGCACAGATAACTTTGATAAGGGTTAGCTATGACACTTGAAAAGTACAGGTAACATGTTCGGGGAGTAATAGAGAGGGGGATAGCTGGCCAAAGCAAATCTGAAATGGGGAGGGTATCATTTACTGAGCCTTAACAATGCAATCAAAGCTAGAGAGCCATTTGGAGAGTTGGAGGTGTTATTCTAACTAGAAAGAAATCATATGAATAAAAAGCTAGAGGGGGGAAAGCATGAGACTTGCCCAGGATTAATGGTCAGCTCACTGAGGCTGGGATCAAGGAGCCATTGGAGGTTTTTGTGGAAGGGAGTGACACTTTCAGCTCTAGGAACAGGGGAGGCAGGGACGGAAGAGAACGGATAGATTTGAGAGATGGCACAGAGGTAGAATTGGCAGTTTGGTGCACACTTGAAGGTGAGGGGTGGGTAAGGTGGCATTATTGAAGATGCTGGGGCTCCATGCTCGGTCAGCTGGGCAGTGGTGCCCATGGAAGTAAGGAGTAGAGGAGGAGCGTGGGGAAAAGATAGTATGTTGTGGTCCTGAACAGTTTGAGATACCTGAGGTATAACCAGATGAGATACTTACTGGCTAGTGGGTAAGTCAGTCTGGATCTTAGGAGAGTTTTAAAGCTAAATATACATACTTTTGATTCATGAACCAGTGAGACTGGATAAAACAATCCCCAGCTAGAGTTTTAAAGTAAGAAGAGGAGGGAAAGGTCAAGAGCAGAATGTCAAGATTAGTTGAAAGAAGAGAAGAACCAGGGAGGAGTGGCTCACGGAATATAATAATCAGGGGGGAGAGTTGTGTCTGAAGCCAAAGGGGAGGAAGTGTAGAGAAAGGGACGGTCAGAGGCCACTGAGAGGTCAAACAGATGGGGAAACGAGGGTTCAGCAATTAGAAGGCCCTGGGTGACTGAAGAGGGTGACTTCAGTGAGACCATCGGGTCAGTAGCTAGATTAGATTGAAGAATAATTGTGTTCTAAGCAGGGACAACTGCAAGGCAATTGTTTCATGGAATTTAGAGGTAAAAGGAAAGAAAGATATGGATAGTCAACTTATGGAGAGAGCGACAAAAAGATTTGGTTTAGGAGGGCTGAGACTTGAGTATGTTTAGAGGGTGCGGGTATGAGTTCAGAGGATGAGGAAGATTGAAGCGATAAGAGGGGGGATTTAGATAACGAAGTTCCGGAAGAGGTACAGCAAGTGTGATCAAATGCGAACGGGTACAGTGTGGCCTTGAAGGGGGTTGAGGGCACTTTTGAAAAAACCTGAAACCAGAAGGAGGTGGAACAGGGTCTTGTGGTTCTGTTGTGAAAACCCACCCACCTTGGATGCATGTCGATGGGAGCCTCTTCTCACCAGGCGGCAGCGGTGGCCCTGTCCTCCCTGATCCACGCGCTGGATGAACTAGACATGGTGGCCATAGTTCGATATGCCTATGACAGAAGAGCTCATCCTCAAGTTGGCGTGGCTTTTCCTCATATCAAGGACACCTATGAGGTAAAACCCACAGGTCTTTTATTCATGTTTTTTCCCCCTTTGTGTTCTTTATTCTAAACAGTGTGTCTCAACCGTTAATGTATGTGGGAATCACTTGGGGGAACTTGTTAAAATGAAGATTCTGATTCTCTAAGTCTGGGGTGGGGCCTGGGATTCTGCATTTCTCACAAACTCCCAAGTAATGAAAGTTGCAATGAAAGAACATAAATTGATTAATAACATAAACACATAGCTGTGTAAAAGACCTTTAAACCAAAGCAGTAAAGGTTAACTATGACCTCCTGTTGGCCCAATCCAGTGACCTTCTCTTGGCTCTCATCCTCTCTGATATCTCAGAACCTAACAGGAATAGAGATTAGCTCTGTTTTTCTTACAACCACCTTTATTTACTAGGGATAATAGTTGAAGATGTGATTTTATCATGATCCCTGTGAAATTCATTTTATTTAGGGCTCTCCTGTCTAAAATACAGGTCTGTATTCTTTACCACTTCCTGTTTTTCAAAGAACTTACTATGGCAGAACTGGAAAAGAGACCACAAATATCTTGACTTGCACATCAGCCTTCCAAGAACCTTAACTCTTCCTCTTTGTTGTGTAGGTCACGCATTTTGCAGGTCTTCTTTGGTAGTCATTCTTTGAAGCATGCCTTTTACGTTTCATATTCTGTGTACTGTTTGCCATTGTGTGCGGCTAATAATGGAAATCAAAACACTTTACTTTCCATGTGCCAGCACGAGCCATCTGATGTTCAAAATCCTTTTCTTGTGCCATTTTCACAGTGTTTGGGGCCAGTTTATATTTCTCCACTAATTTGGTTGTTTTTGCTTTTACCTCCTTTCTTTCTCATTAGTGTTTAGTGTACGTGCAGCTGCCTTTCATGGAGGACTTGCGGCTATACATGTTTTCATCCTTGAAAAATAATAAGAAATACACTCCCACAGGTGAGTTTATTTCCGTTTTGTTCACTAATTGGCTCTAAACACAAACTATTCTTGGGAGATCATCTGTCTGTAGTTGTTGGTTGGGGCCAAAGTTCCACAGGGTGAATTAGTTGGATCCAAGTCACATAATACATGGTGATGATGAAGGTGGCTCATCATGTGTCTTTCCAGTAATAGAGATAGGCTTGTCCTAAACTCTCCAAGCGCTCTCTAGGTTCCCCCTTCTGACTTAGGGCTGTGCCTAAGGAGCAGCTTGCTAGGAATGGTGGTACATTCCTTAGTTGTAGCAGGTTTGCCCTCTGCTGATTGAGTTGGCATGTATGATCAAGCCTGGGACTTTGGTGTCCTGCACAAAATATATTATAACTTTGACTTGGGAAGTGATAGTGCTGGAGATTACCTTTTCTCTTTACCCTTTCTTTGTAGCTTACAGTAACAGTGCAAGTTCCATGGCTCCTTATTTCTAGGGGTTACTTTTAGCTCGATGAAGAATGGCCTTTATTAAGCATCTGGCTGCAAATTCCAGGGTGCTACCCAGAATGATTCTCACAGACACAAACCCTGTCTTCCAGAGAGCTCACAGTTGAAAACAGTTGTAATAATGGGCCACATGTAGAGAACATGCCAAAAAGAACATAAAATGATGAGTAGATGTTTTACTCTACAAGTTATATCTGTGTCAGTATAGGATTAGGGAACTGCAAAGTGAGTCTCAAAACTGGGATCTCTCTGTATGTTTCTTTGGTTAGATCGTTTAGGAAAAGTGTGCAGAGAAAAGCCCAGAAACAAATGGATTTCTAGGGCTTGTATCTTCTTTCAGAAATGGGTCACTCTGCATCAAGGTGGAACTAAGCATGGACTTTAATATACAGAAGCTGCCGATGTATTAGCATTCTTTCTCTACCTCTCCAAATTTTAAATAAGTAGGACACTTAAAAAAGAGAACTTCGTTGAAAATCAAGGACATACACCATTCACTCAGGACCTAAAACATTAAATATCTCTTATCTGTTGGTTTATTTTGTGTGAGTTGACATGTTTTTGTTTGTGTTTTCTCCATTGGAAAAATGTATGATGAAAACTGTTTGGCGTATTTCCCAAGCTGACGTTTAAGTAGGGGTGTGCAGTGCTCAAGTGAGCTGGCCTGATACTAGCTTGTGATGGCAAATGGAAGTCACTAAATGTTCACACACAGGCAGCGTCTACTACAGTTGCCAGGTGGACCCTGCAGTCATCAGCTGCAGGTGGTGATGCCTGGGCCAGTGCCTCAGCCTCCCCTAGAAAGTTCAAAAACGGGGTAGAAAGCATCCATGGAAAATACCTGCCTGCTCTTTCATTTTGACCTAGCTGTTAAAGGGGGAAATTTGAAAAGGTGACGAATAGAAGCATAATGGACATTTTAGGAACCACTCACTCTTTTTCTACCTTTTGCCTAGTGACTGTGAATGATCCAGAAATAGCACCTCAGCTTTTAGCAGCTGAACTGCTGTACGAATCAGCAGAATGAAAGTCACACATGGGAATTTAAGAAGCATTTTTGGAAGCATTACCTTTCATCTACATTGCTTTGGGCTGTGTCATTTTTATTGAGGAGCACTTGCTTTCTGTTCCGTATTAGGAGAGACGTAAAGGAAGCCCTGTTTTTGCTCTTGAGGATCTTTCGAGTTTGAGTGGGATGGCATAAGGCATGTACACTGGTGTGCGTGTGTGCAGTTTGTGAGAGGAAAGGCTCATTCTGACCTGGGGAGATGGCGGAGGAATCTGCTCTCCTGGTCCCGTGGTGTCTTCCTGGTGCTATGCTCTGATACAAGTTGTATTAAGTCTTGATAGAGTTAATGCTTCATCACCAAAGGGGTTTTTTTTATGTTTTTCTCCTTTAACTAATCACTAACTTCTTTCTGATATTTTCATTGAATTCAGAATGTTTTGGATTGCCAGAGGCAGGCTGGGTGTTGTGTGGCTGTGGTGCATTCCTGTGACAACTCTTTTGCTTTTGTTATGATACTCCATTGTCAAATGTTTGGTGAATGGTAGAGCTGGAAGGGGCCTAAGAGACCAGGTACTCTAAATAACTCTCTTTTACAGGTAAGGAAACCCAGGTTCAGGTAAATGGTTTGCATAACTGGAGACTATTTTTGGCAGAGCCAGGGCTGTATAGCCTGCCACTATTGCTGGGAATCATTGTGAGTGGAAAGCATGTGTTTTGGTGAAAAACAGTGGAGGTGGTCATCTGTCCTTTCTGCTGCTTTGTTCACCCTTGGTTTAGAGGCGCAGTTGAGTGCTGTTGATGCTTTGATTGACTCCATGAGCCTGATAAAGAAAGAGGAAGAGGAAGACACCATCGAAGACTTATTTCCAACCACCAAAATCCCAAATCCTCAATTTCAGAGATTATTTCAGGTAAGAAAGGGAAGATGAACCAATCATATTTTTTTTAAATGAAAGAGAACCAAGTGAAAAATTAGGGTAATTGGCCAGTCAGACAAATGTTTTTGTCCTCTAAGGGCCTCTGTTCTACATATTTCAAAGAAGCATGCCACCTTCTTCTCTCTGCTAAGAGAGAAAAATACCCTGAGCTTTTAGGAAGAAAGAAATCAAGTTAGGATGCTTTGTTATATTTACACAATGGAATTCTATGCAACAGAAAGAAAGAAGGAGCCCCTATCCTTTGCAACAGTGTGGATGGAGCTGGAAAGCATTATGCTAAGTGAAATAAGCCAGGCAGTGAAAGACAAATACCATAGGATCTCACCTTTAGCAGGAACTAAACAACAAAACAAACAAACAAGCAAAATATGGCCAAAGACACTGAAATAGAGAACAGGCTGACAGTGACCAGAGGGGAAAGGGGAGGGAATTTCAGGGGAATTTCAGGGGACAATGGGAAGGGTTTACAGGAACAAATATAAAGGACACATGGACAAAAGCTGGGGGGGGCGGGTAGTGGAAATGGGAGGGAGGTGGAGAGGGAGGGGTGAGTGGGCTGGGCTGGGAATAAAGGACAGAAAACTGTACTTGAACAGTGATTAAAATAAAATTAGAAAAAAAATTAGGATACTTTCTATTATTTTTTTTCCTGGAGAAAGGTTTTTTTTTTTTTTTTCCTTCAGGAGGGCTTAATAAAAAGCATATTCTTCTTCTATGCTTTTTTTCTAGGCTTTTCTCCTCTATTTTATGTGAATGAAACTTTTCTGTGTTTTTTTAATCATCTAAATAGTAGTTTTTATGAGCTGTATAATAATCACTAATAGGGAAGAAGTGTTCCAGTGCCACATTTGTTAAAAATGTCACAATTAAAGGTAGCATGGAGGTCAGATAAAGGAGTTCTAGTATGAAGTTATTAAAGAGTAACTAAAAATAAAGGAAAATGTAAAATACGAATTTCTGAATCTTGTGCTAAAGGAACTGGAAGGTGGAGCCTGGATTAAGGGGAAGTGGGGAAGCTGACAGCTGACTCCCGCTGAGGAAGGGGAGGAGTCTACCTGGGTTGTCAGGAAGAATACTCCAGTTCTGGTTTCAGTGGCTGGCAGCAGGGCAGCAGGTGCAGGCTTCTCTGAACCCCCGAAAGCTGAGAAAAATCACAAGCAGCTCTTTCAGGCAAACGCTTCCCTACCGAGGAGTGGAGGGCCTGCTTCAGGGGCCTGTGTGATGGAGACTGCTCATTGCCTGTCCCTCTTGGTTCGCCTCTCAAAGCATCTTCAAGTAGCTCAGGCCCATGTTAGGGCCAGTCGAGGTGTTGAGGCCATCTTCTGTACAAGAGAAGGTGCCTGTTGTTTTTGGTTTTTGGTTTTTTGATGTGTATAGTTCCTTTAAGTAGTGGGGGGGCGTATAATGTTTGTTCTAAAATTTAAAATATGGGGCTCAACCTGTAAAGTCCACTCAGTTGCTTTAGTATTCTAAGTATAGTCAAGTATAAATTACTTGTATAAAATTGTTTGGTACTTTTGACACCTGGACTTCAAGATGGCTTTTGCCATTTGTAGGGCGGAGAGAGCAGACCAGTTGATGTGGAAAGCTTTCAAAAACAGGTCACTATGGTGTGGAAAAACAGAAATTTCTAATACTTGGCAGATTTACCTCAGGTGGTCTCTGTTTATCTTTGGTAAGTGTTCATTGGATTAATGAATAATCCATGAATAATCCATGGATATAATCCATGAATACAAGCATTGTTATCTTTTAGAGCTGTTAAGAACTGGCAACTTTGATTTTTACAATTTATGAATTTTGTTTTCTTTTGTTGGGGAGAGTTTTTAATATGGCTTATCTGTATAAAGCAGTAACATTACTAGGGAATTTATAAATTGATTTCACTTTCTATAAGACATATTTATTGAGTACTGACAACATGCCATGTGCTAAAGGTAGTATAAGCTCACTGCTGGAAAGGACCCCTCCAGAGAAGTGAGAGGAGAGATACAAAACCAAGAGTTGCGACAGTGCTGGGCACCAAACTGCTATGGGAATAAGAGGAAGCAGAGATTCTTGCAAGTGGGTGACTTCAGGAAGGTTTCACTGAGGTGAAAGGGGGGGAGGCATGATGTGACAAGGGCATGTCAGGAAAGAGAAATGGCACATGAGGAAGAGTGATGTATTTGGGGACCCACAAACAGTTCCATTGGGCCGGAGAATTGGCTCTGTGGGAAAGTGATGGAGAAGCGGCAGGGGAGATAAGCAGCACGTGCACTTGATTGTGTAGGCAGTGGGCCGGCACCGAAGGATTTTGTCAGTGGGTGAGTGACGTGATGTTTAGAAAGTAGGTCTGGTGGTGGCCTAGGTGGTGGACTGGAGACCAGTTGGGAAACCTGCAGTGGTCCGCAGGAAGGCTCAAATTAAATGAGTGACAGAAAGGGTGGAGAGGAGAAAATTTAGAAGGTAAGTGGTACTTAAGGAGTTAGATGGTGGTTAATAAGAAGTAAACAGGAATTGAAGATAACAGGATCCGAGCTTGGATGAGTGGAAGGGTGGTGTCAGTCGCCATTAAGTGTGATCAGACAGCGATTGTCAACCGGTGTGCCACAGCAAGGTTTAAAACATGCAACACCTGACTGTGTAGTCAGGGGCACTGAGCTCTTTTCCCGTAGGTTGTCAAATAAAAAAATGGCAACAGCCAACACAACAATAGCCGTCTGATGTGAATGAATCAAAATTTTACCTGTTTTATTTGTCAGATCAAAAATATATTTTGTATGTGCTGTAGAATTTTACTAATTAGTGTGTGCCATGAGGTGAGAAAGGTTGAAAATCGCTGTGATAAGTTAATTACAGAATGAACAGACAGAAAAGGTAATTCATTTGTTTTTGCAGTTGTTAAACTTGTGATATCTGTTGTCTGCCCCCCAAGTGAGTAAACACTCAGTGGGAAGCTGGAAATTGGGGTGCAGCCTAGGAGAGCATTCAGGACCAAATAGATGTGAGGGTCCTCCTCATTTAGGCAGAAGTGAGGTCACCTGGGAGAGTGTGTGACTAGAGAAGAAAACAAGCCCTGAAAGACAACAATGTGTTAATGAAGAGCTGTTAAAAAAAAAAAAAAAGTTCCAGCCTACCCCTTCCCCACAAAAGGTCAGAGAAGCAGAGAGCACTAGGAGAAATGGGTGCCTTAGAGGCACAGGAAGAGATGTGTCCAGAAGGAAAGAATCATATCAAATGCTATGCACATTGGTGAGTCCAGGGAAGCATGGCAAAGGGCCTTGGGGGTTTGTAGTTAAGTCTTTGATGACTTTGAAGGCCCAGCGTCAGCAGAGTCAATGGGGAGGGAGCCAGGTTTCAGTGCTGGAGGAGAGAGCTGTACAGATGAAAGAGAAGAGTGGGAGAGGACCTAGTAAGCTGTGGGAGGATGTGGGACCTTGGAAGACTTTCTCTCCTTTTTAAATGAAATATTTATAGTCAGGGTAAATGAGCTGGGAGGAGGGGTCAGAAGGAGAGAGATTAGTAATCAATTTGTTAGCGAGAGGTTAATTTAATTCTAATTTTGGAAAGAAATGCTGAAAGTACATCTTTTGTTTAAGTGTATAATTAAGACTGCCTTTAAATAATTGATACAGTGTTGCTAAAATCAACATATTGGTAACTTCTGAGCTAACCATGTAGTTGGCAGTTTTTTCTCTAGTCTTTTTCAAATTGTAAAACTCACATCGAGGAATCACAGTTGCTTAAAACAGAAATAAGTAGATTGAGGACTGATCTAAGGTTTCTCAGCTACTAAAAAGTATCACTTTCTCATAACCTCATTTTTAGAAAATGAATTGGGATTTTTTGATTCAATGGATTTTATAAGTATCCCACTTACCTTTATCTAAAATGTGACCTTTAAGAAAATGAGAGGTTGATGGTTTAGAACATTTCTTGTAGGTCCTTTATTACTGACTTACGGATAATGACACTATTTGAAAGAATTACCTAAATTTCATACTGAAAATGTGGGATGCTTTTCATTAGGGAGCCTGGGTAAGGTATTTGTCCACTCTTTCTTCTAATTCTTTTCCAAAAAATGTCAATTGAATATAAGGAATAGAACCTTGCAGGGTGTGAAAGGTAGGTAGTCTGCTGTGTTGGGTGTTTAATTACTGCTTACATCTTTAAGGGCTTTCTGTACTGTTGTGGGTACTTCAGTGCCCTGCGAGAGGGCACTGTGAATTAGGAACTGTGCAGAAGGGGTAGGGGTGGACTCACAGGGTGTGGGATCATCTCCGATTTCCCCTTTTGCTTCCCATTAAACAAGCCTAACGTTAGTGATGCTGAAGGGAGCGGAGAAGGAAGACTTGTGGCTGCGTATTGAAACCAGGGAGCCGCACTTGAAATGTCTAGAGGAAATTGGTACTTAATTTCTACTTCAGGGTTTTCTGACTAGGACATCGACTCTTGGATGATATTTGCTATTTAAGCTGATGTATCTTTTATTTCTGGGAATGGAGACCTCTAGCTTACATTTCTGCAAGGTAGGAAAGTAGTTCATGGGGTGGTATAAATCATATGCCTTATGGCAGCAAATTGTGTTTTGAAATTGCAGGAGCTATTCAGCTCCCTGGGTTTTTTTCAGAATTACTAACGTGCAAGTTGTTTAAAGGTGGGAATAAATAGTAGGAGCCTTGTTAACCAACCGAATCTTGGAATCGATACTCTAGCTATCCATTCCAAAGGAGAACGTCAGTGAATTGATAGTTTAATTAATCTATTTTTCTTTCTTAAAGGTATCCCATCTTTATGCTTACTTTTTTGTGCTCCTTTTAGAGCAGTTACTTTTCTGGGCAGATACCAGAAAAGTAAAGGCCAATGCCTAGGTCTAGTAAACTGAAATCAGTACAAATGGAAGAGGCTTACTGTCCAGATTTCCACTCGAGTGAGCAACAGAGAACCTTCCCTGGCCTTGATCTTGGCTCCGTTCTTGTTATTCCTTCGATCAGTATCTATTAGGTGTTTGTTATATGCCAGGCACTGTTACTGGGAATCTAGCAATAAATAAGACAAACAAGATCTCTACCTTCAAGGAGGAAGGTTAGGTGATAAGTAAACTAAAAAATCAATAAGGTAATTTTAGTTACTGGTAAATTCTCTCAGAAATATAAAACAAGGTTGGTGACAGAGAGGGACTGGGTGGTAAGGTAGTATCGGGGAAAGCCTCTCTGAGGAGGTGGCAATTGAGTGAAGAACAGAATGATGAAAGGAGGGCCAGGCCTGTTGAGATCTAGAGGAAGACAGAGGCAGAGGGAGGTTCAGGCACACTACTGAAGGTCTGGGGTGGGCGTAGCATACGAGTGAGACAGGAGCAGCGCAGTCTCCCGGGGTTGCTGTAAGGAGGAGGGTGGCAGGTGATGCAGAGGTGTGCAGGGGTGACGTTAGGTGCAGCTTCAGGACGGTAGGGAGCTTGCTTTAAGGTGACTTAGCTGCCGCAGGGCAGTGGAAGTGGATTGAGGTAGACCAGTTAGAAAGCGGTTGTGACAGCCCACACGAGAGATGGTGGGGCCTGGACAGGAGTGGAGTAGTGGAGACGACAGAAGTGAAGAGACTGGTGCAGAATAGTCCAGCCCATGGGGAGGTTTGGGACAGACCAGCATTCTCATCTCGGCCACGGGTTTCTTCCTGGGACTCACCTAGCCCGAGCAGCTTCCCTTCAGCCACCTGTTTCATTTGCCACACATCGTTTTCTAAAATTAAGCAAGGGAGAAAGCACAGTGTGTGAAGGGAGGTGAAAGGATTATAATAAAAAATTATAACCCCACATTGTCAGATGTCTTTGGAATTCATGTGTTTTAGGGAACCTCATATATTCTCCAAGTAGCTCAAGTATCAGCCTCTTTTTATAAGATGAGGCTCTCTTCCAGGGGAGCTTAGGCTGACAGTGCTGCTAGGCTTGAGTCTGTTTTCCAGCTGGTTTTGGACACTGTCCATGTCCTGCTAACCCAGGTGGTGCTGGGCCCACTCTCTTGTTCTCTTCTCTATATGTGGTAGGAGTGACACAGCCCCCGAACTACAGGTGGAGGATCCCTGGTCACAGACTGCGGAGAAGCCGCATCTGATGTCTACACCTGCATTTTAAAATCCTTACACTTTTTCCACAGTGTCTGCTGCACAGGGCCTTACACCCGCAGGAGCATCTGCCCCCAATTCAGCAGCATGTTCTGAATATGCTGGATCCCCCCACGGAGGTGACAGCTAAGTGTCAGATTCCTCTCTCTAAAGTAAAGGCCCTATTCCCTCTGACTGAAGTCATCAAGAAAAAGAATCAACTGACTGCTCAGGACATTTTCCAAGACAAGTAAGTACTTGATGTGGTTGCATTTGACATCGGTGCTTTGTAGACTGGGGTTCTGGGACTAAGGGTTGCTTGTGGGCTTGTGGAATCACACTGGTGGAAGGAGAAACCTTTTCATATTTGACTCTTGCATTGAAAATACTGGCTTCTCAGATCTGTCCATTGTAGGTCTGTTTTATTCTTGCTGTTCACCTGGAATGTAGAGCTACCTTCTGCGCTGTTCACTTCTGGTCAACATTAAATTTGGGGGCAATTATATAGAAAGGCTAAACAGTTTTTGACTATCTAAGACTAAATTTTACCGTTTTTTAAAGTGGATTGCTAGGGATGAGAGGAGAGGGGAAAGGTCATAGGGTTTTTCAGTTGGGAGGTTAGGTGTCAGGAGAATGTCAATGAGATTTTCAGAGGCAAAGTGGGAGGGAGAAGGGAAGCCTGGTTCCGTGCAGGTGATGTGCTTGGTTATGCCGTCAGTGAGGTGCTGTGCCTTCAGGATGGCAAAACGCTTGTGTCGCTCTCAAATCAAGCTTTTAGTGGCTATTGTAGTTTTCCCGGCTCATCAGATTCTTTTCAGTACCTGTATCAGTTTCCATTCAAAGCAAAACAAACCATAAGAAGTTGTTTTTGATTATCCATAATCACTTGGGTGTGTAACATTGATTTTTACCAGATTTAGGTTTGGTTATTGGTGACTTTTCACCCCAAATCAAAATGATGTGTTCATTTCTTTAGGTTATATTCTGAGATCCAGGTTTAGGCCACATTTTCTTTTTCCCTTTGATTCCTTCCCACAGTTGTGTCTTTAGTAACAAAGTAAGGCTTATTATTGTAAATACTCCGTGAGAAGAGAATTGTGTAATTTCTAAAAACCTTCACAGGGTTCTGTAAATTGTTAATTTAATGAGTTAGCTTCCAAGTTGAATAGAAAGCTTTATGCTTTCTGTGGCTTCTTAGAGGTTAATACCTCCAGCTTTGTTAGCATTGAAAAAGGGAAATATCATGGGATTAGTAGATCCCAGCAGCGCATTCCTAACACATTCTGGAGAGTTTTTGTTTCTCTTTAGTCTGCCATGCCTTCTTCATAGGGGGGCTGTCCCTGAAACCCCAGTTCCCCTCTGCCGTCCTCATCTGCCTGTGTGCTGTGGACTCGTGTGTTAGAGCAGTTTAATGACGTGTCTCGACCTTTTCTTCCCCCGGCAGCCTGGCTTCCCTCTCACCCGTAGTCTTGCTGTTTTCTGTCTGTGTATCAGAGCTCCAGCTCACGATCTGATTATCCCCTGCGGCTGTGGGAAAGAAAGGGGTTATTTCTCCTCCTCCTGTTGATTAAAATGTAAATTAGCTGGTTAAAACAACAGAAAAGCTATTGTTCTGTGATTTGATCCTGCTCTGATTCCATCTGCAGCTCTGATCCTACCCCTGACTCTTTCTGGAAGCTTCAGTGTGCTGGCTTCTGGTCCTTTGATCCCGGCAAGCCCAGTCAGACCCGGAGAGCCAAGTTTCTGCCTGGGGCCTGAGAGTTATCTCACTCACACAGCCTACTCACACGCCCATTCTCTGCCCTTTCTTTAGAAACCTGAGTTTTTAAGAACTGCAGAAATGATGCATGCTACAAATATATATTGAGTACTTGATGTATTTAAGAAGAGAGATTCAGTCCCTTCTACAAGGTTCTTAAAACCCCTTTTGTGGTAAGGTACCAATCAGCTTTAGAGGTGGTCTTCCTAAAGAGGGGGAGGAAAAAACCCTGCAAACAGCTAGTTATCTTTTTGAGTATATTCAGCATCCCTGTGTCCTGCATGTTTCCAGTGTAGGGGTGAGGGACAAAGATTGGGAGCAAGCAAATGTCTGTTCAGTAACAGTCGGAGGCCGAGACAAAGAGCCCTGAGCTGGGAGTCACTAGTTTTCATCCCAGCTTTGAACTCTTTTTCTGATTTTGCTTGAATAATTTTACCTTTATGAGAGTTTCTTCATCTAAAAACAGCCTCATTTCAAGCAATATTGTAACAATGAAATCAAAGATATTAAAGCACTTCGAACTATTTGGAGGGAAGGCAATAATCAAAACCCAAAGGAATAATAGTATTATCATTAATAAAAACATTGAACATTTGAGAAGATCGATTTCTGCTGAATGAACCTGTTGGAACCCTAGTGTTAAAAGTGATGTCTTCATTTCAAGAGGGTAAGAGTACCATCTGGCATGGTAGTTCAAAAATGTGCTAAATATTACCCTTATCATATAAAAACATTGCTTCCCTAAATGTTATTTGAAATGAAAATATCATCTCTTGGACAGGGAACTTGCATGAGAATTAGGACATCTGAGGTCTAATCCTACTTGTGTAACTAACTCATATGTGAACTTGATTTCTTTTTGTCTCTGTGCAGACAGTCTAAAATGTTCTACTTTTTCAAGTCCCCTTAGACTCCCCGTCACTTCCTTTCAGCAGCCGGCCTCACCTGGCCACTGTTAAAACGTCAGACTGCAGAGTCAGACAGCGTGAGCGGGTCCCCTTGCTCCGCAGGGCGACCTTAGACACACAAGTTGCTTATCCCTGATAAGCCTCAATTTTCTCACAAGTAAACAGAGATGATAGGAGTATCTGTTTCAGAATGTCGTTGTGTGGGTTAGTCGAGCAGTATATGCTATTCACTGTTGTATCTCTAGAAGCAGCACAGTACCTAACACATAGTGTGCATACAGTGCGTATGCGGGCACGATTTACAAAATCCTGGTCGTGTCGCTGGCACATCTGTGATGATTATGGCAGTGATGATGATGATACTTTTATAGAGAAAATAGAGGCCAGTCAGTGGGAACTCCTCCATTTTTTGGGCCCTTCTTATGTAAAAACGTTATCTGTGTTCTACCTTTCTTTCTTCCTCTCCTGTCTCAGTGGAAGAGAGTGTGTCATCCTGTCCCAAGTTACTCCTTTCACCTGTGTCCGGCGAGGCCGTCTTCTCTCTCCTCTGGTACCTTAGTCCAGTACTGAGTTCTTCCCTCTTTCTGTGTTTTTAGCTTCTCTCTCTGTAGCAGCTCCTTTCCCTCCACACATCAACACATCATTGCTTTCCTCTACACCAAAATAAAGCAATCCTCTCACTTCCTCCCTCTGTTACTGCCTGTCACCGTAAGCCGGGCTAATTGGAAGGCTAGTAGTCAACGCTGCCTCTTTACCCAGCACTCACTGTCCCGGGCTCTGTCCCCACTGCTTCCCAGACCGGTCTTCGAAGAGGCACCGCCTGCTTAAATTTACTTCCTCTTGCCAGCCCTTTTCTTTCTTCATCTCTTTGGAACACTTGACATTGTCCATTATTCTTTGCCTCTTGAAACTCATCTATCTTCCTTAGCTTCAGCTTCTCCAGGTTTTTCCGCCTAAACCTTTGACAGCTCCGCTTATACCCCTCTGGGACTGCTTTTCTTTCCCTGCCAACCTGGAGTGCCGATGTTCTGTAGGACTCTTCTCAGACACAGCTGACATTTACTGGGTGCAGGTGTGTGCTGAGTGCTTTGCTTCACACGTATTACTTTTTTGGATCCTTTTGGCCATCCCGTGAAGCAAGTTCTTTTATTAACCTCATCTCCAAGCTGAGGACACTGAAGCTCAGAGAAGATAAGAAACTTGCCCAGGATCACAGCTGGTTGCACGTTGGAGTGAGCCGTCTGACACAGAGCTTGCACTCTCAGCCGTTGTGCCCCGTTGCCTTAGCAGCGTGGTCTGAGGCTTTTGATTATTTCACATGAAGTCTTCAAAAACTACTGAGTATCTGTCCATCCTGACATATTTTCATCCTATCCACTGGATAGTGTGTCTGCCATCACTTCAAGTTCAGTATGTGCAGAAATGACTTCGTCGTCTTCTTCCTCCTTCCACACTCCTTTTAAACCCCTCTCTCTCCGTGCTACTATTCTCCATCTCAGTGAATGACACCTAATTTCCAGGGAGTCACCACTTTTCTGGTTTCCATAATCTAGTTGGTTTACCAAGATGTATTAGATTTATCTCAAATCCACTCCTTTCACTTCAGCTTAGTATAGTGGCTAGTAGCACTGATTTTGGAACCAGATACATTTGGATCGAATGCAAGCATCTCCCGTAGTGGTGTTTAAAGCCCACAGGGCGCTCTGTATCACGTCATCCTCACAAACAGCTGCCTTTAGGAGGCTGTGCAGCAGGGCGGTTAGTTAGAGCTCAGGATTAGCTGTGGGCCCCTTACTAACCAACCATGCTTTAGACAAGGTCAGGCCCTTTTGAACCTTGGTTTACTCATTTGTAAAAGAACAATAATAACTAACTCATAGGGTTGTTGTGACGTTTAACTGAGATGTTCTAAATATGCTTAGCATAGTGACTAGCACATGGTAAGCTTTTTAAAAAGGCTACCTTTTATCATCCTCACCCACTGCCATTGCTTTTACCTAGACCCCAGGTTAGCTCGCTTTCCCAGATAAGTCCTCAGTGGTTCCCTCATTCCAGTCTCACCCCTTCCAGTCCGCCATGCGTTCTGCGGCAGAGTGGTTTTTCAGAGACCAATCGGATCACATCACTCCCTTGCTCAAGTTCCTTAATGTAATAATTCTTAATCTTTCTCTTTCTCTCTTTCTGTCTCTGTCTGTCTGTGTGAGATGGATCCTTTTAATATCCTGATCAAAGAAAAAATAAAACCATGAACACTCTCCCCAGGAAAATACCCTAACATACTGACTTTTGCATATATTTTCAGGGGGTCACACATTCCTCGACGCCATCCTTGGACCCCCTGATTAAAAAAACCTTTAATGGCTTTCCATTGCCTTCAGCTTAAGCCCAGACTCTGTTACACAAGTGAGAAAACTCAGGGCAGAAAGAAAAGAAGTGCTTATCCATAATCCAGCTACTTAGAGAACCAGCTTCTTTCCTCACAGTTTCTGTGTCTGTAATTTAGATATTTTCCATCTTTATCTCTCTACCCAGCATGCACCTCATGCCCCAAATACAGCTGGCTACCTGCTATCCCCTCTCAGGGCTATGCTGCTGGCCTCAGTGTTTTGTTGATTGCTTGTTCATATATTTATCTTTTTTATTTCGCTGGACTTCTTAAAGGTGTTGATTGTGCCTTAATTTTTGTATATTTAGAGTCTAGAGTCCAGCTTAGTGGCTGACACATAGTATTAGGTAAATGTTTGGCTAAATAAGTGAATTACAAAGTTGATACATATTTGTGAAAGAAAAGGAGAATGAACAACAAATCACCCATGGCCCCGATGTCCACGTGTCGCAGCTCTTAGCATTTGTGCATCTGCTGTGATCTCACCTGGATCGTTTCCAGGGCCCGGCTCCTTCACAGGTAATTTGGGGATGAGAGTCATTGCCCTTTCCCATTTCACACGGACAGTACGAGTTTAATACATGTAGAATTCCTAATAATGCTGTTAAATGATTTAATCTGGAGAATATGAATCATATTAAATTTTCACTACTTTCTGCTTAGTCCTGGGCCTGTCTTTACCTGCCCAGTTCTAGAGAATTGGTATATATATCTTCTTATCCTTCTTTCCCTAGAATCTTGTCTTGGGAGGTTTAAGAAATTCCCTATGTCATTCAACCTTGTATTCTCACAGAACTTAGCATAGTGCTTTGCATATTTAATGATTCTTAATACCACAATATAAGTTAATTTGTATTTTTGGAAGAGAATGGGTAAATGGTGTGTACTCATGATACTTTTTATCATAGTGTTTTCCTGAGGGGCAAACTGAAGATCAGAGATTATAGTAACTTACTAGACTCTAAACTCTAGATAAACTAAAATTAATACAAAATCATTATTTTTTTAAAGATTTTTTTCTTTATTTACTTTTTCAGGGAGGGGGAAGGAAGGGAAAAAGAGAAGGAGAGAAACATGAGTGCGCCAGAGATATATTGATCAGTTGCCCCTCACACGCTCACAACTAGGGACCCAGCCTACAACCCAGGCATGTGCCCCGACTGGGAACCGAGCCAGCGACCTTTTGGTTTGTAGGCCGATGCTCAGTCCACTGAGCCACACCAACATGGCCAAAATCAACATATTTAAGGAGGTGTAAGGTTCCAGAGCTAGGGAGTGACAAAACTGAGACTAGAACCCAGCTCTTGTGTCTCGAAAGCATCATCAGTACCATGTTATGTATTTCATGGGAACAGCTGGCAAAGCGTGACTGAAATGGCTGTGTGGTTTTTTTAATGGACTCAAATTCTGATAGAATTTCCTGCTTCCTTGGGTTTATACATTTTTCCTTTATTTTTGCCACCAAGACTTTGTATGCTTGGTTTTTATTCTATTTGAAGGAAAGCACTCAGGATGACTCACTCTTTTGATGTTTCCTTGTCCCCGTCCTTCCGTCTTCTGCTTTGCTTCTCAAAGGGAAAAAGGCAGGTGGTGAATGGGAAAGATGTCAAGTAATAAAACTTTTAATTCATGTTTTTGTAAGGCTCTGTGATTACTTTAGTCCTTCGTCTAGCTGCAAGAGGAGATTCATTATTGAAATATCATTGAATAAGCCAGCTTATGCCTTATTATTCTTTGCTTTATTTTTAGAATAACCTCTTCTTCATGCCTCATTGTCTGAAGGTTGGGCTTTTGAACAAAAACACATCACATTTAGAAATACTAGATCTGAGTAATTTCCCTTCTCACGCAGCCATTTCTTGACAGCTGCTTTTGCCCCAGATTGATTATTTGTCTGGGAGAAAAATCTTCATCTCTCTGTGTTCAGTAGCTTAAGGGGGATTGTGGGCAGAGCCTTTGGATTTGATTTTCTTCTCCTTTAGCAAATAACTTGACCTTCTCATGACTTCAAGACAAGCTATTAAAGCCAGAATGTGACTGGAAGCAAGATGTCTGATACACTTCCTTGGAGGCATCCTTCCCCGTGCCACACAGATGGCGCTGGACTCGGTTAGCGTGTTGCCCCAAACAGAATTATGTTCGTAACAGAACAAGTGAGAAGTTTCCTACTGAAAGTGGTTTTTTATACTTTGACTTCTCTAAGAGCAAGCTCTTGCATATTTAATCAAGGATTGCCTAGTGAGTGCTGAAGCCGTAAGTGGAAGCTTCAAATGTCTCACATACATGATGGAGAAGATGGGTTATTAGGCACAGCAGTTCTGTGTACACGGGAAGCTAACGGCTGTCAACTCTGAGGCAGAAAGCAGCAAGTAACACCCGAGGGGTAACGGGTTTCTTACTGACATGTTCCATTTCCATGAGCCGTGCTGGCAGTGTCACCCTTGGAGGGGGCTCTGTGAGGCCGCTGCCACTGTGACCTCCGTGCTGCTGGAAAGCAGCTGGGCCGCTGCCGTCCGGCCAGCAGGAGCTCCGAGGCCGGACGAGGCAGGTAGGCTCCTGTAAAGCGGTTCTTTAGTTTTGCCGCTTGAAAAATGAAGCTACACTTTTCACATCAGTAGTACTGGGTTTTGTATTGTTTGTACTCTTTTAAGGGGGGAAAAAGGCCATTATTTCTTTTCCAGCCATGAAGAGGGATCCAACCCTAAAAAGCTCAAGACTGAGGAAGGGGGAGGCCACTTCAGTCTCTCCAGCCTGGCCGAAGTCAGCATCACCAAGGTGAGCGGGACTTGTCCAGCGAGCTCTGCAGCTGCGGGAAGGTCGTGGCGGGGGGAGACGGCACTGACGTTTGTTAGTCCTCTGAAGAGAGAAACCATGCAGCAGCGTGCTTCTCCCTTTAAGCAATTACTGCCAGTCAGTCACCTGTGGACTTATCCTTGTGGTGCACGGTGCACGGGGCACTACACAATGCCCAGAGTGTGGAACACTCCAGTGGTAGTAGAGATTTATTTGTCGGCTTCATTTTGTAGCTCTCTGTTTAGTCAAAGTGATAGGGTAAGTGGGGTTGATGGTTTGAGTCTTAATCTCCAAGTACATAAAATCTGAGTGTAACTCTTCTTTCTAACATACAACTTTAAGACAGGTTTCACGAGTTTAGGGTTTCCCCAAACCAGGTATCCCTTAGCACTTGAGATCTTCTTTACTTAATGGGGAGGCTTCTGGAACTTAAACATACCACCTTGTTTTAAGTGGCATCATTTTGAATCAGTGAATACTAAAAATTGCCCCTTACTAGCCAAATACACTAGGAAGGACCATTAGCACTAGGGCATCCTTTTCCCGGCCTCAAAAAGAAATGCGCTTAGAAAAACTGAAAGTCTGAAAAATGATCTGGGTTTTATTTCAGTGTTTACAGTGAAGGAAAAAAACATTTTGACCTTATTTGTTCTGAGAGCTTTTGTGACTGCTGTACTGAGCAGACTAGAAAACTTTAGTACGTTTTGTGCCAAAGTTTACCATCCATAGTACAGCCCCATCCTCTTCTCCCCTGTGAGCTGAAGGGTACTTAGGCCCTATTTAGGCTGGGGCTGGGAGAGTAAAGACACCAGTATGGTCAGAAAGTGCCATATAGCGTGGCAGAGGTTTTCATCTCTGCAACTTGCACTGTAGTGAACCCTGAAACATGATCCACTTTTACTGTTGGCGGACACCTTCAGTTTGGGCGTGCTTGTATATTCTACCAGAACTTCAGTGCCAAAGGGTCAGCAGGAGTCCCCCCAGAAAGGGCAGTTCGGCAAGAATGAAGCACCAGACAGTTACTTCTCCTGTCATCTTAGTAGGACAGATGTGTTTGGAGCTGACCCTACACGGCAGCATCCTCCCCTTCCTCTCTGGTTGGGGGTCAGGACGCTCAAGCAATCTGCCACATAAAGCCTTCAAGCAGGGCTGGCTGGTGGCTGGGTGGTAGTACTTCTGACCCCTCTGGAAAGAAGTCAGCTTCCATAAAGGGAGGTAAGTGAGAGTCCAGACTGCAGCTGTTAATATATCTGCTAGCATTGAACAGAGCCCTGGAAATGAAGATGCACAGAAAGGGCCTTCACTTTGTCTTTGGTTTGGTTTTGCAAGAGGACACTTGATATATTAAACTACCTTGCCTTGCGGGGGGTGCGGCCGTGAAGAGAACGATCTGCAGGTTTCTTGTCTGTGGGTGCCTTCCAGGTCGGGAGTGTGAGCCCTGCGGAGGACTTTCGAGTTCTGCTGAGGCAGAAGAGGGCCAGCTTCGAGGAAGGTGAGTGATACGCCACTGGCTCTGCTAGTGGCAGATAGGGAAGGCCTTCCCTCTGTAAGGGAAGATATTTACTCACGTTACTGGATTTAAAATCTAGACGAAGAATGGTAGCCTTTTGTTTTAATGCTCTGTACAACAGTTTGCTGTGGACCTTTGTGTGGTCCCTTACTCGGGAGCTCACTGAGAGGTTACGAGCTCATGAGGATGAATGAGCGCAGGTCTGCCCAAACACAGAACTAATTTGTGAGAAAACTGTGGGCCAGAACCCTGGAGCTTTCAGTTCCACCTCACTGAAGCCCTCTGGGTTACTTGAGTGAGCTGGGAATAAAACATTTTTGTGTTACATCTTCCTGTTTTCTGAGACACCTAATTCTTGTTCTAAGCCTAAGGATTCGAGCCCTTTACAACCCAGAAAGACCTTGCTGCTGCCCCTTGATTTGATCCTTCTGAAGCCGACTACATTCTCACATTTTTCTTATCAGATATAACCTAGAATTTCACTTGGGCTTGGGCTAATACTAAAACAGCTTTCAGGAATGGACAAAGGGCTTTGGACTGACATCCATACACTCGATTGTGTTCAGATTGCTGCCCATTTACCCTTAAAGAGTGGCAACTGGTGCTTGGAATCCCCAGCTTCGTGTGTACAACAGTATTGGTGTTTGCTGCCCAGGGTCGGGGCTGTCTGTGAGCTGCCTTCCGTGTGAGTGTTTATGTTACTGTGAGCACAGAACTTCCTCTTCTGACTTCTTGGCATTTTCGGGGGATAAATGACTCCCGAATGCCTAGAACACTGCACCATTTTAGGGTAATCATCTGGAGTGCCAGGCATAGGCCTGGGGAACCTTACTACTTGGAGTCTGAGAATCCTAGCAAGATGCCTGGACATGTTCTGCAGTTGCCAAAGGCAGTCATAACCAGCTAAGCCCAAGAGAGAGAATGTGTCATCTACCAGGCCAAACCTTGCTGGCAGCAACACCAGAGGCCAAATGGATGAGGATTTCTGGAGGAGGACCAGCTCCGTCCTCATGTAATGTGCACTCTTTAGGTGGTTATGTATGTTTTGTGTTTTGAGAGTGGAGAAGATTTTGGGTTTTCGAAGAAAGATTGTGGCCTCCTTAGCTTTTGATTATATGTTCTCAGTTACTTTGGCCCAAGTCAAGGGTCCCCCCTCCTCCCCCGGAAGTGATTGGCCTCCCTGGTTGGTGCAGGCCTGGTCTCTTCAGGGTCTAAGTCCAGCATCGTCACCACTGTGCAGGTAGCTGCTAGTTCGTGGCCACTGTACTCAGGTCACTGTGCTAGCACTTTCTTATGTTTTTTTGTCTCAGTTACCTACCCCACACAGCAGTCCCACAGAGTCACATGAGCAAGTGGAGAACATGTTAGAGCTTTAACAGCTGGTGCCAGAATCTCCTGAAAATTCTTCAGTTTTTCTAATTGGGAAAATACATTGATAAGTGCTTGGGGTGGAAGTAGGGTCTCTGGCCAGGCTTGGTTGTTGGCCAGGGCTGAGGTTCAGAGGAGGGGGATGCTGCTAGCATCACAGAAGCAGGAAAACTGGAGCTCAGCCAGGAGAGGAGGGGATGAGGAGAAAAGATACGAAAGGTAAGAGGGAGAGGAAGTGAATGAATTTAGGGAAGGACCCAGGTTCTGTAGTGTGTCCCCGGCTCATCACTGCCAGTCAAGCCGGAACGCCTGGTTTGAGCGCCCCAGGGGAGAGGCAGAGCTCAACTCCGGGCAGAGCAGAGAGAGCACCTCAGAGCACGAAAGGCCAGAGTCTGAAGAGATCAGGAGAAGGTAGATTCCTCGGAACTTTCACATCTGAGGTGAACGTTTCCCCGAGGCCACGGACCTGGGCATTGGAAGCCGATGTGTGAAAAATAGCAAGGGCAGTGACCCCGAGATGGCACATAGGTTACAAACACATACTATTATGCCCACTTGACAGATGGCAACACCATACAACTGGAACAGATGAACTACCCCCAAATCACACAGTGATTCAAATCCATTTCTCTCTTAAATACTAGATTTTTCTGCTTAGCCTAATCGCTTCTCCTAATCCTAATGGCTTCTTTTTCTACATATTGCTTTGTTTATACATAGTAAGGTCATGAATTTTAAACCTTGTGCCTGTAGATAGGGCTTTGGATGAATAGACTCTGCTTTTATGATGAATGTGACTGAGTCCTAGAGCATTGCCACTTTGTGATGGTGAATGTCCCTGTGTACGTCCATCTTGGACTCGGTCACCCAGAGCTCACCGGTGGCCTCACAAAAGCAGGCCTTTTGAGAGCTATGGGAAAATGGGACTTCGTGCTCATTAATTAGTTCTCTTTTGTGGTTCTGACTTTCCTTCCCTTTCTTGCTTCAAGCTGCAGAAATTTTGTTTCCTCGTTACTTTTCCTACCTTCGTTGTTCTGCTTGGGCATGTCTTCACTACGGCCCTTTGTGAGCCAAGACTCACCACCCCTGAGAGCCCAAAGTACCCTCCAGTCCTGAAGCTGCCTACCTGATACCGATCATTGTCCCCCTGCAGTTCTCTGTCCAGGGCACGGGAGGGACACGCCGTTCTCTTTTCTCCATTATGTCTGGTTTTTTTTTAATTCATTTGCTGAAAGCATGATCAATAATAGATAGTGAGATTGTTCCACCCTTAGTTAGAACTTGGCCCTTTTACCTGCTGCTATAAACTAAAATGCGGGTGTAGTCCTTTCTCTCTGGCCTGGTAATAGCGAAGTTGTACTGAGAGTATTGTGATCCTCTCCCCTTGATAGCAGCAGTCTTCAGGAGGCAGCTAGCGACACGTTGTCTTTCCTTTTGGTTCTGCTGTGAGGGATTTGTTTTTTGGTCCTAAGCCTATTGGCATAGAGGAGATAACACTGAAACCCAGGAGTGTGTTCTCTCTGGCTGCCGACGCTTCTGTAAGCTGTCTTTGATTCCCAGGTGCCCTTCTTTTTCTGGCCTCTCGCCCCACTCCTGCCCACCCCACTGTTCTGTCGCTGCACTTTTACAGTAGGAAAATTCTTGACCACAGGTGTATGTACAGTAATTGGGAAAGTGGGGTTGTTTCCCTCACACAGTTCCACAGTGCATCTGTTATCCACAGCTACAGGTTACTGGAAGAACCTGGGTCCATGGAGTGCTCAGACTGCTCTGGGTTTTCCACTTACAGGAACGCCCGCCTCCAGCAGCTACTTAGCAGGGCTTCGTAGGAGCTCTCAAATTCCTTGTCCCTTCCCTGCTTTGACTTAAGGAGAGTGCTAAAGTGGTCAAAAGATGGACAGCAGATTGGAGAAAGAAAAGCCACATTACTTCAGCCCTCCGAATGGCTCCCACGTGACTGAGATGTGTCTGGATGGATAGGGTTCCGCTGAGCGTGAGGTATTTATTATGTGAAGTAGCTTAAGTGTATCTGGTGTGTCACAAACGGGTTCTCTGAAGACCTCAAAAGCCAGAAAAGATGGTGTTTGGAGACAAAAGGATGGAATGTAACTTTTTATACTGTGAGAGGTTCTTCCATGAACCTGGTTTGCCACTTGGATTGTGGGTTCTAAGGTAGTTAGGCATCTGAGCAGTGATGGGGTTGGGGAGCTCCATTCTACCAAATTGAATTCAGGAATACGGTTTAAAAAAAAAACAAGCCTGTCAAGACATCCTAAATAGAAATGATAGGGACTCCTCTTTGGAGTCTGCTGTTTAACATTAGATTTCCATACAAGTGAGCTGTAAAATGCATGCATCCATTTGGTTAGATTATGATCACTTTATTCTGTGGCTGCTGAAGCATTTCATTTTCTCTTATGTCCTTTCTCTCACTGTTTCGATCACGTCTCATCCTCAGGTCTTTCTGCCTTTGTTCTCCAACGTCACCTCATTCTTACTCATCGAGCAACATCCTTTCCATTGTGAAGGGTATTTTTTAAAATTTGCTTCCGAAGACCTTCCAACATTAGGTAGAATGTGGCATAATTAGTAATAAAAGTATATCATTCATCAGACCCAAACAGACAAGTTTTTCAGTTCTGTTTTTGTATGTTATCCCATCTGCACAGAGGTTTACTTTACATGTATTATATAATTTTCTACCATCAAATCAAGCCCCAAATTGTGGTTTCTCAAGACTTGGGATATAAGAGAAATTTCCCGTGTGTTTTCTTTTTTTTTAAGGGCCCCAGTTTATGTAATCTGGGATATGAATTATGTAGTCCATCGTGGCCCTTTCCAGATAAAAAGAAGATAAAAATATGGCCTTTATCTGTTGTTTTGCAAAGAGATGATAAATTTTTTAAAAAGTTCTGTCGGATACCTTGAACATCTTGAAGGGTACAAATACAAATAGTAACTGAAATTTTAAACATCTTTATCTTCATAAAAGTTTTAACAGTTTGACATACTTTCTCAGTCCTTCCCCAAAATAGCAGTGAGGCATCAAGTCAGGAGAGAGAAAATGCGTGGACGTGATTGCAGACTGTAGAGGGCTGGTCTGTGTGTTGTGTGTTTTTTAAACACCTTACTTACTCCTCACTGGAATCTTTGACTGACTTTTAAATTGTTAAACCCCAGAACTTGATGATAATCCAACCTTATTTTTTTTTATGTCTCATTTATCAATGACAAGTAGTCTCATTCATAAACAAAAATCAGCCTTCTTGGAATTGTGAAGGATACCTTATAAACGTGTGTGTTATTATTCGACATGGTGCTTATGTATCAGTGACCCTTAGTGTCCGGTCACATCTGCCCTGTGGGGGGACTAAGTCCCAGAGTAGTTAAGGGGACTTTGCTCAGACCATTGCAGATGCGTGCGAAGCACTGGATCCGACTCCCGGGAGCCAGCTCTTGGCCCCCTGTGGCTTCAGCTTCTTCCTTGTTGCGTACCTTTCACTGGATGACACAACACTACCGTAAAGTTTACATTTCAATACAATAAATCTCATCGACAAGTAATTAAAATTAAATCATTGAAATGAAGACCAAAAGGAAAAAAGTAAAGAAGACGTGACATAGAAGCCAAAGCCCATCATACATAACCACTTTAAAGTGTTCTGTTTTCAGCAGCTCCACCGAAAATGCTTCATTCTCTCCATTCTTACTCGGCTTCTGAGATCCTCTGAAGCTCTCGTCAATCTGTGGATTAGAGTATATCTAACTACAGAGCATGGCTCTTATAAAATGTAGCCTGGCTCTCTGTTAAGAAAGAGAGCCAGCTGGTATCAATAAAATAAAAATAAAAGCCTATTTGCTGCTGTTGTGTTCTCAGTGCACACCAGGGTTTCTCCTGAGCGCACTAGAGGAAGTCTGTGTGTGATATATGACAGTGGTTTGTTTTCTCATCCCAGGTGGTGACGTTGCTTGCCATAAACCTGCTGAGTGTCTCTTCCCTTTTTATGTTAAACATGGAAAGGATATTTTCCTCTCTGGCTGAATATGTGGAGCTCATGTCAACGCTTTCCCCGCATCTGAACAACTAGAAAAGCACAGAACCTGTTCCAGCCTGCTTCTAACACAGAGCGGTTGGCGTGCCCTGACGACCCATGCCAGTGGTGCAGCGGGGCAGGCGCTCACCGCGGGCTCTGCCGGCCACCCAAACATAATAACGGGTGCTTTGGAGGAAGGGGGTGTTACCAACTTGGTGCCAGAGTTCACCCTTAGATTGAGTGCCAGTGAGTGATTTGTGAGTCAGAGCGCCCCTGAAAAGTGCATGGCAATTTCTCTCGCTCATGGTTCTTTCTCTCTGCCTCCCGTAAATTCTACAGTGCTTCCCTGCGTAGTAGATCGCTGTCACCCAGGGCATGGCCCTGGCCCTCCCGGGATTGGGCTGTCTTCAAGATTGCTGCTTAAGCCAGCTGGTTGGGAAAGGAAACTGATTGCAGATTGTGCCGACGTGCAGGCTGCTTTAACCAGCGACTTAAAGTGACTGCTGTGGCAAACAACAGAAGCTCTTAACCCATTAAGATGTTTCGGGATAGATGTTTGGCTTTTTAAGAAACAGTCACTAATCAACTGAAATGTGTTAAGAGCTGCCTAGAAACAGCTTGGGGTCTCATTTAATACAATAAAAGTGTTTTTGGTTCTTCCCTTTTATATTGCAAGCCCAAGGCAAAAAATATGCTGACATAGAAAGAAGTGGCAAGTACGATTCGGTATGGTTGGTCCTGTCTGTTATTCACGTCTACCTAAAACTCTAAAAACCAGTATGCCTGTTTCTTTGGCCAGAAAGAGGTGGGAGTTTGGTTCAGATATGGCACACAGTTTCAGCACAGCTTGAGAATGGTACCAGCATAGATGTCTTTCAACATAGAAGAAAAGTTAGCTACTTTTTATTACTTTTTTTTTAGTTTTTTGTGGACAGTTGGAGAAAAATCTTTAGTTAATCATCATGATTAAAGGAATCTTGTGTAGGCTGAAGTCCCCTCCCCCCCAACACATTTCTGTACGTCAGGACCCTAACCCCTAATGTGACAGGGTCTTTGGGAGGTCATTGAGTTTAGGGGAGGTCATGAGAGTGTGGCCCTCATAATGGGATTAGTGTCCTCATAAAAAGATATCAGAGTTAGTGCTCTCTCTTCTCTTTCTCTTTCCTCTGTCTGCCATCTGAGAATGCAGTGAGGAGGCGACTCTAAGCCAGGAGGAGAGCCCTCACCAACCCCTGACCGAGCTGGCAGTAGCCTGGAGAACTGTGAGAAAACAGATTTCTGTTGTTGAAACCACATCATCCCTGGTCTTTTGTTATGGGAGCCTGAACTGACTCATACAGGCGCATTTTCATTTCCTTTGTCCTGTTACATGACTGAGATCCTGTAGCTTTCCTCCCCGCGGCTTTCAGTGGCAGTGGCCTGCATCCCTAACACTGCAGCCACGCTCAGATGAGTACGTCCTTGCCCTTGGAATCTGGGAGTCTTTCTTTAGCGCACTGAGGGTAAGATGGCTCTCTGAGCCTTAGCAGTTACTCCAAAGTAGAAACATCCGGTGTCTCCCTTCTGTCTGTGGTAAATCTCCACAAATCTCTTGGCTAAATTGCTCTTATTTATTGCCAGTTTTTTATAGTGTACCAAAGTATAATTTTCTGCTACAGAATGTACTCAGAATTAATTCTAAGTGTAGTTCAAGATCGTTTGTAAATCTTTGGTTGTACAGGCATCACCATAGTCCAGGTAAGGAGCTCTTCCCTCCCCCCAAGAGTTCCCATGACCGTGTGCAGTCGGTTTTTTCCCCCAGCACCATGCCAAGCAACCACTTTCTCTGTCTATAGATTTGCCTTTCCTGGAAGTTTCACAGAAATGGAATCAGTCAATATTCAGTCTTTTGCATCTGGCTTTTTTCACTTAGCATGTTTTTGAAGTTTGTGTTGTAGCATGTATCAGTAACCGATTTCTTTTTATTACTGAATATTGTCAATTTTACAGTTATACCACATTTTATTTATTCACCAACTGATGGACATTTGGATTGTTTTCAGTTTTTAGCTATTAGAAATAATGTTTCTGTGAACATTTACCTAAAAGTCTTCGGATGTTTTCATTTCTTGGGTAAGAGTGGAATTGCTGGGCCATATAGAAAGTTTGTGTTTAACTTTTAGAGAAATCGCCATTCTTTTCCAAAGCAGCTTGCCTTTTACGTCCCTGCCAGCAGCGGCTGAGGTTCTGCTTTCCCCACATTCTTGGTTACAGCTGTTCGAATGGCAGTGGATCGGTATCTCATTGTGGTTCCAGTTTGCAGTTCTGACATTGCTGGCCATTTTTGCATGGGCTTATTAGCTGTTCATGTATCTTCTTTGGTTAAATGTCTGTTTAAATCTTTTGCCTTTTTTTCCCTCATATTTTAGTTGGGATTGTCTTGTTGAGACGTTAGGACTTCTGTATGCTGGACAAAGTTTATTTTATCAGATGTATGATTTGCAGGTATTTTTTAGCCCCTGGTTTGTTTTTAATGGTGCCTTTTGATGTTTCTTAGTTTTGATGATCTAGTTCTATCCATTTTTTTCTCTTATGAACTGTCATTTTGTTGTATATATGAAATCTTTGACTAGCCCAAGTCACAAAGATTTCTGGTTTTTTCCTGAAAGTTGTAGGTCTGTAGTCCATTGTCAGCCGACTTTTGTAAATGAGCACGAGGTGAGTGCCTAGGTTCCTTGTTGTTCACAGGGACAGCCAGTGGTCCTCGCACCACCTGTTGGACAACTGTCCTTGTCCCATGAGTTGCCTTGGCACCTTACTAAGAATCAGTCGACTATCAATGTAAGAGTTTGTTTCTATACTTTTCAGTTCTGTTACATTGATGTATGACTGTCCTATACTAACACGTTATTTTGATTAATTTAGCTTTATAATAAGTTTTAAAATACTGTAGTATGTGTTGCAGTTTTATTCTTTTCTAAAATTGTGTGGCTAATCTAGGTCATTTGCAGAAGCCCACTGGGATGGCTTTTGATAGGGATTGAACTGAATGTATAGGATAATAAAGAAGGGATTTCCATCTTAATGTGAATTTTCTATTAATGAACATGGAATATTTTTCCATTTGTTTAGATCTTATTTACTTTCTCTCCAAAGTGTTTTTTACTTTTTATTGTGCAAGTCCTATATTTCTTTTGTTAAATTTTTGCTAAATATTCTTTTTAGTGCTATTGTGGATAGAATTTTTTGAAGTTATTTTTTGGATTATTTGTTTATAGTGTATAGAAATACTGATTTTTATATATTGATCTCATATCTTGCATCCTTGTTAAACTTGTTTATTAGTTCTAGTTGCTTTTATGTACTCCTTAGGATCTTCTCCATACAGGATTGTGTGTTCTACAGATAAAGGCAGTTCTGCTGCTCTCTCCATTCTATATGCCTTTCATTTATCTTTCTCGATTGTACTGGCTGGGACATCCAGTATAATGTTGAATAGAAGTAATGACAGTGAACATCCTTGTTCCTGATCTTAGGGAAAATCTGTTAGTCCTTCACCATTTGTATGATATTAATTCTAAGTTTTTCTCAGATCCCCTTTATCAACTTAAAGAAGTCTCCCATTCCTTGTTGGTTGAGAGTTTTTATTTTGAATGGATGTTGGGTTTCATCAGACACATTTTCTGCTTCTATGAGCTGACTGTGTGGGTTTGGTTCTTTTGTTAATGTGCTATAGTCCTTGATTTTTCAGTTGCTTAACCAGCCTTGCATGCAGGGATAAATTACAGTCAATTATGGTGTATAATCATTTTTGTGTTCTTGAATTCATTTTGCTAATATTTTGTCAGGATTTTTGTGTATATATTCATGAGGGGTATTTTTCTGTAGTTTTTTTGTGATGTCTTTGGCTTTTGTACCAGGGAAATACAGGTTTCATAGAATGAGTTAGGATGTATTCTTTTCTCTAACAGATAACTGTTTATCTGATAATCTGTAGTTTTCTGTATGGGCCTTAGCATGCTTATAGCGATTTAAATAACTATCATTAGTTTGATTTTTCCCTTGAGCTGTAAGCTCTGCCAGGGCACAAAGAGTCTGTCTGTTTTGTTCATCACAATATTCCCAGTACTTAGCACGTAGGTCCTCAAATACTGGCTGGCATACTAACTCACATTATTTCACATATTTAGGATGTGTCTCTCATAAAATTTAGAGAGTTGTGAGCCTGCTTGGGCTTCCTCGTAGCAAGGTAGCCAGGTTCCAATAGTGAGCATCTTAAGGAAGCAGGCAGAAGTGCATGGCATTTTTTTTTCACCTTGTTTGGGAAATCATGTAGTGTTGCTTCTGTCATGCTAGGCATGGTTTCTCTGTGAGAAGCTTCTAAATACTAATTCAGTTATCTTACTTGTTATAGATTTGGTCAAACTTTCTGTTTCTGCTTGACTGTTTTGTAGTAATTTGTGTGTTTATAAGATTTGTCCATTTCATCTAAGTAGTCTAGTTTTTTTTCCATAATATTATTCATATGATTTTTCCCTTATAAGTTCTGTGAGCTGATAGTGATGTCCTCTTGTTTATTTCTGATTTTGATAATTTATATCTTAGCTTTTCAGTTGGTCAGAGTGAAGGTTTATGATGTTAATAAGCAAAATTTAACTGAGTAAATTTGAAGATCTAATTGGCTTTATTAACCAGTAATGAATCGGGTCGCATCTCATCTAGCAAGCAGAGAAATACTTGAGGAGGTTATACAAGATAGAAGGTTTTTATAGAAAGGAGCATGGGACAGGGAAGTCATCAACAAGAGAAAAATAAGTTCATTGGAGGAAGGTAACAGTTCTGGTGACAATGGCTTTTCTTTGGTTGGGCTGTGGTGTTTCCATTGGCTGGCCTTTTGCCCCGCCAAAAGAAATTCTTCCTTCCTCCTGCTGGAGGAGTGGAGTAGCCGTACCTCCTGTTTGGGAGTGAGAGAGGTAGTCTCTTCCTGCCGAAGTCTCTGACTGACTTGGAGTGGGAGGGTGTGCGAGCTCTCTCTACAGGCCCTCCCGACCCTGGTTTTAGTGAGGTTTTCTTGATTAATTTTCACAATGAATTTTATTTACCTTTTATACAAGATCCTAACTTTTAGTTTTATTGTTTTTTCTCCATTATCATTCTTTTTTTATAATTTATTGATTTCTATTCTGGTCTTTATTATTCCCGTCCTTTTGCTTGCTTTAGATTTAATTTGGGCTTCTTTTTCTAGTTTCTTAAGGAAGAAGCTGAGATTATTGATTTGAAACTTCATTTCTTTTCTAATATAATGACTTGAAGTTAACATTTCCATGGTGTGTTGAATTTTCATTTTCATTAAGTTCAAATACTTTCTAATTTCTTTTGTGGTTACTTTTTTGACCCTGGATTATTTAAATAATTATTAAATTATTTATTTAATTTCCAAATCTGGGAGATTTCCAAATTTCTTTCTGTTATTGATTTTTTTTAAAAAGATTTTCATTTATTTATTTTTAGAGGGGAGGGAGGGAGAACAAGATGGAGAGACATATGGATGTGTGAGAGAAACATCAACTGGTTGTCTCTTGCGTGCCCCCAACTGGGGACCTGGCCTGCAACCTAGGCATGTGCCCTGAACTGGGAATCAAACCATGACTTTTCAGTTCAGAGGCCGATGTTCAGTCCACTAAGCCATACCAGCCAGGGCCTGCTGTTGATTTTTAATTTAACCCTGTTGCCACTGGATACCATTTTGAATGACTTTAACCCTTTTAAATTTATTGAGACTTGTTTTATAGCTTGGCATGTAGTCTTTTCTGACAAATGTTCCATATGCCCTTTAAAAGAATGTGTATTCTGTGGTTGTTCAGTTGAAGGTTCTGTAAATGTCAGGCCAGTTAGGATGATAGTTTGTTCAAATCTGCATCTTTGTTGATTTTCTGATTAGTTCCTCATGATGTCTTGAGTATTGAAAATTATTCATCTTGAGATTTTGTATGCTAGTGGGACCTTTATAATTTTTGCTTCACCCAGCTAAACAAAAATCTAGAGACCCAAGTGAATTTTTACAGAGTAGCAATAAAGAAAACATTTTCATTTCAGGTAATAAAGTGTACTTTAATAAAGCATGTCAGGTATGGGAATTTTTTTTTAAAAAGCAGACACATATATTGTAAAATTATGTTTGTGTTTCAGAATCCTCCGCTTCATGGGAGAAATTCATTTGTATTAGTAAATGACACGCTTACTCAGTACAAGAAAAATTGTGTAGATTTCAGGAACTTGTCAGAGCACAAAGATTATTAGTTGAGAATAATGAAAGCCAATTTACATTTTAGTGACAATAGGTATTTTATTTTATTTTATTTTATTTTATTTTATTTTATTTTATTTTATTTTTGACAGTGTGTATTTTGGTAAAACAAGTGTTAGGTCAATGTTTATAGACGTGGAAAATTTACAGATTCATGATTCCCTCCTTTTCATTTGTTTCTTCTTTGGCACTGTTTCTCAAGGTTTATTTTATTTGATTCATTATTTATCTAATATACTGAGAACAACATATATGGAATAACTAAGGTTAGATTATCACATAATTGTTCCCATTTCTGATTACTTCTTAGATGGACTATAATGCAACCGGGAAGACTCATATATTGGAGTTTTAAATGTGTTTAATTAGCCCTGGCTGGTGTGGCTCAGTGGTCTGAGCACTGGCCTGTGAACCAAAGGGGTGGTGGTTCAATTCCCAGTCAGGGTACATGTCTGGATTGCAGGCCAAGTCCCACATTGATGTTTCTCTCCCTCTCTCCCTCCCTTCCCCTCTCCAAAAATAAATAAAATCTTAAAAAATAATAAAATGTGCTTAATTATAGGGAGGGTTGAATCTACAAAGCAAAAAATAAAATTTACCTGCAGCAAATCTGGTTCATATTGTTACACTTTCCTAAGAACGGTGGGTGAAATTAAGTAATTTCTAAGGTCCTTTTTAATACCAGCCTTTAAGTACATGAGAAACAGAAAGAAGTAAATGATTCAGAAAGAATAAAACGAGAAGTAAAAAGATCAATGAACTAGAAGTATTTTGAGCTTCACCATTAGTAAATACCAACCCATGAAAAATGTCTTTCCATTTAGGATTCACTAGAATAGAAACAACTATTATCGTCTACCTATATGATAGCCTCTCATATGTCTCAAGATGATTTAGTTGCTCCTGTGGCTTTTCCTCATTAAAAAATAAGTACATGCTCACTGGGGAAAAAAAACCAGTTATGTAGTTGTACATAAAGGTAAAAAGGAGCAGTCTCCTCCTTCCTTGTCCTCCTCCCTTCCAGGCCCTCCGGATGCCTACGTTCTTTACCTTGTTTTCTTACTCTTTCTTCATAGGAATCACCCTGTCAATCGCTGTTACTGCTTTGTATTTTAGTCAGGATGGTCATTGTTTTGGGTATGGAAAATCGGGGGTTATAGCCATAGGCAGTACGTTTCGGGAACCCCTCATTCCCAGTGGGATTAAGCAGTTTGATCTGCGAGGAGAAAAAGAAGCCTATAACAAAATGGGACGGCAAAGTCGCAGTTGGTAGGCAGCAACAAAGGGGCCTGCCTACAGCACCCCTGTAGTCACGGCAGTGCTGGAAATGGTCTCGTTCGCATGCACCTGCACCGTCTCTTCACCTCCCATTACTTCGTGTCTATGGATTTCTATTTCATAGAGCTTTACCTCAACTGTTTTTATATCTATAAAATTAAGGCAGAGGATGGTTACAAAAAAATCCTAGGCAGGCCATTTCCCTTAGTGATAACTTATACCGCGTAGGCAGTGTATGGATTTTAATTGAGGGAAGAACACAAAAAGACATCTTCATTCCTTAGGATTTTAGAGGAATAAACCAGACAGGCCTAGATCCAAGGCATAGAGAGGCCTAGATCCACTCAGCAAATGGGTAGCGTCTTATTTGGTGCTGGTCATTGTGCCAAGGCAAAGACGGTAAACAAGAAAAAACATATAAATGGAGATAAGCACTTGTATTAGTCTCCTAGGGCTACTGTAACCAAGTATCACAAACTGGCTGGCTTAAAACAACAGAAGTTCATTTTCTCACAGTTCTGGAGGCTAGAAGTTCAAAATCAAGGTGTCGAAAGGGTTAATTCCAAATGAGGAGTCAAGGCAGAATCTATTCCATGCCCCTCTCTTACCTTTTGGTGACAGCTGGCAGTCTTTGGGTTCCTTGGCTTGTAGATGTGTCACTCCAATCTCTACCTCCATCTCTACATGGAGTTCTCTCTGTGTGTCTGTGTTCAAATTTACCTCTTGTAAGGAAACCAGTCATAGTAGCGTACAGCCTCATCTTAATTTGATTACATCTCCAAGGATCCTATATTCAAATAAGGTCAACTCATGACAGCACACTGAAGAAATTAAAACAGGATGGTGGGAGAGTGAATGCTGGGGTGAGACAGGCTTGTGATTTTGTGTAGAGGATCAAGGAAGACTCACTTCTGGGGTGTCATACGAACAGAGAATTGAGGAGAGTGGAGGAGAGAGGCTGGGGGGCATCTCTGGGGAGAGCTTTGCAGACAGAGAGCAGCACCATTCTTGTCTGAAGCAGGAGTAGGTTTATCTTTGTCTAGAAAGGAGCCTTACGGAGGCCAGTCTGGCTGGAGGAAAGAAGTAGATGAGATCAGGGAGGTAGCTGGGGCACATGTCATGTAAGGCCTCCTAGACCTTTGCTTTACTCTGAGTGAGATGGGGCACCACTGAAGAGTTCTGGGTAGAGAGTGGTCTGATCGACTTATGTGTTATAAAAGGGGCTCTGGCAGCTGCGTGGAGAATGGGCAAGGTTGGAGTAAGCAGGTAAGTTAGAAAGCTACTGGAGTCATCCAAGTGACAGAGGTAGTGAGAAGAGGTCAGATACTTGGTATGTTTTGGAAGTATAATTGTCAGGTTTTGCTAATGGTTTGAATCTAAGGTACGAGAGAAAGAAACGAGTCAGGGATGACTTGCAAGATTTTTTGGCCTAAGCGGTTGGAAGGGATTGCTACTTAGAAAGGACATACTAAGTTGGTTATGCAGGTCTGGACTTTGGAGAAAAGGCCTGGGAGAAGTCAACATAGAGGTACTTTATAAAGTATGAGACTGGATGAAGTCCTTGAGTGGGAGAGAGGTGTGGGGTCTGGGGCACAAGAGGAAGAGGGTAATTTAGAGGCACAGATAGTTCATCCAAAGCAGTAAGACTGAAGGCAGAGTATGGGTACAGATGCAAGTGGGTGACCAGTGTGAGGAAGAATTTGTGGAGGAGATGGGCATAGCCTGAGCCATAAAAGGCTGGATAGGAGAGGGCTCAGGAAAGGATATCTGTCCCCAGTGAGGCAGCAGCCTAACTGGTGGGGTGTCCTCATGCTGTGGGTGCTAACAGGGCTTTCCCCAGAAATAAGGGACTCTTGCTGCTACTGTTGTTTCACCTCTTGAGTTTGCTGTTGATCATTTCTGGCCACTTTGCACCCACTTCTAATTCTCTTCTAATTTCTAATCATTTTCCAGATCTGTCTCTCTTTTTTCCATCCTAACTACCATCATTCTAATTCAGGTTTTCATCACCTCACCATTGGACAGTTACAGCACTCTGTGTTAGTTATACTCAGAGTTACTCTCATTCAACACATTCCATATGTTGGTGTATGTTTAGCTTCTTATAGCACAGTTTGATTATGGGCCAGCCCTTCTTAATTATTCCCCATGTCTTTAAAATTGATGCCTCATTCCAGGCTTTCCATGACCTGGTCCCACCCTGCTACTCCATACCCATCTTCTGCAGGCCCCCTTTGTGACCCCTGAACCCAAACCAAACTGTATTCCTGATAATACCCTTGTGACATTGCCTTTCCTGCCTCTATGTTTGCTCATAATATCCCTTCCAAAAGAAATGGCCATTCTTTTTCTCTCATCCATTCTTAAGAGATGCTTGTGATTTAAAAGTTAACATGTCCTGGGATAGGTGCTAATGTGCAGTAGTAGTTTCATTGTAGTGGGAGCCAGTGTCAGAGATGCTGCTGCTGGTCCACCATCAGTAGTTTCATTGTAGTGGGAGCCAGTGTCAGAGGTGCTGCTGCTGGTCCACCATCAGTAGTTTTATTGTAGTGGGAGCCACTGTCAGAGATGTGTAGTAGTGTTATTGTAGTGTGAGTTGTTATCAGATGCTGCTGCTAGTCTGCCATCAGGTAACCTCCATCTGTTTTTTACGTTCTAAGTACTTCTGACTAATAGTCATTTTTTTATTTCCATTGTTCAACAAAGCAGTACTTGGGAATGATAATAATTTGAATTTAGAATTATAGCAGAATTGATTCTCAGGTTCTTTAGATTAATTCATAAATTTTAGCCCTCTCAACTTCCAGCCAAGGTGGAGGAGTAGGTAGACACACTGTGCCTCGTCACACAACCAAAGGAAGGACAACAATTTAAAAACAAAAAACAACCAGAACTGACAGAAAATCGAACTGTACAGAAGTTGGACAACCAAGGAGTTAAAGAAGACACATCCATCCAAACCTGTAGTAGGGGCAGAGATGGGCAGCTGGGCAGAGAGGACTCGCAGCAAGGCAGCAGCTGGTGGAGCAGGTGGTCCCACATTCACCGCAGATAAACTGGGAGGAACAACTGGGGAGCGAAACAGACCATGCAACCCAGGGTCCCAGCATGGGGACATAAAGCCTCAAACCACCAATTGAAAACACCTGTGGGTATTGAGGCAGCAGGAGAAAATCCCAGCTTCACAAGAGAGTTCGCTGGAGAGACCCCACAGAGTGTTAGAATGTACACCAGCCCACCACCTGGGAATCAGCACCAGAATGGCCAATTTGATTGTGGGTAGCGGGGAAAGTGACTGAAAACTGGCAGAGAGCAGAGCAAGTGGCACTGTTCCCTCTCAGACCCCTCCCCCACATACAGCATCACAACCCAGCCACATGGGTTGCCCCACCCCTGTGAACACCTAAGGCTCCGCCCCTTACTACGTAACAGGTGCTCTGAGGAAAAAAAAATGGCCCAAATGAAAGCACAGAGCAAAGCTCCAGAAAACATGCAATTAAGCAACGAAGAGAGAGCCAACCTATCAGATGCATAGTTTAAAATACTGGTAATCAGGATGCTCACATAATTGGTTGAATTTGGTTGCAAATTAGAGGGAAAAAATGGAGGCTATGCTGAGCGAAATAAGGAAAATGTACAGGGAACCAATAGTGGTGGGAAGGAAACTGGGACTCAAATCAATGGTGTGGACCAGAAGGAAGAAACATTCAACCAGAAAAGAATGAAGAAACAATTCAAAAAAATGAGGAGAGGCTTAGGAACCTCCAGGACATCTTTAAACGTTCCAACACCTGAATTATAGGGGTACCAGAAGGAGAAGAGGAGGAGCAACAAATTGAAAACTTACTTGAAAAAATAATGAAGAAGAACTTCCTCAATCTGCCAAAGGAAACAGATTTCCAGGAAATCCAGGAAGCTCAGAGAGCCCCAAAGAAGTTGGACCCAAGGAGGAACTCACCAAGGCACATCATAATTACATTAGCCAAGATTAAAAATAAGGAGAGAATCTTAGAAGCAGCAAGAAAAAAGTAGACAATTACCTACAAAGGAGTTCCCATTAGATTATCAGCTTATTTCCCAAAATAAACCTTACAGGCAAGAAGGGGCTAGAAAGAAGTATTCCAAGTTATGAAAGGCAAGGACCTACATTCAGGATTACTCTGTCCAGCAAAGCTTTTATTCAGAATGGAAGAGCAGATAAAGTGTTTCTCAGATAAGGTCAAGTTGAAGTTCATCATCACCAAGCCCCTATTATATGAAATGTTACAGGGATTTAGCTAAGAAAAAGAAGATAAAAAATATGAACAGTCAAATGACAGCAAACTCACTGTTACTAACAACTGCATCTAAAATAAAAACAAAAGCAAACTAAGCAAACAATAGAACAGGAACAGAACCACGGAAATGGAGATCACATGGAGGGTTATCAACAGGTGTGGGAGGGGATGAAAGGGGGAAAAGGTACAGAGAATAGGTAGCATAAATGGTAGGTAAAAAATAGACAGGGGAGGTTAAGAATAGTATAGGAAATATAGAAGCCAAAAACTTGTATGTATGACCCATGGGCATGAACTAAAGGGGGGGAAATGTGGGTGGGAGGAAGTGTACAGGGCAGAGGGGAATGAAGGGGGGAATGTGGGACAACTGTAATAGCATAATCAATAAAATATATTAAAAAAAATTTCGCCCTATCAAAAAGTAGAGAAAAACAACATGTCTCTGTTTTGAGCTGTACAGTATTATACAACTTTCTTCACAAAATCAAGAAAAGATAAAGGAAAATATGAAGGGAAAAAGAAGGATCTGAGGGGTCCTTAAGAGAAGATACCACATAAACACTGGGTGTCGTTATTTATCCACTTTTAGAAAGATGTACATGTAGTGCAGTTGTAAAACTTCTGGTACTTGATATTTTCTTTAAAGAATGACTCAGATTTCTGAGGCATCATAAAGCACTGTGCACCACCTCCCACTCCTCCATAATCCACAAAAGTACATTCAGCCAGTGGCCACCTGCTTCTCTCCTTGCTGAGGAGTCTGATTCATCACGCAGTGCATCTCTTCAACTAATACATGAATTTCAGTTACATTCAATTACCCCCTTTTAATTGGATCCCATTGCCAGATTGGTCTCCTGTTCCAGAGCATTTCTTCTTGGCTGCACTGTTACTATGGCTACTTGGTTCCTTCTGCTTACTTCCTACGTTACTTTCATGAGGTCCGCCCAGGTATAAAGCTAGACAGGTACAGTAAAATTGCTACAGTCCAAACACTGTAGCAATCTCACATTCTGCCTTCCTCCTACTGCTCATCTGGAGTGCGATCAGGTTTAGATGGTAAGGCTCTTAATTCTTCTACATGTCTTTTATTTTAGTGAGCTTTGCCAAGTTTTAGAATTCTGGGACCTTAAAAAATTGTGGAGACCTTTCTCTGCCCTCTCTGCTTTCTACCTCCACCCTACCATATGCCTGAAAGCATATGGCACACACACGTATGTTACATAAACAAGCTGAAATCACTTTCTCATGTCACGAGATCTTCCTTTAGTTTCTTTCTTAAAGTAGCATCATGTCACGATTTTCTACTTTAAGTGCATTACTTTTCTGGATTGGAGAAATTAGCTACACTAGAGTGGATTTTCTCTAGTCTTTAGTTAACTACTGTATGCCCTGTAAATATTAATTGATAACCTTCAGGTTTTATGAAACATGTTCAGTGGGTCCTGAATGCTTAAATTGAATGTTTTGAATTAAAAAAAAAAGAAAGAAAAAGACCATAGAATGTCATGGAACCCCCCACTGACCAGGAAACAAAATTTTTCAGCTGACTTGGGAACAGATCTGGTCTCACACCCAAGCTACTTAAGATGAGAAATATTATTCATCCAGAATGAGAAAGACTTGTTATAATGTTCTCTGACATGAAGTGCGCTTACAGCCAGCAGGCTAACTGAATGCCATTTCTCTAGTTTCTTAATCACTTGCACATACCACCTATTTTGTAGAGTAAGCTAAGGCCGCGAGATCTCCAATATCATCCTTCCTGTGACTACAAAGTAGGAGTCATAGTAAACTCAAATAAAAACAAAAATGAAACAGAGGCCTCATAGTCTGCAAGAACGGATTCCGACAATGAGGGCTTGCATTTACTCTGCCTTGTGCCTGGGGTTTTAATTTAACACTTCAATGAAAAGGCTGCATTTACAAAGGGGGAAAACACCCAGCAGGACTTAACTTTTATTAGTGCAATTTGTAAGAAATTACTGCAGTTAATGAGAAAATCGTTAAGCATGAAAGAATGGGCTGTGACTGAACTTGGGGAGTCTAAATGGTGAGGTTTTAATTGAGTTTTTTAGTTATTGGTAAGAAAAATAACAACAATGATAATAAAGCAACCAGGGCTGTATCTGTACAGTTGAGGTGGTCAGCACTTCATATACCGTAGTTCAATTTCCTGTGCCACTGGTCATGCATAGTATTGCAGCTGTGGTGTCCTCCTCTGTGTGGTATCTGCTGACTTTTTCTCCTCTTGAAAGGGGAGCAGGCAACTTCTGTCTGCTGGCTGAGGGAGTCTGGGCCAGAGTCTAGCAGAACATTTCCAAAAGGAGGGAGGACAGAGAAAGGGCAGAGAGCAGGACAGAGCCATGTCTGATTCACAGGCCACTGCTGAAAAACAAGACATTTGAGTAGCCTTCTTAGGTTCAAAAAGCGTATGCTTTTTTCTCTGAGTTCTCAGTTTCTTTTGTTGCCACCCAGGGATTTCTTTTTCCCCAGCCGGACTGTCTCATTAAGGACCGGTAAACTAGAAGCAAGAGTGCCAGGCCAAGGAGCATGTTCAGGGCAAATTCTTCTGGTATCTGAGATCCGAACTCTTTGGGAAGTGGAAGCATGAAGGATAATGAAGAAATAAATCAGCATATCTCTTGTCACTTAGAAGAAAAATATTTAGGATACCTTTTTTTTTTGTACTTAAATCTTGAGAAGAAATAACACATTTGACTTCCAACAGGACATGAACACCAGGGGAAGAGTTCAGTCACGTCCAGTTCCCCTGGTTTATCATCACAGTCCACACAGAGTGTGGCAGCTCTGCCGTGCTGCACGGTGTTAAACCCGAAGGAAGGGAAATGTATGTAGCTCCAAAGATATTTCAAGTAGGAGTGAAATCTTTTTTTTTTTTTTACCTAATTCTGTTTTTTGTAGAAGTACAGCTTTTAAAAGCTTAAATGGCTGGGAAAAGCTTTAAATATGAGTATGCTTGTGAACTTTTCTAACAACTTCAGTTGAATTTCATTGTAGTCTACCTCACTGGAAAGAAAAAAAATCTATAAATCTTATCTTTCCTTATTATTTAAAGAATACCTTGTTAATTTCTATCTCCTGGAAATATTCACTGCATAAAATAGGGTGTGCACCTTTGTGGGTTTATAATAAACACATCGTGACTTTCAATCCCTAGATCCACTTCTCACTCTTTCCTTGTGCATCCGATCTGGGGGGAGGGGGGGAGCGGAGCAGGTTGCATTTCCCAGGCTTCCACATCTGCCGGTTTCCTGCTGCATTGAGCCAATGGAAGACGCTCCAATGGGAGATTGGTGGGAAGTAAGGCAAGATGAAGCAGATAGAGTATTTCTCTTTCTTCCTTAATGTGTTGGGCAGCATCTTCAGTCCTCCATGGTGTGGCTCTCATAGGACCATGCCTCTGAACCCTAGGTACACCCCTCTCCCTTCCCTTCCCTTCCCCACACTGCCAAGGAGTGCTAAGGGCTTCTCGTTCTTTCTAATCTCTGGGTTGCAGCACCATCCTCAGCTGGCATTACAGCTTCTCATCACCTGTGTAACAGTTGCCTTCATTCAATTTCCTGGATTAAAAATTCAGTGATTTCTGTTCTTTTTGTGGGGCCCTGACTGGTGTACACACAGCCTCTACCCACTATGGCCAATTTATATCCTGTAGTAAGGGGACATAAGGAAGCCTGTTTCATGATCCTTTTCTGTTTTAGTTGCCTATATTAAAACAGACTCATTTTCTTTCTTTTTTTTTTTAAGATTTATTTTTAGAATGGGTAAGGGAGGAAGACAGAGGGAGGGAAACATCAATGTGTAGTTGCCTCTAGAGCACCCCCTCCTGGGGACCTGGCCCGCAATCCAGTCATATGCCCTGAGTGGGAATCGAACCGGTGACTCTTTTGTACATTCGCAGGCTGCCATTCAATCCACTGAGCCACACCAGCCAGGGCCAGACTCGTTTTCTTATCAGGCAAATGTTTCTTGTAAGTCATTGGCTTAAAACAGGGATAGTAATTTACATACAGATTTAATTAGTGGCAGATTGGACTACTTGCTTAGAGGTTTATTTGCTGATAGATATTTCTTTTTATTCTCTTAATGGCTGGCTTGACCAGATACGTATTTGATTTAGGTGCTTGAGTTTTATTGTCACTTTTTCATTTTGTTTTATGAAGATGTCATTGTAATTGGCTATGTAAATCTGTTCCTAACATTTAAAATGATTTTGCTGTTGATATCTGCAAAATGTGCACCTCTTCAATAAGCAACACTCACATAAGGTGAGAGGGTGAGAGGAATTAAATGGAAGATATTTTGAATGGATACCCGGGTCCAGTGATATCATTTGAAATGCCTTTCTGGTCCTTTCTGTGTAGTATGTGACAAATAAGTGAACCTACTGCTCTTTTACTTTTTTATTATTTCTTGGCTCTGTCTGATGGAGGAAGAAAACCCACAATAAATGACTTCCTTTCACTTTGTCGGGAGCATCTTGACAGAGTGAATGGTTGTAAGGGAATGTAACGTCGGAGGCCGGCAGGCACACGGTCCCAGGTGTTCTGGCCCCTGTGACTGCAGCAAAGAGAGAGGTGGTTTATTTCATGGGCCTTTGAACGGTGTGGAATGTTTTCTCCAGAGAGGGAGAACATACATTTCCATTAAACAAGAGAACTGCCGTTTTCCTCTTATGGAGCCCTTCTGAATCTGGACAGCATTTAAATATAACACTAACGCATCTTTGGTTTGAGACTGATTTTGTGTATCAACAATCTGTACTCACGTAAAATTCTGGGTCAGTATATAATGCCCATATTTAAAACCTCAAAATCCAGAACAGGCATTTTTGAAATTCAGAACAGACGTTTTGATTTTGAAGACTCATTGATATAAATGAAGGCCCTTGCCTGACTTGGGACTCTAAGATGGATGGCCCTTCCAATGGCCATTTTTTATATTAGCTACTAATGAGTATTACTGAGCCTTTGACTAATTCTGAAAAGCATTTGGTGAATTATAATCGAGAATGTGATTTACTCAGTGTGAAGACTGACAGCCATTCCTTAGCCCTGTAATTGATGTGGAAGCAGAGAAAGGCACCCTGATGATCAGCATTTCCTTTACGTGGGGCTGGGGCGTACGGGGAGTCAGAAGCATAATCTAGCCAAAGAAGAATATTATTTTTGTCGGCCTTTTCTGCATTTTACTTGTATTAAAAGTGGCAGGAAAATATGAAGTGCCACCATACTCGGGAAGGGAAGTCTCTTGTCCACATCCCGTTCTCACAATCATGTATTAAAGTATCATTCATAATAGCTATTCACTAGTGGTCAGTGGTTCGTTACAATCAGTGAACCACAGAACAGTCCAGGAGAGGGACAGAATTTAGAATCATGGGTCAGAGGCACAGACCATGTAACTGATTTTTTCCAGAGGGGCAAAATCTGGCTCTTTGTACTCGTTGGATCTGTTGGAAGTTTGGCAGTGTTCATCTGCCTGTGTTCCTGAGCCTTCTGGAGGAAGGCATAGAACAGTCTAATATGTAAATAAGGAAACTAAATCTGAATATGCCCACAAATACGCAAGCACTTCATTCTTAAATAGAAACTGGATATTGACATTCCTACTTCCTTTTCTTTGAATTCCTTCTTTCCTCTGTCGTTATTGCAAATGGATTGTTGGCTCTTGCATTAGCTTTATTTTAGTCTCTTGAATATTTTTCTCTGTAAGATAACAACTGTGTGTATATGTGTTCCATCATATTTCAAGATAAAGTGGGTCAGAAAGCTGTGTTTTTGCAAAGCAGCTCAGTATTTAGTTACTGCTTGGGCTCGAGGGTCTGAGGGGCTCCGTAAGTGTAGTCCTTAATCCCTTGTGCTCTTTATACTCTTTTTCTCCCAGTCTTTATGTAATAATAACATATAATGTTATTTATGTATTGTACAGCAGGCAGCTGAAGAGATGTATTCTTCATCTCTTAGTATCTGTGACACCGTGTCCTCCTGATCTTCACCCATCTCCCTGACCATGTCTTCTGAGCCTCCTTTACCAGCTCCTTTTTCTCTTTCCAGCCTCTAAAAGTTGTAGTTCCTTAAAGACTGGTCTTGAACCCTTTACTTCCCACACTTTCTGAAGAGCCAGGCTCTGTCCCAACTCAGGACTCGTAACACATGTCATTCTTTCTTTTTGGCACTCCCTTCCTCCAGCCTCTTCCTGTCTGATTCCTACTCCTCTTGTTTCTTCCTGTACTCCTGTCCGGGGACTCCATGTACTGGACCATTTGCTTTTCTTCAGACACACCATGTGCTTTTCCACCTCTGGTCTTCTGACTTTTTCTCACTCTGTTTTCTGCTAAGTTTTGGCCAAATGTCACTTTGCATTGCTCAGCTGGAAAGCCGTGTTGTTTCATGACATTTTCTTACAGTCACCATATATTTTAAAAATTCAGATCACCTGGCTGGTATAGCTCAGTGGATTGAGCGTGGGCTGCGAACCAAAGCATCACAGATTCGATTCCCAGTCAGGGCACATGCCTGGGTTTGCAGGCCACGGCCCCCAGCAACCGCACATTGATGTTTCTCTCTCTCTCTCTCTCTCCCTCCCTTCCCTCTCTAAAAATAAATAAATGAAATCTTTTAAAAAATTCAGATCAATTGATATGTTTCCATAGCATTCTTCACATTTACCTTCTATTACTATTTTTGTGTGTCTCATATCTTCTATTAGAGTGTGAGCTCCTCAAAGGCAATGATCTTACCTTCAGCTTCACTCAGTCTTCCACAGAACACAGCATAGTATCTTACACGTAGCAGTTACAAAATAAATATATACCAGATTAAGTTAAGGAAAATGGTAAATCAAGCATAGAGGGACGTTTACATTATACCTAGAAAGATCCTTCATTCTCATTCAAAAGAAATGAGACACTCGGAATCTCTGGGATTGTTGCCATTGACCTGTGATGGCTCCTATTTGTGCCCAGGTATAGAATTCTGAATGAACTTTATATCAAACTGTCTAATAAAGCAGCCTGCTCTGAGTGGTATAGGAAATATCAAACATTTGTTACTTCATCTTTCCAAGCTGAAAGAGGGAGATAACTTTTGTTGCTTTGAGCCTCTGTTGATGGGTTTCTGCTGTGCCTGCCAATCAGGGTTGTATTGTCTACCTTCTTTAAACAGACCCATCTGAACAGTCTCTCCTTTGCATTGTTGTTGGATACTAATTTACTGCTGCAGGATACATTGGTAAAGATCTCAGAAATTGCAGGGAAGTGTTTCTTTAATCCCCCTCAAACTTGTTAAGTATTTTTTTTTATAATGGAGATGATTGTCTCCTGCTTGGTAGAAGAGATGAAATGGTCACTGGGCATATTTTCTCTTGCTGCAAACTTATTATTATATTAGGAAATACTTTATCCAGTTTTTGAATCCTTTTCACATGCTGTAAGAACCTTGGGAAATAAGGCTCTCCATAGGCATGGCGCAGCGCTCAGGTCACTGTGACTCCGTTAGTGGCCTTTTAGGTGAGCCTGAAGGTAGTTTGCATTCGTATTGCATGCACACATGCATAACTGTCGGAATGCCCAGGTGAGGCCGTGGCTGTGGCAGACACGCAGCCTTAGACAGTCTTGACCATTCAGCTTGCCAAACAGCCAGCTAGTGAGTGGGTTCAGGGGACAAGTGAGAGTGAGCCTTTAGGCCATGAAGGTGCGTGTCTCCTTGGTTTGTTCTTCTACAAAGATCAGAAGGGTCAGTTTTGATCTGCCCAGCAACTGAAGTTCCCTTATGACTTTGTTTCTGTTTTTCTCTGCTTTTATACTGAAGAATCATTTGTTTGTTTATAAGGCAGCCCCAAGTTGCAGTCCACCTTGGGATAATGTATTTTCGCTTTCTGTAGCATTTATGACATTGCTGGCTGATAGTTGTTGTTTATTAAGTCTTTATGGGATGTAGACTGCTGAGCAGCATACAGAATACATTTGCTCACCTGAGGGCAGAAGATACGTAGCAAGGACTTCCCACTCTAAAGGATATTATTAAATTAAAATGAGGCTGGTCTTTCCTAATTTGACCTGGCTTGGTAGAAGATGGGGTATCCCTGCCTCATTATTTTTCACTGTCTTGCACTGTCTGACATTAATCCCAAATGGAATTAGGGGAGAGACTGAAGGATCTAGCTATTACAAATATATCAGGAAAGACAGTTTTGAATTATCCCAGTGGCCCCTAAATTCAGGGGGAGGAGGATAAAAAGCAACAACAATTTAAAAACAAACAACTTAATATTTGAAATCCCACATGGAAAAAAAGAAGGAATTCCTACCTTTTACAAAAGCATGGATGGAAATGGAGACTCTTATGCCAAGTGAAATAAGCCAGTCAGTAAGACACGAATACTATGGGATCTCAGTTGTAAGTTAACAAAATAAACTAATGAACAAAATAGGAGCAGGGGCACGGAATCATGGAATAGACTGACAGCTGTTAGGGGGGTTGGGGGAGGTGGGGCTGATGGAAAGAAGGTGGAGGGGTTTGTCAAAGCACGTACATGAAGGGCCCTTGGACAGTGGTGTGGGGGCTGACTGTGGAGGTGGGGGTGGGCTGGGTAGGAGAGGGTGAAGGGCGAAAAATTGGGACAACTGTAATAGCATAAAGAATAAAATATTTTAAAAGAAGTTTCATGTGGAGGACATTTTTAACCTTCTTTTGCTCTACTCAAAGTCAGGATATTGTTCAGGTCATAACTGACATTTAATATTAATTCACTAAAAATTTCCAGTACATTAAAAAGAAAGAAGAAATCCCAAATGGAACATTTAGCTATAATTCTAAGCATTTTAGAAATTAAATTTTATTTCTTGACAAATATCAGTAAGTACTACATAAACTTTTCAAATAAAGGCTTTTGGAATCAAATTTTCCATCTCGTTCCACCACCCCCTGCCCCCCACCCTTCCCCCGCCCGGAAAACGAGTGTTGTGCATAGTGGCCACGAGGCTCTTGAGCCATAACACATACTTACAGGCACACAGAAAGATATAGTCTCTAACTAACAAGCATCCTTTCAATGGAGAGAAATAAAATTACTGTCTTGTGTTCCAGCGAGTCTCCAGCTAATAAATCACATTGAACAGTTTTTGGGTACCAACGAAACACCGTATTTTATGAAGAGCATGGACTGCATCCGAGCCTTCCGGGAAGAAGCCATTCAGGTAATGCTGCTCCCCTCACCTGTCTCCTCATCCTGAACAGCTGGCCCCCTTCTCAGGGGAGGGGCATGCAGCACCCCGCAAACAAGCCTTGGCTTTGGAAGTAACCATTCTCACTGTGAATAGCAGTGTCTGCCAGGAGATAGAGATAACTGACTCGGTTTCCTACCAGTGCATTTCTGGGGGGGAATAAGGATGGGTGGGTGAGTGGAATGTTTTGTCCCTGGGAGTTAGCTTTTTGTTAGACCACAGCCCTGGCGGATGGTCCCTATAGAGAAACAAAGGAATTTCTGTTGTAACCTCTGGTCGCCCCAGTCATTATTGTAGAGGATAGGCTAACTGTTCCAATGATATTGATAGACCATATATATTGGTGTAATTATTGAGAAGGATTTTGTGAACACAGGACTAGGGATCTGAATGCCAGGGGCCAAAAGAACGCTGAAAATCAATTACTCGGTACTTCTGTCCTACCTTTTGTGTAGGTTTTTTGTTGTGTTTTATTAGAAATGTTTATAGAACACTTCCAAATCATTTCTAGGCTTTTATACATAAACCTTAAGCAAGAGAAAGCAAGTTTAAGTTAGAAAGTATATTTCAAAGTAGTAACAGTTGTGGTTGTTATACAGGTGCTTATTAATATTTGCTGAAGTAGTGACCAGTGTAATTCTTGAATAGTTTAGGTACTTGCAAAGAATAAGAAAATGGGAAGGTGGTTAAAATTAGACTAGAATAGGAGATTCAGTAGTAGGTGACCCAAATGCCCTACAGATAAAAGACAAAATTTTGGCAAAGTAGAGTCAGGAGAAGAAGACAGGGGTGACCCAGTCAGGTGGAGAAAGATTTGGTCAGATGGAAGAAGGTTGTGAAGAAGCACTGGTTTTTAAGGAACTCTGCCCCCCGGGCCAGATGGCATGTGTGATAACATTTCTGTGCGCTCTTGCCACCCCTTGTCCTTAAAAGTACCGAGCAAACTTGTCCTTAAAAGTACTGAGCGATTTCTCTGCACGCGTGCGAGAGAGAGAGAGAGAGAGAGAGAGCGCGAGCGCAAGCGCACGCACAAGGGTGGGGAGGGGTGGCATTCAGGGAGGGAGGGAGGGAGGAAAGAAGAGACAGAGGAGAATCTAAAGTGACTTTAGAATGGCATCAATCTTAATATAAAAACCTTTTTAACTAAAAAAAATGTTTTAAATGTTTTTGGAACAGTTGGGGAAATGTGAATGCTGAATGGTTATTTGCGCCTATTAAGGAATTATTATTAAATTTTATGAGTATTTTTTTAAAAGTATGTGTTTTAGATATTGCATATTGAAATACTTACAGATGAAGGTGGGGATATAGAGGAAACAAGATTGGCTGAGCTGATCACTGTTGAAGATGGGTGATGGCTATATGAGTGTTCAATGAATTGTTCTCCCTTTTCGTTTGAATATGTCTATATCAAAAGCTAAAAAAGGACCAGGCCACCAAAAAACTGTGTGGCTCTGGGAAGTTCTGTACCTTCCACAGATGGAAAGAGTTCAGGTCCCCCCAAACAAAACTGAAACTTGAAAAAAGTTTTCCATTTACTGAAGAAGTATATATGTATAATTATTATATATAAAGTATATAATTGTATATAACATATACTATAAATATATATAATTATTATATATATAGGTTTTAAAAGATGGGTTCCGTATATGTAGTACTTTGGTCTGAGGATGACTATATTTTTATGCTTGCTCTGACTTTCCACCACAGTTTTCCGAATATCAGTGCTTTAACAGTTTCCTGAAAGCTCTTCGAGAGAAAGTGGAAAAACAATTAAATCATTTCTGGGAAATCATCATTCAGGGTAAGTGTAAATATAAATTCTAAATATATAAATTGTATTGTGTGATGACTTTTGATGTAGATTTGGGAAATGCTCAGGATTCAGTGAACTAAAAATATGATTTAAGAAGCATAAATACAGACTGATTAGTAAGTAAACATGTAAGTCCCATCTGAAACTCTGTGTAGCCCACCCCATTCCCAAGATCCCACCCCACCCCTCTGTTAGGTGAATGGAGCCTTGTGGGCCGAATTGCCCTCTCTCTGCAACCCTCAGATACTCTGGGTCCTCCTGGACCCACGGCACTCCCTCCCGTTGACCTCTCCTGCTGCCCTTCATTGCCATGTCCGTGGGCTTCTCCTGTCAGCACACCAGTGTCACATGCACCAAAGTTGGCCGCTCAGTTCCTCATTTATTCACAGGACAATGCAAATTAAACCTGGAAAGAAGGCAACGTACACTTTTCTAAAGCTTGATGTTTGATTTTCTTCATGCCCTTTGCCCACTTTTTTAGCTGACTTGAATTTTTCAGAACCTATTACCTATTAAAAATACATATTTCAAAAACAGTGGTGTTAAAAAGTTTGAAACTTTTCACTGGAAACGGGGCCCCAGAATTACTTTCAGCCTGGCTTTAGGTGTGCTTCTGTATAAAGGAGTTACATCCCCAACTGCCCAGCTTCTAGCGGCCGCTTTTCATCATCGCACAGGCAGCCGTTTCCCTGGCAGTTAATGTTTCAGCCCTTTAACTTCTGCACTGGGGAGCAAAAGCAATTAGAATAGGTGGTGAGTGGGGCTTCCTCAGATCGCCCTGTGTCTCTGCTGCCGGCCCAGCAGATGGAAGAGATTGGTTTTGGAATTTATTGAATGCCTGCAGCATACCGTGTGCTGAAAAAATCTTATAGGACATACACAAGCTACGTATTTTCTGAAAGCGTGTATCCTTTTAAGAGAATACATGTGACTTGTGCCATTTCTGGGTACAAATGGGTGTTAAATACATGTGCTTTTTTTTAAGGTATTTCACGTACTGACCACTTGAGGCAGGAGAAAATCTTAGGAGGAAGAGAAAACTAAAGTGTAGATTTTCTATCCTTGATTTGCAATCAGTGAGCTAAAATTGATATACTGCACTGAATGATAGACATGGCCAGTATAAGCGCATGTTTCCTCCTGACCTTGGCCTTCTTGCCATTCCATCAGTAGCCAGTAACACTACCGGAAGTCAGAGTGTCTTCAGATCCCCATGTTAGTACCTAATGAGCTTGGGCCATAATATATAGCCATCCAGTTATCATTTATCTACTGAGCTTCTGCTGTGTACTACATTGAGGGGAATATAACGGTGAATAAAACCTGCCCTAGAGAAAAGTGTACAATCCCATTAGGACAGATAACATTTGTATGAATAGTTATACAGGAGAAGATGTGACGAGAGCCATTTCAAAGGCATAAGCAAAGTGATCTGAGAACTCTGAAGGAGAGATTATTTCTCTCTGGATTTAAGCAAGGAAGCCTGCATGGAGCATGGGGCGTTTGAGATGTGGCCTTTACTTACTCAAGCTGAAATGGGAGGAAAGGCAATGTAAGATAAAAGGAACAATGTGAGTTAAGGGCATTTATCGTTTTACATTCCTTATAGAGAAGAGCACCATCATAGTTTAAGGAATCCCCAGTACTAAATGGGAGGAGACAGGTGGGGAGAAAAGTGGGATTGGGATTCTGTACTTGGATTTTATTTGGTGAATTACTTTTTAGATGGAATTACTCTGATCACCAAAGATGAAGTTTCTGAAAGTCCTGTCACAGCAGAGGAAGCCAAAAAGGTACTGATAACTCCCTATCTTTAGATAACTTATTGCAATGACTATTTTCTTGATACCCATTCTTACCTGAAGAAGTTAAATTTTAAGGTTAACTAAATTTAGTGTGCCCATTTTTAGCCAGCCAAGGTAAATTGCTTCAGCTGCATCACCCTTGTGGGTGAAATTGTAATCTTACTTAATTTTCCATAGACGATGGTCATGTTTCTAGAATTCACCTGTAATTGCAGCCTCAGTAGCTCCAGAGCTGCTGAAGTCCATAAGCATCATACCAGACTTAGCCTAGACCCTGGCGAAGGCTATGAGATCTGTCCAGACCAGTGATTCCCCCCGGCCACACACTGTTCACCTAGGGAGCTGTTTAAAAAAATATATTGACAACCAGACCCCTCCCCCAAGATACTTTTTGTCTGAGATGGGTCGTAGACATGGTTTTGAATTTGTAATTCAAATCGTAAGGTGCATCAAGGTAGCAAAACACTGGTGTTCTAGCATGAGGCACACGTAGGTGTTTTCAGTAAGTAAAAGACTCCATGTATGAGGCCCCGTGGGCTTTTTATTGACACAGATAGTTAGGCCAAGGTCTCCCTGACTGGTGTACAAGTGTTGAATCTGATTCAGCTGTAAGTCAAGTACATGTGGCAATGTAGCTCAGTAATCCCTCATCATACCTCAGGTTTTGGGTGAAATTTTAATGAAATTAAATTGAATAGCTCAAAAGTATATGGTTTATAACATTCAGTGTCGGTGACAGTCCTGCCCGCCTGGCAGCTGGCAGCTGGCAGTTGGCAGTTTGGTACGAGCCTCTGCGGTCTGCGAGGTGCTGTGCTGGGTGGAGAGACAGCACCCCGTCCTCTAGGGACTCAGATGATCAGAGTAGCAGAGGGAGGCAGTGAGACTCAATTCCCACGCACATGCCGAAGGGGAGCTTGGTCCGCAGTGCCAGACGTGACTCTGTTAAGTGAATGGCAGGAACGAGGCTGGCCGTGGTCATCTTATGGCTAAATTCAGGCCAGATTAAAACTGCCTTGAGTGTTTAGTCATTTGGCAGAAACTGGAATATCGTTTGGGAAAGTGCAGAATATGCAGGAATTTTTATTAAGCGCTTTGCCTGGCAAAAGCATTTTGCTCTCAGGAAGCAATATCCTGGAATTTTAGACGCAAGCTCTGTCAGGTGCTGATCATTGTCTCTGAAGGGGTGCCGTGGTGTCCGCACCCTCTCTGCCTTCCTCAGCTCCGTGAGCGTGCCAGTACCTGGGAGTGTGTCGCTTAACCGCTGCGCTTTGTTTCTGTTATTGTGTACAGTGGCGTGACAGTACTTCCCCGTGAACTGTGTTATGTCATTCCGGGCTCTGCAGAGGGACAGAACCAACAGAATGTGTGGGCGGGGGGCGGGGGGGGGGGGCGGGCAGTCGGGGGGATTGATTTATTTTAAGGGATTGGCTCACATGATGATGGACGCTGGCCCATCTGAAATTTGTCCCAGGCCAGCAAGCTGGAAACTCAGGCAGGATTTCTGTGCTAGTCTTAAGGCAGAATTCCTTGAACTGTTTGGATGGGGCCTACCAACATGATTGAGCATAACCTTTCCTTAAACTCAGCTGACTGTCAGTGTTCCTCACCTCTCACAGCAATATCTAGATCGGTGCTGGGTGCAACTACTGGCCACCGTGGGCTGGCTAAGCTGACACTTAAATTGACCAGCACAGAGGGTGAAGGCTTATCAATCAGTTTTTGCTAAACAGGTAAAATTAGCACAAATACTTTAATTTTAGTTATTATTGCATTCAAGTAATATCTATTATCTAGGTGAGCATTGAGTACACATTACAGCTTTTGGAGGAAGAGGGGAACACTAATCTAAAAAGTAGTTTTCCTTTCAGAGGTGCCTTTAACTAAAGGGGTCACAGCTCAGTGACTCCAGTGTGGTGGAGGAAGAGACCTAAAAGGGGATAATAGGCTTTTTGCAAGTTGTCTGAGGCTCCTTCTGTGTTGCACACGAGGAACCTTCTTTGGAATTTAAGGACGCAGAGCCTACCCATCAGGAATTTTGATGTCTGAGGAATTTCAGTTATTGTATGTGGGGTGGTGTCCTTACGTGATTCTGGTATCAGCAGAACTGGTTTCATTGGTTGTAATTTCAGACAGTTCTGAAAACTTCACCCTTGAAGAGGGAGAAGAGGTAGAAACACAGCAGAGTGCAGCGCGGTGTTCTGACTCGTCTGCACGTGCCGACGTGTCTGCCCTCCACGCTTGTGCGTCTGTGTCGTGTGCTGCACTAACGCGTGAGCCCTTCCTTCACTGTGCTCCTCAGAGTGAAGATCTAATCCTTTGTATCAGAAAGAGGTTCAAATGGCGCCTGTTGATTTTTGGAGAGAGGCGTAGAAGGGAGAGTGCATTTACAGATGATAATGAGGAGGGTGACAGAGAGAGATTCTGAATCATGGCCGTTTTTTCCCTGTGGCTGTAACAGGAGAGACAGGCATCAGCTCTCTCTCTTAGCCATGTTAGGGAAGTGTAATCACTTTGAACTGTGTGCTAAAATATTCATCTACATTCATTTACATTGCCTTTAAAGCAAGTGTTAAATTTGGTCACTTCTCAAATAATCAATTAAGGAAACTTCACTATAATTAGAGAGATTGAAGAACAATCTTCACAGTGCATTTAAACTCTTCCAAGGTATTTACAAGTGGTTTAAAGTCGCCAGCTGTCAGATTCTTGCTGTGAAATGTTGGTGATTTGAAGGGAAATAATTGTCCAGGGATGTCCATTTTAAATGAAAGTTAAATTGTACCTTTACCCTTGCATATCTTAAGGAGAGCCATTTCCCCCAGTGTATCCTACAGAGGTGTGGGTTTTTTTGATTCTCTGAGAAATATAGCTAAGTCAGCTGTGTTGCAGAAATAGAAAGTTCTTCCATGATGTAAGTTTAGATATAGACATTCCGTTTTAAGTGTATCATAACCTCTCATTGCATTTTGAAACCTCACCATAAATATTACCACTTTTACATTCATTTTTATTGTCATTATAGCTTGTCTGTTCTTTAACTTTTTCTGTTTCTGGTTGCTATTCTTAGACATGCCATTGACACTGATGTTTGGTAAAGTCTTTGTGCAGCTCCTGTGTGCCCTTCATCCACCAGTTGATTCTCCAGGCCTGGTGGTGGGTAGAAGGTGGGGCTACTCATGCTGGCATATTCTAGGAGCACCTGGGACATACTTTGCCCCAAGCCACACTCAGTAAGAGTCGTGACTTGTAAAAGGTCGGGATAGGCTGATTCTCCACTTGAAGTTTATTTTTTATCTTTGTTTAGGTTTCTTCTTGCTAACCTATGTTAGGGTCAGAACAGTAGTTCTCAACTAGGAGATTTTGCTATGTAGGAGACATTTAGCAGTCAAGACACAGTTTTCGTGGTTACCACAAGGGGCGTCTTACTGCTTTTAGTGGGGTCAAGGCCAGGGATGGTTTGAAACGTCCTACATTGCACAGGACGGCCCCACAACAATGAATTATCTGGCCCAAAACATTGATAATGACACTGTCAAAAGCCTGGGATTAGAAGAATCTAAACAAGCCAGATTCTTAACTAAGGCAGAGGACGTTGGCTTACATTATATAGAATTTTATTCAGCTGGAAAGGATCCTAATGATCTCCCAGCTCAGTTTTTATTTTTAAAACTAAAAGCTTACAAGGAAGCCTGATATGTGAAACAGGTGAAGGTGGTGGACTCCTTAGCTGATAGACAGTGGGAGTGGCAGACTGAAAGCGACCATGCCCAGGGGACAGACCCTGAAACATACTGGTCTCGTGCCAACCCCTTATTTTATACATGAAGGAACTTAGAGCCTTGAGAGCAAAATGACCTGTCTGAGATCTCATAGTAAGTCACCGGCCAGGAGTCCAATTGTAGGACAACCCCCACCCCCCAGTCCTCCATCCTTTTCACTCCATATTAAGAACAGAGAGGGGAGGACTTCCAGTCAAGATGGAGGCAGAGGTAAAGACACTTCACCTCCTCACACAAATACAGAAAAAAATCACAACTATACCACAAGACAAGTATCACCCAGAACTGTCAGAAAATTGAGCTGTATGGAAGTCCCCAACAACCAAGGATTTAAAGAAGCCACATGCATCCAGACTGGTAGGAGGGGCAGAGACACGGAGATGGGAAGAGGTGTGGAGATATGGTGTGGCGTGGAGAGGCAGTGAGTGGGCAGTCCCACATTCACCAGTGCTGGATAAACACCAAGAGGGATACCTCAGGAGCAAGGGCCAGACCACACAGCCCAGGGTCCAGCACCAGGAAGGTAAATCCCCATAACTTCTGGCTGTAAAATCAATGGGGTTGGGATGGCAGAAGAAACTGCCGGGTTTTCAGGAGACTCCTCTTAAAGCTCCCACACAGACTTAGGACTTACGCAGACCCACCCCTCTAGGATTCAGCACCAGGACAACAGCTGGAAGGGCAACAGTGACATATGGGGAGAAAGTGAAGTGACTGGAAACAGGGTGAGTGCCAGGAGACAACGTCCTCCCAGACAAACCTCCAGATGCCAGGCAGCAGTATTGTCCTCTCACAGAGCCACAGAGCAGTGACATGGGTTGCCCCGCCTGGAGATTATGTAAGGCTCTGCCCCACACAACTTACAGATGCCTTTTTGACAACAGGCCATGCTACTAACACAGGGAATCAAAGTAGCTCTACCTAATACACAGAAACAAACACAGGGAGGCTGCCAAGTTGAGGAAACAAAGAAATATGACCCAAATGAAAGAACAAAACAAAACTCCAGAAAAAGAACTAAACAAAATGGAGATACCAACCTATGAGATTCAGAGTTCAAAACACTGATGATCAGGATGCTCAAATAACTCATTGAATAAGGCAACAACATAAAAAAGATCCATGCAGAAATGGAAGTTACATTAAGTGAAATAAAGAAAAATCTATAGGGAACCAACAGTAGAGGAGATGAAGCCAAAATTCAAATCAATGATTTGGAACATAAGGAGGAAAAAAGTATTCAACCAGAACAGCAAGAAGAAAACAATTCAGAAAAATAAGGATAGTATAGGGTGCCTTTGGGACATCTCCAAACATACCAACATCCAAATCATAGGGGCGCCAGAAGGAGAAGAGGAAGAACAAGAAATTGAAAACTTATTTGAAAAAATAATGAAAGAAAACTTCTCCCAATCTGGTGATGAAAATAGACATACAAGTCCAGGAAGCACAGAGAGTCCCGAACAAGTTGGACCCAAAGAGGAACTCACCAAGGCAAATCATAATTAAAATGCCAAAGGTTAATGATAAAGAGAGAATCTTAAAAGCAGCAAGAGAAAAGCAGAGTTACCTACAAAAGAATTTCCATCTCAAAAGAAACTTTGCGGGCTAGAAGGAACTGGCAAGAGGTATTCAAAGTAATGAAAAGCAGGGACATTACCCAGCAAAGCTGTCATTTAGAAGGGAGGGGAGATAAAGTGCTTCCCAGACAAGGTAAAGCTAAAGGAGTTCACCAACAAACCATTATCATATGAAATGTTAAGGGGATTTTCTTAAGAAAAAGATCAAAACTACGAACATTAAAATGGCGAAGTTTACAACTATCAACAACTAAATCTACAAAACAAGTCGAGCAAACCACTGGAACAGGAACAGAGTAATAAATAAGGAGATCATTTAGAGAGTTATCAGTGGGAAAGGGCTAGAATGGGGAAAAAGTACAGGGATTAAGAAGTATAAAAAGGTAGGTACAAAATAAACAAGGGGATGTTAAGAAAAGTATAGGAAATGGATAAGCCAAGAAACTTATATGCATCAACCATGGACCTGAACTAAGGGGCGATTGCTGGAGGAAATGGGGTTACTGGGCAGAGGGAGGCAACGGAGGAAAAACTGGGACAACTGTAATAGCATAATTGATAAAATATATATTTAAAACAAACAGGAAAGACTAGTCCTCATGGCTTTTGGAGTATTGTTTCTCTAGGTATTCAAAGAGGCTGAGCTAGTCTAAATAATCATTTGGTACAAGCTCGCTTGGGGTAGGGGGGATCACTTTTAGCACTTGTTTTCCTTTAGTTGCCTAATTTAGCTAGTTTTATTATTGTTGACTTTTATTAATTTCTCCACCTTAGAATTATACAGGATGGGCAAAAGTAGGTTTATAGTTATTCATATGAAAACTAATACAGTAACTAATAATAACACAAAAATAAACTCTATCTTTTGCATGCTCACGACCGTAAACCTACCTTTGGCCTGCCATGGAGACACTCAGAGCTTAGCCATCTGGTCCCTTCTCAGATGCTGGCTAGGGTGGTGAAGCTGGCCTGCTCAGGGTCCCACAGCAGGGGCATGGCTCGCAGAACTGACTAGAACCCAGACCCCTGGACCACCGTCCTCTTTCCACCACACCACGGGGCCAGCACTCCGTGCCTCCACCTTAGAATGCCCCCAGCCACATCTACAAACAGAACAGATGCTCATACCCCCTCTTTCACGAGTGCACCAGTTTTGTGTGTGAGAGTAGGTAAAAGATCGCCAAAGCCTTGTGAGGAATTGTAAGATTAGAATTTAACAGTCATTTCTTGAGAACAATTGTCTCTGAGTACTGGCCCCTGTTGGACCTTACAATATATTTCTTTGCTCTTTTCCACTTTCCTTGTCTGCCTCAAATCTCTGGTGTAGTTGCTCTATATGCTAGTTCAAGAAAAGCAATAATGAAAATGTCACCGTCTCACCTTACGTTTGTTTTGAGCTTGATGCTAGTAAGATACAACTTTTAAATGTTTATTGAGGTGGAACATACATACAGTAAATTACACACATCTCAAATATGCAACCTGATGAATTCTCACACATTCCTGTATCTGGGTGCCCATCACCCAGATCAAAATATGTAACATTTCTGTCATCCCAGGAGGCTCCCTGGTGCCTTCTGAGTCATGACTCCCCTGTCACCTGAGGTAGCCACTACTCTGACATCTGTCCCTTGAGACTAGTTTCGCCTGCTTTTTACCTTATAACTGGAATCATGCCTGTTACATTCCATCCATGTTGTTAAAGAGCTGTTCATTCTTCATTATAGCTTTGTAGTATTCCCTTTTGTGGTTATAACAGTTTGTTCATCCGTTTTCCTGATGATGGACATTTGATTGTCTCCAAACATTGACAGTTAAGGAATAAAATTGCTGTGGATATTGTTGTATATATTACTTGGTGGAAATCTGTTGGGTATGTTGCTAGGAATTGGAGCATAAAACTTGTAATAGCATTTTTGTGTACATTATTTCATCTGAGACTCACTATACCCCCATGAGATAGGTAGGGTAAGTAGTGGTATTTTGGTATTTCTTTTCTTTTCTTTTCTGTTCTTTTTTTTTTTAGGAAAATTCACTATAGAAAGGTTAGCTGGCTTGCCCAGAGATACTGAAGGACTAAGAGCCAAGGGTATGGCTCTGCTCTCCCACACGGGGTTGCCGAGTTTCCCTGTTGCACTATATTGCCCTTGTAGCACGAAGTAAGCTACCAGAGGCCTTAATGAAACTGGAATGCACAAGTATATTGTTTTGGACAAAATACACACAAATGGACTTTGATTCTTCCTGATTTTTTTATACATCTGGATTATGGGTAATTTTTTTGGAATCACCTGATGGTGTTGGAATCAGCCCAGTGAAAGCTGTGTGTTTTTAATTTGGGGATTGGTAAGGGTCTGAGCAGAAGCTGATTGTTACTTTCTAGTTTTATGGAGGGGAAGGACTGGAAATTTCTATACAGAGGTCATTGATTCCACTTCTCCGCTTTGGGCCAGGATTCTGTTTCAGTGCACTTCAAAGTAACAGTTTATCCATTTCCTGAAGATCTCCGACGAGAAGGTTCTTTCTTGGTAGCCCCAAGTAAACAATGGTGGTCTGACAGAGCAGCAGTGTGCCATCCAAGCGTCCTTTCTATTTATTTTCTACCTTTTCAGCATCTTGCAGGGGGAAAGAACGCAAGAAAAGATGAGCGTTGACTCCTCCCCCTTGCTGCTGCCTTCAGAGAGTCTGTTGCCTTCCTTGAGAAAGCAGGCCAATCACTGGGTTCTCTGCCGTAGATCTTGCTTCCCTGTCACTGTGCAGCCTGGAAATCACTTGCAGTTAAAACCTCTGATAAGGAGGAATGATGTGTGTAAGAGATCAGCCTCGCCTGGGGCTTTGGGAAGGATAATGGATGGCAGCCCAGCTTTTAGCCATAATTTGCTTCCGCAGAAATGTTAAGCAGATCTGTCAGGAAAAGCAGTTGCAGATGTTCAGCACTTGATGGAAATGAAAGTTTGTTTGCCGCTGTTCCTCTACCCAGGAACTTGGCCTAGTCTCAGAGACATGCCATTTGTGTTTAATTATATATGCCACAGTCATACTGTGCAGCTAGTCCTGTCTTAATTTATCCTGGAATTGCAGTGTCGAAGGGGCTTTGCAGGCAGGGAGGGAACCGGAATCGGAGCTTTTAGGGCTGTGTGCCAAAAACCATGAGGGATTTTCTAGATTCATCAATAAGGGCCCACCGTGCATTCGGTTACTGAGGGCGATAAAAGCTGCAGCGGACTGTAGGGCCTCTCAGCCCGCACAGAGCTTGTGTCCGGAAGGCGCCCGTCACCGGTGGCTTCGCAGAGGTCTCTAGCGAGACACAGGTCTGCTCTTCGTTCTCTGCACCCCAGCTGGATGCTTTCTCCTGTAGCCTGTCGTATTCCTGACACGGGGAAAACTATGTGGGGGTTAATGATTACGAGGAGAAGAATAAGTTAAAAATCATTTTTAATAGTGATAATAATTGGGGGAATCATAAATAAAGATCAATTTGGGAATATGGGATAGAGCAGAGTTTCATCTTATAGACATAAACCATATGCAAATACATATGTAGATTTCTTATTTATCTGTATTTGACCCTCAAATATCCTTAGTAATAATTAACCAGCATAAATAGCAATACAGAAGCGGCATTGCGGTTTTGTTCCAGACTGGACCCCTGTTGCTAGCGTTTTATGTCTCTCGTCTCATTGACTCTAATGCTGAGCACAGTTGACTTCAGAGTCAACCTAGGGCCATGGGAAGATCCAGGAATGCCCTTAGAAAAACATCAATCCTTTAATCCCTCCGTCAAACGTGGAGATACTGAATGGTGAGGTGACTTTGACGGAGGGTTAAAATGTTCAGGAGAGACGTGTCGGAAAACCAGCTGCCGTGGCCCTAAAACCAGCTGCCGTGGCCCTACGTGCGTGCGTCCGAAGGAGGGGCAGCTCCCAGTGCTGCACGTGCAGCTGCCCCTGTGGCCACCCTGGGTGCCACGTGTGTGAGGTCTGGTCCTTGCGGGATGGAAGGGCGTGCAGCGCTCGCTTCCTAAGGCTTGCCGCACACAGCCCAGTAATGAAAGGGTGATTCCTTCAAGAGACATACTCAAGTCTATAAGTTTTAGGTTTCAGAGCCCTCGATTGTATCCATTGTAACATAAAACTAACAGGAATGTACATATAGGGAATGTAATTCTTGGAGTTTCTCATGTCGAGAACGTGAGAAAGTATAACTACACTTTTCCCTCGGAGGTGGAGGCAGCCGCAGGGGAACGTGAGTGGGCTCCCTCTGCACTGACCCTGAGCAGCAGCGCCAGCCAGTGGGAGATGCGTGCCCCGCCTCCCACCACTCCCGCAGGCTCGGCTGGGCTACCTTTTAAGTACTTGTGCTGCCAGAAGATCACTTCGGTAGCATAGATAAGTGGTTGATAAAACCCGGCTCTTAGATGCGGTTACCACAGGCCTTGAAGAAAGAGTCCCCGCTGCTGTTCCTCGGAGGGACGGGAGGGAAAACAGGAGTGTTCACACAGTTTTCAAGGGCACTCGTCGCCCTTCTAGAGTCTGAGTTTCCTTCCTAGATGCTTGCAGACGTCTGTTCAGGCCCCGCTCTGCTGTGTGTCTGCCCTCGGAAGCTCCGGGCTGCTGAACAGAAGGGCACGCTGGAAGTCTCCTCATCCACCTGTTTTCAAATAGTTTCTGATGCAGATGGAAGGGTTTCCAGAAAAGGGATTGAACGACCTGCCAAGCTCGCCCATTTTTTTTGTTTCACATCATTTACAAGTTCTTCCTTTTACTCCTTGTGTTCGCAGTGGAGTTGAAGAACAACTGATTATAATCTTTAAGTTCTGACCCTTCATTCTCATGATCCCTTCAGAAGAGGCCAGGGCACACTGGGTTAGGGAGTTGGGTTTTTTCCTTAACCCCAGTGACCCCGCATTATTTCCTGCAGGAGCACAGGTTGCAACACCAGGCATTGCGAGTGCCTGGTGCAGGACCCTCCACATGGCCCCTGCCTTGGCGAGCCGTGTCATTTTCTCCCTCCTGACAAGGACTTTCTCTGTGACTAGTTAGTGTGGACTGTTCAGCCTCAGAATTAGCCTTTTCATCCAGAGGCAAGCGGAGGAGCAGCTGTCGAGGTGATGTTTGTTGGGGGCCCTTTGCGGCGAGCCGTAGGTGCGGCTGTGCCGGTGCCGGCAGTTTGTTTGTTCGTCTGCCAAGGGGACGTGTCATTTCAGCGTCGTGACTGACTTTGTGTTCACAGTTTCTGGCCCCCATCGAGAATCAGAATGAAGAAGACACAGCAGCCGTGCTTGAAGAAGGTGGTGATGTGGACGATTTAGTAAGTACTTTTAACATACACAAGCTGTTCCAATGACAGAAGTTGTCGGAGCTGTAGATACAGTACAAAGGCTGCTTGTAGACGTGTTTCCTTTTTTTTTCAGATTTTATTTATTATTTTTTAGAGAAAGGGGCAGTGAAAGGGAGAAACATCGATGTGCAAGAGAAATACTGATCGGTTGCCCCTCACACAACCCCAGCTGGGGACTTGGCCTGAAACCCAGGCATGTGCCTTGACCGGGAATCGAACTGGCAGCCTTGCAGTTTGCAGGCCGACGCTCAGTCCACTGAGCCCCAGCAGCCAGGGCTAGACTTGTTTCTTATTTATTTTCATTTCTAACACACCAGAAGCTCTGTACACTATTATTTGTTGCATTGTCAGTTTAATCAGGTAGGTAATTTCATAATGGAAATCTCTGTGCTCTGTGCTTTTAGTTATTGTTCATTCAGTTTTATCCTCTTTGAAGGATTAAAAAGAGCTGCAGAGGCTATTCCTATAGGAGCAAAACGTCCTAATTTACTGAAATTGCTCTCAACCAAAGTGAGCGATACAATATGCAGTTTGTGTGGGTTGACAAGTAAAAAAACAGCCTTTAAAAGCCTAATTCTTAAATGTTCTCACGTAACTTAGTGTAAACAAAGTAGGCTGGCCCGCATTTGGGGGTTTCTGGACCTCATCGCGCTGCATCTGGCTGCCTGGGGCGCTGTGTAAAAAGGGTTAGCCTTTGTATCCACCTTTCTTGTGTGGGAACTTTCTGCCTTGAAGCCTCACATATGGCAGCTGTGCAGTAAAAACTTTCAGCTTCCTGTGGAGAAGGCCTTAGTGCTGTATGAGGAGATGCTTGGTATTTGACTCCTGAACTAGCTAGCGGTGGATAACTATGCAAGTCCGTGCGTGCTACCACTGAGGAGGGCTGTTGTCATTGAACTCTCTCAGCGGAGCATCAGCGGTGTGAAGTTGGCCTGACTCCTTTCTAAATGTGCTGTTCCTGTTTCCAGCTGGACTTGATATAGGTCCTGGACGTGTGGGGAGTCTCCAGGAGCCACCATCGCCGCCCTGCTGGGACTTCTACGCAGAGCAGCCTGGAGGCAGCCGTTCAAGGGGACCGGAAGCTCTGGAGATAGTCTCTGCAGGTCACACGGAGGGGCGTCTCCGGATTCTTTGCATGATGAATACGCACACAAATAAGAGATATTTAGACCCCAAACAAGTTTATAAAGAGTCATTGTTGTTTTCTGGTCGATGTCTTATTTCTCTTGTGGTCTTACTGATCTCTTCATATAACACCCGTGCTTTGAAGTTTCTGGGAAAGGGATTTCCTCCCGACCCGTGTCTCGGTGAGGATTGCAGCCCTCGTGAAGTTCTGTCACCCAAAGCTGTGGCGTGGGTGTGGGCGAGTTGCTGAGTCCTCCCAGGAGGTGCCGTCCGTTGTCCGAGCCTCCCACGGCAGTCACAACTCACACTGCTTGGGTGATGCCGTTCGTTGCCTCCCAACAGAAAGCCAGGTTTACAAAATCATGGCTAAGGTCTGGCCCATTTCTCTCTTTATCTAAGCCTTTTAGTCCCACATCACTTTGGAGCGAGAGAGATACATGGTTTTCCTTAAGTGGGTGGGTGGGGAGCACAGTTGCCCTGCGTACCCATTGTAAGCAGTGAGTTGTGGTGTCCTCATGAAAAATAGACATTCTTTTGGCTCAGCCTCTGACACATGAGTGAACCCCCCCCAAAAACAAAACAAAAACAGAACTTCACCACAGTAATTAGGGTTTTATCATTTCATTACTCTGCTTGCAGGTCCCACCAAGAGAAAGTTTGGTTGTGTTAAAAACACCTTTTCCTTAATTTCCCAGCCTTTTCCATGTCTATCTAAGTCTCCTTTTTTTCTCTCTGGATGTTTCCTTTCCTAAAATTAGGAGAAGAGCAAAACCCTTATTTTTTTTCCTGACCTCATGTCTCCCCCAAGTTCTAACTCATCCTTCCTTGGTGTCACAAACTCAGTGGAGCCCCACATCTTCAGCACCCCCTAAGTGGTCATCGAGTCACTTCGTTTTGCAAACATTAAGGGCATCGGTGGCGCACACCTCCTGTGGATCGCTGCCCATTCTTCAGTGCTGAGCATTAACGGCCGTCCGTGCACTGCTTGCCAGTGGGTCTCCGTGACGGAACGCCTGTCGGTCAGCTGGCGGCAGAGCGAGGAGTGGCTTATGCGGGCCTCTCGGACTCCCCGGCACTGTGCACACTGAGCCAGCCTCGGCCGCACGCACGTGCCCACCTAAAGCGACCCCGACGCGGATCGCTCAAGCCCAGGGGATATTTGTGACTAGGATAAGACCTAGACCTTTTGTAGAGTCAAGAGGGAAATCTTTCTTCCTGAAAATTCTGCATTACTCACACCAGGCCCTCCTGAGGTGTGGCCTCAGAAGCGGCCTTTGTCCTTGGCAGCTTGGGGAACCCCGCCCTGGGAAACAGTCCCGTCAAACCAGGAGACCAGGAAAAGTTTGAATCAAGTTGGTCCTTTAGATCTTCTGATAGTTTTTTATTTATGGTGTAGGTAGTGCATTATTTTTGCTTCTCTAACCCTGCTTTTACCTAATTATCTGAATACCTGAAGGGAGAAATGAGTTTAACAGGCTGGGGAGAGAAAGGACTAAATGAGCCATGTAATTTCTGAATCCGTTCCATGTAGGTGCTGTGTATGTGCTGTGTAGCCTTGGCCTGAGCGTTCTGACCAGGCGCACCTTGTCTGGGGTGAGCACACCAAGGCCTCGTTGCCCAGGAATGAGATGTGCAGATCTGTAGGCCTCCCAGGCGTTCCGCCAGCTGTGGCCTGCAGGGGTGGCAGGCAGTACATCGTCACCGGGCAGGCACATGCTACTCCTCAGAGCCCGATGGTCTCGGAAATGACAGGCTTGTATGTGTGTGCATTGGAAGTCACCGACTATTGTCTCTGCCGCCTTTGGTCTTCTGTGTCGCCAGGAGACCATTTATTGGTTTATGGAGTGGGTAGAGATAAAGGAGGGGTATTCACCCCCCACATCATAACCTACCTGCCCCCCAAGGGTACATGCTGCCCCTTTGTTATGAACCGCTGTTTTAAATGTTGAAGTTTTGCCAATTAATTTACATAGAAAACTTATAGTATTGGAAAATGTTTAGGTAGGCAGTCTTTACCCAGTCATGGATAGTTTTGAAAATGAATGGACACATCTGTACTTCTGTTTTGAATATGTATGTGTGTATATGTGCTATGACTGGCTTCATGGGCGATTTTGATTCAGGCACATACCTGTTTGGCCCACTACATCCCGTTGGCCTCATTTTGCATTGCCCCCTTCCCCCCAGGTAGTCTAGGTTCAGAGCACAACCTGGTCGCTCATTTAGAGTACATGCCGTGAGGGCTGCAGTGTGGGAAGGGAGCGAACACACGTTAGCCCGGATCCTGGATGCTGCTGCTTGCTGTATGGCCTTTGTCAAGGTAGCGAGCCTATTACCTGCTTCTCAGGCCAGTAAGGAAGACCGTGCCCAGGGATGTACTTTGTAAAGTGAAATACTTCACACAAATAAAGAATTGTGGTATTACATTGTGGAAACTCAAAATAGAAGCATGGGCAGAACTTTTCAGTAGGTCTGCCTTCTATCTCTGTTTCCATCAGAACTATTCCAGTGCTAGTTTGCATAATCGTCTGTTGCAGTTGGACTTAGGTTTTCTCATCAAGTTATTACATGCAAATCAGAGTCTCTGTGTGATCAAGGTAGGGGGTTAGAACCCAGGATAGGGTGTTTCTTTTTAGGTTTTGATAAGGTGACCATGTGTTCCAGTTTACTTGAGAATTATCACCCCGGCATAATTAATAGTGCCTCTTTCACTCTCAGGTGTCCTGATACAGATTATAGATTATATGGTCCCCCTAGGCTTTGATCATGGTAAGTTGGTGTCAAAACCAGGGCCCAAGGAATGGCCATATTCTGCTTTGCCAACCACCCGTCTCTTGTCAACTCCCTGCTCTGCTGGAGCTTAAATGCACGGGAGCAAACAGCCAAATGGAAGTCAGCGTCGGACAGCTGGGTTATAGCTCCTGGCTTAGGTCTGCATTCTGCCTCCTGCATCCAGATCTTGCCACCAACTGGCTGCCCAGCCTGGGACAGAGCCAGAGCATCTTGCTGGGCCCGCTCAGAAATAGTGGGCCCAGCTTTCCTGCCTGGATGGCAGCAGGGAGATGCAAGCAATAGAAATGCAGTTGAAGTTTAACATACATATTCTCTGTTAGGAGTGTTGATGACTCCTAATAACGATGGCCCAGGCACCAGTGACATTTGTAACTCCTTCCCCCAGGCATTCACTCCCACATAGGGCAGCCCACATAATCTGGAGTTGACCATCTGTTTAGATAGCGTTGGCTTTCTTTGGTCATTCTGGAAAGGAAGGGAGTGCCCTTCCCTCCACCTGAACATGACCTCAGGCCAGACTTCTTTCTGTTAGAGGGCACAGTGCTTCAAAGCATCACCTGGGTGTTAGATACTCCTACGTTTGTTAATTCTTATGTCAGCAGCAGTTAGCAGCTCTGTGGCCTTAGTAAGTCCCTTTACCTCCACTAGCAACAGAATAATGAAATCTTTGAATTTCATCTTTGGGCAAGATGACCTGGGAACAGACAGGACTTTCTCAGTCAAATAACCTTTGGGCAGAAATTTGTAGCATGTCTAACCCTAGCAGCAAGAGAGGCTGGGAAGGTGAGAGGACCCACATTATTTTAGTTATCCTAGTTGAGACAGTGCACAGAGATACGGGGCAGTATGGATTGGGGGTTAGCCAACCAACAGTTTTGTCATCCGGTTGCTTTCCTTACTAGCCACATAAACTCGGAGGAGTTGCCTTGCCCTTCTCAGCTTTCGTTGAGTGTGTGTTTTTGTACATAGGGCAGTTGGTGGGTTTGTTTGAAATTTAAAATCAGTCTCTTGAAGTAACATTCCATACAGAGTAAGCAGTAAACTTCAATACCTCTAGCCCTCCTCCTCACCTGTCCGCCTACATCCTTATTGTAGCCAGAAATGATGCAGACATCTCTGGGTGGAGCCAAGGTAATTCCTGTCATCTAATGCCCAGGCCTCCAGGATCTGCATACCCAGGGCCCCTCCCATGCCAGAACTTAGGTGAGGGCTTTGAGGGGGCATAGCTGCCCGCTCCACCATGACCACTGGCCCCAGGCAGCTGACTGTGGGAGCTGAAGGGGCACGGAGAAGGGAGGACAGACATGGAACTTCAGTTCTGTAATGTGGGCCTTAGTTGTCTACAGAGTCAGCGCCATTGGCGACTCCACACTCCTTTCCCATCCCTCTCCGCCTGCTACAAGCCTGCTTTTGCACTTGCTGCGAATGTCCTAAGAGCCCAGGTCACACTCAGACTGCCTACATTTTACATCCTGCCTCTACCATTTTCTAGCTGTGTGACCAAGGCCAAGTTACTCACCCACTCTTGGCCTTGGTTTCTACTGCCGTCAAACAGGGCTGATGTGGGTAGTACGTAGCCATTCCAGGGTTGTCAGGATGAATAAGGGTGACCCACTTCCAATGCCTGGCACATGATAAGTGCACAGTAACTACTTCCCATTATTATCCACCTCTCCAATTTTCTGTTTCTTCCTCCTCTACACCAGCATCTGTCTAGCTTTAAGATGCCCTTCCCCGCCTTCTGCAAATGGACACTGCTAGCCCTACGTGGATTAGCTCATCGGTAACAGCTTTCAGAGCCACAACTCCATCTCAGCTGTACCTTTCTGTGTGATCCGGGCACGTCGCTCCGAGAGGCCGTGTGTTTTGTCCTGCACAGTGGATAGCTGCCTCTTAGTGGACTTCAGGGCAGATGAGGGAAACTCTTCAGAGAACACCCCAGGCAGCGTGAATGCTGGGTGGCAGAGATGTGTTTGCATGCACGTGCACGCTTGAGTATGTGTTTCAAGTCTTGGGACTTCAGCAGGTTAGTTACACAGCAACGTGTCACTTCACCTGGCTCCTTGTTTAATGATTTCCCTCCCCCGTTTCCAGTCCCCGGGGCCCTAGATCCTCCCCCAGCATCAGGCCTACATGCCTTTTATGGGCCACTGCAATTAGTGTCCTAACAGAAGTAAGCACCTCTTGTCAGCTGCCGTGTGCCCACTGGCAAGGGGAGGAGGGGAGTACACAGTTCTTAGTAACAGTCGAAGCCGAGAGCATGCTCGCAGTGTCAGGACTGAAGGCCAGTGTGCGTGGGAGCGAGTGGTGGTAGAGGGGCACAAACAGTTCTTGACTTGACAGGCGTAATACATAGGCACTCACAGACTCAAACCCTCTAACACACCCAGGGCGGGGCAAAAGTAGGGTTACAGTTGTGAGTGCAAAACAGTTTTTTCTTGTATTGTTATTTATTAATCGTATTAATTTCCATACGAACAGCTGTGACCTACTTTTGCCCCGCCCTGTGCGTTCACTCATTATGCACACCAGGCGTACTTCTGTGGCCCGGGATGCACGCGCGCACACACACACACACACACACACACACACACACACACGGATGCGTTCCCTTGCTGGGCCACTGAATTCGCGTCTTTTCATAAGGAGTCAGTCATATGGGATTAGGAGCCCACCTTACTCCAGTAGGACCTCATCTTAAGATCAGCCATGACCCTATTTCCAAATAAGCTCATGTTCTGAAGCACTGGGAGTGGACTTCAGCGTGGCTCTTGTGGGGGACACAATTCAACCCATGACAGCCACTGAGACGGGTTATCATGTCTGCGGAGAAGAAATGCGTGAAGTTAGCAGAGAGCCGTGTCACAGAGGGGAGGTGGGTTGGGTTGGACATGAACACACAGACGCGTGAGCAGGCCTTTGGGGAGTGTGTTCGTGCCCATCATACCTAGAACACTGGAACGATGAAAAGGGCTCAATAATTTCAGTTCCCTTTTTTCCATAAGTATGAAAAAAGTGCATGCGTGTGTTTAAGAGGTTTCCACTCAGCGGGGAGATGAAGAACACTTGCACATCTTGCGTGAGTGCAAAGGGTCAGACCGCTGACTTGTGAAGAAAGTCTGTCTCCGCATTTATTGAGAATGTGGGTATGAAACAAACGGCAAGTTCTTCCATAAATGTACCTGTTACTGGTATGTATGTGTCCTTGTGTCCTATTCATGCGTTCTCATGTTGTGAGGGAAGAGACCACACGGTCACTGTCCAGCCCCAGGCCCGTGGCCCTGGCCCTGTATGTCCATCCCTGCGGGCATTATGTGGGGTACAGGGGCCTTCTCCAGCACCACGGCTGGCTGGAAGGGGCCTCTCGGGATGTCCCGGCTGCCCCACAAGCAGGTCCATACGCCTGCCCGTTCCCTGACAAGTGTCCCAGGTCCTTGTCCATAAAATTCAAGCTTATAAACTTACACTGATCGCCTGCTATATCCAAAACACTACTGGGCACTGCAGAGCAGAGTGGAAGAACGCTGTTAGTGCTCCAGAAGTTCGCAGATAGCCAGAATCCCTGAAGTAAGAAAGGCTATAACGGACCCAAGTAGAGCTCCGGGGCACTGAAGAAGAGATTGATTTCAGTCTTGGTAACCAGGGACGCTTTCTGGGGTTGGTGGCACTTAAGATGTACCATGAATGGAACAAGAATCTCATAATAGAGAGCGAGGCGAGGGCATTCGACAGCAAAGGACACGGCAGAGTTCAGGCCAAGGCCAGGAAAGTGTAAGTGGTCTGGTTTGTGTGGAGGTGAGCTGCGTGATAGAAAAACGGTGATCAGACTGCAAAAAATAGGTCAGGGCAATTATCGTGGGAAAACCCCATTTCTTGTTTTGAAAAGAGAAATTGAATTGGATGGTCAGCAAGGTTACTTGGGCAGCAGCGCACGGAGAGGATGCAGGGAGAGCTCGCAGCTGTTGGGATAGCCGCACAGAGGGAGTGGGGGTCCAAACCAGGCAGCCCCCAGACTCCAAGGGACTGGAGCAGCGGCGGCTGGCCCAGGGTCTGATCCTATGGAAGGCCAGTCTGTGCCATTCTGTGCTGGGGAGTCTGTCTTTCCCCTCCGTCTAGGGTCTTGAGATGCCTAGGAAACCGGGGCCCAATGTCAAGGGCATGTGCTCATGTGCCTGCTTGTCAGGCTAGGTCAGTTTGTCGCTTCAGTCTCCTCTCCTCTCCTCTCACAGCAAGCCTCCTGGCCGCTGCTGCTCCACCTTGACACACCCATCCCTCTACCTCCTGCCTCAGCCACTCCCTCTCTGCCCCCTTCCCCTTTTCGGGAAAGTGCTCACATTCTGCTACCTCCTGTTCCCTGCAGCCTCCTGCAGAGCTCTTGTCTGTCACCTCTGCCTGTGCCCCAGGAGCAGGAAACCCCAGAGAGCAAAATAACTGCAGGGCTGCGGGTGAGCTGGCCCTGCCTTCCAGCACCCTGCACCTCTGTCCTGCCCCCTGGGACCCACACTTGGTGAGAAGTGGGGTGAGAATCTCAGCCCCCGAGGAGTGGGGAGGGCATGGGGGTGGGAGGTGGGCGCCTGGGTCGGGGGCTGCCTCCACAAATCTGCGGTCTCTGTTGACTCCCGTGTTCTGATCTGTAAATTCACAAGGGAGTGTGGGGCGTCCCCCTTCACACACACACACTTGAACTGGAGCAGCAACTTCTGTGATGTTTTCCTTATTGGGGGTGCATGTGAGGTATTGTTTGACCGCAGGGCTCTACGACTTTAAAAAGTTCAAAAGCATTAGATTGAGTATCTGAAGGCTTCAAGGACACTTCAAGCCTTCCTCATCTATTTTCATTCATTTCTCCCACAGATATTTATTGGGTACTTACCACGTGCTGGGCACTGTTCTCGACCCATCCATAAAAGACACAAACAGCCAAGCCCCTGAGGACATGCAGCATTGGCAGGGAGCCCCCATGGAAGCCTCCCCTGTTAAAATTCAAAGCTCTCAGCACATGGGGTTGTCCCGATTGCCACCACATTTCCACACACTAGGAGTCAGAAAATCTCCGAATGGGCACTCAACAGAAACAGACGTGGGGACGTGGGATTTTCCCTTCCAGTCCCACAGTGAATTTGCAGGGAATGCAAAAGTCGAACACTTAAGTCATCTCTCGGTGCGATTCTGAGTGTCCAGAGAGGAAGACTCTGATTTCCTGTCTACCCGCTTCTCTCTTGGTTCAGTACTAACTCGGCCCGAGCCCACTCCCAGCTCCAGTCTCCCAGCCATCTCCTTGACACTGCATGTTGCCAAAAGCTAACCGAGTCTGTATCCAGGTTCATTCAAGGTCATGTTCAATTCTAGGACATGTTTATTCCTGAGAGTGTGGGAGTCTCCCATGACAAGTCATCTAGAGGAGGAAGGCACAGTGAAATGATGCTACCTTTGGTCAGGGGTGGCCTTGAGGATATAGAGAAGGGAGGGGCTAATCTTAAGTGTTAGTGCAGAAGCCCATTTCTGGGAGGTCCCAGAGACTCCAAAGCTCCCTCCCTTTGTTCAATGGTTCCTGTTCTGAAGTGCACCTACCTCGTTTCCATAGCTCAAGGCTTTGGTTGTCTGTAAAATAAAGTCACTACTAATAAATATAGCACATAGTTTAAACTCCTTATACCAGCTATTTATACCTCCATGTGAGTGAATGTTGGGTCCAGAGGAGGTTTTGTACTGGGCATGGTAGAAGGGCACGGGGCACGGAGGTGTGGAGGAAGAAGTGACGGAGAAACAGACGCAGGATTTCTGTAGACCCAAGGCCAACTGGGGGGTTTCTAGGCTGTGAGGGCACAAGGAGTTGCCTACTGTGGCGCCCCTCCAGTGAAAAGCCCACCTTGGATCTCACACCGATACTCCAGGACTGCGGGCTGCACACAAAAACACAGCAATGTGGTGTCCGCTTTCCCTGAGCTGATATCAGGGGGCTTTTTCTCAGAGTTTGAGATGTCCTTTTCCTCTGGGCTCTGACGTAGAGATGAGCACGCCCTTATCAGAGACTTGGGGACCCAAGTAGCCTTATTCATGACCAGGAATGCACCTACACCCCCCGAATGCAGGGCATCTGGTACGCAGGCTGAAGAGCTTCACACACACACACACACACCTGGCGAGACAGAGCGTGACGAGCCCACGGCGCGCAGATGTGAGTGGGGAATTCACTGAGCCTTAGCGTGGGCTTCCCGGGAAGGAGACTGCCGGAAACCTAAAGGAGAGGACGGCAATGACACCGGCCCGGGAGGACCCTGCTCTCCTTCCAGTGTCGGTCTCTCTAGGATCCATCACAAAAGATGGGCTGGAAGATGCTCCGATTAATTGCTTTCCTGCCCGGAGATGGCACCTCCATCGCCAGTCAAAGTTTTAATTAATCATGCCAGCAGATGGGCTGTCATGGGCCCCAGCAGCCAGGGTAATGAACTCATTTATTATCGGGCTCTGTCAGTGGGAGGCCGCCTAGGCTTCTGGGAAAAGAAGAGAGGCTCCTGACACCAGAGCCCAGGATATGTGCAGTTTGGGGGAAGTCTCTGGAAATGCTTTGATTTCAGACCGTCCACCGGCTTTGAAGAAGAGAATAAAGGTGAAACGTGGACGGGCACTGTGACTCAGTCCTGAGCAAGAGGCCTTGATAGCGCAGTGCTTAAAATGGCGCCAGAGATTGGCCTGGCCCTCTGGTACCCCCTGGCCCCACCTGCCTCGGGAAGTTAGGGGGACATGGGGTAGCCCCGGCACGCATTCTTCAGCAGGGACATGGCAGGGTACGGTGACACACCAGTTCTCCGATGTCCAGGGTCATACTCTATGGGTAATTGCTGAATTTTATGCCCTGGGTTGTCTCATCCATTCTCCCTAGTTATGAGTGACAAGAATTTAATAAATGTTGAATGAATGGGAGAATGGGTAAGTAAATATTAAGTATGGTGTGCGAAGCATAGACACCACCACTGTGAAAAAAGCTGAGCTTTTACTGAGCCCAATTTAGGTCTGAGGTTCTAAGTAGCACCTGATACAGGAGCCTGGATCTTATCATAGACATGGTTCTTGCTTTGGGGGGTTACAGTGTACCTGTGTCAGGACTGGGAAAGACAGAACTTGTAACAAGCATGACCATCCAAGTACAAGAAGTCAGGGAATGGTCACCGAGTGTCATGGACAGAAAGGACAGTACGCACACCTGGCCTGTTCCGCCCTTGGCAGAGAAGGCTGAGGGCCAGCAGAGTGGAGGGCTTGCCTGAGGTCGTTCGGCGAGTTGGCAGCACAGGTGCGCCTGGAGTTCAAGTCTCCTGATTTCTACACCCGATTCTTTATTGTGTTCAGGCCACCTGAAGCCCCTTTCACAAGCTGCTCACCTGGTCACTCAAAGCAGCCTGCCCTGTGCCCAGCTGACCAGACCCCCCTGCTGTGTCTAACCTGCCCTTTGCGTTGGCATTTGTATTTCACACACAGAGCAGAATCCCCCTTTTTCCCTTTCCACAGTTCGTGTCGGGAGACCACTCTGCTGTAGCCTGAACTCCGAGGGCAGGGCTGGTCATGGGACCCTGCCTGACGCCTTACGGGGGCCTCCCCTTCTTTGAAAAGGGTTGAGGTGTCTCACACCTCCCTCTCCATTTCATCCAACAGGAAAAGCAGTCAGCAGGGAAAATGGACCTGTGGATTGGGCCCGTTCACTGGTGTGGAAAAGGGAGAACATGCCCTTAGTCCCTATTATGAAATCAGAAACTCTGCCCAAGGGGAAAGCTTTCCCCTTAAACGGTACAGTGCAGCCAGCTGCTAAACCCTCAGTTGATACTTCTGTAAGAATGAAAGCAGTCACTTACACAGCACTGATTGTGCCAGATCCTGATATAAAGCAGAGGGGACTCTAAGTAAATATTCCAAGTTCACACAAATAGCGGAGGGTGAACACCAGATTTTGATTTAGGTTAGTCCGGCTTCCAAATCTGTGCCCTCAGCCACCTTACTACGTGGTCTGCTCAGGAAGGCCACTCAGGGAGGCACGGTTAATCTTTCCGTAACTTCTGGCAAAGAGACGTGCACCCCTGGGCTTTTGAAGGTTGACCCCTCAGAAGTGCGTTCACCCACTGAAACTATCAGTGGAGAACTGAACGAGTGCTCAGCATTTCAAAGGCTCTTTAAAACTGGGAGGAGGCTTGGAGACTGCAGGTTCTTTCTCCAGGGTGGATGCCAGCCTCCGCCCTGGCACAGGGGCTTTGGAGAAGAGAGTGGCTGTGTGTGTGGCTGAAGGACTGGACCCCTGCAGCTAGGCAGGTGTTGCAAGGGGCCAGGTACGAGAACATAAAGCAGTAACACTGCTGGCTTTAGGAAACACACAGCCTGCCTCTGCGTGTGGCCTGTCCTGGAGAGACATGTGCACAGAGAGGCAGGTCTCCACAATTCAAAGCAATGGCACACGTGTGATGATAAATGAAAACGTGAGTCTTCTTTAGTGCCAGGGAGCAGTCGGGAGTGGTGAGGACTGTGGCCAGCTGTAGCACATGCCCCCACTGGAAGGGACAGCTGCCACTCAGTGGGACCCATGTGCGAATATGGGCTGTTATCAGATGTTTTTTTTCAAATGTTTAAGAGAGACTATAAATGTAGATTTGTACGTGAAGTATCTGATAATTCAATGTGAACTCAAAAGTTTGAAATTTTAAATTCACTGGCTGCCCCTGAGCTGTGGCTTGAGGAACCCGCTGTGGAGGGTGGTGTCCCATGGTGTTATTTCAGGTCAACCTCAGTGTCAACCAACAGCTCTAGCTGGGAGAGGCCCCGAGCTCCACAGGCCCTGCGTGGCCCACGGGGACAGTGGCCGGAGGCTGTGCAGCTGGGCAGATCTCAGGACTCTAAGTCCCAGGGACAAGGAGGACCCCAAAAGGTTGACACTGCCGATTAGCTTACAGGTGGCTTTCATCTAAACTGTAGGATTCAAAGGGGTGTGGCCATTCGTGGTCTCCTAAGTGAGGCAGAGCCTGCACCAGTTTGATTGCATCCCCCACAAGAGCCCTGAGAGCTAAGGCACCGCCCCCCATTCCCAGACTCAGATGGGCCGCCTGGCTGCAGGGGACACAGTCAATGAGATAGTAAATGTCTGCCCAAGCTCACAGAGTCGGCCAGACGGGGCTCCTGGCTCACCGCTCAGCAGCCATATGGTTTGGAGCAACTCAGAGCTTCTGGGCCTCCTTTTCCTCGTCTCTGTAAGATAAGTGTGAAGCAGCCCCCATTAGCCGTGTTGTAGGATGGAATTATTTAATGTGTGGAAAGTGCTTCGCATGATGCCTCTCTCCTAATGAGGACTCAATAAATGATAGTTTTCTCTGCTCTTTCCACGTCCCAGTCATTGGGTGTCACAGCCCACGGGGTCATTATTTAAGATGTGCCAGAAATGCATACTGCATTTCAGAGTCTTTGGATGAAAACGAGGACATAAAATATGTCATTAGTACTGTATATATTGATCATGTGTTCACATAATAAACCTGGGACATATTGGGTTGACACACATCATTAAAATTAATTTCACCTGTTGTTTGGGGTTTTTTTTTTTTTACCTTTTTTAATGTAGCTACTAGAAAGCGTAAGATTATAGACGTGGCTCAGGTTAAATTTCTGTTCGACAGCATTGGTCTGGATCCTGGAAGAACGCCTGATACAGAGTGGGCCGTCAGGAAGGATACATCCAATGAATGAATGAATGAATGAATGAATGAATGATTTTCATGGATTTCTCAGCCTTTGTTTTCCCCCTTGAGCCGTATGCCCTCCCTCTGACTCCCCTGCCCCTACAATGAGTGACCGCCACAGACTCTCATCGGTCATTCACTGTGAGACGACCCCCCTGCTCCCACACCCCAAGTCACAGGGGACGGAGGCCCCAAAAGATGGAGGGCCAGGGAGAAGCACACAGCCAGTAAACTACAGAGCAGAGAGTGGAACCAGAATGTGTGGGCCAGAGCACAGGCACTTAAACATGACCTCATTTTGCCAGTGAAGCCCTTGATTTTTTATCGTTTTCGTAGAGGCAAGTGAAAATTCTCCAGGTAGGACAGAGCAAGTGGTCACATGGCTACTGGCCTAAAACAAGCTCTCGGGGGACTACGCCATCCCTCCCTCTAAAACCTTGACCTTCAAATTGAGGTCAAGCCTTACCCCACCCCCCACCACCTCTCTATGAAGCATTGAGGTTGCAGCCTTTGAAGGCGGAAATCAACATTGCTCTCATCTGGGGCATTCTGTCACGGCTTTAAGTAAAAGGGCCTTGGGGTGTCCTTGTAATAGTGATAATAGTATTGAAAAAAGCCAAAAGAGTTGGCAAGAGCTCTTTGGAAGTCTCTGAAATCGTTAATATTATCGATCCAGGGAGGCTGCCAGTTGGCACTTGCTGGGTTGTTTCATTCTCTCTGTTCCACTGACACACGCGCGTTTACCACCACCACCACCACCACCACCAAAGCGGAATTAGGGCCCGGGGAACCGTGTGCTCGTCAGTGAAAGATTTTGGAACCATTCACTCGGAGTCAATTAACGCCAAATGTGTGACAGTTACATAATGTCATAAACATTTACAGGGAGGAAGGCTGAGAAAAGCAAATGAAAAGGACCAGGGTGCACAAGAGTGGTACAAATTGAAGAAAAATGTGAGGTGGGTATTCGTTTTGTTTTTTATTTTTTTTCCCAGTGCTGATCACTCTCTGGAAATGGCCCTGAGTCAGTCTGTCCCGTTTCTTGTAGGATCTCAGGGCACTGTACAGGGCACACTCTTTGTACCAAAACCCTGATGGGGCACGTGGGTGAGCAGAAGCTGGTCTTTGCAACAAGTGGAAGGACCGGGTGCCAGCCGGAGTCCCCGCTGCGTGGCTACAGCAGCACTGGAAGCCCGGCCTCGCAAGCCGCAGACACCCAACCACAGGTCACTCCCCAGGTGCTCTGAGGCCCAAAGGGAGGAACAAAGCTTTATTCTCACTCTTGGGAATCTGAGAGTCTGGTGAAGAAGGAAGAACAGAAACCCTAGTGCTCAAGGCATTTGACTCAGACCAGAGCAAGCCAGCAACTCGCCACAACTGGACAGGGCTGTCATCGACACACATCACAGAGGCTGCTAGAAGTGTTGGCGCTGGTACCAAGTAGAACCGGGAGCCTTCTGATTTGGGGGCAGGCACTCGAAGCCTGGAAGCACAGGAAGAGCAAGTGGATAAGCCAATTGTCCTTGCTGGTGACCAAACAGCACTTGGCTGAGGAATGACCCTGAAGTTGCCTCTTGGACTTAATCTTTATGCAACATGGTCACAGACATCGTAGGGAAAAGGAAGTAGTTTGGACTAGAAATCATCCTTTTGGTCATGGCTGTTATTGGTGGCCTTGCCATCTTTCTTCACTAGCAGTTTTGCAATAAAACTGTGCTTACGATTTGTTCTCAGGGCTCCCACTGTGATGTTTTCCCAGAGCTGGGAGAACTGAGCTGTGGGAACTAGGTTTGGCGGCTCGCTGAAAAAACGTCCGCCTGCTGAGAGCTCCAGTTGGCTTTCTGCCATCGTGACGAACGTAACACAAAGCACCAAAGTGGGGCAAGTGGAAGAACGAATTGAAATAAAGGATATGAAGCAACCTGTGAAAAACCAGCAAACAAGACTACATCAGTAGTGAAAGTCAATGAGGCAAAAGCCATCTGGCCCTGAAAACGAATGGAGCAGAAAAGGAAGGCCTCTCCTCCTGGGGATTTGTGCTCCAGCTGGATGCAGAGTCTTGCCTGAGACTAGCCTGGGTCCAGGGCGGGGGGTGGGGGTGGGGCAAGTGTTAATATGTTTCTGCAGAGCTGGATGTTGGACAGAGACTTTTTTCCCTTGACTATACATCAGGGCATAGTTTCGCCTGATGGCAGCTTCAGCAGGAAGGAGTTATAGAAGCTGCTTCGTTTCCATCCCCACACAGAGCGGAAATCAGGGACTTGAATACAATGGAATGGCCCATGGGAAGCACAGCTGGTTTGCATTGACTCATTCAGTCCTGCACTCATCCACCCTTCCATTCACTCATCCTGCTCCTCCTCTCCTCTCCGCCACCACTGCTTTAGACCATTGCTAGGGCCTCCTGCCGGGCTGGTCTGCCTCCTTCTGAGCTCTCCTCCCTCTGCATGACCACGAGAACCTCTTTTTAAGCCCAAATCTGCTTTGATCTTTCCTGATCATCAATGACTCCCCTCTGCTCCTGTGCAGTAGTCCCCATAATGGAACCGCCCCGACCAGGTAACCCCCTCTCTTGTTGCATCATCCCTCCCCCTCTCCATTTATGCCATTTATGCCATTACAGGCTACTAGCGATCCACATAGTTTCTTGCTTTGGACTCTTTGCTTATGCAGGAACTCATCCTGGAACATCTTCTCTTTTGTCTTTCCCCACATTCCCTCGCCTGTATGCCTGCTGATATTACTAAAATATAACGACCAAATGTGGCAGCTACAAAAGTGTGCAGCTCATAACTCGTGCTCCAGGGAACTTGGTTGACAGTGCCCCCAGCTGCTACCCCACTGGACCGGCCACCATGTTCATGTCAAGGCCGTGATTCCCGTGGGCTCCTCCCAGCCAGACACAGAGCTCGGCGGGTCGCTAAGGCAACCCCATTCAACAAGACATGACATTCCTCCACTGGGTAACTTTGGGCTAAGCTTTCCCCTTCGGTATGGCCAAACCTTTCTTGGAACTGCCCTGCAGTCAGAGACTCTTCCTTCCTGCTTCCCCCTCCTCCTTTTCCCCAGGTACCAGGCGTGTGCTGAGGTCTGAGGGCTCTTCCTGCCTTCTGCTCCCTCCACCAAAAACTCCCTTGCAGGTCTAACCCTCTCTTTGCATTTGCTTTTCCATGGACTTGAACTAATTATGTCAAGTGAGCACAACTTCCTTTTGTGAAGACTTCCCTAAGTGTCCTCGTAGAATTGGACCCTGCCCCTTCACACCCTCCCCCCACCTTACCTGTACTTTTCATGATTGCACCGATAACTCTTTCCTGTAATAATCTGTTTATGTGGCTGCCTCCATCTCCCAGACTGTAGCCTCCACGAGGCCAATGAGTTCAGTCTTATTCGTCCTGTTAACCCCTCTGCCTGCCCTCATGCCTGTTACATTCAGGTACATCATGATTGTTTATGACATAAATGAACAACTGATCTATGTATTCATCAGTTCCAGTTGTTCTAGACCATGTGGTAGGCACAGAGGACAGAGAAATTACTGAACAGGATTCCCTGCCTTTAAGGCACTCGGAGCATGGCCAGCGGGATTAGTATGCAGATAACTATTTTATAAGTGAGAATGGAGTAGCCGCTATCCAAATGGTTCGAAGGTGTGACTAATTTTCAGTGGGTGGTGGAGGGAGGAGGAGGCATCAGAAAAGGCTTCCTAGAGGAAGTAGTGTTTGGACGGGGGCATGTGGGACCTGCGGGACTTAACGTGCAGACGGTGTGAGAGGAGGGGCCTCCCTGCCCAGAGAGACCGCGCACACAAGGGCACAGAAGGGTGACGTGATGAGGCCTCTTCTATTCATTTCATTGTGAAAATTTTCCAGTACACACAGAAAAAGATAGTGTCTCATTTGTTTTAGCCTCTCTTTGGTGGCTGCCGCTGAGGAAGGCTTTGTTTATGTGGAGTGTGTTCACTCTGCCTGATTACCTAGTGTCTCCATCTGCCTCCGCACCCTCCCCGTGTTTGTTTTGAGTTTCTCCACGTTGTCAGTCTCCTTGACTGACTTTGCAGATTCACATCTGGCAGGCTCTGAGGCCAGGAAGACACCTGGGAGCCTTCAGGCATTTGGCCGGACAGGCAGGAGCCTTCAGTGACGGTCTCCAGCTGACAAGTCCCCGGGCAGACGACCGACTGGCTTCTATTATCAGAGCCCAGTGGCTCCTGAGCCTGGTGTGGACATGGGGAGGGGATGCTGGCATCATCCACCCGGCCCACCGTCATCTGCTGTTGGAAGGCATCAACTGGCCGCTGCCTGAAAACCCTTGCCTAGGGAGATGGGAGGAGGGAGGTAGGACAGAGCAGGGGAAAGAACCAACTGCCTGCAGGCTGGATGGCGCTGGCTCTGTGCTGGCCAGCTTTGCCCGCAGCTTCTGGGCGCACGCAGAGCTGAGCTAGCAGGAGGCACTCTCAGCCATGCCCGGCTGCAGGTGTGCTCCGTGCCTCTCAGCGGGCAGGCTCTCCAAGTGTGCACTGCCAGCAAAAACTCAAGATCTCTGGGAGCTCGGGGGCTGCTTTAGAAATACTTCTGGTTGGAGACCTTTGGAGACACAGGAGGGAGTGGGAGGCTATGTCTTCCGTTCAACCTGAGACCTTCTTCCCTGCCCTTGCCCTTGGTTAGATCAGCAAATAAACTCTCAATTGTAAATTTCAGGAACACAGAATCTTGCAGCCCCCAGGAGTCCCTTATTCCACACCCCTGGGGCTGCTGCTCCTCCAGAGAAAACTTCTCAGCCAAGATGAACCAGGACCTCTCCAAGTACAAGGTACCTATCCTCTACAAAGATCTTGACCATTGTTGTCGATGATTACTCAATGTTCCACTCTACACATGTACCGTAATTTTTAAATTGCATAAATATTACATGAATGCATTCTGATTGTTATAGTGCTAACCACATAAGCAGGTGTTTGCCCTGCCCATCCCCTAACCTCACCCTCTCCCCGAAATAAAGAGCTCTATCTAATTAGATGGGTGGCATCCTTCCACATTCTTTTGGAACACAGCACTTTAACGTTGAAATGTTGGGTGGCGTTCTTGTTTTCTTCTGCACATAGGTGATCGTTGTGCATATTGTCCCGTAGATTGTATTTTTCGGTTAATGACATGTCTTTGAGATCTGTCCCTGTCAGTCCTCCCAGGTCTATGACCTTCTCTCTGATGTGGGTGGTTTCAGGATCTCAGACTGCATCACCCTTATGTTGACAGAAATTTAGAGGTTTTTCCAGTTTGTTTCAATACGAGAGCGATACTACTCTGATCCTCATTGCCCAAGCTCTTTGAGAAGGTGGCACCTGCCGCTCTCTCTCTAAGAGAATACCAAAGAACTAGAATCCCTGGGTTGGAGGGCATGTGCATTCTTAATTGAATCGCGTACTACCAAATGGCCCTCAGAAACAGCACACTAATTCATCTGCCTACCCACAGGGCGGGGCAGATGCTCCTGGCTGGCCTATCCGGCATCCATCTCATCTCCTTTTCCCTTGATGCATTCCACACCAGGAGCTGGGAAAAGACAAATAATCACTTTCCAAGCCCCTCCTCCTGCAGCTAAAGTGGTGAGGTGACACATTTCTGGCTAAAAAAAAAAAAAAAAGATACACGTGGAAGCATCTCAGAGTAGAAACGTGGTTCTGGGAAAACTTGTTGTTCCCACCGTGCAGGAAGGATGTGACTGAGGCCACCGATCCTCCTTGCTTTCATGCTTTCGTAGCCTGCTTGAGACAAGGAGATTATGGCCACAGGTCACAGATCAACACGCTAAGAATGCCAGAGCGGAAAGAAAGAGCCTAGGTTGCTAGTGGCATCACAGAGCAGCTGGACTGATGCCAGCAGCCACCTACTCTGGATGTCTTATTACAGAAGAAAAATAAACCCTCAATTGTTGAAGCTCCTGGTAGTTGCATAGAATCAGTTACCTGTAGCTGGATAAACACCTAAACAAGACAGTATTAGTGCCAGGCACCCATTTTTATTTTTATTTGATCTTGTTTTTCATATATTCTAGTAATGGTACAACCTTCTGGTTACTCTGTTGAACACTAAAATGATAATAGCAATGATTTATTTACTGCCTACTTTATTTGCATTATCTGATCTCACAAAGATCCCGAAAGGCAAATTGTCTTTATGTTAAAGATAAAGAAGCCAGAGACCAGTAAAGCTAAATTCCCAGACCAGGTTCACAAAGGATTCCGACCTAGTTCTAGCCGCTTCCATAGGTCCCATTGTTAAACTCAGCCCTGGGTGGCTTACTTAACCCAGTAACAACAATAGTAGTGGCAGTAAAGTGGCCTGTGTGTGTGGCGGGGGACATGCCATTTACACAATCATGCCAAGAATTATAGGAGCCCTTTTTCCTTTGGCCAGAGGGTCAAGGTCTTGCTCCATTTCCCAAGGCACTGGGAGTCTACCATCCTGTTGGGTAGAGAAGTCACAAGCAGACTTTCCTTTTCTACTCTGTGATTGAACTTGAGAGCTCAAGTGTAAGTTAAAAGGAAAAGAGACCTATCTCCTGCATGCGGAAGGCAGTCCCGTCCTCCTCCAGGAATGTCTTACTCACTCACAAATATTTACTGAGTACCTATAATATGCCACACACAGTTATGCACCATGGATGGATAGCAGTAAACAAGACAGACAAGGTCTTTGCAATCTTGGAGCTTACACCATCAAGATCGCACAAACTTTAGCACTCTATGAGGGTTTTTCATTAGTTGCCTGTTCTTCAGGAGCATATTCTGAACGATGACCCTGCATGACCACAAGATTCTGACGTGCCCCGTGAGTCACCAAGGACAACACAATGTTGTCCTTGTTACTGTACTTGTGGTGATATGCACATTTTGTTGTGTTCTAATACTTTTTTTGAAAATAGGTAGTCCTCGTAAGACATCTATGTTATCCATAAATATTTAATTGAATCAAATGGCCCGGTCTGAGACCACACAGAAAAATACACACCTTTACTCTACAGGAGATATTTGTACAGTTTTGTTGGGTTTCACTTGTTCCTATGTTTTGCTTGTATGCATCCTTTGGTCTCTCACCCGCTACTGCAGCCATCAGAGGAGGAGCCTTCCTGAGCCTGGGCACATCCCACTGACGACATTGCTCGACCCGCTGCCGGCCTGAGGAAGGAGGGCAGGTCAGATTGAAGGGAGGGAAGACCCCTTCTGCTTCTTCTTGTGTCCAAGCCTTCCCTGGGGACCCTGCCCTGGGGGCTTTTTCTGATAGTCAGAGGAAAAGTGTCAGGAGAATGGGGTCCTAACTAACACTTTCGGCCCCCCCTCCTGTGGTTCTCTCAGCTTCTGTAAGATGAACTGATGGGGTGAAAGCTCTCCAGATTTCCCCCCAGCCCTCTTCTCTCTGCTTCTAGATTTCCTGGGCAGAAACCAGGGGAGGGTCTGGGAGTTGTTCTTGTTGACCTGAAGGAACCCATCTGCCGGGGAGCCAAGAAGAGGCCGGGAGTCCCAGTGCTCCGCAGCAGGGGCACACACACCTGCCCTGCCCCATCTGTCCCCTCAAAGCAGAAATGAAAACACTCATGATTCCTTGCCATGGAGGAGACTTAGGGGTGGAGGAGACACGGGGGAGGCAGGTAGGGTCCTACCACAGAGGACCTGTCCCTGTGGGGGAGACCCCAGACACGGGGGAGGTCAGCACAGAGGAAGGGAAGCTCCCATATGGAAAAGGACACAAGTGGTTGGGAAAGAAATTTTATTTTCAAGCTTTTAAGAGAATAATACAAACAACAGAGAGTTTTAAAAAACCCTAAAAACTGGTTTAAAAAAGTACTTGACAGTGTCCCTTGAATACCCATGGACGACGCAGCCATTGTGCAATGACAACAGGAAACTCTGCAGGTGACCACCCAGTGGCCTTCTCTGGCAGGGTCCCGGGAACCAGCAGGCAGGCCTGAGGGACAGTGCTCCCCGCCGGGGTCCCTGGCACTGCCTCGGCCCTGGGGAAGGGCCAGGGAGCACTAGCGCCGAGGGCCTGGCCGAACAGCAGCAGGGAACACTTAGACTGGTCTCCACCCCGCTCCCCGGGACTCATCCAGTGGCTCTCAGCGTGTGCCGAGCCTGGAGGGGCATGGCACTGAGCGTGTCCTGGCCGTGGGTGGGGGTGGGCAGGAGGGACAGTCGCTCCTGGATTGACAGCTTGGAAGGCTGAAGCCACAGCAGCAGCACTGTACTTGAGACACCCAGGGGAAATCTGTACTTTTCTCTAGTTGTGTGTGTGTGTGTGTGTGTGTGTGTGTGTGTGTGTGTGTGTCCTGTAAACATTTTGAGCCAAATAACCATAAAATAAAGTAACAAGGGCACAAAAAGACACCCATCTCCCAACCTAAGCCCTCTTGGAGCCCACCTGAAATTGGGAGCTCCCGTTTGGAAGGTCTGGAAGGGAGGAATCCACCCCCTCCACCCCACAACCTCTGGCCGCTCATACCAACATGTCCCTCCTTCCTCCGTCCACCCAGAGTCACTGAAGCCATCTGAGTTAGAAATCCTGCCCATCAGGTGAGCCAGGGGCTGCAAAATCTTTGTGTCATCCCTGCCAGCCCACACCCGTCCCTCTCCCTCCCCCCCAACTGCCAGTGGATCATGGCAGAGAGAAACCCAAACAAACTCAAGGGTAAAGCAGGGCAGGCCACCAGTGCTTTTCGTTCCCTCGCCCTTTGCCTTTTCTCTCCCTTCACACATGCACATGTGGGCACCACTCCTAGGCCAGCTCCACCTCCTGCAGCCTGCACTCTCCCAGGTGTTTTGTGCATGGGGACATCTGGCCGATGTTGTCGCTGTGTTTTGATAGGCTCAGTCTGTATTGCACTTCGTTGTCGAGTTTGCATTGGTTTTCCTTGCTCTTGTTGGAGAATGGTATTGACTGACTGGAAACCACAAAACCGCACCAGCCTCACTCACTCCAGCTCCAGTCCTGCCCCCAGACCCCTCAAGGCTCCCCACCCTCTGCCTACCCTCTGTTCCAGCCCCTGGGGAGTAACCTTGCCTCCCCCCACCTGCTCCCCAGACCCGCATCCCAGTGGGCCCAGCCCCTTCCAAGCCTCCCCTCCCCTCCTGTGCAGGGTCACAGCCTCGTTTCCAGGTCTCTCCTCTCACACTGTCGTGACCCTCATGACGAGCTCTCTGCTGCCGCCCTGGGGGCTCCGCTGCTCATGAGGTCTTAAGTGACTCAAGATGTGCAGGATGGTGTAAGCACAGTGGTGATCGGACACAGGGCCTGAGGGCTGGCTGGCTGACCGGGTAGGGCCTTCCTCAAGGGCAGGGGTGTCCACAGCCTGCTCTTCTGAGGAGAGGGCATTGGCCTGGGTGGATGAGGAGGTTCGGGGGTTTGTCCTGCCTCCTGACTTTTGATCCTCCAGGTCTTTTGTCTTGTCATAGTTCAGCACTTTCCACTGCTGGTTGACAGCCTGCCACCGTTTAAAGATGCGGTACACAGAGGGTCCCTCGTGGATGATGAGACCTGAGGCAGCGGCGAGAAGAATAAAAGCCACATAAGGGAAAGCAAGTCATAGTCTCCCTTCATTTATAAAAGGATGTAGGTATGGGAGCAAGCTGTTTACATTGTTTGTTTGTGCTTTTCAAGTCTACCTTTCAGCTCTGAGTCACGTGGGTCCCATCCCGACATTCCTAGGGTCAGGGAGTCTTCAGTGGGTGCGAGGCCATGACACCAAATCCGTGAAAGAGCTGGTCACCCGCATGGGATACCTTTGCCTATTTCTACTCTGCCTGCTCATGTCTTGGCTTCACAAAACCCAAACTCGTTGTCCAAACAAATCCAAACAAATACAGGGTAGAGCAAAAGCAGCTTTACAGTTGTTCATATGGGAAATAATGCAATAACCAATAATAATACAAGAATAAACTCTGTGTCTCAAGTCCTCACGACTGTAAACCTACTCTTGCTTCATCCTGTATTTTTTCCTCCCTCTATTATGTACCCATGACACCTGGTACTGAGCTGATATTGAATGAATTATATGCCTTCAAGGGCACCATAAAAGAAACCCCATGGTCATTCCACACCTGCCAAATGGTGTCTGAAGTTCTACTGGTTAAGTCCTCACCCAGATTGTCCTCACCCAGTGCTACTGAAATACACACACCCCTGGGAGAGACAACTTAGACGCAGTTATATTGGCCAATGGGGAGGGGAGGTAGAGTCAGAAACAAGCCATGTCAGACAATCTGGCAAAGAAATTTTCACTGCATGCCTACTGTATGCCAAGCACTAGAGATACTGCAGTGAGCCAAAGAGGCAGAACCCTGCCCTCAGAGAGCTCACATCCCCTCTAGTGGAGAGACACACACCAGACATGAAACAAGCCAGCAGGACTACTTCAGGTGCTGAAAAAATGCAGTGAGGAGGCTAAAATAGGGTTAAGTAGCCACTGGCTGCAGATGTTAAAGGTCTTGTTTTAGCAAGAGGGTGGTTGGTAGGAAGGGCCTTCTGTGGGAGGTGATACTTGATTTGATACTTAAAAGATCAGGAGGTATCCATGTAAAGGTCTGAAAAGAGAGCATTTTGGTGGCAAGAACTTCATGTGCAAAGGCCAGGGGGTGGGAATGGGTGCAATGGGTCAGAAAGAGGTTGTGCGGCCAGGGTGCAGGGAAAGAGTGGGCAAGTGCAGGGCAGGAAGTGCAAAGACCACTTTATGATAGGGCCTTGTAGGTTATGGCAAGGAATTCATATTTTATCCCAAGTATAATGGGAAACCACTGAAGGGCTTAATAAGGGGAATAATGTGATCTGATTTACCCTCCAGAAAGTTCGTTCTGGCTCCTGAGAAGCAATAAACTGAGGAGGACAAGAGCAGGAGCAAAAGACCAAACAGGAGTGATGTCATGATTCAAGTTGGAGATGCTGGTGGCCTGGACTAGGGGAACAGCAGGGCAGACAGTGAGAAATCACTGCAGTCAGGATGTCTGTTGGGGGTAGAGTCAACAGACTTGCTCACAGGTGAGGTGTGAGTCAAGAGAAAAATCTGAACAACTTGGAAGCTCCTGGCCTCAGCTGTTAGTAGACGTGAAAGGCACAATGGTGAGGGGTATGGATTTGTGTGCTGGTGGCAGTGACTATATTAGTTTCCTATGGCTGCTGTAACAAATTGCCACACATTTAGTGGCTTAAAATAACACAAATGTATTCTCTTGAAGTTCTGGAGACCAGAAGTCTAAAATCCAGTCTCCCTGGACTGATCTGAAGGTGTCAGCAAGGCTGGTTCTTTCTGGTGGCTTTGAGGGGAGAATCCATTTCCATGCCTTCTTCAGCTTCTAGAAGTCACCTTGCTTCTTCCCTACATCAGTCCACTTCTTCCTTCCAATGTCACATCACCTGCTACTCTTCTGTCTCCAAGCCTCCCTCTCCCTCTTATAAGAACACCTTGATTACATTGGGCCCATAAGAATCAACCCGATAATCTCCCCACATCGAGACTTTTAAATTAATCACATTTGCAAAATCCCTTCGGGGGTCATTATTTAGCCACAGTGATATTCTTATTTTATTCATGGTAAATTTAAGACGTCTGCTAGAAATCTCACTGGAAGGACCCGCTAGGCAGTTGAACATGTAAGTCTGAAGCTCAGTGAGAGGTGTGGCCTGGAGATAGAAGTCTTCAGTGCAGAGGCAGAATTGGAAGCCTTAGGAATGCCTGGATCTCCTGAGGAGGGAAGGTAGACCAGAGAAAAGGGCCGATGACAGAGCCCTGGGGCTTCTGATGTATAGAGGTTCAGTGGCAATTTGGTGGAGGTGGAACCAGCAAAGTAGGCTCTGGAGGAGCAGTAAATGGTGTAGAAGCAAGAGCAGCAAGTGCGGAGACCCAGACGGCTAGAGATAGACATGTTTCAGGTAAGGGAATGTGAAAACCCTTTGAAATGTTGCTGAGAGGTCAGTGGAATTAAGAGTGGCCACTGAGGAGGTAAGCTGATCGTGGGAAAGTCAGGTGGTTCTCATCCAAGTGCACCTTTGCCTTCCATGAAGTCATCAGCTAAGGGAGAAGGAGTAAGGGAGGAGATGTTGACAATTTGGGGAGAAAAAGAAAAGGTGGAAAATAATTATCTTGGAAAATGGGAGGGTGAATATACAAGGGAGCTGTGACAGAATTATCATCTAACGTTGTTGGGTGTCCATTGGAAATTTGTGGCCATAAATTTGAAGTGAATGTAGTCATTGGTTTTGTGATTTTTCTCTGCACCTTCAGCTGGTTGCTAGGTGCATTTGTGGAATAAGAGAATTGGATTTAATTAATGTAGACTGTTTGTCTGGGCCAGTGAGACAGGAGAGAGGGTGGTGGGTGTTTGTGAGGGAGTAGTTATGATACTGGCCCATGTAACCTAGACTGGGGAGGAGGGAAATAAGGACACAAGATGGATAAGGAATCATTTAAAATTTAAAAAAAAAAAAAGGAAAGCTGTATTGTCAATAACAAGAGGTCTCTATAAAGTTGGAGAATTCCCTTTTTCAGTTTCTAGAAGTCACCTGCATCCCTTCCCTCTTCTATGCATTGGGCAAGGAACCCATACATTTATAGGATGGGGGGTGGGGTTTTCCCTGGTGGTGTGGCTCAGTGGATTGAATGCTGGCCTGCAAACCAAAGGGTCACCAGTTCGATTCTCAGTCAGGGCATATGCTCAGGTTGTGGGCTGGGTCCCCAGATGGGGGTGCATGAGAGGCAACCACACATTAATGTTTCTCTCCATCTCTTTCTCCCTCCCTTCCCCCTCTCTAAAAATAAAGAAATCAAATCCTTTTAAAAATACATAAAAAGAAGATGGGGGGTTGATAATCAAAGAGTGGGACATTTATTTCCAGGTTTGGGGGGTGATGTGGTTCTTGGTGATGATAAGGTCTAGAGGGTGACCACTTGAGTGGGCTGAGGTGGGCTGGAGGAAACAGACTTTGGAGTAATGAGGAGTTGGAGAGATTATCTGCATCAGCCATCCTCAGTGTTTTCAGACAAAAATGCCCCCTTTTTTTATAACCAATATATTTTAATATTCCCTTTCTTATCCTGAAATGAGATTCATAAGATAACATAAATCACTATAGTTGCTTTAAAAATAATAATATAATGCCCTAACAGATAAAGTAAAGAAAAACAAAGGGGAAGTCATTTATAACAAGACTATATAAATTTCAATATGAACGCTGGGGCACAACTACATTAGAGAACAAATGAAAAAACCTCATACATTTCCAAAATTCACCCTAGAGGATGGGGCCACCTCTGCTGAGAACCACCGATCTGTGGAGATGCTGAACACTGGTGGGAGGGAGCAGATGATCCAGGTACAACAAGGAATGTGAGTAGGGGGTCAGCAGCCAACAGCATCAAGGGGAAAGAGGTGGGGATATATGATGGCATGCACTGCAAAGGGGCTGGGGCCCCTTTGTCTGAAGGACAAAGGAAGAGAGGCGGTTTGGAAGTGGTAACAGGGAGCAAGGACAACATGGAACCCGACCCCCAACCCCACAGAATAGTGTATGAGAGCAAAAGCAGCCACCACGTGGGTGCCATGCAAGGAACACGGCCTCCAGGAAATAGTTTTGTTCCAATGAAGAGACGATGAAAGTAACACTCAGAGATGTTGCCAGTGACGGGCCACGCAGTCCAGAGGGTACAACAAAAGGAATGGGAAGATGGGGCCAGCTCAGGGATGAGAAAAAAACAGGAAAGGGATGACTGTCCGTATTGGGAGGGTGGTCTTGGAGCCTGGGACCTGTGATGGTGAATGGTGTGATTGGAGATAAAGCACAATGGGATTTACAGCAACTGTAAATCCAGAGGCAGCTGGTCTGGTCCCTGGGGAAGAGCTGATTCATGGGAGCAATCAGCAGTGCATCACTCCAGCCTCCTTGATGTGAAACACGGAGAGTGGATGGGAACACCACAAAGCCTCTCCAGCCTCCAACACACTGTGACTCAAGAAGGCGAGACAGCTACCCACTGCCACTGTTTTCACCAGGATTCCAACAGCTCTTGAAATTGCACTTTGTGCAACAAGTCTTCAAGGGTTCATTGGAGGAGAAACAGTCTCCCTGTAGCCCAGTAGATCCTAATGTGTTTGAGGATCTCATGAAAGCTAAGGGCCATCTTCCTGGGGCAGGGGGGGGTGGGGGGGGACAAACCAGAGACGTGAATTGTTGTTTTGATTTTAGGAGGTTCATAAATCTTCTGCAGGCCACCCGTGGACCCACCTCATTCTGGACAAGGAGACTTCTTCTTTACCCAGTCTCTCACCCTCTCCCGATGTACCAACTCTCATCACTTCTTTCAGCCTTTTGAATATGTGCCCGTGCACTCTTGGCACTGTAGCATTCATTTGTTCATTTAGTCCACAAGCCTTGCTTGAATGCTGCTATGCTCTTCCCCTTAGATCATAAACCCCTTGAGGAAAGAAGGTATGGTGGTATGGGGGAGGCTTCGGCAGCTGACACAGTTTTAGGAGACTAATGAAGCCTTGGTGATGATGGAGGAGACAGGGTCCTCGGGAAGAGAAAGGCAGGAGCTTCTGAAGCCCTAAACTAACTCTTTCCAGTAAGAGCCACTGCACTTGAGTCTTAATTAGCTTCTTGATCAGACAGTTTTACCCTGATTGAGTAGGGTGGCTCAAATTTTTAGTCTGAATACTGCCTTCTAATTATCTAACTGTCTAGTGTTCAGGAAGCAATTAAACCATTTTAATAGAGAGTTGGCTGGAGGGGAGGAAGATGCACCTGTTTTTGTAGATAATGCTTATTTGACAAAAGTTGGAAAAGCACAAACTACCTCATTCACATCTACTTCCTAGCACTCCCTCAACTTCCTGCTCTACAAATTACTTACTGATTCACTGAGTGGCAGAATTTTGTTTTTAAATGGGGGGAAATGGGTGGGGTTCATCTGATGGGAACAGGTCAAGTGGGCAAGTTTGAAGAGATGGAAGAGAAAGGAGATGGGTGAGAAATGGCAGTGGATAAAGACAGAGACTGAAATTAGAATAGGAGGAAAAAAGGCTATTGGTGAAGGCAGGCAGAGAAGTAGAAGAAGGATAAAAGGGGAAGTCAGAGGGCATGGTAGTATTAGAAAGCCAGTATGTTTTGATTGAGTCCTTTTCTGGGATTCTCTATTTAATTTAATAGTTACCTGGTAACCACCTACAAGGTGCCCAACCCTGGGCTGTATTTGTGGAAAATCCAGTTGCAGAATTGCTGCCTTTGCCTTTCTAACATCTCTCTACCTTTCTGGCCTCCTCTTCCTCATAAAATTGTAGGTTCCTTAGGTTATCAGAACGTTTCATTTGTCACCTGATGGAAATGATGGAGATCACCTCCCCCTGATCTCCAGCTGAAATGGCCCTTTGCTCAGCCCACGAGGATGGCAGGGAACACGGCCGTTGTGAGTGGGTGGTTGTTGGGAACCGCCCCGCCTCATTTCAGGAGCTGTGACCCCGCCAAGGCTAAGGCTGAGTGGGCGACCTTCAGACCATAAGCCACTAAGGAGACAAAGATTATCTCCCTGGCAAGGGCACCGCTTCTGCTCCTTTTTCTTCACCCTACCTGGCCCTCAATGCTTGGTCGGTTAGCCAATGACAATAAGATTCCCCAAGGGAGGAATGACCTAAGACAGGCATGATCATGTGGAGGCCCCAGGGAAGGACTTGGGGGGCTATGGAAAAAGGGGGTGATGGACCCTTGCCTCTCGGCTTTGACAAAGCCTGAGTCCTCATTCTGCCTGCAAGAAGTCTCCTAATCTCTTGACTACCTTATATCCACTGCCTGACTTGAGCCTGAAACAGTGACAAAGGGTGGTACAGCCCTGTGCTGGAAAGGGTGGGTTCCCTAGGGCAATCAGGCCTAAGAAAGAATATGTAAAATCCTGTGAAACCTGCTTTGCTAAGAATGCTCTCAATTAAATGATAAGGGTATGAGCAGGAAATGAGTTTGTTTCCCAAAGCTTTGTAGCCCTTTAGCTAACAGACCCTGACTCAGAATAAGCCCTCATAGTTCTTTTTATGCTATCTATTGTTTGATCCTTACTGCCTGACAATGATTAATGAACTTTACCTGTATTCCTGTGCAAATTGAAACCCAGTAAAGACCTATCAAGACATGGGTCTGGGCACTCTCCTTTGAGAGAGTGGCCAGACCGCTCCAAGGCTCTCTCCCCTTGAGTGAGTAGCTGTGCCATCCCTTTTCCTCCATAGGACTCGGTAGTCCATGTGAATTTATCTCACGTCTCATTCATAACGCCGTAGACACTGAGGGCCCATGCATGCATCAGGTGATCCTACCTACATGGCTCCCATGCCCTAGCTCACCACAGCTGCGTCAGGAGTTCTTTCGGACATGGCATCCCAATCCTCCCTTGCTACACCTTGGCCATCAACCCTTGCTGAGTCCACAGCAGTGAGATACAATTTAATTCCATTTGGTATTTCCTGAGCACCTACTATGTGCTTCTATGAGCTCCCAGTTCCCATCACATATGAAGTTAAGAGGACAAAGCTAACTAAGAAGTCTGGAAAGAAGCCTCTGGTCCCCTCCCCAAGAAGCCTCTGGTCCAGAATCCCCCTCCCTACCCCCATCTCCTGCTGGTATCCTGGTGAAATGCTATAAAAGCACTATTAAAAATGCTAGACAGCTTTCTAATAGTGCTTCTTAAAGTTTAGCATGCACCAGAATCAACCAAGGAGCTTGTTAAAATACAGATTTCCAGGTGCCCCCCAGAGAGTCTGACTCAGTAGGTCTGGGGTGAGGCCTAAGAATGTGCATTCTAAGGTGTTCTTGGGCAATGCTGATGCTGCCTGTATGTGGACCACACTTGTGTTGCACTGCCTAGAACATGGTCCCTATCCTGACCCACTGCCTCTCCGAAGGCTCTACATTTTGAACAAAAATGTAACTGTGAGTAATTTCAAAAATCCTCCTACTTCCACATGTGACAGACATGAAAATGTAAGGCAACTGGAGAAAAGGATCATTCCTCTCTTAGACCCTAAGACCTCTGGGTCCCACAATTTAGAGTCAACTGGCCAATGAACATGTGCTGAACATTCAGAGCACCGTCCCTTACTAACCATGTGGCCTTAGGTTAGTTACTTCCTTTTTCTGAGTAAATTGGGGCTCACACTCCTTCCTTATAGGGTCATTATGAGAATAAATGAGGTAATGAGCCCTGCGTGCTGGTGCCTGGCACATGCCGGGCACACATTTAATACTCAAGGCTCTGTGACCTGGATTGTTGAGGGGCCAGGGGAGATCATAGGATAGAAAATGCCTGCTCTTGTTTCTTCCTCCTTCTTCATTGCCAGCCCCATCCCCAAACACAAGCACCTGTTCTGCTGTCTCCTAAGTGTCCTTCCCAATCCTCAGTCTGAGTCATCATTTACTGATGAACAGCACGCTGCAACGGAAAGCAACCAACCAACTCCACAGGAGGAGAAACAAGCCTTCACGCCTGTGCCTGCTCTCCCACCACCAAGAGCCTTCAGTGGTGACCTGGAAGGGTGCTCCACTCCCCCCTGCAGAATCACAGATAGATGTGAAACAAGACTTACCTCCAAAGCCCCACCATTGCCAACACTCACCTTCCAGATGCTACCCCTTCCAGGGCCAGCCCTATCAGAACCTGCACCAAAGAACTTATCAGGCAAGTGGGGGAGAGGACTCACTATCACCAGCTAGCTAGGGTGGGTTCAGAGATGCTTCTGGGACAGGCCAGATCAGCAGTGTCACTTGCCTAGCATTCTCCAGTGGGGGACAGCTTTGTGCTTCTCACAAGTGTAGCCAGGCTGTTCTGCTCAGGGCCTCCTGAGGAATTGGCCAGATGTGGGTCCAGGGGCCCTATTTGGGCAGACTCACCTGGACTTGAGGGCTTTGAGTCTTAGTTTGATGAATGCTTTGAGTGATCTGACTCTTTCAACAGAGATTCAAAGGACAGAGGACACTGAAAGCACTCAGTGAGGGTGAATGCAAAGCCACCTCCTGTTTCCATCACTCAGGGCCATCTTGTCTGTGCCCAGGGAGAAGTTGTCCCTTCTGAGGTGACTTCTGAAAGAGTTCCCATGCTAGCAGGGCCCCTGCTGGGCCAGCTGACATTGGTTGAGCTATACAGAGTGTTTCTCAATGTATCAGAGTGAGAACATATCCAGAGACCTGAGAGAAGACCTTTGCTGGAAAATCACTGAGTACTGAGACTCTTTGACATGAAGTACGCTTAACTCAGGAGGACTGAGTAGGAGAGAGAAATAGCTGGGAGCCCACATACCTTTGTATTGGTATAATAGAGAGGTCCATTTCTGGAAGTGTGTGTGAATCATGCCCTAAGATACTGTGGGTTCTTTCCTGTGGGGTTTCTTTATGAGGCTTAGAACTTTCACTACCTTGACAGGTACAGAGAGAACTGCATTTCTCAGCCACTCTGCATGGTGATGAAGAAAGTGATGGTGATGAGGGTGATGATAGCCGATATTCTGAATACTTACTATGGTCCGTCACTCTAAAATGGCTTTGCACATATAGTGCACTTTTCATAAAAACCCTATGGGGGGTGATATTATCTCTTAATTTACAGAAGAGGAAACTGAGCTCAGAGAAGCTAAATACCTTGCCCAAAGACACACAGCTTGTACATAAAGCAGGACATAAACCTAGGATAATCTGAAACAGAACAGGGCCATGTGTCTGGGCTGCTTCCACCTCCGTGTTCGAAGGCCGGTGCTCCCTCCAGAGGGAGTGCAGCTATGGAGGAGATCATGTGTTTTGGAAATGATATATGTATATGTATATATAATTTCTATTTGAATCCATCAAAGATGTGTTTTATTATATGTGTTGCATGGTTATAAGAGAGTAGTTCAGAATGTGGGCTTTAGAATCAGATGAAGCTGGGGTTTAATTGTATGACCTTGGGTAACTTACTCTTAGTCTCAGCTTTTGCCTCAAGAACATGGGCATATAATAGTAACTATAGCATAGGGTCATAGGGAGTAAATAAGATTATGTACATGGAGCACTTTTCACAGTACTTAGTACGTAATGAATAATAAATACTAGTTCATTATCATTATTATTAAATAAGTATCTCAGAACTTCATTTTAAAGGAGTTACTAGAAAGTTACAACAGTAGTTTATTTATGCAAATGTGGCCAAGGTTTAAGAAACAGGTATTGAGAGGGAAAGTGTGTGTGTGTCCTTTATTTATGTTCTGTTTTCTACTGGCTGGAGATAAAGGACTCAGAAGCCCTGTGAGGCTGTGGAGCCCCAAGGTGGGAGGAGAACCTCCTACTGATCAGGAACTTCTATTGCATTAAGCTACTGAAATTTGGGGGGTTATTTTAAAAGTACATCTGTTGGAGTTACCCTAACTAAAATCACTTCAGCACTAGGTTAGAGGCCACAAGAGAAAAGTAGATGTGGGTTAGATGTGTTCCATGTGGTTTCCAAAATGTATCAGATTGGGCTGTTTCTGGCCACAAATCCACTGTGAACAGAGAGACATGCCACTCTGCATCTTTTTCCAAAGACTGTGATGCAGGCACTGGGTTCTCAAGAGGTGTTCCTAAAAGATTTCGAGCCTGTCAGTACAACTGCTTTAAGCAAATTATCTCCCAAGGAGTCTCCTTTGAGGGGGACAGTGCTTACTTGCTGTGTCTGCTTCTTTTCTTGTTTTTTTTTTTAAGATTTTATTTATTTATTTTTAAAGAGGGGAAAGGAGGGAGAAAGAGAGGGAGATAAGTATCAAGGTGTGGTTGCCTCTCACATGTCCCCTCCTGGGGACCAGGCCCACAACCCACGCATGTGCTCTAGAATGGGAATTGAACTGGTGACCCTTTGGTCTACAGGCCATTGTTCCATCCACTGGGCCACACCAGCCAGGACTGGGTCAGCTTCTAAATCAGTCATCTTCATCCTCTAAGCACCCAGCAGATCAGCTGTGGAGAGAGGTGGCCATGCATGGGAAGCCATGGGGGTGAGGGAGGGCATGGTTGAGATATGAGTTCATAGCTAACTTGTAAATTTCGATGAGCCACATGCAGATAACAGCACATGGACTGAGCCTCACTTGCTTACTTACATGGCTGATGCCTATTGGTTGTTTGGCCTGGGCCCCCCATCGCTGAGAATCCCCGGAAGCCACAGCTTTCAACCTCTGAGAATTATGACATCTTCTCCCAATGGAAGTAACTTCAGAATCCTAGAATGTCAGACCTATAAGGACCTTGGAGGTTAGTAGGTTCAACCCTTTCATTTTACAGATGTGTTACCTGAGTTGTAGAAAGTGGAAGTGACTTGCCCAAGGTCACAGAGGTACTTAGTGGCTAATCTGGTTTTCAGACCCAGATCTTCCATCTCCTCGTCTCTCCCACTGCATCGTGCTGCCTCCCCCATATTTTCAAAGTCTCCTGATCAGGGAATGAAAAGGCTTGACAGGCCATTTCTAGCCCAAGGGAAGGAATTATTGTGGCATACATGTATTTTTAGTTAATGTGAACTAAACTTAAGCTTGAAAAATAATGTTTTTAGTTTTGTAGTCCTGATAGCTCTGCTGCCACTACCACCTTCCCATTTGCTAAAAATCAGGATTTGAATCCCTTTACTTTAGAGGGCAGGTGCCAGGTAGCTCTAAATCATAGGTAAATGGTAATCATAGGTTATCATAGGTCCTGAATGGACAGCACACAGAGGAAGCTTTAGCAAAACATTTCAAAAATAGTTTTGTCAATTACCATGTTCCACTGTTTTAAAGATTTGGGGCAAGCTCAGAAAGGTTGCTCTCCTTCCTCCCCTTGACCCCATTCCACTCACAAGCACAAAACAAACGGGGAGGATGAGGTCCTCATTTTTTCAAAGTTGACTTTTTGATGGCCAATCTCTTGGGTCTGAGGAGTGAAAAAAAATGTTTTTGGTGCCAAAGACCTTAATTAATTTGCTCTTGTTAAATTCTAATAACTTGACCCACTGGAGCAGAGAACGTCCCATTTGTTTTCTGTGAGGCTCTGTCAACTTCTCTGCTGGGGCAGACAGCGTCATTAGAGATGACGGAAGAGGAGGCAGGTGGAACCAGGACATTCGATGTAATCAGACCTTCTCATTGAGGGGACATGGGTGAGGGAAGCCAAAATCTTCAAGAAGCACTGCTCCAAATAACAGCAGACTCTCAATTATGTGAGGACACGGGGTCAGGTTCCCTAGGCTGTGACTGGATTCAGCAAACATTTATTGAGTGCCTACTATGAGTGGAATCTATGAGTGCCTCCTAGCCTGGCCACTTGTGTTTAGGAGTGCCTGCTCCTTTGCATACACCCTCTTATTCAATCCTCTCAACAGTTCTGAAGACAGTGTTATCATTCTATTCTACAGATAAGGGAAGGAAAAGAGACTTTTGCGGGGACCCTGGAACCTACACCAATGTGGACCCTGCACCCACCATTGTGAATCTCATCTTCTCCTTCCTGAGCTATTATTTGGGGACCAAAAGACTAGCCCTGGGCTAGAATGTGGAGCATCCTGCAAGGACTCACCTGAAGAGGTAAGCCAGACCTGCCTTGTGGGGTCATGGTTCCTGTCCTACATTCCTCTAAGAGAATCTTGTGTCAAGTGTGCTCACTGCTAGTTCTGTGAGTCTGAATATCTAGTTGAGCCTAAAAATGAAGATGCATCTAGTAGATGTTGCAGGCTCTACTTGATTCTCCCTTCCAGAGAACCCCTAAAAAGCTGATACTCTAAAACTATTTGTGCAGTGCTGTGTGTTTTTCCTCAACTGGCCAACACATTGCAGAGCAGGAGTGGCCTATACTTAAACTTCACCCTGAAAACCATCACCCTCACTACTGGTCATCATTACCATCCTCAAAATCATCATCATCGCAACCACCATAAGAATCTGTGCATTTCAACTACTTCCTGTTACCTCTCTCTCCCTTCTCTGTCAATATTATTCCCATTTTGATTTTGTCTCCCAGCATTTCTGCCTGTGGGCAGCCTCTCCTAGAAAAACACTGAACTGAGAGTCCTACTCTGCTGCCTGACTCAGTCGAAGACAAATCCTTCAGTCTCAATGTTTTACCATCTAAAACATGGGAAGAATCATTCTTGACCTTGGGCACATGCTCTGACACTGAATTAGCTCCAGTTCTAACCAATAAAATGATAGAACGATCTAAACATTTTAAAGGTGAGATGGGCCCTGGTAGGTGTGGCTTAGTGGATTGAGTGCCCAGCCGGTGAACCAAAAGGTCGCTGGTTCAACTCCCAGTTTGGGCACATGCCTGGGTTGCAGGCCAGGTTCCCAGTTGGGGGCTCATGAGAAACAACTGGTCGATGTATCTCTTGCACATCAATGTTTCTCTCCCTTTTTTAATTCCTCTCTTCCTTGCTCTCTAAAAGTATATAAATAAAATCTTAAAGGAAAAAAAAAGATGAGATAGCCTAAATATAACTGTATCTGACCACATTTGGATGGCACCAAAAGCAGTTAGGATCCCTAGGCATTCTTCTCCCATTCACTGGCTGTCTCTAAGCAGTCACTGGTCTGTCAGACCAGAATGGATAGATCATGGTATAGCTGTGCATCTGGGAAATTATGTTTTCCTAAAAGCTTAGAAGGAAGGAAAACATTTATTTAGCTCTCAATATTTAGCTCACTTTGCTTCTCTCAGAAATTGAGTGACTACATGCAAGATGGATGTAAGAAGAAAAAGAATTAGAGAGAGAGAAGTGGGCCAGGGAGAGGCAGGCAGATAGGAGGAGATACTAGGAGAAAGAGAGACCAGAGCACCAAGCAGGCCAGAGTGGGTGGGCTGGGTGGCTGAGAGTCACAGTGAACAGAACAGGTCTGTGTGTGAGGGCTCCTCCTGTAAGTGGGCCCAGCTGTACCAAAGTGGCAGATGGCATCTGCAGGTATCCCATAAGTGACACCATGGGACTCCTGCACACTGATGCAAGAGAGCTCATAGAAGGAGCACTTGACTGCCAGTTAGGAGACCTTGCTTTGAATCCCAGATGAGCAAGCTTGAGCAGACTGCTTCCCTTCTCTTGGTCCCAGCTCTCAACTGCAAAGCAAAGGAGCTGCACTGGTTGATTGTACAATCTTTCCTTGTTCAATTCTCTCAGTCTTCAGATCTATGGAACCCTGAGTGGTAGACAGTACTGATGCTCCTCTATCTCACCCACACTTCCACCAGGGGAGGAGAATACTTCCCTGCCCTACCACCTCTTTGATGTAAGGTTTGTTGGTAATGTGCATTGGCCAATGTCTGTGGGCAGAAGGAGCAGTATGCCAGTACCGAGCTGAAGCTTAGAGAAGCACTGCAAATATCAACGAGTACTTTTGTGCTCCTGCAATTGGTTAGGAGAAGAATAGGCCCCTGTAGCCCCTTCTCATTTAACATGGGTCCCAGCATGAGGAAACATTCAGAGCAGGCCCAAGCCCAATGCACAGTTGGAAGCTAAGCCCAGCCAAGCCCAGCAGAGCCACAGCCATTTCATAGACTCATGAATGGAAAATAAATGATTCTTGTTGTAAGGCCCTGCAATATTGGAGTTGTTTGTTACTGCAGCCAAAGCTGACTAATACACCACGTGACAGGAAAGCATGTGTCACTGATGCTCACATCAGGGACAGATCAAAAGCCTGCCTGAAGGAGAATGAAGGGCAGCTGGAGGGGCCCCTACAGGAAGGCCCTACAGTGCTTCCCCCTCCATGCCAGAGCCCCATACTTCCATATGGAGACACACCTGGTTTTTGGCATCAACAAACCAGGTCTCAGCAGGAGTAAGGGAGTTTTGTGGGAAAGGGAACTAAATGAGAATGCCTCAAAGTCAAAGTCCTCCCATTAACGGTCCTCTCTTTTCCACAGTCCTCCAGACCTGGTCAGTCTGTCTCTTTCACTGCCTATAGACCACCATTAAAAGTCTCTTGAACTGGGAGTGGATGTACTGGTTTTGCTAGCACAAAGAGGCAGTAAGATGCTTAGATAAGTTTACAAGTTCTGTCATCACTGGTCTCTGGCTGCTGTAATCAGTATGCAAGTCTCCAAACTCTCTGGTTCTAATATGAAAGGAATCCAGAGAGACTCACATGAATATCATCCCAGCCAAATTCTAGCTAATAGATGTTTTTCTGCCAAACGAGGCAATGTAGCATTTTGATCTAATACACAAACCAATGCCCAGAGAAGACAGCTGTGGAATGCTAATGCTATCAGCACTATGGCCTAGGGGGTCACCTGAGAGTTCTGGGTCAGGATGTGAAACCAGTGCTTAAGCATGCTTCATGTCACTCAGGGAAAACCAGGACCATTCCCCATCCCCTGAATTATTTGGGCAAAGATTTCCAAGTTAATAGCCACAGTCATTTCTCGGGAAAAGCAAAAAGACCCAGCCGTCCACCAACCAACCTAGCATGAGGGAAGACAGAGGGATATAGATTTGGGAATGGGATAAGCAGGAACCTAAGTGGTAAATTTCCAACTTTTTTCTAAACACTGAAGCCTTTTAAACAGAATCTTACCTGAAAAGGAAACATATGTCAATAGATAAAGGAACAGAAGCTCGGGGTGAGGCAGGGGTGAAGTTTCAGAGCCTGTCTTGGCAGCATCCCATTGCTTCCTCCTGAATGAAGCTGGGTGCGGAAGCCCAGCGCTGCATGCAGTTTGAAAATGACTAGAGAAATCTCGGGCATTGGAATAGGCTTGTGGAAAGCTGAAAAGAGGCGGCAGGCATCACTGATACTGTTTCTGGGCATTTTGCTGAGAAGAGAATGGAATGCAAGGTACAGGTGTTCCTTGTTTGGCTGGGCAGCCATGGGGTACGCAGCAGAGAGGAAGCTTGCAGCATCCTGCTGGAGGCAGATAAGCTGACCAGCTGACTTTTCACAAATCTTAGTGGCAAGCCTCCTTATCCTTATATTCAACCAGGCAAGACAGGGTTGCCTGGGAAATATTTAGATCTTCCTTCTTTCCCTGCTTCCCCCTCCTCTGCACTCCTCTCTCAAATCTAAACCACTGGCACCTCTCAAGCTCACAGATTTCAAGGCTGGTGCCTGCTCTGCTTTGACCTGCCTGAGGGCAGGACCTGAGGGATTCATCTAACTCACCATCATGTGGCTTCCCACTTCCCCTAGAGACAAGCCCCCAGACTCACCTATGCACACCACGTCCATGAATCCATACATCCCATAGCAGATCTGGAAGAGGAGGTCTTGGCGCTGCCATTTTGCTGAGGGACTGAAGGTCGACCAGATGAGCCAAGAGATGCTGGCAATGAGGAAAAGGGAACCCAGGATGGCAGCTGCAATCTGAACCTTCTCAATGACTGTCAGAGAGATGGCCTGCCACTGCGGGAAAGAGAATGATAGCTTAGCTGTTGCTCAGATACCCTTGCCCCATTCCCAACCCACTCCGACCCATCTCCCTTCTGTTGTCCCAAACTCTCACTTCTGGTTTAGGTTTTAAACCAGGGCTTTCCAACTAGTGATACAGTGGATATTTTCACAAGTTTCTGAGTTTTACATTGTACTTCTGATGGGGAGGAAACCTATATCACACCAAATGATCAAAAGTCATTGTAGGGTTGGGGCTCTGGGCAGGCATGGCTGGGAAGGAAGGCCTTTGTAATTGACTAGGATACCTACAGAGAAATAGAAAGGAGGAAGTGAAATTGCAGCGCTAGTGCGGGTGGTGTTTCAGGGCCCAGGAATATTCTTTTCAGAGCAACACTTTATTTTCCTACTAATACGTGCTGAGAGCACACAGGCTTTTCTTTACTTTCCTACAGCAGCACCTGGCATGCCATTTGGTAGACATGCTAGAGATGGCCAGTTCAACAGACAAGAAGAGGACACAGAGGATGAGGGAGAGATAGGAAGAATAGTATAATTTACTGACTACATATGAACACTGAGACTTCATTTTTTAACAGAAAAAGTATTATACCAATAGCAGTACTGATGGATGGGTTAAAGACTCAGGTGTGGGTAAGCTTGAATTCAGAAATTCTGCCCTTCTATGGCTGATCTAGGGAACAGAGGCCTAAATAAGGCTGGAGTTGGATGTTAGCTTGGGATCTAGGCATGTTGTCATTCAGTAAATAAGTACTGAGTACTCTCCATGTGCCAGCCACTCTGCTAGGTGCAAGAAACAAAGTAAGCAAAGTAAGCAAAAACATATAAGATTTCTGCTTTTATGGAGCTTACAACCTAGAAAACAGACAACCAATTACTTGCAAATGTACTTTATCAGGAGTAAGAAAGGGAGGTACCCAGCACTGTGAAAGTCTATACAATGGGGATTTGACTTCCCAGAAGTGATGCTTGAGTTGAGTAGGAGTTTACTAGGGAAAGGGAGGAGGGGCAAGTGCTCTGGGCACAGGAAAGAACATGAGCAAAGGCCCTGTGAGTGTGAAACCCTGGAAGAAGGCCAGAGTGAGTGGAGCAGAGAGACCAAAGACATTGTGGGGTGAGAAAGCTGGAAATATAAGAAGGAAAGACCATGTGGAATCTTGAAGAATATGCATAGATTTTTTACTTTATCCTAAGAGTCAACACTATGCTTTTGAACAATTGGAGGCAGTGAAGTTGAACAATTTTACAAAGAGAACACTGGGGAAGGTGAAGGGAAGGGCAATCTCCCAATTGAAGGAATTTGTGTAACACCTTGTGGAAAACAGCCTCGAAAGCATTTGCACCTGCACTGGGGGAAAGGCAGACTACCTTCCATCTGCCGACAGTGAGCCCTCACTCCGTGTTAAATGGCTGGGACAGGAGCCCTGATTCTGGCTCTAGCTCGGACTGACCAATGGCCCACAGGGAACTGTAACCATTGGAAAACATTCCACTCTCTATCCTAGATGTAGGACATCAGCCTTTACCTTTAATTATACAGATAGCGTCCCATTACAGGTAATTGGGCCTTTAAATTTTCCACTGCTTCCCTCAGCCTAGGTTTACACGGAACAAGGGATTTTACCAGAAGATGGACTGATCCTACAGACTTTGCTCACACACAACCAAATGCTTTTTACAGAGCCTGCCCCACTGTCTGTGAAGAGGGTTTCTGACTGAGCTTTTTGTCTCTACCATGAAGTCATCAATAACCCTCACTTTCTCGTGCTCCAGACTTCAAAAATCCCAAATCCAGAGGCACAGAAAGGTCCCCCTAAATCATAAAGCCCTTTTTACCAGCCCCCAAGCCACCTATGGAAACTAAACAGGGCCCCTGACCACAATCTGGAGCATGATGAAGAAGGACTGGGGTAGGGGTGCCACTGTCAAGGCTCTCCTCCTTTGTGTCCCATGGGAGGTCCTGCCAGCGGTGTCAAGAGCAGAAGTGCAAGGAGAAAGCAGGGAACAAGAGACTCTGACGTCTCAAAGAGAGGCTGGAAAGGCAAGAAGGGCTCCAGGGGTTCCAGGCTCTGCCATCACCAGACGCCCGGAGCTTAGCTCCAGGGCAGATTCTGTACGCAGTAGCAGTATCGAGATATTCTCTGTGTCCCGCCCCACAGTGAATGCACCGACCAAGGGGGAAGAGCGTGAAGCCTGCCTGGCTGCTTCCTTCCTTATAACAAGGAGCACTGAGCACAGCGCCTGGTGACCCAGTTCTAGCTGAGCTCTGCCCCGACTTGCAGAGTGTGACCTAGGAGAAGGCAATACATCAGAAAGTCTCAAGTTTCCCTTTTGTAAAAGTGGAAATAATTGGTCCCACTTCCTAGAGTATTATGAGAGTGAAATGAAATAACTCTCTAATCAGTGCTTTGAAGAGTATGGGCTGCCATTATTTCTATTCTTCATTATGTTTCAGCAAAAATACAGTTAGGCATGTGGAGGTGGGGTCTTCCTGAAGATAACCATACTCAGCAAACTCAGTGCTGTGCACTATAGGGTAAAGGTTAAGGGCCTGACTCAGGAGTTAGACCCCTCGCATGCAACCCTGCTCCACCAGGGTAACCCCGAGCACATTGCTGATCTTTCTGTGCCTCCATTGTTTCATCTGTAAATTGGGAATACTAACAGTACCCACTGCACTGGGTTGTTTTCAATATTAAATGAGATGATGTATGTGAATACTTAGAACAGTGGCTAACCCCCAGTAAGCACCAAACATTAATCTAATTGCAGTTCAGGTATAGCCGAGGTAGCCATGAAGTTGAGGCCACAGGGCCACACTGAAACTCCTCCTTTCTCAATGGCTCTCCTGCTAGAGCCAGAGCTTGCAGAGAGGCACTGAGATAGCATGCTGTCACAACCACTTTTTCTCACGACTTCATATGGGGTCTGGAAAAAACCTCCCCACACTGAGCAGCGGTAGCCCTGGGCCCCCCACCTATTGCTCCGCTCACTCACAGGTGGTCTGGCTGGGCTATGGGAGCAGAAGTTGCCCCACTGAGGCTCAGCAGGCAGCTAGCTGCACACTTGGCTGGGCCCAAGGGACCCAGGACACACAAGCGAGGCAACTTGGGCCACAGCCACACAACACTGCCGCTAGTCCAAACTACCGCCTTCTCCTGGTGCTGTCTGGAAGAGTAAAGTGGCATTTACTGAGCGCACATTGCTGCATTTCCAAAAGTGACAATCACAGTAGTAACCTAACAATAAATTAATAGATCAATTTTGTCAACACTGCCACTTGCTTACTGTACTTATGAGATTGGAATAACCTTCCCCTCCTCTCTCACACACACCCCAGGAGAGAGCTATCCCTAAATGATTTTTTATTTTACGAGTCAAAGGCTGGTGCCCGTTGTGAGCCAAGAGCCTTAGGGGTAGATGCGTAGGTTTGACTCTGACCCTTCTCCGAGGCTTGAGTCACTGAGAAGGAAGGGGAGAGTTAATGCACCCAGGGCGTGGAATCAGCTATCTCATGACGCTGCTATTTTAAGACGCTGCAAGATTTGAAATGAGTGACTAAAGACGGAACCAGCACAGGGAGAGGCACCTCTCATTCTGACCCCTCAGTACACCACCAGGATGGCTAAGGTGCCTGGAGGGGTTGGGGGGATGCAGTGCCCCGTGTAAAATTGCATAGTGTGCAACTTGATCTACAACAAAATGCCCTGGACACTGCAGCTCCATGTTTTCAGGGGGCCCCGCCCCCTCATGCAGAGACCCGCCACCCCACCATCACCACGGAACCACCTGCCCTCCTGGGCTTGCAGGATCAACTCCCTCCTCCCCCTCGGAGAGGAGGGGTGAAACAACTGTGCAGGCTGTTCAGGTTCCCATCCTCACTAGCCTGATGGCTAACAGGTTATGTGGCAGCTTAACCGGCTGACCATGCATAGGTGGAGGTGTTTTCAGAAGCTGAGTGCTGTCTATATGCGCGAGCCTTGAAGGGAAAGCTGTTTGGGTTGGAGGATATATGAGGCGGTACAGGGCCAGCCGGCTCCTCTGGGATGTTGGATGTGTCCGGGCAGGGTGTGGGAGATGAGGTGGGGGGCCTCTCAGTTCTCACAGGCCCAGCCCTGTCTGCATCTGCCTGGCAGGCACCCCCGCCCCCTGCCCCGAGCCCTGGCTCTCCCTGCCCTAGCCCTTTATAGTAGCCTCTCCCCTTTTCCCTCTTCCTTATTGCCCTTTCTTCACTTTTCCTCTGCCTCCCTCTCCTGTCTCTTCTCTATTCTTCTCTGGTCCCTTGTCACAAGAAGGGTGATCCATGAACCAACAGCATCCACATCACCCCCATCACCTGATAGCTTATCAGGAATGCAGAAGCTCAGACCCTGCCCCAGACTCCTGAAGCATGTCTGCGTTTTGACAAGGCGAAGCGCATGCACATTAAGGTGTGGGAAGTGCCTTTGTGTTTCCTCTCCTCTTACTTCTTCTTTTCCCCGCCCTTAGCTTTATCTCAGTCTTGCTCCTCACTCCCAGCCTCTGTCTTTTTTCCATCCTGCTCTCTTCTGCCCTCTGGCCTTTCTTCCTTCCTGCCTTTCTTCTTTTCTTTTCTGTTCTTCTGTTCCTCTCTCCCTTCTTTCCTTTTTCTTTTCCTGTCCTTTCTGCTTCCATCCACCCATCCATCCATCTCTTATTCTCTTTTCCATCTGACTCTCCACACTTCTTTCCTTCTATATCTATTTCTCTTTCTTTGCCTCATTCCTTTCTCTTCTTGCTGAAGCTTGAGAAAAAAAATCACAGAAGTTATTTCAGTTCTTCTTGTCCAAGTGTCATCTGTGGTCTTGTCCACCTAACCCATCTCATGCCTTTTCTCCAAACATCCCTGACCCCAAGGGGAAATGGTCCTCCCACCAGAACACCAGGGCTGTGGGAGAGACCACAGGCCCCAGCACCCCAGCCCCGCCCCAGCCAGCATGCAACCCCTGGTTGTACCTGCAGAGGATTCTTTGTGCTTATGGCAATGACGTGGTACTTGTAGTAGCATAGCTCACAGCTCCAGCAGCCCCGTTCGCTGATCCACTTGATGAGGCAAGGCTGATGGGTACACTTGACAGAGCCGTCGCAGCGGCACGGGCTCAGCAGCTCCCCCTGCAGGGAGAAAGGCACAGGGTAGTGAGGCCCAGAGTCGAGCTGACAGGCACAGGGGCAGGCCGGCTGTAGGCTTGGGTAGACCAGACACAGCACACCACTGAAACCAGGCCACAGGCTTTGTTGGAAGGCACCAGGCCCCACAGAGGAGACTCCACCCTTCCCGCTGTGGAAGCCAGGCAAGTTCAGGGAACTCAACTAACAGTTCTAGGCCCCGGGTCCTACTCGGTGCTGCCTACATCCTAGGGTTTCTGTGAAAAAGAGTGAGTTGAGTCCTACGGAAGGCTTCTGCCATCCAAAGGGGGTGTCAGCCTCAGCTGCCTTCTCTTTAAAGACTCAGCCAGGGGTCTCAAGTTCAAATGCTCTCAGGGTTAGACAGGCAGCACAAGTGACAGAAACTAGCTGGTGGAAAATGGGACAAATTGGAAGGCCCAGACTCAAGTTAAAGGGATGGCCACTCAGCTCCAGCCAGCTGCAGACATGGAAATCTATGTGGCAACTTTTTTTATCCTCACCTTGAGGACATTCTTTTCATTGCTTTTAGAGAGAGAGGAAGGGGGACAGAGAGAGAGAGAAGCATTGATATAAGACAAAAACATCGACTGGTTGCCTCCCATACCCGCCCAGGCTGAGGCTCCTATGAGCCCAGACAAGGGATCGAACCTGCAACCTAGGTATGTGCCCTGACTGGGGACTGAATCCACAACCCTTTGGTTACAGAATGTCACTCCAATCAACTGAGTCACACTGGCCAGGGCTATATGGCAATTGTTATGTAAAATCTCCAATACCTAAATATTAACAGCTAGTACAGTTTTTGCTGAAGTTTAGCGCTCTGGTCTTGAGCCTTTGCATTATACTGCAGACCAGCTCATGGAGACCCAGGTCCCCTCTGTGAAGCCTCTCCACCCAGGTGTCAGAGTGACAGAAGCATGGCAGGTGGGGCCAGGCTTGAGTCCAGTGCACCCCAGGAGATTGGGCTGGCCAGGACCCTCTGGACTGCCTCAGGCCTTGCTGGGAGTGGCTGGGATGGTCAGTTGGGGGAACTGGAAGCAGGGAGGCGAAATACCCACTCTGTTTTTCCACTGCTGACAGGCCATCTCCACTGCGGCTCCAGGCCCTTCCCACACCTCTGTTACAGCATTTACCTGCGGGTCTCTGGGTCACAACATGGTTAACCCTCACGGGGACAATATCTGATTCATCTCTGTATCCTTAGCACCTAGAACAGCGCCGAAAGCAGGCACTCTGCCCGACTCTGACAGTGGAATGTGTGCGTATCTGTTTGATGAACAAGAGGTTGTGTTCCTCTAGGACCTGGCCAGCTCTTGCCCCAGGTGGGCAGCTGTGGCACCTGGAAGAGGAGTAGAGAAGGAAGGAGATGCCCACATGACTGGGCACTCGCAGATCCCATGAAAGGCTAAGAGCCCTTGGAATGCAGTTGCCGCTGCGTGTCTCTGGGAAAGAAACAGGAGGAGGGGCTGTGGGGAGAGGTGCTGGGGGAGAGGCAAAAGCCCTCATTATTCATGGCAGCATTTCTTAGGCTCATTTATTCTAACAGGGTGAGCTGGGTTTGATTAATCGGGTTGTTAAGCAGCCATGTCAAATTGCTGATCAGGTAAGAGACATTACTCTTGGTCCCTGGCAGTGGCACCAGGCGACAGTGAAGGCTGCACTCCTTGCTTCCCAAGCAGCAGACATGTGACAGGGCAGCAGTAGCTGGGCCACGACTGATAACGAACCTGGGCTCTCTATCATGGCTCTGGATAGGGGACCACCAGGGCTCCCATTCCCAGCATACTTATGTGGGAAGGGGGTGGTGGGGGCGTACGTGACCTGGTCCCAGTGCCTGGCTGTGCAGCCAAGAGGTCAAAGGTGTGCTACTTTCCTTGGAGCCCCTGGCCCCCCACTGTCTCCCTCAGGACTGGACAACCCAAGAATAGGGACTTTTCAGGCACCACAAAAAGTAGAAAGCAAGGACACTAAAGCTGTTAGAAAAAGTTAACTTTGATGAAGGAAGCAATCCAGGATTTTAGGAAAAAAGTAAATCTGCAAAGAAGCTATTTTAACCTTGGCATTCATGCAAGTTTTGTATTTTATGGTTTTAGTATATTACATGTTGGGAGGAGAGTCACAATCTTTTTTTTGGTATATTTAGGGCTCTAAGAGGGCGTAACTAGACACTTGACTGTCTTTGACTGGTCAGACCTGAACTTCATCAAGAGAAAGAGAAGTGGAAATGAGCCAGCAGTTGGATGGATTCAGGTTAGACTCAAGGATGTTCTCCACAGGAAACTGTTAAAGGCTAACATCCTGGAACATGGAAGCGGAGGTGGCAAACACCTCTCAATAAAAGAGGGACCTCTTTCGAAGAGAGAGGTTCAATGACCAACTCAAGGTCACTCAGCTAGCCAGTGGCACGGACAGAATGTACATTTTTCTGACATCAGACTCTGAACTTCCCAACACACTGCGCTGCTCACTCCCCTTCTGCATCCTGCTCCGTGCTGTCCCTCCCCGACCTGTGCCCTGGGTCTCTTCTCTGTCTCTCCTTCCAGATCCCACACCTTCCCTGGCCCAGCCCCGGCCCCTCTACCAGGATACAAGCTTGTTTCCTCTTCCACAGTCTGGTAATTATTCTCTCATTGTTTCTTCTGGGATTTGCGTTGCTCTGGCATACCCCATAGAATGGGCCCCATAGGACAGGTCCCAGCGGGTGGGAGAGGACCAGCCCCTCTGGCCCAGCTCCTGAGGCCCCAGCCTTTGGGCTGGGAGGATTATTGTGATCTTGTCCGTGGAGTTCCACAAACTCCACAGATCAAAGGGGCTTGTTAAATGCAAAGGGTACCACCCACTTTCTTGATGATCTGCTTTGCGATTTAGGGCCCAGCGACAGCCCTGGGATGACTCAGGTGAGAAAAAACAGTTCTCTAATCCCCAGGGTCCCACAGGACACTGTGTGGGATAGATGGGAAGAGTATGGTGTTTGGAGTCAGACTCCTTAGGTTTGAATACTCCTTCACTGCTTACTGGCTGTGCAAACTTGGGCAAGCTTCTCAACCTCTCTGAGGCTGTGACTCCTCATCTTCCCATTGTGGGCAACTCTTACCCTCTCAAGGATGGATATAAGGGTTGACTGAGATCATGCACACAAAATGCTGGATGCAGTGCCTGGCACAGGTAAGTCTTCTTCTGAAAATATTACAATTCTAACTCAATTTTCCTAAGGATTTTAATTTCATAGTTATTTCTACTCCAGTTCTACTTGATTTTCCTACTGTGAAACAGTTAAGGAAGGGATTGCCCTGGATGGGTGGCTCAGTTGGTTGGAGCATTGTCCTGTACACCAAAAGGTCATGGATTCGATCCCCAGTCAGGGCACATATGGGGAGCAGCCAATGAATGTTTCTCTCTCACACTGATGTTTCTCTCTCTCTCTCACTCCCTTCCTCTCTCTCTCTCAAATCAATAAACATATCTTTGGGTGAAAATTTAAAAACAATTGTTAAGGAAGGGAGCCATGCCTTAAGTAAAAGGTCAGCTGAGCCCAGAGAAAGGTTGAAATTAAAGAACTAAGAGTCTGCCCTTCTGAGTTGGGTAAGTGGCCAGAACATGGATCTTCTGACTTCGGGCCCAGGACTGTCCTCTGTGTTCTCATGAGGTCACTGAGAGAGTTTGGGGGCCCCCATCCCTGGGGATGCTGAACAGAAAAGGGTGAGCCCTTGGATAGGTTAAGTGGGGTCAGTCTAGAGTCAGGATGCAGGTCAAGGTGAGCCACCACCCTTCTCTGTGGCTGAGCTGGATGGTGGGAAGAGAACAGGATGGGTTCTCCTTCCTACCAATGACACCGCAAGTGGCAGCTCCTCCAGTGGAGTCTCAAGGACTCCATCCATTCCATTCATTTTGGGCTTGCTTCATTTTTTCCCCTCTCATTCTGAAAGGACTTGCTTCCGGAGCCCTTAGGTTACCTGGCTGCCATGGCAGTGGCAGGTAAGCCAAAGACTTCTACTTCCGCCCACAGCAGGCATCCCTGCCATGGAGCAGACAGAAACCAATCCAGGAGAGCCAAGCAAAGACAGCCCAGCCCTCTTCAAGGTGCAGGTTGGGGAGATCAAAACAAAGGAGCTGAAAGAAACACCAGCCTTTGGGTATAGTTCAGAGGCCTCTTCCTTTAGTGAGGCTAGTGTGGTGGGTAAGAGTTTGGGCTCTAATCTCAGACAGACTTGGGTGTATCCAGGCCCTTATGATCTATATGACCCTGAGTGAGTCGCTTAACCTTTCTGAGCCTGATTCAATCATTCTTTTATTCATTAAACATGGATCTGGTATGTTCTAAGTTCTGTTCTGGGTGTCAGAAATACAACAGCGAATGGAACTAAACAAAATTCTCTAGTAGGGAGAGACAAACAATAAAAAAGATTAGGAAACAGAAAGTATCTAAGCTGCTATCAGGTGCTATGGAGGAAAATAAGCAGGGGAAAGGGAAATGGAATACTAGGAAGGTGGCGAGTCGAAGTTCTAAATATGGTGGCTATGGAAGGCTTCACCAAATGGAGACATCTGAGTGAAGATTTGAGGAAGCTAAGGAAGCAAGCCATGCAGGTGCCCAGGGACAGAGCATTCCAGGCCGGGGGGGTCATCCAGTGCAAAGGCCCCAGGGCAGAAGCATGCTTGGCACCTGCCCTGGGACACTAAAGTGGCTGGTGTGTCTGCCGTAGTGTGGATGAGGCAAGAGAAGTATGAGATAAGGTCAGAGATGTACGGGGGATGAAAAATAGTGGTAATTAGGTGAGGCCAGTGGGTTATTTACTATGAATGAGATGGGAAGTTATGAGAGTATTTTCAGCAGAGGATGTGACTCGATCTGACCAGGTTTGATGGGATCGCTCCTGCTGCTGTATTGAAAATAGACTAGACAGAAGTAAGGGCTGAGCATGGAGCTGGAAGGCTGCTGCACTAATCCAGGCCCAGGCAAGCAATGACGGTATTTTAGACCAGCATGGTAGCAGTGGAGGGTCCAAGCAATGGTGTTTTTTGTTTGTTTGTTTGTTTGTTTCTTAAATATTTTATTTATTTATTTTTAGAGAGGGAAGGGAGAGAGATAGAGAGAGAGAGAGAAACATCAATGTGCAGTTGCTGGGGGTTATGGCCTGCAACCCAGGAATGTGCCCTGACTGGGAATCGAACCTGTGACACTTTGGTTCACAGCCCACGCTCAATCCACTGAGCTACACCAGTCAGGGAGCAATGGTGTTTTTAAATATGTTTCTGAGATACAGATGTTGGGATTTACAGATGGGTTGGATATGATGAATGAGAGGAGGAAAGTCAGGAACGCTGCTGATTTTTACCTGAGCCATGAGAAGGACGGAGAGTTGCTTTCAACTGAGATGAGGACGACTGAGGGAAAGCAGGGTTTGGAGGGTAGATTGGAAGCTCAGCTATGCACATGCCAACTTTGAGATGCTCATTAAAGTGTAAGTGGAGACACGAAATAGGAGCTGCAATGTATAGTAATCTAGAGTTTGGGGGAGAGGTCCAGGCTAGGATACAGATTTGAGAGTCATTGGCCTACTGATGGTGCTCAAAGCCACAAGCTTGGGTGGAATCACCAAGCAGTGAGTGTAAGTAGGAAGGAGGCAAGGTACCGGGGCCACTCCCTGGAGGATGTCAGAGCTTGGAAGATGGGACAGAACCAGTAGAAAAGAGGGAGAGGGAAGGTCAATGAAATGAGAAGACAACGCGATGTTACAAAAGCCAAAGGAGACAACGTGTTTCAAGAAAAAGGGAATGATCTGCCCTGTCAAATGGTGGGATGATGGGCCAAGCTGGTTGAGAGCTGAGGGCTAACCATACATTTGGTGAGTTTCCTTTGATTTCTTCTATTTTTCCAGGGGAAATATGAAGCATGGCCATGAGTTGGAAGTGGATGTGAGGGAGGAGGTATTTGACTTCTGAGAATTGGTATAAAATAGTCAGCCAGGAGAGACTGAGTGATCAGAGTAGAGAAATAAAGAATGACTGCTGGCAGCACTAAGGGTCCTTTCTATTACAGTGAAACAGCTCATCTATGAACTTGGAGAATATATAGATGTAACAGAATGTATTTAGCACCATGCCTGGCACACAGTAAGCTCTCAGTAAATGCTGCTTCGTATGTAAGGGGTTATAATATGGGTTAAAGCAGATCCTCTTATCTCTAAGCCCACCTTCTCACCCACCTTCTCACCTACTTCAAACATTGATCAATATCCTTCTTTCCTTCCTTCCTTCTTTATATAACATTCTCTTCTTATGAGTAATCTACATGTTATAAGCATTTCATGGTTTTAATGATACTGTCATAGACATTCCACCTTTTACTACCACAATAATTAAATGAGGCTAGTAATTATTTCTCCTGTTTTACATATGCAGACAGCCACTCAGAGAGATTGTTCTTGTATAAGAGCAAGGCAGAACAGGACTCAGGAGCCAGTGCTGTCCATCAGGCTGCCTGTACCCACAGCATCTCTGTCAGCCTCTGCAACCTTGTCCGTCAGATCCTTACCTTTCCAGCTTTGATAAATGGATGGTCTTACTGGCTCCCCTATTATCTTATAAACATGAAGGCAAAAATCCTTTGCCCCTTTTTCCCTCTCCTGTAAACCCAATTCCAAGCAGTGTTCGCTGGGGACTAATTGATATGGTGGTGGAGGGGAGATAAGATGGGGTTTAAGTTCACCCACACTCCTTCCTCATATCCCATCCTTGATGAGGAGGAGGCATTTGTTAAGTAAAAATTAAGAGAGACTGTTGTAAGCATAGCAATGCGTTCAAGTTTTCTCTTCATTGCATTTTAGATTGATAAGGAAGATTACTGATGCCTGTAGATGCTCTACTGTGAAGACTCAGGGGACTTTAAAATCAGAAGGCCCCCTCCAGGGAGGACCCAGAACCTGTGTGTGTTGGGATGGAGAGAGTAGAAAAGGTTCACTGGGACTGTAGAGAAGAATAGGAGAGATGCCAAAGAAAGTAGGAACCTCCCAATGTCCATCCTAGGTAGTCTCCGGACCTAGAGGACAGAGAGTTGACTTGATAGGGCAAGTAAAGAACTTTGTGGATCACCCCCTTGGACTTCACATATTTGGGCGACCAACTAACAGTAAGGACTATCATGTAAGGACAGTAATGACCCTTTCTCCCAATTTCATAGGTACAACAAAACTGGCCCATGATATTGACCAACTGTTTGTGTACCTGTAATCTGATTTGATGGTGGAGGGTTGGGGAGGGAGGAGACAGAAGGGGAGCGCCCATGGGGCCCATGGATTGAAGGAAACCTAGAAGATTACAAGTGCCTTCCTCCTGCAAGAGGCCAGACAATGATGTTTTGATTCCACAGACCTGTATGAGGTCAACATATACTGGTACTGGGATCAAGAAAAATGACCCACCATGAAGACCTACTTCCCAGCAAAGGCTGTGATGCAAAGATGAATGGGAGAGGGTGTGACTCCTGCCTCTCTGAAGGATGGGAAAGCAAGTTTCCCCCTTATCTATGGGAGGCAGGCTGATGTGCAAGATGACCTTCAAATACCCTGTGGCCCTAGGATCCATTATTGTACACAGATAAGCCATCCTCAGTTCTCTGCATATTGTGCCAGGCCGTGTAGGGACAGCTGTGTTTTCTGCCCAGAGCCCTTTCAGGCCAGCCTTTCGCTCTGACACCATCCACAACATTTCCCGCCCCAGCCCCCTTCCAGCTAGGCCCCACCCAGGCTTCTTAGCGCCCCTCCCAATGGTGCAAGGTCAAACCCTGGCGTCAGGAGACTAACAGCGTATGGACACTGGCGGAAGGAAATAAGAATTGCTGCAAGATACTTTTATTTTCAAGGAAAGAACTCTATTACTAAGTGGAAAAAACAGTTCTAAGGCCTTAATGAGCTGTAGTTATCTATACGAAATCCAATTAACTACATAATTATTTCTAGTTTTACTCTCATACCAGTAGCTTATTTAACACATTCACACACATACACACACACACCTATAATCTGCTCCCTCTTCGTGGAAAAAACTCCAGGCTTCCTGTTTATCAGATCAAACAAACAAACAAATACAAAGACAAGGAAAACACACAGAGACACAAACCAAGCCCTCCGAACCATGTTTTCTCATTTTCATGACAATTATTTTATTATGGCAGTGTTTTTCTCCCTATAATTTAACTGGTATGAGACAAATGTACCTATTCCCTCTAACTGCCTCTAAATTTACTCAGCTGGTACTAGAAAGAAGTTAACCTCCCAATAATTGAATTTAAATAACATTCAGTTCCATAAAGTCAAACATGATCTGCATAATAAATAAACCAAGCTATCCAAGGACTGGTGGAAAGAAAGGTCATATTTTATGTGTATATTCATAATCATATCTGTATTATTAGTGACCTAAATATTCAATAGGCTGTCCATTTGTCTTTCTGTACAACCCATAGTTACCATCACCATCATTACCAAAGAGCTAAAAATTAAAGGCTAATCTGCCCTCAGATCTCTGCCTGGCTCAATCGAAAAACATAATTTCAATAAACCTTGACCGGCCAGAATTGCACTATTTGCACAGAGCAGCAGGCCGGGCCTACTTCCAAGGTTCCAGGCCACCGGGCTGAAATTCCAGAGATTCCAGGTCACTGTGTCCTCTCTCTTCCCCGCAAGCCAGGCCGAGCCAAGAGCACAAGTCAGTGGCAAGTTAAGAGGCTAATGCTCAGTTGCACCTGGGGTCAGCCCTCCCCGGTCCCTCTGCACTGGCAGAGTGATGCTCAGCTTCAGTTGTGCAAAAGCTTCATGTCATTTGAAGAGGCTGTGGTAAAATTCTGCAAAAATTAGTTTTCAATTATTGTAATTAATATATCATTCAGTGTGTTTAGGGGATACAGCAAATGTTACAAGTGTAAACGAGCTTTGGTGACATGTTACACCTCACAAATGTTATGAATCACAGCCCTAGACACTTAGAGCCTGATGTATGGCTGACTTACAAAGCCAAAAAGCAGAGTCTTTGCTGGGTGTCAGTTCCAGTTCTGACGCCCTCTGGCTGGTGACCTCGGGTTTCAGCTGTCTCAGCCTTGATTCCCTAGGTCTCAGGATTTAGTGTACATTAAGAGTTACCTGGGAAGCTACTCTACTTCTGATTTCATATAGATTTCCTCTTCCTCTCTTCAGACAAGGTTGGCTAAGACTCATTTTGTGTAGCTCTGGACCAGATACTCCTTAGCAAACCTTCTGTCTCCTATATCACTCTAAGACTCTTGCATATACAAAGATAAAAATAAATGCCAATAGCTAGAACTTATTGAGCACATACTATGCTCTATATGCAAGCTTTGACTGCTGGCTTCAAATCCTGGTTCCTCCACTTAGTTGGTGAGGGGTGTTGAACAAGTTACCCACTAGGAGCCCCAGAGCTGTCACATCTGCATCTAAACTGATTTACACGTGCTACTGTGGCTGCCTCTCTTACTAGCTCACACTTGCTGAGCATGTGCTGGGGGCTAGATATTATTCTAAGCACTTGACATACATGAGGGAGTATACCATGGTTACTGGGGCCAGTGGACCCAGACTGGCTGCCTTGAATCCTTGCTCAGCCACTGATGACCTGTGCAACCTTGGCAAGTTTGCCCAAAGGTAACGCAAGACCAAAAATACTTCCTGCTTCCCCAGGGTCCTCTGAGAATTCCATGAGATAATACACAATGAGAAGTACTTCCAACCCTGCTTGACATACAGTGAATGCTCACTGTAGGGCATTGTTTACGGTCTCTCCATCGCTCACCTAACCTGAGTCTCTTCACATCCTAACAAGAGGATGTGGGCAGAGGCTGCTGCCCTCTCCCCCTGCGAACCAGGGGTCTCTGTGGTAAGCTCCTGGGCACCTGCATATTGAGTACAGGTAATAACAGTGTGATGAATTCCAGGAGCCTCCAGGTGCTGCTCTCTGTCCTGTCATTTCAGGGGGAGAAAAGAACAAGCAAAACAGATACTGCCTTGGTGTCTCTTAGGAGCCGCCCTCCCCAGGCCTTCTTCCCCCACAGGCATGTGATTCTAGCTTCTGTGGCGGAGTCAAGGAAAAGGCATCAAGCTTTGAGTGTTTACAGCCATCACTTCATTTTCCACCTTTCCCTTTCAGGCAAGGTGAACTTGTGTGTTCATGACGCCACATGAGGGCTCTGCAGTGCCCTTGGAAGTACATGAATGGACAGGACACAAAAAAAACAGGTCAGGGAGACTAAAATGATCTTTATGGGGAAGAGTGTAGTAAGGAAAGGAAAAGACAAGAGGAAAAAAAGAGATCTTCACCCTATAATTTCCTCTGCCTGCTTTGTAAAGAGATTGCAGCAAACATGGAAATGGCTTTCGATTCCTTCTCTGTATGGGATTTGCATTTCTGCTTTGTGATGAGCTTCATTCAGATTATACTCCATTGAGATGGAAAAGCCCGAAGCCCAGGGAAAGTAGTGGCCTTCCTTAGGGTGCTGCAGTGGGCAACACTGAAACAGGAAACAATTACAGGCCCCTCTCGCTCTGGGTCCAGCGCTTCAGAGGGTCCACCCCACATCCCTATGGGATTGATGCCTCTCGCCAGGTGAGACCAAATCCCGAGCCAGCTGCAAATTCAGCCCGGTTCTCTTCACACCTCTCAAGGAAGTATACTATTCCTGAAGTCTTGGCTCCAGTTCCCTGTCAGGAATAAGCGTGCTAAGTAGAATTGGAATTACTATGGCGTGTGAATAGACTCCAGTCTGTTGACTCCAAGTTTCTGCTAAGCTGTTCCAAGTGGTTGTAGCTTCTGTCATCTTGGCAATTTCACTTTTTGTTTGGAACAATTTTATATCCCTGACTTCTGGGGCTGGGAAAGAGGGCCCTCAAAGGCGCTCCTCTCTATCCCCCAGCCTCTGGTCAGACGGGGTGCTCCTGTACAGAGATGACACCAGTAAAGGGGACCTCAGGGCCTCCCATGCTTCCCGGTGCTTTCCAGTTTTCCCTTTCGGATCCATCTATGAGAACCAATGCAGGTCAAGGCTAAAGCTCATAGAACAGCCCAAGCACCTGGACTCAAGGATTGGGGGCGTGGTATTTATGCACCAGCACTGTTTCCCTCCAGAAGACTGAGACTGTAATCCCCAGTCTCCTTCACTCAGGACCCATTCAGCAGCCTGCAGTGAGCACTCAGCCCTGGTGCTGAGAGCTCAAGGGGGTGCGTGCACAGGAGACACACACGCAGGAGGACTCACTTTCTTAAACACATCCGGATTCTCAGCTTTTGCCTTTGGTTTTTAGGTCTGCATTTCACTTCATTAGTGGCTGCTATGTAAAATATTACTTCCTTTTATTTAACAAGGAGGTAAAGTAAGCAATCAAGATGCTATTTTCAATCGTTTTCTGGGATTTGGCAATAGCAAGGCCATGTTCCCTCTCTACTTATACCTCATGATTTTTTAAAAATGTATTCATCTTCCCTTCAGTCATCATCTATCCACGCTGAAAAGACCTATTTTTAGATTCCATTCTCATGTCATGCATTATTTCAGTCATTTATTTCTAGATTTTCACCAATCTCTTAGGCTTTTAAGGTAAATTTTTCTGCTATGTCTAAGATAGCCAAGGATCTGCATGTCCAGAGGCTAGGGGAGAAAAGGTCATATCTTAAAAATGTGTAGAGATATATTATACATCAAAATTTTCCTCATAACAATAGCCACCCCCCATGCACATAATTTCCCCCAAATCAGAAACATACAGCCTGTTATTAACTTGTATTTTCCCACTCACATTATGACATAAAAATTTTCTCATGGGGACCCATGATTGCATGGGTCATATCCATAATTATATCCTTAAAAGACAGTCCAAGAATGGAATTACTAATTCAAAGAGCATTGACATTTTTAAGGCTGTTGATAGATGGCTCCAGATTGGTCTTCAGGAAAAAGACCCCAGGTTTCATCCATATTATTATAGTATGTCAGTATCTGCTGCTGTTGCCCCATATTCAAGGTCTTGTCCTTTCTTCACAATTGTATGTACAACTGTTAGTGGTGTCACAGCTGTGACTGTGAGAAGGAGGGCTCAGCAAATGCAGGCCGTCTGTTCCTTTCTACCTTTCTTTCCACTGTAGGGAAGAAGCAGGAGGTGGCTGTAGCGTTGGCACAGAGTTAAGTTGGGGATTGGCAGCAATGCAACCCAGACATTCTTGGGAAAGAGTTTCATCCATGAAAGAGAATCAGGAGGCATCTAGCCAGCTGGAGGCCGCAGAATCTCAGTCTGGGTGCTGTGGGGGCTTTTTCTGCTCCAGGGAACTGATGAATGATACGGATGACTCAGAATGTTCTTGTCAAGATTCTCAGCATAGCCCCGTCTCTGAGATGGCATACTACATGGCTAAAACACCCAGGGCAAAGGGCCCCACATTAACCACGCTGCACCTGGGTAATTAATCACCTGTCACTGCCCTTTAAGATACCTAAATATGAGAATACCACATTCCATACCCTTGTGTGACTGGGCACCTTTGTTGTAGAAAACATATCATAATCTAACCTGTGTCTTCCTGCTACAGTTTCTATCTTTTCGTGAAAAATGGACAATGCATAGGCTTTAAGATCAAACAACCTCTGTCTCTGCCATTTACTAGTACCAGTTAGTTCTAGCTACCAATTAACTATGCTCTGAATATGTAACCCCAAAATCAGTTGCTTAAAATAAACCATATATTATGTTCCAGGAGCCGACAAGTTGGCCCAGTGGTTCTGCTCATCTGGATTAGCTGGTCTTGGCTGGGTTCGCTCATGTATCTGTGAGCTGGTGACAGGCTGGCTGATCTAGGATGGGATGCCCCACTTCGGCTCACATCTCTCTTATCAGCCAGTATTTTTCCACTCACATTATGACATAAAAATGTTCTCTTGTTTCCATCATGGTGGAAGAGTTCCCACCAACAAGGAACGGCAAACTCTGATCACAAGTACTTTTTAAGCCTCCACTTACGTAGCTTGCTCATATCCCATCGGTCAAAGCAAGTCATGTCGCCTACTCCAAGTCAGTGTGAGCAGGAATTGCCAAAAGGAAATGACTATTGGGAAGCACAAAGATCTAGGGCCATTAGTACAATCAATCTATCACATTAGCTGTGACCTTGGACACTTTCCTGAACATCTCTGAGCCTTATTGGTTTTATCCTCTGTAAAAATACAGAGTTTTTGTAGGATTCCGTGCTATACTATATGTAAAATGTCTGGCACATAGTAAATATTCCCTATGTGTTCATTTCCTTCTCTTCTCCTTTTCTATCACTTGGGATTTTCTCTTTTTCTTCAGTGTATTATCCCCATGCATTGTCTTCTACATGTAAAGTTTCAACACTATAACACTAAACATTATGCCTGTGGTTTCTGTTGAGTCCCCAGCCCCTAGCCTGTGCCTGGGCCCTCAATTCATTCTAACAATCTGGAATTTGAGTACTAAGCAACCAAGGAGTTTCTCCTCCCGTTCTTCCTGGGACTGTCCAGTTGAGAGATGATCTCTTGGCTCTCTGGTTCAGCTCCACTAACAAGAGTGAAGTAGAAAGGGTTAACACATTTGCATTACCTGATGACGAAATAGAGGCAACAGGATGGGAAACCTCCATTTCCTAATTTAAAGGTGGCCTTGGGGGCAGAATGAATATCCTAGCCTCTCCTTAGCTAATCAGGCTCCAGAAGAGACATTAATTGCAGCCAGTTCATCCTGCTGCTGAGATCCAAGGCTGCCAGCTCCCTTGCTGGGAATGGAATAGAATTTTAATTGGCTGTGAAAGCATCATGGCAGGAGGTTCATGAAAGGTTGGTCCTCTCCCCCAAAGCAAATGAAAGAAGCTTCAAGGGAAAGGTCCTAAGAAGCCACAGGGCAATAAAGACCCTCTACATTCAGGGGCCTTTCCAGATGCAAACCCATAGTTTCAGGTCCAGTGCTGGCCCCCAACCAAGGTCAAGGATCCTCTTGCACAGTGTACTTGGAGCTGTCATCCCAGGAGCACTCTGCCTATGAACCTTCTTATCTCTGGCCTTCCTCTGACTTCCATGAGAAAAGCACTATGTGTTTACTGTAACTGGCATAGCCAAGTAGACCAGTACCCCCTACTTCAGAGAGGTCTCCAACTTTAAGTTCAAGTGTGTGTGTGTTCATGCCCATGTGTGTGTCCATTTGTCCATTTGTGTGGCTTGAAGCAATAGCCCAGCATTTCTGTTCTGTGGTTTCAGAGCGATGTTCATATATTTTCACTCAAATTAATGTGATAATGTTTGGGGGAAAATATGTTCTTGAGGTAATGCGTGTGCTCTTTCTGCCATGGCAATTCCTAGCACACACATATAACTTGTGATTACATGTGTAGGTCAATGGATGTGACAATGAAAAATAAGACAATATAAACTTGTTAGCATAAACATATAATGATGCATGTTGTGGTTTTCTAAGACTTTTGGGCAAGTTATTTAACCTCCTTTTGCCTTAGTTTCCTTATTGGTAAGATGAAGGCAATAATAACAGGACTGTTGGAAAACATAATATAATGCAGACAGCTTAAAATAATGCAGGGACTCAGCAAAAGTGTTTTCATGAGTGCTAGTGAAGGGGGCTAGAGCTGGTCACTGGCCATTGTGTTGTGTCAACCTAGTGATAAAATAAACCTGTTGGCAGAAAGCAAAGCAATATATATATATATATATATATATATATATATATATATACACACACACACACACACACACACACACACAAAGGCAATGCTTTCAGAAAACTATTTTGTGAGATTATAGCTTGATATAATTCAGAATTTTCAGTACTTTAAAACTTCATTAATACTTTATAACTTTATTAACACTAGAACTTAAAGTGATAGACTATCACTTATAAATACTAAATAGTTTTTATTATATATTTTGATGGTTATTGTCGATTTTTTGAAAGCTTATCACAAATTTAGTTAGAGAAAAGGAAATGTATTAAAGGAGACTGTTGAAAATGAAATTTTATCATTTATAAAGATATGAAGACAAGCTTTTAAAACCAAAACAAGCCAACTTGACTCCACTTCCACTCCCACTAGCCCTTCCCCATTCTTACCTCCTATTTTCTCACTGGGAAACAAGACATCTTTCTGGTATAAGTTCACTGGGGAATAAGATGTCTTTCTGGTACAGTCAGAATACAAGAGTAGCTAATAACAGCATCTGCTCTGAAATGGTGAGAAATTCATATCTTTAAAAAAGCAACAGAAGTCTTTGACCTCTGGGGAAAAGAGCTCAAAGAAGATGGCATTGACTCACACCCTCAGAAGATAGAAAGGCCTCTCCTTATTGAAAACACCCCTTTCCCCATCTAAATCTGATCCCCAGATCACACATGGGTGCCCAGGCTCCTGTGCCTAATTTCTCCCAGATGGGACCACCTGTGTTTGGGAAATTAACACAACAGCCCTTTAGAGAAGTACAAATCAGCTCATCCTTTCAAGGGATGATTTTTCTTACTTTTCCTTCCTCTCTAATAGATTGGTAGTGTCAGTAGAGACAGATTTTATCCTTTCTCTGCTATCAAGGTACTGACAAGCATGGCTGGTTACTTGAGCAGGGGTGAGGCTAAGGCAGCAATACTGTTATCCCTGAGAGGTCCCAAGACCTCAGTTTTTTCCTTGTTTAAATGGGGCATTGGATTAAATAATCTCTACAAGTGTCTGAAATTTTTGGACTTTTTGTATCTGTAGTTGCAAAACAATTCAACATGAGATTTTAGGAACTGTTTGAAGGTGAACTAGGCCAAAGGCATAGAAGCAGGAGCTCTTTATGATGGAAGTGAGCATACTCCATGAACAGGTGAAGAGATCTACTGGAATGGCACCACCCACCAGTGGAAACCCCCTGTCCATCCCTGAACCCTGCAGCAAGGGACCCAGAGAGCATGACTTAGGGGTGTGTTTCTGCAACAGAGCAGAGGAATGCTATATAGACATGGGAGTTCTCAGGGCACTGGAAAGATATGCTCCTTTGAGTGCAAAAGGGTAGATTTCTATCACTTGCCCCAAATTACTTTTAAAGATCATGTGATTCACATCCTCATGCCCCATGTCACTAAGCAAGCTTCTTATCTTTTGTTTGGCCTCTCAGCTATATAAGATCCTAGAATGAAATCCCTTGACATGGGGACATAAGCACTCTAGGTATTGAAAAGGAGGGTCTTTACTATAAACATAAATCAACTTTCTGATCTCTAGCTTACTTTCTTACAAGATTCTTTGGCCCGAATTATGTCTTTTAAGAATAGGATCCCTCCAAGTAAAAGGCTATTATATCAAGGTCCTAGATTTGCAAAATTAATATCTAGATCCCATCACGAAGGAATAAGTTTAATGACCAAGGACAAATACAATAGCCCAACTCTGCAGGGGATGGGCATGTTCCTCTTAAGGATTGCTGGCCCCCTCCTTCCTCCCTTCTACTTCTCCCTGCACCCTCCTCCAACAAAGGAAATGAATACTTATGACATGTATGTGATATAAGGTCAATATCACTTATTTTTGTTTCTATTCTGTTGTCTTTGTCTTTACTCTTTAACTCCCTATCAACCAAGTCTGTCTTAGACTCTAGAACAATGTGGAAAACATTCACAGACTCTATGGAAACTATTCAGCTCAACAAGCAAGCCTCCCATGTATGCCATCCCTAATTATTCACCACCTTCTCAATGACAGGAAGCTCACTACTTCCCAAGGCTACCCACCACATTTTTAAATGGCTTTAATCAGCTAATGCTTGCTGGGAGAATAATAAATATTAGATTGCAAGCTGCAGGAGGCCAGGGCTGCATGCAAGCCATGGTGAAAACCACTACAAAAGACTGGAGGATGATAAGGAGATAAGGTGGTGTGTACCTGTATTGTTAAGAATGGTATGCACGTGGAATCAGAAAAGGAGACAGGCAGATGTAAGTTTAAGGTTATACTTTATGGGTTTGTCTGAATGTTCATGTGGTCATGGTATGTGCCCCAGTGCCCTTTCCCATTACCTCTGCAACAGTTTTCCCCTTCACCTCCTCTACCTCCCTCTTCTGGAATAAATTTCTATCCCTATTCACCATGAACATCAGGTGCCTTGCCTTGACTGTAACCCTCACACAAAAATGTCAGAAGCAAGAAGAAAGGAAGAGAGGCAGAGAAGAAGGGAACATGGGAGGAAAGAGCCAACCTGGGGTGCTAAATGACTCACCAACAAAAGTAGTGGAATGGAAGGGCAGGTCCCTCACTGCCCCAGCCAACACGGCAGACATCACACATACAGACTCAGGATCTATGGTATGGCTAGGAGCTCCGATTCCATACATCTTTAGCCTACCCCTTCTCAGCTCAGCTATCATAGGCCCTTGTGGAAACTGAGCAGCTTGTGCTGGGAGTGTCCTAGGTGTCCTAGGTGGACCAATTATGTGGAAGAAGTCAAGGGCTGGTCATCGCCAACTGTCTACCTGTACTAATCCCTTTCTCTTTAGCCTGAACCCCTCAAAGGAATGACATGGTATAAACCCTAAAGAATAGAGACAAAGGGGCCACACACATCTTAAGTCGGTGTCCCCTGTATCTCTACACTCTCCTTTCTTATCAGGATATCCCAACACATCTGCCGAGCTGCACTCCACCCTTCTTTCACCTAACCATTTTCCCTGGTAGTCATTGTCCTCATCATTGTGATCCCAGTAGAGACTGGTTTCATTGCACCATTTGGACCCCAAGGGCATTTTGATTCTGTGTTTACAATTACAAAGTTTTAATGAGAATTTTATATGCTTTGATGAACTCTTCTCGAGAATGCATTTTCCAAAGAGAATTCCATTAAGCCAATGTAATTTTTGATCAAACTTTTGTAATATAGAACAGTTAAACTATTTCCACTTTTTTCTATTTCTCACTTAATGTTATTGAAATCTTTCGCTGGGCTAAATCATTTTATAAGTAAAATATGTGTATAAGTAGAATGTGTATTACAATGCACTAATTACAACTTCTGTCATTGACATTTTTATTTTGTGGTGTTTATTATCCTTCCAAATTTAATTTTTTTCTGGATCATAGTTCAGAGATCCAGATTTTGTCAAGAAGCTGTGAGTCTTCTGCCAGATTTGAATAAGTAACACATTTTACTAGGGGCAGTTTTTAGCCACTGTCAGTCTTCTTGTAGTGCCTGTTTCTAAGCAGCATCAGAGTAGAGATGTCCTGGCTCAGAGGAGCTGGGGTAGTTTATTAACTGTCTAGTACACACAGGCATCAAGTGAACATAGCCCTATTTAAGCCCACAACAGTGCTGAGAGGTGAATGTTGCTGCCCCCATTTTATAGATAAGCGAACTGAGGCTGAGAGAGGTGAGGTCATTTGTCCAGTGTCACACAGTGACTATGTGATGAGCCTGGGAATTGAAAACTAAGCTTTTGAGTGTTCATTTGTTCTACTGTAGCTTTCATTTTTTCTACTGTACCGCATCGTATCTCTTCATTCATAAGCATACTGTGTCCCCTGGCTGCACACACAACTGATATCATCTTTCACCTTGCTCTTACCAACTTCTCATTCTCTCTCTATCCATCACACACACACACACACTCACACTCACACTCCCCCTTTGAGTTTCTGACAGAGCACATCAGACTGACATCTGACTCTGGGCCTCACCCTGGAGCAGCTCAACACCCTTCCTCCTCTCTCTAGTGAGTCCCACAGCCATCCCAGGGGACCCCCAGGAGGGGTTCCTGTTGGCAGCACCTTAGGTGGGGTCTCCATGTGCATCTCCAAGTTCCAGTGGAAACATGAGTGAAGTAGCTGTGTGAGTGTATGTGGGGGGGGGGGGTGAACAAATGGGCCCCACCCAGGGCAGGGTTGCAGGCTGCTGCCCGAGAGGTTGGCCTCTCAGCCCAGCCACTCACAGTGACCCATGGGGGGCTCAGCCTCTGGATACCTAAGTGTGTTGTTTTATTCAGTCAGGATGAACACATCTATTCAGTGGAACACAGCCAGGCAATTTCTTTTTTTCACAACAAATTACAGGGGAATGGGAAGGAAAGGAAATGGAGGGAAAGAGAGGGGGAAGGGACTTCTGTGTTTAAACCTTGCCAGGCATTAGTTCTGTGGAAGTTTCTGTGAGAAAGGAAGAAGGCAGAAGAAGATGGGAGGGAACAAGTGTTGCTAACAGAGGGGCAAGTCCAGGATCGTGGTTTTCAAACATACTTTTTTTTAAGTAGCTGGAACCTTTTCTTCAAATGTATCCTATGAAGAATGCCAGTATTTAAAACAAAAGGGGAGCTGTGTTCACGGACATGAAAATGGGACAGTCCAGATTCCCACCCTCTTGGCCTTGCCCTGTGCACACAGCGGCCCTCTGAGAGCTCTACTAATTACACCATGCATCCAACAAGGTGTAGGAAGGGCACATTTCCGTGTATTCATTCATTCATTCATCCACTCATTCATGAAATACTTGTTGATCCATATTATGTGCCAAGTGCCATGCAAGGTGCTGGGGGACATTGTGGCACATAAAACAGACCTGGGTCCCTGCTTATGGTCTAGTAGGGCAGACAGATATTCATGAAATAGTCACACAAACAAATGCACAACTGTGGCTTTGAAAGGGCTGTGAAAAAGAAGACATGGTGACCCGACAGGAGGCTGCCCTGGGGGGGCCATGTATGGGCCGAGGGCTGAAAGACAGGAACTAACCAGACAGAGAGCAGAGGATGACATTCTGAAAAGGGAGGACGGCAAACTCTGGGGTCCTGTGCCGAGAGAGCATGCAAGCATTCGAGTTATTAATTCCTGCCTAGCAACCCATCCAAAACTCATTGACTTAAAACAACCACTGCTTTTACTACTCTCACAATTTTGTGGGTCAGAAGTGTGGTCAGTGCTTGTCTGGGCACTCCTGCTCCATGTGACATTGACCGGCTGCTGGGCGGTGTGCGATTGGCAGGTTGGCTGGTCTGGAAGGTCCAAAATGGCTTCACTCGCACATCTGGGGCCTCAGTGAGGATGGCTGGAAGCTGGACTCCGCTGAGACTGTAGGCTTGCATACAATGTTTGTGTGTCTCCAAAATTCTTATGTCAAAAGTCCTAACCCCCAATGCGATGGTATTTGGATGTGAGGCCTTTGGAAGGTGATTAGGTCATGAGGGTGAAGCTCTCATTAATGGTATCAGTGCCCTTATAAAAGAGACCCCAGAAAGCTGCCTTGCTCCCTCCAGCATGTGGGGACACAGCAAGTAGACAGTCATCTATGGACTAAGAAGCAAGTTCTCACAGACACTGAATCTGTCAGCTTCTTAACCTTGGGCTTCCCAGCCCCTAGAAATGAAATAATGTTTGTTGTTTATAAGCTAGGCAGTCTGTGGTATTCTGTTATAGCAGCCTGAATGGACTAAGACAGAAGCTAGGTATACTGCCACAGGTCACGTTTGCTCCATTTGAAAACCAGGCATGCCTCTCTGCCCACACATGCTCACCCCAGGCACTCTGGGCAAAGGGCTTGTCTGGTCTGAACCTCCCTATTTGGACAATGGCAAAGGCATTCTACTGTGTCTACTCTGTGTCCCTCCGGCACCCAGGCCTGCCTCATCTGTCCCATTTTGTCTACCAGACAGGCCCTTTCTCACCTACTCCTGATGCCACACTGACTCTCTGGCCCTCACCAGATTCTGCCTGCCAGCCTTCCCTGTCAGGCTTGGGGATTGCTTGAGTTCTTCCTGATGAACTTGTTTCTCCCCTGGGTTCAGCCTGGCTCAGCTTTGACCTGATCGATGCTCTACTGACCGAGCCATGAAGCCTTGCCCGCACTCCACCCCAACCCTTCATAGGGACTTAGCAGGACACAGTTACTAATGGGCTCGGATTATGACATACAGCAGTCGTTTGAACTTTCTCATTTGCTGTGGACTGTTGCTCTGTATGAATGCATCATAATGTATTATCCACTCTACTGTTGATGAATATTCCTATGTACATTCTTGTACATGTCTCGGTAAGGATGGCTGCTTCAGGAAGAGTGACCAAAGGAAGCAAAGTCTCCCTCACTGGCTTTACGTCAAAGCCCCCCAGCAGCCACCCTCTCGGTTCAGCTGCCACTACTCCTCCAGGAGCCCCTCCCCCTCCAGGAGCCCCTCCCATGTCCCACAAGTTGTCCTTTCCACGTTCCTTCAGGCTTGATCCAAGTCAGGTTACTTCCAAATGTGGCCACAATTTTTAATGATTAACTGCAGTTCTGAACCTTGCAAGAGTTTTAAGAATTCAGACTGACAAAAGATGGGATTATAGCCCCTTCAAAATAGGACCCACCAGGGTTTTTCCTTCTTCTCTTGCCTTAGGAACAAAAATATCTGGTCCTAGTTACCATGCTTGGTCTTCTTATCAACTATTACTCATCTTGACTTCAAATTTGTCTCTGGACTTTAACCCTTGGGCATACCTGCTCTATCTTGGCAGCTCCTGTTGTGTTGGTCTACCCCTGACTCCAAACAGTGGAAAAGAACCCACTTTTACTGCATAGAGCAAATTTAGGCCTCTTGTCCACATTATCCTGCAGCCCCTTTGTAGTGAATGCTAGGTGATCCGGAACAGATTGCCCAACACATCTGACTGAACCTTTCATTTCTCTTGTCTGCACATTGGAGCCAGTAATTAACCCCCATCCCACTTTAGCACCATCATTAACAGCCTGATTGCTGGACTTCCTGGGTTTAAATCCAAGCTCCACCCCTTACTAGCTGTCCTAGTCCATCTGGGCTGAGATAACAGAGTGCCATAGACTGAGTGGCTCATAAACGACAAACGTCTACTTCTCATAAGAGAAATCCAAGTAGGCTGGCAAATGCAAGATCAAGTCATCGGCAGATTCAGTGTCGAGTGAAGGCCCACCCCCTGGTTCATAGATGGCCATCTTCCCACTGTGTCCTCACACAGTGGAAGAAACAAGGGAGCTCTCGGGGGTCTCGTCTATTTTTTATAAGGTCACTGATCCCATTTATGAGAGCTCCAGTCTCATGACCTAATCACTTGCCAAAGGCCAGACCTCCTGATACAATCACACCAGGGTTAGGATTTCCACACATGAAATGGGGGTGGGGGCACACAAACAAGCAGTCTGTAGCGCTAGCTGTGTGGTGTTCTTCTGTACAACTCCCTGAACCTCTCAGTTCCTCAGGGTCCTTACGTGCAAACGAATAGTACCTTCCTCACTGAGTCCTGAGGAGGACTGCGTGAGTTCATGTCCAGAAAGCACTTGGCGCATAGCAGGACACAAATAAGCATTAGCTAATATTACCAATACTTTGGCTTATACAATATTAGCAGGATGAGAGGAGATGGCTGTGGCAGTGAGTCTTTCATACCGTGTGGCCCAGGCAGTGTTTCTGGAAGTCCTAAAACATTAAGTGAGTCTCAGACCTTCAGGATAGGAGTACATAGTCTTTGAAGTCTAAAGGACCTGGTTTGAATTCCACTCTTCTGCAGCAAGATGACCTTGAACAACGTATCTAAGTGAGGATTTGTTATCTGCCTAGTGGAACTGATTGTGAAGATTAAAAGAGAAGTAGGTAACCTAGCTGACACACAGTAGGAACTGGGTTCATGTCAGTTTTCAGTCCTACCACGTGGCCCCGCTCTGATGTAAGCCATGCCTGAGCCTGTTGTCACAGGGAGTCCTACCCATTAAGGGTGAGGTCTGGTGGTTTGCAGACAAGGCGAGGCTACAGGAACCTTCAGTCTTTAGCTTAGGATGTGAAACATGCAGGTACAAGTGACATGCTGAGAGGCTCCCGGCTGGGGCTGCTCTGTCAGAGACTTCACAGGTGCCTCATTAGGTAACCTGTCAGTGTCTGTCTGTGAGTACAAGGCATTCAGTGTGGTTTCCAGGAAATATGTTTATAAGCCATTAATAATGATTAGTAACGAACTGAGTAAGTCATCATTGGGGTCCATAGATATTACCACTCTTTGCAGAGATGGGCCAGCAATGAGAAAGAGATGATAAGTCATGGCATGACTCTGTGAGCAGATGCAAATGGGGTAATTGGGGCAAACCTAGGAGGTCCCTACCATCACAGCATCTGGGGCCTGTCTTCAGTGTTTCAACCTGACCCCTCAGACCCTGGGGCGTCTGCAGGGGTGGCCAAGGCCCCTGGGCACTCTCTCTGAATCTAGACTTCATGCAATGTAGCTCTATTTTAATCTGCTTAAAATATTCAGGTTCCATGAATTTTGTCTCAAAATTAAGTTCTGCTGATAACAAAAAAAGTTTGAGAACTATTGCATTAGTTAATCTCAGGAATTAGGTTTTTGTTAGATGCTAATTTCATTTTCAACTCCTACTTTGGGTTTGTCTATTACACAAGAGGATGATTTAAAAGTAGGCACAGGCAGAAAATAATAATGATGCTTGCCTATCTATATTTTCCTTTTATATTCCACTTTACACTGGGCCATTGATCGCACCTTTCATTTCCCTCTTACAATAGCCCAGTAGGCTATTCAGAGCAGGGCTTATTCCTCATTTGCAGATGAGGAGAATGGGGTTCAGGGCTCCGGAGGTTTCCCATGGAGATGAAAACCTGTTCGGGAAGAGGATCTATCATGCTTTGGACGGTGATGTCCACGATACTGCTGATCGCAGAGCAAACAATTTTTAAGTGCTTGTTTTTGTCAGGTCCTGTGCTAAGAACTTTAGACAGTATGTTTCCTGGCTCTCACAATGACCATGTGAGGTATGTAATATTATCAGTAAACTCAGGTTCTGCAGCATTGAGTAACATGCTAAAGGTTACACAGCTAAGAATTCATGCCCTGAACTTGAGTCGAATCACAAGGAAGTGATCAGACAAATGCCAACTGAGGGAAAGTCTACCAAAACAGCTGGGCTGGACTCCTCACTATTCAAAAATGTCAATGTCTTAAATGATAGAACTAGGTAGAAAAACATCTGCTTAAAGGACAGTGTGAGTGCAACAGGGGATATTTGAATATAGATTGTATATAAGCTTTTAGTGTTGTATAAATACAAATTTCTTGGGGGTGATAATTGTATTGTGCTTGTATAGGAGAATATGTTGTTCTGAGGACAGACATAAAGAACTATTTAAGGGTAAAGTATCATGAAGTCTAGAACTTACTTTCAAAAGCTCTAGGGGAAAATCTTTGATATCTAACCATATATATGTGTGTGTATATATATATATGAATGAATACATATATACACACACTAGATTTATACACACATATAAATACATATGTATAGATAAATTGTGTATAGATCTCTACCTGTAAATGTATAGATGATAGATGGATAGTACAGTATGTGTCAAGATAAATCTGAGTAAAAAATATAGGGTATTTATTATACTTTTAACTTTTCTATATGTCTGAATGTTTTCAAAATTAAAACTTGGGGAAAATATTTTTAATGGAAAAGAAGTCAGGCACACGGAGCTGCTGTCCTGGACTCCAGGCCTTGCTGTCTGTCAACACGACAGACACGGAAACCATTTCCAGAGGGCTGGCAATGGGCCTGTGTGACCTCGGTAGCAGACTGGACAGGACAGCCCTGCGGTGTGCTGGTCCTGCCTCAGGTGTGGCATGTGAGCCAGGACGACAGCTCACTTCCTGAACCCTGTGCGCAACCCTCCCACTCAGCATTGTGCTTCCCACCATTTGTCCCCGAGAGTCCCCAGAAAGAGAGCTTGCAGGTTGACAGAGGAGCCCAGACAATGACGTTTGCCTCCTGCCCAGACAGTTATGTATCATTCATAGCTCATTACCCCGAACTAAAAAAGGAAAGCTACTCAACAGAGCCAGCTGCTAATCTTCCTCCGGGCACTGACCCTGGTTTGGTTCAAATTATGCAATCCACTCTGGGACCCTGTTCCCAACTTCTACTCCATTCAAAGAAGGGTGTGGGCAGCTAAAACCATCAGGGTTGTTCTTCATCTTTGCTTCTTGTGAATGGCAGAGGAGGAATGGTATTTTGGAGATGTAAGAGAATAGTTAACATGGCCAAAATGAAGCCCTTGCTTTTTGATTCTTCTTCACACTCATCCCCCATAAAAACAAAAAATGAGGAGTTGATTCTAATGGCAACATATCTTTACAAAGCATCTGGTTCGGAAGATCCCGTGGCACTTTACAGATGGTTTCTGGAAAACCTAATTAATCCTCTCAGTGTGTCTGTGAGGGGAGAGGTTTTGATCTAAATCTACTGTGAAGATGGAACAGAACAAGAAGGGTGGAAATTATGCAGGAGGAATGTAAGCTAGAAGAGAGGCAGAATTACCAGATGGTGTGGATGTGACATAGATTTCTATGGCAGCTGGTACACCTCTTTTTCCAAAATATTTTTTTAAGTAGGAGGGAACTCCTGCCCTGACCAATGTGGCTCAGTTGGTTGGGTGTCATCCCAGAAAGTGAAAAGTCGCTGGTTCAAGTCCCTGTCAAGACACATGCCTGGGTTGTGGGTTCAGTCCCCAGTTGGAGCACAGACAAGAGGCAACCAACTGATGTTTCTCACATCATGTTTCTCTCCCTCCCTCTCTCTCATGCTAAAAATAAACAAATAAAATCTTTGTATAAATAAATAAATAGGTGTGAACTCCCTATAATGGGCATAAGACACTTGCTGTTCGACCCAGAAGGTCCATATAAGGCTAACTTGCCTCCATCACACCCAGGTTTCAGGTGTGTACATATAACCCAGCCTAGCCAATCAGTGGATAACTACCCTGGGACACAGACACCGTGATTGGTTTAGGAACGGGTCACATGATCCAAACCATCTAAGGAAGTCTTCCTGAAGATTGTGCGTGTCAGAGGAAGACACTGTTTTAGTCTGAGTTCATGAGCTGTTAAGTACAACATAAACTCAAGACTGTCAGAGACCATCTTGCTTCCACAGGAAGAGGCTTCAGTCGTGCAGCCAGACTCAGCTACATGGATCAAGGGATGGAATCTAAAATGAGTCTCCTGCCATTTAAATGACTTGAAGTAACCCGCAGATATCAACTGGAATTGGAAACGGGCCTTAGGTTTTAACGACTAATTGAAATTTAAATTGCTGGAGGCAAGCACCGTTGAATCCAGCCACGTTGTACCCAGTCCCATTCCCTTTGGCTTCCATGTTTTTTGGCTTAATGCACTTTCTATTTTACTTGACACAGTTTCAGCAGGCTTTCTGTCACTTACAACCAAGTGTGCAAACTGACACAGCCCCATTCCCCTGATCTCCAAGCCGCATCTCATCCCATTCACAAACACGCACCACTGGTCTCAGATGGCTGTGGTCCTTTCCTGCTCGGAACTGAGAAACTAGCAAAGAAGGGGGAATGACTAAGTGATATTTCCAGGACTCCCCTCCCCATTTTATGGGCAAAGCATAGAATCATTGACTTCTATGACACCTTGGAGGGCACCTAACCAATACAACCTCTCAAGTGAGGCCAGACCCCTCTCAATTTTGTCACCAGGTTGTCACCTAGCTATTCCCCATCAATGAAGGTTCCTCCTCGCTGAGGCTGCCCTTTCCCTCTGGGGCAGTTTCTGTCATTGGACAGTACTTCCTTCCAGTGAACCCAGATCTAGCTGTCTGCCATTCGCTGCTGTTGGTCTTGCTTTCTGGGTGACACAGAATAGTTCGCTCGTTTTGCTTCATAATAACCTCAGGTTATTATGCATAGGCTTCCCAATGCCGCCTATGTATTCTAGCCATTTTCCATGTGTCACGGTTTTAGGTCCCTTTATCATGTCACCCTCTCATTAACCCACTTCTGAAGGTGTATGCTCTTGCAGGGGTGGCCAAGCCGCAGCCTGCAGGCCACCTGCGGTCCAACATAAAATCATAAATTTACTTAAAATATTTTGAGATCCTTTTTGTTTTAATTAGTGTTTGTATATTTAATGTGTGGCCCACAATAACTCTTCTTCTTCCAGTGTGGTCCAGAGATGCCAAAAGGTGGACACCCCTGTAGGCCTTCCTCCTGCACCTGACAGGTGTTTGGCTGGCAAGAGGGACATAGGAGGGCTCTTACTCCCCTTCTCCAGATTCCATATTTCAATGAGTGTAGTCCAAGACCACATGAACACCACCATGGGGTGGGAAGGGAGAAGAGGAGAAAAGGCTCTTTTAAAGTAAAAAGTGATGTACTGGAGTCTAGAGAATTTGGAAAATATTAAAAAGGAAACAAAATATTACCTATAACCCTACCAGCTACAGATAATCACTGTTAGCACTCTATCCTCTCTTTTCTAACCTTTTTCCTATAAAAATACATAGTTTAAAAATGAAATTTGAAATCAAACTCTGTATTTTTATTTTTTAAGTTTATTTATTTTATTTTTGTATTGTTATTCTATTACAGTTATCCCAGTTTTTTTCTCCCTTTGCCCTCCTCTGCCCAGCCCACCCCTGTTCCCACAGTCCATCCCCATGCCGTTGTCTGTGTCCGTGGGTCACTCATACATGTACTCTGTATTTCTAGATTCAGGAGCCTGTCCCGCCCATGTCATTCATTAATTCATGGAAACTTTATTGGTAATGATTTTCTAATAGTCCATGCTGTGCCCAGACCCTGAATTTTGTCATGTTCTTATTGTCAAATGCTTAGGTTTTCTCACATTTTTACTTTAATGAACCATTGATGAGCCTTTTTCGTAGAAATTTCTGAAAGTAAGATTATGAACCATTATAGGATGGACATTTGTCAGTTTCTTGCTTCCTCTTGGCAAATTGCATTCTAGAAATGTCGTATCCACTTATTCTCCCACCCATAGCATAATGAAGCATTTGTCTTACCACATTCTACTCAGCATTATGTATTATAATTTCTTATATTACAATGAATTTATTAGGAGCAAATGGTTTCTAATTGTGGTTTTAAATTGTATTATTGGTAAAGTTGAAATTCTTTTAGGCTTAATAAAACAGTTTTTAAATGGAGTAATGTTAGTTCCTCTTTTGTGACTTCTTCCAGTTTTTAGAGGTAAATGAAGTATCTAATTGCTCCTTGAAGTTGCTTTCCCTTGATTATTAATAAATCTGAACAGTTTTAGTTCATTATAATGGCTTTTAAATAGGGTAAAGTCGACTCTTTTGTGATTTCTTCCATTATATTATGCATAGTGTACTACTTTCATAAATTGGAAAAAATTACTGGCATCAGATCTAAAAGACTCAAAGTTATGGCCTCCATGAGCCTGATTGCAAAGCTCCACAGCTACTCTACTGGTCAGTGTTGAAGGAGCAAATGGCGTGTGGCATAAGGCAACACTTGAAAACTTGAAAAGCATATGCAAGCAACATTCTTCTTCCTATTTCTGAATAACCTTCCATTTCTCTCATTTGCATCCACAAGTGTTAGATGCAGTCCCTAGATTTGGAACCACACCTCACAGTTGTGAAAGGTGTAGAGAAATCCAATCACTGAGGCTGGAAGATTTCTTAGGGCTTCCAAAGGCCGATGTGAATATTGTGCAAAATGCATCAAAGATATCTGATTTCCCTGCCATTTAAAAGGTTTGAACCAGCCAGTAAATACCATTAATTAAGGATCCACTCTAGGCTCGGCCCTGAAGCAAGCATGATGGGAAGCACTTAGAGCTGGAGCAATAATGAAGAAACAGAAGTTCCTGGTGGAGAGAGGAGCTGACGGGGCTGGAGAGCCGTTGATTCTGTGCCCCTCCTGCAACCCAGGTTCCATTTCTTTGTTCCCAGTGAAATGGGGATTATAAGAGAACTAGTCTGCATTACAGTTGTGTGTTATAATCACAAGACACTATTTAAAAAACTTAAATTAGATCTGTAGTTAACCCCTTATACCAACACAGATTCTGGAGGAATTTAGCATTCAACCACTTTTAAGGAACATCTTTTATATCTCTACTCAGTGCCCGGCACCAGGTTAAGGGCCAGAAATACAAAACAAACATGGTTTCTGCCCTTCACAGAGTTTACAGCCTAGTCTCGAATATCAAATAAGTAGGTAAATAAAATGTGTAACTACAATTCCTGATAAAACTTAGGAAGGAGAACAATAAGGTGCTAAGAGAAAGACATCGGGGGTTGGGAGAACCTTTTTAGGTTCTATAACCAGGAAAGGCTTCTCCAGGGAGCTGAGAGCTGAGGAAAGCGAGGAGGCCCCTATGTGCAGGAGAAAGACCGTTCCCGACACCGGGCCCAGCGGTCAAAGGCCACGAGAGCTGAGAGAGATACAACCCTCAAGAAGAAAATCAGATAGGTATTTGTTTCCAACCGTGGAATAGAGAAAGGCTTTCTAAATGTGGTTCCAAAGAAGCTGGAACCACAGAAATGAGACCACATCAGAACTTTTCATTCCTTTGTGGCCAAAACCACATAAAGACATGTGGTAAACTAGGCAAAATTGTTCTAACTTGTATAACAATGAGTTATCATCTTTACTGGCTAGAAACTACTTCTAACTAAGTATCACAAAGGTTAACACCTCTAAAGAGGGGGAGGAGGAGGCCAAGGCAACTCACAAGAAACAAATGGCCAATGGAAAAGCTGTTAAAACTCCTCTAATAAAAAATGTACATAAACACAATTGTAAACACTATTTTTCACTCATAAAATTTTCACCCCAGAACTGAGGAGGGTAAGTACAGGCAGGTACTCCAGACCCTGGTGGCAGGAATGCACATTGCTACCACTTTTCCAGAGGACAGAGAACAAAAGTCTTAAAAATGTGCATACTCTTCAATTCAGCAAATCCACTTCTTGGAATTGATCATCAGGGAGCACTCTCAGTTCTGCAGAAGGATTTAACTCTGAGACTGTTCATGCTGATATATTCTAGCATGACAAAAAGTCCAAAGCAACCTCAAGGGGTTCATCTGTGCAATGTGTAGTATTATACAATACTGTACAGTCTCAAAATCATTAAGAATGATGTCGTTACATTTATAGTTTATCGACAAGGATGCGTTCAAGATGTTAAGTGAGAAATGCAGGTTACAAAACAGTACTAATGATAGGACTGTATTTTGTTTTAAAATATTGTACACACGTATAGAAGTGTCCTTGAAATGTCAGTAATATTTATCTTTGAGTGATGGGCTTACATGTAATTTTTACTTTCTTCTGTATGCCTGCATGTGCTGTGTGACCTTTTCTAGAAGGATGGGGAGGCCTTAATTTTTTTATATCTTTTTTGTAATCCTCACCTGAGGACATTTTTTATTGCTTTTTAGAGAGAGGGAGAGAGAAAAGCAGTGACGTGAGAGAGAAGGATCATATGTGCCGAGACCAGGGATCAACCCCACAACCTTTCTGTTACTGGATGATGCTCCAGCCAGCTCAGCCGCACACACTGGCCAGCCCAAGATGGCATTGTTTTCCATGCTGAGAAAAAATAAAGCTGTGTTCATATCGAGGTGGGTAAAAAGTGAGTCATCACAGTCCCCTTGGGCCACAAGGGACTGGAAGATGGCCTTGTCTGTTTCACTTCCTCCATCGAGCCTGTTTGATCAGTATCACCTGAGCCCTCAGGAACTAATTCTCCCAGAAAGTAATATCCTTTTCCAATCCTTTTCTATCCCCGGTTTAGACAGTCACGACATCCACGTAGGCCCCCTGCTCAATGTTTTTTCCCTTTTCCTGAGAAACAAAGCCCCTTGCCTGCTCTGATCCATCACCCGGTTGGGGGCCAAGTCACTGGAGCCTCAGACACAGGTGTCTGGGTACCACGGTGTGACACGCCTCCAGAGTAAGGGTGGCCCTTCTGCCTTCAGGCTATGAAATGCCAGGCGTGATTAAAAAGGTCACTTGTCCTGACAGCTGTCTGTGCTTCCCGGAGAGCAGCCTTCTTACTGGGAACATTCTTAATTGTGCTTCCTGTTGAGGGGTCCTGCCTCTCACTCCCTTGTAATAAGGGAGGCCCTATCCTCTCCCTGGTTCTTCTTGAACATGGAAAAAAAAATGCCAAGGAATGCAAAACCTTGCAAAACAGAGAGCTCTCTGATTCAAGAAAAAGATGAAAGGTGAATTTCTAGGAAAGGGTGTTGCAGGGTAGAAGAGGAAACCTGCATCCTTGGTGAAGAGAAACATGCAGCCCTGAGGAGTGTGTGGGGCTAGGGGAGAGAGGGGTCCGAGCAGCAGAGGAGGAACAGACAGACACCCTCCCCCAAGTCATGCCCTTAGAGCAATGAACTAAGAGCAGTGCAAGACGCTGTAAAGCACACGGTCTGATGACTGAGGCACAAGCTCTTGAACAGTTGTGTTTCAGAAATTCTGATTCTGGAAGTCGGGGTGCTGCCAAGGCATCTGCATGGTAGAAGCAGCTGGGGTTGTTTGGAGCAGGCCGTCCATGCACTCACCTTTGGGAATCCCAGAATAAAGGGTAAGGGTGGACATGTTTGGGGGACCAGTTGCTGGCACATCAGACGAATCCGCGGGGGTAGCAAGTGAAGGATGTGACGGGTGGGAGAGGAATATTGCCTGTAAGAAAGTGGAAGGGATGTGGCTACATAATCCCCTAGCTTCTTTAGCCCTAGCTAGCATGGAACTGGCATCTGACCCTGTCAAATAGCTGCAACATTATTCACCAGAGCCAAGGTATGGAAGCAACCTAATGTGTATGAATGTATAAAGAAAGTGTGATCTATACATACAGTGGAATATTACTCAACCTTAAAAAAGAAGGAAATGCTGCCTTGGCTGTTGTGACTCAGTGGATTGAGTGTTGGCCTGTGAACTGAAAGGTCACTGGTTCGATTCCCAGTCAGGGCACATGCCTAGGTTGCAGGCCAGGTCCCTAGTTGAGGGTGTGCAAGAGGCAACTGATCAATATACCTCTCACACTGTTTCTCACTTTCTCTTTCTCCCTCCGTCCCTCTCTCTCTAAAAATAAATAAATAAAATCTTAAAAAAAAAAAAAAAGAAAAAGGAAGTCCTGCCAGATGTGAGAACCTGGATGTACCTGGCAGACATTATGGTAGGTGACATAAGCTAGCCATAGAAGGGCCAACACTGCATGATCCTACTTGTTTAAAACTCAGAACTATAGAAACAGGGAGTACGATGGTGGTTGTTGAGGGCTGGGAGGAGGGGGACATGGGGAGTTGCCATTCACTGGATGTAGTTCCAGTTGGATAAAACTAACAGGTGCTAGAGCTCTGCTGTACAACATAGCACCTCTATGAACAATACTGTATTGTGCATTTAAAATTTAGGAAGGTAGATTTCATGTCACATGTTCTAGCTACAAAGAAAAAAATAAGAATACCAAGAAAAAGAAGGGGTTCTGCCAAGCAAATACAATGGGGCCTTCCCAGCTGACTTCAGAGGCAAGATGCAGAAACGGTAGGGAGCCGCTCAGCTCATGGGAGCACCTTCCCTCCGTGCAGCAGGGAGCTCACTGCCAGTCACCCCCTGAAAGCAGAGTGATCCCCACGTTTCTCATCCCCAGGCTCTGCAGGCTTACCTTTGAGGTTGCTCACCTACGCACAGCTCACCCCTAAAACAATGTTATACCAACAGAGGCAGGCCACCTCCTTGCTACCTCCACTGAGCAAAATGGGAGGGGGGGGGCGCCAAAGCAGAAGCATCAGTCCAGGGTCAGGTGAATGTCTCTCAGGCCAGCCACCACTCTAGGTGCTGAGGCCACAGCAGTGAACAGACCAGACACTCCTCTGGCTCTCGGATGATTCAGTCCAATGACAGGAGGTAGACCATAAACAGATACTAAATATGTATGTCAGGGGGTCACAGGTCCTGTGAAGATAATTAAATCTGAATAAAGGCGCAGAGAGTGACAGAAGCTACTAGAGGGTGACCAAGGAAGGGCCCCTCCCGAGATGAAATCTGAGCAGCATGGGAATGAACTGAGGGAGTGAGCTGTGCGAACGCCAGGGGGAAATCTGCTGCAGGCAGGCAAGTGCGGTTCGCAGGCCTGGGGGCAGGAGCAGAGTGGAGGGTGCAAAGAACCACAGGAAGGCCACCATTAACATGGAGACCAGCAGGAGATGAAATTGGAGGAGCAGCCAGGGGGTTTATCACTCAGGGTCTTGTTTGATTGTGGGTGGGACTTTGGATTAGCTAATGGGAAGCATTTAGAGTTTAAGAGATTTTCCCCCCAAACTTTAATGGTATGACTAAGGAAAATCATCAAAACTACTTGTTTAGAGATTGTTGAAAACAGAGACGTTAGAAAAAGAACACACAGAAATGAAAGTAAGTCTACGTTAGGGAGATGGGATAGCAGAATTTTTCTTCCCGAAAAATAGATTTGTGATTGCTGCATTGCTTCTAGAACATGCTTTCCTTTAAAAAGCCTACCACCTCAGGGACAGGACGGTGCTACTTATTGTCCTTAGTACCCAGAGTTGCACCCAATGCATGTCAGGCATTCACAGATGCTTGTGGACACGGGGAGCTGAACCTCTTGACACGGGTTACATATCAACCCTGTTGCAGGAGAATAGGAAACTCTCCAGGCCCTCCCTGCATCACATCAATACAACACTAGCTTCTGTACTTCATCCTTGGAGTTTTGCAATTTTCCAAGTAGCCTTGCCTGTAGAGAGTATGATTTGGAGCAAAGAAGCTATAGACCTTCTATTGCCCTTTTGGGAAATACAAGCTGGCTGCCCGGCCGCCTCCCGACACACCCAGCCACTCTGGAAGACCATATCAGTGTGCAAGCTGACAACGCCTTGGTGAAGCTCTTCACCGCCCCAGTGTTCTGGGTGGTGGCAAAGCGTACATGAATGATGTGTTTAGAATCTAGAACCCTTGTAAGACACAAGGGCAAGTTCAGAGAGCACAAAGGATTCAACATGAAACAAATCTTAAATTTTATCGGCTCTTCAGGTATTCCTTCTGTCATACTTTCTAGGAAATACATAAGAAAGGCAGATGTCACATGTTAACTCTTTGGGGTCCAGTTCCTGTGAGTACTTAATTCTCCACCTCTCTTAGGAGCATTCAGCTTTCTTAGTAAGGAAACACCTACTGATCGAGCACCTATAGGTCAAGTTCTCTGATAAACATTTCCTATAGCTTAATTAACTTAGTTCTATGAAGGAGATATTATTATCCCCAGTTTATAGATTAAGGTAACTGAGCTAAGAGACATTAAACAATTTGTTCAAAATCACACAGCCAGCAAGTGGGGAACCCAGGTGTGAAACCTAGTTCTGTCCGATTCCAATGCCCATGTTTTAAAACCACCACACGAAATATCCTCTCCAGGCAGATAAGGATATTTAGTGTAGCTTTTTCCTTTAAGTAAGATTTTGAAAAATTTCTCTAAAGTTAGGTAAGACTGGAGAGGAATGATTATATTGGAATACTAGCGTCATCATGCACAGTTGAAACATAGAAGGTTGGGATAACACAAAAGGGACATATAGCCTAGAAAACAGGCTCCTTACCTCTTCATTCAAAACTCTAAGGTTTCCCACAAACTGGCCTAACTACTTCCCTTTCGCTCATTCAAACAAATATTTAATTAAACATCTACCATGTTCCAAGCAATGATAGATTACAATGATAGATACTAATAGAATGGTTCCCAGTTTCCTGAACCTTATGGCTTTCTGGAGATGTATATATTCAATAATATACATATTCAAGTATATATTATAATATTCAATAGTGTCCAAAATAAGTATTAAATTGCCATGTTTATAAGTCCAATGCAAGAGAGCAACGTGGAGCTGTAAGAGCATGTAAGAGTGAACGCTTGAGCCAAGATATGAATGATGGCTGGGAAGTCAGCGGGTAAAGAGGCAAGGGCACATGCTGATTGAATGATCCAGCCATTCCCATCTTCCCTCCCTCTCAGCTGGCCCTGGCAGAAACCTGACTCCTGTGAAATGGAGATGGGGCAGCACAGGAAATGCATCCTTTAGGTCCTGTTCTTCTAGGAGAATGTAGCCCTGGGCACACTGAAAGTTTTATTCATTGAGGGGAAAGAGACAATACAAAACCAGGATAAGAACAGTGGTGTTTTGTCCTCTGATGGATGTCTTCTGGACTCCTTGGTGACCCTGCTAGTCAGGCAGGGCTGCCACAGTCCCATCCACTGCACTGGGTTGAACTAGAAAGGAAGCCGATTCTGCCAGGAAGATCCAGCTGTGGGCCAGGGCATCTGGCTTGAGAAGTGCATCATGGGCTAGATTTCCACCCCCAGTGACCAGCTCTGCCGACCCAAACCAGCTACTCTTGTCCAGTGACAACTGTCACAGCCAGGCATGGTGCACCCGTGAACAGACCTCTGTCATATAAAGTCTCTGTAGCTGAGAGAGCAGTGAAAAGAAAACTAGATTGATTCAAAGTGTTGTGCACAATGTTGCATATTCAGAGGTGCGTGTGTCCTGGGGAAAAAATATGAATTAACAAAGGTGGCTAGAGAAGTCCAAGGGCAGTAACAGAACCAGCCTCTCCTGGAATGTCTTTCCCAGGACCGCCTTACCAAGAGGCAAGGAGAAAGCAAGAGATGGATAGGAAGTTACTGGGAGAGAAGACAACGAAAACCATATGATTGGTGATGAGATACCAGGAAAAATCAGATGAGTTGCAGGCTGGCCTGGAGTCCCTAGAATCTGGCCCCACCCTGGTTTAGAGCAAAGGCTTTTAATCCAGGGTCCATGAATAAGCTTCAGGGGATCTCTTAGCCCCCTGAAACTGTAGTGGTATTTTGCACATATGCGTACATAAACACTTTTTCTATGGGGGGGGGGGTGGTGGTTAACAACTAGATTTAAGTGTCAGATGCCCAAATTATCAACTGCTGGCTTCAAGATACACCGATGATCTGTCTGGATGGGTGGGTCAGAGTGTATTCTGTAAAGATAGAAACAGCTTGTCATGAGGTGTCTTTTCAGAAAACAAGGCTATTTATTATTAAGGCCAAGGAAGTTGTAATTTTCCATGAGAAGGACCTCATGAGACTTCAAAGTGCCCTTTTGGTCTTGTGTGGAATTTGACCACCCTGCCCATAAGAACCCCATGGCAACTCCGAGTGGCTTGAGTTTGCTGCACGAGTGTACCTAAAACTGCATAAGCGAAGTGCATTTATCAGCAGATGTTTACATTGGTGCTCCAGGGTTACACTTACCTCACTTCTACCTACTCAAGCTTATAATAATTACTTTGTCCCTTCTTCGCAGTCACATAGATGATGTTCTAATCATCTGGATGAGAATCTGGGCACTGGCATCCTTCAACCTGGACTTTAAGATTTAGATCTACCAAGTACCAGCTGGAGAAATTGGTAGGTTATGTCATCCCCCTGAGCTCCAGTTTCAGCACTTGGCGAAATGGGAATGATGTTACCTACTTTAGGAAGTGTTGTCAGGATAAAATCCTCAATTGATCCATGTAAGGTACTTAGTACAGTGTATGTGCCTGATACAGGTCAGAATTGTAATTTACCCCATGCCTCCCCATTTAAGTTTTTTTTTAACAATTCGATTTTTTAAAAGATTTTATTTATTTATTTTTAGAGAGGGAAGGGAGGGAGAAAGAGAGAGAGAGAAAGAAACATCAATGTGTGGTTGCTGGGGGCCGTGGCCTGCAACCCAGGCATGTGCCCTAACTGGGAATCGAACCTGCGATGCTTTGGTTCACAGCCTGTGCTCAATCCACTGAGCTACACCAGCCAGGGCTTAAGTTTTGTTTTTACTTTGTGCTTTTGGAAATTGCTGTGAGTTTTTACAAACACATGCATCTTTTTTGGTTAATAAAGGTGGTATACTTTTTCTGTTGCCTCTCTCGTGTAACTTCTTTTATTTTCTAAATGTTGAATTATATTGCAATATATAACTTATCCGTGAAAAATCCTCACCCTTTTGTCCTCCAACATACAGATTCTCAGATAGCTCCTCCCCACCCCCAGCTCAGTTTAAAACCTGAAAGGAACTTAGCGCAGTCATTTTGCCCCTCCCCTGCACCCAGGAGAGGCTGTGCTCAAACCTCTTTTATTTTTAGGTTTTCAGCGAAAGTGTTTCTACAACCTCCCTTGTCGCCTGTTTCAGTGCTTAGCAACACTTAACACTAGAAATCTCTGTCCCTGTGTGTCTCTGACTTTTAAATGACTAATAACAACTAGTATTGATAAAATGCTTTCGCAAGGGCCACAGACCAAGAGGAGGTGGGCAGAGGTGTGTGAACTTGTCAGTGTGAGTGCACATGCATCCATGCTGAGACTGTGGTCCGGCGGAGAACCAGAACCGCTCAGCCCCAGCCCATCGGTCACTGGTGTGAAGCCAGGTCTCCCGTTGCCAGATCTTCGGATTTTTTTCCCAGATCTCTAAGGTAGAGATCTGTATTTTTATGTGAAATAAGATTTTTTTAAAACATGGGCTTGGTTGAAAAAAATAAGGAAGCACTTTGTAGGCCAAAAAAGAGCAAATGCCCACTGCCTGCCTGCAGCCCGTGGGTCAGTTTACAGTCTCTACTTTGGAATTTACCCAGTTTTCACATTTGCTGTCCCATCCACCTTGCTATACCTGTAAGACAGGTAAGGAAAGCAAGTACACAAGCTGGTGTTTAAGAAATGAAGAGACCGAGACTCAGTTTACAACCCCCAAGATAGGGAAGCTGCCCAAGTGCCCATCAGCAGATGAGTGGATAAAACAACCATGGGACATTTCCACAACGGAATCCTACTCAGCCATAAAAAAGAAGAAAATCTTACACTTTGTGAGAGTTTGGATGGACCTGAGGAACATTATGTTAAGTGAAATAAGCCAGTCAGAGAAAGACAAATACCATGATTTCACTCATACACAGTATCTGATGAACCAACTGAACTAACAAGCAAAACAGAGACAGACTCATAGATGGAGAGCAGATGACAGCTTGATGCGGGGAGTTAGGATGTGGAGGGATTGAGCAAAAAGGAAAAAGGACTCATGGACATGGACAGCAGTGTGGTGATTGCTGGGGGGGAAGGGGATATAAGGGGACTAAATAGTAATGGAAAAAATAAAATAAAGAATAAATTTGAAAAAAAAGAAACCAAGGCTCAGAACTATTCCACGAGTTATTTAAACTACACTGCTGCTAGAACCCAGATCTTACGGCTCTGCTTCACCGTTTGTCCTTGTACATCCCAGCTGTGGTCCCAGGGGCCACAAGAGCCTTGTTTACCTCCCAGTGCATGGGACTATCACACAGACCAGTTGTCTATGGAAAGTGCTGGAAGGAATGAGGAACAATTCAAACAGTAGAAATGTGGGTAAATAAGACTGAATATTGGCTGCACAAAATGAAAACAATGACATCCATGGGTTTTAAGTATTTATAGATTTAAATTCATGATAAAAATAACAAAAACATCCAGAAGTGGTAGCAAAATGTTGATGTCCCCTCATCCCCAAATTCCTATGTTGCAATCCTAACTTCCAGTATGACGGCATGAGGAGACAGGACCTCGGAGGTAATTAGGGCATGAGGGTGGAGCCCTCCTGAGTGGTATTAGTGCCCCAGGAGCTCTATCGCCCTGTTTCTGCCAAGCGAGGATACAAAGAGATGGCAGTATGCAGCCTGCTGAGGGGTTCTCCCCTTCACCTCACCGTGCTGGCAGCCTATCTCAGACTCAGCCTCCAGAACAGTGAGAAATGCATTTCTTTTGTGTATAAGCTGCCTGGCCTATGGTACTTTGTTAGTGTAGCCTAAACTAAGATTGTGATTAAGAGATTTAAACCTTCTCAGGTCTAACAAATGATTTTGTAATAGTGCCAAAGCAACCTTTGGGTCCCCTATCTCACTATTCTAAATCTAGGCTTAAAGTAAGCCTAGCCAAAGTGGTTTTTCCTTTTAATCTTCACCTGAAGGTTTTTTAAATTGATTTTTATAGAGAAGAGAAGGATGAGAGAGAGAGAGAAAGATAATTGATGTGAGAGAGAAACATTGATGGTTGCCTCCCATATGTACCCCAACCAGGAACAAACTCTCGACCTAGGTATGTGCCCTGACGGGGGATGGAACCCACAACCTTTTGGTGTGTGGCTTGATGCTCCAACCAATTGAGCCACCCAGCCAGGGGGTGATTTTATTTTTAACAATAGCTAACGTTGGCATGGTAGGCAGAACATGACTCCCGCAAAGTTATCCATATCCTAAACCAGAGAGCCTATGAACATATTACACAACAAATGTAATTAAGGCCCTAGCCATTGTGACTCAGTTGGTTGAAGCATTGTCGCATACACCAAAAGATTTCGGGTCTGATCCTCAGTCAGGGCACGTACCAAGGTTGCAGGTTTGATCCCTGGTCAAGGTGCGTATAAGGGGCAACTGATCAATGTCTCTCTCTCCCTTCCTCTGTCTCTAAAGTCAATAAACATGTTTTCCAATGTAATTAAGGTTCCTAATCAGCTGATCTTGAATTAGAGAGATTATCCTACGTCACCCAGATGGGCCAGAACTGATCACATGGGCCCTTTAAAGTGGAAGAGGAGGAACAAGTATAAAGGACGCATGGACAACAACAAGGCTGGGGTTGGAAATGGGAGGGAGGTGGGGAGGGCTGGGGGGGTGGGCTGGGATGGGGGTAAAAGGCAGAAAACTGTACTTGAACAACAATTAAAATTTAGAAAATGCAAAAAAAAAAGTGGAAGAGGAAGGCAGAAGAGTGGATCAGATACCATCACCCTGAGAAAGACTGGCTGCTTGTTGCTGGCTTGGAGGATGAAGAAAGGGGTGAATGAGACCAGGAACATGTGGCCTCCAGAAGCGGAGAAGGCCCTCGGTTTGCAGCCAACAAGAAGACAAGGACTGCCCCCCTATAATCACAAGAAACTGACTATTGCCAACAACCTGAAAGGGCAGAAATGAATTCTCCCCTGAGGCTGCCACAAAGGAGCACCATGTGCCAACATCCTGATTATAGTCCGGTGACCTGGTATTTACCAAACTGTGAGACAATTAGTTTGTGCTATTCATAGCTACTATGTTTATAGCAATTTGTTCCAGCAGCAACAGAAAACTAAGATAGTGGCAAAGATACAAGGAGGTAGGGCTTTCACAAAGAAGCAGGCCATTTTATCAGAAAAGGACCTGCTAAAACAGTGGATTTGAGCCAGTGGATTGAGCCAGTTAGTTCAATAAGTCAGGAAACTGACAAGCTTTATCCTAAAAATAAGTTGTGCATTCTGAGTACTATGAGGATTGGTTTGGAGATGGAAACTTCAGAACTATTCCCAGTGTTCAGATAGCTATGTGTTATTTCTAGTACTGACGTATGATTTATACGCTGGAAAAAATAAATAGTATCATCAACTTGGAAGCAATTTATAGAAAATTTATATAGTGTGTGATTTGGGGCAAAACTGGTCAAAACATAAGAGATATCATGACAGAAAAGAATCGCAAAGTCTACTGTCACACTAGCCATAAATATGAAACAACTAATGAAGGAACCAAACCTTATTTGGCCCTAAATCTTACAAACTGCAGAAGATGAGCCAAACAAGAAAAAGGCAGAAACAATCACATCCATTGGTTTCAGAAATTCAAATTTAAAAGCTCATATACCATTTGAGGAGCTAATGAAAGAACACTTAAAATGACTAAAGATTGGATAAACAGAAAATAACCTGAAAAATGTCCAGAACAATCCTGTCACCGAAATGCTGAAATTTAAAAATGTAACTGCTGCACATGCATTAAAGGCTAATGTGCAATCTGGGTAATTAGCAAATGAATGCCAAAAACACATATAACTGAAAAAATGTAAAAGATATTCACCAGCATACTAAAGAAATTGGAGGATATGGTCCCATCTAATATAAAGTCTTGACATTTTAGCTGCTAAAAAGGGGTGACGGGGATATGACGACTTGGGAGAAGTGAGTAGAAGACGTGACAGGAAGGAGCAGGCAGCAGGGAAAACCCCCAAGAAGCCAGAAGAGAGAAATGAGCAGACGGATGAGTATTCACATTGGACGGACATTAACCATCGATGTACAATGACTGAGGGAGGATAAAAAGGAAACTGGTTTCTGACCCTAAAAATGCTGGGCGATTTTAAGCTAAGATAGCACCCCTATCACATACGAAGTTTTCTTTTCTAATGGCTAGAAATAAATCAAAGGGACTATTGAGAAATTAGCTGAAAACTCATAACGATGTTGAAAGTGGGGCGACAGAAATGGGTATAAAAAAAAGAATTCAAAAGAAATCAGTCAAAACAGAAAGATGCCCACTTAAAATGCCAACATTGTGGTTTCTAATGAGGAAATACAGTTTTTTGATTGTTACAGCTACTCACGCACAAAACCTCACCATTTCAACCAACTGGGTAATTCTTCAGCTGCTGCTGTCAGGACCAAGGGCCGGCCGGCCCGCCCACACTTGGGGTGTTCCTCCAAAGCTGGGTGAGAGCCTTCCTCGTGCAACAGAAATGGCTTTACGGCAATGTTTAGCAGCAGATTTGTTAAATTAGTTATTCTGTTAATTGCTCATTTAATGAATTGGCTTTGGCTCTCTCTATCTATCTATCTATCCATCTCCCTACCCATCCTCATCTATCTGTCTTCCTTACTGACCATTTGGTGAACTGGTCATTTGATGAACTGATTTTCAGTAAAATAGCATTAGATCATTTCAGTGTTGGTAAGTTTACCTGGAGCCATTTTCTCTATAGCAAGTGGGGAGTCCAATTTTTTTTTTTTTAAAAAAAAAGAGGAATTTGAGCCCTGGCTGGCGTAGCTCAGTGGATTGAGCGCGGGCTGTGAACCAAAGTGTCGCAGGTTCAGTTCCCAGTCAGGGTACATGTCTGGGTTGCAGGCCACGACCCCCAACAACCACACATTGATGTTTCTTTCTCTCTCTTTCTCCCTCCCTTCCCTCTCTAAAAACAAATAAATAAAATCTTTTAAAAAAAAAGAGGAATTTGCCAATCCTTGTTAAAAGCTGTGAACTGTGCATGTTCTTTGACCAATAATTTTACTTCTAGGAAATTAAGGAAACAATGAGAAGGTACAAAAAGGTTAGGCCACATGGATTTCATAGTAATACATTTTTCTGGTGCAGTAAAATATCAAAGACAAGCTAAACATTTACATATCAGGAGGGTTATTTAAAGAAATCAGTGAGTGTGTACAACGGAGCTTTATAATTTGTGTTGTAAAAGAGTAATGTCTTGGAAAGTTGCACAAGTATTATTGTTACATTTTTAAAAATAGGTTATGAAATAGACTGACACTTCTGTAGTGAGAAAAAAATGCCATATGTGTATGAGTGAATGGATAAACTCCAAAATATTTACTGTGGTTATTTGGGGGGTTGGCATGATGGATAGTTTTATTTTCTTCTTTCTGCTTACCTGAGTTTTCTAAAATTTCCACACTGAATATGTTTCTTTAATAAAGAAAAAAGCCCTGGCTGGTGTAGCTCAGTGGATTGAGTGTGGGCCTGTGAGGCAAAGGGCTGCCTGTTCCCAGTCAGGGCACACGCCTGGGTTGCGGGCCAGGTCCTTGGTGGGGGACGTGTGAGAGGCAACCACACATTGATGTTTCTCTCCCTCCTTCTCTCTCCCTTACCCTCTCTCTAAAAAGAAAGAAAAAAGTTTTTATTCACCCACCCTCTTAGAAACCAGGAGATCTGACATTCCTTACTATGAATGTGACCTTGAATAAGCCCCTATGCTTCTCTCCAAACCTTCATGCTTCTCATTTTCTTTGAACTTCACACCTCTCTCTCTCCTGGTCTTTCCTTTACCTCCGCTACAATTTTGTTAGTGCGTCCCTGCTTCTAGGAATTCATACCTCATGAACTCTGGCATTGCCTGCGGATTGTACTGAACAATTACACGTTGCATGTTGTCCTACAGAGCTCTCACTCACTAATGTTGAGTGACAGGCACTCGGCAACAAGGGAAGCAAGAGGAGGCCGCCGCTCCTGGGAGCCCATGCTCCAGGGGAAGAGACAGACGTTTCATCCCCGCGGCACTGAAATGCGATCATCGTTGTACTAAGAGTATGGGCAAGGTGGTGTAAGATCCCAGAGGTCAGAGGAGACTCTGCGAAAAGGTGAGACATGAGTTGGACTCTGAAGGGAGAAAGAGCTGGAGCCAGCAGTGATGGAATATTCACCACCTTAACTCTCATCCGCCTCATAACAGTCCCACGAGGTCAGTCATGAGGCACCTCCTCCCCACTCTTTCTTAAGCAGTTGAGAACCCTGAAGTTTAAGAGGGTAAGGAGTGTGCCCCAGGTCCCTACGGGGGTCACTCCTGGCCTTGCCCTGTTCTGCTTTATGTCATGGGGCATGGACCCCTGGAAACTACGCTTCTCAGGCTCCACTGCCAGCTGGTTCGGCCAAGTGGGAGGTTGGAGGTGGGAATTAGGGAGAAGCCAGGGCAGTTCTGCATCCTCCCAGCCTCAGGTAGCAATGTCAGCAGTAGTCATGTAGCCTTCTCCACACCCCTACCCCTAGCCCTCCTCAGTGGTCCCAGATCCCACCAGGAGGCTGATTCCCAGGCTGCAGTAACCCTGCAGAGGGCAGTAACCCTCCTCCTCCCTCTGTCCCTCCAGCCTAGGGATGGTGCTGCCTCACTACGTGGCTTCTCGGTTCTGCCCTCAACTTCCCCCGTTTGGACTGACAGCTCCACCAGCACCTCCATAACCAGTTCCCCCATGAACTACTCCTGGGTGTGGGCTCCGCTGTCCCAAACACACCCTCATCCACATAGTCACACAGCCAGCCATCATCAGAGTTGGGCTCTAGGACTCCAAAGTCTGCAAACAGGATAGTCCACCTCCATCGGGCATCTGCTAAGTATCAAGGTCTTTAAAGGGATCATCTGCTTCATTCTCACAACAACCCCTAAAGTGGGGGCTATCTTTATCTCCCACTGACGATTTGAGAAGCTGAGCACAGAGCTGCAACTTCCCCAAAGACACAGCCAGCAACTGGAGGCAGGAAGAGGTGGGCTCAGGTAGTCTGAGTCCAGGGCCTCTGTCCCTAAATCTCTGCTGTCCTCTGCTTGGACAGCAGAGAGGAGGGAGGGAGAGAGTCTCAAGAGAGGAGAGACTTTAGCACAAAGAAAGAACACCCGAGTGACCGTGGACCGGTCTTTGACCTTGGGTGTGGCAGTTCCTGAGCTACAGTTAAAGAGGACAGACCACGGCCCTCCCAGGTGGCCCCAGTGGAAGCTCCGTCATGCTGGCATCTGTGAGAGAAGAAAACGCTTGGCTTTCGAGGGAAGAGAAGGTGCCAAGAAATCTCTGGAGCAGTGTTATCTGACCCTGCCCTCTCCGCCTTCCCGCCTTCTCTGCTCCTCCATCTTCGATCGGGAAAAGCCCACGACCCCTGCCAGAACTTCCGCCCATCCTCCCAGCTCTTGCTCCCTTGCCACTTGCACGTTGCAGGGAATTGAGGTTGCTCTGAGTCTAATTAGCAGGTGCTAAGCAGCTTCCACATTTCTTCGTAAACATGTCAAAACACAAAACCCATTCATTCTTTCACACACACACCCCACCCTTCTCCTTTAAGACACACTTTTCTCTGGGAGCTGCTCAGGCAGGGAGTGTTTTTCTTCAGCAAGAGCGTAAGTGGCATGAACACAGAGTCTGGCAGTTTTGCAGCCCTTTTCAAATCCTCATCTGCCCTCCTGGTCATTCATCCACCTGCTCATTTGTTCATTCATCTGCCCCCTGTGGGGCAGGCACCGGCAGGGTACTGGGTTTTACCGGGGTCTATCAAGTACAAAGCTGGCATCAAGGAGTGGTCCCCATGGAGACCTTCCAGGGGACCCCATTATCACCCAAAACTCCGCCCAGGTGAATGGGGACCACGGAGCTCCGGAGGAATTGTGCATTTAATGTCCACCCTTTCTCTGGGGTCCTGCTGGGGTAATTCTTAACTCCTTAAATGCAGCAGCAGCTGGCTCACGGGCTCCGCCCCCAGCAGCCACCGGTGAGGACGCCGAATTTCCAGCGGGAGCCACCTCCCTCCTTCCCACACCTCAGACCCCGAGCCCCAAATCCAGTAAACGGGAAGTCGAGAGGGTGAGGCCGGCTGCTCAGACCGGTCGCTCCCCGGAGCATCCCGGAGCCGGATGGCTTTTACAGCCCGGGCTCCGGGAAGCAGGCTTTGTTTTCACAGCCCAAATGAGGGGCCGCTGGGTGAGCCAGGGAGCTGGGCGTGGCGGCGGCGGGGCGGGGCGGGGCGGGGATGGAGGGTGGGGGTGGGAGGCGGGGCGGGGCTTTCCCATCTGCGTTGTTTGTTTTAATCTGGAGTGATACAGGAATATAAAACCCCAAATTATTTCGAACTGCTGGCAGTGCAGGTTCAACTGCCAGGAACTCACACGTGATGCCCTCCTCGCCTTCCTTCATCCCGATAGTGTGTCTTTGGGGGAGGGAGAGGCAGAGGGGCCTTCTGGGCGCGTCTCCCTGTGAACGTGAATGCCAGGAACCCCACCTGGATCCCGTCAAAGCCAGCGATTCCAACTGACCCTTCCCACCCTTCCTTTGTAAGTAGCCCACCTGGCGGCCGCCTGCACCAGTCTCGGCCATCCCTCTGTCCCTCCCTCGGTCCTTCACTCCAGCACAGACTCAGCTCCGAGCATCCCCATGGCCAAAAAAGGGAGAGAAAATTATTCTTGGACCTCGGGAAGAGCTCCTGGCTGTAGGAGAGAGATACAGAATCCAAATAATTTCAACAGAAGGAAAAGAGGTGAAGGTGTGCACAAAAGAGTGTGCCGGGGCACCAAATACTGGGGCTGGCGGGACCTCGGAAGCTGCACTGTCTCAGTCCATCCGGTGACAGGAAAGAACACAGGCCCAGCGAGCTGAGGCGACGTGCCCAAGGTCACTGAGCCGGCAGCGGCTCGGCACTCACGTGGAGGCCTTCTGGTTTCTCAAATTGGCCGTCTGCACGTTTCTGTCCAGGCTCCCCAGTTGCCAGTTCCCTCTTCCTCCCCCTCCTGCTCCCCTGAATCACTCAGCTTCTCAAAGAATTAATGCCCTCCCTTCTGCTATTAAATCTCCCAAGTTTTTGTCCTCCCCAAATGTCAGGCCCCCCAAGTGCCTGGGGCCCGGGAAAGCAGTTGCTAGAACCATTCCAAGGAGGCGGGCAGGCAGTGAGAAGTGGCGGCAGAGTCATTTTCATTAATTTATACCATTTCGCAGCTCCTCCAATCTGCCTGCTCCCTGCTGGTCCTTCCATGTCCTGACTGAGATTGCTGTTCTGTTTGTTTCTATTGTCTGAGAAATAAAGTGGTTCTGATTACACCCGCAGTCTCTCGTGCCTGACTGCATTTGGGTTGCCCATGAGGCGGGAGGCCCCATCTGTATTCCTCTGCCGCCGGCTTCTGGAAGAGGCCTGTGTGCTGCTGAGGAGCTCGATGGGGTACCCCACCAGACCCCACCCCACCCCAGTGATCAGGTGTGAACTGACGGGTGGAGGGAGGGCAGAGTAACAGGGGGGGGCCCAGGGTGAGAGTGGAAGAGCGGAGTCAGTCAGTCAGTCAACAAACAATACCTGCTCTGCTCCAGACCCTGCTTCTAATGCTGGGGACTCAGAAGTGAACATGGGCACAAACTCCACTACATCTGGGAATCAACGTTTTTTGAGACATTTAGCAACTGGACCTGCCCAAATACCAACCAGTCAGCTGCCTTGTAGCCCTGAGAAAGGTCTCAGAAACCCCCTACTGTTGCTGCCTTTTAGCGAGGTCAGAGGGGGAGTCCCAAGGGAGAAGCCAGGGTGCTGGGGTGGTGCAGCCCCAGATAGCTGCTCACCAGCCGGCACAGAGAATTGCAGTATTACAGCGATACTGAATACCCACCATACACACAGAGGGTCACGTCAGAGGGCTGGGGAGGGACATTAGCAAACTGCCCATAACTAGTGGCAACAGCTCACAATTGTCTTTTGGGAGGAATGGCCCCAAAGATTCTGCCTGGATCTTCCAAATTTCAACAGTGCATTCAACAGTTGAATGCATGCATGTACGTGTGTGTGTTCTTTTTTTTTTATCCTCACCTGAGGACATTTTTTCACTGCTTTTAGAGAGAGAGAGAGAGAGAGAGAAGCATTGATTGGTTGCTTCCTGTATGCACCCAGACCAGGGATCCAACCTGCAACCTTTCAGTTGCAGGACCATGCTCCAACCAACTGAGCCACACTGGCCAGGGCTGTTCCTTTGATTAAAAATAAATGATTTCCCCAACCCAGGTCAAAGAAAATGTAGAAAGTGTATCTTTGCACATACAACCCCTAAGAGCCCCCAGTCTGAGCCCTCTAGCCTTAGGACACCAAAAGCTGTGCTGGATTTTATAGGTTGAACTATAGTTTAGTCTCACAACCGCCCATAAGGTTCAGGCTATTCCCTCTGGCTAACAGATAAGAAAAACCAGGGATGAGTTTTCTGAGCAGGAGCTAGAAGGGCACCTCTCTGGTATAAGAGAGGGCAGCTGGCCGAACAAAGGACTGCTTATCTCCAAGGGGAGAAAGCCCCCTTTGGATGTAACAATCTTCTGATGCTCCAGTTGGCACGTGTCCCATTGCTGGATGGGCTGAGGCTAAAGGCAGATCTGCAGAGGGACCAGCACAGGAGCTGGGGGTGGCTGGGACTGGCCTGGGATGGCCATGGGGTTGTGAGAAAGGGGGTATAATTAGGTAGAAGTGGGAATGGGGTAGGTATTCTAGAGAGAGTCTGGAGCAAATTTGGGTCATGGTGGGGAAGTGGGGGACCTACAGAGCAAGTTGGGGGTAGACTGAGGTTTTATTTTCTACGTGCTTGCAGAAAAGGTCCATGTGCCATTTTCTTCTCTACACTGGATCCCAGGTGCATACCAGTGACCATCCGTAAGGGTACGCCCTGCCCTTGAAGGTGTCTGCTGTGTCTGGGCTTGAAAACTATCTGCTTCCATAGGTCTCCTGGTGGGTGGGCTTCTGTGATCCTCTTCTTCAAGGCTGTGTTGTAACCACAATGACAAGAGGGAAGGGCCAGCCAGGCAGAAGGCACCACCAAGGAAAAGAGCAGTCACAAGAACAAGTATGTATGGGAAAGGAATGGCAAGTTCTACCACTGTCCATAAGGACAGGGAATTGTGGACAGTGGAGGCTTAAATGGAAGTCTGGGGCCAAGTAAAAGGACCCGTAGAGCCCTAGCGCCAGAGTTGAAATATTTTACTCAGCAGGTAATAAGGAGCCATAGAAGGTTTGGTAGCAGGGTAGCTGATGAATTAAGAGGCTAGAGGGTAAATCTGAGCTCCTAATTTGTGCTGGCCTCTTTTCTATATCCTTTACCTAGTTTTATGTATATTCTCTCTATACCTTTTAGCTAATCCTGAAAACAGCCTTGTGAGTAAAGCACTATTTCTGCTTTGCAGGTAATGATATTGAAAGTCAGAAATGCCAAACAACATTTCCAAGGTCATAGAGTTCATAAATGACAGTTCAAGATTGTCACAGATTGGGTGGTTGGGAGAGTAGTTAGAAGCCTATTGTAATATTCTGGCCATGAATAGTAAAATCAGCAAATGAAGCAAATGGACATGCAAGAGGGGATGGATACTGCAGCCCTCAGAATGGGACCTATGGCTGATTAGGTATGAATGGAGCGGGAGGGACAAGTCACACAGGACCTGGGTGAGGGATGGGAACGCTGGAGAAATTGTAACCATACAGGTGGTTAGGAAGGAGGACTCAGTTTTCAGAAGATGGTCTTAACTGTGATTTTAGAAATGTCGCAGAAGTATGGGAAGTGTCCTTTTTACTTCCCAGTTTGGCAGTATAGGAAGGCAAACTAGAACAGAACTTTCTCCATTCTTTTTTTTTTTTTACTAATCTGTAGCAAAAAAAAACATACATTTCATGATGCTTAATGTTGTGACAAGTAATGTACTCAAATTTTCCCCTATTCTATTCTAGTCTATTTCATGGGAGGGCAAGTGGTGGAAAAGGAAATGGCTGGCTGCAGTTCAATGATACAGTTGACTTCATGACCCTCAAATGGCGATGGCCCAAAGTCTGGACAAGACTTCACCAGAAGCAGGTGGAATGGGTGTTGAACAGCCAGTCTGCACAGTCACTGCACATGGACATCCACAAGGGCAGAACCAAAAGAGGAAAACGTACACAAGGAGGGAGCATCAAGAGTGTCTCGTATGCAAAGGGATCAAGAAGGGAAGGCTTCTAAAAGGCCACTTGTTCTTAAATTAGGTCATCGGGGACCTCTCAAGGATTATTTTCAGTCACTGGTGGAGGTGGAGTGGGCACAGGGAGACGAAAGACAGAGCACTGTGCCTGCAAGTGGTGTTGAAGATCTGAGCATGCCTGGATGCAGAGGAGAGAGAGCCAGGGAAGAAGAAATCACGCAAAGTGTTCAAGAAGGATGCGTGTGAGTGCGGGAGAAGAGTGGCAATGGGTAGAGTGAAGTCCCCGTGGTGGTGGAAGATGCTAGGGTGGACCAGGACAGAGAGCACTGGTGTAGTCCCTTTGGGAAGGAGTCAAACAGGAGGGAAGGGGAGAGACTAGGGAAAGACAGCCACTTGCAGAAGTGAAGAGGGAGTAATGACAGGTGGAAGGGGGGATGATGCAGTGTGAGTTGCTGACCCCAGTTTCCTTGGTAAAGTAGGGAGCAAAGTCATGTGCTGAGAATGAGGTTGACACAATGAGAATGGGAAATGTTTGGAACAGCTGCCAGGAAGCATCAATAAGCAAGAAAATAAGAGACATCTGCAGTAGTTGGAGGTCCAGTCTAGATGATATCTGGTCTGCGAAACCTGTGATTTGCTGGTTTCGGAGACCCCTGTTCTCTCCTCTCAGATACTTCCAGAGCAGTGGCTCCCTTTCCTCCGTCACCCAGAGGGGTCAAGGAATGTTGCTGGTTGCCTACTAAACAGCCAAAGAACATAAACCATTATGTCCTGATTTTTTAAAAAAAAGAATCTTGCCTGTGGGCTTTCCAAAATAAGCATTCCTTTAGGTTTCTGAATCTACTTCCAATAAAGCTCTTGACAGCACAGCCTAGCCCATCTGGACCAATCAATCAGTCCTTATCATCAAGCAGTATTTTTCTCTCCTTCCCCCCCCTGTGATTCACAGCCCTGTCTGCACATTGGAATTGCATAGGGAGAGTTAAAAATACTGATGACTGGTCCCACCCCTAGAGACTGACTTAAATGGTCTGGATTTGTGGCTGGGCAATTGTAGAATGCCCCCAGTTAATTTTAATATGCCAGCTAAGGATGAGGACCACTGTGCCCCTTGCTACTCAGTGTGATGTAGGGACCAGGAGCACCAGCATTGACCTGGGCACCTGTAGAAATGCAGAACCTCCGGCTCCAGTCCAGACCCTGCAGTTCAACAAGGAGTCCAGGCAGTTCGTGTGTACATGAAAGTCTGAAAAGCTCCATGCTAGAAATCTAACATCATAAGCCCTCCCTGCTGCCCTCTGAAAGATCAAAGAGGAGTGCCTCAGAGATCACACCTCCTTGACTCTAAGCGGTCTGGCAAACAGTAATGGCTGCTTTCTCCTAGAGTGTGCAAACAGGCACCTGTCAGCCAATCAATCAACAGGTGCTTCCCAACTTACAGCAAGCAGACACTGAGTATCGGGGACTGTTGTCCTGTGTTTAGCAGTCTATAGTATAGCTAGTTGGAGCATTCCTGTGGGATGACCAACTGTCCTAGTTTGTCTGGGACTGTCCCAGTTTTAGCACTGGATGTCCCACATCTCGGAAAATTTGTCATCCCCCCAGCAAACTGGAATGGTTGGCCACCTTATGTTAAGTAACACTTAAAACTGATTTTACCCTTTCTTCCACATGCATATACATACATACCATCAAAATAAGATCTTCTACTTCTTTAGCACCCAACACTCCCAATAAACACATACAGTTAGAAGTTACAGTGTTTTTTGTGCATACAGTTAGTGCTTAGAGATGTTGGTTCCTTCATTTAACAAAAATCCATTCAGTGTCCCTAGTAGGTGGGCCCCTGTGCAAGGTGCTGGGAAACAACAGCACGAAGCAGATAGGACACTTGCCATCTCGGGGATTATAGTTTAGAGGGGAACACAGGAGGGATGACAATGCAGTGGGATGAGTGCTGTAATCACCAGGATGAGTGTAGGGACATACAGCAACTTACAGGAGCAGCGCCCAACCCACACATGGGGCCAGGGACTTCTGAAGGATGAGAGAAGTTAATGGAGTGAGACACAAAGTGTACACATGACAGGGCAGAGAACCTCCCAAGCAGAGAGACTGGAGTTCCACAGGCCAGGATAAAAGAGAACATGGTTCCTTTGAACTTGAAAGGAGGTCGATATCTCTAGGAAGATACAGTGGGAGGTGAAAAGTGAGGGCAGGCAGTAATCAAGTCTGGAGAGGTAAGAGGAGGCTAGCCCATCGATGGCCTTGTAAAACAAGGCAAGGAACTGGGCATGGTCTGAAAGAAGCAGACCCACAGAAGAAATGAAAGTAATTTTAAGAAGCTGACTTGAGTGAAGAGTCACTCTACAATTCTGTAGAGGAAAGAATGGAGAATATAAAAGTGAAAGCAGGGAGTCAAAGTAGAGGCTTAGTAATCCAAGGGAGAAATGAGGGGAGCTTGGACTGACATGGTGGCAGCTTAGCTCCTGGGAAGTGGCTGGATTGGAGAGATGTTTAGGAATTAAAAGAAATGGAAGAAGATGTTGATTGAAACACACTCATGATGGAGAAAGGGTAAAGGGAAACAAATAGAGGAATTGAGGATTATGTTCATGTTTGTTCTTTTTAGCTTTTCATTTTCAACTGCTTCTAGACTTACAGAAAAGTTGCAAAAATAGTAGTTTCTGTATATCCCTTCTTGAGTTTCTTCCAATGTTAACATCATACATATTCACCATACAACTGTCAGAACCAGGAAATTATGCTACAATACCATAACCAAACAAAAGATCCTATTCAAACTTAGTTTTCCCACTAACACCCTTTTGTTGTTGTTGTTGTTACAGGAGCCCACATTGCATTTTGTTGTTATTTCTCCCTGGTCTTTATAGTCTGCAACAGTCCTTGTTTTGCACAACCTTGACACTCCCAAAGACTACTGATCAGTTGTTTGCTGGATGTCCCTCAGTTCTGGCCTGTCTGATGTCTTCAGGTTTCTGCTGCTGACATCAAGAAGGTAAGCTTGTTGAGGGCAGGGATGCTGGCTGCTCACCGACAGACTCCCCATGCCAGGACCAGTAATGGACTCACGGTATGTAGGTGCTTAGTGTGTTCAACAAATGACTGCGGGGTGGGAGAATGTGCCAGCCACTGAGATGGCTAAAAACATAAGGTCCGCCCTCCCCACTGTATTAGTCTCCTTGGCTGCCATACTGGGTGGCTGAAACAACAGAGATTTATTTCTCACAGTTCTGGAAGCTACAGGTCCAAGACCAGGGTGCCAGCATGGTTGGGTTCTAGTGGGAATTCTTCCTGGTTTGCAGGTGGCCACACCCTTACTGTGTCCTCACATGGCAGTGAGAGACCCGGCAAGCTCTCTGATGTCTTTTCTTACAAGGACACAAATCCCACCATGAAGGTTCTACCCTCCAGACCTTATCAAAACCTAATTAGCTTCCCAAAACCCATCTCCAAATTGTCATCATGTTGAGAGTTAGAGCTTCAACACAGGAATTTGGGGGGAAAACCATTCCATGCATAGCACCTCCCTTAGCAGGAATAGGAGGATGTTGGTTAGAAGGGAAAAACTGCTTTTCTTTTTAGCGTATTCATAAAAGTATTCAAATATCTAACAGATTTTGATTTCATTAACTACACTACCTTTTTGAGCCCCTACAACTGCCAGGCATGGTGGGTAATACAAAGGTGAACTGGACATGTGGGCCACGATCCCTTGAGCTTATGTCTACTGAAGAGAAGAAAATGGGGTCAATGGGGATAGCAGAGCCAGCAGCCTGGGGTGAATAAGTGCTATGGAAGCACAGACAGATGAGATGAGTTGTGGGATGCGGAGATGACATGTGAGGTTGGGCTTGGAGGAGGATAGGGTTTGGGCTGGTAAAAATGATGGGAAGGATCATCATTTTTGGATGATCCAAAAATCCAAACCCTTGGAGGGTTTGGGAGGAAGAAAGTCTTTTAATAGAAATTAAAAATGCAGAGGGTCACAGGATATATGTGGGGAATGGCGGTCAGTGGGGATCAGCTGGATCATCTGATGGGAGGTGGGAGCAATGAGGCTGGAAGCTGGGCAGAAAGGTTAGGTCCACGTCCCAGCAGTCCTTGATTGTACTTTAAGTATCTGTTGATTGAGAGCACAACACTTATTAACAAGATGCTACACAAGTGAAGAATGCTTTTTGAAAAAAATTTTAAAGATTTTATTTATTTAGTTTTTAGAGAGGGGAAAGGGAGGGAGGAAGAAAGAGAGACAAACAGCAATGTGCCTCCCTCAGGCCCCCTATTGGGGACCTGGCCCACAACCCAGCCCTGTGCCCTGACTGGGAATTGAGCTGGTGACCTTTTGCCTTGTGGTACAATATTCAACCAATTGAGACACACCAGTCAGAGCAGACAGGTGCTTTTGATTTTGTTCATCACAATGGCTTCCCCATGCAATTTAAAAATAGTATGCAAAGCTGTAAGAGAATTTGTATTTAAGCTATCAGCAATGCTTGGGTACATTTAGTTTCATCTACTCCTGTGATATCTTGGCAGCTCTTTCTGAGGTTAGACCAGAGTTATACACACTCTGAGGCAGAAATGTTCCAAAAGGTTTGAAAAAATGTTTGAAAACAATAGAAAGCTGGTAAGGTTCGATAACATCAATTGTGAACTTATTGTATGTTCGTATTCCACACTATGCCAAGATTTTTGCATGCATTATTGTATCATTTGAGCCATTTGAGCCTCACAACAACCTCTGAGACAGGTACTATTACTACTATTCCCATTCTACAATGGAGGAAGTGAGGATTCGAGTCTGTAAGCGACTTGCTCAACGTCACACATCTGCATAGCAACACCGGGACTGGAAAGCAGTTCTACTTGGCTACGAAAGCCTATGTTCTTAACCACTGTGCTAATTGTCTCCAAAAACATTTCTGATTCTTCGCTTCCATTGTTCCTATGCCTAGAACATTTGCTGTCTTCATTTCCTGTTTCCCAAGTTCTCGCCGTAATCTGTCTTTAAGGCCCAGTTCTAAGTCCATTCTTCCAGAGAGACTTACTCTATCAGCAGAGCGGGGAGTGGGATTCATACCAGCCCCAGGTATGGCTCCTCCACCTGCTGTGGCATAAAAGTGGACAGCAGAACCAGAAGGAACTGGACATTCCTGAGTACAACCTCCTCCTTTTATAAATGAGGAAATAGTAACAAAACTATTTATTGAGTGCTTCCTGTGGATCAGGGAGTGTGTTATCTCATTAATTCTCACAACAGCCCTGTTGAGGGAGAGACCTGTAGAATTCACTCATGCCTGGATTACTCTCTGTCCAGGCACCGAAGAGGATGATGACCCTCCCCAGCCCTATTGCCATTAGGCAGACTTATGTTTTAGATCCAGCCAATGAGTTTGAGGCAAAAGTGATGTCATTCCTGAGCTAAAGTGCTTCATTGTTTGTTCTCAGGGAGCTGTGAGGAAGCGAGCTGTGCACTATCTGTGGTCATGTTCTGGGACTCTGAGGCTCTGGGGCTTCCCCAGGGTGGCCCTGGATTTGACTTTGCTCAGGAATACCTTCTGAACATAATTCAGGAGTGGAATTGGTGGTTTTATTAGCCAGGGAAATGAACATGAGCAGGGCAACAGGCAAACCTGCAGTTCACGGTGTCTAACACAAGTTTCATCTCTCCCATGGCACAGTCCTGTGTGGGTTAGGCTTTTCCATCTTGTGGCTGTCCCACGTGGAACCTGTAGCTCTCAAATCACTGAGGCAGAACAGAGAGGTAAAGAGGCATTCCCTCCTACTTCTGTCCTGAGGGACACATTGTCACTGCCTTCCTAATCACATGGTCCTGTGCCCTCCCTCCTCATCCAGTGCCCACACTCCTGTTCCTTGTGCGCCCAGGAGCCTCAAGTCTGGCGGAGGCATTTCTCCTTCCCATTTGGCTGTCTTCTCAAACTCCTGCCTCGTATACTGTATCCCGAAAGCGATGACCTACTTCGGAATCGTCAAACTGGACTGTGAGTGCAGATTCTGGAGCACCAACCTGGGACTGAGAATCTGCACTTTCCCTCTTCCCGAAGCACTTCTTGGTGCCCCATGGCTGTTTCAGAACTATTACTGTGAAGTGGGCATCTCAGGTCAGTGTTATCCACACTTCAGTCACTTCTGCTTTTCAATGTATTCATGTGCCATCTATATACTATTATTTTCTTTATACTTAACATTTTTCTCTAAGTGGCTCGCATTTCTACTTCAATAAATTTATTTATAAAGGAGTTTTTTTTGTCACTGCCATAAGTAAAAAACTGGAATCATTTAAAAAGAAAAAAAAATAGACAAGTTCCCCCATATCATAGAATATTATTCAGAGCTAAAAAGAAATGTGCTATCAAGCCATGAAAAGACATGGAGGAAGTATAAATGTCTATTACTAAGTGAAAGAAGCCAATCTGAAAAGGCTACATATTGTGTGATTCCAACTACATGACAGTCTGGAAAAGCCTGGGCTGTATTGCCAAGAGTTCTAGGTCAGAGCAGAAGGATGAATGGACGGATTTTTAAGGCACTGAAACTACTATCTATAATACTGTATATAATGATAGATCCAGTCCATCATGCATTTGTCAAAACCCTTAGCATATACAACACCGAGAGTGAACCCCAATGTAAACTGTGGACTTTGGGTGATAATGTGTCAGTGGTGGTTCACCCGTTGTAACAAATGCACCACTCTGGAGCAGGTGTTGACAGCTGGGGAGTGGGTGGGAGGAGTGGGGGGCAGGTGAGTATATGGGAACTCTGTACTTTCAGCTTAGTTTCACTTTGCCCCTAAAACCGCTCTAAAACAATAGAGTCTATTAATTTAAAAAGAAGAAGAATAAAACATACACGAACACAAACAAAACAAGATTAGCAGATTCTGGCTAGCTATTACTGTGCATCTGAAGACTCCAAGCCCAATGCCTTCTCTCTTTGTTTACTAAGGAGAGTGACAAGTGTTACAAAGGTGCTAAAGACATATTATCACTCCAGTGAAATTTATTTCTATCCTGGACATAATCATAAGGCATGAGAGCAAACTGAAAAGAACAATGTTCTCACTTGAGAATCAACGTTATTTAACATGTCTGTCTGGGGTACCCAACCCATCCCAGGCTTTCAGCATCACTCATCTGGGGATGGGCCCGAATGCAAACATCTTGCTGTCACATTGTGAGCAAGAAGTGTTTTTCTCTGCCACTTTCTCTATATGTTCCTCCCAGTGCACCGTCTGCTCCTGCCCTCTAGGGACTCAGAGCCCAGGAAAGTGTCTTTCTGCACAGTTCCTGCCAAGAAGAGAGTGCCACTTAATAAAGACCTGTCAAGAACATGGTGGTGATGGAGATGGATAAAGACAACTAGGTATGTAGGGAATGAGGGACCTAGGCAGGAGAGGGCAGAGGTTCAGCTGAGTCCTTAGTACAGAGGCAAAAGTCTGCCAAATAGAGACAGTGGATCTATATATGTGTCTCTCATGCCAGGCACAAAAACAGCTGGGGATTAACCGTGGGTGAAGCACAGCCTTCCTTACACAATGTCTGAATTTTTAAGGCTTTAGTAAGAGAGGGGAGTAGGAAAGGCAGCAGTGGGATCTAGAGTCCCCACTCCAAGCCTCTAAGCCCCACTAAGACAATGGGATAAATATCACTCCCACTGAATAACAGCTGCCATGCACCTAGAACCTTCACAAAGCATGTCTGTGCCCTACAACGAGTGTGCAAGTTCGGAATGCCATTTCTGTTTTGTAAGCAAGGAAATCTAGGACTAAGGAGCTGAAACAAGTTGCCTGAGATCACCCAGCTGGAAAGGGCCCAAACTGGGATTTAAATCCATTCCTTTCCGACTTTAAAGCCTCTGTTCTTCCCATCATCCTGCAATAGAATAAGCAAAGCTCTGCTCTGGGCCAGGTAGCCTCCGGTCAGGATAATGATCACTGTGATGACCAGGACAAGAATCATCACCACTTGTCCTTATAGAATCAGAAAATGAGGCTGCACAGGGTAGAAGGGGTCTCAGGGATTATCCATATTCCCTTTGTCTGGCACTTTAATTGACACACACACAGGTACACACACAAATATACCTTCTCCCATGTGTGCACTAGAGGTCAAATATAGCACTATCAGTCTGGAGTGAACATGGGCCAGGAGGGAGGGGAAAGGATCAAAAAATACTCAGCCCCTACTGTATGCAGAGCCCTACGCTAGCTCTTAAGGTAGCTTTAAGAGGCTTCTTTTGGAGAAACTGATGTTAATTTTCTTCAACCACATCCAAAGTAACCTTTGCATAAAGAAGGAAACTGATTTGATCTATGCTCTTCAGTGTCTCTGATTGTGAGTCCTGGAGAGATCCTCATGGGAGTGATGAGCTGGGTCCACGATTGGGGTCAGTGTGTCCCCCTTGTGGGCTTGGATCACAGAGTGGGACAGAGCCCATATCTACAGATCTCCTCTTTTTTTCTGACAGTTTGCACCTACCTGAAACTCAAATTGTAACTTGTTCCATTTTGCCTGTTTTGTCATGAGGCAGTCAGTCTCACGTGCACCCTGATTTTACTTTTTGCATATGCAGGGGGTGGTACCACATGCGCCCTACACATAGTTGTACGGGTAGGCTCTATCTTGCCTCTGATACACCTCAGAGGGGAATGTTGTGCAGCTCAGGCCACACAGTATTCACTGGCCAGCTCCTTTCTATCCGGGCTCGCTTCCAAGTTGGCTTCCTTCCCAGCAAACAAGAAGCAGCTTGCTCATTCCCATATTCCTTCTAGTATCTTCTCCCCTTCAAACCCACTCTCCCTCCCCCAATTCAGAGGCCACAACTGGGCTTCTTCAACATACCAGCTGGAAAAGAGAGAAGGGCAGGGTGCAAGGAGAGAGAGAGAGAATGATTGAGATTTCCAGTATCTCTCCTTTCTTCTCCAAGGCTCTTTTGAAAATGCATATTTCACGCCTGCCCTACCAGCTTTATTAAGTAACTCTGTATGGGGGACTCAGCTAGAAGCCACACCCAATAAATGAGCCAGCCCACCACAAGGAGAGGCAGGCTGGCAAGGGAAGAAGGATTATCCTGAGATGCACACTGTTAGAGGATCTTCAGACAACTGAGGTGAGAATCACTCCACAACTGTCAAGACACCAGGCATCCGCCCTGCTCCAATCTCTGACCTGGTCTATGGTAGTGAGACTGATGCTCTCAATGTTTTATCTGTGTGTTTGCATGTGTATGTGTGTTCATAATAGATAGCTAAATCTGGGAAATAGCCAGGAACTCAATGGTGGGGTTTAAAATTCTTACATCATCTCCCAATAAAGAACTACAGCACTGGTGAGAATGTGGAATGACCAAAGGGTCCTCAGAGCTTCCAGATTAAAGGGACTGGACTGGCTGAAGCAGGGATTGAAACACTATAGTGGAAGAAGCCAGATGGGAAAATGAAAACCGCTCACTCATGACTCTGGGGTAGGGTCACTGGGCTTCCCCTTTTCTGGGATGTTCTGCATCCTTAGGTCTATGATGGTATCTGTTGCCTATTGTTCATGAAATCCTTGCTTTCCTACTGTGGTATGTGCATGGTGTAAATTCATGATCGCAGCAATCATGTGATTGCCAACAACTTGGGATTTCTATGAACACAGGATGGAGACTGTTCTTTGTGATCTTTGCTGAAGACACTGGGACTAGATACCCTACAATAAGACAACCCCTTGAATTGGAAAAGGATGCAGGCTCATCTCTTTCTGCTTGGATTAACACCTTCTCTGGACCCACCCAAGCCATGTCACTGTAATGAACCCCAACTCTCAAGCTCAGAAGGGATCTTGAGGGTCTCTAGTCCAAGTCACTCATTTGAGCCACCTTCTAAGGCAGCCTATACTATCTTGGGACAGTTTTGGTAGAAAGTGCTTTCTAATATTAAAACCCAAGTTATATTTTCTAGAGACCCCATCGCTAGCCAAGGCACTGCTCTTGGAGATCCCACAGAGCAGATCTGCCCCTCTTCTGCACAGCACACACCCAGCCTTTGATACCAGTGAGTACTTTTCTCCCTTGTAGTCTCTTCTCCCCAGTCCCCCCTCCCATGGTGCTGCCCACTGGGGAGCTCTAGGTATCAGTCCCCAACCTTTTTGGAAGCAGGGAGCAGTTTCCATGGAAGGGCGGGGTGGGAGATGGTTTCAGGATGACTCAAACACATTATATTCAATCTCACCTCCTGCTGTGTGGTCCAGTTCTTAACAGGCCCAGAACAGTACTGATATGTGGCCCATAGGTTAGGGACCCCTGTTCTAGAGACTCATTCATTTAACAAATACTTTAGAATATGAAGCAGGTGCAAGGCAGTGGATTGGGAGCTGATGACCCAATGATGAATAAATATACAAGTCACTGCTTCCAGAGATTTTACAGTCCCTCTGCAGTGCCTCCCTGAGGCCCAGGCAAAAGGGTCCCATGTTGTAGAGGACCCCACTCTGGCCCTTTTTCAGCTGCACCCTGCCCACAGGGTGAGGAGTCTGCAGGGTCAAGGAGACATGCCACTCTGGAATTTCAGCCTATTGTGCCATGAGTTTGCTCCCAGAAGCCTCAGGTTTCTTTTATTCAAGTCAAATGGGACAAGACAAGGCACAGCATGGATAGAGCTTAGACAAGCCAACTGGAGTGTCTACATGCCTATCCACAAGGTTCATCATGGTGCAGGATGGAGCCAGCAGTGGAAAGGGAATCTGAGTAGCCATCAGTCCAAGTGCCAGATATCCCCACTTGGCTGGCACAGAATTCAGGAGAATCTAGAAATTCTAATTTTTTAATTTTATTTATTTATTTTTAGAGAGAAAGGAAGGGAGAAAAGAGGGAGAGAAACATCAATGTGTGGTTGCCTTTCAAGCATACCGCACTAGGGACCTGACCCGCAACCCAGGCATGTAACCTGGGAATCAAACCAGTGACACTTTGGCTCACAGGCCACTGAGCCACAGTAGCCAGGGCTACAGTTCTAAATTCAAACCTGTCTTCCAGAATGATCTGCAGGTATATTTGTAAGAATAGAAGGATAAAATGCATTTTGTTGCTGTAATTCACTTGCTGGATTTATTACTTTTAAATAAATATCTTGGTCTATGCCATGTGATCCTCTATACTCTTGCCTGAGGTTCCATGAATGTTAGGGATAGATCTGTTCCTTATGGAGACAGATATTAATTAAACAATCATGCAAAGAAATGTAAAACTGGATCACAGTGCTAAGAAAATAATGCACTTTTGGTTCTCTTCTAAAATGCTGTATATCTCATCTCCATTCCCAAGATTCTAATTGCATCTTGGGGCCTCCAGGTTTGCTTAAGCTCTGGAAAGCCCTTCTCTTACTCCCCAAGAATCCAAAACACTGACTAAAATATTCCATGCTAGCCTTGACTGGTGAAGGCTCAGTTGGTTGGGCGTTGTCCCATAAAACAAAAGGCTACAGGCTCGATACTGGGCCAGGCCACATGCCTGGGTTGTGGGCTAGTCCCCTGTTGGGGCACTTATGAGAGGCAACTGGTCGATATTTCTTTCTCACATCAATGTTTCTCTCCATCTTTTCCCCTTTCTTTAAGAATAAATAAATGAATGTTTGAAAAAATATTCCACACTACTCTTGCCCCTTCTGAACACAGAGCTCCAGGGAAGCAGACCCAGGAAGAATAAGAGAGGTAGACGAAGCCTATTGATGTCTTTCAGACTCATTTCCTGCTTTCCATTAAGTTCAGGACAGGTGCCCTGCCACTGCCACTGCCATGTGGGTTTTATCTTTGTACCCACCTCCAGGTGCTCCGAAGCAGCCCTACCTCTTTGTCAAGCTACCCTTGTGTCTCACAACTCTACTGCTTCAGGGTTCCTAAACTCAGCCCTAAGTCTATTTCATCTCACTCGGTCTTCAGCAGCCACAGAGAAGAAGCCTTCTCTGACTAATTGGAGAAAAGGTAGCAAATTCTCCCACCTGCCTCTCTGAATAGGCACCCCACACACTAGCTGCTTTTAAACATGCATCCCTTTCTTGTGCCCAATATCACTGTAATTCACCTGCGACTCACTGTCTTTGTGCTCTTGATCCCTATCAGCCTCTGTGATGTCTGGGTTGGATTGTCAAACTCCCAGAGGGCAGGGCCACATCAGCCCTGTGTCTTTAGACCCTGCCCAGCAGGACAGCAGGCGTAGGCGGGCACTTCGTAGAGACTTTTGATGGAGGAAGCAGGCCAGCACTGAGATCATTGTGAGCTCACGGCAAACAGTCTCCTGACACAGACCTCGATCACAGCACCCCTCCTGCCAGACTGGAAGCCGCGGCACGTTTTTCCTTTTAAGTAAGGCAAGGGGAGCACCCTCATGGTACTGAGATGATGATGGCAATGACGACAACGACAACAACAACAACACTGTGACAGCACTGCTTTAACTGTGTTGCCGCATCTGATTCTCAGAATGACCTTATGAACTGGGACTATCATCATTACCCCAGTTTTACAAATGAAGTTCCCGAGTCACAGAGAGGCTATGCCATGTGTTCAGACCTCAAACTGGGGCCACCTGGCTTTAGACACCTCGGCTTACCCACCAAGGTGCATGGTCCGTCAAAGTGAACTAGAAATGGAGAGGGAAGAGTTGGTGCCTGGGCTCTTTCTCACACTGTCATGGGTCCTTGACCCCTGACCTACCTGCATGAATGGCTGAGAGGGGGAAAGTGGGTACTCAGCTGGCTTTCTGGCGTGAAGCCAAGCTGTCTCTCAAGGCATTGGTTCACACCTGTCCCCCTGCCTCCTCCTGTCCTCTCTTCTGTTTCTCAAACATGCTCAGCTTGTTCATACTGAGGCTTTTGAACCTGCTGTTCCTCCACCTGCAGCGCTCTTCCCCAGACCTTTACCTCAGGGGGTCCTTCTCATAGTGGCACATTCTTAGGAAGGCTGTTCCCGGTCACTGTATCTAATGTAGCCGCATCTTTTGCAAGCCCTCCCTTTCATTATTGTCTAACTCATTTCCCCTTGTTCTCATCTGTTTGGTCCACTCCTGGACACTCAGTGCTTGGAACAGCATCTTGCACACTATAGATACCCAGTCCATATGTATTAAATACATGTATGAATGAATGATGCGAAGTCCTTTAAAAATATGCAGTACTGGCTAGATCCTTCAGTTGCCCCCCACCACGTACATTATAAGTCCCTAGCAGGAAGAGGCCACATCTTCATTCTTGGCAGTCTTTAGCCCTTAGAGTGGTGGCAAATGACTGGGGAGCTGTTCGGTTCCTTTGTTTGGGCAGAAAAAAAAAGACTAAAACATTCAGCCTTGAAATTACAGACTGTCGGCACTCCTTTCAGGGCCACTTGTGGACAATTGCTCTCTCCCTGAACAGAAACTGAGATACTGAAATCTCAGCTTCTCTCCCCACACCCACTCTCTCTCTCTTCCTCTTTCCCTTCTCAAGAAAGTTTTTCTCATCTCTTTCCCTTTTGTCTCCCTTCCTCACTGAAATGCTGTGGAGAAAGATGAACAACAAGTGGGAAAATGTGTTCCCCACATCTAACCCACATTGCTCTTAATATTTCATTAACATAGCCTCATTTCAATTTCCTGGTTCCTGCACAGATAAAGCAAATCCCCCAAATATAAGAATCATATGCAGGAACTACTTGATTTGATCCCATGTTAATGCCAACATGATATCCTATTTCTCCCACATAACAATAGAGCCCATTTCTTTCTTGGTGTTAGCTTTTTTAGACCATGCTTTCTTTATGACACATTATAAACATAATAAACAAGAAAGAAAAGCTCCTAATCTCTGATCCAATCCTGTAGCATATGAAGGTGTTTCACAATATTCTTATGATCTCATTGTTTTCCTTTTCTCAACAAAATACTGACTGCTTTTTCATGAGGAAAATACATTCTATTATATACTAATTCCTCTTAAGGCATTTTCATGCCCATTATCTCCTGGATCTTCCCAACACATATAAGAAAAGGAGGGGGAACTGAACAAGGTATCTTCAAATCACAGAAGTTGGGAAATGGGCCCCAAGGTATTAAAGCAATATCAAGCTCACACAGCAGGTGAAATACCATTCAAAACAAGCTCCAAGTCTTGCAGTTCTCTATGGACAAGGGTGCTCTTACCAGAAGCCACACTCCCAGCAGCCCTTGTGACAAACAGATCTGAGCAAGCCCATATGGAAGAAGAAAGAAATAGCTTAAGAAGTTGAGAAACTAAATAATTCCTTCTTTTGGAATAAGTGAGGCTCCTTATTGGGGCGAGATCCTGACCAGGTGTATTCCAAAGTGATGCATCCCTTCTGCTCGGCCAAGTCACTCCACCTTGTGTCTGCTGGAGTCCCAGCACTGGGAGTGAAGAGAAGGGCAGAAAGAACGGCACTGAGCAGGGATCCCGGACCTGCTCCCTTAACAGGGGACTTCAAGTCTGGGCAATACTTCATTTGGGACTTCAGGCAGTCCTCATCATAAGAAGGCAGACTCCAGCCCTCCACGTCTCAGAGATATTTATTTACCCTGAGGTCTACATCACTTCCTCTCATAATGCCCAGGCTGTGGCCTCAGTCATCATCTGTCCCTGAAGTGCTTTCTCCATTCAGAGCAAAGAAAAAAATGAATGAAAATGTCAGCTAAGCCTTCCTCTCACAAGGCAAGCCCTCAACAAGAATCAGGACCACTTAGGAACACCGGCATGGCATTCTAATGCATTGCATTTGTTCAGGGAGCACCCGGAAGTCTTCCCTCCACTTCTTGGAAATCAGTGAAGAAGCAGCTAATGTGGCCACATATTCCTGCCCAGGGTACAAGTGGATATTCTTTCTCCAGCATGATCAACCAGATCAGAGTTTAATATCTGGGATTCTGTGGAAAACGTTGCCACAATGTGACTCTAGAAGCGTGTGCATGTGCTATCCAGCACTGCAGACACTAGGTTGGAAGTGGAGCTCAAAGAGGGTGGGGTAAGTACATCTGTGAGAATCTGAATGAGTGGTAGTGAGAACCCTCAGACTTGGGAAGACTCTGGTCCATGAGGCACTTGCCACCTCCTATCCTAGATAGGGAGAGTTGACAGGACCATCTAAGTTGATGTGCTTCAGGCCTGAGAAGGGGAATAGATATGACAAGATTTCCTACTAGCTTCTCTATTTACCTTATACTCGCTCTCACCCCACTTACCTACCTGCTTTCAGCCTAAGAAAAATTTGAATCTGCCAAGAAGTGTCTTAACAAGCTGTAGTCTTCTCAGACCTAGAATCCTTCTCTGATTCCTCTGCAGTGACTAAAACACACTGCTGAGGATACAATATCCTATGGAAGGGGGCAGTCTCAAAATGAAAGCTCAGACACAGGCTTGTTAGGTTTTAGTCCATGAGAACAGGCAAAGAGGACAAGATCTCTACACACTTTCATGAAGGGAAGAAGTTTGAATCTGGAACTGAAGGCAGGCTGGAGAAAATGCCACTAACAACATATCAGGTCAAAGGATATCTTCACAACAAGTATGAATGGACCACCAGGTTCCTTCATTGCATTGCTTCTGACTTCAGGATCTCCTATTCTGAGGACACTTACAGAATTTTTGCATGAAACTGAAGACACTAGCATTGGAGGGAAAATGCAAAAACTGAGATACAACTGAGCCACCAAACAGGCTGCACCAGGAACCAGACACCTTTTGGGAAAACTTAACCAGAAGAAACATCATTGAGGAGCCCTTAAAACTTACAGTCCTCACATCAGACATGACACAATGGTTCCCCAGGGCCAGTAGGAAGCAGCAGTCTGCAAGATCTGCAGATATCACAAGGAAGCAGGAAGAGGGAAAAGCAGTCTCACCTGTTCTGGCCCCTGGAAGCAGATGCGGCACAGTGGGGTCCTCATGCCACTGTCCAGACTGCTGCCCAGTGAGTAGCGATCCTCAGCCTTCCCCTTACAGAAGTCATCTGAGGAGGCACTGCTGAGCAGCGAGGCAGGTGGCTCTGTGGCTGGGCCACCCCAGTCATCTTCCACAGAAGACGGTGGCAAAAGTGGTGGAGGTGGCAGAGGAGGGGTCTCCCTGCCCACCCCTTCTCTAGGGCCCCTCCAGCCTGTCCACCCTCCGGCACCAAGAGCTGGAAGGGTGTTGTTGTTGGCTGTCAAACCAGGGGGCTGGGGGTCGCCGTGCATGGGCAGGGGCGCTGGAGGGGGGCGCCGCAGTAGGAAAACCTTCAGGTCATTGAAGAGCATGCGGCAGCGGCACTTGAGGAGACCCTGGTGGCGCAACATCTGGGGAGCCGGGGTGCACAGTCCACAGCGGTACCAGGCACAGCAGTAGCAGCAGCACCACCACCAGAGCAGCCCGCTCAGGGGCATCAGCATGTGCCCAGTGGAAGCAGAGAACCCGGGAGGGGCGGCTGGAGTCTTTGCCGAAGATAGAATGATTTTGGGGGGTCCACAGTGTAGCTGTGTTACGCAGGAGTCTGCTTTCTCACTGGCTCCTCTAATACCCCCACCAAGTAGCAAATAAATTACCCTCAGGACTTATGACTGCAAGTCACTGATTCTGAACTTTACCTGGAAAATCCAACAACAAAAAAAGTTTGTCTTGCCCTTCGCGCCTACCTCACCCCAACCTTAGGCTTTGCTCAGGGTGCCTCCTCTGTGCCTATGACCTGAGGGCACTGGTAGGAGCAGGGAAATAAAAGATGTTGAGGATAGGCTGTTAGGGCCTTGGGATAAAAGTCTAATTGTTATGAAATTCCCCAGGAGAGGGTTATTAGGTTGTTTTCAAATTCCTGGGCAGTGGGAAATCTTTTTTCTTGTATATAAAAACGTGGGTATGATTTTAAATCAAATTTAGAGTGAATTGAGCTGTAACTGGGGCAAACTAGCTCAGTGAAGAATTGAGGGCCGGCATGTGGGAGAGAGAAAAGATTGTTTTTCCTCAGGTAGCAAGAGATTGGTTTGTGTGTGTGTTGGTGGGGGGGTGGGGGGAGTAGGGGGTAAGATGGGAAAGAAGGAGGTTGGGACTAATTTTTAAATCTCTGGACAGAAAACGGAGGCAATCAACCCCAGGAGCACCAGCGTTGCTTTTAAGAGAGTGGTTGGAGTCAGGGGAGGGATTGCAGGTGAACCTGGGCCAGGAGCTTGTGCTTTGCTTCTGCAGCCAAAGGACTGCACAGGAAGGGGGAAAGCCAATTAGGAGAACAGAGGTGGGAAAATAAGGGAGTGGGAAAGGGGAAAAGGGGAAGAAAAGAAAAGATCTCTTAACCCTTGCAGAACGCCTTCTTCCTGAGCATTAAGACCCTGGCTGGAAGAAGGGTGTGTACGGGGGCGGGAGGCAGTGGAGCAGAGAGAAGGAGTAGAGACGAGGGGCGTGTAAGAAGGGACCGAAGGAAGGAGCAGTTACATGACCTCAGCCCCCAGTCCACCCCTGCGGCAGTCTGTAAATCCAAGGCCCCCTCCCCTTGGCCCCATCAAAGGTCCCTTCCGGCGAGGGCCAAGGGCCAGGAGAAGGGCAGGTCCGGGTGGGTGAGTGGCCTCGTGTTCTGCTCCTCTTCCTCCGCGGGGCGGTGGTCACCCTCGCCGTCGGGCTCCAGGTCTGCCCGCGGCCGGCGATGCTGCTTCTGGGGAGGCGGTGGCGGCTGCTGGTCGACGACGTCCGGGCGTCTCCGGGGCGGGGGCTGCTCTGGCTCGTCCTCGGGCTGCTGCTCGCCGTCCGGCGCGGCCACGACTTCAGGCTTCATGATCCTCCTCCGCCTCCTCCTCCTCCCCGGGGGGCTGGCCCTGCGCCCCCGCACCAGGGCAGCGCGGCCATGCAACCAGAGGCGAGGCAGGCGCAGGGGTGGGGGCGGCTGAGGAGTGAGAAAGGGGGTAATAAAAAATGAAATGATACTAGGGAAAGAAGAATAATTCTGTCCTCAAATAGTCGGGAAAGAGCGCTTCTGGAGGGGTGGGGGCGCAGGAGGGCGGCTGCCGGATCTTCACGGCAGCCCTGCCCCCCCACCCCCACCAAGGGCGGCCTCGGCCCGCTCCCCCCGACCCCCTCCACGCCGCCACCCCGTCCTCTGCACGGCCTCCGGCTGGCTGGGCTTGCTCTTGCTACCTCTTCTCGCAGATGCAACGAGGTAAGGGTTGTTTGCGGGGCCAGCTGAAGGTGGGCAAAGGGAAACGAAGCAGTGTGGCCGAGGTGAGAGGCAGTCAGCACTTGGCTCCGGCTTGGTTTTCGCGACTCCCCGAAACCGTGTATAAATATATCTCTTATAAAAGGCGAGAGGAAGCAAATCCGATTCCAGGCTGCTGCCAGGTGTTGTCTCGTCTTCCGCCGTTGCTCGGCACCCGCCGCCGCGAATGCTGCCCCCTTGGCTCAGTCCCCAAAGGGGTGGTGCTGGAAGGGAGGTGGCGTGGGCTCTGAGTTGAGCGTCCGAGGACTGGAAACAATGTGCTCGGAGCGAAGAGAGCTCTCAGCTGTCTTGGCCGCCGCAGCCGCCGAGGCCGCTGCTGCTGCATTCAGCACCCCGGGCGAGTGGACAGCTCCCGCCCAGACCCGGCGCGTCAGGCCCCCACCTGCCTGACGCAGCCGCCATGGGGGCGGGGGGGGGGGGGGAATGGAGGAGGGAAAGGGTGTGAGAGGGAAAGAGGCTAAAGAGGGAGGAAGCCAGAGAAGAGGAGAACTGAGCGAGGGAAGGGGTGGGGAGGGACCAAGGGAAAGGAAAGGAAAGAGGAGAGGGAGGGATTTAGAAAGGAAGGGAGGAGGGAGTGAAATGGAGGAAGAGGGGGAAAGGCAAGTGGGGTGGAGGAGAGCAATTCAGGTATTAACGTGTATTTTTTCCCAGCTGGGTGGGTAGCGTGGCTGTAGAATTTCTCCTCACTGTACACTGTCACTGCCCCGCTCAACACACATACATCGACACAGATGTAGAGGCTTCTACGTCTGAACCAGAGTCCATTTCTCTGCTCACATAAAAATTTTTAAGCAGATAATCAGTGTGCGAGTTTTGGAAGAGATAAAGTTTTTGTGACTCTTGTGTCGATGCTGGGACTTAATGGAGAACGAGCCGTTCATGGCTAGGGACTGATGTGAAGGAAATATTTCAAACAAGCAGAGAAATGCTAGCACAATCTTTGCCGATTTCTTCTAGAATTTAAGATCTAAATGGCAGGAATAGTTGAGAGGGGTCTATTTCTATCCCACATGTCCAGGTCAGTGATGACATGCAGTAGGTGCTCAATACATATTTGTTGAATGGATTATGACCACTACCACCACCCCCACAGTTATCATTAATAACTCCAAGCCATAGACCTCTTTCAATGCAGCACATAAGAATCTAAAGAAATATTACAGCTTCATCCTCACCAGTATCTCCAGCTTTTCACTGAGCCTCTGGCAAGTGGTAATTTGAAAAGGATTTGAATTTCTTTTCTTATTTCTGCATCTGACCCATGTCCCCCTACCTCATTCTTCTCAAGAAGTTTCTAGTGAGCAGAAAAGTAAAAAGTTAGTAGAGAAATAGTCCCTGAATGTGAAGAGGAAAAAAAAAGAAAGAAGAAAGAAAGAAAGAAAGAAAGAAAGAAAGAAAGAAAGAAAGAAAGAAAAACTTAAAGTGGTCTGTAAAAATACTCAATGTTTGCTGTACTGCTTTCTTGCCTTTCCTTATAAACACCTCTCTCTCTCTCTCTCTCTCTCTCTCTCTCACACACACACACACACACACACACACACACAGCCCTCCAGAGCCATAGGCTTGGACAAACTATCCCAATGAGTCATTCGCACAGCTGTGGTAATGTCTTTAGAAATAGAGGAACCATAGACAGAATAGCATTCAAAATTACTGCACCAAAATATCATTGGCATGAAGTTCAGCCCTTTGAATCAAAGAAAATTACCCCTTTGCTGCCATCTCCTTGAATGATTCATTCTTCTAAGCTCTAAGGAACAAGGACTTAAGTCTTGGTCTTGGTTAACCCAGTGTGGCTGCTTGTTTGAATCATGCCTCAGCACCCACTGAGGCTTTTGACACCTGGCCCAGAGGGAGTGATTTGAAGATGATGCCGATGCTATTAATAAGTACCAAATAATGTGTATATTATTGATATCAGCATGACTACTGTGCTGCAAATGGTAAGTTCTTGTTTAAAAAGAGCCCATATGCTCTCAAAGAAAATTCTCTGTGCTCCACATCACCCTGCTCCTCCCTCTGACATTATGCAAATCATACTCTATTATAACGGTCTCATCATACATTCTTTCTGTACAAGACTTAGAACTCCTTGAAGGCAACAACCAGTGTTTATATCATCAGCACATAATATAATGCCTAAGGTCTGGTGGGAGGTCAGGAAAATGAACCCTGAATGAATGAATGATGGCCTTATTGTTTAATGAAGCTGTCATATTTCTTCCCTTCAAGCTAGACACATACATGTGAGGGTTCTCATACATGACTGAATATCTGCTTTACCTAAAATTGAATATCTGATTTTTGTGCTGGTGAAATACTAGTTCCAAGTGTGGCATGCAAGTAAATTGGAATGGAAGCTAGAAAAGCCACATAAGGCCTGCATTCAGAGTTACAGAAAAGGACGGTATCCATAGGAGGACTGTCTTTCCCAACCCTTCCACCAAAAGCAAAAGGATTTCTGGAAGCAGAAAGCTGCTAAGGGTAAGAAGCAACAACAGGTCCGCCTTCAGAAAGACTGAAAGGCTGGAGAAGGCTACTTTAAATATAATGTAAATCCTGAAAAGCACTTCACCGAGTTAGAGTTTCCTTGTGCGGATGATGAAACAGCGGTTGTGAGCCCCAAGAGTAAAAGCCACAATAAAGAAAATGTTAAATCAATGAGTCTCCATTTAAGCATTCAAAAAATATTTACTGAACACTAATCATAGGCAAGGCATTGTGTTGGAAGAGGTAGGAAACACAAAAATGAATTGGAACTGCATCCTCCAGGGTGTAGTACTCTAAATGTTTACATAATCGTAAGGGAAGGTACAAAATAATAAGTACTACCAAGGCATACAAAGTTTTGGGAGTGTTCAGAATAAGATGGTAATTAATGCTTGCAACTTGGCAGCAATTAGGAGAGGTGGTGGAAGGTTAAGATGCCAGAGCTTCAGGAAAGCCCTTTTCAAGAAGTGATACCTGAACTGAGTTAAAATATGTAAAATGCAGAGGAGGGAAGCATATTTGTGGCAGTGCGAATGCTGAAAACATTAGTTCTCCCATTGGCTGGAGTGGAAGGTACTTGAAGGTAAGTAGCTGGAAGTAAAGTCCAAAAAGGGAGGCTGGAGCCAGACCACAGAAGGTCCTGAACACCACTCTGGGAGAGGATTTATGTATTGACCAGGTACTTGTTTTAATAGTTTTAAAGATTTGGAGCTGAAGGTGAAGGGCAGAAATAAACTTTATCTCTGAGGAGGTTAATTAACTGGATGGGATTTCACCGCTAACAGGTGAGAAGCAATCAATATTTTTCATTTCACGCCAGAAAGTTCTCAGCTCCTTAATAGATTTATTCTTTTAAATTAGGTTGTTTTCAGATATATTTCATTACATACGGAGACGCTGGGGTCATGTGAATTAGAAAGACAGAGGAATGAGTGCCTCCAAGGGATAGTCTTCAGGAAGAAATACGAAGAGACACGGAGTTACTAGAAGACTTCTTATGGAGGCCACTGCTTTAGCTTCTCCAACCAGGAAAGCCCTAAAAGGATCTGATGCTAGCAGCTGTTGTCTCTCCTTCACCTAGACAGAGAGTATTCAGGCGAGAAGGCTTTTCACAGGGACTGGGGGGAAAAAAAAAGAGGTCGAGAAAGATTAGGTGGCTCTGTGCCTAGGACCCTACAGCAAAGCCAGTGTCAGACAAAGGCTAAAACTGAGACATCTTCTAATCCTCAATGCAGTTTGCTCTCCATTCTCTTATGGTTGACTCTCTTCAAACGTAAAGTTCCTCAAAAATAAATGCAAAATATTAACAGCTACCATGTACATGTACTTAGAAATATTTGGACACTTACTAAAAATAGAAATTCTTAAGGTGTCACCCCAAGTTTACTGAATAAGAATTTGGGGGGGGGGCAACCTAGAAACCTGCATTTTGCATGTGCCTTGCCCAGATGATTTTTTGGCGCTCAAAACTACTTAGGTAGTAAGTATTTCCCGCATGTTTTTGGATAAATAGAAAATAGAAGCTCAGAGAAACCAAGTCTAAGGTTATATAGTCGGTGGCCACTGAAGTTTATATTCTAACAGAAGTCTCTCTCGAGCTGAAGCCTATGCTGTTCTTAGGAAGCAAGGCTGCCTTTTAAATTAAATTTCCAGGTACCAGATACAGTATCCCATACAGTTATTATCTGTCTGCCCCACGTCAAAAGATAGTTCAAAACTCAGGTTAAGGTGTGGTGGGCAGCCTCTGAAAGAGCTCTCAGTGATGCCCACCTCCCGGTACTCAGGCCCTTGAGTGTAGGCTGGACCTAGTGACTTGTTTCCAGCAAATAGAACACAGCAAACCTGATGGTATGTCCCTTCAGAGATCTGGTCACACCAGTCACTGTGCCCATGCTTGCTGTGCCTCAGGGCCCTCTACTCTGACCTTACACCAAGTTTGGTCATGCACAAGACAATGCAAGTGTGAATGTCAGTGCTCACAGGAAAAAAAATAAATATTTTGGTATGCTTCATTCGTGGGCTGAACTGAAGGCCTTGGAGAGCTCTTTTCAAGCCTGTGTTTCTTAGAGATCACCTTGGGTGCTTGTGAAGTTGTAATACACACACACACACACACAAAAGTGCAGATTCCTGGGTAGAGTCTTACCTCCAGAGATTCTGACTTATTTATCTAGCATGGGACTTGGGACATATTTTTTTTGTCTAGTTCATTGGGCAGTTCTGAAACAGGTGGCGCTTGAGCTCCACCGTGGAGAGCACTGGCTTAGAAGATGAATTTCAAAGCCAGGATCTTACCCTCCAGTTTTCAGGCACCAGAGAACCAGGACTGGCCACTCCCCTGCTAAGAGTTGATATTCTCCTCCAGACAGGAGTGAGTAAAGAGCAAGTTCCAAATCGATATCAAAAAGAGGCAAGATTAAGTGACATGGAAAAGCTGTAGAGAAGACATGTATGTGCTCACCGCTGGACTCTGGGCCCTTCCTGGTGATAGAGATTCATCAGGGAGCAAGACAGACTTTGTGGGGATTTTTTTTTTATTGTGCCTACATTTCTGCTTTGCTCTCACAAAGCTCAGATCCCCGTGTGGAAAACAGATAAGCAGACCAACAAGTAAGTTAATTTCATACGGTGGCAGGTGCTATAACGGAGGTGATATGAGAGGGAATGACCCACTGGCATGTGGGTTGGCTGGCAGAAATAAGTAGTGAGAAAAGGCCAAATAAACTTCTATGCTGTTTCATTCCAAGACTAGGAACAGAGCCTTGGGTTGTAGAAACAGCTTGGCCACTAATCAGTTCTGTGACTTCAGGACTGGCTACAATCTGGGCCTCAGTTTCTCAGTTTATAAAATGTTCTCTTGGGATCGGAAGAGCAATGTGGTTCAGTCCAGCTTCATCATTTTATGAAATACACAGCAGTAACCTGACTTCAAGCCAAACTCTCAGATGGGAGTAGAAAATAAGTCTCTGGTTTCCTTCTCACTTCATGCCCTGGTCACTTGATACCCACTCGGCACTTCCTCTTCCTCTCTATGGCTGCTGACGCGTGCCTGAGACCACCTGCATGGCCTCCCTCCTCTGTCTGGCACAGCCTCAGCCCAGAGCCATCTGTAGTTTTCAGCTGAGGATGCTCCTGGAAGGGAAAGACTGCCAGCCACGGCCTTACTGCCCATCTCCTGTACCAGTGACTGTGCAGGCTTCTCCGAGCTCTTTCTGGGAAGGCAAATGGTATTATTAAATATTCAAAAAGCTTGCAAGGAGGCAGTGGACATGAAAGACAGCAGCTGCTTCTCAATTGTGCTGAGAGGGCACTTGCCTGCTCAGAGTCAGGCTGGGATGAAGGGAGAGGTGGCCTCAGCCAAAGATACCCTAGGCTCCTTTGGGTGTGCCTCTGCAGTGTCCATCCCAGTCTGGTCCCAGAGCATCATGGGGGAAAGCTCTCCACTGACCTGCCCCCTTTGGTAACATACCATCTTGTTCCATTAGTGATATGTGACTAATCATAGAATTCTAGGTGTTTACAATGCATGTGTATACATGCATACATCGTTCTATACTGAAATATAATCTGTATTTATACCACAAACTTCCTCGGTTCATATGTGTGCATTGATGCTCACGCCCTGCGAGCTTTAACCATGTACACAGAACCCGTTTTAAGAGAGGGCCCACTCAGTGCAGTGCGACTTTAAAAAAGAGCCTGTTTGAAATGGCTGCCCAATGTGCACATGTAGGTCGATAGCCAGACAGATAGAAATATTGATTTTTAGATACATGCATAGCAATAATAAAACCTTGAATTTATACATCCTTTTTCTCCTGGGAAATTTACAGGCTATGTCGAGTCTTCCCTATAGGGAGGACACAAAAGTTTATCGGTGTGTGCGATGTGAAGCGGAATGGATATAAATGCAAAGAAAGCCCCATGGCATCCCAGTGTATGCCACCTTATACCTCAGACACCCTGAGCATCTGAATTCATAACCCTCTAAAATAAGGAAGATTTGGGTTCTATGAATTATAACAAGGTGGCTGTAATATCATCCATGTGCATGCTATACCACTATGTTCTGAATAATTCTACCTGAAGATTTTTTTTATTGTGCCTACATTTGTACAGTGTTTGTCATTTCTACCCTTTCAGATTCATATAGTTATGGATATAGAGAGCTGATACATGAGTATATAATTGTGTGAAAATCCATTAAGCTATCCACTTAAGATTTTGTGCCCTTTGCTCCATATAATGAAATACCAACACAAAGTTGCCTCTTGAAACCCAAGATGCATTCTCATGAACAGAGCCCAGGGAGTAAAGGGTGCTTAGTACATGGGCATGTCTCAGAATTTTCTTTGTGTGGATAGGGTGGGACACTGAGTCCTGATTGGGTAGTTCATGGTTGCGTGAACTTGGGCACTTCACTAAATGTCTCTGTGCCTGTTTCCTTGTCTGCAAGCAAAATAGAACCAACGTTGTACAGTGACATAAAGACTAAAGAAGAAAACTGTGGACAGCCCTTCACGTGGTGTCTGGCCCATAGTCAATGCTCAGTCACAGTTGAGTATTCCCATTACGATGGCAGCAACCCCCACCTCCTTCTTGTGGGTCATTTATATGACAGCATCATTTATGTGACACAGCATCATTTATGCGCGCAAACTCTGCCCCCTCCAAGCATCTGCAAAGGCAAATATATATTCAGAGACTTAACTAATAATTTTAATGTCCTATTTGTCCAAACCAATCCACAACAGCAAAACAAATAAATTTCGGTTTCCCAAATCCCCAGCCAGGCACTGAGTTTTTCAACTTCCTCAGCAAACACGACCTCTTCCCATCACTAGTACCCCTGCCTAACACGCTACTCTCCTTTCCTAATCTCAAGCCTCTACTTCCTGGTCCTCGCCCTGTCTCCCAGATATTCCCCTTTATGGATACCCCTGCAGGTGTTTTCCCCAGAAAAACCAGCCCAGACAGCATTTCTTCCAATTCACTTATGTGGGGAACATGTGTGGCAGTCAGACGTGTGAGGGTGTTTGTGTAGAATGAACAAAGCAAGGGCTTTGTCATAAAAAAAAGGCCCGGATATGGATCTGAGGCATGTCCCTCAGTGCAAGTCACTTGACCTCTCTAAGCCTTAGTTTTCTTACCTAGAAGACGAGACCCTTAGAGGGTTGTGGTGGAATGGACAGACAGCACACATGCCAAGCAAGTATCCAGCACAATGCCTGGCATTAACACTGCTGAAGAGAAGCATGGGCTATCGGAAAACTAAGAAGGAGTTTGTTGCCAATTCCATTGCGTAGGAGAATGTTTGTAGTTCTGTTGGGCAGAATAACTCTTTATTAACTGAAATAAAAATCCCACGCCTTCTTGAGAATTACCTTCTCTGAACATTTTCATTGAGAGTTGGTCCTGGCTAAGGCTGGCAAGATTTGTGCAATTCACACATACTTGTGAAATTCAAGAACATTATCTCTTACTGACAGACCATAATGACTGTAATAAACAGGAAAGCTTCTGTTCTAATAAACAAGTAATTATAGTTGACAATAAATGTGTAAACATGATGCTAATTAGCAAATCCTCTCATAGCCGTTCCCACTTTGGGGACCCATGTGCACATGCTTGGGAATGTGGGTAAGATTGGGTGCTGCATTCTCATCCATAGATATGTGAATATGTGAGCACGAGGGCCACCTACTTTGTCAATCTTCTTTTATTAGAAAATATTATCTTCTTCAGTCAAGAAAATGAGGTTATTTGAGCACCCAGATTTATGATGGAACCCCTTTAAATTCGGGTTTCCTAGTAACCTTGAGGGATGGTGATTTATTACACAAAATGTCTTCTGATATGGGGACACCGGCCTCATGACCTGAGTTCTTTCCAGACTTAGATACAAAAACACGGCCTGTTGATCCTTGGGATTTGGGAGTGATGGGCGATAGAAGGCTGAGAGGAGAAGGTGGTTAAGATAAATAAATAGCCTTAAATGAATAATTTGTTTTTATCGAACCTTGAAAGAGATAAACCACATAGGGAGACAGTGACCCAAATGAAGATCCCGTGCTGCTTGCCTGCTGAAGGGCCATATAGAACATTTCTCCCAGTGCAGAGAGTATTTTCATGCATGCTTCCTTAGAGATGGGTTACAAAATTATTTTCTTTACATTTTTTAAATTTTATTTATTTAATTTTAGAGAGGGGAAGGGAGGGAAAGAGAGAGACAGAGAGAAATATCAATGTGTGGTTGCCTCTCAGTCTCCCCATACTGGGGACCTGGCCTGCTACCCAGGTATGTGCTCTGACTGGGAATTGAACCAGTGACCCTTTAATTAGCAGGCCAACACTCAGTCAACTGAGCCACACCAGCCAGGGAAAAAAATTATTGTCAATGAACAGCAGCTATGATTAATTCCCTGGCCACAAGCAAAAAATTCTGAAGGCCCTAATTATAAGGTTCTCTAAGGAATCCATTTTTTAATTTTCTTTCTTTCTTTTTATCCATATGATGAGCAAAGGAAAGATAGGTACAATTTTCTGCTAATCTCTTTCCTAAATCTTTTATTCCTTTAGTAAGAGTTCTCAGGAATATCACATTTCTTTCTTAGGCCCCCTCTAGCTCATCTTTTCAAGGCCACAACCCTATCTCCGAGAAATCTTCTCGGATAATAAGCCAGAGAGAACTTATTGCTCAGTGCCTAAGAACAATGACTCCTGTTTCAAAAAGATTTGGTTTTGATCCCAGCTCCTCCACTATTTCAGCTAGGATAGGTTAGGTTAAGCTGTAGTAACAAACAGCACCATATTTTCTATTCTTAACACAATAGAACTTTGACTCTGCAAGGCAGCTGCCTTCCTGTAGTGGCTCAGAAAGTCCAGGCTGCTTACATCTTATGGAGCCCTCCACCACCACACTCAACCCTCCACACCCATTCATGTGACTGCGATGACAGAGGACACAAACATTAAAGATCACATGCCAGCTCTGAGATGTGTCAGCCTAGGAGTACCTTGTCACTTGAAGTCCACAACCCATTGGCAACATTAGTCACAACACCCTCTCGAATTACAAGAGAGGTGGGAAGTATAGTTTTCTATGTATCCAGGAAGGAGAAGAGGATCAGAAATATTGGTGGCCACTGGTATTAACCACCATAGCTACATACCAGTTGTTTTATGTTGGCCAAGTCACTTAACTCGGTTAGCCTCAGTTGCTTCTTCTATAAAAAGGGGGAAAACAGTAGTATCAAGCCCATAACAGTAGTATCAAACCCGTAAGTTCCTCATGTGGATTAGAAGAGATAAGGCATATAAAGTGCATGGCACAGTTTATCCATATTACAAGTATCAAGAAGTGGCAGTCACTATTGTCAAATACAGCATGGTAGGCACTCTTTCTACTTGCTTAAATAATAGAGCAAAGAGGTTGACAGGAATTGGAAGGAGAAAGAGAGAATAACCCTTGAATCCCTCATTTTAACTATTAGGCTTCCCATGAAATCTAAGCCCTAAGGAACGGGTATGACTGGCTATTCTTTAGGCTTATGGAAACGTGGGTGTGATTGAGGCTCTGATACCCTGGTATGGCAGGCTGATATGAATGAATCTCGTACCTACCACCTGCCTGCTGTACCAGTCAGGATTATTTGGGATACCAGACAACACATTCATAGACTTTCTAATGAAGGTTCTGTATAAGTAAGATTAAGGGAACCAAGGGGGAGTGTTGAGTCTCCCAAAAACGTAACACCAAGGGTTAATGCCATCCTTAGGCCTAAAAGGGGAAAAGGGAGGAGATAGAGATATGGAACCTAAATGAAAGTGGCACCTTGGGGTGGGGGAAACACCCAACAGAAGTGCTAGGCATAGCGGGACGTAGACACTGCCAGAATCATGACAAAGCAAGGAGGAATCAGGAGGAACAAATATCCGAATCTCTCCTTCATCCCTTTGATCTCCTGATGATGCCAACTATTAACTAAAGGCAATCAGAAGCAAGAGGACAAGGGGGCCTGGGTGATGCAGTCCCAAGAGTTCAGCTGCAGGGCACAGAAGTCATCTAGGGTTGGGGACACATAGCACACCTGTCTGTACCCCAGCTCAAGTGCTCTCTCTCTCTCTCTCTCCCCCTCTCTCCACTGTTCTTAGCCACCTCCTCCCCTTCCTCCTTCGCCTCTGTTCCTTCTGATTTCACTTTGCCAGGTTGACTGAGCATCTCTTTAGGTGAGAAGTGCTGCCTGGATAGAGGTAATTAAAGCCACAGAACTTCTACTCACCATGTGGAATGAGCAATTCACAGGCGCCAGCTCAGAGTGTTCCTAGACAGTCCCATTGACCTCCCACTGCTGCTGTGCTATTTTGAGTCCAAATACAAACACAGTTTTTGCTCTGTAGTTTCTTGGGGTGGAAAGGAGTGGAATGGTAGGCATCTGCTGTTTCTGTTGCCCAGCACTGCTCACCTTACCTTGATTTCCAGTTCTATCTGGGATATCACCTTTTCCTCCTCCACTCTCATTTCATGTCTTCGGGTAGAGTTGACTCATTCCTGTCTCAGATGTGGAACAGGTGACCTGGGCTTAAACCAATCATTGTCTCTCATTGTCCTATGCACAGTAATTAGTTCAGGGATGGATATGTGACGCAGTCAGACCAATAAAATATAGTGAGAGTTTGCTAAAACTATTGCTACTTCCCAGATAGAACACTGTAGAAGACATTATGGTTGACCCTTCACTTGTCATTCCACCCTAGGTGATGATCTAGGCAAGGCGTTTTTAACCTCAGCACTACTGACATTTTGGGCCAAATTGTTCTTTGCTGTCAGGGGCTGTCCCATGCACTCTAGGATGTTGAGTGGGGTCCCTGTAATCTACCTACTAGATGCCAGTAGCATTCCCCACTACATCTGTGACAAGCAAAATGTTTTTAGATATTGTCAAATGGCCCCATGGGACAATATTTTCCTGGTTGAAAACGGCTGGTCTAAGCTAACCAGGGTAATTTTATTCTAACCAGTGGGTGGTTGAGGAATGAATAAGTGGGCAATTCTGTTCCATAAGACATGAGTAGTCTTCTAGGAAGTTCTGGGAAACATTTCCTTTCTCCAAAGCAAGAGCTGGAGGAAGAGGTAGTTTTCCCCTGCACATTACAATGTTTATACATGACACTGAAATTTAATAGACATTATGTCACTATGAGGGAAGACATTCCAGAAAAAGAACTGATATTGAAAATGAAGGAGTAGAAAAAACTTGGGTCCTTGATGACATTGTTGAGGCACTTAATTAACCAAGCTGGATCTATGTCTTTGCATTTCTTCTTATGCGAGGTAAAAAGTTTTCTTATTGATTAAGCTAACTTGAGTCAGATTTTTTGTTGTTTGCAGTTTGAATTCCCTGACATAGACTTCATCATGAATGTGTATAACCCTGGGAGTTTCTGGATGTTCTCCTGTGGTCACAAAGGGAAACCCTACCTAACACGAGAAAATACAGAGCATGCAAAGCTGAGAGGAGAGAGAAGGAATGCATTTTAGTGACAATGGTTCAGACATATGAGACGATACATTTTCTTTGCTTGGATTTCGTCCATTAGACTTGGGTTTTCTGTCCCCTGCAATAAAATGTGATCTAACTGATACAGATTGAATAGGAATAGAGCCCCCAGCATTAGAAATTTACCCCAGAACAGACAAAAGATACAGGTGCTTTGGATGTCAGTTCACTCAAATTAATCTGACCCCTTGGGCTATGGCTACAACAGCAAATAAGGTAAATGAAGCACCACTCAACCTCTCCCAGCCCACCTTCCCAAATGCAACAAAATACTTCTGCCTAAAATACTAATGAAATTAAGGAACATATGGGCCTAAAATATAAAGACTTGTCACAATAAAAAATTCTGCTGACTCAGCGTGGATTTGGCTATATGCTCCTACAGATATTTGGTCTAATTAGACAATATTAAATCTATAAGAGGAAAAAGTTAAAAAGGAAACTTAGATACATCCTATAATACTTTCTCATTTTATAGGGAAGCAAACTGAGGCCCAGAGAGGGGAAATGATTTCCAAGGTAGCACAATTATGAACTAGCAGACCCAAGACCAGAAAGCATGTGTCTTGACTATTCTACCCCTATTCATTCGTCCTCGCCTTACCTACCCAGCCTGAGGTTCCACTTCCTGAAACAGTCCATGCAGAAATTGAGCATTTGGCTTGACTTTCCCAGAATAAAGATCTTATTAGTGGCACCCAGGACAACACACTCTTTACAATCTACTTTCCGGAAAGCTGTCTTGGTGGCCCTAGGAAGCTCTGGGACAGGCTGGAGGGACCCTCACCCTCGGTTGGGACAGATGGCCAGTCTGGCGAGGCTGGTCTGGCCACCTGCACTCCTTCAGGCTGAGTCACAGCCAGCTGGATGCTGAAGGGTGGAATAACTGGAGACGGCAGAGTGGGAGGATGGGCCCTCCCAGTGGCAGGAGGCACAGAATCTTTTGTGCCACCATAAAATTGAATCCAAATTTAAAGCTGACACACAGGTGGAGTGGGCGGGTCTCTGTGATTTGATGGGTTCTCTGAGGTTCTGGTTGCCTAAAAATATCTTCTCTACCCACCTGGCTAGGACACCCTCCCTTCTTATCAGGCCTGCAGTTCCTGCCATTAGAGTCCCGAAGGTTTTAGCTGACAAAGGATGGAGCAGTTTTCCCAGCAGGTCACTGTTAAAGCAGGTTTCCTAGGAATGGAAGGGAGGCCCTTGTGTTTGCTCCTTTTAGCACAAAGACCTAATGCTGCTGGGAGCTGAGAGAAGACAAGAGTGGCCTACTTTGCAATTTTGCCTCCTACCGAGACACCAGACACTCAATTCATTCATGCCCATATGACCAGGGCTTTGAAGATATTAGGCATCAGGCTTTGATAAAAATAAGACAAAGAGGCCTACAAGCAAAGCATCATAGTCTGCCTTTTTTGCATCCCTATTTAGATTTTTTTTTCCAGTAGTAATCTGGGTCCAAGTGAGATATGGTATGTGGCAAAACGGCTGTAACTAATAAGGGCTACACGGACTACCAGGGAGCTCAGAAGAACAACTGCCATTGGATTCATTGCTTAGAACCAGCAGAAGACCAGCTCGACCCAACATGGTGACTAATTTCACCTTGCAGTAACCCCAGCCTCATTATGTGCTCAGTGTAATACATCAGCATCCTAAATGACATGCCCCACACCACCATGATCAAAAAGGCAAAGCCCATATAAGGACAGGAAATAGCCACCGGCACTCTTCAGAAAGTTGCTACCTCTTTCTCAAAAAGATCCTGATTATTACTCCCCCTCATTGAATACCTTAACCCCCAACTAAATAAACCTCAATGAAAGAAGTAAATCCCATGAGGGAGGGGCTCCATTGTGTGTGGAATGGCCTTCTTTCTGTCCTACTGCTTCACTATAACCTCTCTTTCACTTTAAACTCTATGCTGGCTCACCTTTTAATTCTTCCCAGCGTGAAGGCAAGAGCCCACAGTGGGTCACAGACCTTCGGGTCCCTGGATTCCCAGAAAGTCAGCATCACAAGTTGGAGAACGTTTTTCCCTTGTGCTTGCTTCAGCCCGACATCAGACTGCTTCCAAGCTCTACAGGGCTCTCCAATGATTGCTGTTGCTGTCCCCTAAATCATTTCCCATTTCTTTTTGCCAACACTTCCCCTTGGCCAGTCCCAGAAGGAAATTAAAAATCCTGCCATGCTCTTGAGAAGTATTGGGATGAAATGGTGGTGTGCAGGGAGGGGCAGTGGGAGAGATTCATGACCCCGCTGATTGATTCTGTCTACCCCACTCCCACAGGTGTGAGCCTTCGCTCTGCTCTGTCGGAGGCTGGGGTGAGGGAGAGAGATGGACAGGAGGGTCAGAGGGAACCACTGCTGACAGGAAGAGCCTGCCAGGCGGCAGAGTGATTAATGATTGTGGGCTTGGGGAGCACACAACAGCCAAAGGAGGGGAGGATAGCATTCATGCAGTTGGGAGTTGTGCTAAGAATTTATAGGCTCTGGCACGAAGGGGAAGCTGTCTGAATACCTAAGATGCTTTGTGTAGGACTTATTGGTTGGAATCAAGGTGGGTACTTCAATGGGCTGAGATAATTTATTCATTCATTAGCAAAGTGCACATGGCTAGAACTAAAGCACATAACTGAAGTAATGGATTCATGTTCCACCATTCTGTGATTGTCTTATCTGGGCCAGACACACCTAGCAGGGGAAGGGAAAGGGCTTGTCCTTGAAGCAAATGGATACTCCCATTGTCAATCATCCTGGCACGAATTTAATTGGATATAAGGACATAAGGAAGAGGAATATACATTGGAGAATAAAAAAATATCTGTTTTCCCTGGAGTAGTGTATCTGTTCTGCTGGTAGCCCAAAGCCAGGAATGGCCCTCGGATATTTCCAGCATGAATGCCTGCTGGGAAAGGGGGCGGGCTGCCCTTTCCAGCTTCAGCAAGCCAGGAACCAAGCAAGTAAACACACTCAGGGGATGAGTCTGAGACAGAGAAAGAGTTTTTAATATTTTCATAACTTCTTTCCTTAATCCCAGACTTAGAGAAAGGTCTCCTTAAGATTTGCAGCCTGTCTCAGTGATGCTATTGTGCTTGAAGGAAAAGGTTAATACTTGTTTGGTGTCCAGCAATAGGTCAGTGAGCACGACCCCCTCCTCCAGGCCAGAGAATATATAGTGAGTGGCCATCACTAGACAGCTGTGCCCAGTAGGAATAGCATGAGGGTCCATGTCCAGGGCAGTGGATCAGGATAAGGCAGAGTGAAATAAACTCACAGATTTATTCCTGGATATGGGAAGCTCTCTGAAGTGGTTTGAGAGTCTTAGAAGGCAGGGGTCTCAGCTCAGGCCACTGTGGTTTGAAGCACTTCCCTTTATAACACCAAACCATCCTGAGGGTTCCAGCATCGTGCCGGGACCTAGGGACACAGGGATGAATTAGACATGATCCCCTCGCCCAGGACCCTCTTGCCTCTATGACTTGACCCTGTCCTTCCCAGTGTCTAGCCCCAGCTGGGAAAAGGCATCTGAATCCTGGACTCAGAGGGACCACTTGTTTTCATTTCCATTGTCCATGTCTCCAGGCCCTTGGCTCAATTTTAGGGACCACAGGCTTACAAGATCTGAAAGAGAGACTGGAGCGTGTCTAGTTAAATTCTTTGATGTTATAGACTTCAAGGCATCTAAATGGTAATATCTGGTGGGGACGACGGCATCCAGACCTGTCCCTAGACAAAAGGATACTTTCTGCAAGTAGTATCAGAGCATCGCCCTGAAAAGGAGGTGAGTCTTGTGGCCAAGCGTGCAGGCTCAGACACAAGGATTTGATTCTAGTGCTGACTCTGTGGCCACGGGCATGTTTCTGAATCTCTCAAAGCCTTCATTTTCTCCTCTGCAAATGGGGACAATAATGACAGCTGTCCACATGGAGTCTACTGAGGATTAAATGAGGAGAATCTGTGTCAAGGGCTTAGTGCTGTGAATGGTACATTAAAAATGCCCCATGGATTTCAGTTATTTAAAAAGAGCTTTTTCTCAAAATGTGCTAGTGGGATGGATTTGTCTTTTTTTTTTCCTGCTTCAAGCACATGTCAACTGTAAAACTTGCTACTTAATATCATCAGTCATTACCAATTAATGAGGATATTCTTGTTGAAGCTCTTGACTCTTCCATTTTTCCTGCAACTCTAGTGCTTTTTCCTGTCTCTCACAGCTTCTGTTATAATACTCTAGGCAAGAGGTAATGTTCTGGTTATTTATTGTTACATAACAAGCTACCCCAGAAGTTAGTGGCTTAAAACAACTATATGTGTTATATATCATGAATTTATGGGTCAAGATCTTGGGTAGGGCTCCATTCATCTTCTGTCCCATTTAGTGTCTACAGAGGTGACCTGCTGATACCGTTTGCATGGGTGCAAATGGCCAGAATTCTGGGCTCAGCTGGAATGGTCCAGTGATTACATATGACCTTTCCGATGCAGTGGCTTAAAGTAGTCAGACCTCTTACATTGAGACTGTATACTCTGTGTAGCTTCAAATTCCAGGACATTATTTCTACCATGTTTAAGCAAGTCACTAAAGCCAGATTCAAGAAGAAGAGAATTAGACTCTTCTTCTCACATGTAAGAGTAGCAAAGAATTTGCAGCCATACTTAATTTACCAGAAGAAATGAGAGCATAGAAAGCAACATTTTTAATGTAAATATAGAAATCATTTGGCAGGGGGAGAAGAAATAAACACAATTGTTTATTCTTTCAATGGGAAAACTCTCTAAGCTTAAAAATATTAAAAAAAAAACACAAAAGAAGATTTTGATAGTGTTCTAACTTCTGTATTTCAGAAGCATTGTAAACAAAATAAAGCCATAGAAAAATAGCTACAAATAGCCCTGGCTGGTGTAGCTCAGTGGGTTGAGCACGGGCTGCGAACCAGGCATTGCAGGTTCGATTCCCAGTCAGGGCACATGTCTAGGTTGCAGGCCATGGCCCCCAGCAACCGCACATTGATGTTTCTCTCTCTCTCTCTCCCCCCTTCCCTCTCTAAAAAGAAATAAAAATAAAATCTTTAAAAAAATAAAAAAAATAGCTACAACTAATAATAAGTTAATATCTCTAAGGTAGAAAATTGATACAAATCAACAAGAAAAATAAATCCACTAGTAAATTAAGCAAAGTAAATGAATGGGCAATTCCCCCAAACAAGAAATGTTGTGTGGCTAATAACTGTGGAAAACATTCAATCTCAGTCCAAAAATAGTAATCAAAGATATTTTGTGATCTCTTTGACTTTGGCTCACCAAAAATACTCTGTTGGATACAAGCAAAGATATTGGGAGACAGGCATCTCAACAACTTGCCGAAAATCAGCTTGATAATATGTATATATCAAAAGCTTTTAAAATGTCGTATTCTTCGAACCACTAACTCTGCTTCCAGGAAGTTATCATAAAGAAATCATTATTAGTGTGCTCAAAGATTTAGACACAAAGATACTCATTGCAGAACTGTACAAAATTAAAAAAAATATATAACAAGGCGTTGCTTAAATAAATTATAATATATTTGCATAATATAATACTATGTAGCCATTAAGAACAAAATAAAATGTGCTATTGACATTAGGAATATTTCACAATATATTGTTAAGGGAAAATTATGCAGTATGATTCCATTTTTGGAAGAAAAATTGTATTTATTTACATAGAAAACAGCATTGGTGCCAGGTAAATATAATTGCTTCAACTACTCATAGCTGCTTACAGGTGTAAGTCTATTGGCTATTTCAATGTGACTGTCATGGGTGAAACTGTGTCACCCCAAAAGATGTTGAAATCCTAACCCTCATGCCTTTGATTGTGACATTATTTGGAAATAGGATCTTTGCAGATGATGAAATTAAGATGAGGTCATTACTGTGGACCCTGACTCAATACAAGAGGAATTTGGACACAAACACGAACACACGGAGAGAATGCCACATTCAAAGGAAGACAGAGATTGGGGCGATGCAGCAGAAGCCCAAAAGAAAGATTCTCCCAAACCACCAGAAGCTGGGGGAGAGACACAGCCCTCAGAAGCAATCAGCCCTACTGGCACCTTGATCTTAGACTTTGGCCTCCAGAGCTGTAAACAGTGGATTTCTGTTGGTTAAGCCACCAGTTCGTGGTACTTTATTATGATAGCCCTAGCAAACGAACACAGATTTGTCACCCTGTCTACCAGGGGAGCCTGCCTGACCCAAGCTGGAACAATCAGTCTTCCTGGAACTATGGATTGGGACAGGGAAAGACTCAACAGGTGAGACTGAAAAACCATGGGAGCTCCAGAGCAGACAGGAGGACCAGGTGTGAACTAATGGGTAAGCAAAGGAAAGTGGTCTTTGGAGAGAGATCAAGGCAAGTAAAGACATGAAGCAGAGATGCCAGGGGGTGGGGGTGGGGGCGGATCTTAAGGTCCTGTGGAGCCAGGAAGAGCAGCTTTGGGATCAGTTGGAGTTTGGTTCCCCCAAGGCCCAGGGGTAACCTGTGCCCTGCAGTTTTCCCTGGAGTCCACCGCAACCTTTGATAATATCCCTGTGTTTAGGTCAGCTAGAGTAGACTTCCATTCCTCACCACTCAAAGGACATTGATGGAAGCAGTCAAGAAAGATACATCGCAAATGTCAGTACCTGATGCTTCCAGATGGTGGTTCTGACTTCATTCCTCAGGCTTATCATAGTTTCTAATTTTTCTACAAGAAACCCGTATAACATGTTTCACTCTGTTGAGCTAACTAAATTAATTCATTTATTCATCCACTGAAAGGTTATTGAGAGTGTCCTGTGCACATGTGCTAGGCACTGTTCAAGGCCCTATGGATGTAACGAACAAATTCACAAAAATCCTTGCCCTTGTGGAGGCAAAGCCAAATAAGATAGATAAATAAAATAAATAGTATGTTAAATAGTGACAAGCATTATGGAGAAAATAAAGTAAAAGAATGAGATGAAACTGTCAAGTAAGGCAAAGGGTTTTAATTTAAAACACAATTATCGGGCAAGGTTGCATTGAGAAGTTAAGTTTGAACCAAGACTTGAAGGAGGTAAGAGGAACAGGTGATTTGTGTGTCTGGGAAAAGGGTTGATACAGACACCGGTCCACAGTGTCAGCGTCATTATCGATGAAATGAGACATTCACACGGACTACCGGACTCCCGTTGTCCGATGGAGGAAAAGGGACAGCATGGCTTTTCTCTCAAGGGGAGCAAAAGCCGCTCCCTCTGCCATGACAGGCCTTTATTGTGTTTCTTAGCACATTACATTATGGTCCTCATTTACTACGCACAGATTTGCTTTAGGTGGTTACCTTTTATAGGAAACAAAGGAGCCACTGCTGCTAATCACATCACAGAAAAGGGATATTTGCAAATGAAAAGACAAAAGTGGTTGAACCAGTTACACTCATCCTTGGAAGGTTTAGCATGGATTTTAGGAAGTTCCTTTGCAGTAAATTTCCTCATTTCAGGGCGAGGGAGTTTTTTAGCAAGAGCAAGACTCAAAGCGGCCTAGGCACATTGCAGGCCTGATTCCCCACAGGAGAACCTCCCCGTGGGCGTGGGTCCTGTGTGTCTCCAAGTGGGAGCTGGGCCCACCCACACAGAATGGTCTCCTACAAAGGGTGACTGAGGCAACAAATGCAAAGTATCTGAGGCAGGAGTGTGCCTGGGATGCCCCAGAAAAATCGGGGTGGCTAGTGCATCTGCAGCAGGGTGAAAGGGAAGGCAAAGACAAGGAGGTGAGGTCAACGATGTAACTGGAGAGGGGAAGGTACACTATCTAGGGTCTTGTAAGTCACAGGTGGCAAACACAAGGTCTGCGGGCCGAATCCGGCCCTCCACCTTGTTTAAGCCGTCTGGCACCTTGTTTCTACCCGGCAGCAGTGCCAAGCTCCTCGCCCCTAGTTAAGGAGTAGTTACATTTACACAGTTCTAACATTACATTCGGCCCTGTGAAGGCAACCGTGAGGCTGATGTGGCCCCTGGTGAAAATGAGTTTGACACCCCTGTGTAAGTCACCCCTGTGTGGGGAGTTTCATGTTTTCTTGGATTATTTACCAACAGAGGTACAACAAATTACCATAAACTATAGTGGCTTAAAACAACAGCAAACATTACCTTACAGTTTCAGTTGTTCGGGCTTGAGCTTGCAGTCAAGATGTGAGCCAGGGTTGTACCCATCTGAGGGTTTGAGAAGAGCCGGAGGACTCACTTCAAAGCTGGCCACTCACACGGTGGGACTGTGGGGCTGCCTGGTGGTGATAGGGGCTTAAGACTTGGGAAAATTTAGCTTAAAGTAAATAGTCTATACACATAAATCTAGCAAGTAATGTGTATGTTAAGTTTTTGTTTCAGTAACTACAGATAAGGCCCATCCTGCTGCCTGAAAATAAGCAGTTGACCTCCTGGGGCATTGGCTGGAGATTACCTTGTCTGGAGAAGTCTGTACCAGGAAGAAGCAAGCGGCTACCCTTCCCCCTTGGAGGCAACCGTTGAATTTCAAAGGCTTTTGCTGACACTGTGTTTGCCCTCCCCCAACCCCCTTATAAAAGATCTGGCCAGGAAAGAAAGAGTAAGATGGTTTGTTAGGGTATGAACCCGCCATCTTCTCAGATCGCTGGCCATCTGAATAAAGCGCCTATAAAAGATTCAATCACTGTCATTGCTTATTGAATTTGGTAGTGACAGGCAGCCCGAATGCCCGTGTCTTTTCCAGTTACAGTGGCAGGAGGCCTCAGCTGCTCACCTCTCCCTAAGGCTGCTTGAAGGTCCTCATGACATAGGGACTAGCCCCACTCTGTTAGAACTAGCCCCCCCTTCCTGATCCAAGACAGAGGAAGGTGAAAACCTCGATGTCTTCTTATGGCCTGGCCTTAGAAGTCCTATTCCACACACAGTATTTCACAATATTTTATTGGTTACACAAGTCAGCCCTATTGAGTATGGGAGAGGACTGAACGAGAATGTGAATATCAAGCAGCAGGCATCATCAGGAGCTGTCTGCAAGCTGGCTACCACAGTTATCCCACTTAAATACAATTTCCAAAATGTGCAAAGACAGACATTTTGCCCAGTTCAACCCTATCCACCCCCCTTCCCCATAGGATTTATCTAAATACAACCACACCGAGGAACCAAATAAATCTCCAGTTCTCATTTCCAAGAGACCTCATCTCTGGCCGTCAATCTTTAATCAGTAAATCCTCTCCCGACATGTTATCTGCCTCCAGAATGAAAGCATCTTACTGAAATTCCTCAGTTGTAAATAACAGCCCTCAGCTTTAGCTGGCTTGAGCACAAAGAAATGGAAATTTGAGGGAGGAGCCTGTGGTGTCTGGCAGAAACCACGAAAGGACTGAATTATGGAACCCCAGGAAGGGCAGGAAGCAGGGTGCATCTGCAGGCCTCTGCCCCTGCTGCACAGCTTTCCTAGGAGTGCCGCTCCTGGGACTCAGCTCTCCCACACCCCAGGCCCCATGCGAAGTTCAAAATGCCCAGTGAAGGGCATCTGATGGGCTTGAGTAGGACAGGTATGCCCCCCACTCTGCCTAGGCCAATCCCCTGGGGAGAGGGGTACGTGATACCCACCCCACAACGGAGGGCTGGCCCTGAGTGCTGTGTGGAGGAAGGTCCCAGAGAAGAGTGAGTCTTCGTGAGCGGAGCAGCCAGCTCCAGGAGCATTTTGTGCAAAGCTTGTAGACATGTTGTACTAACATGGTCACTACTGAGGTTTATCTTCTGCATTCTTGTATGCCTGTTTGTCTGTGTTTTTACATAAAATTATTTTGTCATGCCAAGCAAAATTAACCAAAATTCTTTCATATCCTCTCATATCCAGTGTAAAAGCTCTTGATTGTCTCAGGGAATGTTTTTACATTTAATATTTCTTGGTTGTCTTTCAAATTTTGTACATTTAATTTCATTTGATCCCCATTTTAATTTTTCGTCTAGCACAGGACCAGCCCCTTCAGGAGCACTTCGGAAAGTGTGGAGTGTTATGGGTGGTCCCAGTGGCAGATAGAGGTCCCATTCCTGACAAGTAGAGGCTGGGACCCGGGCACCTTGACCTTTTGCAACCTGTGTGACAATCCTGTGAATGCCTTCCCCTGTGCACCACACGACTTTAACATGCCCCACTAGACACTCATGGGGCCAGAAACTTGTGTATAATCTGAGCTTTAGAATGTAATTTGGTTTTGCATATAAACAGAAGTAACTTGTAAATGCTTTTTAATATACACAAAGAATGACAGTACCGTGCAATCTACAGGAAGATTATACTCCAGTTTGCTCAGTGTCCAACCTGTGTTCCACGGGCCTGGTGTGGTTCAGGGTGGCTATGAATGCAGCCCAATACAAAATCGTAAATTTACTTAAAACCTTATGACATTTGTTTGTGATCACGTGTCACGATGTATTTAATGCGTGGCCCAAGACAAGTCTTCTTCTTCCAGTGTGGCCCAGGGACACCCAAAGGTTGGACACCCCTGTTTTCCAGGAGTTGCTCACTATGGTGGAAACTCACATCACTGGCAGCAAAGCTGCTCGTGGTAGCCGAGTCTCCAATGTCCCTGGGTTCGTCTTCATTGACAGCTGTCACAGGGGTGGTGACTGTACTTCTAGGAACTATCATCCGTTTCATTGTCTCCCAGTGCAGCCCTCCCTGAGGGCAACAGCAATACACCCTCCATTCATTTCTTCGTGTCCTTCAACTCCAGGTGTCTCTCAGCCCCTCTTCTTACCATGCCCAAAGCCGACTCAGACATCTCCAGTGGCATTTCCCTTAGAACGGCACAGGACAGCCAGGCTGGGGGTGGGGATGGGCAGCACTGGAACTGGATTTCCTGTGCTCCCTGCACATCTGTGGGGAGAGAATGAGGGAGGGCCCTACGGGTCACAGCAGAAAGAGAACCGGGGGGGAGGGGAGGACTTGCAGGGAGGAAACTTGATCGTCTAACTCCTGCCCCCACTGCCACCCGTTGCTGCCACCATCATCACCACCCACCTTAGAACAAAGCTGCTAATTTACAGGCTTCGGGTTTAACTTGCACCTCCCCAGCGTCTCCCCTGTGCCAGCCATTGCACCCCACGTCTCACGAGCATCGAGGCAGGCAGTGTGGTCCCGTTTCACAGGCAAGAAAACTGAGACTCTGTTTGTGTTTCATGGAAAAGCTCCCAAGAAGTCCTCCTAGAACCAAGGGTGTCAAACTCATTTTCACGGGGTGGGGTGGGGGGGCACATCAGCCTCACAGGTGCCTTCAAAGGGCCGAATGTAATTTTAGGACTGTATAAATGTAAATACTCCTTAACAGTTAAGCAAGAGCTGGGCACTGCTGCTGGGTAGAAACAAGGTGCCAGGTGCATAAAACAAGGCGGAGGGCCTTGTGTTTGCCAACCGAGTCCTAGACCCTCACTCTGCTTCCAGGAAGGGGCGGAGCCTCCATCCCAAGGTCAAGCAAATTCAGGTCTCCTCTCTTTCCATTCTCTTTGTCCTTTTTTTGTGCCTGTGCAGCCTCAGAGGAGAAGGGGGGCTGGGAGGAGTTCCGGCCAGATGGCAGGGTAATAAATACATCTGATTTAATAATGTGTTGCTCTCCTCTTAATTAAAAGGCTTTTCCCTAAATGACTTGCTGATCACACAAGCAACACACACTGGCAGGGCATGGATGGGGGCACCGAGGGGAATCTAGACTGAGAGGAGGAGTTAGATACAGAGGTGCCAGAGAGACCGAAGCAGCCCACCGTATACTTGCCGGGTGGGCCATGTTCAGGGGTTCGGTCTTCAGGTCTGAAATGTGTTCAGTCTAATGCGCCTTAAGGTACTGGTTCTTTCCTAGGCCCTGTGTTTGTCTGGAAGCGAACACAAAACTTTTGAATTTCTGGGATCAAGATATAAGCTCCACTTAATTTAATATGTGGCTTGAAACTCAGTTATCCCAAAGCCCCATTTAGCCTTGGGAGCAGATGGATGGCCTGTGGGTCACCTTGCCCAGGTACTGTTACTAATATACTTGTTGTACAGGGGCGGTGGCAGAAGGGGAGTTGGGGTGCCTGTTGTTTGAAGCATTGCCAAGATCTGCAGTTGCAATCAAACGATACTCTTCAATAAGCTGTTTCTTCTGTGCAATTCAGTCCCTGGGACTGAAATCTGCTTTACAGAAATTACCATACAGAGGCATCTTTTCAAAGCCTCCCATGTAATTAGGACGTGTTATTGATGAAGTCTTAGCTGAAGATTTAGACTTTGAGTTTGTTCTCGAGGGATTGGTTTTGTTAGTATTGATATCCCCACCTTTCATTGCAACTGAGGGTTGGGCTGACACGTCAAATTCAACCCAGGTCCACATGACAACCCCACCTAGGGACCCCTGACTCCCTCTCCTGCATCAGACTTCTCAAGAGGACCCCGAAGAGCATGTTATTCAGAAAAACAGCCTGTCCATCTCTAACTCTCTCTCTCCCGAAGAGCATGTTATTCAGAAAAACAGCCTGTCCATCTCTAACTCTCTCTCTCTCTTAAACTTTATTTCTTTTAAGTAACTAAAGTTTCCTTAGCATTTGTGATTCCGTCAGATCATCCTTGTAACCACCATATCCCTTGTTATTTTTGGATGCCAAATTCCCACTTATCCTCAAGGCCAGTTCAGGAGCCCCCGCCTTCGGGTAACTCAGCCTTCCTCGTGCGGGGCTCCCTGTGTGCCACTGCCGCACCGGCCGGCCAGGAGCTCCGGCCCTCACAGCAATGCCTTCCTTCTGCACCCCGTTCCTGTCACACGTCTGCTTTCTTCCCCTGGACTTGGAGATCCCTGGGACAACCTTTTAGTTGTTAGTGTTTGTATTCCACCCATGGACGACGGCATCTTGTGCACGGATAATAAAGACTGAGCTGCAGAGGCTTCTTATTTTGTTTTGTTCCTCTCCTATTCCTTATTGGGACCACGTTGCTTTCATTGCTGCAGCTTTGTAGCTTATTTTAAATATTGACAATGGAATCACAACTTACAGCTATTGACAACTGAGACTATATTCCATGCAGTGGGCTCAGTGCTTTATGTGATTTTGTTTAAGTCTTCTTTTAAAAAAAATTTTACTTATTTATTTTTAGAGAGAGGGGAAGGGAGGGAGGGAAATATCAGTCGGTTGCCTCTCACTCACCCCCAGCTGCAGACCTGCCCCGGAATTTAGGCATGTGCCCTAAGGGGAATTGAACCTGTGACTTTCTGGTTCACAGGCCGGCACCCAGTCCACCGAGCCACACAAGCCAGGGCAAATTTAATTCTAACAGGAAGTCTCTGGGATAGGTACAATTATTTCCGTTTTATAGATGAGGAAACCAAACTGTGAAGAAATCAACTTACTTCCAGGCAAACGCAAACAACAAAGTGCAGGACAGTGTGTACAGCATGCCCCCACTTTTATAAAAGGATGGAGAGATAACTGTACTTTCACTTAAATGAGCATGAAATGTATCCAGAAAAATATGCCACAAAAACCCCAACCCCGATGGTATTGGTTGTCTGTTGGGAAGGGAGTGCGGTGGCTAAGTGACAGGGATGGGGCCTGGGGCAGATTCAGGTTTGGGAGACACCAAAGCTCATTCAGTTTGGGGATGGGGTGCTTTTAAGGAAAAAATAATACAGAATTAGACACAGGACCTTAAAACAGGCCTACACAAGCAAGGATTCCTAAAGTCAAAACTTACAAACTTCATATTAAATCTGCTTCCGTCTGGCATAAAACGTTTCAAGTGTTGTGCTCTTACGTGTATGGAGTTTGAATCCTGTGAATGCATTGCCTGTTCAAAAATACATAGTTTCTAAAATTAATATATTTATATGCCATCTCTCCAACTGACACGACCTAAAAGAGAATTCTAAACTTTTCCAAAAGGCAAATGACTTTTTGTTCCAGCAGAGACAGATGTCCCTGCAGCAAGCTGGAGGGGGTGCTGGGAAGGAGTGCTGGAGTTACCTGTTTCATGGACGCTGAGCGGTGGAAGGGGGTTTCCTTCCAGCATATGGAATTAGAGCCTCGGGCTGGAAGTCTGAAAGCCTTGAGTAGGTACCGCTTACTGGACTGCACATCACTTGCTGTACAAGCAGGGTTAAGGAGGAGTCCCTGCTCTTTCAGAAGCTTACAAGAGAAAAAGAAAACAAAAACTCAAGGAATATTGAACTGATTGCTAAGAAGGAGCTGATTTCCAGGAAACAAGTGCTGGAGGACCAAGGAGGTGAGCGGACCGGAGGCTAATGCTCTTTCCCAAATGGAGCTGACAGCCGTGGTTTTCCATTATTGCATGCAGGAGTAGGGGGCCCCTTACTGTAAACTACCTAGAAAGCATTCATTCCCCTAACCGCTCAATTAGGATAATTTACCCTCGTGATGAATGGGACTGGTTCTTCTGTCTGATTTAGTCAGAGCGTGCCTCCACCTAATTCAGATACAAATAGCTCTGTTGGAAGCAGATGGCCAGCCCTGTGTCCTCAGCGCACTGATGCCTGAACCTTCAGCTTGCAGCATGGCTCCGTGGAAGGAATTGATCACAAGACCCTCAGCTCAACAGCAACATAAAACACCTAGCAGCTCCCTCCATATATCTGTCTCCCCTGGACAGAACAAATCTGAGCTTGCAGACAATCTGGAGTGGACACTAAGGAGAACCTTCTGACAGCAAGAAATGTGAGATACTGGAGTCAGGGAAGGAAGGAGTGGCCTCTCCCCTGGACCCACAGGAACCCCACACTTTGGATGGTTATTTAGACAGGATGCAGCCATCAAGGCCTCTTAAATCTTCCCCTACTCTTTTTTTTTTAAGATTCTATTTGTTTATTTTTAGAGGGGAAGGGAGGGAGATAGAGATGGAAAGAGAGAGAAACATCAATGTGTGGTTGCTGGGGATTATGGCCTGCAACCCAGGCATGTACCCTGGCTGGGAATCGAACCTGGGACACTTTGGTTCCCAGTCCGAGCTCAATCCACTGAGCTATGCCAGCCAGGCCCCCAATCTTCCCCTACTCTTGAAATCCCTTAGCAACTGAATGGCCTTTTGTTTGTGCAATGTTTTTGGGGGCCAGGGGCAGGAGTAGATCCCCTTTCTTTTTCTGTTGAAGCAGGGAAGGCCACATAAGTAAAAACCAAACAAATGAGAGTGGGGAAAGGCTAGGGGAGAGAAATAGAAAGTGTTTCCCTTGTGCTTTTTCACAATGGAAAACCAGGAGCTGTTCAACACAGCCAAAAAGCTACTAAAAACAGCTTCAGTTCCATGATGTGCACAGGCTGGATATGGGGTTACAGGAGCAGAGAGGAAAAAAAAGAATAATAAAAAAGTAATAAATGTAACTTAAGTTAAAAAGAACGGCAAAAGAAGTGACAAAGCATACCTATAGGAAACCAAGAGGTAAAGAGGGGCCCAGACACAAGGATGGGAACGGAACTGTGACGCTGGCTGGCTTCCGTGGACTATTATTTGCCCCCTGGTGGCCTTCAGGGATATTGCACCAAGTCAATGACAATCCAACCTTCGGTTATCACATCTGTAGACACAAATGGGGTGTCACCACTTGGGCAATTTCCCGTGGGATGGATAAAACTATATGAAGAGTAGAATATTGAGCAAAGTCTGGTGGCTGTCCGCTTGCAACAGGACCTATGGAGCAGCACAGGACGGAGGAGCAGGAAGTAGGACATCTGGGATGGAGTGTGGGCTCCAGGGTTATCTGTGTTTTGCTGTACATAATGCACACCACATTGCACACGGGATTAGCCCATTATTAAACCCATGGTATGTAATCATTATATGAGTGTACAATGCGCATCCTTGCTTTTCCTTAAAAAATTTGGGCAAAAATTGAGCATTATACATGACAAAATACCTTATATCCTTTAATACTCTACTGAGCAACTCTTTCTCCCTATTTTCCATGAACAATTGTGAAAGAACATAATTGTTCCAACTCATACTCCTGTAAAGAAGCTGCCTAGTGTGCAGAAAAATGATTGGTAGTTCAAAAGAAAGATCAGTCTACTACCTCAACTTTCCAAGCGAACTTCAGGTCCATCGCAGTGGGGCTCTGAGTGTGAGTGTGCGCGTGCGCAGGCGCGCTGGGCTCAGACGTCGCGGCTCTCAGAGTAGGAGGCCTGGTGCTGGCGTCTCCCCTCCAGGCAGCTTTCCAAAGCAACCATCTAGACAGGCCACCATCCAATTCTTCAGACTCCTGCCACGGCTTCCCCCAAGGCTTTCCTGTTGATCCGCTTGCCTTCGTCCAGAGCAGGCTCCACTCAGCAGCAAGAGCAATCTTCTTAAGACACACGTGAGAGCACACTGTTCCAGCGTGAGCCTATTCATGGGTTTCTCGCCGCCCTCGGAACAAAACCCAAACTTCTGCTCATGGCCTGCAGGACCCTGAAATTATCTGTCCTCCTTGCTTCTCCAGTCTCACCTCATGTCCCCCTCCTCCTCTCAACCATCCTGCAGCCACGCTGGCTTGCTTTCAGTTCCTCAAACACACCCAGGTCTTTCTTGCCTGGGTGCAGTGTGCTGTCTTTACCTCTGGATGAGAACCCTCCTCCATCTGACGTTTCTGTGGCTGCCTCCTCTCCCAGTTCAGGTCTCAGCTTCAATGCTTCCCCTTCGGGAGGCCATTCCTGACCACTCCAAAATAGTCCCCTCTTTAGGCTCTATTGGGCCCTCTGTTTACGTTATTTAGTTTATCTGGCTCCAACCAGACTGTAAGCTTTATGAAGAAAGGGTAACATCTCTGGGTTCTTAGTTACTGTTGCAACCCCAGTGCCTTTGCACAGTACGTGGCCCCTAGTAGATCCTTGGATTGTTGTTAAATGAATATATGCATGAATGGATGGATCAAGTGGAATTGACATATTGGAGGAATAGAAAAAATGAAAATGTACAGGTCTAAGAAAACAGGAGCAAGGCATCAAAGGGAATGCTTTTGGCAAAGGACATACAAGCCACCTTAGCAGAAAATGTGCCAGATTTGAGAGAGGATTGTGAAGTAACCACAGCCAACAAGACCACACAGTTTGAGAAATTAAGACACTTGGAGAAAACTTACACCAAATTATGCAATGCACCATGTAGAAATGATACTGGAGTTTCTGCCTTGTAGGGGAGGAAGGCTAGGCCAGGCAGATGAGAGGAGGGAGAAAAACGGAACTGTCGGACTCAAAGCTATTAAGTCCATCAGAATGGAACAAGCGCTCAGGAAGGTGAATTTCTTGGCTTATAAACCTTCTCATTGCTCCTCTGTGCTTTGGATATGCAAATGCATTTGCCGACTGACAGTGCCAAGCAGGGAACAGCCTCCTTTTCCACCCAAAGTCTTGCAGCTGCTCCCCAATCAGCTCTAGGTGTAATTAACCTGAGTGATGGCATGCCCTTGAAGTGGCTGTCAAATCTCCCTCCTGAAAGGCCTGCCAAGCCCTCTCTAGGGGATCGAAAATGGAAGGAGGGAAACTTAGCATCTACATCACTGGAATGTGAGCTCCAAGGAGAAGGACATGAAATCCCAGATATACCATCGGGCAAAGCAAGCCTGCAATAACTATTTGTCTGTTTAATTAGTGTCCAGAAGAAGCTGCCATTGGGACTGAGGTTCCTTCTTTCAGCCTGGCCTCTGCCCGGTCTGTGACATCAGGCACTGCTAACTTCTCGGGGTTTTTATAACACAGAGTAGCGGCACACAGACTGGCAGCTGATTTGGCCTCTGTTGCCTCACCTGTGAAACCAGATAGGCCCTAAAGTCTCTTCTTAGCTTTAAAAGTCGATGTATCCGTATACCTGTGAATCATTTACCTAGCAACGTATATTTGTTTGCTGCTCAACTAAGTCCCGAGCCACTCATAGTAGGAGCAAACTATTTTTATAGTTGTCAGAAAAAATATAGAGGACACCTGGTTAAATTTGAATTTCAGGGAAAATAACAAATATTTTTTTAGGATAAACATGTGCCATGCAATATTTGGGACATTTGCTAAACCTGACAATGTTAGCTATTAGTCTTCTGTCCTCCAAATACTGTAACCTTTTGAAGGGATGGGAACTGGATCTTAGTCATCTCTGGAATCCCTTACAATGGTGTCTGCCAGATTTTTGGATTCATAGACTAAACATTATTGGATTTTTTGGAGGGAAAAACAACTTTTCATTTTGGTAAATGAAGGCATTTATAGCCCTCGTCACTTTACTAAAGAAAAGCCAGCTAAACATTAGCAACTATGAGATGAATTCTCAAGTCATTTTATATAATTGTATATAATGATATAATTTTAATTTGTATGAACTTTATAAATCATTTAAAAATTTACAAAATACTCATCACATTGTCCCTTTGTTTATGTGCCTCAGAGGCCAGCAGGCGAAGCTTTGAACTAGTTTGGCACCGCCCAGCTGACCTGTGTTTGAGAGCTTCAGCTGTGTGGTACTTGTTTGAAGGCCTTGCCCGAGGTTTTTCCTTTTTTGCTTTAGGTACCAGGAAGCTCGGAGTTAAACTGGAGCTCATTTGCACGAACTACCTTTTCCTCTCCCTGCACTTCTTGGCTTCTGTGCTTTCCTCCAGGCCTTTAAATATTTAAAAAATGTTTTATTTATTGACTTTGAGAGAGAGAGAGAGCATGGGGGAGAGAGAAAGACATCAATTTGTTGCTCCACTTATTTATGCATTCATTGGTTGTTTCCTGTAGGTGTCCTGACTAGTGATTGAACCCACAACCTTGGCATATCAGGAAGACGTTCTAACCAACTGATCTACCCAGCCAGGGCATAAACCTTTTAATAAATGAACTTTCACTGTAAGTTACCTCAAGAACTTCGGAAGTACAGGAATTATTAAAAAATGTTTATATGTGGTAATACGTCAATAAAGGATGCTATTGACAAAGCAGTGACGAATAGTGGTACCTAACTAGTTTACTCTCTGAAGATGATGTTAACTGAATTCTTACTTTAATTTCCCAGTCTTAGAATTTTAGAATGTTATTCCTGGAAGGATAATCACATCTCTGAGAAGTCCAATTTCAGACCTACCCAACTGGGATTTGAGGGATAAGATCCACAGGTCTATAGGAATTCTAAGATTCAAGGTCCACTCGCCCATATGCCCTCTTAGCATGTACCGAAGGATGGTGTATCATTTAATAGGTGAGACGACTGAGCAAAAGCGAGCGAAGTGACTGTCTTGAATTGGTGGCAGGCATGTGTGAAGTACACAGCACCCAGCTCTCTTTGCAAATTAACTGACTCTGTGGGAGACAGGAAGGGCAGGGGAAGGTGTTCATCCGTTTCTGTTCACATTATACAGCAGGAAGTGGGTGACGGATGGAGACAAATGAAAAGCCCTGCGATTCGCCTAAATAATAGCAACAGCCCTCTCCCATCTGTTCTGAGATTTCACAGTTCACTAAACACTTCTCCCATATTATTGGATCTTGCTTTGATCCTCACCACAACAAAGAGATTTAGCAAGATGGCATTGTTTTCCATTTTACTTTACAGATGAGAAAATGCAATAACAGTGACTGTGTTTATGTGGCCAATAAAACCACAGAGCTGGGATTTGAACGCTTTCTAATAGTAAACATCACTCAAGACTGGTAGAACTGGCTAACGTCTTTGTCATTTAAAAAAAAATGACCTACTGTTTCAAGATTCACACAAGATCTATATGATTATTTTAAGAAAATCCAAAGAACTCAGAAAAATATATTAAAAAGTAGACAAGTGTATCTCATCCTACTCCTGGTCCTGAAGAGTTTGGTGGGTTTTTGAATTTCCTTTTCCTATGATTTTACATGCATTTACAGGTACGAGAAAATTTTAATGGATCAAACTATTTACATCGCTGTGCTTTTGTTTTGGACATTTCCCAAAATTCTTAAGATCTTCCTCTTCAAGATGAGCGATGTTTGAAAACAGAACAGCAACATTCATGTGTATACTGATGAGAGGAGAATATTATATTCACCCCCAGGGTGTAAGGTGGAGTTGACTGTGTAAGGGAAAGGGTGCTGGTGCTCAGAAATGGAGTTAACTGACTCTGATAGCATCAGCTTATTAATTTTCTCTCAAGAGCAGAGGGCGGGGCTTCAGAATGCGAATCACAAATCCGAACAACTCTCAGTCTTCTCATCTGTAAAATGGAGACACGAGTATATGTTCCATAAGATTATGGTGAGGATTAAATGAGTTAATTCACATTAAAATCTCAGCACGATGCCCCACGACGACCGTGCTGCTGCTGCTGCTGCTGCTAATTCTCCTCCGGTCCGAGATGGGATAGTGGGTGGGGCTTAAGTTGCAAGGTTATCAATACCAGGAAGATTGCCCCAAGGGATTACTTTTTATTAAGAACTACCACACAATTCCATCTGGGATGCCCTCTGGAGACCGTTCTGACAGCGAGACTCCTGCTTTGAAAACCTCAACATTCCACGTTTTTACGATCCGGTGCTTGGCTTCACCTTTGGAGAAGCCGAGGACTACAACTCCCAGGGTGCACCACTCCAGCCCCGCCTCGCCCAGGACTTCACGTCTCCCCTAATCCTCACCAGGCTCTTGGCCCAAACTACAAATCCCGGAAAACCTTGCAGCAAAGCTCGGGTCACGAGACTCATCATTTGACTTTTTAAAGCGTAGCTGTACCCTTGTTGCCCGCTGGGAAATGTATTAAGCATCCTTCCCCTTTGGGGCCCAGGCGCTGCAAGACGGGCGAACTGGCAGCCCTCGAATGCTAGGTCTTAACCGCCTATTCGGAAGCGTTATCTGGCGCGGAAGGACTTTGGAGACCGTCTGGGCTCGGGGTCCGTGGTGAATGTAACTCGCGTACTAGGCCTTACTCGCTGAGCAGGTAGACTGGGGAAAAAAGCGGTGTCGGTGGACGAGACCAAGTGCCAGCTTCGAGCAGGGAGTGGTCCAAGGGGAAGGGTGAGTCCAAGTGGAGTTAATAGGGGTGGAAGTGGTGTGACTCTTCTTTACCAACGGACCGAAGTGAGGCACGCCCCCAAAATTAGAATTTTAGAAAGTCTCTGCATGGAGAAGAAGAGGGGCGTTCATACGATGTGATGGTTTTATGGTTTGGGGCTGATAGTAGGACTTAACGCCGTGGCCTTGCCAACCCTTGCTCACGGAGAAAGTTGGCGCCTGGGACCTTGGACGAGGAAAATGCGGTAGTGCAAGAGAGCCCTAGCTGGAAAGTTAGCCAGAAGTGTTAGCAAGTTACTCCGGGGTGCTGTGGGCTTCAGCTGTGTCCGCGAACGTAGCCTTGCCCAGCCCTTTCCTATTGGTGGCGGGGAGGGGGGGGGTCGGAGGGGTGATGTGGAAGGTCTCTGGGGATAGATGGGAAAGATGTTGTTTGGGGTTCTGGCCCAAGGGAACCCCAGCAAGAAGGAAACCTTTGAACCCTCACGGGCCTAAACAGGGCCACCAGGGTGCCCCCGTGTCATTATAAGCATTACATACCATTACACTAGGTGGGGGCTAGTTAGACGAAACCAAACCAGAGAAATTGGTGTCCAGCTGCCTGGTCCCAGAATATTGTGGAAGTGGCTCAGCTCATAGAAAAACGACCTGAGTAAATTCATTTAAAAAAATAATCAGGGCACAAAACGGACTGTATATAACGACCCTATTTTGTAATAAACACCTATCTCCCACATATGTGGCATGTGTCTATGGCTGTGGATAGAAAAATATCAGAATGACGCTGTACTCTTAACTGTGAACAGTAGTTATTGATGGATGGTGAAATTACAGATTAATTTTACTCTTTACATCCTCATGGACATCTGAATTTGTACCGTGAGCATGCGTTACTTTTTTTCCCTTTTTTTCCCCCGAAGAGTCGCTGGGTTGCTCTGAGGTGGTGCATTTTGGAAGGCAGGCACTGAGGCCATCTACTCTGTGGCTTGCATCTGGCCACCTGCAGATTGATTTGCCAAGAGTCCTAAAGGATTGGGTTGGAGTTGTGGATTTAGTGTGCAGCCTATGTGAGGCTAATGCTTTTTTCTTTCTTCCAGGTTGGAAAGCGTCTGTGTTAGCAAGTATCACACCATGGTATGTGGTCATTTTGGTCTATGTCAGTCTAATCCATTACCCTTTCTAGTCTGAATTGTTCATCTCATTCTCTGGTAGATTTATTTATTTATTTTAAGGATTTTATTTATTTATTTTTAGAGAGAGGGGAAGGGAGGAAGAAAGAGAGGGAGAGAAATATCAATGTGTGGTTGCCTCTCCTGCGCCCCCCACTGGGGACCCCACCCACAACCCAGGCATGTGTCTTGACTGCTGATCAAACCGGCAACCCTCTGGTCCTGCAGGCCGGCACTCAATCCACTGAGTCATACCAGCCAGTGCTATCTGGTAGATTTAGGTTGCCCTGCATAACTTCCTTGGGATCTGACAACTCACGCTGGCTGGGAGATGAGAGGGAGAAAAATATTGCAGCTGAAATACCTCTTCAGCTTTGGACTTGATCTTGCTTTTTGCTCATTTGTCAGAATCATTGTTCTAGCCTCTGCTATTCCTCTGTGTGTGTTTCTTTTTAATTATAAAAGGAACCTTCACATATCCTTTGTTGTGCTCCTTGTGCATTTCCTGGGATAAAAGCTTGTTAAAATCAAGGTGGACACATGACAAATAAATGTATTTCATGTTTATTTCCATTTTTTTTTAATTTCTCAGCTTTTGCCACGTTTCTAATTAAAGATTGACGTTCCTGCATAAGCATTTTCCTGTTAAAATGTCCTTGCCTCTTACAGAGGAGCAGAAGAAAAAGATTGAGGAGAATCGACAAAAGGCTCTGGCCCGTAGAGCTGAGAAATTAGCAGAACAGCACCAGAGTGTAGGCTTGGGCTCCTCCGTTGCTGCCCGTCCTTCTGAGTGCAAGCAGGGGCCTTCGTGCCATCTCCCCAGAGACTCCTCTAAGCCGGCAAGCCATGGTGTCATTTTCAAGCAACAGAAAACCAGTGATTTGTCTCATGGTGACCAAAGACCTCACAATACCCACAGTTTTCAGCTCAGCACTTTGGAGCAGGCAAAGGGGACATGGAAGAGGCAGGAAGAGATGCCTGTAGCCTGCCTGCATCACAGTCCACCAAGTCAAATGACTGTCACTGGGCTCTCCCCTCCTTTGGCACAAAGTCCTCCAGAGGTTTCCAACCAGCAGCTCTTGGGCTATGAGTCAGGTCAAGGTCATCCTCAGGTTTCACAAGGGACCAAATCAACACCCTTTGCTAACACAACTCATGAGCCTTTGGCCAAAGCAAAGAGTTCCCAGGATACTCCAGCTTCTTCCTCCAGACAGCTTCCCAGGGATCCTGAATTAGAGGCCAAGACAGCCAGACCATCCACCTCAGGGCAGAATGTTTCTGACGTCCTTTGTGGCCCAGGGAATGTGATGCCCAGGACAGAAGGAAGACTGCAGCAGAACTCGGGGGCCTCACCCCACAAAGCAGGGCACTCCCAGGAGGGAACGTGCGTAAGGGATGGAGACCGTTTCCAGGTGAAGATTGGGTACAATGCGGAGCTCGTTGCTGTGTTCAAGCGTCTGCCCAGCAGAAGATTCGGTAATGAGTCTTCATTTAGTCTAGCTCTTCAAATGTTTTTTTTCTCCCCCTATTTTAGGGTCTCTTTTCATCTGGCAGTTTCTCATAAATATAAAGAGGGTGCATTGGCACATTCTGTCCATCCAGTTGTTAAAATTGTTCTATTTTAGCTCATGTTTCTTTTTGTCATAGACATTCCTCCAAACAGCTGCCAAAGTTGGGGGCTGCCGAGTGGCCATATGGAGAACAGATGAATGTTTACTGAGAGGCCAGCTCCTCTGCCAGGTGCTTTGTATGCACTGTAGCACTGAAGCCTAACGACAGTTTTCTGAGATAACTAGATGTTATTTTATAGGCGATGGGACTGGCTCGGCAACCTGAGCATGCTCAGGTTGGTCTGTCTGCAGGGCAGAGCCAGAGTATGGCTAGCTCTGCCATGTCTCAGGGCACACACCTCAGTGCCTGAGCTTTGCAGGACCACACGGGGTCCCACCTCTGCCCTCAGCTCTCTGAGGTGAGGCCCGTAACATCCCAGAGGCTGGCTTGCATTTCTCACTATAGAATAAAAAGCATTATCCTGATTTATGTTTCCTCTTTGACTTCTACAAGAATTTTGTAAGTCAGCGGGGGCTTGTTCAGCCAACTGTTTTGAATTTAGCACGCATTCATTCATTCAACAAGCTTTTCATTGAATGTCCAAGAACAAATTATAACAACAGCCGTCAGCCTCACTGTGTATGGACAGACCAAGTATCTATGTTTCATTTCAGATCCTAACACCAAGATGTGGAACTTCAGCATGACCGACTACAGTGCCCTGAGTAAGTAGGAGTGTCGTCGCCCCTCAGGCTGTACACACTGGTGTTGGAAAGTTTCTCTGGAGCTATAGTTCTGGTCTGGCTCGTAGTTCAGATGGCTTTCAGGGCACCATCCCAATGCTCTTCTTTCTGCTCACCAGGGCCGACCTAGTGAGGCAGCTCCCTGGGTGATAGTCACTGGTATTTTAACAAAAGCTAGCATTAAATGGAGCCTGCTGTGTTCCAGGCTGTACTAAGCCCCTTACACATCCTAACTCTTACTCCTTATAACATCCATCTTACAGATGGGGCCACTGAGGCCCAGCCCAGCGAGGGTACGTAACTAACATAGAGTCACACACCCAAGACCTTGAGCGACTGGGATTCAAACCCAGACCGTCTGACTTCAGGCCGCAGGTTCCCACTGGACTGCTGGCTGCAGCCATGGCAGGCAGCTGTGCCGGCCCCTGCTCCCGGGAAGGTTACAGTTCAGCAAACAACCCAAATCCTCATAGTAACTCAAGAGTGCAGCGAGGGGCATTGCCCAAGTAGGCTCCTCCAGCCACGGCCCTGTCTGGGGAGGCCAGGCCAGGTTGTTGTTGGGGCCCTGGGGTGCATGCCCCACTTCTGAGATTCTGTTGACTGTCCCTACCCCAAGGTTTTTGTCACCTTCTCCCGGTGCCTGAAGTCTGCTCCTCTGCCCTGGGTGTCCTCGCATCTCCCAGCAGCCATTTCTATCCCCTCTGCCCTCTCCCTTCCCCCAGTTCAAAAAGGGAAGAGAGGAAGAGGCACGGTGAGGTCACTCCTCCACGGATGTGGGGCACGGGGCAGAATTCTCTGGTGCCTCCAGTGCAGGTTCTGGTGGGTGATGGGACTGCTGCCTGCAGAAGTTCCTATTTCTCTCCTTGGCCTCCCCGCTTTTCTTTGGTAGCTGCGGTGACCTTTTGGGGGGCTCGTTTTTTACTGTTACTTTAATCTGTTTGTTAGGTGTTAGGAGGGGGAGAACCAGTGCCCTAAGTTAAGATCGCAGGTCTTGACACTGGTGCGGTTCTCATGGTTGCTCAGATTAAACCAGTGGCTCCCACAGTCCTGATTTTGTTTGTTTTATTGTCTTTTTAACCCCGTTCTCCAACCACAGTGCATGAATGACTTCTGTGTTTGCAAATTCGCTTAGGTTTTCTGTGTGGTATGCTTGGTTTTGGTAATGCACCGCAGATTTTTAAAAACCATTTAATGGGTACAGAAGTTTGTACATAGCTTTTATTTTTGTTGTATTTAATTTTTTTTAAGATTTTATTTATTTATTTTTAGGGAGAGGGGAAGGGGGGGAGAAAGAGAGGGAGAGAAACATTGATTAGGTGCCTCTCGTATGTGCCCTGACCGAACCTGCAGCCCAGGCATGTGCCCTGACTGGGAACTGAACTGGCGACCCTTCGCTTTCCAGGATGACACCCAACCACCTGGGCCACACTGGTCAGGGCTGCACGTAGCTTTTAGATGAATTTTACTGATTATGAATTGTGTAGCTCCTCTGTGTCCTTACCAGTGTTTTGCACATTTGATCTGCTATCTGCCAAGATATACGTGCCTTGGACACTCTTGCAACGATTGTGGATTTGTGCAATCTTATTTTTACATTTTGAGATTGGTTCATGATTGTTGTATCTTCGTAGCAGGTTACACTTTTTGTTGATATAACATACAAAGGCTGTCTCTGTCAGTCCTTCCGTCACTTTGCTTTGGGTCTGCCTCTGGATTTTGCTTTTAAACTCGACCATACACTCATCATAGGGCGTATGGAAAGCACACCCGCGTGCACAGAAGAAACACTGTCCCCGGAAAGTTCGCACTCAGTGAACCACTGTGAACATTTTGAGTTTTTCCCTTCCAGCATTTTTACAGCATTAAAGCACACAAATGTTTATAGATGTAACGTAGTTTTTTTTGTTTTTTTTTTAAGATTTTATTTATTTATTTTTAGAGAGGGGAGGGAGGGAGAGAGAGAGAGAGAGAGAGAGAGGGAGAGAGAGGGAGAGAGAAAGAAACATCAATGTGTGGTTGCTGGGGGCCATGGCCTGCAACCCAGGCATGTACCCTGGCTGGGAATCGAACCTGGGACACTTTGGTTCCCAGCCCGCACTCAATCCACTGAGCTACGCTAGCCAGGGCTGTAATGTAGTTTTTATCTGGCTGTTTTCACTTAGTGGTCATGCACGTTAACCGTTAATTCTGAGTGATGGAAGCGTGGGTGTCCCTCGTTGGACCCCTTTGACTTCCCAAAAACGATACTATGCTGTTGAACTTAGTATTCCTTTGGTTTGTTTGTCTTTTCCACAATTTCTTCCAAAACACAATTGTTGGCTATATGATATTCCACTTTAGGAATGTGTCATAAATTGCTTAAATGATTTACTTTTTGTCTGTTTTAATTTGCTCCCCGTTTTTTTTCAGTATTAAAGCTGTAAGAAACACCTTTTCCATAAATTTTTGTAGTTGGGAGAGATTCCTAGAAGTTGAGTTATTTGTTTTTCAAAGGGTTTTATTTCCAACTGGCAATGCAGATACCTTTTTTTTAAATTTTGCAAGTTTTATAAGTAAAGAAATGGCTTTTTATTTCTCTGATTATTTGTGAAATTGAACATTTTTTCATACATTTTATTAGTCATCTGCCTCCACCAGACTCAATTGATTATGTCTCTGTCATTTGTGGTCTTGGTATTTTTTGAGTGTGAGCTCTGTTTATGTTTCTTGCAAGTATCTTTACTCAATAGTTTTGCCTTTCAACTTAGTTTGTGTTTTTTGACAGTTTAGTGTTACATAGTCAAATCTATTCATCTATAAAGTACATCAATAAGAAATAAATGAGGCTCAGAACTGCTGCTGGGCCTGGCAGGGCTTCCTCTCACTCCCTTGCTCTCCGAGCAGGGCAGGGTCCAGTGGGAGACTCCCGGTGTGTTGACTTCAGCAACAGAAACCATGGAACACACTTGCTACTCTGGCGAGACCCCTCATCCTCCTGTTAATGTCCGTCTTCCGAGTGTTTTAATTTGAAAATTTAAGGAGCAGAAGAGTTATGTTCAGTGAGCACTGAAATTTCCAGAGCCTCAGGGAAAGCGCCGTGCAGAGCCTCCCCGGCCAACAGCGCCTCCTCTCGCCTGCCCACCGCGCGTGCTGTTCCCGCAACCCTTCCCCCCGCCCCCCGCACCTCTGCCCACCCTACCATCCCAGGACCACGTGAGGTCATCCACCTCGTGACTTCTGTTCTCCTCTTCCTCTTCGGCAGTGAAAGCAGTCCAGCACCTCCCCAAGGTCACCCTGCAGCCTCTGGAGGGGGCCAGCAGCGTCGCTCCGGCTGGCCTGCCTCCGGCTCCCTCGCTCGCGTTTGTCACCGGGCGGTGCCTGCTCATCTCCCGGGCCCGCTTCGAGGTGGACATCGGCTATTCACAGGAGCTGATCGCAGTGTTTAAACAGATGGATTCCAGAAATTATGGCAAGTAATCAGCCTCTTTCTGAGTCCCAGGATGCATGTGGTTTGTGATCTCTGCGTAGGGCGTTTTTCTCTGTGTTTGAACCCTCAGAAGTGACTTTCTTATAGAGCCTTTCCGATCTGCTCTTATTACAGAAAGGTGACGCCTGAGCTGTTCAGATAGTAAACACATTGTGGGCCTACTTTGTCCTCAAAGGCCTCCCAGAGAGAAGACCCCACAATTTTCCCCAGTCATCTGGTCAGTGCTTTCTTGGTAGAAGCAGAAAAATTCCTGCTTCAGCCATTTAGACCTGCTTGTTTATATTTTGTCCATAGCAGAGCTTGGAAAACAAATGGTTGCCCTAGAAATAAATGCCTTTCTGCAGGCTGAGACAGTAGTTCTCAAACCTTAGCGAGCGTCAGCACCACCTGGAGGGCGTGGAGAAACAGGGTTCCGGGCCCTGCCCCCCGAGTTCAGGCCGGGCCCCACTTCCCACCCAGAGACCCTGAGTCCATTGGCTTGAGGTGGGTTGGGCATTGGTGCTTTTAAAAATCTACAGAAGAGTCTAAAAATCAGCCAGGATTGACAACCACTGGCCCAAACTGAGCAGCTTTGCTTTATTTTTGTGTGAGGTTTTTCTAAAGCTGCCCTGTGAGACGAAGAGGCAGAAGTTATCTTGAGAATTCTGAACTGCTGTCTTATCCTTAGCTTGGGCCATGTTGCTTTCCAAAGGGTGTGGTTTTCATGGATTAATATTCCCATTGAAATGGTTTTAGCCTTTCCCTAGGCAAGTAGGAAGCAAGCTCTTAAAACCTTTTGCCTTTGAGATGTCACGGTCAGGCAGCGTCAGGGAAGAAGCCCCTGTGGAATCACTTGCCCCGAGAGCTGTCATCGGACCCGGGACTCCTTGGGGAGGAGAGGGACACTGGCTGTCTTCACTGGTGAGAGCCAGTGGTGAGCAGAGTGCGGATGAGACAGTTGGGCGCAGCCGGAGGCATGGGACTCGCTGCTCACAAGAGGGCCAGGGCCCTTTGCCTCTCCTGCCCCCTTGAGATGTTCAGCTTCAGCTGGGGTCACCCTGAATAGTCAGATACAATTGACCTGTGTCTTCTTCTGAAAAGTGCAACCTTTGAAATTACACTGCTCACATAGCCTGCTGTTTTGGAGAAGTGAACAGCTAAAATACTGGCACCCAGTGCTACCTACCCCCAGCGCTCCCTGCACCCAGCCATCCAAAAACCACGGCTGGAGTGTTTGCCACCGCTCTTGTTTACATACTCTCCCCTTTGCTGTTTGGGATGGGTTCCTGGTTCCCGGCTGTCGGCTGGGTCAGATCGCCCCGAGGCTGCCTCAGCTTTCCCCTGCCTCTGACCCGCTTGTTCCCACAGCGCTTTTCCCCAGACCACCCTGCTTTCTCCCTGGCCACACGGAGGAGAAGTCAGTCACCTTTGCTGTGCTGACAGCATTTATCAAGTCGAAGCTTTCTTGGTTTTCTCAGAAGGCAGATCGGTAGGGAAACCTCTCTTAAGTAATCAGACAGTGTGGGGTAGTGAGATGCTCCCCCTTCTTAGTTCATGCTGTGTATATTTTATGCTACACGTTGCTAATCGGATGGCACGATAATAATAATAACAATAATCATAATTTATAATTGCTTTTTTTCTTTGAGTGCTCATGGTTTGCCAGGCATCCCTTCATAAGCATTTTACATTTAAATGGAAGGCAATCTTTACAAGAACCCAGTGAGGCAGGGGCTGCAGTGTCCTCATCTTTCCGATGGGAGAACTGAGGCATAGGGAAGCCGTGTGACTTGCCCGCCCAGCCAGGTCACAGCGCTGGGAAGTGGCAGGACTGGGCGTTGAACGCAGGCTAGGTGACCACTCTGACCACACACAGCTTGTCCCCTGTGTGTAAAGTGGAGCCACAACTAGTGCCCAACTCAGAGCTTAGCGAGGAGCAGAGGAGGCAGTGTGTGTGAGCCTCACGGCACCGTGCCAGCTCAGAATGAGCGCTGCACACGTGTAAGCTGCACTTACTCTCCCCTGTCTTGGAAATTCAGGGCATTTCAGACCTGCTGGGCCACCGCAGGCACACATCTCCAGAGCACGGTCTGTCAGCAGCCTTGCAACCCAGTGTTGGCACCGTGCCTGCTCGTCCTAACTTGCAAAAGCCCCACAGGCAGGTACCCTCGGTTTACTCTGTATCCCCCGTACCACGCACCTCGCCAGCCACCGCATCCGAGCTCACTGGAGGTTTATGAAACCAGGGAATGAGTAAGTGTGAGGATGTAGCAGAAGGCAGGGTGTCACATTTGCTTATATGTTTCTTCTCATTGCAGATGCCAAGACCAGGAAGTGGAACTTTCTCCTGGAAGAGCACAATAAACTCAGTGAGATGCCCACCTTGCTTGTTTCATATCATGCTACTGTTAGGCTTTAATTATCCGCTTTAAATTTAATGCATTTTAAAACATTCGCCTCCTCCCCCTCCCACCATGGTGACTTCACATGCTGCGCCCAGGACGAGTGAGGCTGGGGATGTTCTCGGCAGCCCCGCTCCCATCTGCTGAGACGGTGGCTTCACAGCAGCCCGGGCGAACATGGAGCCTCTCTTTCTGTCAGGGTGAGGCGCTGCTAGTCAGATTCCTGAGGCTGGGAAACCCTCCACCCATCAGAGAAGTATGGGGGTCAGAGGTGAGCTAGGATCGCTTAGCTTAGACAGAAGCTACTTTAGCTCCCTCTGAGAGCAGGCTCTCAGAGTACTTCTGGAAGCAGATGATCAGGGAAGGTTGGAGAGGCTCAGCAGGACTGGGCTTCAGAATGGGCGGAGTTCTGCCAGAGGTGGAGGCCTACGCCAGGGCACGTAAGTGTTTAACGAGCACTGTGGGGACAGACCAAGGGAAGGGAACTGTGTACAGATGTAACTGTAAGAAGGAGGAGCCAGTTTGGACTCGTCGTTTTTCTTGTGTCCAAGAAAGGGGGACATGGTCTTATCTCAGCCTACCCCGAATGTCAGTCTGTCATCCATCCCCCAAGCTGTCACAGTTCTGCAGTGGGCATGCAGCTGGCATAACTATTCTCCTGCTTGACTCCCTGATGGCTCGTTGGGCCTCCCAGCCAGTGTCTGTACTGGTCCGGCCAGGAGAGACATGACCCAGGTCAGGGAGCTCTGAGACATGAGCCATCTTGCCCACCAGGCTAGGGCTTTGCGGAGGCGGAAAAAGCTGGGTTTCTTCCCTTTGTCTCCTCCTTATGTGACTTACTATGGGACATCAGGTAGATAATTCAGCATTCTGGGTCCCATTTATTCTTTTAGTAAAAAACGGTGGGGGGGTCTTTAATCTGTATGTGTCCTACTGCCAGAAATTAAATATAAGGGAAGGGCTTTGGACTCCTTGAGGAAAGAAAGACTTGGTGCAAACTCAAGGTTAAGTTTGGATATGATGAGACATTTAATATCAGGGAACACTAGCTGAAGCAGAAAGGATCCAGGACCCATGGCTGCTGCTCTTTGGGACTTGTGATTCAGAGCAGACTCTGCACAAAGCTGAATTTTCGATAAGTAACCAGAGTGAGTTTTTTCCTCTCACCCCTTTGTCTTTCATCCACAGAAACATATACGAGTATGTGAGCTATAAAGGCTTGACTTCCATGCAATGACAAAAAGCAGGATATGTACCGCACTAGCACATGAATGTACCACTGAAAAGTGTGACTGGAAACTCACACAGCATAGTGGCTCCAGATCTTTAGTGGGCCGTAGACCCTTTGGAATATCTGATAAAAACTATTCTTCGTCCAGAGAAACGCACACTTAATGGCCACATGTAAAATTTGAACTTATTAGTAATCGCATGGATCTGGAGTTAAGAATTCTAGATTCAGAGCTCAGGTTGTTGTTGTTGTTTGTTTGTTTGTTTTTATTCTATCCTGTCATTACAGCGGCTTGTGGAAACTAAGACCAACTCTGCCAATTTCATAGACTGGGAAACGCTTAGACCCAGAGAAAGGAAACCATTGTTTTCCTTTTTGGGAGTAACACGAGTCATGACAAACTCCGACTCAGACTAAAGTTGCCATCTTGAGTTTGAAGCGTGACCCATTTGGAACTTAGAAGCCAGGCCCCTGAGCTAGGAGGCCGAGGAGATGGGGCACGGCAGAAGGTCGCAGGTCCCGGCTGAGCTCTGATTCCACCGTTAGCAGACAGTACGCTGGGGAATGTGCACCTCTTCTCATCCCTGGGGCTGGTTGCTTGTGCGTGAAATTAGATTATTGACCCTGAGCTGGAGAACACGTGCATGTAACACTAACTGAAAATGATAGTAAGACCTTCTGAGTGTAAACGTGCTTGTCGAGGACATGGTGGTATTTATCTTCTCCAGATTAGGTGAATGTAAGAGTTTTCCTTTCTCCTCTCTAAGTGACGTGAGGCCTTTTGCTGACAGCGAAATTGGCGAAATGCCTTTTGTTTCTCCTGATTGTCGCAGTCCAGAAGGATTCCTCTTCCCCCGCAATGGTCTCATCTTGTCAGCTGCTATTTGAAAACATTCCTGTCTCTACTGGGTGGCTCCATACTGGCCTGCCAAAGAGCTGTTTCTCAGCAATGACTTCTAGATGACTCACGAAGCCAGACAGCACATTTCTGTCATCTCCCAGCACAGGAAAAGGACGAGAGCCACAGCGGTTGACAGTGGGTGTGGGCTTACAACTCAACACACCCAGTTGGCTGCACTAGCAGCATAGGGCTTTGGAGACAGTAGTTAGTAGGAAACAGAGTGGAGGCTGATGTTTTCCTCTTGAGTGGCTGAAGGAACAGAATGCTTACAAAGCAGCACATTTCACACCAGCTGGATTATCAGCCGTGTCTTAGTTTCCATCAGGTATTTGAGTTCTGAAGATCCCGAGGATTAAAATGAGAACGGTTTCTGAGAGCACACAGAGTGCTCAGTCCCCTGAAGTGTGCGGAAATCAGCATGCTCGGATTTAATTTGGAGGCATAAAATGTATTACTGCATCAGTGTGGACAGTTTCTTTTATATTAAAGCAGTCGGCCTTACCTAATTTCTTATCCCGGTGATTCTGCTCTTGCAGACTCTCCAGAAATAACTGGCAACACGTATTTAATGAAGGACAGGAATGGATTTAAATGTGTTGAGAATACAAAGTAATTTAAGGTAGCAGTAGATGGCTCAATCTTCCAAGTTCCCATCAGCATTTGCAGGGTAGCTAATTGGTGGTTGTGGCAAAAAGCTTTTGTCATACCTTCTGAAGATATTAAGAAAAAACATGACCATGTGGGATAGAGGACTTACAACCTTGGAGTTTCAAATCACATTGGGCAGAAATGAAATGTACCCCGTTTCCCTTTACTGGATCCCTGAGGACAGTGAGCGCCTCTCCCAGGGCGCCCCTGAACCAGTGAAGGACAAAATGCCGCCGAGGGTCTGTGCCCCACGGCCACTCTTCTCGCGGGACTTTCCAAGGGCAGTTCTTCAAGGGAAGAGCATGTGGGTAGTTACAGCCGTGGGACAGCAGGCTGCGCTTGGTAGTTTCATGGTAGTTTTGCCACCAGCGAGTTCTAAATGTGTCCTCTTGAACTTTGTGATTTCTTAACCTGTCTTCCCCTGCCCCCCAAACTGCGTGTTTTATTTATATCTCTGGTTCATTCTTTTTCTGTTTCTCTGTTGAAGGAGTTCTGTTCCCTCTTCATTTTAAAATCAGATGAGGCCTAGATTCTTCCAAAGAGCAAGAGCAATGAAATTAATTTGCCTTCATTTCCATGTAGGTCTCAGGTAGTTTATTTTTCTCACTTGTGTTAATGGCTTTTCACTAGAAGAAGAGATTTCTCCATCCATTGTCTGGCGGTGTGGAAGCTCACACTTGGAAGAAAGGTAGAAACCCCTAAAGATAAGCTTCATTGGAAAGAGTCAGAGTCATGGTCACTTTTGGTAATAGTTGAGACTCTGAACTTGTCAGGGGCTGGTAAACTTCTTCTGTAAAGGGCCAGATGGTGAATATTTTAGGCTTCGTGGGCCACGTGGTATTTGTTCTCACTATGCAGCTCTACTGGCTGTAGCCTGAAAGCAGCCAGGACAATCCGTAGGCAAACTGGCATGACTGAGTCCAGTAAAACTTTGCACAAACAGGCTGATTTGGCCCACAGACCTTCACTTGCCAACATCTGCTCTAGAGGCTGGGTAGGGAGCTAGCCGGTCACCTACAGGCTAATGGGTTTTCTAGCTGCTTCACCACTAAGGTCACTGCTGTAAAAGTCACCTCTCTCAAAGGGATATCATCTTTCTCCTGTGGAAAGGGTCAAAAGTGTGCAGGGCCCCATGCATTGTTATCAGTAGGTAGCCTTTGCGTGGACTCTGCCCATTGTTGTCCTTTGTAAGTACTGCTACCACCCTGCTAGTCTTTCTCGGAAACACCTCCCAGCTCCTTGCACGGAGCACGGGGCTTCCTTGCCTGTTGACAGCAGGTGACTTGGGGTTCTCCGACTTCTCTCACACTGAAACTAAAATAAAACATACGAAGAATGGAAACAAGACAGGATGTTTTCATTCTAAGCCTTGCTTTTTCTCGGCTGATTTTTTTTTTTAAGAATATGAGTCCTTATTTATTTGAGTGGGAATACTAAGATAATTTTTTTAATTCAGGTTAAAACAAGATCTGTCACTGGTCACTTTATAGTTCTTTCCGGTATTTGTGTAGTGTGGAAAATCAATTTTGCATCATCAATTGCCCTCTCATTGGCAGAAATGCAGGAATAGAGAGGGAGAATTTGTTCTCTGGCATGCATCTGTCAGCCTCTGATTTTTTACCCAGTTACTGTTTTGAAGCCCCTTCTCTTTTCCTGGATCTCTTGGACAAAACACTCCAGTTCACATGCCTCTGTTCTTCTTTCTAGTTGAAAGGGTGCGCTGCCTTCCACAAGTTCAACTGAGTCCTCTGCCCAAGACGCTGACCCTGGCTTTCGCTTCTCAGATGGAGAAGACGTCTCTTGGCCTCACGGCAGACATCCCTGAGGCAGACCTCTCCGGAGTGGACCCCAAGCTCGTGTCTAATCTGCTGCCCTTTCAGAGAGCTGGAGTCAAGTAGGTCCTTGATCTTCCTGCTCTCCCTTGCGCACATGTCTTCACTCACCACCAGCCGGGCTCAGATGCTCCTTTTGGAATGCTCATCTTCCACAGAAATCCACAAGCATTTAGGCACTAAACAGCCAGGTGCGCTGTTACCAAAGCCTGATTGTAACCATTGATTTGAAATTCTGTGAGCCATCCGGACTCTGCATTGCAGGTGTGCAGAAACCCCATTCAAAGTAGTTGAAGGGAAGATGTCTAAGTGCATGTGATAGAAAACCCAGGGCCTCAAAAGATCTCATGAGGACTCTGTCCCTCTCTCAGCACTGTGTTCCTCTTAGTTTGCTTTATTTTTGCCTTGATGCTCACATGTGGCTGCTGGGGCTGCCTGGGGCTTCCGGCTCACATCCGTCAGCTCTGCAACCCAGCGGAAGCACCTCTTCCCTAGGGGTCCTGCCCTGAAATGCCTGGAATCTGGTGCTGATGCTGGAACCAGTCAGTCCTTGTGGCCAATGAGCTTGGAAATCTTGTTGGCGAGGCTGGGTGACAGGCCCACCCCTGGAATGACAGGGTAGGGCCTGCCCCACACGAATTACTTAGACTGAGACTGGGAGGTTGTAATTGCCCAAAAGAAAGCCAGGGTGCATTTATTATAGAAAGAATAAAGATAATCCTGTGGCCTGACCTGTCCTTTTTCCCAGAGTTTCTCAGGAGAAGCAAAGTGACAGTTAACAAAGTTGAACTTGACTTCTACAGAAAATATGGGAGGTCAAGGAGAGGGAGGAGGAGGCCTTGGTCGTCCATCCAGAAATGTGGGAGTCAGATCTGTTGGCTGGGGGAGGAGTCCTGTGCCAGGGGAGGAACTGGGGGGTCGGTGGGACTGACAAATGAAGGCAGCCTGTCTGCACACCGCCACTGGGGTGTTTCGGTGAAAGCTGGGCTACTGTCTCAGACAGGGCTTTGCTCTGGGTGTGGTTTTGGCACAGTCACGCCTTACTGCGGTCCCGAGGCCCCAGCTCTGCCCACCCCCTTGTTTTCCTTTCCCTCACCTCTGTGCCTCAGAGGTAGCACACTTGGCCATTTCATTCCCTCATATGCTGTTACGTCCTTTGGGCCTCATTTTACCTGGGCCAGGGGTGATTTTTTTCCTTTGCTCTTTTCTTTCTCTGGTTCCTTCATTAATGTTGCCCACTCTGTGCTCAGCACCACATTCTGCATGGCTCCAGCAGAGGCCCTTGAGCCCAGGTGGTGCATGCGGGCCTTGCCAGTTAACCTCCTCACCACTGGGGGCGCTGTGTGCATCAGGACAGAGCGTGGTTCATGGCTCTGTCTTGTTCTGTAGGGCTCTGAGAGTGCTAATGGTACTTACAGACTCTCTTCAACACTTTCTAATTAAGTCCAGATTTTAACTTTCATTCTTTGAAGAGGAGGGGTTTGGCGTTGAGGGAAGAAGACTGTGAATTTCATGTTTTTTTTTGTTGTTGTTATTTTGCTTTTGTATGTAAGAATTCAGTCGAAAACTCCCTTGAACTTTGGGAGTGAAATTTCTTAGATGCCTGTCAGCTTCCTCCAATGACTACGTGGTCTCCCGAGGTTGCCGCTTGAGTCGAGGCTCAGAAGGACGGCTAGCTGTCTGCCGAGTCCCTCGGCTCGCGCAAGCGGACCCGGGGCTTATGTGCGAGTTCCCTGATGATGAGTGCAGCGTTTTTTCTGCTATGCCAAACTGCTCTGCAGAGGATGGTGCCGGCCGTGTGGTTGTTTCTCTTTTAGCCCAGCTGTTCGCTTCGTTCTCAGTTTTGGCTGCTTGGTTCCATAGCTCAGCTACCTCAGTGCAGGGAGAAAGGAAAAACTGAAGTTCAGGGGTCCCATCTGCTTTGAGAATGACCATGTAGACATTGTAAATGGTTGCACCAAGGAGGCTACAACACAAGGCTCTGTGGGTTGGCTGCTTTGGTGCCCCCCCGTGTGCCCTGGCTGCCACTTTTGTAAATCAGAGAGTGGGGTAAAAATAAATCCCACATGTGCCCTCCCTCTGTCTGTCTGTGTGGTGGGTTGACCCTGGAAATGGTCCAGAAGATCGAACCGAGGCAGATGTGCCAGGAGGATGCGGGGCCTGGTCAGAGAGGTGACGCGGCAGGCCGCTGGGCCCCCTGCCTTTCCGCTGAAGGAACCTGGTGGCCACCATGTGGGGCGTGCAGGAAGGGAGACTCCCTGTCACTGGGTGGGCTTTGAGACTGCTGGGAGGGCAAGGAAGTGCCACAAGGGGATGCCCCTTGTCTCCCTACGCTGCTGAGCCCAGGACGTTGGCCTCCTGCCACCCGCAGATCTGCTGCTCTGTTCTCCACCCTCGCCCGCACCAAACGCTGGCCTTTGAAGGACAGAAACGCTATTTCCAGGCAATTCAGAAAGGCCACGTACAGCCTAGAATTCTTGTCAGCCATTCCAGCTGCTAATTACAAGAGGTTTCATTCTGTCTTTACTGTGTGAGAAGAAAGAAAAAGAGCTAGTTGTCTGGCATATTATCAGGTGTCCGAGCAAATGATCGGTGTTTCAGGAATCAGATGCAGGACGACTGGTGTTCAGAGCAGGAGACCAGACACGTGGCACTGGGGATCCTGTTAGCTTTTCACTGAGTCGTCGTCGTCGGGTGACTCGATGAAGTCATTCTTACCGCTGATGTCTTGATTCCTTTTCTCCTCTTTGCACATTCCCCTGGTCCTTACAGTGCTGTCAAGGACTGTTTTAAGTGCTTTACTTTCTAGCTTTATTAATCCTCAGAACAGTCTCGGAGTAGATCCTGTTGCTATTTCCATGTATGGCTGAGGCACACGGAGGTTAGATAACTTGCCTCCATGTGATAGAAGGGGGACTCCAACTGAGGCCGATTGGGCTCCGAAAGAGTGCGGTGCAGCCTTGCTCACAAATGTTAGTGAGTGCTGCTGCACTGGGGGCCGCTGCTCCCTCAGGGACAGACACCCGCCCCATCCTTTCCTCTGGCTGCCCCCTCCTCCTCTGCCGCACGTCCTGCGTTTGCTGGCTCCTTCCCTCTGCCCGCGCGCACATGGCGTCCCCTCTGATCTTCATCTCTAACTTCTCTCCTCTCTGCAAGGCAGACCTCTCGTGTGAATAAGTGCCCGCCTCCCAGCCCCTCATTGGAGACTGTTTCCCACTGTCCTTTCGCTTACATTGGGCCGAGGGTGACTCTTATTACAAACTCCCTCCCTGGGTTTCTAAGGTAGGCGGAGCCTCTCCCTACCTTTTGACCACCATTTCCCATTTTCCCAGTTTTGACTCCCTTTTAAATTATTATTCTGCACCCTAACTGACTCCTGCTCTTTTCCCTCTTTGGGGAGCGGGTCTCTTCTTAATGAACAGGGCCCATGCCGGCCGGTGCAGCAGCCCACGCCATGCCATGCGCATTACTTTCCATGGTGGCCCCGTGGCAGGTAAGCTCATGCCCCCTGGGAAATGTGTTGTGTCACTGTCCTTACCTTGTCTGCTTTCAGTTTTGCCATTGCTAAAGGAGGCCGCCTGCTCCTTGCGGATGACATGGGCCTGGGGAAGACCATCCAAGCCATCTGCATCGCGGCCTTCTACCAGAAGGAGTGGCCGCTCCTGGTGGTGGTGCCGTCGTCTGTGCGCTTCACCTGGGAGCAGGTCAGTGCTGCTCGTGCTGTGGCTTTGACAAAGACGGTTGTCCTCGGGGCTGGAGGACTCAGATGGTAACTTGGGTAAAGGGCCTGAGACCCTTAAAGGTCGTTTCGGCTGAGGGCAGGAGTGGAGAAGAGATGGCCTCCCGAGGTGGGCCCAGGGGTCTCCTCGGTAGCCTCTGGTCACACGTTCAAAGAAATCCAAGGAGTCACAGGGCCAGACTCCCCTCCTTCTGTCGGCAGGCACTTCCGGAGCACCCCTGCAGCCCCATTCATGGCACCTTCCATCTGTACTGCACTTCATTTTCAGAACATTTACCTCCTTTAGTTCCCATAGTCCCGTGATAGACAAGTGCAGTAGGCACGCTGGGTGTCGACCCCATGGACAGACGAGAAACCTGCATCTCAGAGAGGGTAAGCGCCACACTTCTTGCTCTCGAGGAGCAGTGCAGGGCCTTGAAGTCGCCTCTCCCGTCTTCCTGGCTCAGGGGTTTTGCACTCTGTAGAAGGTGGTGAGGGCAGGAGGCTCACTGCCTACCAGCTACCTTCATAGCTAAAGAATCTGACATGAACTCAGCTTTATTATCTTATCAGTCAGCCTTGAGCCCTGTCTGCCATAAATCCAGGATCAGCGTGGTTCTGCGAAATGAATGAAAATCCACATAAGCAAACTTGATGAAGAAGGAAGCCCCAGTTCATCGTCTGTAGCTTTCTCAGCCTTATTATGCTGCTGGGGCGGCCGGCGGCCCCCCTGCACCTCGGCGTCTTCCTAAGCCCCCGTGAGCCGTGGGTGGGGAAGAGGCAGCTGTGCCTGCAGCTGCTCAGCCGGGCGCCCAGACGCGCCCTTCCGACTGAAGAGAAAACAGAACTCTTAAATCGTTCATCTGAAACAGTACCATGTTCTTCTCCTGTCCTTGTGACCTGAATCCTGCCAGTACCTGTCGTAAGGAATAATTCAACACGTATTTATTTTGTGTGTGTTAGATGCCCACAGCACCCGCAGAAGTTCTCGGGAAGGGTCAGGTGGTCAGACGAGCCTGGAGGAAGAACCAGCACTCCCTGTGTTAGAGTAGCGTTGGCCCAGGCATGGCAGGGGAGCGCCCGACCCCACGGGGAGATGCCTGGTGGCCTTCTGCTGACCCTAGGCACTGGCTTTAGCTAGAGGCGGCAACACTTCTGGAGAGAGCAGGTGCTTGGTAGAAAATATCACCATTAGTGTCTTCAGCGTATCAAGCTCTGCTAAAAATTCCTTTATAAAATTCTTAAAAGTCATGTTCTTTCTCTGCAGAGACCTGCCGTCTAGTTAGTGGTCACAGAAATGAAACCCACAGACACCCAAAGGGCCTGCTGTGCCGCACTAGCCTGGGAAGGAGGGCAGTGCGCTCTGTTCGGGGGAGGCGACGGGGGCGGGTGGGGCCAGAGGAAGGTGGGGATGGTTGCTGTGTGTGGGGACGGGGCTGCGGCGGACTGGGAGGACGTGGGGACACAGACCAAGCTGCGTTCTCAGGAGGCGCTAACACGGCCCACACTGAGCGAGTGCAGCGGACGGGCTGGCGGGGGTCACAGCTGGTGGCTGCTGGGCCGGATCCTCATTTTGGGCTGGTTCCCTGCTGTCGTCCCCCAGGCCTTCCTCCGGTGGCTGCCGTCTCTGAACCCAGAGCACATCAATGTCGTGGTGACTGGCAAGGACCGCCTGACGGCTGGCTTGGTCAACATTGTCAGTTTTGACCTCCTGACCAAGTTGGAAAAACAGATCAAGACCCCTTTTAAAGTGGTCATCATCGTAAGTGACTTGGCACGGCCCTCAAGCACTCTATCTTGGTGGGAACTTCCTTCTTAAAACACCCCGAACTGTCGTGTCTGCACTCTCACGGAGCCCCACTCAGTCTCCAGGAGAACAGAAATCCTCGTCTTTGTCTGTGGGGACCTGACGTTTCATTTCTCTCAATTAGTGGTTCTCAGCCCTGGCTACATATTAGAATTTCCGGGGGAAGGCTTTGGAAAATGCAACTTACTAGGTCTGTGCTGGGGGTTTCTAGCCGGTCTCCCCGACGTGAGGGCCTGCGTGGAGGCCGCAGGTGGACCCCAGGCCGGCCCCGGGCTCCTGGAACTGCGGCCGTGAGCCTGCGTCTGGTGCCCTCTTACCGGACGTACTGTTCAGACAGTCAATGAGTTTTCTCCCGGCAGGTGCAAGGACACTCCCTCCCCTCTCAGGAAAGCACTTTTCACTCTAGTCATGTTTAAAGGACAGCTCTACTCGAGCCCTGCCCGCAGCCGTGAGGGCACGCCCTTCAGTCACCGGCTTTCCCTCCCCCGGCCTCTAGACCGCACCAGCCCCTCTGGCAGCGCTCACTGTATGTCATGGCTCGCAGGTGAAACCTCTGAGAGGGGTGCAGTTCCCTCCACCCCTGCCCCACCTGTGCAGTTCCCAGCCCCAGCTCAGGGAGCCACGGACAAGCACCCACGGGCAAAGCTCTGGTGGGTGATTGCCAATGGAGGTTACCCATATTTTTCTTTTCGGCAAAACAGTGAAACCCAATGCCTCCAGATGAGATGAAAGGTTCTTTTTCTTTTTTTAAGAGTTTATTTAGTTTTAGAAAGAGGAGAAGGGAAGGAGAGAGAGGGAGAGAAACGTCAATGTGTGGTTGCCTCTCCCGTGTCCCCCAAACTGGAGACTTGGCCTGCAACCCAGGCATGTGCCCTGACCGGGAATTGAACCTCAGCCCTTTGGTTCGCAGGCCCACGCTCAATCCACTGAGCTATACCAGCCAGGGTTGAGATGAAAGGTTCTTTATTCAAATGTGTGAATTTTAGAAGCCAGTGGTGTTTTCCTTCTCTGAAAAATATGATTCTCTCCTGACTGTGGAGAATTCCTTGCCCATAGTTGGAGTGCCAGTCTGATCTAGAAGCAGAGGAAGGGAAGGGCGTTCAGGGTGCCCAGAGCAGTGGAGCCTCGCAGTGGAGCAGGTCAGCAAGGGCGTGTGGTAGGGACTTTGGGCTGTGGGTTTCCCGTGCAGGGCTGCCTGCTGTGTGTGTGTGTGTGTGTGTGAGAGAGAGAGAGAGAGAGAGAGAGAGATGGGGGCGGGCGGGGGGTGCCTTCATCCATTGGTTCAACTAGCAGTTGAGTGCCAGCCCTGCGCCCTGCACAGCGCGGCGCACTAGGGAGGAAGGGAGGACGGTCAGTGGGACAGACAGACGCCCACACAGATCCTGGGAATACATTTTGGTGTTTTCATAGACTCATGAACTAAGGTTGTGGCAGCTCGGAGCAGGATCTATTTTTATGATTTGGACATGAGACTCATACTGTGTTCATAGCATAAGCAAACTTAAATGTTTATATTTTTTCAAAGCTGAAAGGTAACACATCTTTGGGGGAGCCATTTCTGGTTTGGCACAAATTCAAGTGTAGCTTTGAAAAACGTCAGCAGCACGCATGTGAAAATGAGTGCATTAAAAGAAGTGCCCCCGGATGATGGTAGTGGTGCTGCAACGTGTAGGAAGAGTAACGCCTTCATTTCTCCAGCGTGTTCCTGTGCCAGGTCCTCGACGTATAGTCGCTGATCTTCCCGGTGGCCCCTGGGCAGGTGCTGTCCCCATTTCACAGCCGAGGAGAACTGACGGTGAGGGGGTTACGTAAGCTGCCCGCAGGCGCAGCGCAGGCGAGGGGGAGAGCCCCTGATCAAAGCCGGACTGCCCGGGGCTTCAGGGCTCCTGTGTTTCTGTTTCCGAGCCGACACTTAACCTGCCGTAGGACTTGTAGCAAACCACCGACTCCGCCGCTGGCTTGTTCCTCGGTGACAGAAGGTCTCCATCCTCCTCCTGCTCCAGAGGAGTGCTGTAGGATGGCAGAAAGGGACGGTTCTAAGGTGTCACACTCCTCAGATGTCACAAGTTGGAATGTGGAGCTGGTCCTGCAGTTAGTTGTAATAGTGGTATGTTGTTGCCTTTTGGTTGAGGAGTCCACTCCCTTCCATATCCTCTGGACTTTGCTGTTTTCTCCATAAAACCCTTTTTCTTGGCTGTCATGCGGGCTCCTCATCAGACAGGGAGCGAATGTTAGTTACACACACCCCAGATTTCTGGGGACAGATGCAGTGACATTTGGGGGTGTCTCTCACATTCCCCTGCATTATGCTTTCGAGGTCCTTTTTTGGGGGGGTTGTCTTAGTTAAAATAGAACTGGGTGTGGGGTAGGGGTTGTTCTTATAGATCTTCTTCAGCAATAAGCTAGGATATTCCTGGTATCCCTGTCCCAGGGCGACTGATACTACTGAGTGGTTGGTTATTAAGTGGCAGGACTGTCCTAAGGGCTTTACATGTGTCAGCCCATTTAAGACTTAGGACAACCTGATGCGTTAGGTTCTGGTATTATACCCATTTTACAGATGGAGAAACTGGCACTGTAGAAAGGTCAAGTAGTTGCTTAGAATCACATAGCAAGTAATTTGAATGTGTACCAAAGTAAAAACTTTCCCCAAAACAATAAGAATGTATTAGGTACTCATTGAGCTTTAGAAAATGTGACATTTTCTAGTTTGCTTATGTACAGAATACAGAGCTGTAAATAATCAAACTCCATGTTCTAAGCATGGTTGTCGGTCCCCTGGGGACAGAAATCTTGCCTTCTTCCCTCCTCCAAGTTCCCGCAGTACTCTGTCACACCTGCTTCAGCGACAGCACTCACAGCGTCATCTGATCAGCTCTCAGTGTGACTCAATCCTTCCTGCCCTGCGAGTGCCTGGGGAAAGGGCTGGGCCCCAGGGCAGGGCACACAGTGGGTCTTCAGCACACTTTGCTTTAGTGCCGGGCAGGGGTCAGGTGTGTCTTACAAAGCAGAGGCCACGTCTCAGCAGTGTGTTCAGTGCCGCCTGTGAGGTGGGCAGGGCAGGGCAGTCACCAACTTCACTTTGTAGGTGGAAAACTGTGCTAAAGGAGGGAGTGGCTTGCCCGGAAGGTGGTGGAGAAACCCACCAGAGTCTGGGCCCTTACCCAGGCCCACAGCTGTCCCCTTGGATGAGAAGGTGCTAAGGGAGGATCCTTGACAGGATGCCATGCCAGGGTCGAGCTTACCGAGGGCTCTGTTCCATGCACTGGGGATTTGACCTCGTTCACCTGTGTGACTGTTTCTTTGCAGGACGAATCTCACTTCCTCAAAAACATTAAGACTGCCCGCTGTCGCGCAGCTATGCCCCTCCTCAAGGTGAGTCCTGCCGAGAGTGGACTTGGCACCTGAACCCACGTGGCGTTGAGATCCGCTATGGTTAGCTCTGCTGGTCGGTGGTCTGGGAAAGCAGGGGCTGCAAGTCGAAGACCATGGGCCATGGATGCAACTCAGTGTCAGCTTAGGGCATCTCTGCCGAGGGCCGTGGTGCCGGATTCTGTTTTCCTCCTGCCATCCTGCCTGGGAGCGCAGGGTCAGTGCAGTTGTCCCTTCTTCTCCAAGGTGAAGCCTGTGGACAGTCCCCAGGCCAGGCCAGGACTGCATTCCAGGTCATCTGGGGCTCCTCCTGGACAAGGCCGAGGGAGCGCCTCCAGTAGTGTGTCCTGAAGGCCCCCCAGAAACTGCCTGTCCTCTAGGTGGCTGCAGGGCACGGTCGTCATGGTGCTCTGGAACCGAGAGAGACAAGTGATGCTGAGATGCCCTCTCCTGGAGCCACCCTGAGCTGTGCTGCTAACAGGAGCGGCAGCCATCCACCTGGTCCTGGGGTGATCTGAGCCTGTGCCCCCAGCGAGCGCTTTGGCTGGCCGAGCTCTGGCTACAGAGTGGGGGTGTGTGTGAGGGGGCAGGAGGTGCGCTGCAGCATACCTTCTGCTAATCTGTGTGTGAAGGGACTCTATTCTGCCCGGCAGCATAAGCTCCTGTCTTGTCTGTGTGCACTTCCAGACCCATGTCTCGTTTCCCAACAGAGGGAACTGCCCCCCTGCCCATATTTCCTTCTGTTTGTAGTGACCTTTTCCTAATAGTGGGGGTGGGGTGGGTAGTGAAATTGGAAAAGTAGCTTTTTCTTCCATAACCAGGCAAGGATCTCGGAGGTGATGCTGGGGGAATCTTTGGGGACACTGAGCAAACAAAAGTACGTGTTTGCCTCGTGCTGTTTTTATTCATTTACGTATTATCTCATGTCTGTGTGTTGCACCAGCTTTTTAAAGCTGCAGCTTTTATTGTCTAGAAGAAGCTTTAAGTTCTGCCTCAGCTGGGGAAAACCACTGTGTTAGATGTTGGTGCAACTCATTAGCATTTGAAAATTAACTTAATTTTTCTACCTCCCTACAAGACATACACAAGTGCCTACTCATTTCGAGTTTTGTTTTAGGAATAACAAGTTGCATGATAATAACAAGTAATGTGATGCATCTTCCAAAGGAGGGTTATGTCATGTGCTCCTAACTTAAAAGTCCTTTACTTAAAAACCTTGGTCCTCTGCTCACATGGCCCGTAAACAGAGAGCCATTTATGGACACTTTTAAATGAAATGTTTTTCCCAGAGTGCTGACCCTTCTTTTGGGAGGCTTTAATATGTACTCTCTTGAAAAATGTTAATAGACCTTGGTACTGTGGTTCCAATATTACAGCTATAACTAAAATTAAATCCGTACCCCTGATGTTTAGACAAAAGAAACTGCACAATGGATAGATTGTATCATTAAAGGTATAATAGGAAAGCTGCTCAGCAACCGTCTCGTTAATGCGGCCCTTGCCGGCCGGGCCCGCAGGACCCCACGCCGGGCTCCGAGATGTGTGCCGCTGAGCCAGGCTGATGAAGGCGGCATTTACATCTTAAGAGTCGTGGGCGTATTTCAGGACAACATGTTTAAACAAATCTCCTTGACCGTCGCTATACTACCCTGCGTCTGCTGTAGAACTCGGGTGAGTCACCAATAAAGCAGGAGTCAGGAGTACAGCCTGCCGTGTGTGACGGTGCCTTCCCACCACACCACTCCCTCCCACGACGCTGACATCACGTGAGGCGGACGGACTGTGGTCAGGGTCGAGTGGGCATGGGGGTGAGGTGTCTTGTGTCCTCCTGTCAGCGGAACCTGTGGTCTCTCTGCCGTCCTTCCGTCCAGATGGGAGTTTCTCAGCCTCTGCACTGGCGACTTCCTGGGCTGGACAACCCCTTGCTGTGCAGAGCTGTCTGGCAGCTTCCCTGGCCTTGGCTGCCAGTGCCAGCTGTACTCCTACACGGTGACAACCAAAACTGCCCCCACCCAGGTGCTGCCGAACATCCCCTGAGGGGCAGATCCCTTGTTCTCATCTCTCCTGAGAGCTGCTGATCTAGATGCACAAAGGAGATGAATCTAAGTATTTCTGGGACGAGGAGAGTTAAGAAGTGAAATACGCCTTCAAAAATCCCTGTAGAAAGGGGCAGTGGGAGTCAGTTGAAGGGAGATGGGTAGCAACTAGACTTCTGGGGATTGTCACTTTGTCGTGTGCACAGAGGTCAAACAATAAAGTTGTATACCTAAAAGTTTTATAAATAGAAAAAAGAAAAGCCATATGAGGATGTAATTTAACACCACTTGATTGTTCCTCTAGCCCCTGCATCTCTTAGAACTACTATATTCTCATATTTCAAGATTTTTAATGTTTATCAAGATATATATTTATCAGTATATATCAAAATTTTTAATATGTCAAGACTTTTCAGCAAATGTGCATGAAGAGATAATTAATTTATATAATACAGTCTGTGAGATAGCTGGGCAAGGTCACGCCCAGAAAATGTGGGTTTCATAAGTGAAGTGTAGGGGACATGTTGCCTAGATTGTAAGAGGCTGGTGTCATTGTTCCCTGGGAAGTGTGGCAACTCTCTTTTCTCCATAGCCCTGTTTGCCTGGACTAAGCAAGGCTCTATTTTCATAGATAAATGTGTTAGGCAAGACAGAAAACTATAAAGAACATTTTTAGTCTTCTTTAATCCCTCCAGCAGTGAAAACCACTGTTAACAGTTGGTTATTTTTCTAGTGTGTCAGTCCAGGGCATGATCATCACTTTTAATGGTTGTTGCGTGTCTGTTACATGGACACATTTTGTAATGTAACCCAAGTTGGACATTATTTTGCTATTATAAGGCTTTCTGCAAATCAACATCATCTGTATGTTCGTAATGTTCTTACTTTGCTCTCATAAGACAAATTTCTCTACTCACAATTGCTGGGCCGTACTTTTACCTTCTGGCAGACGTCTGAGAATTTCAGGCTGGCCAGGCACACCCACCCACGCCTCTCCTGTTCAGCCCTGGTCACGGGCCGCACTCTCCGTTGCGCCCAGCACTGCAGGGGGCGCGGTGTTCCCTTGGGAGCAGTGAGGTGTGTGGGGGTTTTCTTTAGTGTGTTTTGCTTACAGTGCTTTTTGTTGCAACAGGATTATAACATTATTAACAATATCCAATCATTCCTTTAGAGGGAAAATGGCCCCCAGAATCCCACCATTCTTTCCTAATACATGTTTGTCTTTTTTTTCTGTGAGTAGAGTCCTTTTTACTATGTTTATCTGTTGATTGACTAGAGGAGATGAGAATACTGGTCTAACTAACATGTATGCACTTTTTCTTTTTCTTTTTTCATTAAAGCAGTTGAAACAGATGATATAAGCAAATAGTACAAAAAGGTATAAAGTGCGAATAACTCCTTCTCCCACCTCGGGATCCCCAGTGCCTTGATTGCTTTCCCCAGAGGCAGCCGTGCTTACCACACTTTCAGGGCTGCCTCTGAAATGTAGCCTGGGTCCACGTGAGCACACGGTGTCTCCTCTCTCCCTTCTCAGAGTGGTCTACAGCCACAGCCTTGCACTTGCTCTTCTTCTCATAACAGTGTATCTTGGGAATCATCCCACCTCATGCCAGGTGACTTGACCTCATCCTCACAAATAGAATCCTCCGGAATAAATCGGTCACGCTATGTTTGTCTGTTCCCTTTGATGGATTTGTAACCGGGCTTTGGTTGGTGTATACGGTGCAGCAGTGACCATCTTTCCATATGATTAGCAGGTGGGGAGAGGAGAACCCAGTTTCTCTGCGTCCGGAAGGCGTGGGCTCTGCCCCAGGGTGACCAGACTATAGGAGGAGTCCCTGCACTCCAGTCATTCTGGTAACTTTTCTCAATTTCATCACAGAATCAGCCTTAAAGTGGAATTATGGGGCTAATAGTAAGTTAAAATAGGCTATTTTTTCCCAAGACAACCCCCCACTTTATGTGTGCTATACTAATACAGTACACACGTGTTTCACGTGCCTTGAAGTTCAGAATGGCGTAACTTTGCTCAGCTGGAACGGCAGGGCGGGCACAAGCAGGTTTACAGTTGTAGTACATGCAACAGAGTTCACTCTCGTGTAACTGTTTCTCCAATTTTGTGGTGTTTTTCATACGAACAGCTGGAACCCTATCTTGGCCCAACCCTGTGTACCATTTCATGCATGCTCATAACATTTCCATGTTTTTAAAGCAATACACCTGTAGTTGCAGTCTTCATTCTGTCCGTTTTTACTCCAGAACTAGTTGCCTTGTATGCGGCATCAGGATTTCATTCACATCAAAGCAGCGACACTCACCCAGCATGAGAGCACGAGGGTTATCATTGTGCAGATCGGTTGGGGAGGACAGTGCCGTCTAGACTTGTGACTGGGACTTTGTCTCTTTTTGGAAAAAGGCTCGAACCCACAAGGAACCATTTTTATGTGAAATGTGCTGGCCTAATCAGAGACTCAGAAAGTCCCCTTACCAGGTGTCAGTGAGTGGTGGGTGGCGCGCTGCTGCTCCCGGGGCGACCTCTGGTCAACAGTGGTCATAATGACAGCGTTTGTCTAGGTGAGGTCTTGCCCGTCCTGGGCGCTGACATTGTCAGGAGCGGTGAAGAACAGGAGCTCATCTTCTGCCCAGCCCATCGCCCTTGGATTTCTCCTAAACATCAAGTCTTCCCTCTTGTGCCCAGGCTTTCAGTTTAACTACAGATGCTGACTCCTTTGTTACTCCTTGGAGAGTGACCACGGGCCTGCACTTATAAGGATAAGTGTGTGCTTGGGTCCCTTGCACCTAAACTATGCTTGCCACTCTCCTTCTTTCCAAAGATGCTGTGATGACTTCTGAACCAATGAAAACACAGCTCAGTGTCCCTGCCACCTCAGGACTAACGAGTGTCGGGGCACTCAGGTGGGATGGGCTTGGCCTCCGTGGCACCCCCTGTCTTCTCATGTTCTATTTCTAAGTCACAGGGGGCTTTGCCTGTAGCATAGCCTTTACTGGGAACACCACCGGGAAGGATGTTGGCCCTAAGAATGGGACTAAGCTGTGGGGAACACGACTCTTTTCCTAACCTGGGGTCTTGGTGAAATATGTTACGGCCAATCAGAAAAATTCAGTAAAGCAGGTTATCAGTTCAGTTGGGGGAAAAAAGAGGTATCTACGGAAAGTGATGGAGAATTCCCAGACTGCTTTTTGTATGGACTTAAAAACAACTTCAGCTCTTTCCCTACAGGAGAATGTTCTCTTGGCTCGTGTTTTAAAATCTGTGTGCAGGCTCTCTACTTGGAATTACTTCATTGGATTCTCCTTGGCAAATGACACGTTCCAGCGTGTCCTGCTCTCAGCCTGCAGGGCTGCCCCACCCCCTAGCCCTGGCCTTGAAGGTCGTCTGCCCCCAACAGTGTCTGCTCATGTGAATCACGTAATTTCTCTCAGACCAAGTAGAGATTATTTTTTACATTGTTCCATCGTGGATTTCTTGGGTGCTGCTTTCTTGCCTTACCGAGGAATTAACTGCAAAGTATTCCATGTAGTGTTGATTTATGTAGATTTATGCATTGATACTTTCCTAGAGTGGAAGTTCTCAGAGGTGCAGGGTGACATACAAAGGCCGTGCCGCTGGCACGATAAAGCCTTTATGGGTGACAGTGATGACAACACAAATGTGTTGGGCCAGGAGCAGGCTAAGTCGTTTTGTAACGTGCGAGACTCCATTCTGGTTCCCTTTCCAAGCTGGCCTTTTCCCACAGCGCGGTGTCTGCTTCCTGGCACCCACAAACATCCATTATCAACGGTTCTGTCACTCCGAGCCTGGGTGGTGTACGGTGTATGGGAGAGCCCAGTCGGCATGAAGTCTGTTCCGTGAGTGTCTGAGCGAGGACCCTGGAGTGAATTTCCATCCCCTGATCTCAGAGCCGCTGCCCCGGCTGCATCCCCAGGCAACAATAGCAGCAACCTGGGGAATAGGTTTGGGGTGAGGGGCTGATTTTCTCTTATTGATAAGACTTTTCATTTTCCCTGTTTCATTAAAATGGTGTTGAGCCAAGGCAAGCTGATGCTACAGGCGTCATTCAAGAAGCTCATTGTTATTTTAATGAGCCTGCATTAAACCGTGCAGGAAATTAGAGGGCCTGGGTAATTGAACTGGGGAAATTATAGCTGGAGAAATTCATAGCTCTGCTGTCATAATGGAAGTCGGTACTGGCGGCTGCGGAGAGGGCAGAAGTGCATCTTGAGAATTGTATATACTGTGTATTTATAAGCAGTCATTTCTCTTCCCTCTGTTGCACCTTTATTTATTTATTTTTATGAGGCAAGTGTATCCATTAGAAACCTAATTTCCTCCCCTAGGTGATTTACCGCATGTGGTTGCCTTATACTACTTTATACCACTGTCATTAACTCAAGGTTTCAGTGGTTAACAAGCTATTTCTCGACAACCGAGCTCCGCAGTGGGGTCCCTTCCCAGAGCCGAAATGAATCTCACCTCCAGTAATCTTGGACGATTACGTGCTCTAATACAGAGGTGGGATACTTGGGTCCGATCCCCTTAGGTCAGGTTGGTGTCGTGGTCGTGAGAAACCTGAAGTTTGTCACTGGCATCAACCAACTTGTATTTCCGCTCTGCCCAGCGCTGTGCTGCTGCAGACCCGGCCTGTGTAGGGTAAGCGGGTCCAGGCCCCACCTTTAAAGCCCTTATTAGCTCAGAGTGAGCTTCACTCAGGGCTCTCTGGGCTTGTGCAGCTGAGTTAGTGATGGCCTTTCCCCCCCCCCGCCCCCCCCGCCCCTCTAAAGACAATCAAACCACAGCTTATACGGTTTGTCCTGGGAGTGAGCTAGGGCTGGTCCTGGATGTCATCTGCTCCGAAGTTCAACTTGGATGCCAGAATCCATGGTGGAAGTTCAGGCCTGTTGCTGCCACCCCCTCTTCCGCTTCCTCTTCCTCTTCCAGTGCTGGATTCTTGGAGTCTATCCGTGGTCCCCAGGACACTAATTAGCTTCCTCATGAATGTTTTTCAGCATATGGTGAACATTATTAGTTACTTACTTTGTGCCAGGCACTGTGCTACAGAAAATGAAGTTGAGCATAGCCAAATCCTTGATGTCAGGAAGCCTGCCGTCTATTGAGGGGGCAGAAAAGAGAGTTCAGCGTCGTGTGCTAAGTGCCGACGTAGAGACGTGCCAGGGTGCCGCGGGGGCTGCCTAGGCAGTGACATGCAGCTGCTCACATGGGTCACGCCGTGAGGTTCTCAGAACACACGTGTTCTTTTTTTTTTTTTTTTTGGTCATAGTACCGCGGCCCGCAATCTTTTTGGCACCAGGGACCTGTTTCATGGAAGACAGTTTTTCCCCAGGAGGCGGTGGGGGGGTAGATAGGTGGCAGAGCTCAGGCAATAGTGCAGGCAAAGCCTCACTCACCTCCTGCTGTGCCGCCCGGCTCCTAACAGACCATTGTCAGCACCGACCCACAGCCCAGGGCATGGGGACCACTGCTCCAGAGTGTGGCTGGTTGTTCATGTCTCTGGGGTCTAGATCCACCCCGGTTCTGGGATGACTAAATGCGAGAGCTGCCAGCAATGAGAGTGCCCAGGAAGTGCAAGCTCTTCGTGCTGGTTTCCAGGGGATTTTGCCATCCCTAGGGCTCCTCTCATTGGGGCGTTTGGGGTGATCCCTGTGTGCAACTCTCTGTCCTTAGCACCTCTGGCTGTTTGCTTCCTAGGTTGCCAAACGTGTGATCCTGCTGTCGGGCACGCCAGCCATGTCGCGGCCCGCAGAGCTTTACACGCAGATCATCGCCGTCAAGCCCACGTTCTTCCCTCAGTTCCACGCCTTTGGACTTCGCTACTGTGACGCCAAGAAGGTATTTGTCATTGCTCTCCTCACCGGCCCACCCACCTGTCACCCTGATTTTGACACCCACCTTTCTGTCCCTGTCTCCTGGACAGTGGTGTGATCAGAGGAACACTGACCAGGGAGCTGAGCTGATTTTACCTCTGCTCTGACCTGGGAGTGTCCTCGGGGAAGATGAGAACAACCCCTCCTAGTTTTAATGCTTACTGGGATCCTAGGTTAGTGCTTCCCAGTAAAGGGACCAGTGGCTAATGTAGGTGCCTGGGACTCGCAGAACCAGCAGCCCCTGCCGGGGAGAGTGGCACTGGGCGAGCCGGAGGTGAGGCCAAGGCCCTAGGCAGAGGGAAGAGTATCGATGAGGTGGGTGAAGGTCCCTCGGCATGGGAGGAATGTGCAAAAATCCTCTGGAAAAGTGAAAACAGAGGCAGCGGAAGCCTCTGAGCAGGTGGAGTGGGGAGCGTGATCTCAAGCTGCCTCGGCGGGCGCTCTCCAGCGACCCTGACCCCTCGTAGTGAGCGGAGCCTCTGCCCTCCACGCCCTTCCCACGAGCACAGCGCCAGGGCAGCAGGTCCCTCAGGAGCTGCAGTCTATGCAGCTTCTGTTCTCCGGAAATGGCAGGGGAGCTTTGTAAACACAGTTAGGCCACGGCAATGAAAATCTCAACTTCTAAAACCCCACCTTTTTTTTAAGTGGAAAAAAAATGTGTACTTAGTGACGTGGAGAGATACAAGAGTGCAAAAAAATAGGATGCAAAACTTTTCCTCCCTCCCCCTGTTTCTTCCTTTCTTTCCCCTTCCTCCTTCTCTCCTCATCTCTCAAATATGCTGGAAGGTAATACACACCAAAATGATTCCTTGGATAAGCAGAGAAAATCAGCATTTTAAAACATGTTTACATCACATTGTTCACAAATCGTGAATTCCTCCAGTGACTCCATTAGTGTTCAGCAATCCGATGAAGCCTGCTGAGCGGAGGACACTGTTCTCCTCACAGTTCCTTTGTGTCTCTTCCGAGGCTGCCCGCTTCAAAAGGATGGCCTTGCCAGACAGAGGACGACTGTCAGAAGATAAATTGGTCGCTCGGTTTTCCTCTTGGTCCCTCAGTTCCTCACTTTTGAATATGGGGCATAAAAATTCTAGCTACTACAAACATCCTCTCTGGTGAGCCAGAGGGAAGGTGTGGAGGAGGTTTAGGGGAGGGAAGGTTGGCTGTTTTTCTCTTTCATCACTGGATCTGCTTGTCGTGCGTGATCTCCGTCTTTGCACAGGTGAATTTTGCAGAGATTCCCTGTGCTGGGAGTCTCCAGTCATGGCATAAGCCTTGGCTAGTCCCCTACTCAGCTCTGCAGTTTGAGACTTGGGTGAGCAGAGAAACACAGAGAATGGGCCTGCTGCACGTGCTGGGGTCTGGGCATGGTTCCTTCCCTGCTGCAGTTCTCTACTACGGGCCATAGCCGGTGAGGCTTGGGGTAGCCCCAAGCACTTGTGAGGTCTTTCTCTGAGACTTATCACCCACAAATGCCTCTCTTCTGTAATTCTCGGTGCACCCAGCATGTTTCATGGCCTGAGCTGGGAAACCTGCTAGTGTCAGGCAGCCGTAGAAGGGTTGGCCAAAGCCTGTGTAGCCTGTTTCCAGTGTCCGTCCCCAAACATAACCTAAGAAAGAACGACCCAGTGAATCAGCCCTGTGTTTGTGTGGGTGTTCATTTTTCCCCCTTAATCAGCTGAGACACATAGTCTAGGGCCCTCTCCTCCTGGTCAGTTTTGGTGCCTTCACTGTCTCAGATCCTCCAGTGGGATACAGCCCTTCTGTTTGCCGGTCTGCCGGGATCTCGTTTGCCTTGCTGGATGGAAGCACAAGTCCCAGTCAAGGCCATTGCTGACAGTGGGGTATGGGTGGGGTTGGCTTCCATCTTCTTCCCCAGTCGTTCTCTCTAATCCAGTCTCCAGGGTGTCCATAATCTGAAAACAGAGGGAGGATTCACTAACTTCTCTTTGTGATTGCTACTTTTCTACAGCCAAGGTGCTGAATTCATCCCTCATCCGTAGTGAGGTCAGGCTTCTCAAACGCCTAAACGCTGTTCCCCTGAGGTTCCACCTGGCCCTGCGTTCGAACACCAAACTTTGACGCCTCTCTCTTCTAGTGCAGATTGCGTCTCCTTTTCCCCGGTGGTTCTGCTGTGACTTTGTAAACTCTGAATCTGTCCTTTTTCTTGTGGGCAGCGTCCCTGCTGCAGAGGACTAGCTGCATTAAAACCTCATCAATTCAGGCCCTAAGGATTTCTGCTTTGTGGTCACGTCACAGATATGCTGAGCCACTGTTTGCATCGAAGACAGTGACTTTGGAGAAGTGACTGCAGCTGACTCACTGCCCATGCCATTTGTGACCGGAGAGCTTTGCTCTGCAGGATCATGATGGAAATAAGACTGTCTGCCTTATTTTCAAATACTTTTTTAAAAAAGAAAATGAAACTTGTCAAGTACTTCAAAAATATCCACTTACATTCAAACAAAGTATTTATAATGTAAATTGTAGTGTTTTGCATAGTTAATTGCAAACCATTTTTAGCTTGTTATTGAGACAGGAAATTTCTCAGTCATTAAATACACTTCTTTAACAAAACTGGTGAGCCACTTTCCCCGTGCGTCAGTCCAGACTGTGTAATGTGTACATGGTCCCTGAAAACCCTTCATGTCTGATTTGTACCTTTGTTCTATTTGCAAATAATCCACTTTCTGAAAAGGACCTACTCTGCCTGGACTCTTGGGACCTATGGGGTGATGGCCAGCCAGCGACGGAAGGGGCTGAAGATGGAATTCATTGCCTTCACTCCCAAACTGTCCCTTCCTGCACTCCTGGTCTCCCTCCGCCATCTCCCCAGCTTCTTGTGCTGTCCTCAGATTCACCCTCTCCCGCCTTCCTGGTGTCCCCCCCACCACCAGTAACACGGTCAGAGACGGTGCCTTCCTCGTCTTTGCGTTCTTTCCTCCACCTCGCCCAGTGCCTGGTGCGTGGTAGGTTTTCAGTAAAAGTGTGTGGGTTGTGATTACTCCAAAGTCCAATTTAAAATCTTTGGTATTGGGTTTTAACCTGCAAGGTTAAGAGCTGATAATATTAGAACTTAGGAGCACAATATCCAAATTAATTATGATACCATTTTGTTCCCGGCGTGATTGTTATTTAAAGAAGCCAGGAGGCCATGGCTGCTCTTGTGTGTGCGACCAGCTTCTTGCATGAGTAGAGGCCACCGGAGAGAGTGCGTCGTGCCGAGCTCATTTTTGACCCCATCGCTTAAAGGCATTTGATGAGAACTTCCTGTTGATTTCAGAGATTTTTTTTTAAAGATGTGGTTTTTGATTATTTTATCTCTCTACCTTTGACTTCCTCTTTTTATTTTCAGTTTAGCAAAGGTTTATAGGACACCTACCGTGTCTCCACAATTATACGAGGTCCGCTGGCCCTGGAAAATGAACGAGGCTCAGTAGTATATGGCCCAGGCGAGGGTGAGGCTGGAGAGGAGATGAGTGGCTAAAAATATAAGGAAGCAGACACCCTGGGTCCCTGATTTTTTATACGACTGTAGAAGTCAGTCCTGTTTGCAGGAAGATGGTTGGTGAAAGGTAGGATTTTTATTTGAACTGGAAACACCTTTAACTGTGAAGCAGGAAGTGGGCACTCTTGCTCACTGCCTCCCCGGGGCTACCAAATGAGGCGCCAGGTTTGTGAAGGGCTGCCCGGCCCTTTGAGACCCGCCGCGGGTGTCAGCCAGGCTGGCAAGAACTTGTGTTCCGGGCTCCTCCCCCAGCCCCCCCACCGCCCACACTGCAGCTGTGTTTACTTCGTTGCTCTTGGGTGTGTCGGTGTGACCATACTGAGGAACAACAGGTCTTTAAATTCCTATAAATCTCGTCAAATAAATGCATTACTGACATTAACTGGGATGTTGTATGGTGGACGCTTTAGGATAAGCCCTAGGGAATATCATTTCTGTATTTAGTTTGCAGGAGTAGTCCGACAAGCCGAGTGTCTTGTTGGCTTTTGAGTGTAGTGGACACCAAACCGTTGGCATCCTGTACTTGCCGCTAGAAAGCAAGTTAATGCCAGAGTGTAGAACACCCTGATACACGGTTTTTGTCTGCCTCGTCCTGACTGGCTTTGCCCTTTTCCTTCCCGTTTCTCATACGGAACAAAGCCGGGGGAGAGAAAGCAGCGAGAAGAGAAACCCACCTGGAGGTGACAGCCCGGTTCACTTGGCGCGGGGGGCATCTAAACGGGCTGTGTCTCGTTCTCCCTCCGCAGCACGCCTGGGGGTGGGACTACTCGGGCTCCTCCAGCCTGGGGGAGCTGAAGCTGCTGCTGGAGGAAGCGGTCATGCTGCGGCGCCTCAAAGCGGACGTCCTTTCCCAGCTCCCAGCCAAGCAGCGCAAGATGGTGGTGGTGGCCCCAGGCCGCATCAGCGCCAAGGCCAGAGCGTCCCTGAGTGCCGCGGCCAAGGAAATGACCACCAAGGACCAATCTGTGAGTCTGGGGCTGGAGATGGGGGGGTTGGAAGTTGTGTTCACGGGTGTTTCTTCCCAGAAGGGGTTCTGTGGACATTACCCAGAGTTCTCTGAACTTGCCTTCCAGTCATTGCTTCCCACCTCCCCGGGCAAGGACAGTGAGCCCGTTTCACTCCTCAGCCTACCTAATCCACTTCAAAAATCTCTTCATTTGTGGTTTTATGCTTGTGTGGATCACTGTTGGTGGGTGGCCATAAAATCAACTGCAGGGCAACTGCGGCCTGATGATGTATCTTCTGAATCCCTCCGAGAAAGCTAGAATTTATGCATAGTGTATTTTGAGAATGCCTCAGCATAGGAATGGTTCTTAGAGATTAGTTCTGGCTGTATTTGATATACATATGCACCCTGTAACCATCCCAAGTCATTTGCTTTAGTCAGGGTAACAAATCGACGGTTATTTAACAAAGTCGAGTTTTCAGCCCTTCTTAATCCTTTGCCTCCTTATTGCAGTCACTTATGGTTGACAAGTAGTTGGCAGGGTTCCCATTTTACAGGCAACAGGCAAGGAAACTGAGGCTCATAGAGACTGTGATCTGCATAAGCTCTCATGGCAGAGCTGAGGCTGTATCCAAGCCTGTCACCGCTGTATTTTTAGGCCTCTTTCCACTTTGGTGGTTTTATCTTTTCAAAACAACTTCATTTATATCTGTCATTAGTGTCTTACTATAGTAAGTACTACAAAGACCACCTACACCAGCTCCATTTCTGTCCTCTTGGGACAAAGCCTTGTAATTTTCACTGCCAAGAAAATAATAATCATTGACATTTTTGACATTATCATAAAGCATTATCTGGGCTTAATATTACCCTGTATAAAGAAACTTAGATCTAGATGAGGTCTCAGCCTTCTGGAAGCTTAGCAAATAAATAAGAATGGCAAGAGACAGAATGTGTGATTTTTTAAAAATGTTACTTTACCATGTGATCGAGCAGACTAACTGGTGACTTCTGAGAAACAGAGGGTAGGGGAGAGGGTGCATGGGTCAGTTGTCAAGCTATATTCCGTTTATGCTGCATTACAGATACAAATCTGGATAGCCTGGGGGGGATGACAGGCATAATCCCTCCGCCTTGGAGTTTTCAAGCCAAGTTCACAGTGCTGGTGTGGATGTGCGGACCAGTGGTTCTGAAATTGGACTTCAGTGGAACCACGAGTGGAACCAGTGTTCCATTGCTGAAATCAGTCTTGGCATTTTTTTTCTAATTTCTAGAGATAAAATTTAATGAATGGAATTTTTTTTCTCAATTTTAACTTTTTTCTTATAACTTTCTTAAACCTTTAAGGCCTGGGTATCAAACTCATTTTCACTGGGGGCCACATTAGCCTCCCGGTTGCCTTCAAAGGGCCGAATGTAATTTTAGGACTGTATAAATGTAACTACTCCTTAACAGTTAAGCAAGAGTTAGGTGCTGCTACTGGGTAGAAACAAGGTGCCGGGCCGGATAAAACAAGGTGGAGGGCCGGATTCAGCCCATGGGCCTTGTGTTTGCCACCTATGCTTTAAGGTGTACTAACTTTTGTCCATTCGTGAGCTCTGCCAGATAAGAAAGCCAGTGAATAAGTATGGCAACTATAATATTAATGGAAAAATTGAGATGTGTGATCATTTTAGATGTGAGGACCTGAATACATATTAAATGCTGTGCTTTAGTTCCTTGTGTGTGTGATGGAAGTCAGTCTGCACCTGGCCCACCTCCTGAACCAGCTTGAGAACAGCCACAGCAGACATCTGAAAAAGCAGTTAGTGGGCATTTGAAATGAGGATGAAAAGTCCCATTAACTGGCCAAGAGGCTACTGTAAGTTGTGCTGTGTGGCCAAAAAGAAAACGAAAGAGATGTGTGGGAATTCTGTACTTAGAGCAAGGTTTGAACGCATTGTTTTAAACTTCCTGCCAGCGCACAGTTCCTGAAGTTAGGTAAGGGGCTCTCTCAGTGATTTCAGATGTAACCTAGGAGTTTGGTTTTCTGAGTTTACACGCAGCATTGTGAAATTGACTGGACTGAGCTGTGGAAATCAGGGATGTTTGGTGTTTTATAACTCTGGTAGCTGTGCAAATCCCTTAAACTATTTGGGATATTTTGATGTCTTCTTACCTAAACAAGGAAGCCGTGGCCTCCTTCCTTTTGGAATGCAGGCTTCCAGTGGGCTTGTTGCTGGAGAAATATATCAGGAGAACACCAACTGCTCAGAATCCCACCTGTGGGGTGATTACCATCTCTGCTCCTTCAGAGTCCCAGACTCTTACTGTGTTTTGCAGATTATGATAATGAAGTCTCAATTGCAGTATAATTCTTCAAAACTCCTGCAGAGAAGGAGCCTAGAGCTCCTCCCCGCCCTGTGCTTGAGAGTTGCTGTCTACTTCTGTGGGGTCCTAGGAAAATGAAGAGTTTGTCCCCAAAAGAGAGAAATTGAGTTGATACAGACTACCTTCAGCATCTTGCTGAAGCCAGATACTGAAGTCTTTCTGATAATAAGCTAAATCCTTGAAAATATGGTTCTCCTTTGTGGTCTATAATGTAAATTCGTTTTTGTAATGGAAAATCCAAGTAGAAAACAAGTGTTGAGCTTTGTGGTGTGGACCATCTGAACCTTCCTCACTCTAACGCTACTGTTTGCACGTCTGTGAAGTGCATCCAGTGTGGAGCTCTGCCCCGACAGCTCGGGAAGGGCGGCCAGTGTCAGCCAGGAGCGCAGTGAGGTGGCTGCTGACACTCCTCCCAGACCTGGACCGGCTGTGCAATCCTGAGCCAGAAGAGTCGAAATGGGGAATCGTGGTTTTATGGTTTTTAGCCAAATAAGGAGGCTCTATGGATCTATAGAAAGTTGCCTCCCAACACCCCATTGTATAGTTACTCTCCCGGCCCAGGTGTCCCCACAGTTTTGTGCAGCATGACGGCTCCAGCAAAGCACTGCGGACCTGTCAAGAAGTGACTTTTGTCTCGGTTCCCTCACACCTTCCCATCCAGAGGAAGACAGTTTTTAAAAGCTTTAAGTCACAGAAGCCAAGGGGAAGCAGCCAATTTATAAAATATATATAACTATTAAAGCCTTTTCTCATTTTCAGCTGAAATAATAGATACCTCTTCACAGGCTGAGAAAAGCTGGCTCTAATCATCTTTTGTCTAAAGCTGCTTTTTGATCAGCGAGAGCAGGAGCAGAGAAGTGGAGCGAGTCCGTGCAGATTCCTGGCGACAAGACCGGCTCGCCCTTCTGCCGCTCGGCAGCCCGTTCCCGTGTCCAGCGCAGAAAAAGACATCGGGAACCCCAGTGGGTCCAATTGAACAAAAGTCTGGGGGACAGGAACAGAAAGTGCAGGTGATTTAGAATTTCCTTACCCGTGGCTGGCAAAAGAAATGAGATCATTAACGCACTAGTAGTCTGCCTGCACAGTCTGGGGGAGTTTTTTTTAAAAGGTGAAACTATCAATTTCTCCCACATTAAAAGTTCAGTAGGTGTCTATTGTATAAAACCTGAAAAATAAAGAAAAGTACTTATAATTAACATTTATTAAATAGGTTTTACCACTACGGTAAAAAGATTCGCTCATCTTTTATATCACCTAATTTCAGCATTTATTATTTAGATTTTTTAATAAAATGTACATATATTTGCTTTAAAAAATATATTTATATATATGAATATATAAATGTATAACATATAACATATAATGTAAATTATATATATAACTTATAAGCATATATTTTTTAAAGCAGAATTGAATCATATAAACATATATCAAGTGAAGAACAAAAGTCATAAAACTGTATCATGAAAGCTTTTCCGTGTTGTTAAATGTTCTTTTAAAATATGTTTAAACACAGTGTGGTGTTTTCTCAGATGGTTTTAGTTGGGTTTTTAAGTTAATTCAACCGTTCCCTAGCCTGAGTAACACTGCACTGAAGAAGTAGCTTACCTGCGCGTGTGCACATTGATGCTGACACATCGCGAGGATACATTCAAAGGAGCAAGTCGCTGGGCCCTGGGGTCGGGCCTGCTCTGAAGGCTTTGGGACATGCTGACAGCCGGTCCCCGAGGCCAGCCAGTGCGCCACCCCCCGGCCTGCACAGTGACAGTGTGTGTTTCCGCACGCCTGCCTTGGCTCCGCACGACAGACCTTAGGGAAAGGCTCTGGAAGCGCCTTTCTCCATCTCTCCTTCTGTTTGTTTCTCCCTCTCCCTTTCATGTTAGCAAGTGTGGGTGGCCCTGACAGGGTAATGACAGTCCCCGAAGGACGCAGGGGTACAACTGTAGACTGAGCACAGCCAGGGTGCCGTCTGAAGACAGAGAGCAGGTGAGGTCATCGCAAGGAGGCTGGCTCTGTCCCCCTGCTGGGGACCACATTGGGTCAGGGGGCCTAGCCTGTTGCGAGGGAGCCCCTGAGGGCATACGAATGGACTCACGAAGTTTTTGAGCCCACTGGCCACAGGCGAAAGGTTGAGTGTGGACGGAGCCTCATCAGAGGCAAAGGGGGCCTGCGGAAGGTCGCCCCGAGGAACAAGTTCAGATGCAGTGCCGTGGAGTGGTGTCTTCGACAGCAGGTCCCAGGAGACTGGGACCTGGGCTGCTGCCACAAAACTGGCCTCCGCTGCCCACTACCCTGTGGTGCCCCCGAAGCTGCCTGTGGTTCCCGGGTATCCCTCTCCTTTCCCGTCAGGCCCTAGAGGAGGGGCACTGTTCCCAGCAGGCCGCTCTTCCGAGCAGGCAGCGCCTTCGCAGGTGGAAGGAGACGGCGGCCCTGCCGGTGGTGGTCAGCCTCTCTTCGTCTCCGGGAGCCCCGAGTGAAACCCAGTGTTCCCTTCTGTTATGATGAGTGTCTCCTCTGTTCGCATTCTTTATTAGCATTTATTTAGATGCAAACTATAGGGAAAACATGGTTTCTTCTCTTTGGAAGTCACTTACCTTATGTCGGAGACAGGCCAAAAGCACACAAGCAACAGTTTTGAAATGGTATTAGAATAAATGAGTGGCGGTCTATTGGGATTGATTCAGCAAGGCTTGGATGGAGGTGAGCTTTGTCGGCTGGGTGTGGACACAGCCTGGCAGAAGAAAAGGGGGAGGCAAGAGACACGGCCATGACATGTCGTGTGTACGTTGTCCGCAGGCTGTAGTGCACGGGTATGCTTAGCGAGGCTGCATGTCAGCATGTCAGCACAGCTCAGGTTGTACCTATGGTTTGGCCAAAGCCAGTGGTAAGGTAAGTCAGGGTCACTTGGCTCCGGCGATTGGTGTTCAGGCTTTAGGATTCGTCAAGCTCGTGGTGGCGGTAATTCCGTCAGCTTAGCTCAGAGTCCTCCGAGTGGGAGACGTTAAACCCTCGACTTCTCTTTCCACAGAAGGGACAGCAGAGGGCAGCGCTCATCCTCTACTTCAACAGGACAGCCGAAGCCAAAGTCCCGTGTGTCATGTAAGTGGTGGCCAGGTGTCCGCTTCTCCCGCTCCCCTTTCAGAAGGAGCACCTCTTATCTCAGTCTGCCGGAAGGCTTGCCCTGCCCTGTGAGACGGGATCCGAGATGCTGGTTACAGCCACCTGCAGTGTGAGGTTTAGGGCCCCTGGCCTCGTCGGCCACACACAGGGCAGGAGGAGGCTTGCGTCTGGAGCGCTGCCAGGACGGGCTTGGGGGCCCTGCAAGGTCCTGCCTCGGCCCAAGTGAGCTGCAGCTGCTGCCACGTACGGGAGGGGCAGGGGGAAGCCAACACTGAAGGGAAGGTGTCCTCCCACTAGCAGAACTGTGCTCACTCGCCTGGAGGAAAGTAAGGGGGCTCTGTGACAGGTCGAGAAGCTGCCTCGTGACTCTGTGCTCTTCTCCAAAGACGTGCAGTCTCAGCCGTTGTTCACCTACGTGAAGAGGAGAGTCTCAGAGTTTGTTCAGAGGGCATGTGACCATTGTCACAGTCACACTGAGTTCTCCTTCCACCTTCGACACTAAATCTGAAGTAATCATTTCTCTTCTTTAATTTATTCACTGACTTTTTTAAAAACTCAGTTGTCTGCCTTTTTTAAAGAAAGAAAACCCACTCATGTTCAGACATCACCGTGGTAGAAACCTGAGGCAGTTCCAATGGTGTGCAGTTTGCCTCACTTTTTATTGTTCAATGTTCCCGTGAGGCTCTGGCGGGATGGTGGTCCAAGTGCCTACATTCCAATGAGGATGGACTGGCGTGGGCTGAGCAGCGGCAGATAGGCTGTGGGGACCGAGATCTGTGGGCACGTCAGACGCACAGCCTACCCCACCCTCTCCGCAGCCGCGAGCCCTCCGGCCCCACCAGCCTCTCCCTCCGCATCCTTCTGGTGGCGAGAGTTCGCCGCATTGTTCAAATCTCAGAGTCTCCCCAAAGGCCGCTGCATGCTGGCCAGCTCTCCAGCTCTGCTTCACCCTGCAGGCACAGCCCTTTTCCTCTGTGACTCTGTGATGAGGCTGATGAACCCGAGATGCATTTTCATGGCCTGGAAACTTCTCTCTCAGAAACAGACCTGAATCGCCCCCACTGCCCTGTTTCTCATCTGCAGCTGAGTAATAGATGGCAAGGGTGTGGGTCCTCTGCCTCGCTCGTTCAGCTTATGACCCCCAGACTTCAGTGCTTGTTGAGAGGGCTGGGCCTAGAGCCAAGCTTTTTCCTTCTAAATTGTGAATCTAGTCATCTTGGCACCTCATACGTAGACTTGGAGATACCTTGCCTTAGTCTGTGCAGACTGCCATAACAAGAATACCACAGACTGCTGGACTGTGGTGGCTTAAACAACAAATACTTCTCATAGCTCCAGAGGCTGGGAAGTCCAAGTTCAAGGCACCCGCAGATTCACAGTCTGCTGAGGGTTTCCCGCCTGACTTGCAGACAGCCCTGTCCGCCCTGTGTCCTCACGGGGTGGGAGGGACGAGGGCGCTGTCTGGGATCTCTTGTAACAGTCCTGACCCTTACTCCATCACCTCCCGTAGGCCCTGCCCTCCAGGACCAGCTCATTGACGAATTCTGGGAGGGCACACAAAACAAACCTTCAGTCCCTAGCATACCTTATACATACTTTTTCAAAATTCCATTGTAGTTTATAGAGTGCTTTATCATTTCCAACAGTTCTCATATCTGGTAACTCATTTCACATTTACAGCCTCTGTAAAATCACTAGAATAAGTCATACTGGCCTCATTTTTTAAATGTAGAAACTGAGTAAATTTCATGGAAGTCTCTGGACTTGAGAGTCACTTAGCTAATAAGTAGAAATTGGATTATAACTCTTAAAACTCAGCCGTGGCTGGGTAGCTCAGTTGTCCAGAGCATCATTCTGATACGCTAGGGTTGCAGGTTTGATTCCCAGTCAGGGCACATACAAGAAGCAACCAAATACAAGAAGAAACCACTCTTCTCTTGTCTCTCTCTCTCTCTCTAAAATCAATAGATAGTTGGAGGGGGGAAGGAAATGATTAATATGATAAATTTTTTTTAATCTTAAAACTCCAATTTTCTATGCTAGTTGTTTTTCTTTCTTTCTTTTTTTCTTTTTATTTTTTCCTGTTGTCTGTTTTCCTTGTAATGGGCATCTTTCAATACAAAAGCCAAGGTTATTGTGGTAGGCAAGTATTTCCAGCCTGGTAATTTAGGGATGTGGGGAAGGGCGGAGCAGTAAAGCAAGCCATGTCTGCGATGTAGGGGGAAGAGGGTGGGGCATCGGGACTGTTGGGGCCTCTGGTGGTGATTATGAGCCGGCCAGGTTGATTTTATGGCCTTGTGGCTTTTTAGTGCTGTAGCAATAAACATTTTTTGCTTACATCATGGCAAATTTTATATCTCTCCAACTAATAAAAGTAGATTATTTTTAGTACCAATGATTCACAAATTGAACTCAGACCCACACCCTGGCTCGCCATGCTGTTGTTTGAAAACGACTCTTAGATGTTCAGAGGACGGTCCACTTACCTTCCTACCACCTGCTTATAGCAGGAACCTTTGAGATTTATGTGTGAGGATGGCCTCGGGCACAGCAAAGGCTCCTTCTGTCCCCAGAAGCTCTCCTTCCTGCTGCTCTGCAGGAGCAGTGGCCTGTGCTGGGACTGTGAACCCTCACTTCTGCAGGGCACTAGTCCTGGGGACGCCTCCAGGGTATGTCAGCTGGGTGACTCTTCCCTACCGAACTCTCTTGGGGTAGCTGCCTTCCTGTAAGGCCACTGCTAAAGATAAGAGTGGGAAGTGGAGAAAAAAGATAGAGAAGTAAGTTAAAGGGAAACTAAAGACCAAGCAAATAACGTTCTTCACCTTGTATTCCTTTGCCTCAGGAGAGAATTCTCTGACCACTGACTTACATGCTGGCCCTGCAGGTGGCCGCATAATGCGGGAGGGATTTGGAGCGCTTTCCCTGACGTCCCTTCAGTGTTATCATTTAGGTCTTAATACTACACTTCCAGAAATTTGATTATTGTCAAGAGTCCCTTAATCCCCTGCCAAGGCATTTTCAGATCTACAGACACTTTAATTTGTATTGAAAGGATATTATAATGATGGTAGCAGCCCAAGTGCTAACTGTTAATTATCTTCATGATCCCAGGTAATAAAAATGTTTCAGCAGCATATCAGAGATCCATACAACATAAGGATACTTTAATTTATTTGTACCTGGGAGATGACTAAAAAGCATGGAAGCACTCTTTCTGCACGTGGCAGAAGGCGGCTTATTTCCACAGCTCCTGGTTTTGCTTCCATTCCAGCGACCTGGCATGAGGGAGGGGGGCGTGGTGCGCTCCCAGAGGAGGGAGAGAATGGGCTGGGCAGGCAGGTACCCCCGAGGTGTCTGCTGCAGGTGCAGTCACTTTTCTGTGATGAACCTCAGCTGGATGAGGTTCATGTGTGTGATTTGCTTTGTCATTGTCAAATGCAGTGAATACGTCCTGGACCTTCTGGAAAGCGGACGAGAGAAGTTCCTAGTGTTCGCACACCACAAGGTGGTTCTGGACGCAGTCACCGCGGCGCTCGAGAAAAAGGTCAGCGCCTTTGGCATTCCAAAAGTTTTCTGAAAATTCTAGAGGTGGACCATGAATCCACCCAGTTTAAATGTTGTCGACGTGATACAGGAATTCAGCCAGTAGAATTAAAAGCTGTAATCCCGGGAAAAATTAGAGCCCTTTCTATTTTCAAGAACTCCAAGACAGTTCATTGGAAAACTATTAGAATGCATGAGTTTAGTAGGGTGCCTGGGTTCCAAATAAATAGACTAAAATGAGTTTCTTTTTCACTGTACCAGCTATATCTAATTATTTAATGAAATGGGGAAAAGATAGGCAGTGACAAAAGCCATAAAGTGCCTAGTATCAGTCTCACCAAAAAAAAAATGTAGAAACTAAGGAAGCATTGCAGACACGTGTGCCACACTCCTTGTGCGAGGGTAGAAGTGTAAAGACGCCTGTCCTTCCCAAGGTAATTCGTAGATGTAATTCAATTTTTACAAAAATTCCAGCTAGATGTTTGAGGAAGCTTTATACGATTATCTCAAAGAATGTCTCAAAATCTAAGCCGCAGGGATACCGTCTAAGACGGTTTTTTAAAAGGGCAACAATGCTGACAGACTGGCCCCTCCACATATTGAAATCTGGTGTAAAGCTCAGTCATGCTGGCCGAGGGCTAGTGGCCAGATGTGTGGAACGGAGTAGATGGCCCGTTAGCGTAAATTAAAATCAAATATGTGATCAGGGAGTAGTTACAAACCAGTTCACTCAACACGTAAAGGTTGGGCAACTCGGGGTGGGGGAGACTTGAATGAAACTTCACTTCACCATTTACTATATGAAAATCCAGATGAATCGAAGTTCTTTGAAACCATGAAGTATTAGAAGAAAATACAGGCAAACATACAGCTGACCACTGGGTGGCAGAATGCCTTTCTAAGCATGAAAACAGAGAAATTACAAAGTAAAGAACTGATTCAGGTTGGAAGATGGGTCTATTCTGTCACATACATACACAGTGGTTAAATCATGGTTCTTTTACACATTTCTTCCTTGCAGGGCATTTTGGCAGTTTCTTAACGTAATTTTGCCGAACTCCTTTTGTAGGAATTTATTCTAAGGAAATGACCAGACCAGTTAGAAAGGTTTATGTACAAGAATGCTAGTCCTGTTGTTATTTATAACGCTGAATAATTGGAAACCTAAATGTTCATCAGTAGGTGTACTGATAGATAATAGTCCATTCAGCCATACAAAATAGTGATGTAGATCAGTGGCTCTTAACTTTGTGGCGATCGCTGGACCCTTGAAGAGCTGGGAAGCGGCCTGCTCACCCCCTCCCTGTCCCCCCAGCGGGTGCAGCACATCCGCATCGACGGCTCCACCTCCTCGGCAGACCGAGACACCCTGTGCCAGCAGTTCCAGCTGGCCACGGGGCACGCCGTGGCCGTGCTGTCCATCACCGCTGCCAACATGGGCCTCACCTTCTCCTCGGCCGACCTGGTGGTGTTCGCCGAGCTGTTCTGGAACCCAGGGGTAAGGGGTGCGGAAGACTTGGGGTCCCTGGGCATGCCCACGGCTGCGGGGAGGGAGGAGCTGGGGTCGGGTGGGAAGACAGGGCTTCTGTGAGGTGCCCTGAGGGTCAGTCGCCTCTTCCTCCTTTCCGCTCATCCTCAGAAGCACGTTTACTTTCCGCTTGTCAGTCTTCGCCTAGAAGAAGTAAGAACTCACACATCTATCGGCTAGCAGTTAGATTGTCACGGCAGCCTCCTATATAGTAGTATCGACTCCGTCTTACCAATGGGAAAGCTGAAGTGTTAGAAGGCTAGAAGGAATCTTAGAAGTCATCTGTCTGTGAGGAAACTGGGGCACCGATAAGTGCATAGCTGTCACCACAGAGGAGCCCTGGCAGCCCCAGGCCACCGCCGAGGCCTCTGGCTTTCCACCCTGCCCCTCTGACTCACCATCACTGTGAGCTGCTTTAGCCGCTGGGGCCGCAGCAGGGCAACCGCTTGGAGTGTTCCCTGGCCATGGCCATGGTACCCACGGGCCTTATCCGCTGAGCTGAGGGCTGTGGCAGCAGAGAGAAGACACTTGTCCGCACTCATGAACTTTTCTCCTGGGCTCCAGAAAGAGCTTCTTTCCCCTGGCTTGTTCTCCCGTAGCGTGGCTCTCACTGGCCACACGTAGGCGATGGGCCTCAAGGTGGGATGCATTTTACAGTGCAAACAGCGCCCTCCGTTTCCATTATTCCTTGTAGGGCTTCCACCAGAAAAAAAAAAGCCACACCGCCCCCGTCACATGTGGCCTCTCCCGTTGGAGCAAGTGTTGATTTAAGTAGGAGGTGACCGGGGTTGCTTCATGGAGAGAAGAAGGGAGTGTGCCAGGTTTCCTTCATTTTCCCTTCCTCACAGCCTGATGGCAGAGCCGCAGCTCGCTCCCCGTTCACAGCACCGAGAGGCCATCCACAGCTAGGCAGCTGCAGAGTCAGTTCCCCAACCAGTGTTTCGTCTGAGTCTGCCTTTTGTTGCACGATGCGTCATTTGTAGGCCGAGGTGCATAGGCCCTCCACCGCGAGACACAGCAGTGAAGTCCTTTGAGAAAGGAGAGTTGGGGGTCAGGGGCTGCCGGCCTGGTGGGCGGAGCCGAATCAGGCGTTGCCCTGTGTACACCCTGACCCCCGGGCCTTGCAGGTGCTGATGCAGGCCGAGGACCGGGTGCACCGCATTGGACAGGCGAGCTCCGTGGACATCCACTACCTGGTGGCGAGAGGCACAGCTGACGACTATCTTTGGTACGCTGGTCCTGGCCCGGCAGTTGGGGTTGAGCAAGGGTGGACACCGGTGATGTATTTCCTTTGCTGCCTAAGGGCTTCTGCTCTTGCTCAGGGCTTCCTCCCACTTTCATCAGGATCATGTTCAGCTCTTTCCCAGCATTCAGTGGGGCCTCTGGGGTGCACAAGGGAAATCAAGCAGGAATAAGGGGGTTCTTCACCACTCACCTGAGACAAAGGAAGGGAACTGATTATGATGAAATGTAGATTGAATTTGTAAAAAAAAAATCAGTTTCCAGCCGTAGAAGCACTTGCCAAGACAGGGTGCAGTCCCCTTTGTACCCTTCTACAAAGTGTAGAAGGCCCCCAAGCTTCTGCCCTTTGTGATGTGCTTTGGGACAGTAAGGCCCCAGCTTACAGCTGCTGGACCACCGGGGCAGAGCGGCTCCCCCTGGGCCACGTGGTGCTTCATCAACCCAGCTGGGGGTTCATGTCTGTTGCCTAAGCCAAAAATCCCCCAGTGCTCGTTCCCAGTCCCATTTCCCCTTCCTGATGCTAAGTTTCTTGAGAGCTCGGTGTCCACTACTCCTCTGTGTCCAGCCTTGTGACTGAGGGGTCTTACCTCTGCAGTGTGTGCGGGTCATCCCCACCTCCTTCTCTTGGTTTAGCGGGTTAACTGAGCAGCTCAGAACAATACCACGTCCAAAACTTTGTTGCAGTGAGGCAGCACTTACTTCCTACACGTCTGTCAGTAGAAAGAATTTTGAGCCTCATGATAATGACCCCAGAATTGGTGGTTTCACAACTGAGAGAAGGCAGATATTTCAGGGGGGCGTTTGTGCCTTGAGAGATGCAAAGATGTGAAACAGCAAGCATGTCCCTGCCCCCTAAGAACCAGAAGGGCGGTCTCATTTTAATCTGCCTGCAGTTCTGTGCAGGACGGATCCACTGAAGCTCATTTCTCCCCAACAGGCCCCTGATCCAAGAGAAGATCAAAGTTCTGGGTGAAGCTGGGGTTTCTGAGGCCAGTTTTTCAGAAATGACAGAAGCCACTGATTACATCTACAAGGTAACACCAGCACAGGGCTCCTTGCCACTGGGGCCCAAGGAGGCGTCAAGCTGCCAGCCAGCCGTGGGGTCCCGAGTGGGAGGGAATGAATCACTCCTGGGACCTCCCACGGCCCGGGAGCTGAGCTCGATGGCCTGCAGCCCTTCTCAGTTCAGTCCACTCGTGCATCCTTTACGCACAAGTGATGGCCCCGACTCCTCCTGCTTCCGACCTTCTCTCGAGATTCTCATAAAAGCAGAGCTTGCAAATGCTGCCCCTTCCCCCAGGTCATTAGAAACTCACAGAATTCTCCCCGTGGCAACTGTTGCAAAAAGTGCGTAGCAACACCACGTAGCAGGGCTACCACCTGAACGTCCCCAGTGTGGAATGAGGAGTATTCAAAATCAAGTATTGCTTTATACAACTTAGTTACCCTCAGTTGTTGCCTTTTATTCTCAGTGTCTCCCATTTTGTAGGGGGTGAACTGAGGCACGCAGGACAGTGAGTCTCGCCCAGAGTCACTGGCCTCGTGCAGATAGCCGAAGGCAGCTGGCCTCCCAGCATGGCCCAGCATTCCTTCTGTTCCAGCCCCCTTGTCATCTGGGAGAGTAAGAGGCCAGGGAGCGTCCTCCCGTGCCCAGGTGGGCCTGGCCACAGGTGCTGCAAGGGCACTGTTGGCCCCCGGAGAGGATGGCCGGGCCCAGCCAGCCTGCCCTGGCCTAGCACTCTCGGTGGAAGGCTGCCACGGCCACCGCCTGCTCCGTTTCAGTGCAGCTCCACGGAGGGGAGCAGCAGGCGCAGGGACTAGCGCACCACTCGCTCAAGTGACACAGAAGGTGAGAACTCGGGAGGTGCTGCCTGCTGGACAGCGAGCGACTCCTGAGAGAATTGTTCTAACGAGAGAACCTAGACAGAGGTCTGAGCCTGACGCAGGCAGGTGGCCTTACAGTCCTCGTCAGGAGACTGAGGTGCCACCCTTTCCCTATGGAACCGCTGAGCGTCAGAAGCTGAGTTGTAGCAATAGATTCTTGTAGGTGACCCTGAGACTTACGAGTCTGAGGACCTGATCTTTACTTTGTTTCCTTAGCAACTACCATAAGTCCTTTCTCCAAGTGTACTTATGGGATGTGTAAGCTCAGAGATCATATTTTTAAGTAGAGTATAAATTACCCTTTTAGATATAAGCAGTTAATAAACCAGTTTTAAAACCACCTAATCTTTAAGCTTTTTAAACAACTCTGTAATTCAGTTGAATGGTAAGTATTATAACAGAGCCTTTGCTATTCTATGCCCTGTGAAAGAAAACCTTATTTTTCAAGGATTCTCAACCATTGATAATAAGTTTATTTATAAATAAGCCCATTTATTCATCAGGCCTTGCCTTCATTTACTCTGAATTAGTTAAGAATCTCTGCCTAAAGTACAGGCGTCATCCATATCAATATTTCTTTTCATTAATAATTATCAATTAAATTTTTAAATAGGGCTGAAAATTTCACCCACTACTAAGCAAACAAAATGTTGCCTCCTGTGCAGGAGACAAAAGCAAAGAGGTATGTCTCACTAATAAGGGAAGGGAAGCACCAATCTGATCTGGACCCTGCCTGTTCTGAGTAGCACAGAGCGTTACCATCATAATTGAATGCACACTGACAGGTATTTCTACCTGGAATAGGCTGCCTTGCGTGTGGCTTTTCCTCGGCCTTGCAATTGTTCAGATGTAGGGGATGGGATCCCAGAAGGGACATGTGCACAGCGTGGGGCTGACCTTAATGGTCTTTAATATCCTGTCCCATATTTTTAAGGACATGTTTAAAAATATATTTTATTATTTTAAGAGAGAGGGAAAGGGAGGGAGAAAGCAAGGGAGAGAAACATCCATGTGTGGTTGCCTCTCGCATGCCCCCGACTGGGGACCTTGGCCCAGGCATGTGCCCTGACTGGGAATCGATCCGGCATCCCCTTGGTTTGCAGGCCAGCACTCAATCCACTGAACCACACCAGGAAGGGCAGTATCATGTCCCATTTGAAAGGACAGCCATGTCTCCTTTTTTTTTCTCTTTACACAACGAGCAGAAGAGGAGATGTCAGACACTGAGGCAGAGAGGCTGCTTTGGTGATGAGCAACTTACTGGCGGGTCTGCTCTCCCCGTCACGCAGCACCTGCCAGCAGGAAACACGTGGCCCCCACCTGCGTGTTCTCTCACCAGCCACAGGGGCCGGAGTGGGCTTTGCAGCCTGGGTTCTTTTATCTTTCCTTTCCTTCCTCTGGTGCAGGACCCAACACAGCAGAAGATCTACGACCTTTTCCAGAAGTCCTTTGAGGAGGACAGAAGTGATAAGGAGCTCCTGGAGGCAGCAGAGGCCTTCGACCCAGCAAGTGCTTCGGGAGCGTCCGGAAGTGGTCCCCAGGACCTCGGAGACTCGCTGGACGAAAGCACATTGGCAGACAGCCCAGTGAAGAAAAGGAGATTTGAATTTTTTGATGACTGGGACAGCTTTACCTCTCCCCTATAGAGGGGCAAAAAAAGTATTTAAAAATCATGGCATTCATTAAAATAAAGCTGACGTTTTATTTTTAAAGCCTGTGCTCTTCTTGCCATGACAGGGGAGGCGGCCTCTCCGTAACCGTAGCAAGTTCCCTGGGCCAGGGGTCAGCATTTCCTCCCCAACCTTACAACGCCTGGGTTCGTTTGGGTCCTAATCAACCTTAGCTTTCCTGGCTGAGACATAGAGGCAGTAGGTTGTAGTAATGGTCATTTATATTCTTTAAATAATGAGATGCTTCTTACAGAACCCCCAAATGTGAATTTTTAACATTGACTGAGTCAGCAAATACAGAGCACCGAATATGTGTCAGGCACCGTTCCGGGTACTGGCAGTAATTGGCCGAACAGGAGAGAGAAAGCGTGTGCCTCTGCGTAGATTGTCATATCGTGGGAGAGGCGATAGTTATGCATCCTAGGAAGAAAAAGTAAGGAGGGAAGGGCTCAGAGCAGGGGTTGATGAGCTTTTTCTGGACGTAGCCCAGTACTGAATATTTTTGGCGTCATGGCCAGGACCTCTCCATCGGGACAACTCCGCTCTGCCTCTGTGGTGCAGAATGACCAGAGACGCCCCAGAAACAAATGCTTACAGCTCTTTGCCGATAAAACTCGGGGCCCTGACATTTGAATTTCCTATAATTTTCATGTGTCACAAAGTATTACTCTTTTATTTCTTTTTTTTTATCATTTTTTATTGTTCAAATACAATTGTCCCCGTTTTCCCATCACCGCTTTCCCCCGCCCTGGTTTATTTTCAATCCCTTAAAAATGTAAAAACTGCACAGAGCTCACAGGCTCTGCAGGGCAGGCAGTGGGCAGGGTTTGGCCTGCAGACACAGCTTGCCCACCCCTGGTGCAGAGCAGCACCGTCCAGTAGAACATAAGCCTCAAATGTGATTTTCATTTTCTAAGAGTATTTCAGAAAGTAAAGAGGGGTCAAATCAATATTTTATTTAACCCAATATTGTCATTTCGACATAAAACCACTAAAATTTTCTTCCTCTGCCTACCTGTTGTTCTCTTGTCCCTGAGGGTCCTCCAAAGCAAATTTTATTTATACCATGTAGCCCTACATAGTTTCAGAGTCCCCGCCAGAAATGTACCTCTGAAATTTCCTGAGAGCCATCCATCCATTTCTCTGTGATTTTGTAAAAGACACTGGCATTTATTTATAGAGAGACTGAACACCTTTGGGTTTAAGAAAGGATTTCTACACTAACTCCTTTTCCTTTTGGGCTTCACAGCTCAACCCAGACACACCCACCCCAACAGGCACTGTGTTTTCTAGAAATGTCAGCTGGAATGAAGAAATGGTGGGCCCATCTCATCCCCCTTCTGTCATGGCAATCAACTGTCCCCTTAAAGGGTCTACTAAAGGTGCCCCCCAGGTCTTGTTCCCTGAGTGACCCTGGTTAACAACTGCCTCCAGGGCCCGGCGGCAGGAAGATCCTGTTAGCCTTGATCCGCTGGTGCCTGAAGAGATCATGTCTTTCCCTTCTGGGCTCTGCACAAGCCTTGTTCTAGGTCACTCATTGAGCTGGGAGTCAGAGCTGCAGGTGCCATGCCCTCACCTCTGGCTCTGGATTTTGCCTTGTCTTTGCATTCTTGCCTATTGGAACCTTGATGCTTTAATAAGCTCTTTTTGGGTTAAACTTAAACTGAAATGAGGGCAAGAAGTCTAATTGTATTTTCTACCCCATCCTCTCACTTCTTACCGAGTTCAGGATTACAAGGTAAAACAAATGGCTGGGAAGCTTCCAGGGGTTTCACCGGAGCAGTCTCACACATGTGTTTCCTCTGTGCTTGCGTTTCCTGGGGGGGCTCGGTGAAGGGAGTGGACTCCTGATCATAGAGAAAAGCACTGAGAAGCCTGTGAGTCACGGTCTTTTGGGTATCACGACGGCCGACAGTTATGTGATTTTGCAACACCTGCTCACACTCACCACCCCAGCTCCAGTCCATTAAATAGATTTTATTGAGTACCACATACTCCTCCTCTGTTTTTAATCCCCCTTTTGGGGGATAAAATACTGAGTTGGCCAAAAAAATTATTGTTTTCTTTTCTGTGAGAAGGCTCTAGCAGTGCTTAGATGTTTTTAACATCATTCAAAACAATTTTGTTAGATTGTCTTGTGACAGCTATCATGTCGGCATGCACTTAAAAAAGACAACTAACCAAACTGGTGAATTTTTGTGTAGCCATTTTATTATTGAAGATGGAAGAAAATATGCAACATTTTCCACATATTATGCTTTATCATTTTAAGAAAGGTAAAAATGCAACTGAAACACAAAAAAATAGATTTGTGCAGTGTATAGAGAAGGTGCTGCCACTGATCGAACATGTCAAAAGTGGTTTGCAAAGTTTCGTGCTAGAGACTTCTTGCTGGATGATGCCCCATGGTCAGGTAGACCAGTTAAAGTTGACAGTGATCAAATCGAGACATTAATTGAGAACAATCAATGTTCTACCACACGGGAGATAGCTGACATACTCGAAGTATACATATCAATAAAGTTATTGGTGAAAATGAAAAATGTGTATTTTATTTTATGGGAAAAAACATAGGGGCTTTTTGACCAACCCAAAATAATACACAAGAGAGTTTACAAAGCAAACTTACAGCTTAACAAAATACTATAAACTCCTGTACAATCTGCATCCCAATGTTTCAGAACACAGGCAAAGTGGGATGAAGGGCCAAGGTGGGGTACGATATACTATTACCCTATTACTGAAAGGACCCCCTACTAGGTTTGCTTTGTCTGCTGCCAGAGGAAAGAGTCTCTCAATGCCAGAGATTTGTGAAAAGGAAAGGGAAGGTTTATTTAAAGCTATACAGACTTAAATTAGTGACCTAATGTCTTCATTAAAATATGGGAGTCCTTTTGGATACCCACAGATGTCCACAGTGCTTCCTTCTTCCCCTGCCCTAGGTTTGGGGTACCATATCTCAAGAAAAGAAGTAGATTCAGGCTCCCCACACCATCAGCTGTGTTGTCAGCCAGGATCAAGCTGTGTGGTTCTCCTTGGCAAAGCTGGGAGGGTCTCCACTCTGCCAAAGCCACGTGGTTCTCTCCCCACTAAAGCTGCGAGGTGGTCTGCACTCTGGCTCAAGCCGAGTGATTCTCCTTTCTATTGCCACAGCTGCACGGTTCTCTCCTTTCACATGGTTGCTGAGTCTGGGTTTGAATCCCCACACCAGTCTTCCTCTGCAGCCCCATTTCCGACTCCTCCCACAATCGGCTACACTTGCCAGCACTCCCATCTCCTTCCAGCTTTACTGGGTTGCCATAGTGTGTCTGGGCAGGCATGGCCCCATGGTGTGGAGCCAATCACCTCCAAGCTCTCACGCAGGTGCTGTAATCAGGGGGACCTGCACCCCAGTTACATCTTGGAGGGAAGTCACTCCCTTCTCCCTGGCTCAAAGCATGGCTACAGGTATTTAACATATCTATGAAACCAGTTAAATGTTATAGACATGTTAAATGACCATGCTAGAGGTTAGCTGCAAAGTTGTTGCTGAACAAAACAGACCTGCATGTTCCTGCTCCATGTGTCCCTTTCCCCAACTCACACCTGTGCGGGGAAAGGGGTGAGGACATCCTAATATTTCCTGGACACTTTGAGTTCTGGACCCCATTCCAAATGCCTGTTTGGGGCCCCCCTCTTGGCTGCACCCTGTTACACCAAGGCTATGAATACAATACCTTCTGGAAGCTTTATTGTTTTGTCTTTTAATGTTTAGGTGTACAATCCACCTGCAGTTTAGTTTGGTATGCGGGGTAAGGTCAAGGGTAGTTTTTTTCCATATGAATATGCAGTTACGTCAGCACCACTTATTGAAAAGACTCCTTTTACACACTGCTTCGCAGTGACTTCTTTTCACTGTAACAAATTTGTTATAAAAATTAACCCAAATGTGTACGTAAAAATATCACACCCTACATTCTCATTCCTTTGACTCTTAGCCCTACTTCGTAGAGGTAATAACTAATTTAAGCAATTTGGGGTGGAGGCATTGGTAGTATATTCCCAATGCATATAATTATGTAGAAATATACAACAGGTCCTCGAATACCACTGTTTCATTCAATATTCTTTTGTTATAACATTGATGAGATGCTGTAGGAACTCAGCTCTTGTTTATGTCAGTTAGCCTATGGTAAAATTGGTTTCCTTATATGTCATTCCACTTAAAGTCACAGACTCTAACAATGGCATGAAGGGCCACAGAGTAGCTCCATTACTGATGGGGGTGGTACCTGTAACAATGCCCTGTGAAAACTCCATTGAAACAGCAACTAGAATGCATTTGAAGTAAATCTGTGGAGAGAAGGGAGGGAGGAAAGAACCCACGTGCTGAATGCATTTCACACACTGGATTCTTTCTGGGCATCAGGGCTCAGCCTTGGCCCCCTCTTGCTGAGTTAGCCCTTCCCTGCAGATCTTGGACCACAAGGTTCTTAGCGACCTCTCTGCAAACTTTGCTGTTGTCTATAGTGACCAGGCACTTCAGTGAAGGGCAAAGCAAGAGAAGTTCTTCCAGCAGGAAGCGAAGGAACAACATGGAGTCTGGGTCTCCAGAATAAGCCCCATCTCCAGCATGAGATGGATCAGGGATGATGGTTGCCCCTCAGATTTCTCTGAAAGATAAAATGTTCCATACACCCCCAGGAGAACTGGTTGACTCAACAGCTAAAAGATCTCTTCTCTGGAAGCAACTTTTAACTGACTTTTCTAAAAGCAAAAGTGAATTTTGAGTGCTCCTGAGGACCAGAGGTGACTCACCAGTGATTTTTACTGAGACTTTTATGGATACGCATTACAGTCAACAATCTGTACAGCTGATGGTCCTCGGATGGGGATGGAGATCATGGGACCACAGATAAGACAAATGGAGATTTTTATGGGAGGCACAATTCTCTGAAGCCACTGGGAAATAATTTCATGAGCATGCTATTTGTACACCCTCAAAGTTGCTATTTAAAGAAAATTGTTTAGTTTTGACAAAATCGCTCTGATCGTAAACAGTTTCCTCCCATTATGAACTAGTACATTTTCAGCCCCTCTATTGCATTCTTACTCTTGCAGAGGATGGGTGTGGGGAGGTGGTAAATGTTCTAAATGCTGATCTGAACGAAACTCGAGAGCCAGCCCAAGAGAGCGCCCCTCCACTTAGGCTGCCCTAGCGTGAGGCTGGCTAGGATCCCCTACTGACCAGGGCAAGTGAACTCCACTGCTTGGCTTGGGGGTGCAGGCTGGAGCATTGGAGTGCTTGTATTTTAACACAGCTTCTACTAGCCCATTTTTGCACCCATGTGTATACATTTTTGTTTTGATGAATAGTTTTCTGGGAGCAGGGCATAATTTTGGTGGAAAGGTTTCCAAATATCATTCCCCAAGTGCAGTGTGTTCCTCTGTTGGGGAAGACTTGCTCCTTGAGCCCTTTGCTATTCTTCACCCTAAAGTGGAAAAGGGTCCATGGAGCCTGTGATGCAACTGAGAGAACTTGAGCACATCCCACTCCCTTGGGGGACCCTCAGGTAGCAGCAGCTGTGCCTGTAATAGGTTCATTTTTTTCAAGGTAAAGAGACTAAGGAGAAAAGTGATGGGCACATTTTTAAGGGAAACCAGCAGGCAGATCTGTTTAGTCCCCTGGGTGTGGCAGAAGAAATAGCAGTAAAAAGGCACCAGGAGACAATGAAATCAGGTCTTCTCATGATCCTTAACAATAACAACCATCACTTAGAAATGCCCACTAGGCACTTCATCAAAGTTATTTCATCCTCCCGAGAACCTGACAAAGGGTATGGAATGCAATCCTCACTTTGCAGCTGAGAAAACAGCTTGCATCGTGTGATATGGCAGAAAGAGCACTCATCTGGAAGTTATTTATTAGCTGCACGATCTTGAGCAAGTCATCTGACCTCCCTGGGCGTCTCAGTTTCAAGTATGGGTTAATCATCTCACACAGGTGTCCATCCTGGGGTCCTCACGGCTGCATGCCGCCCATGATGGCTATGAATGCAGCCCAACACAAAATTGTAAATTTACTTAAAACCTTTTTTTCTCATCAATTTTTAGAAGTGTTTGTGTATTTAATGTGTGGCCCAAGACAACTCTTCTTTCAGTGTGGCGCAGAGATGCCAAAAGGCTGGACATCTCTGGTAGAGCCTTTTTTTAGTTCTAACAGAACTATAGTGACACAGACAAACTAAACATTTTACAAACCCATCTCATCATCATACAACGCAAGATACCATTTCCACTTTCAACAAGTATCCATCATTACAGATTCGTGCCAGGCTCTCTGCACAGTCCTGGGATGCAGAGGCAGACACACAGGCCTTGCCTCATGGAACTGACTTGCAGTGACCTTGGGTTTTGTGCTTTTTAAATAGACTCTTAACATCTTATAGCAATATGGCGCATTGGAGTGGAGCCTTGGTTTTTAGTCACCACTGTGTTGGTTCTCCTGCACAAGGCCTGCTGCTTTTAAAAGATACGATGTAGGGGGAAAAAAAAATACTAGCTGGAGTCACAAGATTTTAGCACTTCTCGAAGCCAAGAGCCAGTGAACAAGTCCCTTAAAATTTGAATTCTTCCTTGTCCAAAAAAGGGAGGAAACGGTATCCACACTGCAGGATTTGTGAGATGTAAGAAAACGTGGACGCTTAAGGGGCTTCCACTATACTCTGTTGCTATGATCTGTCAATCACAGTAAACCTGATGGAGAAACTCCCCGCCACACAACCCAGCAGGCCTTGCGATGGAAGAAACCGCCCGGCCATAGAGCTCAGAGCCTAGCTGGGCCTCACACGCCCCACTTCCGTTCGTCTTCCTAAAGCCGCGCTTGCGCAGTGCGCCGCTTCCTCTTGCGGTCCGACCTCTTTTGCGGCAAAATGGTAATCGTCTGTCTCGTTGGGGCCTAGGTTGTTTATCCACCTGCATCTGTTCTTCTCTTGGTTTCTTCGCCCTAATTCGCCTCTGCTGGCTAGCCCTGCCCTGTGTCCTCGGCCTCCGTGCCTTTGTGGCTCCTCTTGGACGCACACTGCAGCGGAGGAGCGGAGTGGAGCGGCTGGTCGGGGCCTGGGCCATTGGGGCCGGGTTAGGAGGAAATTCTTGGAGCACCGGGGTCGCTTTGGCCCCTGGTTGCTCCGGGGTGGAGTCGGGGCAGCCAGGGCACAGGCAGGGGCTGGGTGAGTGGAGAAGTGGTTACGGAGGCTCTGGGTCTTGGGGCAGTGGGGCAAGCTCTGTCTTTTCGGGGTCCTGATAACGCTGGTTCGTTCTTACCAGGCCAAACGCACCAAGAAAGTCGGAATCGTCGGTAAATACGGCACCCGTTATGGCGCCTCCCTCAGGAAGATGGTGAAGAAAATTGAGATCAGCCAGCACGCCAAGTATACTTGCTCCTTCTGTGGCAAAGTGAGAACGGGCTTGGCTCGGGTCGGGGGAGAGGGAGCGCAGGGGTCCTTCCGGGCGTCTCGAAGTTTGTAAACAGTGCTGGTGCCCACCTGTTCAGCAGTTCGAGCCGTGCGCACCACGGACGATCAGTTAGTTATAAGGAGACGGAATATTGTTGCACACTTTGGGTTTGGTGAAACGTTTTTCACTCGCAGAAAACCACTTGGGAACTAAAGGGTTAACAGTGATGACGGAGCCCCAGCCTAAGCCAACCCTGCACTGCAGAAATGGTTCTGGCGGTTCTGTGTGCTGGAGCTGCTAGAGGTTTTCATGTAATGTCCGTATTACAAGGACTTGGTTACAGCAGTCCTTGTTTTTGTTGTTTGGGGTAGGAGGGGGTCTTTCATATCTTTGGCACTATCATCACTATGACTTCGAATTGTGCGTGAAGAAACTTAGGGGTGTTATAAACAATCTCCCTAAAGAGGACGCCAATTTTCATTTTCTGGTGTAAGTCAGACTCCTGGGTGCATTTGACCCACAGGAAAAACGGGTTGTCTCTTGCAGACCAAGATGAAGAGGCGAGCGGTGGGGATCTGGCACTGCGGCTCCTGCATGAAGACGGTCGCTGGCGGTGCCTGGACCTACAAGTGAGTCCATTTCCTCGTGGTGTTTGGAAGTGTGTGGCCCAGTGGTAGTCCCGGCTTGACACTGGGGGCTGGTTTTATCTCTTCACAGGACTGAGAAAGTAAGGCTGCTTTTGTTGTCCCCGCCCCCCCCCCCCCCCCCCGGACTTTTGAGTTATGGTTCGAGTTATTCAAAGAGAGAAAACTACTGAAGTAACAAATTAAGTCTTGATTCACGTTGAAGTCCTTAGGGTCGTCATCATGAGCGTAGTCATAGCACTGTACAGGTGTGATAGTGGGGGACTTTGACTTGCACCTGCAGGCTGCTGCTCTAGAAACTGAGGGTTGCTTAGCTTATTAACCGTGTGGAGACTTGAGGCCATCTGGACCACTACACATTTGCCACCCACAGTATTGCTTGGGCCTCTGTGAGCCTGACAAGGGCCAGGTGATGCTGCTGAGATTAACTCTGGGCTGGTTTTGGATTGCGTGGCCTCTTTAAGGTGGCTCAGCTCTGGAAGTTGGGGTACTTCTGTGGCTCTGAAGGGGCCTAATCTTGGAATTCATCGCTGACCCTGAAGGCTGAGGTGTTCTTCCTCAGGCCAGTGTCTTGACTTGTGCTGTCCAGTCTACTAGCCATCTCTATGTAAGATGGTTTGGCTAGTGTGGTTGAAGAATTGAATTTTAATTTAATTTTAAAACTGAGGCACTGTAAAATTGGAAAATGTTGACATGACTACAATGGGTATGTGTATAAGTGCCTGTGGGGTTTTCGGAGGGCAGAAGGCAGGGTGGGAGTAGGGAGTTCTCTTGGTTGTGATAGTAAAACGAGTTAGCATTCAGATACCCCCAGGGTAGGGTGGGGTGGGGATGTGTTTTTCAGGTACTGTTCCTAAATCTTGTAGTAATAGATAGCTGTCTTTCCAAAATGTGCTTTAGTCCGTTCTACCGCCTTGGACATGGTTTTCTTGGTACCTCCTATTTATTGTACCATTTTATAATTTATTAGTTTCTTCTAGCATTTTGTTCATTACCTCTTTTATGAGTTTACATCAGTCTCTTGCAACCATTCTTCCATGTTAATGTGTTTATGCTCTGTTTGAGAAGTCAGATGCAAGAGGTTGCCTGTCTCATTCTGCAAGAGCCCAGAGATATGACACATAGAGGATGCTATCTGTCATCGTTTAGATTGGACTGTAAAAATGAGGCAGATCTGCTCGTTAGCCATTTCACGTGTTGACAGTTAATTATGTTGGACCCAAATTTGTTTTTCTTTCCAGCACCACTTCTGCTGTCACAGTAAAGTCGGCCATCAGAAGACTGAAGGAATTGAAAGACCAGTAGACCAGCTCCACAATTTGAAGCATTGCTAGCATACAATAAAGGGGTTAATTTATCTAACAAAATTACTTTGGTTTGTTGACTTTATTAAGTAGATGTTCTGGTTTACATTATATTAATATTGCTTTCTGGAAAAAAAAAGACTTGCAAATTAAAATCCTTCTAATTTTTCAGTAGTCAAGTGATACAGGAGTATAAGCCTTACAGGTTAGGTATGTCTTAGTTTTCTATGTTTTTGCCCATTCAGTCTCAAGATACATTGGTTCAAATTGCAAACTTGTTTTTAGATCACAGTTAATATATTTTTAATGTTTCTAAAGATAGAGTGGACATATCCTTCCTCTTGATATTTTGTCTGTTGTTACCATCATCTTCAGAAAACTAAAACAGTTAGAATTTCAGAACAAATTTAGCCAATACCTGTATCAGTCTCCATTTTTCAGTCTACACACAAGGATTCAGTTATTCAATTTGCTGTAGATGGTCACACTAGTAGGTATTTGAGAGTTGTGAATAGTTGAGATTATGAGTAACATTTATTCAGTCCATCTCTTAAATGCTCTGTAAGGCCACTGCTCTGATATGTCCCTTCAATTCTGCACTGGCTCTCCTCAGACTCTCAGAGTAACACCCTGTGCCAAGCTCTTAGGAAACTGATACCAGCAGTAACTACAGGTATTTTAATTTGGGTTATTGTTGCCCCTGACAGTTGGGTTCCCTGCCTTACACCAGTACCTGGCATAAGTCCCTGCTTGCTGTGGGCTTAAATGATGAGTAAGTATGTGTGGGTCTGTTTTGTGACAAAATAACACTAACTGACTTGGTACTGTCAGGCATCATTAAGTACTGCTAGGAGTAGGACCAGAATTTACAAGTCAGAGTTGTAGAAGAGTTTGACACAGGTCTTCAGGGATCCCGGGTGAAAGGCTAGGCTTCCACATCAGCATAGGGAGTTGAATATACCAGGTGGCTGGGTAGTTGTGTGGTCTGGGTTCTGTTACTTGACCTCTAAGTAAACTTCCTGAACAGTTCCTGGTAGAGTAGGAAGGGGTATACAATGGCAGCTGGGGTTACTAATTAGGAGCCTTATTTGAAAGCTTTCGTGTAACTGCTTAGGAATTTGGATGTGATTTTGTAATAAGCAGTCATTTTATATTTAACCTTTGTTGAGCCTGTGTACTCTTAAGTGCTGAATGTCATCTAATTCCACAAGTTAATGAAGTGTAGATAATATTCCATACATACATGAGAAGGATGCACAACTTGTCAATGATGCGGCTGGGGTTTGAACCCCTGTATTCCTGGCTCCAGAGCTAATAATCCTGGACACTGTTTATTGATTTTAACATTTTTTATGATAGTTGAAGAGTGGATGAAGGACAGAGACCAGTTAGAAGACCATTGAACCATAGAAGTAATAAACTTCTGTGGTTAAGGAAGTAAGGACTTCCTCGAGGTTTCACAAGGCAGCTGGTGAGTCTGAAAATGGGGTTTTTGGCTCCTAGTCCGCATATGTTCTTTATCTGTTTCATAGACTAAAGATCCCCACCTTCATGTTGCTCTTTTAAATGCAGCCTCGCCCACTCCACAGTGGTTTTCTGAGCCTTTGGTTTTCAGTCATTTAATTGACTGCATCAGGACATAAAGCTGAATGGAGTGGGTGCTCCTCCCTAGACTGTTAAATTACATCGCACGGTATCCTAGATACCAGTTTGGGTGCTCTGATGAACGTGTAGGTGTCCAGAAAGCCAGAGCAGGAGCACATTTAAGTGCAGGTTTGGTTCTGGTGTGGAGATGCAGGGTGGGGATACTTGAGCCTTGTTTTTGAGGATTATCAGTGAGAGATGAGAATTAGAGACCAGGTTCTGGGGCTGGTCAAGAATTTTGGGAGGACCCAACTAAGATGGAAAGTAATACATCCGTAGCAGCAGTTTCAAGATGAAGAGAATCTAGAGGTCTACAAAGTTGGAAGTTGCTTTTACTGTCTTCTGGAAAGCCAAGAGCCAATTTGTTGTGAATAGCACTGGGCTGACATTCAACGGTAAAGAAAGGGAATTTTGATTCTGTTTGGGATTTATTAGTCAAACTGAGTTGGTCACATTGGCATTGTGCCACAGTCACCCCTGTAGGCCAGGGCCCTTGAGAAGGGTGTCATTAGAATGGGTGGTATGGAGGACCCCAAAGACCCACATGTATTTTTGTGGGTTCAGCTAGTGAAAGGGTGAGGGTAGAGACCGTTCATTGGACCAGTATCTGCTGACCGCCCTGAAATACAGGTGTGGTGACCACTCACCCTGAAATACAGGTGTGGTGACCACTCAGCTCACGAGTGGAGTTGAAGCAGCATACCTCATTAAACTCAGTGTAGAAAACCATGGCAAAAGTGTTCAAAAGTAATTAATGCCAATTTCGATGAAAATGCTAGTTTCCCTTTCCCCAGAACTTGGAAAAATGTTTCTAAAATTTATTTGGAAGCGGCAAAGTTATGTCTATATAGAATAGTTAAGAACATTGATTCTAGAGTCAGAAGTAGGAGTTTAAGTCTCTTGTTAGCTAGAAACTTGGGGCAGGTTTACTACCTTTCTGAGTTTTAGTTTCCTCATCTGTATAAAATGGGTATAACAGTTTTTCCTTTAAGCAACACATCAGGTAAATTTGGTTTGAAAACACTCTCACCAGTGGGACCCAGGAACCCAGGAACGTATACTAACCTGACAGTCACTGGTGCTGGTCTTCAGTTGGTGTGTTACGCCAGAAGCGGGGGTCAGGAGGGAAACTGCCTGTGCAAAGGATGGTTGATGACTGTGGGGAAGGAAGGTGAGCTGTGAGGTTTTGGTTGTAAAAGCTTTTGTAAGATGGGTTTTTGGCCTAAGGGTAAAGAAGCTAAAGCAAGATTTTTGGTAGTAGGAAACCCCTACATACCCTGTATGCGTGCATGTGCACACGTGTGACCACATGACTGGCCCTTCATGTAGAGTGCTGTTTTTGTGGTTTAAATTTCTCAGGCTGTTGGGATATTCCTTGAGAAACAAGGTTGGTTTGCTCTTACGCATCTGATCTTCCTGTGCTATTTGTGTTGTCTATGTGAAGACATGGCCGCTCTGTCATGGGTAAAATTCTAGCTAGGGCTCAGGCAATAACTTTTCCAGGTGTTTTATATAGGCATTTTAGTCTGATTGTAGATTACTTTGCCAGTGTTAGTTTACCTGTGGAGAAAATAAGTGTGGGTTGGCTTCATTTACACAGAAACCATAAAAGGATTACCCCAAGTACTATGGGAAAAAGTACCAACAGCTGATAGAGTAAATGGAACCAATCAGTTATCTTCAGAGAATTCGAGTCAAATGCCATAGGAGCTGAGTTTTACACTCAGGCAGAGCACTAAGAGAGTTGTGGACTCCTGCTGTCCATCACAGCGCTGCCCCAGTCCCTACCTGTTGCAGCTAGTTTTTGGTTGCATGCAGTGGAGACTGACTCAAGCTCATTAAAGCAGAAGTATGTATTGCAGGGTCATGGAGGGCTTCACGGTATAGAAGAAAAAGACTAGGTTTGTAAGGGAAAGAAACCCAGGCATCTTCACGGTTATCAGTGGTAAAAGCTGAAAGTCTCCTTAAGGGTGAATCACATCTGTGTTATATTCTTACACTGTTCAGGAGTCAAAAACTTGGAGAGAACGTCCAGTTGGCCTAATTGAGGTCACATTTCCGTCTCTTAGCACCTCAGTCTCACCAAGGCTATGTACGAAAGGAAAAATCTCAAAGGAAATCACAGATTGGCTGTAATTTTAGGAGGGCAAGTATCCTAACATCAGAATTGAATTAGACTCTTACTACTTTTTAAATAAACCATCTAGTACAAAAGGAACACTTCCTGTATTTTGTTCCTCAAACTGACCTTGCAAATTGCAACTCAGGTAAGAACACAACATGGCCAGAAGTGTACACTGAAGTGTTTCCCAGCTTCGTCCTGGAAACCAGAGGGCGTCGACCATGGCCGGAGTAGGAGCTCCTGGAGTTCAGCCAATAGGTGATGTTGTGGATTGAGCTATCAGTGGGTAATGTGGAGTAATGGCTCCCATCCTCCTACCCATCCCCACCATGTAGGATGAGATTAGACATACTTAGTAACTGGTGAAGTAACTTTGTCTTCTGGTCAGTGGAGGGAGGGCTACTAGATTGGGAAAGGTCAAGTACAATCTTCTAGAACTGAACTCTCCCCAATCCCGAACTCACACCAAGATAGAAGAACAAAAGCAATCTCCGGGGAATCAGATGAACGGCACCACCAAACAACTGAAGTTGTCATGAGCAATGGTCTCGTGATCACAGCCAGCTTCAGCCGTGATTCTGAATGTAGTTGTCTGTGGAGTACAGTGTTCTTTTCCTCTTATCCCTGTCTACAAAGTAATGAAAATTAATTAGAGGAACAGCAGTATACTTGAACTGTTTTACTTGAGGGCTGTCATCACATTCTCTTGTCATAATCCTGAAGGATCTTGGTCATGTTGGTATCTCATGTATTTATGTGTTACACCAATGACATAACCGGATTGAGTATCTATAGGCATATGGTCCTACTGCCTTGGTTTCTTCCTTTAATTCAGTTGGCCTCATTGGGGCGTTCCCTATGTCAGCTAATGGGAGAGGAAAAAGTACTTTACGGATGGGTCTGCATGCTGTACAGGCATTAGCTGAAAGTGGACAGAGGTAACCCTGAAAGACAATAGTGAAGGGAAATCCCAGTGGGCAGAACCTAGGGTGTTACCACTTTGCATACACAAAGAGAGATGGCTTGAAGTATCAATATTTTTTTTTAACTGATTCGTGGACAGTGGTTAATGGGTTAGCCAGCTGGTCCAAGTTGGAAAGAATAAGAATCTAAGGTTGTGACAAGGATGTTGTAGGAATGGGTGGATAGAATTCTTAGAATGAGTTCAGAGTTGATATTTCTATACCATGTACGTGTCCACCAGAAAACATGCACTACAGATACTCCTCTCCCTGACCAGATAAATAAGCTGTTTTCCTCGTCCACTGAACAAAACAGTCCCACGAACAGCCCCAAAACAGGCCCATGAACGAAACAGTCACGATAGCGGAGGTGGAGCTGTGCGTGAGGTAATAAAGATGGGTCTCTCCTTGCCACGGGCCACCTGGCTGTTGCCTCTGCGGAGTGGCAGCTGCAATGAGAGGCCAGTGCTGAGCCCTAAAAGAACGCCATTTCCTGGAAGTACCATTGAGCCAAGAGATTACATTAAATGCCTCCCATCATGCAAAAGACAGCAGTTTGTCCTCTTAAGGGGCTGTTAGGGCTCTTGGACACGTGTTGTATTATGGCTGTGGATTTGTCTTCCTTGCCTATAGTATCTCTGCCACACTATATCCTGCCTATAATATCTTTACCACGTGCCCCATCATCTACAGATAGCTTGCTTGGTAGACTTAGTGATTTGCTGAAGCCTGGACGAGCTGGGAGTTGTTAAACCACTATGAGGTGAGGTACTGTCCTACGTGATGGGTATGTACCTTAAACCTATCAGTGCTTGGTGCTCCCTCCCCCGTGGCGTCTTCTCCCTCAGAGCCAGGATGCACGCATGGGTCAAGAAATCAAGAAGTGGAAGTGGGACTCGCACCACTGAGAGTTACGCCACTTAACTCGTTGAAGGCATTTTTGCTTCCCTTGTTTGAGACCTTGAGTTTGGTGAGTTTGGAGGTCTTACTGCTTGGGGAAGCAATGTTTCTTCCAGGGAATACCACCTTGGTTCTATTTAAATTGAACCTTGAGACAGTTCTCTGATCATTTCAGGCTCTTCATGTCACTGAACCAACACTCCAGACACGTAACCTTCATCACCCAGCTCTGTTCCAGGAGGTTTCCCGCCCTCTGTGGCCTGTAGCTTGTTCTCTGGCTTCTGGTTAGGTTCAGTGTTGGAAGGCACCAGCAGAAGACTTGGCAGATGAGGAGAAAGTGGAGTTATGCTATTTATTTCCCCTGCTGTTGCTTGCAGAGTTGCTTCAGGTAGACTATTCGGTCAAGGCTACACCTCTGTTAGGAGGCTCTTTCCTGTTCTGGAGCTACTCTGTGATTCCGTCACTACTGCCTCCTATAGGCTGAGGGCAGTAATGGCTTCCCGCTGTTACTAGTCCTGGAGGACAAAGGCCACTGTTGCTTTTCCTTAGCCTGACCACACTGTCGATGGTAGTCCCTTTATTCAACTTCCCTTAGTTACCCCAATTGGGTATCCATCTGTTTTCTGCCAGGACCAGAACAAACCAGATGTTTCATAGTAACTTGCTTTCAAATTTCTAGAGCGAAAATCATTCTGCAATTTTTTTCGTAGTGTATGTCATGTTATTTCTTCCTCTTCTGTTCTGCAATAAGACATTTTTGTCTCCCTAAATCTCCCTTCGGGCAACATATCTCCTTTGTTCCATTTGGTTACAGTGAGGTTACCAGTAACGTGCTCCTTTCCTTTGGCCACAGAAGGATGGTCACATGGCACAAGTTGCTGGTTAAATGTTATTTCTTCAAGGAATTTATAATTTGGGCAGAGTTACACACAGAGGCAATTAGTTGGACTTGAGTCTTAGTGGAAGTACCTGAGAGACCATAATTTCTGCCTCCAGGATGACCTCAAGTTGCCCTGGTTCTTGCTTAGATGCAGCTTAAGAGGGAATTATTGACTAGAAAGATAAATGAGAGAAGTCCAGAAGCACAAAGACCAATGGAAAGGAATGAGCAGGTGTAAGAGACACAGGACATACAATGAAGAGTTTTCCCAGAGGGGGCAGAGAGGAGGGATGATGATGACTCAAAATTTTCCAAATCCAATAAAAAATTACCAAGCCGCAGATTCACTGTGAGCCTTAGGTACAATTTGAACATTTCACCTAAAAAGTCATATGGTGAGCTTGAGTGTGATGCTGTTACGTTATGGAATTATATGCTTATGATTTTGTAATAAAAAAGGAATTATTTGTGCCGGACCCTGTATATTGTAATATCTGGTAATCATTGAAAGAATAGAAAATAATATTTTAACAAAGTAATAGAATGGAAATAGAAATGAAAGCACTTGATTAGAGGGTAAAGAACTAGTAAGACAAATACTGCACAGTAACACGATAGATGAAGCACATATGTGTGTGTATGTATATATAAAATAAATATATATCTTATGCATGGATGCTTCAGTTGTAAAGGTAGTCCAGTTAGATTACATATACAGCATATAAAGATTAAAGAAAGATATACTTGAAGATAAGGAATCAGATATAAATAAAATACAAGGATACAGACACATTAAAAATAAAAACAAAGGTTTCAAGTAAGAGGTTGAGAAAAGATACAACCTGCAAACACTAATCCATGAAACGAGCTGTAGTACCATTTGACCAAGTGAACTTTGAGGCAGAAAAGCACGACTGGAGACATTTATATTGTAAAACAAAAAAGTGTGTGCATGAATTTTCAGCATTTCTGAGGCATTGGTGAAGATCTGAAACACTAGGTAAGTAGGTAGTGCTGGCCGTGCAGATGCTCTTGAGGAGCAGATTGGAGAACTCGGAGAAACACTGGTTAGAGGAAATCCGGGAGAACCGCTGTCCGTGCGGCCTCTGCAGGCGTCCAAGGCGACCCAGCGGGCCGGGACGGCGAGCTGGGGAACAGGGGAATTCATTAAGTTCTAATAATAGATGTTTCTATGAAGCAAAAACTCAAAATACCAAGAAATGTTTTAATAGCTCAAGATACAGTAATGCTAATCATTTTTTTAAATTAACGGTTCAAGCTGAAGTACAGCCACATTCTTTGCTGTGGTCTGTTCTCTTACTGAAGCCTGCCAAACTGTTTTGTTTCCTGGGTTGACATTAAGCACGGATGCATCCCTGAAATGTCAACGGGAAAACAGAATAATAATCTTTGTGTGTGTCACTATAGTCACTTGATTTTCTGTGCTGACTTTGGAAAACAACCTTCGTGAGATGTCAGATTATAGTTGCTAGTTCTCTTGATATTTTTGAAGGTTTAAATAGTGCACTTTGGCCTTGGAACCCAGTGGATTTACATATATTCTTTGGGAGTCAAATTTGTAAATCAGGAAAGTACTTACCATTCATTCCTTCAACAAAGCAGAGAAATTTGCAGCATGTGTTGTCTGTAAGGATCAAATATAACACTAGGGGGCGATGCAGCATAACTAGAAGAAAGGAACATAGCCTGACAATTAAGGATTAGGTTTGGAAGGTGCATCTTGAGGCCAGGATATGGTCAAGAGCTTGTGTAAAGTTACAGCATAGTGAGTACCAAGTTACTCTTATATTTCCATAGTGTCATAAAGTGACCAAGCAGACTAAGGAAAAAAGGAAGCCATGAGGAGTTAATTACAGGTCTTTGAGACAAATAACCTACTGAATTGCAATTAAGATGAACTTGGGTGTATTTTCTACGGTCAGCTAGTTTGAAGAGAAAATTTGATTCTGTATTAGTATTTTCATTTTGTTAATATAATTATTTTTACTAGTAAAAATTAAACAACTCTACAGTGATAATGCATCGTTAAAATGCATTTCATTGAATAAGATTTCACTTATCAAGCACTTCTCAAATTGGGTTTACAGGTTTCTGACCATATTTTCAGAGTCTTCAGGAACCTTTTTCTCTTTAAAAAGGTCAGTACAGGAGGGAAGTATTGAATACACCATTGAAACACTGGGCTTTGTAATTGGGTAACTAGAGCAATGAAAACATGAACCGATGAGGGAAGCTAAGTGAGAGCTGGCCCCCAAAAGTGGGTCAAAAGGTTACACTAGTGCAGGGAGATGCCCTAGTGGTGCTACCACTGGGCAGAGCCAGTGGGTGCCCAGTGGAAGTAAGACTTGCAAGGGAGCCAGTAGGAGAGGGCTTCTCTGGAGGGAGCTGTGTGTGTGTATGCATGCACGTACACACGCACACACGCGGAATGGTGCAGTTGTTAAGATCAAAGGCCAATATCACAGGGGTGACAAATGGGTCTTCTCTTTCCTAATGTTCTTTTTCTCTAATCTTTTTCCCTCCCAAGCACCTATTCTTTAACTCATCAGCTTAAGGCTGTTCTGCTCATAAATTTCCCTGCTGTAGGAAACCTAACACAGGCACCCTGCCGTGAGCCCAGCTGCATTCCAGGGGCTTGGCCTGTGTGAATTCATTTAACCCTTGTGCCAGCCCTGCACTGGGTAACTGGGACCCTATTTTACAAGACTCCTCATAACTGTTCCTGCTTACCTTTCCAGCCTCACCTATTGACATGTCCGGTTTCTTCTAAGGAACCCACCGGGCTGAACTTTCTGTTATTCGAATGCACCATTCTTTTAAGACCATAGCTAGTATTGGTTGTGCTCTTTATTGCCAATTCTCTGTTCCTCTGGCAGTTTCTCCTCTTCTCCTCACACCAAACTCATGGCATCAGTATGATTTCCACCCCCTCCCATTTTACAGAAGTTAAATGTTATGGCTGTGGTCATACACCTCAGAGAGGGATAATACTGTGGGGAAAGGATGAGCTTTGGAGGCAGAAATTACGTTATCCAGCTTCAGCTCTGGCGTTTACTGACTTGAACTTCAGAGAATGTTATTCTCTTTTTACAGATAAAGAGACTAAGGTTTTCTGGAGTGGCATATAGTGAAGGATTTTGGTGATGGGAGTGTCTACCTAGGCAAGAAACAAAGGCAAAACATTAGAGGAGAAGCAACAGAATGGAAAGGAAACAATGTTTTCAAGGGATAATGTTAACAAGTACAGGCAGGACCCAGCTAATTAAGTTGGGGCACGTGCACATTCAGACTGAGGAATCTGGCATGTCACACTTTAGAGACGAGTGCAGGGGATGGCCAGCAGAGGGAGCCCTTGACAAGTTTTGCTCCCCAGGTCTGGACTCAGAAGACTAAGAAAGTGGCATTTTCCCTGGTGCTCCCCAACCATGAGCTAATTTAATTTCCCTTCCCATTCTCATCTTTACCCATCTTATTAATGATATCATTTCCCTAAAGAAGTGCCTAGGACGTGCTAGCAGCTGTGCCTCTTACAAGGCCCTGTGAGGTTGCTGCGTGACTCCTTTTCACTGGATGAGAAATCCACGCCTCAGAGGAATTGAAGAACAGCCCGTTTAGCTACCCAGCTGACAAGTAGTTGATTCAGGATCCCAGTTCTTAGGGCTTTGGGATTCTCAGGGCAGCCTCCTCAACCCAAAGTCACTTCTCTGTGTCTCCGAATCTTTCATGGGCCTGTACTTATCCCTCCCCTGCAAATGCAAACCAGGGTGCAAATGGGGCTAAAAAGAACGCTAAGAGTAGCATAGTCGGTTCTTTTCATCAGGGGCATTTCAAAAACGACGCTTTAACTCAAAGGCCGTGCCCACTGCAGCTGGCCAGTAGGAAAGAAGAGTGGGGGCTGGTGGCGACGGCAGCACCGAGGGTGTGGATTGGAGCTTTAAAATCCCCTCGTGGTTTCGGTTTGCCTCCTCTCTCTGCTTCTTATAAGCAGCTGACATTATCTTAATTTTACACCCTAAGTTTGCAAATACAGCTTCAGGATTCTGTTCTGGCTGCTCCCTTCCCACCTTCCCTAAACTCCACCATGGCAGCCGTTAGTGGCAGTACTCAAACTCCCTCCTGTCAGTGATGCTGGGTCAGCACGTTTGGGGGACCCCCAAACCAAAGAGCTCTGACTTCACATCTTTCCCTGCTACAAGATAAAGACTGCCATCTTCTCCCGCCCTGGGACCCCACCGTGCGGCTCGGTGTGGGGCCAAGTCCTCGGGGGGTGCTCAGCAAAGACTTGGTGACAGGCTGATGGATGGGTCCCCGCCTGTGCCTGCCCTCCGGTCCACGCCTGCAGGCTCTGGCCTGGGTCCACCATTTGGCTGCCTGAGGGTCTGCTTTGCTTTGTTGAGTCAGCACCAGTGAGTCAGGGCCGAGATTGGCTGGGGTTAGGGGTTGGTGCTGCAGGACACTGGGAAGGGAGTAAGAGTTCACTAGCCCAAAGCATGACAAGGTGAAGAACATCTGAATGGAGGGCACTGGGAGTTGTAGTCAGAGGAGCCAGAGCTGACCTGTTGATTCACTGACCATTGGCCATTGGGGGAACACTGTACTGTGGACGAACACAAGGGGCTGCCCACATCGTATTGCTTAGGACCCTAGAAACATCCCCATCTTGTCCCCCTGCCCCCCGCCCCATGCTTCAGCTTCAACTCTACTCCTTTAAGAGATGCCAAAGTGGAACCAAATCTCCATGAACTCTACTAAGGGAAGATGAGAAGACAGGTGAGTGAAATTCTCAGACGCACCCCAGCAGCAATTCAGCCATCCTTTTGCCAGAATTTCTGAGAATCAAAACGGAGTGGCTGGTGACATTTGGTGGCCGGTGGGTAGAGTGACAGAAGTTTAGAGAAGTCAGCCTTCCAATAACGGAGGAGGGAGTGGATGGGACGAGGTAAACCAATGATGCTGTTCTGGCTAAGTGTCAAGCAAGACAATGACGCCAGTGTTGTCCCCAGAACCACAGGCCTCACGGCACCCTGGAATCACACTGCGGGGGGTATACATACAGGCTGTCTCATCCAGCTCCGTCGTTTTACAGAGAAGGAGGTGCAGAGCCAGCGAAGTGGCGTCACTAACTCACAGTCCTACAACTGCATGGTTATGGGGCCAGAGCCAAATGCAGGGCTTTTTCTACGACAACTGAGGATCAAATACACGACCAGCCTCGGAGGAGTTCAGGGTTGCTTTTGGGGCAGGTTTGGGGATGTGAGATTCCTTACTGCCCAGGAGATGAGAAACTCCAGAGGCCCTTGATTTGACATTTCTGTTCCTCTGAAAGATCCAGTGTCTTTTCAGGTCAGTTGGTCTCCTGAGCTTTTTTCATTCTCAGGAGTAAGGTTATTAAGAGTTAGGGCCAAACAGAGTGAAAATGTCCTATCAAAAAAGCCTTGGGTTTCTGACTAACAGGAGGAAGACGGATGCAGATGGGGTTGTTCATTGCAGGGTCCTTCTAACTGGCCATAGGGGAGTCTGTGTGTGTGTGTTGTGCCACTGCTGTTCTGTGAAAACTGCACGGCTTGCTTTCTCGGGAAAATTCCTACGTCTTGCTCCTTTCTTAGGGGCTGAGGAGCGCCTGTTGTGAGGATTAGTAGAATAAAATGATCAAAATTCCCTAGGACCCAGGGCTGCAAACCTGAGTCCAGAGCCACAGAAGAGGCCACGCCCCCTCTGCCTGGCCTCCCCCAAGAGAGGTTCCCCTCCCAGGGCTCCACTTCTGTAAGTGACTTTCACCCAGATATAAAAATCTGGCAAGAGCAGGAAGACTTTCTGCTTTGGTGGCATGTTTCTCACACAGCACAACAGCGACTTTGCAGAGGGAAGTAGCTAGAGGGACCTGAACCCAGGGAAGGCCTGTCCTCCTCTGTGGGCTGGGGCGTTCATTCCGTTTCTCTAGGGCCTTCCCCCAGGGTGTTCAGGAGCCAGTGCACATGATTTCCTTGGCCCTGTAACAGCAGGGCAGTGGGGAAAAGAGGTCTTGGTTCTGGAATCGAAGAGCTAGGGCAGTTGTTACCACATAGCAACGTCACCAAGTCTTAGCGGGTCAGCAGGACGGGATCTCAGAGACGACCCCACAGATGCAGCACCGAGGTCGGGAGACTAGTCCCATTTGCATCCCGTCTTTGATTATCCTTAGTGTCTTGATTCCCTCGGGCAGCGTGCCTACCTTGTCCAGGCCTCTGTTCCCTCGTTTCTAAAGTGAGGACAGAAATACTCTCACCCGATAGGGTCATCATAAAGATAAAATGAGATACTTTTTGTAAAGTGTTCAGCCTGACACATAATAAGCATTCAATTAACATTTGATATTGGTATTATGTTAACATTCTTTCCATCACTTTAAGAGCATGGAAACAAAGGCTCACAGAGGTATTTTTAAGAAATATATTTTCTTAAAATCACAAAAGCAGTCTGGTTGTGTGTGAACATTTTCACTGATTTAAAAAATGGGACATGCAGGCACCTGGACATGAGCCAGGAAAGGACAGGCTACGTTGCCGTAACAACTCCCAAATGCCAGAGCGCACAGCAGAAATGCTCACTTCCTGTCCACACTCTCGCTCTCTGCAGGCCAGCCTGGGGCTCTGCTGCTGTCGTTATCGTCCTTCTCCCGGGACACGGGCATTCAAAGCAAGTCCGTCCCACAGCATCCATCTGGAAGCTTCTCTCATCACTTCTGCCCACGTTTCTTGACCAAAGCAAGCCACACGGCCATGTGGGAGTTCAACAGTGTGGGCGAGCAGTCCCTTTACAAGGGGTAACCGGATATTGGTGAAAGTGATGCAATTTATGATGACCTGCTATGTAAGCAAAGATAATCGCGGTGTGACTAATCCTCTGGCATGAGCCCACTGAAACCTGCTCTAAGATATCAGAATTGGTATGAAAAACAAAGAGGCCCTTCCACAGCATTAATAGGAACATCTATGGATGCCACTCCTTGAAATAACTTCTTCAAACCCCCAAACCATGGACAGATCAAAGTCTCTGTTCCTTGAGAAACAACCACACAGTCACACCCTAGACGAGAGGGTCCTTGTAGAACCTCACGGAGAGTTCACTGCCCTCCCTTACCCTAAAGTGTTCACCACGGATCCCTTTGGAGTTCTCCCCACTAACCACTGCTAATTTAGAGCTGGTCGCTGGCCACAATGGCGGAAGGAAAAGGGAGCACACACCTTCTCCAGGAATGTGGCAGGCCTCCGACTAGTGAGAAAGCTAGTAGTAAAGTCGGCAAACAGAACAGTATAAAGCAAGTACTGGGTTGGTCTGGGAGCTGTGCAGCCACAAAGGAGGGTCCCGTGACCTAGCCTGGCAGTATCCGAAAAGTTCATATGGGAAAGCTGGTGTTGCTGGCGTTTCATTCCTAAGGAGGGGTGAGAATTATGCAATTGGTTGAAGTTGTGAAATGATATTGAGGACAAAATGTACGTCCTTTAAGAAGGAAATGTTCTGACTTCATGTTATTTCTCATTAGCAAGCATCTTTTGTGAGTCCTGAGCATTGGCTATGTATCAGGCAGTTAAATGACACATCTGTGTCCTTTGGGACTTAACTAACCTGCAGGAGTTCTGATAGAATGGGTCTGGGGTCACCCACAGGTGCAGGCTTGTGGGGCTCACCCCCGAGTCTCTAGGTGTGGAACCCAGAAACTAGCATTTTAAACAAATGCCTATGATAATCTTGATACACTCAAAATTAGGGGGTTATTACTTAAAAAGCAGCGGTAATACTGATAAGTGTGGAAAGGACCCCGGGAACATGAGATGAGTGTGCTGAACAAAGAAGTACACTGAAGTAAAAAATATTTGTGTTACCTGTGAGTCAGCGGCCAGTGCCCTTTGAAGTGCGGGGCAAAGGTTAGAGAACTTGGCATTTCTTTGTCCAGGCTGCTGTTGACTTCTGTTCAGGACCATCTCTCCAAGCATACTCTCTTATGCTAACAAGTATTTTTTTTTTAATTTGTGATGCCTTTTATCTCTTCCAATAAAACAATTTAATGGTAGAATCTGGTACCCACTTTGTGTGCAACAGCCAATTAGGGGCACAGTGATTAGTGAATGAGGAATAATGACATCTCTCTATAGGCACAGAACTTACAAAGAACTTAGTGCCTCATTTGATCTTCAGCCAATACTGTGAAGGTAGGTCTCCTAATGGCCCGATTTCATTGTTGAGGACACTGAGTTTGGAGAGGATAAACAGTCTGCCCAAGGTCACGTAAGGTAGTCGATAAGCTAGCTGTGCTGAAAAATCAGGAATTTCTTTGAGAACTTAGTCTTCGGGATTATTCCTTTAAAGTAAGCACTGGTTTGGTCTGGGACCGGTAGAACCACAGAGGAGGGTCACTTAACCTAGCCCGGCTGTGTCTGGAAGATTCATATGGGAAAGCTGGTGTTGCTGGAATTCCATTCTTATGGAGAGGTGGGAATTATGCAATTGGTTGAAGTTGTGAAATGGTATTGAGGACAAAATGTACATCCTCTGAGAAGCAAGTATTCAGTCTTTCTGATATTTCTCATTTATTAGCAAGCATCTAAGGATCCTGGGTGGTTAGTGTGTCTCATGAGTAGCCAGACCGCCTCTGACAGAGAACTCATTCCTTCAGGAAAGCCCCATGCACCCCACCCTGATCACTGGAGCCCCCTTCTGAACCTAGCATCCTTTAACGCGGCTGGACCAACAAGGATGAGGAGCTCCAGGTGAGCGTGAGGGAGAGGAAGCAGAGCGGACCAAAGGAAAGCAGAAGGCCTCCTTCTGTGCCCTGAACTCAGCAGGCTGTATACAGCACGCTGGGCTACCTTTAGCAAAACTGAAATTTGCTTTGGCCTACAGTCCTCCTCCCCGCCCCGCCCCTCAGTGTCTCCCTCATCCCTGTCCCCTTGCCTATCGTTTAGCTCAGTGGTCTCCTTTTTGTCCCAAAGGGACTGTGAGCTCTCTCCAGGTGAAAGGACATAGTTGCACTTTAAGCATGAGGGCAGCTCTGAGAACTGCACAACCCAAAGGGACAGATGATTAAGGGAGAGTGTTGGCTGGGAAGGAGTCGCCATTGTCAGTCACTGTGGGAAATCCCAGAGAGCTATTTTCTGACTCCAGGTGGGAGGAGGACAAGCACAGAACCAAGATGTCTGGTGAGTCTCCTTGCCTTCCTTGTCATGACCTTGAGAAGTAACACCAACAACAGGAGGTGGCTTTGGCTTTAGAAAACTGGGCTACAAGCCCAACTCTACCAAATGCTTGCAGTGTGACCTTTGAGAAGACTCTTCACTCTGTACCCCATGTGCTGAGTGCGGGTAGAAGACCTGCCCGGCCCACCTCACAGCGTGGCTACGACGCTCAAAGGAGAGGAAGCTAAGCTAGTGCTAGTTGCGTGGTACGAACATGCCACGGGGCAGTGGTGCAGAGTTAGAACGGAGATGTGGAGTCCCTGAGGGACCGGCCACCAGCGGAAGATTCTTGTCTCCTCCTGTGCTGGGCGTGCGCACAGATCACCAGCTCACCTGTCAGAGCAGCCCAGAGTCATTCAATAAGGCAGCAGAGGGGAATGGTTCAGAGCGTGGGCTTGAGCCCTACCACCTGGGTTTTTCTGACTCTGGCTCTCCCTAGCTGTCTGACTCTGGGAAGATATTTAAGCTCTCCAAAACTCTGTTTCCCCATCTATAAAATAGAGATAATAACAATCTGTATCTCAGTGAGTTCCTCTCAAATGAGACAAGATTGGAGTACTTGGCACAATACCTGGCACCAGAAAGAAGCCTGAGTGTTAGCTGTTGTCGTTTTTGTTGTTATATTTGAAAGGTCAGTGCTTTCTGGTCGATCATGGGGCCTGTACTGAACACCCTGAGAGATGGGCTAACCACTGAGAAGTACAGGAGTTAATTAAGTGGATAATGGATGCAATTAATGAAGAATGCATTGACGCTTGTACATGCCAAGGACAGGTAAGGGCATATCCGACTGGGTGGCGCTGTCTCCTGTGCGTGCTCTCCGAGGTGCAGGAGCAGAGGCAGTCACACAGCAGTGCCTTTGCTTCCACATCTGCTGTATCACAGACTGTTGGTCTTGCCTAGCAGTTCCCCCTGGGCCCCCAAAAGGAAAGAGAAGTCAAAACTGTGACTCTGTTATGACTGGGAAGCTTTTCATCCTGGCCATCTGGCTGCTTCCAGACTTGACTCCCCTTCATCAGTGTGTGTATTCACTGCACCGACCTGCCTGCACCCCCTGCCCCAGGCCCCCTGCAAAGTATTCTCCCTTTCCCACCCCACCCCCAACTCAAGTGGAAATGAAAATGAGGTAGCAGGAGAGCAGCTGGTATCTCTTGCAGTCCCTAGCTGACTCTGGGGTTCTTTCCACTTCTGCCTGGCTCAGCCTTCAAGAAGCGCCACCACTCCCGTTTGTTTTACTTAGTAGTAATTCTTTCTGGGAAACCTTGGAAGGGGTTTGGTGCGGAGCTTTGGTCATGTATGGAGTCGCTGGAAAGTTGGATGGGAGGCATGAAAAGAAGGAGGGGCAGCCCCTTGTGCAGCAGGTGATTTTAGGAATGGTGTTGGGGGAGGGGAGATAGACCCCTGGCTTCCATCATCTCCGTGCATTAGCAGCATCAGTGGAGGTGAGAATGGGCAGGAGACCTGCTCTGTTTGACAGTGCAATGGAGGGTGGGGCGGGGGGCCACATCTCTCTTCCCTTCTAGGACTGGTGTTCCGGGGAGGGAACTGGTTTGAGAAACTGTGGGAGTGAATTCCTACCTCTGTTGTCACTAGCTCACAGTGCTTAGTATTTCTGGGCTCTGCAGGCATTAAGAAACTTACAAGTCCCCCCAAAAAACAGGATACCAAAAAGTAAGTGCGAGATTAAAATTAATATAGAGAAAGAGAGCAAAGGTACGTGCCTTCAGAAATGGGGACGGAAAGACCTGGGTGTGTGGAGGGGGGGGGACAGAGAGAATAAGAGAGAGAGAGAGAGAGGGCCTGGCTGGGTCCTTCTGCTTAAAGGCTTTATCGGCAGGTCTTGGGGGAGCATCTCAATAGAATATTCATCAGCTTTGCAGGTGTGTCTCCTCAGGGTCCTGGTTTCCACTGATTGGTCAGCACTAAGACAGGGGATCACTGGTCCTGTGGCCAGTCCTGATGTCACCTGTGGCATCTTTTTGTCTGGTTTTGCAGTTTTTCTTGGGCTGGAGGTGAAACACAACCGAGGCCTAGATGCTATCTCTAGTTTGACCAAAACTGTGTCTTCGTGGTCAACAGACCTGAGGCTTTGTTCCTAAGATTATTTGCTGCAGGTTAGAACCTCATTGTCTTGAGGGCTTACTGCTTAAGGAAGTGGTTGCACAAAGGCTTGTATGGGAGTCCTTTGAGACTTTTCCCTGGCCCCCTTGCTTCTTAGGAGCTCTACCGCATGACTACTGACAAGAAGGGGGGAGGTCAGGGAAGGTCTAAACTGCAGGAGCAGAGGTATGCTAGGGGAGGAAAGGCCACCCTGGGGGTGAGGCCCCACCCTACAATGCTTTGCTTTCCCAGTTTTGCTTGTTGCTAGGCACCCAGGCCCCCCTGCCCTGGTAACCTTTTGTACCTGGCCTGTCGTTCCTACTCGGCTCACGCCTAACTAACTGCCCACTCGACCTGTTCTGTGCTTTGAACCCACATGGCTTGACACAGAGTTTTATTAGTGCTTCTCTGTCTTTTAAGGTTCTGATACAGGCACCTCAGTTAAACTTTGCAATTCAGGGCCAGAGCTGGACAATGAATCCTGTGCCCAAACGCAGTATCCTTGAAGCAAGAACAGAGAGAAACAGCGAGTGGGGTGGCGCTTTGCAGTCACTCTGTCCAGCTCCTTCACCGTAGTTTTACTGATGGGGAAGCTGGGACCCAGGGAGGAAAAATCTCACCCAGGGCTGTAGGACTTAATAAAAGGCAGGGCTGGATCTAGAAGAATTTTTGATTGCCGGTCCAGTGCTCTTTCTGCTGCTGTGCAAGGGCTTAATTAAAACTTTCCTCTCTAAGAAGTTAACACCCCCATCCTGCACCTACTCAGGCAGCCAACTGCACCCTAATTGGGGAGGGCGGTCATTTTTTCAAGATGCACGGATATTAGAGACAGTAAGACCTGCAGTGAAAGCCTAGCTTCATCTCTGAAGAGCCTTCTGATCTCAAGCAGCCTCTCGGAGTCTCAGTGTCCCCTTCTATGAATACGTCTGAGTGTGCCCGGGCCACAGGAACGTGTTGCGGCTTCCGTAAGCATGGATGTGAGCGCACCTGGAGCAGGCCAGGTGGACAGCCGGCACCCGGCATTGTCCTAGGGACCTGGATTTGCTTGGATCGTTCTGTAACTTCCCATCTGGTACAACTTGTATCCTGAAGCAAACCGAAAGCTCCCACTGTTGCTTTACTTCCTGTGTATCTCTACAGAGCTCCACATGTGGCTGGTGCTCAATTTTTTTTTCTAAATGAAGGAATGCCACAAAGAGCAAAATCTGCTCTTTGGAACTCACCCCATGGTCAGGGCAAAGGCTGCTGTAGAACGTGGAGCATGTGTGCAATCTGCAGGGGAAGGCCTGCCTTCTGCAGGAGGGTGGGGCAGGTGGGGACTGGAACAGCCAGGCCAGCCTCTCATTTTCCCACCTCTGAAGAGACGGAGGCCTGGACAGGGAGGGAATTGCCTGAAGCAGCCCCTGAGAGAGGGCTCTGTGGAGCCAGGCCTCTGCAGGCCAGCCGGGGTGGGGGCTGGATAAAGGGTTTGAGGCCCCTGTGCTCTCATCAGTTCCAGCCTGTCTGTCCCTGCTAGGGGCCCAGGCACGTCCTTGGCTGAACAAGATGTGGCAGGAAACCATGAATCAAGGGGTGAAGCTGTTCAAGCAGTTGGGCTGACTTCTGGGTCTAAATCCCTTTCCCTCTCCTTGCAGGCTTGCTCTGGCCTGTCCCCCTTCCTGGCAGAGTCTGGAGACTGCCCACAGCTCTGCCTTTCAAATCTCTCTGGGGGCCCGGTGACAGCCGGGATTGCCCAGGGCTGGCTCAGCATGCAAAGGGAAAGTCGGAGTCTGAGACCAGGATTGATCATTGCAGGGGTGGATGCCCTTTTATAGCATAGCTCTTCTGAAGGGAAGTTTACCTGTAAGAGGCAGCATGGCACTGAGCAGTGGTCGGCAAACCTTTTCTGTAACGAGCCAGAGAGTAAATATCTTAGGTCTTTCGGGCTATGCAGCCTCTCCTGCAAATATTCCCACTCTTTTCTTACAGCACAAAACAGTCAGACAATACATTAACGAACAGACATAGCTGTGTTCGAATAAAGCTTTGTTTATGGACACTGCAATTTGACTGTCATACAATTTATGCATGTCACAAAACAATTAGTCTCCTTTTGATTTTTTCCTTCTAACTATTTAAAACCCTTCTTAACTTGATAGCCTCATAGGAACGGGGATAGAGGGTGGGAGGGAGTTTTCAGATCCCTGGACTTGGCATCATGGACTTGGGAGTCAGGCAGCCTTGGGTTCAAACCCCAGCTCAGCTGTGCGTTTGGCTTCTGACCTTTGTCAGGTGACATAACCCCTCTGAGCCTCAATCCCCCATCTGTAAATAGGGGCAATCATGTCTACCTCATAGGGTTGTAGTAAACATCAGATGAGGTCAGGCAAAGAGCCTGACAGGGACTGTGTGAAGTCCTCAGCAGGTGGAGGTTTTTATTGTTGCTTCTGTCATCCATAAGGAAACCAGCAATGAGGGCTGAGAGTGGTGTCCCACTCTCTGTGTCTACCCAGAACCTCTGCCTGTTTAGAAGAGGCAGTCGCCGTAGGCTTTTTACAAAAGTCAGGACCCCTTGCTCTCAGCTCCAGCGAACTCATCCCGTCTGTGTCCGGGTCAGCTGGACGCTTGCCTGGAGCCCGGACTCTGTGCAGAGCTCGGGATGCGGAAGGAGTGGGAGATGGAGCACGTGGCCTGGTTCCTGACGAGACAGGTGTCTCCTTGGGAGGAGAGGGAAGACACGAATCCAACAACCACAAGTCAGAACAGCACGTGGAATAAGACTCCCTAGGGAGGCAATCATGTCTGCCGTTTGTGGAGCGCCAGGCCCCGTGCTACGTGTTCATATGTTAATCTCATACACGTAAACCCACAAAGCGAGGCTTATTATTATCCCCGCTTAATAAGTGGGAAGTGGAGACAGAGAGACTGGTCACACCCGGGTGAACGGAGAACGGAGAGTCACAGCCCCATCTGGCCCATGTGGGAGCCAAAGCTGTCCCTGCTGACCTGAGGTGTCTCTGGAGCCCAGAAAGTCCCTTTCAGCTGTGGTGGTGGGGGACACGTCACAGGGAGGGTGGCTTTTGAGCTGCCCCCTTGAAGCTGGAGAGGGTTTCTCCAGCCATCGATGGGGGAGCAGGAGTAGAAGTTGGGAGGATTCTGGCCGAGGGAGAGACGTGAGCAAATGTCCCTGGGTGGGATGTGGGATGTTCTGGGCATGTTTGGGGAACAGCAACTGGCCCCTTCGGCCCAGGGAGGGTGCGTTCTGTACAAATGTCCTGTCCCCTCCAGGATCTGCCTGTGCCTTCAGGCAGGGGCGGGGAGAGGCATGGCCTGATTACCTCACTGCCCTGAAATAAATAGGAACTTCCTTGCAACAAAGAAAGTAAAACAATCTGCCATGCAGTGTGTTCAGTTCTTAGAGCTTGCTTTTTTGTCTGTCCATAATTTTTCTCCCGACCGGCAGGTGTGACTTCCCTGGTGTGAAGAAGAGGCCACGGGGCACACCGAAAACAGGGCTGGGAGCGGGTGCAGGGTGTCTCAGCAGGCTGGCCGCTTCCCCTCTCCAGTTTCAGTTCCCTCGCACGTGAAATTAGGGGTTAGGTGAACTCCGGGTCCTTTCCAGTTCAAACCTCCGAAGGATGGCATGCCATTCCTGTTCCCATAAGGAGGCAGCCTTGGCCTCTAGCTCAGAGCAGGGGAGGCCACTGCGGAGATCGTTAGATCACTGAGGGGCGGAGGTGGGAGGGTGGGTGAGGGTGAAGCCTGGAGGCTGGATCAGACTGGGAGGCCGCCTTCCAGTTGTCAACATGCTGCTTAGATAACCCGCCCCTTCCTGAAACGCGTGGGGGTCCACATCCTTTGTCCATTTACCCACCAAACATGTCAGTGTGTCAGTCAGCTCATTATTTATTCTCACCTGTCCTCTGGGGCCAGACCGCCTGAGTTTAAATCCCAGATCTACCAGCTCTGGGACCGTGGCAAGTGTCAGAACCTCCCTGTGCCTTAGTGGTTTCCTCTGGAAAGTGCAGATAATAATGGAATTTGCCCAACGGGGTTTGGAAGGATGAAACTGGTCATGTATAGTAAGTGCTTAAAACCACCTGCAGCACAGAGCAAAGCGCGACGAAAGTTTTCACTCAAGCATTTCTTGAGGGGATGCTGCGTGCCAGGCGTGGTGTTAGGAGCTTCCCCCGTGTAAGAGCTCCTCCTGCCCCACAGCCCTGCAAGGGGGGCTTTACTAAGCCCGCTTTTCACAGGACAAAACTAAGGTCTGAAGAGTTTACCTGACCTGCCTGATGAGGGCCACTGACCCCACAGGCAGTGGAGGGCAGGCCAGCAGGCCCAAGAAGGGAGACCGCTGGGAATAGCAGGCAGGTCACCTCCTGCCCCTGTCACTTAACATCCATCTCGCATCATGTCCCTGCTGCACTGTTTTGTTCTTGTTCAAACCCGGGGCCCTGCTGGCGTCTTGTCTTGACCCGCATAACCTGTCAGCACACGAGAAACAGTTGCAGGGGATGGGAGCCACGTGGCTGAGGTGTGGTGAGAGAAGCTCGGTGGGAACGGAAGTCTGCCCCTCCGTGGTTCGCATGGGGCTGCCTCTCAGCCAGACCAGAGGGGGAACAGCCTGCTTTGGGACAGTCAGGACGTTTCGACTTGGATAAGTGAGGACACACGTGTCTCAGCTAGTACCCCAGGTGTATCGGACTGATTGTATTGCTCCATGGTGCAATTTCTTCTCAGCTTTTATTTCGTTGGCCCAACATTGCAGATGGTGTGCTATGCTCACTGGAAGTAAGTGTGGAAACGATAAAATAGAAACACGAGACATGTGGACGACACTGGAACTGCATCCTGACGCTGTAGGAGTGACTGAAAATCCCGCAGGTCTCTTTCAAGACCCTTTGTCCCTGCTCCTCTTCCACCGCTGAAGCGGCCGGCTACACTCCCCAGCCCCCTCCAAGTCTCGCTGTCGTTAGTCTGCTCTGTTAGCCTGACTTCTCCCAGGGGCGTCTGACCAGGCCTTTTTCCCCGGCACAGCCCCTCGGCCTGTGCGCATGCGCACGCACAGACACCCTCTCCCCCCCCCCCCCCCCCCCCCCCTATTTCTCGGGTGCTGCCCGAGGCTCCGGTTCCCGCTGTAAACTCTTCATTGGTGACTTCCTGCCTGCTGTCCACCGAACCTTCTTGAGTTCCTCGCTCACACTTTCCGTGGAGAAAAGCACCTCCCTCTGTCCTGAGAGCTCCATCTCCTTCCTCTTTTGGAGCCCGTCCGGCAGAGCACCCCCTGCAGAACGTGCTCCTTGTTTCAGATCCCCACCTTTGACTCACCTTCTCCTTGTCCCAGTAGCCTGTGCCTGTTTTAAAGTCTGCTCTCAAACAGAAATCCTGCTTTCTCAAAGTTTCAGGAGGCCCCACCGTCCTGTAAACCTGAAACCCTTCTTCCTTCTGCACTTCCGGGGATTTCCACATTGATTGCAGATTCCAGGGCTTCTTGGGTCTTCACAGCTCCCCCACTGGGGGCTGACTGGGGTCTCTGAAACCCTCTTCCCCACCCCACTCCAACTAGACCAATTTTAGTTTCACCAAACCTAAGACTATTGTTTTGCTTCTAGCCTTTAATAATGAACTTGCTTCCAGGAATCCAAGAGCCCAGACAGAGTGGCTACTGACCTAGTTAGTGACCCATCATAATGATGTCTCTCACGAGGGCCACCCTCAGGGTCCACTCTGGTCCCTGCATGTGTGAATGTGGACTCACACATTCTCACGCTTCTCCAGCCAGGTGGGTCCACTGGCCTGCCCCTTGGACCCCAGCTCTCATGGAGGTCTGCTGTATAAAGGTCTGCAGAGTAGAAGGAGTGTGATGGCTTTGCTTTGTTTTAGGTCTTGGGTTTTAATCTCCTTAAACCCCAGTTTTTCTCTCCCATTGATTTCAAGCCCTGGTCTAATCAAGGGTGAACCCATCAACTGCACCGTTGCTGCACTGCATTAAGGTGTGTGTGTGGGGGGGGTGGGGACTTGTCATCCTCAGAGCTCAGCTGGGAATGCTATGGTGCCCTCAGAGTCCCTGTAGCCAAGGACAAGGCAAAGGCACATGGTGATCTGTTCCCCCTGCACCAGCACCCCGTGCTCCCTGCAGACTTGATTCTCCCAGTTCCTCCAAGGCACTCCTGGGCCCCTGGGCCCTGTCTGAGTCAGCGTGAGCTGCCTTAACAGACCATAGACTGGGCGGCTCGAACAACAGAAATTGATCGTCTCACAGTTTTGGAGCCCAGAAGTCCAAGATCAAAGTGTTGACAGGGTTGGTTCCTTCTGAGGTCTCCCTCCTGGGCTGCTTCCTGCGTCCTCACATGGACCTCCCTTTGTACCTGTCCGTGTCCAGATTTTCTTCTTATCAGGACATTAGTCATACTGGATTGGGGCCACCCTAATGACCTTGTTTTAACTGAATCACTTCTTCAAAGACTAACTCCAGTACTCACACTCTGAGAAACTAGGGGTTAGGACTTCAACATACTAATCTTGGGAGGACACAGTTCAGCTCCTGACGCTTTCCACTTTTTACAATGCTCCGTTTTAGGGTATCCTGGACCTCCATTTGGAAGAGATTTCCTTCTCTGGAAAGTGGGATCAGTAAGGATACGGATCTCTTGAGGTTGTCGTGAAGATTAAGTGCCTAGGAGGCTTAGTAGAGCCTTGCTCGCAGTAGATATGCTTAGTAAATGTTAAAGCCATGTAAATAGATAAAGATGATGGTGATAACACCACAGTTATTAGAAGATGTCTTGATCATAACAGAGTTCCTTTTTTGTAGCACCCGATGATCATTATTGCTCATGTCACTTTCGTTTTGCTCATTTCTTTCTAAAAGAGGCTTCCCTGTGGCTGCCCAGCACCCAAGATTTGGGCCAAAGCTAGTCTGCATGCCTCCTGTGGGGAACTGGAAGTGCTCTGGCAGGAGGAGGTGCTGAGCCCGCCCTACCTCTTCTATCTCCTCCTGGTAACCAGGAGGCCCTAAGGGCTCCTTAACCACAGCTCACTCACTCAGGAACTGCTCTTGACCTCAGCACCTTCCCCTGCCCCGTGCCAGGTGCCTGGGGGGACTGCCAGCTCTCCCAGCCTGCCAAGATGATTCTCTTCCATCGTGCAAGTGATACGGGAAACCCCATCTCCCCTCCCTGGGTTGACCACAGAAAGGTGCTGCCGTGTGGACCCACAGCCGCACCACCCTCCCCTGCACACACACTATGTGGCTCACACTCACAGTCCCCTTCTGATAAAGGCTTTCTGCTCAAGCCTTTCTGTCTACATGCATCCAAGTGTCCATCTCTGTCAGCACGTTTTTTTAAACGTTAAATTGTAAGCCTGGGTCTAATTCCATTCTCTGTCCTGTGCGTTACTTCTGCATAAACATGCCCAGAGGAGAGGCTGGGCCTTTACCCTGTACAAAGCAGTTACGCATGGGCACTTTCCCGCCCCCCCCACCCTGTCTGATGCTCCTATGCTTTTGTGTCTGCCGTTTCCTCCCCGCCTGGAAGCGCGTCCTCTGCCTTACCCCCTGCTGGGCGCCTGTCCTAAGTCCGGGCTGGGCACGGACCCTGCGCGGTGCACTGCTGACCTCCCCAGGTTGAGCTGATGACCCCTCCCTGGTGGCTCCCTTGCACCTTCTCCATACTCACCACACGGCACTGTGTTTCTTTGTGTGGCTTTCCTGGCTAGACTGGGAGCCCCTCGAGGGCAGGCACCCACGATGAGCCATCTGACTGCGCACCCCGGCACCCGGCCCTGGGCCTGGCTCCAAATGAATGAAGCCCTGAGGAGGGCTCTGGGCCGCCGTGCCGGGCAGCGCCTTTCATGGCATTTTTCGTCCAGCCTCACCTCTTCCTTTGCCCTGCTTTTAGCCTAATTCCTTTCAAGGCTCTGGCATGAGACTCTGAGCTCATTTTCATGATTGCTTTAAATATTTGGGGCTGTTGGCATGCCAACACGGAGACCCACGCTAAGGAGGGAGAGGAATTCTCTAGCTCTCTGGGTCTTGCCCAAACACAAAAATGTGCCAGAGGCAGGGGAGGTTCGGAAAAAGTGCCAGATTGGGTCGAAATAAACCATTTTTCTACCTGGCTCAGGGAGCCAGGAATTTTGGCAGGAGACAGGAAAGTGAGAGGCCACAGAGGCCTGGGGACCATGGGCTGGGGTGGGGGAAGGGGGCATTGTGGGGGAAACCTCGGAGGAGCCGGGATGGACGTGAAAGGAAGTGACAGGAAGGGAAAGGAAGTGGCCCCACAGACCCGGAGGTGCTGTGACTGTGCTGACACGGTGCCCATGCTGGTGACAAGCCCCCTGGATGTGCACAGCCCGGGAGCCGGTGTGGCAATCGGGCAGACAGCAGGACAGGAGGGGACTCTGAAAGTCTTGTTTGGAGGAACTTGGAGGCCGCAGAAAAAAAGCTCATGAGCATCTCCTCCCTGCGCAGAGGCCACGGGCTTTGAGGTTCCAAGGAAAAGGGACCAATAGTGCTCGATGTGGCCACTGCAGAGGAAGCCGGGTCGGGGAAAGCAAGCATCTCGGGTGTGCTAAGGAAGAGACCAGGGAGACTGTGGGCACCCCATCCTCTTTGCAAACTGCTCGTGGGACCCTGCGTGGGCAGGAGCCTTCAGAAGGTCAGCTGGGCAATGTGTTCCAAAGGCTTTAAAAATGTATAAATTACTAATCCAGAAATTTCTCTTCAAGGAATATAGTCCCACCAAAGACAATAACTAAAGTTTGCCGAGCACTTTCTCAGCCAAGGACGGAGTCAAGGACTGCGTCAAGGATGGCATTTTTTAAAGCACTTTATACTTAATAATTTATTTAACACTCAGGAAAGCCCTGTAAGGACAGCACTGTTAATACTGTTTACAAGTACATTTTTATTTTACACATAAATAAAATAAGGCCTGAAGAGGCTGTAGCACTTGGGCAAGATCTAACGACTAAAACGTCATGACGCTGGGACTGAGATTTCGTGAGAACAGCTGCAAGGTGCTCCTAACCTCGTTCTTGACTGTGGGGCCGCCCTGCCTGCTGAAGTGATTAGAAGTGAGCACAGGGCTGCACCCAGAGGGTGTGCGTTTTAGCGTGATAACAACAGGAAGCGATCCAAATGCTTAACAGCTGGAGGCTGGATAAATAAAGTCTGCCTTCTAAAGGAGAACATGCTATAGAGACGTTAAAAATCACATTGTAGGAGAATACTCAATGACATGAGAGAATGCTGATAATACCTTTTTAAGTGAGAAAAGCTGTTCTCAGAACAATACGATCCCAAGTACGAAAAAAGAAAGATCTTTGTTACAATGCACACGTGTGTGCGTTGGCAGGCAGGCCTGGCTCCCGTGGCGGACCGGCTCTGCCACCCCCGGGTGCCCCGGTCGCCCTCCCCTGCCTGGCACGAGAGCCCGTCCGTCCGCACACCCCAGTCAGTTCATCGACTGCCTCCAGGCTGAACGAAGTGCTGTGTGTTTTAACAAAGATAAGCGGGATGGCTGGCAGAGTTCCATGCCCAAAATGTCATTGTTTCCCCTCAGGTCGTTCCAGGAACACTTTCTCCATGAGGCAGGACTCTTGGGGAGTGTGGACCAGTGGAAATGTTTGGGTGAAGCTCACGGGAAGAACATTCCAGATACACGGTGGTCCTTACGACTAGGTGTGGACGGGTCCCTCCAATGTAGTGGGTTCTGGAAAGTGCCTAAAAGGAGGGCGTCCTGCACTCTGGGCCATGGAAGGTAGGCCAGGCCCCTGGCCCTGGCGTCACCAGCTCGATGTCGCAAGCAGCCGAGCCCCAAGACGCGTCAGAAAGCCCACTCAGAGTCGTCGCGGCTCTCTGTCCTGTGCCTCACCTGGCACTGTATCCGAGTTCAGGCAGAGCCCAGAACTGGCTGCTTAGAAAAATATTTCATTGAGATTCCTCCTACTGTGCTTATTTCTGTCTCAATAAGGCCTTGGCATGCCATAGGCAGCTAAATATATTGGCTGTTTCCTCTCCAATGCCAACCGAGTTTTCAAATGTTCCCAAGTACATCTGCCCAGCTTCCCCCTTTGGGAGAATCTGCAGCACTCGCCCTCTGTAGCCCAGGAGAAGGAAGAAACTGTGGAGGAGGTTGACTTGCGTGGAGAAGGGAAGTTGGGAGGTTGTGCTTGTACAGACGAAGGGGTCTGGTCGCACCTTGCAGGCGGCTCTGGCTCATTCACGCCTTTGGTAGGTGGTTCTGGAGGATGACCTAGGGGAGGAAGGTCCTTCTTACATGTCGAGGTCTTCAGCGTCTTATATGGACTTCACTCTCTGCAATCCCCACAAGGCAAGGCAGAGAATAGCCTCCCCATTTTATAGACGAGGAACCTGAGGCCCAGTGTGGCCATCCTTTGCACACAAGGACACCGAGTCTCACTTTCGAGAGTACAGTCCGTATCCCGCATCCTCTCAGGTTCCGGAGCTCTTTCTGTTCTCTAACTTTTATCCATTTCTCTGATGTAAATCATTGCCTCTGCATTCATCTTTTTCTTTCTAGATGCCTAGAAAAATCTGCAGTTGGATTTCCTATCATTCTCAACATTGCATGAAGGCAATAGAGGTGTTAGGGGGTCTTGAATAAATGACCCGTAAGAGCCGCGACAGACTTCCCTCTCTGTTCAAGAAACACTGCTTTAGCCCTGACTGGCATAGCTCAGTGGATTGAGCTTGGGCTGCGAACCAAAGTGTCACAGGTTCGATTCCCAGTCAGGGCACGTGCCTGGGTTGCAGGCCATAACCCCCAGCAACCGCACATTGATGTCTGTCTGTCTGTCTGTCTGTCTCTCTTCCCCGCTCCCTCCCTCCCTTCTCTAAAAATAAATAAATAAAATCTTTAAAAAAAAAAAAGAAACACTGCTTTGCTCATCTTGGCAGGAAGCGGAAGGGTGGACATGGGAAATTTAGGGTGAGGGAATTTCAATCCTGGGGAGTCTGTAATTCCCCACCTCTTATTCACACAGGTGCTGATAGTATCAGCTGTCCCTTTGGGTCTGTGTGCGGATGCCCTTAGCCTTTCCAGCAGCCTTTTCCACTGGTCTGGAACTTTTCAGGGCATTCCAAGCCCCCGCCCCTCTCCCCCCTCCCCAGGGCTGGCCTGCAGTCAAGCATCTTCACACTCTGCTGCTTCCATCTGGAACTCCCTTCCTCAGTTCCTGATGCTGGCTGCCTCCAGGCCTGCTGGCTGTTCTGGTGCCCGGAATCCCACGGGCCCTGCCAGCTGAAGCCGTGGTAGACTGCCCCAGATAAGGAGGGGTGGGCTCCCCGGAGGCAGAGTGCACAGGCAGGAGGATCCATCCCAGGTGCCTTGGAGCATTCATCAGGTGGTGCCTTAAAGAAAAAGACAAGGCAAATTACCAACTGGGAGGAGATATTCAGCACATGCATAATCAAGGAAGGGTATTTTCAAGAGACACAGAAAGAACATCCCCAAGTGACCTTGGGATTCTAAGATTCTCTACGGCATTGACCGTCCCTATGGCATGAGTCTTTGCCTGATATGGAATCGTATTCTTTCCAGAAACTCTTCTTTTTCTTTTGCAAAAAGGTGAGGGAGTCTGAGCATAATATTTGGGGGACCACGAGCTATTTCAGGGACCCAACTAAGACTCAGGAAACACAGGTGTGAAGCCTGCCTCTGGTGGCCGCTGCACAACCTGCATGGCTTCCTGCCTACAGGCAGACCCGGTTGCGAATTCAGGGAACAAGATGCTGGAATACTGTGAGGGGAGGAGAAGAATGAAACAAGCAGAACCAGGCCCTGCCCTCCAGAGGCGTGCACTCCCTGCAGACATCTACGCAGGGGGCTCTTGCTCACCATCTCATATCAGAATCGACCAGACGGCCTTCTTCTTCGGGCAACGCCCCCTCCGACTTGTCAGTCTCCGGTGCTGACATTACACTTCCCTCCCCCACCGACGCACGCCAGGGGTCACCCCTGATTTCTCCTCCCTTCCATCCCACACATCCCAGTCATTGGTGAACCTCCTCATTCCCTTCTTCACTGACTCTCCGCCCACTCCTCCTGCATTTCTTTCCACAGAACTCTGATCGCACGATATCAGAACCTACAATTAGCCTCATTTCCCATGAACTCATGCCCACTGGCTTCTCCCTAGCTTCCCTTTGTCTCTGCACCAAGCCCCTGCGGCCTCCTGCCCCCCGCCCCCAACCATGCCATTCTGGGGAGCTGCCTTCACAGCTTCTCTCGTCAGTCCCACCCTGTCGTCTGACTGTCCCACAGACGTGTCAGTTGGACCCCTCTTTCCACACCTGCACCTGAAACTCCAGCCTCCGCTCTGTCCAAGCCACCAGCCCTGCAAAGCCCGTCTCCTCTGGGAAGCGAACCCAGCTAGGCCATCCCGCTTAAGTCCTTACTATTTGTGTGTTGACTCTTTCCACCTTGGCCCTCATTTGGCAGTGTATTATGTATTCCTGAGTGGTGTCTTTTCAGCATGGTTGTAGTCTTCCGGATGGGGGTGGTAATAATACCTGTTGAATCATCCCTCTACTGCACCCAAGGCAACGATGTGGAAGTAGGAAAACTAACATTGCTCAGGGGATTTAAGGCATGATCTCAAGTCCTTTCAACCCTAAGAGCTGGATATTTTTGTCTCTATTTTGTAGACGAGGAAACTGAATCTCAGAGAAATGTTTTTACATCCACAGCTGGTAAGTGGCTGAGTCAGGATTCCAAACCAGGGTTGCTTGATAGTAAAGCCCCTCTTACTGCTCAATGCCACTGCAAGGGAGGGCGTGGGTGCTCAGAAATGCACTGAATCAGAAGAGCAAGTGGACACATGAAGCTGATGGGCATTGAGCCATTGCTAGCATCGGACTCCTGTGTTTCTTTTAGTCCCACCCTAAAAGCTCCAATCCCTTTCATACTCATATTTTTTTTCAAAGAAGCTATGAGCAAGTTTTATGACTGAGGTCCATTTAAAAAGTCCTATTGATTTTCTCTGGAAGCACGGTTGTTCTAAATTTTTTGCCTGGGCCTGAGGATGGTAGAAGTCACCACTGAATGACCGGGAAGAGGCTGTGGTAGCCGGTAGCATCTCTCCCACGGCTGGTGCCACAGCAGAAGGTGCTTCTGCCCTCACAGGTGATTGGACTGTAATCACAGGAACAGGGCGGTAAGCAACGTCCTGGGATGGAGCTCAGATATTACAGATACATGTACCTCAGCCAGGCTCCCGCACCCAGAAATTCCCTCACGAGCCCCAAAGCATACTACTCATTTGCACTGGGTTGTGAAGAAAAGAGGGGGGGCAGGGAGAATGTGAGAGCGTGAGAGCTCAAACACAGATTGGGGAGAAAATGAGACAGAAAAAGAAGAATTGGGAAAAATGAAGAGGAAGCTTATAGAATGTTCTCCCTGTGAAGTAGAAGCTTATAGAATGTTTTCCCTGTTAAATGGATGGAAAAATACATCTTGAATCTTCAAAGCTGGAAAGGAAGCCGTTTTGTCTGAAATGACAACCCTTCCCAAATCGCTCATCATGTCCCAACAGCACGAATACAAGGCCTGGTGGCTTGAGGTTCGGGCTGAGTTAAAGCAGCTTGGCTTCCACCTGTCCTTGCTGACCCCCGCTCTGGAACATTCTGACTGGACGAGTCATGGCCTGGCTCTACCTGGCAGGCCCCGTGCTGTCTGACCCGTCCCTTGGTCCTTCCACAGTGGGGAGAAGAGAGGATACGGGTGACGATGGCATCTCAATCACTGGGTGGTTTCGTGACCTTGACTCTCAAGGACTCTCACTCCAGAAAAACACACACTCCGCCCGGTGTGGCTCACCTGGTTGGAGCATCGTCCCATAGACCAAAAGGCTGGAGATTTGATTCTTCCTCCATCCGGGCACAGATTTAGGTTGTGGGGTCCATCCCTGGTTGGGGTGCATATGTCAGGCAACCAAGCGATGTTTCTCTTTCTCTCTCTAAGATCAATAAACGTATTTTTAAAAATTTAAGAAACAAAAAACAAAACAAAGTTTTCTGGGGCATCACCACAGAATTAACTCAGAGCTCTCTGCACTTGTAAAAGCGACACCTGTTCCTGCTCCTCTGGCTCTGCCGCTGTGCTGCGTATCTGTCTCTCCATTTGCCCTCTCAGCATTCCTTCGGTTCTGAGCCAGAGGGCTCAGAGAGGCCCAGGGACCTGGCGGGGGTGAGGCTGTAGACCAGGGCAGCCCCGCTCCCCTCTGCCCTGGCCTCTGGGGATCGCGCAGGCACACAGACCACGGCCCTTCGGGAGCCTTGGGAAGCAGGCGAAGGCGAGCAGGGATCAGTCACGGGGAGAGCGGTGCTGCTGCTGAACTTGTCAGGGTTGAAGCCCCGCAGGGCAGACACTCGCCAGGGTTCTCAGGGTGCTCAGACCACGGTGCAGTGCGTCCCACACAGTGACTGCTGACGTAACAGTGCCTCGTTCTCTATGGGGGGTGGGGGGTTGGGGGGGGAGTCTATTTTGCAGAGGGTGACACGCCGTAGTGGAGACAAAACGGGCTGTGAAAGCACATGTTCCTGGGTTCCAGCCCCAGTTTCGCTGCTGACCAGTGGAGTCGGGAGCTTCTCTGAGTCCACCGTGTAAACCTTGGCTGGTCTGGAGAATTGATGCCACAGACACCTGACACAGATGCGTGGTTGTCCCGAATCAAGTGCCGGACACGCCTTTCAGGCTCCGCCCCCGTGCAGAGAGAGCAGGAGCCCCGGGTCACATCTCCAGATCCATTTCCTGCTTCTGCCCTTTCACTGAGACACCAAGACCCTCCCCGCTCCAGGGACTGACGCTTGGTGCCTCTTTGGCTTGTCTTGCTGCAGCCAGGCCTCCTCGTGGCTCCTTGCTCCATTCAGGTCCCTGCTCCAGAGAGGACCTCACCTCCTCTGAGAGCGTTCGGGGCCAGGCTGACTAAAGCACTGACCAGAGCACTCCGCCCCTCCTCCACTTACGGCCTTGACACTGTAGCACTCGCCACCCCGGACATGACACTGTCTCCTCTGGGGGTCATCAGCTCCACGGACAGGGGTTTCGTTTGCCTGATTTCCCGCTTTATTTCCAGTGTCTGGGACAGTTCCAGGCACTTACTGTACAGTTACCCCTCGGTGTCTGCGGAAGATCGGTCCCAGGACCCCCTGTGGATACCAAAGTCTGCAAATGCTCAAATCCTTTCTGTAAAACCGCGCTGTGTCTGCATATAACCTATGCATGTCCTCCTGCATTCTTTACTCATGTCAGATTACCTGATACAGTGTAAATGCTATGTAAATAGTTGTTACAATGTGTTGTTTGTGGAATAACGACAAGAAAAGAAGTCTGTACACCTTCAGTCCAGATGTCACCATCACAGGCCTGACCACGTGGTACATGCTAGCAATCATGTAATGTTCTTTCCTTGAATATTTTCAATCTGAGTTTGGTTGAATCCATGGTGCAGAACCCACGGATACAGAGGGCTGGCTGCAGTCTGTATTCAAGAAATAGGTTTTGTTAGATGACTGTAAACCAGAAATACAGGGAGAGTGGGTTCTGCTTGACACTGCAGAAGGATGGTGCGCACAGGGTCCCTGCTGCCTGCAGGGATATGTCTGGGCACAGGGTGGAGGAGAGAGCCCAGAGACAGGATGACCCGTTCTCTGGAGACTGGGGAAGTGGACCAGGGAGAGAGAGTGGACTGTCCTGTCCCAGACCGGAGCTGGACAGAGGGGGTTTTTGATGCTCGCTGACAGCATTCTCGCCCCATCCAGCCTCATGAGTGCCTCGGTGCCGTGCCAGCTTGGCCTGGAGGAGCCCCAGGGGAGTGGTCTTGTCTGTAGCCCTCTGTGGCAGTTTTAAGTCATGGCCCACAAGTTCTCTGGCCCTCACCCCCTGACAGGTGGCATCTGTCTCCCCGCCGCTTGTGACTGGCTGCCTTGCGACTGTTTAACAAATGAACACAGTAGAAGTGTCGTCGTGCCAATGCCTGGGCCCGGGCCCTCGCAAACTGGCACTTCCTCTTCTTGTCTCTGGGAATGCTCGCTGTTGGAACCCAGCCAGGATCCGAGAAGAAGCCCGCGTGGAGAGGAATGGACGTGCTGGCCCCGGGGCCCTGGCTGAGCACCCAGCGCCAGCATGCCTGCCCTGTGAGCAAGCCACCATCTGCCCTCGGTCCAGCCTCCCTGGCGGATGGATGCATGTGGAGTGGAGACGGCCTGCCCCACCGTGCCCCACCCAAAGTGCAGGAACACAAGTAAATTCATGCTCGTTGCTGTTCTAAGTGACGGAACTCTGAGGCTGTTTGTTATCGGGCAATAGTAAACTGGCAACCCCCCTCCCCGCCCCCCCCCACCCCCGCTGCTGGGACCAAGGCCCTCAAGTCCTGTTGGACAAGCCTAGCCTTTTCTGAAAACAGCAGCTCCAACCACCCTGAAGACTTTCCGTCCTCTGAAAAGACTCCCAGCTCATCTCTCTGAGTGAAGATGACAATTAGTAGGAATTTTATTCCTAGAGGGCCAGTCATTCTCCTTCCTCACTTCACATCTCCCTCACGATGCCCCTCCCCCACTCCTTCTTCTCATCTCAGCCTCCTGCAACTCCCCCAGGGACCTGACCACATGTATGGCCTGGTGAAATCTGGTGGTGTGCTCTGTGTGCACGTGTGTGTGCATGTATGTTCATGTGCATGCACATGTGAGTGTGTGTATGGGTGTGTGCAGAGGATGGTGCTGCAAATATTGGACATGGGCAGCGGGCAGTAAGGAGAAGAGCTGATGGTTTTGACTGCTGATGTTTTTGGTGGATTGATTGGAAACCAGCCGTTCTTTTAAGAGATTTTAAAATTAAAATCAGCCTTTTCTGGTTACACCATTCTGCATTTTTCACATTTTTTACAGTGAACATGGATTACTTTTGTAATGAAGAAAATAAAACTCACTTCCAAATCCAACACTCAGAACGGACCAGACTTCACATTCTAGTGGATACTTGAGATCATGCCACAGACATGGTCTGTCTTAACTTTTCACTGTATTTTATATTTTAAGAGTCTCTGTCAATATTGCCCCAAACCTAATTTTAATGGCTTCATAGCGTTCTAGAATAAATAATTTGCTTAGTTATTTGTATAATTCATCATAATTTATTTGACACATTATATATATCACAAGCTAATTGTCAAATAAGTGTGTCAGACACGTATGTGTGTGTGAATATCTCATATCCGTGCACATAAGTCTTTAAATATTTGAGTGTTTTCACTTTGATCCCTAGAAGCGAAAGTGCCGGGTTAAACACCAGACATTCGGGGGCTCCTGATGGAGCAGAAAGCCGAGGAAGCCTCCGCTTCCGAACTGTCCGCTTGGCTTCAGGAACATCCCTGACTGGGAGTCGCTCACTCGTCCACTCTCAGGGGAGGACCTGGGAGGAGGAAAGGAAAGTGAGGGAGGAAAAGACCAGGCGAAGCTGTGGCAGAAGAAATGGAGCAGCTTACTCCTCCCTGGGTATTTGAATGGCTGGGGAGACAGTCTTTGTTTTCTGGCCTAACTTAATGTGATGAAGGAGAGAGGGAACTGGCAACAGGTAGAAACCTTCCATCGGTGACCTCGCTTAATCCGTACAAGGACCGGAGCTATTGTTATTCTTACTTTGTAGATGGGGAAACTGGGCTGGCGAGGTCAGCCACCTCTCCGGAGTGAGGCAGCTGGTAAGGAACAGAGCCCGGAGGGGACCCTGGACAGCCCGGCTTCAGAGCCCGTGAAATGAGCAGCCCTCTGGGCCAGCGTCTGCACGGCGATACAGGGAAAGGGAGCGGGCCGCCCCCGCCCCCCCACATACACACACTGCCTCCCTGCCCCAGTTTGCTTCCTCTCCCTTTGAACAGGAGGGACTGAGATGGAGACTAAGGAACCCTTTCCCGACTGTCATAAGAGACGGGACATTATCCCCCAGAAGTTACTGAACCGAGTTCCCTGCAAATGCCCGGATCCTGGTGAAAGCTGCCTCCCCTCAGCCCTGCCTGGATGACCTTCGGAGGACCCCGGCGGGCAGAGGGTTTCGTGGGTTGCTGGGGAGCCTCCTGTGGCTCCTCTGACCTGCATTCTTCCAGCACATGTTGTCTAGGAGCATAAGCCCCGAGTGTGTACAATGAGGGGAGGGAGGGCCCGCTGGCAGAGAAGCCGCAGGGAGTCGAGCCCGTGAAGGGGTATTAATAATGAGGCCTCTGGCTGCGAGGCCTGCCCTCGGAGTCTGTCTGGGGAGGGACCCAGAGGGCAGCCAAGGGCAGGAGGATGCACGGGGCTCCGAGCCCTGTGTTTAAAACCCAGCATGCTTCAAGGAGATTACCCCTTAATCAGAGCTTAGGTCCAAACCCTCACTCTCCTGGCCACTAAATTGCATCTGTTATCCCTTCAGATTTCCTTTGCGAGATATCTCCAGGGTGGGGGGCATCCCAGATGGACCCCATGTGGTTCTGTTTAGATGCCTCATTCCATTTGCATAGCTTCATCTGAGGGTGACATTCAAACTATTTAAAAACAGTAAGAATGACTTTAGTCCTAGACCAGTCTTAACAGATAGCCAACTCAGAAGGCAAGAGCAGGCTTGCAAAGGCCCTCTGCTGGGGAGTGTGTTAACTCCTTAGTTGCTGGACTGGAGGAGGCCTGAAGGCGCCAGGGGCAGGACTGAGGCTCAGGGTAGTGGCTATTTACCAAGCGGTGCAGGTGTTTTTTAATATTCTAAGAATTGGTATGGCTATACCGGTATGTACAAGTATGGCTGGGCCCTGTGTGGATGGGAGAACATGAAGCCCTGGGCATGGGTCCTCAGGGTCCTCAGGGTCCTTGCAAATGAGTCTTCCCTGGCTCCTCAAGAGACACGCCATGGGTCCCTCTTCCTTGCATCTCCGTGCGGCACCTTGCAATGGTTTCTGGAGTCAAGGCTCTGCAGTTGCCACACTCCAGCCCATCAGAGATGAGCTTAACATGACCAAAAGCCTGTCCCCACTTCCGCAAATTAGGGGTACTCCGCCTTCAGTACCCCCCATGGCATATGCCCCCTTGGATGCCTCCCTCATGGCCAATACCCAATCAAAGGTGGTTACAATACAATTTTGATCTGGGGGTGGGGGGTTGGTTTAAATTTCCATTTGTGAATTTAAATCAAGTCCTGTGGTTCTCAAGGGCAGTATGGTTGACCAGCAAGCTCTTTCCCCAGCAGATCTGAGCATTCCTCTCTTTTCTGGTGACCAGATGCTGACCTGAAGTTCCTGGAGCCTGGCTTGTCGTCCTGGCTGCACCAGGACCAGCTACATGGTCTTGAGTGAGAATTCCCCCTCTCTGGGCTTCCTTTGCCTCTTTTGCAGACTGAAGCCTGGGAAAGCTGAGCTCTCAAGCCCATTCAGTTTCTAAAATATGGCTGTGTTTCCCTTTCACTGCCACAGCAATGGAACATGTATCATGGTTGAGAAAGTGCCCTGGGAAACCAGATGGTTGAGTTCAAATGCTGGTTCAACCCCTCTATGACTATTAGCCTTGGAATAATAGTAGGATGGTTGTGTGGGTTGAATGACAGCAGTAAAGTGTATACGACACTTGGTCCGTAGTAAACTCTCCATAAGAGAGTTCCTGCTGTCTCTGGTTAAGTGAAGGTTTCATGAAGGCTGGGTCTTCTCTCTCCTCTATCCGCCGATACCCAAAGCCGCCACACTGAGCCTTGATTCAGTAGCCTTGTGAGCAGGTCACCACCAGGCTCCCCATCCTGTGTCAGCAGGAGCAGAGCGGACACTCACTGAGGTTTTACTCTGGGCCAGACTTCGTACTAGACACTTAACATATAATTTTTTTTTATTTCACCCAACAACAATGGTGAGAGATAGGTACTGTTCCCACCTCACGTTACTCCTAAGGAAACAGAGGCTCCAAAGGATGAAAGTCCTACAGTAATAATGGATTTATTACTGTATGTATGACCCAGGGCTGTGGGGGCTCCAGGCCCATGCCAGGGCTAACGGAAGGAATTCTCCGGGAAAGACAGCTGCACATCAGTCCAGGCTTCTTCCCGGGACAGAAAGCTGACACCTGCGTGTGGACAGGAAGCCGCCCTGTGGGCGGAGGGCCGAGCGCTTCCCCTAAAGCCCTCTCCCTCTCCTGTCGAGCCAGGCCCGAAGATCCAAACCACAGAGGAAGATGAAAGGAGCCTGACGAAGTCCTCCACCCTGGGAAAAGGAAGACGAAAAAAAAAGAAAGAGAGAGAATGAGAAGAAAGACAAGGAAGAAAAGCACACAAGGGAGGGGGGGGAGGCAACAGTCCCTGACAAATATTTTCTCTTAATAAATTCCATTTTGCCTCCCACAGATTTGCCAGCTCTCCAAGCAGGAGACATGTTTCGCATACCAGGGCGAACTGTGGCCATAGCGCCTCTCCAGCCGGCCGGCCTGTGGCCCCTGTGTCCACAGCTTCCTGGGAGGCAGCGCCTCCTGGGCTCTCATGGGCTTCCCCTGGGACGACCTGCCTTTTCCATGAAAACACTGAGGCGGGGGGTACTTTCCTCCTTCCCAGTTTGGAGAGAAGATGCCCCAGGAGCCTTGTAGGTCTTCAGGTGTCCCCAGTTCCCCTCCCCTCTCCCCTGCCTGCCCCCTTCTCCTCCCCCCTTCTCCCCACCCCTCCCCTCCCATCTCTCTGTGTGTCTTTGGCCCAGAGTGTAGAAGACTTCTGCCTCGGCCCAGGGTTATCCGCCTCTTTCCAGTCAGGAGCAGTGCTCTCCTACCTTTCTCCCCTTAGTTCTTCTCCTTCCTCCACCCACACTTGGTTTTATTGAGTTGGGAGGGAAGAAGTTCTCAAGCCCTTAGTATGATCTCCCTATACCTCCAGCACTCGGTCTTCATGCATGTGTGGATCCAACCAATTTTCCTGGGGGCCTGCAGGGAGCTTCCATCATTGAAAAGTGCACCAGGCCTCTGTGTTAGATTTGGAGAAAAACAGCTGTTTTATTGAATCTGCTTAAGGGTAAGACCTCTTGAAGTTCCTGTGGGTAAATTTGTGCCAAAACATACTGTTGAGGGACTCCTGAAGCCATCCGAGGATGTCTGGTGGAAAAGGAGATGCATTTGTCGACACCATGCTGCCAAGCTAGAGAGCAAATGTGGATCTAGTTAAAGCTACAGCGAGGCCGGAGGGTTGATGATCTCTTCCCCTGACGGATCACCTTCCTATGTCCAGCTCAACTTCTCCTTCCGGAATAGAGAGAGGCTGGTGTCCACAGTTGTGTTCTCACGCAGACCAGCTAGGAGAGTAGCATCTAACACAGCTGTCTGTCTTAGAACGAAGCACACTCGCTCTCCTATGGCCTGACCTTGGTGTTGAGGTCTCTTCTTTGTTCCTCTGGTGTACTTCGGAGACTTTTTAAAGGACCTAATGATTTCTTATTCTCTTAGGTTGTAGAATCAGGGCCTCTGGGTGAGCAGGACCTCTCTGGGGTCAGGGTACCCGAGCACTGACCTCTGTTTAAACTAACTCTTCCTTCCTTTAGCAACTAATTATCGACACTGTGTTCTAGGCATGGTACTAGATGCCAAGGGTGCAGTGATGAATAAGACACATTCTTGCCTTGCTGGAACTTATTTCCTGGTGGAGGAAATATAGATTCAAGACATCAGTATGGGTCAGTCGGGGTAGTGTAACAAGAGTCCTTTTTAATCTTGCTGCTACTGCATTTTTCCTTTGTAATTAAAAGCTTTATTTTAGTGTCTACTCTTTGACCTTGTAATTCTACATCCAGAATTTTCTCTTATTTATGTGTGAAATAGCACCTGTATACATTCATTTGTTATAGTGATATTCATAACAGTAAATGATTAGAACTATGGTACCGTAGTCTGTATTTCCAGAAATAAACACCACGCATGTTCACTTGCATGCCATTCTGCATAGTGGGTTGAGCTCTTGTGTGGGGATGTGGACCGCCCCCTTGTCCAGTGGCTCCACGCTGTGCACGCTCCCAGCCCATCAGTCCTTTGGGTGCCGGCTCGGTCATCAGATTGACTGTCACGGCATCACGGTGCTTATGTCCAGGTAACCCTTATTTCACTTAGTAATGCCACACTCACCTGATGTTTATCACAGTGTATTGTTGTAATTGTCCTCCTTTACTGTTAGTTGCTGCTGTTAATCTCTTACTACTTCTAGTTTATAAATTAAACGTTCATAGGTATGTATGCATAGGGGAAAACATAGCATTGTATGTATAGGATTTGATACTACTTAAGGTGCCAGGCCTCCCCTGGGAGTCTCTGATAGGGGGGACTACTGTGTCCCAGAAGTCCATCACGAGGGTGTTGATTAAATGCGCCGTGGTAGAGCCATACAATGGAATGCTATCCAGCTGTTAAAGAACAAAACAAAACAAGGAAGCCCTTTTTGTACAGATGGGAGCCAATGTCCAAGACACATAGTTAAGAGAAAACAGCAAGGCAAACAGCAGGGAGGTTTTTCCCTTGTGTGTTACCATTTTCATGAAAAAAGAAAAAGAAAGAGTGTGAGCGTGTATGTTCTGGTAGTCCCTGTACAAACACCTGGGAAGACTATGAGAGAGGCACTGGTTGGCTGTGGGACAGCATTGACCGGAGACTGTTCCTTGTACCCCCTTTTGTAGCTTCTGACTTTCTTTCCAACATGGGGACACAGAACTTCCTCCAATATTTCCACTTCACTTTAAGAAAAGACAGCCGGGGGAGGCGGGAGCAGGGGCCGCTGAAGCGCGGTGCCCTTCCCGAGGCCAGCAGCAGCCGTGCAGCTGTACCCACCATCAGCGTGGGGGCGTGCCGGTTTAACATCGTCAGGTCTTCCCATGTTAGAGGAGAAGCTGGGAATAATGACATGTTGGAGGAATCTAACAATGTTAAAATGTTGGCTCCCACCCCCGCCCCCCACCATGTGAAATGAAGCCGATCTGTGAGCTGTGCCTGGTCGGGGGCCCTCCTTGCGGGGTCCCGAGGAAAGGACCCCAGGATCCCTCAGACAGCTGCTGACTGTGTTTAGGAGAGAAGAATGGAGGCCACCTAGGACGGGGCAGCGGGGTGGCAGGGCAAGGACAGAAGGAGCCGAGGGTGTATGTGGGCGAGGGTGGGGCAGAAGGACGGGACCTGGTGACGACAGGATGCAGGGCCTGGGAGGCAAAGAGAGGTGGAAGAAGGCTGTTTTTACGGCTGAGCTGTTTGCGGGGTGGAGCGGTTCATAGGTCAAATGGGATGGGAATGGCTCTGAAATCAGGGAGACCTGGGTTCTCACCCCTTCTTCACCGTCTGGGGGAAGAGTGGGTATTCTTATCATTAAATATAGACATAAATAGAATAATGCACATAGACTGTTTACAGTTCACAAAATGTTAGTTGTCACAGACATGTGCTATTTTTGGTTATCAGCGTTCATTCTCTCTGCTCCTCTTTTCCTCCCCGTCGGTAGGGTCCTGGTGGAGGGGACTCCACCCCCAAGAGGGACTAACAGGAAGCTCGGGCCTGGCCAGTGGGTCAGTCACATCTTCCTGGTAGCACTAGCAGGTTCAGGGTCCTCATGTGACCCAGTGCAGACCAGGCTGAGCTGATGAGACGGGTCCTGGCACTTCCGCTGGAAACGGAATGCGGGTGGGGTGGGAGCCTGGACTGCTGCGGGCAGCTTGCCGGCTCAGGGGAGACAGGTCCCAGACGGAGCCAGTGGAGCTAGCACAGCCGAGCGATGAAGAGAGCGAGCTCAGGGCCCGGGGGCGATAATGAGTGTCCCTGAATCATGTCAGCTCCATGCCCGGGTTGTCAGCTTACCCCTGAGGCAGCGTGTATTCCCTTTTGTCTTCAGGGGATGCATTTCAGCAAACAAACAAATAAACAAACACAAGCATCCGAGGACTGAGGACAGAACGCTGCTAAGTAGGCCACAGGGTGTTTGGTGTCCCGGCATCCTGGGATTCACCAGTTCCCTCGATCCCCGGAGATTTCGGGGGGGGGGGGGGGGGGGGCGGGTGAGAGGTAGTAGCGTTCTTACCTGCAACACCCCTGCCCTGGCATCACAGAGGCTCCCAGATGAGCGAGAACTGGGGCATACAGTCAAGTGCAAGTCAGAGGCAGAATAAGGGAGCTGGAGAGACTGCAGAGTCAGGGCAGGAGAGCGAGGTGGGAACGGCAATGCTGTTTCTAGATTCCTGGGCAGGGGGCCTCTGTGGGGAGACCGGGATTCCGCGGCACTGGAGCAGGCAGGCCACCACCGGAGCTCAGGTGCTGTTTGTCACGTAGGCCCCTCTGAGCACTAACACAGCACCACCCACGAAGCGGCATCTGCGGAGAGACATCAAAGTGTTGACATTGTTCGGGCAAGAGAAGGTGAGACCTGAACCTGTCCCCTGAGTGAGGGCCTGGCAAGGGGTGTGGAACGTGTGTGTGGGTGTCTGTCTTCCCATCTCGATGGTCAGGGTGGGGTCCAGGTCCTCTTCAACTCAGTGACTCACAGAGGAACCCAGACAGTGCCTGGCACATAGAAAGGGCTAGAATAAAACGTGTCCCACATGAACAGAGTGAAAGACTTCAGCAGACTGCTTCTTTTCTTCCTGAAGGAGCAGCCCTAAGCAAGCTGGCTGCACCTGGGACGGAGAGGCGGGGGCAAACCCGCGAGAGGAGTGTGGTGTGAGATCACGTAGAGAGACATCGGCTGGCTGGGAGTGTTGACGGGAAACTGGGGTCAGTTGCCCTGACACAGCGTCTCCTTGCCAGACTTCCCCCGAGCTGCGGAGGCAGGGGACAAGCCCATGAGTTCAAGGGCCATGTTTGGAGAAGGAAGACAAGTGGGAGCCTGCTGGCATCTGGGCGCAGCTGCCCTGCCTTCAAACACCGACAGTGTTTCTGTCTGGGGGCCGCTGGGCCCTCTCCATCGCCACCCAGCTGCGACGCTTCTGCGTGGTCCCCACCTCACGGCTTCCTGGTGGTCTGCCCTCTTTCCTGCCTGCACCCCCTCCCAGTTGTTAGGGACCTGGCTAGCAGTCACCGTGTCACACTGGGATTCTTTGGGGTGAGAAGGAGTGAGTTTCCATCCCACACTTCAGACCTCCTTTTGGCAAAAAAGGAAATTCCATCCACCTCCAAAAGAATGGGAGAAAAATGATTGCTGCTGGAACAGCAGGACTGGAGGATTTAAAGGCCTCTTGGGGCTATCTAACCCTGGGCTGTAGCCCTCACAGCATCATTGATTAGCATGTGGCTCCTGAGCAATTTGATTCAGTTCATCCATTCATTCAACAGACACTGAGCGATCACCACGTGTCAGGTCCCAGGTTACACATCAGGGATAGGAAGCTCACTAAAGGATATTTTCTGTCTTCACAGACTAAATGGGTAGAGAGACAAGCAGTCAAGACAACTAAGTGTACCCCCGGGTGGTGCCTGGTGCATGGGGAGGGACCCAGGGGCTGTGGGGCCCCGGCAGAGGGCTCTGCGGTGGGCTTGCTTGCTCCTCTGCGCTTGGAGTGTGTGGTACCTGATCATGAAGGAAAGGTAAGGGGGCTTCGATGTGCCGTCATGGCCACATCTTGAGGGGAAACTTGGACCTAGATTAGGCTCGAAAGCCACGCTGACCTGCAGTTCTCAGCCGACCATGTGCAATAGCATCAGAACCTGATGGGCAGCTTGTTGGGAAAAGGCAGATCCCTGGGCCCAGCCTCGGGAGTTCTGGTTCAGTGGGTTTTGTGGTAGGACCTCAGCATCTGCATTTTAAAGCAGTACCTGGGGTTAATTCTGATGCAGATGGTGCGTAGACCATGCTTGGGGAAAGACTGCCTCTCAAGTCCCTGATGATTCTGAAGCACTGAAACTACCCCCGTGTAAGGCCTGCCCTCTGACCAAGCGGAAGTGCCCAGGAGAGGGCCTGGATTCGGCCTTCTCTCCTAAGACACAGGCTTCTGCTTTATGAGACCAGGCAGTAAACATTGCCAGGCTCTCTGTGCGTTTGACAGAAAGCACAGGCTAGTCACGCAGTTATTTATGATTCAGTTGTTTGGGGAGAAACACTGTGAAACTGTAATAGGGAGTCTAAATCATTTTCCGCTGCAAAAACACCTAAATACCCTAAGTAAAAAATACCATAGGGTATGAATTAAGAGCACAGGCCGTGAAGCTAGCTTGCCTAGCTTTCTATCTGAGCCTTTTTCACTTACTAGCTGTGAGATCTTGGGCAAGTTACTCTACCTCTCTGTGCCTCGATTTCCTAATTGAAAAAAACAAAGCTGGAAATAATGGCAACTACCTCAAGGTGTGTCACTGGAGTTAAACAGCTTAATGTGTATACACATTTAGCATGGTGCTTAGACAAGAAGTGCTACCTGTTATGAACAAACCTGAGTACACAAAAACGTCCAGGAGCTAGAAACCAAGAGGGAACCAAAACCTGGAAAAATAAGTGTATGGCTGTCCTTTGCGGTTACCTTGGGGGTGGAGGAGAGGGGTAGGTGTCCGAGCTGGTCTTATTGACACGGGGGTTTGGGTTTTAGTGCTCTCTGGGGACAGAAACACGATCTGGAGCCTCCAGGAGGTGGAGTGTTGGCCCCAAGACTTCCACACCAAGCCAAGGCCGTGGAAGGACAACATCCCTTAAACACTCGCAGACCAGAAATAGTCCATCTCTAACAGAGAAAAGTGGAAAGAGAGCTTGTTTTTCTTGAATTGAACCCTAGGTCAGAAGGGGAAAATGTGTCCCTTAAGAATTCGAAACCACTGGCATGAGTCCTTAGTGGGTTTGGGTTTTTAATAAATAGTTCCTGTACAACCTAGAAACCCCTAGGCTAAGAAATAACATAGAACTTGGTCTGGGTCAGTGATACTCTGTCAAAAGGAGACACTTTGATGATGCTGGTTTCTCCAGATGAAAACCTTTCTGAGGGTGAGTTCACAATCTCAAATCGCACAGGATACAGGGAGAAACTAGGAGCAAAGCCCCGCAGATCCATCGAACAACAGGACTGGACCTCCCAGAACCTTAGAGGGCAGGACATCAGAGAAGACCATCAGGCAGGTATGTTCAAACGACTACTAGCATCAAATAAGACGTCAAAAGCATAATACGTGGCAAGGGAACAAAATAAGGCAGATTTTAAAAATAAAACAAATAGCTAGAAATTTTTTTTAAAAACATTAAAATTTAAAACTCCATGAATAGACTTAGCAGATTAGATGTAACTGAAGAGAGAATTGTTGAACTTGGAGGTAAATCTAGGAAATTATCCAGATGGAGCCCAGAGATGGAAATTATGAAAGAGATCTTAGGAGACAGGAGGATAGAGTGAAAAAGTCTACCATGCATCTAATAAGAGTTCCAGAAAATAAACTAGAGGGAATGGGGTAAGGCGATGTTAGAAGAGAAGATGCCTAAGAATTGACGAAAGATGAGAATGTTTTTTTCTTTTTAAGATTTTTAATTTATTTATTTTTAGAGAGAGGGGAAGGGAGGAAGAAAGAGAGGGAGAGAAACATCAGTGTGTGGTTGTCTCTCGCACGCCCCCTACTGGGGACCTGGCCTGCAACCCAGGCATGTGCCCTGACTGGGAATCTAACTGGCGACCCCTTGGTTCGCAGGCTGATGCTCAATCCACTGAGCCACACCAGCCAGGGTGAGAATGTTTAGACTGATCTCCATTGCAGTTGGAAACACCTTGGGAGAAGTCACGAAGACCACCTGGTATCCTGGGAGTGGGGCCTGCTCCCTGAGGGACCACCAAGGTGAGACAAGTGGGGACAGAGGCAGGGGCTGAGACCAAGGGTCACTGCAACAACAGGCAGGAGATCTGGCCTTGGTAGGGAAGGCTCCAAGGAACTTTTACAACACCTAACAAGGCTTGTTAACTAAAAAGCATTTTCTGAAGGATTGTTTGCAGCAACTGTGTTGTGGAAATAAAACTATTCTGGGACTCTTTGTTCCCAACTCCAAACTACTGGGGCTTTTGTTTTGTTTTGTTTTGTTTTGTTTTTCCCTTCTCTTCCTTTTAAAATAGCACAGAGAGGTTTTGCAACAATCCGAGGTGTTTGGAGAAAAGTGTTAAATCACTTTTGAGCAAATGGTTGCTCTTTCCTTCTGGATTAACCATCCTGTGAGCAGGGTTGATATTTTGTTGATGGGAATAACGAAGACTACCCTGCTTCCTTTCCCTTCCCTGCTGCTTCATGAGATTAGGCAGACCGTGCCTGGAAACACTCTGCTTTGGGCCAGACAAGGGTACGTTCTAGGCAGAGGGGATGTTCCTGAAAAATCTCGATTTCATGTACAGGTTGGCTATTCTCTGTGGCCTCCAGCTTCCAGGGCTGTTGCTGAAAAATGGCAAGTTGCTAAACATTTGCTCAGGAAATGAAGGATAGAGAATCAGGCACATAAAGAATCTGGTACAGCCTGCCAAGGAATGCAGTTAAATTAGCAAAGGCTGGCCCCAGGGACATGAGGAGATGGGATGGGGACCACTCAACTCACCGCATCACCCTCTCGAGAGCTTTTATTTCACCAGCCTGTGATGCAAGGGTACAGTTGGCCCGAGGAGAGCTTATTCTTCTTCCTTTTTTACAAGACTTTATTTATTCATTTTTTAGAGAGAGGGGAAGGGAGGGAGAAAGAAGGAGAGAGACATTGCTATGCAAGAGTAACATCAACCAGCTGCCTCCCACACGCCCCAAACCAGGGACATGGGGATCTGGCCCACAACCCATCCACGTGCCCTGACCGAGAATCCAACCAGAGACCCTTCGGTCCGCAGAGCAGCGTTCAATCCACTGGGCCACACCAGCCAGGAGAGCTCATTCTTCTGACACATTCGTGTAGAGGGATAACTGTGTGACAGTCATGGTACTAGGGCCACTGCAGCAATCCAGACAAGATCCCTGCCCTCTCAGAGTTTAGAACCCAGTGAGAGATACGGGTGAGTAACTATGATGTAGCTTTGAAAGTGTGGGGAGACACATAACTGAGGCTCGAAGGAATCAGTAAGAGTGGCTGGGGGCGGGGGGAGTAACAAAGAAGGGTACACTGTTTAACTTCCCTAGAGCACCAGACATCAGAGGTGAAGAGTGAGAAGTAGTGCTGGAAAGGAAAGCAGGCAACAGACCAGAAGGAGTGCGTTAGCCAAGGTCAGATCATAAGCCTTATTCTTAAGCCTTGATCTTGAGGAGTCGGGGGCCAGTGAAGGCTTTTTCCATGAAGGAACTTGATCAGACCGTATTTTTGGAAAGCTCACTCTGGCTGCTGTCTGGGGAGTCCCTCGGAAGGGAGCAGTGGGAGCAGGGAAACCCGCAGGGCAGCTGCTGCACGGCCGCAGGGTGACCCAGATGGCAGCAGTGGAGATGGGAAGGACGAGGATTCGAGAGCTGCTTGGGCAGGAGAGTGGTGGGGGTTGGTGCTGGAATGTGGACTTTGAGGGAGAGAGGAGATGCAGAACGGTGTTCGGGGTCCTGGTGTGAGCATTAGGCAAATGGTAGGAGGGAGAACTCTGTGCCTACAGCTTCCTGAAGCAAAGGAGGGCAGGGGGTGATACAACAGAGGCTGGACAGAGCTATAACAAGGATGGGGCAGGAGAAATAAGGCTCAAGGAAACTCAGGGCCAGCTCGGGTGTCTTCAACCTATGTGTCTCACTGGGCCCCACTCTCAGAAGGGCCCCGTGCTTGGCTTAATGCTCTGCCAGCCATATTGAACTCTAGGATGGTTTTGTCTTTGAACTTGTGTTTGGTAAGCAAAAACAGTGGAGCCTGCCCATGAGCACTGCAGAGATGTGCAAACTGCGTGTCCTCTCTTCTTTGCTGCTCTGTCCCACAGAGCATTGTGGATGGCCCAGGAGCTCTCTATTCTGGTGGGCACACCATGCATGGCGGTTCAGTGAGATGCAAAATGACTGCAACATAAGCATGTTGCGGAAGCTAGCTGCTTTCAGCCTCACTAGCCCCAGAATTCCCTATGCCTGTTCCATATCAATATGGCTCCCACTGAGTAATTGGGGCACTGACTGCCCTGGGAAACCACACTTTCCATTCAAATCAACTTGCTTAAATGCAAAAAGAAGGTAGTGATGTTCTAGTAGAACCAGCAAGGAACCCTTTTTACCCCTGATGCTTCCCTCTATGAGCCAACCATTTACGCTGAAAAGGACAACGGGGCAAAGGGACAGGGCAACGCAGAGTTCCTTTTCTTCTGAGTCTTTTCTTCCTTACTGAACTGAAGGTGGAGCGTGTTGGTTGGATGCACACACGTTAAATACACTAGAGTTAGTTTTGTCCAATGTTTCTGTGCTTTTGGTAGGAATGAAATATGTGTACATGTACGAGCTACAAAATACAAATGGTGTAGTATTAGTGATTCTGCATGTGAATAGATGTTCTTAAAGTTACATTTAATACTGGCATTGCACAATATAAGATGAACAATAACATTCAGGCTAATAAACTTAAAAATTTTCTTTAATTGGAGCAGCATTTTTTTAAATTTCTTTTAAAGATTTTACCTATTTATTTGTAGACAGGAGGGAAAGGGGGGAGATAGGGAGAGAAAGATCGATGGGCGGTTGCCCTCCACACAGCCCCACAGGGGACCCGGCCCGCAACCTAGGCATGTGCCCCGACTGAGAATGGAACCAGTAACCCCCTGGTTCGCAGGCCGGCACTCAATCCACTGCTGGAACAGCATTTAATAGCAAATTAAAATACAGTGGAAATATAAAATGGTGCAGCCACTTTGGAAGACAGTTTGGCAGTTTTTTACAAAACTGAACATAATCTTAGCATATGATCCAGCAGTCACACTCTAGGTTTTCACCCAAATGAGCAGAAAACCTATGTCCACACAAAACCCACACAAAACACATGAGTATTTATAGCCACTTTATTCATATTGCCAAAATTTAGGAGTGACGAAGATATCCTTCAATAGGGAAATAGATTAATAAACTGTGGCACATCCTACACCCACACAATGGAATATAATTCAGTGATAAAAAGAAATGAGGTCCCAAGCCATGAGAAGACATGGAGAAAGCCTAAGTGCGCATTGCTAAGTGAAAGGAGCCAGTCTGAAAAGCCTACATGCTGTGTGAGTCCCACTGCACGACATTCTGGAAGAGACAAAGCTACAGAGTCAGTAAGAAGACCGGTGGTTGGCAGGAGCTGGGGAGCAGCAAGAGAGGGGAGGGATGAATAAGTGGAGCATTTACGGCAGTGAAAACATTTTGTATGATGCTGCAATGGTGTCTATATGGCATTATGTGTTTGTCAAAACTCATAAAATGTACACCACGAAGAGCGAACCCTAATGGAAACTTTGGGTTTTAGTCAATAATAATGTGTCAGCATTGGCTCATCAATTATAACAAATGCACCGCACCAACGCAAGGGCAGAGAGAGGGTATATGGGAGCTCTCTGTACTTTCTGCCCAATTTTCCTTTTAAAAATTAAGTCTGTTACTGAGAAAAATCAAAGAAGGATGAAGAAACCCTGGTCCCACGCCATCCTGACTTGTGGGCTAAGAAGCTACAGGGCTGAGAAAATGATGTCCTCTCTAGAAAAACCTCCGAATGACCAAGGGGCCTCTTTGCTTTGGCTTGGGTCCCTTTCTTTGTCAACATCAGGGACCCAGTCCTGGGTCAACTTCTCCACTGGGCGCTGCCTGGACTTCAGGTGGACTTGCTGAGAGCTGGCGCTCAGCTGTGCTTTGTGGATGGATGCCCAGCCCCTACTCTGCCCTACCTTCTGCTTGCCCCTTTTCAGAATTTAGGAGCCATGTACGCTCTAAATTAATGGAAGGTAGTGAGTGACATTTCTTCCTGGATAGCCCAATAATTGTCAGCATTATCAGAAAAGAGAGTTAGCATCACCTCTGCCGCTCACTGGGTAACCTTGACCAAGTTGCTTCACCCCTCTGGGACTCCGCTGATCTATGTACCAAAGGGACATGGTGGAGGGAGACACGTTAGGCCACTTTCCAATAAATAAGTGGGGCTTCTCTGATTGAAGACAGGGAGAGACAAGAGAGGGATAACCTAAGCCCCAAACCACCACTCACCTGTCCTCTGGACCCACTGGCGAGCTTGGAGCTCCAGAATGTCTAGAAACCTCAGGACACAGAACACAGAACACAATTCAAAAATCCCTGTCTGGTCTCTCTCTCTCGTGTGAGAAACAGAAGAGCAAGGGGCTTGTTCAAGGTCACACAAGGAGTAAGTGGTCATAATGGAATTTGGACCCAGGTCCCCGACCTCTAGTTCAATGCTCTTTCCTCTCACTGTTTTGCCCCAATCCTGCCGTGGCCACGTTTTTGTTTATCGAGTGGAAAACACCCTACGAGCCCAAACATGAGCTCTGCCCTCTGGAAATGGAAACAGCGGCCCACGCACAAATCATTGCCACCTCCTGTGCAGTGGCACCCACACACAGTGCCCGCAAGATGATCCCAACTCTCGCAGCTTGTTTATGTTTATAACAAAGTATGAGATTCCTGAGGCACCTAGAGCCTCTGATAACAGTGTGTCAGGGATTTGAATGAGCCATTAGCTGAGTCTTCAGCAACATTAGCATTTGTCCTCTGTGTCAGCAGAGCGCTGAGTTGTGCAGTCCTGCATTCTTATGGCCTGGTTCTTTCATGAGTATTGGTCACAATTCTTCAACGAGGTGCTCCACTCCATAATTAGACATTTCCCTCATACCTATCTTGGTGTTCTGTTCTTAGTGTTTAGTTAACAGTGCTTCATCAATCATGCTTCTTCTCAAGGCCGATGTGTCTTTTTTTCTGCTCACAAAATGGAAGGAGGAGCAATGTCAGAAGACAGTTTCTGAGGCAGAAAGTTTTTGAACCTATCAGGAAGGACATGGCTGCACTGCACTTGGTGTGGTCTAGGTGCGAAGGAGCTAAGCTGCCCCCAGTCAGAGCTACTACAAAAACACAGCTCCCTGTGGGGAGTTGACTGTGTGGCAGGCCCGGTGCTGAGCTCTGCAGTCACGTGGTCTCCAGGAGTGCGGAAAGCAACCTTGGATGAACTTCTTCCTGTCTCCTCGTACAGATGAGGGCTCTGAGGCTCGGAGAGGGGAAATAACTCAGACAAGGCTTCAGGACTACAACTAAACCCGGGTCTAGTGGACTCCAAAGTTCAAGTTCATAATCTCCACGTCAAGGTGACCAAGGGCAATATAATTGGGTTTTGGAAGATCCCGTGGGTTGAAAAAAGAGCTCGTGTATCACATATGCCTGGTCTTTGCCCTTCTACGCACCTTGCTGTCTACCCCTGACACAGTCTCTCTTTATTATTGATTTGAGAGAGAGAGAGACTGATTTGTTGTTCCAGTTACTTATACATTCATTGGTAGATTCCTGCACGTGCCTCTGACTGGTGATTGAACCCACAGCCCTGGTGTATTGGGATGGCACTCTAACCAACTGAACTATCTGGCCAGGGCAGCCTCTTAAAGAATTTAGACAGGACACCAACTGAGACAGCTAGAGAATGTGGAGCCAACAAGCGTGTAAGCCAGATGTATTAACACGGCTCAGAGACCTTTGGGAACAAGGGGAGGGGGTGCTAACTGATACATTAACACAACCAGAGTTGGGGGTCATGAATACATAAAACTGCAAAGTTTATCCCAAAGGTCTTTAAACTGGGAACATTGTGATCCTGCTTAACAGTCCCTCAGAAGCAAACAAGATGAACTCAAGCTTTCCCAGAGTCCCCTGGGGCTCTGAGATTGTGGCGGATGGTTACTCAGGAATCTCTTGGAGTCAGACAGACATGGCATTCCATCCAAGACCCATATCCTTCACTTAATAGCTGAGGGGTTTGGGGCAAGTTACTTAAGCCTTTAAACTTCAGTTTGCCCTCTGTGTCTTGGGAATAATAATGATGCCTACTTCAGAGGGTTATAAAATTAAACGAGATTCTTGCCGAGTGCTTAGCACAGTATCTGGCATATTGTAAGCATTCAATAAATAGTTGCAATTATTGTGATTATATATTTAATATTCCCCAGGCTCTCATCAAGTTTAATAAAATTCTTTAGATAGCTGAAGTGACTAAACTCATCCCTTTAGGGACCAAACCAGTCCTTGGTCCAACGCACAACTTTGTTGTTGCTTTCTTTCACACTGACTTTGTAGCGTTCGTGTATCTGGAGGCCTTCCAGATGCCCCTGGTGGAAAGATAATGTGTTGGCTCTTTCTAAGGGTAGATTGGGTGGTAGCTCAGAAGGAGAATTATCCAGCCCTGACTGGAGTTGCTCAGTTGGGAGTTGCCCCACAAAGCAAAAGGTCACCGGTTCAATTCCTGGACAGGGCATATGCCTGCGTTGTGGGTTTGGTCCCCAGCTTTGATGTTTCTCTCCCTCCTCCTCTCTGTTAAAAAAAATTAACAAAGTCTTTTAAAAAATGAAAGAAACTTATTCAGACCCCAGAATCTCTCTTTTTTTTTTAATTGTCACCTGAGGATATGTGGATAAGTTCATTGATTTTAGAGAGAGAAGGGACGGGGTAGAAATACTGACGTGAAGGAAAAACATTGGTCACGGTTGCCTCCTGTGTGCACCCTGACTGGGGATCAAACCCACAACCTAGGTATGTACCCTGACCAGTGAGTGAACCTTCAACCTTCTAGCACATGGGATGATGCTCCAACCAACTGAGCCACCCAGTCAGGGCAGACCCCAGAATCTTTAACTCTCCTGAAAACTATTGAAGCTGCCAGAATATCCAAAACCATAAAATCACCTCTAAAGTCCTCATTCACCTTCCCACAACTATAGACTCAGATTGTTTGAGATAGATTACTTTATGGGAACTTGGAAGTCATCCGGTCCAACCTCTGCATGTTACAGATCCAAACACTGAGTCCTAGACAGAAGGTGGAACTTTGACCAGAATCACAGATGATCAGGACTGTAAGGCAATCAGCAGCACCATGAAAAGCTGAGAGTGAAACCAGGTCAAGAGATCCTCTGGATCTAGTGACCTCTAGACATCCCGCACATCCCCCACCTGTGGCATTCCATTCAGAAAGGCTCTGGGCTGTCACTTTTTTCCATCTCCGTCTCTTTTGGTGGAGCCTTCTCCCTGTCTCTCTGTCTGTCTCTCTTTTATCCTCACCCAAGGACATGCTTATTGATTTTAGAGAGAGGGGAAGGGAGAAGGGGAGAGAAACATCACTCAGTTACCTGTCCTATGCACCTCGATGACCTCAGGTGGGGGCTGGAATGGCACCCTAGATATATGCCCTGACCAGAAATCAAACATGAAACCTTTCAGTTTACAGGATGAATCTCTGACAAACGGAGCCACATTAGGCAGGGTGAGCCTTCTCTGTTGCATGTGTGGCTCTGGAGCTCATTCTGGCATGCGCTCATGGTCAGAATAAAGTCAACTACTTTTCCACCCTCTTGTGCTCATTGGGCCCAGTGTCCCTGGAAAAGTTAAGTAGTAGCTTCCCCGGGTGAAAACAAGGGAGCTTTATTCCTTGGGCAGTTCTCATAGTTCTGTCAGAGGTGGTTGTTAGGGAAATGTTGGACAAATAAATCAGAATCAGGATAGAGAAAACAGGGATCCAAGTCAGCGAGAGGGGGCAGGTCTGTGGGGGAGGGAGGAAGAGGGCAAGGACCATATCTGCATTGTCCACTGTGCTGTCTCTAGTGATCACACCTCATGCTCAGTAACTACACATTGAATGAAGCAATGAAGGGAGGGAGTGAGGGAGAGATACGCAGCCTAGTAGATCTCTTGGAGAACTAGACTAGGCGAGGTGATCTGGTCGAAGGGCCATGTAGGCACATCCAGGAAAGAGGAAAGTAACTAACACACATGGTACCTCCAAGGTGGACCAGGTCCTGTGCTTGGCCCTTCTATGTGGCGCATCACAGAACCCTCAGTTCCACCCTGCACCACAGGCACTGACCATTTCACAACCAGGGATACTGACGCTCAGAATAACTTTAATGTTTAGACAGAGGGAAAGCCTTCTTGGAAAGAGGTTATACTGATGAACTCTCCTCTAGATTTCTGGTGTGCTGATTCTCTTCCATTTGCCTCCACTCCCTGCCAGATTCATCGTATGCCCCTCTCATCTGCCCCATCACTTGGGATGCTGACTTCTAGGGAGTATACCATCAAGACTCCCTGGCTCTGGCCTTCTGCTGGGAAGCACTGGTTAGAGATTTGAAGGCAAGCGTGAGAGAGAAGTTGGAGCATTTATTCTCCTGCTTTCTCTCTGTTTTGCAATCCTCTATGGCTATGGCTCTTGTCAGGTAGCCCCTCTCTCACCACTTTGGTTCTTCCTGGGCTCTGGTAACAACACTCCCTCCGCTGCCCCCAGTAGCCTACCATTGCTTCCTCACTGGTGCAAAGTCCCAGATACTTCACTGTCTCTTTGCAGCTCCCTGAACTTTGCCTGTATCTCTGTAAACAGTACTTTCATTTAACTCTCTTCAGTTAAACCCTTTTGAATGACATGCCTTCCCCTTCTCTGTGCCTTCATTCACTCAGTTTCCAAAATATGTCATAGAGCCTCCTCCCTCCTTTCCAATCCAGAACTTCCCAAACTCCCACACCACTCCCTCCCTGCCCACCACCCCAGTCCTTCAAGAAGTCTTCTCTGACTGTTCCCATACATCATAATCCCTCTTTTCCCACCTCTAGGCTGACTGCAGCTCAGAAAGCTCTTGCTCTATTGTCCTCGTGGTTCTAGGACCCAGTAACTTGTCAACCTGGTCATCTCTGCAGGTTAGTAAGCTTTTCAGCAATCAGAATCACAAAATCACAAACATGTTTTGTTGGCAGGAACCTTAGAGATCATCTCATTCCACTTCTTTATTCTACAGATGAAGAGATGGGAACTCAGACAGGGAAAAGGTCATGTTCATGGTCACCAGTCACATAGAGCCAGCTCCAAAGCCTAGCCATCCAACTACTTCCCCATGTTCTGTTTTTGCATTTAGTAGGACCTCAATATGCTGATGACTCATCACTTGATTTTCATTTCTAGCCTAGTTCTTTTCCCAGAACTCCTAATTTGTAAATCTTACTTCCTACTCAACGTCTCCACTTAGGGCAAATAACAGACATCTCTGTGTGTCCAAAGTTGAGCTTGCAGAAGGTTGGGGTGTGTGAGTGTGTATGGCTGCTGTCAGGGGCTGGGGAGCAAGTGCTCATCGCACGTTAGCTCTTTATTCACTAGAAACGCTGTTCTAGCTAATACTTGTGCTACCCATAGAAGAGGGCATGTGTGCCCTACAGTGTTCTCTTCTCCTTGTGAGGTGTAAAAGGACTTTATCCTACTGACATTGTCCATGTGAAAAGACCGAGAAGTGCATCCCTAAATGGGAGCATTACCTATGATTGGCCAGAGATCAAGTGTGCACCTACGAAATGCAAATGACCTTCAGTAATGTAAAATCCTCTCTCCAGCAAAGATAAGCAAGTTCAGCTGCTTTGAAATATGAATATGCGTGCACCAAGTCAGAAAAAACAAAACCAGGTCAATGGCAACAGGACTGTGGGAGCCCTTCAATTTGCTATGGCAGGAAATTACACATCCAGTGTCCTCAATAGCTATTCCAGCTTGTTCAGATGCCGACTCACCAGGGAGGTCCCCGTGATATGCAGTCTTTTCAAGTAATATCTTTGGAATTGGAGATTGTGTTTCTCATGAGACAATTCCTCCCTCTCTGATTTCTGCAACTGAGTTCTCTCGTGCACTATGAAGGAAAAGTGGTGCAATCGGGAACTATGCTGTTGTTGTATGTGTCAGCCCCCTAAGCTTCTGTCTGTTGCACTGAAGACGGACCATCAGTTGATGAACAACTCAGAAAGTCTTCATGGCCTTTATCTGTTTTCCTTTATTGATCCTCAGGAAACAGGGTGTGTTAGAACAATTATATTCTAAACTTCTTTGAATGGAAATCAGAGATGAAGCAGAGAAGAAAAGAAGGAAAGCAGAATAAATAGTCAATTTCTTACTGACCAGCTGTCACGACCCCCTTTGCTGTCCTGCGTTTCACACTGTTGATCATGCTATCGGGGCAAGGCGTCTTCCTTCCTGGAGACATTTTCCAGAGCAGCCTATACAAATGTTAACTTTTTCTGAGATGAAAACTCTGTTTTTCACATTAGATGTGCTTCCCCTAGACCAGAGGCTAAATGGGATTTTTGCCTCATATCTACATTGTATCCCCACAGAACCTGGGCCAGTGGTGAGAATGGACATAGACAAGAAGACATTGTCCCTTGAACAGAGATCAAGGGAAAAGCCTGAAAGTCTCTTCCAGTTTGAGAGAGAAGCTCAAACAATAGAACGTGTAACCAACCATTCTAAAACATGGTGGCTTATACTCTGGTTTCTGTTCAGATCATATAAATCTTTCACTTTTTAAAAAATGTAGTGGCTTGCCCTGGCTGGCGTAGCTCAGTGGATTGAGCTTGGGCTGCAAAACAAAATGTCTCAGGTTCGAACCCAGTCAGGGCACATGCCTGGGTTGCAGGCCACAACCCCCAGCAACCGCACATTGATGTTTCTCTCTCTCTCTTTCTCCCTCCCTTCCCTCTCTAAAATAAATAAATAAAATCTTTAAAAAAATGTAGTGGCTTAAACCCCAATAAATTCAATTAAAAATAAAATAAATATAATAAAATAAAAATGTAGTGGCTTAAAACTAGCAGCACTTATTGGTTCTCCCAGCTCTGTAGGTTTACTGGCTGGGTCTTCTGTGGTCTTGCAGCACTGTCCCAGGCAGCTGCATTCAGCGGGCAGATCTGCAAAGCCCTGGACTTGATCACAACAGCAGAAAAGCCTGGGTCCCTCTCTTGATGTCGTCTTCAGTCCTCAAGGAGACTGGTCTATGCTTCTTCACATGCCAATGGCATTACTTTGCAGTAAAGGTAATACCTGCGAGGTTTCTTAAGAACTAACTAACCAAGAAGTTTTCACAGTATTACTTCTTGCACATTGTATTGGTCAATGCAAGTCATAATGGCAGCCCAAGTTCAAGGGGTGGGAAAATAAACTAACTCCTGATGGAAATACCGTAAAGTGACACAGCAAAGAGAAATGAACCCAGGGGAGGCGTGATTCATCAGGGGCCATTGTTGTAACCATCTACCCCATGTAGCACTTGTCAGGTCCTAGAACGTTGGAGCCAAAAGGGACCAGACTAGGGACCCAGGGCTCTTGACTTCTAATCCAAGCCTCCTGCCACTGAACCAGTTACTTCAAGTAGTCGCTCTCAATGGTCAGGAGATTCAAGTACATCAGGATGCTGAATGTGGCTTCCAGCACCGGCCTATCAGATGCGGAGGTCTGCCTTCTCCCCTCAGCGAGTCTGGCTTCCTCCAGCCTTTCCCCAAGCTTTGCACACTATTTTTATACGTGTTGTAGCCTCAACACATCCTCCATAAATATTAACAAGTTGACGAAAGAAGTTTTTTTTCTGCAAAGACACTGAATAAGAGCAAAGACTTCAGCAGAGGGGGGCGTGTCTGGGAAAGCAGCCATTTTCAAAGAGCACCTGAAGTCACAAACAGTCACAGCTAGTTACTTAGCATGGTCATTCACGCCTAACGAATTATGAGAACCCCAGGGAAAAAATCCACTCTGCATCATGCTCCCGAAACTCACTTTGTAAGTGGTCCCCTAAGAGGTGCACATTTTGCATAGTTGATGTAAATAATATATATTTCCTTCCCTGCTCACCCAACCCTTAGCCCTACATTTAAGCTCCTAGGGGAGAATCTGTTTCCTGGTTCTTCTAGCCTCTGGTGGCTGCCAGCACTCCTCGACTTGTGCTCATATCACTCCAGTCTTTGCTTTTACGGTCACATTCCCCTCCTCTTCTGTTTGTGCAATTTTCTTCCACCTCCTTCCCATAAGAACATTTGTGGGGGCATTTAGGGCCCACTTGAATTATCCAGGATAATCTCATTGTAAGACCTTCAATTACATCTGCATAAATGCTTTTTAAAAAAAATAAAGTAACATCTGCGAGTTCCAGGGACTAAGATGTGAATGACTTTTGAGGGGCCACTTTTCCACCTGTTGTACCACCTCATTATGCACAGGGGAAACCTGAGGCTCTGCAAGGTGAGGCACCCCACCCAGCACTATGGAGAGAACAGAGGCAGAAGCAGGCTTCCCGCTACAGGGTCTGAACTCAATCCATGGCTCCTTCCGGTCCAGCAAGCTTCACCCCAGACAAAAGCAGGTTGAGGGAAGGACCCTGCTAAGCAGGATGCCCTCACCAAGAGGTTCCTCTTCAGGGAGACGGAGCACATCGTGTCAGCAAGGACTATGCGGTGAGAGAGCCCTGTTATCGCCTGTTGGGGGTGGCATCAGAGACTCATACCTGGAAGAGAGAAATGTGACATGAGTCCCAGGCCTAGAGAATCCAAATTTATTTTGGAAAATGTCTCAGGTGCAAAGTCCAGGGCTGCTGGGATAACTCTGTGGGGGTTCCACTCAACACGGAAATGGCCGGTTCCAGCGTTCACTTGAGTATAATGAGAGCCTCTAAATGTATTTCGGACGACGAGACCACAGCCGCCCCTCTGTGTCCTTGGGGAAGGGAAAGGGCTATCTCTCTAAGCTGCCCCCAGATATCAGAAGAGAAGCCCTTGCTGCTTGTGAGTTTGGCTGCCCTAACAGAAACACCACGCACCAGTGGCTTTGGCATAATAGAAGGTTATTTTTCTTCCACTTAACAGCCTGGGCTCCCCTGGGCTCCACATGGAGTGGTGGGCCCATGTTCTTTCTCTCTTACTGCTCCACCATCCTCAGATGTCACCCTTGTTCACGTGAGCCATCGTGTTCACATCCCTCGTTGTGTCCTGTCGGGTTTCTCAGCTCTCCCAATCAATCCCCCGTGCACATAGTTCCCTACATGAAATTCCCTCTCACTAAGTGTCTAGGAGGTTTCTGCTCTTTTGATTGGAGGCCGACTGGCACAGTCTGAGACCTGAAAATGGTGAGAACTGCGGAGAGAGGAGTGGGTAAGGGAGTGCCACAAACACAGCCACTGAGACACACCTCAAGAAGGGAGAGAGGACACAGGGCCCTGGGCAGTCAAGGCCTAGATCCAGGAGTGGGGAATGTCTTGCCTGTGTTGCTCATGAGTAGGTCTTTTGAGCTGGGAAACGCTGCAGAGTTTCAGTCTCGATGGAGGCTGCAGCAATGGGCTCTGAGCGGAGGCTCCCAGCTAGAAGTGGACTCAAGGGTGGTGGGCAGGGCTGAGCTGGGGTGAGGAGGAGGGGGAAGGAGGGTGTGGCGTACTCAGCTGGCTGGCTGGAGGCCAGGAAGGATCAAGAAGGGGCAGGCAGTGGGGCATGTAAGAAACTTGCCTGGATATCCAGGACATTGGAAAGAATGTAGAAGAGCAGCAGAGTCTGTACATTTCGGGGAGTGACAGACGCCTGGGTGCTGAGATAGGTCAGCAAGGGGCATTGGTTAAGGTCCCTATTACGTTCTGAACCTCCAGATGCATCTGTGAGAGTCTTAACCACCAGCATCTCAGAATGTTACTGCATTCGGAGACAGGACCTTCAAAGAGATGATTAAGGTAAAATGAGGTCAGTAGGGACCGTCCTAACCCAATCGGCCTATTCCCATTATAAGAAGAGGAGATTGGAACATAGACACACTCAGAGGGAAGACCAGGTTAAGACACAGTGGGAAGACAACCATCCACAAGCCAAGGGGAGAGGCCTCAGAGGAAACCAAACCTGCCAGCATCTTGATCTCTGACTTCCAACTTCCAGAACTGTGAGAGAATAAATTTCTGTTGTTGAAACTTGCTAGCATAGTATTTTATTATGGCAGCGCTGGCAAACCAATATAGTCCCTTATTTACCAAAGCATTTTCTCTTCTTTAAAAAAATTTTTTTAAAAGGTTTTATTTATTTATTTTTGGAGAGAGGGGAAGGGAGAAAGAGAAGGAGAGAAACGTCATTGTGTGGTTGCCTCTCACGTGCCCCCAACTGGGGACCTGGCCCGCAACCCAGGCATGCGCCCTGACTGGGAATCGAACTGGAATCTCCCAGTTCACGGGGCCGGCACTCAATCCACTGAGCCACACCAGCTAGGGCTTCACCAAGCATTTAAAATCCTTCCCAATAGCTTTATCTGGGAGGACTTTACCTGATCAAACCTTTCTTTTTCTTTTAAATTTTAAAAAAATTAAGAACTACATAAGTCTGAAGAATATTAGGCCTGGCTGGTGTGGCTCAGTGGATTGACTGCCAGCCTGTGAACCAAAGGGTAGCTGGTTCCACTCCCAGTCAGGGCACATGCCTGGGTTGTGGGCCAGGTCTCCAGCATGGGGAGTGTAAGAGGCAACCACACACTGATGTTCCTCTCTTTCTCCCCCACATCCCCTCTCTCTAAAAATATAAATAAATAAATAAGTTTTAAGAAAGTCTCAAGAATATTAAATACCCAGGCTCTCATTATGCAGAATTAGCAACTTTAAAATATTTTTGTTTCAAGCTTTTTTGATAACATAGTCAAAATGTTACAAATATGGTGAAAGTCCCTTTTACCACAAGCCTTTCCTCTTCTCCCCTCTTCAGAGCCAATCACCATGAGGAAACTGATGGGCATCCCTTCAATCCATGCGCCCATGAGAAACATTTGGAACTGGTTTGCGTGGCTTCTTCATTTTTTGCAGTCACACTACGTGTCTTGTGAACCTTGGCTCTACCGTTTCCTAACCTCATGTTTAGCATGTCCAGAGTGTAACAGGCAAACCAAGGCACAAAAAGTCATGAAAACTGGCACAGGGGCCAGCAGGACACACAATGCTCTAGAATAAAACAGTGACAAAAATCATTCCCTGTAGACCAAGTCAAAGAGAAGTCTCATGTTGGGGCTAAATCTTTAATATTTGCTCCTTTCCCTCTTTAACACAGAGGAAAATATAGGCTCTAAATTGTCAGCATGCAAAGATATCAGGCTAGATTTTCACACCATTGTCATTTCCCATGAGTTTGTTTTTATGATTACCTTCTCTTTAAGGTGTGTGATACTGGTCTTTCCTTTATGGCACTAGAATAAAGTTATCCTATAAAAGAAATTTAAGTGTAAAATGTGGATTTGAAATAAAACATATTAAGCCAGTCATGGTACACACGGCATGTGAATATAGAACATTAGTGAAGGGTGTTCATGAATAGGGTTTTGGGAAAAGCCAGAGACACCAATAGGCACGCCTCTGTCTCCCGTTTATGGAGCACTCGCGATGTGTCAGGGGCCACGGGATGAGTTCTGTGCATCATTTGTTGTAACCCCACAGCGACCCTCAAGAAGAGGTGATTAGCTGCCCTTTGCAAATTAGGAAACGGAGGCCCAGCCCGTATTTGAACTGACTCCAGAACTCATGTGCTTAAACTATGCTTACTGCCTTGGAGTTTTGTCTTGGCCTGTGCAATGGGGCCTAAAGGCACCTAGTCTGATGGATTCAAGAGGCTTTTGGGGGTCAGGATGAAGGAGGGATGAGAACATGCTTTGAAGCCTGTGAAATGCTGTCTGGGTGCTTCAGGGGCTTGTGGCTGGTGTGGAAGGACCTGCCCTTGGTTTGATGCTCTACTCTTGCCACCTTGAAATCCTTACCACTTTCACCTGTGCTCATGTTTGTGTGTGAAGTCCAGTGAGACAGTGAGATACACAGGAGGCCTGGGCCTCTGCTTATGTGAGGTCTCCTTTCCACTCTCCAACTTCTGGTTCCTGGCCTTGTCTGGCCTTCCCTCCCTGAGCTACTCCACCCCACCACACCCCACCCCAGAATGGCTGCTGCCCTCTCCCCAGCATATCAGCGGGCCATGCCCTGCTGCTAATCTGCCCTGGCCTGGGAGGAGTCAAGGAGAGTTGAAGTAGGGAAAACTGGAGACAGCTTGTGTCTCACACAGGGTGAGGTGTGTCTGCCCTCCTTGGCTTGTCTGAACACAGCTGAGCATGGACCCCTCACTCCCCCTCCATGTACAGACCCAGGGTATCCCAGCACCAAGGTTGCAACCCCTGGGGCAGCTGGCCCAAAGCAAGGGGAGATAGACTTCCCCAGTCCTGGCCGGGCCTCATACATTATGTAGCCAACCTTGAGTTTTGAGTAAGTGTAAGGAAGCATTTGATGTGTGTGGCCATGTGGAAAAGCAAGAATCCAAAGGCAAATCCAGGAGGGAGGAACCGTGTTTATTTAGAGAAGCCTCAAGGGGCAGGAAAATCTACACAGACAGGCAGAGTGCAAGTGAGTGAGGCCAAACCTAACTCCCTGCTCACAACCACGAAGTCCCAATGTGTCCGGGTTTCTGCATTTGTGGAATGAGGAGGCTGGACCAGAGGAGAGACCTGAGCCCCCTTTGTTCTCTGGGGTTGGAATTCATGGGTCTTCTCCTAGAAAAGTGCCCAGATCTTCAATAGTCTGTGTGACATTTCACAACACCACAGCTTGCATAGAACCCTGCACATGGACCACAGGGACTCCAGGCGAGGAAGACCTGCACTGGAGTTTCAGCAGCTCCTGCTAGTTTAGGTCCTGCCCCAGCACCTAAACTAGCAGGAAGGAGCACACTGCCTATGACGACTAAGGGCACGGGAGGCTGGCTGAGATTCTCAAGCACCAAATGAGACTGAGAAGAAAAAAAACCCTGTAAAAATGGGCCAGAGGTCTGTGAGAAGGGGACAGTAAAGGAGATGGTGGAGTGTGTGCAGGCTACAAAAGCTTCCTGGGAAACCAGGCAGTGAGTTATGAGAGTGAGAGCAAGAGTGAGAGAGGAAGGAAGGAAGGAAGGAAGGAAGGAAGGAAGGAAGGAAGGAAGGAAGGAAGGAGAGAGAGAGAGGAAGAAAGAAGAAAGAAAAGAAAGAAAGAAGAAAGAAAGAAAGAAAGAAAGAAAGAAAGAAAGAAGAAAGAAAGAAAGAAAGAAGAAAAGAAAAGAAAGAAAAAGCAAAGAGAGAAAAGCAAAGAAAACAGAGCCCATACTCCTAGAGTAGGAACTGATGACTTAGCAGAGAAAGGCATGGACAAGACTTGGGGAGGCTGCAGGAAAGAGGAGAATTCTGGAGAGGGAGCTGACTCATGAAGTGTTTGCACTAACGGGTCTCTGGGGGGCTTACCTAAATTCCACCGTGGGAGTGACAGTGGCTAGCCTAGTCTCGGATGGGCCACTGATGGGTTTCTGGGGCCAGCTGGCCAAAGAACTGGAAAGACAGAGTGGGTACACACTGTCTCCAAAGAAAGCAGCTCCAGGGCCTTGGGGAAAAGGAAAGAGGAGGAGGAGAAGAGACAGTGGAAGTGAGCGGAGCAGCCAAAGGCATGGCAGATATGCTCCGACTCATAAAGGGAGACCAAGGTCAAGGACGATGGGCAGAGGGCTGACGCATCTGGCGGGGAAGCCGGCGCCCATGGAGAGGGCAGAAAGAAAAATGGGAATTTCTGATGTTCACGACGGAGGTGATAAATAAACGGCTTTGTTTGTGAGAGAAGATATAAACACTTGAGTTAGCCATTTCACAATTTAATTGCATCATTTGTCAAAAATTAACAACCTGTACAAAACAAGACCGAATGTTATTCATGGACACCGGGGTCAAAAAAGAAGGCTCTTCGAGGAGCTGACCAGGCTGAACCCACGAGTGGAATTCCTTTTCCAGTGTGCGGGACCCCTGGGGGCGAGAACCACAGGCCTGGAAGAGCATTTAGAATCAGACCTGGGTTTAAGTCTATACTCTGCCACTATTAGCTCTGTGATTGCAGTGATTTAAGTTGTTTAAATTCCAGTTTCATTATTTGTTAAAGAAGAAAGTAACGTTTGTGGCGCCTGTGCACAGGGCGGTTTACTGGCTCTATGGAAAAAATGTGTGCGGAATTGCTTTGTAAACGGCAGACCACTTCCAATGGAAGACTCTGTTTCTTTGTTCATTTATTTGTTTATTACTCATCCAATTACACCATTACCCCAGCTAAACAATAAGTGTTTGCACAAAGTTAAGGTCAAAATGCTATAATAAATTCAGGCCACATTGTCCTTCGCTTTATTGCTGTTATCAGCGAAACAAGGGCTGGAACGAAGCCTCGCCCAGCCATTCTTCCAGTTCTTGATTCTTTATTGGATCCAGCCTTCATTCCACACGTGGTGCGGGGACCCTGCCGAGGGCCACACACCTTACAAGGCACCCGGCGACTGCATGTGGCGTTTTCTGTCTCCAGGAAGCTCAGTGGAAGAAGAAACTTTCCCCACCTTCCTTGACCTCTATTCACATCGGAACTCATCTAAGTTCAAGTTTTGATGAGCCAGAGCGGGATCTAGAGATTCATTTGACTTCTTCCTGGGCCGCTGCTGGCTTTCCTGGGACCCTTCTTTGTCTTCTGCTTAGGGTGTAAATTAACCTCATCCTTGGAAAAACCACTTTTTGGGTTAAAATTTTCACAGTTATAGACTATGATACCTCCTCCTTGAGCTGCAAACTCCTTAAAGACCAAAGGGCCTTTGTTCCAAATTAACTTAGACTCTAAATCTCAGGCTTCCAAGTGTGTGATGTGCTGGCCACAGAGGCCTGTGGTCCCCGGGGGGCACACAGGGCATCAGCGTTTCTCCCGAACCCTGCTCCTTCCTCTGGGTCACTGCCAGCGCCCACAAGTGAAAAGCTGAGGGAGGATCACAGTTATGGGGTGGGTCGTGCCTTTTGGAGCTTGGTCACAGCTGGGTGGGGAAGGTCACAATGGGGGGAGGGACAGAGAAGTGAGGAGTGAGGACCTCTATCCCTGTGAGACATGAGTGCCACCCGCTGCGGGGACAACACTTAATCGCTAAGTCTCGACGTTCCCTCCAAGCCTGGGAACTCCTTGCCAGGTCCTCCCCAGGGAGCACCTCATCCAACTCAGTCGCTCACTCTGCTCCGTAGTGCGGTCCTTCCCCCTTCCTAATCCTCCCATCAGACCACATCGAGGTCTGACTGCGCTTTATTTCTAAGCCAAAGCTCTCCTGTGTCTGGTACCTTCTTGCAAGCAGTTCATGCCCACCTGCATACACTTCAGCTTACCCCAAACAGGCTTGTCTCAGGCGCTCTCTCTCCCCTCTTTCTGAGACAGGACAACTGGTTTATGGCTTTTCCACAGCCTTTGCACTTGCATTAGTGGCTTGCTCACACCACTAAATGTCACAGAGGCCACAAGCAGGAGAACGACAGTGTGGGACCAGGACGGAAGCACTCCACCCTTAGTGTAGAGACGACGTACGCTAAGGGGTGACGGACCAGTTCCAAGCATGACTGTCATGTGACACCACGTGGGGGGTGTTTCACTCTGCCCCCATGCTTACATGCTCTGCCAGTCCCAGGCCGGAGACAAACCTGTTAGAGAGTCAGACTTGTATCTTCTTGTCACGTCTTAACAGTGCAGGGACTTGTAGAAAGGGCACGTGGGTTTCTGGGAGCCTGTAACACTGAGCAGGTCAGCTTTCAAGACTCATGGGCCTTAGGCTTATTCTTAACAGAATGATCTTCATGTTTACTGTGTCTAACCAAACAAATTCCTCACCCTTTAGCGATCCACCTATTGCTTTGGTCTATGGCACTACCAAGGGGTGGTTTGTTGAAAGCAGGGATCTCATTCTCTGTAATCTTCACCAATACCTCCCCCAAATCTAAGGAAAAAGCATTGTTTTCTCTGCAAACACAGCTGCAAGATACATCGACAAGATCCCCTTCCCCCAGACTGCCCCCACACTCCCAGATGAGAGTGCCGGAGCCATGCTGCCCTGACGGCAAAGCCACACCATCCCCTTTCACTCCCCACTGCCGCCCACCGGGCCGCTGCCCCAGCTCCAGCCAGGCCCTGATTGCACTCTCTACCCGCTCTCTGCCCTCCATCTGCTGTTCCAACCTTTTATAACCACTGGGATCCGTCTCAAGGGCAAGCAGCCCAAGGCCATGGTGGTGCATGTGGGAGGTAATCCTGGCACTGAAATTCTCTAGCTATGCCATGAATAGCTTGTCCAAGTCACGTCCCCTCTCTGTTCCTCTCAGCTCCTTCATCGGTTGAATGAGGGCAGGGAAGTCAATATCCTTTCATTTCCAGCTCTTGAGGTGACCAGGGGCGTTTACTTTTGTGTCTCCATATCATAGCTAGATGCTGCAATAACCAGCCCTTTGCTGGGTCTCCAGCACTCAGAGTGTTTTCATCCCCTGACTTTCTGCTGAGCCCTTTTCTGCCCACGCCTGGCCTGGGCTGATCCTGACCACCTGCATTCCCTGGTCTCATCTCTCAGAGAGTGAAGGGTTTCTGGAATCTGATGAGGTCCCAATTTCTGCTTGGTTAGATCCTTACAGATTCACACTCTTGAATCTGAGCTGAGTCTCACTGTTGCAAAGAACTGCATGAATGTATTCTTAAAGAAGCACGATTGCACACTCACCTTGTCTATTTCACACATTTCTTCTTCTTACCACAACTTCCCGTCTCTAGCAGATGTTCTTGGTGCTGGAACCATATCTTCTCAGCTGGTATACTTTCCAGGCACGCTTGCAAAGGCCCGCACCTGGCAGCCGGAGCCTGCTCTGCCCTCTTTGCCTGTAGGATGCATCCCTTGGAAGGAGGCCTAAACCAATGACTAAAAGAAGCAGGCTCCCTCATTTCTCTTGCAGGATAATTCTGAGAACTGTGCTCTCCTGATGTTTCCCAGGATTCTCCACTGGGTGAAGCTCCCACAGTGATCCTTGGCCGGAGAATGCATCCATTCCTGGCTACCTTTGCTTCCCCATCTCACATATCTGCTTCCTTACTGCCGTTTCCTGGAATCAGCTCCCAAGTAAACCCCTTGTCTCAAATTCTGTCTGAGAATCTGCTTCTTGGGATTCCAACACCAAAACACCATCTCTCCTCCGTCTACCTCCCTCATACCTGATCATCTCAAATCCTATCGTTTGGAGACCATGGAGGCCAGCTGAGTGTATTTGTGTACAGAGCTGTATAACCTCATCTGCTTATCCCTATATGCAAACATTAGCTCTTCCAAGCCTACCCCTGTACTTTACTTTACTTTACTTTACTTTATCCCTGTACTTTAGCTTTGGACAGGAGAGGGTGAGGGAAAGTCCGGGCAAGCCCTGCCTACCTCTCTTTGGGAGTCCTTTCCATCAGAGTTCTTCTTCTAGTGCCCTTCTTCCTTCTCTCTACTGACTTCTTTCTGTCTTTAACCTACTGGGAACAATAATACAACTCCCCTTGAACTTGTCCCATAACCTATTGACCTTCCCTTCACCCTGAAGCTTCTCACTAGGATTATAATACTCTTCATTTTCCTTTCAGCACTGCCTACTTTTCCTCCCTGCTCTGGTTTCCACCTAGGTCACTCTGGGATGCCACTGCACGGTCATTGATGGTGCATTGTGGTCCAAACCCATTGATTGTTGCTTGTCCTTGTCATATTTTTCCTACTGTTCCTCTTTTCTCGACTGTAACCTGTGTGTCCTACTTAGTTCCAGGTAATGTTGTAAAGCCCTGCTGGGATCACATACTCCCTCCTCAAAATTATTTGAGGATAAAAAGATAAAAAACGTTTTTTCTAACTCTTATACTTCAAGTCTTCCATGACTGGCCTCTAACTTTTCAACGTATCTTGCAAATCCTCCGCTATAGGCAACTGGCCTACTACTTAGCTCCAAAACAGGTCCATTTCTGTCCATTATTGCTTTCCAGGATTTTCTCAGTCCAAGATGCTTCATTTCCTCTCCTTTCATACATGCGCCATTCCTTGGGTTTCAGACAGGGCCATTCCATTCTCATTTATAGAGTCTTTCTCATTTTCTCCCAGCCCTGCTGCTTTATCTAAAACCCCATCAGCATTGGCCTGTGCTTCCTTACTTGGCCCTTTCTCTCATGTGTTTGCCTTGTCTGTCCAGTGAGGCAGAGACTGTGATAAATGGCATTCCGGGAATGCTTGCTGGTGTTGACAACAATGAAACAATGTCTGAGTCAGTCCTGAAGACGTCATCTGCTTGCCGTCCTGGGCCTCCTTCTCTGGCAGACGGGTGATTGCAGGTGCTTTACCATGGAGAGGGCCAGCATACAGTGTGGGACCTCCTCCCTCGTCCCTCGTTGGGCACCCAGGTTCCCACCCTAGGTTTATTCCAGCAGAGTCTGGTCTCAGCCTATGTTTGAGGACACTCCTCTGGGGACTATGGGGACCCCAGTGGGAGCACTATGTCATCTCTTGGCAGGTAAGCGCAGGAAGGTCTTGAGAGGAGAGGCAAGGCCACCGCGCTGATAAATGGCAGAGTCAGGATGAGAGTTCATGTCTTCTACATCCTAATTTAGGATACTCCCTTGCAGGGCCCTGGGTAAAAAGTCCACTTGAACCCACACAGCAGGAAACGGGAGGAGACCACCCATCATCTAGGAAAAGTCCAAAGCTTTGGAGGCACCTGGGTCTCTCACTGACTAACTCTTTGATCTTAGCCAAATCATTCGATTTTTTCAAAACCTAGTTTCCTCATCTATAAAAATAGGCACATTAGCATCTCTCTCAAAGAGTTACCATGAGAATAAAATTAGATGCTATATAGAATGTGGCATTGGGAAGAGATATAGTGTAGTGTTGAGGGCACGGGCTCGGTTTTGAATCCCGGCTGTAATTTCTGGGCTGTATGAGGCGGGGCAGAAGGGGTGGAGGATGAGGAGTTCGACAGGGAGAGTTACTTGACCCCTGAGCTGAGGACCCTGATTTTCCTACATGTAAAATGAGGATAGTAACTGTGCTTGCTTCATAGGAGGATTACAGGAACATACGCAGGTATGGCGCTCAGCAGTGTCTGGCATGCGGTGAGCCTTCTGCTGTTACAGGCGGTCCTCCCACATCTGGCGCTCACCAGGCATCCAATGAATGGGGTTCCTTCTTTCTTTCACAAGCAAATTCTATAAACACGATAATGGGAACCGCATTTTAACTATGAGAGAGAAAGAGAGAGACAATTGTTTCCTGGGACTTGAGAACATTTTAGGCAACCACCGTTACGAAGTATCAGCCCTGTTCTGTTGCTGATGTTCGTGTTTCTCTTCTGCACTAACCTGTGAGCAGGTCCAGCGTGGGGTCCTGTGTTTTCCCCAAACAGAGGACAGTATTGGGTACATAGTAGGTGATCAAAAATGTTTGCTGAATCCCATTGTTCATAGCAGCATTATTTACAATAGCCAAGTGCTGGAAACAACCAAAGTGCCCATCAGTAAATGAGTGGATCAAAAAACTGGTACATGTAGCCCTACCTGGAATAGCTTAGTGGATTGAGCTTGGGCTGTGAACCAAAAGGTTGCCAGTTCAATTCCCAGTCAGGGCGCATGCCTGGGTTGCAGGCCAGGTCTTCAGTGCGAGCCATGTGAGAGGCAACCACACATTGATTTTCCTTCCCTCTCTTTCTCCCTCCCTTCCTCTCTCTCTAAATAAATAAATAAAATCTTTAAAAAAAGAGTTGGAAAATTAAAAAACACACACACAAACTGGTACATTTACACAATGGAATAATGTGCAGCAGAAAGAGAGAACTCCTATCCTTCACAGCAGCGTGGATGGAACTGGAGGGCATTGTGCTAAGTGAGATAAGCCAGGCAGTGAAGGATAAATACCATATGATCTCACCTGTAAGTGGAACCTAATGAACAAAATAAAACAAGTGAGCAAAATAGAACCAGAGACATGGAAATAGAGAACAAACTGGCAGTGAAGAGAGGGGAGGGGAGGAGAGATAATGGGGGAAAGAAGTGGAAGGAAGGGTCAAGGGCAAGGAACATATATAAAGGGCCCATGGACAAAGACAATGGGGTGGGGGGTGGGGGGAGATTGAATGTGGGTGGTGGGGGTGGATAGGTCAAGGGAGAGTAATAGGGGGAAAATGAGGACAACTGTAATTGAATTAAAAACATTTTTTAAAATGTTTGCTGAATCATTGTCACAAAGTGGTTCTCTTAGGGAGAAAAAAATTGAAGCATTGCTTGGAAAAGGCAGTACAAAGTGGGATGAATGTTTACTTGATGGGATAGAAATATAAAATAGTAAAATCCTAGAGTAGGTTCTGTGTCAGGTACTGTTTTATGCATACGGTGATGTGTTTAGTGGTTGCCATGAGCTTTGTGAGCTGTGTACCATTATCACGCCCCTTGGCATGGAGGAAGAAACTGAGGCCCTGAGAGGTTAAGAAACTTGCTGGATGTTCTCCCACTATCATATCATTAGTAGAATCAGCCCCCGGGGTTAGAATCTGTGAAACTCGGCTGTAGAGTTTACTCTTCCATCAACTCTTCTCCCCTCCCCTCACGATATGCCCGGGGGGCTGCGGTGAGGACCAAATGAACATAAAGAGCGATGCCCCCACTCAGCAGATGCCCCGTGACTCTCAGTTCCTTGCCAGCCCCACCCACTCACAGAGCTCAGGCCGTCAGAGGTCTATGCTTGGCAAGCTGGCAAAACAAGAGAGATTACTTTTGTCAGAAGTGTTTGCAATAGTCATAGAATTTCCTGTAAAAAAAAAAGCATTTTTTTGCTGACTAATTAACTGAACTCCCCTTGCACCTTCTATTTCATTCTCTGTGACCTTGACCTGCATGGATTGTGCGGCTTTGTTCTTTGCATCCACATGGGTCTCCCTGGCTGGTGGCTGAGCTACTTGAGAAAAGACCTGACCTGCTTCTTCAATGTCACCACTTCCTGCCGTGCCTAGGACAGTGCCTGGCACGGGACAAGCGTTCCATAAATAGTTGTGGAATTTTTGAACTAAATTAAGTTTTTACAGTGGAAAAACAAGAATGAAACAGTCCTTGAAAAAGCAGTAATGTGTACCATCGTGGTGCAGTTGATTTGTAAGATTTTATGCCTCTTTTTCATTAGGCAAAAAATACATGTTCATGGTGGAAAAATAAGAAATTATAGACAAGCAGAGAGATCAAATTGCCTATGGTTCTATGATTAACATTATAATTTGTTCCTTCTACTCTCCTCTGTGCTTTGTCTGTATCTGCTCCTAATCTTACATACAGACAGTTTGTGTGTCAAGGGTGAATGTAAATGATCTATCTTCTGGGCATTTCTACACCTCAACTCAATTTTATATAGGTTTTCCTTTGCACCTACTTTTTTAATGGGGCATTTTTACTATTAATATTTATTATAGAAATTTTGGAGAGTCCAAAAGCTGGGAACAAAAAAAGAAATAAAACTTAATCTCAGCAGCCAGAGTTAAAGTCTGGGTTCTCTCTCTCTCTCTCTTTCATACACATACACATACACTAAAATTGAAATTATATACATGCTTTTATATCCTTTTTTTTTGAAACACATCTTTAACATTTGTTCAGTGAATATTTGTTTCCTGATGGTTTCCAGTGTTCTTCAACAGCATGAATCTCCACGGTTGTTATTCCATTAGTTGGATGTTATACCTTGTGTATTTTTAAAGTGCTGTGAGCTACATAATGATAGGCAAACTCTTCAAAGCTTCAAGTTCAAATGACAGTTCTCTTATGGGAAATTTTTTAAAAAACTGTATTGCAATAAGGTTTACATTCCATTACGTTCACTCCCTAGTTGATTCAATGACCTAGTACATTTGTGAAGCATGCAGCCATCCTCCCAATCCAGCTTTCAAATGTTTCCATCCCTCCAGGAGGAAAGTTTAAGCACATTAGATGGGCTTAATTGGAGACAGTTCTGGGAACTGAAACTGTCCTGCTGCATATCCAAGTCCAACAAAGGTCATCACCTCTCTTCCCTGTGCCCTAGAGCAGGGCACTGTTGCCGACATTGGGAGTCAGGAAACCTGGTTGGTTGTTGGATGTCCTTAGAAGTGGCTGTACCACCTCTCTTCCTACATCTTTCTGGGTCCCCATCAGGGAGACAGAACTTCCCATGCCCTGATTTGTCAGATCATTTTAATTTTTCCATCTGGCATTCATTTCTTTTCTCTCTCCTCTTTCTTATCCTTTAGCCACCCCCCATCCGCCAGGGCCAAGACAGGTCACAGCCACTCATCTATCAGACATCTCTGGGCAGCTTGTACCTTAGATACCAGCTCCACCTTTCCTACTCCGGCCTCTCTGCTGTCCGGTCTTCACCCTGCAACTGGACAGATGGTGGTCCGTAACTAACCAGAGGGGGTTGCTCCCCTGCTCAAAACCCTGCTATGCGGGGAAAACCCTGCTATGGCCCCCCGTTCTTCTCAGCACCCTGTTCCTAGGTGTTCTTTTTGCTGCTCCTAGAACATGGAACACATGTTTCCACCCCAGAGCCTTTGCACTTGCTGTTCCTCCTTCCTCACTTCCTCACTTCCTCACTGCACTTAGTCTCTGTTCGGACATCACCTCCTCGGAGAGCTCTTTCCTGCTCTCCTCCGCACATCACTCCTTATTCCTTTGACTTGTTTGCTCTGTTTCTCGTTTTGGCTTGACTTGCAGTTATATTTTTAAGGGCAGACAGTCATTAAATGAATGAATGATTAACTAACACACAAGTAACTTTGACCTATAGAGACAACTCTATAACAAATATGATCTAGAGGATTTGCATATGTGATCAAGTGTATAAGGAGAAAGCTGGGAGTCCTGTTGGGAGAGGTGGTCCCTGGTGTTCCACTGTCTGACTTCAGATTTATTACCTGTTAGCTATTTTCATCATTAATTAGGGCCTATTTACAATGTCTTCCTTTGATGCCTCTGTGGATGCCTCTGATACCTAAAGGTCTTAATATGTATAAAGTACTTACCACATGTAGGACTTGTTCTAAGAAATTAGGCTGTTATTTTCATTGCCATCACCATCTTCATCATATCATCATCATCACCATCACTCTACTTATCTAGAATACTGACAATGCCTCATGAGAAGCTGCTGCAGCATCACCCATGAGGTTGCTAGAGATTCAGTTCTGGCCCTGTCCAGGTGGCTCACTTGGTTGAAGTGATTCACCAAGCTTGTGGGTTCCGTCGTTGGTCAGAGCGTATCAGCCAATGAAAAATCCACCAACAAACGCATAAATGGGAGGAACAACAAACCTATCACTTAACCCAAAGCCTGCTTCCTTCTGCTCCTGCTCCTTGCTGTGATTATAAAGGCCAAGCCTGCTTCCTTGCTGGCCCCTCCTCTCCTGCCGGTCCCGGGGGCTGCCCACATGTGCAGGCTACTCTGTTGCCTTCCACCTCTCTGGCACCCAGAGCACCTTCCTGGTATCCTGCAGTGGAAGGACCTGTGAAGGAGGGGGAGGCCACTTGAGGATCAGGGAGGGGGAGGAAGCCCAGGTCTCTGGAGTAGCAAGGAGCAAGGGAAGAGAAAGGAAGGGGTGAATATATGTGTGAAGAAAAAAGTAAGCGGTGTTTGTTTGGGGGTCACAGGAGGACAGGTGTTGAAAAACATGAGGGTAGAATTTATGAGGAATGCGATCTAACCTGAAATGTTTTTTGACCATGACCCACAGTAAGGAATACATTTTACATCTCTACATAGCACACACACTCTCACACACACCCATTCAGCCCTTCACACACAACTAAAACCCTGGTTTTACTGGACTATACCCTTATTACATGTGGCATACTGATAGTTTCTATTTTCCTTCTTTTTTTGTACATACTTGTTTTGTTGTGAGGTTATAATAAAGTGCTGTTGTGGTCGGTGGAAATCAGGCTCTTCCATGAGGAAGGCGCTGCAAGGACCGTTGCACAGGAGACTGCAATGTAGCAAGGTTCATTCAGGTGGAAATAGAAGCTGACCCCGGGTTTCCAATGTCCCATCTCTGTCCATCATGCCATGAGGAAAATCCACCTGTGTCCTCAGCGAGGCCAAAACAAAAGCCAGTGCTTAGTCTTTGGAGCCCACGCCATCTGCCGCAGGCCTGCCTCGTAGCTGCTAGATTCCCACGGTGTGTGCTTCCAGGTGAGAGGGCTAGAGTGAGAGCTTCTTTGTTCCCCTGGGATTGTATTAGCTGGGGTTGGGATGGACCAGGTGCTTTTTCAAAATAACCAATCAACTTCCCAAGCTTCTGTGGGCTTTTGATAGGCCCACCCCCTAGTTACACTGGCAGGACTCTGTGGATCTCTCCCTACACCCCGCAACAGACTGGTACCTGAGCGTACCTGAGGGGGAAGGGAGGAGTGTAAATCGCCTTGGTGGAGCAATGCTATGATCTGCTGGGGTGTGAAGCTGTAGCTTCCTGGTGAAGCAAACAGGCTCATGCTTCCCAGTTCATTAAACGCCATGTCTAATTCCCTTTGCTGTGTTTCTTATTAATAACTAGTTAACTACGTACAGTGACACTGTGATATTGTGATTTATAAGAAATATACATTTGGTCATTCAGATAAATATATTTCTCATATGTAGTTAGTCTTTTGGCTTACAGCTCCAGAAATCCTAGGAATTCCCCAAGTGAGAATAGGGATAAAGGTGACTCTTGGTATGCAAATGAGGTAGGGAACTACCTAAGGATGAGAGCTGGTTTTGAGGAGAACCAACCATATAATTCAAGAGGTGAAACTTCCAGTCTTACCCCCTTCCACACACACACCTCTGAGAAGGGGAAGAAAGCTAGAGACTGAATCACTCACCCAGGGCCAGTGATTGAACTGATTGTGCCCAGGTCACGCATCCTCCAGAAGAACCCAGGAGAATGGGTTGAGAGCCCCTGGGTTGGCGAGAACGTGGAGGTGCTGGAGGCAGGGTGCCCGGAGAGGGCCTGGAAGCTCCACACCCCTTCGGCCTACCTCGCCCTGTGCGTCTCTTCACCTGGCTGTTCTTGAGCTATATCCTTTTCCAGTAAGCCAGTGGTCTAGTAGAGGACATGCTTCTCTGAATTCTGTGAGCCATTGTAGCACATTAATCAAACCCAAGAAAGAGGCCGTAAGAACCTCTATTTATAGACAGTTGTTCAGAAGGACAGGTAACGACCTGGACTTGTGATTGGCTTTCTGAGTGGGATGGGGTCACTGCAACCTCTGGTCTGTAGCTGCTGAGTCAGAGGCACAGGTGGGAGCCTGGGCTTGCAGCTGGTGCCTGAAGGGCGTGTGCCGGAGGTGGGGGGGGGGGGCAGCGAAGGACTGAACCCTTGACTTGAGGAGTCTGACGCTATCTCCAGGTAGTGTCAGAACTGAACTGCATTCTTGGGTGCCTTGCTGGTGTCCTAGAATTGTCTGTTAGCGTGGGGGTCCCACATGTTGGAATAGGGTCCAGGAAACCCTTTCCAAATGCGTAATACTATACCTATTACACTGACTTCACGACACACTCATTGTTTATAACCCATAGATTGTAAAACAATGACCTGAAGATAGGCAGTTGAGAGAAAATTTATTATTGGTTTCTAAATCTGTGAAGGGCGATTAATGAATAATGATAATAAATAATAATAGCTAACAGGCACAGGTCTAAGCACTTCCATAGGCACTATCTTATTCAGCCTTACAAATCCATGAGGTACTATTATTTCCATTTTACAAATAAGGAAATGGACACACTGAGAGTTACATAACTTCATTCAAACTGGTTATTGGCAGAGCGAGGATTCAACCCTGGCAGCCTGACGCTGAAACCAGAAGAGACGCTGGCGTTGGGGCTGCCTGTCACTACCAGACCCAGTGAGCAGAGACAGAGGCTGGATCTTTATGGGCACTTTATACAGATGGCCGGTGATCTGAGAAGACAGAGGGTTCATACCCTGACAGACCATCTTCCATTGTCTCTTCAGGCCAGACTTTTCTAACAGAGAACAAAGCATGGTGAGAGGTTTTGAAATTCAGGGGAAATTAGATTAAAAAAAAAACTGCAGTATTCTCGCCCTGGGCAGTTAGCTGTTCCCCGGGGCAGGTGGTTGTCTGTCTGATTGCCTGTCTGTTTGTCTGTCTGTCTGTCTCTTGCTGGAACACAAAGGCCCCCATGCCTCCATTGTCCCCAGGCGGTATCTTTAACAGTGCCCCAGGAGGCCGACTGTCTCTCCCAGGAGCCAGGATGGGCCTTATCTGTAGTTTCTGAAACAAAAGCTGTAACATATGCATGACTTACTAGGCTTGTAACAATTTACCTTAAACTAAAACTTTTGAACTCTTGAGTCCCCTATCAATGCCAGAACCACGTTCCAATTTTCTGCTGCTTCTGCCTGCACAGGGTGAGGGGTAAATGTACGAGTCACCGGTTCATAGCTTCGGGCTCAGTGCTCTAGGGTCACAAATGACTGGATGCAGTTCCCATCAGTTTGGGGGGAGGGATGGTTAGAGATGATCCGACGTGAAACAGAGAAGTGCCAATGTGAAGGGACAGGAGGAGTCACAGAGCCGAGGCAGAGGTCACTAAGGGCAGACGCTTGCTTCACTATGGGGGCGCTGAGGCCCGGGACCGCAGAGCTGGGGGCAGAGCTTGGTAGGGAACCAAGAGCTCCGGGCAACTAAATCCGCTCAGTCCCTCCAACGGCCTCCCTGCGGGGGTATGAGAAGCCAAGACAAGTGAGCAAATATTTGTGGTTGCCTCTGGGGATTTCTGTGGGCGACCTCATGAGTTCCTGGAGAAGGAAGGGGGCATGTGTCCAGTTGCATTCTGTGGTCCCCCAACACCAGGCTGGGCACATTCTCCACCTACTGGAGGTATCCCCTACCAAAGGTGTCCAGCCTGCAGCCTGCGGGCTGTGTGCAGCCCAGGACGGCTATGAATGCGGCCCAACACCAAATGGTAAATTTACTTAAAACCCTTGTTTCGCTCATCAGTTTTCATTAGTGTTTATGTATGAATGTGGGGCCCAAGACAACTCTCCTTTCTTCAGTGTGGCCCAGAGATGCCAAAAGGTTGGACGTCCCAACAAGACTATCCATTTCTTATTCACTGTGAGCTGCCTTGCCATTTCTCTGCTAGCCTTGTTTCACGTTTGTCATTTACATCTGTGTTTTATTTACTTTTCCTTGCATCTTATATCCACCCTCCCCCAACCAACCAGAACAGTAAGCACCTGGAGAATGCGGAACGTGTCTGTTGAACTTACTGCCGTACACTTGCCTGTCTCACAAGAAGATGCTGGGTGCGGGTATGAATAGATGGGGGTGGGGGGCAGCTGCAAGGCGGGAACCACGGCCTTCACTTCTTGAATCACTCCGTCTGGACTCCTCACTTGAAGAGGAGCACGCACGTGCTCTCGTCTGCTGCCTTAGCAGCGCGCAGCAACTCCTCACCCCGTGGGCCGGGAGAGTGAGAGCGGGGAGTTCAGAACAGGCCTCCCTGAGGTGTGCCGCTGTGGCACGTGGACTATTTTGACCTGAAGGCAATTGAGACCCTGTGGGTTCAAAAAACTTTTACCTCTCCCTTCAAAAATTTAAACTGGGAGTAAGGGGAAGGAACACACTTTCCTCCACCCTCAAGCTTCTGCTGGCCAGTCTGAAATCAAACAGACGTGAGACAGATTAACAAGAGAAAACAACCAAGTTCAATGCATACATGTACACGGGAACCTCGCATACACGAGAGAGGTTCAGAGATAGAAAGGGAACGTGGGTAGACAAGACACCCTGAGGTGGGCAGGGATGAGGGGCGGTGCCTTGGGGGCTTCAATAGGTGTTGCAGGATGTTAAGAAGAGCAGGCCTTTAGTAAACAGAAGTTTGCCCTGCTATTCATTCAGGTGGGTGAAAAAGGCTATCGCTGACCATTTCTCATGGGCGAGGCCTCCGATTCAGATTCTTCCAGGTGGTTAAGGGGTGGGTGGCAGAAGTTTCTCCTGAGCCTGCGGCTAAATGTGCCTTTAGCTCCAAACAATCCGCACACCACAGAGGCGCACTTTGGAGTGACTTGTTCTGGGCTCTCTCAGGAGCTCTGCCCATAATAAGAGTTATTACGAAAAAGTACATTTTATGACCTGTGTTTGCAAGGCAAACATCGAATTGCTGAACTTCTGCTCTTCTTATTCTATGAATGACTCTCCTCCCCTCTGAAGTCACAGGCGCCTCACCTCACTCCTCAGCTCCGAATGCCGTAGACACCTCATTGTACCTGCCTCTGAACCTCTCGTGTATGTGGGCTCTCGGACTTTCTCACGCACATGGGGACCGTGTGTGTGTGTGTGTGTGTGTGTGTGTGTAAAATTAAATTTGGTTATTTTATCTCGTTAGTCTGTCTCATGTTGATTTAATTATTAGACAAGCCAACAACACCTATAACAGTAGAGGAAACTTTCTTCTGCTCCAGCAAAAGCAAGGACTTTCGGGGGGAGGTGACTTGATTGAGTCTTGGGACTTCATTTCAGCCCAGGATCATTGGGGCCGGCAAGTCTGGCCATCCTGCGTCATTTAAAACAACTGTGTGTTTGCTCTTGGGTCTTCTCTCTGCCCCTCCATCTTTCTTCTCCTTTCCTCTTTCTTTTCTTGCTTCCTTCCTTTCTCTCTCCCTCCCTTCCTTCTTTCTCTCTCTTTCTTCATAATGCTTTATTGTTTATGTTGTTACAGTTGTCCCAATGATTCCCCTTTTGCCTCCCTGTCACCCCCCAACAGCCCAGCCTGCCCCCCATTTCCACAGTCAGTCTGCACGCTGTTGTCCATTTCCAGGGGTCCTTCAAACATGTTCCTTGACTAACTCCATCACCTCCTTCATTTGCCCTCTGGCTTCTAGCAGCTCTGACTGGTGAGAGGACCTGACAGGTCTTTGAAGGGTGGGAGGGGGGCGGAGCCAGACACTTCCCCTGCGTTCCCTCCACTGTGTGCTGTGTCCCCAGCAGCGGCTGCGGTGGCAGCAGACCCTGTCACCTCTATGGCCCCAGACCCTTCTGAGCAAGCCCCTGATGTTCTAGCTTCAGCTGAGTGTAGGGTGGCCAGATTTAATAAATAAAACACAGAACACTGGTTAAATCTGAATTTCCAATAAATGAAAGAAAACATTATATTCCGCTTCTATTATGCTACAATACAAATAGCAGAATTTATCATTTGTATCATTTTAAAAAGTGCAATTCTCTGGCTAAATGTAACACATTATATACTAAATTTTTATACCAAAAACTGTATAGTTATCTAAAATTCAAATTCAACCAGCGTCTTTCATTTTATGTGGCAACCTGGCGGGAGAATCCTTGCTCCTAAGCGGCCCTGGCTCCCCCTAACCCAAAGGAGCTCTCCAAGACCTCTGTAACTGATTTCCTTCTTTTCGAATAAAAGGCCTAGAATGCGTCCTTCCCCTACCCCCCCCCCCACCCCCGAGTCCTGCTGAAATACTATGAGAAATATCCACCCACCCCTGCCCTCAGTCACCAGGGGATCCGAGTAAGATTCCCAGGAGAGTTCCCCGAGCAGTTATTAGAGGGTCCTCACATCTCACCCAGCCCTGCTGTATCATCACCCTCATTTTCCTCAGCAGCTCTTATCCTCCTGTGTTCCAGAAACTGCCAGGTGTTGTTTAATTCTCACGTGCACCCCCACCCCACTGCCCGGGGTAATTGGATCCTTGCATCAGCCTTTGTCGCACGGCCCCTCCCCCGCCCCTCCGCCGGGCGCCGCCTGCCACCCGCCCACCTGCCTTTCTTCCTCACAGTCTCCATCTCGCGGGGGCCCTTCCTGTGGCACGTAGGGCACGTCCCCTGCGTCTGCAGGCTGTCCTGCTCCCGCCCTGCCCCCTTTCGGGGCATGACAAAGGAAAGAAAAGAGTGGCTATTGTTGCATTCACCACTTTTATTAATGAGTGCACGAACAAAACCAGCTGGCCCTGCAAACATTTCTGCTGAGCTGGGGTGTTGCAAAAGAAGGCGGAATCCTCGTGTTTCGGCTTTGGAGGGGCCTTTGGAGCTAATTAATTTCACTCTTGTACAACACAGGGGACCTCCCCCTGAATCACCCAAACCAGGAACACGGTGCGAGCGGCTCTCAGGAATCCTTAATGCTGGGGTGAGCCTCGGGGGTTAACCGTTCAGACTTTGGAGTTCAGACAAGTGATTTTTTTTTCAGTGCCCAACTCCGTCCTTCACATCCTCAGGCCTGAGGGACGGTGGTGAAGGGGATCATTGCCACGCAATGCGAGTGTGACCCCTGATGCGCTGCACCTGACTGGATTGATACAGAAACTGAGAATAAACGTGTTGAAACCTTTAGAACAATTTTGCATTACTGTGCCATCCAAGCACACGATCGTTTTTTCTAGTAATTGATTTTATTATATTTTACGAAAGCGGTGGCCCGTGATGAGTCGGGAGGGGGTGGTGAACCAGTCTGTCACTGAGATGATTCGAGAGGCGCTCTTCCAGTGTCCCACCTCCTGGACTCTGGGTGGGAAACGAGGTCGCTTGTCCTAGGGCACATGGCTTCACCCTCTGTGCGTATCTCTGTTTCTGCTCCGTAAATGGGGATAACAGCCGCTGCTGCCTTGTGGAATTGTTGGGGAAGTTCCGTAAGTTCTGGATAGGAGGACTGGGGAGTGAGTGCCTGGCACCATGAGGGCTGGCGTAGTGCCCCTCTCACCCTTGGGGGCTTCCTGCTTTGAGTTGGCTGAACCACCAAGGTCTCTGTCCACTGACTCTCTTTCTGGAGGTCTCTGAGGACGTACCTTCACTTCCTACGCTTCGTTTGCTCTTAGAGTAATTACTGATATTACGGTTCTCTCCCCAAGTGTGGAGCCATTTCCATGCCCACCGCCTATCTTAAATCTCGGGCTACGTGATGAAACCTGGGGTTGCAGGGCCAGACCCAAGCAGTGGGTCAGCCCTGGGGACGGCCTGGGAGGTCAGGATGGCATGGAGGAGGAAAGCCGAGGGCAGTTTCCGGGGTCTGAATAGAAAGGGTCAGGCTAGGAGTGGGGATTACAGAGCCCCAGTCACAGAACAGGGACTGGACAGGGAACTCTGCAAGGGCAGCACAAGGGTTGGAATGGGAGCCGGTGGGTGTGACTCCAGCAGACACCCCACCAACTCACAGCTACCTTTCAGGTGCTGAGCATGTAGCTTCCAGCTTGAGCTTCTGGAATGCTAAAGGTGTTCTTGATGTCTGACAGCCCCTGCTCACACCTCAACAGCTCTCACTGGCACCAGGAGGGGGTGTCCTGGCAGGTCCTGTCACTTGATGGGGAGGGAGTATCACCACACCTGTTCTGTCCCTCAGGTGGTGCGTTTTCTTCCGCCAGCAGGCTGGCGAGTCTCTGGGACGCTGCGTCTTTGGTCCCGGCTGCACTTCTGTGCGCCAGCCTGGTTCTCCCTCTCCTTCGTGCGACTCAGCTGCTGGAAGTGACCTCGGCCGGAGCCCTCCCGTCGCCGGCCCTCAGCTCCCATCCAGCTCACAGGTGTGCTGCCTGCATTCTGTACCACGTTTTCCTTTTCTTTGCTAAATTTGGAATCAGTTGCCCACATTTTCAAATGGGCCGAATTCATGCAAAAGTCTGGAGAACTGGTTTTACTCTGACAGTCACCCAGGCTGGCGACCTTGAGTCATTCTTCAAGGTCATGGTCCTTTGGAGCAGAGCAGAGACTGGCCTGTCCTGACGGCATGTGCCTTGCCACTGTCCCCACCACTCACGCTGGCCTGTTGCCTGTTTCACTTACTTATGTTCGCCTTCTGGTGCACACGAAGCACGTGGGCAGATAAACCCTGATCTAAACTGGGGACTCTCACAAAGCCCCCAATTAAAGACTTCCCTTAACGAATTGTTGGAACACTGTCTTTGTCATTTCCACTCTCTACTCCATCTCCTCCTCCATTCCTCACCCTTAATCTCAGCTCAGCTGGCATTAGTACATCTGCACAGCGTCTCCAAGACAGTTAGATCCTGCCCAGAGGGTCCCAGGGCCTCCAAGCTGGCACTGATGTGGGGCCCCTACCTACCTGGATGAATATCAAAATTTATAGTTATGTAGGAAAGGCTCTCCAGAGTGCCCGGCATGAAGAAGGAGTTCAGAAAATGGAAACTTTCATTACTGCTTTTATCCTACTCAAGCTCTCCGGGTGCAGATTCCTGAATCTTTCTTGAGTCCCTCCTCCCTTTGCCTCCCCTACAACTCAAGACCATGCTCTCGTCTTATCTCCACGGACATGGCCCACAGCTTTCTAACTGGCTTCTCTGCCCTCCCTTGGTCCCTTTCAAACCCCCTTTCCCCACCTCGGCATCTACCTAAAATGCAGTTTTGTCCATGTTACTCTTCTGATTAAAACCTTCAGTGCAGGCCCACTCTTTCAACAGGAAAGGGTTCAACGTTCTTCATAGGACTCGCTCCAAGACCAGGCCCCTCCCTACTGCTCCAGCTGCATTCCCGCCCTTCCCAGTCTTACACTTGACCTCCCAGCAGCACTAACAGGTAGTGGTTCCTGTAGCACCCCGGCTTGTCTACCTCCACACCTTCGTCTGTGCTGGCGCAATAGCCTAGGAAGCCCTTTCCAACCCAACCAACTCTTGCCTGTCTCTAAACTCAGTTCTAAGTCTCACCCCCTCCAAGAATCCCTTCTCCTGCTGAGGTTAGTGCCCTGCAACATTGCCCCAGAGACCTTCATTTAAATTTGTTTTATTTTATTGATTCCAGAAAGAGGGGATGGGAAGGAGGGAGAGAGGGAGAGACATATTGATGTGAGAGAGAAACATGGATCGGTTACCTCTTGCACATGCCCCGATTGGGGACCGAACCTGCAACTCAGGCATGTGCTCTGACTGGGAATCGAACCCGTGACCTTTCAGATAATGCCCAACCAACTGAGCTACACCAGCCAGGGGAGCTCTGGAGATCTTTAGCACAGCACTGCTCCCATACCCCTCATCCCACAGCCTGCCTGCCTTGTTAGTGTGGCAGGACTCAAGACAAGAACTGCAGAGTCTAGTTCATTCTCATATCCCCACAGCACGGTAGGGGTTCTCTCAATGTCTGCTGAATGGATGAGTAAGTAAAGGAATGTTTCTCATGCCTCCAGTCAGAGAGTAACTTGTGCAGCGCAGTCCTGCGCATTTCCAATGAACAGGTGAGTAGGTGACAGGGAGCAGAGCTCTCAGGGGCACAACTCCCAGCTCTGTGGGGCTGGAGGGTTTCTGCTCAGCATTTTTCTAGAAACAGGACTGGCTAGTGAACTCACTTCGCACCCATTTCCTCTCCAGGATTTCACTCTGCAGTGGCTTCTATTTTCAACACAGGCACAGTGATCGTACGACCTGGACAGAGGTCGAACATTTCGTCTTTGTCCTTGTTGTATGCACCACGGTTCTCAGTTTGAGGTTTAGGTGCCAAGGGCACCCTGCCCACAGCTCCTGATCCCCTGGCCTTTCACCTTTTAGCAAAGGGAGGTTCACACAGGTCAGATGAGGAGATCATTACAAGGAAGGGGTGCAGGGGTGGTGGTGTGAAAGTCACTCATTCAGCACACGGTGCTGGGCCAGGCCCTGCCGAGGCCCTGAGCACACAGTGGTGAGCACTGCAGTCAGTCCTTGTGCAAGGGGCTTGGAGAGCTTGTTAGAGAGGGAACGAAGCAGCAGAGGCGCAGGGAGCCCATGTAGACCCTAGAAGGCAGGTCTGAAGCTTTGGGTCTTCATCCTAAGAACAAAAGGGAGGCTGCTGAAAGGTTTTGAGTGGACTCTGAGTTGAGCATATTTGTGTGTGGAGAGAATCCTCTCTGGGCGCTATGTGGATTGCAGCCTGGGGCTCAGTGGAGCTTTCTTAAGAGGAAAGCTCTGAGCAGAAAGCTCTTCTGGTGTCTGCCAGTCATTCCTGCGTTCCCTCCCCTGGCAGCTCCACCAGGGCAGGCAGAACTGTCAGTGTTCTTCACTGATCCATCCCACACAGTGCCTGGCACGCAGCAAGTGCCCCCCAAATTCCCGAGTGCCTCCAAACTCCCCACGTGCTTCAGGGCAGGTTGCAGTCCATTTCAGATTCTTTTCTGGCTAAAAAAGGTATCATCCTTCTGCACTCATATGACCCACTTATCCTGGGGCCCAGCACGCGCCGGTGGTGCCAAGGACACAAAGGATTCCTCACAGTGACTCAAGGGGAAGAGAGACACGTGCCAAGAACGTGGACGTGGCAGGATGATAAGGGCCGGGCTGTCTACAGCTCAGAAGGGTGAGTTTCTCAAAAATGAGCCTGTTGGGCCCTGGCTGGTGCGGCTCAGTGGGTTGGGCACTGCTCCACAAGAGGAAAGGGCGCTGGTTTGATTTCTGGTCAGGGCCCATGTCTGAGTTGAGGGTTCGGTCCCTGGTCAGGGTGCGTATAAGAGGCAACTGATCGATATTTCTCTCACATGGATGTTTCTCTCCCTCTCTTTCTCTCTCTGTTCCACTCTCTCTAAAAGTAAAATAAATAAAATCTTTTTTTTTAAAAAAAAACAGACCTGTTTGAAGTCCTTTGATCAAGCTGTATGACCTTGGGCAAATCACTTTCCCCTCGCAGAGCCTCGCTTCCCTTGCTAGGGTTGCCGAGAGAATGAGCTAAGATAATTCAATGAGATTATTTTTGCAAGTGGCTTTGCTAAGAGACTGGCACAGAGCAGACCACCCAGCTACGCCACTGCTCTCCTGCTCCTCCTTCCTTCTCCTTCCCTTCCCTTTGCTTCCTCCTCTCTTGTTGTTATTATTATTGGCTGGCTGGCCTGCCTGGTGTCTCTCCAGAAAACCATTAACCACGTTTAAATAAATCACTCCCTGCTTCTACTGCCCACTTGTGAAGCAGCTCAATTGCAACCCTGACAGCAGGTCCTCATGACTTGGGTTTGGGGCCTTATTTGAAACAGGTTTGTTTTCTCCATCTTCGATGGCTTCCTGAGTGCAGCAAGTCCCGCCTCCTGGGATGTCGCTCCAGCCTCCCGCGGCACCCCGTGCAGAGCTGCACAGGAGAAGGGCTCCCTATCCAGGCCCCGGGGGTGACTTCCTCTCCAGGCCACTTCAAAGGAAGTTTTGCACCCCCCTCAAACCCTATATTTTAAGTCAAATCTTTTGAAAGAAGTCCTCCAGACCAGGTGGAAAATTTCTCCAGGCATTTTTATGTGACGTGGAAACAGGAAATCTTATTTTTATAGGAAAACAAAAAAGACCATTGCAGAACCTTGCACTCTCACGGGGAAGGCTGGGGTCAGCTCGGGATGCGTGCTGCAGAAAAGGCCTGCAGGGACAGGAGTCCAGGCCGCCGGCTGCCCGGAAGGTCACATTCAATTCTCATCTAGCATCCCCGGCCCAGCGGGCTGAGGGCACCTTTAGGGACACGTGAGGCCTGACCCCACCCCTCTTTCCATGTCCTCACCGAGGCAGCTCGGGTGAGGAACAAGACGGACCCGCTGTTGAAATACACCCCCTGCCTCCTACTGTGGCCCCAAGGGACCGGAACCCAATGGGATGGGGCAGAGTCATAAACATCTCCACTGGCTACACGACACTGTGCTTATCTCCACAAATATTGACTCTGGAGGATCAAACAGGTGTCCAAAAAACAATAATATTTTCCCTCAGAGAGAAGGTCCTGTTCCAGACGGCCAGGACCAGCAGGCAGACAGGCAGTGGCAGGTAGTACACCTGCAAGGTGAAGGTCTCCCACAGGGGCACTGCTCTGACTCGGTGGGTCCCCCGGCCAGGGAGGAGGGCTGGGGCTCAGGTGCCAACCGACAGGTGTTCCTGAAGAATCTTGGGCACCTCCTATTCTGGGCTGGAGTTGTTCAAAGCCCGAGGGCAGGTTTGAGAGACCAGAGTCCCACAGGAAAAACCCAGCTCGGGTTCAGTGGACATTGACTTGAACCCCTTCTTCTTCTTTTTTTTTAAAAAGATTTATTTATTTATTTTTAGAGAGGGAAGGGAGGGAGGGGGAGAGACAGCGAGAGAGAAACATCAATGTGCGGTTGCTGGGGGCCATGGCCTGCAACCCAGGCATGGTGCCCTGGCTGGGAATCGAACCTGTGATGCTTTGGTTTGCAGCCTGTGCTCAATCCACTGAGCTACACCAGCCAGGGCTAAACCCCTTCTTTGGACCAGACATCCCTCCAGAGACCTTCGTGAGTGATTCCACTGGACCCTCACAGCAGCCTCCTGAGCTAGGTGTTCTTCCTCTGTCTTACAGAGGGGGAAACGAAGCTCCAAGCAGTTTGGAGATTTGCAAAAAATCACCTTGTGGGTTAGTGGAAAAGCTGGCATTGGGACCCCCAAATAATTGCCTTAAAATATGTTGTCCTCATGCTGGTCGTGCCAAGCGCTGAAGTCCTCGGTGCTGCAACTCACACGTCCCTTTGTGCACTGGAGGTCCAGAGACCAGGGTTCGGGACCAAGAGCAGGTGCTGAGGTCATGGACTTGGCGGAGCCTCGGGGTCGTTTACTGTTTTGTCGAGATGTGGATGGAAAAAATAATACTTTTTTTTACATTTCATATTTTTAACATTTTTCCATTGCATTTTACACTCAACGTTCTTTTGTATTCATTCCAGGTGTACAGCATAGTGGTTAGTCAATCATACACCTTCCAAGGTGTTCCCCCTGATATTTCTGGCACCCACGTGTCACCATACATAGTTGTTGCAACATTCCTGATGTATTCCCCGTGCTGTACTTTACATCCCCGTGACTATTCTATAACTGCCAATCCGTACTGCTCAATCCCTTCACCTTCTTCACCCAGTCCCCAAACCCCTCCCCTTGGGCAACCACCACTCTGTGCTCGGTGTCTGTGAATCTGTTTCTGTTTTGTTTGTTCATTTATTTTGTGTTTTAGATTCCACATATAAATGAAACCCTACGGTATTTGTCTTTCTCTGATGGACTTATTTCATTTAGTATAACACCCTCTAAGTCTGTCCAGGCTATTGCAAAAGATAAGATTTTCTTCTTTTTTATGGCCAAGTAATATTCCACGTACATATGTACCACAGCTTTTTGATTGGATGGAAATGATTGCTGATTCATCATTCTGGCTGTGGGCAAAGGCGCAGTTTGGAGATTATTGGCCAGGTGCCCAGTGCTGTGCCACGGCCATGAGTGTGTACATGTGCACACGTGTGACGGTGAGGGAGGGTTCGCTGTGGCTCTAAACACTCCCTTCTGCCCAAACCCAATGACACCTTTAGGTCCTGTGGCCTCCTGCCATGAAGCAGAGTCCTCAGGACCCTTTTCTGTAGAAGGAAAGGGCTGGGGCAAAGAAATAAGCTTCTAGCTGGGGGTGGGCTGGAGATAAAAAGATAACATCCCTCATGAAGACAACAAGGATAGAGGAAAAGAGGCAGAAAATGCACAGAGAAAGTGAAGAAGAGACCTACCCCAGAAAAGCCACACTGACAGAGAAGAACAACAAAACAGAGGATAGAAACAATTGCACTGTGAGGAACTGCAGAGAGGAGGGAGGAATACTTTGCAGACAGAGAGGAAGCCTGGCGGTGGCAGGCAGACAGGACCCCATGGGCAGAACGTGCACATGGAGGCTATGGGCCTTGAGAGGAGGTAAATGGGGGCCTGTGGAAGGGACTCAGAGTAGCAGTGGGTGCTGAGTGCTGGGAGACACCCCAGAGAGACGGGTGCACTGTCTCTGATGGTCCCGATGCCCTACTGACCACCAGTCCCCAGAAAAGCAATCTCCACCAGGTAGGTGCCTGCTGTCCACAGCCAAAACCCAAGGGGAATGTAGAGGCGAGATGTAGGAGGGGGGAAAGGAAACACCCTCGCCACCACGGAGCCAGAGCTCTGACTTGTAACACCATCTCCAGGAAGCCTTCCCACCCCACGGTTAAGGCTGCTCAGCTCCCCGCGAGCCATTCAGGGGCTCATCGTCCCCTTGCTTTGCATGTACAGCTGAACAGAATTATAATCAGAGCTATAATTCCCATAGGCTCTCTTATTTGTGTATTTCATGTGGGTGGGTATTGTTTCTTTTAATAGACTTGTACATTTCTCTACTGTTTCTGTTACATCTTTGCAGTATCTGGTGCAGGGCTCCTGTTCTTCTGAGTTCTACTCCTTCATCTTTTAGTAACTTACACTTTTTTAAAAAAATCCCCATGCTTACTCAACGTTATGCCATTGCTCCTGGCCATGTCTTCTTTTAAAAACTCCCTTTCTACTTGTTAGCTCTTTAAGCTGCCCATCATCTTTCACATCCCTCATGGGGCTTTATTGTGTCACGAAGGTAGAGCAGGCATTTTGTTCCTGTTTTGTAGGGGAGGGGACTGAACCTCGGGGACGTGCCTAAAATACTGAACTTGCAAGAGATGAAAAACTTTGTACATTTTGTAATGGCACATAAGCCGATGCTAGGTGCTATGCCAAAGGTCATCTTTTATTTGACAAGTTATGTATTTTGTTGTCGTGTGTAAAGAAAAAGTAGTATATTAAACAGGGGCTTTCAGACACATTCTTGCTTGCAATATTGTACTTAAATAAAGCGAGTGAGTTGGTCTAAAGATAAATATGAAAGAAATAATCACACAGGTAGTTCAAAGATACAGCAAAAATGAGAAGCAGGTTCCCGCGTGACCGAGGTTTGGGAAATGCCGCTGGGAGGGCCCTCGGTCTGTGGGGTTTTGTTGCCGGCCCACAGCTCGGGTTAAGAGCAGGGAGTGCCAGGTGGAGTGACCAGCGCTCCGAGAGTGAAATCATAGATTTTTCCAATGACCTTGAGCAAAGAGGAGCTTTGTTTCTTCAGGCCTAAGTCCTCCCGTTTGTGCGAAGAGGACGCATCAGGTCGTCCACAGGCAGGCACGTCGGGGACTCACGTCATCTCCGAGTGCCGTGGGCAGGGCCAGGCAGAAGCCGTGTGTGAGCGGGGAGGGTGCCCCGCCCTCACCCAGCTTTGGGGGTCACGGGGAGTGACGGAGATGGATGGAGGACACACAAAAGAAACACAGAGCAGTATAAGCTCAGACCTCAGGACAGTTTGCACAGAGCTCCATCCCTGGGTGGTGGAGTCAGGAGCCACGGATGGGGGGGACACAGGAGGTGTGCCTCACCTCCAGGCAGGTGCTCCACCAGGAGAGAAGCAAGAAAGGTATTAGAAGAGAGGCTCCCAGTGATGGGGAGCTTCCTTCACCCTCACCCTGGTGTGCAAAGAATCTCCACATTGAGGGTCATCCTCTTCCTCTCAGGGACAGACTCTTTGATGCTGCCCCCTCATCCCAAGTGACTTAGTTTCCAAACGGGATGACTTTGTCATCTCCTCCCATACTCAGGTCTGCCTCCGTTCCTCCTCGGTCTCAGCAGAGTACTGCAGTCTCCCTGACTGGCTTCTGATTGGAGGAGGGAGGCTGAGTCTTAATTCCAGAGCAAAGGAGAAACTGGGCTGCCTGTGAACCTGTGGTGTGTGGTCGATCCCCACACTACAGCCTTCCCCGGCGGGTGGGAAAGAGGTGGGGATGCAGAAGGGTGCTGTGCAAACCCACTTTTTACCACCACCACCAGGCAGCAATTTTGCAGGAGACCTAACTACCTACGTGCCTATAGCAACTTCTTGCTCTCCCCAAGTCTCTGCTGAAACAACACATTTCCTGCAAAGGGGCGTTGGTTAGGGCAGTAATGTATGTGTGCCTTGGAAGGAAAGGAGTGAGAGGATGGGGAGGGGGGCGCTCTGTGTGCTCAGCTGGACGCACAGATCCTGGAGCCTGCATTGCAGAACTCCTGTGCAGGGGACTTGGGTTTCACCTGTAGGAAGGGTTGGCTTTTTTTTGTTGTTGTTCTTGGGACTCCGGGGGAGGCTGGTGCCCCTGGGGCGTAGGAGGCAAGCTGAGCCAGTGAGCTTGTGATTTCACGTTGCCAGTGCCTTGCAAAAGCTGGCTGGGTCTCTTCCCGTCCTTTATTTGTTTGTCTTTGCCTGCTTCTCAGTGGCCTCAAGGGGGTGAGGGTGGGGGGAATGGGGAGATGAGATAATTGTGGGGGCCTGAGCAAGTTTGCTCAGACAGTATTGTGTGCCTGAGATCCATTGAGCAAGCAAGAGAGAGTGAGAGAGACCCCCTGGGAGGAAAGGGGGGGAGAGGGAGAAAAACCAAGTACAGCAATTCTAAAAGTGAACCAAAAGTCACCAGAAGGAGACTCAAAACCAAGCGTCTGGAGATAGGGGCCTGCAGTGCAAGTGGGAGAGGTGGGTCTCCCTCAGCAGAGGGCCAGGGAGTGGGGCCAGCGGGGATCTCCTGGGGGGGTGGGGGGTGCCTGCAGACAGATTTAGGATTAAGAAGTCCGCTGTTGCAGGGGTTCCCCCTTCAGAATAAGATGGGCCGTTGTTTGCCAGGGCCTGAAAGGTTTATTTAACGATTCCAGATAGAGCATCGCCAAACAGATGTAGTCTTGTTCCTAGAAAGAAAGAAAGAAAGAAAGAAAGCAAGCCTCAGTGGGGAGGGGTGGGAGGCAGACCCGTCCAGTGGGGGCAGCAGCCCCACTCAGATCTCCCACAGATGCTGTGCCCCGCCTGAGACCTCTTCAGGAAACAGCCAGTTCTCTCCGCTCTGATCCTCAGCATCTGCCTGGCCTTCTTGCGCCTGCCTCCTCTCCTGCCTGCCTTCTCCGAGGACTGTCGGGAAGTGCCCTGTCGGGCTCTGCGTCTGGTCCAGAAGCACCAGGAGGGTCTGCTGGGACCCGGCCAAATGCTGGGTTGAGACTCTCTACTGGTGACATTGGGGACCCAGATACTTCACTGTACCGAGAGGGAAGCCGCAGAGGCTGGGACACTCCTGTTTATGAGGCTGGCCTTTCCAACGGGCATTCTGTTGCTCCTTGGAGGTCACGTGTGGGGATGCTAAGAGGAGTGGTCGGTTGGATGCAGGCTGGGAGGTCATCCTCCAGGGTCTGTATTATCTCCTGGGCCTGAGGGTCTTTGCAAGCCTGCTCTCTATAATTGAGGAGGCCCCAGTGCCGGGGTCGGCCCATGGCAAACCTCGGGCCAGTTCTGGCCTCCCTCTGTTCTTGGACGTGAAATGTTATTGGAACGCAGCCTCGCTCGTCTGTTTGAGTATCGGCCTCGGCCGCTCTGAGGCCGTGCAGGCAGAGCGAGGGGTCGTGACAGAGACCCCGTGAAGCTCACAAGACCTAGACCTCTGACTGAATGGATGTGCCAACCCTCCATCTAGAGAATTCCAGCAGAAGGATATTCTTTGTTTAACACTCTTCCTCCAGAGGCAAGGAGTCCCAGGGTCTTGGACCCCTCAAGGATTTCCACAGCACCTTGACCTCAACCACCTTTCAAAAGGGGAGGGGGAAATGGGTGATTTGTTTAACGGGTAGCCCCTCCACCCCAGGCCTGAAGTGCTTTGTAAAACTGAGCCTCAGAGGCTGGGGGGGAGTGGGTGACCCAGTGGAGGGGAGAGGGTTCATTTATTTCATTGCTGCCGGCCTGCCTTGGAGAGCAGCAGACACCAGGGGCTCCCCAGGGCAGGGCCAGCAGTCTGAGCGGCGATGGCCTGGCCTGTACCACAGCGTTCTCACCGAGGCTGTGCCGATCGTGCCGTCCAGAGGTGGCCTCCGCAGCATCCTCTGTCCCCTACGCCGCTTCTCCACCCCGTGAAGATGGGCTGGCCTGGTGACTGTCTGGCTGGTGGAGGGGAAGTGATGCTGTGGGAGTTTCTGGATGCCAAGGAGCCTTGCCACTTCCACCTGGCCCCCTGGGACACTCCTGGTGCTCCCTCTCCAAACCCTCCACCATGCTCTGAGAAGCCCAGCCGTGAGGAGGAGCCGCAGTGGGTGCCATTGTTGACCCAGCTCAGTGGATAGCCGGCAGCTGGCAGCCAGTCTCAACTGCTGGCCAAGCGAGTGAGCAACGCCCTTGGGTGTTGAGCTAAGTCAGGTCTTCAGATGACCCAAGTCTCTGTCTACTATGACCACATGGAAGAGTCCGTGTGAAAATTACCCAGCTGAGCCCAGTCCGTCCACAGAACCACGAAAAATGATACAGATGGTGGCTTTAAGACATAAGCTTTGGGATGGTTACCCAGCGAGAGATAAGCAGAACAAGGTCAATGGCAGTGTGGGCCGCAAGGGACACGGGGGACCCACAACTGTGGCCACGCACCTGGAAGTCAGCGGCAGGTCTTGAACTGGAGCTCTGCTCCCTTGGCTCCCTGGGGTGGTGGCAAGGGCAGGGGTTGACATCTGGCTGTGTAACATACTGTGGGCAACCTCCCTACCCTCATTTGACACGAGTATTCCATGAAACACCACTCGTGAAAGTGTTTGCACAGACTTACCGCTCTTAGCATGGTTCCTTTTTTCCTCTTGTTATTGCCCTCGGCTGCCTGTTGCTATGGCCACCGCATCAGTTGGAGCTCCTCATAGCAGGGAGAGGTTCTGGACCCCCGTGGCCAGCTCCACGCCTTCTTCCAGGCCTCTGAGGGCCACTCTGCTCTGATGTCTTCTCCTGTGTCTTCTCTGATCACCTTCCATGCAATTCCCGGAGGCTCCGTGTACCCAGGCCTCCCCTTTCTGCTTCACCACGCACCGGGGAACAACCCCCTGCCCTTCCCGTCCAGCTTGGCGAAGTCCTCCTCCTGCAAACACCGTCACAGCTCTTCATTAGAGGAAGGGCTGGCCGTGGTGCTCTCCTGACCTCCCTCGGAGGCGTGCAGCCTCACGCTCCCCTCGTGCACTGAGCCACAGTGCACGGGTTCCGTGCCAGGCACAGTGCTAAGGCCTTTACCTTGATAGTTTCATTTACTCCTCCCAGCAACCTTCTAAAATAGCTGCCACTATCACCATCCTCTCCTCCAAGATGAGGAAACGAGGCTCGAAGTCCCTTGACCCAAATGCCAAAGCCAGCGAGCGGAGAAAGCGGATGCGGATCCCACCGCTGGCCTCCACACCCTTTCTCTGGAGTCCTCTGCCGGCCTGTGGAGCTCACGTTCTCGTTGCGGTCCTTTCTGTGTTGTCTCTGTTGGGTCACTGTGAAGTCGTTCAGCCTAATTCAGTAACTTCTGGAGGGCAGGGCCACGCAGAAGCCTCAGCTAGCATCTGGGATGAGGCATTTGGTGGAGACGTTCTGGAGACAAAGAGGGCGATGGGTCAAGCTGTTGGCCCAGCACTTGAGGCTTGTTGGAGAAATCAGCCCGAAGCCCTAGCCTCTTAGTTACTCCAGAGCCTATTCTTCATCTTTTCCACCATTATGCTCCTTGGATTTTCATTACGGAGTTTCCAAATAAGGAATCAGATCAGAAGAACCAGAGGCCCTCGAGCCTGTTTATTTTGCTTCAGGACTCAGCGAGGAGGAGGTGGGTGGGGGCGATCCCAGGGGCGCGGACCCAGAGAGGAGAGCACTCTGCCCTGGTCCAGCAACACTCATTCTTTCCGCCTCTTCTCATCTTCCTGAGACACTGACAAATGAAAACAAACCACCCCCAATGCATTTTAGGTGTTACTCAACAAGCTTAATCAGGATACAAGGGCATGATGTTATATAACATTATATGACATGATTCCCTTTTAAAACTCCCCCTCTTCCCTCCTTCAGAAGGCGCTCACTTCGACAGTCATCAGGGAAATAAAAAATGAAGCCACAATAAGATACAACTACACATCCATCAGAATGGGTACATTGCAGAAGAATGGAAAATGCCAAGTGTTGGCAAGAACAGGGAGCAAGCGAAACTCCCTGCAGGGATTCAGAACCAGACACCCCAAGATGTGCCTCTGTGGTACATGGATTATTTTGAGCTAGGCCTTTGGGCTTAAGACAGACTCCCCCCCCACCCCCTTCCTTAACTACTTAGAAGAATTTAAATTAGGGGCCTTGTCCATAATAAGAGTTATTCCCAGAAATAACTTTTTATGAACTATTTATAGGGCAGACATCTAATTACTGAGCATCTGCTTTCTTATAGTTCTTAGCGAATTACCTCATTTTAATTATTCAAGCAGTCGAAAGAACCAGAGGAAGGAAGGGGGGGGGGCATTTCCCCTCCCCAGCACCTCATATATTGTGATACGAGTATAGATTCCTACATCCACTTGGCAAAAACTTTCTGACTGCCTCTCCTAAAGCTGAACACATGTAGGCCCCATGGCCCAGAAATTCCCCGTCTAGGTACAGACCCAATGGAAATGCGCGCACGCGTGCTCTATGAAGGACGCCCCCCGGGAAGTTCACGGCAGCTGTGCTCCACCGCGTCAAAACCCGGACACCCTGCCAACGCCCGCCAACGGTGAACAAGGATGAGCAGGCTGTGGTGGGGCCCCACCACGGGCTGCTACCCACTAGCGAGAAGGAACCCACAACTACATGCAAGAATATGGCTGAGTGGCACAAGCCTAACGTCGAGCAAAGAAAGCCAGAGAGAAAAAGACTGCACGTTGTGTGTTCTCACTGATCTGAAACACAGCAACAGGCAAAATGCATCCCCGCTGTGGAAGTCTGGTCATGGTCATCCAGGCGGGGGGCGGGTCATGACTGGATGGGGGCCAGAGAGGGGCTTCTGAGAGTGCTGAGGTTCTTTCTTCCTCTGGGTTCTGGTGGTGTGGGATGGCCCGCTCGGGACATTGATCAAGTTTATGGCATGTGTACTTTTTTTGTGTGTATGTCATATTTCACTAAGATGTTTTGCAAACGATTCCTCTCCTTCTGACGGCGTCATGGAGAAAATCTCAGCTGGGGTCTGGCTTGCCTTACTGCTTCCCCGAGACTGGCCCATCTCTTGGGGACCAGAGAGAGGGAGTGTGCCAGGCTCAGCCACTTCAGTAAGCCTCAGGCTGAATGACTTTTGTTTCCTTGTGTTTATTTTTATGGCGGCTATCTATATATGGCCATCAGTACAGGTTTTCCATTTATGGTAGTGATATAAAGTTTCTTTAAAAAGTAGCTTTAAGTAACAAAGAAATGAATTGACTTACATTAAAACATTGTGTAAATAACAGTGCAGGTGGTACTTAGTTACAGTAAACCTTGGGAGGGTGGAGTTGGTGAAACACTTTTCAAGTGGGGCAGGCAGGGGTTAGGGGGAGGGGAGGAAACCAGTTTCGGCCTGTCTCCATCTCTCAATGAGTCCTTCGTGCACAGCACAGACAGACTCTCAGGCCTAAGGACATGCATGAACTTTACAGAGGACTCGTGAGGAATGTAAAGCAAGGTGTGCTCTGGGATCAGGAGCAGAGAACCTCGGTTCACTCAACAAAGCTCCACCGAGCCCCTGGGTTCCAGGCACTGCTGCTCCAGGCCCCCAGAACGGACCTGGCTGGGGCCCTTGGTTGAGCCCCGCCACCTCTCTAAGCTTCCACTGGTAGAGGGTGTGCTGTGATTCGAGTCTTTCTGGAGTAGAGCTATGAACCGCATGGCACTTAGAAAAGAACTTAAAAAGATGAGGCTGTTGGTGGTGGTGGGGGTGTGTATGTGTGTCAGACTATTAACCTGGAAGCTAGGAGAAGAGACCTAGGGAGTGGTCTTCAGACTCATTGACAAGAGAAAAAGCCCACCGAAACTTCGCATCGGTCAAGCTAGCCTCACTGTGCCTGCTTGTCTGCAGGGTTCCTGGCTAAGGGGTCAAGAGCTTTATACAAAGGCGGAGGGAGAATCTCAAAAGTTACGTGAGTAGCTGAATGAACAAATGTCTATCCTGTCCTCACAATGCATTCATTACAACTTCTCATCCCCAGCTGCTGGGCATTGCCATGGAGATTGAGAGTGAAGGGCCCTCCCAGGAGTGTTTTTGGAGATGCTGCTTTTCATTCACTCATTCACTCACTCAGCACATGTAGTGAGTGCCTACTAGGTGCCAGGCACTTCATTTTAGACCCAGCTCCATCTAATGTGGTAGCTACTGGCCACATGTGGCCACGGAGCATTTGAATTTGGGCTAGTTCAAACTGAAATATGTTGTAAGTATGAAATATGTATCCGAGCATCAGGATCCAGTATTTTTAAAGAAAGAAGGTTAAATCTCTCAGTAATAATTTTTAACATTGATTCCACATTGAAATAATAATCAACTATATTGGGTTAAATGAAGTATATTATTAAAATGGGTTCCGTCTATTTCTCTTTTAAAAAAAGATTTCATTTATTCATTTTTCAGAGAGAAGGGGAGGGAGGAACATCAATGTGTGGTTGCCTCGCATGCACCCCCTACTGGGGACCTGGCCTGCAACCCAGGCATGTGCCCTGACTGGGACTCGAACCAGCGACCCTTTGGTTCACAGGCTGGCACTCAATCCACTGAGCTGCACCAGCCAGGGCTGTCTATTTCTCTTTTGATCTATTTTAGTGTGGCTGCTGGAAAATGGAAAATTGCACATGGGGCTCCCATTTGTGGTTTGCAGTAGGTTTCCACTGTCCTACTCTGCAGGTGCTCAGACTCCAGGGGGTGAGGCCAACAGAAACAAATGTCACCAGGCAGGCCACACCAAACCAAAGTGTGTCCGGGCACACCAAAGAGGAGCTACCAGCAACTTCCCCCGTGCCGGCCGATTTTCACTGCTCTCAGATGTGCACTGGCCCCTGCCCTAGTGGTTTGCAGAAGTCCAGCTCCGCCTGTTTCCCTACTCGCCCATGGACGCTGTCCCCCTCTGCCCACCAGGTGAAGCCAAACCTCCACACAAGTCCACTGGATTCTGCTCCTCAGCGTTCTGCCTCCTTTTCCAATCTCACTTTCCTGCTTTCACGTCCCGGCTCTGGCTGGTCTTCCTGTTTGGGGTGCCCTTGCTATCCCGACATTTCTCCCGGGAGACTTCCAAGCTTCAGTTTCAAGTCCGATTTCCCCACGAACCCCCCCATTGCATCTCCACCTAGACATTTCTCCTCCTCAAAGCCTCTGACAACCAGTTATTTGTTCATTTTATTACACTCTGTCCCATAACATCGTCAGTTTCTGAAGATCAGGAGCTTGCCTTCCTGAGCACCTAGCCCATCGTCAGGGCCAGGTGGCCACCTGGTAAGCAGCTGGTGAGTTGAATCAGTTGGTTCCGGGCTAGAAAACGCTCGCCCTCTGGGGCGGAGGGCTCTGGTGGGGGAAGTGTGGTGCAGAGGTGAGTCCCTGCTGAGTGACAGGGATCCATTCTGAGAAATGTGTCATTGGGTGATTTCTTCATTGTGGGACCCTCACAGGGTGCGCTTAACCTGCTGCTACTATTCCACAAGCCTGTATGGCACGTTACTGCACAAAACAACACAAGACATAACGAAGCCCGAGAGAAAAGGAGGCAATCGAGACGCTCGGTGAGCAGGAGGTGGATGAGGCCGCTGCCAGCGGAACGCCACGTGTTGTTCCGCAGAACGCTCGAAACCGACGATAAAAGGTGGTGTAATAAACACGTACACCAGTAACAGTTGTTTACCGCCATTCTCCTGTATTACGAACGATGCTTTTGCACAGCTGGCAGCCGAGGTTTGTTTATGCCCGAATCACCACAAACACATGAGTAATGTGTTGGGCAAGGGAATTATAATGGCTATGACATCACCAGGTGATAGGAGTGTTTCAGCTCCATTGTAATCTTAGGGAACTGCTTCCGTACATGCAGTCCCTGGCTGACAGCAATGTCCTTATGTGGTGCATGACCGTACTGAGAAATTAAACCTGGGCTGGAGGCAGCTTAATGGTCCATCCCTCACCGAGAGAATCTCCCTGACCAGGGGGGGTCTCTCTGTTAGTGTCACCACCCTGGGAGATCGCGGGCCCAGCCGGGAATGCTGGGAGGTTGGCGACAACTTGGACAGACGACTCAGTAAATCAAACAGAACAAGGAAGGGGGGCCCTCCTTCCCCATCGGTCTGCATTCCTGGACAGGATGATAGCTGGCCTCACTCCAGGGGGTTCTCTCACACCTGGAAGGCTGATCTGACCTCCCCCCGACCCCTGAAGGGTGTTCTGGGATCAGTCCTGCAGCAAATGCCTCCAGATTTACGGGTGGGGGTCCAGGTGGCTCAGGGACTAGTTTTATGGAGAGAGGTGGGCAGAGCAGGTGGAGAGAGGAAGGGAGCAGGTTTCTCCGTGCCCAGTAACTGCATTTCCGGTACTTACATGTTACCATGTGCTCTGCAGGGCCGGGAAACTGACATGGTTGCTAAGGGGGGCTGGTAGGGGCTAGGCTGGTCTAGAGGATGTGAACCTCCTCCCGAGTCTCTCAACACGGAAATTATTGTCCCAAGCAACATATCAGTGGGTTGTGAAAACGGAGGATGAAGGGAGTCCTTGGGGTTGGGAGTGAAATCTACTTGAAGGTCAAGACCATGCCTTTTGTTTTCTGCATTCCCCCAGCAGTCAGCCCAGTGTCAGCCACATGGGAAGCGCGCAAACGAACTCATTGTGAACTGAACCGAAAACAGGAGGGAAAAAGCACTCCCCTCCCCTTCCTCACCCCTACTCCGATCCCACTCAAGCCCCCGAGTGATTCTTATTTTCCAGGAGTGAGGGAGCCCGGGTGGAAGGGTGGGGCAGAGGCGGGGTGGGCGGGTAGAGGACTTACAGAACCGAGAACAAAGTGAGGGTGGACAAGTGGGCGTGCGCGCACGCACTGGCCCGCGCGCGGGAGTGTTGGGGAAAGGGGGTGGTCTCCAAAAGGGGGAGGGGAGAAGGCAGGGGGCGGGGAGAAGCAGGGCCCTTTAGGACCCGGCTGCAGCGGCTGGGGAGGAGAAAGCCCAGGAGGCGGCTCCTGAGCTCTCGAGGCAGTGCCACCTGCCCGCTCTCTTCGCTTCGGTCGCGCTCCCCATCGCCAGCATGCTGCCGAGACTGAGCGGCCCCGCGCTGCTGCTGCTCCTGCCGCCGCTGCTGCTGCTGCTGGGCACTGGCGGATGCGCCGAGGTGCTGTTCCGCTGCCCGCCCTGCACGCCGGAGCGCCTGGCCTCCTGCAGGACCCCGTCGGCCGGGTCCGGGCGGCCCTGCGCTGAGCTGGTCCGGGAGCCGGGCTGCGGCTGCTGCTCCGTGTGCGCCCGTCTGGAGGGCGAGACGTGCGGCGTCTACACCCCACGCTGCGCCCAGGGGCTGCGCTGCTATCCCAACCCGGGCTCCGAGCTGCCCCTGCAGGCACTGGTCCAGGGCGCAGGCACTTGCGAGAAGCGCCGCGACTCCGACAATCCGGACCAGGCTGCAGGTACGGCGGGCTGGGACGACTAGTTGGGAGAAACTTGGAGGGCAGGCAGCGCGGGGCCTGGCGGGCGGCTGTTCTGCGGGGAAGGCGTGTGCGGCAGGACCTCAGAGACGCTGTTAGCGGGACCTTGGCCGGCTTCGGGATACTGCTGGGAGGAGGACTCAGAAGTCAAGCCTGCGAGTGGGCTGCAGTTAGAGCGCGTGGAGGAGCCTGGCTACTTAAGTGTGGGGATACATGGGGGAGAGGAAAGACACCCCTATCACCACGGTTTCCCCGGGTGGAACTTACCCTGACTTACAGTTCGGAGGGAGTGTTACTGGGGTGTAGGGGGTGGTCAGATCTGTGGGAGCAGGCACCGAAGGGTCTTGGGAAGGTCCTGGTGGAGGGCGCTGTGGGGACCGGGGCGGAGGGGGCGGGTGCTGGTGGCACTGGGGACCGCTGGTGAAAAAAAGGGTTGCAAGGAAAAGGCAGCGGCGCGTAGAGGAACTCCTTCCCTGGGATCGTGAGGTGAGAAGAAAGGACTCGTTGGTACCGGCAGAGTGGGTTGCTTAGGGAAAAAAATAAAAACAGACGCCGCTGCTTTTTTTTTTTTTTTAAACATAGAGGATGGAAACGGATCTTGGTATTATGTGGGATGGAAAAATAAATAAAAGAGGGGTATTTGGGAGGCAAGGAAGAGACCCCAGGAGTTGAGTCAATGTCACGTCCGCTGGGTCGCCGGCTGCAGCAGCCCCGGGGCAGCCTCTGGGCCCCAGAACCGAAGCTGGAGGTGCCTGGGCGGTGGACGCCGCTCCTCTCGGCGGGACGAGGTGTGTCCTCCCGCCCCATCTTAATTTGAGGGAATTCTTCCGATCCGACAGAATGGAGACCCTGAGATCCTTCGTAAGGGACCTTTATCCCCTCCCCCTCCCCCCCAAAGTTTTTTGAGGAACCCAGCCAAACTGTAAGGACCTCACTTGTTTTTCGTATTGTTGTAAAATGACAAAAGCCTCCTGCCTCAGTGGTCTGGAGGAGGCTGTAATTGTTTTCTTTCCTCTTGGAGACAGGGGTGAAATGTGTCCCCTGCCTGCCGTTGTTTAAAAAGTGAGTCCGACCAAGTTTCTCCAACTTGGAAGAAAAAAGGAAGGGAGAAAGAAAAGAAAAAGCGAGACCACTCTGGCTTCTCAGCTTGTGTGGTCATTGTACAACCACCCCCCAGCCGCCCGGACACCCCCTCTCTCTACCTGTTCATGTTTTCCCCCTGTTCTCCTTGAGAATGGAATTAGGGGTGTGAGTTGCCGTCTTTTTCTGTTTCTCCAGCACATTCTGACCTTGAGTGCAGAGCACGTTAGGGCTTCCTCGGAGCGGACTCGGAGCCGGGACACCTCGAGCCCAGCGTTCTGCCTCCTGCTGGCTGCGCCCACCCCACCCCCAGCCTGCCTCCGCGTTAACCCTACCATCCTGCTTCTCCTAGAAAGTAGTGCTGAGGCTGCCAGGCCCTTAGCCCGCTATCCTCCTCCGTCGCCCCCTCGACCCCTCTGGCCCACCAGGGAGACTCTGCGGTTTCCGAGCTGAACTCTGACACACTGAACATCTTCCTCAGCAGGGTGCGCTTTTCAAAAGGCCTCCAGCTTCCCAGGTCATTTGGATGTTGATGGTTTGTAATGAAGTACGTGGTACGCGGCCTTCCTAAACGTTTTACAACTTTTTTTTTTTTCACTCTTCCTACCTCTCCCTGTGGGCCGGAAAACCAGCTGCCCTGCTTCCGGAACCCCAGCAGCAGGGTAGGGTCCTCAGAAGAGGACGTATGCAGGGGTTCCCCGTGCTCCCCGTCCTGGGGCCAGTAAGGGGGGTTGTCGGGGGAGCCTGGGGACAATGGGGCCAGTTCACAAGAAGAATGCCACTCAGGCTTTTCTTCCTGATTATGGGGCTTCGTTCCACCCGCTAGCCCCAGCTGCCTCCTGAGCTTTTGGCATTTCTCTCTTTGCTCCTGACTGGTAAGAGGGAACAGCAAGGTGGGGCGGGGTGGAAGTTCAATGTGGGAGCCTAGTCAGCATATTGGAAAGAAGTGACCACAAGCAGGGTGCCTGAGGCATGAGCAGGGTGGGGGGGGGGTGCAGTTGCACTGTGGAGAGAAGCCTGGGCTTTGGGGTGTCAGGAGGAGGGAGAGGCAAGCTTTGAGGCTTCTGTGCAGAAGAGGGTCTTGGGCTGGAGCAGGGAGGGGGTGCTGCATGGAGATTGCTGGGGTCCAAATTGGGCGGGGGCAGGGACTGACCCAGGCCCAGAAGAGACCTTAGCACTGAGTAGTGCTGCCTCCTACTCCTCTCCTATCCCTTCTCCTCCCCGCTCTGAAGAGTGAGCCTACACCCCTCCACCCCCCATCCCAGCCTGCATTCCTCTTTGAGCAGGTTGCTTTTGAGAATTTTAAACATACCCTCTCATTTCGAGGCAGCAAACCCCAGCAGTTCCGGCTTCGCTGTTAGCTCTTTTGTCTTTGTTCCCAGGGCTCAGGGGCTGTGTCGCTGGCTTCCTGGGGATGGCTGGGATGCAGGGGGGTGGGGTGGGCACTTCAGCCGGTGCTAAACCCGCATCCCCTGGGGGTGATGGGCTGGGACTTGTCGCCAGTTCAAAGAAACCCAGAAGTCAGCCTGGAGGTTGGAGTGGGTGGGTCTGGAAGAGAGATGAGAGGAAGACTGAGGCCTGCGTGTGGAGTGTGGACCTTCAAAGTGTGTGGCTGTGTCTGGTGGGAGTGGGCAGTAGTGCCTAGAAATGTTGGGGAAGAGGATTTGGGCCAGTTTGGGTCCTTTCAGAATTCAGGGCCTCCCTGAGCAGCGCGCTGCCTCCTTCTCTGCCGTGTACAATGCCTGGGATTATGCGGGGGGGATGGGAGGGGGTCAGGCAGAGCTGCCCAAGTGGTGTCTGGCCCGTTGCACATATAAAGGCACTATAGGATTGTGCAGTTATTCAAAGTCACAGGGCAAGCAGGCAGGCAGGCCGGTAGGCCGGTAGGCTGGTGGGGTGCACAGGCTTTGCTTCTGCGGTTGCTGGGTGGGGGGAGGAAGGGGGCAGAGGCAAGCACTGATTTACAGTGGTTCAGTGCAGTTTCAAAAAAAAGGGGAGAAAAGCAATGGGACTTCTGGCTCAAAGTGCTGCTTTGCATCTTGTCTTGCATAAATTTGCATACTGAGTTCAAAGTCATAAAATAGACTTGGGGAATGAGTGGGACCCACTCTCACGGATTGCTAGCACCACTATCTTCCGCTCCCTCCCCTTTTCTGGACAGAACATGCAGAACTCACGCTGCTAAGCTGCTCCCCCTGAGTCACCGCCCCATTGGAAGGACATGGGGGAGCTGAGGGCTGCTGCTTCTGGATCCCCTTTCTTGGAGACTCGGCATTTCCTTGACTCTGGAGACCTAGCAGGGGTGGTGCAATCTGGCCATGGAGTGGGGCTCGTCTGGAGGGTGTGGCTCCATAGGTCCTGAACCTGCTAGGCAGGCAGTGGCCTGGGGCTGTCATTCTGCTGGAGGCCTGAGATTGGAGGAAGTTGCAGAATCAGGGTCTTTGCCTGCAGTCTCACTACCCACCTTACACCTTTGTCCAAAGTGTTCAAGGAAGGCAGTTCCCTTTGTGTGGTAACAGTGACCCCAACCATTCCCTTGACTAGGTATTTCAGGAAGCTTTGAGAAAAAAGCAAATCCTGTATAACAATGTTACAAGACTTTGCAAAAACAAAAACAGGGCTAAGGACTCTAAGTTAGAATAGGTGATAGTCTTGGAGGAAAGAAGGAGTCATCTGGTGTGGTCATGAAGATCTATCTATGCAGTGGTTCTTGGCCAAATTGGACTACTGAGTTTCCTGGCAGGCAAAGGGAAAAGGGAGAGTTTACTTTAGCATTGAGATTTAAAATAAAATTTTCAGGCAAATCAGTTCTTTGGATGAAGGGGGGCAACATGGAAATTAGTTCTATAAACATGCCCTTGGGTTGCCTGCAAGCAGAAGCATTTTCAGTCACCCATTGTCAAACATTTGCGGGCTTACCTTGAGAGCGTCATTGCTCTCTAGCCCAGTGTCAGGTTGGGTTCTAGCTGGCTCTCAGATTAGGTGTTCTCCGCCATAGAAAACGGGACACACAACTGGTAAGTTTTGTTATCAGGAAGTTCTGAAAATTCTTGGCTCTAAAGAAAGGCAGAATAGAAACTTCATTTTCAGTGGAGGGAGGTGGGTAGACGGTGGTGGCAGGGCAGGCCAGGGGCTGCTAATGGGAAGGAGCAGAAAATAAACAGATTATGCCCTTGTTTGGGTTGGTTGTTGGCTCTCTTCATGTTCTATAACACGGTACAAAGAAGTTATTGTTGTTATTATTTTTAAAGAGACTCCATATCCAGGGACTACATTTAGTTCCAATCTGTCCTCCGTGTCCACAGCTGCCGTTTTCCTCCCCTGCTTTCTCCATCCTGTCTTCTCAATGCCCTTTTGACCCTTGTCTCCCACTGGGACCTGGTCTGGGTCACCTGGCTGGACGTGGAAAATGGCATGGAAAATATGTCCGCCCTGGCCTTCTTGAGGGATCCAATTAGAGGGAGACCACATAGGTGATTGGAGACTGGAATGTTTGAAACAAATCTAATCCTTAAATGAGGCGGGTGGTTGGCAGGCAGTGCTGGGGCCAGCCTTGGTCAGTGGGGGGCGTGGCCATTGCCCCCTAAAAGAGTGTCAGTCCTAGGGCTGCTTCTGCTGAAACCAAGGCTCAGAGGAGTGAGGTTATCCTTGCAATTCACCAGAGGAGCTGGTGATCTGGTTGGCAGGTATTCTGGGCCCCTCTGTGTCTCCTTGCTATCTCTGGCCAGCATTTTGCTGAGGTGGCAGGCGGCCGCCAGGAGATGGGTCGTCCTCCCCTCTGTTCTTATCCTGTTGTGAACCGGCTTCTTTGCCTGCTTTGTCTTCTGTCTACGACATCCCTGAGAGGGAGGCTTTTTGCCTCCATTTCGTAGGTGTGAACTTGGGCTTTGTCAAGGGATGTTTTAACTGGTAAGTAAAGTATGAGAGACTCACCTGGCTGGACACATGAGGGAGTGGAATGTTGGCAAAAGAAGCCTTTGGTCCTATCAGCCAGAAAGGTTTGTTCCTGGACCCCTGGTGATGTACGGGTCTCGGTTCATCCCTGCCAGGTTCATGTTCAGTTATTTGCATTCCCTCGCCTCCTTTGAGATGCCCAAGTCCTGGAGCTTGGGGACTTCCATTCAGAGATGGAAGTGGCCAGGGTGCGGCAGTCAGGAGAGACAGCGGGTCCCCGGGCGGGGCTTCTGGAGCGGAGAAGCAGAGGCGCCAGGGGACTGAGCAGAGACGGGGGTGGAAGCGGCCTCGCCTCCACCGTCCGCACACCTGGGTCCCGGTGCAGGCCCGTCTCTGGGCACCTGAGTGGTGATGGCGTGAGCGTAGGTCTTTTTTTCCCATTTTAAAATTTCTATTTGAAACATTTATGCTTAGAGATAGTCACTTGCTTACCCTAACTTTTTTTTTTAACTTTTCTATTACAGATTACCTTCAGTATTATTTTGTGTTGGTCTCAGGTGTGCGGCAACCGCACACTCTGTGGTGTGTTCCCCCGTGTTTCCAGCACCCACCCGGCCCCGTACATAGTTATCACAATGTCATTGACTCTATTGTGTCCCTCAGATGGGGTGCGTGTGAGGGCCACTGTGGTCGTGGGGAGCAGCTTCTTATGCATGGTGTTGCCTTAGTCTTGGCGATGTCTCCTTTCCGGTCCTCAGCTGGCCGGCCTGAAGAAAGAAGGCAGAAAGGGCAGACACTGTGCCAGGCAAGCCGCCCCTCTCCAAGGTTTTATTACCATGGCGTGTAGGGGCCTCATCAGACATGTATTTTCTCTGAGCCTCCGTGTCCACGTCTGCGAATCAGGAACTGATAGAAGCAGCTCCTTGTGGTTGTGCCCGCACACGTGTGTGCATGTGTGTGCGTGTGTAAAAAGAGAGAATGCATATAAAACTTAAGCACTTGGGTTTCTTCCTGTTTAGCAATAGGTCACTTGATTTCTATCTCTTCACCTACAACATGGAAATGTCCATACCTCTGACCTACTTTCACAGGCGCTGGCGAAGCCCTTTGCAGAAAGGGTAAGGAAACTACTTTAAATGCAGTATGAACCCAGCTGGCAACAGACCATGGTCTGAAGTCAGCGGGCCTGCACCCTCAATGCATGAGTGAGGCAGTGCTCTTTGGGGGTGATGTTCTGATGTCTGGGACTGGCCATGCTTGGTATGGGGGCTTCACTCTGTTGTGCCTAGATGGGGGTGTAGGGACTGGGGGGTCAGAGGGGGCTCCAGAGTTGGGGTACTGGATACTTGTGCTGGTGGCCCTGTGGCTCACAGGGGACAAAGGGCTGAGTCCTGCCTGCCTTCACCTGGCCAGCCAACCTGTAGGACCCAGCCCTCCAGCTGCCTGTGTTCAGAGGACTGGAGGATCGATCTTGCTGAGGCCACATCTTGAGTAGGAAGCCCCTTCCTCCGTGGGTGGCTCTCCACGGGAAACCTGCGGGGACCCGGACTTCAGAACAGTGGGGTCCTGCTCGGACCCAGCCGGCCCTAACACACTTAGGACACGGGGCCTGTACGAGGGGGAGCTTTTTTTTGAGTTGTCAGAACCAGCAAAGACCCCATGGTGCCCGTTTCCTGCTTCAGGAAAATGGGCTTTCAGATCCATCCTGTCTGAGCCGAGGGAGCCAGAAAGCTGAACGTGATCCTGGCAAAGAAGCTGGATGTTCCATCCAAAAAAAGTGACGTTTCCTTGCTGTGGGCCTCCAGAGTTTACCTCACTCTTAGCGGGGAGCAGCATCGCCTTTCCCGGGGCAGGGGGTGGGGTGGAGGGGTGAAGAGTCTCCACAGGCCCGCTGGAGTTTTTCCTGGTGCCTGATTGCATCTGTGGCCCCAGGGAGCCCTTGGAGTGACAGCCGTCTGCACGAAGCGGCGACTGTTCTCAAGCATCGGATGCAGCTGAGGCCTCAGGAAGCAGAGCAGATGGGTGCTCGAGCCTTCACGGTCAGCACAGGCTTGCGGGGAGACCCGGGGCAGTGGGTCAAAGCGCAGGATTTGCTGCTGGGAAGCTGGGGTGGCTGGCCCCTTTAGACTCTGGGCCTCCCTGGTGTGCACGGTGGGGCAGCAAAGCCCACGCCACAGGTGGGTATAGTCAGTGCAGAGAAATTTCTTGGCTTTCAGGTTCCAGAGTAACCACCCCCGCCCTCACCTCACCTCCACGATGAGTAGAGTGTATGGACTGTGGGCGACTTTTTCTTTCCGCTGGAAAATGGACCCTCCCCCTGTGCCTCTCTGCCTACTTGGCTCCTAACCCTCGACCCACTCCTGCTCCTTCACAAAGCCAGGGAAGATCTGGGCTGGCGCAGCTCCTGGGTGTCAGTCAGCATGCAGGGGGAAACCTTGCTTAGAAAGCTGCTCCTCCGGAAAGAAATACAAAGTGGACTGTAGGCAGGAATTGCTTCCCTTCCCCCTCCCCCCCCTTTTTTTTGCAGCGGGGGAGGGGAACGTTTGGCAGCCCTTTGGCCCCTTCTGGCCGCCGGCCCCACATCTCTTCCTGGCTTTTGGGAGGCGAGCGGGAGTGAAAGTTGGGGAGTAGGGGGCAGGGGCTGGCAGGCCTCCAGCTGCTGGGCAGGGGAACTGGCCCACAGGCTCTGATTGAGTTGGCCCGAGAAGAGCCTGGGGAGGTTTCTAATTAGTGGACGGGTGTAGGTGTGTCAGCCTGTGTTCATTCAAGGAACTGAGCTCCTGGGAGCCAGGAGGCCGAGGAGGGGAGGGCACTGAGCCCAGCAAGGCCTTGGTGATGTGGGGAGGTGGGGGTGGAGGCGAGGCAAGAGGGGGATGCTCCACATGGTCCCACCCTGATAGGACTTGAAGAGATGGGGACCTTCCAGCTGGAGGGGTCCGAGTTGGATTGTGGGGGTGCAGCGAGCAAAGGGGCAACCTCAAAGGGTAAACCACGAAACAACGGCAACGAAAACTGTTTTATTTTTTCTAAGACATTGTCCATCTCTACCAAAGTGCCTGTAGGGTTTAATTTTTGTTTGTTTGGTTTTTAGTTTTCATCTCTGTTTTAGTCCCAGGATTCTCCCCACTTGACAGGTAAAGAAATTAGGGCTGCATTCAGGTTCCAACGCCAAGGCAAGCACAGACCCTAATGGATGGCCCAGAATGGAGTCGGGCTCTCCAGCTCCTCATTCCAGGGCTCCAGTCCATCAGACGCGCGCATGCAAAGAAGCAGTGAATTATATACTGCTGCTTGGAAAAGCTCCTTTTCCCTGGGAGGTAGTAATTAAGGCATAACTTCTCAAAAATGTTCCTTTATGCAACTTCCCAGGAAACTTCTTTCAGGTCTATTGTCTCGACTTCTGGGTGGTGGTGCCAAGTTGCCTCTGGAGGGTGACCTTGCTTTTCTAAGTGCCTGAGGCCAAGATAAAATGCAAATGGCAATTCTTTTGTGCCCTGCCCCAGTCACTGCCTGATAAGGCTGGGTAGTTTCCATAGCAACAGTGGCAGGGGGGCGTGTGGGGCAGGAGAACGCTGGGTGGGGGTGGGATGGGCTGACTAGATCCTAAGGGCTTTTGAGGTAGGTGAGGGAGGGCCTTCTTCTTGGGAAGGTGGGGGTACTCTGGAGATGGGGTGGGGGGCGCAGTGAGGGGGAACCGAAGAGCAGAAGTGCTGGGGTTAAAAGGCCGGGCTGAGAGTCTTTCTTGAGGAGATGCCAGTGACCAGATGCTGTTGGGGGTGGGTTAGCGCTGTGAGGCTAAACACCCCGGGCTTTGTTTTTGGCACTGCCATTGCCTACGTGACTTCGTACAAGTGGCCTCAGACCCCACGGCTTCTTCGTCGTGTGTGAGCAGGGATAAGAAATTATCAACCTCGTGTGACTGATATTAAAACAAAGTTATGTACACACACCACTCAACACGGAAGCTGGGTGTTGGGGACTTGGGTAGTCAGATGTGGCCATGCGGGTTCTGGTCCCCTCCTTCCCTCTCCCCCTGGTCTGGGCACCCAGGGTAGGAGGTGAATGGCAAATGCCTGGTTTCAGATGTTTTCTGATTGTCCAAGTTTACTGAGAAGAGATATTTAAGAATCCTTTTCGGGTGTGGCTTACCTGGACGTTCGCCCTTTGCTTGGCAAGTCCAGACTGAAGTCGGTGGGGGGGGCGGTTCTCCCGTGGGCAGACGTGGCCTTTGCCCTGGTCAGTCGTCACGGTTCTCCCGGCCGCGGCCGTGGCCCACATGTGCCCCAGAGGTGAGGAGTTTCACCTGGTCCTGCTGGTTGTCTCTGGCCCAGTTTGCTGCCTCCAGACCAGGAGAGGATAACCAGGGGAGGCAGCTGATGTGACGCAGCATTATATCAGACAAAATTAGTGAACTTTTAGTTGAAGAAAAAGAAAAGCATGGTGACCCATTTAAAGATACTTATTTATATTCAGGACGCTTCTTGTGCTGGTTTGAGACTGTGGCCGGCAATCCTGGGCATCTCTGCAGGTTTTTAGTGTGTTTTTTTTCTTTTTTCTCTTTATCCTCGGGGTTCAGTTTGTCAGTATCTGAGAACAGTCTTATTGGCATGGAGAACAGGTGGCCGGAAGGGGAAGGGTGGGAACGGAGAGATGATGAGTAGGTCCCAGCCTTTTATTCCTGTGTGAGAGCTGGTTTGCTGGGTCACGTCATTGAAACTGAGCGGAGGGACAGTCATTAGTGTCCCAGCAGAGGGAAGTGTCCGTCCTTTCCCAGCCCTTGCTTCCGTTGGCTAGCTGCATTTCTGTACTCCTAACCACTTCGGCTGCCCTGGGGCCTCGGTGGTGCGGGGAACGGCCAGGAACGTGAGACAAAGAAGTGACACAATGTGAGACTCCAGGTGGGAGGTGGTGAGATGCTCTCTGGATAGTCTGCTTTCCCAGTGTCTTGAGCACATTCGTGTGCCAGCTCTGAGACTAACTACACGAAAGAGCAGCTGTCGGTACCACCTGTAGCACATGCTTTTTGACCCTGGAGGGGAGCAGGAAAAGCACTGGAAAAAGTCAAATACTGTCTAAGAAGAAACCGAATCAGTGGAGGTGCATATAAAAAGCTAATGCAAACAAATGGGTGGCTCCTTCTGCCACCTTTCAGCCAGGACGTCTGTGCCCTTCGTCACTTGCTTTGGTTCTTTCCCCTGAAACTCTCGGGTGGCCTCTGACCTGGATCGCTCTTGTCTCAGTGTAAGGCTGCTTTCTCGCTTGTCCTCCAGGAACCCAACGGGTGTCTCCCTTCCATTGGGCATGACTGGCCCTTGGGTGCCTCCGCCAGTCGGCCCCTGAGGGCACCCCCAGAGCCCTTCTGTGCTGCACCAGGAAGAGCCTGTCCTGCTGTTTTCCATTCTTTGGCCTGGGCATCTTTTTTTTTTTTAAAGATTTTATTTATTTATTTCTAGAGAGGGAAGGGAGGGAGGTAGAGAGAGAGAGAGAGAGAAACATCAATGTGCGGTTGCTGGGGGTTATGGCCTGCAACCCAGGCATGTACCCTGGCTGGGAATCGAACCTGGGACACTTTGGTTCCCAGCCCGCGCTCAATCCACTGAGCTACACCAGCCAGGGCTGGCCTGGGCATCTTGAGTCCTTCATCTTCCCCTCCTTGACCTTGTGACTGTGTTCCGTTGTCTTCAGTCTTTCCTCTGACTCATTTCCCAGTCCTTCGTGCCACATGGACCTGACCGGGAGCCATGTTCCGGGTCCGACTGGCAGCACTGGCCACTGAGGGTACAGCCAAGTTGGCCATGTTACTGTTGTTGGGTCTTCTTCCAGTCAGTGGGGTGCCAAGGGCACCCCAACGTTACTAGTACACCTTGACAAGGAGGGTGAGGCTTGGATGGAGTGAGAGGTGACTTTTTAAAAGAAAATGATAAAGAATGCAGAAAAGTACCAAGAGTAGTATAATAACACCAATTTACCATCCAGAACTGGGAGTGGTTGATATTTTCTCATATTTGTTTCAAGGTGTTTTTTTTTTTTTTTGATTCATTCAAATGTTTCTTGAACAGTTAGGGAGATACAAAGGCATTTAATACCTGGTCAGAGAGGGGAGACAAATGAACAAATAGAAAAGTCCGCCGAATCACAGCATTCAAAAGAAAAGTGCGATCAGAGACCGAGGTGCCTCCAGCCCAGAAGGGGGTGTGGGTGAGCGGTCCATGGGGACAGGGGACTGAGATGAAGACAGAATGCACCCCCTGGACTGCTGGCGGTCCTCAGGAAGGACTAGGTCTGTCGCTCCTCTCCCTCTTTCCCCCTCTGTGGGCTTCGTTCGCCAGTTGTGCCCGGGATGTGCAATGCACTTTTTCTGTATGTGCTTGCAATTTTGCTTCAATGTCTCCTACAGAACGAGAGAGGTCCTTTCGGTGTTTCAGGAGTTTTTTTCTGTTATTTGAAGGACTCCTGACCTTTTGATTTTCGTATTGATGGTTTTTCCATTCTGGTTCAATGTTTGTGCATTTTTGGCTGGAGTGTCTCGTTAGATCCCTTCACTGGAGCTTTTTCTTCAGTTTCCTCATCCTCAACATCATCATCCTCATCCTCTTCATCTTCATCATCATCGTTGTCCCCCTTAGCAGCAAGTTTTACTTTCTTTTGTGGACACTTGCTGTACCACTTCCAGGGGCAGAAGGCTTTCCAAACACAGTTAGGAGTTTCACCTCCTCCTCCTCATCTCCTGACCCTGCGTCTTCCTGCACAGCGACGAAGGGCTGCCCACTGATACACACAGGCCCTGAACCACGCTTCATCCGAAAGAGCACCTGTGGTGTTGTTTCAAAGCCACCAGTGGCAACCGTTGGCTGTACGGACATTTTCAGAGTTGCCATGTCGCTTCAGGTGGACTGCCTTCGTGGTTCATGGCCTCTGCTTCAACACGGTGCCGTTTATCTTTTGCGACAGCCCCTGAACCGACCATTTGTAAAGACCATGGGTGCTCATTTTCATCACCCTCCACCTTAAAGAGATGATCTTTGTTGGCTTTTGGTTCACAGCCATCCTGGAGGCTGGGAGTCCAAGCTCAGCGGGCCGGCGTGGTCAGGTGAGGGCTGTCCTCCGGGCTGCAGACTGCCTGGTTGTCTCCTCAGAGGGCGGAAGGAGCTCTTCATGTCTTTTTTTTTAAAGATTTTTTAAAAAGATTTTATTTATTTATATTTAGAGGGGGAAGGGAGGGAGAAAGAGAGAGAGAGAGAGGGAAACATCAGGCCATGACCCCCAGTGCGGTTGCTGGGGGTCATGGCCTGCAACCCAGGCATGTACCCTGACTGGGAATCGAACCTGTGACACTTTGGTTCGAAGCCCACTCTCAATCCACTGAGCTACGCTAGCCAGGGCCATGTCTTATTTTTTAAAGCTCCCCTTGATGGGCCTCCCTACCAGCCTCCTGTTTGCTGTCCCTTCTCCCCAGAGGTGACCGCCCACGTGCATTCTTTAATGTTTCTCTTTCTTATCTAAACAGATTTGGTAATGGGTGGGCCTTGTTAGGCTTGTTCTCTGAAAGCAAATTGCAAACGTACATAAAAACTTCCATTCGGCAGCTTTTCTTCCCTGTCAACCTCAGGTTTTTGAGATCGATTCCTGTTGAGCGGATCGCAGGAGTGCGCACAGGTCAGAGTTGTCCTTTCTAACTGCTGTATATCATTCCAGTGTATTATTCTACAGATTTACGTATCCGCTCCCCTACTGGGGGACGTTTGATTCCAGTTGCTAGTAGTTTTTTTTTTTATCAGTGTGAATAATGCTGTGGTGGACACTGTGGTGTGTGTGCCCTTGCACACACATCGCAGAGAAGCAGAATTGCTGGATCAGGCACATTCTCCCGCTCCCACAGCCCCTGGTCCAAGTTTGCATCAAAGGAAGTGCTACATTCATTCCCTTGCGCCTTCGGCAGATGGGTCACCTTGCTGGGTGCATGGATGGCTTTAGTTGAGCCGGAGGAGAAATGTTTGGGGATTGTGGAAAGGAGGAAGCCGATAGTGCTGTTTGCTATCTTGGTATCAATTTCTCTGGCTCTTCAAGGGCAGCCTGGCTCACAGAGGCCCAGAGGACCTTGGCTGAATTTGAGCTTGTTTTTGTTTTCTCAAGCTGTCTGCCTTAGCCCTGACCCTCCTCAGGCCTCTGTGATTCCAGGAATGACCCTAGTGTTTATAGAGCAGCGCTTTGAGAGTGCATAGGCAGGGAGGCCCCGGAGGGGCTGTACCATTTCTGCTCGCTCGGGAGACGGCGACGTGGGGGCTCACTCCAGAAACTGCCACGAGGCCTGGCCAAGAAAGGCTCCTCCGTGTGCATCCAAGCACACGTGTGTCTGCTTGTGAGCCCATGCGTCGAGTGGAAAGGGCTTAATTACTCAACTGCGCCTCCACATGGCGGACATGTGAAGCCGTATCTCCTGAAAAGAAGAGGCGTCTTTTTCCCATCGCCAAGAAGTTCTTCAAGAAACTGAGTCAGGAGAGAGAACCACGTAGGGATAGGGCCCTAGAAATGCCCGAGCTGGAAGGGGATTGTTAAAAATACAGATCCTTTGACCTTTGTCCAGACTGCTGTCTTTGAACTTCTGGGGCTGGAGTTCAGGATGTTATTTTTAGAGAGCCTTTCAGTTGGTTTCCAATGAACAGCTATGTTTGCGAACCAGTCACCTGGGCGAACTCCCCTGATTTACAGATGAGCACACTGAAGCCCACACATCCGAGCTTCCTGCTGGCCTCGCTCAGAGCCTGGGGCAGTAGCATCGGGATCAGGGCCTTGGGCCTCCAGGCCAGCGCCGATCTTCCTGCCACACTAGAACCAGCTGGCCAAGGCTTTTGAGTCCAAGAGCTGGTATTCCAAAGAAACTTAGGAAGGATTCAGGGTGGCTTGGCTCTGCCCTGTATGATGGCGGGGGCCTCTGTCTACTGGCCATTCCACTCCGAGTTTGCTGAGCTCTTCAACACTTGGCTGGGTGACAGGCCTGTCATAGCTGTGGTACAGAGAGATGATCCCCAGATGGGAAAGGCCAGTTCCTGCCCTTGTGTGGTGTAACCTGGAGGACTTGGGGATTGGGAAGGTCTGAGGAGGCTGCCTGTAGCCACTGCCTCCCACGAGGGGAATTCGGAGAGAAGGAACCACCTCCTTTTGTTTGAAAACCATGGGAGGGGCCACTGGTCTGTTCCCAGATGATTTCTCCCAGATCATGGTGGCATCTGAGAGATGCCAGGTTTGCTTAGCTGGCTCCCTTGCGGGGAGCAGGGGCTCAGAGTGGGAGAGAAGGGGAAGGGAGTTTGGAAGGAAGCTGGCTGTCGGCAGGGGGTGGATGGACCGAGCTGCAGAGCGCAGTGAAGTGAGCTGGGCTGTGTCCTTGGTGCCAGCCGGCACCACAGCGGCCCTCCGTGCACGCACACACACTGTGTATGCCCCGCCACCTGCTGCCTCTGACCTTCTGAAAACCAGGTGTCACTCACCCAGAGACACTGAGGACCTCAGGTTCAACTTTAGCGGAAAAATAACAAATAGGCCCCCCTGCCCACCCCATTTCTGACTTCTGCCTCCCTTTCCACCTCCCAGCGTGGCCCGAAATATCCGCCCAGCCTCTTGGTGGGCTGTGTCATTGAACATAGTGGCCACACGCGAGAAAGAGTTAGGTGACCACAGTCAGCCACCCAAAGAGCCTGGCCTCAAATTCTCTCCAACAAAAGCCGTTCCCCTTGAGTGTCGGTGAGTTTACTTTGAGCCCTGTCCCTGCTGTGCATGCATGGCAGTTGTGAGCCACCGCCCGTCCCCCTCCCTCCCAAACTCTTTCCCTCCTTCCCTCCTTCCTTTCCTCTAAATTCTGTCGACAGAGTTAATTTAGGCAAATCCATACTTGCCCAAAGACTTCCGTCAAGTGGCAGAGATTTAGCAACATACAGGATTTACATCATCAATAAAATCAAGGTTTAGAAGAAATAAGCAAATAGGCAGAACTCTCTTATAGCTTTTTCCCTCATTCATTTGGTCATTTTACAGAGCCCACACCACCCCCCACCTCCCGCCCGCCCGCTGTCTGTCAAATACAGCCTTCCTTTACCCATCCAAGAAATAGCGTACTTCTCCTAAAGCTTGATTGTTTCCACATTGGGAGTTTGGGTGATAATCCTTTTGCATCCTATTTAAGTAGCAGCCTTCACTTTATGTAGGATTTATTATTCCCATTTTCCGGATTTGAGAAATAAGAGCTCAGGAAAGTTACAGGGTTTGGCCAGAATGACCATTGGTGTATAAGCGGCCACAAACCAGGACTGGAATTCCGGGCTCTTGACTCGTAGAGCTCTTGGCACCATTGGGTTTGTTAGTAAATGTCCACCGCCATGGGCGTCGATAGAGAAGTTGTCTCGCAGGGAGGAAGAGGATGATAGTTTCATTCTTTTGTTCACCATATGTTAAGGGTAAGTGCTTTTTTTGGGAGAAACTGCCAAGGAAGGCTGGGACCAGGAAGGCAGCCAGCATCCTCCTGGCCCGTCAGCTGGAATCCGTTGGTGAAGGGCTGTTGCCTGTTGAAGGAGGTAAATCCACCGGAGGGAATGGGAGATGCGTGGCTGGATTAGGTCATCTCTCTGGTGCCCCCAGCTCCTGAATTTCCAAGCGACCATGAGATAGACTAAGGAGGAGGTTAGAAAATGACCAGGGTTTTTTTCAGAAGAAAGGAGAGAAGAAAGGAGACGCATTAACCTGTTGTGAAGATGCGTGGTGGTTCTGGAAAAAGGCCCCCTTTCTCACCAGGCTGGAACAGGGGCGGATGCCTCACACTCTAAGCAGGAAGGACCCTGAGGTGTCTGTCTCCTTTAGGTCAGGAGTCGCCAACCCTCCGATGGAGCACAGAGGTCAGAGCGTCGCATGAGGAGAGAATGAAGTTTCATGAGTGCAAGGGTCTGCTGGACACAAGAGTTTTCATTCACTGAGGGAGGTTGTCAGGCTACAGTGAAAAAGATCACAGCCGGGGGTGGGGAGGGCTAGGCTGAAATGAAGTAGTAAAACCAGGGTAAGAAGTGAGTGCATGGAAGTACACCAAGCTCTTGAACCTGGAGTGTCAGCTCCCAGCTGCCCTGCTCGGCTAGATTAGCAAGGCTGGGTCAGAGGACGATGTGGGGACCACATGCCACTTGGGAAGCACCTCTGGTGGCGGCAGAGAGGTCGTGTGTGTGCTCCATAGACCCTGATGGTGGTCCTTCTGGGTTTGCCGTCTATAAAATGGGACCGCTTGTCCTTTTCCTGTCATCCCACCACGCTTTCAGGATGGGACTCCTGCCAGCTCTCCCTGCCCTCCCCAGAGGAGACTGGGGCTCTCCACTCTCCTCTGACGTCTTTGGAAAAGCTTGACCTTCTGCACATAATCCAGAAGCGCCCTGCTTCAGCGTTGACCCATTTCCTGGGTCTCTACGCAGAGAATAGCTAATGCTTCCTAGTCTTCAGGAACATCTCTTCCCGGGCCTTGGAGGTCCCCAGCGGTCATCTCCAAACCCGAAGCCTTTTCCAGCTATGCAATTTGGCTTTAAGCACTGTGACTTGGAGTGACTTTTGTACTGCATCCCACGGAGCTGCATACATAAGTGGTTGCTTAATAAATATTATTCTGAACCTAACTCTCTTAGGCAGAAAAAAATGCATCTTGGTATTTTTGTTCTGAGGGTAAATTCCATCTCTAGCTGGAGTTCTACATCTGGAATGTTCCCCTGAGGATGGCCTCTGTCACCTCATGTGACAGATGTGTGGGAGGGGCTCGCCCATGTGCGATCAGGCCCTGTCTGGCTGAGTGTGAGGGGCTGTGGGGGTCCTCCCTCCCCTGGAGGGGGGGATGGAGGAAGCCGCTGACCATCTGCTGGAATCCCCCCGGCCATCGATGGGAGGCGGCTGCTGTTTGTCGGTTTGCACGGTGCAGATGGGCAACGGAGGCACCGAGAGCCTAAGCCACGTATCGAGCGCAGCACAGCTACGGGCTGAAGTGGGGATCCAGTCAGGGGGTGAGATATGGGAGCCTGAAGTCTTGAACCTTTTGGTGGGGGATAGTAACAGTCAAGGAGCCAAGGCTTCTCCCAGCCGACAGCCCTGTCTGACCTCCACCCCGTGAATGACTTCCTTCCCCTGCCCGGGGCTTTACTTCGGGATGTGGAGCTCCAGCAACCCAGGCCTGTGGGTTTCCTCATCTGATGGGCATGCTCATGGCAGTGATGACATCAATAAAGGAATGGAATGAAATGCATCTTTGAATCCAGGTGGCCTCCATGTGGGCGGACAAACTGACCTTCACCTCAGACAGGTCGGGGGCATCTCAGGGCAGGAAGCCAGCTTCTCCTGGAAGAAGCCTGCCCGAGAAACCCCCGTCTCCTGTGCCTGGATCGGAGCTTCGTTACTAACTTTTGGGGGCCCCTTCCTCTGTCAAAAAAAAATTCTAAAACCCTATTTTATAACTGGGTCTTATAACTGGGAAGCTACCAGTCTTTGTACAGTACGTTAAGACATTTTCTGGGACCTCATTTTTCCTTCTGATTTTACAAGAAATTGAGACATTTTGCTAGACCCCTAGGCACAGAGCCTGCGGTGCCCGGGGAAGGGGCGGCCCGGCCCGGAGCCCACAGGCCCGGCTCCCATTCGTTCGTGCCTCTCTTTTCCATCCGACCTGTGTCCAGGGCTTGCGGAGGGCCTCGCCTTGTTCTGAGCGCCGACCTCTAGGGCTTGGCTCTGTCAGGGCACCTTACGCTCTGTCAGGGGTACACGTGCCCCGGGGGAGCTCGGAGAAGAGGGGGCAGCAGGCTGGGTCCTCTGGGGTGCCCAGGGGAGGTCCCGCCCACACTAAGAAGGCAGATGGGTGGACCAGGGCTGAAGCGGCGGGGTCCCAGCTGCGGGTGGGGAGCAGAGTGGAGCCCAGATCTGCTCCGTGTGGGGCCTGGGGCCTGCAGCCCTGGGCTGGAACAGTTTTAGGCCTCCGGATGAAGTTGAACTCCTCCACGGTGGTTATCCACCTGGGCAGTTTTTCCTCCCAGGGGCCGCTGGACAGCGTAGGGAGACGTTTTTGATTGTTACAACGAGGGAGGGTGCTGCTGGCGCATGGTGGGTACAGGCCCAGGAGGCTGCTCAGCGTCCTGCAATGCACAGGGCAGCCCTTGTGAAGAGTCATCTGGCCCCAGTGTCAGTAGTGACGGGTCGGGAGACCCTGGTCCAGAGGGTGTTCCAGGCATTGGGTTCAGGCGAGTGGAGCCTCCCCTTCTTCAACCAGAGAATGTGTGATTAGAGCCACAGTGAAGGCCAGCAGTCTTCGCTGGGCCTGGGGGTGGGCAGGCAAGCCTCCCCCAAAAAAGAGAGGAGCCAGGTGTGCTTCTGAGAGTCACAGGTTTCTGAGAGCAGAGCGGATGGCTCCAGAAATGGTGGCAGTGTGCTGTACCAGCCGATTCCCAGAGCCGTGTCTTGTCTAATTTCCACGTGAGCAGAACACAAGGTCTCGAGTGCTGCATGTGGCGTTGAGGTCCCTGGAAATTCTCTTTGTCACTGTGGGCAGGAAGCCAGCTGGTCAGGGGGCTGTGAGGATGGGGTCGCGCCAAGGGCAGCCTCATCAGGTACAGGGGTTCGGGCAACCAGGAGGCTCCCACTGGATCCTGGGTGGTTCCAGTGCAGGGTGGAGAAGGGATTTTCTAGGCACCTGCCTGTCCTCATCCTGTGATCCCCGGGCCAGCGTCTGCAGGGATGGGGACAGGAAGCCCGAGACGGTCACACCAGGTCCAGTGCAGAGAAGCCTGCCAATGGCGGGAGAACTGAGATGGTGGGAATGGGGTTGACCACCCCCCTTACTTGTGCCAACAACTGGCTTGTGATTTAAAGATTAGTGTGAAGGAGGGGAGTTACTGAGTCAGACCATCATACTTATGTTCCAAGTTGTTCTCAAACTCGCCCAACCCTCTCTCCTCCAGCCTCCTGCCCTCCACCTCTGTTATCTGAAGGGAGAAGGGGGATGGTCTTCTTCGAGGTTGGCCCCACCTGCCTCGCCAGCCCCAGAGGACGCCCCTGTGCAGACCCGGTGGGGCAGAGAAAGGCTGTGCAGCCAGGCAGGGCTCCTCAGTGTCTCCATGCCGGTGGGCAGCTGAGCACAGGAACCAGGACCACTCCTGTGGCCTCTGGATTTCTGCCGTTCTAGCTGCGGGGAGCCGAGAGAGGAGGGCACGGTGGGAGAGGAAAGTTGGGGTGGATTGATGGGCCTGGTTGATTGGGAGGGAACAGGACTCACGCCCAGTTGGGTGGCAATTGCTTCAAACCAGCCTTCCCCTGCATGTGGTGTTGGGACTTTCAGAATAGGATTTAGTCTGTGCTTGGTTTGTGTGTGGTAAAACCCAGGCTACCCGGAGCCCCTGGGGAAATAGCCATTCTAAAGAGAAGAGTTTTCCAGGTTTCAGGGGACTTACTTATTTAAATATTTCCATTTTTATTATTCTAAAGTTTAATGATTTGGGTGTAGAAATCTTTTTTTTTTAATGTTGAATGTTTAGCATGTTAACCCCTTTCCCATTTTGGACACTACCACAAGGTTGTCATCATCATCATCATCATCATCATCACGACTCTGGTTGGGGGCTACACAGGATGGACGTCCTCAGGGTTCACGATGGGTGCGGAGTTGCTGGCTATGACCTAGATGTCCCTGAAGTTCTTATGTTTCTTTTTTTTAAGTGTGGCTGTGTCCCCTTTCCTCCCTGCCTTCTGATACTTCCTGCCTCCATCTGCGTGCCTTCCTTTTCCCCCTCCTTTTAATTTTGTTGATTTTATTCCGCAGTGGCCTCAGAAATGGCGGCTGGGAACCGTCGGGACAGGCACCCACTCATTCCCCCGAGTCTTGTGAGGGAGGCACCCCCACACCCCGTCCCGATGAGGCACGACGTGGTGACGGCTCTTCTGCTGCTCAGAGGCTTATCCTCCTCTGCTTCCTGGACTTGGTCAGGTTCCATATTGTGTAGGCAGCGAGAACTGAGGCCATTGTCCTCTTCATCATCATCATCATCACCGTCGTCATCCTCAAAGTGATCTCTACCACCAACCTAACGTAGAGCTGCTGTCTTCCAGGCCGTAGCTTAACTGCTTTATCGATAACACAGGCTCAACAGTTCCGAGAAGTAGGAACTGTTATTATCTATGAATGCATGGTCACGAAAACAGGCATGGTGAGGCTCTGCGCAGGAGAAATGCTGCTGGTGCAGACAGTGGCAGGGCTGGCTTGTCACCCGAGGGCACCCACTTCCCTAGCGCGTCTAGGCTGGAGGTAATGGGCCAGCCTGGAAAGGAATCTGTGGGAGCTGGTGGGCGCCGACCCGGCATCGGGCCCTGAACGGAGGAACGAGATGGGAGCCAACCTGTACTGGACGTTCTGTGTGCCGGTGCCTGGTCCCTGGAATCAAGTGCCAGCTCCCCCTGGCACAGAGGCAGGCCCCATCCCTTAGCTCGTGAGCAAGTGGATGCCACCAGCCACAACAACCTTGTCCTTTACAGGAAGGGGCTGGCTCCTCCCACCATCCGCAACCCTGCCCCAGGCAGCGCCCACCTGAGCCCCCCACACTGTGCCTGAATTCTAAAGGGACTGCCCCACACTGGGAACTTAGTCTGAAACTTGTGTGTAGAGATACTTTAAGAGCCATTCAGCTGTATTTGGGGCTGTGAGTTTCTGAAGGTGTGTAGAAAGGGAAGAGGAAATGTGCAAGATTTGTTTAGAAACACTCAGTCTGCACCCCCGGGTCTTGTTGGAACCTGCGGGGTGGCTGCTCTGGGCAGGTTGGTCTGAGGCCTTGTTTGCTCTGCTGTGTTTACAAGGGGCCGTTTGAATCCCTGCCCTCCTTGTGTTCAGGGGACTTGCCTCTCCAGTTCCCACCCTTGCACAGCATTCTGATCTTCTGGCTCATGCCCGTCTGGACGTGCCTGAGCCAGTGGGAGACCTCGGGAGCTGGGGGCTGCTCTCAGGCCCCCCCGCCCCAGCTGTGCACACAATAGGAGCTTTTCCCTTGTAATTGACTTACCGGTGGTTTAAGAAAGTCAAAGGAGCTCTGACCAGTGTGGCTCAGTGAGTTGGGCATCATTCTTCAAAGGGAAATGTCACCGATTCGATTCCCATTAGGGCACATGCCTGGGTTGTGGGTTCAGTCCCCAGTTGAGGTATGTGGGAGAGGCAACCAATCGATGTTTCTTTCGGTCTATTTCTCCCTCCTTTCCCCACTCTCTAAAAATAAATAGGTAAATATTAGAAGAGACTTCATGGGTGTTCTTTGGCCAAATGTCTAGATGTGATAAGATGAAACTTCAAGTTGAACAGGTCACCATTCCCGTTCTTGGGGTTCCTGGTGTCCTGGGGTTGTCAGTGGGATGCATAGCAGCCGTGGGGACAAGCCTGGTCACCGGGGTAGTGCTGCAGTGGCCGAAGGGGAACTCGAGAAGGGGCAGATGGACAAATGAAGTGTCACAGCAGGGGGTGCTGGGAACTGTAGCTTCTGGTGGCGACATGCCTCCACCTTCTTCACGTTTTAAAATTTCACCCAGTCTGTGCCTTTTCAGACCACGAGTGATGAGTCCCTTAAACTGCGGGTTAGTGGCAGGTGATGCTGGGAAGTCCTCCTAGGGGGAGAGTGAAGGACCCCAGAAGGGACTTAATCCCATTGCACGGTGAGGGCCTGCAGGCAGACAGAGTCACCCTCTGCTCCTCTGCTCAGCTCCCTGCTCCTGGGACGGAGGCAGAACCGAGCAGGCACCCCAGGCAGGCATCTAAGGGCGGGTGCAGATAGGACCCCTAAGAGTTGCCATGAAGCCCTGGCTGGCGTAGCTCAGTGGATTGAGTGCGGGCTGTGAACCAAAAGTGTCGCAGGTTCGATTCCCAGTCAGGGCACATGCCTGGGTTGCAGGCCACGGGCCCCAGCAACCGCACATTGATGTTTCTCTCTCTCCCTCTCTTTCTCTCTTCCTTCCCTCTCTGAAAGTAAATAAATAAAATCTTAAAAAAAAAGAGTTGCCATGAAACCGACACTGCCAAGCCACACATGTCGCCCCCACGATTGCTTAGATGCTAGTTATCTCTGTCGTCCTCACTGTCAGAGGCCCAGACAGTCCCTGGAGGGCCCATCTCTCTGGAATTTCTTCGCTTCTTCTCCGCAGACAATGGCGATGACCGCGCTGAGGTGGATGACCACGGGGACGGGACCGTCCTGGGAGGTGGAGGCAGTGCCGGCCGGAAGGCCTTCACGTCAGGCATGAAGGAGATGGCCGTGCTACGGGAGAAGGTCACTGACCAGCAGCGCCAGATGGGCAAAGGCGGCAAGCATCAACCCGGCGCCGAGGACTCCAAGAAGCTTCGGCCGCCGTCTGCCAGGGTCAGAGCGGGTCGGGTCCAGCTGGAGGGGGGTGGGAGGACACGCGGAGGGAGGCTTACAGTGGGGGAGGGCACCCCCCCCCATGGGATGCACGTGAAGGCAAAGCACTTTCCGGGTTTGCCCTTAACATAGTCAGTGACCTGGAGGCCAAACAGACAATGAGCATCTCTTCTCAGGGGCCTCAGTGTCTCTGGCTGCGAAGTGCACTGGACATTTGGTTTCTCGCAGTGCTTTCCTTCCACCGCCTCTGAGTTTCTGCTCGGCTTTGGAACCGGGCGCTAGCCGTGGAGACGGAGCCACTGATGCTGCCCACTCGGGTTGCCATGCGCTCCCCTTCCTTGGCTTCCCCTCCTCCTCTCTCCAGCCTGGCTCCGCTGTCTTGGGTCTTGGTCCCAGCTGGGTTTATGGAAGGGAGTGGAGCTTGGGCCACGGGGCCGGGGTAGGGGTATCCAGAGACTACCACTTGAATTCAGGATTTGCAAGTGGATTCTGTCTTGACCCCTGAAAGCCATCAGCACAGCAAGGAGAGGAGTGAAAACTCGCAGCCATATGACCTTCTTTTGGGGGTGGGCGGGACACACTGACAGGGTAGTGAGCCCACTGGGCTGGGGGTCAGAAGTCCCTCCTTCCACCAGCCACTTTTTTTTTTTAAAGGTAGCCCTTTAAAAAAAGATTTTAATTAATTTATTGTCTGAGAGAAGGGAAGGGAAGGAGAAAGAGGGAGAGAAACATTGATGTGCGAGAGAAACATCGATTGGCTGCCTCTTGCACACCTCCAGTAGGGGACCTGGCCGGCAACCCAGGCCTGTGCCCGGACCAGGAAGCGAACCAGTGACCTTTCGATCCCTCCTTTGGGCTTGTGGGACGATGCCCAACACACTGACCCACACCAGTCAGGGCTGAGTTCTCCCTGGGGTTGCTCCCACGGCCATTCTCCCAGCATCCTCTGTGCCTGTCTGTGCCCACAGACCCCCTGCCAGCAGGAACTGGACCAGGTCCTGGAGCGGATCTCCACCATGCGCCTTCCGGATGAGCGGGGCCCTCTGGAGCACCTGTATTCCTTGCACATCCCCAACTGTGACAAGAACGGCCTGTACAACCTCAAACAGGTGAGAGGGGATACACCTGGGCCTCTGGGATGTGTTGTTCCTGCTCTACCCACCCGTAACCGCCAGAGGTCTGAGAGCTGCATGCTGGGGAGCTAGGCTTCCCTTCCTGGCTGCAAGCCTGGCAGAGGCTGATTCCGCTGGCCCAGCCACCCGCCAGTGGCAGCGGGTGGTGCCCAGGTAGGGAGGGAGCCTCTTGGAGAAGACATGGGGGCTGACACCAGCTAGTGCATCTCGGCCTTCACTGAGCATTAGAATCACCCAGGGCTCATCCCCAAGCCTGACCCCCAGAGACCGCCATTCAGAAGGCTGGGTGGGACCAAGTGTTGGCATTCCCAGCATGCTCCCAGGGCATGCTGGTGGCCCCTGGGCTACACTTCCAGAATCACTGATTTAAACCACTGACCAGCTGCTCTGGTGTCCCAGGATCTCAGGGGAGGGAGAATCAGAGAAGCAGAGAAAGGCCACTTAAAATAGTTGTAGAAGATGGTACTGGAACAGCACTATAGGTTCATTAGAGAGCATGAGGGAAGTGTAAGTGAACCCCCCAGAAACCACCCCCCCCCACTCTGTTCCAGTGCCTTCTGATCATCAGTGTGTACGGGCGCTATTTCCCTTTAACAGTATCACTGTTTTCACACGGCCACGTGGCGTTTGCAGGGATGGTTGGCTGTTCAGTATTGGTCACTTGTCTTTTGAGCAGCCCACCCCTCACCTCTTCCCACTGGTCCACTGTATCGGAGGGCAAGCATATACAAACGCCTTTCACTTAGGGAGGAGCGAGAGCCTGGGAGGGAGAAAGGGGCGAGGAGTGTGGGTCCCTTGACATCCTGTTTTCAGGCAGCGGCTGCGCATGGGGACCGGTGCGGCAGCTTTAACCGTCAAGGATGCCAGGGCTGCACCCGGGGAGTTTCAAGTTTATGAGTCCGGGCTGTTGCCAGGCACCGGGATTTTCAGAGGTTCCCGCCCCGCGGTCCCCGCCAGCGGGCGGTCGGGGTGCAGGTAGAAGGTGGGCGTGCGGAGCCGGAGGTGGGGGGCGGGGTTCTGCTGATCCTGGGGCAGAGGTGTCTCTCTTCCCCACGTCCTTCACAGCGCCCCCTGCCCCTCTCCATGTACGTGTAGCAGTAAAGGCTGTGCACATGCCCTCTGAACATAAGCCAGCTAGCTACCTTATTTGGAGCTCAAAAGGGGAAATAGTGATCTTTTCTAATACAAACAAACCTAAAAAACCAACAACATGGACTGTGTACCGTACAACATGGGTAACTAAAGGGGTTTGGGAGAGTCATTCGTTTATGGGTACAGCAGGCACCTGGGAGGGGTGGGCATCTCAGCTCTGGCTCTTCCTGGCTGTGGGACATTGGGCAGGTTACTGAAGCCACTTGTGCTGCTGTATCACCCTCGATAAAGTGGTGACGTAATGGGAATTCCCCAGGTGGCTGTGAGGGTTAAAGGAATGTGTGTTAGATATAAATTGTAACCAAGTGGCATATAGATTGCTCACATGGTGCCTGGCCCATGGTAACACCTGTGCTATTGTTGGCTTTTACCATTACGTGCATTTTTCGTCTCATGCTGTGTCTGAACTCCAGTGTGCCGGGTCCCCATTGGCTGGGACCCCCTGCAGCTGGGGGCTGAGTCTTTTCATCTTCCGGCACCCTCACAGCGGTGCACATCAGAGTGTGTATGGTCCCTGGCCAGCAGCTTCAGGGTTAGCTATGCCCAGTTCCAGGCTCCCCCCTGACCCACTGACGGGAATCTGACTTTTAGCAAGTTCCCCTGGCACACGTTTAGGGCTGAGAGGCGCCGCGCTGCAGCCCTGGCTCAGTGCGCAGGGCGCTGCTCAGTAAACGCTTGGGTTGATGGCGGAACGAAAGCAGGCGGCTGCTGGGTGGCTTCCACGGTCTCTTCTCTCTCTCCCTCCAGTGCAAGATGGCTGTGAATGGGCAGCGCGGGGAGTGCTGGTGTGTGAACCCCAACACCGGGAAGCTGCTTCAGGGATCCCCTACAGTCCGTGGGGACCCGGAGTGCCATCGCTTCTACAATGAGCGGATGCAGTAAACCACAGCTGGCCGGTGCCTGGCACCCCCCCACCACCTCTCCAAACATGGGCAGAGAGAGGAGAGAGCTTGTGTGGTGGGCGGGGGAGGATTTCCCAGGAGTCTTGACACATGTATTTATATTTGGAAAGAGACCAGCACCGAGCTCCGCACACCCGCCGCCTTGCCCCTCCCAGCGGGAGAGGCCACACCCCCCTTCTGGAGTCCCTGCTGGGAGGGAGGGGTGCACGCTGATGCAGAGGCAGGGCTGGGGTCCAGGTTTGGGAGGGGGAAAAAGAAATTTTATTTTTAAACCCCTGTGTCTCTTTTGCTTAAAATTAAAGAAAGGAAAAATAAAGTGTGTGTCCTGCCTGAGTCTTTGGGGTCCCCCTGACTCCCCCGGAAGCGGGAAAGGCACAGCCTCGGCTTTCCGTCCTGAAACAGGAAGGAGACGGATGGGGCAGGGGGAAGGCAGATCTCCCTCCAGTGGCCTTGGCGGGTGGGAACTTGAGGTCCCCGATCCAGGTGGGACCTTCCCTCGCAGCCCAGGACCTAGTGTCTCCAGCCTGGACCCCTAGCCAAGGCCCTGGCCTCCACCAGCCCCCCGGGGGGGGGGTGGGGAACTGACGGGGAGGGGACCCCCGTCTCACCCACTTTCAGGTGATACTCCAAAGGGAGAAACACTGGGATTGGGGGCCTCTCGCCCCTGAAAGAAAAGCTTCCTTCTGTGCAGGGAGACGTCCCCTCAGCCCCCAAGGACAGGGAGTGGGGCTGCTGAGGGCCAGTGTGCTCACGGAGGTGCCGCCTCAGACTTCAGGGGCAGGGCTCTGAGGGCCCAGGTCGCTGGACCCAGAGCGGCCAGCATCACAGGGACTAGAAGGCTGCGAGGCTGCACAGGTGCGTTTGCCGTTTCTGAAGCCGAATTCCACGCAAGAGCTCTCCCCGCTGGTTCTGCGGGGCCCCCAACCCCTGGTGAATTACAGAGGCTCACGAATTTGCAATGGGTCACCGGGGGAGGAAGGCCCACTGTCCACCCTCTTCCTCTCGCCAACAGGAGGTGCAGAGCCCCACCTATCGTGACACCCCCTCTTCTGTGTCGAGTCTGAATCCTTCCTGCCACAGGACACCTGGGGGAGAGGAGCTTCTCTCCCGGGAGTAGAAGAAAACTAGGTCCCCAGAGACAGACAGGTCCCTGCCCACCTGTGGCCCCTTAGCTAGTGGCCGGCCATCAGGGAAGTACATTCATTTAGTCAGTCTTCATGAATCCACACACGAGGTGTTATTACTAGCTCCACTTTAGAAATGAGGAGAAGGCCTCCGTAGCAGTGCCCAACCTCCAGCCGGTGCCTGGAAGCCCCCAACCTCAGAGTGTGGGTGCTGCTCAGCCTTAAGTTAAACCACCCCTGTGAGATCAGTGGAGAGGCTGCAGTGCTCTGGGCCCCAGCTTGGATCTCCGGGTCTGATTTTCTTTTCTCCACTGCGGGGTGCTCTGCGCCTCTCTCCTGTCCGCTCAGCTATAGCCAGCTCCTGTCCTGGGGTGGGGCGGCCCCTGCTGGCTCTCCGGGGAAGTGCAGGGCTCAGCCTTGACTGACGTTCGATTGAATGACCGAGGGCATGGAGGGGGGGGGCGGGGGCGAAGTATGCCCTTGCCTCACATTTAAATGTTCTCACCTGATTGGTCTGGAGTGGAGCCCAGAAGGGTTTTTTGTTTTTGTTTTTGTGTAAGGTTTTATTTATTTATTTTTTTAGAGAGGGAAGGGAGGGAGAAAGAGAGAGAAACATCAATGTGCGGTTGCTGGGGGTCATGGCCTGCAACCCAGGCATGTACCCTGACTGGGAATCGAACCTGCCACACTTTGGTTCACAGCCTGTGCTCAATCCACTGAGTTAAGGCCAGCCAGGGCAGGGGGGGGGGGTTGTTTTTTCAAGTTTTCCCAGGTGATTTTAATGCAGAGCCAGAGGGGAGGCAAGAAGAACGCTGGAGTCAGGATTCCTGGATTTGAATCCAGTCTCGCCACTTCTTATGCCAGCACTCTGCAGCTCTGTCTCCTGCCTTCTCTGAGCCTCAGTTTCCTTCATCTGTCTAACGGGGATGATTTCAGCCTCAAATAACAGGGTGGTGTCATTGTGAGGTGGTGGATGTGAACGTGCTTTGCACACTGGAGGGCTGTATAAAATGGAAGGGATTGTCACGGGGTTATCGCTGGGGTCAGCCCTGGCGCCAGCCCCGGCGCCAGCCCCTACACCTCATGGTTGCCAGCTTGCTCGGGCCATTTCTGGAACACTTTTGTAGAATGCTCCTGAGGATGCCGCGCTCTCCCTGCCCAGTTCTGTGTCACTTGCCGGATCCATCTTGTATGTGCTCTGAACCGTGGGAAGAGAGGGATTTTATGGGTGTGTGAGCAGCATCGCCGCGGAGGCTCTAGCTACAGGAGCCACACCGATGTGTGAATGACCAGAAGCCTTTGCTGAGGGAAAGCATAACTGCCCCCATGTAGCAAGATGGTTGACTGGGCAGGGATCTTGGAGATGTCAAGCCTATTGCTCGCCTTCTCGAACTTACCTGCCTTATAAAAGTTTAAAACCTGGCAGTTGACATACTGGGGTTATACTGCCCCTGTGTGGCACCACGGGAAACTGCAGCTGAGCTTCAGTGGCTTCTGAGTCTATTTTGCTTAAGATGTGATCCCAGGGGTCTAGAACGAGTCAGCTGGGAACGCTTGATAAACTTGGGGAATTATAGGACCTGCACCAGGGCTAGAACCTTAGGAAGGGACTGGGAAATATGCGTTAAAATCTGCCTCCGGGGTGATTCTAATTTGTAGAATCACCTGACTTCTAGGTGACCTCATTTGCAGGACTCAGGGTAAAACGAAAATCCAGAGTCCCTTATTCAGAAAGTGTCACGAATTTGAAGACAGCAACAACAGCAGAGCATTAAGTGAAGCACGGGACCTGGGCTACCACACAGGTTGCGGGCCCGGAAGCTGGCCCTGGGCTGGTGCTCTCTGAATGCAGGGGCTCTTCCCTGTTGTGACCACATCTGTCCGATGTATCTTGAAAATCAGCTACATATGAAGTGGTATTTGAGAGCATCGGCTTGGAGGGGAGTTGTTCTTGGAACAGAACTTGGACTCTATTACTTATGGCTTATGTGACTTCGGGCACCTTTCTAACCTCCAAACCTCATTTATTTCATCTTTATTATTTTTTTACATTCTTTTTTAAAAAAAGATTTTATTAATTTATTTTTAGAGAGGGGGAAGGGAAGGAGAAAGAGAGGAAGAGAAACATGAATGTGTGTTTGCTTGTCTCAGGTCCCCTATGGGGCATCTGGCCTGCAACCCAGCCATGTGCCCTGACTGGGAATCGAACCACCGACCCTTTGATTTGCAGGTCATCACTCAATCCACTGAGCCACACCAGCCAGGGCCATTTATTTCATCTTTAAATATTAGGATAGTTTCTATCTCAAAGAATTGCTCTGAGAATATAAAATGACTTCTGTCATACAGTGAGTGTTGCCTAAATGTAGTCAGTAGTGTATCCTAGACTTAGGGTTTTTAGGATATGATGTTAAAAGTGATTATGGTTCCTGTCCTGAAGGGCTGACGTTCCCGAGGAGGGAAAGGCCGTGTAACCCCATGTTGACTACAGGTGTGATGGAGGTGTGCCCAGGTGCAAGCAGGAAGACTAGCTATGCCTCAGGAGTGCAAAAACAGAGTTGCAAGGAGGAAGTAGGAATTCAGGGAAAGGAGGGGTGTGTGTGTGTGTACGTGCGCAAGAGTGGGCACATGTGTGTCAGGGAGGGAGCTTAGACAGAGGGAAGAGCATGAGCTACGCCATGAACATGAATACCATGAGCCTGTGGTGAAGGGAGGGTGCAGGTAGAGGAGGCACTAGAGAGGGAGCCAGCGGAAAGCTCACCAGGCAGGTCATTGGAGGTCTGCCTGAGGGGCTTCAGATTTGGCTCAAAAGTTCTCAAGAGCCAAGGAAGGAGTTGAGGCTGAGGATGGGCATGATGGGATCTGCTTTGGACAGTGAACTCCAGCTTTGGCAGTACTTTTGCCACTGATGTTTCTCCAAAGCACGATTATTGCTAACTGAAAAAGAGAAGAAAAGAGAAGAAAAGAAAAGAAAAGGAAAGAAAAGGAAAGGAAAGGAAAGGGAAAAAAAGAAGGAAAAGAAAAGAAAAGGAAAGGAAAGAAAAGAAAAGAAAGTGAACTCCGACTGAGATGTCTAGGCTGGAAGGTAAGACGCGGAACGGGAAGGAACAGAAGGTCCAGGCAGGAGGAAATTGCAGTGGTCCAGGTGAGGAGTGACTGTGGTCTGACCAGGCGGGGGAGGTGGAGAGAAGGGTCACGTTCCGGAGGTGTCAGTGAGGTAGCTTATTCCAGGGACTCACTGGACGTAGGGGGTAAATGAAGGCAAGAATAATGTCTGAGACAGCCCTGGCTGGGTCTCAGATGGTTAGAGCATCATCACATGAACCAAGGCTGTGGGCTCGATCCCATCAGGGCACATACAAGAATCAACCAATGAACGCATGTATCAGTTAATTGATGTTTGCCTCTCTCTCTCCCCCCTTTTCTTCCTCTTTCTCTCTAAAATCAACAAAGGTAAACTAAAAATGTTTTTAGAAAGAATGGTGGCCGAGGGTCAGGCTGCAGTGACTGCATGGCTGGTGGCACCTTTCCCTGAGATAGCAAATAGAGGAGGAAGATGAAGACCGGGGTCGACCGGGGTCGGAGGAGAAGGAAAAGGAAGATGAAGTGGGGATGGTTTAGGGGAAGGAGGAGCTCAAATTTCTCTTTGTTGTTGAACTTGCACTCCTAAGGGGTAAGATATAATAAGACAGGCAAAGTACCTGAGCTTAAGGGGCGAGCCCAGGTCGGGCCTGCTGGGTGTGGGTTGCCTGGGGCTTTGGGTGGAGTAGACATCCTGACTTTCTGCTCCTCCTGATCCTGACACCCAGCTGCCGGGAAAGTCCCGTTGGCTCTACCTCTGGGACATTGTTCATGGCCGCCCCCTTCCCTCCCTCTCCTTTGCCACCTGCAGAATGAGAGAGGAGATGGCTGATGGAGGAGGTGGGGGAGCAGCAGGTGGGGGGAGCACAGGAAGGGAGCTGTCCTTGGAAACAGGGGGGCTGATTGGGGAGGGAAGGAGACCGTGATGGCGGTTTTGCGGCTAACTCTGGAGGATCTGGGAGGGGAGGATGAGGGCCGTCTCACAGGCGGGTCTTGGCTTTCTCTGACAGGGAGAAGGCAGTGTGGGGAGAAGCACGTGGCTGTGCTGTAGACCTGAGGGGAGCATGGGAGGGAGACCATGCAGGCAGGGGTCCCAGGTGGGCTCCCCAGGTAGGTGTTGAAGCTCGGGTCTTGGGGTGGTGTCCGCTCACAGGACGGTGGGATGACTTTCTCATCGGGGTTCCACAGGGTTGTGTAGGGGCGACAAGGTTGGCTGGTGAGGTGTACCCAGGGCAGGGGAGACCCAGACAGGTGGCAGTTGTCAGTGGGGCCATGGGCTCCGGTCTCGGGGAAGGAAGCAGAGCCAGGGAGGGTTGACGGATCAAAACTGGGCATGGCGAGGCCAAAGACTCCATTGTCCCTTCAGTAGAATGCCGATGTTGTTGCCCCGTCACTCCGTTCCGGTCGCTGTGATAGTAACTGGGAGTGGAACGGGACAGTGGGCTTTTCCGATTGTCCCCGTGGGAACGTTGGGTCCCAGGGCTCAGAGTGTGGCTTTGATGGACACAGAGAGACTCGGTCGAGTTGGGGAGTGGAATGGAACAGTGTTTCTGAAAGTGTCCTAAAAGTGACACGAAACTCCAGCCCGTCTTACTGGACCCCAGAGACCGCAGTGAATGCGTGATCACTAAGGTGCTCTGTGGGTTCCAGGGTAGGGGTGGGACAAGGGTGGGGCAGCTGCGAGCCAGAATCCTAAGAGTGTTTAGGCGAGGGATGTGGGTGTGGGGGGAGTCTCAGGGGGGCACAGGAACATGGTGGGGCAGGGGTGGAGGACCCCTGAAGGAGGAGCAGCAGCTGAAGAGAGTCCTGCTCACACCCCCTTCAGGCGGAGTGTGCATGACACAGGGTGGGTGAGCCGCCGCGGGTGGAGAAGCCAGCAGACGGTCCCAGGGCAGGCGGTGTCCTGTGGGCTGACGTGGCCCGACAAGGCCTTCCTGCACAGCATGGCACTCTTCTTGTCCCCTCGGCACCCCCACCCCTGCAAAAGGAGGTGGGCAAGACACCCAGCCCCTCTCTGCGCCTCCTGGCAACGCTTTCACATCCCCCACTGTTGTCTTCGCTGCGTAAGATTGCACGTTTGCGACGCTGTGCACAGACAGGGGAGAGGTCTCAGGGAAGTTTCAGTGACCCAGGGACCCTTCGGAAGGAGTGTGCCCGATGACTGGCCAACCCCCGGGCCAGGCGGGGGCTTTCCCAACTAGTCCAATGACTCGCAGGGGGCCGGGCAGGGAGGAGATGCCGCCAGCTCTGTCTCCCTGCTGTGCCCACAGACTGGGGGGACCTCATAAGGTACGGTCACAAGGACGCATAAAGGGCAGTGTGCTGCTGAGGGCCCCCCCCCCCCAGAGGAAGCGGGGACACGGGGATTGGGAGAAGAGCCCGAGAGAAGAGGTTCAGGATGCACGGCAGCGGAGTGACGGAGGCAGAAAGGACTATGTGGGAACCGGGCTCTTTAAGCCCCTGAAGGGTTAAACCCAGAGTCACTAGCTGCTTCATCGCTTCCGTCCTCACTGGGCGGACACAGCAGAGGGGCTGGGCAGCAGCAGGAGGTAGTTTGCCCTGGCCAGAGGTTCCCAGCAGTGACTGAGGAACATTCTAGAAGTGTCTTTCATAGAATCCTCTCCAAAGAGAAGAGAGCCATCATTTGCTTAAGGGTAGATTAAGGCCACTTTATTTAATAGCAGGGGCTGAGGTTAAATGATAAGAATATAACAGTAATAACAGGAGCCGAACATGCATCAACTCCTCGCTGTTCTAAGCACACGGCGTACATGAGCTCACTGACAGTTCTGAGGGGATGGAGAAGGGGGCACCCGAGTTCCGGATGGGAGGGCAGGTTTGGGGGGGTCCCCTGGGCCCAGCCTCCACCTTGACCTTTGTCCTTCCCTCTGGAGCGTGGCCGGAGGAGGGTCCTGGGTCCAGGAGGAAGCTGACGCAAGCTAACTGAACGCATAACTTTATTAAATAAAGGCTTTGTCATGACACAAAGACAAAGATCAAGGAGTAACATAAATTATACGTTGAATAAATAGTATACAGAAATCTTCACCTTTTTAATAAAACGTGAGATCCTCTGTATTTTTTTTCTCGTTTTTATTTCCATAGGTACAAAATGCTAAACAGGAGGCGAGTTCTTCCGCATTCGGGTGATTTTTTTCCCCCCCCCGCATTTTTTTTTTCACCACAAACTGGTTTTGTTTGCTGGTTTGCTTATCCATCCTTTTTTTTACCAGTAAAGATTATGAGCATTTATTTTCTTTAAAAAAGTTGAAAACAAAAAAGAGGAGAAAATAGAGCTATGGTATGTATGTATGTATGCAAAACTATCAAGAACTACAGTAATATGTGCTGTGGTTATTGCTGTCTTAAAAAAAAAAAAACCAAAAACACAAACCGGTAGGCAACTCGGAATCTGAAGGATCTTGTCTGACAACTGTCTATCCGTGTGGGCTACTGTGTGACGGTGGTGGCGGCGGGAGGTGGGACTCAGGCTGGTGTCTGGGGACCAGAGACCGGGGGTGGGGTGGGCGCAGGCAGGGAGGGGGCCCTCCCACCTCCCTTTCCCCTCCGGAAGGAGTTAAGGAGAGGAGGCCAGAGTCTGTGGAGATGGCTAAACTATATACTCCATTAGAAAACCAAGAAAGTATGTTTAAAAAAAGACACAAAAACTGAAGAGAAAGAAAAAGTGGAGAAAAGTGCAAGACATGCCTTGCACTTTAGTGGTTTCAAAAACAGACAGTACAACGCCCGGGCTGCTGGCAGGTCAAACCCCATTCCCTCGTCCCACCACGTCCTAAAACTTAGCCTCCTTCCTCTTGGCAGCCCAGGGTCCTCTCTGAGACCAGAGGGCTGTGGCTTCTCCTGGGACTGCTCCTCTCTGAAGTTCCCACTCTGAGTTGGAGCGCTCTGGGCAGCTGAGCGGATGGAGAGGGAGAACGGTGCCCACTCCTAGGGGGCTGGGCAGTTGCCATGGCAGCCCTGTGGCTGCAAGAGAAGGGAGGTTGAGGCCCGCCTCCCGCAGACATTAGAGGAGGCTGGCCCTGCAGGGGTTACCGTGGAGACCACCAAGGTAGTAATGGGAAAATGGGTGAAGGGAGGAGGGGGGACCCTATAGGGCCTCCCGGGCCTCCCTTCCTTCCCGCTGTGAGGGTTGGATGTCTCCAGGCCTGCCTGTCCAGGCCTGGCTGTCCGAGAAAGTCTGAATTCTCTTCCTCCCCAAACACCCTCCCTTGCCGGGGGCGGGGGCAGGGCAGCTCCGGGGGAGGAGGGGGATCGGTCCTGGCTGGGCCTGCCTCTGTCACTGGGCAGCGGTTGTGGGTCGCACAGCTGGAGTGCAGCGCGAGTCAAAAGGGAGATGGGGAGAGAGACCTCCTGTCCAGGGCTGCAACACTGAGACCTGAGGCCACAGAACTGTGGGAGCCTGAGGCCTCCAGGTGAGCAGTCAGTGGCCAGCGGGAAGCCTGGGGGCCAGGAGAAGCTGGCTGGGACTTCGAGGCCGGCAGCACCCCACCCCTGCCCAGGGCCTGGGCTCCGTTGCTCCCCGAGACTCTCTCCCCATGGTCTCTCCACTCTGGGTTCAGGCCGGACCTCCCCTTGGAGAGGTTTAGTTCCACCTGTCATGAAGGTCCAGTGTCCTCTAGGGAGTGGCCAGCTGACCAGAATCACCCCCTGCGAGCACTGGAGACTCACAGGCATGAATTAGGTGCCACGAACTCTGGGAATCTGAAGAGACTGGTGGAGTTACAGGCCCTGGCCCCCGTCTCGTGGCTGATAGCAAAGAGTCAGTGTAAGGGGCAGAGGCCCGTTCAAAGTCCAGTAAACATCGGTGGGGCGTGGAGAGAACCCCTCTCAGGAGCCAGGTCCAAGCCTGGGGAGGGGTGGGAGTGGGGTATGCAGTGCCTGGCTCAGTCTTTTCTTAGGGGGAATGGTACCCCAGTATCCACCTGGCAGGTCCCAGTTAGATGGCTGCTCAAGATCCAAAGGGAGTGTGGACAGAAAGGGGCAAGCGGGGAAGGTTCACGATACTGGCCTACGGCGTTGAATGGGAGCTGGGGGCTGGGGGCAATCGCACGGAGAGACGGGGCAGGTCCAGTGAGTCCTTGCGGCTGCCATTCCATTCCCATCAGGCCCTTCGTCCTGTGAAGATCCACCACCTCTCCCATCCCCAGCCAACCGTCCTGTCTCGGGGAGCAGGAGCCATCCCCCATGTTCCGCAGCTGCAAATTTTCTGCTAGCTGGAATAGATCCACTTCTTCGTTGCCCCTCTTCATTGCCCCCAATTCAGTGTTGGAGGGGTCTCCACGGTGCCGTGCCGTCGGGAGAGCGTAGACAGAGCTGGGTTCACAGTGAGAAAGGGTCTCCTTGCCAGTGTCCAAACCCCCTTTCCTGGCGGGCTATCTCCAGCCTCAGGGGGCAGCCCCAAAGCCACCCATTTGTCGAGGAAGTCAGTGGAGAATGGGAGTCTCCTGGGGTCGAAGCGTGGCTGCCAAAGGACAGCACTTCCGAGCATCCATTTCCTGGTTGGCCTGGGCCTTTCTTCCACCCCCCACCCCAGGGAGGGAGCCTGAACTGGCCAGAGCGAAGGAAGAGCTTAGAAGACTCTCTGGCCTCAGCCCCTCGCTGCAGGGGGAAGACGGGCGTCTGAGCACAAAGTCTCGTCCCTTCAAAACATGGCCAGTCTCCGTGGATCCTCTCTCTGGGCTAGCTGCTGAGTCTAGAGCCCACCTAAGTGACCCACCTTCCCTGGCTCTAAGGCCTGGAGTTAGCTCATTTCTCTGTTACAACCTGTCCCCGCATTTTCCTCTCTGCTTCTTCTCAAATCCCAGAGGGGTTATCGGGTGGGAAGCCATGGACGTGGCCCTTGGCTTTGTCCCCCTTTCTTTTGCTTTGCTTCAAAGCTAGAGTGGGGCTGTCCACCCCCATTCCCCCAGCCCCCTGTCCCCTCCCTCCATCTCTCTGGCCTGAACAATCAATCACCTTTACTGCCTCCCTGCTCTGAAACCTGTTCACCTCTATCTCCCTCTCCGCCACCTCTCATGTCCAGCTCTCTCCTGCTTTGCCAGCGTGAAGAGTGAGAGAGGTTTTCAAAGCACAGGCTCTGCCCAGGTGATGTGGAAAGGCTGCGTGGGGGCACCGGTCACACCTGGGCCTCAGTGTGGGCTCTCAGTGTGGCTCAGTCGGGCCCTCAGTGTGGGCTCCAGAGACGGTTACTTCCGGAGGGTCTGCAGGGACCTGCTGGGAGAGCACGGCGCACCCAGTGCTCTCGGCCACCCGGCTGGGTGGTGTGTGTGAACGCATGTGCCTGTGGGAAATCAGGGAAAAGTCCCACACTGTGCCCCACAAAGGGGGCCGCTGCTCACGGGAGGCAGGCAACTCTGGTGTTATGGGTCGTGTTAGGAGAATGTGAATTTTCTTGGTTTTCCCAGAATGAGGAAGCTCCTCAATGCCCCCATAAGAACTACTTTAGAAAGTTAATGCAAACCTTTGAAAGGAAGGAAGGAAGGAAGGAACAAAAGAAAAAAAAATAGATTTATATGCCTATATATGACTACATGGAGCCTTGTAGATAAATACAAGCCCACTTTTTTTTCAGCCTATCCTCCCCCACAGAGGCTGTGCTAGGTGCGAATTGAATGCGTGGAGGGGCTGAGACCGCACGCTTCCACGTGCATCTCAGTCTCCCCGGAGGAACGAGTCCTCCCACTGCTGGGGTCTGTGCTGATTTCTAAGAGTTTGCACAGGGAAATCTGCACACACATTGAACCCTTATGTGTCTGCTTAGGAAATCCTATCTATCTAATATCTCTCAGTTGTTCATTTGTTTTGTTTCGAGAGGAATGGAATGCATTTAGTGTCTATAAATTTGGGGGGAGAGAACACCCTACTGGGGTGGACAGAGGAAGGAGGGTTCGAGCCACCCACTTTGCTGGCTGGAGGAGGAGATAGATACAGGAGAGGCAATGACACCTTTTTGTCTGTTTCTTTCTCCCCTTGTGACCCATCTACACTGCGAAAGCTCCAAGCGTGCCATCAAATACATGCTGGGCCACAACTTCTAGTGCCCAAACATGTCCCCAGCTCGGGCCGGGGCTGCTCATGGAGGGTGGACCCAGCCACGGTGCCTGGGCTTTCCTTCCTGCCCACATGCCTCCTGCCTTTTCCTAACCCTGTTCATCGTTCCCGCTCTCCTACACCTATGCCTCTTCCCTTCGCTTCCTCCTGTGCTTGCTCTCTTCCTGTCCTCGTTCATTCAACTTGCTTCAAAAAGAAAACCATTTAAAGGGGCGGGGGTCTCCTTAGCTTTTTTTCATCTCCGCTGTTGCCATTTTCAAAGTTGAGACCTTGCTAGAGATTCCGAGGTCCTCAGTTTCCTCAATTAGATAGATATATGCATTTTTTCCCTTAAATGAGATGAAATGAGTGGCGTCCTAGGGTGGAGGGAGGCACTGGCTGGAGTTGGGGCTGGGGGTGGGAGGGGGTGAGGGAAGGGTGGGGAGGGGACGCATCACTCAACGTTGCTGCTGTCGAAGGTGTGGCACTGAAAGTCCCCGTCGACATACTCCATGCTGGGCAGCTTCATGCCATACTTGTCCACGCACCAGCAGATGCCACGTTTGCGGCCACGGGAAGGCTTGCACTGTGGTGGGGAGAGAGACAGGTGGTGAGGATGGCCGTGCCCCGAGCAGGCTCCGCTCTGGCCTGGCCCTTCGTCTTCCCTCCCGAAGACAGACTCTCACCCCCAGGGAGTTGAGGGGGCTGTACCCAGCCCTCGGGGTTCTGGTGTCCCCACAGCACGGGAGGGCCTAGGGAAAAGGTAATTTAGGCAGCCTGCCCTTGGCTACCTCCTATAACTTCTGTTTTATGCCACCCCTTCAGGATCTTCCAACTTGGTATTCTCTGAAGAGCTTCATGATTTAATGATATAATAATAATAATAATAATAATAATAAATAGGAGGCATCACTTTTGCTATTTAATACTTACAGTATAGTAGGTACTGTTCTAAGTGCTTTACAGAGATTAACCCATTTTTCTTCATAATTGCATGAAAATAATAAGTATGACCATTCTCCATTTGACATGAGAAACTGGAGACGGAGACGTTAAATAACCGGGGCAAGAGGACACAGCTAGTAAGCAGCAGAGCCAAGCATTGACCCAAGGCTGCCTGGCTCTTGACCTCTAACTTGGATGAGGGTGCCCTTATCGGGGTCACGTGGGAGGGAACTTGTTAGAAAAGCAAAATTCTCAGAGTCCACCCGTACCCACCCATCAGACACTCTGGGGAGTGGGTGGGGAAAGTAATTGGAGTTTTAAGAAGCCTGCTGGGTGATTCTGATGCCCCAGGAAGGCTGAGGACCAGTGCCTGAAGGTGACGCAGACCCGGTTTAACAGCCAAGTACCACCGGTTAACCCACAGTGGGGCTGCTCAGAAGGGAGCCTGGTGGTGAATGGGACCCAAAACGGCTTCAGGTGGTGCATGGTACAAATCTGTTTTAAAGACATATATGTGTGTGTATTCCTGTGTATCAGAAAGTAACATACAACACACGTTGTCACACAGGGATATACATTTTCCTTTCAAGATTCATGTAAATAAGGTAAATCATTAAAACTTAAGTGGATTGGTATAGTATAGCAAGATATGGGAAAAATCACAATTGTGGTAAGGATATTTGAGGTTTGAGAAACACCATTGTTAATAAGAGAAATTTTAGGCATTTAGAGGTGGAGGTTCCCTGGTAGAGGTTTTCCTTTGAACTTGGGGGCATGGGACAGGGCCGTACCTGCTTTCTCTTGTAGAATCCTTTGCGGTCACAGTTGGGCAGGTACACGGCACGAGGCACCATGCGAGGGCTGGCTTTGAGCTCCTGCAGGGAAGCTTCCATGTGTCTGCGGCAGGGGCCCTGCGGGTGGACAGGAAGGGTGAGCGGCGTGGCGGGATCCAGGGGGAAGCCACCTACCTGTGCAGAACGTGTGGCCCCAGGGTGGGGGGACTAAAGGGTCTGCGGGAAAAGGGGTCCGCCTTTTGTTCCGATTAGTTGCTACCCAAGATCTTTCCTCTGTTTTCCTTGTTATGCAACCTGGGCATATAGAGTGTGCAAGGTGTGCATTGTGACCAGGTCCAGAGGCACGCTGTCCCCCGTCTCTATAAGACCCATTGACGTTTCCATGACGCTGAGTAGTTGCGCCCAGGGGTGGGCGTCTGCGGGTGCTCTAGGGCGGTGGTGTTCAAGTGGCGTGCGCAAGAATTTCTAAAACACGCGACGCCTGCCTGTTCACTCAGGGGCACCGGCCTCTTTTCCCTTGATGGTCAAATAAAAAAGCGGCAATAGCCATCTGGTGTGAATGAATCAAAATTATACCCATTTTTTGGTCAGAGAGGCAACAATTACATATTTTTTGGCATGCCACAGTATTTTAGTGATTCATTTATGTGTGCCATGAGATAGATGAAAAGGTCGAAAGTCGCTGCTGCGGGAGCATGTCCAGTGTCTGCCCAAGTGAGGGTGCAGCTCCGGGGCGAGTGGGCTCGCTGCGGCTGCCGGCACTTCTAGCGAGTGTCCGCACCTCCCGCCAGCGCTGCCTCTGCTCCTGCTGCTGCTCAGACAAGCCCTGGGCCCCGATGACTGTAGGCTCTCCAAACTCCCCACTGCCAGCGGCAGGTCCTGCACTAGGTCTACCCCAAGCACCTCCCGCTGCCACGAATGCTCATTTAGACACAAGTCAGGGTGGCGACAGAGGTGGCGGCAGAGGCTGGCGCGTGTGGGTGCCGAGGGAGGCGGCGGAGAACCCAAGAGTCTCACCTGCTCGGATTCCTGTCTCATCTCAGGTGCAGCGATGACCCGGGGGTGAGCGGTGTTCTCCGCCCCTCCCACGAACTTGGACTGGGTCAGCTTCTTCCTGCGGTCCTTCTTCACGGCCTCGGCCTTCAGCTCGGAGATGCGAGTGTGCTTGGGCCGGAAGATCTTGGGCGAGTAGGTCTCCTCTGCCATCTCGGAGGCGGTGGGGTCCTCGTGCTCCTGGGAGTCTCGCTCTGCGGGGAGAGGGGAGCGGAGGGTCAGCCTCTGCAGCCCAGACACAGATGGGCCGAGCCCGAGGCTCTGAGGTTGGGGTGCAGAGACGGGGTCTCTGCCCTCCTGGAGCTGAAATAAGGACCAGGGCCCGAGTCGCACTCACAGAAGTGGTTAGGAAGTTGCTGGAAGGATTGGAGTCCTGTGGAGTGAAGCTAGGATGACTTCATGGAGTTGGGAGATGTTGGAAAAGTCAGGCTGATAAGCAAGAGAAATTTGGCAGGAGGGAGAGGACATTCTGGGGGCAGGGAAGGGGAAGTGGGAGTGAAGTGGCCTGTGGGAGGACTTGGGCGGGTCAAGGGCTTGCTCACTGGGGCAGGCTAAGCAGTGCCTGGGGGTGCGGCTCTGATGTAAGAACACAACTTGGAGATCTTGGTTGTTGGCGGAAAACAGGGGCAGCAGGGTGTGGACAGGGGAGCCCGTCTAACCTCTTGTGAAGTCTTTGTGCTGTCAGAACTCCTGGGGGTGAGATGTATTTGGATTTGGGGCACTGGCTGGGCAGGAGGGCCACTGGCTGGGCAGGAGGGCCCTGGGGACTGAACTGGGCGGGGTGGGGGGGGGCGGACCATCGTGAAGAACGGAAGGAGGGGGCCTAGAAAGCCCGAGATGTGGGGCTTGGAGGGGACTTGTGTTGGCAGGTCGCCGTGGGGGACGAGGAACCCCAAGGCCGGCTCCCGGCTCTGGCTCAGAGCCGGCTCTGCGTTCTGGGCCCCGGGAGGGCTGCAGCTCCGGCCGAGAGAGGCCGACAGCTGGCTGGGGCTGGTAGTTATATATAGGGGTGACTCGGTGACAGTCTATACTTAGCTGACTTATGACCTTTAAAGAAGTAGTAGGACCTTGTTCATTTATTTGTTGCTCTGTTAATTCTGCCCGCCTGGCCGTTTCTCAGCCCACAGATTTCCATTTGCTTCTGATCCCGCAGGCACCCTCCTGGGTCCCTGTTTCTCCTCTCAGCTCTGTGGCCCCACCCGCCGACACAGAGCCAGATCGGGGAGGTCTGGGCTGCCCTGCCCTGCCCAGGGGGCAGGGTGTGGCCAGGATGCCCACGGAGAGACCAGGTGCCTGGGTCGGGGCAGGGAGGCCCTGTCTTTATTGCTCTCTTTTCAAATTGCAGAGAAAGGAAACAGGGCCTGGAGGGGACCCCAAATAACCCAAATGGCGTGCAGGGGGAAGCTATTCTGCACCCATTTGGCTGTCGCTGGGCGACCTGGGAGCCAGGTGCTCTGGTGGGAAGGAGAAGGAAAGGCTCGGCAGCAGGTGGGGAAGGGGGGCGCAGGGAGCGGGAATCTGGGTGAGAAGACGCTGTTTTGTGTCCCGGGGGCGGCCGCTCTGGGCCCAGGAGAAGTTACAGGTGTGTGTTAAGGAAGGCGTCCAAACCCGGTCAGGGTGGCAGGTGGCAGGAAGCGCCCGAGCACCTGCTTGTCTGTTGGCTCTGGATTTGTCACTTTTCCTTGAACAGGCATCCGGCCTTTAAGACCCTGGCAGGGAAGTTCCCGGCCCCGAAGAAGCCTCCACAGGTTTGCAGGGCTCTGGGGGGGGGGGGGGGGGTTCGTTGATTTGGGTTCTTTATCCACAGCAGAGGAAGGGATGTAGCCCCGGGAGGGGAAGACGACAGGGAGAGAGCAAGGAGCCAAGCCAGAGGCACGCTCTCTCTGAACCCGGTTCAACACCAGGCTGGGGAGGGAAATGGAGACTACGTTACTCAACAGTTCACACACGTGCGTGTGCACGCGTGCACACACACGCCCCAGGATCCCTGCCCTCTACTCTTGGCCTTTCACTCTGTCTTCCCACCGTGACCTGACTCACTGCTCCGACTCCACTTATTGGGACCTGCTGTGTTGACTCATCCACACGTGATGTGCCCGGACTGTGGAATGTGGCCTTCTAGGAATTAGCTCACAGAGTGGTGCTTTGTGGTAAACCTACTTTTCTTTTCTTTCTTTCTTTTTAAAAACATTTTTAAGGATTTTATTTGTATTTAGAGAGAGGGGAAGGGAGAAAGAGAGGGAGAAAAATGCCAGTGTGTGGATGTCTCTTGCGTGCCCCCTACTGGGGACCTGGCCCACAACCCAGGCATGTGCCCTGACTGGGAATTGAACTGGCGACCCCTTGGTTCCCAGGCTGGCACCCAAACCACTGAGACACACCAGCCAGCGCTAACCCTACTTTTCTTGGTTGTGGGATGAGCTAGAATGGGGCTGGGATGCAGGGACATGCATAGCTCGTGTGGGGGACTCTGTGCACACCGAGAAGCTAGGGCTCTGTTATCTGGTGACTCACGCCCAAACCAGACTCTGGGGGCGGGGGGCGGAGGGAAAGTGGTGGGGAGAGGAAAAGCCGACCACGGAGAGGGTGGGTTGCTGCGCCCATCTTCCTGAGCGACTCGAGACTTTTCACTCAGCCTCTGTGGGCATCACCGAGCACTCTAATTCTCAAAACGCATTTGACCACTGGGATAGGGCACAGAGCAGGACATGGTTGTCCCTGAAAGGCTGGGGGCATTGTGGGGGTGCATGGCCATACCCCTCCCCGCTTCCCCAGTCAGTACTGAAACCAGATGAAGTGAGGGGAGGTGGGGGAGGGGGCTGGGTGCTGGCCAGTGCGGGGAAGACAGATGAGTGTTTCCCTCAGGGCCTGCTCTGGCCTGGCCTGGAGGGCCAGCAAACTGTCCTCAGGGACACCTGGGAACCCAGGTTGCAGGAGTTGCCTTGCCAGTGGGAGAGACCCCAGGAAGTTGCTCCCCTCTGGGGGTATGGCCCAGCCCCTGGTGTCCTTCCAATAGACCATCTAGTGCCTCCCCTGTGTCCGAGCGGAAATAAGTGCATGCACCTATCCCAGTGGTACTTTTTCTACTTCTCAAAGCCATCTGGGATGGGTATGCCTCCCCTCCTCCTCTGGCCACCTGTTCTGGGGGGACCCCTCTGTCCCTTTGGTCATTTCACAGGGTATCTCCCTCTGGTCTTCGTGGGCATAGAAGCCCGTTGGCTCACAGCCCTGAGTGTTATGAACAGCTCTTCTCAAGTCTCCTCACTTGCAGCTTCTTCTGAGAAGGGCTGCGAGCCAGCAAGCCTTCCCTTTGGGTCCCCCTTCCTGGGAGGAGGGTGGGGCTGTTAATGGTTTGAAAAAAACTCTGGGGCAAACTAACCTTGACCATTCTCAGACTTTTATCTGAAAGCGTTCAAGTATCGCCTTGGGGCTAAGCAACAATGACCTTGGGAAACAAAAGGTCGATTCCCATACCCTCTCCCCTTCCCTTCTCTGGCCGCAGCAGGGTGGGGCTCCTGAGGTGGACACCCTCCCCAGGCTACCGGCTCTTTGGCTGCTCTGACCGGAAGACTTAGAACTTTGATGTGCCTCCTGGTTTTTGGTGCCACTTAACCCCATGGGACCTATTACTTAGGCGGGGTGGGGGGGTGGTGGTGGTGGCGAGTCAAGTATCAAAGATACTGATCAGGGTCTTGTGGTCACCTGTAGGCTCCAGAGAGACAGTGGAAACTTGGAACAAAGCCAGGGCAGAGCCACTGAGATTAAAGGGCTGGAATGCTACAGCCAGCAAGCCCTACTCAGCTGCTTTGTGGATGAGTCATAAATAGGCTTTCAATTTGGGAAGGGTTTAAGTTTGGGATAAAACTAGAAGGCACCAGTAGACTAGCCGCTCCTGAGCTATTGCATCACGGGAAAGTGGACCGAGGTTGCGGGAGGGGTTTAAGTGAAACTGAAGGGAGGTCCTCCCCCTTAGGTTGCCCTGTACACAAACAGCCGCTGAAGGAACAGAACAGCGCAGGGGATTCTGGAACCTGTTCAACAGACAGGGCAATATCTCCCCATGGCCAGTAGGTGGCGCAGGAGACTGATGGCCATGCAAGGTGTCCCTGGTGCTTATTGCTAGGGACTGTAAGTCATTTTAAAATCTGGAATTTGTGCGCCTGTTTCTCTGACAACCACTCAAACCCTCTGCTTTTTCTCTGTGTGTCTGCAGCATGTGGAGAGCCAGGAAGCTGGACAAGGGAAGGCTGGAAAGGACCCACAGGAGGGGAGGGTGGAGAAGGCAGGTGTGGGAACTGGAGGTGAGGGGAGAGGGCAAGGCTTTATCTGTGCATAACCGTGCCGTGCCCCCACCCCCGAGCCCCCACCCCCGAGCTGTTTCTCTCATCTGCAATTAAAAAATGGTCAGGGAAAGTGAAGCATATCCGGAACCTCCTTTCCCATCTCCAGATGCCATTTTGAAAGGATTCTGCAGGGGATGGAAAATGTGGACGGTTCAGTATCATTTCCTTCCCCTTTAATTCTGTGATCCTGCCTGACGGCTGGGGGAGCAAGAGCCCTCACACTGTCCTGACCGCCACCTCTGGGGTGAGTTGTGATTCTGCTCTGGCTCCCAGCCCCCTCCCTACCAGCCCTGCCCAGTCATGCTGGCCAGCTCAGCTCCCCCTTCCTTCCCAAGGGCTGCCCAACCACACTGGTGCAGTAACACTCACTGAGGCACAGATGGGTGCACGAGCCTTCCCCGTGCCAACGTGCACACCTGCTGGAGGACTGCACCCTTCTCATGTCCCAGCAAACACAGAGAACCCAGGGGCGCCGCAGGGTGGGCGGATCCACTCACGGTGCAGGTGCACAATGCATTCCCCGCCACCCAGGCTCCACCACCGTCTCCCACGCGCCCTCTTCACTGCTGCTGGTGTCCTGCAGGGGCAGGAAGCCTTAGCAACAGTAACAGGCAAAACAGGCACATGCTCTTAAACATTTGATCCCACCCTGCTCCCCAGTTACAGAGATGGATGGTTCCAGCCAGGAACCTGCTGCTCCCTGCACTCTGACCTCCCACCCCTGGCTTCTGGGTCCCACCCTCGTGCCATTAATAGCCCGCTCGTGGGCAGTTGGTAGGTCCCATTCTTTCTTAACCTCATAATCAAACCTCAGAGGAAACTGGGTGGCCCAGGTCTTGTGACTCTGCGTACGGAAACGGAAGAAACCGAGGCGTCCTTGGAATTCACAGCTCAGGAAGCATGGAGGGCTGCGCCAGGCCACCTGGGCCTGGAGAGAGGAAAGTCTCCTTTTCTAGCCAGAAGACAAGATGGCTTTGCCCAGAACCTCTGTTACAGGAATGAAAAAGGGAGCTGGGTTTCCACTGGCTCTCCTTCTAGCTCCCTGTGTGGAATTTAAACACTAATCTTCTTAAGGGCAGAGGCTCCTTATTTATCTTTGTCTCTGTGATGCAGGGTACTCAGTGAATACTCTTTAAATGCAGAGATGCATGGATCTACACAGGAGACAAAGTGACGTGGGCCTGGGGGCTTTTCTGGTCCTAACCCGGGGTCCCGTGGTGCTCAGTGGATGCCCCCAGAGGTCAGCTCACTGGTGCCACTGTCTTGGAGCATAGTGACTGCCACAGGGGGAGCAAGGAAGCAGAGGAAGGAGCCCCACAGGACAGGGACAGAAGGAGGAAGGATCCTCTGGATTTGCTGGGCTTCTCTTTGATCTGAGGCTTCACTGTCCAACACAGTAGCCACTAGCCACACATGGCTATTTAAATTAATGAACAATAAATCAAATTACAAATTCAACTCTAGCCACATTTCAAGTACTTAATAGCCACATCTGTCACTGCGGAAAATTCTGCTGGACAGCTGGTCGGAGGGCACAGATCCGTGCCGGGGTGTGGCTGGATGCCCCACGTCCTCTCTCTACCCTGCCATGCTTCCTAGCCAACCTGCAGCCTCCTCCTCTTTGCACAACACAGGGCTCATAGGAGAAGGACGGGCTGGCTGCTCCCTGTTTAAGAAACCATAAGGCACGTCTCAGTCTCTTGAAGTCTGACGGTTCCCCAGCTGTAGACGCCAAATGACTCAATTACACTGCGTGTGCGTGCGTGCCTTTGCAGGGAGAGCCGGGGCTGGCGCGGCAGGGAGGGGCTGCGGGGCCTTCCAGGAGAGCTGCAGCGTCCCTCCTCCTGCCCATTCCACCCCCCAGCCAGCGTCTGCCTTGTCCCGGTCTCTCTCGGAAGACACTGTTTTTGTTTCCTCTGTGGTTAGTCACAGACGTGCCTGCGCTGGGCTCTTTTTAACCCGAATTATGGGCTGAGAAGGAAAAAAAGTAGACTTTCCAAGAGGAAAACAGACCCAAACAATCATCATCCTCAGCTGCAAGATGGGAAGAGTTGCAAGAACACACAGAAGGGGAGTCCTGCTGCTTCTTGGGGTGAGTGGCGGAGGAGGGGGCAAGTTCAGGGTCGGTGACGAGACAGTGAGGGCAACAGGCTTACCCTGCTGAGCTCCTTGCCAGCCCCCACCCCAATCCAGGCCAGGAGAACTAACGTGGTTAGGCGCCGTAAACCAACAGCAAAGTTGGCCAACGTAGCCATGTCATGTCTCTATTCTGAGCAGAGACATAAAGACATCATCTAGCAAAGTAAACAAATATAGCCAGACCACCTGCCTGTGACCTTCGGTCACCCTTCTTGGGAGGAAGATGGGGCTGCTGACAATGGTTCAATAAACCTCGGTGCAGGTTTCCTCGGACAACACTTAGTCTCTTCCTCCCCTCTCCTTGCCTCGGTTTTCTCATCTGAGTTACGGGAGGATGACAACAGCCCCTTTCCTACAGGGTTCTCAAGGGCACTGAGTTGATGTGTGAATTACCTCCCAGTACAGGTCTCTGTTGCCTCTCACCTTGCTCGCTCCGATCATCAACTAAAAATTTGGTTGCCTGGCACCTGACTGACAGATATGGACATGTACATCACAAGATCTAAGGCTCCCCGGACGCAGAAAGTTCCGCTGCAGATGGCTCTCTCCTTGTCTCTGGGGAGCCTGGCTGCCAACCCCAGGTGAGAGGGACTTTGCACAAGTGCTTCTGGGCAGCAGTTCCCACGGAGAGAACTCACCCTGCAGTTCTTCCCTCGGTCTAAGCCCATTCCTTCGTGCTGCATGCTCTAAGGCAGCTGGTCTCCTTCCCTACGGATGGAGAGAGAAGAGGTGGCCAAACCGTGATTCAGGGCTGTGACCCTGGTACACATTTCTTGACCCCCGGGAGACAGTCGGTAATCAATTGGCACATAAGAAATACACACTGATGCAGAACTCCCAAGATGAGTGAGTGTCTCCAGCCAGGTTTCTCTGGGGGTGGGGAAAGTGAGCAGGCTCAGTAGAAATGTCTTCTTTCCTAACACCCCAAACCAGAACATCACAGAGGGGCTAGGTAGGAAGCAGCCTCTGAATGGAAGAATGGGAGATGAGGACGTGGGGGAAGCTCTGGTCCATTTTCCTGAGCTGGCAACACTCCCACTCATGACTCATCACAGCTCATTCAGAACATTACAATCAGGCAGCCACATTCCCTGCATGACCAGCATGGCCAGCAGGGGGCGACAGGGAGCAGGTGGTTTGAAATCTTCCCCGGTCCCCCCCCCCCACCCCCAGAAGAGATGCCCTGGTATGAGCCAAAGAAGGGGACCATCCCCTGTGCAGCAATCCAAGCTCAGACTCCTTTTCCTCTCAATGCTTTGGGTACAGGAGGAGAGAGTGGAGATGGCAGTCCCCTCTCAGTGTGGGAGGGGCTCGCTGGTGGCCACCAGCCACCTGTGGCTCTTGACCCTTGAAATGTGGTCGTGGGTCTGGATTTTAAAAATTTATTTCATTGACAATTAATTTAAATGTAAACACTGACGCTTGCTTTGGTTATCGGGCTGTTTTTGAGTACGTGTGGAACCACGCCAGCACACACATCGACTTCTCAGCTAAACAACGGCCAGTCAAGTGTTCCAGTGACACTTCGGTGTCCGAAGGGACAGGTGCTGTACGTGTAAAAGGTACCTCGGAGTTCAGAGACTGCGGATGGGAGAAATCGTGCAACGTGTCTTATAATTGTTTATTTTGGGTATATTACGGTAGATGACTAGCATTAATGTCACCGGCTTCTTTTCACCTTTTTAAGAGATGTGGCTGCTAGAGAACTTGACAGATGGAGTTTGGTTACAGTTCGTTTGGGCGGTGCTATTGTTCTAGAGGGACAGGGCTGAGTGTCGTCTCTGCAGGGGTGACAGACAGACGTTACAGCTGTGATGGAACTGAGCGATCCAGGCTCAGCACGCCTGCAGCCCACGTAAAACCCTGGGCAAGCCGGCAGGGGTCCTACGGGGCTCTGTTCCGAGTGCAGATTCCGTCTGGGTCTTGTTTTAGGCTTTGGCAAGGGAAATCGTGAGCCATCAAAACTGAGATGGTCTTTATTTTAGGAATCCCCGTGGGCTCACCTGGCGGTCTAACCTGCTGGAAATCGGGGTGTGTCTTATTGGCCTCCTTCTTGAAGATCCCTCGGGGGAGCAGCTGCCGGGGCCTCCAGGGTGCGTCAGGAGGCTCTATAGCTCAGATCGACTCCAATAACCTGGAGGCCTCTCTCTTCTCTTCTACTGCAAGATCGCCTACAAGTCTGAATGTGTTCAAAAGCCCTGTGGCCCTCTTGCCCTCTTCCTTATCAGCTCTGTGGTGTGCATTTTTCTCTGCTTTTTTAAAAAAATTTTCTGACATAGAAATCTCCCAACCACTCTCTCATCCCACCCTGGCCCACCCCAGCTCAGTTCTCATCATCCCCTCGCCTGGCTCCGTGAAAGGCCTGCGCTGGCGGAGGCTGCTGGCCCCGAGAAGCAGGCCACTCCATGCAACGTTCTCCCTATAGAGACCACTGCCCGGCCAAGGCGCAGCGAGGGCCTGCCTGCCTTCCCACATCAGGGGTGTCCCCAGGGAAGTGAGGTTTGGCACATGAACCTGAAGTCCCTTCCTTCCCCTCTGCCCCCTGTCTCTCACCAGATCGCTGGCCAAAGCCAGCCTTTTTTGCACGACTGGGTAGAAAAAGGACGGAACAGAGAGTGATGGAAAAATAACAGGGGGGTTGCATTCTCTACGTTGGGGCTATTTTGCCTCTTCCCCTAAAATGGAGCACCCCCCGCCCCCCAAGTTCTGAGCTCCTATTTCATCTTCACAAGCCTCGCTGTGGGATGAGAGAGCATCAGGTGATATTTTGCCAAAAACCTCATCGCAGGTTAGACTGGACCCAGGCAAGAGTCCTGGTGACTAGTGAAGAGAGCCAGGACTAGCAGCAGCATGGAGCCCTACACGCAAGAGGGAAGCGCTGAGTTCTAGTCCCGGTTCTGCCACTAACCCTGCATCTGATTTCGGGCAAGTGACTCTGCACTCTGGGCCTCAGCATCCCCATCCGTAACAGGAGGGCCCTGACCTCACGATTGCAGGGGCCCCTTCCAGCTTTAGCATTCTTGGGCCAATCCCCAGACAATTCCTGGAGAGATGTCAGGGCCTTGTTAAGCCAAGTGGCCAGGCAGGAAAGACCACTTTGCCCTTTATAGAGATCTCCAGTCACTCCTTTGAATTTAAAAAAAAAAAAAGACACTGTAACAGAACTCATGGACAGAAATGGAACTGGAAAAATGTGGGGGATTTTAAGAGGAAAGGGGAGTAGAAGCTTAGAACTGGCTTCCTTGTTTATTTGCTTATTTATTTTTGCAAGTATTGAGTAAATCGTTATTTTGAAAAACTTATCCAGATGAAAAACAGTTCTCTGAGGATCGCAACTTCTGGACCAACTGTAGTAAAAATGCAAAACAAAAACTCAGACAAAACCCCTTCAAATTGCCTCCTCGTCTCTCGCCACAACCATCCTACTTCTTGGTCTGTTCCTCCTTGGTACCTGGACCCTGTAGGGTGTTCTTCCAGTTTCTGGATGCAGTGGGCCCGGAGTGTGGTGATCTCTTCTTCAAAGCTTTATTTTTCACACATTAAATAACTCCAAGTTTCAAAGGCATTGCTCAGGTACAAAGTAAAATCTTTAGACAAAAGTCACCTTTTCTTCCTGCTATTCCCTTTCTCCCCTCCTCCCCCCATTAAGGGGACCAGGGCTTCTGCTGGGATTCCTGCTCCCATGCCCTTTGCCATAACCCTCATGGTGACCTCTGGCTCCCGGGGTCAGGCCTGACCTCCCCCTACAGCTGCAAGCCCACCTGCCCGCTCAAATCCCACCCAAGCCCTGCGACTAACACACAGCTGCTCTGACTTAAAAACTCAAGCCCTCAGGGAACGCCTTGGCAGTTGGAGGGGGGAGGGTGCAGTGGGGAGAGGGAGGGACAAGGTGGGGGAAAATTTAAATGGAAAGAAATTGTGGCCAACTGTGCTGGCTCTCCCAGCCTGAGCTGACGCAGCAGACAGGGGCAGGCTGTGGGCGGGGGTGAGGGGGGGTGGGGGGTGGTGGTGGTGAGGGGGCAGGAAGAAAAGTCAAGGTAAAAGCATCATCACTTGTCTTCCCACCTCGGTTTTGGTTGGCGCAGGGAGCAGCCAGCCTCTCAAAGACCCGTTTCAAAGGGAGGGCGTGCGGGTGGGAACGGCATCTGCCCCCTTCAGTTTTCCATGATCTTGTTCAACCCAGACACAAATTTGGCCACTAAAACCTAACTCAGGAACTTGACTTCAACATGGCATTTGGACCAGGTCTTGGAGTGGAAGCCAGGGTTGACGGAGGCCAAACCCCTAAAAGAGGCAAAGGCCGGATTCATTTTTATTGAGGTACTGTTTTTCTTTCTTTCCCAGAGCACATTTTGACTTTCTCTCTCTCTTTATTTTTCAATGAAACGGCCCTGAAGCCCAGAAGCCACTTCTCCCTGCATCCCCAGCTGAACGTATCCCAGGCACCGGAGAGATTTCCCAGACTAGGGCCAAGATGCGGGCTCTGCTACCCTCCCGCCCACAAAGCCACAAGGCTGCTGCAAACAATGCCCAGAGCAAAGCTGGGCCCTTCCACAGCTCGATCCAGCTCACCGATCTTTATTGAGCTTGGTCCAATAAATAACTCGTCTCCCGCCTCCTTCCAGTCCCCTGCGCACTGCCCTCTGTTTCTATATCTATCTTGGCCCCTGAACTCGCCGAAATAAAATGCAGGGCCCCGCGCGCTCCCAGTCCCAAGCTCTCTGGCCGACTCCCTCTCCTGTTGCGCAGCAACGCGCGCAGCAAAACACCAGCCTCAGCCTGCCCTCCCGCCCTCCGCCCTTCCTCCCAGAAGCTTTGGCTGCCTGCCACCTCGCAATCCTCAGCTCCCCAATACTAATTCAAATGCATTCCTTTTTGGGGGGATTGAAGAAAGATATTGATCTATCTCTACGTATGCACATATATTGTGTGTGTGTGTGTGTGTGTGTGTGTGATCTATACCTGTGGTACCTATGCTTATATGGAAACCGCGGTAGAGAGGGCACACCCAAGTTCACACTGCTGGTTTTGGTGGGTGGGTGGGTGGGGTGGTGAGTGTGTGTTGGGGAACAGGAATTTTGGTTACAGGAGCTGACACTCTCCTCCACTCGCTGTTCAATTTCCACTCCTTAAGAAGTGCCTCTGTGCCATCTTCAACTTTTGGGGGGCTCCCTGAACGGTTTTCGAGTTGAAAAACTATAGGCAGGAATGCCCACTCCCACCCTATCTGTCCTGGAGAAAGGCTTCAGCCCTGGCCACCGGTGGAGCGTAGCCATCGGCGACTGCAGATGGTTAGGCACCTGCCCAAGGCGGAGTGGAATCCAAGAGCAGGGCTGGGGGGCGGGAGAGGGGAGGGGACGGAGAGGCTGCTAGGTATTGGCCCAGAGGTACCTTGAAGGCTGAGGTTGAGGCAAGGGCTGCAGAGAAATCTAAAGGGCACGTTGCTTGGGACAAAAGCTGCTCTGTGTGTGTGTGTGTGTGTGTGTGTGTGTGTGTGTGTGGTGGGTTGAACTGGAAAGTTGGATGCGCCTGTGGTAGTTTGCTCTACCACCAATTGCGCACGCGCGCGCGCGCACACACACCCTACACCTACCACATCACACCAGCCACACTGTTGGGCAGATAAAAGCGGGGCCGGAATGTGGCTGATACCTGGCGTACTTTCGATGTGACCGGATTCTTAATCAGAGCGCTCGCTCTTCCAAGCCAGGAAATGGATTCATACCTCTTACCCGCTCCACGCCCCCCCCCCCCCCCAACTTTTTCCAAATCCACAACCCCCACGACGAAAGCGGGCGGGACTGCTTTTAAAAAGTGATTCTTAATAAAAATAACAAACTGGCCTCTGGGGCCTCCGGGGTCTGCACGTTGCTCTCCGCCTCTTTTTTGCAGGCAGCGATCTGGAGTGAGACTACCTCTTGCAAAGCCGGAGGGGCGGCCGCCTGTCTTCAGAGGCAAACCCTGCAGGTTTTGGGACATCTAGTTTGAACCTAGAAAAACTCTCCTGGCTCTTCTTAAGCGCCAGCGCACTCCTCTCCTACGTGGTAGTTCTGCAGTTTGCAGTTTTAAGACAACTCAGGTTGGGGTGCTCACAGTGGGAGGGGATAGGGGAGAAGAGCATTGTCCCAGGAGGTGACTACGGAGAATAAACATTTATTTAGCCAACTCGTAATGCCTTTTGAAAAGAATCAACAACCAGTTTGACGTTTCGGAATGCAGATTTGTATGTATAGTTCTTTAAACTATTAAAAAAATTTTAAGATCAGTTACCTCTAAAAAGTAACACCGTCTAAAGGGGGCAGAACTGTTCTCTTTAAACACGTAGCACAGTCAACCTTTTAAACCCGGACTCCAGGCGCTGAGAATTTGGGGGCAGGGCAACCTGGGGGCGGGGCTACTTGGAGGCGGCTGAGAAGCAATGGGGCGTGGCTTTTCCAGCCTCTGTCCCCTTTATTTTGTGTTTCCAGGGCTTCTTTTACAGTTATACCACACCCACTTGTGATCAGGTTTGAGAGATGCGGGCGCGAGGATGGGGGCGGGGATTAGTACTGAGGGGGAAGTCGTGAGGTCTGAATTTCACATCCCCTCTTGCCTCCCAACCCTATATATCCACCTTTCGCCCTAGGTAAAGATCTGAATTGGGGCGGGGGAAAAAGTAATTAAGCTCAGGGATGAACATCCAACACAGAACACCAAACCCTTCTTTCCTACGCACCGCCCCCCCCCCCCCCACCATTGCCCGACTGACCTCCCCTCCACCGCCGTGCGTGTCTAAAGTAATCGTTCCCTTCCAGGGAGAAAAAAGGGTATTTTGCATTCTAATCTGTTTTACCATCTACCACAATCAATCATATCGAGTCAAAAGTAATGGGTGTGCACGTGGGAGGGGCATCGAAGCCCGCACCCAAAAGGCAATAGCTACCAAGGGTGCGTGCCGGTGTGTGTGTGTGTGTGTGTGTGTGTGTGTGCGCGCGCGCGCGCGTGCGAGCGAGTGCGTTGGGGTAGATGAATAGAAACATCAGAAGGGACGGGTACCGAGTTAGGGTCTGGGAGGGACAAAGGTGGAAAGAGCACAGAAAGCCCCTCTTTCCTGGTCCCCAGTTAAAGCAATATTTTAACAAAGAGATTTATTTTTTCAAGTCCAGGAAAATAATAAAATCGTGTTGGGTCGCTAGGAGGTGGTGGAGGAGGGAGCTGATAATGAAACATGCACCCTTTCAGACTGGAGGTTGAGTACCTGGGGACTTGGACCTTGAGACTGAATAGGAGCTCGGAGTCAGTATTCAGACGAGGGGGGAGGGGTGGGGTGGAGTAGGGTGGGGGCGGGGGCGAGGAGCCGAAGCGAAGACCCGGAGACACTCGGAGAGACAGCAGCCTAGGGTAGCTGGATCAGCCTGAGTAAAGACCCTCCCCGCCCCCGCTCCCGTCACCCTGGGTTGCATCCCGGCTTTAAGCCGCTTTCTGGGCAAAGCGCGCTTGGCCGGCCTGTCCCCGGTCCCCTGCCCGTGCGCCGTGTAACTGGCACACTGAGCGCGCTCACCGATCTTGACTTGCTCGCGGTAGCTCTTTTCGTTCAGGCAAACCCCGCGGCCGTGCAGCAGGGCGTGCAGCGGTTTCTCCTCATCCTGCCGTGGGAGGCAGCGCAGCCCCTGGGCGCAGCGCTCAGTGTAGACGCCGCACGACTGCCCCTCCGCCAGGGCGCAAGTCATGCAGCAGCCGCAGCCCGGCTCCTTGACTAGCTCGCAGCCCAGGGGGCTGGGGGGGCACATGGACAGGGCTTTCTCGTCGCAGGGCTCGCAGTGCACGAAGGAGCCCAGGCCCTGGGCCGGTCCCGCACAGGCGGCCAGCAGCAGTAGGACCGCGGTGAGCACCATCTTCTCCGAGTCTCTCCCTTTACCTTGGGGCGGGGCAGGAGAGTGAGAGTGCAGGGACAAAGGGGCCAGGAGGGTGCCGGAGAAAATTTTAAAAAAATCTTTTTTTTTCTGGCAGGTAGAGCAGGTGCCCTTCCCCCAGACAATTGCAAAATGTGGGGAGAGTTGGAGGGCTGGGGTGCTTGCAGGCAAGTCCCAGTTACAAGGATTAAAGATCTGCAACAGGTTGGGGGGAAAGAGCAGCGCCAGGTGCACGCACTGGGACTGGGGCTGGACAAACAACCCCCAAGCCCGACCTGGTCAGAAGTGCAGGGGGACAAGCCAAAAACTGTCCACCCCAAAGCAACCACCGGAATAAGGAGCTCGGAGGCTGTGGGGAAGACGGGGTGGGTGGAGAAAAATGGATTTGTCTTCAAAAATTTTGTTTAAAATCTAAAGTACACCCTACTCCTTTCTAACCCTCAGCTGCTGGCGGCGCGCGGCTGCGCGGAACAGGTAGGAGGCGGCGGCTGCAGCAAGGGTGAGGGAAAATGTTGAAATCAAGAAATAAAAAAGAAAAAAGATCCCAAACCCTAACACCTCTTAGAAATTCGCAGGTTCTGCGTGAAGTCGGGAGAAGGGTGCAAACGGAAGAGAGGGTAATTAGAAGGAGCGAAAAAGAGGAAAAGCCCCACACCGCTTTGCAGCTCTCCCTAGCTCTCTCCCCGCAGAAGTTTCCAAAGAGACTACCGGCTCTGGCCGAACAGGCGCTTTTAAATAGACGGCCCTGGCTGCCAGCCAGTTTGTAGCTGCAATTTGAGCTCCCCAACACCCAACCCAGGCAAGGATGCCAAGGAGCTTTGCAGTACGAACTCACACGGGGTGGGGGTGGGGAGAGGCCTTCGAGACACACGGGGGCTCCCCTTCGCTCCGTGAACAGCGCCCTCCTCCCCCCGGAATGTAAGAGAGGGGAATGGGGGACTGGGCTGGGGCTGCACGAGGGAGGAGGTGGTCGGGGGCGTGTGGACGAGGGAGTTCTTCGGTGCACGGTGGACACAATGAGGAGTAACTCAGTCTCCCCCTCCCTCCCACCCCTTAACTAGCCCAGGCCCAGGCTGGAGGCAGAAGCTTTTTCTTAATTGCCAACTGGATATATACAGTGCCCAAGAAATTCTTCCCAAGCTTTGGGAAATGGCTGTCTGCTAGTGTCTCAGTTACCATGTAAGGTGTGTGTGTGTGTGTGTGTGTGTGTGTGTGCACGCACGCTTGGGGGGGGGGGTGTTAGTGTGGGATGGCCAGAGATGGATGGTGAACTGAATTAAAAAAAAAGAGAAGAAAAACTGGATTCACTGCCAAAAGCCCGGGGAAGGGGATTTAATCAAGAGTTTCTGTTGCCGGTGGAGTGACTCTCTGTGGGCACATGGTGAAGAGAGGGTGGCCGCCTCCCCCCAGGTACACTGTTGACCCGGGGTGTGTGTGTGTGTGTCAGTGTTGCGTGTACTCGCAGAAGGAACACTCAGGCCACTGCATTGTAGGGACAGTGAGACAGACACTGGCAGTTGGAGGGAACGCTCAGTCTCCCGGCCATCTCCGAGGTCCTGGGGTGGGATTTTCAAATGGGAGGCAGGCTGATTGGAGTAATACTTTTCCTTCATGTTCTTTTGAAGGGACGTTTCTAGTGGGCAGGTCCACACCTTTGGAGGGAACGGATGGGAGTCCAGAAGGACACCCAGTTATCAGGGTAATTGTCACACACAGGTACCCCCCATGGGTCTGAGCTGGCTGACAGCCCCTGGGACTGGCTGTGAAGGGATTCTGACCAGGAACATGATTACCCCATTTGAAACCTCAGATAATCTAGTCAGACACTGTGGACTCCTCCTTTCCTTAGAAAATAGAAGAAAGCTTAAGTCTTAAGAGAAGGAAAGTGACGATTTTTTTTTTCTGAAATTGACAGGACGGGCTGTGGCCCTCACAGCCGGGTCGGAGAGACATGACCGGTCTTTGCTGACCTATTTGGGAGAAACGGGGGTGGCACTGTTCCCTCTTGCGTTTCCCTTGGTCCCCTTGGAAATGCTCTAACGTGCCTGCGGAGCAGGGGCTGCATTTCTCGAAGTTTGCCACTAGACTGCACCCTTATCTATGATAAGAATTCTTTCTGCAGCACTGCTCTGGAGAAAATGTTTCTCTTGCTGGTTTGGTTCAGGAGTGATTCTCTCTATGCTGTTAACACTCCCAGATTCTGATCTGTCCTCTCACTTATCTACTTGCTGAAAGGCACATCTTTAAAAAAAATGAGTTTAAAGTCCTGCTTTCGCTTGTATTGCCAGAGGTGTTGGCTGGGAGAGGGAGGAGGAGCTGTGTGTAATGATGAAAAAAAAAAAAAAAGGAGCGAGGCTCCTCATCGTTTCTTCTCCCCTCTGTCTGGGGCTTGGTAAGTTGGGAGGGGGGAATTAATATTTAAAAAAATCTCGTTGAAGTGTCTGAGGAGTGAGGGTGATCGTGTGTTATTTTCCCCTTTGTGTCAAGTTCAGACCAGAAGAGTGGCCGGACAGTGTGCCCTGTGTGCTCCGCGGCCCCTGCTCCTGTTTCTGCACCAGCCCAGCAGCCGGGCCGACCCCAGGCACGCTGGGAGCCTGTGGCGTGAATGGGGAGATTGTGGTGCTCCTTCCAGAGAAACACGAGTTGCCTGGTTCCAGCCACTCTCCATTCTGAGAGAGATGGCCTCCAGTGACATGTCTTTTTGTCCAGCCGACTTCCAGTGGCTGGAAAGTAGAATGTATGAGGACAGGTAGGAGGGAGCGGGGATGATTCGTAGGGAAGACGAAAAGGGTAGGGAGACAGCGGAAGGGGAGGTTGTGGCAGGAGCCCGCCCTTGGGGTAGGGGGCGCTGCAGAGGGGGCCTGGGAGAGAGGGGACCCTGCAGGAATGTAAATCAGGGACCCGCTGTGTTCCGGCTTAGAAATGGGCTTAGTCAGGAGGGGCGGAGACGGGTGGGGTATGAGTTGCCCTCCAGGGGGCCCTCAGGTGGGCTCTCTGGAAGGGCATGGGAAAGAATTCTCCGTTGCCTGGGGTTGTCTAAAGTAATTGTGTCCAGAGATGGGACACTGGCCAGACGGGTTCGCCTCTACAAGGCCCTAGTGAATGCATGGTGGTGGAGGGGGAAGTTCTGTTCTGGGAAGCTGGATCAGGGGGCCGCCCATGAGCTTTTCCTGATTTCATCCCCCGCTCCCATTCTGAAGGCCTAGATCGGTTCACAGTCACCCGCAGAAGATTGCTTCTGGAAAAAAACAACAAAACCATTAGCCCTGGTGAACGCAATTGGGAAGGGCTCATTTATTCCTGCTGGATACAGGCGCCTGAGGCCAGGTTCGCTTCCCCTCTTTATGGCCACGCGCTCCTCCACCCTCTGCTTCTTAACTCCACTTTTGATGCCTTCCAACCACATCCTTCTTGGAGGAGTACGAAGTTAAATATCACCCGCTGTGTGCCGTTCCCCAGAGATTACCCCTCCCCATTCCTTTGAGTGATTAACTGGATATCAAAACCAAATTTCAAGAAATGCAACCAAGTAAAAATTGATGCTTTTACATGCACAGCGTTTCGAAGGGTGCGTGGCATTTGTGCTTTATAAAGCTTGCAGCCTTCCCTCTGATCATTGTCAAGGCAAGGGTGATGCCTGATACCATGGGTTGGGAATGTTAGATGTTTAATAGTTCATAAAATATCATGCATTTCTCCGGTTGGAAAGGAAAAATGTCAGCAACGGATCTTGTCTTCATTTGCTGTTGTCTTCATTGCTCTTACCACACTCTCAGGCAGCTTTGCCTACTGTTTTCCACAGCGAGTAACTGTTCTGTTTTAAAGACCCTATGAGGCCGACATCAGTCCCTTTCTCAGAAGCCAGGACACACCAGGCATACTAATGCTGCCGCCGCATCCTGGTGTGGTGACCTTCGAGAAATAAAGTACTTAGCCTCTCAGGTCCCTCCGCAGACCAGGGAAATTCAGCGAAATTTAGAGAGGAGCAGTTGAAGGCAGCTTGGCTGCAGTGGCGCTGCTGAATGCTAGGTGGCAGAATGGATACATCATTTAAAACACGCCTCTTTTGCAAAAGGGCTGGGAGCGGAGGCTGATGGAAGTTGAACAACGGGGGTGGGGTGTGGGAGCAAACGCTGGGATGGAGGGCCACTTCCACGCTCTGTGGGCCCACTGTGTGCGCCCCCGGCCGGGTCACTGCCCTTGGCCATGATGGCACCAATCCAGCGGGTGGTGCAGGGCCTCTGAGGTCCACCAACGGGCTTTATTCACGGCCACTTCCCCTGCGAGTTGAGGCCTGGCCAGGTCACAACGCCATTACTTTGGGTTCATCGTAGAAAGCCTTAAAGCTTCTCTGATAAATAATTAGGACATGAACTTTGCCACAGTGCATAAGCAAATGGCCTTTTTACATTTCAAAATATGAATTATGGAATATTTCAAACCTTCAAAGAGCAGAAGATAACAAAATAGATATCCTCTACTCACCACACACATTCGACACATGTTAACATTTTGCCCTTCTTGTTTGAGATTTTGTTAAGTAGAGGGAACGGCTCTCGTGCTGCTCAGGCCCCTGCTCCGCCTCCCTCCGCGCGGGGAGGGGGCTTTGTGTCCTTTCTGCACAACCTGTTGGGAGGTTTTGCATGAATCCTCTCCCAGAACAGAGTTAGGACCGTTTTGAGGGTGAAACCACACGCTACTTGAGAGTTAATTGTGTAGTGGTGCTTGCTATGGTGGCAATTTAATTAGAGTCTAAATTGACCCTCTGGCTGACTTTTGAAGGAGCCGGAGCCAACTATGACTCAGAGTGATTTATATTTCTGTGTGAGCAATATATAAGTTAATCGTTTTAAGAACTGATGTTTAGGAGGCTTCTGGAGCCGTTCCAGGGAGATATGGCAGGGTGGGGGTGGGCGGGGGAAGGCTCTAGAAATAGTTTCTGGTTGCAGGCTTCCTTATCTTCTTGGTTCATGGGATTCTGGGGTCTTTCAAACCCCAGAGGTGTGTTTGAACTTTGAAGAAATAACATGAACCAGGAAAAAGGATTCGCTGTGACTTAGAGGAGGTGTTGCTAGAACCCTATCTAGGAGGAGAGCCACAGGCCGGGGGAGAAGATGGAATTGCACGGGAGAGGGGAAAATAGAAAGTGTTAACCGCTTGGAGTAGGTTTAACAGAATGCAGCGGAGCCATGAAGAAGCCAAGGACAGTTATGGCGCATGGCTGGAATCTAGGTTTTGTTACGGTTCAGGAGGGAGAGGCGGTGAGAGCCAGCTCGCCGCCACTAGCTCTTAGGGCAAATCTGTGTGAACAGGAAACGGTGCCCTTCCTCAAGACCCTTTACTTCTAATCACCAGACAATGGTTATAAAATACAGATTTTGTTAGAACAAAACTCTTGACTGCCCCTTCCAGGAAACTGCCCTCCTGCATGTGTGCACCCCCGACATGTGCCATGTGACAGTGCCACTCAGAGGTGGCTTTCCCTGCACGGTGCACCGCCTGCCCAGCTCTGCGTGCCCGCCTGGTTTCCGAGCCACCAGGAAACACCGCTTTTCTGCTTACGTGGAAAGGATTTGCCCAGGGACAGGGTTTGATTCATCACCAGGGTTGAGGGATGGGCTTCAAAGCAGCCGACTCCAGCCATGTTCGCAGCTTGGTTGGTCTATACCTTCGTGTCACTCTTTAGAGAAACCATGCTCTTCCGTGCCCCCACGTCTTTGCACGTATTGTTTATTCTGATAGGAATGCCTTTCTCCTTTGCGCCCACTAGTGAACTCAGGCATCCTTAAAGATCCAAATGAAATCATGCCTACTTTGGGAGGGTTTCCTGACTTCCATGTGTGATTCTCTGAGGGCACGTAGCTGGGTAGCAGCATTTATCCCACGTGGTCCTCTGCGTCCTCATCAGTAAAGTACCGGGATGAGTTGTTTCCCACATAGTGGTGTTGTGAGCCTTGAATGAGGCAGTCTAGGTGAACCTCATTGGTGCTTAATCAGTTTTGCCTACTGTAGCCCTACCTTCCCATTCAACTGAAAGTCTTGAAGGACCCAAGATCTTACTATCTTGGGATCTTATTTCCACTTCTCCTTCTTTCCCTACCTCTTGCCCATGAGTCCTTGGTATAGTTCCTAGCACAGAAGGCACTTAAGTTATTTTTGATTGAAAAACATTTACCATCCCCTAAGCATTCCAACATCTTCCTGAACACCCTGTTACAGTCCTGCATCCTTCCGACTGGTGGTGATGTCCACACTGATGTGTTTCTGTTTTGTCCCTTTATGTACTAGCCTGGTCAACCCTTTCTGTCTCAAATGTAAGTATTGATCGACTCTTCTAAAGTAACAGTAAATTCCACTATACTCCTATTGTCGGACTTAAAATATGTTCATTGTAGTGTAACCTAAAAATGTACAAACATATCAAGGTATAAACTCCATAAACTTATCTCGGTGTAAAATTCAACAAGTTCATAAATAAATTCAATGAAAACTACAAACCCAACAAAATGCAAAATGACAATATTCACTTAGTGTGCTGGTCGATGTTGGGCTGCTGTTTCACTGGAAGGAAACCACTCCTCATGTTGTGATTATGGTTTAGCTGTTACAGTGCAAGTTTTGTGAGCTGGCGTGCACGTTTGATGCCCTGCTTGATGAGTTCATTCCTCCACTGTTTTTTTTAAACTACAGCAGAGTCATGGCTTATACAGTGGTGAAAGCCAGATTGAAATGCAAAAATTAAGTGTAATCAAAATTACCCCTGAAAACCCCTTAACTCACAGCAAAACAAAGCAGCACTGCAAAGCCTTCACTTTTGCCACATAGCATCGTGTCGTCCAGCTTCCGCTCAGCTCCCACGTGTTGTCTCAGGATCAAGTCCATGTCTGCTCTTTAGCCCATTTGCAAATGACAATGAAAATGGTGTTGCTTGGACCTGATGTCTTTGAAAATGGAAAATGTCTTCTAGACCTAGACAGAAGGCTGAGACAAGGAGCGTGCACACAACTGAGTGACAAGTCTTGGACAAAACCACAAATGAAGCAAATGGATAACATGGACAGTCTGTACTGTTATGGCTGGCATTTGTGTGTGTGTGTGTCTGATTGTGTGTATGTCTGATTGTGTGTGTGTGTGTGTGTGTGTTTGGGGGTATACTGGAGGTTGCTGACAGAGATGGCATGAGGCCGGGAGAGTTGGCTCCCACTCTGCTGGTGAATGAAGAGGTGGGAATTAGATTCTGCATACAGCATAACCACCACGACTCACTGGTCCTGCTGCTTGTATAGACCTACCAAGAAAAGGCACCAATTTGACCTCCAAGCACGGAATGGAAGCATTTTAACCATAAGCCAACCACAGACAACCTCTGTTCAAAGCAAGGTTTGAAATTCTGAGTGGACGTAGATGTGGGATTTACCCTGTGAGGATCGACTGGGCATGGAGGGCAGGTGGCTCTGAGTCCCAGGCTTTGAATACCACTGCCCTTTCCCATGAAAGCTTCGCCTTGAGCACGTCGCTTAGCCTTCCTCAGGTCCAATGCATTCTGCAAAATGGACTGCGGTACCTTTCAATGGGTAGTTGTGAGACTTAAATGAGATAATTTGTGTAAATCACTTAGCACAGCACCTAGTACATAGTGTGTTACTTTGCTAGGGCTGTTGGAACAAAGAACCACACACTGAGAGGCTTATACAACAGAAATGTATTGTTTCACAGCTGGGAGGCGGGAAGTCTGAGATCAAGGTGCTGGCGAGCCCCAGCGCAGCCTGGTCTAGGCCTCTCTCCCAGCTCCTGGTCGTTTCTTGGCTCATGGCAGCGAAACCCAGTCTTCACACCGTGTTCTCCCTGAGTGTGAGTCTGTCTCCAGTTCTTTTTTTTTTATAAGGGTGTGGTCCTACTGGATTCAGGGTATACTCTACTCCAGTATGACCTCATCTTAACTAATTATGTCTTCAATGACCCAGTTTCCAAATAAGGTCCCATTGGGGGTGGTTAGGACTTCAACCTATGGATTTTGGAGGGACACAGTTCAATTCCAACAACACTCAGGTGGTAGTTATTGTGATTCATAATACCTTCTTCAGTTGCCTTTCAGTGGGATGTGTTTATAGCCAGAATGATCAGAGCTCTATTCTCATTGTCCTTCCGGGCCTGTTTCTGTCTAGAAAGAAAGTGCCGTGAGAGCCAGAGCCTTCATGCTGGGCTCACACTCCTTTCCCGGTTCCTGGAACAGCAGTGGCCACACAGCCGACGCTCCATGAGTGATTGGATAAATGAACAGAGCCTGTTTCTTCTTCCTTTCTCCTTTCTATTTTTTCGTTTTTGATTTCTCAGTAGCCAGCTTCTCTACCTCATTATCTTTTCTAGATTGCCAAAGTATTAAAGGCACAAGAAATAAAACCACACACATTGTAACTTCCTTTGTCGATAATTATTCAATTCTTCCCAAGCACTTGCTCCTGCAGCCAGTTAGAGACTCAGGCAGATGGCAGAGGGCAGAGCGAGGGGAGCTGCTGGTGGGGGCTGGGGTGAAGGGGCTTGTGTGGGAGATCGCCGGAGCCCACTCTGGACGTTTTCTGGGGCTTGGCCAAGGCTCGGACTTCGGAGTGAATGGGACCCAACTCTGCTCTGAGGGACTGGGAAGACACCAGTGAGGTCAATATTGCTCTAGAAGTTGAAAGTCAAATTCTAAAGTAGGAGCTGCAGACTCGGAAAGGTACAAGGACTTTGTCAGGTCCTCAGAAAAGTGTGATGCATGTGATGCAAATGAAATGTGTCTTTCATTTGGCGTGACAGTCCCTGGTCCACAAACCACACATGCAGGCCCCCAAAATGTGACTACCTTCATCATAGAGCTCCTGGTTTGAAAACAAGTCACAAGTTGTAGCGATCTTGGGCCTGGGCAGGGATTGGAGAGTGAAAAGTAGGGAGACAGTGCTCTGTGTTCTAGGGACCCGCGACTGAATTGTTATTGACTAAAAAGAAACGACTGCAGATAGAAAAGACACTTGTAATTTACCGATTGACTGGTATCATCTATGTACATATGTGTCTGTCTATCTGCCAATACTTAGCTATTTTCTCACAGCTGTAGAACAGGCATTACACATGCACACAGCCCCTGGCAAGACATAGGCAGGATGCGGGCCCGTGGGCACTGGGGAGAGACGTGGGTTCAAGAGGGGCAGTAACCATTTACTTTCAGCCTAGCGTTACTGTCGGGACTATGAAAACCATATCGGCTCACCCTCATCTGAACTTTTCTCTCTCTCTCTCTTTTCCTTCCTCCCTTCCTCCCTTCCTTCTTTCTTTTTTTTAAAGATCTGATTGGATATCTATTTAATTTTATTAAAAACCCTTTTTATTTTTCTTTTGTGGAGAATACTCTCAAACATACATAAAAGTAGGCAGAATAGTACCATAACTTCTTATATATGAGGGGGGATCCCAAGGGAACCAGAATTTATTTATAAAATATTGTGCATTTATTCTTACATGTTTAAACTTCAGTCACCTTCAAAGCACTCTCCATTTGATGCAACACACCTATTGATACGTTTTCCGCTGCTCAAAACAGTTTTTGAACTCATCAGTTTTGATGCCTTTTAGTGCTTCTGCTGTTTTTTGTTTTGCCTCTTCCACACCAGCAATATGTTTCTCTCTGAGGACTTTTTTCATCGGGGTAAACAAAAAAAAAGTCTCTCGGGATGAGATCAGGTAAGTAGGGAGGGTGAGTATGGGGGCCATGCTGTTTTTGGTCAAAGATTGCTGAACACTCAGTGCAAAGTGGTCAGGTGTGCTCGTAAATCACCCATCATGCAACATGTTGAAACAGTCTTCAAAAAAAAATTCACTGAAGCCCAATGCAACCTCTCACAACAATACCAGCTGGCACACTGATACAGATGGGTTCCTAGAATACTCACTTAGTGGCGAAAGCCTGTACTACAAGGGGCCTGGCTGCCAGAAGATAATTGCCTTTTTTTTAGGTTCCCTTGTCTTATGTCTATCCTTGAACCTGAACAACCATTATGCCATGGCTATCTTGCCCCATCCATACACAGCTCTGTCCATTGTTCTCCATTTCCATGGACTGAATTTTAAAATATAATAAAAACATAACTCTTCAGCTTCAGGTACACTATTATGTTTATAGAGCTTCTTTCTCATCACACTCTGAACATTCACTCAAACATTCCCCAATAATAAGTAGGAAGGTAGATGATACCCTTTCATATTATGGAGGAAGAATTAGGTGACCAACACAAGAATATTTGAGGAAAGTGGATGATAAAGGACTTTGAGTTTCCAGGTCTGCACATCTGAGAGGATGGGGTGGGAGGCAGGTTATCTGGGCAGAGGAAGCACTGAACAGAGGTGGAGAGAAGGAGGTGGGACATCCAGGGAAGCTCCACTGAGCACAGAGAATACAGCAGGTCTGCAAAGAGCAGGGCTAGTGGTGGAGATCCAGAGATCGCCCCTCCAACTTTGGCGCTATAGGCACGGAATCCCAGAGGGAAGACACTGTGCAGAGATCACCTCGGTTACTCAGTTACTCAGTTAATCACCTCAGTTATTGCCAGGAAACATACTCAGTTTCTCAGGAAGGCAGAGAGGTGGTGCTGGAAAGGGATGGAGGGCATCTGTTTGACTTGACCTTGGAGAAGAAGGTCAAGAGCTGGTCATCAGGACAAGGAGGAAAGAGACTGGGATATGTGGAGAGAAATGAGCGTTTGAAATAGCTGGAGTGGACTGGATGGGAGGGAGGACTCCTGGGCAAGTCAGAGGAGGGGGTGGCTGCCTGCCCACCCAGAAACCAAACCCCTGTACCCACACCAGAATGTATCTGTACCTTCAGGGGACATCTAGATTCTTTTTAAAATAGCTCCACTAATTAGGTGAGACTTACCCAGGGTGATTTACTTTTGATTAACTCAAAGTCAACTTCAAACTAATTACATCTGCAAAATCCCTTCACCTTTGCCCTACAGGGTAACATAATCACAAGAGCAATATCTTATCCCTTTTGCCATATTTTAGTGATTAAAAGCAAATTACAGGTCCCACCCACACTCAGGGGGCAGAGATTATATAAGAACACGGATCACTGGGGTTGTTTTAGAATTCTGCATACCACGATGCTTGACAGGTTGATGATGCCCTTATTGTCCGGTGTGATATAATAGGACTGCAAGTCCTTGGATTCATGGATAGACTCAGTTGTCAACAGAGAAAGGACTTAGGAAAGGAAGAAACATCAAGTTGTTTTCATGCTTCTCAAGTTCTGTACTGTTTTAAAAGAGTCAGAGGAGGCTACCAGTGAGTGAACTCGAGTCAGCAGACATTTAATGAGAGCACTTTAGCACTAGGCACTGTCCTTCACTTTGTGTCACTAGGGTCACAAAGATGAGTGTGTTTCCTGGTCACAGAGATCTTTACAGCTTTCTAGGGGAGATTGGACACATACAGTTAGTAAAAGACTGGTCAAAGGCAATGCCTGAAGAGAGGCAGGCAACCAGCCTGAGGGCCATAAGACCTGCACCTGGGGCATCCCTACAATACACACACCTGGAGAGATGTCCCATGGTTTCTGCTCAGGTAAGCAACTCCTTGTCTGTCTGAGTGCCCTAGGGAGGGCTCTGACCAACTCCAGAGAAGAACACAGACTGTTATTGCCAGGCTGTGCTGCTCAGCATTGGCTGACATCTGGTCAACCCCACAGTACTAAAGCCACACAGACCCGCCGTGCAGAAGGGGCTGACAGCCCCACTCCAGTTCTAACTTCCAGGGGTTACTCAAATTGTCAGGGATGTGAGAGGAGGGAAAGACATTCAAGAAAACTGACAAAGAGTGTTTGGGTTGGGAGTGGAATCTGGTCCCATCCTGAGGCTGGCCGAATGTACCCCATCTCTCCCCAAGTCTTTGAAGTGTGTTACCTGGATGGTGAGCTAAGCCACGCTTGGCAGGAAGGAGGAGGGAGGTTGTGTGGTCTGGCAAAGAGGAGAGCAGAGGGGCAGAGGGACTGGGCTTGACTCTGTGGCTGACTCACAGCACCTCTCGTGCCAGGCGTTTCACCATTCAGTCCAGCTGGAAAATGAGGAAAATACCCAAGTCAGGATCTCGCAGAGAAATCCAGATGCCTTTCACGAAAATAAACAAGGCAACTGTCCTCTCGTTCTGGTCTCCATTTCTCTGTTTTGGTGTGAATGTGTGTATGTATCTGTTTCTGGGTCTTTGGGTGGGGGGTGTGTGTTTTCTCTTTGATTATTTCTCTCTGTTAGCTGTAGGACTTGATTTTTGTCTCCACTTATGTCTCTGTCTTCAGGTCTGATTGGGCAGAGCCCACAGTGTCCCCCTCCAGCCCTATGCCTCCCTTTGGCTTCCCTTCTAGTTCATGTGAGGTCTTGGTTTCTGCTGCATCTCCTGAGTGGTGTGTCTTGGCAAGATTCTGTCTCTCTCCTTGACAATGGGAATGTTGGGGGTCGGGGCAATAGGAAACGCTCTTGACCCGGCACAGCCTTGCAGGGCTCTGGTTCTGTCTGTTGCTGGAGCAACGGCAAAGATTCTTTTTTAATAGCCACTTCTGGTACAGGAACAAAGAACAACAACAACAAAAATCATTCCTTTAAAGCAAGTACTTTTCTATGTCCTTGGATTTCATTTTTCTCTCCTACTTTCCACCTCACTCCCAGGGTTCCCAGTCAGGCCAGATGTTTTCCCCTTTTCTACTGTTTCTTCTTTCCCGTTTACCCAGAAAATAGCAAATCCATTTTTTTTTCCCTCCTGGCCTTTCTCTCCCTCCCCATTCTTCCTCATTTAGGGTGATTTTGAGAGAAGATTGCCTTTTGTTGTCTGCATCTCATTGGACTCCATTTGCAGAGGGAAAACTTTGTTCAGTGGCTTCCTGGGTCTGCAAACATCCTGGTTAAAAGTCACACAGACTTAAGTTGGACCACAGTGCTTCCGTCAATCAGCTGTGACTTTGGTGAGTTACCTCGCTGGCCTTCAGTTTTCCTTACCTGTAAAATAGAAATAGTTTAGCCTACTGTACAGGATTGATGGGAATACTACATGGGTTAATAAATGTGAAATTCTTAGCATACTGCCCACTAGATGGATGGGTTTCTGATCCAAAGTTCTCGTTTTTCATGCTCATTGTGAATAGCGAGAGCGTTTCCTCTGTTGAAGATAGCCTTGGTTCCCCTCTCAATGTATCCCTTTTTCCATTCTCTATGAAGCATAACGATGATGGTCCCACCTCTGCTCATGGGTGGTGAGGCTTGAACCCTCCCTGCCTCATCACATTGACCAGCTCAGGGTAGGACATCTGACACCATCAGGGCTCATGCATCAGTAAAGCTGAGCCCATTAGATCCTCTTTCTTTTAAAAAAATTATTGAATTTATTGGGGGTGACATTGGTTGATAAAAGTATTTGTTTCAAATGTACAGTTCTACAATACATCATCTGTATATTGTATTGTGTGTTCACCACCCAAAGTTACGTTTTCTTCCATCACCATTTTACAAATGAGAAAGACCCAGAAGGAAGAACAATTTGGTGGTGATTGTGGGCACTGAGAAGGCTTGGAAGGTGGGATATTGGGACAACAGGATGAACACATATTCAGTAGCAAGTGAACCAATAAGCTAGAGATGAGCAAATGACCCTGGATCACCAAGGCTATTTGTTTTCTTGTTCCAAGATCCCACAATACTTTCCCCCACAATTCCACTGACATTCCTGATATCCTTTTAATAACCCCACCCTCCCCTTGAACTGGTTGGAGAGGGTTTCTGTTCTTTGCAAACCAAAGAGGTTTTATTAAAACTTCTTCATGGATTTTAAAATTTTGTGTGGTCCTAGGCTGTCACTGAAGTCCTCGTCTCCCATCTTGAAGAGTGTTGGGATTGTGTGTCTTTACAGAATGTTGACCTTGCAAGACATCGCGTGATAAGAGTTTATTATTTTGCCAATTCTCACACATGGAAGTCTTGTACTCTTAGGAAACTCCTGAGCTGTCAAACACTGGACCTCTTTCTGAAGTCTGACTTCTTTTTCCCATCATTCTTTATATTCCCTCTGGGAGTCTTGTAGCTCTTGATTTTCTTCAAATTATTTGTGTTCTAGGAGACTGCAGTTCTTTTTTCTGCATCCTAAAGACAGAGTTTCTTAGGGGAGAGGTCCTGGAGAAATAAAATCTCTTTTGAAAGCTTTAAACCCTATCTTACCCTTGAAAGATGCTTGATGTTTCAGATCTGGACCCTAACCTTCTGAAAATTTTAAAAAATCACAGATATCATCTTCTTGGTCCTTTGGACCATACCTGGCTGGGTAAGTGAACCTGTTCTACTAACCTGGAAATAGAAGCTCAGAGGAAGGCTGGTTGGCAGTGTGTGTTTCTGAAATAAGTCAGCTTTGGAAACCTAGGGAGAATGCCTCCTTCCTACCCTCCAGGCTCACTTCCAAGCTCCCAGCTAGAGACCAGAGCCCTGGGCAGAGCTCATTTCAGGCTGAGTCAAAAGCCTGAGGGAGTCTTGTCCACACAGGCACAGTAAGGGAAAGGACCCCAAAGGAGATGTTTCAAGGAGTGCCCTCAAAGACTTGGAAGATTTTGCTCTTCTCCACTAGAAGAAAGAGCCCACCAACCTGGAGGGTGCTCAGCTTTCCAGGCTGTGAGCAGGGAAAGAACTTTGAGATATTTTGAGATCCTGTCTCCATGGCCGTGGTCAGTCTCTATGGGGGCCATTCCCAACAGGCACAAAACACACCTCAAACCTTTTAATGACAGATCTGCTAAGACAGCCCCATTGCTGTCCTGGACCTCTCTGTGATGTTACCTTAGAAACCAGCTCATTCACTTCTTTGACTTTCTCTAGCACCTAGGAGTTAAACTCATCACATAAGCTGATGTTTTCAGCCTTTTCTCAGCCCCAACTAGTGCTATTGTGGAGGAAAACTTTAGAATGAGCGAGCTAAGACTTGTTTGGGATACTAAAGATCTTTGACATTTGATGACTTTGGACACCTGTGTGTCCCCATCTTTGAGTCCCTGACCACATTCCTGATTGAGGTCGAGAGTCAGGCACATGGTAGAGGGCCTGCGAAGAGTCTACCACTCCCCCGAGCCTCAGCCTTGGTATTTTCCAGATGACTATATAAAAACAGGATTAAATTCACAGAGGATTCAGGTTCATGTTCATGGTAGAGTGTCTATATGGGGCCAGGTGAAAGTACTTCAGTGTGGGACCTAAGAGAACATGCCTTAGGATTAGGGATGCCAAATAAAATATAAACTGGCCAGTTACATTGGAATTTCAGATGAACAATGAATAACTTTAGTGAAGGTGTGTCCCATGCAGTATTCGAGGCATACTTACACTAAAACTTGTCATCTACCTGAATTTAAATTTAACTCAGTGTTCTGTACTTATGAAGTCTGACAACTCTACTTGGGGTGGGCACAATCCCAGGTAGCTTCAGGGACTGTGTGAGGATAGTAGGTGCATTCCTTTGCCTGCAGGAGGCATGGGTACTCAAGCAAATAAGAAGGGTGTATGTGTTAAAAGTGGATCTGTGAAGGAAATAATATCTTGGTCAGAGGTCATTTCAGTGTTTTTTTGTGTTTTTTTTTTAATAATTGCAAAATTAAATTTTTATTTCTAAACATATCTTAAGAGCTTGGAGATCATTGGAGAATTCAAAAGGCCCTCCTGAAACTTGAACAATTGATCTTCTAAGTTAAATATCCCCAGTAAGTCATTTGGAAGAACAGGTAACTGGGATTCATGGAGGAGTATGTAGGTCTTTCTCTCCCTTTTAAACAGAATCGTGGACACAGAGAGTGTTTTGAGGGTGGCCAGATGGGAGGGGGGAGGGAGAGAATGGGTGAAGAAGTGAGGGGATTGTACAAATTGATAGTTACAGAGTAGGCATGGGGATGTAGAGTAGAGGACAGGAAATGGGGTGGCCAAATAACTACATGCATTGATCACTGGACATAAACAAAGGTGTGGGAATTACTTGAGGGAGTAGAGGATTCTAGGTAGAGGGAGGTAAAAGGAGAAAAAATTGGGACAACTATAATAGCATAATCATACAATATAACTTAAAAAATGTCAACAAAAGAAAAATGATTATTTAGAGTTGTTCTCATCACATTCCTCTTCTCTTTGATGAGCCACAGAGGAGATAAAATATGAAGACAGAAGCTGTAGGAGCTTAGGTGTGGTTGGGAAAAATAAATCATCTCTTAGAGATTCCAGCGTACGGGAGAGGGGCGTCCAGTGGGGGCTCTGTGGGTGGGGTGAGAACAGGCCCTGGGCTAGGACTCAGGGAAATCTGGCAGCTGATGAGTCAGTCGGGGCAGGTCTAGGAATGGAAGACTCTACACAGCTGGCTCCGGGCTGTGCGAAGGGTGTGGCAAGTGAGGCCTTTTAGCCCCAAGCTAAATCTTGCAGGAGGAAGGGGAGGGTCAGCCAGCAATGCAGGTTGCTACAAACTCCGAAGCATTGCCCAGGGCTCTTTGGTTGCCCTGGAATGGAGGTGTTAGCTCAACCGCCAGGCTGGGGTGTCTGGATCTTTTTGTTCAAGGCAGAGAGTTGCCACTGCTTGATGGTGGTTGTCAGAGGGCTTGACCAGGATTAAGCAGTGTTAAGTGCAGGGCAGGGGTGAGGAGGCGGGCTGGTCCCAGGTTTCTAGTTCTGGCAAGCTCTCCCTGTTTGCCTGGGTGAGACACACACTGGAACCGAGTGTTCCCGCAGCATCCAGGGCGAGCCTCCGCTCCTCTCCTCGGCGACTTTCTCTGGGGATACGTAGGTTCCAGCTCTAATACCTGGGAGCACAGATCCTGTCTCAGTGAGGGGCCACCTGGGCAGGGGGTGGGAGTGGGGAGGCCGTTCAGCCCACCAGTGTCTCATACCCCAGACCCAGAAATAACACCTGGCTGCAGATCCTGGAAAACTTGGGGTTGATCAAGCTGGAGACTCAACCCATTACTGTAAGCAGGAGGACAGGATTTCCGCTGGCTTCCTCATGCCTCCAAGTTCCTGGCCAATGCCAGCACCAGTGTGCGTCCCACCCAGGCAAACGGGGGAGAGCTTGCCAGAGCTGGAAGCCTGGAACCAGCTGCCTCCTCAGCGCTGCGCTGCAGTTAACACTGCTCAATCCTGGTCAAGTCCTCTGACAACCAGTCCTGTGCAAACCCTGCCGGGGCATTCCCTTCTCTGTGCCATATCTTTGACTCCCTTTTAGCTGAGGGTCACAAACTAATCTATCAGTTTGGCCTCAGTTTCCTCATCTGTACAATAGTTGCCAGTTCATCCATCCCCAGCCTCAAACTAGGACATCCCTTCTGTAAACCTTTAATGATGTACAATAGACTAGAGGTTGAGGTAAAAAAAAAAGTCTCTTTGTAAAGGCTCTAGGGGTTGCCTTTATTCTTAAATTTGGAGATTCATGAACTTGAGATGAAATTGTTGGGAATGTCAAGGGTTTCCTGTGCCTCAAAATGTTGCTGGTGTGTTATCTCTTATAGATCTTAAGTGTCTTTTCTTTTTGCACCTCGTGCGTGAGTGTGCATTACTTGCATAAGAAGAAACAAACATCCCTTTTGAAGGCTCTCTTGAGAGAGAGAAGTCCAGGCCATTTGCTAACATTTTGCTGGAGGATGCTGGCAGGTAAGCAGTGACTTTAGTGTGGGAAGACAGGGATTCAATTCTATGGCCTCTGGAGGGTCCTTTCAGAATGTACGTCTATGCGCAGTGCCCACAGCCTACTCTGTGGACACGTGTTGCCAGGACCCAGAGCAGGAGGAAGACACAGAGAGAGAGTGCGGAAGGGAGAGTGGAGGAGGGGAGAGAACAGAGAGGGAAAGAGAAAACTGCACCGTCATGAAAGCTCGAAGCTGCCCTTTCAACTTTCCCTTATAATTAGTTGGTGCAGCTGGAGGGGCAGAGCTGTTGTTGAGTTGCAACTTGTTGGGCTCCAGTCCTCAGGATGTTTCAGGCTTGCTCAGTGTTTGAGGAAAGCTTAGTTCTCAGAGGGCTCCTCCTCCCTCCGTCTGTCTATCTTTCTATTTTAATTCCTTGCCTGGAGGGAATGGTGTGAAGGGTTGGAAACTTTCTAGCGTTCTGGCCAAAGAAGGCTTCCCACCAGGGCTGGTCTGGAGATGCTGACAAGAAATTGGTTGAAAGATGTTTCTCTTCACCGGTGATTTGGGGGCCAACTCTGTAACAGTATGGGGGGAGCCATGCAGAAGAAGGGGGTCCAGGGTCCAGGAGGGGCAAGGGCAGTCAGGTTGGTTTCTCCCTGGCAGGGAGCCCCTTGTGGTCCCAGAATGGCCACAGGGGCCTCTGCCTCCTGTCCTCATTACAGATACCACGCCTTCATTGAGAGCGGTTTTCATGCCCAGGCCCCACGGCTGCCTGGTGGGGAAGAGAAGGGCCTCTAAGGTCAGACAACGGCACTTGAATCCCGAGTCTCTGCTTACCACTTGAATAACCTGTGGTCACTTAATTTCTCTGTGTCTCAGTTTCCTCATCTGTCTAATGGTCAAGTACCTCCTTAAGAAGGTTGCTTTGCACAGCCCCTGGCACACAATCAACATAGATACAAGCTTTTTATTATGTCTGCTTTTGCAGGAGACCACATGGACACACCTACTCTCTCACCCCACCCAGGGCCTAGTCCTCCCAGAAAGGATTGAGATTTTGTGCTGGCGAGAACTTCCGCCTGTAACCAGTCGGTGTGGCCCCTGGAGACGAAGGCATTGCCTTCATGTTGGGCCAGGGCAGGCTGCTGGTGAGGCTGCCTGGAGGTGGCTGCCCAGGGAACAGAGCGCCCTGTGGTACTCTGGCTAGCACCAGTCCTGGCTCAGTAACTGCTCCTCTCCTACTTGTCCACTTGGCTGTGTCTGGCACAAAGCCAAAGCTCAGCACTTTTGTCATTACTCTTGAGCAGGGCCAGCCAGGTGAGTGACAAAGGTCATAGGGGATAGAGGTGCTTTTACCAATTTCCACCCAATGTGAGGGATTTCTCCCTGCACATGTGCCAGGCCAGTAACCACAGTAGCCACCCTCATGTACTGAGCAGTAGATTACATGCAGGCACACTAACTACATTTAGTGTCTCCTCTCTGCTGAGCAACTCTGTACATAGGGGATAACCATCCCTATTGCATGGATAATCCATGATGCTTACTGAACTGAAACCACACACTGACTTTACACGGTAAAGTGAAGTCTACCGACTGACTGCTTACAAGTATGCCACTGGCGTTGGGATGAGGAATTGTGATGCCGAAGCTTGGGTTCTTCATAGTAGTATGGGTAACTGATGTCAATGAGGCCGTTGCCAGGTAGATTATTTCACTGAAAGTTTTGCACCAACCGTAGGGCATTTGCCCTCTTATGAATGGAACGTTGTGGGTGGGAAGCTGAGACCAGACTTTCTCCTGCAGTTCTTCTGATTGGCCCATTCACAGTGGCCATGCGGAGGAAGTCTGCTCCAGCGGCAGCCCTTTGCGTATCTTTCAGAGAGCCAGGAAAGCCTCGGGGGTCTCCAGCCCATCCTAGATGCCACACTGGGTCCCATGGGGGTCTGCCTGTGTCCTCCACCAGACCACAGGCTCATTAAGAGCTGAGACTGCATCTTATTTAGCATCTGCACTAGCTCATGCATAGTAATCACTTAATAAATGCTTTTAAAATAAATTTGGGCATCATACTGTTAGCTAACATTTACCAATTGCTTGCTGTATGCCTATGGTATAGAATATACTGTATGCCTTCACCTATGTAATCCTCATCACAATCTCAGCCGATAAATGATGACACTGAGGCTCAGAGAAGTGGAACTAACTTCCTTGGTGTCACTAAGCAGAAAGGGGCAGAGCCTGGAACTGAAGAACCTTTTCTGCCTCCAAACCCTGTGCTAGTTTTCCTTTAGGATCTGTCTATGGAAGGCCTGCCTCTGGAGCCTCCTTCTTTTCCCCTCTCCACTCATCTCCCCAAGGTTTCAGGAGATGGTTTCTCCCAGTCCTTTTTCTGGGAGAGAAAGAAGCTTGCAGAATAGTCGTCATGGAGCAGGGCCACTGAGGTAATCAGGAACTGACCGATGCAATTGCCAAGCAAAAGACACTTAATTAATTAATTAGTTAGTTAGTTAATTAAGCAATTAATTTACTAATTAATTAGCTAATTAATTAATTAAAATTAATTTAATTTATTTTTAGAGAAAGGAGAATAGAGCGAGAAAGGGAGAGAAACATCGATGTGAGAGAGAAACATTGATTGGCTGCCTCTTGTACACGCCCAGACCAGGGAAGAAACCCGCAGCCCAGACATGTGCCCTGGCCAGGAATCAAACTGGCAACCTTTTGCTTTGTGGGATGGTGCCCAATCAACTGAGCCACACTGATCAGGGCAAACAAGAGGCGCTATAAATGGCCAGGCCAGTCATCTTCAGACCCGCCCTGTCTCCCTTGGCTTTCTCTCTCCCTGCCTCTGCTCAGGTCCTGAATCCATGCCTCCTACTCAGGTAGCACCAGATCCTGCAGAATCGGGACATCACTTTCTTGGGAGAGGGCAGTGGGTTTCCCTCGATGCAGTTCAGTCATGTGTGCCTGTCATAACGTGTCACAACGAGATCCCCTCAAAGTATATATTAGTTTTCTCTTACTGCTGTAACAAATTGCCACACATTTATTTAGTAGATGAAGGCAACACAAGTTTATTCTCTTACAGTTCTGGAGGTCAGAAGTTAGAAGTGAGCCTTGAAGGGACCAAAATCAGGGGATGGCAGGAGGCCCCAGAGTGGGATCCATTTCTTGCCACTTTCAGTTTCAAGCTGCTGGCGTACCTTGGCTTCTTGACTTGCGGCCGTATCATTCTAGTTTCTGCTTCTTCTTCATGTAGCCTTCTGCTTATAATGCTACTGCCTGCCTCTTACAAGGACCCTTTTGACTGCATCATTGGCCCTCTCAGATAATCCAGGACAATTTTCCCATCTCAGATCCTTTGGCTTACTTCTATAAAATCTATTTTGCCCTTTAAAGTAAACTGATGACAGGTTCCAGGGATCAGGACATGGACATCCTTGGGGAGCATTATTCAACTGACCACAGGGATTGTTTGTGCTTCCAGAACAGTCCTCTACCTACCTGCCTGTGCATCACACCGGTACACAAAGCTTCCACATAGCAAACATGGACTCCGTGCTTGCAGCTGGACCAAGCCCTCCCTGTGCAGTGCCCTGCTGACTCCTCACAACCCTTTCTGATGCTGGCACTACTATTTCTTATTCTTACAGAGAGAAACAAAAGCTTGAGATTTAAGTGACTTGAGTTTACACAGGGAATAAGGCAAGGACCTGAGCTTTGAATCCAGGTCTGTTTGGTTCTAAGATCTTTCTCTTAAATACCCCACTCTCCCTGCTGTGGTAGCTAGACCCTAAGAAGGCCCTCAAGGATCTTCAATCACTCCTTTGTGTGGACCCCTCCTGCACTGTAGCAGGATTGGTCAGCGTGAGAGTGAGGGGTTGTGTCTTCTGAGGCCTGGGCATCAAAGAATAGCAGTCGCTCTCTCTGACACTCGCTTTGGGGAGCTAGACACTGCATCACAAGCATTCTCCAGCAGCCCTATGACAAGGTTCATATGGTGAGTAACTGAGCCCTCCACTAGCTTCCAGCACCAATCTGCTTGTCATGTGAACGAACCGTCATACAAGTGGATCCCTGCCCCCTGGCCGTCAGATGACCGCAGTTCCTGCTACATCTTGGCTGCAACTTCATGAGAGACACAGAGTCTAAACCACGCAGCTAGGACATGCTCAGAAACTGTGAGATAATATACATTTACTTGTTTGTTTTTAGCCACTATGTCCCGAAGTAATTTTTTATGCAGCTATACATGACTAAGACAAGGCCCAAGTTCTAGAAAGCTGGGATTTTGCTCTGAGCTCTAGCTTAGTCAAAGGAGGTACTGGTCAGGCTTTGGTCCTCTGAAATCTGTGTTCCATTCCAGCAGGTTAGCTGACTAGCCCTTGAGGTGGGGACCCCACAATTCCAGAATGCTCCCCATCCCTGAGCCACTTCCCACAAAGAACAGAAATACTTTTCATCAATGATTCCCCTGCTCTAAAATTATCAATGGCTCCTTAATGCCCATAAATGTTTTTCTCAAACCCAGAATCCTTAGCCTGGCATCTCTCCTCCCCTTCTCCTCGTCATAGCTCTCCAGTGGCATTTCTCCTGGGTCCTCAGCGGGCCCTTCAAGCCTTGTCAGACTAAGGTCCTCACTGCTGTTATCTTGTGTGCTCACACTGTTCTCTCCCCGTCAGCTGCAAATGATTGAACAAATATGCCCCAAGGACCTGCTAGGTATCAGGAGCTAATGATGGAGGCTTCTACTCGCAGTGTCCTCATTTGCACAACAGTCATTTTTACGGAGAAGGAAACTGTGGTTCTGTGACCTGTTCAAAGTCCCAGGGGAAGTGAGTGATGAAGTCAGTACTGATAGAGTCATGTCTGCCAACCCTGTGGCTGTAAGTTCAGTGATTTTCCACTACCCCATATTGCATTTGACTCACGTTTCTATGGAATTTTACAGTTTATAAAGCCCCTGCTTATTACAATTTTTATTGAGCTTCACAACAGCCCAGTGTGACAGGTGGAAACCAGAATTGCTCGCCCCATTTCACAGATGACAATTCTGCCATGAGGAAGAGAACTTGTCCTTATGGGGTCAAGTGTCAGAGATGTGATTCCAACTTAATATCTATCTCCAGGCCCACCACCCTTTCCTTCTCCTTCTCTTTGTACCTTCTCTAAGCCTACCATAGACTTTTGCATATAATTGATGTCCAGTGCATCAATTTGTTGGCTGGTTGATTTTTAATGTATTCTTTAGTAAATGGTGCAAAAGAGTGTCTAGTATCTGGAGAATTATCTCTGGTGACAGTGACTAACTTTGAAAAACAACATAGAAAGGTGTAGCAGCAAGTGTGAGGGCAGACCTCAGAAGGACCTTTGTGATGGAAAGGGCTGGTAGTAGTCACTGACTATTGAACAAAGGAGGCAGTGGAATTAACTGTGCTGGGGAATCTCCAAAGTCATCTACCAGCGCCTTGGTCCAAGGAAGTACTGTTTATTCTTAGGTGCAAGGGGAAGGACCAAATGAGCTCCGGAGAACCCAGGTAGCTCAACATCAGCATCTGTGACTCTGTGATATGGCTGTCATTGTTATCTGAGCCACTGAAGCAGAGCCAAGGGAGAGGAAGACGGTGTCCCCCTGTTGGAAATTACTTGTCCCCATTGCTCAGGACTTGAACTGATGAAGAAGCTGTCCTTCAAAGAGGCTCTTTCAGGATAAAGTCATACAGATGCAGGCTCCTTGGGCTTGTGAGGCCTCACAGGTCATCCTACCTGTTCTTAGATATCCTAAAATACTCTAGTAGGCACTCATAAATATTTGCTGAATGATTGAATGATTGTTACATAAATTGATAGCTGTGGCTTTCTCCTGTCTCTGCAGGGTTCTGATAATATTTCACCCTGTCTTGGAAGCCCATTCCGATTCTGATTGTTTTTTGTTGTTAGGGATTCCTCTTGCTCTCGAACCCCACTCCAATCAAATCCAGCGGACTGTTGTCTCTCCCTCTGTGCACATAGTCCACGACTGGTCACCTCCAGACTGTGGTCATCTTGACTTGGGTTCTTAACACAACTTTACATTGAGATTCAGAGCTTGTTTGGAATAAGAGATGCAAAGAGACTCTGGTGCAGCACGGGAAACAAGAGGTGCTTTCCTTGTGCACTGGGCTCTATTCAGCTAAGCCTTCCTTCCAGAGCCCACCCTGCTGTGTGTGCATGGATGAATGGTGGGGGTGAGTGAGTCATGCCCCAGATTACAGTGTGGAGTGGCACAAAAGCCTCCATCTGAGAGCCAGGAGAAATGGGTTGAATTCAGGATCTGCTACATACTGGCCAGGGAGTGTGACCTTGAACAAGTTCTTCCTCCTCTGGGTCTTCACTGTGAATGAGAGGGCTGGAGTCTGGCATTTTGCCATCTACTCAACAACCGTTTCTGAGCACTTATTATGTGCCAGGCGCTTCAATGATACAGTGGTGAACAGCATACAAGTTCTGCAATCACAGAGCCTGTGTCCCGGGGAGAGAGGCAGACCAAATAAAGCAGCAAGCAAGTAACAGTTGTCACAGCAGGTGAGATGAGGGTGATGGAGGTATGCACAGCAAGGTATGTGGGAGCAGATGGAGGGAGCCTACCTTAGATAAGGTGGTCATGGATGATGTCTCCGAAGTGGTGATATCTGAGCGGGGCCCTGAATAAGGGGACGGGGCAGGCCCTGCATGTATCTGGAAGAGTGGAGCAGTAAGTGCAAAAGCCTTTAGAGGGAACCGAGCAAAGAGGCCAGGTGGGGAGAGAGGGCAGAGAAGTAGTCAGGGCTGAGCCATGGTAAGGACACTAGATGGTGTGCTGAGTGATTAAGGAAGCCATCAGGGCACAGAAAGCAAGGGACAGGCATGGTCTGACTTGTGTGTTAAAAGGATAGGTTGATCCCAAGTTATGTGGAGTTGGGCTTCTTCCAGCCTGAGGCTAAGCAGATCTGGCTTGGTAAGGTAGGGGCGGGACAGTCTCAAAGCCAGGTCCTGCCCTGGAGGCAGACTTTGTGAGCAGTGCCAGCAAAGACTGATGGAACCTGCCCGTTCACGTCTCATCCTGCCGAGGCTCTCAAGCCTCAGCTCAGCTCCAGACCTTGCGGGTGTGCAGGAGCTCAGGGTCCGCTGACGAGCTAACTCCAACCCCCAAACCAAAGGCCATAGCGGCTGCTAGGCTGGGGTGTGGGGGACTAACTTAGGGGTCACGACATGTGTTCTTTTCTCACTAGAAAAATCCTTCCTTTTTTCCTGCCTCTTCCCTCTAGCTCCCCCAACTGCCATCTTTATTTATTCTTCTGTTTAGTTCCTTTTTCTTCTTTGTCTATCCACCCTCTAAGCATTGGATAGCATCTCCTAGAAGCCAGAAGCTCACCCCTTGCTTCCTGTCCCCTGATGCCTTCCCCAATCGCTCAGTTTGTGATGTGGGGTTCCTGGTCGGTAGAAAAACAAAGACACTGAACTTGTGTCTCCGAACTAGAGAGTCGTAGAGTCTGTATTAGAAGTCAGGAAGCATGACTGTAGTCCTGCAGGGACATCTCCATTTCATCGTCTCCTAGGAGGTCCCAGAGGATCGCACGCTGTGATAAGATCAAAGATGCAGGTGTATGCCAGGATCTCTGGGGACAGAGAAGAGAGCGCCAGCCTTGTGGCCAAGGTGGAAGGGGCTGTCAGGGGTGTTTCCTGGGAGAAGGGGTATTTGAAATAAGTCTTGGAAAATCATTTTTAAATTACTGCTGACATTCAATATTATTTGATATTAGTTTTAGGTGTATATCATATAGTTTATGAAGTGAGGATCCCCCTGATATTTTCGGTACACCTGACACCATGCATAGTTATTGCAGTGTTATTGACTCTATTCTCTATATTGTATTCTACATCCTCCCCGTGACTGTGTTGTGACCACCAGTTTGTACTTCTCAATCCCTTCACCTTTTTACTCAGCCCCTGAACCCCTCTCCCCTCTGGCAACCGTCAGTCTGTTCTCTGTATCTATGAGTCTGTTTCTATTTTGTGTATTCATTTATTATGTTCATTAGCAGCTACTGTAAAAAACAGTATGGAGAGTCCTCAAAAAATTGAAAACAGAACTGCCTGATGACCCAGTGATTCCATTCTTGCGTATATAGTTGAAGAACTAATTTGGAGGGATTATATGCATGCTTATGTCCACTGCAGTGTTATTTACATTGGCCAAGCTATGGAAGGGCTCATCCATAGAGGAATGGATTAAAAAGCAGTGGGACATGCAATGGAATATTACTCAGCTGCAAAAATAATACAATTTTACCATTTGCAACCGCATGAATTGACCTAGAGGTTATCATGTTCATTAAAATAAGTCAGTCAGAAGCCCTGGCTGGTGTAGCTCAGTGGATTGAGCTCGGGCTGCAAACCAAAGTGTCACAGGTTCGATTCCCAGTCAGGGCACATACCTGGGTTGCAGGCCATAACACCCAGCAACCGCACATTGATGTTTCTCTCTCTCTCTATCTCCCTCCTTTCCCTCTCTAAAAGTAAATAAATAAAATCTTAAAAAAAATAAGTCAGTCAGAAAGACAAATACCATAGGATTTCACGTACATGTGGAATCTAAAGTGGAGGGGGATTTTCCCCAGCAGAGAAGGGATGTAGAAGTGGGGGTAGGGAAGGACTGAAAGCAACAGAAGAGGGAAAATCCCTGGTGTGTCTTTGGGAAGCAATCAGTCAATTATCTATATTAAATACCAAACGGGATTGGTACCTCAGTGGAAAAATTGGACACAGTGGTTGTTTGACCCAAGCCTGGAGTTTTTGTTTTGTTTTTATGTAAGTGTCACTAAGCAAACAGAATGAATACAGATAATTTCCAGGTAATAAATTAGATTAAACATTTATATTATGTTCAGGTCAAGGGGTAAAGAAGATGTGGGGGAGGACGGAAGGAGAAGGTGGAGGTCAGGGTTGGGAATTTCCTGTTTAGACAGGATGGTATCTGGTCAGTTGGTGATGTTTGATCCTGAGAAGAAAAAAATAAAAGATTGTGAAACCCTATTGAAAGGATCCAAAACACTCCACTCAGCTGGAAAACCACCTCTCAAGTCTCCTACTCCCTTTTCCTAGAGATGGCTTATTGCTAAGAGTGTTAAGTGGAAAAGGGATTTAAAGAAAAGAAATTCTGATTTGTAACAATAGTATCTGGTATTTATGCCACACTTTCTCCCAAGATGCCCAGATCGTTGTAGGGAAATGATGTCATTCATTTCTTACAGCCTCGTCCCTGCCTCCCTTACCCTTAAGCCTGCCCAATCTGGACGGAGGGGGGTAGCCCCGGACACGGCTTCCCCCGTGGTCCGCATGGAGACCCAGTGGGCTCTGCTGTGACTCTGAGACCTCTGTCTCAGCTCCTGTCACTCAAGAGCACTAGACATCTGTCCACCTGTCCACAGTGAGCCCCTCACATGCCAGCCACACTGGACATTAAGCGGTGTCCACCTTTTCTAAAAAGTTCCAAAAAAAGAAACACCCCGACCTTCTTGGAAGGTGTGTCCGAGCCCCAGCAGAGTGAGGAAGCTCCTCTTGACCTGTAACGCAGCTCCCCTCAGCTGCAGTGCAGCCCTGGTCTTTCCAGTCCTGTTTGCCGTTGGCACCACGAACAGGTGTCTTGTGCCCACCGCTCCAAGGAGCTGCCTGTGTGCAGATGTGAGATTAGTGTTATTTCAGTGAACAAATGTGACCACCACACTACAAGACTTGTAGATAGTGTTTAAACACATAGGCATCAATAGTGTTCCTAGCAGTAAGACAAAACAAGGAGATCGGGATTAACCTCTCTGCTTTACTCCTCACCAGCCACATCATCTTGAACACGTACCTTTATTTCCCCTATTAGTGTTTTCTTAGCTCCGAAGCCAAATAAGGCCACCCGCCTATTTCACAGGGCCAGTGTGACAACTGGATGGAATCGCATTAGGTATGATGCTTTTCAATCTGATCAGGACGATGTCCATGAACGGAATTGCTGCTATTTCTTTTCAAAATTGGGGAGAAGTGTCTATGGGCTTTAGCATCTTCAACGCCTATTACGTGAGTTTCGTCTAGATTTTAAACAGGAAACAGAGGGATGGGAAGTGGAAGGAAAGAGAAACTGGGCAGGGTGATTTAGGAAGGTCATGAAAACATGCTTGAACTTTAAAAATTAGGGGGAAGGTGAGTGGTATCACAGCTGAAGCATAGAATTGCTTGTTAAAACAATAGTCGCAAAGGAAAATCATCCCAGTTTCTAATTTTACTTTGTTTTTTTTTTAAGATTTTATTTATTTTTATTTTTAGGGAGGGAAAGGAGGGAGGGGGGAGAGAGAGAGAGAGACATCAATGTGCAGTTGTTGGGGTTATGGCCTGCAACCCAGGAATGTACCCTGGCTGGGAATTGAACCTGGGACACTTTGGTTCCCAGCCCACGCTCAATCCACTGAGCTACGCCAGCCAGGGCTCCAGTTTCTTACTGACCTTCAAAATCACCTTTTGGTCTTTCCCATGGGGCCTCTGCCCCGTCATCTCCCTCGCCCTCTCTGTGCTCCCCTCTCTCTTCCCCACACCCCTCCAAGAATTTTGAGCTGTTTTTACTACTTTTGCAATCACTATTCTCGTACCTTGGAAGGCATCACCCATCACTGGCCCTTGATAAAGCTGAGGATAAAGAGAATGGAACTAAGTTCCAACAGGTTCCCAGAGCTCAGGCCCCTCCTTTATGCCTTTCTCCTACCTGAGATTTCAGCATCCATCATTCTTGACAGTCCCTTGCACGGGGAGGCCCCTTCTAAATCTGTACATTGCAGGTGCTCCAGCAGGGAGGGCAGCTTGCCTGCAGCATCTCAACACGTCTAGATGTCTATCTTGACATCTAGGCCTGCAACTCGGAACGCACAGCACACGTAAATTAGACGTTACCCATCTAGCCTAGAGTTGGTTACTCCAGCCGCTCACCTGTCGTGGCCCCTCGCCCCCACTCCTGCCACCATGACGCCAAAAGTGAAACGCCACCATTTTATACTATCTCACGGAGAAAGGACGCACTAACAGATGATATCAAACCTTCCAGCCTCCTTCGGTTGTCCTAAAATGTTGATTCTCGTAGATCTGGAAACAACTAAAGATATGGCCTTGCTTATTCTGTTTCCAGTCAATGCTCCACTCGAATCCTCTCAGGAAGGGGTTTGTACATGGTTTTTCTTAGAAGTTCCACAGGCAGAAACTTTGCAGCGTCCTCGGGTCACTCGTTCAAATGCTTTGCATTCTGACATCTCGGCCAAGCTTTATAATTATTAAGCCACTTGAGTACTGACTGATAAGCATACACTTCCTTTTCTTTTTCCTGATAATGCCACCCTGTTTTCTTTTCCTTTTTTGTTAAGATTTTATTTATTTATTTTTAGAGAGGGAAGGGAGGGAGAGAGAGAGAGAGAGAGAGAGAGAGAGAGAGAGAGAGAGAGAGAGAGAAACATCAATGTGCGGTTGCTGGGGGTTATGGCCTGCAACCCAGGCATGTACCCTGGCTGGGAATCGAACCTGGGACACTTTGGTTCCACTGAGTTATGCCAGCCAGGGCTCCACCCTGTTTTCATCTAGCAGAAAAACCCCTTGGTCTCAATAAAGTCGTGTTCTGATCCAACCACAAGGCAGGTCTGTGCCCCGAGAGATCCTGGTAGCTTTCTTCTCCCGGGACTGAGGAGAATCGAGTGACCCTGGAGTGAGCTTCTTTCTTGCTCCACAAATATCCTGACCTGTTCTGCAGCTGGCCTTTGTGAACCTGGTCCCCCCAGCTCTCCTCTGACCCATGGAGCCTCCTATGTCTCCCCCCCACCCCCCCAATTAATCCCTAGTCCCCAAGTGGGTTTTGTTATTGTTTGTGTGGTTTGGCTTTTTTTTTTTTCCTTCAAGACTATCAGTGTTCATTTTGTTTGCTCCTAATGAAAGAACCTAATTTAACTTTATTATAATTATTCTTTTCCTAAACAAGAATATTCCCATCCAGGGCCCCCAACATACCATCCTTATATTGGAATTTAAAAATCTGATTTGCATCCCCTGACCCCCTTTCCCATTTTCAGATTCATAAATCCAGTGGACTAGGCCTCCCCATCAGAATGTACACAGCCGTGCTGCATGTCCCAAACCCTCGCGGTTCTGCAACAGATCACTTTTTTAATTTATTTATATTTTATTATTTATTTATTTTTAGAGAGGGAAGGGGGGAGAGAGAGGGGGGGAGAAACATCAATGTGTGGTTGTTGGGGGCCGTGGCCTGCAATTTAGGCATGTGCCCTGACTAGGAATCGAACCTGCGATGCCTGGTTTGCAGCCCGCACTCAGTCCACTGAGCTACACCAGCCAGGGCAACAGATCACTTTTTTAAGCATGTATGAGGCCCTGATCACTACCCTGAGTATTGGAGACCTCATAGCGGTCCATTTCCTTCAGAGACCCACAGTCTCGTGTGACCCGTAGAGACGTAAACACTCGATTCCACAAGGTGTGCTAAGTGCTGTGCTGGGAAAACCAAGGAGGACTCCTAATCTCAGCTTCAGGAAAGGCTTCCTGAAGGAGACACTATCCAGGTAGGCTTGGAGTTAGCCGGGTAAATGTGGGAGTCGGGCGAGGTCTGGCTCTTTGCGGCTCTCATCGCTTTCCTTACTTGTTAGCTGCCTGAAATGCCCTCACTTCCTGCTGGAAGTCAGCCTCGGTCTGAGCGCCGCGGTGAGCTCGTCTCTGTTCGCCTCGGTGTCCCAGGAAGAGAGCCTGGCACATGGTAGGCGCTGAAACAGTCCTGCATAAACATGCTTGGAGCAAGGGTCACCTCCTGAGCGGGTGCCCAGGCCCTCCCTGAGAAGCCCTCCTCTCCCTGCCTTGGGCCTCCCTGGAGGACACCACGCTGTTCCCGACTCCGGCCCTTTGCGCGCAAGGCCCACCGCTCCCTCTTCCTCCCTCTGCCTGACCAGCCCCTGTCATCTCTCGCCGCCTAAGCATCAGGTTCTCATCAACGCCTCCTGGACACACTCCCGACCCTGGTCTTCTCCCCGCCCTCCCCAACCCCCCAGGCTGGGTGCCCCTCCCTTCTCCCCACCCCACAGACCCCCGCCAGCATGCTGTCATGGTGCTTCCTGCCAAGGCTGCCAGATTTAGCAAATAAAAACACAGGACATCTAGTAAAATTTGAACTTCTGATAAACAACATTTTTTTTTAGTATAAGTATTCCCCATGCAATATTTGGATAAATTTGTACTTTAAAATTATTCCTTGTTTATCTGGAATTCAGATTTTACTGGGTGTCCTGTGTTTTATCTGACAACCCTACTCTCCGCACTGGGTTTTGGCTTCTGATTTTCCCTGTTTCTCCCCATTCACACACATCCTTGCAAAACGTTTCTTCTTTTGTCTCTCCTCCAAGGGCCGTGACTTACTCAGATCAGACCCTTAGGCCCCTGAATGCTACGTGTGAGGTTAGCCTCTAGGCCACTCCGCAGACCCAGATGGGAGCCCACATCACCTGTGGGTGTCCCGGATGCCTCCCCACGGGCCTGTAGCCAAAAGTGATGGGGACGCCTCTGGGTGTGGGGAACCCAGAGAAGAAAATAACTCTTTCTTCTAGCTTAGCACTGGGATAAATTTTTTCTTCCTACTGGTCAATGCTCCCTTCCATCATCTTCTCCAAAGTCGGGAATCTCAGGAATGAACGGTAGCTCTGTTGTTGGGAGGGGCTGGTCAGGGGACAAGATGCAGTGACCGCAGACACTACCATCACGACTGTGTGTCTCCAGTTCTGGACATTTACTGAGTGCTCCTTAAAATCAGCTCATGCAACCCTCATAAGAACTTATGAGGGAGGGAAATAGTCTCCCTATTATACAGATCATCATCACCCCCATTGTACAGAGGAGGAAGCTGAGCTGAGAAAGGTTAAACACTGGGTCCGAGGAGCGAGGCGGTGAGCCAGGGGTGGGGTGGGGGCCGGGCACTCTCCGCTCACACCGCCCTGTCTGCCCTGACGCTGTGCTGGGCCAGGGCCGAGGAACGTGGTGGGTGCATCTGGGTGCCAGCCCATCCTATCCATACAAAGGGTGAGCATTTTCTGGGACGTGACTCTGGATAGATACATTCTAATTCTCACCAGCCTTTCCTGTGCTGTCTCCCCTCTTATACACTTCATCCCTCCCTCCCCCCGCTCAGTTACGAATTGCCCTGCCCGGTGGTTCCCCAAGCTCTGCAAAGACGTTTTTGAAGCCTCACCTGGAATAGACCCGACCTTCCCAAGCCCCTGAGGGGCCCAGGGCCGTGCCGGGTGGATGTGCTTCCTGGAGCTGCAGCATGAGTGGGAGCTCTGCCCACCCTCTCCCTTAGCCTGGCAGCTGCTGAGCAGGTGGGCCCCTCCCCTGGTGGCTTGGAACCTAGCCTTGTTCTGTGTACCTGGAGCCTTGGGCAGCCATCCAGGTCTTAATTGCAAATACACCCACTTTTCACGGTTTCAGCCTTTGCTAATTGCCAAGGCCGTTTGACCTGGAGCTCAGGTTTGACTCCCACGTAAATCCTGAGTACCTTCTCCCTCTCCCCCCTTCCCCCAACCTGCCACCTTACCAGCAAGTGTAATCACAGGATCACAGGGAGAGCCTTGGAGCTGATGTCAGGCAGAGATTGTCTCATCTCATTTCTCATTTTCCAGATGAGGAAATAGAGGGCTAAGAAAGGTTAGAGATTTAATCAAGCTCAAGGAGTTAGCAGTGATTTGTCTTATTTGGAAATAAGGCTTGAAGACATGAATCAAGCACCCCAGAGAGCACTGGCCGGTGGGTCTGGGTTATTCTGATGACAGGCTGTAGCCCCAGTGGATACAAAAGAGGACACAGTCGGGTCTCATGAACCTTCTGGCTTGGCTATCAACCAGGCTCTACATATTAGGATAATTCAAGGTCTCTGTCCCTCATGTGACTGATACTTTCGGAGAGGTTTGTTTATTAACTTTCTGAGGATCGTTCTTAGAGTGGGCTCTTTGGGGAACCAGGGAGATGTGGGCAGATGGAGGTTAGAGGATTGCCAGATGGCGAGACTGTACGAGGAGTTTGTATGTGGGCTGGGGACAGCAATGCGAAAACCCTCAAAATCCTATCAAACCCCCAGAGTTTAGAAACCTCTGTAAGCCGGGACTCAAACCCAGGCCCAAAAGTGTTTTGTTATTTGCTTGTTTTCTCTCCAGTTAAGGCATGCCACCTCTGCCCAGGCCGCGAGGGCCATGAAAGGTCACTGTGGCCATCCCTCCACCTCTCCACCCCTCCAATCTGACCGGAGTCCACCATCGTGGGAAACACTTCCAGGGACGCAAATCCAGTCTCTCTGGAGGCCCGAGCTCTGGTTTAAGGTGCTTTGGAGTCAGAAAGTTCCCCCAAACTTCCTCCTTGGGGGCAGTTCTCATTCTTTTCTTCTTTGGAAAGGAAAACTATATTAATTAACTAAACAAACATTTACTGAGCACTTACCAGGTAACGCTGTGCCCAATTAAGGGGGTGCTGAGGGGGACACATCCCACCTTCTCTGAGCTCCGACTGTCCGCAGGCTGCCAGGCCATGACACAGGTTTCTGATTCAGCAGGTCCCTTGGCCCCACCTTCCCGCTCACCCAAACCCAGGGTTCAGTTACCGTTCTGAGCCCCCCACAGGGTTTGATTCCATTTGGAGGGTACTATCCCCCACCATTGCCTTCCTTGTGGGGACTGTTCTGGGGAGCACAGGTTGGTCCAGGTGGTGGTGGGTAGTGGGGTGACTCCACAGTCTGAGAGATCTCTCCCTCCCTTCTGACAGTTCCCAGCCCGCTTGCTGATGCAGAATCTCCTTCCTTCTGCTCAGAGATTTGCTACTTATTCTAAACGGAAACCCTTCTAAAGAGGTCTCATTCATGCTCTGATCAGTTGTAATGATGTTTATGTAATTGATGATGTAATAGGATTCTTTTCTTACTTTCATAAAATTATGAAGGTCATACCTAATCACTGTAGAAAATTTATGATATATACATAAGGATTTTATTGTGTCCTTTTGTATATGCTTACATAAGGAAATAGAAATCACCCATATTCTTATAACCCAGAGACAGCGGTGGGTTTTGTTCTAGTTTCTAACAGGCAGAGTGGTCAGTTTACTGAAAAGCATAGTGGTGTGTGGAGCTCAGAGCAAAATCTCTGAGCCAGGTGCTGGGCCGGTTGCTGTCTCTGTGACCTTACACAAGCGAGTGCTCTCTGCCTTACCTGCCTCATCGGTACAATGGGGATAACCGTGGTGCCCAGGCTACTGGCTATTGTGAAGATTTAGCGAGTTGACACAGGTGAAGTGCCTGGCGTGCTGCCTGGCTCACGCAATGGGAGGTGTGAGTGGTATCGCTGCTGTTGTTATTGTTTGTCGTTATTGTTATAGCGAAGGCCCCTGGGCTGACTCAGTGGCTCCTGTCCGGTGCTCTCTGGAGGCCAGTCACTGTGGTCCCCAGCCCTACCCCTTTCCAGTTCCCAGAGCATGCATACATTTGTCTAGACTATTTTGGGAGATGGCAGAGATCTTTCTATCATGGTACGCAAAAAAAAAAAAGCATCTCCCCTCATATACTTTCAAACATCTGCGTGCTTTTGCCAAAGTTTTAGCTCTAGTGAGAATCATCTCATTCTCTCTTCTGTCTCTGTCTTAAGAATCTCTTCCGTGGCCTCTCCAGCCCCCTGGCACTTAAGTCCTCCCACACTCCCCGAAGCTCTCCTCAGCTTACGACGCCGGCAGCTGCACCCAGAAGAACTGAAGGGCCAAGGCCGGACCATGCACACCCTGGGCCTCATTTTATCTAGCCGTGTATGGATCAGTTTACACGTGTGCACACGCTCATGGCAGTGCACCTAGATGGACACCCCCCGCCTGCCAAACCGGAACAGTAGAGGAACACTTCATACGCTGTTTGGTGGCTTGCTTCTTTCATTTGGCAGTATAGGTGATCACTCGCCACGACACTGTGGCACAGCCATTAGAAATCTGTAAGAGATTCTTTGCTGAAAGAAGGTTTTTTTTTTTGTTTGTTTTTTTGCTTGTTTTGTGTTTTAACAGAGAGGAAGCTCAAGGCTGCAGGCACTGGGGGCAAGAGGCGGACCTGAAGGCCTCCGGTAAATCAGCTTGCATGCTCACACCCACAGCCCTCTGGAATGTGGCTGTCACCGGTCTGCCTCACTGTCGTTATTCCTTTCTGACAGGACCGTGGATCGGAACATGCATTCCCAGCTTTCTGGCAATTCTTCTTCATTGTCGTCTGCCTGTCTTCTCCCACCCACCCCTCCTTTTTAAAAATGGGTGCCCCTCAGGGTTCTCCATAGACCCTCCCTCACCTCCTGCCTGTGGAGTCCCCCAGGGCTTCTCCCCAACCACAGGGCCTTCACTCATCACTCACATCCCCAAGGCTCCCCACACTTTTCCTCTCCTGACCTCTCCGCTTGGCTGGCTCCCAAGCTTCAGTCAAGCTGAGCATGCCCAAGGTGGGATTCGTCGTTTCAGAGCCCAGCCTCCTCCCCCATCCACGTCTCTGTCTCGGCAAATGTCATCCTCTTCCATTTACTATTCAAGCCAGAGACGATGGTATGTTTCCCTTCCCTTCCTCAGTAGCCAATCCGTACAGTAAGCTTTTCATTACATTTTATGTGTTCAATCAAAACGACTGCGCTTTATTCTGAAATTGTGTGCACCCAGTGTCTTTGATATCAAAATGCTTTTTTTTCCCCCTCTAAAGAAATGTGGGATGCGGTAGGTGGCAGCTGCTTTCGGCTGTGTGCATGTTGTTCGTGTCAGCGAAGGAGGCACTGTTGATTGCCACCGAAACCCAGACCCCTTTCCCACCTCCAACAGGGTCCGGTCCTGTTCAGACCTTCTCCCCACGGCCTGCTTCCGAGGGTAACGCTGAGCAGTCTAAGCCAGCGGTTTTCAACACGTGTCTGCGAGGCCCTTCCACGGCATCTGGGAGGTCAGAACTATTTTCCTACTGAAGCATTATTTGCCTTTCTCACTTTCCTTCTTTTACGAGTATACCCTGGGTTTTTCCAGAGGCTAACCGTCATGTGACATTGCAACAGACTGAATGCAGAAGCAGATACGAGAACGCAGCTGTCTTTCATTAAGCCAGACATTAAAGAGATTTGCAAAAATATGGAACAATGCCACACTTGTCACTAAACTTTGAAAGGTAGTTATTTTTCATAACAAATAGGTTACTTATGCTAACATGCAATGAGTTTATTACTGTTATTTTATAACAAGTCAATTAATAAATATTTAAAAGTTTCCCCGTACTAGTTTATAATATAATACATATCAAGAGATATAACCCACCTGAACTAAAGCTCTCTGGGGTTTTCAATGATTTTTTAGAATTTTAAAGGGGTCCCAAGATGCGAAAGTTTGAGAACCACTGGGCTGCCCTGGTAACAGCTCTTGGTTATGTAAGTGACCCAAATTAGTCCAATCAGACTGGATCATGGAAAGATTTATATTCCATGTCTGGGAAAGAGATTTCCCTGCGTTCAGTGGAAGCTTCCAGTCCCCATGGCCACTGGTAGCCTCTCGCAACCACGAGGAAAATTACGGATGCAGTGGATAGCAGTTTGGAGGGAAGGAAGGACCTCAGGACCTCCATGAGCGACCTCAGGCCGCTCATGTGACACCCTCTGCTCTTCCAGTGATGTGAGAAGATACATCTTTTTACTGATGGATGTCCAGTACTGATGGAGAATCCAGTTTGCATTGGATTCTCCATTACTTGCCTCTGAAAGCCCCCTTAACCAACATTGCACTTGGGAAACGAGGCGTTGGCATGCCCATGTTGACGCAAACATCGGAGGGCATCTTACTCTTCTGTGTAATCTGTAAACCACCATGTTAGATGATCCTCGGAGGCTTCTCCAAGCATGAGGAACCACCAAGAAAGAAGAAAAGGGACGAGAGGAGGGAGCTGAGGTTGTGCCACGCAGAAGCATCACGGCGCAGAGAGTTTCCGGAGCAGAGTGAGAGACGGAGGAGGGAGAGGAATCCCGAGGGATTCCTAGCACTGGTGTGCCCTTGGAAACCCAGCTCCTCCTGCTCCCACTCCTCTGCCTCTCTAGCTCTGTCCTTCGTAAACCAAACTGTCAGCATCTGTCTGGGCGAACTGACTGGTGGTGATAGCCCGGGAAGTTTGCTCCACTGCTTGACAAGTGGCGAGAAGCACCTGGGGCGCTTGGATGGCCGTCACCAGTGCCTTATTCTTCCATTGGCACTTATCCTAGTCTCTATTTTGCCACTTTGTTCAGGGCTTTCAAAGGATCTTGCAGGTACATTTGGGTGCAATGGATGGGATACAAACATGGTAGAGAAATAACGTTCTTGCCTGTTTAAATAATGTTGTTACTTGCTTAAAATAAGTGTGGTGTCAAGGACAGTAATTGATGCCTTTCTTAATAGAATGGTCTCTAGCCATGGCAGGTATTTCCTTGGAGTGCTGATGTAACTATATGCAAATCACAGGCATCTTGGCTTGGAAATCTCAAAGTGAGGTTATAATGAAGCTAAAAAACATTGATCTGAATTTTACTTTCTTTTTGGTTGCTAGCAAAGTGGGAGAGGAGGAAGCAGGAAGAGAGCTTGGGGACAAATTAGGCTTTTCCTTAATAAATTGCAAGTAGGACACTAAAGGTCTTTATTTTTATTTTTATTTTTTGTTAGACATCAAAGTGAGATAGAAGCTTTCTGCACTATTGTTTTTTTTTTTTTAAACAAGAAAGTGCTACAAAGACACAAAGCACGCTAGACTTGGGATAAGCCCGGGGGAGTCATTATGTCCAAGTTAGGATAATCAAAAAGAGTTTAATTTACTCAGGTCTGGAATAAAACCAAGTCTGCATTCAGCAATATTTGAAACCAGTTTAAGGTCAGCGAGTGGGATGCCAGTTGTATTTAAATGCTTCTATCTATTTATTCATATTTTACATTGTACTCTGAATTACATGCCTTCTTTTTTAATTAAGAAAAAGATAATTGCTGAGCCTAATCATTTCAGCATAGTTTTTAATTGTAAAATAAGCATAAGAAATGCAAAAGGCACTTTCTAATCTTCTTGATTTACTTCTCCATTCTTAGGGGTTCTCAAAGCCAAAGAGAGTGTCTGTTAGTGAATTAGAATGAAACCACAGGGTAATTACTTTCTGGGCTACCAACGCAACATGAGTTGCTTTCTGTTGTAAGAATGCTGAAAAGTTGCCATAAAATTAAATCAATTAGAATAATAAGGGGGCAGGAGAAGATTAAATTTATTTCCATCTGATTTAACTTACTAATTTCTCAGGGGAGACGGAGTTCCCCGCCATTGACCTTCAGGTTTTAACCCATGAGCCCCTTCTGTCCTCACGACATACTTGGGACGTAATTCACGCCCCAAAGGCTGGGTCTTTTTGGTTGCCTCGGAAAGTAGTTTTGAGGACTGAGAGTCAGTGAACAAGTTAGTCAGGGCGCAGATGTGTCTGGAGATCCTACCACGCTCCAGGCATGCTCTGTCGTCTGGGGGTTCAGTGCGGACAAGTGAACACTCTTGACCTCCAGAAGCTTATGCTCTAGTGGGGGAAAACAGATAATAAATGCATAAACAAATAAACCAATAAAATGACCAATAAGTGCCACAAAGATGATAGGATAGGGCAATGTCACGGAAAGCCACCTCCCAGCAGATGGTCAGCGCGAGCAGAGGCCCCGCGGCAGGAACACACGTGGGGTGTTTGAGAGTGAGAAACAAGTCCTGCCTGACGGAGGCTTGGGTGGAGGGAGACAGCGCTACACTCATCTCCTCTTCCTCCACGACGTCCTTCCTCAGGCCTGGCGGCTGAAACCGTCCCACCTTTTCTCTGCCTGGTGAATGGGGAGGCCCTCTCTAAACAAAATGTCCGGGAGGGATGTTTTTGAATCTCAGGGCTGGCCCTGCTGTTGGTACTTGTTAAAGCATAAGGAAATGGGTGTCTCCGCCTTCCCGGCACCCCAGGGAACATCGTTTTCCCAGTAGGTTTAAGCCTTGGTTTAACCATAATTACATTGTTAGAGATGGTCAGCTCCGCATAGGTTCTTCCGTTCCTGGTTGCAGATGAGGGGATCCGTGCCAGCTGCTGGTCTATTAGGAGGTACAGATAGCATGGACTAACTGGGAGGACTGGAGAAAAAGATGCTAGGTGGAGCTTCCAGGAATGACTTCTCAAAGCTCACGGCAGCGTTGGACCCTTATGCAAGCTTCTGCCCTGGCCGTGATCAGAAAGCTGCGTGCAAATCAGGGGGCCGTGGCCTCTGCTCCAAGCCTGCCTGCCGTGGCTCCAGTCGGTTCCAGTTAAACGGACATCCCGTACTGGTCCTCTCTTCCTCTATAACCTGATTGCAAATCAAAGTCCTGAATGAGTGTATATGCTTCATAGGTCCCAGGTTGCACCCCAAACCTTAACCGCTTGAGTGTCTGAGAAGTGTAATTTTGGATGTTCTACCTCACGCAGTAGAAAAAAGTCTGTTCGCAGCTGGAATGGGTGCTGAGCAAGGCAATTGAATCTGCCGCCCCAGGGACTAAGCTGGGTTCACACCACCTGTATTGTGAATATTGGGGCTCGTTCCATGACTCTGGCAGCTTTTTCTCTGGCACACAAGGCTGGGAGAGCGGGGAAACCATAAGTAATTTTCCTTCGCAGATCCAACATCCAGGGGCGTGTCCCCCGTGGTGAGATCTGATCTAGGTTGGGCAGGTCTCACCTGCCAGAGATTTGGAGGTGCTTGGAGGAAAAGCTCATCTTAAGAGCTGACCTGGAGACTCCAAGCCCCGAGCGTGGACGGGCCATGGTTGTTTTTGCTCTTTTTCGCAGCTGCAGTATCAACACCGAGCTTGACATGTGGTAGGCACCCACTAAATATTTATCAAATAAATAAATGAATGGAAAAAAGGAATAGGGCGAGGAGCCCTTTGGCATGAAATACTGGGCAGATTCATTTGAGCCTCTGTGTGTTTAACAAATACTAGTAACGTTTGAAATGTGCCAGGCATTGTTCTAAGTGCTTCACAAACGTTAACTCATTTAATTCTTCTAACTACTCTAGTATGGCCCACTATTAATCTCAGTTTACAACCAAGGTACAGAGACGTCATGTTACTTGCTCAAGGTCACAGATTAAGAAAGTGGGGACTCACAAGGAGTCCACTGGACTGGGTTGCCCCAAACATCTTGTTGCTACCAGACTTACTGATTTGGCCCTTACAGATACTCCCGAGTGCCTCCATGTGATACTATGAAAGTGAATGTGTAGAACAAGGCACGTAAGGTTTGCCGTCATGACTATACTGAAATCCACCTGTCCTTCTCCCCTCTCTTCTCAATCCTGCCTTCTGGCCTCTTCCAGTCCCCTCCAGGCTATGCCTGCTGCTGTCTCCTTTCCCTGTCCCTCTCCCATCCCTGTGCTGCATTGGGTTTGTGTGGAATTTTGGTCCCCAGGTGGGCCTCTCAGGTGCCCCGCTGAGCCACCAGGAGGCTACGCTAGCTTGAACAAATCCCAACACAGCCATGGGAGGCACCCACTGTCCTCCCGGTTCAACCAGTGTTGGAGACCTCTGATTGCCCCGAACGTGGCAGCATCCCAGAGCTCTGCGGTTCCTTCTGGAAATTCTGGGGAGTCCACGACAGCAGCACCGAGCATCCTGTCTCCTACTGTCCACTGGCTCCAGCTGCCAGCCTTTGCCTTGGCTGGTTTATTTTCGGGTAATGGATGCCTGGGAAAGGCAGAGATGGAGTGCTGTCAAAACGCTACTGGCGAGATATTTGCAAATGCTCTGGAGAGCTGGCTCTCCTCACAGGGGCAGCATGGATTATTTGCAAAAGCAACAGACTCCACTGGCATTCTCACAGATAACGTGGGGCGTGGGGAAAGCATCCTCTTTGCCAGCACAAACAACAGGGTTGGGGGGAGGGAGCGAGTGCTGTTTCTTCAGAGTTCATTCCACCCATCCCCTACCTCCAAGCAGGTCAGCTGCTCCCAAGCTTAAATGGACCTCTGGGGGCACCGTCCTTCCACTGGGGCACCTGGCATGGAGCAGCCCTTCTGAGAGCTAACTGCTGGCCCTCCCGTTCTGGGGCTAACGGCTCTGTATTCCAAGGCAGTCTAACCCAATGTGCTTCCGATATGGGGGAGAAGCCAACCATGCATGGATCGCTGCCCCTGACACAGGACTTCCCACCCCATGAGGGGATCGAGGTTCCCCGTGCCCAGGTTTGGAAGAGCCCCTCTGCAGACTAGTGGGTTCCGAGCCTGTTAGCCCTTGGTCTTCCTTTCTTTGAGTCACAAAACTACATATCCTGCTTCATCCCTTCGGAGCATATTTTTCTTTCTCTCGAATATTTTTTCTCCCTTTGGTGTTTACTTGAACTGGTTGAACCCATCACGTGGTGAGTCCATGTTTATATTTGCAGAAGCGCTGCCCGGGGAAGTTCTGTTTGTATAGAGGTCACCCCATCTCTTGGGCTTGGCTGCAGCCCCATGCTGGGGTTTCAGCAGCAGTAGCTGAGCACATAGCAGGGCCACCCTCCCCCTTCTCACTGCTCCCGCTGGCCTCAGGTTCCAGGCACTTGGTCCCACTGGCTCCGTGCCTGCTGGAAGAGGAGGAGGAAGACTCTTGGGCAGGGAGGCCATTTTCTTCCCTCCTCATTCTCAACCCAAACCAGAATTTCCCCAGGACTTCTCGGTCTCCTTTCTTAGAACCTAACTGTCCTCTGTGATCTCAGAGGTAGACTTGGGCTGGTGGAATAGAGGGTAGAGTTTAGAGATGGGCTGCTCTAAGACCAGTCTCCCTTCTCTGGGCTGACAATGCAGTCGATATTCTAGGGTGGTTGAGACCGTGGATTTGGAGCTAGACAGAACTGGGCTGGAATCAAGTCTTTTGCCAGTTACTAGCTGTGTGACCTTGGACGACACCTTTACAGCTCAGTTTCTTTATCTTAAATGAGTAGAATAAGTACTTACCCCTTAAGATGGTTAGGAGAATTAATTTAGGTCACAAATACAGAATGTTTTCAATGGTGATGATGATGATGATGATGATGATGATAATAATAATAGTAACAACAATAACAATGATCTTAGCAGTTAGAATTGGCGACTTTCCCCCATCCTTGTTTCCTCTATTAGAACAGTGTTTTCCAACCTCTTGTCACTATCATTCCCCTAAAGAGCCTTTTTAGGCCATGGTTTTCTTATCATTTCCCCTCCTCCGTTATGTATGCTGCATTTGTTCATGTACCATGATTCTTTGGAGGCTACAAATCATGGTAACATCTACGTTTTTATTTTTATTCCTCCCAAGAAGTAATTTTCATGATATTATCCCCATAAATACATGTATTAGAGAGAGGTTTTTATCATCTAGGAATCATGCAGGTTACTGTTAACGTTTTTTGATTAGATGGGGAAGCAAGTAAGTCCCAGTGTAGCCACTTTCTGGAGATGGCTGTCCATGGGGACTGCCCCAGAGAATCCAGACTCCTGTTGCACAGTAATGAGCACCTATTGACTACAAGGGCGGGGCCAGAGCCTTTACACACTATGGTTTAAATTGTACATTTTCCCTCCTCACCCTCATTTAATGTTTGTCTTTGAGAGAGCTCTTCCCGGTAGGGGGATCAAAGGATCTATATTCACTTGTGTTTATGGGATTGGAGCTTATTCTTCTACTGGTGACCTTAAGGCTTGGTGATGACCAACATGCTGACATTGACCGCATGGCTGCATCTATAATCCTATGTGAGACGGTAAAGCATAGGACTGATTTAGGGGGCTGAGACCTCCTTGTATGGAAAAGAGAGGAAGTTTCCTGAAGGGGAGTAGCCTTTAGGACACCGAGACTTGCAGAAGTGGGTCCTCTTGGAATGATCTGAGGGCAGGTGGGACAACTTAGAGAAGAGGCAAGGCCCCCTCTATCGCTGTGTGCACCAGGCCCTGCACACCTCCAGGGGAGCCACTGCATAGACCGTTGTGTGGATGGCACTCCCAGGACTCGTGTAGTACGGCAGCCCTGTACGGATGACCTCTTCCTTCTGAAAGTCCACACTTAGATACTTTCCCTTGGGAGCTCATTGAGAGAGTCCATTATTTACAGCTCTCTAGAAGTTTGTCTAGCCCAAATGATCAGTCCCTTTTTGGTTTTCCCTAATTCTTTTCTTTTTAAATATTTTATTTATTTATTATTTTTAGAGAGGGAAGGGAGGGAGATAGAGAGAGAGAGAGAAACATCAATGTGCGGTTGCTGGGGGTCATGGCCTGCAACCTAAGAATGTACCCTGGCTGGGAATCGAACCTGGGACACTTTGGTTCCCAGCCCGTGATCAATCCACTGAGCTACGCCAGCCAGGGTTTTCCCTAATTCTTTAACAAAGACATTTGCATATAACTTCCCCTTGGTGTGTTAGCCTTGCAGTGGCCAAGGAAAAGGAGAGGGGTGCGTTGTCCCATCTGGACTCTTCCTGAGTTCTAGCAGAGAAGGGATAATGACCTCTTGGAAGGGATACACTTTCAAATCTTAGGGTGACCCGAGAGTGGGCTCAGGTGAAGTCTGTGGCAGATTATCCTGCAAGGACATTTGCACAAATTAACGTTTGATCCTGAAAATACCTACCCAGGTCAAGGTCTCTTGAGAATGGATGCATTGTTGGGGTTAACTTCTGAGGGGCCATCCCCTGCTAAGGGCTTGTGGTATGCCAAGCAGGGTGCTAAGTGCTTGGATTTATGTTCTTGGCCCACAATATATATGTGATGATGATGATATGTATGATTTAGCTTCTAGATTTAAAAATTCTCTTCCAAACTGGGTTGGCAATGTTATGTTCTGGTCCCATGTAGATCTGACATCTCATGGAGTCTGTGTGAAAGAATTTTCAGTCAGTTCTGTTTCTGCATGAAAGTGCTCACTAGTTTCTTGACTGCAAGAACATGTTGCTTATGACGGAGAAGAGCTTGGTGTCTGAGAGAGGAAACAACAGGGAAGAGGAACAGGGGACACGAATGCTTGCATTTTCCCGGAGCACACGTTTTTTAGCTTTCCCTTCAACACCACTCTCAGCTGTTGACCTTTCCCATTCTGAATGTTTTAAGGTCTTTGCTCTTTCCCCATTTCTCAGCCATTTTCTCCTTTCCTGAAGATTTCCCTAGAGACCTTCATGCTTGATGTGCTCCCACCCCCGTCTCCCAAGCTCTCCACCTCTGCATGGTGTCAGACTGTACACTAAGAGTCAAGGCAGCCCTGATGGAAAGTAATCCTCACTCCAAAGCGGGATGCATCTTGGGGCTGTGGCGGGGAGCGGGGAGGGCAACACCAGTGAGGCTGGGAGGGCTCACAGGCCGGTGGTATATTCCATATGAACATGGAATCATGCAAAGAGCCCTAGAACTGGATTAAAAACACCAGCTTCAACCTTGGCTCTGACCTAACCCACCATTACTTTGGGCAGGCCAGTTAGGCTAACTGAGCCTGCATGTCTTCAGCTGCAGAAGGAGGAATTTTAGAAATGATCTTTGAGGGCCTTTTGCTAGCTGTAGTTGATATGTTAGAACTTTGAAAAAAACTAGTTGAAAGAATCACCAACACCTTGTCCCCACATTGTTGCGTCACACTTATCAACCACTTAAAGCCCACAACAGCATCTTTCCTGGGAGCTAGAGATGACAATGGCTTTTGTCTTTCACTTGGGCTTGGGCTTTTATTGTAATGATTCTGTGCTGCTTCACACCCCACTCCTCACTGCCTGCTCACCCTTGGTTAATAGGGTACGGCTCCATGAGCAGCTGGGTGAGGGGCCTGAGAACTCAGACACTGAAGGCTAAAGCTGAGTCAGGAATGAGATCTCCAAAGAAAGCAGGGGGAGGGTACCAATCATTAATGGCATCGGTCGATTGCTGAAACCTCTAATGATAACCTCCTAATCATGAAAAACTTCTCCATTCTCTTCCCATCCAAGGTGTTTGGGCAATTAACCTTGGAAAAAAGAACCTCTTTTCTTCCAAACTGTGACCACTCATATTTGCTCTTTTTTTGGTCCTTTCACATCTTGAGCCTTCCCTGAGCTCTGTGGACCACGGTAAAACTGACCTGAAGCAACTGGCAGGGTGTTCGTTCCATGAGGATCCCACAGAGCTGGGTCTTTTGTATTTTGGACCCAGCTGGAGGTAGGTGATGTCTCTTTGGAGGCTGGAGAGAGAGGAAGAGTGAGCTTCTCTCTTGGTCTTAGTGCGTCTTTCCTGCTCTATGGACCAGAGAAGGGAGTTGAGCGGCAGGATGCATCGCCCCTCCAAGCCACGGTCAGCAGCTTCTCTGCTCTGTCCTGCTTCGCCCCCCACCTGGACTGTCACCTTTCTGATGGTTATCCCCTCAGCAAAGCAATGTCTAACGACTACTTTTGTTTAGCGAACATACTTCTGCTTCAGACATGGCATCTAACCCTTTTCTGGATCTCTGTCTAGAGAATGAGAAGGTAGAGCTAAGTACTGGCAGAAACAGGATATCCTAACCCTTGTTAAAAGTTACATTTGCCAACAGATCTCCAATTCCATAGGAAAAGCAATTTTTAAGCATTAAATTTACTGGGGTTAACACTGGTTAACAACATTATGTAAGTGTCAGGTGTACAATTCTATAATACATCATCTGTGTATTGCGTTATGTGCTCACTGCCCAGAGTCGAGTCACCATATATTTGATTCCTTTTACCGTCCCCCACCCCCTCCCCCTCTGGTAACCACCATACCGCTGTCTGTGTGCATGAATTTGTTTTGTTTGTTCATTTGCTGTTAAAGCGATATTATTAGGAGTCCCACAATGCCACCTATTTGGAACATACCAAGTCTAGAGAAAACGAGGAAGAGGGGCTGTGTATGCTTAGGAGGTGGGAGGGTGTGGTTCTAGGAAACGAGAAAGTATGTGAATATGTTTTACAGAGGAAAGCAGGAACCAAGCAAAGACTTGTTAAGAATGATCAAACACTAACCCCCTTTGGTAAGCAGAATCACATTTTGTGCATCTCTTGGCATGCGGGAAGGACTGGCCACAATTCACCCTGAACAGAAAGATCCAGGGAACTTAAATCCACTTTGGAGTGTAATTATCTTAACAGTCAGCAAAATTTCCCTTACAGCTTCAGTTTTCATTGCTTTTCCGCTTATTTTATTTGGACTGTATTGTATTTGGAAGTACCTTGCAGGAGATTAAACGTGGTAACTCAGGACTGGCTTTAGCCTTCCCTTCCCCATTGTGAATCACCTTGAACCACTTCAATACAACAGTCAGAGCTCAAATTGGTGTCCATCTCATAAGAAAGCTGGATGGGCAAAATGAAGCAACGTGGAAAAGTGCTTGTGGTATAATGTTAGGAAAAAGAAGACAAGAAGACAGTGCAGAACCCAAGGAAGTGTGAATTGGCTGGTATTGTATTTATTTTAAAGGTTATGTAGGGGAAGAAACTGGAAGAAATACACCAAAATGCTACCCGTGATGCAATTGTGGGTACGTTCCCCCCCTCAATTTCCCCAAAGTTTCAAAATGCACCCTTTTGCAGAGTGTATCTGTTGGAGGCGGGATTGGGTTCTGTCCGTCATACAGTTGTCACCTGCTCAAGGTCGGTCTTCTGGATTTAAGAAAGCTGGGTGGGAACCAGGATTTGTCTGAATAGAAGACCTGTGAGAGGTTTTCTGGTTTCATATCTATCTTCTTTACTTCTGACTTTTCTCTGAGCAACCTGCGTGCATGCACACACACACACACGCACACACACACCCCCTTCTACCCCAAGCTACGTGCACCGAGGACCCTGAAGTGTCTCTGGGAGGAGTTCTGTGTGCACACTGTTAAGGCTAGCCAGCTTGTCTCAACCCTCTCGCCGGCCACTTGAGATGGTGGGAACTCGGAGGTGGCTGCGTTGGACGTGGGAGAATTGTAGAATCCACTGGTGAATTGCTCCTTTGTTCGCCTCCTAATCTCCTAATCCTGGGGAACAGAGGAAGGAGTTTTCCTGCGACTTGGGGCTTGGTCTTCCAAATCCCTCTGTCTTTGACCCCGCCCTGAGGGTTGGGACTGGGGAGGGCAGGTAGGAAGACACCAAGGAGAGGGTGGTGTCAAGGCTGTGAAACGTTTAGCGGAGGCCCACCCATCACCTTTCTCAAGGAGCTAGGGTTACACTAACCTCCTGCTAGGACCCCTGCCTTTTCTGGTTCTGGGCCACAGCCCTGTCTCAGAAGTCCCCCTGGGACTCCCTCCCCACTTCCTTTGCCCTCCACTCCACAGCAAGGCCGTGGCTGAGAGCCAGGGAGCAGGGGTGGGCCTTCCTGTGTGTGTTTAAATCAGAAATTCTCCTCCTTCACTGGCCAATCATCATTCCAATATTCCATGTCGCCCTTGGTCTAGGCATATTATAAGGGCTTGATATCCTGTATTTATCTGGTCATAAGGCCCCATCCAACAAGGTCAGATCCATGGTCTAGTTCCTATAAAAACCATTTAGCTTTGCTCAGGTCTGTGGCCATTGGCTGCTGCTTCCTTAAGCTTGGCAGTGACTTTTGTTAATGTGTGCGGCCAGCTGCAATGATAACAATAGCTAATGTTTATCGAGCGCTTGATGTGTGTCAGACACTGTGTTAAGAGCATTACATGTGTTAACTCATTCAGTGCTCATCTGCACTCTAGGAGGGAGTTCTGTCATTACCTCCATTGTGTGATGAGGGAGCTGAGCCATGGAGATGAGGAACTTGCCCAAGATCCACAAGCTGGAAAGCACCAAAGCCTCCTGAGAATAGAGCAGGGTGGCTCCAGACTCCGCTTTTCCTCCTGTGCTACCAGGCCTACTGCTGTCCTGACCAAGGTACAGGATGATTCAGGGGGACCCATCCCTGACACCTGGAGAGCAGCCACATATGGCAGAAAGGAAAGGGGCTTGCTGGCCACATTGGCTATGCAGGCACCATGTTGTAGAGGTCGCATCTTTCATCGGTGTGTCCCTAGTTACTACCGTGGGCCAGGCACAGAGCAAGCATGTTACGTTTTACTGAATGAATGACTCGTTGAGTCATTAAACACGAGTCTGAGTCAGGGGCAGGGCTTTATAGTCCGTATGAGCAGGAGCAGATATGTCTCATACACTCTACACAAATGAGGCCGTTTTGGGCCCTAACCAATGTGGCTCAGTTTGTTGGGTGTCATACCACAAAGCAAAAGGTTGCAGGTTTGATTCCCGCTCAGGGCACATGTCTGGGTTTCAGATTTGGTCCCTGGTTGGGGCACGTGTGAGAGGCAACTGATAAATGTTTCTCTCTCACATTAAAGATTCTCTCCCTCTTTTCTCCCTCCCCCTCTCTCTAAAGATAAATAAATAAAATCTTAAAACAAAGAGGCCCTTCTTGGATGAGGTGGAGCATGGAAGTTGTGTCCTGTTTGCTGTTTTTCTTATCCATCTTTATATCCTCTGCTTCCTGCCTAGTTTGCACACACACTCATTTGTCATCATACCTTACGATTATTTTCTCACATGTCTTGGTGCTGATGTCTGACTCTTCTCTCTCTGACCTGGAGAAGTGGGCTTTTCCTGAATTGTTCTTGGGGACTGTGGACTGAACCCTCTCAAGTAGCAGCTTGGGGGAACTCTGAGACAAGGCTGGGGGCTCTTTATGCCTGTGTTGTGTTTGGCACCACATGTCAAAGCTGCATGCCTTCTCGGAACCCCCCGAAAAGATGTTGTACCCTGCAGTGATGGACAGGGTAGAGAAACTCCCCAAATCTAGGTTTTGAGCAAGTTCTCTTGCAGCTGTGGTGACCAGTGAGGCTGCACTCTCGCTCAGGCTGGGGGCTGCGCTGAGCTGGAATGTGAGGGGGCTGTGTTGGTGGATGGACTTGGTGAGCAGCAGTGTGGGGACTTGGAAAGCTGGTCAAATGGCTTCAAAGATGATTTTTTAGTGCATCTGTGTTTCTTTTTGCCTTGTGCCAACTTGAGCCATGCTAGCAGGACTCTGTGAGGAGACAGACTGAGGCTGCAGGTGATGCAACTCATTCCCACTGTAGCTGGCTTGAAAGCAAACACCTTGCCCTCGGAGGGACACTGGCTCTGCCAACTCCGGGCTTCAGGCGCTGGCAACTGCCGTCCATTGTGTCTAATGTCTGTGGCATTCTGGGTATTGACATGTAAATAAGTGGGGCAGAATGTGTGTGGGTGGGCAGAGGGAGGCCTGTTTGCAGGTTTGGGGAGTTTTGTGCCCCCGGGGGATGGTCAATCTCTCCTTAATGCAGTGACTGAGGAGTAGGAGGGTGGTGGCAGGAAGAGGAGAGTTCGGAGAAAGAAAGAGGAGGAAGAGTGAGAGTAGGCAGTGGGAAACCAGCTGCAGGGACACAGTGCCAGATCATGTTTCAGAGGCTGCTTGAGAAAGAACTGGGCCAGATCTCAGCTGCAGCCTCTGGACTGCCGGGGCTGCCTAGGCTGCCAGCCGCGCAGGCTTCCTCTCACACCTCCCTAGCCGTCCCTTGTCAGGAGGGCTAAACTCCTAAACTCCTTCCGTCTTAGCTGTCCTCAGTGGCTCTATTGGTCCTTCTGCACAGAAGCAGCCTTCTCTGAAGCACATCTCCTGTCCCCCCCTGCTCCCGGGTTCCGAGCTCAGCAAGCCCTGGCTCCCCCTACATCAGCTCCTTCACTCAGACCAGTAGTCAGCACCCTGCTCTCAAGCTGTGTCGGGTCAATGGATGAACAGATGTCAAGCCTTCTCTGATCATGCTTGGGAACCTGCTCTCCACCTGACAGAGGACAGTTCCTGCAATATCATCGTTGCCCCAGATATCACTTTACAATCGGCCATCTATTGGCTGCATCTCAACAGTGCGGCCTCTAAAACCAGCACTGTTTTAGTTAGGGTAGGTTACCTGTTTCCGCCATCTGTACTCAGACCCTGATGGCTTACCACAATAAGCGCTGAATTCTTGCTCCCATCTCTGGGGGAGGACCGTGGAGTTGTCTGGGGTGGGGGTCTCCGTTCCTTGAAGTCACTCATCCATCTGGTGGCTCTTTTCATCTATAGCTCTGAGTCCTCCGTGGAGCCTCAAAGCTATGTGGTGTCAGAGGTGAGGGGAGGGAGGGAGAGACCATGCAGGACCCCATGGGAAGTTTTTTATGATTAGGGTCCACAGGTGGTGTTTAACACTCCTCCCAAACACGTGTGTCAGGCTAGAAATGTAATCCCCTGGTGGTAAACTTCGGTCGACAGCTAGATTGTCTCTGCCACAAGCACCTGTGTTGGAGGACATGCTCTTTGACATCGCAAAGACTTCGGCTGGAAGCTAAGCCCCACCACTAAATGTGTGCTGAGAACCTTGGAGAAGTAATTAGCCACTGGAGCTAGTGAGGAGGGAGGTGTTCAAACTGAGGTCATTCTGGCACCAGAGCTGTGTCATTCTGGGCTGGCTGCTTACTCTCTGGGCCTCCTTTTCTTCTTTTATTTTTCATTTGTAAAGTAAGGCTAATAAGACTCTGCAAGGTGGTTGTACAGATACAAAGATTATGTACTTAGGCCCTTAACATAGAGCCAACTCCAAAAGATCTTGGTAAATATCATCTGTTACTGTTACTAGTACTTAGAGGCATCATGGTTGTTACTTCATAGCAAATCCTGTATGAGGAACTGGGGATAAAAGTTAAAAATTACTCCCTACCTTCAAGGGTCTTCCAGTCTTTTAGGGGAGATAGCATGTCAAACAGTAATTTCTGTACGTGGCATTCCTTTGTGGAGGGGGTGGCCATGACATGGAGAGGGACAAGAACCTCATCTTAGTGATTCGAGGGAATTGGGGGCCTCTGAGCTATAGCTGGAGGAGAAGATTTTGAGTGGCAGAGAAGTGGGAAGTGTACAGTTGGGCCTGGGGCTTAGGAGGTGGGCAGAACAATGAGAACAAAGGCACAGGGTGAAGCAGTGCGGAGCACCCCAAATCTGGTGGTGGGGTAGAGCCCAGAGGACACCCCTGCAGAGACACCAGGTCATAGTGCAGGACAAAGGATAGGTTAGTTGGAGCCAGATCAGGGACACAAGACAAAACAAAACTTGACTTTGGCCTGTACAGTAATTGGGCCTCCTTGGCAGTCTCTGGCCTTGCTTTGTGTTTGCCCTGTGAGCAGCCTCAGCATGTTGTCACTTCCAAAACTCATACATCACGCTTGCGGGGCAGGGGAGATGCCCCAAGAGAACACATCGTTTCCCGTAGAACACAGCTTTCTAAATGTCTCCGTTAACCATCTCTACTCTCCCTCTGGTGGCTTCCGTATTCTTTCTCTCCACCTTTCTGCCAACTTACTCTTTAATTTCTATTTCCCTGCTCAAGAAGAGCCAAGCCTTCTCTGGCAGCTCAGGACTCCTAGACTTTCCCCTGGATCTGTCTTCCTCTCACGTAGAGCAACTCAGTGCTCATTTGCCTTCTCATTATGCATACCCACACCTTACCCCCTCACCTGGGGAGCAAGGGTCTTCTTACCCTTACCCTTGGAGACAAGTAAGTGGGGTTTTCCTCCCTGTCAAGCAAGTTGAGCCTCAACTGCATGGAAGGCACAGTGTGCGGTGGTCATTGGTACTATTTACATCCATGTGGTAGAGTTATCCTTCCCTACCCACTGGAATCCGTTCAGATGTGGCCAATGACTGGCTTTGGCTAATGGAAGGTGAGTGGAAGTGATGGGTATCACTTCTGGTTAGGGGCTTTAGGGACTACTTTGGGATTGATACTCACCATGCAGTGTCCACTGTCATTAATAGTGACAACATTTGAGATGATGGCAGCCTGGGTTATCTCAGACCAGATCCTGGAGGGAGGAGACATGGGGCACTGCAGCAGATCTGCAATGCACCTGTGGTATAAAACACACCTGTGTTGTCTTAAGCCTCTGAGATTTGGGGGCTTATTTGTTACAGAGCATAACCTGTGTCTGTCCTGACTGATAAGCCTGATGATTGCCTTGGATCCATCATAGACACATGCTGTATACCCTCAGGGGGTAAAATCCTAGGTTGCTGTGTCCATGAAATGTTTTCTAATGAGAAGAAAGAATACTAGGGGGGTGACAATGAGAAGCAGCCTGAACTCCTCAACAAAGAAGACTCCCTAATGTGTGCATCAGATAACTTTGGGGGTTGTTGACAGAGCAAGTGGAGTCATGGGCAGCTGAGAATGGGCTGTCCTCCCAAGACTTCAACCTGGAGGCCTTTGCCTTCTCTCTGTTTATTTCCTGCATTCCCGCACTGTCTGCACAATCTCTCTTCAGCTACTTAACCGTGCCAAGCAACTTTACTGCGGCGTGGAGCCATCTCAGGAATGAACTTTATGTGGACAGTTGGTTTGTTAGGTTAAACCTTATGTGCTTGGTGAGGGGCTGGGGAGAGGATGGGGATGGGGACAGAGAAGGAAAGGAACAGGGGACTGAGAAGCATCTTGCAGGGACAGGTGATCGTATGAAGTACACAGTGAAAGGGGTAGTGTGGGTGTGTGACTAACTTAACCTTTAGTGTCCCAGAGCTCTCCAAATAAATGATAAATTATATCCAGTTTGAATTGACCTCAGTGTTTGTTTGTTCATTCATTCATGCATGCATGTGTGCATTCATTCATTCATTCATTCAAACTAATACCTATTAAGAGTTGCAGGCAATATGCATTCAAAGACAAACAAAACATGGTTTAGCAGGGGTGTCCAAACCTTTTGGTGTCTCTGGCCATGTTGGAAGAAGAAGAGTTATCTTGGGCCATACATTAATATACTGTGACACGTAATAAAAAAAAAAGCTCATAACGTTTTAAGTAAATGCACGATTTTGTGTTGGGCTGCATTCATAGCCATCCTGAGCCGCATGAGGCCCACGGGCCTCAGGTTGGACACCCCTGGAAGACCTCCAGGAGCTCCTTGATAGATACATAAATTTTTTATTAACACACAGGGATTAGGACTGCAACCAAATGGGCATAAAGTGGTTAAATAGTTAAGCTCCTAAATTGCTATGGGTTCAGAGGACAGAAGAACTGATCCATTTCTTTCTAAGTCTCCAAGAAGAAACTTCCCTTTCCTGTGAAAAGCCATTTGAAATGACCCTCCCAGTCTGGCGCAGAGGACCCTGGGAGTCTGAGATCTTAATTCCCAGATTAGAGAGAAAGCCCCTGGGCTGCATGAGCAGGCCCGGACTAAGTGTGCAGTTTGTTACTCAGATAGGGTTTGCTTTTTTTTTTTTTCTTAAACAAACTGAGCAATTTGAGCTTTAGTAAGTGAGAGAACTGAAGATGTAGAGAAAGTTGTAGGATGCGCAGGTAAGGGCATGGGCAGGAGGAGCTGGGAGCACTTCTTGGAGGACAGGCCAAGCCTGAACAGCGTGTCCTCTCAAGTTCACAGGAGAGGAGCCTGGCAGATGATAGGAGAACACCCTCTGCAGCCTCGTGGTTGCATTGGTTAAGGGAAAGCTTTCTTTACAGTGAAACGTATACAGAATTTATTGCAGAGTTTGGGCACTGCCTGTCTCAGCATCCTTTTAGTGTCTTCAAAAAGCTCAAGTATTCCAGGTTATTGTTTTCAGACCGAGAACCTGCCTTGACCATCAGGCAAGATTCTGGCTCTTAGAGTCGCAGCCCCATGTGAACTGCCCTTGCCCGGGCGTCTGTCTGGGCCCAGCTTGTTTAGGTCTGAGAGGGCCGTAGGTGATGCAGTACCTGGTGTGCAAGGTTGGTGGGTCTGAGAAGGGGCTGGTTTTCTCCTGTGGGTGGTCGAGGAAGGTTCCCAAGAAAACAAGGCTTGAGGTGTGTTTTCTGGATGACTATGGGTGTCTGGACCATATGGGGGCAGAAGGAACCGCTTTTGAAAAGGCCCTGGAGGCTGAAACAGCCTGGGGCAGTCAGGGAGCTATGAGTAGATGAGAATGACTCCTGCACTGTATGCGAAGGCCGAAGGCTTATTTTATCATTTCCAGATAACATGCAGTCTTATAAAATGATCATGATTTGGCCATGCCCGTCTGCTTTTCCCCGGGGAGGTCAGCTTGATTTCCATCTTAGTCATGGGATATCTATTCTCAATGTTCTAAATATAGCCGCTGGTTTTAGGGTGAAACTGCCTTACACTCAGCCACTCACCGATTCCTTCCAACCCAGATCCTATTCCTCTCGGTGTCTCTTTAGCAAGGCTTTCTTCATTGGGCCTTTGCTCCTCTGAACCACGTGAATGCTGATCATAAGTGATGGTATCATCTGACTTTTGGCGGCTCCTTTTTCTTCCTTAGAGGAACCTCAACTAAATGGTGCACCTGACAATAAATGCATCTTAGATTCAATGAATTATTTTTTAGCTGGTTGATGCACTTCTCCAAACCTAATGAAGCAATACCATCTTCAATTTTAATTTGACTTTTTACAGTTTCCCTTGGTTTGTTTTCTTGTGCCTATCACAATTATCAGCTGAAATGGATTTCAGTGAGCTACTTGTCAATCATCATGAAATTGGCATACTTAAATCTTATTTTACTTCTGATAACCTTTTGCTTCATAGTGAATTGTAGGTTAGGATTTAATATGCAATAATTTTTAAGAGGATAATTTGAAGTAGTAAAATATTAGAAACAGACTAAATAACTAACAATAAGGGATAAATTTAATAAATTATAATATACTCATGATAGAATACCATCTATTATGAAAAATGATGGCAAGTATCTACATAAATAGGAGGTGAAAATGTTCATCTCTTATTAATATACCAAAAAAGCAGGTTAGGTACAGATTAGATACATGGTTCTGCTAATGTTAAAGTATTTACATACAGATATGTGCACATAGTATGTTTTGTCTTCTTTGCGCTTTTTCTCTATTTTCTAAGTTAGTGCACTGAACTGATTCTGCTTTTATGATAAAAATATGTGAAATTCACTACACATATTTGCGAGGTGGAAATTGTTTGCCATGACTTTTTAAGGTCAGGCAAGACTGCTTCAAGGTTTACTGGAATTGTGCAGCCCTAAAAACGGAAACTAAGAGTCTTTGCAGGCTGTTTCCGAAAGTAGGTTGATTAGCTTTGGCAGAAGGAAAGCCAACACAATGCTGAGTTTCGTCAAAGTGAAATAAGCCAGTCAGGAAAAGACAAGTACCATATGATCTCACTTACACGTGGAATCTAATCAACAAAATAAACGGATGAACAGGGTAGAAACAGAGGCGTGGACACACGGAGCAGACTGACAGCTGTCAGAGGAAGGGGAGGGAAAGGGGGACTGGATGAAAGAAGGTGAAGGGATTAACCAAAGAGCATATATGCATAACCCATAGGTGCGGCCAACAGTGTGGTGATGGCCAGAGGGAAGGGTGGGGGAAGGGTGGAGGTGGACACAGGAGAAGGGGAAATTAAGGACCTCTGTAATAGTGTCAACAATAAAAAATACATAAATAAAAAGACAAATGGGGCAAATAGTGAGTCATGTAATTCTGAAACTAATGTAATGTCACATGTCAACAAGTACCATTCTGTACAAAAATTAAAAAAAAAAAAGGATATTGAAGCCAGAAGTCAATGCTTTGCCCTCCTCATACAAACTGTGGTACCAGCACATTCTACTTGCTGGGTATCAAATAAAAATACTAGAGAGGCTCACCTCCTGTCGCAGCTCATGGAAGGCTGTTGTCTGCATCTACAGAGGGTTCCTCCTGCTGAAATATGGAGACTGAGAAGTTGCAAGGTATCGATTTAGTATTCAGGGTTGGAATAGACTAAACGTGGATAAGATATTCAATTCCTTCTCCATGAGAAGGAGAGAACATTCCTGGAAGCACGCAATGGATAATTTTAGAAAAGAGTTTAAAAAGACACAAACTTCACAGAGCCATTAATACCTTCTGTGAAGAGTATTACCTTCCAAATGTGGTACAGGTAGGTGACATGAAAGCTTAAGTCAACTTAGCAGAGTTGGGAGTATATCCCCAACCTGGTGGCTTCCAACCTTTCTGCATTTCTGGCATAATATTGGAAACACACTTGATATGATTACAGAACTCAAGATAGCCCTCAATGAGCCAGCAATTATTACAATGCAGTCAACAATAGCAGCCTAATAACGTCTTAGAATCTATGAAAGGATCCAGTTTCCTTATGCATCCCCGTGTTCCCTTCAGTGCTGTGGTGCTGAGTGGACCCCTTGGTCACGCTGACACTTTCTCTTCCATCCTCTCCAGTGGGCCTCACGTCTTCCACTGAGCATGTGGGCCGTCTCTGAAACTCACCTCTGTCCCTGCACTGGACCGAATGCTGTGTTCACCCTAAAGGTATGTGTTGAAGTCCTACCCTCCAATGTAGTGGTGTTTGGAGGTGGGGGCTATAGGAGGTCGCTAGGTTTAGATGAGGTCAGAGAGCTCACAGTGCTGGGCTACAGGCACCTTTGGTCTGACCCGGGTGACAGCTCTTATGTTTTTGCAGAACAAATATTTGCAAAACAAATGAGTGAGATATTCTTGGTGTTTCAGAGGTCTCATTGTCAGTAGGATATTTTCTTTGGTTGTATCTCTGGAGAACTCGGAGGCTGTGACAATTGTCCATTCTCCTTCCCCAGTTCTACTGCCCAACCGCCTGTATAAAGTGAGAAAACAGGAGGGTGAGGAATGTCACATTCAGGTGAGAGAGGACTTGGGGGCAGACCACTAATTAGAGGAGTCTTCCAGTTGAGACCAGCGCCTTAGTCTTGGCTGCATGCCAAAACCTAACTAGATGCTAACACACGGGATCCAATGAAAAGTGTGTGTGGTGGGGGGCGGCAGGGGAGGGGACTTTCATAGGTATGTGTTTGCATCTTGGTTAGGTTGTGTATTGCTGCCCACACAGGTTAAGCTCTCCAGGTTATGGTCCTCGCAGAGATACGACAACCCTAAGGGAGCGGAATGGGTCTGCTGTGTCTGCTTGTGAGCGGGTGAGGGTGGACTGCGTGGGTAGGTTGAAAAAATTCCCTGGGGGATTTAGATTCACGCCTCATGTGAGAATCACTCATTTAGGGAACTGTCACCTCACTTTTGCTTCCTCGTGAAAGGGTTATTTTGATGTCGCTTCTCTGGATTGCCTTCATCCACATCCTGGCCTCATCACTTTCTGAGGTCATTATCAGAGGGAACATAGCTCAGTTTATTAATATGCTAGTGATTCACCAATTGCCTGATTTTGCGGAGAAGTCTCTGGCTATAAAAGAAACAGGTAAACATGGGTTTCTACTAATTAAGTGCTAAATCCCAGTGAATATACAAGTTCCAAATTGTAAAGCTTTTTTTAAGTTTTTTCATGTTTGAGGCTCAGCTGAGGTTTGGGTTTGCTGAATGGAGGCTCCCAGAGCTCCCAGAGTCTTTGATGCTTGAGGTGCAGCCTGGGGGGGGGGGGGCGGGGCAAGGCCCAGAGGGGCTGGGGGGTCCACTGGAAAGGAGCAACAGGGAACCCTGCTGCTGGTGTGGGAAAGGAGAGGCCTGAGCCTGTGGCTGGTTAGGAAGAGTGTAGGCACACATAGGAAGATTAGGGGCCTTGAACCAAGCATTGGAGAAGTCCCACGTTCTTTTTTCCCTTCATAAGACACACCAGTGAACTCTCTTCAGGAGCAGGGCTGATGAACTCTGAAGGCTGAATTCCACAGAGAGGTCACTTGGTGTGTTGGTTTTCTGTTTTCTGCAATAGCAAGTTACCACCAACTTGGTGGTTTAATGCAACGTGAATTTATTGTTCTACAGTTCTGTGGTCAGAGGTGTAATGCAGGAACCTCTGGCCTACAAAGACCAGCACCATGTTTCTTTTTGCAGGATGGAGGGGGGACTTGTTTCCTTTATCTGCCAGCTCCTAGAAGCCGCCTGTGCCTTGACTCTGAGTTGCCTTCCCCCATCTTTACCACCAACAACATCTAATCTTTTGGGGCCTTTCTTCCATAGTCATATCATTCTCCGGGTCTGCTCTTCTGCCTCCCTGCCCTACTTTTAAGGACCCCGTGGTTACACGGGGCCCAGCTTGATCATCCAGAATGCTCTTCCATCTCAAAGTCAACTAAGTGATGAGCAAACTTCTACCTGCAACTTTCATTCCGTTTTCCCATGTAACTTAATGTGCTCACAGCTTCTGGGGACTAGAGCATGGGCATTGTTTTAGAGGGGGCATTGTTTTGCCCACCGTACTTGGGTTTACTCCTGGCACGCTTTCACTCTCTGGTGCAGTCACAGGGTGTGTGTGCCGGCAGCAACTCAGCTCTATGAACTGCGGTTTCAAGCCTCTTTCTTCTACTTCTGGCCTCTTCTGCTGCTTACCCCTTAGCCTGGAACCCTCCTAGAAGTGTGTAAAGAGTAGTTTTAGAGGAGAATTTTAAGAGGTGCACTACTAAACATGCAGTTATCATAGGACCCAGCAATCGAGTACTGGGCATTTACTCTGGATAAATGAAGGCTTGTCTTCACACAACAATGAATGTTTATAACCACTTTACTTGTAATATCTCCAAACTGGAAGCAACTCAGGTGTCCTTCCACAGGTGAGGGTGTTAACAAACTGGGGTACGTCCATACCATGAACTACCACCTAGCAACAAGAAGGAGCAAGCTATTGATACATTACTGGGAGCAATTTCTAGAGAATTATGCAGGATGAAAAATGGCAATCTCAGATACTATGATTCCATTTATATAACAGTTTTGAAAAATAAATTATATTAATAGCAATAGAAAGCAGACTGGTGACTGCCAGGGGTTAATGAGGGGGTTGGGTGGGAGAGAAGTGGGTTTGGCTATAGAAGGGCAAGGTGAGGGGCATTGGAAGGGCAAGGTGGGGGGCCCTGGTTGGAGGTTGGAGTGGGGATGTTCTGCATGCTGACTGTACATATATATCAATACTCTGGTTGTGATTATGTACTGCAGTTTTGCAAGATGTTACCTTGGGGGAACTGAGTAGATACAAGAGACCTCTATTATTTCTTGTAACTGCATATGAACTTACAGTTATCTCAAAATGGAAAGTTTAATGAAAAAAAACAGAAATGGCCTTGGCAGGTGTGGTGGCTCAGCTGGTTGGAGCATTGTCCCACAGACTGAAAGGTTCAGTTCCCGGTTGGGGAATAGACCCAGGTTTCAGGTTCAATCCCCAGTTGGAAGTTGCAGTGTGTTTGAGAAGGCAACCAATTGATGTTTCTCTCTCTCTCTCTCTCTCTCTCCCTTCCTCTCTAAAAGCGATGAAAAAAATGTCCTTGAGTGAGGATAAAACAAATTTAAAAAATAAAAAACAAAATAAAGGCTTTGACCTATACAGCAACAGGCTTGGAGCGCTGTTCCCTTCTAAAGCAGAACAGGGTAATTCTAAAAGGCTTCCTGTGTGCCGTGGAGGGCAGTTGGTGGGTTGAGGGGATGACTCTGACTCAATTTGTGTCGCTTTGGAAAAATTATTTTTCCTCGGTTTTGAACATGGGTCACTAATTCATTTCCTCCAATGCCCACAAGTTATTTTCACACACAGCACCCAGGGCATGGGTCCACGGGGCCTCCAGTGAACAAGAAGGCACATCCCTCGGTAAGGCATTACCCCGTCTGTCCCCTCGCCCTCTCTCCCACAGGCTTCTCAAATCTGCTGGGCTGGGGGTGCCTGGGTGCTGGGGCCTGGTAAAGGAGTTCAAGAGAAGAGGGGAGGGGGCTGGGTAGGTGGGGTTCTCTGGGTCCCCCCCCCCTCCCGTGAACCAGACACAGCCACGTGCAGGCTGCGGGTGGGGCAGCCACGGGAGAGCTGGGTCAGCAGCGCGGGGCTGCTCCTGGCTGGCTCCTGGGTTGGCTTTGCTCAAGGCGAGAGCTGTCAACTCTGCCCTTTTGAAAATGAGCAACAAAGGGGAAAAGAAAAGAAAAGAGAAAGGGAAGTAGGGGGAGCACAGGGTGGGAGTGGGGGAGGCAAGGGCTGAGAGAACAGGTGGGGACTATTTAAACAGAAGGCCTGACTCAGCCGTTTCCTTTCACTGCATTTCCAAAGGACTGTTTGTTTTAGTCCCCGGGGCGGGTGACAGGAGGGAGGCTGGGGGCCCATCCCTGGGGAGAGAAGGAGCCAGGGCTTGGGGGGTGGGGGTGGGATGCGGGCGTCATCTGGGCTCACAGCAGCCGTCCTTCTTAAGGGACTAGATTAGGGGTTCCGTTTTCGTTGCTTTCTGGTCTGAGCTCCAGGGTGAGATTTGCCAAAGGGCTTTCTCTTAGAGAAATGGTGGGCCCTGCAGAGCCTGGGGAAGTGAGGATGAGCAGCTCAGGGAAGACCTGTGACTGGCCCCCACCCCTAACATGGAGAAGAGAAAATAAGTGCCATAAACCGGAGATTCTAGGTATTGATCTAGAAAACGTGTAGATGACAAAAATGATAGACAGGCAGGAAAACAGAATTCTGAGGCTCTCCCAGCTGCTGTAAGACACCAGCTGTTGTTACTTTTCTCTTCCTAGAAGAATGCTTACACTTTTCGAGTCCTTGGTTCCACAATTATATTCCCAAACAAGGCAGAGCTTGGGAATCACAATTAGCTCCTGACAAATGACACCTCCTACAGGAAGGTTTCCAGGTCACCTTCAGGGGGATTACATTTGTACTCGGCCTCTTCAAATTCTCCCTTAATGAATTCACCCTGGACCTGCACCTGTAACCCTGGAGATAGGGTACCCAGTGTCCAGCAGAGAAGCACAATTTGCAATGGCAGGGAAGTGTGCTTTTGTTGAAGCAACCATTGTGATAGCCAATTGCTTTCAAAGGTTCAGCTTTATTGGGCCACCATCAATGGCTATGAATAAATGAAGCGGCTTTAGGGTTTGATATATTGGGTTTGATACAATAGGGTTTGATATATTTCTCCCTGGGAGTCGGGCTCAACCTGAATTCAAGCTTGAAATACATTTGAGAGAGTAGAGAAAGCTTCGCTTAAACCGACAAATAGTTAGCATGAAAGGGGAAGTGTAAACGGGACTCTTCGCATTTGCAAGCTCCCCCTTCACCCCCACAGAGCCCATGGGACTGTAGCCTAGCTTGATCTTATCAGGCCCCGTCTGCTCTCTCCGTTTCCAGCGCTCTGTGTTGGGCTCCGGGCCCCTCCTCGTCGCCTCCATTCCTCCCTGGGGCGGCCTACATGTAGCCCAGCAAGGCTTTGCCTGAGCTTGTTCACTCCCAGAGGTCAGGGAATCTTGCGTTCGCCCTGCACAGAAGCCAGCGCCGTGTTGGGCATACATGCTTATTAATCCATGCCTTTGACTTTGATGACAGCCAGCAACGCAAGGAGGGGGTTCTGGGGCAAACCCACAATATTTCACCTGATTGTTTCACTTGACATCAAATTAGATTCAGGAACCAACCGAACAACAAACAACAAAAAACTTGGGAATTTCCACATTTAACCAGACTCATAATCCATCCAGGAGAATATTCTCACCCTGAAGATGTGTTGGATCCAACGCTTACTCTAATCTCTCTGCTTTGGCAGAGAATTGGGTGAGGGGGTAGACGCTGCGCCTTGGACAAATCCTCTGGCAACTCGGGACAAGCTCCTCTGCTCTGAAAAATGAAGAGGGTGGGTTAAATGGGAGATGTTTCTTCCTCCCACAGAGGATTGCATGATTTCTTTTAAAAAAAAAATTTCATATAAACTCCATGTTGTGGAATATTTGCGATAAGAGTCTTTAAGGAGAATGCTCAATATTCCAAATCCTTAAAATCAAACCCTTACCTCCCAATTAATGTATAATTGATATTGACCCTATGGAGTTCATTTAATTTTAGGAGAAAGCCCTGCGAGCGTAACTGTGGTTACGTGCTGGTCTTGTGCCAAGTCCTACATGTCCTTTATCCTCACCGGGCCCTTTAAGGTAGATACTGTTATGGCACCTTTTCACCCATGAGATCCATTTTATCATTTATCCATGTTGTGCCAAAGCTCAGAAAACGTAAGCGACTAGACCGAAGTCACACAACTGGTAGACGGTGGTGGAATTGGTATTCGAACCCAGATCTATTTTGATCCAAGGCCCCCATTCTTTTCTACCGTGGAATATTGCCTGCCTTTCCAAACTCAACCTGTACTACCATTTCACTTAGCCTGTTGGCTTTCTTTCAGGTTCAGTATCTATTCTGGCTTTTAACATCTGAAACATGGGTCATGAACCCTCATCATAAGCCTGGTTGGGATTACAAAACAAACCACGGCAGCTTTGAGGGCCAGCTGGAATGTGTTCATGTCCCATGCTGGTGGGGGTGAGAATCAGGACAGAGCGTCCGAGGAGTCAGAGTTGCTCCACAGGGCGTTCGGGGCGGTGCTCCGAGGAGCTCTCGCTGGGATGGACAGCTCAGCGGAGGTCCAGTGGAGTCTAGGCCGTGACTTGCATCAAAGACGGAGCGCAGGGCAAGCCCGGGGCTTCAGATATTGTGGAGAACCTATGACAAGGAGAGCTGGGAGGGGAGAGGCTTGGAGTCTCTGTCTTTTCAATTAGACTGTGGACTCATGGAAGCTGGAGACCTTGCCTTGTACTCCTTTGTGGTTCTGCCCAGATTTCAGTATCTTGCTTGACACATTGTTTGTGCTTAGTAAACGCTTCTTTTGTCCTTTCAATCTTCGCATACCCTTTCAACTCAACTCAAGGCCTTCGGGAGGAATATTAATGGTTTTGAGACAACTCTAGCCAATTTCCTAAAGTTCTTGCAGTTTGAACGGTCAGTAGCAACTTGGTGGATTCTAGTCAGTGACAGGAAGATGATGTCTCATTGGTCATCTTCTGCTGATTATCATGCTTCTAGTTTGAGCTGACTTGCAACGGTAGAATCACAGGTAAATCACAATGTTAGTACCTCTTTCTTCCCCTCTGACTGTTTTTTTTTGGGGGGTGGTGGTGATGGTGGTCCTGATTCATCTACCTCTTTGTCTGTTAGGTGCTCCTTTTCAGCCATTGTGCAGTGAGCAACACTGAAATGGAGTCACACCAAAGAATGTGAATTCAAATATACTAGTATGTAATAAACAGTAATAATGGGTGGAGCCTTAGGTATTCGCCAGGGCAGGGCAACCCATGTGGCTGCATTGTGGCTCTGTATGTGGGGGAGGGGTCCGAGAGGGAACAATGCTGCTTGCTTGGCTCTCTGCTGGCTTTCAGTCACTTCCTCTGCTACCCACAAGCAAACTGGGCCCTTCTGGTGCTGATTGCTGGGTGGGTGGGTTTGTGTGCATTCTAGGACCCTGTGGGTCTCTCCAGTGAACTCTCCTGTGAGGCTGGGAGTTTCTCCCACTGCTGCAACCCCCACAGGTGTTTTCAATCAGAGGTTTTGAGGCTTTATTTCATTGGACCGGAACCCTGGGTTTTACAGTCTGTCTCGCTCCCCAGTTGTTCCTCCTGATTTATCTGCACACAAATGTGGGACCGCCCATTCTGCCAGTGCTGCCTTGCCTGCTCCAGTCCTCTAGCCACCACCTTGCCGCCCTGGCTGCCTGTCTCTGCCCCTCCTACCGGGTCTGGATGAATGCTTCTTCTGTAACTGCTTGGTTGTCGGACTTCCATACAATTCGATTTTTGTCAGTTCTGGTTGTTTTTTCTTTTAAATTTGTTGTTGCCTTTCTTTCAGTTGTGCGAGGAGGTACAGTGTATCTACCTACACCTCCATCTTTGCCGGAAGTCCCTGGATACCTACTTATAATTTATCTTTTAGGTGATCATGGCTGGTAGTTTACTTTACTTTTGCCTACCCTGTATATGGACTTATTTCACCTATATGACAAAACTGCACCCACTTTGTGGATGGGGAAACTGAAGCACAGCAAGGCCCACCTCCCTCAGGGGAGGAGGTGAAGTAGAGCTGGGGTTTGGAAAAGGCAGCCTGGCTCTGGAGTGTGCGAGCCCAACCTCTACAGCGTACCTGCCTTGGTCATATGTGTTTGGCTTTGCTGGCTTTATTGATTTCGGTATTTCCTACATGTGCAGATAGAAGCTCTTTCTTTTGGGCTGGGCTCTGCCATCCATCCCTGACATTTAATCAGGACTTGGGGATGATAAAACTGGAATTTGGAAGCAGCTTATACTCCCAGAGGGAACTCCAGCATTTACATGTAAACCTGCTTTCCAGCATTGTACCTGATTGGGGAAGAATTGGGTCATAGCAAGTCCCCAAACATTATTTCTCTGCTCTGGCTGATGTGCCCTTGGGACCTGTATCCTGTCCTGCACCTCATTTGTCCTAGATAGGTTTTGCAACCTTTGCCTCATATGTGCCACACAAATCTGTTTTGTTGACCATTTTCCCCTGGAAGCTACCAACTTTCAGCTGCCTGTCCCGGCTCCCTGCCAGGGTGCCTCTGACTTTGCAAATGCCACAGGAGGCAGTTACATTTTGGATGGCTACCAAAAGAGGCTGCCACCACTGGTGCCTGCCTGCTCTGCACTGGAGGAGATAAGAGTCTTCCAAGAGCCCTGAGCAAAGTGCTTGGAGAGGGCACTTTGAGGTGGGGGAGAGCCTTCTGGGTCGGGGAGTCGGAGACTGCTCACAGGGGTACCTTTGATCTGGAGGCTGTGTCCGTGGATGGGGGCCGATGCTGCTCTGGGTAAGAAGAACAGCGTGGATGAGATCCATAAATCTGTCATCTGAGACTATTGAGCTGTGCTCTGTGCAAAGCCCCGCACGCATCTGGAACACGCCCCGGTTTGCCTCCAATTCAAGTCCTGCCTGACTATGCAGGGCCCAGATGAAGCTCTGCCTCCTCCCACTCTAGCCGCTCTTGGCCTTCAGTACACTTTATCATTCAGGAAACATCAACAAGTATTTATTGAGTGTCATCTGTTTGCCTAGTGCTGGTTTCTATTTGGTACATATTGAGAAGCTTTCTCCCTGACCCCTTGCTTCACAGGAGTTTGGTGAGGTGCGGGTGGGATAGGGCCCTTCTAACCTCCCGAATCTTCTCCCCTTTTGTCCTCATTCCAGGCAGTAAAGGTGGTTTTTTCATTTCTTAACATCCATCGAGTGGTAGGCGGTCATGTTCATCCAACACATGGCCCAAAGCTTGCAGGTGAAGAGAGCTCTTCCCCCGTGGAGGAAGAGCTTTGGTCTGGCAGCGCCAGAATCTCTTCCACCTCAAGGTCCTGAGATGTCTTTGGATGCTTGTGGATGCATATGTGAATTACTGGTCCAGTTCTTTGGGGGTAAACAAAAAGGAAAAGAAAGAAAAGAGGAGAGAAAACTCACCCTGTACAGCAGAGAAGTCTCGTTCAACAGCTTTTCCAATAAGGCAGGCAGAGTGAAGGAGGGAGTAGGCAGAGTCCCTGATACCCTGGGCCACAGGCTCAAGCTCTTATCACTACACGCTGCTGCTTCTTAGAGTCTGAGGTTTCTTGATGCTGCCCACTTGGAATTCTTGGGGAGGATCTGGGACTCTCCACGCACATGCAGGAGGCCTGCTCACAGGTTTTTCAACTGTGTGACTTGTAACTGGGCTAGCAACAAAGAAAACCACATCACAGCCTCATAAACAGGGGCCAGGACCGACCGCAGAGGTGGGACTGCCCACCTTGGGGGAGATGGTTGGAGTTCCTTGATATTTGAGAACAAGAGTCTGCCCTTATTTTCTGACAAGAAGGAGGACAGACATTTTAAAACATTAGCCCAGGAGCTGGGTGTTTGGACGGGTAGCTGGAATCCCCGCCCCCTGAACTTTTGCAAATGATAAGAGTTGTAGCACCTTTTTAGAGATCTGGGGGAGTTCTGGATTGTACTGGAAGGCTGTGGAAACCGAGCTGGGTGGGGAGGGATGCAGTGCCTAAAAATACCCTGTGGAGGAAGAGCCCGTGAGATCAGCTCCCCAGGGTGTTCCACCCACCCTGGCTTGACTCTGGCTCCGGGTTTTTTTTTTTGTCCAGCTCTAAGTACAGTCACTTGAACAGAACTGGGACTTAGCAATAGTGTTGATTGACAGGGAGCTCGAGAGGGACACGGGGAGCCTGGAGAGGCTTCAGAGGAGAGACCCAGAGGTGATGAAATGTCTGGAGACTAGAGCTCGGTGGCAAGGTCAAGGGAGTGGGACGGGCTCCACCTGGACGGGAGTGAGATAGGAGGGAGTGCGGGGGGAAGAGCCGTTCCTAGTCCCTCAGAGTCAGGCCGTGGATCTTCCGGGGGCAGTGCAAGGGTGGAACCAGTCACAGTGTGGCTGTGCTCTTGGGGTGGACTGAAGTTTCCAGAGCACTGGAAACTCCACAGTGAGGCAGAGCTGCATTTTCAGGTAATTAGCACAACTGTCTCCTTCTGTAAATGAGAGTGATTAAGACTTAACAGCCACGGCAGCGAGTAGATTCCCAAAGCCCTCCCACCTAGAAAAATGGCCTGTGAGTGGTGTGTTTCAGACAGCTGTCATGGGGGTGGGGGAGACAGTTCTGAACAGGTGGGGAGCCTGCCTGGCACCCATCAGTCACCCTCAGCAGAAGTCCATTTTTACACTGGGCTCTGGAAGGCAGGCCTGGACTGAGGCCCACGTGGGTGGGTAAAGACTTTTCTTTGGGGGAATGGGACAAATTCGCAATTATGGAGCTCCTACTATGTACCAAGAGCTGTACATGATTTTCAATAATCCTACGGGGGAGAAAGGAGAATTATCTCCCATGTCACAGATGGGGAGGTAAAGGCAGAAAGAAGTTAATTTACCCAAACCCATACCACTGGGATGCGAAGCAGGGCAGGTCTAACTCCAGAGCCCATCTGCAGTTGGTGAGGGCAGTCTGGAGAATCCAGCCAGATGTCCATTCCGCTCCCCTGCTCCTCAGTGGTACCCAGGAGAGCATCCTCAGGGCGAGCTCCCTTCTGACTTTGATTCCATGTCTCAATTAAGAGAAGACCAGTTGAGAGGTTCTCCAGTACTGCCTCCCCATCTCTTAGCTTTGGATCTGCTACAAGTGGAGGGTCTCTACCTTGGAACACCCTGAAGTTTTTCCTAGGGTAAGAAGAAAGCTACACGGGGCAGACGACGGACGTGGTTTATGTGTCTGGAAGTGGCGAAAGAGATACCATCCCCAAGCTTGGATTTACAGTGGGTGTCTGGTTGCCTCCGCCTGGAATCTGAACCGAACCATTTTCCATGGGCGAATTAGCTAAACAATCCAGCCCACAAAAGGAGCAGCTCTGATATGTCAGTTAACAAGCTCAGAGGGGTGGGGGCACGAGGAGGGTGCCCCGAGTTAGGAGGGGAGGGAGGAGACCGCTGGAGAGAATTCGACCTTCTCTTGTCTTGCTGCCCCGAGTCCAGCCTTTCTGCTTGGGAACCTGGGAGGGAGGCTGGTTTGATTTCCCTGTGGTCTCAACGGTGGGAATTTTTTTTTTGGTGGCAGATTATATGTTCCTGGGGCAGTTTGAATTACACCTGCCCCATTTCATTGAATTAGGGCTGGTGCTGCTGTCTATTGTGTCCAGTGGGCCTTCCTGCATGAATAAATAGTAACATGTTTGTTTTCTTTTGGGTGGGGCATTTTTTTTTATAATGATAGGGTTGGCAGCAGAGGGGAGAGTGTGAGCGCTGACAAGGATGAAATCATCAGGAAAGAGGATGTGAGCGGGCGGATTCTCACCCCGCGGAGCCCGTGGTGGTGACCCGCACCCCCACTTCTTTTTGGACCCACTTTTACACAGTGTATTCAGAGCCTCCTCTGTTTTCACTTCTATTCTTCGACCGGGCTTTCTTTCTCTTCGCGATTTACCTGGGAATCAGGCACTTCCTCCCTCAGGACTACTTGTCTCCCCTGTCCCTTCTCGTTTTACTGTAGTTTTCCATCCAATCTCTCTCTCTCTCTCTCAATAGCTTCTGGCAGCTAGAAGATCATTCACAAGGGCCTTGTTGAAAAAGCCACAGTGCAGTCTTGCCATGGAATGTTATAAAGCCAGGAAGAAGGCTATAAGAAACTCTACATGTGGAATGCCTGTTAGGAGACATTGTAAAGAAAAAAGTGTTGTAAATAGCAGGCTCCTTTTGTAGAGGAGAAGGACGCTTGTGGGTTCACATGGTGTTTCTGGAAATATACAGAAGAACAGTGGTTGCTTCTGGAGGAGGAAAACGGAGCCTGGATTTGGACAGAGCTCTACTCTAATATTGCATGCCTTGTGTGCTATTTTATATTTGTTATTATTGTGTACATGTATTAGTTTTTTACAATAAGAAGGTGTTTTGTAAAAGGAAAACATGAAATATGAAAACACGATGCAAGAAAGTACATGCTTCATTGCCAGGTAAAGCAGTAATTGAATCATGGCTTAGAGGATCCAGGTTTAAATCGCAGTTCTGCCAAATATCAAGTGTATGACTATAGGCAGTTTACTGAATATTTGTAAATCTCAATTCCCTCATCTGTAAAATGGGGCTCACAAAAGCACCTGTTTTAAGGTCTTAGAACTTATACTTTGCAGGGAACGCTTTTGATTAAATACATAGCTAAATGGATTTAAGTTTCAATTTCTTCATGTATTTTTTCACGTAAGTAAATGCACAAATCATAAAATACTTGACCATGATCTTGATTGTTCATTTAGAAAATGGTATTGCTACCTTAAGATAGCTTTCAGTTCTAAGGGTCGTGACAGCATCACTTACCTGCATGGCGAAGCTGTTCCAGTTACAGATAATAGTGAGGGCAAAGGGACCAAGGGGAGAACAGAGAATCTTGGTGAAGCAGTGAGTAAACCAGTTTGGCAGGAGCAGACATCCCCTCCAGAGTGTAAGAAATGCAGACAAAGAGCTTGGAACCAGATGTGTGAGGCTGTTGAAGGCCAAACCAAGGATCTCACACTGTCTCAGAGGCTGTGGGGGGCATCAGAGGTGTGAATAAGGGAGTGGTCACCTTGGTCATCACTTGCAGTGTAACAGATCATCCCCAAACATAGTGGATAAAAGAATCAGTTATGCTCACAGAGTTGATGTGTCGGGGATTTGTCCCAGGTTTAGCAGGAATGGTTTATCTCTGCCTCCTAATGGCCGGGGCCTCAGCGGGAAGCTGAAAATTGGTGGTGACTTGAGGGCTGGGACGGGACTCATCGGAAGGCTTGTTTGCCCACATGTCTGCAGTGGATCCTGGCTGTCAGCTAAAATCTTCGCTGTGTCTGCCTGCCAGAACACACATACTCACGGCCTCTCCATGTAGGCTGGGCTTCCTCGTGCCACAGGGGCTGGGTTCCAAGGATTAGTGTTCCAAGATAGCCAGGGAGCCTTTTCTAGCATAGCTTTAGAAGCTACGCAGCATCCCTCTGCAGATTCTCTTCATCAAGGTGGTTGCAAACTGTTGTCCCAGTACAAGGAGGGGGGAAGCACAGCCTATCTCCTGAAGAAGGAGCAGCATGTGGGACTAGAAATCTTGTTGGGGCCATTTTGCAAAAGAATCTTGTAGAAAGTGATATGGGAAAAGCCATTCATTCAAAATAGATATTTATTGAGTATCTGTTTTTAGACTTTATTTATTTATTTATTTATTTATTTATTTTTAGAGAGGGAAGGGATGGAGAAAGAGAGACAGAGAGAGAGAAACATCCATGTGTGGTTGCTGGGGGCCACGGCCTGCAACCCAGGCATGTGCCCTGACTGGGAATCGAACCTGCGATGCTTTGGTTTGCAGCCCGCACTCAATCCACTGAGCTACGCCAGCCAGGGCGAGTATCTGTTATGTCTTAAGTGCCATGCCAGAGGCTAGAAAATAGAATGATAAACAAAGATGGACCTGATTCCAATATCCTGGAGTTGACAGTTGGTGCAGAGGGCAAACAATCAAATCACGATACCAAAAAATGTAGAAGTTCAAGTATGTTAAGTCTTGGAGGGGGAGGTGGGGCTATGAGCTCAAAGAGCAGATGTGGATTTTATGGAGCTGGAGAGGGCAGGGAATGTTGCCCTGAGGAAGCGACGTTTGGGCTGCAAACTGAAGAAGGACAGAGCAGGGTGGAAGGAAGAGGGTTCTTTGTGCGAAGGGTCCTATGGCAGGAGGGAGAAGGGGTGCATGGTGACTATTTGCATAGTCCCAGTGAGAGACACAATGGCAGTGAGAATGCATATCCATGTGTTCTACTGAGAGAGACATTCTGAGGAAAGAATTAGCTGGCTGCACATGAGTAACTTAGGAGAGGTGAAAGGTCAAATGTTTCTATGAAGTTTCAGGTCAGGATGAGGAGGAGGAGGATGCCACCGTGATTAGGAGTCAAGAAGTCAGGGCTGGGGGCAGTTTGCAGTGTAAGAGATTGTGTTCAGGCTAAGAGATACTGAGTCTGAGGCAGTAGTGATACAAAATAACAGGAAAATGGGTGGATACCTGGTTTGTCTGAACAGGTAAGAAGCTTCCCCATTCAGACTTAGGAGCAACTGATAGGAAATGGAGGGTGGAGCCATGGGAATGAGTTAAATTTTCAATGGAGAGGAGTCATAAGTTAGGAAGGGCTAGAATTTGGGGGAATGCCCATGTTTAGGGAGAAGATGAAGCAGAAGGGCAATGAGGGAGAGAGGGAGACTGTCTGAGGCAGAGTAACTGGGATGGGGGTCATATGGAAAGTCAAAAGAGGAAAACGTCTCAGGAGAAGGTGGTCCGTGATGCCATATACACAGCCAGGACAAAGAGAGCTGACACGGAACAAAAGCCCATTTATCCTGAGCGGGATGGCTTGGTATAGAGTTTTCCCAGAGGGCTGGGGATGGAAGGAAGCAAGAAGGGTAGGTCAGGGAGGAGAGGGAGGTAAGGAAGTGCCGGCAGATGATGGCCATGGCTTGACAACCTTGTCAGTAAAATCAGGAACCAAGCTATGGGCAAAAAGCAGAGACAGCAAAGTCAAGGGGAGGTCAGACAAGACTGGGGAGATGTACTCTTTTGAGAGAACATGAGGAAGAAGCTGGAAGATTCCAGAGGAGAAGCTAGGCCATGTTAGATAACATGTCTTCAGGACTTTAGATCTCCCTTTGTCTAAAGACTCCTCACTTATGTTTTAGATGGTGACTCCAAATGCTCAGGGTTAGAGAAGACCCCATCAGCTAAAGAGGATTGAACCCAGCAGAGACTGATGTGTGGTTTAAATTCATGTCTGGCCAAACAATTAATGTGAGATTATACCTAGTCTATTATAAAATTTTGCCTCAAGATTCCCTAGTAATGAAGAAAACAAGTTTGAATGTTGAAGAGTCCTCCAAAGGCCTCTTCTATACACTCCATCAGAGCACTCACAGTATTTTGAAATGGTTTGTTTACATACTTCTCTTTCCTAGCTGGGCCTGATGTTCTCCAGGGCAGGGGTTGTGTCTTATTTTTCTTGAACTGTCAGAGCCTGGGCTTGTACCTAGTGTGTCTGGGTCTCTCAGAGGTTCAGAGGGACTCTTCCATTTCCAAGCACTCCGTTATTGATTGAAAATGGAACAAATAACAGAACACCATTATAAAAAGCATAGTATACGTCAAATGATGAATGGAATGAGGTAACACTTTCCCCACGCTTGTGCGAAAATGAAACACATGCTATTCACAAGATAGTTACAGATCTATTAGAAAATTACTCTTAGAGAAGATTCTTCTTTCAATTCTGCCAGTCTCTGTGTGCATAATCTCACGGGAGATGATGTCAGTGTCTATATTTGAGGCTCTTAGGGCTATGAGGTAAAGGCCAAGGGACCGTTCCATCATGACAGCTTTCCTGTCGTCCGCCACCAATCCTGCCTGGCCCCCAGCGGGGCATGTGGAATACAAAAGGCACTCCATGCATGTGCTGTTTCCTCCACTCGAACCACACGGGCCATGGATGTGTCTTTGGATCCCTCCTTCACCTCTTCCAGGTCCTTGCTCAGACTTTACCTCTTTTCAGTGGCCTTCCCTGACCATTTGATTTTAACATGCAGCCTTCTGCATGCCCCTACATTCCCTAACCCCTGTCTCAACTTTAGCTTTCTCCATGCACTTACCATTGCACACAGTTTCACACATTTTGCTCATTTGTTTGCTGTCCACTTCTAGAATGTAAGCTCTATGAAGGCATGAAGGTTTGATCCTAGAGAATAAAGGTACTTGACTTTTACTTTGATTTTTTTTTTATTTTAATCATTGTTCAAGTACAGTTTTCTCCCCCCTACTCCCATTTTACTCTGATTTTTGTATCAGTTTGCTAGAGCTGCCGTAACAAAGGACCATAACAAAATGGGTGGTTTATACAACTGAAATGTATTGTCTCATAGTACTGGAGACTAGGAGTGTGAAATCAAGGTGTTGACAGGGTTGATTCCTTCTTAGGGCAATGAGGAAGAATCTGTTCCAGGCCTCTCTCCTGGCTTCTGGTAGCCTCAGCTGGCTCATGACTTGTAGGTGGTATTCTCCATGTGTCTCCACAGATGGCTTCCTCTGTATGTATCTGTGCCAAAACTTCCCCTTTTTATAAGGATATCAGTCATATTGGATTAGGGCCCACCTCAATAACCTCATTTTAACTTGATTATCTGCAAATAAGGACATATTCTCAGGTACTTGGGGTTAAAACTTCAACATCACTTGGGTCGACACAATTCATCCCATAATAGTACTCAGCAAGTATTTGTTGAATACATAAATGAGGTCACTCTCTTTACTTAGAAAGGAAACAGACAATTCAAGGGCAGAACCAATCCTGATATACCTTGGTGGACATATGACATGCATCTACTGAAGATGGGGTGGGAAGTTGGGCGGGGGGGGAGGGCAATGAAGAGGAAGACCCTCTGGAGCTGAACTGGCTGAGACTGTTGAGTGGGAGAAGGCAGGGACTGCCTAAAGTTAGATTGGGGTGGGGTTTCCTCCACACCCAGCAAAGTAGAGAGGAGGGCAGAGATCAGAGGGACCTGGAGGGGCCAGGCTAGTGGCAGTGTGCTCTACAAGGAGGTCTAAAGCCAGAAGGGATGACTAGGGAGAAACACCCAGATGGAGAACAAGAAGGCAGGTTCTGGAATGGTCTGAGAATCCCCTCAGGCTTGGCAGTTGAGAGGTAGAAAGATGAACAGCTTGGCCTAATATTCTACCTGGGTCCCAGGTAAGCCCGGGCAATGGAGCTGAGTGCCCTGTGTGTGGTCTCGCATGATATGATGATAGAATTCTGGACCATGTGACCTGCATATGTCTGTGCTTTGACATACTATTTTTACCCCCTTGGCTCCTTTTTCTCTTGACAAAAGTTACTTTTGCACATTTCAATTTTTCTTGGCTGACCTAAGGGGAAAAAGAATTGCGGATGGTGAGGCCATTTGGGGTGGGATGGTTAGAAGCCTTCACGTGGCTAAGGCAACAGCCAGCGGAGCCTGAGAGGAGAAAGACAGATAGTCAAAGATGCAGGAGGGGGCAGACCTGGTGGGCTGACCACCATGTCTTTCCTGTTTCAGGCTGTAATTCACAGGGTACAGGAGCTGAAAAAAATAGCTCATCCTTGACCTCCTGCTGCTGTAATGTCACTGGGCCAGCAAAGCAGCTACACACATACAATCACACAAGCAGAGACTCAGCCTGCAGGGCAAATGAAAGATAATTCAGTTCGAGGAGCAACTATTGATTACCAACCAGCAAAGACCAGACCCTGGGGAGACGGAGATAAACTGGCAGTCAGGTTGAGGAGACAGGGATGTAAATAAAAGTTCAGTGCAATAAGGAAGGTGTCTAATGAGATACAGAGGTTGCCTGTATTAGTTTCCTAGGGCTGCCGTTAACTAAGAAAGAACCCACAACTGCATGGCCTAAACAATAGGAATTAATTGTCTCACTGTTCTGGAGGCCAGAAGTCCAAAATCAAGGACCATGTTCTCTCTGATGGCTCTAAAGGAGAATCGTCCCTTGCTTCACCTAGCTTTTGGTGTTTGCCAGCAATCTTTGTGTTCCTTGCCTTGCAGATGTGTCACTCCAGTCACATGGCCATCTTATCCCTGCATCTTCTTATTATCTTCTCTCTCTATGTGTCTGTCCCTGTGTCCAAATTCCCCCTTTTTATAAAGGACACCCATCATACTAAATGAGGGCCCACTCTAATGACCTTGTTTGGACTTGATCACCTCAGCAAACACCCTGTTTCCAAATAAAATCTGAGTCCTGGGGGTTAGAGATTCCACACATTCTTTTGGAGGGGGCACAATTCAACCCATAACTTTGCCCACTGAGGGAGTGATGACCTCTAGGTATGTGTATATAGTGGGAATAGGGTTAGGGAAGGCTTCCCAGGGAGAGGAAGGTAGAAAGAAAGGCATCCAGAGAGGGCAGAAGACCACAGACAAGAAGATGATAAAGACTTGGAATCGGGGGAAGTAGGAACTGACACCTCTTGGGATGCTTCTGTGTTTCGGCATCATATAAGATGCCATACAGATGCCATCATTTCATTGAACCTCCATTACATTGTCATTAGCATACCAACCGACAGGTAGAAGCTGATGTGTGGGGACAGGAAGTAACTGGCCAAAGGTTAGAACACAGGGTGACACCCTGTGGAGACAGGAACGCACGCCCTGCCCTCTATGTCCAGTGACTTACCTAAAGGATGACCTGAAGCTGCAGGGAACTCTGAGGCTGTGACTCAAGGTGGAAGAGTGTTTGGAGGTAGGACATTCTCTCGGGAGTGCCTGATAGCATTGCATGTGGATAGGAGCCTACTTCACACTGACATCATAGGAGGGCCTTGGGCTGACCTCTAGATATCCAGGGAAACCAACTGCTGATCCACTTCCTAGAGGATTAAGGATCCAAGCAACCGTCATGGTGATGGAACTGAGTGAAACACCCCACTGCCAAACCTGGCTTGAGTAGGACAAGCCCTGCTCCTGAGGGGAAAACTAAATACCCACTCCCCTGTGTGTTGATGGGCTTAAGGAAAACAGGGAGCAGCCAGGAGGCCCTGCCTCTCCTGCCTCTGTGCTTTTGCCCAGACAGGTGCTTATCCCCCAATGGCTGCCTCTAAAGTCCTAATCCTCAGTAACACTGGACAATGCATTGGACAATGATAGCTCCACCAAGATGCAGTGGGAAAATCTCTGCCTTTGGAGGTGTTTGAACTTGGGTCTTCTCACTTATTCTGCAGTCTTGGCTGCATCAGGTCTAACCCTCAATTTGCACTTCTACATGTTGACATGAAACTACCTGACCTGCAGGGTTGTAGTGGGCATTGAATTAGAGCAACCATATATTTTGTGAACATTAAAGTGCTGTGTATATGCAAACTGTTAGGACTCATCATAGAAATAATCAGATAATCCGCCCTGTAATTCTTTCTTTCTCAAATAGGACCCTCTTAAACAGGGGTTTGCATACTCTGGCCCATGGGCCAAATTGGCCCTATCACTTATTTTTGTACAACCCATGAGCTGAGAATAACTTTTACATTTTTAAATGCTTGGTAAAAAATATCAAGAGTCTATTTCACAGTATGTAAAAATTTTCTGAAATCCAGATTTCTGTGTCCACAATTAAAGCTTTATCAGAATATGGCTCAGCATGTGGCCATGCACATTTGTTTATATCTGGGGCTGCTCTCACGCTATGACAGCAGAGGTGAGCAGCTGTGACAGAGACTGCATTGCCCACAAAGCCCAAAATATTTACCATCTGATCCCTTACATGAAAAGTTTGCTGGCCCCTGATCTAGAATAACAAAACTAAGCAAATAAAACCTCCGAGCTAAGTCCCAGTCTTGAAGCCTTCAACCGCATTCAGTTTTCAGATCTTTGGGTCCTAGAAATGGTCAGACAGAATTGACATCCGGGGGTTCCTGAGTGTCATCCTGAATTGCTCATGCATTGGGCAGGATTGACAAAGTTCCCCAGGAGAGCTCTTGTCCAGGGATGCTTACAGCTTCTCCCTCCAGATCTGAGGGACCGAGGAAGAAGTCCTGTCCCTTAGCAGAGCCCCAGCTCTCTGAGTGCAGAGCCACACAAATCCCATCCTGCCAGCTGCACTGTAGCCGTGGAGGCAGCCTCACGTCAGCTGGCCGAGTGCTTTGCCTGGTGACAGCTCTCCCATTTAGATATAATCACCTTTTTATAACCATGTCGCTCTCTGAATCCTCTCCCCACACAGAGCTTTCCCTGATGATTGAAAAGAGCTAAACCAACAAATGGCATTATCTCTTTTGAATGGCCTCAGTTTATCACCTGGACAAGCCCAGAAATTTCCACCCTGAGCTTCTCTTTGTTGTAGCAACAGGTGCTCAGGAAGAGGGTGGGGGTGGGTGAGGGGGAGGATGGGTTTGTTTAAACACCGGAACAGGGCCAGAGGAGGAAGGCTGTGGAATGCTCTTTGGGGGAGAGCTGTAGAAACAGGATCGGCACCATTACTCAGGAATGGGCTGGGACAGAATCCTCTCCAGGGCTCAGGGCTGGAAGGTGGGACACCATAATCTCTGAGGAAGTTCTACGGCAAGCCCGAGTGCTTTATAAAAAGTGAGAGTCCTAAAGAATTTTCTTAAAATATTCTCATGGAAAAAAACATGCCAAAGGAAGATTTATTTTTCTTGATATTTTTTAGTTCTGTATATAAATATCCCTACGACTTGGGCCAGTTTAGAGATCACAGCATCTACCTAGTCCTATCTGACAAAGGCCCAGGGGGTTCAATGCTTCCCAAAGGCCAATTTATTTTAGAGGTGTTGAAGTGTTTATGCATACTGTAAAATGTGGTATTAGGAAGTCTTCAGAGGAAGCAGTATAGTATAAGGCAGGGGTCAGCAAACTTTTTCTGGAAAGAGCTAGGTAGTAAACAGTACATAGGGTTGGCAGCCCTGAGGTCTCAGCTGCAATTATTGGGCTCTGATGTCACCATGGAAAAATAACCATAGGTAATATGTAAATGAATGATCGTGGCCGTGCTCCAATAAACCTTTATTTATAAAAGCAGGTGGTGGGCCAGATTTGACCACGGGCTGGGTGTCGTTTGCAAATTCCCGTTTTAGGGTTTTAGCCAACTTTGTATTAGCACTCTCTGCTTTTCCGTATCAGGCCCGAAAGCACAGAGAATGTCAATTTATGGCATGTGAGCTGAAGTTCTGAGAAAGTGGAATCCAGCAAAAGAGTTGCATGATGTTGAGAGTTCAGGTGGTTGGCAGCAGGAGTGTAGGAGCCAGGCAGGGAGGAGCTGTAGATGCTGAGGTCGGAGTGGGCAGTAGGGTGAAACATCTGGTTCCCTGTGCTGCCTAGGACCCTCAATGACCTCATTCTTCCAAGCTCCACAAAGTTCAGTTCTAGTATGGCTCCTCTTCCTTATGGCCACCCCTGAGGTCTCCTGGGATTTCTGTGTCTTTTATCCCATCTACATTCTTCTTGTAAACTCCTAATAACAGTCCTCACGGAATCCTTCAAAGCTCTCCCATAATAACCCTGCCTCCATGATACCTTCCCATACCTTCTGGATATTTAGAATGAATTAACCTTCTTTCTCTTTGCTTCCTTGGTCCTGCCTGCTATTTACCCGTACCAGGTATAAATTCCATCACAGTGCAAGTTATAGTATGGCTTTCTCATTGCTCGATTGTGAGCTTTGCATGTGTGTGTTTCACTTGTCTTTACGTTTTCAGTGGCTGGTGGGGGAAAATTCTTGTCAGAGAAAGAAGTAGGTACACAGAGGAGTTAATTCAAAACTACTCAATGTGGTGCTATCTAGCATGGCTTTCCACTTGCTTTGTTTATGACGTCTTCTATCCCAGGGAGTTACAGTGTTTTTGAATAGGGGACAGGGCTGTAGTAAATAAGCAATCCCAGCTAGAAGGAGATTTGTTGGTTCCTGTAACCAAAGCAAGGAGGGCAGTGTGCAGCTGGCCTCAGGGACACCTGGCAACAGGGAAAAAACAAGAGGACAGGACTCACTGATTGTCATCTTTGTTTCTGCCCATGTGTCACTTTTGCTCAGTCAGACTGGATCTCTTTGAGGATGCCAGGAAGCCCCAAGTTTCACACCTGCCATCCTTACCCCAAGGAGGAACTGCCTTTTCCCCAAAGACCAAGTCTTAGGGAAGCATTGGCCTATTTTGGATCATGTGCCCAACCTGTGACCAGGGAGGCAGATTCTCATAACTGATCGCCTCTCATGGAATATAACTAGAATGTGTGGGAGAAAGACCCGCCCCCCAAATGGGGTGTATTTCGTAGAACTAGGGAGGAGGTGTAACAGGCAGACAGAATAAGAGACCCCATTTTCCTGCCTTCCCTTCCTCAGTGCTTGGCCCTAAACCGGACCTTAACACTTGTGGGACCGATGTGAGATGCTTTCCTTCCGAGCTGCCGCCTTTCACCTCCTGTTCAACATCTATCTCCAGTCTGAACTGAAAAAAATCTTTTCTAGAGTAAATGTATGCTCTCACTCTGATGGGTCAAGAACTCACCTTTTTTACAGACTTCGTAGGAAATGTTACCTACAGACATTTCCTGCATGAGAGTTGTTGGCAACTCGCGTCTTCCTTTCTAGTCTTTTAGGTAGTGAGGAAACAAGTCCCAGCCGTCCATCAGCCATCCAACACACATTTGTCCACCACTTTTTAAAAAAGTTTAGCAAACTTAATTTTTTAAGGGCAGTGTTAAGTTTCCCGGAAAACAGCAGAAAATCCAGAGTCCCCATCCAGCACTTACTTGTCTTCCATAAGCTGCTGTGCAATGAGCTTTTATGGACTTTATCTCAGTTTTTTTCCATTCAACAACCCTGTTAGATAGAAATGCATTCCTATCTGCACTTTTCAGATGAGGAAACTGAGACCAACAAAGGGAAAGGGGCCTGACTAAGGCCTCACAGTTTTTTGGGGGCCAATCTGGGGAGTTACTGTGTGTTTTCTTGGGTACTTTCTTTTTTTTTTAAAGATTTTATTTATTTATTTTAGAGAGGGAAGGGAGGGAGAAAGAGAGAGAGAAACTTCAATGTGCGGTTGCTGGGGGCCGTGGCCTGCAACCCAGGCATGTACCCTGACTGGGAATCGAACCTGCGATACTTTGGTTTGCAGCCCGTGCTCAATCCACTGAGCTACGCCAGCCAGGGCTTCTTGGGTACTTTCAAAGAGCAGAAGGTCCCAGGGCAGGAGGGGCTGAGTCCTTAGTGGCAGAAGTCTCCATGCCCATATTAGACAGTAGGAAAACAGTACAGGTCTTGAAAGGTTCTCAGGAACCCTGACCTCAACGAACAAACCAGATTCTGTCTGCCCAAATCCATTCAAGTTGTCTACCTTGAGTCCTCACTGCGTCCGGCGAAGTGAATCTAGTGATTCAGTCAAGTGACAGGAACCTCCTCTGTGGCCCTCTCCCAAATACAGATGTGGGCAGTCTGACCTCTGATACCCATTTTGTTGGCACCCAACAGCAAAGTCCTTGGAGCAGAGGGTGCCAAGGGTGAGATGGAGGGGGCCTGGCAGGGTTCTCCAGATGCCTCGTTTGTCTCTTCCAGGACTAGTTCTCATGCCTGAAGCAGTCTCGTGGCTTAGCCCATGAGGCCCACGGGGCTACAGTTCCAGTTTCTTCTTTCTTTGGCTTCAGTACTTCCCAGCTCTCGTCTCTTGGGTTTAGGGTATATATGGCTGGGAAGTGGAGACTGGGGCAAGGGAGGGGCAGTTGAGTGGAGTGGGTGGCTGGTAATATTTTCCAGTTCTTTCTAAAGCGTCTGTCTTCCCTTAATGGATACGGAAGTGAGCCAGCCGAATGACTGCTCCGACTGCAAGATTGGTTACGGCTTACATCATCTGGGCAGTCAGACTAGGGACAGGGGTGGGGGGAGATGGGGGAAACTGAGTAGGGATTAATCCAGCCCCAAGTGAATTGATAGACAAAGGTGGTGGCGATCAGGTAACCTTTTTCCCAAGCACAGGCCTTGGGGAGGTGGAGAGGAGCCAGGTAGTCACATTAGTGCATGCCTGGGGTGCTTCGCGACTGCCCCACCCTTTACCAACCTTTCCGTTCCACTTTATTCCATTCTATGCTGCTCCATCCTGTGAGCTTTGTTGAGAGTCTGGAATGTTCCAGGACTATGCTAGTGGAGGAGTGATAGAGAGAGATCTGAGATTAACAGCCTTCCAGGGAGGAACATCCTATGTACCAGTTAGCTTTTGCTGCTTGATAAATCACCCCCAAAGTTAGTGACTTATGATACCATTCCTTTGTTGCTGCTTTCAAGTCTGCAGAAAAGCTGGGCTGTTCTGCTGAACCCAGCTGCGCTCTGTGGACCTCCATTGGGCTTGCTCATGTGTCTGTGGGCTGACCAGTGATGGCCTGGACAACTGGAGACTCTGTCTGCATGTTCTCTCATACTCTCCTGGGCTAAATTGAGCTTATTCATGTGCAGGGGCAGCCTTCCAAGAAAGTAGGCAGCATGCAAAGCCTCTCGAGTCGCAGGACTCACACATGAGGTCGCTTTTGGCCACCTTCTCTTGGCCAAAGCGAGTTACAAGGGCAGCCTGGATGAAAGGGGTGGGAGAAGGACCTCCGCCTCTTGATGGTAATTGCAGCTTTGCCCTCTGCTCTAGACACACACGCCCTTATTGTGCACATAAGGCTGATGATCCTCTATTGCTGCCTTCATCACAAACTGCTAGGCAGAGTAGAGTAGGAGAAATGAATCCTGATAGAGGTAGGTGGGTGGGTGGGTGGGAAGGAGTCTGGAGATAACTTCACAGAGAAGAGAGCCTTGGAGGACAAACATTCAACAGAAGCAGAAATACACACCTGTTTCTCTTCCTTTTTTATTCTGTTCCTCTTGCCAAAATCTGACCCTGGGCCCACCAGCTACCACCTGGTCCATTTGTAAGGATTCCATCAGTGACTGGGTGGGTATTATCTCTGCCCCCTGCGTCTGAAGACAAGAAAAGCTCCAGCCAGCCTTTCCGGTGCTTAGAAAAAGGAGGGTTCTTTGACCCACGTTCTTGCCAAATTGTGGCATTTCTCTCCTATCTCTCTTCTCTTCTTGGGTTCCTTCCTTATTTCTTTATCTTTCTCCCACTATGATTTCTAAAGGGTATGGATCATTGGATGTCAGCAGGGAAAGAGATAAGCAAAAATTGCTTTCATTCCATTGCCAATGAAAAACACATACATTTATTTCTCATAGTTTGTGAAGAGGTCATGCAGTCTGTCCCATTTACTGGCATGCTGATTCGACATAAGGACCCAGTGCTGGGGGTAGAGTAGGTGAGTCTCCTGGGTGTGGGGGTGACAGGAGTGGTAGCAATTGTAACTACTGTTGTAGCTAAGGCGTCTGTGGACACGGCCACATTGTTTGAGCAGATCTCTACTGCTTGAGTATGCTTTGCCAGCACAACCATGAAAAACAAACAAATAAGCAACTTTCTGTTTTAGCACATGCTTGGGAAACTCACTTCCCTCGAGACAAAACTGCCCCCCCAAAGAACAAAAATAACAAGTAAATAAATAAAAACACCCCAGAGGAATAAAACCTCAGCCTGGGGTGAGTCTTCCTCAGGCACAATGTTCCCTTGGCCAGGACAACTTCTTCAAAGAAAGGGGTGGTGCCCTCCAATCCTGGTTGGTCTTTTCTCTGCCTCAGCTCTGCCTGTGAGGTTCCCAGGAGGCTTGTGCTTTTGTTGAGTACTGCTAACAGAGTGCACTGGGGTGTTTGGTGGGGCTTCTGTTCAGTGTGCTGCCCGTCTGGAAGATGCGGCCGAGAGTGGGTGTGAGAGATGGGGCCCTGGCAGCCCTAGTGGCCTCCGTTCACACAGGACGTCAGATCTTCTTCTTTGTGAGTCTGAAATTTTTGGTTGCAAAGAGCAAAAATGTAACTCTCATGAGCAAAGGCAAACAAGACATTTATTCCACACCTGGGCAGGACACTGAGGTGCCTCAGACATAAAGGAAGAGCTACAGGATTCGGGACTGTTCTCATCCCTGTTTGCCCATGTCTGCTTCTCGGAGCTTCTTCTCTCTGACTGTTAGTCCATTTTGACCAATTCCCAGAGGCTTTTGTGTGCAGGTAGGGGCCTGGCCACAGCAGTCCCTGCCCAGCAACCTCTGCAGAAAGTAGGCACCTTCCCTCCTGTCCCCCAATATCCTTAGCTCAATCCCAGGAGAGAAATTCTGAGTTTCCCTACTTGGGTTATGAGCCACTATTGTCTGTACACGGACCATGGGACTTCGTGGGCCCTTGGCCATGTGCCCAGCCGTCTAAGCAGGGTTTCAGAGTCTGTCACCAGAAGGAGGAGCATGAGAATATTTGCTGAACAGACACCAAACAGTAAGTAGTCCCGTAGGCACAGACACCTAAGGTGATAGATTCCCTTTTCATCTGTAAAAGGAGCTTTAAGCTTTTCCTTCTGGGACTGATGAATAAAAGAGGTCAGAATGAGTGCTCTGTGAAGCTAGAGAAAAACAACAACAATAACAACATTTGTTTGGAAAAACTGACCCAAAATGGAAATTCCAGTGATGTTTACATAGTGGAAGAAAGATGGTTTGAGGTTCTAGGGTGAGGAAAGAATCCCTTGCTTTCATTCGAGCTTACAGGACAGATGATATGATGGTGGGAAGGAAGTAAGAAAGGTGTGTAAACAGCAGGTGCTTAAGAAGAGTGGGGAAACATGGTGGGAAGAGGGAGGCATGGGGGAACTACTATATTACTTAAGGTAGGACTCGGATGTAATTGCAAATTTCTGGCATTGTGATTCGGTCAGCAATAGGATCACTGCTGTATCAGGTAGGGCCCTAGCCATCCCATCTCCTGACAGGTGAGGACAATGCCTGAAGGATAAACCTCAAAGCCTTGGGGAGTTCCACTTCCCAGAAAGATGGCAGAGCACAGGGGTTGATTCTGTGCTAATGAGGGTTCCAGGACTCAGAGGACAGACATTGGACTGGATGAATTAGAGGGACCAAAACATGTCCTGGATCCACCATCCCAGAAGGAACAGGGTCCAGGGACAGGGTTGGACTACAATCCATCACAGTCCTTTGCGTTTTGTCTTCTCTGTTCCTCAGGACAATGGGAAGAATGAGGCTTCCTTTATCTTGAAAAGGCTTTGGAAAGAACAAATAATGACAAAAAAATAAAGGAAGTAAATAAATAACAACCAGTAATTTCCCAAACTGTGCAAAATTATCTAATTAGAAAGCAGGAAAGAAAAAAGAAAAGGCCAGGGAAGTGGCAGATAGAGAGAACACGTAAGTGTGGGCTCCAGGGAGATGAAGCAATCAAGGTTTTACTAGCGGGAGAGACAACCTTCCCCTCTTTCTTGCAACCCCTTCCCAGACCATCAAAAGGCGAAAGGCCATCTAAGCTGAGGATTTGGCTGTGGAACCTCTCTACGCACCACTTAAGCCACGAGCAACATTAACAATGCAAAACCAATCACGGAAGGAAATAAAAATTTGTCAGTCACTCGTCAAATTCTCCTGAGCCAGAGAGGAAGGCTTCTGAGCCCTGGAGAGTCCTGCAGCCTAGACAGTCCTTGTTGGGTGGTGCATACTTCACCCTGAGCGGAGGCTGTCTCAGCCACGTGCAGACAACTCCTGGGTTCACAGTAGTTTGCATTTGGAGTTTGCAGTGTGTGTGTGTGTGTGTGTGTGTGTGTGTTCGTATGTCTCTGAATGTATTTGTGTGCCTGCCTGTGATGCTGAGCCAGCCAGGGTGGACACGGTTCCACACCTCAGGTGGGGGCCCAGCCTGGCAGCGAGGGGATGGATGTGCATGTGGGTGTGAGTCTGCGCCCACCCGGAATCCGGCCCAGGGCCTCTGGGGGCCTGTCACCCGCACTGCTCGTTATAGAGAAGACCAGGTGCTTGGAGTGTCCTCAAAGCGATAGAGAGAGCACTGTCATCAGTTTGAAAAATATTCCTGTGAGAGATATAAATAAAGACTCCAAGCCCAAAGCCAAGCTTTTAGAAAGCCATCCTTAAACACAAGATAGTTTATAGCCACTGCTCTCCTGTCCCGTGGATGACTCAGCTCTCTCAGCGCAAGCAGGCCTGGCCTGCTCCAGTAACCTCTGCGTTTGGCTGACAGGAAAGAGCTAACGCAGCTCCAGGGAACCCGGCGAGCTAACCACCAGGCTACCTGCTTCTCTCTCCACTTTTCCTTTTGGACGAACTCCAACGACAATGTGGATGACCAGATCCTGGGAGCTGAGAAACAGAATACTTGTGTCTTCCCAGCTGGCTGGCCCTTCGGGAGCCTATTAAACTGATTCCCGGTACCTCTGGGTCTGGTGGGTTCCGTGACCCACAAAATGGGCTTGTCTCCCAGCTCTGCCCTCGCCCCTGGGAGGCAGCCGGCTGAGAATACAGACCCGCTTAAAGCTACAGAACTGTTTTCTGTCTCAGAGGTTCTTGAGCCCCATAGAAGGAACAGGGATGAGAGTACTTTTCTCTGTTACTTAAAAAGCAATTCACCCAAGTCAAGTGTCAACAAAAAAAAGGCTGAGAAGCAGGGCAGATGGTGATATAGTTGCATGTTGTGGTGAATCTGCAGTGGGAGGCAGTCCGAAGCGAACGGGGTTGGTTTTTTCATCCTCTCTCTCCCCCTTACTGACTCCCTCACTCCTTTCATTATATTTTTAGCAGCCTCTCTGGCCAACCACGCCTAAGGAGACAAATACAAGTACAGAGAGTGCTTATCAACACCAAAGGATGTTTCTTTTTCCTCTAAAAACCTTCCAGGAGTGTGGAAAGGACTGGAAGTGCTTGGAGGTCGTTCAGCCTCACGCCTCACCCCAGCTGGGATCTCGAGAACAGTTTCATGCCAAGGCCCATGTGCCTGGCTGTCCAAGTGTAGGGGAAGAAAAAGCACAAACATTCCTCAGGGCCATTTAAAAGCTAGTTTAGCTCTTTGATTAAGTTGCTAGACAGCCCTGAGTCAAGTTTTCTCTGCTTTAGCAGATGAATTTCTCTAATTGGCCCAATTGTAACACAGGTCTTTGCACATTATAGGTACTCAATAATTGAATAGAAGAACAATTCCTTAAATCTGAAACTGCCTTCATCCAACATGCATATATTAAACCTCTGTGTGTGTGTGTGTGTGTGTGTGTATGTGTGTCTGCTTCTACCAGTGTGTGCCTACAAAGGGGCCGCTGAAGATTTAAGTGAGTCGATGCTGGGATTTGGATGTGAAGTGAGGCCCAGGCCACTCCACACATCCAAGGAGGGCAGTCAAGGGGCCCAACCTCTGGGCAGAGCAATGGCCTTGGGGTCCACTGCCGCTTTGTGCAGAAACTGTTGATAAATTATATTGTCAATCGGGGAGGCGCTGAGTCAGGCCCACAGGTACCTACTGTACATAGACTATGTTTGGGATGCATAAGGTTCTCCTTATTTCGTATGTGATAAAGAAATGTCTTTTAAAGAGAAGAAAATTCCGTCCTTCCAAGAAGGAAGTTTCAAGCCAGCCAATGGAAAACACATGCACACGCACACACCGGCTCCATGGCCACGCCAACCGACTCCATAAACGATGGAAGGCAGAGGACCTTGGTAGCTGCAGGACTGAAACCACAGAATTCCGGCCTGGCCTGGCCTCTCTGGAAATACACGGCCTCCTCCGGCTTCCAGAGCTCAGTCTTTTCAAGTCTGCTTCTGTCCTCGCTTCCTCCTCTTTCTCATCTTTCTCTCCGGGGGCTGTTTCCCACTTTACATCACTTTCTAGAGCCCCCTTCTCTTTGGGTCACATGTCCTTTCTTACTATCAAAAGAAGAAAGGTGGCTGCCGTTCATTCATCTGCATGGTTTAATCAGCACATGTGGACTGATCAGCACACACAGATTGGACACGTACGGATTGATTAGACCCCTGAGTTTTATGGACAGGAAACAGACTCGCGAGGAAGAGGCTCTCAAAATCACACAGCTGCTAAAAAAAAAAAGTCACACAGCTGTTGAATAGCAGTAACCTAACCCCTTATAGTGATTGAGAATTGATCTATAATAATTGTTAAGTAAGAGCTACAGGGAAAATTCCACAAACCTGCCTGTTAGGAACTTGAGGTGGCACCAAGCCAATCTGTCTATCCTTTTGATAACAGATCAGTCTGCGTGGGTCAATGCTATTTGGTTCTGCTTCCAGTGGTTTCTTCCACTCTATTTGAGATACGCACACTGTACTCAGAATGCATAGACCTAGCTGGGCCCCCCGAGGTCATCTGTTCCCTGGAGTTCTCAGCCACCAGACAGAAGAGTCTCAGCCTGACAGTCCTGGCTCTGAAGGATATGGGTGTGTTGGTAAGAAAACCAGCCTTTTGTATTTCTGGTTTCTTTTCCAGAAAGAGAGAGAGAGAGGAAGAGGAGGGGGGGAGAGAGAGAGAGAAAGAGAGAGAGGGAAGGGGGGGGGAGAGAGAGGGAAGGAGAGGGGGAGGGAGGGGGAGAGAGAGAGAAATCAAACTTGGAAGCCCCCGCTGCTCACACTCACCCCCATTACCCGCTGTTTTTGGTTAAGCACTATAAAGATACAGGGAAGCATTTTGGGTGCAACAGGGGACTCACAGGGCCACAAATATACAGACCTTCTGTTTTATGGGTTAGGGCTGGAAGGAAGACAAATACACCTGAGTGTCTCTTGCTCAAACTGTGTATGTGCACAGATGACGGAGTGGCCTTTGGAGGAGAACAACACAGTTCTGATCTGACGGACTTGTAAGACAGTATGCTCACATGTGTCACAGCCCATGCTGAGGTCACGGGGTCTGGGACACATGACTACCTGGGGAAAAGAAGATTTGTAGACTCTGGAGAAAATCCGGATGAGTGCAGGAGAGAAGGAGGCAGAGAGCAAGGAAGGAGCTGCCCGCATTCCACATCCCACCTCCACCCCTTCCCTGTCTCCTCACCCCCCTCCCCAAGGCAGAATAGCCAAGGGCAAGTGCCAGCCCAGAGCCAGCTGCTTCTGTGGCCTGTTTATACCCTGTAACCAGAGCCTGTTCTTGCTGAGGCTGCCTAACAGCTGCGCAGATAAGGGGACGGGCCTTCGCTTCCAGAGATTGGATGACCTGTGCCGGCGTCCATCTCGGGGGCAGGTTATCCTGATCATTTCGAAAGCCCAGGGGTGGGATCGGGAAAAGGTAGGGCTGACGACCGACTGGCTACTGCTCAGGTGGCAGAGGCGATATTCCTGAATCTCGGGCGAAGCTTAGAGCCCTGTACTGAACTTGCCCATGTGGCCTCTCCAACACCAGCGCCACCCCCCCTCCCAGTGGGGTTGCTTTCTGCGGGGTCAAGGGAGGTGAGAGAGAAGTTCTGCATGTTTCCCTAGTTTGTTTTCCTCCCTCTTTATCTCTGTCATCACAGAAACAGAAAAGAACACGTGGTGAAGCTCTGGGTCAGGCTGAATTTTAGCTTCTGCTGCCAAACTCATTTTTCAGGCCAGGCACTTCTCTCCTCTGCCCCATCTGAGCCTCCCTGCAGAGTCAGCCTGGTTTTCCTTCCCCTCAGCTCTCCAAGGCGGTGGCGGGGAGCTCCCGTGCCCCAGCCCGGTCTGGACTCGCTGCAAGAAGGCAGGAGTAGTGAGCCCTCCCTGCCCATTTCTGGTGACGCTGAAAATTCTTCAAACTAGGCTCATCCTTGGTCTCTCAGTGAACTGTGTTCAGACCCCCACCTTGAAGTCCATATCTCCCTCCCACTCCCCAGTCTTCCTTTCTTCTTTCCCATTGGTTGCCTCTCCTGCAGCTCTCCCGGGCAGTGAGCAGCCCCCATCCGGTGAGTGCACACTGTGTCCTGGTTCTCTGTGTTCACACCTCCCAAGCAGATTTGCAGTTGGTTACCACGTTCTTTCTTTTGGTCTCCTGCTTCCTGTCCCTTTGGCGGGAGGTGAGGAGCACAGATTGAGCTCATTCTGGAACCCAGCAGTGGCTTGACCCATGACCTGGGACATTCAGAGCTGCCTGCCAAAAGAGAGCTCTCACCTGTCTTGGTCTACCCCTCTTCTGGTGGCAAACGCGGCAGGGGTGGGGATGGAGCTCTCGGCGTCAGCTGAGTTTGTTGAACAGCTGCCTCAGAAAGGAAAAGGTGAGGGTGAGACTCTAGGGTATGGGAAAAACAAGAAAAAAAACCAAGGCATTTCGTCTTAGATCTGAATTCAAGGCCTAGATCTGGCCAATGCCAATGCCTAGCTGTGGGACCTCAGTTTCTCATCATTTAAAATGAGAATGGTGATACTTAACACTTACTGGGATAGGTGTCAGGCTCATAGGAGATGGTGGAAGAAAAGATCCTTAGGAAGTTGTTTTCTTAGTTTCTGGTTCATAGTGGGTGCCAGCAATATTTGCTGCATGCATAAATAAAAAAAAAGGCACATCAGATTATAAAGTTTCTGCACAGCAAAAGAAACCATCACTAAAATGAAAAGGCAACCTATGGCATGAAAGAACATATTTGCAAACTATATAATGGATAAGGGGTTAATGTCCAAAATGTATAAGGAACTTATAAAAACCCAATAACAACTACAATGAAAACCCCTAATTTAATTAAAAAAGGAACAGAGGAACTGAATAGACATTTTTCCAAAGAAGATATACAAATGGCCAACAGGTACATGAGAAGATGCTTAATATCGCTAATCATCAGGAAAATGCAAGTTAAAACCACAGTGAGGTTAGCGACTCACACCTGTTACAACTGGTGTCATCAAAAGGACAGGAGACAGGTGTTGACAAAGATCTGGAGGAAAGGGAAGCCTTGCGCACTGTCGGTGGGAATGTAGGTTGGTGCAGCCACTAAGGAGAACAGTGTGGAGGTTTTTTAAAAGTTAAAAGTAGAATGACCCTGTGATCCAGTAATCCCACTTCTGGTTATATATTTAAAGGAAATGAAAACAGGATATCAAAGAGATACTTGCACTCCCACGTTCATTGCAGCCTTATTCACAATGGCCAAGACATGGAAACAAGTGAGGTGTCTGTCAGGGAATGAATGGATGAAGAGATGTGCTGTATATGTACTAGAATACTATGCAACCATGAGAAAGAAGGAACTCCTGACATCAGTCAACAACAAGGATGGACCTTGAGGGCATTATACTTAGTGAGATAAGTCAGACAAAGACAAATATTGTATGATGTCATTTTAAAGTAGAATCAAAAAGGCTGAACCAGTAGAAACAGAGTAGAAGGTGGTTCCCAGGGGCTGGGGTGGGGTAAGGAGACATGTTAAGGGTACAAACACACAACTGGAGGATGAATAAGTTCCGGAGCGCTAATGCACAACATGGTGATTATAATCAACAACGCTGCATTATGTACTTTAGAGTTGCTAAGAGACTAGATCTTAAATATTCCCACCACAAAAAGAAGTGATAATTATGTGAGGTGATAGAGGTGCAGCTAGAGCTACAGTGGCAATCATATTGCAATGTATAAATATACCAAGTCAACATGGTGTGTACCTCAAACTTACACAGTGTCTTCTGTTCATTAAAGCTCCATAAAAAATGAAAAAAAGAAGGGAGGGAGGGAGGGAGGGAGGGAGGGAGGGAGGGAGGGAGGAAGGAAGGAAGGAAGGAAGGAAGGAAGGAAGGAAGGAATATAGAGCTTCCTGGCATCCTGCTTTTTCAAGTACTGAAATCTAAAGCAAACTGGACTTCCAGGCAGCTGAGCTTGCAGGTTCTGGCTCCAAGATTTGCTGTGTCTCAACTTTGTAATTGGGCACTCACTGACAAGGCTTTTTTTTCTTCCCCTTGATCAGAGTCTAAGGGAACAGAGAGAGAGCGAGCACCTATTAATATAACTATTGGTTCATGTTCAGGAGGACTTCCTGGCAAGGGGGGGCAGCCTCACCTACCAAGTGTTACTGCTCCCCAGGGTTCCCCACACTCTGTGCTCCCCCTTGGTTCTCAGGCTTCTGCCCCCTCCCTCTTCGAGGCCTTTGCAATGTCTCCCCTGTAGTGGAACACTTTTCGATGTAGGTCACCTGCAGGACTCTGTCACTTTCCAACCGAATAACCTGGGTAGGTCACTGAACCCCTCCGGGTTTCATTTTCCTTATCTGTAAAGAGAAAAACTAGACACTCCCTCTGGCTTCTGGGGAGAGCTAATGGGATCAGGTAAGGGAAGCCCCTGGCTCGGGGTCTGTGCCTAGACAATGACAGTTGCTGATTTCTACCCGTTAGAGTAGCTCCCTCCCCTCTGCTCCGGAGAGCTATCACCCTTCACTCTTTTTCCTGTTCTGCTTTTTTCCCCAACGAAGACTGGCTTTAACCCATTTCCTCACTGCCACCAAAGATACACTCATCGCCTCCCCTTCTACCCCCTTGCATGTTTGTTTTACTAAATGTGGGAGAAATCATAAAGATTTTAGAACTTTAGAAAGTCCTATAAGCAGTACCTGAATAGTAACTTTCCTGTTGGGATAATAGCTAGAAGCTCTGTTGGGTGCTTGACTCCTGCTTGGATTCTTATATATTTATTTATTTATTTGCAAAAGCATGTTTATTTACCGACCAAAGGGTTGATCCTAATTAAACCAACACTTTGAAATACTTGCCTGTAAAATGTTTGTGATAAAGATAATTGAGCACAATAATAAAAAAAAACAGTGTGGAGGCTTGAACTAAGCTTGTTTATTCTCACAGCTAATTGCCATCAAAAGTGAGGATGAAAGTTTTATTCCGCTTTTTCAAAGGTCTGAGTACAGCTGGCATTGTTCATTATGCATCTCACCCCTGATTTTCCACCTCCTACTGTCTTATTATTGTAGTTTTCCTTTCCCATCCCATGCCCGAAGTGGAACCAAAGCATTGTTTATAGACTTGCAGATCTGAGTGTTTCTGCCATCGTGTGAAGTTTCTATAACTTTTGACTATGGCACCCATTCCGCACACAGCCGTTCCCACTACTCCTGCCTTCACAAGTCCACCCAAGCCTATGTTCTCCACCAAGTACCGTCTCTCTCCCAGTTGCTGAATGGTGGCCTTGGTGGGCACCTGGGCTTTCAGGGTGGGCAGACCAGGGTCTGGCTTGAGGAGTGGGCACCATGTAGCCAATGGGAGGTGCACCCTCCTGCTTGAATTCTTAATAGTGAAGTCCACAAACTCCCCCCCCCCCCCCCATTTCTGACAACTTCTGCTTCCTGGACAGCTTTCTTTTCATCAAAAGTAGCCCCAGAGGTGCGATCAAGAAAAAACTTGGAGATCCACCAACCAGCAATGAACTTTGACCTTGGGGGTAAGGACGGGGAATTGAGAAGAACTTTCCTTAGCAGTGGTTTGCAAATTTTATTGTGCAGAAAACCATTGGGGAGCTTGCTTTGTAGACCATACCAGCCTGCACTGTCCCCACTAATTGTGATTCGGTAGATCTTGGGAGGGGCTCAGGAATTTAGTCTTTAACAAGCTCTGCTCCTTGAGTGATCTGAGGTAGGTAGTCTAGAACCCCACCCACAATTGTGAACACCTGAAGATATCTTTTTCTCACCCCACGTTAACTGTGTCACTCCTGGGTCGTCCTCCCCATCACAGCCAACCTGAGTCCATCTGCTCAAGCACAACTCTTGGGTTCTTTGGTGGTTAATGGTAGAGCCAAGGGAGGTTGAGTTGGGTGAAGTTAGCTGTTCCTTCTCATTCCTGCCACTGGGTTCTAATGAAAGCAAGTCTCAGACCAGGTTTGTACCTCCAACAAGCATCATTCATGGTCCATGAAGCACGGTTGCACATATGCTCTGTTAGCTTACGTGACTTGTAAATGCTCTGACCTCCTGCAGAAAGTTTACTTAAGGTAGAAACCACACAGTTCCAAAGGCAGGCTCCCATTATGCTGATAGTAAAGATCAGGCCATCAGAAATCCTTTTGACCAAGGGCTAGACACAGGGTCAGTTAGGGGCCAAGTCCCAGAAGCCATCCTAGGCATAGGCCGAGGTCTCTTTAGGTTTTTACACCTTCTCATGCAAGGCAGGGAGTGTTTCTAAACTACTTTAGCCAATTTACATATTGTGAATAACTAATTTCACAAAAAGGACCCATTTCTGTCATTCTCCATACTAATAAATAAGTCACTCATTTCACCAGTAAATACCCAGTTTTGACCAGCACATTGACAAAGTCTTGGATGGACTCAGGATGTTGATATTCGAAGGACTTGAGTGGCTGACCCTGGAATCATGACTCTGGGGGGGCCAGGCAGAAGCTTCCTTTTACAGGACTTTCTCTGAGCCCACCCTTTGCTCTGTTCCTCCCTTCCTGTCCTGCTCCCCCATTTCCTCATTGGCCCCTCTGGGGGCACTTCCACAGTAAAGCATTGTGTAAGAATCCCCCTCTTAGGGTCCGCTTCTGGGGCACCTGGTCTGAGGCAGCGAACTCTGCATTTCCGAAGGTTGGTGGGTCTCAGATCTGAGAGCAGATCGAATCACCAGAGGAGCTTGTGAAGGATGCAGCTCTCAAGCTCATGTCCCAGAAACTGTGGCTCTGCAGGGTGGAGCCCAGGAATCTGCAATGTAGTGAGCTCTCTGGAGTATCCTGCTGGCTGTGGCCCTTGGGCCTCATTTTGAGCAGCAGGGCTGCTACGCCTCTGGAAGCGCTCCTTCCACCAGCAATGGGTTGATTGCTAGCTCGGGCCTCTGAGGCCCCACCCTGCTCTGACATCTGTTGACCCCACAACTCCAAGCGGCTTGGACTCCACCAGGAATAAATTGTTGCTGCTTATAGTCCATCTGGCATTCCCTTGGTGTCAGGCTGATCCTCCTGGCCCAGGTCACTGGCGCGCAGCTCCCATCCAGCCAGGGCACTTTTCGGAGACGTGTGGCTGAACATTTGCGAACCACGAGACCGCTCCTTGGCTCCCATTCTTCTGTTCTTCTCTCCGGCACCTGCCCAAGCTGCACAGCTTTTCTCTCCTGGTTACTGAGTCATGCACACACACACACACACACACACACACACACACACTTTATCTCAGATCTCAGTGACGTGGGCAGGACAGAACTCTGAAACAGCCATTTCTGGCAGTGAATCTAGTAGTCACACACACAAGCATTATTGTCACACATTCTGGGTTGAATCTGAGCTCCATCATTTGTTAGCAGTGTGACTTTGGGCAAGTTATTGAAGTACTCTGCGCCTTAGGGTTTTTTTTTTTTCATTTGAAACATGGAAATGATAAGAATAACTACCTCTGAGAGTTTATTTGTTCCTGATAAGTCAACTGCCTGGCACATAGCAAGTGCTCATGAAACATTAATTTATTGTGTGAGAAGAACACACTCCCCAAATTCCCAACCAGGCAAGTCACCTGGACATGTCTGAGTGTTATTTGTAGCCTCAGGCCCACGGGGTGTATTGCTCACGGGCCTCGTGATGGCCTCTTACTTCTCCGCGGCCCTGTGTGCTCTCCGGGAGGTAGGAACAAACAGAACAAAAGGCGGGCAGCTTTGCATGATTCTGTTTTGACTGTTGACAGACACACAGACATTCTGACTGTAGAAATGACTAAGGGGTTAGGGAAATGCAGGGTTTGTTGTACTGGAAAGCAGCCTCACCAACGCACACTCACACACTCACCTACACATTCTCGCACACCCATGTGCAAACTCACATGATGTATTTTCACATACACATTCTCTCACACATTCTTACACTTACATGCATGCTGATATGCTCACATATCCTCCCTTTCTCGCACGCATCCTAACCCACATTCTCCCCACGTGCCCGCAAAGCTCATACCCTCACACAAGTATCCCCACACACATTTTCACACTCATATGCTCACAATATCTCATACCTTCACACACATTTGTCACACACTCACATGAGCTCCACATAGACATGCTCACACACAGTCTCACACTGAAAAACACAACAGCTGTGTAGCCAGCATGGAAGAGGTCTTTCCCGGGAGGGGTGGAGTTGGCAGGATCTGAGGAGGGAGGAACAGGAGGAATTTAACAGACTTTCATGGGGCCTACTCTGTGCTAGGCATGGGGAGGTGATCGGTAATCCAGACTTAATTCCTGTGTTTTCTGAGTGAGGTGCAGAGTCAAGCCTGCCCCTGGGGGACGCAGAGTGGTGGATGTCTGAGCTGAACTCAAGCTTGTGTGTGGGGGCGGGGACACGGGAGGTGGAGAAAAGGCACAGAGGGGAAAGTGGATGGCATGTTCCCGGGCAAGGGAAGGCAGCCAAGGTGAGTGGGGGGTCAGATCTGGGAGTGACTTGAATGCTTGCTTGAGGAGTTTGGCTTTTGTTTTTCCCGTGAGCAATGGAGTAAGCAGAGGTCCGGAGGAGGAGATTGATGTGTATTTTAGGAAGATGATTCTGACCGGACAGGGTCAGAGATGACCGAAGAAAAGCTTGGCTAGGAAGCCAGGACAGTGATGTGGTCCGTGTGAGAAAGATGGGGACTTGCTAAGTCCAGTGGCAGAGTTAAGGCCGTTGTGCAGGGGTCCGTTGTGTGAGGCTTTCTGCCCGATGGCAGAAGGTTGTCTTGGGGGAGAAGGAAGGGGCAGGACAACTTTGACAGCGAGGTTTCTAGTGAGGAAGCAGGAAAGGTGGTGGGGCTGGTGACAGCTCCAAGAACACGGGAGGGAGCACAGATGCGAGTGGGAGAGGCGGTGAAGAATACAGTGAGGATGCACTCAGGGGAGGGGTCTCGGGGTCAAGCACGGGGGACACGCAGCCCTAGCAGGCTGTGCTGGGCAGGCACGTGGGGCAGTGCCCTGAGGAGAATGCCTGCGTGGGAGGCTGGGCAAGCTGCCAGCGCTGGCCGCCAGAGACTATTCCACTGGGGAAGAATGGTCAGTGTGTGTGTGTGTGTGTGTTCTGGGACTGCCCTTCTTTGTCCCCTCCCTCCTAGGAGTTAGCTCTCCCCCACTCAGGGCCTGCTTTTTCCAACTGACCTCTTCCCATGGTCACTGGCGAGGCTCAACTCTAGTTCTACCCACATCTTCGCTGGCTTAGGAGGAACCAGGAGTCTGTGAGTAAATTTTCTCTTAAGAAAGAACAGCTGTGACTGAGCCAGAGCTGGGAACCACCGTGACAAGGAAGAGAGGTGGTAGCAAGAGATAAGATCTGTGGCCTTGACATGGATTCAGGTCTCTCTGCCAAGTGCTGGACAAAGCCCCAGGGGTACAAAGATGAAGGAGACCGAGTCCCTGCCTTCAAAGGCTTCAGAGAGCAGCAAGAAAGAGCCGTGTGCAGACACCCCCTGAGATGATCAGGGTGTGGGTGTTGTAACTGGGACAGATGTGGTAGCACCAGAGAAAAGGGACTGATAGATTCTTTCTGGCTGTGTCATGGAGCATTGCCCTGAAGAAGGAACTTTTCCGCCCTGGGCCGGGATTGGTGAGCAGGATTTTCTAGGCAGATAGGAGCAGAGGGTAGAATGGGTTACAGGGTAGGGAGGGCATTCTTGACAAAGGAAACAACAGGAAGAGAGTCACAGACCTGTGGAAGTAGCAGCCAGAAGAACGTGGGGTTAGATGCAGAATACAAGGGAGCAGGTGGGTGGGTGTGGCAGAAGATGAACCTGGTCAGGTGAGTTGGGACTAAACTATGAAGGACCCTGTGGCTTATGAAAGTTATGAGAGTATCTTCTTGCAACGTTGTGCAATAGAATTTTCTGTAACAGCGCACATGTTCTGTATCTGCACTGTCCAATAAGGCAGCCACTAGCCACACATGGCTCTTGAGTACTCGAAATGTGGTTTGTGTGGCTAAGTAATCAAGTTTTCTTATTTATATTGTAACTTCAATAGTCACGTGTGGCTAGGGCCTACTGTATGGGACAATACATCTCTAGGCACTGGAAAGGTGTTTATTTATTTATGTTTGTTTATTGACTGTAGGCAGAGAGAGAAAGGGAGGGAGAGAGACACACACACATACACACAACATTTTGTTGTTCCACTCATTTATGCATTCATGGATTGATTATGGTATGTGCCCCAACCAGTGATTGAACCTGCAACCTAGGCATATCAGGATGATGCTCTAACCAACTAAAATACCTTGTCAAAGCCTGGAAAGCTGTTTAAATGAGGGACATAGGGACCAGTACAGGAGTGCAGCTGACATGGTGACAAGCATATAACCAATAACTAGCCTAGTACAGTATATAAGGTCATTCATACATAATGGTCAGAAAGTTTCCAAAATCAGCATTTTTTCATCATGATGTATAGCTTTCTGCACTGTCACATCTGGAAAGTCATTTGCTCCTCACAATAATTCTATGAGTTGGACAGAGATTGTGTTTCTTTTTCATACAAGCTGGGGTTCTGCAACATGATGTGACCTTCCTTCCTTCCTTCCTTCCTTCCTTCCTTCCTTCCTTCCTTCCTTCCTTCCTGACCACCCTGGCCCCATTCCACTTTCCTGGGACAATTTGAAAAACCAGGCCCCCCTACATTCAAGCCCTGGGCCCAGGCTCTGCTCTCAGAGGAGAAGCTCAGGCTAGGAGAGGCTTAGAAACTCTACTGGGGCTTCAGCTGGAAGGAGAAACCAGAGCTCAGGGCTGCAAAGAATTTTAGCAAATTTCAGCTGAAAGCTCCTGAGAGATCGTATAGCACACCCACTCATTTTACAGATCTGGAAAAGGGCCAGGCACTTATCCGAGGCCATCCCCCAGCCCTATCAGTCCAGGGATAATCTGGAGTTTCTGCTCTTCATGAGGTGAACTAATCTGTATAAAAGCAGGGTGCTTAGCACAGCAGGTGCATGGTAAATGTACAAATGAAATGACACGGGGAAGGAGTGGATAAAGGTCCTCTGTGAGAGTGCACAAAGTGTTTCCATATGCCTCTGTGACAAGTCTCTGCCTTCGGGCTCACGGCTCTCCCCACCTGTTGCTGCTCCCCTGGGCTCTGATTTGCGCGGATGATGTCAAGGAGACTCTACATAATTAAAGACATCCCAGGGAAGGCTAGCTTTTAGAAAAGAGGGGCTGAGTGAAAAATCTTAGTCGAAACCCTTTTCTGTACCAGGGGCAGAGGATTTGGATAAAGGCAGCCAGTGCTCCCTGGGAACCACTGCAGGGGTATCCAACCGTTTGGCACCTCCGGGCCGCACTGGAAGAAGAGTTGTCTTGAGCTACACATTAAATAGACAAACACTAACAAAAACTGGTGAGAAAAAAAGGTTTTAAGTAAATTTACGATTTTGTGTTGGGGCCACATTCTTAGCCATCCTGGGCTGCGTGCAGTTTGTGGGCCATGGGTTGGACACCTCTGGGAGTTTCCATGGGTCAACCAACCTCAAATAATTGAGTTCAATTCCACAGGATGTTCTGCCAGGAACTGCCTAGGTCTGAAGAGTTCATAACGACTATTATGACCGCTGCACACTCCACAGAGCTCAGAGGCCTGTGGATCATAAAAGCAGGCCTCCTGAGAAGAGGCAGTTGTCTGGCAGGTGCTAGGAGTTTTGCTAGGGGAGGTCAGCCACTATTAAGCTCAAAACCTGCGAGAAGGGAGTCGGGGGATGAATAGCCCAATATTTTTTTCCCCACTACCTCCCATCTCTTGCTGGTACCTTCCATTGGCTGAATCCAATCCAAGGCCAGAGGACGAGGAAGACTGATTGATCCAGTCTATAAAGATCAGCCTTCTGGAGCACAAAGCAGGTTGCAAAAGGGTGGAGAATGGACCTGGAGGGGCAAATGAAGAATTTCTAGTCTAGGGGGAAGCAAGCACCTGCCCCGTAACTTTGTTTAAAATGCATAACTGTAGTGGCACACACAAGTGGCATCAACAAATCTGGGAACACATGAGCAAACAGCTCAATCAAAGAAGTGCATTAGCGCATGACAGAGTAGCCAGTGGCCAAGAGCTATCAGTGTGTCTTGGGTTTTTCTGGTTTATTTTTCAGTGGAAAAGAAGGGCATTGGTTGGTCTGTGAATGAGTTAGAGGAGGTGGGTTAAGAAAGCATTCCTATTTTATCTCCCTTCATTCCTGGGGTGAATAAGAAGCACACGAAATTCTGTTAAGTGCAATTTAGTATTGTTGAGTAAGTACTTCCTCTGTACTTACTACACAGAACTAGATGCTGTAGGAAAAAACAGATAAAGGACGACATATGGTCTCAAGCCTCCTGGAGTTTACATTCTAGGTAGAGAGGAAGATTCCATGGATGAAACAGAACAATAAAAAGCGGAAAAAATTAAAATGCTGAAGTATGGGACTCAGATGAATCACAAGGAATTTGACACCACATCCAAAAAGGAGGCATCACATCCAACTCTGTGGTTTCCCTAGGGTGCTCAAGGGGCTCCCCCTGGGTAGGACTCGTTAAAGCCCTTATGCATGAGTTTGGAAAGGAGGGTGTGTCTAATTAAAATTGGGCAACGGGACTAAAGAGAATGTATCATACTTGGTCTTCCAATTTCCTCTCTTTGGGGTGGAGTCCTCTTGGATCTCCCTGTTTTCACTGTGTCTGTTGTAGGCTCCTGCTGAGTTTCTCAGAGCCCAGACTGATGAGGGGTAATAGGCGAGAAGAGGCATATGGGGACCCTTTGCTCTTTGAAGATATTGGATGTGTCCGGGGCAGAGGAGGAAAGTCATTTGCAAGCCTGTGTGAGTCACATTCCATTCCAGGGATGGTGGGGTAAAAAAGAGCTTCAGTTGGCTCAGCAGCCCTGCTTGGTCTACACACCCAAGGGGAAGGTGAAGGGTTAGAGTCATCCATTCTCCCCCAAAGGTTAGAGCAGGCTTTCACAAAGGATATCCTCCGAGACATAAAGGCCCAGACAGTGATGGCAAATATTTTAAGTTTCCTTTGGTGAATAAATTTGGGAAGCACTAGATTAAAGAAAATTAAATTAGGTTCTTCACTGCATAGTCTCCCAGAGTCTTTTGATTGATTGATTGATTGATTGATTGATTTTAGAGAGAGGAATGGGGGAGGGGGGAGAGAGAGAGAGAATATAAGTAGTGGGAGTGTCACTGGAAAGCCAGTCTTACGTGTAACAGAAATAGTCTCCCTGCTGATAAAAAGGTGGATGAGAAAAGCTCACTTGGCATATTTTCAAGGGGTGAATAACAAGATTAGAAGTCTATGACAGGTCTAGACTCACAGAGATAAAGGTGGAGCTTGTAGGGACTGGCTGTTAGGATTAGGTGTGCAAAGACACTTGGCACACTGTTGGTCTTTGGGAGTGAGGCATTGGGACCTGGGTTTGGTGGGGAATTATATCATAAGCATTAACTGACTTAGACATGAGAAAAAGTGAAATAAGAGAGACAGATTAGGAGAAATTGAACCTAACATTTTGGGCGGTGGCTTCTTCCTTACTCTCTGGCTTGTTTCTTCATTTGTTGTCTCATTATAGCTGGAACCCAAAGTGGTGGACGGTGGTGCAGGACTGAGAGACTGGTGTGTAAAGAGCCATAGTTAACATAGGGGAGTGTGATCAGCTCTGGGAGGTGACATTAGGAGTCTCCATTCCTAGCACCTCAGCCAGTCCCTTTGGAGGGCAAATATAGCTATAATAATGATGTTTTCTAATTTTCTTAATTTTACAATTTACTAAACAGCCCACCGATATTATCTCATTTATTTTGATTTTCAAACAACTTGTGAAAAATGTATTGCAATTCCCCCTTTCTAGATTAAATGATTATGGCCCAGAGAACAATTCTTCAGTGTGGTAATTGGCAGAATCAGGTTCAAACCTGTGTCTTTGGGCTCCATATTGCTTTTGTTTGATCTCTTGGAGGGTGGTCAAGGTTATCACACAACCAGAGACTCCTAAAACAAAAGAAATTTTTCAGATACTCATGGAATCCAGGCAGGTAACAGGCATAAGTAGAGCTTGCTGGATATAGGGACATAGGACATTAGGGAATGGTGGGGACTGTGGCCCAGGACTGGTGAATCCACACCCAGCTTAAGGGGGTAAACATTACTCAGCTCTGGGTGATTATTGCCAAGAAGAGCCATCCTGAATTTTGTTTTGAGAATAGGTTGAAAGTCAATTAAATATTAGTAAGTGCTTATGATGTACCAGGCACCGGGGATAGAGCAATGAATAAAATAGATTAAAAAAACCCTCTACACTTCTATTTGAACTTGTCCAATTTTTAAGTGTTGAGAACTAATAGAAAATTTAGAAAACACTGCCCAGGCCAAACAAAACACATTTATGGGCTATGTTCAGCCTGTTGGCTGCCAGTTTGTGACTTCAGTTCAAAGACTTTGATGGACCAAATGTTCTCCAAAGAGGGGACTGTGAAGGATGGCCCACTAGGTCAAGGGAAAAAATTGTTAGCACTTTTGTTTATATTGTTTTTTAAAATCTCATCCTTAAAAAATCCTTATCTTTGTAGCCCTGGCTGGCGTAGCTCAGTGGACTGAGCTCGGGCTGGGAACCAAAGTGTCCCAGGTTCGATTCCCAGCCAGGGTACATTCCTGGGTTGCAGGCCATAACCCTCGGCAACCGCACGTTGATGTTTCTCTCTCTCTCTCTCTCTCTCTCTATCTCCCTCCCTTTCCTCTGTAAAAATAAATAAATAAAATCTTAAAAAAAAATCCTTATCTTTGTGAATGCTGTATCATATACATAACTGACTCATACATAGCACATGTATATTCTAATAACGATGTCAATAATATTATTTCTATTGAAATAACAATAGATATTGTTTTAATATTTATTGAATATTTAAACATCTATTGAACTATTTAGGTATTAAATAGTTCAATGGATATTAAAGTGATATCTATTGTTACTGTATTTTAATATTTAAAAATCTATTCACATCTGTCAAATATTTAATACATATTAAATATGTTAATAGATATATTGGGAGGACATGATAGGAATGTGGATCAGGAAAGGTTTAAGACCACTGAAGATTATCCTTAAAAAGAAGATATTTGTACGCCCTCTGCCTAAAATATGACTTAGTGTGCAGAGGGCTTCAGGGACTGTGGGAGTGGGTGGGGGTCTGTAGCAAGATTGACTGAACCCAAACCATCCCTCTGCCCCTTTTGCCAGAGGCTGGTCCTGTGAGAAAACGCTGCAGGTCCTGCTGAGTGATGGAAGAAACAATCGGACGATAGGACCAGTTCAGGGTAGACCAGTATTTCAACCACCCCAGCTAAGCTTATAGGGCTGTTATGGTCCCAGTTGCTTTTATTTCTTATAAAATGAGACTTCTGTGACACTGTAGCTGTGCTAGAGAAGGGAAGGCTGAGGGGTAATCTTGTCCTCACCCTTAAGTGTCAGGAAGGTTGTTATAGGAAGGCAGGTGATCGCTCTTCAACTTTCCTGAGGACAGAACAAGAGCAGGAGGGTGTAAACTGCTAAGAGGAGATTCGGGTTACTGTTACAGAAGACATTTCTGACAGTGAGCTTTCGGTCCTGTTCTAAAGCCTGTCTTGGACACTGTACTCGCCATCTGTCAGTAGAGCGGCAACATGATGTCCCCAAAAGAGCACTGAACGAGGAGCCAGGAAGTGGGTCCTCCAGCCCTGCTGCAGGGACCTTTTGGTCATCATGACCTTAGAGAATGGCAGAGTTGTCCTTCTCTGGGTCTCGTTTTCCTCTTCTGAATAGAGACATGCATGGTCTATGGTCTCTGAGCTTCTTCCTTTCACTTCGACCATTAGTCTCATGCTAAGAGTCTAAGTGTTGGAAAGTGTCTACTTACCATGTATTGGTAAGTGTTTTCCTGGGCTAGAGCAAGTTGCCTCTCTAACTGTGGTCGATATTAGCTGCTATAGCAAACAAACCCCAAAATGCATAATGACTCAGACATGGTACAAGTTCTTCACAAAAAGTATCGAATGTGTTTTCCTGACTGACAGGTCATTTTCCTCTAAATGATGATACATGGGTCCAGGACCTTTTCATCTGGAGGCTCTGCCATCTTCAATACATGGCTCCAAGGTGGCCAAGCTCAACTATGTCTAGGTGATAGAAGGGGAAAAAGTATGGACACTTGAGCCTGGACATTTTTATGGGCAATTCTGGGAACGATTTGCATTAATTGTGCTCAAATTCTATTGACAAGAAATCAGCCTCACGGAAATGCTGAGCTACAAGGGAGGCTGGGAAATGTAGTTTAGCTGTGTGCCTGGGAAAAAGAAGAAATGCATTTGGCTGACAGGAACCAATCTATGCCATAGAGAGGAGAACTAAAAAGAGAAATGATTGTATTATCTCCTGAATTATTAATTATCTTCTAAAGAGCTTGGAACAGCTCTCAGCTGATGAAGAATGGCAGGATCTGGGCTTTAGAAGATTTTCTGGTTCAGAGGGAAGAGTCCTGAGCTAAGATGTGAGATACCCTAGGTTCTAGTTTTGGTTGTGTCTTGACCTGATGTGGGACTGAACAGAATTTACTTGACTGTTATGCTTCAGTTTCCTCACTTATAAATAGCGTCTTCCCTTGTTCCATTTAGGTCTTAGCTCAAACATCTCTTTTTTGAGGTAGCTTGAGTGTCTACCTTGTCCACATTTTTCTAGCTCCTGATCCATTGATGTCTCCCCGCCCCCCTTATTATTTCTCCTTGATGCACTTATTGCTTTCTGAAACTATTTTCTTGACTTGATTACTTGTATGTTTTCTGCCTCTCTCCACTAGAATGTTAACCCCTAAGTAAAGGGATTTTTATGTTGTTTTTTTTTTTGTTCAATTATGTGCCCCACGGCAGATATATAGTAAACATTTGATAAATATTACTTGAATGAATGAGTCAAAGAAGAGAAACTGACCACAGGATCTTTGCAGAGACAGCTGCTGCCAGTGCCCAGAATTTTTCAGGAAAAAGGAAGAGAGCCAAGGACTTGAGTTTGATGGTCAGGGGTGAAGCTGAGTCAACCTCCATCAGCTGAGGGTGGTGGCACTTGAGTAGGGTGCGGGTCCCTGACACGGGAGGCTAGCTGTCTCTGCCTTGTGGTCCTGCTCAGAGCCTGGCCCTCAGAGCTCTGTGCTGCCCCTCCTTTTCTCTTTCTAAGAGGTAGTTGGTTGGCTTTGCACCAGGTATATTTGTCTTCTTCTTCAAGACACTTGCTCTTGCTGTTGAGAAGTGACTAAGCAGATTCTGCATCCCCCAACGGCCAGCTGTCAGCCTGCGAGAGTTGACACTGCCAGCTCAGACCAGTTTGGGAGGACAGGTCCTCCTTATAACAGAGCCCCCTTCCTCTGCTCTGTGTTCAGAAAAAGTGCAAAACAGATACCATCATCCCTGCCTTTGAACTGGCCTTAATCACCTCCTCTTGATGGAGTTCTAGGCTGATTCCCAGCAGGAAGAGGAAAGCAGAGATGAATGATTCCTACTCTCTGGCCTCAATGTCCAAGTAGTGCTGGGTTTGGCAACATGGCTGGTCGAGGTGGTGGTATAATAATAATAATAACGAAACCATTTTCTGCTCACTAAGTGCTTGCTATGTACCAGGCATGGTACTAAGCTCTTCAGTTATGTTAGCTCATTTGACTCTCACAATGAAATTATGAGATAAGTGTTGTGCCTTTAGAGATAAGGAATTGGAGGCAAAGGGAGCTTAAGGAACTTGCCCAAGGCAACATGGCTCATAAACGGAGGGACTGCATTTAAGCACGGGACTCTCTATCTCCAAATGTGGGAGCTTGCTCCTCTGGACTGTACTCCACACCACTGCACAAATCATTCCTGGAGCTGAGTACGGTGGGAGCCCAAAGGAGAACCCAAAGGAAAACCCAAGTAATTTTTCCAAATTCCTCTGCCGCTATCCCCTTAGTTCACATCAAAACAACAACAACAACAAATAAAAAACCAAACCAAAACAAAACACCCCAAAACAAAAACCAGTGGCAACAACAAAAAACCCTGCTGAATTTAGTGGGAGGTTTACAGGTTTAATGTGGGAAATTGGTTTACAAGTGAACTAAATTTGGGAACTGCTGGGTGAAAATGAAGTTAGAAAACACTTTGCGGAATCATTAATGTGTAGACATTAATTGCAAATCTGGGGAGAAGGATATAGCACGCTGGCATTCTTAAATGTAATTGACCGAGGGATACTCACTCCCTCCACCCCAGAGTATCTGCTGGTTCTAGATGACACTCTGGAAATTTCCCAGCTCAACTAATGCACTCACTGATCTGTAAGGGTGCTTGGGGATTCTTTTTATTCCCACTCCTCTCATCTGAAATGCATACATCCATAGAACACTTACCATGTTCTAGGCACCATGCAAGGCATTCTCTCCCTCATTGTGGAATCCCTTCTTACTACAGGCCTATTTTGGAAATAAGAAGCGGAGAACCAGCAAGACCACACAGCTGGGCAGTGAGAGCGCTGACATTTAAAACCCAGAATTTCCAATCCCGATTTACTGGTTTTCCTTCTGTATTTTCCTTCAGGATTTCCTTCAGGATTTCTTTCTCCCATTGCTTATCCAAATTCTGGGCACTTGTCATAATCCCATCTCAAATCCTGCATCCTTCAGAAGTCACGTGTCCCTTCCTCCCTACCTGCCTTGTGCATGACGATCTCTCCCTGTCCTAAACTCCCTTCAAACTCACTCTCTGTACCAGAATTTGCTGCTCACTTCATCAGATTGTACTTGGAACATGCTGTCTCTTTAAATTGGCATGTCAACTTTAGGAGTGAGGTACTATCAGGCTCATTTTATCAATGAGGAAATTGATGTGTAGTAAGGTTCAGTCACAAAGCAAGCCCGGCCTCGGGACCCACACTCCTTCTATTACTCCGTGCTGCCCCCATCTAGTTCAACTCCTTGTTCCTTGTTCCTCGTTTCTTGGGGGAACTGAGGCCAGAAAAGGGCAGAGTGACTAGCCCCACATCACACAGCTTGTGAGTAGCAGCACTGGGATCACCATAAAATCTCAACACCAGGCACCTCTCCTCCCAGCAGGCTGCCTCCCCAGGTTTCATGCAGGCCCCAGCTGTTGCTGCCAAGCAGCACCTGTTACCCTGGATGCTGTGGAAATGGTACCATGTAGCTGTAGAGGCAGAAGGAGCCCGGTAGCCTGGGACCTGGGGAGCAGTCAAGGAAGGTCAGCCTACTAGCCTGTAGACCTAGCACCCAAAATAAACCAGACAGCAAGCCAAAAAGAAACCACACAGCCTTCCAACAGCCCAAGGTCAGATGCAGCCTCAAACCCCCAGGTTCCCTGGGCACCGTGCTGGGTGCAGTGTTGAGTGACTGCTGCTTCTTCCTTTTATCCTGAAGAAAATGAGTTTCCATCACTCTGGATCTAGAATTTGGAAGTGACAGAGGTTGGGGGAACTAAGATCTAGGAGACCCTAGGGAGAGGGATTCCCCCTCCTCACCGTGCTCCAAGGGTCTCCTAGATCTTTTCAGATTCTTGGCTCCCAAATTTGAATCCTTATCAGAATCACTGGAAGAGCTTTTAAAAATGACTCAGGCTTCATCCTAGACCCACAGAATCAGAATCTCTGGGGACAGGTCCAGGGACTCCGTTGGAACATGTGCCCCAGGTGAGTCTCTTCTGGTCTAGGTTGGTGAGCCACTATTTGAAATGTATTCCTTCTATTTGCTGGTTTACTTAATTTCCACCCCTCATTCTCAGCTCTCAGTAATGCACAATTTTTTCCACTTCTGAAATTGGAACACTGTCCACATCCATAGCATTGTGGATGGTGTCATACAAACACTTCGTAGAGTCTCCGTTGCCTTTTTAAATGAGGACTTCAGATTCCCTCTTTAAATTGAAGTTTAGGAAGTTTCTGTTCTGCAAGAGGTTTAAATTCTTAGAGGAGTCAGTTCTGAGGAATTTGGTCACCTAAGAAGCCCGTCTCCAAGGCTGACCCTGTGAATCCAAGGCAGAGTGTAGAAGTTAGCAGTTGCTAAGGTAACTGCAGTTGCCAGGGTAACTAGAGTTGCCAGGAGACATGCCATTGTATTTAAATTTCTTAAAAAACGCCCTTGCCTGCAGCTGGCAATACCTGTTGAAAGAGGAGAGGTTTTTTTCCTATTTAAGAAGAGATTGAAAGTTACTTTCCTCTGTTTAGAGAGAGTAGGGGGTTTGGGTTGCGTAGAGAGCTTTTTCTCTTCCTGCCCAAAGTGAAGAATACGGACTTCCTCAGCTCCTCAGCAAACCAGAGAGGAAGAACACACTCAGACTCTGTCTCCAGCGAGCTAAAGCACAAGTGGCAGTATTTATGGGGAGAAGAGCCCACACCAGCCGTGGGAGACCCTGGGTGGGTGTTGACATCAGCAACTGATCTGAACTCTGGGCTGATGCTCTAGGTGTTATGTTCTCATTTGGGGAGAACGTGCTCCCATTGCAGGGCTCCTGGGAGGTAGTTAGCAGCACCTTGGTGGAAAGAGCACTGGCTTCCATTCTGCTACATGGTGGGGCTACAGAAAGAAAGGAAGAGAGAATTTGTGTTCGTTGAATACCTACCACAACTTTAGGCATTATTGCATTAGGTGCAGGGAAATAAAAATCACTAAGACATCATTTCTACACACAAGGGGTGGTTGTATAGAGGAAGCTCGCAACCAGAGAAGCAAGGAGCTGTCATTTTGTTTGCTGACTTGATTGTTGGGACGGATTGTATCTGCCATGGGGGCCTGCCTGTGTGTGCTTGTGGGGAGGGAGAGACGGGAGCCATGTGCTATGTCTGGATCTAGATAAACCATAGCTTCGTCTTCCTGCTCCAGGGAGCAGTGTGTGCAGTGTGGCCTGGCTCAGGGAAGACCTCCAAAGATAGCTGTTCGTGCTGCCCCGAGATGGATGAGGCCTCCAGAGAGGCAAGCTTCGGGAAGCAAGATACTGGCCAAGAGGTCATGGCCGTTTCAGGGTGAGGCAACAGGCCCTTATGTGAACTCAGAGAAGTTTCTGTTTTTGTACCCTTCCTGACAACGCTAGGCCTTAGCAATACATAAAGTAGACAGAGTTTTACTTTGGAGGTACCCCTGTCTTGAACTTTAAGCCCTTTAAAAATTCTTTCCCTAGGACCCCTTTGTTGGTGAACAGGTCCCTTTTTCCAGAGACAGAAACTGTCAGACAAATAAATTATACCACTCAAGGTAACTTAAAGCATTTCTGGAATGATTTCTATTTAAAAAGAAGGGGGTGGGGAGAGAAAGAGAGAGGGAGAGAGGGAGAGAGAGAGAGAGAGAGAGAGAGAGAGAGAGGGAGAGAAAGACACTGCTTAATCCAAATCAGTGAATGTTGGAGCTTCAGACAACATTACTGAGCCAGGGAGATTCTTTAGGTCAGGGGTCAGTAAAGGTCCAGCTAGGAAATATTTTCACCTGTGTGGGTCATGCAGTCTGTTGCAACTACTTAGCTTTGCCCTTCATCTGCAAAGGCAGCCATGGATAATACCAGCAAGTGAAGGGGGGTGGCTGTGTTCCAATAAAACCTAATTTATGAACATTGAATTTCTAATTTCACCTAAGTTTCACATGTAATAAAATATTATTTTTCTTTGTATCATCCCTCAGCCACTTAAAAAGGTAAAATAAATTCTCAGCTCATGGGTTGTACAGACAGGATTTGGCCCAGTGGCTCGCTCGTCACCTCTCCTATCACATCCTGACGTGAGATGCACTGTGTCTGGGCGAAGCTGCTCTGCGTGGAGCTTCTTCTCTTTGTATAGCCTGGCAACTTATCCAGTTATTCAAACACTTATTAAGGGCCTACTAAGTGCTCGGGGATGTCCCGGGTTTGAGGATTCAGAAGTGAACAAGACCAAGTGCCTGCGTCTGGGTGGTTTACATGTCCTTGGCCATGGAGGAAGACTTAGGGCCTAGAGGTAAGGATTTGGGTTTTGGTCTCAGCCCTTCCTTTCCTGGAGTTGGCTGTCTTTTAGCCACGGACTTGGGGGCAAGACACATTTGTAGTGCTGAGCAGAGGGGCCCCGAGCACAGGTCCTCCAGTGATGAGCCACGGGAGAGCCCCGTGGCATGCTCGGATCGAATGCCCTGGGATAGCTGTAGTGCTCTGCATTTCCAATGAAAAAAGTCAAGCCAAAAAAACAAAAAAATGAATAAAATGGCTTAAAACCTAAGACCTTTCGGGCTCAGTGTACTCTGGCAAAGCATTCCAGTGGGGTTCTGGGATGGTTTTCAAGAGCCGTGGCTTCTCTTGGACTTTCCCATGGCCTATTTCAAGACAACCGCTGCTCTGCAGATGTTCCCCCAGGACTGGGTCACGGCGAAGGCCCTTCGCAACAGCAGCGGCCATCGCTGCCAGGACTGCGAGGTCATTACTCACGTAGGCCCTGGCAATGGCCCTCGTCCCCCATCTCCCACCCGTTCCTAGGCAGGTGATTGAGAAACTCTGTGAATTCCTCCTCAGAGACCAAAAAATCCCCTGCATGATGCACAGGAACACATATGTCTGTGTTGAGACAGAAGAGGAACTCTACAGGGAGTGGGATACTGTTCCCAGCCCAGGGCCCTCATGATTTACAGGACATCTGTTCCGCATCTAGCCTCTCTGCTGTGTGCTGCGAGGAGGAGCTGGGAGTTGGGCCTGGAAGGTGACGGATGCCGTATGGTTCTTGCTTCTAAATTCTGTATAATCTGGCTAGGTGAGACCCTGCAGGAAACAGGAAATCCCCGGCAGCAACCCTTGTGTTCCATCCTAAAATCCAAACTGGCCTCATTACCTGTTAGCCACGTGTAGACGAGTGACTTCATTATATGATTACTTGATTACAAAATGTTTTTTTCCTGTTGTCAGAGTCCAAAGTTTGAAACATTCTTTCTGACTTCCTTTTTTTTCCCCTCTGGGCTTTCCCATCATTTCTGTGTCCATCCCATTTCTCTTCTATCCTTGTGCCTCTTCTACTCCCATCTGACTTAGAGATAGATGTTCAGCATTTGCCCAAAGCTCACCTGGTTGTGCCATTCCGGGCAAGGGTCCCGGGAAACCAGAGCGGAAGATGTGGAAATGAGGATGGACAGAATGAATGTGGGCCCTGGCATGCTCGGTTTTCATTAGAATCCTCCTGTGTCTACTGCCCTGCTCCCAGGTAGATTTATTTTAGTAACTATGAATGTGGATGGGTAGTTATTGTTAAGACCTTATCATATATATTACATATTACACATTTATTCATTCAACAATTGCTTGTTACGTGCCTACTACACACCAAGCACAATGCTGGAGGTAGAAGTGTTGATAAAGTAGACCGAGAATACTCCTAGATGGTGCCTTCTACTCTAGAAAGTCGTCTTCCTAGTTTGCATCTTCTGATTACCTCCTGGTGTGGGAGGCGATGGGACACAGACTGAGGCTTGGACCACCAATCATTGTGAGAGCTATAAACCCTGTCAGTGCTTTGATGACCTGGGGCCTGATGATCCAGAGTGATGCACTACTTAACTTCACCCTTGAACTTCTTCCTTCTGTCTCTCCTCACCAACCCCTCTCCCACTGGGAACTAGAAGCAGTAGACCTGTGACATGTTCCTAGAATCCTGCTTGTTCAGGTGAAGTTCGACATTGAGAAGAGTTGGTAAAAGAAGAGAAAACCTCTTTAGGGGGGATCTTTGTGGCATTGGAAGTTCCAGAACTGACTCTACTAGTAACCCATCCATTAAATCACCAGTTTTTAAATCTAATTTTTATCAATTAATCAGTGAGTATGTAATAAGGAGCTTCTCCTCAGCCATTTTTTGATCAGCTGATTCTGGGTATATGAAAAGAACATCCTTCTAAGACTTTTCAACTAGTTTATAATTCCCTTAAATTAAGACTAATGTCAAGACTATACATAATTATTTACTTGTTTGCTTGGTAGACTATTGGGGCTCTGGAAATTCATCTTCTACCCATCATCACCCTGTCCCTGGTTCTGTGTTGTTCAAAGAGATCATGACTTTCCCAACCCTTTGATAAATATTTATTGGGAAAATATTATCTTCTGGATATAGGAATGAAATAGTGGCCAAAGTATTTGTGGTCTCTAACTCCAGAGAGTCCATGTTTAGTGAGAGGAAAGAAACAACAGCCAAGAATAATGACTCAATTATGAGAAATTCTCGGAAGTGAGCAAAGAGAGTGTGAGATAATGTAATACCATTTAGGGTGGAGTGGAACCTAGGATATGTAGGTAGAGTGGGCAAGGAAGGACCTGAGTGGGGGTGGGGTCTGAAGTTTGACAGTGATTAACCATGAGGGACATGAGGGCAGGGGTGGAAGAGAAAGAAAAGGCCCAGAGAAAGATGAGGGTCCTTTTGTGATCTATTGTTACATAACAAACTACCCCAAAGTTAATGGTTTAAAACAGCAATGTATTATTATCATCTCCTGTAACTCTGTGGGGTGATTGGGCTCTCCTGGATATTCTTACTGTTGTGGGGGTCTCTCTTGCAGTTGTAGTCGGGTAAAAGTTGAGACTGAAATTGTCTGAAGGTTTGCTGGGATGAGTATTCAAGGCAGTTTCTTCACTTATATGTCTGGTGCAAGGGCTGGGCTGGCTGGACTAGCTGGAGGTTGATTATCAATGTTCTCCCTTCATATGGCTTTTCTGCATGGCTAGCTTGGACTTCCTCATAGTATGCAGGACTCAGAATAGTTGGACTTCTTACATGGAGGATGCATTTCTCTTAGAGTGGGCAGGAAGAAGGAAACTTCCCAACTTGTTAAAAACTACACCTGGCTCTGGTTTAGTGTTACTTCTGCAGTATCCTGTTGGTCAGGGAAGTCACAGCCAGCCTAGATTCAAGGACGTGGAGGATTAGACTCCACCACTCAAAGGAGAATGACTGATACATTCAAGGACAGAAGGGCTGATGGTGGCCACCTTGGAGACGAGCTAAGGCTTTGAGATATAAAAGGCTTGGTATTTTAGTGGATCAGAAGGGCAGCCCATATTGCTTGAGTGTAAGTGAGGGTGGCAAAAGATGAGGCAGGAGTGACAGGCAGAGGAAGGCCCTTGTAGCTAATCTGTGGTAGGAAATTTAGATTGTTTTTTTAAAGTATCATGAAAGCCTTAGGTGTCCTGTTTTCCACAGACTGGTAATCATAAGTGTCTCCTTTCTTCCTCCTTCCAATTCTCCGTCACTTTCTGCCAGTTGGTTATCCTTTATCCGAAAGTCTATCACTCGTCATGTTCTCTGGTGTATCCCAAACTTTCAGTGAGTCCCTACCACCTCTTACCTGGCTTTCCAGGGTTCTCTGCCAAGTTGCACACATATACATTTCTCTCCCATTTTTGCCCAGCCAGTCATATCGAACCCCTCATTTCCTCTGAGGGGTGCCTTTCATCTTCTTGCCTCCATGCTAAGTTGCATCAGTTACTTTACTCTTAATACACTCTCATGACCCCATTTCCATCTGTCAAAGTCCTACCTCCCTTTAAGGCTAACCTCCAATGTCACCTCCTCAAGTGGAGTGTGACCCCCTCACTCTTGGAAACCTCTTCATTCTTGCTGATTGAAGGTACAGCCTCATCTACATTTGTCTAACCATCTCTCTCACAGGCCCATCCCCATTGACTCTAGGTCTTCGGGACAGAGAACACAGCTTCCTAGCTTCTGTTGCCCCACAGCCCCGTGCCTTGAGCACAGCAATCATTCAGCTGATGCTTGTCGAATTAAACAGCGGTTTCTCGGGGACACCAGCCTCCAGTGCCTCTTCTTTTCCCATGGCAAATTTCATCATTCAGCTCCCAGCAACCCCTGGTCCTTGGCTCCAAGTTTCCTGGTAGGCCTTTCCCGCAGGACCATGGAGCTGCTGTTCCCAGGGAGCTAGGCCTGCACAGGCCAGAGCCGGCTCCCAAGGAGACGGAGAGCTTCTGGTTCGGCAGGCCCCCAGCTCCTCTTTTCCAGTTGCCTTGCACTTATTTTGTTTGGCAGGAAGAAGCCCTCAGTCACCACTTCATCTTCCATTTATAGGCATATATGCATCCTTGTTATTCTTTTCAGAAAATGACAGTGTTCTCAGCTTAGAAAAGAAGGGGAGAGAAAGAGTTGAGGGCTGTGCAAAGCAAAGAAGGCATTTGATATAAAGCCTCCATGGCTTCCTGCAGTATTTCTGTCTGTACTGCAGAATGGAAGATACTCTTTCAGCCTCTACTGCTCTCTCATTTCTGCCTCAGCCTGTATCATTAGCTCCTTGCACTTTATTGATGGGCCATTATGGGTGAAAAGAAAGCCAGGGTATGGGCCATAAATTTGGCAATGGCTCTTATTATCTAGACAAGAAAATGGGCATGGCTCCCTGGCTTGAGTCCATGTCTGGACAGTCCGTGAGTTCTTCTTCTGACACCAGAGTCCTCTGTGGTCAAAGTCAGACTGTGGGCTCTGTATGCAAAAAGGAAGAACAATAACAACAAACATTTATGTAGTGCTTTCTCTAGGCCAGGCACTGTTTGAAGCAGTCTTTAAATAGTAACTCATGTAAACCTTCCAACAATCCTACGAAGTGGTACTATTATTTCCCCCATTTTACAGATGAGAGAATGGAGGCAGAGCGAGGTTGCCGCTTAACCTAAGGTGACACTGATGCTCAGTGACACATTTGAGATCTGAGGACAGCGAGGCTGGTCCCAGACTCTGTGTTTTGTACCCCTCACAATGCTGCTTTAATTGTTCATCAAATTAACATGTTTAAATAACACAACAGGATCACTTAGTCCTTCTTATAAACCCAAGTACCGTGGAAACAACTGGGTCTGAGGTTGTGGGCAAGAGCCAGGACAGGTCTGAACCAGTTCTAAGCGCAGGTAATTCGATTTGGTTCAAATTCTGACTTTCCCACAGATTTATGATTCTCAGTCTAGTGTTTTATGCCTAGTGCAGATTAGCAAAGGGATTTTCTGATGTATCCAAGAGCAACCTACTTTTCTTGGCTCAAAATCATGGCCTGAGCATTCACTAAATAAGAAATAATTGATTTCTTTTTTCCTTCCTTTATTCACTGAACCACAATCCTATGTCTTGTGTGTGTAAGACACCATATGGGCATGGGGAAGATGAGTGGGGAAAAAAGGAAAATGAAATAAAATAGATGTAGCCTCTGCCTTCAGGTTACGGGTTTGAGTGGACATGTATATACTTACAAGTAAACCTAAGAACACAACTTTATCTGTTTATGTACACTTTTGGGTCTTCTAATACTCTATGAAATGCTTAATGTGATGCATTTTACTGGTTCCCTGGAGTCTAGAATGCCCTGCATAAACACATTTTTAAAAGGAAGCCCACTGGGGCATAGTTGCTCTTATTGGCCAGTGAATCTCCAAGCTGTCCACACTGGACAGCATAGTGATAGTAGATTCTTGGCCCACACTGTGCATAGCACTCCAACTCAGTTGTTAAGGAAACCAAGGAGGACAAAAATGCTAAGAGAATGAGAAGAGAAACCATGGCTTGGGAGAAAATATTTGCAAAAGACATATCTGATAAAGGACTCTTATCCAAAATATGCAAAGAACTCTGAAAACTCAACAATAAGAAAATAAATAACTTAATTTTTAAAAAATGGGCCAAAGACCTTGACATACACCTCACCAAAGACGATATATGATGGCAAGTAAGCATGTTAAAAGATGCTCCACATCATATGTTATCAGGGAAATGCAAATTAGGACAACAGGGAGATACCACTCCACACCCATTGGACTGGCCAAAGCGTAGACTAGTGGCAACACTAAATGCTCGTGGGGAGGTGGAGCAGCAAGACTGTCATTCCTTGCTGGCAGAAATGCAAGATGGTACAGATATTTTGAAACATAATCTGTCAGTTTCTTACAAAACTAAACATACTCTTACCACACAATCAAACAATTGTGCTCCTTAGTGTTTACCCCCCCCAAAATTGAAAACTTATGTTCACACAAAAACTTGCATATGCAAGTTTATAGCAACTTCATTCACTATTGCCTAAATCTGAAAGCAAGGAAGATGTCCTACAGTAGGTAAATGGATAAATAAACTGTGGTACACCCAGAGAATAGACTATTATTAAGCTATCAAGCCACGAAAAGGATAGAGAAATCTTTAATGCATATTACTAAGTAAAAGGAGACAGTCTAAAAGGCTACCTACTGAATGATTCCAATTATATGACATTCTGGAAAAGGAAAAATTATAGAGATAGTAAAAAAAATCAGCGGTTGCCAGGGGTTGGGGATGGGGTGGGGGTGGTAGGAAAGAGGTGAACAGGCAGAGCACAGAGGACCTTAGGGGCAGTGAAAAATACTCTGTATGATTCCATAATGATGGATGATAGATAAATGTCATTATACATTTGTCCAACTCCATAGACTGTACAACACCAAGAGTGAACCATATTGCTGGAAGAAAGATGCTCCTGCATTCCTTCTAGATGTGAATGAGCAAGCTCATGACTCGGGGAGCTGCTGGCAGCCATTTGAGGAACAGTAGGGAAGCAGTGTTGAGATGAAGCTGATTTTAGGACAGACAGGTCGAAAGAGAAAAAGTTCTCAGTGAAACCACTGAAGCCAGTATATCTTTCATCATTTTAATTAGGTAAGCCAATAAAGTGTTTTTTAAGATTTAAGCTATTTGAGCCAGATTTTCTTTTACATACAGTCAAAAGAGATAACCGGTAGGTACATTGCCTTTTCTGGCACATACTCTTCTGAACGTGGATAAATCATTCAGCCTTTTAAATTATTTTTTTGGGTGCAGGTAGAGTCAAAAAGTGCATTTTTAAGAAGTTAATTCTTTTTTGTGTTTCATTTTCCTCTTCTGGAAAGGATTTTCAGAGATCCCCTCTCCCACCCTCCTCATTTCCCAGGACAGGAGACTGACTGGTTCCCAGAGAGAGTAAGGTCTTTGCCTAGGGGTTTGTTGTAAGTTGCTGGCAGAGCTGAGACTAGGATACAGCCCTCTTTACTTCCAGACTGAATGTAGTAGTTATCTATTGTTGTCTAAGGAATTACCCCAAAACTTCGTGGCTTAAAACCATGAACACATACTGTGTCACAGTTTCTGTGGGTCAGGAAAGTGAGTGTGCCTTCTTCACAAGGTTATCTGGCTTGAAGTCTCTCATGATGCTCTATGATCAAGGTGTCAGGAGGGGCTGTGTCTTCATCAGAAGCCTCGATTGGGGAGGGTCTGGTGCCAAGCTCACACAACCAGCCCACTTGTCAGAATTCTGTCATCACAGGCTGTCAGACCAAGAACTTCAGTTCCCCATTGGCTGTGGGCAAGAGGTCTCCTAATTTCCTTGTCATATCATTTTCTGTACGGTAGCTCACGACATGGCAGCTGTGTTCCATCAGTGTGAATAAGTAAGAGAGCAAAAGAGGGTGAGTGAGACAGTGGCCAAGTCTTTTTCTAACCTAGTCTTAGCAGCAATATATCATCAGTTTTGCTGTACCTCAGTCATTGAAGCAAGTCATTACGAACCTCAGGAGATAGGAGTCCTTAGGCGTCACCTAAGCTGCCTACCATACTAAATACTTTTCACTGTTATTTGCTGCATCCTTCAGAAACATGACTGGGAAGCAGACACTTAACAGGTGTTGTTGTTACGTAGCTATATTGCAAAGTTGGAGAAAAATGCCCTTCCCCTCAAGGAAGAGGAAACAAGTAGTAGAGGTAGAACACTCTAAGACCCCAGAAAGTGCAATTTTAGTAACAGTTACTAAACATTTAATTTTCTCCTACTATAACATTTACTTTCTTCATAGTTTTTTTTTGATGGATATAATCAATACATTTGATTTAGAATCTGAAAACCCGAATCCAATTATGACCTGTAACCCTGGACAACTCACTCACCTTCCTGATTCCCCATCTGCCATTCTAATCACCAAAATAACAGTGCCAACTTCATTGGGTTAATTGAATTAAATGTAATATCCTTCGAAGTTAACAAGATGCTTTTATATAAGGTAACTGAACCTATAAAATTTGGCCGAATAGAAAGTTTAAAAGAACTTCGAAAGAATATGTATGGTAGTCAATGTGATAAGGTGGGAAACAGGAATAAGTGGTAGAAATATTGGAGGAGATTCTTATTATTTTCTGATTGTGTGAAAATGAATTGGTTTGCTAAGGCTGACATAGCACAATGGCACAGACTGGGTGGCCCAAACAATAGGAATGAGTTTCTCACAGTTCTAGAAGGTAGAAGTCCAAGATTAAGGCTCAGAAAGTTTGGTTTCTTCTGAGGCTTCTCTCCTTGGCTTGTGGGTGGCCACCTTTCTGCCTCTCTTCTTGCGGTTGTCTCTCTGGGCATGCACACTCTGTGTCAAAATTTCCCCCACTCATAAAGACACCAGTCAGATTGGACCAGTGTCTACCCTAATGACCTCACTTTAATTTCACCACCTCTTTAAAGGCCCTGTTTTTATTTATTTATTTACTTATTTTTATTTATCCTCACCTGAGAACATTTGTTTCATTGCCTTTAGAAAAAAACATGGAGGTGAGAGAGAAACGTTGATTGGTTGCCTCCAGTATGCGTCCCGACTGGGGGTCGAACCCACAACCTGGCTGGGAATTGAACTGGGACTTCCATTGTACAGTGTGATGCTCCAACAAACTGAGCCACACAAACCAGGGTGTAAAGGCCCTGTTTTTAAATAGTCACATTCTAAAGCACTGGAAGTTAGGGCTTCAATGTAAGCATTTTGCAACGGACATAATGAGCCCATTACAGATGGCATAACCAAAAAAAAATATTAGAGAATGAACTGAAAATGATGAGAACTAATAAAAGATCAGTAAAGTATCCAAAATAGACATACAAACCCTCAAACCTTTATTACATATCAGTAATGACCCACTGAGACGTACAACGGAAAAAAGACGCCACTCACAGCCATCACCCGTCTTTACCCATCTTCACACGGGGCGGAGAAGGGCTTCGTGTGAACTGGGTCTTCGTTTAGTCACCTGTGTACAGAAGGAGCACAGCTTGCGGAGAGTCTCACGGAAGATTTAGGAAGAGATTTCAAACCTCTCGTCCTCACACTTCTAATCGCAGGAGCTCACACCTAGAGCAGGCTGCTGCTGGGTGGGACATACATGCCCCACCGTCCCTCTGGGTCCTCCTTCGTTCCTCAGCTGGGACACATGTCCTTGCAAACCTCCTAGTTCTGTCAGCCCTGCTCCAACACAGGGATTCGCCCTCCGAAGAACTTTCCTCCTGGCAGCCACATCTCGTGCACAGAAGCCAGTCTTTCCTTTCCATTTATATCATTAAAACCCTCATTTGGGCAATTTCTTCAGAACAAAGAGACTCTCTATGCTAAAGGACCATTGATGTTTCCATTTCGTGCCAGATAGAAATTGCTTGCAGCTTGAAGAAATTTTTTAAAAAGTTAATTACAGAAGTAATGTGTCATGAAATTCAAACAATACAGATAAATCTTTGTTCCCCACTTGATCTTGTCCTTCTCCCCTGAGATGATGGCTGTCACCAGTTTGGTGCAAAGAGTTTTAAAAAATTTATACAATTATCTATATGTGGTGTATTTGAGTATGCTTGTAAACATATATATATATGTGTGTGTACCTGTATGTGTGTGTTATACACACACTCCTTATTTTTACACATAAAAATTCTATCCTGTTATATTTAAAGGGTGTCATACTGTATGAAGTATCTTGCTACTTTCTTCCCCATTAATAATGTGTCCTAGAGATCTCAGTTTACATTAGTACACATGTGTGTATCTATGTGCATACACATATGTATCTACTTTCTAACTGCTACAGACTATGTAATGGCATAGATGCATTTTACTATTATAGTCCCCTAGGTACACTACAAGGAAGGACTCCTGCATTAGACTTTATAGCAGGCCCAATTTTACTGTTAAGTCACTCCGTGTGAGAGTCTTGTTAACTTAAACGGTGCTGTGACTCTTATTGAATACTTCTTGTGTAGGGATGTAAAGATTTCTCTAAGATATCTAGAGATGAAATTTGTGAGTCCAAGAATTTCCCATTTACACTTGTAATAGATCAGCTTTTAAGCTTTCCCTCCCCTTTGGTGTCAGTTTCTACCCTTCAAGGTTTCAAAAATCTTAGGGCCCAAGTTTCTACTTGAACAGCCCAGATACAGCCCCGTGGCCCCCTCGCGGTTTGCATGGTGTGTTGGGTGCATTGTTTAGTTGTCACATTTTTCTTCCTCAAACTAGACCTTAGAACCAGGACCTGGCTGCTCACATCATGTTCTAAGTTTTAGAGTCTTCCTTGGTGATGGATTGGCCTCATGATAGTGAGCTCAGTTTTCTGATTAAAGTTCAGAATCTCAGTACACAGTCTATATACTGGAGCGTAATGTATAGGCACATACCCTGCTACAACTTAACATAGCTCAGAATAAAAAATGTGAGGCTGAGGTTTCACTCTTGGCTAACTCTGCCACCTCTTAGTCCTGAACCTGGAGAATGCTGGGTTCTTCTTTCCAGGTGTGTTCCCGGTACACAGCTTCCCAAGGGCAGATGTGAACTTCCAGCTGCCACTGGGCCATTGTGGGCTGGCTGCTCACTGTCTCAGTTCCACTCGCTGAACCTCTGCATCTCTGGATTCCCCCAACCTGTGCTCTGGCTCACGTTCGTCAGGTTCGCCTTCAGCTCAGATTAGTGTGAGTGCTAACAGCGCTGTCGTCGCTGGGCCCCACCAGCTCTCCAGATCGGAACACAACCTTCTTCTGTTCTGATCAGCTTTCTCAAATACCAATTTTGACAAGCAATTGACTGTTTCCCGGAGCCATTCTAACCTCCGTGAAACATTTAGCCTGTAGCTGAGTAATAATGTATTATCGATAAATTCATGTGCTTAACAAATACTTATTGTGAGGTTCAGTTGGAGGCAGGGGATACTATGATCAGAGACAAACAAATAAACAAACAAACAAATCCAAATCATGATCCCTGGCTTTAGGAAGCTTGCAATCAGAGAACCAACAAGGTTGAAATCCAGAAGGTGAAAGTTGCATTAGAGAGCCTGCAAACGTGTTGAGAGCATAAAAGAGGATCTGACTTGGACGGCGTGGGGAGGAAGTGGCAAAGACAGCTGCCCTGACAGCACTCCCTAGTCACAACTCTTTTTTCCCGAGTTTTTGTCAGAACTAGAGTATTCAGGTCTCCCAAACTCTAGTCCGCCACCCTTTTCCACTGCACCACACGGCCTTCCCCTAATTTTCTTATCTAAACCCCAGAGGCTGGTCTGGAAAAACTCTAGATTTCCTTCTAACTGCAATGTTCTTTCTCTTCCTTCTCTTTATGGGAGACATATGAAGGGGGACCCCCAAAGCCTCAGAATTATCTTCTGGAGTGTGGGCCCCTTGTAGTACAGGCTTCCCCTGCTAGGGGAGGGTCCTAGGAACCCATCGGTAGCGGTGTACTAGCTGGTGTTGTTGTGAGAGGCTGTGTTTGGCCCCAGTGCATTTTATTTGAAGACTCTTTCACCACGTTTGCCCATTTCACGATGGGATTTACAAGCGCACCTGCCCACGCTGTGCTGTGTTCAGCAGTTTTTGACTAAAAATGGCAAGACACCCCTGCCCCACCCTCTCTATTCACTTGATCTCGCCCCAAAAGACTTTTTTTTCTGTTTCCCCAGATGAAAAAAGTCTTCAAAGGGAAACTTTTTGCTGATGTGGAAAAGGTGAAATGAAAAACAGCAGAAGCACTAAAAGGCATCAAAATCAATGAGTTCAAAACACTGGTTTGAGCAGTGGAAAGAATGTCTCAATAAGTATATGGCATCAAACGGGGAGTACTTTGAGGTTTAGACATGTAAGAATAAATACACAATTTTTTATAAATAAATTCTAGGGTTTTTTGGGTCCCCCCAACCCCGACCTGTATATGGCCACTTGCTGGCAGCATTGCCTCCATCCATCCTTCACAGGTTTGGTGAGTGACCATTATGTTCCAGGCACTGTACTAGGGGCCGGAAACACAGTGCAGCGTGAAACATCATGCTGCCTGCTCTTGCAGGAGTGTGCAGGCCTTGAGTACCACTTCGAATTAACAGAGCCCTCTCCTTCTGTCTTTGGCCATATTGACACCTTAGAATTGAGGTGTTGTGGACTGGGCAACATTGGGAACTCCTGGGGTATACCCCCAAGGGCCCAGGAAAGTAGTTTGTATTGTTTGGGTACTTAACACACCCATAGTGAACACCTGCCTCTTTAGTGTCGACCCCTTCCTTGCTCACCTTAGTGGTGCATGACCTAAGGGCACAAATGATACCAGGAACCATGCTTTCAACGTAAAGACCTGCTGTGGCGTAATGGCCTTTCACTTCATGGTGCTTATGGCACTGGCTGCTGTCCTGAGTAGATGTAGGAAAGCATGAATACAGTTCCCGTACGGAGTAAACATTGAATAAACCCCACTGAGTTAGCTGGGAGAATATGTCCCAGCCTGAGACGTCTTGTAGTGAGCAACCTGGCTGAGACAGAAAGGATGCTCTTTGCGTCCTTAGGGAAATTATGTTCCTTTAGGCCATGAGACTGCACCCCAGTAACTTTAATAGTACCGTGACCCATATGGGCTTCTAGGAGGGCAAACGCGGTGATCTGGAAATGGAGAGGCGATAATGCCCATTCTTTTCTGTCTGGGTTGATTGGGAAAAGACTCTTGGAACTGTGTTTTAAAATATGGGAGGCATGTGAGAGGTGAAAGTGAGAAAGGAAAGAGATTTCTTTCCAGAAGTAAGTTTCCCTTTGGTCTCTGGCTTTATTACCTTGCAGTTGAAACCATGGAAAATAAGTGGAGTTAGAAGAGAAAGTTGTCTCTCATCTCGGGAGTCTTGGGGCCTCACCCACGGGTTTCCATCTGCTCAGTAGGGATGAGGAGGTGCAGAGTGTGCTCTGGGCAGGGGAATGGAGAAGCAACCCCTGAGGGTGCTCTGACTGCAGTACATTTGAAGAGTCTATCTGTTAGATGAGGAACGTGGAATGTAGAACCTCTTTCAGCCCAAATAGCGTTAAAAATAAACTTTAATTTATTAAACTACAAACTAAAAGAAATAAGAAAGAGACATCTCTTTTTCCAAGTCTTTGCTCTCTGTCTACACCTGTCCCTACCTCACAGGGCACCTCCCCAGGCCCTTGCAACACCCCAGGCTGGGCAGGAGGCCAGCCTTTCTTAGATGAAATCCAGGCTGCCAGATGGCTCCGCCCACCACTGTTCCTGCAGCTGGGGCCCACCCTTCCCTCTCCTGGGAGATACAAAGAGCTTCTGTGACTCAAGCTGGAGCTCACAATTCACCTCTTTCTTTCTAGCAACACAGAGTGAGGCCACGGGGTGCATCTTGCCTGACTTGCTATGTCACAAACAGCACAGAGGTTTCCACTGCTCAGCCCCTGGGGCCACCCTGGGGCCACTCCAATAAGTCTGGAGTGTTAAGTCTTCAGACTATGTAAGTCTTCAGACTATGTAAGTCTCCAGACTTACACTCCTACTTTACTCCCGTTAGGCCCTTCTTTTTTTCTGAAATTCTCAGGGTCCCCGTTTGGACCCTGAGGTTGAGGGAAGGCGTGATCTGGAGAGGAACTGATATTTATAGAGTCCTCACCATGCCCTGGGTATGACGTGAGTTATTTTGTGTATGGATCCTTTGCAGATCCTCATGGTGACCTTGAAGGAGGTGTTTCTAACCCAGTTTTACACAGCAAATGCAGAGGCTCAGAAAAGTTGGGTAACTTGTTCAAGGTCATGTAACTGTTATGTGGTTATGGCAAAATCTGACCCTAGAACTGGCTGAGGCCAAAGCCTTTGGTTTTTTTCTGGTACAATTTGTTGTTTAGGGTTTGGCTCAACTGATCCTGCTTTTACCAGAGAGATCAGAAATGTTGCCCGTTCCTGTTCCTGTCTGTCCCCCACCCAAGCATCCTACTACTTCTATGAAAACACCCTTTCACTTTGGACACAAACATGGTCTGGTTTTGGGGGGTAGGGAACCTGGGGCAATATTGGGGGGCAGCAGAGAACAGAGTTCTAGTTCTGCCTCTGTCACTAACTGGGCCATCGTGAGCCTGTCTTTCCCAATCCGCAGGCCTCATTTCCTTCACCTGGAAAAACAAAGGCCACAGCTTAGTGGTTCAGTACACAGATGCAGAACAGAGAACCTGGTTCAAATCCCAGCTCTGCCACTCACCAGCCATTTGATCTTGGACAAATTGCTTGATCTTTCTGTTCCTCAGTTTCTTACCTCTAAAGCAGAGGTCACAATAGTATCTGCTTCATGGGATTGTGCTGGGTGTGACAGAAGTTAACATGTGTAAAGCTCTTAGGAGAGTATCTAGCACAAATACATTGCTATAATTATTCCTAGATGTGAACATTTCTACAATTCTATTAATTTCAAGTAAGTATATGGAAAGCAAGGTAGAATTTAAAGTGGACTGCTACCACCTTAAATTTTTTTCTGTACTTCTTTGCCTTTGTATGTGTGGGGGTGTGAATTAACAGGTAGACAAGTGAGTAGATCATGGTGATAACTATCCCCACTCCTGTGTGTGTGTGCAAGAGAGACACATAGGGTTTCCTGATATGACAAAAAGAACAAGCATTTAAAATTTTTATTGTAGGTCTATTGTATGTTTATAAACCAGCCAACTTTGAACCCATTCACTAAGAGTTCAAAATTGTAGAAAATATATAGCAATACAATGGTGGGCAATTTTGGCCCCTGGCATCTGGCGGGGGAGGGGCGGGGAGGCAATCATTTAGACACAGCAGAGACATCAGGGATGACCATGAGAATAGCAAGAATAGCACAACAGAACATAGCAACCACTTCCTAAAACTTCAGAGCTACAGGATTAAAGTAATCAAGACACAGAATGTGTGTGTGTGTGTGTGTGTGTGTGTGTGTGTGTGAGATGGAGGGATGGGAAAGGTGAAAGCAGGCAGCAGGGATTTATTCATCTCTCTGCAGTGCCCACTTGGAATAGGCCCTCGCAGGCTGTGCTCTAAATGGAAAGGGCGGAAGTATGGCTGGTGAAGGGTTGCTGAGCTGTGAAGATCCAGGGGACCTAGGCTGTCTCTGTCCAGTAAAGTCTAACATGAGCTGTATCAGTGATTCTCACTATTCTAGTAGCCATATGCTAAAAGGAAGAAGGAAGCATGTAAAATTAATTTTACTTTATTGAATCAAATATGTCTAAAGTATTATTTCAACATATCAAGGTGAAAAATTATTGAGACATCTCACACTTTTTTGTTCATATTGTTTGAAAGCCAGTACGTACAGGGTGGGCATAGGAGGTTTACAGTTGCACTGTGACACTCTCTTGAGTTAATAAAGATACTGTGAGAACCATAACCTGCATGTCTTTTGCCATACGAACAACTGGAAAGATATTCTTACCCGCCCCTGTGTGTTACAGTGACAGCACATCTAGCCCCATCAATCGTTACACATGGCCAGTGGCTTCCTTACTAGACGGCAAAGACCCAAATCCCTGAGAGCTTCTATCTGCTAAATTAACCAGAAGATGTCTTGCTTCCTGGATGTCTGGAGTGGATGGAGGATAAGAAAGGAATCACACACACACACACACACACACACACACACACACACAATGACTCAGGCAGGAGTGATGGAATCCTCCTGCGGCCTGGGCCGCCTCCAGTCACCGCAGCTTTGCATCACCGAACCCTGGACTTTCACAGAGATCACGGTCTCCCTCTCAGCCCTTCCCTAGGCTCTGTGGCTCTGGGGCATGTTGACTTTTGCTGAGGCATGAATACGAAACGTGCCCACCAGCGACTGGGCCTGTCCCTGCCACCAGCAGCAGGCCTGCACAGGGCTTTATGACTCCTTGTTTTCCCATTCGCTGTTAACTTTTTCCATGTGATGATAATGTTCTCCATGGAGGGGTAAAAACGGAGTGGAGAATGTAAGCCAACTTCTGGTTCTGGCAGTGAAAGTAAATTGTATGTTATATATTCTCAGCAAGTTCTTTGTGCTAACATGGCAGTTTTACAGGAAAAACTGCATGTTATAGGGTGTTCACAGATGGAGGGACGGAAGAATGTGGCTGCTGTGCGCTCAGGACGCTAAGTTTCTGCCCCGTGTGGTGAGCTGCCCTGCAGGGAAATCGTCTCTTGCGTTCTGCAGTGGTGGTCGTCGTACCTGGCTTCTGTACATCTTCCCTTCTGTGAACGTAGTCCCCTGATCTTCCCTTCAGGACCAACCCCAACCCACTGCAACACAAACTTGACCGTTATTTTCTCTCTCCTGGGGCCCTGAAGTTTTAGGGGAGTGATGTAAGACTGGAGAACAACTGGAGACACTTCACTGTGAGGAGGGCACCCTGTCTGCTTTCTGCCCGACTCCCATGATGTGGCCCGGCTGTCCAGTTTTCCCTTCTAGTCTCCAAGCAGTCCCACTCCTTCCAACAGATTCCCTGTCCCCCTCTTGTATGTTAGCTGGAATGCGTTTCTGGTGGCCTCAACCAAACACAAATAGATGCATACTTTGAGCAGTAGCAGATAGGCTGTGAGCTGGTTCCTGCTGCCAGAGGGGAGCAAATGTGGAAAAGAAAAAGGGGGAGGAGGATTAAGTGATCCAGCCAGAGATCGCCTTTCTAGCATACCATGGTGGCAAGGCTGGGAGTTTCTCTAAACTCTTCTCTCACTTCTTCCTTATGCTGTGCCTGGGAAGTCTGATCCCTCCCCAATATCCTGAAGGAACACGGGCCATGCGTATCCATGTTCAGCGATGCTGCTGCTTCCTACCCTAGGAGAGAAGTCAGAGAGGTGGTTGTTGCTGGGCTATATTTCTTTAGTCTCATCCTTTAGGACTTTACTTTCTTTCTTTCTTTTTTTTTAAAAAAACTAAGTCCCATTTTTTTATTTTTTAAAAGATTTTATTTATTTATTTATTTATTTTAGAGAGGGAAGGGAGGGAGATAGAGAGAGAGAGAAACATCAATGTGCGGTTGCTGGGGGTCATGGCCTGCAACCCAGGTATGTGACCTGACTGGGAATCGAGCCTGCGACACTTTGGTTCGCAGCCTGAGCTCAATCCACTGAGCTACTCCAGCCAGGTCTTAGGACTTTACTTTTTTAAAAAAGAATTGGAAGAGATGTCAGAGCCCCAGACAGGGGCGATGAGTTGCCGTGGAAGTTTGGGTGCAGCCAGCTGGGGCTGCTCTCTGGGCCTCCACCCCAGCATCCTGTGTTCTCTCACCACTCACAGGGTGGGCACCCGACCAGCAGCGTCGGTGCCACCTGGGAGCCTCTTACACACGCAGACTCTCAGGCCCACAGGGACCTACAGAATCAGAATCTGCATGTTATCAGATTGGTCCCCGGGGGCTCTGTGCACTTGGGAGTGCTGTGTTCCTGAAGGAAACAGTAAGTCAAGGTGCAGTTTCTCATCCTGTAGAGAAGTTCTTTCTTCTTGAGAGCTTCCATGGGAGGCACTTTTGAGGATGTTCCCTGCAAACGGTGAGATTCAAGTTCTTCACGTCTTTTCATTACAAACCATTTGTGTGTTATACCCAAGGATTTTGTAGCTAATTAATTACGGAGACACAGACCTGCTGCTAATGAGAAAAATAAACATGATCCTATTCAGGGGGGTTATTAATCCATCCTGGATCCTTTTCACTGATACCTATGCTCAAATTTTACTTTTTACAACATATTAAATTGAGAGGTGGATTTGTTGATTTGTTTCCCAAGAAGCAATGGCTATTTGTGTGTTCTGATGTTATCCCTCACTCATGAGTGTTATGGCTCCTGCTCCTAGGAGTTTGCAGTCCAGTTGGGGAGATAAGATCATCCTCAAATTCTACATTTTATGAGAGAGTCAAACAAACGCCAGAGAAGTGTAGCCACTTCTTGAGCTCAGGGGAAATCAGGAAGCTCTGGGTCACATGGGAGCCTTTTGCAGAGCACGCAGGCAGCATGGAGGACGTCTGTCCACAGCCTCGGTGGTAAGGCATCCTGGGGTTAAGGCAGCACACAGGGTCAGAGTCAGGGTCACAGTCACAGTGATATAAAAGACCAGTCCAGAGGGACAGAGGAGAAGGCAGCCAACTTGCTCAGGGCCTGTAATTTACAACATTTGATATTCTTTCTTTCTTTTAAAAAATTTTATTTATTGATTTTAGAGAGAGAAGAGAAAAACATCAATTTGTTGTTCCTCTTACTCATGCATTTGGTTGATTCTGGTGTGCACCCCGACCAAGGGATTGAAGCTGCAACTTCGGCGTATCGGGACGATGCTCCATCGCATGGAGCTATCCGGCCAGGACCTGCTATTCTTTTTTAAAAATAATTTTTAAAAAGTACAGTTGATATATAATATTATATTAGTTTTAAGTGTACAAAATAGTGATTAGATATTTATATAATTTATGAAGTGATCATCCTGATAAGTCTAGTAGCCGTTTGATCCTGTTATAAGACCTCTGTGAGGTAGATATTATGACTGAGGTAGATAAGGAAGATGAGGCTCATAAAGATGGAAAAATTCACCAAAGGTCACATGGCTAGTAGAACCAGTGCCCAGAGGTGTCTCCCTCCCTTCTGCCTGAGTTGGGCTTAGTGACAGCAATGGTGGACCCAGGCCAGAGAAGGAGATGAAATGGCCCTAGCTGTAGGACAGGAGGTATGCAAAGGCTTGGAATAGGGCAGGACTGATGGTGGCTCAAGGTCACAATGTAAGAGGAGTTGTCTCTGATGGAATCCAGACCCTGGTACTGGGCTGTGTGCAGAGAACTGTCATCTGCACCACTTCTGGGACACTGAGCTAAGATGGCAGGAGTGGCTGCAGGGCTCAGATCAGGGAGAGGTCTCACGTTTGGACTGATGAAAGGCTGGAGAGGGAGGGTGGTTGGGGGCTTCAGATGTGAGGAGAGCCTCTCTCAAAGTGAAACAAACTGCTCTCTGACTCATCAACCTGGTAACTAAGACCCTCATGCTCCTAGAGATCAGGAATTAAGACCCTGTCCCTTGTGGTTCTTTCCCCACAGTTGCCTAGTGAGTGAGTATGTGCTGATTGCAAAGCCAGGCTGCTGCTGTCCTCTGTCTCAAAGGACAGAACCTTTGGGTGACCCCGACAGCCAAGTCCTAGGCCATGTCTGATTTGTACCACACACAGTCCCCTCCCAGCTGCTGTTTCTGGCCCTTCACCTCCTCTGCACAGCCCTGAGCACTTCTCCAGAACTTCCTGTTTGCCTGTGGCTGCACAGACATGGCTGTTCCTACCCGGGGTCATCTGGTGAGGCCCGGGGCAAGAGGTGGGAGTCAGCTCTGTCTCCTCCGTAGCTACTCTGGGTTCTCTCCACCCATACTTGGGTGCTCTGGGACCGCTCCCATCAGACCCCAAGACCAGTGAAGCAGAGGCCCTATATCCAAGTCAGCTCACAAGAAGGTCAAGGTGACCCAGAAGGGCCGGTGGCCAAGATCCTTAAAATTTTTATTTTTTGACTTTCCAAAAAGTCCAAGTAAGTGATGACTTCAGGACATAGCGTTCCAGAGAAAACTGGAGGTCGGGGAGATGGAGGAAAAGCACACAGAGGGTGAGGTCTTTGAGTGCCACCACGAAGGACGGACCCCTGTGCTATTTACCTGGGTGCGCCTGCCTGGTGGGTGCGCTGGCCTGCAGGAGCTGTCAACAGGGCAACAGAATGAATGTTCCTGGAGGGCAGGGACTAAGTCAACACCAGCGCTGGAAAATTTCCAGCATGTGGGTCTGGAAAATGTTCATACTGCAAAACAGTTTTCTGGGTGACTGCCATTCCTTTCCAAACCTGTCTATGAGGGCAAAGACTGAAGTCACCAGGCAAGGGTCTAGCTGTCCTGACTAGCCGTGGGCTGTTCGCCACATGCCCATCCTAGTCATTAATTAGGTGGTTTCAGTGTACAGAAAAGTGTTGAAATATAACATTGTAGTAAAACATTTTGCCTGAGGATAATCTTGTTTGGGGATAAGCTGAAAGTTCAGGAGCCCTGAGAACTCAGTTTAGGGTCTCTATTACTAGCTATGGCTGAAGAGACTTTGGCCTGTGACAACAAATGAGAGATGAACAGGATGCTAAAGGAAAGAAGGAATTTTGCCTACAAAGTTGTGTTAGCTATCATCCAACATGCTGTGTTCCTTGATGCCTGGGAGGCTGGCCCTCGTATTTGGTATCACGTGGGATCCCTTGCTTGCTGGCTTCCAGTTCAGTGTGGCCGATGCAAGCTCTAGGAGGCTTTACCAAGAGGTCCATCTGCCAAACCCACAGTCTTAGCTCTCACGGGGCTCCATGTTAGTCAGTCCTTTTGTCCTTCAGACCCACTATTGTTAGGCTCTAGGTGTCTTGTCTCTGTGATAGTGCCTTCACAGAGCTTTCCTGGGGGATCCTGGCCAACTTCTGGGCAGAACAAGTTTCTTGAGGGAAGTAAATTGCACACTCAGCATTATTGCTCTCCCAGTTGTTCCCGAGTCTTGCCTTTTCCCTGTAGGAGAGGCTCTCTTCGTGCATAGTGGCAATTCAAAAGAGGACAGAGACAGGGTGAAGTGGTATACAGCACAGTGCAAAGGGGGAGCTACACAGGAAAGCATTCGAAGCTTCTTGGCATGGAGTCATAGCAGGGAGTGGCAGGGGTGAAGGTGGGGAGGAATGCAGGAAAGCTAGTGTAAGGCACACAGAGATGTGCTGCTCAGATTGTGAGGTATGCAGTCCAGCCATCAGCCTCCAGATGACACTAACTGCAGGGGCTGCCTCAGCACAGAAAAGCCTTGACCAAGGTCAACCCTTATCAAAGCAGCCAGGCTGGGCTATTTTGGCCCCACGCAGGAATGTAGGGCGGCCCAAAGCCTCCCTACCCCTTTTCTTTCGTGAGTATTGGTCTCTTATAAACATCTGGCCCGAAAGCTCCATCTTAGTCTATGCTTCCTGGGTAAGTTTTCTTTTATAGCTAGAGCTGCAAATGCTTGACATTAACTGATTTTGTGTGTTGCAAGGAGCTCTCAGACTTTCTTTCCATGGAAACAGAGGAACTCCCAGAGGGCACGAGAGAATGCGAGATGGCCATTTCTGATTAGGGAGTCCCGATCAGAGCTGTTTATGAAGAGCTTTGTGCAGTCACGCTATGGACAAACATGTGGAGAATTGTGTATAATCCGAGTTCAGTGTCTGTGTGCTTGATGCTAAGGGGAAATTTGAATGTGAACCTGAAAAAGGAAACATTATGTGCATTCTTAGGGGTTAGGAGACAGGACAAAAGCAACCTTCCTCATCCTTTTGCTGCCCTACCACAATCTGACCCACAGTGAATCTTGCAACATCTGGTACCTTCACGCCTCCCCAATGCTTCCTTGAAAATAGAACTTGGTCATTTGGTTCCATGTCAAAAGCCCCACTATTGGAAATGGAAACTTCATGTCTAACCTCATCCTCTCATTCCTTCCTGCTTATATCCTTTCCTGATTGCAAGCAACCAAGTGGGTGGCTTGGTTTAAATGAGTCTCAATCCCAGTCTGTGCCACCCTGGTAGTGCCTCTGAGGCAACAGGAAGCACTCATTAAGACAAATATTACCCCTTGGTGAGTGGGTGAATGCTGAGAGGCGTCGGATCCCTGGCTGGACCATATCAGAACCCAAGGTCAAGGTAAAGTGAGGAAGACAACTAAGGACAGTTTTTTAAGACAGGGCACCTTAGTCAAGAGTGTCTGGAAGTAGGAATTTATGATGGTCATACCATCTGGCTTGAATCAAACCTCCCAGGCAACACCCCATCTCCAGCCTTGTCCATCTCAAGCTAACATAGCTGTCAATAATAGTATCAAACTCCACTAAACAGAATGTTCTCTACCTCTAGGACATACCTTTAGCTTTAACACATGGTTTGATGTTACTCCTTATGCTATAAGCCCCTTGATAACTTGTCTATGCATTTCTGACACATACTGACACTCTGATACATCCATTTCTCCCTTTTATCTTTCCTTCTCCATGTTGGGAAGAGAGACAGTGTACTGAAACCAAGACTCAAATTTGGTGACGGTGCATGGCCAGAGTCAGGACAATTTACTTTGATATATATTAAGTCTGCCTACCTCAGAAAGCTTTATTTTCAACCAAAGATCAAAATAAACATATTTTCCAGTTTTCAGAATTTTATTGAGATGTTGGGGAGAAACAGTCCACATTATACATTCCTCATTTCAATCATGATTGGTATTTTACCCACAGGATAGGTTCTTCTCTGGCTTTGAAGTTAGATTTTTGACAGTCCCCTTCTGTTGTCCTCTTGTTGCTGCCTGGTGTTGTTTGAAGTCCACCAGGACAGAGCCCACTAGTGGGGTCACACGTGGGAGCGGTAATTGCGATTGGCTGTGGGGGAAGGACATGTTTGCAACAGGGACACCAGTTAGAACATACACATTCATACTCTTCCTGCCCAGATATGAATTTAAATGGAAATGAACATCTTAGGCTGAGATTTCAGGGTCCTAGGAGAGGTAATTTCAAGAGTGAGGGCCTTGGGGCAACAAGATCCACCCCCCATGTTTGACTGTTCTACTTATCCCTCACTCACCATCATCGCCTCGTTTTCTATTCTTCAGGTTGCCCTTACGGTATTTTCTTTTGCTGCCACCTCTCTTGACTCCCTTGTGAGGAGATCTGTTCTTGCCCCTCCTCATGCCATGACTCTTTAATTTGCGGCTGGTCGACATTGTAATTTTGGCACAAATGAGGAGCTTTGCAGGGCCGGGAGGCGGCGAGTCTGGGTATTTATGGCCTTAGCCATTGTGATTGCAAAAGGGTGTGGCTTGGCAGGTGGGTGGGGCTCCATTATGCTGTCACTAGCCTTTGTCACACTGTGGTCATATATGGGAAATAAGATGGTCCTTCTAATGCAGCTCAAAGGTACCCTCAATTTTGAGGTCCTCTTTATGTTAAATGAAGTTTTCTAGACCAGTGTTACTGAACAACTAAATTTCAGTCCTGTGCTGGGCTTCTGAGGAATGCAATGGCCATTTATATAGGTATCTCCTGACTTTAGTGTTTAGTGTTTGTTGAGTACCTGTATATGAATGCTTACTTAAGTGTCTCTATGGCACTGGGAGATAACTGTTTCTATATGGACTTGAATCTAGGAAATCCAATTTAATGTGGTCAAAGCATAAACATTCCTTCTCTTTCATCTAAACCAGGATTTCTCAGCCTCACTTCTGCTGACATGGGCTGAGTAATTTTGTGAAACTGTCCTATGCATTGTAGTACTTAGCAACACCTCTAGACTTTACGCATTAGTTACCAGTAGAATCCCCACAGCTGTGACAATCAAAAATATTTCCAAATGTTACCTTGGGGGGAGGAGCAAAATCATCCCTGTGTGAGAATCATTGGTTTAACCAATGGTGATAGGAAAATAGTAGTAAATAAAAACAAAAGTAGACTTTATGTTCATAGAGCTTTCAGCCTAGTGGGGAGAAACCCATTAATCTGACATCTACACAAATCAGTGAATAATTACTTCCCAATATGGTTTAAGATGAGGTTGGAAAGAGAGGCAGAAAACATACCAGGCTTAGGTACAGTGGGGAGCCATGGAAAAATATTTAAGAGGATAACATAATGAGATTAGAGGCTGCTGGGTGGGGGATAAATTAATGAGGAAGTGAAGTGAATAAAGTAGTAGAGGTTCAGGAGAGAAAAATACTGTATTTTGCCATCTATAATGCACATCCATGTTTTTGTGTGCATTGTACACAAGATTATTATACCAATGGCATGTATTCATTATATCCATGTATAATGTGCATTCTTATCTTTCCCTGGAAAATTTGGGCATAAAAGTGTGCATGATACAAGGGAAAATACGGTACTTGATAATGGTTTAGGCCTGGCCAGGGAGATGGGGTGAAGAGATGTAGATAGGAGGTGAAGACCATGAGGGATTGGATTTGGATGGTGAGAGCAGAGGGTGTCAAAGGTGTTGGCTTTTGTTTTATTGCAGCTATCTGGATGCTGGTGCTACTCACTGAGATAAAGGTCAGACATGCAGGCAGTGGCTATCATATATTTTAATCTCAGATATTTTGAGTTTGAAATGTTTTTGAGATTTCCAAATAAATATATTGAATAATTCTCAGGTCTATGGGTCTGAAGCTCAAAGTAGAAGCCTGGGCTGAAGATATCCACCATTCCCAACTTCCCTGATAATGGACTCATCATCTTTTCTTACTCTTTTCTTATGTCTTATATCTCTCCCTTGTCATTATCCTTACTCAAGAACCAAGCACCTGGCTAGCAGGGGGTTCTTAGCAGAAGTTGAATAAGAGAATGTATTTTAAGTCCTGCTCCCTGTATTTTTTATGTCTATAGATAACAAATCATGTTTTGAAACCCAGATTCTTTTAAGGGAGACTTTCTATTTTTCTGTTTCCAAGCAGGTCTCTCTGAGGGTCTCCTAGTGTTCTGTTGGAGACTTTTCTCACCCAGAGAGGCAAGAGCCTAGCTGTTCCTCCTACAAGCAAGTTTCTTGAGAGCAGGAATTTAAAAATTATGTTCACTGCTGTATACTTCTAGGCACTGAACAGTCCTGCCACAAAGTAAGAACCTAATAAAGAATTGTGGAATGCTTTTTGAATAAATTGAAAATCCTATGTTTCTGACTATCCCATACCTCCCTATTTTGTCCCACCTCTGCAAGGAAGACTTTCCTGACTTTTCAATATTTTACTGTTCAAAGTTCATGGTCCTTTAACATCTGCCTTAAAGTCTGGGCAACTAACGCCAATGGTGTGAAACCCTGTTTTGTGCCCACATTGCCATGTCACATGAATGAGTCGGATCTCAATAGGAGGTAGTGTGTCTTGGTTCTGGTCCTGATTTTGGCTCTCTTTTTTGTAAATAAGTGGGTTGGGTTCCATACTTTCTGAGCTCATATGACTTCTGTGGCAAGCTCCTTGTAGTTAGGGACTAGATATATTTTTTATTTGTACTGCATTTCTCACAGGTTCTTTCTAGCCTCTTTGGTATTATGAGGCAGACAGTACAACACAGAGTGACATCGTATATCTAGTAGAAATATCATTTCTAGACAGGGAAGGGAAAAAAGACATTGCCTCAATAACTGATCCTCTAGTGCTCCAGCTCGGCCTCACATGTCTGACTGTGCTGACTGTGCTGGTCTCTAGTTCGAGAGGCATTTTCTGGATGGTCCTGGAAACTGGATAATGCCACTCATCCAAGTTCTTTCCATCCCAAAAGAACCATTCTGGCCAAGGAGAAGCTGAGATCACAGGGAAGAAGGCAGCCAGACTTGAGAACTGATGAAGAAACAAACAAAGAAGTACCTTAGCATAGGGTTAAGGAGTAGTTCTGGTTTCAGACACCATGCTGAGAAACTCAGGCAGCACAAAGCCCAGTGCTGGGGCCAGCAATATGAAAGCCAGTTGTGGGTGAGACTGTGGGGTGTTTGAGTTGGCTTCCTCGTCAGACCTCCTGGAGGAGGGATGGAGTAGGGTTGAAGCAATGACAATTTAGATAGAGGACAATGAGTTCATTCCTGACCCTCAGTGAGCCCAGGGCTGGCCTTTCCTTGAGGACCTTCTGTTAATACTCATTATTTTTTGGATTCTTTTCTGTTCTAATTGGGTGTTTTTTACTTCCTTATATTCCAAATTACTGGTTTGATTCTTGGCTTCATGCACTCTAATGTTGATTCCCTGTAAATTATTTTTCATTTCAGTTAGTGTATCCTTAATTTCTGACTGGCTCTTTTTTTATGGTTTCCATGACCCTTTTTATGCTGTTGAGGTTTTCTGTAAGTTCATCTACTCTCCCCCTAATGACATTATTGAATGTCCTTATAACCAGTGTTTTGAACTCTGCATCTAGTCGATTTCTTGTCTCCATTTTATTTAGTTCTTTTTCTGAAGTTTTGATCTGTTCTTTCATTTGGGGCATATCTCTTTCTCTCCTCATTTTAGCAGCAACCCTTTGTTTGTTTCTATGTATTAGGTAGAGCTGCTACATCACCCAGGCTTGGTAGAGTGGCCTAATATAGTAGGGATCCTATAAGTCCAGAGGCACAGCCTCCCCATTGACCCAAGCTGGGCACTCCAGCTGTGCCCCATCCCCCAACATATTGGCTGTGTATGCCATTCTGTTGTAGTTGAGTCTTGATTGCTGTTGGCACCTCAGTGGGAGGGATTTACCCCCAGGCAGATCAGCTGCAAGGACTGGTTGTGATTATTATAGTGGAGGATCAGCTGTACAGGGGCCCACCCTACAGAGCAGGACTTACTTCAGTGGGGCTTTGATGCCCACTGAGTCTGCCTTTTGAGTGTGTCATTCATGAAGGTGGTTGGATGGTGCCCCAGCATGGTCTGAAGCTGTTTGCTGGGTGTTCTGGCTCTGAGCTTCCTAGGAAATGCAGGCCAAAGTCAGTCACTGAAGACTGTTTTCTGCCCATGGCCATTCAGCATGAGCTACAAAGCAATCTGTACATGGCTGCTACTAGTGCTGGGCTTGGAGGTACCCAGGCCAGGCCAAGCTATGAACCAAGGCAGGCTGCCATTGGTGCTGGGCCTGGGACCACTTAATGAGGGGTGTGGAGCACACTGAGGCCAGATGCTGCTTGTTTGAGAGATTTTAGGAAAGTCTGAAGCATGAGCCAAGACAGACCATTCTTATGGAAAAGCCACTGGAAACAGCTTGGGTGGGCCTGCAAGTTGGTGGGTTGGGGTCTCAGGGTATCACTGGAGTGGGGCAAACAGTGATAGCCAGGTTGATGGAAACTCAAATATGGCACCTGCCTACTGGCTCTGTGGATGTGGGAAGGGAGGGTACAGAAAAAGAATAATGGCCTCCGCCAGCACTTTATCCGGGAAAAAAGTGTCTGATGCCAGATAATTCAGCTTCTCTCCATATGTTCCTGGTGTCTTTCAAGCTGCTGCCCCAGCACTGGAGTTCAGAGTGAGTGAGTCTAAGTAAGTCTTTGTGGGCCCTTTAAGAGGAGTACCTGGGATTCCAGAAGTCTTCCTCTGCCTCAGTGACAAACTCCACTGTTTTTCACAGACAGAAGGTATGGAGAGTTCTCTTCCTGGCATTGAAACCCTGGTCTGGGAGGCCTAGTATGGAGCTGGGACCCCCCCATTTTCAAGGGGGACCACTGCAGCCAAGATCTCTCTCCTGATTTTTATCCGCCACACCTGGGTATGGGAACCGCGAGTTCTGCATCTCTGCCCTTCTTACAGTCTCAATGTGGCTTCTTCCTTATATCTTTTGTTGTGGGACTTTTATTCAGCCAGATTTCAGGAGCTTCTGAAAGACAGTTGTTCTGTAGTTTAGTTGTAATTTGACCAGAAGCCAATTTTTCTTTTTGGATGAGAAAACAGGCACAGAATGGCTACATGAATTACTTCAAATAACCTAACACAGGAGTGGCAGATACACCCAAATAAACCTGTTTCCTCCATACTTTGGCTTTCTGGTGTGTCTTAGCTTGTGTTTCCTCTTGATGAAAGGAAGTAGATATTTTCTGAGAACTATTGGGAGGCGAAAAGAGAACAGAACCCCTGGTCCCGTTAGAAGATGAGCTATCAGCTTATTCTTTGCTGGGACTGAGTGTTGTTTTGTCTGGGGACAAGTGGATGCAAAGAATGGTGTCTTTATCTCCTAGAAGGATGGTCAGATGGCACTGCAGAAGGGCTTGGAGACCAGTGTTCCCATTGGCCCCTTTATTAGGGTAGGAAGGGGCAGACTTCAGGCGTCACTATTTTGGATCTCCAGTAGGGTCCCATCTCCAATTCAAACCCACTCCATTAGTTTTTCTGGGGAGTTCAATGGATATCTTCTTCCCAAGGCTGGATCTTCCCGGCAGGCTTGGAATTGGAGCTCGTTAAGAGTGAACATGGAAAAGTTGCTGACAGTCCTCACACATGTCAATGACTCAGTCTGAATCCTTCTCTGAACCTAAATCTCTCCAGATGTTGACCTCGACTGGGTAATGGAGACATTCTATCCCGTTCATATGAATGCTCTGTCTTCTTTGCTCTTGCTGCTGCTATTCAGGCAGAAAAGGGGGCTCAGGGGCATAATGGAAGGGGAGAAAGAGTCCTAGGGAGAGGTCTCCCCAAGAAGCAGAGCTCTCTGATCTCAGGACTCATCTGATGTCTCCACTAGGAAATATAGAGGAACCAGAGTCCAAGGCCAAGGGTAGATTTTCAGAGAAAAGGGGAGGCTAGACCTCAACTCAACTAATCTGTTCCCAACCGGTTCTGGGAATCAAGGGAGCATCTTGGTTTTAAGAATGACCTAGGTTTTATCTGAAGGTTTGTTAGAGCTCTTTCCCACTTTTTCCTCTAGGCATCTTTCCCATCATTTCTGACTGTATTTTCAAACTCTTTCCATATGCAATTTCTATTTTCCAAGAACAAAAAGTGGGAGACTCGTCACAAGAGCCATGGCCCTGGGAGTTTCCTCAGGAGCATTCTGGACCCTCTCCTTTGGAAAGCCAAGAGGCTTATCTAAGGCTGCACCAGGCAGCTCGAAAGACTTGGCCAGACCCGGGATTGCTGATCCCCAAAGCCAAAGACTGCCCACCACTCCATACTGCCTTCCCTGCTTGACTTAAAAATAGATCTGGCCTTGACTCTCAGTTCTTTTTGTTTTGTTTTGTTTTGTTTTGTTTTGTTTTCTGTCTTGCATGTGCTGCTAGGATTACAGTGAAGGAATCTAATTCTGAAGGGAGAGGGAGAATTGGGAATAACTAGTGAGTTGTTAGAGGCAGCGTGTGAACTTCAAGGTCTTCTGGGCAAATATAAAATTCTCATTTGATGAGAATTCACATTTTCATTAGGTTTTTTTTGTTACTTTTGGACTTATGAAAAATCATTTATTGTTTTCATTTCTCTTATCACCCCTAACAATAATGCCACATGGTACAATAGTACACAAAGAAAATCCACAATTTATGCTTCATGAGGTTCCAATGATCTTTTCACACTAACCACTCCCCTGCCCCTTGCTGACCTTGATCCCCATCTATAACATAGTGAAGAAGAAGCTGTGCCTTCCCAAAGTACACTGTGAATATGGTGCCCTTCAGTCATAAGACAAAAATAGGGCTGCATTCTGAGGTATTAGAAGGGGGGTGTTATAGTATGAAAATATCACACATATTCAATCATTTGGCCTCATATGGTCTTTAGGAAAAATGTGTTTCAATTCCTCTACCAACTGAAATAAGGCACTTTGAGTTGTGAGGGTTGCTAGAGAACAATTTCATAATAAATAAGTCTGGGGATGAAGGATAACCTAGCCAAAGACACAAATTATAGTTAAAGTTGGATCTCAAGCCCAGATCTCCTAATTCCCAGTTCGGGCTTCTTGTCACTGTGCCACAAGACACTACTGTTGAGATTTCTTGCCTTTTTTTGTTTGTTTCTTCCCCCTCTGCTTCTCTCTTCTCCCTTCATGTTTTGAGAGCCATATGCCAGAGACCCTTCCCCTGTTTAAATCATCCCTCCCACCAATGGCAATCCTGTCATTGAATGTGAGGACACCTGGCACTGTGGGAGTGGGCTGAGTTGCTACCAAAAGGGGAAACGGACCAGAGAGACAGACTGAAGTTGCCACATGAAGGTCATCTTCCTTCATAATTGATGCTTCCAAAGCATTTTGACTAATATAATGGTAGGGTACATTGGCCAGAGGAAATGCTCAATATTTCTGGATTATTTTAACTATAAGTGCCTGTTATAATTCTACTGATAAAAGTTGGGTCAAGAGAGAACATCACAATTTAGTCATATCTCTTTGATAAGGTTCTTGATAAAGTTCTACTCCTTACTCTTAGCGGTGATCAATGGAGGGTTGAACCAGAAGAGGAGAGGTTGGAAGCATAATTTCCCTTTGCCTCTTGAGGGTCTTAAAAAATGGAATTGACAGAGAAGATTTTCCTGACTTTGTATCACTGCCTACTTGGTTTCCCCATTAGTTCCCTTGGGTAGAACTCTCCTATTTGAAAAAAGTTTTGTTGTATTTATACTAAAGAAAAGAAGAAAAAAAAAAAACCTCCTTCACAGCTCTTTCTAGTCCTTGAATTCTGTGGTCTGAAACACAAAGGTTTAGGGACACTCTGCCCTTCACAGACCCCATGCTGGGACAGCAGAGTTGACTTATGTAATGAAATCTTCAAAACAAAGACTTCATTTTCAGTCAGGATCAAAGAAATATCCGAATTCTTGGAGCATGGCAGTTAGCACATTTTAATGATTAAGAAATCCCCAGTGCTGAGCAGCCTGATTGTTGTTCTGGGAGGGAATGTGGAAGGTAATGCTGCCAAACTGTTCTGGAGTTTTGGAGTACTGTGTTACCAGGTAGAAACATGTTTCATCAGTAAACTACTGTCCTGCAACAGTGACAGAGGCACTTGCTTCACGCTGCAAGAAACAGAGAGAAAATTGAGGTTATAAATGTTCCTGGTTAGGATGGAAGAGTCTTAGAAGATTCTTCAGGTGGGCACACGTGGCCAACTTGACACTTTCTTTTATGATTTTGTTAACTTTTTAGCTGTGGTTTGGCCTGGGTTACTTAGAACTTCCTGTGATGCCAGCTCTATATGTCTCCCCAGAACTACCTACATTATTTCTGGACTCAGGGCAAGATGAATAGGCTGACCTTTTGTTAAAAAATTACTTTCAAGATAGTGACAGCAGAGCATAGACCAAGCCCAAAGTCTCCTGAACACGGGGCTGTTTGTGACTGCATAGGTCCTGTGCCTATGAAGCTCACCCTGCTCCTTCTGACTTAAGGCACTTCTAATGATAAACAGATAACTATGTTAAAAAATCTCTATCACATCTATCCTTACAGTCCATCAGAGTTGCTCACTGTCTGATTCATAATGGGGGCTTGATGGGTACTTGTGAATGGCTTGCTTCCCACTGGAGCCATGCCATGCGCCTCTTCAGTAAAGGCTCCATCACCAGCTCCTCTCTCTGCCACCCGCCCGACACATCCTTCATCTATTCTCTATACTCCTCCTGTATAAGCTTAGGGCAACACAATCAAGATCCTTGCCAACTGCTGTCCTCTTCTTCCTTCTCCCCACACTCTCCTTGGTGGTGCTTTCTTCTCTGCTCCATTGGAAGTCCATTGAGTCCTAGGTGATTGCACTGAGTCATGGTAGATGTTAGAAGGTGATGTGGGCTTTCCATTTATTTACTCAAAGATGGAATTCTGAGCCTTTAGATGGGGGGTGGGGGTGTGAGGCCCACCTCTAAGGAAACTAGCCACTATGACCTAGACTTTTCCATTCTTGGATGTCACAGAGTCCATATGAGGTCAGCAAGCAATCTACAGGAGAAGGGCTGAAGAGTGGGACCCATGATGATTTCTTTCAACATTTAGTCATACTGATTTTCTGGATCCAAGCCTCTCAATCTACTAAACTTGGACACATTATTTTATTTCTCCTGGTCTTAAAAATCTTCTTTTAGTTAAAGTCAGGAGGACAAGAACTTAATTTCAATTCTGTTATTTTACTGATAAGGAAACTTAATGCACAATTGGAGACTACTTTCTACAGGCTTCAGGAAATTGCTCAAGGACATAAATATACCAAACAGCAAAGGTGGGATTTAAATCTGCATCTACTTAATTTTAGTACTTGTGCAAGTATCTCCTGATGTATCTGCTGCCATGGAAGGGAAGGAAGTGGAGATGGTAATCACATAGGGGATGCTTTTACTTAATATTTACCATGAAGAGAAGTATAACAGAAGACCAGAATATTAAAGCCCAGGGGAGAGCAACCCAAGTCAGTGATGGGGATAGAGAAAAAAGGGTATGTTATAAAATACTGAGGTGATACATAAATATGTTGGGGGGGGGGTGTGGAGGGGTGACTATGAAAGGAAAGTTTGAAACCTAGACTTCTGCCCTGAGATAATGACTGCTAGGTGGATACAAGAGCAGGCAATATATTTGGACAGTAAGTTCTGGTTTTAGTTTTGTACAGGTAAATATGTCTAGTAGAGAGATCAAATGTTCACTTAGATGTTCAGTGGACAAGTTGAACAATGCCCAAATCTGTGTCACCAGCCCCCAATTGCTCTTCTGAGGGCCGGTGACACAGATTTGGGCATTGACAAAGTAGAGTTTTGTGCAATTGAATCTAAGGGAGAAGTTGAGATGGACTAGGAATGCAATGATGGGATTTATTAGCATTTAGGTTTTTCTTCAGAGGAGAGAGCTGAAGAAGGAGACAGAGCAGAAGTAAATTCAGGAGGAGTGGGGTTGTGAAGGAACAGTAAGGGGTTCACAGATGGAAGCTGCCAAACTTGGGGTAGCTGTAACTTTAACTGAGGGACCTACTAATGTCAGGGACTATGCAGAACACTTGAGGAACCTCATGTCACTTTTCAGTCCTTATTTAACCAAGTAGAGCTTGTGGCAACTAGGTTCCTACAGAGACAGAGGAGGGGCTTTGGTCACAGTACAGTGTGTAGAAGAGAGACAGGAGGTGAGGGAGTAGAGGGTGGAGATGGTTTTGAGCACAGGAAGTTACACCTCTCTAGCAATCACCATCTCTAAGCTCTCCAAAAGAGGAGACTTTATTTGACCACTATTGCTCTGCCAAAAAAAAAAAAAAAAAAAAGACAGGCTTTTGCCTTGTTATTCTAACTTCACTTTACCCATGTGCCCTTCACCCCTTCTTGACCTCAACCTCCTCTTTCCTCTATCACTAAGTCTATAGTTTGGGGTGGACATCCAGTCAGTCCTGACTGGTCTTTGTTACTTCACCTTTTTGCCTTCCTTTATGCACCTTACACTCTGAGAGTACAGAGCCAAGATAATAGCTTGTGCTTGGAACAGTGTCAGGAATATGGCAAATACTCTGGAGACATTAACTATTTATTTAATTGTTATATATGAACCTTATGAGGTGGGTACTAATATTGCCCTATTCTAGGATCAGCATGCTTAAGTAACTTATCCAAAATCTCAGAACTAATAAACCAAATATCTGAGCATCTTCTTGTATAATAAATTGAAATACCTTATATAAGATTTTTTTCTTGCCTATTTTACATTCTCTATTAAAGTACATAGCATAAAGATAAGCACTCGAGGTTTTCAATAAATCCTTGATAATTGAGAAGTGAATTCTTATTCTTTATCAAAACATATTCCCATTCAAAAATTCTTGAATTCAAGACGAATTCAAGAATTCTTGAATGGGAATATGTTCATAAAGTGAAGGTTTATTTGGGTTGTTGTAGGGTGAAGGGAATCCATGTTGATATGTGCCTAGGCTGGTGAGTTTCAGGCATATTTTAGCTATAATTTGGGATCCCATAAAAACATCCCCATCACTTCCTTTTTGTCCATCCTTCACACTGACCCCATGCACACATAGAAAAGAGTACAGAAACACAAGGGGCTAGAGATGAGATTAGGTGTATAGCTACAGATCCTCAATACAAATTTGGATCAACAAAGTTGTTGCTCTATCAAGCCATCTCTAAGACATAATATCATGATCATAGACTCCAGTCCTCTTAGCTTAAAAATCTCAGTGCTTCAAGTGTAGAAACAACCTCATTATTAGTAACTTTTAACATAAAAAAAGGACAGAGAATAAATTAGACTCATCTTTGTAAATATGTATATAGATAGTTAAAATACAACTCTGCCATCCTCTCTTTCTTCCTGTCTCTCTCTTCCCAACCATGGCTGCCCTTCCCAGGACTAAAACCTTAGTCTTAGGTTAAAAAAGTGGCAAGACATGTAGCACTGTAGAATTCCCTGCCTCTTAGAGTCTGCGAGAGGCAGGAGATTAGAGGAACTGCAGAAGGTGGTCCTTGGATTATCACTCTCCCCCTCTCTGTGTGAGGCTGGCTCTCTTTAAGGTGGGGAACAATGGCAATCTCTGTTCAGGAAGTGTGCTTGAAACCAGGCTTGAAAGAAGAGAGGAGATGACATCTTTTGGGGACTCCCTGCTAGCCTATCTGTTCCTGATGGCACCATCCAACAGCCATTCAGGCATGCTCTTCCCTCTTCCTTCTGTTCCAAGGTTAATCTTGGTTAATCCTTGATTAATCCTTGTTACCTCTGGATTACATCATTATGAAATCTGCATGAATCTTTTTATTCATGCAAACTCTTGTCCAACGAACATTCTAAAACAAGACTGATCATGTCACTCTTCTGTTCAAAAAAATGTGGGAAACTCCTTATGGTCTACAGGAGGTAGCTCATTTTCACCTTAACATTCCACTTTTCATATTCAATCTCTCAACCGAAACCTTGCTTTCTACCCATGTCTTTTATTCTCTTCTTCAGGCAACCTCTGATATTTTGGTTAAACTGGATTATTTAAAAGTAGAAAAAGTACAGGTGTTGATAGAAAACTCAGTGTCCTACTTGTACTGTTACTTTTTTTTTTTGGCATCTTTACCTATTAAACTCTTATATGTCCTTCAAAACTCAAAGGTCCCAAATTCTATGATTATGTCTTCAATGAACTATCATTGTTCATCTTTTGAGCAAATTTTATATCAGTTAACCAGATTCTGTCTAGAAATTTTTATTTGTATGCATGTCTGCTCTTCCTAGACATAAGCTTCTTGAGGATGAAGTTGTATCTTTGTGAGGTTCTGGGGCATGGGGCAGGATAGTAGATTAAAAAGTTGGACTATAGCTTTGAGTTCTACATTGTTGGGGATTTGAGTGGGGGCTAAAGTGGGGCAAGGAGGAGATATTACAAAGGGGAACAGGAAAACTTTGGGAGTGAAGAGAATAACGTATCTTGATTTGTGATGATAGGTTCATGGGTGTATATCTCTGTGAATACTTATCGAGTTGAATATTTAAAGTACTTGCAGCTTATAGTATGTCACTTAGACCTAAATAAATTCATTTTAAAAATTCCATATTGTTTGAGTCCTTGCTAAAGAGTTCTTTCTAGAAAGGGGACAATGGAACCAGGAATGTATACCTAAGTGTGCCAGAAGGAAAAGGCTTTAAAGATACTGGACTTATCTCTGAAAGTCCAGAAGAATTTTACTCCATTTGGATCATTTGGGGTGGTTCTTATGGGCTATACTGATGGGCAGCCAGTTGATTTTAACAATTCTAGCAGGTACTTTTTTGATTTTATCCAAATGCCTCAGATTTTATCCAAATGTCAGAGTGCTTTCCAACCACCCAACCAACTTCTTATGTTGACTTACAGCCATTGTGACAAAGCATCATCAATCATCAGGTCTTTTTAACAAGAGGGTCCATGTCATGGCCTCTTGTCTCCATATATAAAGGGAGTGATGAATGGGCTGGTTTTCAAAAATGGACTTGGGGAGTGGGAGGGGGAGCAGACAGAGGCTGCTGTTTCAACAAGAATCCCTCTGATGGCCAAAGTTGGGGAACGTAAGAAGACAGTGCAATCTTGTAGATGTTCAGCATGTCATCAGAAGGATTTATCATACAGACAAAAACCAAAGAAGTCATGCCCGCAAAAGAACAGGAAAACAAGGTATTGATGACATTTTCTGAAGAATTATCATTCTGATTTGGCAGGTGTCCCCAATGCCATGCCTTTGTCAAAGCATAGCTCTCCATGTGCCTTTCAAAGACTGTCTCCAACTCTTCGATAGCACTCCCCTCCTGCCCCGACCAACCAACCCTTTCCCCCCTTTCCCCACCAATCTTTCAAAGAACCAGACTCCTTGTGTTCATTGTTTGTCCTCTTTGTGCTATAGAACTTCCCTTTAAGCTTGCCCATTTGGCAGAGAGGTTGACATACCCTTGGACCTTTTTGAAGGTGGGTTTCTCAAACTCTTTCAAACTTTATGTCTGAAGGAATCTCTGGGAAGCTGACCTGAGGAGATCCCTAAATGAAAAGTGCATGGTTTTCCTGAGTGTAAATGCTAAATGTTCTCATTCTTGCCTCCTTAGTCAGCAGCATACGTCAATGCTTTGGTGGAAGAATCTTCTTGAGTCCATGTTTTTCCATGACATATTCTCTCCCACGGCCAGCGACGAGCCAGACTTCTTTTGGTTCAGGCCCAAGACCACCATAGTCATCATTGATTATTCATCTCTGCCCCAGGTCTCTAAATAAAATTCCCCTCCTTTCACTGATGATATTATGTGTGTTTTTATTCAGCTGGAGATGGACCTGTGACAACCTGGAACACTCCAGTCTTTCTTCATATAATAGAATAAGTGAGGTGTGATAGGTAGAGGAATAATCAAGTGAGGTAGTGGGAATATTTAGTTTTCTCTGTTCCTGTGGAAGAGATTTCCTAATGAAATGTGTGGTTGGGTTCTGGTTTGGGACAAGTTGAGATGCTTTTTGAATATGAAAAGAGCTTGCTTGGTTTGATAGAACTTCTACCTTACAACAACCAGAAAACTTGTTACCAGAAAATCATCAGCTCATAGTTGGAGCTTCATTTGTTGGTAATTATTAATGAAGATGCCTATTTTTCTAGCAACAAGACCAGATCATGTCAACATGAAGCCTTTTACATTATAAACATGTAAAAGGGTGAAAACATAACATAGGCTTAGAATGGCATTTGTGTATTTGGAACTTTTTGAAGGACAACATCCTCAATTTCCCCCCAGTGGTATACTCTAGATGCAAAGTAGTGTTAGGCCTCTTTGGAATCAAATAATTGTGATAACTGTGTAGAATTCCTCAAATAATTGGACATTAACCCTGTATAATTCACATAAAAGTATCAGGTCATCTCCTATCCTCAGCCCATTACCATTAAGCTGAAGAAATACTTCTAAGCACAGCCTGCCTCCCCACCCTGGGATCATAAATACAATCTTTAAAAAGCATGTGGCAGCAAGACCAGAGCTAATCTATATGGCTGCAGTCTCATAACTCAATTCTCCTATCTTCTTTGGGATATGAAAGATGCGGAAACTGGAAAAGAGACAGGGAGTGCCTTTTTATTGTTCAGCCAGCTTAGGTAGGCCCAAGGTTTTGTCATATTTCCTAGATGCTGGCGAGCTTTTTGTTCCTGATGGAACATGGGTCACTTTTGTTCCTTAGTGTGGAGGTGGGGAGAGATGGTAATTTGGAGATGCTAAGGCAGGCAGGTGAACCTGGGCCCAGGAGCCGAGGCATCTTGCCTTACTATGTTATAGCAACATATTACATTGTAATAATATGCTGTAGTTGTATCACTAAGTGTAAGTATATCTTGTAGTATGTTATAATATTATGTTATGCTATAGCTTGTGATAGTATATTGTAATAATATGCTGTGCATACACTGGCGTAGCCTCTACCAAAAAAAGCAGAAGCAAAGAATGTCAGTAGCCTTCCCTGCCAGCCACCAGTACCACACTCATTATTTTTGTCAACTTTACACAGACCTTGTCTTTGTCCATATGCATGTGCCTCCAAGAGCTTAGAGTTTAGAGTCAAAGTAGCAGAACAGGGAGGCCTGCTTACCGGGTGCCCAAAGCATGAAATTAAATGTGGAGAACTTTAAATCACCCTAAGGCTTTAAATCTTTACTGATAAAAATCCTGTATGAAGTAATAAATTATGACCCAAGTTACATCTTACGGCAGCTTTTGTGAGTCATGTGAAGTAAGAGGGCCATTTGAAAGTCAAGGGCTGGATAGAACATATTTTAGCCTTTGCAGGAGAAAGCAACCACAGTAAGTGAATGCCCATGGCCATGTTCCAATAAAACTCTACGAAAATGTCTAAAGCTTGTGCTAACCATTATTCTACTTATCTCAATTGTACCATTGAGGTAACAATTATCTCAATTTTACAACTGAAACAGCCTGAATGACTAACTTAAAAAAAGATAGACATAATAGCGTGTTCTTTAGTGTTCTTTCTTCTCTCAGGGAAGAAATAGCCCTGGCTCTGCTTGTTCTAGGATCTACCTTCTTTGGGTTTTGTCTAAGTGTACCAACCCTTTACTCTGAATTCTGGAGAAGTTCGTTAATGCTTGTAGTAGCTTGTTCCTTCTATCCTTGGGCTTTTTTCTCTTTGTTGGGCCATCTTTCTACTTGTCTCAGCGGTGGTATTTGACTTCTGTAAAAGAGCTATTTTGGGGGGAGGCTGGAGTAAGGGAATGGAGCTGGGTGGGATACAAAACCTACTAGTTCTAAACCAGGTATCTCTCAGAAAGTTAAGCCAGTGACAGGAAGAAGGCAGTTCACTGGTTACTGGTAGAGTCAAGACCTGCTGTGGTGCGATGTGGTCATAATGCCACAGTCACCATCCTTATACACTATAACAGCAGGAGTTGAAACTGGCCCCAAATTGAAGTTTATAAGCTTATAAATTTGAGTGCAAACCTCTTTTCCCTTTTACAACTCATTCCCTAAAATTTTCCTCCATTCTTCCTGCTTTTCAAAATTTTATGGTTGTTTGTGACTGTAGGCTTTTAATGCATTCTCCAATTACAGCAGATTATTTTATTCTAATAATGTATAGTTGACAGTCTAGGAGCCAGCTATAGCCCAGAAATGTATTTTCGTTGACACACTATGCAGGCCAACATGAGGTGGGCAAAAAACATTTGAACTGTTGCCAACATTGAAGTCAGCAGCATGCATGTAAAATCCATATTTTTGACTTGGTTGCTCTTAAAATTTTGTCTGGCAACACTAGACTCCAACCGACAAGAGTTCAAAAGTACCTTTTTGATGGAGTTGGCACTCTTCAATGTGACATTGTCTCCACAATCTCTGCTTGCTTCACTCAGATAACCAGGCTGGATCTTGAAGACATTGACTCTGTAATGTTTGTCCTAAACCTTTGAGATCTATCACCACTTCTCTATTGTCCACATTTGTCAAACCACCCAGAAGCCAGTGTGGTATTCCAGGCAGGAGAAACAACAGTAAGAATCTGAGATTGTGTAGGGGACAGCTTTCTTTCTTTGGGATTCCAATTCAGATCCCTGGGACTACACATTACCAAGCCCACTTCATTCCTAGCCACAGAATCTATATTTTCTCCCTAAAGCATCAATGAGGGGGAAAAAAAAGAGAGCTGGCTATTTCTCTAAATGTGTCTTGTGTTCCATATTGGGAATGAGAGACTTGAAACAAATCATAGTGCTGCCACCCCTGGCACTCAGCGTATTTTGGTGGGTATCCCATTGTGGTCTCTAAAACATGGTTCTTTTTTTCCTAACCCAGAGCAGCAAGATGGTTGTCTTAGGCAGAGAAACTGCTTTAAACAGTACTAGCCCCATGAGTCTTCCCAGTGTTGTTTGGCTCCTGTCTCTTTGGTGTTTGATCATAATAATGGCGGTGATGGTGATGATGCTGTGTCAGGACAGCTCACTGAATTACTAGTTTGTGCATGTCCTTAGCATTGCTCTCCCCCTTGTTTAAGGCAGACATCCACATTTTCATTTTGTTTCCTTGCTTTGGGTGAGAGACCAAATAAATAGAAGCTCACTGAAGATCATTTTCTTCCTGAGTTGTGATATCCAAAACCCTGAGCCCAAGAGACTGTTACATTTTTGGGGTGACTTCATTTTACTCACCCTCCAATAGAGCCTGAAATGAGGACCCAAGCACAGGTTCTATACTGGGAAGTAGATTCCAGGAAGCAGGAGTGAGGGTTATGGGACAGAGAAGGAAGAGAATAAAGAGTGTGTTACTGAGCTGATTACTGCTGTAGGCAATTGAGGCTCAATCCTACTGGAAGCCCTCTGAGGAAGTACATGAAACACACCCCAGCATTGTCCCTCTAGATCTTGGGAGGCTAGGACATTTATCCATTGATACCCATTTCCTAGTAGTTGAAGTCTTCCCTTGGAAATGTTAACTGTCATCTTCCTGGGCTGTCTAGGTATGTGGAAATACTCGCTCCCTGTTATTTATTCTCTGCCTTTTAGGGCCTTGGCCAAAAATGAGACAGAAAATATATCACCTTAACATTTACCATTGTGTATATGTAATCTATCTGCATTATATTATCTGTGTAATATTCTATTATTGGACATATATAACATTTAACCAATATCTTAGTGCATTTCCAAGTATTTGCTTTTATTAAAAAATGTATACAAAGACCTATATATTTATATAGCATTATCAGTATTTTTATATTTTATTAGGATACAACTATAAAAGTAAAATTATAGGGTCAAAGAGGATGACATCCTTAAGACTCTTAACATGTTTTCTCCAAATGTTTTTAGAGAGGTTTTATTGACCTATCATCCCATCAGTGGTGCGAGAGAACATTCAGGGCAAACATTGGCGATAACCTGGGAGTGGTTGACTAAGAGAGGCTGTAAAATCTTATTGCTTAGAGAACTTTTAGCCCAGTAGAGACTTCTATTTATTTAGGATAGGTTGGGGGATATCCTATTTGAATAGAAGAGGAATGAATGGCATTCATCTGGGTTTCCTGTATTCGCCATTCTGAAAACGCTTCTTTATACTGTCAACTGAGAAGAGCACAAGCCCACCCATGAGCACGTGTTTGTACATATGACACTCGCAGAACAGATTCTTAGGAAAGAGTCCCAATCTGGGGATATTTAATGAAGCCTTCAAAGGTTCTGGATTTACCATCCTTTGCTCACTCTTATTTTCTGTTTACTCATGTAATAAATGGATTATGAGGTGTTCTGTGTTCAAATTCCCTTGACTACGTGGAAAAGGATAAGCCAGATCAATGCTAGGAATCTTGGAATTTCAATATACATTACCAACGACTCTGAGAAAGTTGAACAAAGAAAAGGCTTAAGCTATTGATCAATAGAATTGGAAGGGACTTGATCTTCCTTTGTTTCTTCTGTTTCCCAAGAATTCAACAAACAATCACAAAAAGAGATTAAAAAATGAAGATCAAGATAAAGAGAGAAAAACAAAGATTAAGATAATCCAAATTTCAGTTCAGGCCCTGGGTTAATGAGAGGGTCACATTTCTTGAGTAGAACTCAAGTAAAAGAATGAGTTATGGGGGCATCTATATTTTCCACTGCCTCCTCTGTGTTCCTGTTTGACCTCATGCCTCTCTTGTTTAATGGGCTCAAGACATATTCACATCTGTCACTGACAAAAAATGGGCCTGGGTGTCATTGGAAACAAGGAAAACAACCTAAAAATTCTCAACCCCAAAATAAACTCTAACTTCTTTATTTCCTCTGAGGCTTTCCATTAAATCTTTTTAAAAGTTCTCAGTAGTGAAATAGTTTGTCAGTTTCATGAAAGATCTGGGTAAACAACTAGTATCCTACCCTTGTGGGCACTCCACCAATCTGTAAGACAGGCCATTCCTCCAGAACACCAGGGGGAGCTGTTGTGCTACCCAGGTCCAGCACCAAAATGGGTCCAAGCAGAGAGTGGATATAGACTTACATATAATCAAACCATCAAGACCCAAGGTACTTGGGATATACTAGTTACAAAGAGCAGAATGTTTGAAGCTGTTTCCAGAACTATGGCGCCCAGTGCCCATCAGGGAAAATGAAGCTCCTTTCCCATCTGTGCTCTCCCTTGAGTCCCAACCACTCACTGGAAGCATTTTGATTCATGAGGATGTCTACAGATAAAATAAGTAAAAAATGAAGCACTCCTAAAGTCATAGTGAAACTCTTAGAGGGAGGAGATGCAAGTAAAAACATCTCCTCCAGTTTAGCTTACATTCCAAGCCTCTCAATTCCTGAGTGTTTATTCATTGATATTTTCCAAGGGCCTAGACCTAAAAGGGGAATGGCAAATGTTCAATAAATCCTTGCTGAATGAAAGAAGTCCCAGGACTAGTCCTGATGCTCCCTGAGTCCTGGTCCCTGGATTTTGTTTCCTCAGCTGTTAATGGATGGCTAGTGGGTAGGAGAAATAAGTTGAGTTTGTACTAGCCCATCACTGGACTCCTCTCTATTTGAGATGTTCCATAGTTTCCATATTCAAGTGTCCTAAGTAGGGATTTTCTTTATTGTCTCCCAGAATAAACTAACACGAATATTAAAGAAAACTGGTCCTATTGCTGAGCATACATCCTAGTATGAGCATGTTGAATCAAAACAAAATATCTCCTTTCCAGTGTTGACTCTTAATTTCACATTGCCCCTGGAATTCATAGCCGTTGCAGGTAATGTAATTCTGATGTTTCTGTAGGTTAATAGATTTAATCCCTATTTGCAGGGGAGTCCCCAGTTTGGCTCAGCCATGCTCCTTCCTCTTTCTCTCTCTTCCTATACTGACTTCCTGCTCCTATTACCATTGCTTAACAATGTTTTCTCACGCTGGCAGTTTGGGCCAATAGCAAACAATGTTCCAGTTTGCAGTTTTCCCAACACTTGCAGAAATCTCATCACCAGTTGGCTGGCACCACCTTCTCAGGGGTCTGGGTCCCAGCTCCTCCAGCACAGAGCCCCCTTTCAGAGCACTGAATTTCAGCTCTGTAGCTGTCCCCCTCCAAGACTTTAATAACTCTAATATTTTTAAAGTTTTTTAAAAAATTTATTTTAATTGTTCAAGTACAGTTTTCTGTCCTTTACTCCTATCCCAGCCCACCTTCCCATCCCTCCCCACCTCCCTCCCATTTCCATGCCCCCCTAGTTTTTGTCCATGTGTCCTTTATATTTGTTCCTGTAAACCCTTCCCCTTTTCCCCTGAAATTCCCTCCCGTCTCCCCTCTGGTCTCTGTCAGCCTGTCCTCTATTTCAGTGTCTTTGGTTATATTTTGCTTGTTTGTTTGTTTTGTTGTTTAGGTTCCTGTTAAAGATGAGATCGTATGGTATTTGTCTTTCACTGCCTGGCTTATTTCGCTTAGCATAATGCTTTCCAGTTCCATCCATGCTGTTGCAAAGGGTAGGAGTAAAGTTTAACTAATTCTAATATTCCCCTTTGCTTCCCCAGACTGAGTGTTAGCTGCTCCTTATAATTGCTACCTCTTTGATACCTTAATATTCCCTTTGGCCTTTTTTGTACTTGGTACTGAGTTAATTCTTTATATTAAATTGTCCATGTTAAAATAGCTGGCATGGTTTCTGTCTCCTGACGCCAGGTCATGACTGATATACGCCCTAGAACAGGGAGCCGAGGTCACCTTGTGGAGTCATACACTGCCCCACACATACCAGGCTCTCTGGTTGCGTGCAGGTGACATGGCGCCATAGGCCCAAGGTAGCCCTCCCAAGGTGAGTCACCAGTATGGGGCCCTGGGGAGGAAGAGCACACCAAAGCGGGATCTGGTAAAGGGATCCATCTGTACAGAGCCCTGGTGACCTCTGCTGTGTGGACATAGAAAGAGCCAACTTAAATACACAGAGGCTTAGAGGGTGAGATGGGTGATTCAGGCAGTTAGTGCTCTGGGAAGCATTAGCCCAGTCAAGGAGAATCAGAAGTTTATGGAGAGGCAGACAGAGAGAGGTGGACAGATCTTTTCGGGTTGTTAAACCGGTGACAAGAATGGTCAGGGCAAATCCGGGCACAGACTGTACTTTGGAGAGGCCTCCTGCATGAGGGCCAGAGGACTGACTCGGGGCTGTCTTTTGCTTCTGTGTGTTGGCATCGATATGATGCCACAATGTCATCTTTGAAAGTATGTATATGGTCCTAGGAACAAGTCGGGGTTGAAACAAAAAGATTTGTTTGCTCAAGAAAGGGACCTGTCTCCCTGGGCTACCTTTAGATAGTCCCGGGATACACCTGTCTGCTGGCTCCGCCTGGAAGACATACAATTTGGTTTATTTTTTAGGTAAATCTGCAACTGATGCTAGGATGTCAGGCAGTAGGAGTTTTAATGTATGATCTGCAGAAAGGGCTCCTTTCAATCCATGTTGTCCTAGTTTCCGTAGCTAAACATCTAAGCAACTGGACACCTTGTTTGAACTCCTGCTGGGGATCTCTCCCAGACCCAGCCAGGAACAGCATACATCCTCTTCCATATGTAGCCACTGTTCCAGGGTGGTGCCAAGTGCACATATATTGGTTTCGGAAGTGTAGCCACAGTGTCCAAAGGCACAGGCCCTGGCTCCCAGGAAGCCCGTGTTTAACGGGGAAGCTGCCTTGACTTGTGACTCTGTGTTTTCATGGCCAATGCACAAGGTCAGCACGGAGCTGCAAACACATGAACCGCCCTGATGTCTTTCCTTGGTCCCGGTGAGCGAAGAGGAAAGGGATGGAAAAGACAAGGGAAGGGTGCATGGTGGTAAGGGATGACTTGGAGGAGGAGGGGGTTGTGCTCCCTTCGAGTGTGAGAGGTGATTGGGTCCGGCTGGTGTGCTCCCTTAGGCAGAAGGAGGCTTGGAGAAACAGTCTTCATTCCGTGGTCATCACCTCCTCTAGGTCCTCCTGGTTTCTGTGTCCAATTGTGGAGCATCGTGACTCTCAGTTCCTCCTCCGCATGGATGGGGTTCAGGGTCGGGATCCTCCCTTGTGCTTGACCGGGAGGATCCTTGTAGCTTTGAAGAATGGAACCATAAGAACCCTGGCTGGCGTAGCTCAGTGGATTGAGCACGGGCTGCGAACCAAAGTGTTGCAGGTTCGATTCCCAGTCAGGGTACATGCCTGGGTTGCAGGCCACGGCCCCCAGCAACTGCACACTGATGTTTCTCTCTCTTTCTCCCTTGCTTCCCTCTCTAAAAAATAAATAAATAAAATCTTAAAAAAAAAAAAAGAATGGAACCACAGAGGGAGTGGGGGCAGGGTGAGGAAGAGAAGGACATAAAGGAGTGAAGCAGAAGAAAAGGATGAGACGAGTCAAGAAAGTGTAGTAGAAGCGAGAGGCAAAGGGGTGGGAGGCCTGGAGGAAGGCAGGAGAAGGGGGGCAGGAGAGGACACACCAGGGCCTCTCCCTCCTGTGGGTAGGCCAGGCACCTTCTGCTCCCTCTTCTTCTTGCCAACACTGGGCAACCCCAGGCTCTCCTGGGCCTGGGTGGGCAGGAAAATAGGTTTGGGGAGGGAGAGGCTGGGGGTGTTAGCTCTAGGGCCCAGGAGTCACTCCAGGCCCAGGGGAGACGGGTTCCTCACCCCTGCCCGCCTCTGGGAGCACAGCCTGCCAGACCTGCTTGCCCTGGGAGCAGGCGGGTTTCTCCTCCCCACCAGGCACACTCACACACTGGCGAGCCAGTTGTCTGCCTTTTTTTTCCGTCCCCCCTTAGACCCCTGCCCCCCTCCCCCTTCTAATTCTCAGAACTCACTCCCATTGAATTCCAGGAAATGGCTGGTGCAACTTTGTAACCAAATCCCCTCCAATCCATTTGTATACCGGTTACACTACTCTGCCCCTCCTGGTGTCCTTCACAGCTGGGTCCAGTTACAGAGAAAGAGGGACCCGGCCAGGCCCGCCTGAGACTCTCCAGGGATCACCTCTCCCAGATCTCCCTGCCCACAGCTGGAGGGAGTGGGGCTGTGGGCTCCTTCCAGCCCCAAAGCTCCAGACCTCCCCCTCCCTCTCACCTCGGGATGCAGGGCTGCTCTACCAGGAGCCTGCACCCTCCAGCTCGCGCCTCGGTGAAGCTCGCTGGCCCGTCCCTCTGTCCCTGGATCCAGGCTCAGCTCATCTCCCCCAGGGTGACCCTTTTCTAGGGGTCTGAAATAGGGGTCAGAGGACACATTTCCGTCGTCCTCACAGCAGCCTTCGGTGTCCAACCGGGTGTGGGGCGGCAGCTCCTTTTCTGTGTCTTTGTTTCTAGTCCTCTCCTCTCCTCTGTGGGCATGCTTTTGACCACGTCACATTCTCGGAGAGGTCAGGGGTTGGCAAGGTTTTTCTGTAAAGGAAAAGATAGTAAATATTTTAGGCTCCGCAGGGCCACGTGTGGTTTCTGTGACATATTCCTTGACGTTCCTCCTTCTCCCCCTGCCCCTTCTTTACAAACATTAGAAGAAAGATTTCCTAGTTCAAGAGCCATGCAAAGACAGGCCACGTCTGCACTGGGCCACAGCTTGTCAAGCCCTGGCCCAGGTGGTCTCTCAGGCGCTTACCTGTTTGACCTGACTTAAAAATCACTTCTGGGCCTGGATAGATAGAGCTGTGCGGCTCTCTAATTCCAACGAGCAGCATGTGCCAGAATCCAATCAGTTCGGGAAACCGATCCCTTCCCTATAAATAGGAACCAGGTGTCTCCCCAGCCAGGAGTTTCCAGTGTTGTTTGTCTGTAGGACTCTGTGTTTAAGGAGAAACACTGGTGTTCTGTGAAACACCCTCGGAGAAACAGCTTTGTGTATGAATCTTCTTCCAGCTCTGCTTGTGACTTTGGAAACTCTTATTTTTCATCTGGAATTTGTACCTTGTCCCCCAGGAGCAAGTAACTCAAATGTCAGGAAGACAGACCTCTTTATTAAGCATGTTCCTCTGGGTGGGGAGGCAGGGTCTCCGGCCAGAGGGGGTGCGGGACTTTGTGAGGAGGAGACGGGAGGTGTCCAACAGCCTGGGCAGGGAGTGTATCCCAGATCCCACATGAGTTGAAGAAATGTGGGTGTTTTCTATTCTCCAGCCAGGGGTCTTGGAGAACTCATTCATTATCCTCCATGCAATGGCAGGGGTCCTCACCAGCCCCAAGACCACCCATGTGGGCACATGCATGCAGTTGGATCAGGGTCCGGCAACCACCCTAAGAGCCAAGTTGTTGTGACCGAAAGTGTATGTCAAGTTCAGGAGACCTGAGCTCTGTTTTTAGCTTTACTGAGCGTTAGCTGTGCAGGTTGGACACGTCTCTTTCCTTGTTATCCCCACTTTTCTCACCTGCTGCGCTAGGAGAATGTGCCGTGGGCTAGCTTCGTGATGTGTTGGTGACAGGTGAGAGAAAGCACGTGTGTCCGGAAGGACACCTACAGAGCAGAAGGGACTTTCACCGAGCAATCTCACGTGGACAGCCCAAGACCCACGGTATCCAGCCCAGCAGGGGTCAGTGGTCACTGCCCGTTTCTCCCCTGTGGGAGTTGAACCTCAGAATTACAACCCACGTTCTCTGAGTTCCCTTACAGGTTTCATGAGGGAGGTACAATGGGGGGCGGGTACAATGGGAGCTGAGAGAGAGAATATGATTTGATGCAGGGCCATCCCTGCTCAGGGATGTTTGTGGGGGTTTGCAAGTTCTTGATATGAAAGCCATTGGTCTCACTGGCAGTTCAGAGGGCAGGAGCTGACTGCCAGGGTTCTCCTCTGTGACTCAGGTTGACTTTGGGGCTGGGGCAGGAGGCGGCTTCCTGTACAGCCTGGGTGACTAGTAGTGGCCCCGGGCAGAACCTGTCAGCCCTATGGGGCAGGTGACTGCAGACAAGGTTCTAGCCTGAGAGGGCACCAACTGTGGAAGAGGGCCCCGAGAGAGAGGTGGTGAGCTGAGATGTTAAAAAAAATGGATGCCATATTATCATCAGACTGAGTACTCTGCTCAAATCTAAGCCCAGGGAAGATGGCAAAGAGGAAGGACTGGAGAGGTAGAAAGTAGGAAGAGAGCCAACAACGAGTAAAGGGATTTGGATGTGAGCAGACCGATGGTTCAGAGCTGGTGTTAAAAACAAAGTCCGCATCCGTTTAATCCAATGTCAAGGTTAATGGAGAGAACAGAGCTGGCCCCAAGCAAACGTGCGGGTGAAGCTGGGCATTCCTTTCCCTTTCAGGGATTTAGGAAACTCTTGTGCAGGAAGGGGGCTGCTTAAACACCCCTTAGTGCAACCTCTGCCCACTGCGAATGGGGACACTGAGGCCCAGGGAGATCCCCCATCTGGTTATCGACACCTCGTTGCCTAGGCTGCGTGACTGTAAGGAGAGAGAGCATCCCCCTTCCCCTGAGGGGCTCTCTGGGCTGCATTGTCTCCTGTGATCTTTGTTTTCTAAGTGCAGTGAGGGAGGTGGATCTGAGGGTGTGGCAGGTTTCCTGCAGGGCCTCTAGCAGTGGGTCTCAAAATGTGGTCCTCGTCCCAGCAGCATCACACACCACCCGGAAGCTTGTTAGACATGCAAGTTCTCAGGTCCTTCCTGGCCTACTGAGTCAGGAGCTCTGGGGGCAGGGCCCAGCCACCTGTGTTTCCCTTCGCCCTTCAGGTGACTCTGGTATTCCCTAGAGATGGAGAGCCTGGCCTGGGGTATCCAGGTGGGGCGTGGAGGGAGGCCCTGTGTCCCCAACCTTGACTGGACAGCACTTGAGACCCTTTGCGAAGCTGCAGACGTGGCTTTTAGTGAACTCTCTCTGTTCTCCCCTGCTGTCCCCCCCCCAGCTATGGTGTCCCTTAAGTCTCCTTTCCACCGGGCACATCCCATAGTCACCCCTCTGGGCCTGCAGCCTTATCTGCTGGTCCCAGATAAGGAGTGAATTGGCCTAATCAGTCGGACTCGCCTGGCTGGCTCCAGGGAGGTCTGCTCTTGGTGCCACCTCCCGGAATGGAGCAGCTCCTGTGGCCGATCCCCCACCCCCCACCCTGCGGGCCTCTCGCCACCACCATCTCTCCCAGAAAACACCAGTCCTGGGTCGGGCTCTCCCTCCTCCCTAGTCCGCCCCTAGCAACTTTATTCCTAGGAGAGATAAGGGGTGACTATCTAGAGCTTCTGTGAAAATCACAGTGGCCAAAGCCTCTCTGTCAAGGTCAGGCTGTCTTCTGGGTGCCTGCTGCTGCTGGGGGGGGGGGGGGGTGGAGACAGAGGAATAGACTGAAACTCCTCCAGCCTGCCACAAAACAAAACAATGTGTGTTTGCATCACCCAACAATATTGCAAGAAAACTGACACTTTGAATTATTGCTAATTCCCTGCTGTTTTTGAGGATTTGGACCATCTTTGAAGCCACTGCTTTGCTTATTATTACAATGCCTGGTTAGGCAAATCGATAGGGCAGAGCCTCCCCATAGGGCGGAGAGGTGGAAACAGTCTCAGAAAAAGGTGCTCACTTTCCACAGGCCCTGAACGAGTCCCCGGCTGGAGCCGGGACCCCCAGCCCCACTCCTGGTGTTGTGCTGGGAACCAGGACTCATGCCCATGAAGGCCCCGTCTGCGAGGGAGGTCCGCTAATGGGCCAGATGTGCCTCCCAGATGTTTCTCCCAGGCTCAGCCTGTGTGGCACAGGGGCTTGACGAAAGGGATTTTTAATCCTGGGGAAAATGATTGTCACTCAGGGCTGGCTCAAGAACTGGCAAAGTCTTCTGTGAGTGAGACCAAGAAGCAGAGCCAGAGACAGAAAGGGGTTTCCATGAGATGCTGGGCAGCAACCTTGGGGTGAGATGGGGCTGCGCCTGGGGAACGCGGGTGGACAGGGGCTGTCAGATCATGTAGAGGCTGACAGTGTGCTTGTCTGGGGCTTCCTTGTTCTGCGTCCCGCCACGGTTCCTTCCTCTCTCTGGGTCTCAGCTCTCTCCAGTGTCCATCTCCCTGCTCCATAACCGAGGGGTAGGTAGACCTGAGTGTGTGAGGGGGCATCTGGCCAACTGCCAAATTCAGGGCGAGGGAGGACAGCTCCTGAGGGCGATGAGTTTAGGAGGTGCCTGTCTGGATGTGTGAAGGGAGCAGGGGCAAGCCGGGAGCCCAGGGTGTGTTGGGAATATGTTTTTCTTTCTAGGTATCAGGTGACTCTTCACGCGCAGGGCCTCGTAGGAGCAGAGGGATCTTCCATGGTTGAGGCAGGGGGAGGCCTGGAGCCCCGCACCTCCAGCTTCTCCATCACCTTTCTCAGTGACTTCTGAGGCACCTTGGAGGATCCCATAGAACCCAGTTTAGAAACCCCTGGGGAAACCTAATTCATTTGCAAGTTATTAGGCAAGCTGGGGTGCCCGTGCCTCAGTATGAGGTCTCAGATGGCTCTAATTGCTCCCTCAGGAGTCTTGCCAGGAGCAAGTGGTTGAGAAGCCTGTTTATTTGCAGAGCCAGGCCTGCTGCTCCACTGTCAGGGCTTGGCCTGGACCGAGGTGAGAGCACCTACTGGGGCAGGTACCCCCAGTGACTGGGGGAGCCATTGCCATTAGAGGCCGGAGTGGGAGAGGAGTTAACAAGGCAAAGAAGCAGGAGCTAAGCCAAGAAGAGCAGCTACTTTTCTGGATCAGCCTTTGCCCTCCTCTGCTTGGCTGTCAAGGACCCAGACTTTGAAGTGGTATTCCCACAGCTGCCCGACAGAACATCAGGTCCTTTGGACCTTCCCCTAGTACTCCTACCCACTTCTTTCCCCTTCCTTGCACAAAGCAGGCTTAGCAAACACCAAAGCCCGTCACCCCTTACTGCTGACTTGCAGCAACGACGAGCACACCCAAGGTCCTGAGAAATCCTGGGTAAAAAAAAAAGCCAGTTTTTGTTTGCAGGCCCACACCTAACTCTTCTTCAAAAGAAGCACCTGTTTAACATCTGTAGAGATTAGGTTCCATGTCAAGTTCAAGCCTGTTCACTCATAAGCATTCTCCACCACTGGGATTCTTCTTTGCTGTTCATTGGGTCTCTCCCTTAATAGAGATTAATTTCAAGAGCGGGATCTTGGTTTAACTGATAAAATTGGTTTAAGCTGATTAAGTAATTATAATTAGCACACCGTGGACAGTCGGTATTTGTTGAATGGAAGTGTCAGGGAGTGGTCTGGGTGCTAGCTGTCTGTCCTGTGCCTTTACCTGTGCGGTTCCTCCCACCAGGAACATCCTCACTGTCTTTTTCTCTCCCCACTGCATGCCTATTGCTTCCCTCCAGTCTCGGACTCACTCCGTCTATGGAGTCTTGTTGGCTACCTACCACCTGCCACCATCCGTCCTTGGCCACACTCCCTTTGGACACCTGTTCCTACTTTATCAGACCTTGCTAACTTGGCTTTCTTCTTTGGGTAAATTAAGGAGAGCAGGTTCAATTCAGGGAGCAGCCTGAACTCTGGTAAACTAACTGGGTCAGCCTTGGATGGGTGCTGAAGAAAGAGATGATCACAGGCCCTGCTGACCAGCGTGGATCAGCTCCTTCTGGGTCCCAAGGGCCGACTGCTAAATTTTCAGGGATTTTTTTTCAAGCTCATTGTCAAACGCAGCCTTCTGCTAAATCATGGTTGAATGCAATTTTCAGGGATTTTTTCCGAGCTCATTGTCAAACACAGCCCTCTGCTAGATCATGGTTTAACACAATTTTCAGAGATTTTTTTTCAAGCTCATTGTCAAACACAGCCCTCTGCTAAATCATGGTTGAACTGCAACCATATGCTTGCTACAGATACAAGAGTTTGGCAGCAATATAAGAAGCATTCTGTGAGAATTAATTGGCTATATGGAATTTACAATAAAGACTATTGTGGATTTTATTATTATTTGTAAATTGCTTTGTATCAGCAAACTTTATTTTAATGTATCTTCACACTCCCCTCCCCTTCCAAGGAGAGCCAGCTGTTAAACTTTGCCAGCACCCTGTTGGCCAGCACCCTGCAGTGGGACTGTCCCGTTTTCAAGTGCTTTATTAGAGGAGAGCCAGGTGCTGTGTAATCAGGGGGAAGAGGCATTTGCTTGGCCCCATGGGGTCGGAAAACTCTTCCCAGAGTTAGTGAGCTGAGTCTCAGAGCTAGAAATAAACTTAGAGGATGGGCACAGGGAGGCCCATTGACTTGCTCATAATCACAGACTTTGCTGGTGGCAAAATAAGCTTTAACGGCATTCCCTGGCACATGCCACACCAGCATTCGGGCCTCCTGCATGATCTCCTGGCCCCGAGATACCCTGTTCCCCTTCCTGGTTCTCATAGGCTGTGCAGATGTTCTCAACCTCTTTCTCCTGGGCCTTTCCCAGGAGGGGGAAGGGAGGCAGGAGGGGGAGCGGTGGGCAACATCCATAGGAACCTCATTTGGAGGGGCACTATGAGGCAACATCTGCCACAGCTGGGCTCCCAGCCGGCCAGACACCCATCAGTCACGCTCTGGCAGATGCATACAAATAAATCAGTTCACAGCAGGAAAGGACTTGGAGGGTTCCAAGTCTAGTGAAACCAGATCTGGTCTGGATGGACAGAGAGAAGCCATGTCTGAGAGAGCCAGGAGGGGCGAGGCCCCACCCAGACCTGGGTGCTGGTGCTTTGAGGGGAGCCCCAGGTGCTATTCCCCAGGGAGGGTGTTCCTGCATCTTCCCCAGGGTACCCTCTCATCCTCTTCCTCCTCAACTGGACTTTAGAAAAATTGACTTGGATGGGCTCTGTGTGTGAGGGCAGGCAGCTGTCCAGTGCTTACCCAGGTTTCTAGACCTGCAACTACGAGTCATTGCAATAGCCCTTGGAGGGCTGCAGGGCAGGGTGAGTCACTGTCATGTGTTGATGGGGTTGCCAGTCCTGGGCATGGCTCACCTGTTGACAGGCCAGAGGAATTTGAAGCCCACTATGTTTTCGTCACCAGAGTGGGGCATTAAGAACTGTAGTGTTCCAAACAGACATTCGGACATGTGTTGGCTTATTTTCAGGGCACAAAGAATCCAAACATCCCCTTCTCAGGAGCTTTCCTTCTGGGCCACCATATTTCTTTTTATTCTGGGTCATGAAATACAAGGGCTCTTCATGACATCTTTTAGTGAGGTGTCCCAATACCTCTAGTCTATGTCCCCACACCACGAGGGCAGTGTGTAGGTTATTTCCATGGTCTCACCGAAATATCTTTAACTATGGCTACAGAACATGCTTTCTTACAATGGACTTAAAAAAACCCCAAACCCTTGAGTTTAAGGTAGCTTGCTCCTGCTCATGCAATTTTTATTTCTCAGATCCAGAGGAAAATCTAAGTCTTATTTTCCTTCCATCTGGGGACTGCCACTTGTATTGGTGGGGGAGTAGCAGCAGGGGAGAGCTGAGTTGTTCAGGTTCATGGGCAGGTAAGATGGGGCAACTGAGCTTTGGATCCGGAAATCTGGGCCTGGGACCCAGGATCCGGGAGTCCAGAGAGGTAGCTACAGCCGTACTGGAGAGTGGGCTGGGAGCGCTTTTTCCAGGAAAGAGCCAGCTCACTGTCTGCCCTCTTATTGATGTATGGACTCCAGGCCGCTGCTTTCTAGCCAGGAGCCACATGAAACAAACCTGTCTTGTTACTCACTTCCTAGGCAGCCTACTGGGAGCTGATTGCCGCCAGAGAGAGGCCAGACGCCAGCAGGTGAACAGTGCCCCCGACGGACGCTTACCTCACCCGGCTGGCATCAGGACTGACTCAGAGGACAGGGTCTCATATCACTGCTGCCTCCCGTGCTCCCCTTGGCAGTTACCTCTTGGACGATAGACTAGGTCAAGCTCTGCCGCACTTACATAATGACACCTGATTGCGCCTGGCGTGCCCGCGCTGGCGCAGTCCAAGAATTAAAGCTATTGACCAATGAAGATTAGAAATGCAGGTTGCAGGGGTAGAAAATGGGCAGGTCTTATGGCAGCAGGTGTTGCTAATGACAGAGAGGGGCGAGAACTCTGCTGAGGCCTTTTCTTCCCTTACCCAGCATTGCCCACATGACTTGATAAACTAATCCATGACAAGGCCTTATTATACACAGGCAATGTGGATAGTTAGAAAATATATTTTTTAAAGATTTTATTTATTTATTTTTTTAGAGAGGGAAGGGAGGGTGAAAGAGAGAGAGAGAAACCTCAATGTGCGGTTGCTGGGGGTCATTGCCTGCAACCCAGGCATGTGCCCTGACTGGGAATCAAACCTGTGATGCTTTGATTCGCAGCCCGCGCTCAATCCACTGAGCTACGCCAGCCAGGGCTAGAAAATATTTTTGAGTGGGTTACATGGTGGCTTTTATTGGAGAATTGCCAGATGCAGAAAAGAAAAATATGGATGCCCGGTTCCATTTGAATTTCAGATAAATAATGATTTTTTTTAGTCTAAGAATATCCCAAATATTACACAAGACATACCTTATACTAAAGATCTGAAATTTAAATTGAAGTGAGCATTTTGCATTTTATCTGGCAACCCAGTTTTAATGGTCACTTAAATATGAGAACATAATTTTTTTATTATTACTAAGATTGGCCCCTTATTGGAATATCATAGTTTGTTAGCCAGGAGGACATCCTAGAAAAATGTTAAGAGGTGACTTCCTGGGTGGATTTGAAATTAATGCCATGGAACTAACTAAGGGATTAGCGGGGATGGGTCCAACTAGAAACTGTAGAACCCATCTAGTTTGTGTAACTACTGCCATTTCTAGCCATTGGCTTTTATCGTTTGATGGCTCGTGGTTGGTCTGTTCTGTTTTGTTTCATTCTGTTGTGTTTTCCGCTCCTTTCTGCCTTTGTGTTTCAGTCTGTTTAATATCCATCGACCTGTCTTCAAGTTCACTGATTCTTTCCTCGACTGTGTCGAGGTTATAGATGAGTCAGACACTGGCTTTTAGCAGCAGCTCTTTAGAAATGGATGAGGTTGTAGCTGTGAGGGACGAACCCTCAGAAAGAAATTTCTGTGGTGGCGGATGTGGAGCCCTGGGAGAGAAGATCGAGGGAACCTGGTCTCCAGACACAGCTTCTACGGGGTCCTGTGTGGGGGAAGGCAAGTTTCCAGGTGGCTTGTGTCTTTTTTAGTCCAAGCATTTCATCTGCTGTGGTTTAGATGTGAAAGAAGGGGTTTTCTTGCTGTTTTTCTTAAGGTGCTAAGGCAAATCCCACATGGAAAGTAGGTAAAGCCTTAAGACCAATAAAAGGTAAGTGAGAAATAAAACAGACAGACATTAAAAGGAGGGTCAAGGTGAGGAGATTCCCACCTTTAGGAAAGAGTCAGATGTAAGGGAAGGCTGGATATGCTGGTCCGAGGCCTCTAAGGACCTGGCTCCATTGCGGTCACCGTGCTGGGTCAGGGAGGCTTGCAGAGCAAGAAGATACTAGGAAGGTCCTGGAGGTAATTGCCCATATTCCAAAGACCACAGATATTTTGTTTGAAATCATGACAAATGTGCTTTGCTCATAGTTATTGAGTGCCTGCATTTACTGAGGTAATGCCTTGTGGTAGTAATTCTGGGGACCGTAATGTTACGTTGAAATCAGCTCCTGCATGGGGTAATCTTTAGTCAGGAAATACTTAGCATCCTTTCCCCAGATCTGTGCATTAGTAGTCTTTTTTTTTTTTTAATTTTTACTTTAGTCACTCAACTTTCAGCTTAAATATCAACTACCATGACCAACCTTTCCAAAAATCTAAACTAACATATTCCCTTCATCATTTCACATGGCCCTGTTGCAGTCATCATGACATAGTATTTTCTTGTTTATTCGTTGACTTATTTGCTCAGGGACTCTTTCCCTTCTAGAATATGAGCTCTGCAAGGACCTGTAGCAGGTTTCCTCCTCAAATTCCCTGCTGTATTTCCCTTGTTTGGCAAGTGATAATACTCAATACATGTATTTAGTCCATGAAGAAAAGGAAAATTGGTGGGTCACGGTTTTGCTGCTTTACAGTGAACTAATATTTGACCTAAAGAAGATTCCAGAACTCCTTTTAACATTCTGTTGTGTTTTTGTCCAGTTTTTTTTTTTTGTATAATAATTTAACAAGTGTTACGCAGAAACAGGAGGCAGAATAGTCTCAGGCTGGGAGCCTTGAGAGGACCGTGTCTGTGTAATTCTTGTTTTACAGTCAGGGCTTAACGAATGCTTTTCTGACTGATTGATTAATTAAGGTTTAAGCTTGGGGAGGTTCTGACACAGTGGGACATTCCTTTGTGACCTGCTATTCCTCTCTCTCCTCCTGTTGTTCTGAACACCAGTTCTGTGTGGTAGATGAGTGTTTGGTTCCTGGAAACCTTAAAGAATAAAGAACATTAATTTATAAAACAAAAATACACGGGAATCTGTTCACCGAATTGAAAAAGCTGTCACTTCACATTTAAACTAATCAATTAGTGGCGACGTTTTGTGAAGTGTATCTCTAACAGGAAATAACTATGATTTTAGGCACCCAAACAAATAATAAAATCAACATTGGTTGTCAGTTCTGTTAAGTCTCTCTCTGAGTGCCTGGCTGAGCTGCCAGAGGAAGCAGGGTCCTTTGCAGCTTGCAGGTCAAAGGTCCTGTGTCTACAGGTGCTAGGGTCACAACAGAATTTGACCTCAGACCTTTCTAAGCTAAACAGACCTGACTTTTTGTCCAAAAGTAAGAGGACAAAGGAGTGTGGTGGGAGTGGGGGATGGGGAGAGAGAGAGAGAGCTAGAGAAAATTGATTAATTCATTCAGTTATTTATTCTACTGCATTTATTAACCTCGGGCAAGGGCCAACACCTTGCTAAGCCTTGTAGGGCCTGGCAAGATGATTCATATAAGGTCTCTGACCCTGCACAGTGCTGCTTAATAGGGAAAGGACACAGGTGCTGGAGTTGGTTTGGGGGAAGGGAATGGGCTTGGATGGAGACCTATTGGTTTTGAGAGGCCAACAGGACATTGAGTTGGAGGTGCCACGCTGTCAATTTACCAACTATAAACACGACCTTTTCCTCTGGGCTCTCGATTCACAAATCCAACTGTCTGCTAATGTTTCTTCCTAGACATTTTAAATATAATTTATGTCCAAAGGTGAATTTCACCCCCATACATACCTCCCCTCTATTGCTCCCATTCGATGTGAACAACACTGCCAGTGGCCTAAGAGGAAAGCCCAGGAGCCTCCTTGACTTCTTTGCCTCCCCGGTTCTCCATTTCCCGCTCACCCAACCTCAAGTCCCGTTGATGTCACTCCCAAATGTCTCCTGAATCTTCATCTTTCTTCTTCTTTTGGTCTCAAGTCCTGGTCCAGACTTGCATCATTTCCCACCTCGTCTCCTGCAACTACCCTTCCTCCCAGTGGTCTGCCTGCAGCCACTCTGGCCTCTGCCTCCATTCTCTCCAGGCCACACAGCAGCCAGGGGCCTTTCAAAATGCTGATCTGATCATGTCAAGGTCCGCAGTGCCCCTGTTAGCAGGCTTCAGTGACACCCCTTTGCTCTCAGGAAGGTGACCGAGTTTCCAACAGTTTCCAAAGCATACCATACCATGTCTGACCCTTCTGGCCTCCCCTCCTGTTTTTGACCACATGGACCTTCTTCAGCCCCATCCTTGCCTCTCTTATTCTGAAGGGTTTTTGTAAATGCTGTCTGTATTAAGCAGAATAATAACTCCTCAACAAGATCTGCATCTTAATCCCCCAGCAGCTATGAATCCGTTGCATTACATGACAAAGGGGAAGTAAGCTAGTAGATGGAATTAAGGTTGTTAATGAGCTGACCTTAACAGGAGAGATCTTCCTGGATTATCTGGGTGGGCCCAATATAATCATAAGGATCCTTAAAGATACAAGAGAAAAACAGAAGAGAAGGTTGGTGTGGGTACTTGGGAGGGCTCAGGTCATCATTACAGGCTTTGAAGATGGTCGGGATGAACAAACCAGAGAACACAAGCAGCTTCTAGAAGCTAGAAGGGGCAAGGAGTCTCCAAAAAGGAATGCAGCCCTGCCAACACTTGGATTTCAACTCAGTGAGTCTCACGTCACTGTTCTACAGGTGCGTGTGATAAATGTCTATTGTTTTAAGCCACCGTGTTCGTGGTGATTTGTTATAGCAGCCGCAGGAAACTAACACACACTCTGTCCTTTCATTAGATTCACTTTTTTCCCTTTGTTGTCTAGTTAACTCTTAGGATTTTAGCTCAAGAGCCATTTTGTCAAGATCCCCCTGTCTAGGTTGTATCCTCCTTTTGTAATAGATACTCATAGCTTTGTCTTCCTTTCTTCTGAAATAGAGTTTTAAAAATAATACCAGTGTGCATGTTTATATGCAATGCAGTAGAGTGTGCTTGTTAAAAGCACAGATAGACCCGGGAGCCCAATGACCTGGGTTTTTATCCTGCCTCCACATCTGTTATCTGTGTGACCGTGTACAAGTCACTCGGCCTCTCTGTATATGCCTTAGTTACCTTGCTAACAAAACAGGAATAGTAATAGTACCCATCTCATAAGGCTGTTGTAACAAGAACTGTGAGAGCTCCTAAAGTGCTAAGAGCAGAGTCTGCACTATAGTTAGACATTTCATACACTGTAAATGTTGATTACTGCCTGCCAGACTATATACCCTCTTTGAGAACAGGGACTGAGGCAACTTCTGCTTGCCAGTTTATTTGGCAACTGCACAGGATTTGGCATATAATAGTAGATCCTCAATACATACATAAAGAAGGAATCAATCAATGAATGAAAGAATGGATTCAGAATTGGAGCTTGGAAGAGGATGGGTATGAAAATACATCTTAGAAATGACTTTTTCCAAATTGTTTATGCTACAGGCAGGCTTTCTTAACTCTGGCCTGGCTGACTTTTGGGGCTGGCTAATTCTTTGGTGTGGAGGCTGCCCTGTGCATTGTGGGGCATTTAACAGCATGCCTCATTTTAAGCCACTAGATGCTAATAACACCACCCCATACCACTTGTGATAACTAAAATGTATCCCGACATTGCCACAAGTCCAGAGAGCGGGAGTCAGTGGGACAAAATCACTCCCAGCCGGGAACGCCCCGCTGTAGCCATCACACCAAATGGGAAGTGTGAGTGTGGGCCCGCAGTGAGCTCAATGCTGCCCTTCCCCCTCTGGTCCTGGCAGGCCCCAGAAGTACCTGCTGCACAGACCCCAGCAACTTATCTGCAGCGGCTCAGCTGCTCAAGGTCTCTGACCGTGAGAGTGTGATTTGGTGTGGGAAGGCGGGTGGGACTGCCCTTCTTAAAGCCACAGCATCATCCTTTTCTGAACGTGGGACGGGATTATCTCAAAGCAGATAGTTCTTGAACTTTTCAGAAAACCGATTTCTATGCTAGCCTAAATGCCAGAAAGATCTGAATAAATGGGATACAGTTTTGGATAAACAGCTGACCTTCAACTTTGTCTTCCTTCATATCAGTTTGGAAACAGAAGGAGCCTATTTGTCCTTCTTCCCGCTTTCCCTTCCCCCCTACCACAAAGTGGTTCTCTTTCATTTCTGTTTATTCTCAGAAAAGGGTTACTTGGGTAAAACGTAAGAATTTCCTGTAATGGGGGCAAAATGGGTGACTGAAGGGGATGGTAAGAACCCTCTTTCCAGAGAGTTTTATAAAAGGATAGGAGTGTCCTTCCAATGGGTTGGCCTTAACAGAGGTGGGGATTAGTCTGGGGAGTCTCTGCTTGTGTATGGCTGGGAGGTTCCACAGGACGGGGCAACACCAGCCCTTAGCACTAAAGACCCACGGTCCTCTTCATGCCGCGCCTTACACTGTGACCTACAGGTCGTTGTTCAGTAAAAAAGAAACCTGAAAGCAGAGAGTTTAAGTGGGAAGCAAGAGAATTCTGTTCTCTCCTAAAAGGCATTCTGATGGAGGAGTGAATCGAGAGCAAAGTCAAAGGTGCCCCAAAGAACACAGGAAAAACCAGTTTCTCCACTTTCTGAGGCAGCTGGAAGGGTGGGGGAGATAAACTGCAGTTGCCCAGGCAGGCTGGAAAAAAGGGAGCCCACACAGAGGGCTGAGTCTATTTTTAAGGTGGAGGTGGAGCCAAGTTGACACTGCAGGTCTTGTGCCCCCAAGAGAGGCCTGGTGACAGGTCACCGTTGCCAGGGATCGTTCTCATGGACTGCGTGTATTACTGTCCCAAGCAATCCAGTGGAAGTCAGCAGTGTAGGAACTAATCTCACCCTCAGTGTACAGGTCTGTGTTTTAAATGCACTTTCATGTGACAAACCCCACTTAGGGTGTGTTGATGCGGTTTCTTTGTCCTTGCAAATTGGTGCATTGTCAGGGCTGGGAGGGGGGGCGAGGAGAGCTTATGTGCAGGCCCTCGAACTGGTGCCAGGAGGACGAAATGGAAGAGCTGGATCCAGAGATAAGGGGACGGTGGTAGGAGAGTGAACATGATCTCAAAGGTGGGACTGAGCAGACAAAGGTGGTTATAAGGGTGACGGGACGTTTGGGGCAGTGAAACTGGAATGTGGCCAGGCTGATCGACTGAAATGTGGGAGAAACCCACGCAGACATGGGGAGGAGTGTGCAAACTCCACACAGACAGTGGGCCCGGCCAGGAGTCAAATTTTATTTTCTCATCAATGTTACAAGAAAACGATGTTGAACAAAATGACGTTATTTGAGGAACCGCTGTCCTTGCCTCTGGTCAGACGTCACTTGGAATATATAGTTTACCTCAGGGCACTACATTTTAAGAGAGATGCATTTAGATGTTTGTGAAGTTGGTTGAAAGAGGAGGTGAAGGAGACTGAAATACTATCAGGAATGTGGGAGGAGACCCAGAGTTTGGAAACCACTCCCTCCTCTTCAAAGCCTATTTATTTTTATTGCTTGATCGTTTTAGTGACAGTAAAGTCAAATGCTTCCAAAAAGTCTGTTGGAAGTACTGAGACATGTTCTTTGGGTATGCAAATTCAGAGGTCACAGGTGGACTAGAACTTTAGTGGAAAGGAGATGAGGAAGGGGTTTGAGGGAACAGAAGCCAGGTCGCAGCATATTGACAATTATATGAAAGGGTGGATGCATTCAAGTACACTTTGTGATCTTTTTCTAAACCTGTGCCTTTATCCTCTGTTCTCACAATTATTTACTTCTCCTTTAAACCCACCTCTGGAGGGTCTTCAGCATTTGCTTCTCTGGCAAGGGGATGCCACAGGATCTAGGCTTGAGTTGCTTTGTTTTCTTCCCTACAGGTTGGGCTTGAACTCCTGAGTGTTTGGCCTGGCTTCATCTCAATTATTCGAATATGCAGCCAGGGATGAGAACCTCTGTTGGGGGGGGCGGTTTCCCATATACAATTTGAATCTCTTTTGTTTACCGTGGAAATTCATCCATTTATATTTATTTTCTAGTATAAGTAGAAAGTTATCACTTTTTATATTAGCTGATAGAGAGTTGGAGCTTTAGCCACTAGGGTAATAATGTGTAAAGCAATTTATCACACACAAACCACTTTTTTTTTTTTTAATATTTTATTTATTTATTTTTTAGAGAGGGAAGGGAGGGAGATAGAGAGAGACAGACAGACAGACAGACATCAATGTGCGGTTGCTGGGGGTTATGGCCTGCAACCCAAGAATGTACCCTGGCTGGGAATCGAACCTGGGACACTTTGGTTCCCAGCCTGCGCTCAATCCACTGAGCTACGCCAGCCAGGGCTCACAAACCACTTTTCATATATCATTTTATTTAAGCCTCACCACAGTGCCTAAGTAGGCGTCATCTTCGTAACTTCAGAAGTGAAGGCGTGCATGCTCAGAGAGAGTAACACTCCCAAATCCTCAAAGCTAAGGAGGGTGCAGAAAGGAACATGGCTTTCAGTCTGTAACTCCAGGTGCCGTGTTTTCCATTGCCATACATACACTGCCCAGCTTTCCAAATTTATGAACTAATTTCCTTCCGTTTCTCCCTGAGATAACCAGCCCATGTGGTTCCATGCCTCTGTGGGGCTGAGCACCGGCATCACTCCCATGTCCTTTAAACCAAAGAGCTAGTTAAAAACTATTACCAGCCCATTAAATTAGCCACCTGGTCACCATGTTGCCTGGATTACGTCTCACTTCAGATTGTAGGCTTGTGAGAGCCGTCAGCATGAAACCTTTGCCATTCCTTAATTATCCAGGTTTGTTATTGATCAATCATACTCCTGATTTTTCTTCATTGTGATATGTATGTTATATGTGTGTGTTTGAATTACTGTGTGTGCCTAAGTGCCCTTATTTCCCTTAAAGGAAAGGTAAATTTGATTAAAAATAAACACGTAAAAAAATTTAGTAACTTGCTCTTAAGGGACTTAAGAACTGGAATGAAGAAATAGAGTGCAGGCGTCTGAATTCATAAGGAAATCCACAAAGGACTAAGTAAGGGATAAATATAATCACTGAGATAAAACATGGCACCCATTTTTTAGTGCCGTCTTTGTGAAAGGCATTTTACACGTCTTCATGGCACAGTATATCCATTTAATTTCCATTTCTTTCCCTTGTTTGCGAGAACTTTTCAGGATTTTGCTCCCCTGCTGCTTTAGTGACAGGCTTGACAATCATTTTGCTTTGCTGCTGGTAATGAGCATGCTAAAAGGCACGTTTTCTGCATCTGCTCTCCACACAAATGGCCAATGTGATTTTGCAACTGGGGATGCTCACGGCAGCCCCTGGAAGCACAGTGGGCCCAGGGAGGCCCGGTAAGTTGGCATGTTGCGTGCTTCAGTTAACTTGTATGGAACTTGCTTAGAAGAGCTAAGTGAGTCTTTCACAAGTCGTCTTCTGGACACATGGGACTTCAAAGGCTCGACTCTCTTGAAGTCTTACCCTCCTCCCTCCACCCATCAGCTTCCTTTCTCCCAGGGCTCACTACCAGAGGATTCTAGAAGGAGATTTCAAATTGCCCTCCATGGGCATACATTTTCTGTTAAGCGAGATAAACTAGTACTAAATATCTGCTCGACAACATTATAGCTATGATTTTAATACTATATTGTACACTTAAATGTTTCTTAAGAAGGTAGAACTCAGGTTAAGTGCTCTTACTACATAAAATACAATTTAAAGAACAAAACACAAAAAATATATACTTTGCCCTTAGCCTCTGTTCTCTCTTTTATGATTTCATTGCATAACCCTAATTTTGCTCTTAACAATTTTATCTCCCTCATCTATTTCTCACTTTTACCTCCTTTATCTATTTCTCACAAAAACTAACCACTTTTTGTGATTTTTCTGGAGAGACAAACTTACTATTCAAGGTCTCATGAATGAGGAAAGCATAGATCACACCAAGATCCATGTACCACAAATTCAAATGCTGCATTAAGGGGAACTGGGGGTTTAGAAATAATTAGTGTTAGCCAATTATAAAACAAATTCAGCATTTGCTGAAGTGTTATAATTTCCTTATCATTTAACATTTTTTGTAAACTGCTATACCTCTATAACTATTTTAAGTAGAATTGTTGAATATACCACATCACAAAATTTAATCTTGTTACTTGCAAAACTATATTTTGAGATCTGCAATAATTTGAAGCAAAAAGGGTGATACTTTGAATAGAGATTAAATGTTGTATAAGTCCACAATTGACCTTGTTATGACGTTGATATATATTATTCATAAGAAGTAGGAGAAAGAACACCACATGAGATGGGTCCTTGGATCCTCTCTGGCATCAGGCTACTTACTGGTAGAATGAGAGAGTCGAATAATGTGCTATGATCCCTTCAATTCATAAGACTCCAAGATTTGGAACTTTGGAGAAAAGCTGGACCAAGCTTAACGATGGGTTCCCTATCCCCTGGCCTTTCCTGCTTTTCTCTTACTCACCACACCAGAGAGAGAGCATCATTAAATACCAGGATCTGGACTGGCTAAAGGAGAGGTCCATTTTACATCGAGTGTCCCTTTTCCCTTCCCCTGCCGCTTGATTGTTTTCATGCCTTGGGCCCTGGGCCCCTTCCTCTGTCCAGCCTCGGAGCTGGGCCTGCTCTCCAGAGCGCACCCCTCATGTCGGCACCGTTTTGGCTGAGGGCCGCTGGAGCAGCTGCTGTCCAGGAGGGCTCTGCTCATGCCCTAAGCTGACACATGACAACTTCTATTAGGTTGAGGTCCTCCATGGTAAGCCAATGGGCGCTACCAGCCATCTCCCTTCTGTTTCCCCATCTGCTGGCTCCCAGGGAGGTGGTGGCAGGGCTTAGGTTAAGAGTGCATCTGAAGCAAGGACATGGCTGAGAGCTGGAGTGCTTGTACTCTCCCTCTTTGTCCCACGCTGGCTGGCGGGAGTAGAACCTTTCCCCTAGGAGAAGATGGGGTGACTCAGGCTAGCCTCGCCCCTGCTGAGGGTGTCCAGTCTGCCTCCTAGCATCCTTGCCAGCAGTCTCGCACGGAAATCATATTTTCAGCTTGGGTTAAACACAACCAGGTGTTTTCACGGAAGGCAGTGCCAGAGGATTCTTGGCGTATCTTTTGCACTTGTTTGAATGTTGTGACTCTTAATATTTGCTTTGATTTGATGTATGTATGTGTGTGTGTGTATACATGTGTGTTGTAGGTATCTTCCCAAGATCTCCCCCGTATGTCCCTATACATTGGACAGGAGTAGCAGCTACACATGTTGGGTAGGGCTGGGGCAGGGCAGGGCTGGGGGCCCTGGGAGGGGCCAGGCCATGTGTTCTGCTGGTTAGTGCATTGGGCTGGCAAGGTGGGAGGCTGCTGTGCTGGGACCCCCTTTCTCAGCCAGAGGTCCCACAGACTCCTAGACACTACAGCTTGAAGGGAGGGGTCTGAGAGGTGACATGGTTCGACTTTTTCATTTTCAGAGGGTGAAAGTGAGGCCCAGAGAGAGAAGCAGTGGCCTGAGAAAGGCACATCTAGTTGGTAATAGAGCCAAACCAGAAATATCTAGGCTCTGTATGTGCAGATCCTTACACGTTGGTCACAGTGTTGGTGTCCAGGCAGTGTCTGTTGATAGAATAAATAAGCCAGCCCAGCCTTCTGCATCCCAAGTCTGTGCTTACCTGGTGCTTCCTTTTCCACCAAGAGACTTTAAGGTCTCTTATGGTTAAGGTGACCATATATCTCTGTTTCTCGTCCTTGTTGTTATCCCTCAAAAGTGTACCAGTTTAGACACTAAATCATATGATCTTTTCCTAGAATTTTATCTTCTTTCTAAAATGCTTCTTCTTCAAACATATATATTCCTGGAGCAAAGAGTTACCACCAGAACTGCCAGCTCAAAGCTTCATGAAGACTCTGATGAGTTCTAGGTTGTAAAAAGACTCCACTTCCACAGGACGTGGAAGACCTATTGGACACGTTCATGAACTACGTTGACCAAGACTGGAGTCAGTTTAACAAAGGGTTCAAAAGCAATTCTCTCCAACTCATTTTCCTCATCTGTAAAATGAAAGAACTGTATTGGGTGATCCCTAAGGCTCCTGACAGCTTAAAAATCTGCACCTGTAAGTTACTTTCAGTGGGCATCCTCCTTCTCTCCCCACTTGCCCCTCTAAACTAGCTTTTGCATTGACATGATTAGGGACACATCTGATGGTACCTTAGAGCTTGTCCTCAGATGTCCCTGTGAGAGACATTAGCTTTACAGCCAGGAGTATAGATGCCTGCCTCCACCCTCCCCATCTTCCTCCTGGTTCCCAATCACACTGGGTTTGAGGAGAGTGCAAGGACACATGGAGAAGCTGGACTCCCATTTCCAAGTGGAGAACACCTTGCCCTTTGTCTCCCTTCTCACCTGGCTTGCATGAAAAATTTGGGGCTCCCTGGAAGGAGGGGCATGGGCTGCAGAAGAGAACTGCTGACTTCCCAGTAAAAGGCTGTTCTCTAAATGGTGCTACCTCAGAAAGAAGGGTGCCACAGGGGTCCTTGTCTTTTAGGCCCTTGAGCTGATTTGATGCCTGATCTTAAGAGAACAGGGTTCCTGGAGCGAGGTTGTTCTCAAAAAGATCTGATGGGTAAGGCATGGGATTATCTTTCCAAACAGGGAGAAGCTGCCTCTAGCTGAGCTTACCGAGACCTGTAGGATACGTATGGGCCTTACTGGGTGCCAGTTAAGAGAGGCAGCCTACCTGGGTCCCAGTCCTAGCTGTGTCACTTTCAGCAAGTTTCTTAATCTTCTTGACTCTCAGTTTTCTCATTTGCAAGGGTAGGAGGGGATAAAAACAGCTATCCTCAAAGGACTATTTTGAGGATTAAATGAGATAATCTCTACCACAAGCAAAATACTGGGCCTACAGTGATAGAAGCTATGTAATCATAGTGAACACATTGGACTTTTGGTATTTGAAGTTCTGTGATCCACTGAAAGGTGCCCAGAGCCACCGAAAGGTGGCTTCATAGATGAGGCATAAACCATTCTATGCACTTGAGCAGGGTGGTCTTGAGCATTAAGTCAGTGTGGCAAGAAGAGAAAGAATTCTGCAGTCAGCTTTGGGGATGCTGTTCTCATCAATGAGTCATCATTAGTGGGCTTCTGGAGGTCCTCAGGCAAACTTGACATTGGTGGGTTGTTCTCGGGTTCCCCTCTCAATGCCAGAGGAGACTGGGGGAGGCTGTGAAAGACTATTAAGTTCTTATTATTCTGATATGTTTATGGCAGTTAGTAAACTTTGCCGGTCATTTACAAACTTTGCTTCCATTCTCACACGTTTAGCTAGGATATGCATGGTCCAGTCAAAATTTGGCACAAGCAAGGTCTCCTTCTCCTTTTGCCTTAGGAGGCTCCAAGAGGAAGTCTAGGAGAGAAGTGGCAGGTGAGGCTGATGGCCTACTGTCTCAGCACTTGTGCCAGTCTTGAGGGGCCTGCCTATATTCTTCATGCGAATGGAGTACCAGGGTCAGAATTGACCCACTCGTCTTGATGATGTTTTGAGTCCCGGCTGCACCTGGAATCTAAATGTTCTCACCTCTGATCTTTCCCTGATGCATCCACAGTCTTAATGAAGTCTGACTCTCTAAAAAGAACCTCAGTCCACAGAGGAGATTGGGAGGATACGTTTCCATAGATCGGTGTATAAAGGACATCAATTCTGGTGGCCCTTGTCCATTCTACCCTTATAAGATTCTGACATTGCTTTCTTTTGTTGGTTTAAGAAAGGATTTGCTTTACCCCAAAATAACCCAAGGTACTGTCAGGCAAGGCTTAAGAGTAGGCTCAAGGCTTAATGTAAAACAGACCTGGGCTTGGTCTTGACTCTGACACATACCAGCTGTGGACAGTGAGCCTGAATTCTTTCTGCTACACAGGGAGAATAATGGCTTTCACAAAGGTCCACTGGGAAAAGTCAATGAGATAATGTGTTAGGTGTTAAGCACAGTGTCAAATTCAATTTCAGATAACCTCCTCCTCCTTCTCTCTTTCCTTAGCTCCTTGTAGTTTTCTGTCTCAGTCAGGATCAGAGTCCATGGTCAAAAAAGACCACAGGGCAAGTCAATAAGGGAATGAGCCACATGAGACAGGCAGCCAAGCAGGCCCTTGTCATGACTGAAGTAGACACTGGGATCTACCTGATTAAATAGAAATCATCTCACCCAGGCACCTAAGAGACCAGATTCTCCACACGTAAGTTACACAGAGGTTATTAGGGAAGTAAGCCCAGGAAACCTATTCTCTGGTATCAGTGAAACTAGGCACAGATAAAAAGGGGTAAGACTTCAGTGGAACAGATGAAGGTTACAATCCAGGAAGCTTTTCTGGCAGGAAAAGAAGGTGAAGTATTGGCATGGATGTGATCAGAAGTAGTATCCTTCCCAGGAGGACTATTACAATTGGAGTTTCATGCGTATGGGCTAAGAAGAGGGTTTTCTGTAAGGAGGTGGGAATGGGTATGACTTTCTAAGGCTCTTAGTCCCCTGAGGAGTCTGTCAACACTCTTCAAAAGTACCAGGTCATGGCTGTTACCAACTGTGAAAGTATTTTAACTCACTGACTTTGCAGATGGAACAGAGGTCCCAGAGGCCTCATGCCTAGAAAGTGGCAAAGGCTGAACCTGCTAGAAGGCACATCCTGTGACTTCCACCTGTAGTGGTATGTGGAAGGCAGCATCCAAGATGGCTCCCAATGGTTCCTGCCTCCTGGAATTCATACCCTTGTGTAAGCCCCTTGCCTTGGACATGGACTTATTGATTTGATTCCAGTGATTAGAATACAGCAGAAGCAACAGGATGCTGCTTCTAAAATTAGGTTATAAAAAGACTGAGGCCTCTGTTTTGGGCAACTTCTCTCTCTCTTTTTTTGTCCTCTCTTTTAGCCATTCAATAAAGATGTGTTGGCTGACACAGAAATTGTTCCATCTATTAACTGAAACTTTGGTTTTGCAGGATAAAAGCATGCAGGGCTAGGTCTAATCTCTGCAGTGGCGGTGGCTAGACTAAGAGGGTCAGTAGGCAATGATATTCTCTGGATCTGGGATTCTGTGGACAACAACATTCACTTGCACACTGATGACTTCAGTTTCCTTATCCCCACTCTAAGTAAAGTCATCTCAAAGTCATCTAAGCTGCTCTCCTCATACAGGGTACCTCAACTGTTTGCTCAGTGGCCAGAATAATCAAAGCAGCCCAGTGTCTGCCCTGACTGAATGAGGGAGAAAGACTGAGGGCTAGGTTCACCAGCTGGGAGAATGCTGGTTAGTCTTTTGGCTTTGTGCTCAGCCTGAATGACAAAGCACCAGCAACTGTGGGCTGCCCCCAGGCATCTGACCTTTTCATCCCGGGGAGTCCATGGTCTTAAGGGAAGAATGACATAATGGCCCTCTGTTCTTAGTGAACTCCACTGAGCTAGGCTGGGCTGGGGGGTGGGGATTGTAAAATCCTTGGGGTGTGCAAGGTCCTCTAAAGGTCAACCTGTCCATTCTCCTGTGCAGCTAATTATCAACTTAATAGGTCAGAGAGGCAATAAGGAGAAGGTGAGTCTGACTTTCATTTAGGATATGCAGGAAGCAAGGTACTTCATGTCCCCAGCAGCAAGTTCTTCCTGACTTTATTTTTATCCAATGGTTCCTTTGTTTCAATCCATGTCTTCTTATTCTGTCTGAGGTTCAGTTGATTCTGGAGACTGAAGCCTTAATACCCATTAAATGATTGCTTTTGGCCTCTGCTATACTCACATTCCTTCAGGTTTCTGTTTACCTTAAAGATTTTCATTAAAAATAGAATTTACCTTACTGGTGTCTTTGCAAGGTACAGATGGTAGGGAGGTGATGGCAGATAAAGAAGTCAGGAATTGTAGGGACTTCAGTGCTGTGAGGTTCCTTTGGCTTAAAGTGTCTTTCTCTGCCACCTAAGTGTTGATGATTACAAAAGCTCCGAGAAAGTGAGCCATCTAGGGAAGATCACCCAGGTCAGGGCAGATCAGAGCCCAATACTTGGACTTCTGTCTTTTTGTCTCATGGTTTTCCAATGATTTGAGTTTCACAGGCCTGAATATAAGATACGACCACTTGCTTTTTCAGGGAGTAAAAAAAGGAAAAAATAATCCTATGTCCTTTCTAAAAAATAAAAGGGAGTAAAAAAAAAATCTTTTTTGGGTTTATTAAATAGGCTGTTACAAGGCTTCTTGGACTTCAAATAGCTCTTACCAAATAACATTTTGATGAGTTATGAGTAAATGAATCAGAAACATATGGATTCAATTTTCTTGAAAATACACAAGGGTTTCAGAATCAAGGAGAGTCACCCTCACTCTTAGCCCAGCCCCTCCCCCCTTTAGCTCTGGGCCTGGATATTGGGACCTCCCCTCCCCTCCCTGGGTTCACTGATTGGGATTGCTTACCCGCTGGCCACCCAGGATGCTCCCAGCTTCTCCCCTGGAATTCCACCTCATCTCCTGTGGCTTAGTGGCCAAGTGGCTGGGATGGGCTGAGAGAGGACAGGTCAATTGGTGAGAAAGATGAACAAGAAAAGAAGGGAGGTGCTTGTGGGGAGCAGTCAACACAAGTGCTTACAAGATAGGCATGTGTTATGCGCAGGGAAGGACAGCGTTCTTGGCTATATAGGCTGGCTTCAAATTTAGGGCTTTTTGGAAAGCAGTTCAAGATGTTCCTTTTCTCTCTAAGCAACATGAAATTCTCTTGACCCATGCTCACTGTTTTGTGATTTCTAGGTTGCCAGGGTTTTCTGGACCTTGCTCCTAGGTCTTTTCAGGGTCTGGGACAGGCAATGTTGAGCTCACTGAGATGAGGCACTTGTGAATGGAAGTCATGCTTCAGGATTAACTCAACTTCTCAGAGACCTTTTCTTTGCCTTACACAAAATCACTGCTTTCCTGTGACAGGTAAAAGTGGTCCAGAGCAGATGAAACACTCCCTGTATGCATCTTGGAGTTTTTCAGCCCAACAGAGATTCTTGGTGAACGGTCCTAGAGCTGAGCAATATCTATGCCATGGTCTGGTTCTTTTTCCTTTTAACAATCTCTCTATATCTCTGATGGTTGGCTATTGCCCTGGCATAGCCAGTAACAGAATATAGTGACAGACTTCATTCAGAGGGTGTGGATAACCTCTGCATTTTATTGTTTAAGTCCCATACTATCTTAGTTTATGCTTTCCCAAAGCATACCCTGACTCGGGATTTGAGTGCAAGAGTTGATTTAAGTAGTGATTCTAGGAAGCATGGTAAGGAAGAGAAAAAGTGGGACAGGGAAGGGGAGAAAGTCATTAAAAGGTATGTGTCAATGAGCAGGTTTACATGTGTAGACAACTAGGCTCAGTCCTGTTGGGGACGCTCTGAGAAGCACTCACCTCATGGGGAAGCCAGGGTGTTTATCTACCCACTGCCAGTCCTCAATGGTTGTTCCTGGCAGTGACTCTCCAGTACTTTCGTCCTGCTCCAGGTGTGGGCAAGTCATGTTCCTGAAGCCAGAGGAAAGACAGCCAGAGATGATAGTGGCTGAGGTGGGATACTGTTAGACTACAGGTGGTCTACAAATACTGTAGATGTAGGTGGGGAGAGGGGAGCAGGATAATGCAGGAGCCCACAGTGCATTTGTTTGTGGGTACCAGAACGCTGAAAGTGTACATATGTGCTTGCATTGTCTGCCAGGCTCTTGCTCAGGGTCTGCCCAAGGTGGCCATGCTCCCAGGCCCAAAGGACCTACTGGAAAACAAGCAGGGGCTGAGCTCTCCCACCTGTCTTAGCTTTCAGCATGTCAAGTCTGGCACGATCATCCAAAGCCTTGATTTGGAGTCTTTTTTATTTTCCCTCTCAGCCTTCTTAGGAACATTGGTCAATCTTGGAACCAAGCTGTTGCTCTCAGAGTTCCAGAGAAAAGGAAGAGTCCAATCAAGCCATGACCTTCCTCCCTCTGCCAAGGGCTCTAATAGACATTCTTCATGTTTGGAGAAGACAGGTAAGGGAAGAGGTAGGACAGCCAGGATGAAAGCTGGGAGATTAAAAGATTATCATCTTTGAAGAGAACCCTGTTCAGATTTGATGGTTTCTGGGGGGGCCTTCTTGTCCTGCAAGTATAAAGATTCTCAATCATGCACATTGAAGTCTTGCTTTAAGGCTGTCACACTGACCCACTGTTTACTCCTTCATTATTGTATCACATTCCTTAGCCTTATTAAAAACAAGAGTTTTCAAAGGCCAAAGGCAGTCTCACCCCTCTCCTTGAAGGTGATTGAACTGGGTGGGCAGATTGGCAGTGGGTCTGAAAGAGGATTTCCATGAGGGTAAGGAGCAGCCTTTTGGCTCTGGGCCATTGGGACAGAGTGGAAAAAGGAGTGAGAAAGGAGACAACCAGGAGTGGGGTGGGAGAAGGAACCATGCGTTGGCTGTCTTCTCCATCCTTCCCAGATGATTCATGGCGTCATCACTTCCCATCTCTGATCTCTGGGCTCACAGCCAACCCAGAGCCTTTCCTGCCCAGCTTGACTGATAGCAGATGCAGACCGACAGATGTCTCCTTCAGGAACTGCGACCTCTTCACACCCATCCCAGGGCCGCCACTCCCTTCCTTCCAGGCTCATGGAAAGGAGATTTCACAGAGCTTCCCTGAGCCCACCAGGCCTGGGGCCCTCCAGCCACTCCAACCCTGGGCTTCTTCCTGCTTAGCTCCTGCCTTTCAGCTGTCATCAATGGCTGCCCTCCTTTCCCCAGGAAAGTTCCCTTGCCTCCTGCAGTTCCTTCAGTCCCAAAGACTTGCTTCTTCTTGCTCTGATGATTTAGTGGTTGAGCGGTGATGTCTGCTCTCAGAGGGGCTTCCTCAACCGTCCAGTGCCCACCCCCTGTGCCTGCATGCCTGCCCTAACCAGGTTCCTCCCTCAGCATGGCCTGTTCCTCTGATAGTAATAGTCCCTTTCCACCTCTTAGGGTGTGGAAAAGCCAAACAAGAAGTGCACTGTCAACCACAAATTTCCAGAAATAAAAGGAACTATAAAATCCATGTTTGCAGAGAAGAAACTGGAGGTTTTGTGAAGCTCATCTGTTCTGTGGTGGACCCAGGGACTCCACTCTGGCTGGTCAGAGAAGCTGGATAAGGTGCAGATTCTTGGGACCTCCTCATAAACTCTGATCTGTGGGTCTGAGAAATCTAGATTTAAATACACATTCTAGGGGGCTCTGGTGCAGGGGCTCCTGTTTAAAAAAAAAAAAAAAACAACAACAACCTGGTGAGGGTGTCTGACTTTTGGCCCGTGGTCTGACCATCATCCACCCATTCCCACATCATCCCTTTACTGGATCCCACCAAGGGGCACTGAAATCTCTGTTTTATGTTTCTGATTCCATTTTCTATTTTTCAAAGGCCTTGGTTTGGGGCTTAGTCTTAGGGACTGATATCAAAGAAGTAATTAGTAGATGGCTCCTCAAACAGCAGACTCCAGAGCTTTCTGGAGAAAGAAGTCAAAGTTCTCATAGAGGATGGGGTTGAGTGGGTAGCATGTCCACCTCCCATCATGTCTGAGGAATCCCTGCTCTGGTCACAGAAGACAATGAGAGTCATAAACACTCTCCTCCAGGCTAGCTGGAGAAGGTCAAGGGAACCTCTCCACCCCTGTTCCCCCATATCCTGCCTTCCTGGTGCTCACCAGAGCTTCCACCTACCACACATACAGGCTCTTCCCAGGTGCTATGTGGCACCCTCTCTTGTTCAACTTCAGGGTCTTCCTGTGAAGACCCCAGGGACTCCCTAGGGCAGTGGGGACCTAGAAAAACTCCTGCTGTTGTGGGATGTCGGTTCTGACACGTGTACAGGGAAGTAGTTGGATGAAGGTGTTGTGAGATGCTGCTGCTGATGATGTGACAGAGAACAGCATTGCCAGTCTTCTGAAGGCCAGCAGGGCCCAGGGTGGAGGGGCACAGGGCCCAGCACTGAGCCCAGGCAGGGCCAAGTAGCTGTGAGGACAGGCCATAGGAAGGCAGGCACATTGCTGTGGGCAGTGATAAGGAAGACAAGGGAAGCAGGGGGCCCAAGACTGGGGTTCTTTTCTCAGGCCTGAAGAACTGGGGAGCCAGGAGGTGGGAGGGACGATGTCATAAACACCGGCTGCCGAGACCAGCACATCTTTAAAGCAGGACGATTGGCCCAAGTCAAGTATTCACAGATTGTTTCTGTGCAGAAGGGCTTCTGCTGCTACAGCACCCCCTCCAAACCTGGAGGGGGGAGTAGGATTTCTACATAGGTATGTGTTCTCCTTCTTTCAGGGGTCCCAGGAGCCACTGGGGGAAATCTCTCTCTTTCTCTATCTTTTCTGAGCTAAGGAGAACCTTTGACTTGGTTCAGCAGCTGGCCCCTGCGCAGCCATTGGTGATCCAAAGACCTGAGGCATGTGAGCTTCCAGGTGAGCCGGGCTCTCAAGTGGGCTTTGAAGGTGTGTGTCTATTTCGTGTACTTTCAGGAACACAAGAAAATATTCACAACCTCCAAATGCACATGGTGTCTGAGATACTGAGTTTTTCACTGCTATGTGCAGTAATGTGAGTCATAATTTCTTAGTAGATGAGTTTAATGAACATATTGATTTATTTACTAGGTCCTGATAGCTTCCCGACTTTGAGTCCTCAAAGAAAAGCCTTTGTGCTGTAAGTCGTTCCATCTGATGCCTTAGCTGGGCTTAACTTTTCTCACCGTGTAAGCAGCTGGCGACAAGGTTCTAGGGAAGAATGGGTGCTGTGCAGTGGGCTGGGGACTGGGAGCAGGAGAATGGTAAGAGGAAGGAACACACTGTTCAGTGAAGGCATCCCCCTATATGGGTGGCCTGGAGGTGGTCGCCCAGATGCGTCTTCTGGGGAGGACTGGCTGCCCAGTGATGATCGGACAGTCATCAGATGGTGTCCAGCTGTTAGCTCCTTCAGGGTCAGCCTCAGCTGTGGAGGACTTCATTTGAGGTCACGCCTTTGTCAGGCAGCCCACCTCGTGACAGCACAAGATGGGACACCCAGGCTCCAACGGTTCTGCGTGATCTGGGACTGGGCTGAGCAGTCATGCTCACTCAGTGTTGCCTGCCAGCTTGGCCAAGGCTTGGTTCCAGCCCCCGGGCAGCTAATGTATCAAAAGCCAAGAAGGTAGATGTGCAGCCCTCCCAAAAATACCTTGACAAATCAAATCAGTGGCTATTAATATGTAGTGATTCGTTGGATAATATCAGAGGTGGTTGCCTGTGTATGAGCTTTCCAACCGCCCAGAACAAACGTATCCAGTATAGTCCTGCCACAGGGCCTTTGTACTTCCTGTTCTCTCTGCTAGCAATTCTGGAGTTTGTGCCCAAATATCACCTTCTTAGAGATCACCTTTAACCCTATTGCCACCCCTACAACTGAAAGAACCCTTTACCACCTCTTAGACTTTCTTTGATGTACTGTGTTGTTTGTTGTTTTCTGTTACCATGGAAATCAGGATACCTTATTTTTTGGATTTTTGTGCATACTTATTTTTCAGTGCCTGTCAATTCTCACTAGAACATAAACCCCATGGAATCAGGGACCTTTCTATGTTCTTTGCCTCTGTGCTTCCCAGACTTTGCAGAGTGTCTAAAGCAAGTACTCCACTGATAATGAATGAACAAATGGAATGGACCAATATTTACTGACTGAAAATAACAGAATCTAGCTGGAATTTGATAATGTTTTGTTTCCAATATATTAATATTTGCTCTTCCATTTGAGTTAAGTGATACCGGTTTGCAACTAGAGTACAGATAGACAAAACTTTTTTTGCAGGAAGTGAGTTGGTAAATATTTTTGCCTTGTCAGGTCATAAGACCTCTATTGCAACTGTTTAACTCTGCTTTGGAAAGCAGAAGCAGCCATAGGCAATATGTAAACATGTAGGTGTGGCTGCGTTACAATAAAACTTTATTTGAAAAAAAAAACAACAGATGGCTGTTTCTGACTTAGAGTAGTAATATAAAATTTCCTATAAAATAAATTTATTGAAGTAAAAAAGGAAGTCTATTGAAATAAAAATATCAACTAAATAGCTTTACAGAAAGCATATGAAAATTCCTGAAGTTTGAAAGAACTCAGTTCTAATTTTTCTTGCGTCATCTGTGGCCACAGCTGCAGGGGTGAGGGAGGTTGGAAGGGAGAAACCCTTTTAATTTAATGTGGCTAAATGTTGTGGGAGGCCCATGCTTAGATATTCCCAGGGCCAGAATCCTGCTTTCTCTCCTGCTGTTAACGTTTCCTATCTCCTTTCCATCTCCACCTCTAGTCCCAGAACTCTGGGCTGTCATAAAATGCTTTTGCTTGGATAAGCTATTCTTCCATGGGATTTAAATAGCTGCAGGAGCAGGGTGGGTCATGGACAAGCTTACCTAGGTCATAGATATACCATGAAACATAAATATGGTGGAGCACTGAGAAGGTAGGGGTGGCAGAAGGTGACCAGGTCAGTCTGAAACTCCTAAATTGTTAGGAACAAGAAAGGCTCAGGTCTATCGTGCCTTTACTTCCTCTAAAGCGCTTCACATGTATTCACTGATTGGATCTTCAGTCATCATGTAATAATATTATCCCCATTTTACAGACGAGTGGACTGAGGGAACCTGTCAGTTGGCCAGGGTTATTCAGCGAGCAAGAGGCAGAGTCAGCATTCCAATGTGGGCAGGCAGCACTGGAGTCCCTGTTGCTAATCTCTACGGCTGGGAGGTGACACTGTTCTCTGTGGGATGGCTCTGCGAGGGTATCCCAGTCGTACAAACACATCTATTGTTCTTTCTCCATAGCTTTTTAAAAAAATCATTCATTGCTTTTATTGAGGTGGAATTCATATAACATACAATTAACTTTAATTTTAAAGTGTACAGTTCAGTGGCATTTAGTGTATTCACAAGGTTACGCAAGCCACTACCTCTCTAGTTTCAATACTTCTTCTTCACTCCAGGAGGTTATCGGTACCCACTTAGCAATCACTCCCCATGTTCAAGTAGTAGCATGTATCAGTACTTCATTCCTTTCTGTGGCTGAATAATACTGTATTGCATTTAGCATATGCATATACCACAAACTTTTTACCCATGAATCTGTTGATAGGCATTTGGGTTGTTTCTACCTTTGATTCTTGTAAATAGTTTTGCTATGAACATTTATGAACAGGTATGTATCTGAGTACCTGGTTTTAATTTTGGGGGGTATAAACCTATGAGTAGTAGAATTGCTGGGTCATATGGTAATTCCATATGATTAATTTTTTCAGGAACCCTCAAGCTGCTTTCCATTTTATATTCTCATCCACATTCTCTCCAACATCTATTTTCTTCCTTTCTTTCATCATTGTCTCCATCTTAGTGGATCTGAAGTGGCATCTCACTGTGACTTTGATTTGCTTTTCCTTAGTGATTAATGATGTTGAAAATCTTTTATGTGCTAATTGGCTATTTGCATATCTTTGAAAAAATGTCTATTCAAGCCTTATGCCCATTTTAAAAAACTGGGTTGTTTTCTTCTTGTGGTTGACTTGTAAATATTCTTTATGTGTTCTGGATACTCAACCCTCATCAAATACATAATTTGCAAATATTTCTTTCCCATTCCATAGGTTGTCTTTTTACTTTCTTAATAAATATCCTGCCCTGGCTGGCGTAGCTCAGTGGATTGAGCACGGGCTGGGAACCAAAGTGTCCCAGGTTCGATTCCCAGCCAGGGTGCATTCCTGGGTTGCAGGCCATAACCCCCAACAACTGCACATTGATGTTTCTCTCTCTCTCTCTCTCTCTCCCTCCCTTCCTTCTCTCTCTAAAAATAAATAAATAAAATCTTTTAATAAATAAATAAATATCCTTTAGTGCCAAATGTGTTTAATTTTTGTGAAACCCACTTTACCTATTTTTTTTTGTTGTTGTTTAGCTGTTCATGCTTTTGTTGTTAAGCCTAAAAATCCACTGCTGAATCCAAGGTCATGAATATTTACCCCTCTGGTTTCTTCTAATGGTTTTATTTCTGATGTTCAAATTGTTGATTCATCCCCATAGTTTTAATGCATTTCCAGCACCCCAGCAGGTTCCTGTGTCAGGGCCAGCTTCATAAGTGAGTGATCCCAGCAGTCGAACAAGGCCCAACAACTGAAGGGGTCCACTCTTGATTCAACGCTCTGCTGCCACTGTCTTGAAATTCTTAATTTTTGAGCATGGGGCCTTGCATTTTCACTTTGCACTGGACCCAGGTAAACCTCACCCTCTTCTTCCATGGTTGTAAGTTTTGCAAGGTTCAACTCAAGTTCCACCTTTTCAGGGAACTCTTCTCAGCTTCCATGGGGGTTATATGGCCTGTACACACCACTTAGCCATTAGTCACATTAATTACGTTCTGCCCTTGCTCATCCCTCATTCCCCTGTGCATGGAATTCTGTCTCTTCCACCTGGTTATAAACTCACTGGAACTTGAAAAGACATCCTTTCAGCTAGGCGCTGTGATGGGGGACAATGAGAAGAATTATATTTTATCTCTTTTTTTCCCAGCTGCAAGTTCCTCTATTTACCTTGGTGTCCCACAGCACATCAAGCCCAGGGGATCTGTCAGGTGACAGTTCAATAAACTATGGCTGGCCTTCTTTTGCTCTTCCTCCTTGTCTGTCTCTAGCCAGGTGGCTTTGCTCCACCCCGAGATTCTAAAATGTTAAGGCGAGAAGGGATCTGATAACTCATCTGGTCAAATCCATCTTTGGACAGACTGTTCCTAGGGAGGGCTAGTGTCTTACTCAAGGGCACACAGTTCATGGGGGGTCCAGCAGAGAATGCAGGACACTTTCCTGTGCAGTCACCTCCACTCATTCATCCCTTCCTTTTTGGACAGATGTGGATCCTTCCTGTGATTGCAGGTGGGAAGTAGCTCTTTCTCTGCCTGGAGCAGCTGGCTGAATTTTCTCTTGAGATGAGCAGTCCATCAACCCAATTGGAATGACTCCCTGGAGTCCCCCTGAGAAGCTCCAGAACCCAGCTGCCTGTCAGCCACCTTGTTAAACTGGTTTCCAGATGTCTCCACTTCAAATTGAGGAAGCAGGAGGAGGGTGAGGGGCCGGGAGTTTGTCTGTTTAATGTGGTCTGTGGGGAATGTGATAAATAACATTGTGCCCCAATGGAGCAGGTTGTTTCTGGAATTGGCAGGGATGCAGAGGATGTCCTCAGCGAGGCGTTGTATGAGGATGAGAGAGGCCAACAGACAGATAGACCAGAACATTTGGGGGCAAGACAAGAGGGAAGACATAGATGGACAGACAGTTGGAGACTGAGTAGGGGCAGGGGGAGACCAACTTTACTTTAACTTGATTATATCTGCAAACACGCTATTTCTAAAAAAGTTCACATTCACAGGTCCTAGGGGTTAGGACTTGAACATTTCTTTTAGGGGGACACAATTCAATTCGCTACCATGAGAATATATGGAATGTATAGGTGATGACAAAGATGAAAATAAAAGCAAATTGCAGAGAATGAGTGTGTGACACATACAGTGCTCAGGCATTTTCCTTAAAAAATGGAATTTTAACTTATGTTTTATACATCTTGCCTAATTCTTGATACCCCTCCCCACCTATCATGTGTTGCTACCTGCCCTTCTCCTCATCCTAGACAGCATTCTTATGCTTTTAGAATTCCACTGGGATTTGGAGCTGGGATGCTTCTAAAATTGTTTGAAGTCTCCCAAGGGACACCATAGTTGGGGTAAACATTCTATTTTACCCAGAGAAGCAGAGCTGACTATCCTACCTTGTAGCCTGGGTTCATTTTCTTGATCAGAGCTACCTGACTAGTGGTATCTAAAGAATGTAGTGAAATAGCCTTAAAATAAAATATGAAATTCCACTGAATTATCAGCAGCGTTGTGTGTAAAGGGATGCTCTGGGTGTCTGAATCGCCACAGACACTGGGGTTCAGAATGTCCTGCCCTCCAAAGACCCTTCCTAAATCTGAGATAACCCTTCAATGTTAGTTAGGACTCTTAGTGGCATGGAATATAAATATATCACCAATAACTTTTTTTTTCCCAGAGGGTATCTGCTGGCTCATGTTATTGGGTGTTCCAAGGAGTGGTCTCGCTTTGAGTAAAGCTGCACTCAGTCGTTCACTGATACCATCAAATCTCTCTCTCTCAGCAAAATGACTCCATGGGTTCCAGAGAAAGAGAGTGCCTAACGCATTTCAGGGATTGATCCTGTTGGTCCAACCTGAATTCTACAGTTATCACAAACTCATGGCTGGAAGGAAGGGATTGTCTGATTGATCAGGCTGGAGTTGTGAGCAGCAATGGAATTGCAAGGAAGCTCTAGCTACTCCAACAACAAACCCTGGAAACCTCAGTGGTCTGACACAACAGAAGTTTAGTCACGTAAAGTCCAATCAGGAGAACACTGTCAAGCATACAAACTGTGGGAGGTGGTGCCATCTTCGATATGTGGCTTCCAAGGTCACCAAGAACATCAACACTCAACTGACCAACAGGGGAGGAGAAACTGGACCAGCATGCAGAAGGTTTCTTGAAGAGCCAGTTCCACATTTTATTAGCCACAACTTGGCTACACCTTAGTATTGTGTGGAACTGCAGGCTGGCTTTGAGCTCAGCAGGAAAGGAAACAAGACTGTTGAATGGCTAGCCATTTCTGCCTCAAGTTATATTGCTAGGCAGCATTATCAGAGAATGAGGGAGAGACCGAATTCCTTTCCAAAGGCAGGAATTCAGAGCGGATTTTTAAAAAATGTCCTCTGAGCTAACTCCTGGATGTTTCCGACATGTCTGTCTTTGCTGCACCTGGCTGTACTGGTGTCCAGGACACACAGGCACTCTTATGTGTTTCTGTGTGACAACCTATCTGGAAATTTAATGGTTTACAACTAGAATTTTGTTATAATTCTTCTTATATTTCATAATTTCATGGGTCAGAAATTTGGGCAGGGCTTAGTGGGTGATTATTTTGTTCCATGTGGTGGCACCTAGAATCACCCTAGCACTCAGCTGTCAGATGGCCTGGTCTAGAGGGTCCAGGACAGCTCCACTGTCACGTCATGTGCCTCGATGGGGATGGCAGGTAGGTTGAGCTCAGGGGGCCCTCTTCGTCTTAGGCCAATAGTCTCAGGCCTCAGGTTTATTTACTTTTGTAGAAAATCAAAAGTACGTGTGAACTTGCATTGATGGAGCTAACAAACGATTCTCATCTTCAGCTACTTCTTAAATTAGGGTGATGCCACTTATCTACATTGGTGCTCTAGGGCTCACATGCAAATTAAACCAAAGAAGTGTGAGGCAGTGCTAAGCACCTTAATGCGGAAATCCAAGGTCTGTTTTCTTCTCTGAGTCAGCAGGCACTTGAAACCCTGCAAAATCCAGACTCTTCCAAGGAAAAGCTGTTGTGGGAATCCCATCAAGGCTTCTTATCTCTCCTAATCCCACATTCTGACCCCTTGCTTCTGCGGGCGTCCACTTTGCAGCTGCCCTTCTAAACCAATTTTCTTCTATGCAGAAATAGAAAGCCCCCAGGGAAGAAGTAGCTGGAATCTTCCAGGCATTTTCTAGGATTGGGTGGTTAAGGCTGTTTGGCAGCAGTGAGTACCAAGGCCTTGGCTCCACGTAGGATCTGTTTATAGCCCTCCGGCCTATCTCCTCCTATGGGGATGGCAGATGGCCTGTATTTTTAATAATTAAAAAAAAAAGTCAGAGGGAAGTCAGACTCAGCGGGAGGAATTTGGAACCATCCAGGCAGCACAATTGAGCTGTGAATTTGTTTGTTTGGAAATTGTAAATGGTGTCTTCCCATTAAGCATGCCTGTAGCCTCAGCCCTTCCAAAAATCTGCAAGGGCCCCTCCTAATGGTTTTCATCTGCAGGTCTCTGCTATGTGGTAGATGAATGGGAGCCACTGGCACTCCCAGGCCACTGGTATTCATAGGACTGCACCTCTTAGCGCTGACAATTTGTGAAAATCTTACCCTATCCCCCAGACACCCAAACCCAATCTCCTCTTAGCTTCACAGTAGCCCTGAAAGGCAGAGATCCCAAATGCTTATGCAAATTAGTTTGCAAGACCAGATTAGGGTCATTTTGTGAAAAAGAGGAAGGCCCAGCACTAAGGATAAAGGCCTCAAAGAAGCAACGGCAGAGGTCCTATACTCTACTCTTTCGGATTATGCTGTAGAGTGTGGAGCTGACTGTTCACCCATTTATGCTTCATTTGCTTGAGGCTGGAGAAGCAGAGGAGGAAGGGCTGGGCTGGGGGTCCAGAACCCCAAGTTCTAATCTTGGTCTGATACCTCCAGCCAAGCAGCCTTCACCTGGTCATTTTCCTTTTCTGGGTGTTGGTTTCTTTATTTGTAAAAGAATAGAACTGAATTTTATGGCTGGAAGGGTTGGAGAAATAGTAATGCCTGTAAGTGACCTGGTTCCCTTTGGAGGTACAGAACTATCTCAGAGGCAAAGATGGCTATAGACTTTGGGGAGATGACTGAAGTAGATGGGACATCTTGCTTTGGAAAGATGTTAGCATATAAACAAACTTGGGCAGCATGAAATTGTTTGAGTAGGCTCAGATATAGGGGTTCAAGGCCATTCTTTCATCCTAGAAGGTCCACTAAAGACCTGGGGCTTTAGAGAGCATTACTGGACTTCCCTAGACCCCTCAGCATCCCTCGTCCCTGGCTTGATGCTGAGTCAGGGTCTCTGAGAGTGTGAGTACAAGCAGCTCTGATCTGTGAGGAGCTAGCTGAGCAGAAGGATGGTCCACACAGCACCAGCTCTGCCCAGCTAAAGGCCACAGCATCTCAGAGCCTGTGGTTCTGACAGTAAGGGCTGGGAATGAACATTCCACAGAGAGGGAAGGAAGAAAGCTACCCCCACCTCCACCCCTTCCCTCTATCTCTCCCTCGTGTTCTTGCTTGGTCAACGCTGGGTCCCACTGACCAGCTGCCACCAGGGCGAGTCAGTCCAGCAGATGGTGTGAGTCCTGGAGGGGATCATGTCAACCAGCAGCACAGACTTAGTAGTGACTATGAATTTGGGACGTTCTGTTCCCAAAGTCTCCCACTCTCTCCCTCTCCTCCCTCCTTGTCTTTATCACTTGTTAAGCTTCGGGCACTTTCTGCTTTCTGTTCCCTTCCCAGCTATACCCTCTCCATGTCTCTCTCTTTTTTTTAAAACCACCTCTCCCTTCTTCTATTTTTTTTTCTCCCAGACTTTGTAGGGACAAAAGTTAGAGGCAGGAACCTTCAGGTAACCACAGTGTTATCAGGGGGATGGCCAGGACATCCCATCTTCCTGGGCAGAGAGTCACGGGTTGAAGGAAGTACACAGCTCCTGGTGAAAACCACACCTGAATACCTGTTGGCGTGCTGAGAGTAATGCCTTCAGGAGCAGTGGGGTCAAGGCCAGTGAGCTCTCAGCTTATCTGCCTGAGAAGGCCAAGGAGAAAGCTCCAGAGCTCCAGCGCTTCCTTCAAGATCCAGAGCTGCCCCTTACCCTGCGCACTCCATCCCTGCTACTGTTTGGAAGGATATGTGGCCATGCCTGTGTCCACTTTCCCCCATCCTCTCCTTTGTCTGGAAACTCTTTCTGTCAGGACCCTGGCTGAGTTGAGCCTGAGGCCCAGGGTATTTCTCGTCTCCCGCTTAGGAGCTCTGGGTCTTTGGGACTGGCCAGTACAATGGCAGTGCTAAGGTTGGTCTCAGCTCCTTCCAGTAACTACGAATTCAGCCTCTTTTGGCTTCACCTATCCTAGAATCCACACCCCACAGGAGCAGTCTGCAATCTCTGTGACCTTGGGCAAGTCATTTTTCCTTCTTTGGCTTCAATTGCCTTCTCTGTGAAAGGGCAGAATGGAAATGTGTATCCTGGGGGTCCTCCTGAGCTCAGAGAGTCCACGGTTCTACTTGGTTCAGCCCACTTTGGGCCTCAAGGCTGTGTCTAAACACACTCTGAGAAGGACTTTCCGTGGCTTGGAACACTGCGACCTTTTGTGAAGACAGTGCAATGAAAATAGGGGTTGCTTTCAGCTGTGGGCATTGAGGAAGGCTCCAGTGACAGGTGGCCTTTGGAAACGGGTCTTGGGGGGAGGGTAGAATATGGGCAGTCAGAGATGGGGAGACAGCAGAGGACACAGAGGCAAGATTGCAGACAAAAACAGGAGGAGGGTCCATTCGAGGAAGGGTACACTCTGTGTAAAGGTGAGTCTTCTGAAACTTCTGAAACCCTCAGAAGCAATGTATCCCTAAGAGCAACGGGATAGCAGAAAACCCCCAAATAACAAAGGCTAGGATGGGAGGTGTCCACTATTTGTTTTGCTTTTGCCAAGTATTTACTGCTGTTTCTCTTCTGATCTAGCTTTAATATTTCCAGCTTCCCCCCTTCCACCAGACAAGTGGGCAGGGGCTCATCTCTGGGGGCTGGTACATGTTAGTCATTTTTTGCGTAGCCTCTGTGGCTTTAAACATGTCCTAGGGCATGGAACATCTACCCTGCCCTGTCTCCAGGCGTGTCCAAGCTGTCATCTAAAATTGCCCAGGCAGCATTCTTGGCCCCGACACCCCTACCCGGGGCTCTCCTGATTCCCACTCTATTATTGCCTTGGAGTCACCTCCACCCCCTTCTTACTGGCAGATGCTGACAAGGCCGGCCACTATTGAAGTCAGATTGTGACTTCAGCTAGATGAATTGGAGCCTGTGCTTATGCAGAGTGAGAGACCCTGGGGAGCTTTGTGTGAGCCAGGCACTGTGCTCAGTCCTATGGGGACACTTTCAGATGAGTAAGGTCTTTGTTCAAGAAGTCTATGGTCCAGGACAGTGTAGCTAAGGTGCCCCACCTCAAATGCCTAGACACACAGTAGGTGGCCCAGGGGCCCAATGGGGAATAACAGTGAACAGCAGAGATCAGCTGCATTAGAGTCTTGCCCTCATTCACTTTGCTCCAACTTGTTAGCACCATGCAAAAATGTGGGCTAAATGTGCTCAATGCTCTTTTTTTTGTTTTCAAAGAGAAGCTGAAATACGGATTTTAATGTGAAATTTCCCAATTTTTAAAAATGTCACGCTGACTGAATATAATTTATCTGAGGGTGAAAACATTCCCATTTTCTTAGGCACTGACAAATTCCTGAAGACATGTTGGCGGGGTGACTGAAGAAAGGAAGGAATGAGATGAGCTGGTTCCAAGACGTTGCTGTTCCTTAATTGTGTACACACTGGTTATTACACTGTTTTCCATCTGCAGTATAGGCCCAGGCCTTGTTTGTACCCAAGCAATTAACTAGATAATTATCTCCTTGGCACATTAGTCACGCAGACCAAGTCAACACAGGAGTGATGGACTCATGTGCCTTGCTCCTCTGGGATTCTCAGTGGAGTCGATTCTTCTGCCCTCTTTCTCCTTGGTATCCAGGGGCAGAAAGGGACACCACAGATGTTTTCCTTGTATCATAAGGCCTGAAGTTTCTGGGCCAAATCAAAGTTGAGAACAAGGCTTAGGACTCCCCCAAAACCCTCCACTTCACAAACACACCAGCACTTTCTTCATGTGAAGTGTGTGTCTTTATACTGTTGGTTGTGCATTCAGTGCCCCTATGAGATTGTAGGTACATACGAGTATCGTGTTGTGTTCTTGGTGGGTATATCAGTGTTCTACAAAAGAAACAGAACCAATAGAATCTATGTATGTATGTGTGTGCATACATACATAAGAACATATATACGGAGAGAGGGAGAGAGAGGGAAATTTTAAGGAACTGGCAATTCCCTTATGCAATTGCTGGGGCTGGCAAGTCTGAAGCCTTCAGGGAAGGCCAGCAGGCTGGAGACCCAGGGAATAGTTAATGTTGCAGTCTTGAGTCTGCAGGCAGCCTGGACACAGGATCCCTTCCCCTTCTGAGGACCTCAGTCTTTTCTCTTAAGGTCTTCAACTGATTAGATGAAGCCTGCCCCCCTGTAAAAGGTAATTTATTTTACTCAAAGTCTATGGTGTTAATTGCATTATATCTTCACAGCAACAACTAGACTAGTATTTGACTAAACAACTAACTGAGCACCAAAGTCTAGCCGAGTTGACACACAAAATTAACCAGCACAGGAGAGTTACCCTCTCAGGCTGAATTGTATCAGAGCTCTCTGAACAACTCAGTGTGCAACCTGATGCTTAAAGAAGGTTGTTGGATGGCTGTAGTCAATGGTAATCAAGACAAATGTTCAGATAATGGTCTTTCCAGTGTTATGTCAGTCTCTTGAATTTTCTTTTTCTTTTTTGGTTTTCAATCACAAGTTGACTTAATCATAATTAGCCCACATGAGATATCAAAGAGGTTTCATTTTCTGTAATGATTCTAATCAATTGTTGGCATCTGCTTGCTTGGTGGTGTCTACTGTAAAGAAGCCCAAGGCTGACCTCAGCGGGGTGGGAACAGTACCATGTGTGATGAACCACGTCTGCAATGGGAACAGGCATGGGCTGGGTTGGCGGGGGGGTCATCCACGGTCAGGACCAAGTTTTCATGAGAGAACAGGGAGAGGATCAGAGAGCAGGACTTACTTGTATGAGCCCCCACAACAAATGTCAGGCTGAGAAGGAGAGCCTGGGAGTTCAGGCCCTAACCCATGATGCGGAGTCTCCCTATCAAACAGGAAATATCTAACGCACACCTGTCAATGGACTGGTTATCCAAACAATTTTCTCATTTCCCCCGTGACTTATTTTTTTTAATTAGAAAAAATTTTATCTCCCCTAAAGAAAACCCAACTCCATCCTAAATCCTAAGTCTAGACCTTCAATTTTTCTATGTATTTTAATTGTATTAAGCCTCAAGAAAATTTTATAATCTAGAAACGTGATATCCACTGTGGCAGCCACTAGCCCCACATGGCTGCTGAGCCTGTGAAATGTGGAGAGTGTAACTGAGGAAATGAATTTGAAACGTTATTTAAATTAAAAAATAAATTTATATAGTCACATGTGACTAGCACAAATATAGATAATTTCAACCATTTTAGAAAGTTCTATTGACAACACTAACCTAAACAGGTGTCCAACTTATTTTTTCTTTCTTTGCCTTTTCTGTTCCTACCAGCTAAATTTTCAAAGGCTTGATATAAAGAATACTTTTTTTCTGGAAAGAGGAGGGGGGCATAAGGGAACTAAATAATTATGGAAAAAAATACAATGAAGATTAAATGGAAAAAAGGAGTACTTTTTTGTAGCCTTAATTTCCAATTTCTTTTGACCATCTCATTTTAGGTTTTTTTAAAAGATTTTATTTATTTATTTTTAGAGAGGGAAGGGAGGGAGAAGGAGAGAGAGAAACATCAATGTGCAGTTGCTGGGGGTCATGGCCTGCAACCCAGGCATGTACCTTGGCTGGGAATCGAACCTGCAACACTTCATTTTAGTTTTTTAAGCTTCCTCTTTGCTTGTGCCCAAACCAGGGCTGTGCCTGAGGTGGGGCCTGAGCAGGTATGCTGCAGGCAGCCTTTCCTGTGGGCAGCAGGGGCTGGACCAGTGGGGCCCCTGGGTTGGTGGTGAGGGAGCCCTTGGAAAGACAGGCAAAGCCAGGGTAGGCTGGCCCCTCAAACTGAATTCTCCTATCTTCCTGGTCTTAAAATGCAAAATCTTAACTCGTGCTCCATTTCTATACTTCCTAGTTTAAATTTCTTGATTTTTTCTCTTTCTTTAAGTCAGCTCAAACGTTGACAGTCTTCTCTTATTATTTGTTTACTATCTATCAGAACTCAGCTTTGATATAAGGAAAGGGCTTCTGAGCCATCTCCTCTGAAATCTAACTGCCCTCTCCTGCTTTTATTCATGAACTTGACCACGCAGAATGCAGGCTTTTCATCTCCAGCTCTCCATCACTCATGCCTGGGTGACATAGAGCATGTTACTTAACCTCCCCATGCCTCAGTTTCCTTGTTTGTAAAATGTGGATGACACTAACGATAGGACCTACCTCTCAGGTTGTTGAAGGGTTAAATGCACAGGGCACAGTAGCCTGCCTGGCACCAGCGGCTTCCAGGTGAACATTATTAGATGGAACTGATACTACAGGTGTGTCCTTGTTTCTCTCCCCCAATAGACTGTAAATTCCTTAAGGGCAGGGGTTCAGTGTGAAGTCTGGTGGGCAGCAGGATTTCCCTAAATATTTGCTTCACAAACAACTGAGTGAATGGCTGGGGTCAGATCATCACTTCTCACTTCTTTCGAATGTCCTTGCATGAACTCTCAGATCAACTCTGCACCCCACACCTGGCTTCTGGTACTCACGGCCTCCTGTATCTTTTGCCTCTGTGTATTCTCCTGTCCTGAGTCCCTCTGCTGATGGGGTCCTTTAGAGGTCACTGAATCCAGTCCCCTATTTTTAGCAAGTTCTGACACCCATTCCACCTCTGCTCCAACTTGGAAGCAGGGCCTGGGGAAGACATCCAACACAAAGACTTTAAAAATTCCCCCAAACAGGAATTTTTCTCTCCCTTTAGGAAAGTCCCAGGGCTGCAGACATGAGAGCATTGGTCTGTCTTCCATGACGCATTCCCTGGGCACTGGGGCAAGGAAGTGGGTGGGTAAAATGAGACAGTGTCACTGGCCCCCTCCTGGAAGGATTTGGGTGGAGAGGGCACTCCCTCCTGCCATCTTAGCTGTGATTATGTGAACCTGAGAACAGTCTTACCTTCTAGGTTTGTCATATGGCCCACCGCCCCTTCCCCCATACCCTCTCCTGGCACTGGGGTGGTTTGGTCTTGTCTTTGGCCCTTTCTGAAATATCAAACCCCATCACACCATGGTGCGCTAACCAACAGTTTGTCCATGCCAGGAATTTTGAGACTGTGGCAGCTTCTTAAATTCTGCAGAGGTTCCTGTTCCAGAGGGAGACTCACAACTATGTAGCACCAACATGGCCTTTAAGATGTAGTGTGAACAAGGAATCCCATCGACCCACAGCCCTCTGGGTACAACGTTCAAACCATCCCCTGGCCTGCCTGGTAGCTTCACAGAGCATGACTAAGGAAATGCAAGTTCCCTCAGACCTTCTCCCGTAAGTTCCTTCCTAGCTGCCTTCCTTTCCCCAGCTGTCTACTGTCCCCGTTTTCCTCTCGGAAGCCACAGCTCAGCCATCAGGCCATCTCTGGAGAGGGAACACCAGAGGGAGTCATGCCTATGTGGGATAAGATGGCAAATCAGTATGGACTTGACTTGACTTGGCTCTGGATCCTGCTTTCTTGACCCGAGTGGGGTTGTCTGGTTCAGGTTGCCCATTCTAAGGGTCCCTTTAATTTCTAAGAATAAAAGCCAGGAATATTTGACATTAGAAAGATTTTTGTCTGTGGCAAAATCCAGTTCTATCTTTTTTTCTCCTTCCCTTTTCCTCTCTTCTCCCCCCTCCTTCCCGTCCTTCCTTCCTCCCTCCCTCCCTTCCTTCCTTCCTTCCTTCCTTCCTTCCTTCCTTCCTTCCTTCCTTCCTCCTTTCAGTTATTGATTGCCTGGTTCGTGGGTACCAGACAGTTGCTAAAGAAAAAAAACTTTAAATGGTCTCAGTTCTTGTTTTCCAGACCTTACCTTAGGGTGGGAGAAACACATTCATGAGCTGACAACTATAAATGACTATGAGCACTGTGATCATGGAAATAGTTGCAGGGTATTGTGGGAGTCAGAGTTCAGAGGGGGATCTCAGCTAGGCTGTGAAGAAGGCCATTTGGCTCAAATGAAAAGTGGTGCCCAAACCCTGACCTGCAGATCGATGCCATCTCATGCTAAATTCTTCATGGGCGAAAGAGGGAAATGATGAAAGTGTAGCCAGTGTGGATTGAGTGTATGAATTCACATTTTATGGAAAATACTGTTTTTATTCTGGGATTCTGCATGCTTTTGGTGACATATAATGATATTACATGGTAATGACAGTAATGGTAATAGTTGTTATTTTTGTGTCTGTGTCTTTATTTGATAAAATAAAAGAGGGCAATCACATATTGGTTCTCTAAAATTTTTAGAAATGTTATTGAGCTTGGAAATCACAGCATTTAGAAACTTCTGGCTTAAAGCATGAGCAGGGGGTAGACTGGCAATGGATAAAGCTGAGGCCATCAGAACTGGGTTGCTGGTGTGGTATTTCCCTGTCTTCATATACACACTATCCTACCTGTAGGAAATGTACAATGTAGCTCTTCTCATACAAATATGGTATCATTGGGCCACACAGAGGATGTGTTTTGTACTATTTAATTGTTGGTAGCAGTAGAATTTTTGCTAAAACTCACGGACTTTTAAACCTATTCCTCCTCTCAGGCCAAGGAATGCATTTATGAAATGGCTTACTAGGGCAGGGGTAGAGTTTGTGGTCATGCAATGGAAAAGGAAAATGATTCCAACTGAGGATCAAATCCGTGCCCTTGGTTTGTCAGATACCTTCACTAATAAGTGGACCTAACCAAGCTGGTTGTTCCAGGAACATGGTGGAAGGTGAAACTGTGTGGGCATGGATTGTAGACAGAAGACCTACGTGAGAGTCATACAATTGTGCTTGACTCCCGAGACCCACTGTTATCTAGCTGTCTGGCCTTGATCGTGCTGCTCCTATTTTCTGCCCTCAGTGTCCTGATGTACAAAAAGAGGGGGCTGTATAACTTTATACCAGTGGGCCTCCAACTTGAACATGCATTAGGACCCCTCGGAGGGCTTGTTAAAACCCAGCTTACTCAGTCCTACCCACACTTTCTGATTCAGTAAATCTGGGCAGGGCCAAGACTCTGAATTTCCAAACATTTCCACGTGATGCTGATGTTGCCGGTCCAAACGCTACACTTCGAGGACAACCGGATTATACACTCTCAAATCCCTCACACCTAAAGCGCTATTAGTCATTCTTACCTTTAAAGAGTTTATAATATGATTAGCATGTTTCCTGTGGGAGGAGAGGAGATTGATGACTTTATTTTTTTCACAATTTCTAATCCACTATTTATTTGACACCACCTGTGTACACATGACTGCAAAACAGAGAGAAAAAGGCTACCGCAGTCTTCCCTTCGATGCTTCCCTGAGAACCCCTGTATTGTGTGATGCTTCCCATAAGGCACTGTGTACAGCCAAATCTGCTATTTGTAGTCCCGGGGACAGGGAGAGTCTGGAAAACTGATATCAACAGATGGTGGTAACTCTCTTCTTCCTCCAAGCACATGTTCAGGGCTGAATGGTCGAACATGATGTTGCACAGAGGGGCCTGTTTATGTATACACATCAGAATGGATGAAGCTGCATCTAAAAGGATTGCCTGCAGGCTAATGCACACCCATCAGGGTCACCATCACCCCCTCCACATTCCCAGCACAAAGCTTTGTTGATTAATCTCTTCCCACAGAGTCAAGGTGGGTGCCAGGCCAGAGGACAAAGGCAGACGTGGCTCCTGTCACCTGCAGTGCAGCCCCCGATGCAGGCAGCATTAGAGATGGGTGCGCACATAAGAGTAAGGCTTAACTACAGAAGGTAGAAAAGGAGAGTATTTAGGTTTTTTGGATTTGGGGACTGTAGAGGAAAGTGAGATTATCGGTAGTTGTTTGGAGGGTAAACAAGAGGCTGGATCATACATCTGTATATTTATATTGTCATACGTGTTGATCAGCCTTTATTCTCCAGCTCGAATCCTCTGAGCCTACATTCCTGCTTTGGACATTGCTTCAGCAAACAGCTGTGTGCAGGTGTGGCCTGAGGATGCTTCATCCTGCTGCACTTACCTCCTGCCTTCTGCCCCAGGCTTCTCTGTCGTAATGCAGGAAGCCAGAATACACCTGCTCAGCCAGTCTGAAGTGCTAGGGAATTAATGGTCTTGGGAGCAACCTTGGTCAGTGGGGGGCCTCAGGGGATAAACGCTCTTCTCCTGTGCTTTCAGATAATTCTGAGGGATATAGGTCTTCAGGGGAACTTCAGCAAATCTGAGTTGCACAGAGCCACAGAGCCATAAACTGCTCAATAATGCACCCTTCACTTAGTTGTTTCATTCTTACAGGTCCTTCTCTTCTGAAGTCCTGGGGTCTTTTTCCCCAAATAAACCACTTTCAGGAAAGCCTTTCTCTCAGGCTCTGCATTTTGGGGGGCCAAAGCTAAATGCTAAACACATTTCAGATTTATGGTAGCATTTTAGGAAGAATAAACAGCTAATATGTTTTGAACATGGCTGGTATGCCAGGGTCTACATATTTTTAAAAATAAATTAATATTAATTTCTATTAAAGTAACACATATATACAGTTTTAAAAAGCCAAATAGCACATGACATAATGAAACAATAATCCTCTACTATCCTCCAGACCAGAAGCAAGCAAGCTTAATTGTTAGCAGTGTCTCTCTATTGTTCTAAGTACCATCAGTTTGTCAATTTCAAGCATTATTTATTGAATGCCTATTATGCTGGATGATATTTTAGTCTTTTATACTCCCCACCCCACCCACCCCACTGCTTTAATTATATTTTTATTAAATTATGATTAATATACACATTGCTATGACTATATAATTAATATTCATAGATTTTGGCAGGCTCTTGTACAAGAGCCTCTTTTTGTTTCCTAGAGTACACAACAATCTCTCATGTCTTTTTTTCTATTTCTTAGGTTTTGATACAGTTGCTATTATTTCTTCCCCCTCTAAAACATCTCTCAGTGCTGTCTGCTAGGTGACCGAATGCACCAGATTACCATCAATTGCATGTTTGTCCTGAAGTCCTAGGTCCTGCCCCAGGCTCAGCAGGGGCTGCTAGACAGCTGTTGCTCTGGGACCTCCTTCCCCCACTTTCTTGGGGCCTTTGCTCTTCACCACTCTCCTGTGATATGGTTCCCATTTCCCAGGTTGAGTGTCCTCCTCTTTCCTGGCTTACCTCCTATTTTTTAAAATCATATATTCAATAACATTTTAAGAAAGGATGGATAATGGAAGGTACAATTATGAAGGCACAGTTTATCTGAAAATGTCCAGCTATGTATGTGATTCTAGGTAGGAAATAATCTTTACTCGGAAATTTGAAGTATCGGTCCATGGTCTTCTTGCTCCCAGCATTGTTGTGGGGAATACTGAGGCCACTCTTGCTCTCAGCCTTGATATGTGACTCTCTTGCTTCTCCAGGCTTTCAGTTCATTGGCGGATATGTGAGCTTTACAGCCACAGATTGTTTAATATCTTCTTCCTGGTGTTCTGTAACTTTTCAACAACCGGCTTGTTCGCTATGCTGAGTACTTAATGGACTTTTTCATTCTGAAAACTCATTTCCACCAAGTTTGGAAAACTTGCTTTCATTTCTTCTTTGATGAGTTTTTCTCTCCCTTTCCTCTGTTCTTTGTTTATGATGGCTCATCTTTACTAGCTAATGATGTGAACTTCTTAGATTTATTATTTCATGAACTTACCCCTTTTCTTTTTGTCATTTTCTTTCCCCCCTCTTTATATATGTTTATTTTGGGGGGATATAGTTGTTAGAAGATTTTCTTGTCTTTCTTTACTTTTCATTTTTCCTATAAATTTTGTATTTAGCTATTTAGTATCTCTTCAATGTCCAAGAAGTTTTTTGTTTTGGATTTTTAATAATTGCTTTTTTTCCTTATTTCATGAATGTATCAGAAAAAAAACCCTACTTTTCTTTCCTTTCTGCAAATATTATTTTTATTTGTTTATTTTCTTCTGTTTATTTTTTACGTTGAGTTCTCTAAGTTTCATTTTGAATTGTCTGATGTAGTCTCTGTCTTTCATTTTACAGTCTTACTTTAACTGTCTGATGATTTCTGGATCTCTAATAGCATTTAGGAGTGAGGCTGATTGGGACTTCTTTTTCTGAAGCTGGACTACTATAACGCCTTGGGTAGAAAAATGTGATCAGTGAACAGAAAACCCCAAGGGCCTTCACACAAATTCTTAGAGTTTATAAAAGAATTTAGTAAGGCTGCCGAATATAAAATCAAGACACAATGTCAAAAGTATTTTACATAACAACAATAAATAATGAGAAAATGCAATTAAGTCTTTTATGTAATATACAATAACAAATATAAGGTACCTAGGAATAAACCTAACACACAAAAATGTGTAAGGTCATTATGGAGAGAATAATTAAACTTCTTTAAAGGCTGTTAAGACCAAAATAAATGAAATAACATACAAAATTTATGGATAAAGAGATTCAATATTGTGATGTTAATCTCCCTAAATTAATCATTTTACTTAATATGACCCTCCGCCCCACTGAAAAAAATCCAAAAGCACTTTCAGTGGAATTCAACAAGCTGTTTCTGAAACTCATATGGAATAACAAAGGTCCAAGAAGAGCTAAGATGCTTTAGATAAAGAAGAACCAGGTGATAAATGTTGCTCTTCCACAGATTACCATAAATCTTGGCCACTGATTTACTTTATTAACTCTGCATCAGCAACATAGTATCTTAAGTACATAAATAGATTAATGAAGTCCCCACATAAACTCACAACTACATGAAAGCCTGGAGAAGCAACAGGGTGTGCAAGGCAGTGCTGTCCCTGCAGAAATGTAATTTAAGCCACACATGTAATTTTATTTTATTATTTTTGCACATATATAATTTTAAATATTCCAGTAGACACATTAACAAAAATAAAAAGATACAACTAGTTTTAATAACTTGTTTTATATAGCCCATTATAACAAAAATGTTATTTCAATATGCAATGTAATGCTTATAAAAATCATTAATGAGATATTTAGCATTATTTTTTGAACCAAGTTTTTGAAATCCAGTATATATTTTACATGTAGGGCACATCTTATCTCAACTCCTCCATCACACTAGTCATATTTCAAGTGCACAGTGACAATACGTGGCTAGTGGCTGCCATACTGAACAGTGCAGACATGAGGGCTAGGAGTGTTGGCTCTGAAGCCAGCATTCTGCTTACTAGGCGTGCAACCTTGAACAAGTTACTTAACCTCACTGTGCCTCAGTTTTCTCATCAGTAAAATGAGAGCCACAGTAATACCTACCCCAAAGTGTTATTATGTGGATTCAATGCATTACTAAACATCTTTTATGGTGTGCTCCACAGGTACTAACTATTCTAAAAGCCATACATTATAGACTAGCCAATGTATTACAGAGACAAGTCATTAGAAAAAAGTAAACTTTTCAAAGAGTGTGTTTGAACATTATTTTTGATGTCATAGTTATAAAAAATGGATGACAACCTCACAACCTACCTTAAAATAAATTATAGTTGGATCTAAACTTAATGTGAAATACAAAGCTTTAAAACTTTAACAAATTTACTTTACTTGGAGGTCACAAGGATACTCTCCTGTGTCACTTTTTTAAAAGACAAAACACCATCCATAAAAAAAGGGATAAGATTGACCAAAAAATTTGTATTTCTCAAAAATACACCAAAAAGATAAGTCGATAAATGGGACATGTTTTCAACTCATATAAGCAAGAGATTAGCATTTAGAATACACAAAGAACTAAAAGAAAATGACCAACAATCCACTTTTTAAAGAGGGAAAATAAAATGAAAAAGTGTTTTACTGACCACGATGTATGGTCTGTCAACATATGAATAATGTACAACCTCGTAGGTAATCAGAGATGTGTAAATTGAAACCAAAACAATGTATTTCACGTCCTCGAGAGTGGCAACGAAGTAACAATACCAGGTGTTGGTGGGAGTAGGTAGGTCAGGAGATTCTCACAGGCTGGTGGACTGCAGATTGGTCAAACCTACCACCAGAGTTGTGTGACATTACCCATTCAAGCTGAGAACGAGCAAAGACTGTGCCCTGGCCAGTCTGCCTCTGATGCATATTCTAAAGCAGCAGGCCGCTTGTACGGAATTGGCCGGCGTATGGCTGTTCACAGCAACAAAGCCTAGAAACAGCCAGAAAGCCACCCAAAAGAGAAAGGATACATAAGGGATTTTCTTATAAGGAAATCCTATATGTCAGTGAAGAGATATATTTTCATACACATTTCAATGTGGATGAACCTCAAAAGTACAATGTGGGTCAAACAAAGCTAGTCACAGAAGAAATTCAATATGGTACCATTTATGTAAAGTTCAAAAGCAGACAAAACTAAACAGTAGATTGTTTAGGGATATGTTCATGTTGTGGTAAAATTACAAAGAAAAGCAAATAAAATGATTAAAACAAAATTCAGCGTAGTGGTCCCTTTGAGATGGAGAAGGATACAATAGGGCAGGAACACATACAGGGTTCAAAGTTAGCAGCGGGGTTCTGTTTCCTAAGGTGGATGAGACATACAGGTATTTTTAACTATATATGGACATTATATGTGCTCTTTTTGTGTACATTATACTTTACAAGGTACAAAAAACTGGAATTTATGTGTTGCTCAAGGCTTTTTGATTGTTGGGTTTGACTTCACTAGGTAGTGGGGTCCGAGGTGATTATGCAATGAGCTGGAGTTTTAGTTGGGGGACCCCCAAATGCCACCATCTGCAGGCCTCTTCTCTGGGGCCACTTAGTTTTCCGAGGAATTCTCCAACTTTTTGCCTGGGAAGTGAATGCCTGGCTTCCAACAACACAGAGCTGTATGGGGAAAGGGACTGGTGTTGGTGGGAGCTGGGCGTGGGGCAGCAGAGAATTCTACTCAATGTCTGCACTTCAGCCTCACGCTCTTTGGAGAGGTAATTGTCTTGCCGTGTGGGGCGGAGCGGGGAACCTGGGCTTCTTAGGGACTTGCTGAGTTTCAGCTCTGTGTTTACCTTGCCTTCCACAGTACCTGCTACTCCCATTTCAGAGCCATTCTGATTTCCTGAGGGCCACGTGGATTTGTGTCTCATCATCCTTCTCCCACTACATGCTTCTTTTGCTGAGCTAGATTTTCCTCCTCCATTGGTTTTCCATCTATGAACGTGTTCTTGGTGGCTTTCCCCTTCAGTGCTTGCTTCTGCCATTCCTTCTCTCCTTTACTCTCATTTTAGTGAGGTTTTGAGGATACACACATGCATTCAGCCTGCTGTATTTAGCCAGAATTACTGCTACCAACAATCGTTTTCACGTTATCTCCATTTCACAGTGAAAGAAATTGAGAACATAGAGGGAGCACACTACTTGTGGTGCCAAGACCCAGTTGCAAGTGTGGATGACTCCAAGCTGTGTGCTAGTCTTCCTACCTGCCTCTCTCCCAGCAAGAAGGCTCCAGGGTCCTGCAACTCTTCTGGCTTGTGCTGGGTCCGCTTGTCCAACCCAGAGCCCTCCTGCTGCAGGTTGCCACGTCTGTCCTCCCCTGGGTGTAATGAACAGCCCATAGCAGGACACTCAAGACCACAGTGGCTCAGCCTGCAAAGCTGTGCTCTCAGCCAGGCTTGTGCAAAGCCCCAGAGCCTCCCTTGGGTGCAAGGAGAGTGACCTTGATTCTTGATGTTAATGGCTTCACACAGGCAGAGAGTTTCCTTTGGAAGCAGCAGATATTCATCGGGGCCATCAGCCTGGTTCATACTGAGAAGCACTTGGAATGAAATTTAATCCAGCAGTGCTGGGGGAGAGAGAAAGAGGAGAGAGAGCAACGGGAAAGTTACTTTTTTTTTTCTTTGACAACCACAAATTTCCTGCACTCCCTTGAAACCAAATTTCTGTTTTGACTAAATGGAAAGTCTCCAAGGAACGAGGGCTGATGAGGGAGATTTTTCTTAAAAGCATCCTCTGTTGCCTTCCATCAATTTTTTTCTTTCCCCTTCCTATCCTTGCCCTACTTGTACTCTTTTCCTCCTGCTTTTTCCAACACCATCTCCACTATATCCATCAGCTCCCCCTGAAAGGACACTGTGCATTTTATTCTAGGCATCTCTTCTTAGGTCACAGTCAGGCCAGGCCACTGAGGGATTAGAGTGATGGGCCCATGCAGTAGGGGCTGACAATGTAAGACCTCAATACTACATATTTGATAAATAAATGGAAACAGGAGTGAATTAATGTTTCTGGAATACTTCGCTGGGGTACACAAACCTGTAAGAATGAGGTCTCCCTCAATGACCAGATTTGCATCCATTAGCTAATATATTAATATATGAATTGCCAAGGCTTACTACCGAGGGTTGCTGGTAAAAACAAACATAAGACAAACAAACAAATAAACAAACAAAAAACTTGGACCACAGAGATAACTTGAGGGGATAGCTCTATAAGTGGATTTAGAGTTCCTTTCCAGTCACCTTTTAAGGTTCCATCTTTCTGCCCAGGGCCCATGGCAGTCATGTGACTTTCTTGGGGGTGGCTGGCAGTGCGCATGACTTTGGGTTGGACCATTAAATCAGACCGAGTGATTCTGTGTAAGAGCACTGTGAGGGGAGAGAACATTGAGCGGTATAGTTGAAGGGACAGTAGGAACACGCTAGCTAAAAGGAAAACAAATTGATGGGGAAGAGGAGGGTGTCACTCTGTGGTAGAGACCAAGGTAGTTCCAGGAGTGTCCTGGTCTCAGAAATGTAAGCCTGGAGTTCCATGGTTTTTCAGGGTGAATTGGGCACTAAGGCTTTGAGAGAAGGGCAGTGACCAGAAGGAATCTACAGAGTCGAAATGGTCAGAGGAGTTGAGAATCATTTGCTAAAGGTAAAAGCAGAAGGAAGCAGGAACTGGTGACAGATTTCCTGACTGTCCAGTTTCAAACTCAGAAATGTTTAGAATGTGGGGATTAGATAGAGGGGATTAGGATACAGAGTGATTTCTGAAGAGACTTATCTCCTGCGCTAGAACCTTCTGTGTGCCTGTGGCTCTGACGTGGGCATAGTTTGCATCCCTGTACATCTCTTTGTCTCACATGAAAAGTCATTCTGTGGCACTCACGATGACTGTGGGGACTTGCGTAGGAGCCAGGAAGAGTTGGAGGTCAAGGACGTAGGATGAAGCCTTCAGAAATGACTCCCCCCAAGTTATTAGGCAGCAAAAGTAGCCTCAAAGGCTGACTGGGTGGGGGGCCTTATGGTTTATTCTACAACCTGTTCTAATGGCCTCTTGCTACCTCCCTGCACTGGCTTCCAGTCCAGCATCACAGACAATCATGTGATTTCCTTCCTCCTGTCCATGCAGGAGGGGAGGATGATGACTTCTCTGGGGAATGCTTCTTATTGCTGACACAGACAGATCCCTGGGCCTGTGGACTAACGTGCCATGTCTGAGCATCAGCTTTCCACCCGAGCCTATGAGAGGATCATCAGGTTGGGCGAGACCGCAGGGCTACTGCTTCTGCTGTTCTGTCTGAGCTCGGTGCCTACGGACTGGGGCAAATTCTAGGAAGCTGTGTTTCAACCTATACTTCTTGGGGGCAATTCGCGGTCCTTGGTGTTTACTCAGCACATTGGCATACTTATCCTCTTGTGCCAGTGAGATGTTTTGAAAGAATATGAAGTGTTAATGCGCATTACTATAAAGGTTTTTTCCTTTCCATTTCTTCTGATTCTTGTATTTTTAATATCCTTTTTATAAAATTCAATAACATTACACTTTTCTATTTCCCCTTTTACAACTGCATTAATTTCTTTAAGTGGAAATAGCAAACTACCACAAATTTAATGGCTTTTTTTTAAATAGGAAGGGTTTTTTTAAGACTTTATTTATTTATTTTTAGAGAGGGAAAGGAGAGAGAAAGAGAGATAGAAACATCAATGTGCGGTTGCTGGGGGCCATGGCCTGCAACCCAGGCATGTGCCCTGACTGGGAATTGAACCTGCGATGTTTTGGTTCACAGCCCGCGCTCAATCCACTGAGCTACGCCAGCCAGGGCAAATTTAATGGCTTAAAACAACACATATTTGTTCTCTCACAGTTAGAGAACAACATGGATAAAAGTAAAAGCTCATCTCTTACAGGGCTGTTGTGAGTAGGAGTGAATCAACACTTTTAAAGCTCTTAAGACAAAGGCTAGTAAGTGCTCAATACATGCGAGCTATTGTTAGTAAGGCTATTGTTGAAACCTTTGGAAAGCAAATGGAGCTGAAGGAGCCTGTCTTCCTCCATGGTACCTGCCAGAGAAGAGAAGTGTATAAAGTGGGAGGGGGGCACGGGGTCACCGGAGTTGGCAACTAAAAATATGACACTCTGGCTTTAATCTGAATTTCAGATAAACAACATAGATCCATATATGTTACTAGATCTATATAGACCTAATAATCTAATACAATCAGCCTTCAGTGTTCACAGAGGATAGGTTCCAGGAACCCACCCACCACAATGGACACCAAACTCCGTGGATGCTCAAGTCCCTTATATAAGATGGGTTACAGCAATGTACTCAGCTGGCTCTTTGCACCTGTGGAAGCAAAGCCCATGAACATGGTGGCCAAATGTATTTCTTGAAAAAAATTGGCATGTAAGTGGACCTACATGAAACTGCTGTGTTCAAGGATAAACTAAATATATATTTGGTATAAGTATGTTTCCATGCATTCTTGTTTGTCTGCAATGCAAATTTTAACTCTGAATGCTACATTTTATATGGCAACTCTATGTTGGGTGGGGAAGAGATGGGGAAGGAAAATGAAATCTCTAGTTATACCTACAGAAAAAAAATGTGGTGCATGCATTAACAGCAGTACTCCATCTAGCCCTCCTTCTCGTGTTATGTTTCCAGAGGCCAGACAAGGAAACCTCTCTCTTCAGCCCCAGCCTGGCTCCGGTCGCTGGGACCAGGCAGCCATTTCACTGCAGTAATCCACCCCATGAAACTGGAGCCTGTGTTTGCTGATTATTAAGCTCCTCTGTCCTCCATCCCACCCCCCTTCCCCAAACACACAGGCACACAAATACACCAAAGCCCTGGTTAGAGGTGGAGAGGTTAAGGGGGAGCAGGGGCGGGAAAAGGATTAGAGTGTTATCAGAATAGCATCTGCAGAGATGCTTCCAAGACAGGCATCACTCTGAGCATGTCTGTGGCCAGGGGCCAGGCCTGGGGCCGATGGGAAAACACCAGCTGGCCAGGGAAGAAGAGGTCCCTTGAGGGCAGAGGCTTGCCAGGTGTGGGTTGGGGGTGGGAGGACTCTCCTCCTTTCCTTCACAGGGGCCCCTGCCCCACCGAACTTTTTTCTTGGGCTTTTTAATTTTTTTCCTCTTTAGTCAAACAGTTACTTTTCAAGCAAACATTCCTTTAGCCAGGCTATTAATATCGCTGGGACTCTTGCATTTTACATGGGGTCCACCCACTTTCTGAAAGGCCGAAGACCCTGCTGGGGTAGCAAGCTTGCAGGTCTGGGGCCAGAGCCCTGTTGCCTTAAGGAGCTGTACTCCCTGGAAGCCATCTTGTGCTGTCCCCTCCCATCACCCTAGGCTTGCTCTACACCAGCTCCTGTAGGACAGTAGGAAGAGATTATGTTATTCCTTAAGGGTGCAAGTTCTGGCTTTCCCGCAGACAGTGAGTTCTGCCTAAAGCTCATCCACAGCTTCTGGCTGCACTGAGAATTGTTTCCCCCACCCCTTTTGTTCTGAAAGAGTTTTTCTATTTCCCTTCTGCTTCTCAAGTCTAGTTATCAGTAAAGGAGGAAAAAAAATTAGCATGGCACATTTAAGAATAGCCTATCTTGAGGTGTAGAAAGACTATGCATGACATCAAGGGAAGAAATCCACAAGGACAATATTAATAGACGTGATTCCTTAAACATCGAAGTCTTTTGCATGTCTCAGAACAGCATAAACACACACACACACAGATATTTGTTACAGATAGCCTTTATATAAAGAACTCTTACAACTCGGTGACAAAGAGAAACATATGTAATGCATGAAGAAAATGACACAACTGATAAAATATATATAGAAGGTCAACGTGAGTGGTAACCAAAGAAATTTAAATTGAAATAACCATGAGATTTATGTTTTCTCTGTGGCATAATTATTCTGTATCTAATAAAGTGACAAGAATACTTTTTAAAAAGATCATGCTGACTGTTGGCAGGAATGTAGAGAAGCTGCGACTTACAAGCACTGTAAACTGTAGTGTTAAAAGGTACTTTATTTTGAAAGGGTAATGAAGCAACACAAATCAAGAAGCAGAAACATTCCTGCCCTTTGAGCTGGTTATTCTACTTTTAGTAATCTTTCTAAGAAAATAATTAATGTTTCATCCCATGATTTAGCTGTGAGGGTGTTCTCAATATTGCTTGTAATAAGAAAAAAATTTTAAATTTATGTCCAACAATTGTTTTAATGGAATATGACACATTAATTATTGGGCCAAGGAGACACTTAAACTCAGGCTGTGAGAGTTGTTTTTAATCGGTTCTCAGGGGAGTGCTCTGGGGTGGGATTTTAGGTTCCAGGTCTCTCATCCCGATGGGACTTTTCTTTTTCACATACTGAGCTTCTATGTAAGACTTAATTTGAACCAAAGACTTATTTAAAAGTAGTTTAAAAACCATTCTTGGGGGGGGAAAACATTGAAGGAGTTGCCAGATTTCTTCTGTTTGCCTCTCCTGATCCACTTTCCCACCTCCTCTCCTCTGCTCTCTGCCCTGAGCAGATGGTCTATTTGGACCATATCAGTGGATTCCTCCTCATCTTCTGCTTCTGGCTGGGTCCAGCCAGTGGGGATCCCCAGCCGAATACCAGAGAGAGAGGGAAGGGGACTGAGTCTCTTGGCTCCTCTACTGTGAAATCACCAGGAGCTGCTGTTTCTCGCATCCACCGTCCTTTCTAGACACCAAGTCTACATAATTCTCCTTCCAAGCTTCTCTAGCCACCTCTTCTCCTCATTCTTCTGTGCTTAGAGGTGGCAACAGTGCAGGTTCCTACACTCTCACTTCTTTTCCCTATACCTGGGGTTGCCATAATTTATTGTCGCCCTTAAGAGTCAAAGAGGGTTACAGAGGGTTTTATAATATTTGAGGACTTATAAAATAATTGTGTTTATAAATAGTTCTCTTTGGAAAAACTAAAATAGAATATGCATATTCATTGAAACAAAATTGTAAAAGCTTATTTAAATTGATTATTGGATTGTTAAAGATTGAATAAGCAGATTAATAATTATTTTTGATACATAATTAGGTACTACATTTTCTCTTTTACTGTGTCTCTGGTATTTTTTAATAGAATCTTTCTTTTTTACATTGTTGCTTTATTTTTTACAATTAAATTTTACAACTTTCTTTAAAGTTGTGTTTTGTGATTAAGATATTTGAAGTTGATACTTTCAACTGATTCTTTTACGTAGGCATGATAGTTTTAATAAAGAATACTCTCTAAAGTACCTGGTTAAATTATGTTAATGTAGGGCATTCTCAGTTGTAATCATGCCTACAGTGAACTGTACATATATTGCAAACCCAATATTTTCCAAGTTAATATCTTTTAGCCCTTAATCAGATGTTTTTTTAACAGTTCTTCAATTCTTTAAAAAATTTTATTTATTTATTTTTAGGGAGGGAAGGGAGGGAGATAGAGAGAGAGAGAAACATCAATGTGCGGTTGCTGGGGGCCATGGCTTGCAACCCAGGCACGTGCCCTGACTGGGAATCGAACCTGCGATGCTTTGGTTCACAGCCCACGCTCAATCCACTGAGCTATGCCAGCCAGGGCAGATGTCTTTTTTTTTTTAACAAATGTTTTTATGAGAAAAGTAGCCAAATGAGCACTTTTTAACTGACTATTTATTTAAATGGTAATGTTGTAAAGCTATAAAACTGTAGTCCTCTTCTGGGGGTTTGGGGGATGAAGGGATTGAGACAAGAAAGACCTCACGGACAACAGCATGGTGATTAAGAGATGTGGTGGGTGGGTGCAGGTGGAAGAGAGTACATATAGCTGGGATGAATGATAATGGGAAAATGCAATAAAATAAAAAAATTAAATTAAAAAATATTCTAGTCCTTCTCAATGCTGTTCCAAAATAGAGTATAAATTTATTAAAGATGTTTCAAAGCGCAATTATTGATTTTCAAAATTAAACCCACCCCACTCTAGCATTCATCGTCTCATTTGCTCAGTTTTCCCTCCTTTTACGAGGCCAAAGACTTCCTGTTCTCAAGCTTTGTTTTGCATAATTGCAATTTATTAAATACTTCAAAAGTTGAATTTGGGGCACTTTATTGCTGAATAATTTGGTTGAAGATTTCAACTGATGTTGAGCAAAATACAATGAATATTGAGAAGGCTTATTTATAAAAATGTTCAGTATAATTTTAGGGCATGTTAATTTGCAATGTAGTTCTTCATAGTTTCAAACATTTTTACAATGTCATTGATGACAACATAAATGAGAGAAAGCTCTTACTGCTGTACTGAAGGGTCTTAAACAACATTTTGTATTTAACATCAACTCCGGCACAAAAAATGTACAGTTGTTACCATGTACAGATAAAGATACTTGCATATTTTGACAATAGCTTTTATTTGAATTGTACAATCTTTGGAAAAATTAAGGGTTATGTGTGTACTTCTATCAATTCTAAGTATTTTTTGCTCCATGGGTTTCTTTATTTGGTAAGAAAATGTTTGCACAATAATGTTTATTTTTTAATCACAATTTGTACTTCTGCTACCATTACCAAAACAATTTTATTTCAAATGGTAGACTTTTTAACATAATGTGAAGTAATGTGAAATCATAATGTGACATGATTTTACAATCATGTCAGACTAAACTTTCAAAAGTTTTAGTTTGATTCTATTAATTGAATTAAAAGACTGAGCCAAGTTTTTGGAACTCAGATACCTGAATTTCTATTTGAATCATCTAAAGATAGTGACATAAAGCAAGCATTATTCAACTGTTCATCAGGTGTGCATGAGCAAACAAACAAAGACCTCTGGAATTAAAAATGAAGAAAATTATGTTAGGAGAACACCCATTTGACTGAAGTGCCAAGTATGCAAAGCCATGGTTCACAGGTATGTAGATGTATTTTCTGTAGCTGTATGTGTAGAATTATGGTGTTGGGTCATGGACTTTAAAAAACATTAATGAAATAGATGCTGATGCTTCTTCGCCATATTTGTGTCTTGAGTCTGTCACATGACTAATGATATGACTGTCCCTCGTGGTGGATTATTAATGTCAATAAAAATTTTGCAAAGTACATGCTCATCATCAACTTTCTTGTGACATGGAAATTAATACTAAATTTTCATTAAATATATAAAAAGTTTAGCAAGCAATAAAAATAAGTCGTTGCAAATTATTTTACATTGTCAAGGAACATGTATGAAGGACACATGGACAAAGACAATGGGGTGGGGGGAGGATTGAATGTGGGAGGTGGGGGTGGGTAGAATGGGGAGTGTAATGGGGGAAAATGGGGACAATTGTAACTGAACAATAAAAAATAAAAAAATTAAAAAAAGAAATGAGAAATTTACTGTGGCATGTTTTGTTGCTCAGGAATTATTTCTTGTACACCTACATCTATGCTTAATCTATAATCTCCCACTCCTCCCAATGATCTCACTGACTGCTCTCCTGGTGGCTCTGAGCATTTCTCAACTTTGACACAGTCCATTGTAAAATGGCTATAGATTCCAATGACTAGGGGGTACAGCAACACCAAATACTTTCAACACTACAACCTGAGACTAGGAGATGCTGTTCTTAGCTGCTTGTGCCCAGGTACACTTAGAACACGCATTATTAGTGGGTGCCAGGAATTTTCTTTTTGGAAAAGAGACATTAATTACATTGGGTCTGGAAATGGTAGTGAAAAGAGATATCATCATCACAGGTAGTCTTCCAGATCCAATCACATGTTCAGTGCACACCCATCTCATAGATTACTAGATGACACCATGGCAGGTGCTGAAGTATAGAAGAGATTTTCTTCTAACCCATCCCACATGATTTTATTGCAAAAATTAATAAGACTTTACCAAAAAGTGGGAGAATCTGGGAAGTATCACAGTAGATATGATATGGAGACAGCAGATATATTCCAGGATTATCCCAGGTAAACCTGGACACATGGTCACCTTATCTACACTCCACCCACTTTTGTTAATAGTCCTTTGGGAATAAACCCTTCTGGACTCATGTTATTTTAAGTGTACCATCTGTTTCCTGTTGGGTTCCTGGTGGATACTGTGGGATAAAAGGCTGTTCATAACATATTGTAATAGAGACATTTATTAAAGAAGATACAAGATACAAGAAACATTGTACACAGGACAATGATGCCTCAGTCCCCTTCAAAGTAGGCACCTTGGAACCTCACACAGTTCTCCCAGTCACCATCAGCTGCCCCATTGTATTTTCTGAATCTCATCAATGGTCTGAAATTTCTTCTCTTTGAAAGGTGAATTTAGTTTTGGGAAAAGCCAGAAGTCACAGGGAACAAAATCTGGCCTGTATAGGGACTGAACCACCTGGGTGATCTGATGTTTTTCCAAAATACTCTGCATGAGACCCGATGCATGAGTGAGTGCATTGTTGTTATGAAGCTGCCAATCACCAGTTGCCCATAGCTGCAACCTTCTGAATCATCTGAATAGTTTCTGTGGAGGAATGTACAAGCTTAAGGCAAACTTTGATGCAGATTCGTTGCTCTACTTGCTCAGTCATTTTGAATGTGACAGTCACACAGTACACATGCTCACTCAATGGCATCTGTTGTCCCCACTGACTAGTATAGCGAAGTCATCGTTGTTCATGCATGTACATTCTAGTCCACTTTACTTGGCTGCCAGGCTATATCGATGTTGCACAAATCATTCTCATTATATTAACAGTGGTTGGATTTTTCCAGACAGACCTCATATATATACACATACACACACGTACATATGCATGTGTGTGTGTGTGTGTGTGTGTGTGTGTGTGCAGTTGTAAAAGTGGGCTAATCATTTTCAAAAGTGTAGGGGGGAGACAATAGTCATTTTGGAAGGCAAAAGTCTTGATTTCTATATGGGATATGGAAAATCATCACTTCTCAATATAGAAGTGATGATTTTCATGATTCTTAGAAGTGAGACTTTAGGAAATTGAAGGTCCAGTATGGGTAGAATGAAGAACAGTCTTCTCAAAAATAATATGGCAGGAGAAGAGAGGCCAGCTGAGTACAGAGGGCTCACAATGGAAGACCTGGCATCCAAGATTTGAAAAAAAGAGCCCTGCCCCAAAGATAGAAAACAGTTAGTAGCCAGAAGTGGCTAGTACCTATGAGCAGCTGTGGTGCGAATAGTGTAGATGAATGTTAACTGTAATAGTAGAAGTTAGGTTCATGCTTGTCCTATCTGTATATGAGCCAAAGAAGAAGATAGGAATGGAAAATTGGACAAAAAGCATATGAGAAGGCTGTGGAAATAGGATTCTGCCCAGTGAAAAGAAGAATTAATTACTCCTCTCTTCTTTCTAGTGATGGTAGCATCATAGAGAGGACCCGGGGGACCACTTCTAGGCCCTTGAGGTAGTAACAAAGCCCTTATTCACCAAAGCTCTTTATTTCTGTGACAGCAGAGGAGGGAGAAGAGGAGGGATCCATTAGGAAAAAGGAAGCCAGTTGCAGGCTGTAGCTCTACACCTGCCATTGGAGGATTTGAGAGATGCTGAATAGAGGCCAGAGGGATGCAAGACAGGTTGAAGAAGCAAGCCGCCTGTCTAAGGGAGGGCAGTGGAAAGAATCCAGAAATAGAGCTGGAAGATCCAGTTCCACCAGGAGGAGCATGAAGGAGACAGATGAAGTGGGGAGTGAAAACCCCTTGGGGAGGTGGGTTGGACATAGGCCAGGCAGGGTGGTGGAAAATAGCTGTTGGTGCCAGGAGAAGAATGAATTGAGTGAGAGGCCATGGGAGGGTGGGAGGGGGAGGGCACAGGGCAGGCCCTGCAGGAATCAGAGACATCGAGTGAAAGATGATGATTATTCCAGCTGTCCAAAACCCGTTCTGTTGATTTTGTGCTGCCAGGATGAGGGTCTGGATGCGAGCTGAGAGTGGCAGTTGCAGGAGGAAGGGGGTGCTGTGGAGGGGCTGAGGGTCAGGGTGTTGGCTGTTAGGAGCCAGTGTGAATGATAGTGCTGCCCCATGTACTCCAGAGGGGTGGGACTCATTTTTATTTTTATAGTTGGTGAAGTGTTGATCCTAGCCCAGATTGTGTTCTGAAAAAAGCTTAGACTCCCTAAAAGAGCATGTCAGCTTGGGTTCTGCAGACATGGAGTCCTTCTGAAAGGACTCCCTGAGGAGTGTTTCATCTTTGTCAGGGCCTTGAAAGTGCTAGGCCAAGGCGCAGGGAGGGGGTAGCTTTTTGGCCAGAGTTTGTTAGTGACCAATGGAGTCTGTTGATTCCCAGAGGCCTTACTGCCCTCTTAGCTTTCTCCCTCTCACCCATTTCTCATGGCAGCCTCAGAGAAGGTTCTCAATAAAACAAGATAGACTTGGGGACACGGGCAGTGAAAAGTGAGGAAAGCTGTGAGCTGTGTCCTGAAACCTCTTTCTCTTTCTTCTCTAGCATCGTCTGGAGATGAAAGAGAGGCAGAGTGAAGAGGAGAGAAAGTAGAGACAAAAATGAACTTATAGACTCTTATCACCAAGCCCTGTAACCCAGCTGTAAGACCTGCAAGCCTTCATTAATTAAACATCTTTTTAGGTTCCCATTTCAACAGTTTTTTAGACCAGTGACTTTCAACCTTTTCATCTCACAACACACATAGACAAATTACTAAAATTCTGTGGCACTCTAAAAAATATAACTTTTGCCCTGGCTGGCGTAGCTCAGTGGATTGAGCATGGGCTGCGAACCAAAGTGTCGCAGGTTCGATTCCCAGCCAGGGTACATGCCTGGGTTGCAGGCCACAGCCCCCAGCAACCACACATAGATGTTTCTCTCTCTCTCTCTCTCCCTTCCCTCTCTAAAAATAAATAAAATCTTAAAAAAATATAACTTTCACTGATCTGACAGAAAATAGTATAATTTTGATTGATTTACAAAAAAAATAGTAATTTCCTATACTTTTTGCTCTAAAGTGACTTTTTAAAAAATCAGATGTCTATACTTGTATATAAGGATTTCTGGTACCAAGAATTAACCAGTCCACTGCAACCTTGTTATGCAACATGAGCGATAAGATACAACTCTATTATATGAGCTGTATATTTATGGTTCAAGATGGGGTATTGACACCACATGGCTGTTGTTGTGTTGGCCATTGTCATTTTTTAATTTGACAATCTAAGGGAAAAGAGGTCACTGCCCCTGACTAAATAGTCAAGTATTGCATGTTTTAAAAATTGTTGTGGCACACTGGTTGAACATTGCTGATTTAGAGACTATAATCCACTTTAGAATGACGCATCTCAGACCGTACACATCTCATTTTGTCTTGTGTATGTTTATTGTTCTTTTGACATTAGTCCATTTCTTCTCTTGTTCTTGGCTGTTGGTAGAGGACAAGCTTTCTCCACTGCTGGAGATAGTCGACAAGGTGCATGACTGATGGGGCTCAGGGAATGACAAATGACAGAAGGCCACAAGGAAAAAACACTAATGTAAATCCAGAAAAGTGATGAAGTCTTTGAGATTTCTTTGTTTCTCAACAACCTTATTAAGGTAGAATCCATATGGCATATAATCCTTCCATTTTGAGTGTATAATCCAGTGGCTTTTAATGTATTCACAGTCATGTATTACCGCAATTTTGGGACATTTTTGTTACCTGCCCAAATAACCCCCCAAACCTTAGCCATCACTCCCCAACCCTTCCAAACCCCGAGTCCTAGGCAATAACTGATTTTCTTTGTGAGATTTCTTAAAGCAACAGCCACTTAATACAGGTTGTGGTACATATTATAAGCTTTAGAGCCTGTGCAATACTGTCTTGTAGTCACTCTTACTTTGACATTTTCATCAACTCATTCAAGTGAGCAAGGCAGATGGTATTCTCTTGCATTTTTCAGATCAGAAATCTAGAGTGTCTCTGAATGACAACATTCCAGTTTCCATTGAAGAATGAAGTGATGCTTCCTTTCATGTCTATGAAAGAAAAACAAAGAGGCATTTTTTGACTTATTTCTTGCAGTGGTCTACATAGGAAAATGTAGGCAAAAGACAAGATGAAGAAGCAAGAAGAAAGGGCTGAAACTGCTATTTGGAGGATGAGGTGAAACATCTGTTAGAATGCTCTAATTAAGATTTATGAGCTGCTGGAATGCATTGCCAAAGGTAGCTGCAAGATCTCCTTTTCTTGGGATTAAAAAAAGAAGAAGCAAAAAAAACATATAAAGTTTTCAGGCAGGATTTATTTTGGGATGCATGAGGATGGATTGGGTGGCTGTCCACAATCTTCCCCATGAAGGCAGGTGGCAGATGCATGCCATCCATGCTGACAGGAAGTTATTCATAGCCCCTATAAAGAGAAGATCCCATTTATTTTGGGTCCTTTTGTCTGTAAAGTGAGACATTCTATACTCCTTCAGTGGAGGGCAAAGTCCTCTTTGAGACATTGTAGATGCTTCAGAGAAAAGGCCAACGTGCAATTTCTGCCCTTCAATTCAACTTTTATTTGCATAAGAGTATGTGCTGGTTACCTTCTTCTGTATAGTAAGCTACCTCAAAACTTAGTAGCTTAAAACAATAATTTATCATGGTAGTTCACAGTTCTGTGTATAGACTGGGCTCACAGGTGGGCAGTCATTCCTTGGGCTTTCTCATGAAGTTGCAGTTAGATACTGTCTGGGCATGCACTTCCAACATCGCACCCTCACACAGCTCCCCATTGATGCTGGCTGTTGTCTGGGAACTCAGCTGAGCTTATCAAATGGACTGTATTGACGTTGTTCAAGTTATCTGGGCTTTTCACAGCATAGGGGTTATGTTGTCTAGAAGATCCAAGTTGGCTGCACTCGTATTCCTAGCACTTGATGAGGACAGTTCCAAGCCTGGGCTCCTTCGTGCTTCTGCTCTTTCCAGTATGGTAGTCAAAATGCTACTTCAGGCCTCCCAAAGACCAAGACAGCTCTTTTAAAGGTCAGGCCTCAACTGGTATTGTGTCAGTTCTGTGATAGTCTGTGGGTCAAAACAGTCACTACCCACCACAGATACAAGTGGAGAAAATGGACCTTACTTCCTAATGGGAAGAGTGATAAAGAATTTGTGACTATCCTCAATATGCCATACAGTAGAAGGGAGTCGGTTATGTACTAGGAGTCATATGAGAAGAATGCACAGAGCCTCAAAACAAAAAAAATACCAAGGGTGCACTTGAATAAATCTGTGGATGTAAGAACTAGCCTAGAGTAGTCTAGATTAAAATTGGAAAGGCCTGAAATAGTTAAAAGAACTGGAGTTAAGTGAATTACATCTTGGAATAATTCATTAGTTAATCTATTTATATACTAGACATTTATTGAGCTCATAATTAATATCAAGCACTCATACTACAAAGATAAATATGACATGGCTCCTGCCTTCTAGATACTCAAAGTCTGGTAGTCCATGCATTAGGTGACCTCCCAAATCTAAAAAGTAGTTTCTTGAATATATATCACTTTCAGCATAAAGTATTATAGTTGATATCCAAACAGTACATAGAAAAAAAATATTAGTGCTGCAAAGCTATATGATGTTGTTGGCACAGGTCTCCTGGATTAGCATGGTATCATGAAAAAAGAAAAAAGAAAAATATTTATCATTATTAATAAAAACAGATGAAAGATATGGATGGGGCAAAGTGGCCAAGTTAAACAGATTTCTCTGGAGAGACTCCTACTGGTGGGTATATGTGCCTTCATAAAATTTGGAAGAAATGGGGTATATTCAAGATTCCTGGGTTCAGTTAAAGTTGCTCAGAGGCCTTGAGAAAACAGTGGCTATAATTCATATTTCTGGACCAAGATTTTTTGACAGATCCAAAAGGACTCCCATTGGGGATATGAGACTGCTGGTTTAAGGAATGCTGCCTTATTATTGCTCAATGTGCATGTTACAGCTCTTCTCTAAAGAGAAGGAATATTTCTAAGCAAAATAGAAGAAACAGGGAGGTAGACAGTGATAGAGATGAGCAATCTAAGATGGCAACAGAGCTGGACAATGACATTGGAGGTAGAAAAAATAAAGAGCGGGTCCAGGTTGTTCATCCAAGCTTAGAATGGCCAAGTTCAAGAGCTTATTTGATTGCAAGGCGAGTCAGTTGAAAAAGGTAGCATTTTTGGCTAATTTGGTTGTTTTAAAAGTTGAATTGAACTGGTTTGAGTAAGAAGATCAATTATTGTATCACACTGAATCACACAGAAAACCTATAGAGAAAAGGAAGATAGCTCTTGGACTGGTGGTGGAGAAATGAGGACATCATCTCAGGCACTCGCTCCTCTTAGTATGCTTTGGGTCTTAGGCTAGAGGCAGACTGAAGATCAGGGAGAAATGCTTTAATGGAGGGGTGCATCATCCTTTGCTCCCTTCTCTAATCCACTTTTCATATCACCCTTGACTCACCTTTCTAAAACATTGCTTTTATTACATCTTTCTCTTGCTTAGTGACCTCTAGAAATTCATGTTTTCAGGGGCAAACATACTCCCTAGTTCTGCATTTCAGCCTGTCAAATCGACTTCCTATTTAACTGTCAAATCTACTATCACCCAGTACCAGCAGAGTGGTTTTCTAGCTCCATACCCATCTACCTCAATGCATCTTCACCACCTGAAACACAATCTCCCCTTTTCTTCTAATTCCAGGCATTCTTCAAAGTCTTTGTACACAATGCTGTTTCCTATGTCACTCAAAATGAGCTCCCCTCTCTTCTCATTTATATGTTCATTTGTTCATTTATTTGCTTAATTAATATTCATTTGCTCAACATTTGAATAAGCATCTGTTATTTACCAGACATTAGGTATGTAGATTTGAGACACATTCCTTACTCTCAAGGAGTTTAAATGTGAGGGAAAAAAAAAAGGAATTCTAATTCCTATAGTACTCACCCAGTAGCACTATCATATTGGTCTTCGTTGCTTTGCATCTTTTGTGTTTTCTTTTTTAATCTGTAAAATATTCTCTTTTTATTCCACAAAAAGTCTTGTCCATATTAAATTCCCTAGAAACATAAAGTAATTGGGAGCACCCAAGAGCAGTGGACTGGTGGTAGCAAGCGAGTGAGTCTAGAGAATGGGAGGAGAGATTAGCATATGAGATTTGATTATTTTAAAAGCAAACAAATTACTTTGTGTGATCTACTGGGGCAGAAAATCAGAGAAAGAGAGAGACTGGTGCTTTTCTTGTTTAAAATCAACATATCAATGAGGATGGCCTCTGAGAAGCTACCTGAGTTCCAGGAATGCGAGGATCTTCTTCTGAGAAGTGATGGAGAAAGTCGTTGGGACTCAGTTATCCAGTAAGATAGCCTGTTAGTTGAGCACCCAATCAAGACAGAGGGTGCTGAGGCTACATTAAGTCTTAGGAGGTATGCTGGTCAGGCAGCGTAGTTAAGTCTGAAAAGCCATAGTGATCAAAATTCCAGATCATTGCTGGAGGAAAGACCCACTTTGCCTGGCCTCTCCCCTTCTGGCTTGGCTTGGTTATGTAGGGTCACCCACACAGGTGTGGGGTCTGGAGTCTGAATGGCTCAGTTAAAGAACACAGTGCGCTAAGAGTCAGGAAAAAGAGTTCTAGACTTGGCCTTGCCCTAATAACTTATGAGACCTGGGGCAATCACCTTTCCTCTGGGTCTCAGTTTTCCCATCTAAAAAATAAGGGAGCTAAAATTGTTCAGTCATTTTGTACAACCTTTTTGTTTCAGTAAAACTTCTTCATCATACAAATTATAACACAGAGGTTCAGAGTGTAGAGCATATAGAAGCAGAGCTTGATTTCCTAATGAGGCCCAGTGGGGATTAAGTAGACCCTTCATTTGCTCAAGACACCCTCTCCCGCCCCAACCCCCAAGCACATATTTTGAAAATCTCTGCACTAGAATGGTGAAATCTATATCTTTTTCTGATCGGGTACATAAGGAAAATCAACTTTAAGAGACTTATACTTAAAATATGGGTATTGATAAATTTTGTGCCTTCCCTATTGTCAATCTTTGTGTTAACTATTAAGTTCTTTTTTATTTTTAAAGAACAAAATACATATAGTTGGAAGGTTTACTATTTCCTTCCTAGACCCTAATGGATTTTCTTTCTCAATTCTTTAAGCTCACACACCCCATTTTGGGGACCTCCAGTTTCTTTTTAGCTCTACGGTTCTAGGAGTTTGTGTCTGGAGTGCAGAAGCAGCACTAGTCTTTCCCAGCCCTATTTATTTCTTAAAAGAAGAAGGTGCTTTGGGTGCTTGGGAGAGTGAAAGTACAGTGGCCATTTTAGGGGGAATGCATAATCCATTAAAAACTTGAAGCATACAAAAAAAAAAAAAACAAACAAACTCAAGGCCATGTCTTGTGTCTCAGTGGGCCAGACCTGCTCTGCTGGCTCAGGATTATGTGTGGGATCTCCCCTGCTCTCACTTGTAGAGTCTCTGCAGCATCCTGGTAAAATTTCCCAGCATGTGCCTGGCATGTGCCTTTTCTCAAGTCATGAACCAGTAACCCTAAACCAGGCTGTGCCAGGAGATTTTCTCAACAATGTGCTTATGAACAAAATTCAGCAGCTTGAAACTACACCACTGTTTATGAAGAGTTTTGTGAGCTGTAGGGAGCAGGAGGGGATGTGCATGGTACCCTCCTCTTTCTCCCCATGCTCTGTCTAAGTGGCTGCTTTGTTCCTGGAAAAGAAAGGCAGTCTGGGGGAATTGCTGGGTCACTTTCATGAGAGGACCACAGGTCTCAGGGAGCAGCAGCTGAGGCCCAGGCCCCAGTCCCCATCCACTCATAACTCATTCGAGAGATATGCAGAGCTGGCAGAACAGCTAACAGACTCCTTGCCAAGGCAGGCTTCTCTCCAAGTGGGCTTCTATATTTATGTGAAACAGAAATAAAACAAAGCACTTAAAGGCAACAGACACGCAATTAGCCAACCCCCCACTAGGGCATGTTTAATGAAAGGCAAAACTGTGGGTAGAATCAGTGAAGGGATCACCTAGAGCAGAATGATGGTTTGGTAGACCTCAAGGCCTTGACCTAGGGGCAGCTAGAAAGCTGTCCACAGACAAAGGCCAGGCAAGTCTCAGTGCCCCTCTGTGAACTTTGCTTGGTATGGCTAACGTTGTGACATTGATCACGTTTCAGTTTTCTAGGGCTGTCATAACAAAACAGCACAAGCTAGGTGGCCTACGACACAGACATTTATTCTCTCACAGCTCTGGAGGGTATACGTCTGAAATCAAGGTGTTGACAGGGCCATACTCTCTCTGAAGGAGCTAGCAGAGAGTCCCTCTTGTCTCTCTAGCTTTTGGGGGTTGCTGGCTTCTTTGGTGTCTCGTGGCTTGTAGATGTATCACTCCAGTCTCTGCCTCTGTCTCCACAGGACTTCTGTTTTCACATGACTTCGCATGGCTTTCTGTTTCACATGTCTTCCCCCTCATGTGTCTGTGTCTTTTTGTCCAAATTTCCCTCTTTATATAAGGATACCACTAATATTGGGTTTAGGTCCCAGCCTAATTCAGTGGGACCTTATATTAATGATTGATTGCCTCTACAAAGATCCTATTTCCAAATAAAGCCACATTCACAAGTTCTGGGTGGACATAAATTTTGGGGGGTTACTATTCAATCCAGGACAGACACTAAATTTTCCACCATCAAAGAAGAATGGAAGCCAAAGAGAAACCGTTTTCTTTGCTCTCTTAAGCTCAGAACATTATACTTACTCTACAGTTTAGCAAAGTTCCTAGGCAAGATTGATGATGGCCTTGAAACCTTTCTTTAAGTTTCACCTTGACAGGTCTCCAAGGAGTCTCCCAATGCTTGAGCGCCCTTACAATATAACCCAGGAAAATAGACATGTCATCACTGTTTAAAAATCTTCAGGAAAGTGTATACACAACTCACTTCCCTGGTGGACAGGAGAACGTTCAAATTTCAAATTTAACTGATAAAATGAACACCCTGTCTTGTATGTGTCAACCAAGAAAGGATTGATTAATATCTATTTTGAATTTTAGCTTCGAAGATAAATTCTCAAGCTCTGATCGATGACACTTTTTCTTTTAAAGAGAATTTTGACTTGCTTGGTCTATACATTTTTATATCCTTTTGCTTTTTCCCTTCCCCATTCTTACCCTCTTCCCCCCCCACATAATTTTCCCCTCCTTGTGTGTGTGTTTTTCTCAATTTTTAGTTTTTAAAAAATTTTTAAAAATGGCTTAATTGCTTCTTTCTCATTCTTCTCTTGGCCAGTCTGCTGAACTGCCAGCTCAGAGCAACTCAGCTTTTCTCATGGGTGCTGACTCATGGCCTCACCCCTCTTACTCCTTCGTAGCCTAAACATTTCACTCACTTGATGTAGATGGAGTTAGAGAGGAGAAAGAGGAAATTTGAAAAGGGTAGAGGGCATGGAGGGAAAAACGACACCTCAGAGGAAACAGTGGAAAATGCCAGGATATTACAGAAATTCAAGCATTGAGCTCAGCCAACACCAACAGCAGAAAAAGCGGGAGTGAGAATGGAAAGAACCATGAAAACCCAGGCAGACAGCCTTAGGCTGCATATATAAGAGGGCAGAGAAGATGACCCAGAAGAATGTAGGGAAGATTGGAAAGAAAGGCAATCAAGACACAGAAAGAGGCCAGATAAGCAGGGGCAGAGGACAGAAACACTGTGAGGAGCTAGCTGAAGGTTGTGAGAGTTGATTAACTCTGAAGCTTACAGTGTTGGATTCCTGAAACTGTCCTACTGTAAAGTCCTGAAGTATTCTCATAATCTGTTCTACTAAGCCCTTAGCTTTCAGCTTCATGTTGCTAGGATGAGGGTACTAATTCATCATAGCTTTTTAAAAAATTTATTTATTTATTTATTTTTAGAAAGAGGGGAAAGGAGGGAGAAAGAGAGGAAGAGAATCATAGGTCGATTGCCTCTCTCAAGCCCCCAAACTGGGGACCTGGTCTGCAGCCCAGGCATGTGCCCTGACCAGGGATCTAACCAGCAACCTTTTGATCTGCAGGCCAGCACTCAGTCCACTGAGCCACGTTAGCCAGGGCTCGGTCACAGTTTTTAAGTTTCCCAACGAACAACATTACAGGCAGGGGTCCTCCTGTTTTCCTTAAGCCCCTCCAAAATAACAGATGTTCTCATATTGTCTAGACTAGAGCTGGTAGGGTTCCTCCAGAAAATGGTAGATGTCCCCATTGTCTAGACTAGAACTAATAGTATCCTCTAGAAAGTGGTAGACGTCTCCATATTGTCTAGATTAGAGCTGGTGGGGTTCCATAGGAGGCATGGCTGATCTGGAGGCAGCAATGATAAGAGCAAAACTTTGAAGTCTATGTTTTTCTGCTGGAATGAGCTTTCCCTTTTTCAGTGTCTTATCTCCTCAGTTCTAGGGATCCACAGATCCACTCTCCTTCATGACTCTAAAACTCTGGACCTTTTTCCCCTTTTTTACTCTGATCAAGTGTATCTCCATTAACACCAGCTGAAACTGCCTGCTAGCTACTAATCCACTCTCCACAGGTTTGATATCAATTGTCTCCACCTCATATGATCCATAGGCATAATTCATTCACCTAGAACTCCCGGATACCCTGAGCTTTAAACCACTTAAATAGATTTAAGCCAGTCTACTCAAGGGTCAGCTGGTAAGGGAGAGAAGTATTTAGGCCAAGCCACTTAGGCTTGACAGTATGTCATCAAAATTATTCCTGAAAGTAACTTAGAAAGATAACATTTTGCAGTTGAGTTCTTTCAAGTGTTTCAACTGAAGAAACTATGGTCTGCTACAATATTTTTAAAAATCTGATCTTCTGAGTTTATTGAATATGTTATGTTGGTCTGAGTTTGGGACCACATTGAACAAAAAATTGTCTTGGCCAAATACAGTTTGAAAGACCAACAGTTCTGAGCTGGACTGAAAGAGGTACAGATTTCCACTTCATATTTTCCAAGTGACAGCTTACTGAGTTCAATGATGAACAGTTATTTCTCTTTTTCTCTTTTCTGATGACATATACTGAAATTTATGTAAGTTAAAAGTGAACTTGAAGGACCCCTGCCTATCAACGTGAGCTCCTTGGAAAGGGTGCCATAGGGAGAAAGACTTACAATGACTCAAGCACCACTAGGGAAGACAGGGCTGGCTTAGAATTAGATGGATGAACATCTTCCCTAAACCCTCCCCTCTTCCAAATAAACACACATGATGGTAAAAGTAATCCTGAAGCTTCAAAAAAAAATCTCCTTTGTGTTTTGAATTTTTAACCATCAAACTAAATTATACTCAAACTGGAGCTTCCAAAGTGAGTCAATGCTTTCTGATAGGAACCCAGCAACCTAGCTCGGGGGCCCCAGGGGAGAGAAACTAGGTGGGGCCAAGAATGGTATAGCTGAGGGGAAGGTGAGAGCTGCAGCTGGGCAAACAGAGCCTGCATTGTGTCGCCCCCCTCCTCCCCACCCCACCACAGCATCAGGGCTGCCGTCTGGGAAGGGTGCCTCCCTTAGAAGGCAGCCAATAGCACATGGTGCCTGCTGATCTATTTACACAGGTGGCTTCCCTCCCCAGGGAAGCTGGGGCTATGCAAACATGCATGACCACTTGCTTCCATAAGATGGATGCTCACATCTGCATGCTGCCAAGGGGAGAAACTGAGTCCCAGAGTGGGGAAGAAAGGCTTTCAGCCTGAGCAAACCAATGCTGGAAACAGGAAGGGCAGGCAGGTGTTCAGACTCCCCACTGGCCTCTCTGGTTACCAGGCTGCCTTTGTCTTGTCAGACCTGCTCTTGACAGGGATAAAGCCTTTGGGCTTTTCACTTCAGGACATTGAAACAGCTTTCCCATCTACCATTCTAAGCTGAAGCTGAAGCTTTCAGGCTGTCTGTGGTGGGGGCTGGGCCACTGACCTCTAACCACACCTGTTAGTGAAGCTCTGCCAGCAGAGTGGCAGGAGAGGGGGCTCCCAACCTTGGAAAACATTGTTACGTGCCTAAAAGATGTCCCCTTGGCCCTACCCCACCCTATTGATATAGTTTTCCTCTTCCCTTCCCCACTATCTCCTGAAAAACAAACTCTGATGGAAAACCTGGGAAACGCAGCCCATTCATTTCTTTGTCTTTTTTAATTGCCCCGCTTCAAACCCTCAGCTTAAATGCTCCAGATTCGTCAACAGATAAGTTGTAAGAAAATGAAAAAGGAGGAGGAACCGCAGATGAGAAGAGATAGGAAAGACACATAGCATTTTAAAAAAATGGGCAAGACTAAACAGTGGTATCTGGGGATGCTCATCTGGTGCTAAATCGACACCAAGATGCACAGAAGCAACTACTACACATGCCAAGAGAGTGATCACCTTTGGGCATGGGAGGAGTGTTAAGATCGAGACAGGCCAATTGAGGGGGTCTGTTTCTCTACCCCGGTGTAGAATTAGATGGATGTAGAGGGTTTAGGGAAGATGTTCATCCATCTAATTCTAAGCCAGCCAGTACAAAGCATTGTAGTCTATAATAAACTACCAGGTTAGACATTTGCTTTGTGTGGTTTTCTGTACCTTTGTTTTATTTTACAGTAAAAGGGTTAAAATAGTTGGTCCGTTTTCTAGAGGCTGGACAGCTGGATCTCTGTCATATGCCTCTTCCCAGTTGACATATCCATGTCACTGTAGCAGCTCTTATGGGAGCAGCAGTCTTTCAACCCTAACATCAGGGGGAACCATTTGAGGAGAGGTCCACGTGGCAAGGTAGAATAGAAAGGGAAGCAAGGCCTGCCCCCATTCCTTTGAACTGGGGAGTAACACCAGTGAATTTTCTTCTGCTTTGTCTGAAGTGAATCAAAAGCCTTCAGAACATTCTCTCTCAGGTAGCTAGCTGACAGGTGACTGATCCAAAGACTTATCTGCCTGAGGGATTTCATGATATTCTCCACCAGATCAATGCTGGTGCCTACCTTCCTCTCATGAAGCCTTTTGGGGTTGGGACCATCTGCTCACTATTAGGGAGAGACATGCCCTTCCTCTGTCTCTTGAAAGGCTAAGATGGTCATGGGGACCGCCTGAGATGAAATGCTGACTAACACAAGTTCTAGGAACTAACTCTTCCAAGTAAATGATCTGTTGGTCCTAACAAGACCGTCAGAAATGCTCAAATATTATCCCAGTTGTCTCCAAGTGCGAGCACACGATTGTGTGCATGGCTGTTTAGAATAAGACAGCAGGTTGCTAGGCAATGAGTTTCTATAAAGGAGAGTGTGAAGAAAAGAAATAATAAATAAACAGATGACAGGGATGGGATCCAAAGCCTGTTCGGACAAGAGCATTTGGGTCCAATTCATTTGGTTTGATGGGGGTGTCATGGGACATCAGGGTTCGCTCAACTCCGGCATGAGTTTCCAATCTTGCCTTCCAGCTCCTCACCCTCTGTCTTATGTGGTGGAGAAAGCTGAGATGAAATATGGCTCTCTGGAGGGCCATGCCTTTGTGAAAGGCTATTACAGCTGTAACAAAACTTTTGTATTCTGCACCATATCCCATTACATCTCCAGGCTCCTTGGGCCCCTTCCCAGCCTCAAGGAAAATACACTACACCCTTTCTCTTTCTCTTTTCTTTTGTTTTCTTTTTCTCCTTAGCTTCCTCTTCCTCTTTCCTTCCTTCCCTCTTTCTTCTTTTTCTTTTTACATCTTTATTTATTTTTAAATGTATTTTATTGATTATGCTATTACAGTTGTCTCAGTTTTTCCCCCTTTGCCCCCCCTCCACCTGGTACCTTACTTCTCTCCAGAAATCTCTCTCTTAGTTCATGTCCATGGGACATGCATATAAGTTCTTTGGCTTCTCTATTTCCTATACTATTCTCGACATACCCCTGCCTCTTTTGTACCTACCAATTATGCTTTTTAATCCCTGCATGTTTCCCCTCATTCTTCCCCTTCCTTCTCTCAGCTGATAACACTCCAAATGATCCATACCTAGGATTCTGTTCCTCTTCTGCTTGTTTGTTTAGTTTGTTTTTTTAGATTTAGTTGTTGGTAGTTGTGAATTTGGTGCCTTTTTAATGTTGATAGTTTTGACCTTTTTTCTTAAATAAATCCATTTAACATTTCATGTAATAATGGCTTGGTGATGATGAGCTCGTTTAGCTTTGCCTTGTCTGGGAAGCACTTTATCTGCCCTTCCATTCTAAATGATAGCTTTGCTGGATGGAGTAATCTAGGTTGTAGGTCCTTGCTTTTCATCACTTTGAATATGTCTTGCCAGTCACTTCTTGCCAGTCCCTTCTTTTGAGAATCAGCTGATAGTTTTATGGGAAATCCTTTGTAGATAACTCTGCTTTTCTCTTGCTGCTTTTAAGATTCTTTCTTTATCTTTAACATTTGGTATTTTAATTATGGTGTGTTTTGGTATGGTCCTCTTTGGGTCCAACTTGTTTGGGACTCTCTGTGCTTCCTAGACTTGTATGCCTATTTCATTTGCCAAATTAGGGAAATTTTCTTTCATTATTTTTTCAAATGAATTTTCAATTTCTTGCTTTTTCTCTTCTCTTTCTGGAACCCCTATTATTCAAATGTTGGTGTGCTTAAAGTTGTCCCAGAGGTTTGTAAGCCTATCTTCGTTTTCTAAATTCTTTTTTCTTCCTGCTATTCTGATTAAATGCTTTTTCCTTTCTCGTGTTCCAAATAGTTGATTTGATTCTTGGCTTCATCCTCTCTACTGTTGGTTCCTATAGATTTTTCTTTATTTCACTTAGTGCAACATTCATTTCTTCCCTTGTTCTTGTTGTACTCAATCAGTTCTTTGAGCATCCTGGTCACCAGTGTTTTGAAATCTGCATATGATAGGTTGGTTATCTTCATTGTGCTTAGTTCTTTTTCTGGGGTTTTGTTCTATTATTTCATTTGGGCCATAATTACTTGTCTCCTTAATTTGGCAGCCTCCCTGTATTTGTTTCTGTGTATTAGGTAGAGCTGTTTTGCCTCCCTGTCTTAGAAAAAGCACTTACAAATTGTGTGGGGTAGAGACTTAGTTAATTGCCAGGGGAGGGCAACCCTCTTCACTGCTTTGTAGCTCTGTGTGGGGGGGGAGAGGGCTCGGAGAGGGGACAACACTGCTGCCTGGCTTCTAGAGGTTTGCCTGGCACTCACCTCATTTCCAGTCACTTCACCCACTTCTTGTATGCAAATGGCATCCTTCCAGCTGTTGTCCTGGTGGTAAATCCCAGAGTGGGTTGGTGTGTGGGTTTGTGTAAATTGTTAGTCTGTGTGTACCCTTTAAATGGACTCTCCTGAAAGTCTGGCAGTTTCTTCCACTGCCCCAACCCCTACTGGTTTTTACAGCCAGAAGTTACAAGGATTTAACCTTCCTGGTGCCGGAAACCTGGGCTGTGAGCTCTGGCCTGGGGATGGGAGTGCTTGCTCCCAGGGTATCCCTCCCAATTTTTATCCACCACATGTGAGTGTGGGACCACCCCATTCTGCTGCCACTGCCACTGCCTTTCCACACCACACTACATCTCTGTGCCTCTCCATCTGTCTCTGAAACTCTGCCCCTCCTGGTTGTATGGATGAATGTGGCTTCTTTAAATCCTTGTTTGTGGGACTTCCATACAGCTCGATTTTCTGACAGTTCTGGCTGTTAATTTGTTTTGAGATATAGCTGTAATTCTCCCTGTGGTGGCAGAAGTCTTCCTCCCTCCCTCCCTCCCTCCCTCCCTCCCCTCCCTCCCTCCCTCCCTCCCTTCCTTCCTACCTTCCTTCCTTCCTTCCTTCTCTCTTTCTTTTTCTCTCTTCTCTCTCCCTTGTTTTCATTCTCTGAAAGGTCATCATAGTTGTTCTCACACAGTTTTTTTCTGAAACATTTGATGGAAATTGGCCTGAGATACATAGAAAGGGTGGGTGCTATCTGCTTTTGAACTTGTCAAATCATTAAGGAAGATGAATAGGCCATGGGATGAAGAGCAGAAGTCACTGAAGTTTGTCATAATGAATATTTCAAAATATTCTTTTAGATTTGCAATGAAATCTCTTTTTGTGCAGCCAACAACTCTGTTCATCCTATCTAATTAGAGCTTAAATAAAAGTTTATTTTCCTAAGGGTTGAGGACTCATCAAGGCAGATGGCTTTTGTCATGGTCATAAGATAGAGGTTTGGGAGAGTCCTACCAAGATCATTTCCCCATTTTTCAATTTTCAGCAAGTTTTGTATGAATATGAGGCTGGTGCACTTACTACTATGATCTCTAGAGAAGACAGTGATTGGCTTTTAAACCAAATTTTGACTCTTCTGAAAATTATCAAAGCAAGGACTGTATAATGTGCAACAAAACATAGATATCACCCAGCCCAGCAGATGGTTCTCCATTTCAGGGCTAACCCTTCAGCCCTGTGTAGCACAAAAGGATATAATTTTTCCATTGACACTTTCTAGCCTTTCTGATAGCACTCCTGTCCTCCTGCTTATGCGTGCATGCATGCACGCACACACACACACACACACACACTCACACTTTGTGCCCAGCTAAAATTACTCATTGATTACTGAGGTTTGGAATTTGGGTGGATAGAATATATATAGCTGTAAAATAACATCTAAGTCCTTATTTTTATGGATCCTCAGGTAAAAGTGAAATCCCTCATCACCCTACCAAGATTTAGAAGTATGAAACACTCCCAAAACTGCCTGACTTCCCTACATTTTCACCAATAGATGGTCATTCTCCCTTTGTCAGTTCTAAGTTGACCTGTCTTCTCCAACACCCTCCACCTTCACTAATTTTGGATTTTGGATAAAGTTTTGTTTTCCTAATTTGTCTCAGGGTCCTTTCTGGCTTTTGATTGAGTTGGAACTATTTTGGGGAGTCAACTACTATGTACATGGTATACTTTAGGGTTCAGATCCAGGAAATCTTTGATCTATTCACTCTCCTTCCTTGTCCTCATGAACAGAGATATACTAAGATGGAATGGCACTGGGCTGGGTATGCCTTCTGCTTTCTGTCTGCCTTTAGCTCTCCCATCATGTTTTTCATAGCCCTCATGTTCTGGACCAAGCACTTTGAAAACTCAGAACTTAGGCTTCCCTGTCCTTGAACGTCCCATCTGTTTCCACTTCAAGAGGACTTCTTAGTATATCACCACCATATTTCCTTTTCTCCCATGATCTCCCAGACACTACATTTCTGTACCCACCCCCACCTCTGCCCAGCTGTACATTTTCATCTCCTGCATTTAAGTATCTGAATAGTCTCACATATCCTTATTATAGTTCCTTCATGATTATTATGCCTTTTCAGATCAGTTTCCCTGTGGTGTTCATTATAAATCAAAGTTTTTAGTGCCTTACATTTTGCTTTGGATGTAGGTTTTTCCCTGGTATCCCCGTATGCCAGCAAATACATTTGGAGGAGTGGGCTGTTTTTATCATTATTGAAGCACATTATCATCATCATTATCATCACATGATTATAACAACAACCATGGTAATGATATTAATGACAATACCAGCTAATACTCAGTATCAACTGTCCATCAAACACTGTGCTGAGACCTTTCTTTTACTCTCTCATTTGTCTTTCACAACAACTCTATGAAGCAGGTACTATTACAGAGGAAGAAATTGAGGCTAGCAGACATTAAAATGCTTACAGTTGCCTATCAAGTAAGGGAGCCTGGATATGAGCCTAGGCAGTAGTTCTCAGCCTGTGTTCTTGACCATGATGCAGAGACTCCCAAAATGTAGCAGTCCCCTCACACCTGGGCAGAGGGCAGCCAGCCAGGGACATGAGGAAGAACAGGGGAGAGTGGATATTGGAAATGTTTGTGGATTATTCATTAGTTCTTAAGAAGAACCAGGATACAGATAGTGAGATAGCAGAGGACACCAACCAGCAAGTGGCTTAGCTCCACAGAATCATTTTCTCTCCTAGGTCAGTTGGCTTCAATTTGACCCTGTGTTTGGTGGGGTTTTTAGCATCTCCATGGTAGCTCTGAAGCACAAAGTTACCATTAGCAGACCGTTAGGCTGTGGTTAATTTGGCTGCCTCTTTAGGCAAGGGACTATGCGAGAAGTCAAGAATTCTTTCCACGAAAAAAATGGTGAGTAAATGGTGAGTAAATGGTGAAAACCTTTCTTTGGAGCACGTTTGACATGCATAAGGCAGAAAGGAAGGTTTTACTTAGCTGGATTGGTTTGCAGGCAGAGTCAAGAGGCCAGTCGCTGTCAGAGACTCAGGCTCTGTGCATGGTCATTCAGCTTTGTTGTGCTCTGTGGCCACAGACTATGCTCTAAATCCTGGCCAGATGTCCTGTAACACACATGACACATTGTTATGGTCTCTGTAGGGATAAAGGAATAAGGTGTGGATGAATTAGTTCAGTTCCAATCCCTGAGCAGAACAGCTCAAGAGCACACATCCAGAGAGCACTGGATGTCATCAAACATAGCATCCTCTTTCTCCTGTAGGATGTTTCAATTCAGGACACTCTTCCTTGAAGAATAGCATAAATTCCTCAGTAGACACAAACATGGTTGGCTCTCTTCATTATAAAGTGAGTAAAACTGAGGTCCATGTATATAGGTTGTGACTAAACTCTGCAGTGACTATGAGATCTATAAGCTTTTTGCATTTAGACAGAACTCCATCTATTCCACAGCAAATCTGTAAACAGCTGAATTGTCTTTAAATATATACATTGACTAGAGGCCACCAATAACCCTGGAGGCAGGGTTATTGGGACAAAACTGGTAATATTATTTATATGAAGGGGGAATTTGACTCTTGAGAGCACCTACTATGAACCACCTTTATAAAATATAAGGCATATTTGTTAAATATTTATTTCCCACAAGAAGCCCATGAAGTAAGCATTACCTGCTGTACTTTACAACTGGGGAACTAACATATGAAGAGGTTGAGCAATTAAGCTCAAGTTATATGAGAAATTAAGTGGTAAACTTAACATTTAAACCCAGGCTTGTCTAATTTTCCCAAGGTCTTCCAACTGTGTCCAGAATGCTCCAGGGGCTGCTGTGAGGTCCTCCTGCTCAGGTCCCTGTGAGCGTGTAAGGTGGAGTGTGGGAGGTGGAGGAAGAGGGGAGGGAAGTGGGCTGGTTCTCAGTGCTGTAGACCAGGGTTGTCAAACTCATTTTCACTGGGGGCCATATCAGCCTTGCAGTTGCCTTCAAAGGGCCCAATGTAATTTTAGGACTGTACAATTATAAGTACTCCTTAACAGTTAAGCAAGAGCTCAGTGCTGCTGCCCAGTAAAAACAAGGTGCTAGGCTGGATAAAACAAGGTGGAGGGCCAGATTCGGCTGGCAGGTCTTGTGTTTGCCACCTGTGCTCTAGACTGGACTTCAACAAGTTTTCTTTTTACCTGTTTTATAGATAGAGGCTCTACTTAAAAAATAGAAACAAACAAAAAAATTAGACATGCTATTCAAGTAGGTTTGACTTCATGGTGCCTTTCTAAATGAGGGTTTCTCTCATTTTTCTCATGGCTCAAGTTCCTGCAAGGTTTGGGCTGTGGTGAATTGTGTAAAGCCCTCAGGGTCCAGGGCAGTGCAGTGGGGCCTCTACTGCACTGGGCTTTGCGTTGGGATTCCAATCTGTGCTGTGCCCACCTGCAAGGCTTATTGTCTGGCTGGCTCATGGGGTCACCAGTGAACCTGAAAGCTGCTGGTTCCCCAGTCCAGTGTCCATTCTGACAGCTGGATCTCAGCCTAGGTCAACTAACATTGCTGTAGGTAAGGCTGTTCTTCCCAGTGTCCACTGAAGCCCTAGACTATTCCATTCCTCACACCTCCTGAGCTTTGGTGACCTCCTGCTTTCCACAAGCTGCTTCTCCTAGGCCTCCTCCTTTCTCTGTTCTGTTCTTCATCAACCTCACCCTTGGCAGCCATCCTAAGAAATTTAGCCTTCTTCATCTTCTCTCTCAGAAACTGGAAAAGTTTTTTTCCCTGAATTCCTAATGTTCTCATCTTTGCCAAAACCCAAAAGCCCAGATCTGCCATGTGCCAACAAGTGCCGGGAGAGGTTGTTTGGATGAGTTCAGAAATGACCTTGAACCTTTGCTCAACACTCAGATGACAGGTTCTCTCCTTCCCCACCACACCCCAACACACATGCTTCTTGTTGGATCAGGAAATATTTTATTGCTTTTTTTTTTCTTTTCACTTTCTCTACCACCCTTCTTCATGGATATTTTCTACTTATCCTTTCCCTATCACTTCTTTCTGGAAAATTAATCAGAGAGCAAAAATCCCAGGACAGAAAAGGGGCCCTGGGAAGGCATTTAATCCAGACTCTTGCTTCCAGGGAGCAGCAACACTTTCCTGGGTAAAGGACTCTTTCTTTGCCCTTAAACTTTCATCGGTTTCCATACTGTCTCATTTAAACTTCTCTGGGTTTTGCTCCTTGAGGTCTTATTTATTTCATTTTAAAAGTGTCATTTCCTCCATCATTCAGGATTATTTCATAGAGAAAAAAAAAATATATATATATGATATTATAGATGATGTCATGACTTGGCCAAAACTGTTGAGCTTTCTTTAAGCAGATGTACAGATACAAACCCTTTTCCTGGGTAAGCCAGAATTTCTAGGGAGTCAGTTGTGATCACAGTCCTTTATTGGTAAAGAGGGGACACTGGTAGTAGTGACCCAGCTGTGTGGTTGCCTGGCCTGCATGAATCTTTGGCTATAATCAGAGGCCAAGAGAAGATGTAACATGAGATGTGGTACAAGTCTACAATGGTGTCTACCAGATGCAAAAAGATTTAGAGCCTCATAACCAATACCCTGGTGATTCAGTTCTCAATCCAGCTATTATTGGACAAAGTGATTTATACTGATTGTCTGACTGACTGATTTTGGCTTAAAGAGGCCAGATTGGCTTTGTGCATTAGGCAGTTGCCTAACCCTTTGCTGTCCTGAGGAGAGAATTCCCAGAGCACAAACATGTGAAATTCCACTTTCCTTTGTCCAGGGACCTAAGTGGACAAAAGGTTCAATGCTTCCGCTTTTCCTAACTTGGGTGTATTTTTGAAAATGCCTGTTCTTCTTTTCTTTCATTTACCTTTTTATATCCAGCATATTTACCTTTCCCTCTCACTGCAAATTCCTAGACCAGTCCCTGAGTACACTTAGTCTAGTTTCGAGGAAGGATTTCCTGTCCTAGGCCTTCTAAGGGACAGGGGGCCTGTCCAAAGCCCCAGTACAGTAAATCCCCTCACAGAGAGAAATGTTGGTCCTGTGTATGAGAGGTAAATGAGTAGCATGGGGACATTTAAAGAGGTGGGAAGGGGCATTTGGAGAATTTCAGCCTCTCATGATTCCAGACAATGCTTTTATTTCAGATATTACCATCCAAGAAAAGAAGGTATAGTGTATAAGGAAGGGCTCAGTGAAAAATTCACTACATAAATGTTTGGCAAATGAAGCTGTTTCCCTGATACTATCTCAACATGCCCATGGAGAAACATCTCAAAAAGTTGAGAGTTGAAGTAATCATTCAGAGTCAGTATCCCATGGCATGCTGTTCCAAAGAAGGCACTCCTTTCATTCTCCCTTTTAAGTCTTAAGGCCAAGGGCACTAGACATTCTGATAGGTGAGGCTTGTGGGCAGATGAGAGGCCTGAAAAAGGACAGTCCTGCCCCTGGAGGGATGATCACATTAGCTACCTCACCCTGATATTTGGGATGTGGGGGCCAGGAGTAAAGGGGGTATTTTGTTCTTGGGTTATTATTTTCCCATGTGAAAGGTGTTTTGCTTTTTCTTGTGTGTGCAACTTGTCTCCCTTTAACCTCTGCTGTGTGTGGATAGGAAATTCAATATAGACGAAACAGTTGGAGATTCCATGGAGTTTTGCTTTGTGTTTCTCAAGCTCTGACCCGACCCTCTACAGCTTCCCAGGCCATTCTCATGGGGTCTTTGACCTGGTCTCTGTAGATGCTCTGTGTGGAGGGGAGAATCCCAAAGACCTTCTCTTCTAGAGTTACAGCACCTATAAGTCTGCAGGGCCTGCCTTCACTCTCATCCCAAGAAGAATGAAAGTCTTTGCGATTAGCACTGCCACCTCCTCCCAAAGCCCAGGAGGTAATTGCCGTGAAATATGGGAGAAAAGGGAACATCTAAAAGTCCTGGGCCTGCATTCTCTTGGCCTACATCTCTGAAGCTCTCGAGGACTAGAACAAGTGCTGCTTTGCCATCACAGAGCCACAGGAAGTATCTGTTGAATTGAATTCTTCCCACCTTGGAAAGGAGTTGTATTCCTGATGGAAGCTCACCCCACTTAGACCCATGTGACATTATAGGTGAAAGAAACAGAACTACCTCCAACCCTTTTATTTTATGTAGAGGAAACCAGAAGCTTAGAATGGGGAAGTGAGTTTTTGGGATCCTATGCACTGAAATTATCATGGTGGTGGGGGTGTGTGTCTCCTCTAGCATTAAAATGCAAGCATTTATTCACTGCCTCATGTTGGGGAGGACGTCCCGTGTCCTTGCAGCTTGAGGTGGCAAGTTAGGATGTTGAGAAATGACCCCCAACTGTTTCAGACTTCAATCAGACACTTCCTGGTGCTGTGTTTTAAAGTGACAACCACTAACTCCTGAGAAGAGTAAAAAATCCGGGGAAGAAGGAGAGATGTTCTCTCCGGGAGATAGAACTCATTTGATTAGGGGTGTGCCTGCTTTCACTTTTTGGTTGAGATTTATATTTAGCACACACCAGCCAGCGGCTGTGAAGTTCACAATGACTTTTATCACTCTGGTTCTCTTTGCCAGCGGATGTGACTAACACGTATGGTCCTCCAGTGGGGCGTGGTTTAATCCACATCAGGGGGTCTGGCTGAGGAGTCTTTTCCAGGCTTCAGTGTCCATCTGGGCTACAGGCTTCCCTGGTGCACCAACCTGGTCATGCACTGTCCTTTTTGTTCAGTTGGTCCAGTTGTTGCCATCAAGCTCAGGCTTCAACTGGTTTCTCATTCTGCTTTTGTGGGAGAAGCAGAGTCTCAGGTGAAGACTGCTCTTGTCTCAGATACAAGGCCAGTGGTTCTCACATTCAACTCAAGGTTCCTGGGGGACCTGCCTAAATGAAGAGTGCTAAGCCTTATTGCTCTGAGAATGTAATTCAGTCGGTCCAATCTGCTGCAAGCTGTTTCTTCAGATTCTTTGATTCTTTCTGATTCAGATTTGAGAGTGTGTTTTTCTAGGAATTTATTCATTTCATCCAGATTGTCCAATTTGTTGGCATACAGTTAGTTATTCATAATATTTCCTTACAATCCTTTGTATTTCTTCGATGTCGGTTGTTACTTGTCCTCTTTCATGTCTGATTTTATGTATTTGACTTCTTTCTCTCTCTCTCTTTGGTGAGTCTGGTTAAAGGTTTGTCACTCTTGTTTCTCCTTTCAAAGAACCAGCTCTTGGTTTCATGGATCTTTTTTATTGTTTTTATAGACACTATTTCACTTATTTCTGCTCTGATCTTTATTATTTCCCCTTTTATATTCACTTTGGCTTTTGTTCATTGTTCTTTTTCTAGTTCCTTTAAGTATAAAATTAGATTATTTGAGATCTTTCATGTTTCTTGGGGTAGGCTTGCAACACCATCAATTTTTCTCTTGGGACTGCTGTCACTGTGTTCCATAGATTTTAGGGTGTAGCATTCTCATTTCAATTTGTTCAAGATATCTTTTGATGGTTTCCCTTGAACTCATTGTTAATCCATTTGTTGTTTAGTAACATTATTTAGCCTCCCTGTCTTTGTGTATTTTCCAGTTTTTTTCTTGTGATTAATTTGTAGTTTCATACCAGTTTGCTCAGAGAAGATGCTTGATATAATTTCAATCTTCTTAAATTTATTGAGCCTTCTTTCATGTCTTAATGTGTGATCTATCCTAGAAAATGTTCCATGTGCACTTGAAAAGACTATATGTTCTGCTGCTTTTGGATGAAGTGTTCTGATGATATTAATTAAATCCATTTTACCTAGTATGTCATTTAAGGCCACCATTTTCTTGTTGATTTCTGTCTGGAAAATCTGTCCATGAATGTCAATGGGGTGTTCAATTTCCTACTGTGACTGTATTACTGTCGATCTTTCCCTTTATGGCTCTCAAGATTTGCTTTATATATTTAGATGCTCCTATGTTGGGTACCTAAATCTTTATAAGAGTTATGTGCTTTTGTTGGATTGCTCCCTTTACCATTATTTGGTGTCCTTTTTTTTTTTGCTCTATAACCTCTGTTTTAAAGTCTATTTTGTCAGATATAAGTATTGCTACCCTAGCTTTTTTTCATTTCTATTTGAATGAAATATTTTTTTTCATCCCTTTACTTTTAGTTTGTGTGTATCTTTCATTCTGAGATGGGTCTCTTATAGACAATATATGTATACAAAGAGAGAGAGAGAAGGGAACTTGCTTTCTTATCCATTCAGGTACCCTATGTCTTTTGATTGGTACATTTAAGCCATTTACATGTGAAGTGATCGTTAATAGGTTTTTATTTACTGTCATTTTATTCTTTTAACTATGTTCCTCTTTTCTCTCCCCCTTCTCCTTCTGTTCCTCCTTTTCCCCCTTTTTCAAGCAAACCCTTTATTATTTCTTTTTAAAAATTTTTAAATTTTTATTTTTTTATTGTTGTTCAAGTACAGTTGTCTTCATTTTCCTGCCATCTCTTTCCCTGCTCCACACACCCCTACCTCCCACTGTTAATCCTGCCCCCACTTTGGCTTTGTCCATGGGTCCTTTGGTGGTAACAAACTTCTTTAGCCTTTTCTCTGGGAAGCTTTGTATTTCTTCTTCAATTCTAAATGATAGCCTTGCTGGGTAAGGTAATCTTGGTTGTAGGATCTTTCTTTTCATCACTTTAAATAGTTCTTGCCAATCTCTCCTGGCCTGAAATGTTTCTGTTGAGAAATCAGCTGGCAGTCTTATGGGAGCTCTTTTGCAGGTAACTAACTTGGTTTCTCTTGCTGCTTTTAAGATTTTGTCTTTGTCTTTAACCTTTGCCATTTTAATTATAATGTGTCTTGGTGTGGGCCCCTTTGGATCCATCTTGTTTGAGAGTCTCTGTACTTCCTGAACTTGTGTACCTTTTTCCTCACCAGGTTAGGAAAGTTTTCTGCCATTATTTCTTCAGATAGGTTCTCAATACCTTGCTCTCTCTCTTTTCCTTCTGGTAGCCTAATGATGTGGATGTTGCTATGCTTCATGTTGTCCCAAAGGTCCCATAAACTATCCTCATTTTTAAAAATTCTTCTTTCTTTTGCTGCTCTGATTGGGTGTTTTCTGCTACCTTGTCTTCCAAATCGCTTTTTGTATCCTCTGCTTCATCTAATCTACTGTTTATTCCTCCTAGTGTATTATTTATTTCAGATATTGTATTCTTCATTTTTTTACTTTTTAATGGTTTCTATGTCCATTTTTATGCTTGCTGTCTCTTTGTTGAAGTTCTCACTAAGTTCCTTGAGTACCCTTATACCATTTTATTTTTAACTCTCTGTCTGGTAAACCCTTGGCTATATTTCATCTATCTCTTTTTCTGGAGATTTCTCCCATTCTTTCATTTGGGATATGTTTCTTTGTCTCCTCATTTTGACTTCCTCTGTGTTTATTTTTATGTATTAGGTAGATTTTATATGACTGTCAGGCTTGGTAGGGTGGCTTTATGTAGTAGGTATCCAGAGGGACCCAGGGATGAAGTCTTTTTGATCACCTGAGCTGAGTGCTCCAGGAATATCTCTTATGTGAGTTACATTGGCCCTCCTGTTGTAAATGAGGCTTGGTTTCTATTGGCCTGTATTTGTGTGAGGTTTACCCTCAGGATAGCTGGCTGTGAGGGTCAACCTGTATATGAGCTGTTGTGCAGGTGCTGACCACATAAAGTGAAATTCACCACAATAGCGTTTGATGACTGCCAAAATCTCCCTTTGAATATACCAGTTGTGAAGCTAATTGAATCCTGTTCTGATGTTTTCTGAAGCAGGCCACTGGGTGTGTTTGTTATGAGGCCTTTTAGGAGGGATTCTGGTATAGCCAGTGTCAGACACTGCCTGTGAATAGCCCTGGTCAACCTGTTGGAGCTACAAAGTGATCCACAGTTTGTGGCTGCTACTGCTTGGCCTGGGTGTATTAAGGGAGAGTTCTGCATTGCTTGGGCATGTGAGGGGAAAATGGGCCTCCTAGAGCCACATAGCCCAGTTGTCCTGGATTCTGCCAGGAACCCTATCTCAGCAGGTGGGGCTGCTTGGAGTAAAAAAACGGGCTAGTGGGCCTCTGGTGAGGGCTAAGTGTCAGCCTGGCTCGGGAGAAGGTGAGGTGACTGTCACTTGCCCCAGAGCCAAACAACTCAGTCTTGTCCTGGATTCTTCCAAAACCTCAGCAGGGCAGAGCCACCAGCAATAGGGAGGACGAGGCCACCAGAAGCCCTAAGAGTGAGGCTAGTGGATCTCTAGTGATGGAGAGTGCCAGTCAGGTTCATAGGAAAGTGGGAGGAATGGCCCCTGCCTCAAAACCACACAACTCTGTCACTGACACCCTAAGTCTGCTGAGACCTCTACACCCAAGCCCAGAAAGCTAACTCCTCAGGAGGGTGCAAGCTCCTTAGGGTGGGGCTACAGGGAGTCCAGAGGGAGTTTTCTCCAGGTCGATGCTATATGGAGGTGAGTGCTCCACCCAGGAAGATGGTGTCTGCAGTATGGGAGAGTGACCCAGCACAGGTATCCTGGCAGCTATCTCTTCAGCTCTCTTCCCAGAGCCACAAACCCCAATCTTTTCTCATGTGACTCTAGTCTGCTCTGCCCTCTAGCCTCTGGAGCCCAGGGTGAGTGGCTGAAGATGAAATGTTGTGCATTGGACTTTTAAGAGTGCACCTGTCTTTCTAGCAGACTCCTGTCTACCTGGTGGACAGAACCCCCACTGGTTTTCATAACCCGATGTTATGTGGGTGCCTCTTCCCAGCTCTAGTGCTTTAGGTTGGGGAGCCTGGCATGAGGTTGAGATCCCATGCTTCTCAAGGAGAACTTTTGCAGCTAAGATATCCTTTCAGAATCTCAGCCATCACCCATGGGAGTGAGGCCAGCCATTTTCACATTTCCACATTTCCACACTTCCTACCAGTCTCAATGTGGCTACTTGTGTAAATCCTTGGTTATAAGACTTCTCTTCAGCTAGTGTTCAGTTGCTTATTTAGGCTGATTGCTCTATATTTTATTTGTAATTCCAGTTTAGTCCTGGGAGGAGGTAAGTGTAACATTTACTTTCTCCACTGCCATCTTGGGTCTCTTCAAAGTGTGTTTGAAAAAAATTGATCATATTTCAACTGTAAGTTTTATAAGTTCTAAATATAGGTCAAGTATTTCTAAAAAGGCTTAACCATTTGAATTAAGATGTGCTCTAAGTATAAAATACATACCAGGTTTTGAAGATTAGTAAGAAAAAAAGCAAAATACGTTACTAATAATTTTTATATTGGCTACATGTTGAAATGATAATATTTTTGATATATTGGGTAAAGTAAAATATGTTATTAAAATTAACTTTACCTGTTTCTTTTAACTTTTTTATGTGTGTACTAGAACATTAAAAATTATAAATGTAGCTCATATTAGGTTTCTCTGGAACAAAACTGATCTGAAGTATACCATTGCCTTACTTTATGACCATTCCCTAAGTCTAGCCAAATACTGTCAGCTGGTCCTAAAACAAGGTTCAAGAGTTTTAATCCTAACCCCTTTCAGCTGAAGAAAATGCCTTTAACCTCCAGTTGTATTCTTTGAGTTAGTTTCCAAACCTATACTTGAACAATGATTGCTTTGGGGGCTTTGAATGTTCTTGATGTGTTTCCAGATAGCCCACTTACATAGTTTATGCTATTTTTTAAAAAAATTAACAAAGCTTTTAGAAAATACTTAAATTAGAAAGATATATTTGGGAAGAGTATTTTAAAATTGTTACTTTGAACTACTTATTTTGTGTGGGGAGAAAACCTGCCCGAGCACTTTCTACTCTGCAGTGGCACCTCCAGACCACTGCTGGTCAGGACCCTCCCTGTTAATTTCTCACCAGAAATGACTGGAGCCAAAAAACATAGCCATAGACACTTTGACAGATAATTACAAAGCACCAATGTTTATTAATGAAAACCAGGTGATGGGCCACGAACCACATTATTCAAACGCTTGACTAGCTGGAATGGAACATACAGGCTTGAAGAGTGGCAGGAGCCTGGGCTAGGAGTTATGAGGGTGGGAAAAGAATACAAACTCTGATATGAATTTACAGTGAGTCATTGGGCATGTTATTATTCATACACCCTTGCTCATCTATCAAGTGAGAAGGTCGAGGCAGAGGGCCTCTGGGTCTTCTAATCCTAGCCATGTGCCATCTGCAGCTACAAGAACACCAAGGCACGGCCACCCGGGTTTCAGAACGCCAAAGCTCCAGGCCAGCAATCTTGCCCTGCAGGGGGAGAGGTGCAGTGCCAGGATAGTCAGCAGGCTCTGTGACCCTGCTGCATGTAACCTCGCCCCTGGTTAGTGACCTCTTTCTTAGTAGCATGTGTTCCATCACACACAGCTTTGCTGGGTCAAGTGTATTCACATTTTAAGGCCATTTGAAGTATTTATCACATTAACATTCAGAAAGCATATTCTGGTACTAATTTTTACTCTCACCACCGTGTATGAGAGGGACATTTTTAGGACACTATTATTTCAATTTGCTGCTTTGTGATTATAAATGACATTGAAGTTTTCTTCCATGTGTTAATTGGCTACTTTTATTTCATCTCTTATGAATTAATTTTTTCATCCTTTGTGCTGTATTCTTGAGGGTTTTTGTTTTAATGATTTGTAAGCTCTTTACCTTTATATAGCATGGGGAAAAAGGGGGTTTATAGTTGTGATTATGCAAAACAAAGAGTTTAGTCTTGTATTATTATTTCTTAATTATATAATTTTTCATAAAACTACAGTAAACCTACTTTTGTTCCACCTTGTATATGTTAACCATATCTTGTTACATATCTGCAACCCTTGCAAAAATTTTCCCATTTTGTGACTTATCTTTTAATTTTGTGCATGAGTTACTTTTAACTTAAAGATATTAACATTTTCAGATGGTCATATTTATCTTTTATTAAAAATACTATTTAATTTTATACTTTTAAAGCATCTTCTCCATTTCCAATCAAATAATTTCACATACAATAGTTATCTATTTTTCTCTATAGCGATTTTAATCTATAGCAATTTGTTTTGGCATATGGTGTGAATAAGGATCTAAATTCTTTTTCTCCATGTAATCAATTATCTCTCACCCTGTTTGTTAAATAAACTATCCCATTCCTTCCACTTTCCACGCCCATTTAATTTAGCCTATTGTTGATATCATCCAAGAAAACTTTTTGTCTGAAAGTTTGAAGAGCACAGTTATACTGTGTCAATCCAGCGTGAATTATGTATGGTTGTTAGGATGGGCAGACAGTATGATAAAATAGGGTGGAAGTAAAATGAATTATCATTGATATACCTAAAGCCAAAAATCTGGATATAAACTGAAAAATTTTAACTATGGAATTTTAAAATATATCTCATTGGAAGTTTAGTTGAGACTGGCTGACTAGTTACCTGGGTTTCATTTATAGACATTGACCTTTAAGTCTCTAAACTCAAGAGCAGGGTCCACATCAGAGATAAGTAAGACAACAACTCTGGGATTAGGAGGATTTTTCCTGTGTTGATCAGATGTTTATCACTGAATAAACAAGCAGACCACGGGGTCTGGTTGTGATCTGGGTTATTTCTTCCTGATGCTGTTGCTTTTCCTCTGGGTGGGCAGTGTGGAAACCAAGTCATTTCAGTAGGCACACAACATCCCACAAGAGGAGGAAACCCATTCTTCTGGCCTGCTGGGTCAGCCACCCTTTTTCCAAAGCAGGACACCAGTTTTTGACTAAAAGTAAAAGTCCTTTTTAAGGCCATATGTTAATCATGGGGCACTATAGACCTTTCTGAACCCTTCCTTCCCAAGGAACTAGGGTTCAGAATTACATGTAGTCATGGAAAAAGAACTTCAAGTCATCAGGGTTTATTGTGCCTGAGCCACGGAGGGTGTACCCTGTGTTCTTTTGAGGCTAGAAATTGCTTTAATTAAGGAAATACAATAAAATTCAACATACCTTGCTCACCCTACACATGTTTCCAGGGGCTCCTGGAGAACTCGAACGTTGTTAGAACAGAGTCAGCAGAGATTTCTCTGATGACTTGGTTAGGGTTAAGTGGCCACCCTGCTGGTTTTTTCCTTGAGAATGTCCGTCCCTTTTTAGTGGCTGTTAATTTTATGCTCAATATACTTGAGTGTGTTGATACTGGTCTCAAGTCCATTTTGCATTTTGTTTCTTCTTTGCCCTAAGGAGGGGAGTTGAAAATGAAATTATGAGAGTTGGGGTTGGTGGTAAAACTACCCCTAAACCCCTTTAATTCAGAAAATGCACATGACTTAGCTGGCTGTCTGCATGTGTCCTCCAACTGGCCTCCACCCTCTCATTTGTCACAGTGTCCCTCCCTTCCCTTAAGAGATGGTTCAAAATGCTTCCCATGTTAACACCAAATCAGAGACTGTTCCATTTGTCTTTCTCATGCTCACACCCTGCCTAACCCAACATCACATGTGAACATCTAGAGGAGTCGTGCCCCTTTTGCATAATGTCTTAAACTTCCATTATCTTCCTCAGCATGAGCTCCTTGGCTACAGGACTGGCATATTCAAACACACTGCATAGCGTCCGGCTCTGCCGATCTTAGAAATACTCCTTTTGGAAGTGGCTTAATTTTTAAAAAATAGCAAAAAATCTCATCTGTTTGAGTAAGTTTGTTACACACTCATGTAAACTCAGAAGGATGATATACAAAACTTTCTCAAGCCCTAACACTGTTGGGATAATGGAGACTGAAACACTCATTGGTGAGGATCGGGAAGGACTGAAGGGAGCTAAGGCTCTTCTAGAGAGGCCTCCATGCACAAACACATCCCCTCTCCTCTTGAGGGTTTAAGAGCGGAAAACTGAATTGTCAGGATCCTTGGGTTGTAAGGATAGAGACCCAGCTCCAACTCAAAACCAGGGTTTTTAATGGCCGCTGAAACTGGAGAGTCCAGGAGTGCAACTGAGTTTGGCACAGACAACTGCAGTTTCTCAACGTTCTTGTTCACTGTTTTGCTTTCCTCTGTGTTGGCTTCATTCTCGGGCAGATATTTTTCAAGTGAAGACAAGGGTGCTTTCTAGCAGCACCACCCTGTAGCTTAGAAAACCCTAAGAACAGAGAGAATGCCTCTTTCAAAGCGGTCCAACCAAAGTCTCGGTGGGTGGGGGTGGATCTCAGTTGCCTACCTTGGCTCATGGGGCCTCCTCTGAGGTACTTACTATGGTCAGTGCAACAGGGTATTTTTTATTAGTCCATACTTATCAAGGCACCCAATGCTAGGAACAGGAGTTAGGAGCATCCTCTCCAAGCGGCAGGATGGCTCACCTAAGGGAAACAAGCCTGCTGTTCTCAGGGCAGGGCGATGCTGGGCAGGCAGAACAATCACTGTCCACTTCAACCGATGCTAGAGGAATGGTGTGAGGAGATTTTTCATTCTCTTCTGGCTGAGTCTGGGTAAAGGGACCACCCTTTACCTTGGACAAATAAATGAAGTCTGAAACATACAAAGGATGACAGGGTGGTACCAGAAAGATGTTGGGGTTTAGAAGTAAATTGTCCCCATAGCTCCATCCTCCTGTCTATATTTAGGTGACACCAGCCACCCCTATTATACCTTGACATCCTCGTGTAGTACATCCTCAAGCAGTACATCCTCAAGCAGTACATCCTCAAGCCATCAGATGCAAATTAAGCTTTTGGAGTTCACTTTCTGCCTATTGGCCTGCCTCCTTTCCCTGGGTAGTGGCATGTATTATATTCCATGAGGTTGCCATGTTTTTTTTAACACACTGCCACCCTCTCAATCTCCAGAGGTCGACCTATGGGAAGGACCCCACTGGTCCCTTTGGCTAGTCCCTTCTGCTTGACTGGGATATTCTGCATCATGTTCTTCACTATGAGAATCAGCATGAGACAGTGAAAGAGAACTGCACTGTGAATCTAAAACCTTGGGTTCTAACCTTGACTCAAGAACTCACTAGCAGGGCAATTTTAAAAATGTCTCTGGGTCAGTTTCTTCCTCTCTGTGCAATTACACCTTCTTCAAACCAGTTGGTCTATAAGGTCCCTTCACGTTCTAGTGCTCTTCCAGTCTGAGGTGCCACTACACCAGCTTCAAGTTTTTTCTCTGAAAATTAGAGAGAATAATGCTTATCTTCTAAAATAATTTCCAGAGGATAAATACAAGGAGATAGGAGAAAGGTTTGAAACCCAACTCCTTCAGTGAGTAGACATGTGACTAAGGGCAAGTCATTCACCTCTCTGTGACTCATGTTCTCCATTCTTAAAATGAGACTACAGGATGTCACGAGGATTAAATGGTTTACTACTTGAAGGGTGCCTGGGGCATAGCATCAGCTATTGCCGTTGCTGTTATATAATACAATGTACAAAATAAAGGAAAAGTGTTATATTTTAGGAAGCTCATATCTGTTAAATACTTACAGGTGACAAGAATTCATGTCTCATGAGGCAGGGCTCATTTTTAGTAGTAATGGTAATAATAATAATCACCATTATTAATACATAATTATTATTACCCTTGAAATATTTGAAGATACCATTGGGCCTCTTTTTAATCATTCCTGTAGCCTTCATCTCTTTCTATTGCTATCATAATAAGACTGGCCAACCTGGACATACAGATATGTTCAGGTTTGTCAGTGTCCCTTCTGAATGAGGCACCTTTCACTTAACTTATATGTGAGCTAAGTGGTGCTAAACCTGTCACTTTCCTCCAACGTGTAATTCCACTTTTATTAGTGCTGCCCGGGACTGGACTTTTTTCTAGCAGCCAGGTCATGTTCTGAGCTCAAATTTAGCTTGTAGCTAAGATCTGAATTGTTTTCATATAAACCACTGGAAACTAATTTTAGAATTCAAGTTCCTCTGTCCTACCTAATCCATGTCACCTTCTGAGATAAATGCTGAAAATCTTCCAAGCACAGATTGAGGAACTCCTGACTCCAGGTATTTTATACCAGTTAAATAGACCACATTTTATTCATTTACATGTTTAAAAGGAAGTGAGAGGAGCAGTGAGACACCAAGCATCCAGCTGATCAGGGCAGTGACGCTGTGATCTGAGGGTGTCATTCACCAGTGTCAGCCGGGCTTTGGTCTGTGAAGCAGGAGGCAAGCACTTCAACATAATAGTCTTCAAGACTTGGCTTAGGTCTGTTCACAGGATTTCTTGGTGCTTGTTTGTTTGCTGTGGTGGTGTTTATGGGAAACTAAAGGTATCATTGACCAATACTGGAAATTCCTCCCCAACTCCCAAATGAGTTTTTCATTTGAAGATATCATTTTTCCATAAATGAAATTTTCCTTCCTACATTACACATAACATTGGTGTTTAGTAGGAATATACCAAATACTGTGTCCTTGTGGCCAACTATATTAATTGTCCAAACTGAGTTTCTATTGCTCAATACAAAGGAAGATATCTCCAAGTTCAGATATTCCTCCATTTCTAAAGGAAGAGAAGCACAGAGTCAAATACTCTGCTCTTTATGTACATATGGAAACCATACCTAAGAATTTCACTATTTATCCCTCTCCCCCCTCCTCTCTGGTTACTGTCAGTTTGTTCTTTATTTCAGTGTCTCTAAGTTGTATTTTGTTTGCTTATTTGTTTTGTTGATTAGGTTCCATTTATAGAGGAATAATAGGGGGTACTAGGGGAAGGGCCATTAAGGAACTCGTAAAGGACACATGGACAAAGCCAAAGGGGGTAGGCTCAAAGGTGAGAGGTGGGGATGGCTGGGGTGGGGGGTATATGGCGGGGTGAAAATGGAGACAATTGTACTTGAACAACAATTAAAAAAAGAAAAAAGAAGAATTTTATTATTCAGTTTATTTTCTTTCCATTGTATTCAATACAATAGAATTATAACACATACATAATATACAAAGCTTCCATACATCTATACATATATAATATGTATATATACATAGATATGTGTATCAAAGCACCTAGATTAAGTTGTGATAAAATCTCATTACCCTATGTTGATGGCATTCTTGCAACCTACCTGTTATTTATTAAAATACATATACTGGTCTGACTTGGGTTTTCTCAGTGAGTGCATCTGGCTTTCAGTGATCATCAATTACGTTTATAAAGGCTTGTTAATCACTTGTTTGACTTATGAAAAAAAAATCCAAAGTACACATTGTTAATGCCAAGCATATACATTTTGATTTCTGGAATCCACTCTTATTTTAAAAATTGAGAAAATATTTCTTCATTTTGATTCTTTGGGTATTTCTCTCATTCTCCACAGTTATTTAAAGATTCTTAACCATGCATCTTAAAGTGTTTCTCTTGGCTCACAGTCCCTTTTCTTCAGTCCTCAGTCCTGGTGGTCTCCCCTTGCACTGACTAGTTCTGTCTCTGTCCCTGTTCCCGGATCGCTGAACACTTATGTTGCTGGGTCTACCATGTACTTTGTGCATTTTACTGCCACCCCCAGTAGGAGCCCCTGTGTTCCTGGACCACTCCCGAATGGAGTTCTTGTAGACATTTTAGCATGCCTACTTCCTGTCACAAACCCCTAACCCCAGTCTCTTCCTGGGTCAGCCTTAGTAGACTTCATCACCTGCTACCCCACTGTGGCAATGGAGGTCTAGGGTCCCATATTGCCTTGCCTTTCCTCCTTGCCATGGCATTCTAATCATTGCGACAAGAGTGAGGAGACAACGAGGACATGTTGTAGGTCTCATTCTCTGAACCTTGACCATGCAAATACCTGCAATCCCCTCTGTGCCCAATATCACTATTCCCACTACTACCTTCACTAAGTGCACATGGACCAGGAACCAGGAACTGCTTGCCATCCATGGCCAAGGCACAGACACTTATACTCTGGCCTGGAGAAGAAATGTGTTTCTCTCTAGTCATCTGGCATTCATTCAATGAAACCGTATACTACTAATTATTTTTATATGGGAAATTAGAAATATTCAGATAGACATAAGTTATTTGGTGTTTAGTTTATGTCTCTTAAAGTAACTAACTCATGTTCTCAAGACTGTTTAATTTCAGCCCTAGGATAATAGGATTGATTGAAACCATAAATGGAAAACAGAAGCAACAACAATAAAAACCATAATCCATTTGAATGAATTAATTAAAATGGCAGAGACTGGGTGCCCTTGAACTTCACTCAAAGTTTTCAGTTATTGTGGATTCAGGGGGCTAGGTGATGGCTTTTAACACATGTTACTTAGGCACCTTGTTTTGGGTGGTAATGGCTTGTTGGAAGGAATGATACAGAAAGGACATTGATACAAATGAGAAATAAAAAAGGAAAAAGAGAGAAGACAAACAGGAGAAAGAAAGTGTCCTAAATAAGATGAATAAGGAGGGGAGAAGAAAAAGAAAGAAGTTATAATTTCACATTCCAAGGAACACACCAGTAAAGAGGAATCTAATGACGAGGCAGAGGGTTTATTTTCCATTTATTTAGGCTCATGGCCTGATTTCACTCTGGCATTCATTGTATACACGGGCCAAGGCAGGTTTTCCAGACCAGTCAAGCTTCTTCCTAACCTGCTGGAATGTCATTCTTGGATGTCATAGAAAGAAGTGTCTTGGCTTCTATATCCCTGGCTGAATGGGTCAAAGTATTTATCAACCCACAGATATGCATTTGACTGTACTGGAGAAAGAAGAAATATAAGTAAAGTTTTTTTTTCTTCATGGGGCTTATTAGCCAGATGAAGAGATAAAACCTATGCGAAAGAAGAAAAACAATCTTAGGTCTGTACACAGCAAGTACTCAAGAGAGGACGGTGGAAATGGGTCCATCTACACAGATGAGCGGGAGTCATGGTAGAACCTTTAATGCAGGCGATAACAAGGAAACAGCATGGCGGTTGGAGTTGGGATACATGGGTTCAAACGGTGATGCTGCCACTTGCATGTTATGTGGCCTTGGCCATATTGTTTTACTCCATGACGACTCAGCTTCCGGGTATGTAAAGTGGTACCTATAACATGCATTTTACAAAGCCCCTTTCAAACACATTTATTTCAATTAATCCTCTTGGCAGCCTTATAAAGTGGGAAGCATTGTACAAAGTTACTTCTCCTTACCGTTCTATTGGAAGCTTGCTGGAGAATGTGCTCAGAGGAGAATCCTCAGGGAAACAAGGCTTCTTGCCTTGCATTCAGAGGAAGCCATAGCTACTGAAGGAGGCAGACTTTTCTATCAGCCTGGGAGAGACAAGAAAAAAAACACCGGAAGTCTTGATTCTTCTGGAGTCTCCTGGCATCTTGTCCTACTTTGGTTTTTTCCTGAGCTTCCCAGATGTACAGATGTGCGGACGTGTAGGCTGGAGGCACAAGCCAAGATGAATTCAGAGCTGAGCAGGTCAGCTGGCTCAGCCTATGGGAAGCATTCTCACCCCACAGCAAAGGTCCCTGACAGAAATTTCCTCTCACTTACTCACCCTGGTATTTTGACATTGGGATGAGGAATGTAACTTTACGAGTTCAAGACCAGGGGCCAACTTCTTTGTCATAGACTACTCATAAAGTAAGGGAGCTATGACAGGTGCACATGGAAGATCTTCATAAAAAATATGGTTTTGTCCCCCAAAATAAGAGGCTACATATCCCTCACTTATGTTTAGAAAAAGTTTTCTCTTATAGCAGTCCTTTCCTTCCTGCTTGGGGCTTCCTTCTCTGCTGCCCTTGGCGTATCCTAGGAAATGCTTCTCAGGCAAAACAAGGTCCCTATCTACATCTCTCCACCGTCTAATCCCAGATTTCCTCAGAACTTGAGCAGGTCAGACCATATTGTCTTGGAGACTCAGGGAAGAATAAAATGAAGAAACTTCTAATTTGAGCAGAACAGGTAAATGAGATTATAAAATTCAGGTAGGATTTGCAGAACGCTGGTCTATCTTCATCCTTGTAATCATCTACATCACTTAAATGACTGCAATGTGGATAATGGAGATTGCAGTACAGTGACGATGTGAATGCCAGTCAATCGAATGTTTACTGGTTCAAGCACTGTGCTAAGTGAATTATATGAATTCTATCCAGCACATGAATTATATCATTTAATTCTCCAAGTGTTTTAGATAGGTTAAATTATTATCAGCTCTTCACATCTGAGGTTGCCAACATTCAAAAAGAGCCAAAAGGTCAAAATGGCTCAAGATTAAATAACAAGAAGAGGCAGAACTTGAATTCAAACTTGAACAGTTAAGCACCAAAGTTCCAGATTTTAATTCCTGCCCCTGGATTCCCAGGATGGACCAATGCCCCAGCATTTTGTGCATCTACCTCTTCCAGAATGCATCCCTTTCAGCTATACATCTGAAGAGCCTGCACAGTGATCCTCTTTCCCACTAGTGTGAACATGGGTCTGAGCTGCAGAGGCCTTGCCCAGAGTCCAGGCTTTTAATGCGGGTGGAGAAACCAGGAGGTTGATTCCCTCAGCCTTGAGGAGATCTCAGCTGTGTAAGAAGGACCAACAGAAGTGGGAGTATAGGGTATGTGAAGACAGCAGGAGACGGGAGAGCTTCGATTCCTAATGTTGCCTTCACAGGTTATTGTACCATTTTGCTTCCCCTAATTAATCCCGAAGCTCTCACACACCTCAGCTTCTTCTCCCCAATTCACTCTTTCTGCGCTAATGTTGACAGCCTTGAATTACCCTTGGCCTCCAGTACCCCCATTCCCATGACAGCCATTGAAGTACAAGGCACTTCCCAGTTATCATAAGGTATCCGGTAAGAATGTTCTGATTGTGGATGTTGCATCAGAATGGGTCGGGAAATGAAACACCAGAGTAGAGTTTAAATAAAGGGACTGTTTACAGACTGGGGGACGTTTAAAGGAAATTAGCAAGGGATGGTGAAGCAACCCAGGGCTGGCAACTGCGAGTGCTATTAGCACACAAAGGCCTGAAGGGGTTCTGGGGCAGCAGTGGTCCCCAGAAGCCAGACGTGATAGCCTAGTGGGAGCAGAGCAGTGCCTGGCAGGAGCCGTGACTTTCAGCCCCTGGTTCGAAGGGGACTATCCAGCGAGTAAATACTTCTCCTTTGCTATGATCTCCTGCTGGTGCCTCCCAATGCAGAACCCACCCAAGGCCTGAAGGCGAGGAAATCCAACGAAACAGCCCCATAAAGCTCAGGTTCCCTGGGGAAATGCAGGGGGAAGAACAGTGGAAAGTAGATTTGATTGCAAGGCAAAAAAGAGCCACCCTAGATGTTCGCATTTCTTTCTAATGCAAAGACCTTACACTTGCTTTCCTGTACGTCTCCCTGCACTGTGCAAAAGGTCTATACAGCCTTCCCATGGGTTTAGCAAAGAGTGTTATCCTGCCAGTGAGGACAAATCTACCCTATTGGAGCTTCCTCGCAGCCTGGCCACTGAAAAGACCCCTCTCTTTAAAAACTGAATTTCCTGGGCTTTCAATGCTGTGTTCTCCAGGGACTTCTGTACAGCCCTGTCATCTCTGAACCTTGTCTGTTGACAATCCTTCGTCCTCAGAAAGGCGGAGGAGCAGAGCCCCTTAACCTCTTCTCCTGTTGCACGTTCCCGGAGGCCTCGTTGGGGACAGGCCTTTCTTTCTTTAACACCAGAGTGCCAGGGCGTCCTCAAGAATGAGACCCTGGAGCGTCTGAGCTCTGCTCTTTGCTCACCCTTCACCCTCTCTCAGGGGCCAAACTGAATCACACCTTTTATTGGAAACCTACCCCATCCTTCTCTAACTTTGCTAGTTAGAGAAGAAACCCCTGCACTATTCAAAGTGCAGTTCATTGACCCACAGCATCAGCATCATCTGAGAGCTTGTTAGAAAGACAGAGTCTCAGGATCCAGACCGTATTTCTGAGCCAAATCTGCCCTTTCATAAGACCCCCTGGTGGTTCATATGTAATTAATGTGAGAAGGATTAATATAGCCTATACGCACCGTGAAGGAGCTCGCAATGCCATTTTGACTATCTTCCTCCAGAATTTATAGTAGGTTCAGAAGCGTCTTCTCAGTAACAGAGGAAGTTTTGAGGTTTATGTGTGCTTTGAGACCTATATATTACTATCGCATGTATTCAAAGGTTCGCTTTTTCAAAAAGCTTTCAAATTAATTATCAGAGCCTCATAATTCTATGAAATATATAAGGCAGATGTTATTAACTCCATTTCCCATATCAGAATCCGAGGCATGATTAACGACCTGGGTGGCTTGCTAGAGGAATGGGTCTGGGAGTAGATGTTAGGCCTTGGATCTCATTTTGTCTAGCATGTTGGAAAGAGCCCTCCCCTCCCAACTCCTACCTTTCCCCACATCACTGTCTCTCCACATGTGGTTCACATCCCATCTGTGTCCAAATGACCTGGTGAAGGGGGAGAGACTTGTTGAAAAAGTAGATTCCTAGGCTCCATTAAGACATCATGGATCCTCTCATGCTAAGATTTGAGAATCACTTTCTTGTGGTTGGTGAAAAAAGATCATATTTAAGAGAATAAGAGGAAGGAATTTTAGGTTGACTTGCACCAATGAAAGACTTTGCTGCAGAACAGGAGCATTTTGTCTCAGCCTGCCCAGCAGCTGAGAGGACGGCCAGAGGGTTTGGGAGAGAACAGTATCAAGTTAGTTAGGACAGCAAAGAGTGGACACCCCTTGGGTATGGTTGTACAAAGAAAAGGAGCCAGCCATGGAAAGAGAACTAATGTGACACTTCTGCTAGTTAGAGCATGAGCGACAGCTTGGGGGAGAAATGGAGGGATTACATTAACAGAAAAGGGCGGGGGGAAGAAAAGGAGAGTGGAAGAAGGGAGAGATGGAAAGTGAAGGAAAGGGAGGCAGGTGGGGAGACATGAGAAAGGTAAGGGAAAAAGAAAAGGAGATGAGAATTGGCAAGATGAAGTCTGGACGTGCTTGCTTGGAGCTTCTGTGTGTCTTGATCCAGGGTCTTGGGACCTGGTGATACTTGCTGCTGCATTATAAGCCTCAGTTGACAAAGCTGGCATCTAAATGGATCTGTAAAGCTGCAACTCCTGGGCACTAACCCTGAAATGTCAGTTACGGTGAGTTCTAGATACAGACTTAAATGGCCTGGCTTCTTGTGAGTGTTTTAATGAGTCACAGATTTGTTGCTCATTTCATACTTATCTTAAAAACAATTAATTCTAATAAACTAATAAAATGACACCAGACTGTTACAAGTAAAAATGTCTTTAAAGATAATATGATTATGTGTGTAGAAAATTCTAGGGAATCCATAAAAGAGTTACTAGAACTAATAAGTAAATTATTAGCAATACCTCAGAAGACAAGGTCAATATTTTAAAAATATATTTTTAATCGCTGCTCTTCTATTATTGGTGATGAACATTTGGGCACTGAGAATTACAGAGTTCACTTATAATAATACCTGATAAAATATCTAGGAACAAACTTTACAAAGACTTGTATAATGAAAATTAAAAACTAAAGCATTATTGAAAGATATTTATAAATAAAATTAAGGAAAGACATTCTATTTATGAATTGAAACACTAAATTTTGTCTAAAGTTCTTTTTTATTTATGCTGTAACTGTTGTCCCAACCTCCCCTAAATACTGTTAAGATGTCAATTCTTGCCAAATTCATCTACAGATTCTATTTTTTTAGACACTGACAAGCTGATTCTAAAATTTTATGAAAAGGAAAAGTATCTAGAATAGCAAAACAATTTTGAGGAAGAAGTAGAATAGAATGGGAGAATTTACGTTCCCCCTTTTTAAGACTTCCTGTGAAGATACAGTATTCAAGACAGTGTAGTGATGGCAGGAGAAGAGATGTGGGTCCATGGGACAGAACTGGTGAGCCCAGGAATTAGCACATGCATATCCAGTCAGTGGATTTTCAGTAAAGGTGCCAACGTGATTCAATGGAGAAAGAACAGTCTTTTCAAAAATGATGCTGACCTTGTTGGGTATCTATATAGGAAACAAAATGGACCCTTTCTTCAACCATATAAAAACATTAACTTGAAATGGATTGTAACCTAAATGTAAACCTAAATGTAAAAGCTAGAACTTATAAACATTTTATAAAGAAAGAGGGGAAATATTTTTGCAGGCTTGAGATAAGGAAAATACAATTAGATAAGGTGCAAAAGACAAGGGCAATGAAACAAAACTAATTAATTAAAAATTAAAATGGTCTTTTGAGAGAACTGATTAGAAGATGAAAAGGTAAGTCATAGATTGGGAAAAATATTTACAATACACATGCGAGTCAAAGGACTAGTATTCCAAAACACAATGAGTTTTTACAAATCAATAATAATATGAAAACAATAAAATATTTAAAAATGGCAAAAATTTGAACAAACATCTTATCAAAGAAGATTACAACTAGTAAGTAAAGATATGAAGACATGATCAACATTACCTACCGTGGTGAAATACAAACTTAAATAGATACTGCTACACAACTATTAGAATAGCTGAGACCCCAAAAGCTGATAACACCAGTTGCTGACAAGGATACAGAGCAGCAAGAATTCTCATTCATTGATGGCAGGAATAACTAAGTGCTACAATAACTTTGGAAAATAGTTTGGCTGTTTCTTATAGGACTGAACATAGTCTTACCATGCAATCAAACAATTGCACTTCTAGGAATTTACCCAACTGACTGGAAAACTTTTATCCTCATAAAAACCTCTATGACAATGTTTATAGCAGCTTTTCATAATCGCCAAAAGCAAAAACAGCCAAAATGTCCTTCAATATGTGAATAGATAAACTGTGGTATGCCCATACAATGGACTTACTATATTCAGTGATTTAAAAAAAAGGAACTATCTATCTGCAACAACATGGATACATTTTAAAATGGATATTGCTGAAAGAAGCCAGTCTTAAAAGGCTGCCCTGCACCCCACTGATATGTTATTCTGCAAAAGACAAAACTAGAGAGAGGAAAAATGAATCCGCGGTTGCCAAGAGGTTGGGGTGGGGGTTGAATCAATGAAGTATGGGTTGTTTTATTTTATTTTTTTAAGTAAAACTGTTCTGTGTGATAATGTAAATGTGGACTCATGACACTATGCATTTAGAACACAAAGAGTAGACTTTAATACAATGAAATTGAAGAAATTCAGTTAGGAGATCAGGACATTCTAGGATGAAAGAGGGACAGTGACAGAGGAATCTCACTGTATGATGAATGTATGACATGACCCTACTGAGGAGGGTGGTGAGAAAAGGCGATGGTGGGAGTAAATTTAGAAATGAGTGTGGACTGTAAGACTAAATATGTACATAAGCATTATAGTGTAGCTGGTAAAGTTGTTTCCTGTGGTTGTAAGGGGGAACAATTTTGAAACTGCTATACATGTATGCTGAGATTAAATAAGTAATGGATGGAGGACGTAGTGGCTGGTTACAGCTAAGCAAGAACGAAGATTCAGATGATCCATGGGATACTGGATGAGAGTTGGTACCTTCAGTATGACTTATCATTAGCTTAATATAGATGCAAATACATATACAAACAGATATATGTGTATATATATACACACACACATAGATATGCATACACATATCTATGGGTTCACAGGTCACTTACTCAAGGAAATACACACATATTTCCTAGCTCTGTCCCCTGAGGTGACCTAGGGGATAATAATATCCAAGGAGCAATAGGTAGGACCAAGGCCCAGATCTTGGTTTCTAAGAAACAGAACTAGGGATCCTCGGAGAAATGGCTGATCCTAGAGCTGGGGCAGGCACTTCCTACTGCCAATACTCTCCACAGAGTTAGCAGGAACTTGTAGGCACTTCTCAGAAATGAAGTCTTTGGTTCAGGCAATAAGCATAGGACCATGGGGCCCGATCCCTCCCCCTGGGTAGGAGGAGTAAGATGTGAGATGTGGGAGCCTCTCTCTGGAAGAGCATGGAAAAATAAACTTGTTGAGCCTGAGTGTGTGTGAATGTGTATCATATATTTTAAATTAAGCTTTTTATTTCAGATAATGTAGATCCCCATGCAATTTTAAGACATAATATAGAGAGATCCCTTATACCCTTTACTTATTTTCCCCCAATAGTGCCACCTGGCAAAACTATAATAGACCGTCATGACAAGGATATTGACATCAATACTGTCAAGACACAAAACATTTCCATCCTCACAAGGATGCCTCCTGTTGCCCTGTTATAGACTCACTTCTCTCCCATCCCTAGCCCTCAAGGAACTGGAAACAACCCAGATGTGCTTCAGCTGGTGAATGAGTCAACAAACTTGTTCTCTTTTCAAGAGACATGACCTAGAGCGGTAAGGAGAGGATCTCGTGGGCTCTGCGGCACATGCAGGAAGTTAAAGTCACTTTCCTCTCTTCCAGCCCCATGCTCCCTGCAGTGGGGAGGCCTGTGATCAGGGAACAGTAGCAGGAGTGGCAGAATTGTCAGGCTGGATTTACATGCGGTGGCTCGCTCTCCACAACCTGGCCCCACTTCTGGCCACCTCTGGCCACCTCTGTCTTCTCCTTTAAGGCCTTCTAAAAAGATAGTTGGGTCTTTAGAGTAGCTTGGGAGTAAATTAACATTTATTGAATACTTGAATGTTGCAGGCATCAGCCAAAGATTTTATATGGGGAATCTCTGTTAGTTCCCTTAGCATTCTGTGAGGTAGATATTAGCCCTTGAGATTCAAAGGAGTTAGGCCTGTAGACCCATGGTCTTTGATGCCAACTCAATGCCAACAAGAATCCCTAATTTGGGGCAGAGTGAAGAAGGAAATCTTTTTTAATATATTTTATTGATTATGCTATTACAGTTGTCCCATTTCCCCCCTTCACTCCCCTACACCCTGCATACCCCCTTCCACCCACAACCCCCCACTTTTAGTTCATGTCCATGGGTCATATGTATAAGTTCTTTGGCTTCTACATTCCCCATACTATTCTTACCCTCCCCCTTTCTATTTCCTACCTACCATCCATGCTACTTATTCTCTGTACCTTTTCCCCCTCTCTCCCACTCCCACTCCCCTGTTGATAATCCTCCATGTGATCTCCATTTCTCTGGTTCTGTTCCTGATCTAGTTGTTTGCTTTTGTTTTTGTTTTAGACATGGTTGTTGACAATTGTGAGTTTGCTGTCATTTTACTATACATGTTTTTTATCTTCTTTTTCTTAGATAAGTCCCTTTAACATTTCATATAATGAGGGCTTCATAATGATAAACTCCTTTACCTTGACCTTATCTGGGAAGCACTTTATTAGCTCTTCCATTCTAAATGAAAGCTTTGTGGTATAGAGCAATCTGGGATGTAGGTCCTTGCCTTTCATGACTTTGAATACTTCTTTCCAGCCCCTTCTTGCCTGTAAGATTTCTTTTGAGAAATCAGCTGATGGTCTCATGGGAACTCCTTTGTAGATAATTCCTTTTCTCTTGATGCTTTTAAGATTCTCTCATTATTTTTAATCTTGGGTAATGTAATTATGATGTGCGTCGGTGTGTGCTTCCTTGGGTTCAACTTCTTTGGGACTCTCTGAGCCTCCTGGACTTCCTGGAGGTCTATTCCTTTGCCAGATTGGGAAAGTTCTCCTTTATTATTTGTTCAAATAAGTTTTCCACTTGTTGCTCTTCCTCTTCTTCTTCTGATATCCCTATAATCCGGATGTTAGAATGTTTAAAGATGTCCTTGAGGTTCCTAAGCCTCTCCTCATTTTTTTGAATTCTTGTTTCTTCATTCTTCTCTGGTTGGATGTTTCTTTCTTCCTTCTGGTCCACACCATTGATTTGAGTCCCAGTTTCCTTCCCAATCACTATTGGTTCCCTGTACATTTTCCTTTATTTCACTTAGCGTAGCCTTCATTTTTTTATGTAAATTGTTACCAAATTCAACCAATTCTGTGAGCATCCTGATTACCAATGTTTTGAACTGTGCGTCTGATAGGTTGGCTATCTCTTCATCACTTAGTTGTATTTTTTCAGGAGCTTTGATCTGTTTTTTAATTTGAGCCATTTTTTTTTGCCTTGACACTCCTGTTACGTAGTGAGGAGTGGAGCCTTAGGTGTTCACCATGGCATGGCAACCCACATTGCTGTGTTGTGACGCTGTATGTGGGGAAAGGGTCTGAGAGGGAACAGTTGGACTTGCTCCACTCTCTGCCGGATTTCAGTCACTTCCTCTGCTACCTATAAACAAATTAGGCCCTTATGGTGCTGATTCCTGGGTGGTTGGGTTTGTGTATGTCCTAGGACCCTGTTGGTCTCTCCAACAAACTCTCCTCTGAGGCTGGGAGTTTCTCCCGGCACCTCAATGCCCACAGGTGTTTTCAATCAGTGTTTTGAGGCTTTATTTCCCTGGGCTGGGGCTCTGGGTTGCAGTCTGTCCTGCTCCCTAGTTGTTCCTCCCAGTTTATCCACACCCAAATGTGGGACCACTCAGTTTGCCAGCTGCCACTTTGCCAGGTCCACATGTTGCTGCCTTGCCGGCCAGCTGCTGCCTTGCACACCCTGCTCCACAATCTGCCTCCTCACTGGGTCCACCAGCCGCTGCCTCGCCTGCTCAGTCCTGCCACAGATGCCTATTGCTGTAAGTCCTCTCCACCCAGCTGCCCATCACTGCCCCTACTACTGGTCTGGATGAATGTTTCTTCTTTAACTCCTTGGTTGTCGGACTTCCATGCAGTTCGGTTTTCTGTCAGTTCTAGTTGTTTTTTGTTTTTAAATTGTTGTTGTCCTTCTTTTGGTTGTGCAAGGAGGCACAGTGTGTCTACCTATGCCTTTATCTTGGCCGGAAGTCCACAGAAATGCCAAAAAATCTTAATTCAGTGCAGAATAACTCAGTTGTGATAGAGCGTGTCTGCAGAACAGCTCTGGGGCCAGGCCCCTCTCCAGCTACACAGCTGTGCTCTGTGTTGTGCCCATCTGCTGTGTGATGGGTTGGTCTGCTCTGCTTGCCCATCCTTTGCCATGCTGGTCTGCTTTACAACATGTTTGGTTTCACTGCAGCCAGCAAGACATAGTCTATACTTTTTGGTGGAAAAGGAAAGCATGCTCATCAGATCCACAGGGGGAGCTGGCTTATATAGACAGAGGTCCTCATTCTTGGTCCCTGATTTGTCCATTGTAGGGAACTGCTTCACGAGACAGAGAAATGTAGTCCAGCACCCACATGGAAAACCAGTGAGGGGCGAGTCAACACGCAGGACCACACCTGCGAAGAAGTTCTCCCATGGGAAACCAGGCCTGCAGTATTATGACTGCAGCTTTGTGACTTGCTCTTGCTAAAGCTCTCTCACCCTGGGTTCAGGCAGCAAGCCCTTGCTGCATATCTTTAAAGTAACTTCCTGAAGTCTGTGCTAATTCTCCCAAGGACTGAAGTGTAACCAGACCAACAGGTCTTATCATTCCCTTGCAGTCCCATACTCTTATCATTCCCTTGCATTTGCAACATTTTTTCCTTGTTAATCTGTAAGAACTAATCAGTAACATCCCTTCCAGTTGCTATCTGTAAAAAGTAATTACCTAAAGCAAATCTAAGTATAATGAATGAAAATCTTCTTTGATGTATGCTATTAGAAAGCCAATAAAAGCCTGTCAAGGCAAGGGTCAGAGCACTTTCCTCTTGAGAGAGTGGCCAGGCCACTTCAAGATGCTCTCCCCTTGAGAGAATAGCTGTGCCGTCCCTTTTCCTTCATAGGACTCGGTAGTCCATGTGAATTTATCTTATCTCATCCATAATGCCACGGACACTGTGGGCAGGTGTCTGTGTAGTCCAACCTGATGCAAATGAGGACTTTTAATCCTCACAGTTTGATTGGTCTAAGGGCACTATTCTGATTGTTAAGAATAGAGTCACTCTGACTGGTCAGAGATAAGCAGCTCTGATTGGATGGGGAAAGCCTATTGGTTGAAATAGAATTCCAGAAAACCTTTATAAGGGCTTCCTCAGATGGCTGAAATACAGTGGTGGCTGGCAGTTCAGTGCAGAGGGAAGTAGTTCAACACAGAGGCAGGCAGTTTAGCACAGGGGCTTCACCCAGAAGCTGGAAGTGCAGTTTGTGTGAGAGGCCCTGTGTAGAAATGACTGTTAGGTTTTGATTTTTAAAATTTGTGCCCAATTAGCCACCAGGAGCCCTGCTTAGTAGGTGTGTTTCTTTCTCAGGGTCCACAGGTCACTTAACCAAGGAAACACAAATGTTAAATCAGGCTAGGTTTTGAATCCTGGGATGTTAAATTTGAGGCACATGCTCTTTGCTCCATATCATGCAGTCTCAAATTGTAACATCACCACAAAAGAAAAGCTGCTCAAGTGCTGTAGGAAAGAGGAGAGAGAAAGGTGATGTTGCTGAGTAAGGGGTTATTTTGCTCTTGGGGTGCCATGGTATAGAACCAACTGACTGGGAGGGAGGGTCTATGAGCCACTGAGTTTCTAATGGTATAATCAAGAGTTAAAACATGGGCACAAAATAGATTCCTTTTGAAGCTCATTATCTTCAGAAAGTTTTTCCACCCTCCAGCTACTCTCTCACTCCAGATTTCTTACTTCTTTCCTCTTCTCAGCTTATTTGGGTTGGCTTCTTTTCCCACGTCTCTCACTCTCAGCCGAAGACAGAAGATCCAATGCAGGAGGCAGACAAATTTGGGCTTCAACCCAATGCCACTTGCTGTGTAAGCTTTGGCAATTTGTTTTATTGCTTAATTTCTGGGGATTGTATTTTATGTTATATTATATTGTGTTATATTACAGTCTTCTTTATGGTGTTGTTATGAAGACTAATGAGATAATGCATGCCAGATGTCTCACAAGTTTTCTGGCATATTGCAAATATCAACAGATTACATACATGCATGCATACTGTCTTGAACGCGGAGACTATTGTCTCTTCTGCCTCCCACCATGCCATGCATCTATTCTTCTGGAAATGTCATGTCTGGTCCACTTTTCCCAGGAATTTTCACCAGAGGAAGACAGTCCGTTAAACAAGCAACCAATGCTTTTTTTTTCCACCCAAATTTCCTTTAACATATTCTGAATGTATGATGCCGGTACATGTATATTTATCTTTCTCCTCTACCTACAACCTCCAGTGGTAAAAAGAATATAAAGCTACTGATGAGAAGGATGTGGCTTCTACTCCTCTTTGGCTATGTCTCTGTGAGTAAAGTGATTTTGCTTTTTTGCATCTTAGTATCCTCATTTAATATAAAGTGGAAATAAGACCTCTCCCACTCACTTCAAAGGGTTATTATAAAAGCTCAATAAGGTATGCTGTGTAAAATATTTAGAAAAACTCAGAATGCTATATGAATATGTCATTGTTATTGAAATATAGAGCTTCTAAAGAGCTTTAATTTTTAGCTCTGTGATCAGTTAACTTTTGATGTGGAGCACACAACCACAAATTCTCAGTGTCATGCAAAAATAAACATTTATTTCTCACACATCTGTGGAGTTCGGCTGGAGCAGGCTGGGCTTGTTCTTACATCTGGGGGGTGGTTGGAGTTTGGCTGACCATGCCGGGCCTGGCTGAGTCAACTCGGTTACACATGTTTCTCATCCTCCTCCCAGGATTAGTGGACTAACCCAAGCATGTCTTTCTCAGGGTGATAGTGGAAGCATGACAAAGCAAATGAAAGCAAACATGGCTTCTTAAAGCCTAGGCTTGGAATTGGCACACTGTCACTTTTAGTGGCCAAGCAAGTCAGTCACATGGCTGAACTCAAGGGTAGAGGCTATGAACCACTCACTGTGGGAGACATTTTCAAAATTTCATGAGAAGAGCATAGATATCGGGAAGGGTGATAATTGGAGACACTAATGCAAATTTGCCGCACTGTGTTTCTAGCCCAGTGCTTGGACAGGATTCTCTGGAGGCCTAGCAGAAGCTCAATGTTCTTGGAAAGAAGGATGCTGGGCTCTGGTGGGGGGAAAAAAAAAAGACTTCATCACTTTTATCATGGCAGATTGGTTCTAGGATCCAAGGGCAAAACTCTTTAGTTTACATAGTGAAGCACATGAAGTGACCACCATAAATTTTGGTCTCTGCTTCTGTTCCTACTCATTGCTTTTTTTGTATGAACTTAGATCCACTTTTTACTTTCCCAAGATTATTGCTTTCATAACAGTGGAAAAATATTCATGATATTCTTCCCCTTTCCTCCCCAGGATTCCTTTTGATTCCTGTAAGTTCCCGAGGAGCTGGAAGAGCAACATCTACAACATGTGGTGATGGGGCTCTTATCTGAGACCATCTTTACTCTCAAGTCACATTCACCCCCATAAAGATTTTCCTCGTTTTATTTCAGAGGACACCAGATCTCCATAAACAGATGGCTGGAGCCACCGTAGGTTCCTGGCAATGAGATTTTTGCTTGGCGGGTTTATTTGTAAATGACTCCAGAGAACTGAGTGAAATATTTCAGAGCCAGAAATCCTGGGTTAGAAAGTTTCAAACCAGAACAGCCTCTTCAAAGGAAGATGCAGATGAGAAGAGAGGGAGAGAAAGTTAGCTTAATGGGTCAGCTCCAGGGCTCCAGATGCTCCTTCAAAAGGAATCTCCCAAATTCCTATAGCCCAAGTTACACAGCGAGTGAGAAAGAAAGTGGTCTACAACATCTTTGATTGAAGCCACATGAATTTATTGAAAGTGGTTGTCAGGAAGAATCGAGGGGTGCTCACACATGTGTATAAACACATACAAACACATCACACACACACACACACACACACACACACACACACAAGAGCTCAGTGTTGGTGTCATAAAGTGCCTTTATTTTTGCTCCAAAAAATTAAACTCAGGGTTTGGAGTTCTACTCCTTAGGCTGTCTTCTTGTGTGTTATTTTTATTTTAAATAAAACAACTGCTTTTTCAAGAGAGTAAAAGAGAAAAATATGAGAGAACAGCTTCTAATTTGTACTGGACTTAAATTTTCCTGAGAAGAACCTGTTCAGAACTGTGAGTCTAGGAACTCAACTTGTTGCAAGCTCCCCAGGCCTGAGGAAATTGGCTCCTACTAGGGTTGCACTGAAGCACCTCAAAGGGTACTCAACCCTTCAACCGTTTCTCAGCTTTCTTGGGAGTTTCCATGTTGGAGAAACAACTTTGCCAACTCTGCCCTCCACTTGGGACCAAACTTCTATATCAAGGAGTCAGATGGTTAAATGCTGTCTTTTCTACCCAGATCATTCATTGACTCATTTGATACATATTTAGTGAACACATACTACCTGTCAGGCACTGGGATGCTGGGATACTGTAGTCAGAGGTGAACAAAACAGGTATGGTCTTTGTGCCCCCCTGCAATTTGTAGTTTAATGGGAGGGGAGGCCCACACTTAATTAAATTTAACTTTATGTAAGTGCCATGAAATAAGTAAATAAAATTTAGGGGCAGAAAATAACACAGACCTCATCGTATAGTGTGGTCAGGGAAGATTTCTCTGAGAAGGTGACATTTAAGCTACATGTGCAGAGACCTAATGTTGAGAAGAAGCTTGTCATGTGAACACTAAGGAATGAGGGATGCGGTGATATGCTAGGCAGAAAGAATCAAAATGAGAAGCCTCCAAACAGTAATACAATGCGAGTTATTCCCGACCACAGCCAATTCTCCAATCAGCACTCAGAGAAATCTATAAAAAAATAATATGGAAGTAGAAAGCAGGAAATCTAGTAGTGTAAGTTATAGCAGGATAACTTAGTCAGTGGCTAGGGAGACTGAGAGACTACAGTGAACTTTGGAGATTTATTTTGGTGGTAGAATCAGTAGTGCTTGATGTCTGGTTGCATAAGCTGCTGGACCAGGTGGGTGAGAGTGCTTTTGGAATGAGAGACGAAGGAGTTAAAAAACAAACAAATAAACAAACTTTAAGTTTTCTGACTTGAGACTTTGGGCAGATGGTCTGCTGTCTTCCACTGTGAGAACCTGTTCCTTTGTTGGAGATGTGAACTGAAAAGTCAGGGGTTTTGTATAAATATCTGGTCTTTGAATATTTTTGGACTGTGACTCTGAACCTGAGGGTCTAAGAAATTTCCACTTTTCCTCTAAAGCACAGAAGGTTTTGGCTTGCAGTAGAGAGGCTATGGGATAATTTAACCAAGGTTTTGGTTAGCTCTCTCAGCTGTACTGGAAGTGGGTATGGGAACTTAATACACTCTTAATAAACATGCCCCAGGGAGTATCCATGACTGCTTTTGGATTTGATAGAAGGGTCAATTGAAACAGCTTGGTTTCATGAGCATAGTTGTTTTCCATCTCTCCTGGTGAAAATAGAAGAGGGTTTGAATCAATATAAGCAGGAAGTTTAGTTAAAAACCAAAAGAAAGTTTAAACCATGTGTGTCATGGACTCTTACTTTACATGAGATACAGGTGAGGCTGAATAAACTAATTAAGGAGTGAACTTAGATGAAGATGAGATAATGATACATATGACTTCTTATAAAATGTGGCGAACAAAATCCAATACCACAATAAGAATAATATATTGTAACCAGGTGGAATTTACTGTGAAAATAAAATTTTGTTCAGTTTTAAGAAACACATTAGGATAATATACTACATTACTATATGTAAGGAGAAAAATCATGATTACTGATACAGATGCTGGAAAAAAACCTTTGGAAAAAAATCAACATCCATTCCTGACATAAACACTCAAGAATATAGGATTAATAGCTACTTGCTTGTAAGATTAAAGTACATAGTTTGGTCTTAAAATCAGTATCTTACTTGGTGAGAAAACATTAGAGGCATGCCTATTATGATCAGGAACAAAGCAAAAATGCCCACTACTTTTCTTTTGTTTCACATTGTACTGGAGATATTAAGCAATGCAATTAGACAAGTTAAGTCAACTAGAGACATGAGAATTGAAAACAAAGAACCAGAACTTCATTATCTAAAGATGATGTGATATTTCACATAAAACTCAATCAATGGTGAAACCAAAATAATAAAATTATTTTGATTAACCAACTTTTTATTATTTTGATTAACCAGAATAGTAAAATATTTTACTAAATTTAGGGTAATATGCCTATTTAAACTTAACATTCAAGAATCAATAAATCTTATAAACACAAACAGTAACCATTAGAGAATATGATGATAGGGAAAATCATATTTAAAATAACAATGAAGGAGATAAAATATTCAGGAACAAGTTCAACAAGAAATGACCACAATTCAAAGAGAGAAATTTAAACTATTCTTCAAAATGCAAAAGTACACTTGAACAATGGAAAGATACCCTTTGTTTTTGCTTAGGATGTCTCAATATCTTAAAGACGTCATTTCTCCCTAAGTAAATTTATGCATTGATTATAATCCTAATAAAATATCACATTTAAATTTTTTATAGAGAAACTGATACTAAAGTTTGTATAGAAAAAATAAACATGCAAATGTAACTAGGAAAATTAGGAAATAAAAATGGGCGATGATGAAGGATTATCCGTGCCACAGTTTTAAATATACTCTAAAGTTTCTGTAATTGCACCAGCATGGACTTGGTGCCTAAGGAGGCAGACAAATCAGTAAAATATAATAAAATCCAGAAAGAGACCACATACATAGAAAATTTTATTATATGCTAAAAGCAGAAGTACTGGTCATTGAAAGCATTTTAAAAAAAAGATAAATCTGTACCTTAAAAATATAAAAGAATAAATTTCAAATGTGTCTTAGATAATAAGTGCAAAATAAATGAAACCTTAAAAGTTTGTGAGTCTAGTTAGAAGGAAACATGAGTAAATTGAATTCTAACGTGGACCTGGGTTTAATTCTGATTTGAAATCCTGCTGTAATAATAGTAATAATAATAGTAAATTCGACTCTATAGAATTTAAAACAACAGCTTTGCACGGTCAAAAACATAACATCATGAGCAGAAAATACAAAAGCTAAGTAACGAACTGGGAGAAAATGTTTCAATCTATTTCATAGATAAAGAGCTAATGTCCCCAAAGTATAAAAACCTTTTAAAACTGAGAAAAAAGGAAACCAAAAACCTTTATAAAAATGAGCAAAATATATGTCTAAATAATTATTAAAACAATCCTTAAATATATAAAAAGATGTTCAACCTTTCCCATAATAAGAGAAATGAAAATTAAATCTAAAGTGAGATACCCGTTCTAACCTATCAGACTAAGAAGCAGAGTTTAAAATACTTGACATACTCTATTGACAAAGCTCTGAGGGAATGAACTCCCCCACTGCTAGTAGGAATGAAACATGATACACCCCTTGGAGGGGAAGTTGACAATATCTAACAAAACTACATATGTGTTTACCTCTTAATCTAGTAATCCCTCTTATAGGAATTTACTCTGAAGAGAAAACTGTACTAGAACAACTAGAGACAGAGAGAGAGAGAGAGAGAGAGAGAGAGGGAGAGGGAGAGGGAGAGAGAGAGAGAGAGAAAGGCATGTCTTTATGGGACCATTTGCATCATTTTTTTTCTAGAACTTTAGTAGTTAAATAAAACTGCAATTAAAAAAAAAGATATACTTCCAACAATATAAAAATACATATGTACAAAGTTCTTCATTGCAGCATTGTTTATAATTACAAATATATTGAAAACAACTTGTGTTCCCATGCCTAGTAGATTGAGTCAGCTATGCTACACCCACTCGATGGAGTACTATGGAGCCGTAACAAAGGAGAAAGATGTCTATGCCTGATATGGAGTGACTTTCAGGAGATTTTGTCAAGTGAAAAAAAGCAAAGGGCAAAAGGGTATACATACGATGCTTACAATGTGTAAGAAAGAATGAGGAAGGAGAAAATGTACGTATATGCACTTTCTGTTTCATTTTCTCCAAAAACACGGAAAGGATCAACCCAAAATGAATAAAATGCATTATCTACAGGGGATGTAGGAGAACAGACTGGAAAGGATGCATAGTGACGGTGGCAGCTGACACATCTCTGAGTGTACCTTTTGTATAGCTTTTATGTTGGGAACCATGTTAACTTTATATCCTAAAAAAAATCTGACCATAATGTAAATGAATACCATTACCACACTGGGGGATGAAACCACCAGTGTATGCCCTTTGGCCCTGTCATTGATGACTGAGTTTTTAGGAAACTTAGAAATAACTAAGTCACTGCACAAGGAGTCGCTTTATACTCTTGCTTATGTCGGAAAGGTGGGAGTAGGATATAAAAGGCATACAGGAATCCAGGAGGCCAAAAGTACTGGAAAGATCTAGAAAGTCTCAAGTATTTCATGTCAATTATCTAATTAAATATTGTTATTGGAAATAGCTGGGATAAACCTGAAGTGAGCTATATGAAAGCTAAGCATACAGTGAGAATTAAGCCAGACACATCTTTGTTGAACAAAGATGCGCTCCATAGTTTCCGAATGTTTTTGGAGTGCCCACTATGTATAGCCATTATACATATGTGTAGGCATCAGGGACCCAAAACGTTAGGAGGAGTATGAGAAATAGAGGGGCTAAACATGGAACCAGAGAGCAGTGGTCCAACCTTTTCATTTACAGATGAGAAAACTGAAGCTCACGTGAGACTAACCTGGTCCAGTGTTACACGGTCAGTTTATGGCACAACAGAGATGAACAGGTGGCTGGTTAGTGAGGTTTTCCTTAAGGTGCACCGCCCCAGTTTTCACCATCAAGGAAGGAGGAGGAATTGTAGTACAAACAGACAGACTATAGAGCAAATTCAAGACTTGTTGCTACTGAGGACCCAGCAAAGCCTTGAAAGATGTGGATTCTACCACCAGGCAGCCGTTATGTCATGGGCTGAAAGAATCCCACCAGGAGAAAACAGGCCATCTCTTGAAATCAAAATGCAATTACTTAGCTTTCTTCAGAACTCAGTACCATGCTAGATATTATCTGTGATGGTCTTTTCATCTGCTGAGCCTGGATTGTTCCATGTTTGTGTGATGGCTAAAATTGCATTTCTATTATTCTTTCATTTTTTATTTAGTGAATACTGTTGAAGTCATTTGCTTCTAGATTTTCTTCTATAGTTTTTCTACTTGCCCCTCATTTTCTTCTTTTTGAATTTACCCTTACCCATCTTCAGTGAATTTCTTACATAAGGTTGTGTGTTTGTGGATTTGTTGTATGCCTGAGCATGAGTTTGTGTCCACATGCCTAGTGGATATGAAAACAGTCTCTGTTCAAATGGTACCCACACTTGGTTAAACCCTGCAAAGCATGGCCTTGGGGTCTGTGCCCTTCACTACTCAGCCATCGGCCTCACCCCAACCAGGAGAACCCAGTTCCAAGAGCACCTGTGTACAAGCTCTCTAAGAACCTAAAATTCTCTTTCCTGTTCTAAGATTTCAAAATGTAGTAAAAAGTGCATGGGTTTGGAGTTAGAGAGATCTGATTTCCATTTCTGGCCCTACTCTTTGTTACAGTTTAGCATTGTTGCCTGTCTTGGAAGAACACATGGGGAGCTACTACTTGCAGTGACCAACACAGAGAGGTGAGCAGAAAGTACAGGTTCCTTACTTATCCCATTCCATGGCTTATCTTGTTGGAGGTAAAGATTAGTGGATCCGAATTTAGATTATTTACGCACACACACACAAACACACACACACACACACACACTGTGCTAGAATGTCTTCAGATCTATTCTACACTTTTTGGAGGCTAATCTGATGGCCTACATCAATGGGCTCCCTTTTCCTCTGGCTTCCACTGAATTTGGCCAATGGGGAGCCCTGGGAAATAGTTGAAGGGTGAAGAAAGGCTGTAGTATTTATTGCTGTTATAACCCTTCCCTGTGGGCCACTTTATGCTGTCTGTGTCCCTTGGCCGAAGGTCACCCTCTTGCCAGGCAATGCTTTGGATGTTGTAACACAGAGTGCTATACAATACTCAGGGTTCTTTGAGGAAAATTTCCTAGGAGAAGAATAATGGGAGATGCACTCAGAGACAGGTGAGAGTTTGATTGATCCGGCTGTTGTGAATAACATGGGAAAGAAAGCATTCTTGAGCTTTCCATTTGTTGCCAACCAGAATAATTGCTCAGTCAACAACATGTTTTTCATTAACCTAGTAGATTTGGGGGAGGCACAGATCTCTTTGGGAATCTTATGTAAGCCATACAGGCTATCCCTAAGAAAAACCCACATGCTCAATTCTGCATGTGATTTTAGGGCTTCACAGATCTTTAAAGGTCATTTATGATTTGCTGGGATTACAGACTTGTGTTCTAAGTAGAGAAAAAATGCAGTGTCTGGAATATTAGGGATCTCCAGAGAATGGTCTGCATCCTTTGGTAACTCATGGAGTTTGTTACATTACCTTTACATGGAATGGCTTCCATGTGTGAACATGTAGTTCTATGTTGCTTCCTTTCCACTTGGATTTTCACTTTTCAGTTTGGATTCTATGTAGCAGAAGAGCAACCTCTCTAAGTTCATGTGTATACATGAGTATAACTCTGTCCCAAACTCTGTTTTGCTGAGGCTTTGTGGGTGAACTATCATTGTATAATGGAAGAGGCAGGATGTGGTAGAACTAATTGGAGATTTTCCTAGGCCTTTGCTACTGATAGAAATGTCTTTCCTTATTACCCAAAAGGTCTGGATTTACATTCACAAAACAGCTGTGTGTTTGGGGAAATAACCACTCCTACTTTGTTCCTCATTGGTATCTCTCCTCCTAAGTAACCTTCCAGGATAGCACAAGGTGATATACAAATAGCTATACATAATATTAGAGAGAAAGTTGAGACAGAGAGAGAGAGAAATGACAGCATTCAGTGATCAGTTAAAGGAACAAAACAAAGAACCACAGCACTAAATTAAGAGAGCTCAAGGGACAGAATGTGTGGCTAAGTAACATATTCCCTAACCCAACAGAGACATAGAATCAATAGGCAGAGACCATGCTTACTTCTGTTATCCATTATATCCCGGAAAGCTAGCCATTGCATGGTACATGGTTGCCATTCAATTCCATTTGTTGAGTAAATGAATGAATGAATGAGTGAATCAGAGACTTAATGCATGTAAAAAACTTTGGAGGTAACCTAGCCCAGTCTTTCCTCTGTTGCTTAAATGGTCTTCTCCCCACAATCCAACACAATTTCATCAAATGCTTCCTATGTCCAAGGACTCTGAAGATTATAAAGATGAAATATATTTAGACTATGCCCTCAAGAATGTATAGTATGCTGGAAAATAAAATGTACCAGTAGTGTAGTACTAGGGAGGAAGTAAAAAAAAAGAGAGAAATGTTTGCACTCAGTGATCACTCCACAATTGTCCTAAAAGTTTCAATTATAAGGAACTAACTTCTACTACTAATAAAAGTCAAAATATATTGAGTGCTTACAGTCTGCTGAACAACACATTATGTCATTATAATATTTATGTTTAAGTGTATATTATTATTATACTGATTTTACAGTGAGAAAATTGGGGCTCAGAGAGGTTAAGTAACTTGCTCAAGGTCACAGAGCTTGTACATGGCAGAACTCAGACTCCTACATTTTGACCCAGTCCACATATAAGCAGATTTTTGGTAGAAATTTTTTGATGATGCATTGAAATCTGCCTCTGCTTTTTCCTTATTCTTTTTTTGGAACTAATTTCACTCTCCCAAGCCACAGACACCACGTCTTTCATCACTTGAAAAACCAATCAATGAGTTAAATTGCAATAAGTTAGTTTAATAGCCAGCAATTCCCTATTGCAATTATAGTCAGGCTGCTACCATTTTCACACTCGCTGGTCCACATTGAATTTCCTTTCTAGATTATTGCCTTTTTTCTCACTGATTATACCCCTCAGAGAAACTATACTGAGTGAGCATCAGTGCTGTAGCAACTTGTGATTTTTATGTTTTCTGACTCATTTACTTCAAAGCTATAGTGCATCTAATGCCTTTGGCTTTGTGGCCCTTTTCTCTTTGGTTCCAAGCACTAGTTATCTGGTTGTCTCTTAGTTCACTCATTTACTTGACATATGTCTGCTGTGAATTGCAAGCCCCCTGGCTAGCAGACACTGTTCTGGTAATGGGCATACAGGAGGGAGGGAAGACATAATTCCTGCCCCTAAGGAGATTAGCGTTTAGTTTGGAAGCCAGACATGCAAACAATCATAATACAACAGGAAATGTCAATAATGAATGTGCCAAGTATAATGTGTGAGCAAAGAGTACCCTTTCAGTCTCAAATACTAGAAAAGTCTTCACCAAGAAGATAGTCTTTGGACTTAGATCCAATGGAGGAAGGACTAAGGATTTTCTGGACAATGAAGGTAGCATACTCTGGGAAGAGGAAACAACATGTATGAAGCCCTTAAGTGTGAGGCAGCAGATGCAAGAGCACAGTGAGTTCAGGGACTTGGAAAAGTTGGGAAGGGAAGAAACAGTGTGCCCGTGAGAATGTGGGCACAGGCTAGGTAAGTAGGAAGGGTCAGCTTGCTATGGGCCTTTCTGATATGCGGAAGGGCTAACCTTGATCTGGAAGACCCACTGAGGGATTTTTAAGCAGCTGACTGTTAGGATTAGCTTTATATTTTAGAAGGTTCCAGTTCACTCCTTTGGCCCAAGGTTGGGAATGGAATAAAGGAAATGAGAGAGAAGGCATGAGACCAGTTTAGAGACTGTTCCAGTGATTCTAGTGAACAAAGCTGAAAACTTTAAAGGCCACAGAGACATAGAGATGATAGTGGTCGAGAAAATAATTTGAATGCCATTTAAGAGTATCCTAGTTCACGCTGCTTTGACAAATAACCATGGACTGGGTGCCTTAAGCAGCAGACATGTATTTTTTAGTTTTGGGGTGCAGAAAGCCAAGGTGCCATCATGTCCACTGTCTGGTGAGGGCCCACTCCCTGGGGTGCAGATGGCTGCCTTCCTCACATGAAGGGGAGAGAGAGGAGGCTACATTTCTTTTTCTTCTTACAAAGGCACAAATCTCATCATCATGACTCCACCTCCATAAATTGCCACCCCAAAATTGCCACCCCAAAGCCACAGACCATGTGGTGTTTTCTCCTTCAAAGGACTTTCTGATTGATCTGCATGCCCTGGAGAAGACTCAAAGTCACGAAGTTGTTTCTAGCTCTCCTCCGATATCAGAATGATGTCAGCAAGCCGAGCCTGGTTCCTCATGAGAAGATTCCACTTTATACCTGAGGAAAGGAACACATGAGCATGTTGGTGGCTGAGGTTCAGACATAGTCATAGGTGGCTACAAAGATTTCTGCCAGGCCACAGCTGAAATAAAACAAATTAGACCTGAGCAGCCCGCCTACCACTAGCTTGGGCATTGAGTTGTCTGATTTGTGCCCTCCACAAGTGCCGGGAGCCCAGAGCAGGGAGCCCAGAAAGGACTACTTATGCCTTACTCCTGCAGGTAATTCAGGGTTCTAGTTTGGTATTTTGAACAAGCATGGCACCCATCTACAACTCTGTTGCCACAATTTGCATAGAACCAGGAGAAACTGTATGTATCTAGGCTAGGGAAGTACTCTCATGTGTCTTCAGGGATGTGTGTCCGGGTTTGCGCAAGACTGAGAATGTGCTGATGAATAGAAAGAAAGTCAGAAGAAAGTATATGGTGTGGTTAAGGGGACCGAGGGCCTGGCTTGGGCAGAGAGAGGGAAGAGATGACATTAGCTTGCTCTGTACCACCAACACCCAGTGATGTGGCCCAATAAAAGGATATCAGCCCAAGGTAGATGTGGGCCCTGGGGGAGGGTATAGATTGCTATTGTGGCCCAGAGGGGCTGGCTTGGAGAGAAACAGAGGAAACATAAGCTGGGTTAAAAGCTGCCTAATGGATAACCCAGTTAGGAGATAGAATTGCTCACTGAGAGATGGGGATGAACTTCCAGGTCTAAACAGTATCACCTGTAGGGGAGAGAACACTGAGGGCAGGACAGGAAGGGCATGCACAGCCTGCTCTCTCACCTGAGGGTTTGCCGAACTCATCTCAGCTGCTGTCTCCTATCGCTAAGGGTGGCACCAACCCAAACAGAGACCAGTGGGATGTGGATACAAGTACAAAACTTTGCTTCCCATTACTTTCTTCAGGAATATAACACCTCATATAAACTGGACTGCTTTCTCTTTTTCAACTTCTCTGACTAACAACATCTTTCCAGAACATCTGTCACACATGTTCCCTTGGCCACAGGAACTTTCTTATCACCCAACGTCAATGTCATTTCTCCCTCTGCTGGAATCTTCTTTGTGGTGCTTCTCTTACTCTGCCTTGAATTACATATCTGTGTACTTGTGTCAACCTCCATTGCCTAGTAAATGTGACCAAATAAATCCCTTCTGTTGCATGGCAATGAGTAGTGTTTAGTTACAATTCTAGTGTTATTAGAATGTATTAAGTGCATTTATTAAGTGCTAAAGGCATTATTCCATTTATTGTTGACAAAAATATTAAAAGATAATTACAATTTTCTAATTTTTAGATAACATATATGTGTATGTATATAAAAAATACATTTATGCCTAATGGATTATGCCTAGTGGATTTTATATATACAAGGTCTGGCAGAAGTAATGCCTGTTTGAGTGTGATTGGGAGAGTAATAATATGGGCATAATAAGTATTAATTTGAACATTTCACCTAAATGTCATATGGTATGCTCAAGTGTGATACTGTTATGTTACAGAATTACATGCTTATGATTTGTAATAAAAAGGGGTGTTACTTGTGCTGGGCCCTGTATATTATATATACAATGTATGTATACATTTATTGGTTTTGTTCTTGCTATCAAATTGAAAAAATATTGCATCATGGTTGGGAGGGCTATTGATTGCATCTTCCTCATTTCTGATATTTCCTTCTAAAGAAAGGGGACTGCACTAGGTTAACATTCTTGGCCTCCCTTTAGCTGCTCACTCTTCCCCCAAAGTTACTTAGTCTGGTGAATTCATCCTCTTTCTCTTGGAGTGAGTTCCCCTGTGGGAATACACCTGGGGTTTGCCCCTCCAGCTCTCAAGTTTTCAAAGGGCAGAATCTTACCTGCAGGAAAGCCTTCCCCAGCCCAGCCAAGTCTGTACCTGGGTGGGTAGTTCTGTATAATTTTAGGATTCACAATGAGAAAATCTACTTGTCCCCGGATTAACTGCCATTCACCAACTTTAACAGTAACAAAGACGATAGTCTGCTCTTCATCTGCTTTATTCTTCTTTTTCTTATTTCTCTGTTGATTGAGAATTCTGGTAGGAAAATGGTGCTATAAATGGAGTACCTTCAAATGTATTGTCCCTTGTGTGTTCTTCATCTGCATGAGTGATACGAGCCTCTCCCTGGAGTCTTTACAACATATCTCATTAGTTCAATTTTCCTCTTCTTTGGGGGTGTAAAAGTAGACACCACCATCCCACTGCTAGCTCTTCATCACAAAATGTTAACGGGGAGAAAAGGCAGAGAGAGGTGAAGTGACCGTTCTCAAACAGGTCTATACTTGTTTTGTCCCCATCTTGACAATGACCTGGAGAAGGGGTGTTGGACCCTGCATGTTGTAGGTGGTAGGGGTGGGAAAACCTAGGAAGTTGCTGTGAAGGCTACATACTAAAGGCAATCCTTCTGAGAATCTAAAAGTTCGTCTATCACTCCTAAGGTGAGGCCATGTTGAAAGGGTCTTAAAGAAGTCAGGGAGGGAGGAGTTTGTTAATGCATTTTGCCAAGAACTGTACCAGATTCTTGATGTAGATGCCATTATTATACTTACAGATTTGAAACTAAGGTAAGAAAAGGGTAAGCAGCAAATCCCGAACCACAGTGAGTAGCAAGAAAAGTCTGGATTTGAACCTGTCCCTGCCTGATTACAAAGCCCCCATTCTCTTTTCCATCCCAAGGAGGTGTGGTAGTGAGAGGAGGCAGTTAGAAGTCATGGATATGCACAGGGGAGGAATGAGACACATCGTGACTGGGCCTCAGGAGTGGGAGAGAGGCCACTCTGTCTGGGTCTGGGAGCAGGGCACGATTCCAGGAGAGGCATGGATAGGAATGACTTCTTGCTGACCACACCTCCTTGACCCTTTCAGAATCCCCTCCACACTCCCCTTGAACCTACTAAAATCTTGCTCAAGGTAATTTGAGAGAGCTCAGTCAAGCAGGTATCCACATGTGTTCCTGTGACCTGAACTGAGGGACAGCAACAGTGGTATCATTGCTCTTCTTCAAGAGCTTGCTTCTAGCTCTGACATCTACCACCTTCCAGGTTTCCCTACATCCCCACTTCAAGTTTGTGACTCCCTCGTCAGAGGAGCTGGGCTGCAAGTAGAGATGGAGGCTCATGTACACGCATGCCTGTGTCTTGTGTGTTGCTGAGTCAAGAAGGAGCAGGAGGGGGTGACTTGGAGAATGAGGCAGCCCTGGGCAGCCTTGTGACAAACTAGAAAGGAGAAGAGTCCATTGTACATTTGCACTGGCTTGGTGCAGGAGGCGGGCTGGCAAGGGGCTGCTAGCTTGGCTGACGGATGAGGCTTCTCAGGGGAGGGTTGGATATGGCAACAGAAGAGGACTTGCTGGGAGCTGACTTGCCTGGAGTTATAGCCCCCTTTGCTATCTCTACCCTCCACTCAGGCAGAGTCTTATGCCTTCTTAAAAGGCGAGGGTTCCCCCATTTAGACTGCCAGATTCCTCTCCTAGCTGGGGAGGAATAGGAGACCCAGTGACCAGGGGCAGCTGTGAACTCATGGAAAGAGAACTGGAATCACAGGGAACTTGGGATCATGTCCTTCTGGAGATTCTATCTGAGTTCATTGTTTGAAAGTAGAAACCAATATAAACAATGGTCAGATAGAAAAACCTGTCCATCAGTCTCAGTATTCCCATATGTTCAACAAGGAATAAAACACTCCCACACAAAGCTACAAGAATGAATGATGGGGGTAACTTGGGCAAAAGCAGGAACCCTGCTCACTACATCCCAGGCCCTGAAAGATTGCCAAATAGGGCATCATGGCAGAGAGTGAAGAACTACAGTTAGACTGACTGGAATGGATTCTATAGTTCTGTCTTAAAATCTTGACATGTTGTTTATCATGGATTTTTTTGCATTAATTTGGATTTTTTAAAATATTGCATTAACATGTTATTTATTTTGATTATGGAGTTTGTTGGTGACCCCCTTAAATTATGTGTCCAAGGCACCTCCCTGGTCTCCCCAGAGGCCCAGCACTACTGGCCTTGTTTGTTTCTTATAATCAAGTCTATTAATTCTTCATGCCTCAGCTTCCCCATCTATAGAATGGGAATAATAATCACACTACCACGCAGGCTTGTGCTGAGCTTGAGACGTGTGACTATGTGTGCCTCATTTTCATCCCCAGCACTACCTGGTACCTAGTAAGCCCTCAGAGAGGGGTGGCCATTATTCTTGGTGTTGCTGTTGCTGTTGTCCAAATTGTTCATTACTGTGTTAGCCTGAAGAGAGAAGCTGTACCAGATTCTTGATAGAGACACCATTATTCTACTGTACAGATTTGAAACTAAGGTAAGAGAGGGCAAGCAAAATATCTCAGGCCACACAGTGAATGTGAGAGAATGTGGATGTGAACTTATACCTGCCTGACTACAAAGCCTGTATTCTCTTTCTCATTTCAAAGGAGGTATGAGGTGAGAGGGGGCAGTTAGAAGTTACTGGTACCCATAGGGGAAGAAGGAGACACATTGTGACTGGGTGTGAGGGGTGGGGGAGAAGTGTTCCATGGAGGCTGAAGGAGTTGAGCTACACTCTAGGGCCAGAAAGGGGTCAGATGAAGGAGCTTGGGATGCTGAGGGCCCTGAGACCAGGCAGGGGTGCACAGGCGCTTGCTTGTACATGCCGGGGGAGGCAGCCTCACCAAGGCCTCGCAGAAAATGCCTGTGGTGCAGCTGCTCTCTGGAGAGGCCACGAGCTGCCTCAACAGCTTTTCCTTTCAGGGCTTGTTTAACATTTCAAACAAAAATAAAATAAATAACGGCAGTGTTTATGGAAACCTAAGACAGAAATGAAGACGACTAAGGAGAAAGCTAAGTGGAAGCAGGCCAGAAGGGGGTTTAGAAGATCCCCCTTTCTTCAGAGTTAGCAGTTTTATGCTTCAATTTGTCAGCCCTTCCTACCACACCCGTGTGTTTCTCCCTAGCAACCTCTCCACTGATATGCACAAATACACACACATACACATGTGCATACACACACATGCTCGCTCTCTCTCTCTCTCACACACACACACACACACACACACACTTCCATCCTGATGGGAGGCACACACTTCAGACTCTATCTCACACATATCTCTCTTTTTGCAAATGCTCCCACTTGTTTTCTCCTTTATGTTCTCGGCTTTCCCATCCCCCCAACAAAGGACCTTATTAACTCATTCTGGCCATGTGGTGCATATGACTTTAACCCCTGCAGTCCAATGACATTTTTGGCCTCAATCTTCACTCTCAAGAGACCAAGCCAGACTTATGTTTATGTGGATAAGACTTTTCCAAGTCACAGTTTCCAGGAGGTGGGAGAGTGGGCAGAGGAGCAGGTCTTGACAAGGGAGGATGTTAGCATGATGTTTTGGCTAACATTTGCTTATCAGTAAGCACCTTAAATATATGCAGATCATTTTATTTCTCATTTTTTGTATCTTCTTCACCTATCCAGGTTCACTTCAGAAACCTCCCTCAGGCAGGAGAGGCTTTGTCAGAAGCAAGGATGTTGTACAGAACGTGGAGGGATGTGATGGAAATATAAGTATTTCCTAGAAGTCCATGTGAAATCTCTAGATTCTCCCCAGAAAGCATAGCTCAGAATGCCCAGTGTTCCACTCCTGAAGCATGTTGGGGTATTTCCAGGAATCCAAGTGTCCAGAGGCTCAGGACTCTCCAGTCTTCTTTGCCCTACTTGTGAAGGGACCCTGATGTTGGTGATAGCACAGATCCTGAAAAGCCTGGATTGCCTCTTCTTGGTTCTGAATCAGCATTGGGCCTCAATGCAACTGAGCTGGCTCGCTGTCCATCAACAACCATCGCCCTGTATGTAAGGCTCCAGCTGGAGAAGCAGAGCAGGCCCTTAGTGTCTTCAGCTCTGGGTCCAACATAGAGACCACAGGGAAGCACTGTAGTTTTGGAGAAGTGAGGCCTTGTCCCGTAGAAGAGCTGGGCCGATGTTTGAAGTGTGCCATGAACCTGAAAATGTCAGACTCTTCACTCATCTGGTTTAGCTGGGTGACCAGTGTGACCTTGGGGAATTACTTTGCTTAGGGATCAATTCCTTCATCTACATATTTGGAACAACACCGCACAGGACTGTAAAGATTAAATTTAGATACCATGCTTTTAACAGAATGTACAATGGGGGCAACTTCATGAGCTGCTTTTCTCCACATTTACTTCTTCTCCTTTTGTCTCCTCTCCCTCTTTGAATAACTGCTGCAGTGGTTGTAGAGAGAGGCATGCAGATGACCAAAACCTTTAATGATTTTTAAATAATGTTCTATGATAAATACCTTGAAAATTTTACATACTCCACAAAATTTTTAAAAATGTAGAAAGTGTGTCCTTCCGGATTCCCTGTGACTTAGATCAACTTGCCTAACTGCAATTTCCATAATCCCTTGAGTCACCAGGCAGAGGACTGGAGACATTTCTCGTTAAACACAGGACCATAAATTTGCCATGGACCCATCTATTTCCTGATTTGAGTCATCTACCTACAATCCACTAACTATATGGATAGAAAGTCTGAGAGCCTCAGGGCACAAGATGACTTACTTCTTCGCCTTTGCTGCCTTGACCCACCCTTTACATACACCCTGGAGAAGGACCTACTCTGTGCAACACACAGGAAGCATGGGACATAATCTGTCCTTTTCTATAACTTGCTTACGGAGATGAATGGCAACCCTTTTGAAGTGCAAAAATGTCCATGACTCAAGGTTGGTTTGGAGAGTGGACTTCTCAGAGAACATTCCAAAAAGAGCTTAGCATATACTGTAGAGTTTGAAAAAATAAGTAATGTGGTGATATGGGTATGGCTAGATATGTTTGGAGAAGTGCCAAGCAGAGGGAACAGCTGGTTGCAGGAATGGTGCCTGAATTCTCATGTCCCCCAGCAGGTCTTAGGAGATAAGGCTGCAGGGTGGTTTAACTGGACATTCCTCTTTGGGCCCTCCAGTCTGGCACTTTATTCTTCTTTACCCAGCTCTGTACTCCAGAGGCAGCCTCTGGGCTGCACCCATGGGCTCCCTTACCTGCTGGCTTTTGCTCTGGGCTGAGGAAAGTGGAAGGGGCTCCAGGACATCTTTCCTCGATTTCCTCCATTCCAGGCTGCGGGGACAACTCTGTCTTACAGAGAGGGTGCTTATAGCTGCTCCCTGTTCTTGTCCCTGTGAACCCAGGAGTGGCAATAGCTTCTTATGTTGGTTATTGTCAGAGCAAGAGGCTTCACCATCCCTTGTTGATTTCCCTTAACTCTGTCCTACCTTGTAGATCACCTCATCCTTAGACCCTGCCATGTCCCAGCCCATGTACTCTTTGTTCCTACTGGAATTGTGGTTGATACAGACATTCTAAGGCCACATTGTGGGGGCTACAAAACGACAGGGTGATGAGACTAGAAGAAGCACATGGGGAGCCCCTTCTTACAGATTTTTGTTCAGTTCTGGGCACAGTAATGGGTACTCATCACTTACCTACTAATCAGGCCAATGGAGAGCTTAAAACTTCTAGGACTGACTTTTCAAAGAGGCCTTTGAAGTCATCATCTGAAGGGGAAGTAATCTAGGTCAGAGAGACTGCTGTGGAGTGGGTGCAAGCCGGTGAGCCAGAGCTGACAAAGCAGAATGTGGTGCTCCTCTAGCTGCAAGTGGGCCAGCCCAGCGGTGGTGGGGTGGGCACGCATATCCCAAGCCCTGGTGGAATTCTGTCCCCTAACTGGCTGGTTTGACTCAGCACTCCTGGGAGCCACAGACTATTCCTCATTAGCAGTTATGAGCTCATAATAAGCTTCTGAGAAAAACACCAACAAAGGATGCTAAGTTTCTCTAGAACTGGCTTTTTAATTTGGAAAAAAATATCATGTTTCAAATAAAGCTCTAGTTTATAGAATTCAGACATAGCGGGAAGCCCCCATTTTGCTGTTTCAATTCTCTCTGGAATAGTTTGGGGAATGAGCAAAAAGCCACTGGGAGAAAATCCTAGACCACACCCACACCTTCCTGGCACAGGCCCAGTGCTGGCTTCTCAGACCAATGCTGCCATATGTACTCAGAGCCTGGGCTGAAGTACCTGAAACTGCTGTGATTAATGGAAAGCGCCAAAGACACAACATCTTAAGGTACAGATTCAATTCCTAGTTCTCATGCTAACTAGCTTTGAGGTTTGGGATTCATTTTCCAATGTCTCCAAGCTTTGGATCCTGCATCCATAAAATGGGAATGAAAAGTTTATCTAAGTCACATATTTTTGCAATAGAGACAGGAATGGTAGCTGAACCAAACAGAAAAGAGGACAAATGGAGGCCAAAGAAACCAAGGATTTCCCTGTTGGATTGAATCTTCCTTCACCACAGTAGGTGCTCTCCTCGTGGCAGCAATGCTGAGAATGCCCTGTGTATTTCTAACCCATAACAATATATACCATATTTAGTATAGATCATAAAGTAGTTGCACTAGAAAGATCTGGTTATTTTATGTGATTTTGCCAATGAGTGCCTAGCACTTTCCTCATCCAACTACCCACTATTGCAGAATAAAGACAGTCAATTTTCTTGCCACTCATTGGCATTTCCACCTGGCTCTCTCCCTCTTAGACTTCCCAGTTGTCTGAGTCAACCCCACCCCAACGGAAAAAACAAACTAGACGGAACAGACTACACTGGTCATATATACCAAATAACTACATTCTTTTAGCTAGGTCCTGGTTAAAAGTTGGACCATATAATAATAGATAATTAACCTCTATTCAGTGTTTACCATATACCAGGCATTTGTTCCAAGCACATTTTACATGGGTTATGTCATTTATTCCTCAGTCTAATTCTATGAAATAGGTACTGTTATGACCCCCATTTTAAAGATGAAGGAACTGAGGCACAGAATAATTAAGGGCTTCACACAATCCCTACTGCAAGCAGGGTGGCCAGTGTCTGAGTCTTGGCTTTTGCTCCAAAACCGTGCTATTAGTGGCTTCACTGTCTGCTATATGGTAGGACTGATTTCCTGGGGGCTCAATCAACTAGTAGAATATGCTTTTGTTAACAGTTTTATGAAGCCTGTGGTCTATTTGTTTGTGAAATAATTATCCATCATCTCACCCAAATTATAACAATAATAGTTCTGGATCCCTCTAACTGCATGCTTATTCCCACTTACTACAGTGACACATGACACACTTAGACCAGAAGGTTTTCATCTTCATCACAATCCTCTAAGAAGTGTCTTATTAGCCTTGTTTTTCAGATGAAGAATTTGATCCTTTGTCTAAAGTCATATGGTAAGAAAATGATGAAGCAGAAATTCTAACCCAAGTTTGTTTTTAATGAAAATCCAGAGACTACAGTTGAATCTCAAAGAATGTATTTTGTCTGTTTTTATTTCTTAGTTTCCAAATTTATGGTTATTAAACAACAACAATAACTTCAAGTGTAAAACAAGCTCAATGCAGTTAACTGATAAACAGTGGGATACTGGCTCATTATACATTTAAACTATGAAGCACTCCACTATTGATTCAATCAAAAAGAAAGTTTACTTGCTGTGACCTGTCCCTTCCAAATATTCTTTGTTACCTGCACCTCTGCCTTAGATACACGAAGGCTTGCTTTTGCCTTGTGTTTCTCAGAATGGTGCCTCCTCTCCAATGGTGCCTCCTAGTGTCTCCAGGTGCTGGGGGACTCTCAGTGAGTGCCTTTGAATAACACTGATATGGGGTCATAACCACAGAAAGAAGCCCTTGTGGTCCCCAGAGGTGGTGCTCAAAGGCTAGGGTCTTTTGCAGAAGTAAGAAATCTTTTTTTCCAAAGTTATGCATTTTCCCCCCAAACCAATAACTCCAGGCATAGTCTTCAAAGCAAATAGCTCGGGTATAGTAAAAGCATGCGCAGGCTATATTTTTATACCAACTTGTCAAACACATTTTACAACTTTGGTTACCAATGGAGGGTCTTGTGGAGCTCAGAAGTCCATGTCTCTGCCCCAGTCTTCTGGCTCGTACTCCTACATGATGTTAATGCCCTAAGACTCCCCAGCTGACCACCAAAGGTAGACGGTCGGAAGAACTGAGCTCCAGTGGGCATAAGTTTAACACTGGAAAACCCATTTTCTTCCCAGTCTTTTGTCAGTATGGTTTATTATTACTTAAGAATTAGCTTAAATCTCTTGATATCAGCCATCCAATCATTCCACAAAAGAGTCACAAACCACTAGCCTTCTTGAAGCTCCTAGAGCGTGAAGGCCCCAAAATGTCTGGGTTCTTTGGAAGCCTGGCTCAGTGTCCCTTTAAGGCTTAGAATAGAATTGAAAAGAGATAAGTGTACAGTGATGGAGGTAGAGAAAGTGACAGCCCCTGGGAAGAGATAGTAAGAAAACCAGAAGTTTTACATCTACCTGCTTACTTGACTATGGGGATCCACTCACTTCATTTATTTATTTAGCTGTTTTTCATCATGACTGGAGTGAAGTAAAAAATAATAGCCACTAAAATTGGAACTCAGGTCAGATTTCTAATCTCACTTTTTTTTTTGGTGCAACATTAGTTGGTAGCCTCTTCATCATTTTCTACCTCATTTTTTATATCCCTTTTGTTTCTCCCTTTGTCATTCTCCTTTTTTTTTAATTTCTCTTTCCTCTTCTTGTGTTTCTTTTCTATCCATTTTTCCTTGTCAAGTAAATAATCCTGAATGCTCAGAGTTACTAAAATTTCCATTGCCTGTTTATTAGCTACTAGAGATGCTCCCAGGATGTGGTAAAGTTCAAGTAGGAAAGAGATAGATGACACTGGCTTTCTTTAAAAAAAAAGAAACATATTCCTGGCAGGCATGATATGGCCACATTGCCTGTCCAGTACAATTAGCCCTGGTTGTCCCTGCTTATTGAAGAACGTGGTGTCATGGTTCCTGGCATCATCTTCTCCTCTTTCTCATCTCCTGAATGGGAGACCAGTGCTTGCTCCACATTGGGTTGAAATTGAGGCTTTGTATCATAAGTATTTCCTTCTGTCTTATCAGTGAAAAGAGGGCTGGGTTCTTACCCAAGAGTTATGAAAATTAAAATTTAATGTGGGAACATGCAGCTTCAGAAGCACTGGAGAGACTTCAGAATTCCTGAAACCACTATTCTTGGAAGACTTCTACATGCCTTCTCCACTCCATTATGCCCCATGCCCCCAAGCCTATTGGGTTAGGCTTGATATCCAGCTTGTGGGGAGAGCTCCTTTGAAACTTTTGCAGATACTCCTTGAATGTCTGACAATGAACCAGCCGAACTTGACCCAACTCAACCCAATCAGATGTGTGCTGTTTTGAAAGAAGCTTGAGAAGAGTGTCAAGAATTTTAAATGAGTTCTCTTTATTCTCCTCTTTCCCCTTTTCTGTCATTCACTATTACTAAATTGAGTTTCATGGGCAGTTCCTATCTGGTCCAATGCCCTTTGCCCTATAACAGCCTGGACTCTTACTGGGTTGTTACTATCCTTAAAGGGTAGAGTCCAGTGATTTTTCCCCAGAACTTCTGTTTGGTCTTTTTAACCCCAGCACTTAGAAGGATTCAGCTACAGAGAGCTCTTCATTTCTTTCAGCTCTAAAATTTAGTAACTCTGAAATAATGAAGGATTACTGAAGTGTACATACTGGTCTCTCTGAATCTGTACCTTAAGACTTTTATTTATAGCTCCTGAAAGCTTTACTCATCTTAGCATTGGACTGAATCCCCTATGAAACCATGTCCTGCATGGGAATTTAATTTTGTAGTCTACATATCAGTAGAAAAGTGTGCGGAATCCTCCATCCCTTTTTATCCCTTTACAGTTGTGCCTGTTCTAATCAGATTGTTGGCAGGGTCATCAACTCTCTTCTAAGCAACTTGGAGTCACAACGGAATGATTCCCCTTCAATGCCAATCTAAACAAATGCCATCAACTTTCATTCCAGGCAATATTAAAAACAGAAGAGTCCCTTTGTGACTTTAATTGGCTTTGTGACTTCTTTGGGGTAAGTGTTAGTCTCAGGCTTGTGTTTCCTAGTCATCTAAAATGTGGGTGGGCCACGTCCCAACCACAGCCATGGTTCTGAGCTCAGAAGAGTCACTCCTCTTTTATCGTAAAACAATAATCAAATGCAGTTGTACGGTTCACAAAGGGCCCCCACAGTCGTCATTGCCTCTGACCCTCACAACGACCCTCTGAGCTCAGAGATGTCTGACATCACATAACCAGGAATCTGATGTTTTGCATCTGAAGCCAACTTGTGCCCCACATGGCTCTCCTGTTGATACTAGAGTGAATAAAACATAACTAAGAAAGTACATATTTTTGTACAAAGTCATCTGATAAAAATGTGGACAGCCCTTTGGTTTTTTGAGGATTGGGTTATCAAGTGTCATGGCCTGTTTTATTTTGCGGATAACTGAAAGCTGAGAATACCGTGTGTAAATAAGCAGAAGAATGTGATGGGGAAGAGCAAGGATTCAAAGCTGATGGGAGTTACTGATACTTTCAATGTTCTTGCTGCCTTATCTCGAGAAAAAATGTGCTTTATGGCTACTGTATTTATAATTAAACATAATAGCTAACATTGATTAAGTGCACACTATGTGCCAGGAATTGTGCTAATAATGCCTTGTAATATGCCCATATATCAGGCCTCTGAAGTCACAGGGTATTTGTATTTGCTGTCCTTTCTGCCCAGAACACCCTCCCTATATATAGCCTTTTGGCACTCTCCTCTTCACTTATTTTCCATATCAGTTTGAATGTTACCTATTCAGTGAGTTCCTTCCTGGCCACTGTATTAAATAGCTCATGACCTTCTGCTACCACTCTCTCTTCCTCTTCCCTGGCTTTATTTCTCTTTATGCACTTGCCACCACCATATTCTATATTTGTTTACTAATCTGTATATTATTTTTATCCTTCCACTAGAATATAAGAAACTTCCTGAGAACAAGGATGTCCTCCCTCTATCCCACTCCCACCCCTTTGTATGCTCAGGACCTAGAATAGTGCCTGGACCATAGTAGACATTAAACAAATATTTGCTGAGTGGATTATCTCATTTTATAGATGAGGAATCTGAGGTTCTAAGGGAGTAAAGAATTTACTGAAGTGACCAAACAAGCAAAAGGTGGACCAGAGCCATGAATCAATGCATTCGACACAGGAGCCCCAACCTCAGACTCTGCTTAACTGTTGTCTCCCAGCCTCATTAAGAGGATCATAAAATGCTTGGGCTGTATGAGTTGTGTCTATTCCCTGCCCAGTCTGGGCCTCCAAGACCAAGGTGAAAGGACCCAGCTCTCCCAGACATCCTCCTAATGACGCCTTTGCTTGCTGTCATGGACAGGAAACTCTGCCTCCAACTAAATCCCCCGTTCTGTCTAGCTCCCCTGCATCATCTTCCTTTACCGCACTGTTTACACCCGTGGATCTGTGTTGATGCATACATATCCCAGCTCCCTTAGTCATTGTTTAGCTCTTATACTTTGCTGGGGTAATTTTCCATCCCTCTGTTTATATTATATTTTTTGCTTCTCTCCTCCTCCTCCATTTTTAAGGACAGAGAAAGACATGTTTGGTAATACAAGCAATAATACAGTTATAATTAAGATGGAAGCATTTTGCCAAAAGGAGGATTTAGCTGTGATTTGTTGAATTCCATCCTGAGTGGATTATTTATGAGCAAATTCATAGCTCTTTTATGAGGCTTTCTGAACAGAGCAGTCTTCTGACGCTTCTGTCTCCTAGAGGCTTTGTGCCAGCCTTGCAGGGCTGGGAGGTGGGAATGGTGGGGGGACACATATCTAGCAGCCTGGCTGCTGAAAAAGCTTAAAAAGAGCCTTTGGGGACATCTGGGAAAATCTTCAAATATCTCTTCTCTGACCCTTTAACCTGTTGAGTGAGTAGTCACTGCTCTTGGTAGAGAATGAGACAAAGTACCTGTGCCTCTATGTGAGAACATGCTTCTAGCCCAGCCTGGGTTTTAATAAGCCCTGATGTGGGTGTGGGGCAATTTCTCATGCTCTACCTGGGACTCATACTAGGAACTCTACATTTCACACATACTAGTATTGTACTCACAAGCTAGACAGGGTAGCAGCCCTAATAATTAGGAAGTGCCCAGGATTAGAGCTTGGTAGAGCTGAATTTGAGTGTGAACTTGAGCTTTACCCTCAGGGCATCTTTTCTTGCAGTCCCTCTCCCTAACCTCTCTAAAGTTTACAGCCTGTTTGTTAAATGGCATGGTGGGGATGCCGGCAGTGGGGGCACAGAGGAAGAAGTAGAAGGAGCTTGTGTATGGGTCCGGAGACTGTCTGTCTTCTGCAACATCTCTCCTGTTCCTCTGCTCTGCTGGGCACGTCAGGGGTCTAATGATTTTCAGGTTGCCTTTCCAAGGCTCCCAGAGGAGCTGGCTTCCAGCTGGGTTCATCCCTTGGGAGGTACTGGATAGCAATGGGACAGACAAAGGAAGAGGGAAGCCATGTTTTTCTCCTTCACGTTGGCTGCCTTGGGTGGTTTCTCCAGTAGCAGCTGCCTCTCTTCCTGGACTCTAGATCCTACTAGACAGCTGTGGTGTGGTTCTAGCTTCTGTCTGGTGGCCTGAGCACCTGAGGTCCAATCACTCTGTTTCCTCCTTTGCCCCCACAGCATAGGGGAGGTTGCTGCATCCTACTGTTACTGCCCTTTGATTTACCTCCTTGTCTCCTGTCTGACTTCTCAGCTGTTCCATCACCTGGGTAATGAATTCCCTTTACTAAAATATCTGTTTTAGATACTCAAATGTGGTTTTCATCATTTTTATTTGGACATTGATTGATACAGAGAGATTTGTTTTTTAGATACAAAACTGGGTGAGCGTTTTCTCCAGGTCAGTTTTCATTTCTCCTTAATCATTAGAAGACATGGTATAATAAACACTAGTGATTCAGCATAAGGCTACACAGTTGTGTACATGTGTATGCTTTTTTTTAAAATTCACATCAGAGTTTGATGAAGCAAAGTACCTGAAAGTGTTTCAAGAATAAAAGGCTTTCAAAGTTTAAGAAATATTTTTTTAAGAAACAAGTAGAAATGGCTAGGTATCTTGCTTTCTCCTTTATTTTCTTTGAAACCAGTCTTTTTACCCTGTGATTTGAATATGATTCAAACTTTCTCTTTTACCCCCAGCCCTGGGTTTGGAAGAAGAGGGAGAACAGGGGGGAGAGAAACAGAAATCAGTCCAGAAGTGAGCAAACTTAATGTGCAAACATTATGTGTTAACACTGCGTGCTTGGGTGAACTGGGATTATTCAGCTGAGACAACACGAAACTTCTCCACTTATTTGGGCTTTAGAATCTGACTTCATTGGAAGATGAAACTCAGGGGAGAGAAAGAAGAAAAGGGAAAAGAGAGGGACAAAGGAGAGGGCAGTGGGAAATGGAATACATTCTCCCTTGGTGACAGGAAGTATTTCTTTGTCAGGAAAGTGGTTCATTCTTGAAGGCTGGATACCTTCTTTATGCTCAGGTGTGAAGCTGGCTTAGGAGGTGAATTTAGCTTGCCTGAGTGATTTTACGAATGTGCTGGCTGCTCAGCAAATTCAATACGAAAACATTTAGGTAAGCAGAAGAGAAAGTTACACAAAAAAAGTTGATTTAGCAGAAGGTCAGAGTATGAAATCAAGAATGAAAAAAGAGAGAGATTGTATGTGCTAGTATTAAAAAAAGTATGCGTGTGTCACACACACTAATTTAGACCATCTGGGGTGATCTCACAAGGACCCCATGGGCTAGAGCTGCCGTTCCTCTGTGAAGAGCACATCTCCCCTGGAAATGTGTACTCAGGTGCAGTTGAAGGGTCTGAGGTCATGGCTGAGGCTCTGGCCAAGATCCTCCCAGGCTTCAGCCTCTGCTTCCTCCATAGCCCATTGGTCGGGAGCCATCCTTTAGATGCCAGAGCCAGACCATGAGTTTAATGTGTATGAGGACAGCATGAATTATCATTGGAGACCTGTGGGCCCTACTTATCCAGACAATGTCTTTCTTCCTGGAGCAGTACAATGTCTCTTTTCCTTCTTCCTTTTTTTTCATGGCCTCTGTGAGCTTGGGTAGTAAATTTCTCTGGGGTAAGTTATGAAGGACCTCTTCAAAAAAGGAGAGATGAGATAAACCATTCCTTGCATCATGCTTCCACCTTCTTTTGCTCTTCAAGGCTCTGGTAAGCCTGGGATATATCCAGAATTCTGGGTGCTATGCTTTCTAAAAAGGCCAAAAAGACTGACTTATGTGAGGGTCAGGGATAAGAAGAGAGAAGAAAGGAAAGAAAAGGGAGGACAGTGTAAGGGGGTGCTTTACAGACTCCTATATCTGGAAGGGACTGGTAAGGTCATCTCAGAGGGGGTCACTACCTTTACTCAAACAGGGTTCATCTTGAATTTACCAGGGGGCTATATGCCCTAGAAGAGCTGAGCTTGGTTTTTGGTTTTTACTATAATATCCCTAGTTTAAACCAGTGCTTGGGACATGGGTGGGGAGGTGTGAAGTCATCTGGGTTTCCAACAATACAACGAGCAAGTGTATTTCATTTGTTATTTGTAAAACGTTCACAAAGGGTGGAAAAAAAACGTGTCTGTCTAGAGGATGGGAAAGTAAGGGAATAAGTATGGAATACCTCCTATGGACTAACTCCTAGGTTTTATCCAAGCTGTTTTTGCAGAGGCAGAGAATCAGGGTTATTGTTTCCTGGGGACACAATGACCACTGAAGATGCGAAGAATTCTGGAATTCAGAAAGAATCAGAGAGAACGCTTAAAGCATCGTTTGTGAACTGGAATCCCAGCCAGCTTAAATTAGTGAAGTGGGCTGGGTGGAGACTATGTCAAAATAAATAGCACGTGTGCAAACTAGAGGGGGAAAAGGACCTACTTTGTCGAAGCAATGATTCCAGCATAGAAGTGTGCTCCAGATCTTCTGTTATTTCAAGACAAGCCAGAAAGTTGGTATTTATGTGAAATGTCCTGATTTGATATATTGGTGACTACTTTAAAAAATTAATACAGTTGACAAACAAAGCATACTTGTAAACAGGGCTTTCCTGCTAATTTTTGGTCTCTGTCCTAATGGAATTCAGGCTGCCTCCTAACAGTTCACCCTGTAATAGCTGTTCTTTTCTGCCTTTCTTTTATATTGTTTTTCATGGAATTTAAGAGGGATTTTTACAAGTTTTGGGGGTAGGAAAACTAGTGACATGATGATTTTGCTGAGGTTCCTTTTTATTTCTTGTGGCTTATCATTGTTCCTTCAATTCCCTGAGGGCCCTGACTTCTGAATCCTCCATAGCATGCATGTTTCACTGTCCTGGGCATGGAAAGGTCACATGCTACATATATATTTATGAAATTAATGTGACTTTCCTCTAAGTCTAGCTAAATAGGGAACTGGAGGATATAAGGTGAAAGGAAATTATTTAAATTATTTGCAGCCGAAAGTTTTCTTCCTCCCTGGTCTCCCATTTTCTGAAGCTTGTATCAGATATCTATTGGTATGTAACAAATTACCCCCAAACTTAGCTGCTTGAAACAGCAAGTATTTATTATCTCATACTTTCTGTGGGTCAGAAATCCAAGTTCTTCTTATCTGAGTATTTCTTCCTTTAGGTCTCTCCTAAGGCCACAGACAAAGTATCCACTGGGGCTGTGGTCCCATCTGAAAGATCATCTCCAAACTCACATGGTTGTGGGTAGGATTCAGTTCCTCACAGACTGTTGCACTAAGGGCCTCAGTTCTATGCTGGCTGTTGACCAGGAGTCTCCTTTAGTTCTTTGCCATGTGGGCCTCTCTATAGGGCAGTTCTTAACATGGGAGCTGGTTTTTATTAGAGCAAGCAAGTGAGGGAGAAAGCAAAAGAGTGCAAGACAATTGTCCTAGTTTTCTCATAAGCCAACTTCAGAAATGATATTCCATCAATTTTTTTCATATTCTGTTCACTGAAGGAGACTCACTAGGTCCACCTCACCCTTCCAAGGGAGGGGTTCTATAAGTTACAAGACTCTCATGGCAACAGAACCATAGAGAGTCATACCTTGAGCTTTTCTCCTACATATTTCTTAGCCTTCCTCTCTGACCTGGAATTGCTATGAAATCCTGAGAATTTTCCCATATTTTCCCAAGAAATTCCAGGAATCACAGCTATATTTTTTCCTTTTTATTTGACTGACTTCAATATGGAAAAAAAATCAAACACATTTTAGAAGAAATTTTGGGAGGTTTTTAAGGAGACATATCAATAATTATATTGCTTCTAAGTTAATCAAAGCCAAAAAGTTATTCTGCCTGGTGTCAAGATCAGATGAGCTTGGTTCTATAGGGACTGCGCATCTGGGAAGTAAAAGACATACTGTTTTTACATACTCTGTTATATCTCAGGCATTGGCCAGTGGAATGGGAAAACCAAAGTAAGCTGGGATCAGAACCCCAGACAGATTCTTTGTTGGAGAAACTCAGTGGATCTGAATAGGAAGTAAATCCAGGAATCGAGTGTTGAGAGATATGAATTTATAAATCTGAGCTTATTTCAAAAAGCAAGAGGGTAAGAGCACCATTGGCTGAGGTGGATGGAGATACTAAGATCCAAAAAGTCTTTTCAGGCAGGAATGACAGCTTGGTCACTATAGGTCCAAGGGAGAGGCAATCAATAAGAATAGGCAGAAAGCTGGCTTTAGGGACAACCTGGCAGGAACTGAAGTAGAGGTCATAGGCAGGGCATCCCAGCTGCTAATGAGACTGGGCTCCAAGGCAGGCTCCCTGGAGAGACTGGGAAATAATGCAGATGGAGACCCAAGACAGGGAAGCAACTTATGGAAAATATTAGGGCTTAAGAGAGAGGCTTGATCAGGAAATAGTCAAGAACCTGATTATTGAGGAACAAGAGATCTGCAGTCAAGTTGAACTAGTAGCAAGACAGCAAGAGAAGACAAGAAGTTGACCACTGCCAGAAACCAAGATTGATCTCAAAGACTTTGGCGTGGGATTGAGACTACTGGTTGAGATCAGGCAGTCTCACTTGCCAGTGATAGATTAATGCAAGAACTCAGCTCCAGGACAGACATTAAACTCTGGTGACCCTGTGACCAATTGCACTCAATACCCTCTGATACCTCATGGGAAAGTCAGAGCAGTGTTGTTCTGAGAGGGCAATTAGGTTTCATGATTTCCTTCCCCAGATGGACATCAGCATGAAATTGGAGGCTTGGCTTCCAAGCTCCCATCTACTTCTGTTCCCTTTCCCTCTTGTGAGGAGCAGGGTGAGAAAAAGGACACAACAGGACAGAGCAACCCTCTGCTTCCAGACCTCCTAGGGAAAGTGAAGGAGTAAAGGGGCTAGATGGGGGAGAGGGTGTGCGTGATACACATATCCTTCCCTACCTCTTTACAAGCTGCTCTCCAGCCTCGGAATACTCTTCCTCCCTTTCTGCCAAGCCACATTCCCCACAGAACTCCAACATTTAACTCTACTTTGGCTTTTCCAGGAATCTTCCCCAAACTTCTCTTTTTCTCATCCTCCTTACCTCTTTGTACCACTCACAACACCCACCCAAACTTCCTTTTACTCATGATATTTCTATATGCAAGCTAATTAGTTTCCTTTCATATTTTCCCAACCTGCCTGTATTTTCCTATTGTGTCCCCCACAACCATGGGATGGAATGCTCCCCTTGGATGGGATCACGGTTTTTCCTTCATAAGTAAGCCCCCAGTGCCTACGCGAGCCTCAGCCCACAGTGACTTCTCCAGTAAAACAGTTTAATGAGCTCTCTGGTTGAAAGAGGGGAAAAAAAAATCAAAGTGCCTCCCTGTGTCTTTTCAATCTTCTTGATTTGCATTAAATTTCTGGGCACAGGATTTCCACAGATTTGCAGCATTCAGTGTACCTATCCACCCCTACAACATTTGTGCCTTATCACAACCACCACATTAGAAACAGTCTGAGGGCAGGGGTCAGAACACAAATGTTTTCTCTACTGCTCGTGGAAACTAGCACAGTATGGGCACCTCCTAATTGCCGGTGAAGTCCTTGCTGAATGAAATGGAATTTTCCTTAAGTGGATGCCTGTGCCTATCTTTAGAACGGGACTTCCATGATAAAACAATCAGGAGATTTAGCTGAATTTTCCACTATTTAACTCTCTACATTGGGGTCATGGAGAAACAACCTTTAAAACATAATAACTTAAAGAATAATCCATCTGTGAAGTCAGGGTTGGTCACTAGCCTGTGGGCAGATCATCGCATATATTATACACTTTCTTCTGTTCTTTCCAGGGTGAGGAAAGATTTGAGGTACAGTCCGACTTTGGTTGTCTACAAAGTTGAGATATGGGGCCAGCCCTTTTGAAATGTACCTTTAGCAAATTGACTATTTTCTATGGTGAACTGAAATGACTGAAGAATGCTGAAATAACCAGAGAAATTTCTCACACAGGGCCAGGGAAGTTTGAAAAACACTATCACACCAGTCTTCAGATATTTCCTGAGATCCACAAAGGATGGATACTGCTGATCTGACAATGGGGGAAGGGGTGAGCACCTGGGGATCTTGTTCTCTCTGAACACATTTGGCCCTAACACAAAGCTCACATGTTAGCTTTGTAGATTGAACAGATTAAGTGTATTGGGGAAGTAGAGGCTCCTAAGAGTCACCAGAAATGCCATCTCTGGCTTCTATCCCACCTGACTGCCCTACTCTTTCTTCTCAGAAAGACATAAAGTCCTGCTGTTTGAGTTGGCTTGGTTCTACTCCATGATTTCAGTTCCTTGTCTCTATTCTCCAATGTGTGGCCTCATTTCCGTCCTCTGAGCACTATTGTTTTTTCTGACTTGAACAGTCATCCAGAAAACCTCAGTAATAGGGCCTTTGTATCATTATTTACTTTTCTAATTATATATGTCGTTTTCCCTCCCCAATGCTTGAAGACATCAAATTGCAGTTGAAGTAACTGCATGGGGAAAAGCAGGAGAAACAACAACAAACCACTTCACTCCTCTGGGTGGAAACATGCAATTGTACCAAGAGGGATAAGGAAAAAACTACTCATATTTGGAGAAAGAAGCTGGAATAAGGGAGTGAGAGGAGACAGGCTACTTTGACGCAAGGGATATGAGAGCATAAGTAACTCAGTGCGTTGGTTGGAAAAGTAAGGCTGTGAGGCTAGGTCCAAGAAAGGCTTTTAGTATGGAGTCCCAAAGGTCTGGACTGGCCAGAGTCCTCTTTTTTGACCCTGGACCCTTGAGGTGATAGTAGCTGCTCCTAGAACTCATCCTGACCTGTCATCCTAGAGGCAAGCTAGGACTTTGGGAAACTGATTTTGTTGATGAACCTATTTCAATCTTTCTTAATGTGAACTTGAATTTGTGGGTTGATATATATTCCTAGTCATAATGGCATTAGGCAGCATGATGTAGAGAGAGTGCAAATGGGTGATTTAGTGGAAGTTCACCCATAAAAATGATGAAAACCCCAAAGTCCCTGTTAAGAGCTCTAGGACCTGCCATGACTAAAATGCTCTGTTACATTCCACAACGGACACTTGTTGTTCTTTTCTTCTAGCAATTATCTCTCTACTTTTACTGGAACATCAGCCTTATTATTCCTTAAGAAACTATCCCTCTCCCATTTTCAGAGTACATGAAGTCCAAATGAGGTCATATGGTTCATATGTAGCCAATCACTTTATCCCATACTGGCTATACTAACTAGCTCAGAGATAGATAAAGTGCCCAAATTTGTCCATTGCAAATTTAGCTTTGGAGTTTTGGTCATAGGGGCAAAAAGATTCCCGGTAATACTGTTTGAACACTTGGGTAGAGCTATGCCTGAACTTTCCTGTTACATGACTCAGTGAATGTCCTTGTTCTTTTAAGTCAGTTTGAATTGACTTTCTGTCTCTTGTAACTGAGAGAGTAATATGTGTTCGTGTTATATACCAGTTACTGGTATAGCATATTACTTCTTCCAATCTGGTTCTCCTTTTCTCACATATCCCTGAGCAGATAGTAAATGGGCCACACCTATAAGATGTATAAAAGAGCCGATGAACTTGTAGTAGAAGACACGGTAGCTAATGGTTGGGCTATAATTTCCTTGATTCCACTGACTTTATTCTGGCTGTGGTCTAGCAAATGGAATTCAGGTCCTTTCAAGCCCCAATTTAATTGTGGCTCCTGAGGGAGAGTTCCAGACCTTAAACAATCTCCATTGGGTTGAAGGAAGAATGGGTGGTCTTTGTAAGCCCTCTGTGGAAATTTCCTTTCAATGTCAGTTTCAGAATGTACAGCCAAGCAGGCAATTGGATTAGGGAAGGGCCAACAGTTTTCTCTGAATCATACTGAAGACACCGGAGGGAAGATATTCATGCCAAAACAATGTTCACTATCATCTTTCAGAGGCTAAGTTGACACCACAACCTGAGCTGAGTGGAATGGGTGGCCTTGGCCATGCTTTTTGGATATGCTGCACATTTCAAGATTACAGCATTGTCTAAAACAACGTGTGGAATGCACCCGTTCAAGAGGACATTTCCTTGAGGAGAGGCTATACCTCGAAGGTCATCTATGAATCTAGATGCTGCTACAAAGTAATTGATTCCAAGATATTCTAAGTTCTAATATTACAATGGTTATTAGGTTCTGAAGATAATGCATTACTTCTAAACAAAAACTCTGATTATGCTAATCAAGAGTAACTTTTTTCCTTTTATTTGTCATAAAAATGTGTAGATTTTTAAAAAAATCTTTTTTTCAGTAATTTTACTGAGACTGTGCAGCTTCTTTCTGCCATTAGATGTTAACAAAGTGAAGCAGAGTCCACAAAGTTGCACACCGTTCTTTCTCTGAACATTGTTCACAGTGTATTCCACATGGTAAATGCTTGTTACTTCTGTTTAGTGAACACCCAATGTTTCACCATTTACATCTTTTCACCCCTCAAACCTCCATGAAAAACATAGTTCCTGGGGTCCAATTTATGTTTTGAAAATGAATAGCTTCTCTTTAATCTAACCAGTTTACCCCCAACATTTATTTAATAAAAATTACTAGGTATTCTGCTAAGTGTAATTTACTATTCTCAGAAATAAGATAAATGTGATTCTTTCCTTCAGAGAGTTATTTCAAACCACAGAACTCAGGACACCAAGTTATGGGGTAGCTTACTTCTTTTCTGCTGCAGTCAAACTGATCCCCAGAGTAGAAGGACTTGTTCAAGCCTCACGGTGGAGAGAAAGTCTCCTGATGCTCTGCGGAGTTCTCTCATACAGTCACTGTTGGCTCCCAGGCAAGCTTCTTCCTCCCCTGAAAGGTTCTCCAACATTCTTCAGAGTCTCCATTAGGCCTTAGCCAAGACGCACTCTTAAAAGCTAACTGTTTTCCTTGTTTACTTATTTTCTCATTTATTTGAGAATATTTATTTCTAACCTTTCTAAATAGAAAGTCATTGTTAATCTTGCCCCCTAGGAAGCTGACACAGGGTGTATCCTCCAGCGGGGAGATCAGGACGTGTTAGTCAGGATCCCAGAAGCTATATTTCCTGGGTGGACACAAGATGTTTCCTTAAAATCTGTTAAGACGACCTCCTCTCAGCCAAAAATGAAGCTGGCCTTCCAGGCAGCCTAAGAACTCCTCTGAGTCTAGAATTATGACCACCATCCTTGTCAACTGTGTCCTAGCTTTATTTGCATTTTTCCTGAGCCTCTCCTACAACTGTGTCCTAGCTTTATTTGCATTTTTCCTGAGCCTTTTTACTACAATGCTGTCTTCACCTTACCAGGTACAGAGAGTAACCAATTGTCTTCTAAGTGTACTCAACAACCCTACTGTGTTGAATAGTGTTCCCCCCAAATTTATGTACATTTAGAACCTGTAAATGTAATCTTATTTGGAAATAGGGTCTTTGCAGGTATAATCAAGATAAGATGAGGTCATACTTGATTAGGTTGGTCCCTTAATCAATGGCTGGTTTCCGTGTAAGAAGAGGGGATTTGGATCCAGAGGCATACAGAAGGAGGGAGGTCATGTGAAGACAAAGGAAGAGATTGGAGTTATTCTGCCATAGCCAAGGAACACCAAGAATTGCTGACAAATAATAGAAGCTGAGAAAAAGCAAGAAATGATCTTCCCCTACAGCATTCAGAATATGGCCCTGCTGAAATTTGCTTTTTGAATTCTGCTTCCAGAACTATGATAGAATAAATTTCTGTTGTTTTCAGTCATCTAGTTTATGGTACTGTGCTGTGGCAGCCCTAGGAAACCAGTGCAGCAACAAATCATTGATTTCCATAAAAATAGAAAAGGGGAGATGAACAATACAAAACAGAGAGCATTTAGTTTCTTTCTAGCTGAATTTATTTGTCTGCTACCCAATTTCTGCTATGCATTAAACTTATGGGACAGAATGAGTAGAACATTTTAGGATTATCTACCCCATGAAAATGTCAGAGGCTTTTGGTATATTAGATCTCTTAAAATTCAGTCAAACTGGTTAATTATAGAAGAGGTAATTTGAATTTGAAGCTGTGTTCAAATGTACCAGGCAAAGTTCTCCAGATTTTATCTCTTATTGGTTCTGTTTCTCTGAAGAACTCTTAATATACTATATAGGGAGAGCCAGAGGATAGGAGGGAGGGAGGGAGAGAGAGATAAAAAAGAATTGGCTTATGCAATTCTGAAGGCAAGAAATCTTCAGGTCAGTACTGGGCAAGCTGGACACTTGGGAGAGCTCATGGCTTTGTTCTAGTTCAAGTCCGATGGCCTGAGACCAGGGGAACCAATGGTATAAATTCCAGTCTGAAAGCTGGCAGGCTCAAGATCCAGTGTTTCAGTGGCAGTCAAAAGCCTGGAAAAGGCCAGTGTCCCAGCTAATCAGGCAGAAGGGTTTCCATCTTGTTCAGCTCTTTGTTTTGTTCAGGTCTTAAGTGGCTGGATGAGGTCCACCCACATTAGGAAGCCAACCTGTTTTACTCAGTCTACTAAATTGGCTCTTAATGCCACCCAGAAACATCCTCACAGACACACCCAGAATAATATTTGGCTAAATGTCTGGGTACCCACTGGTGGCCAGTCAAGTTGACACATAAAATTAACCATCAAAGCAACACGTACATTCAAGATCAAATTTATGTTGACTTTTGGTGACCACCCTCAAGAACATATGATTATCTTAAGAAAGTGTTGGCTGCAAGGGTCAAAAATATAATTTTTCAAAGTACTTTAGCCTGGAATCCCTGGGAAAAGAGTGTGAGACAAAGACTCAAGGTGAGATAGATGCTTTGGGTGTGTGATCCCAGGAAGCAGGAGAACAGGACAGAGGGAGTGAAAGGTGGAAAGATGGAAAGCAATTTGAGACATGTTAAAGAGTTGGCCACCACTGCAGGAGATTAGTGCTTGGTATTGATAGAATCTTTTCAATGTATCTCAAAAGCATCTGTCTAGGGGACACAATGAAGAATTTATCCATCACCTCTTACTCTACTTTGATCAAAGATGGCTCCTCATGCACTAACTTTCCTACACATCCAGTTTGCATAAGTCCAGAGAAGTGCAGTTTTCACCAGAGTTACACCCCATAGTTCCAGGGCAAGATATAAGAATTATAAAGCACTGGACTGAGGAATTGTAGCTATACAAAGCCATTCAAAGCCTTCATGTTGCTAACTGGCACAATAGGGGCTGGAGAAAGAGGTAAAGCCAAGTAGAGGACTTTGGAACAGTGCACCAGAAATGCCCAATGTGCTTGGGAACACTATGGTAGACATATATCATTTTGTATACCCCCTTTTTCTATTTTTGGTAAGAATGCCATCTTATAAGGCAAAGCCTACCTCTTGCTGCAGAAGCTGAAAGTGCCAATGCCCTAGAAACTAGGCAGGCTGGGAAAGCAAGTGTGAACATCTGGGCCATACAAAACTAGTCAGATGGAGGAAGACCTACTCTAGATTTAGGGGGGAAGCCAGAGATGGAAAAAGAGGAATGCTAAAATATTGTTCTGGTATCAGAAATACAATGTCTCAAGTAGAACAGGGGAAAAAATCACTTCTCTCCCCTGGTTGTCCTGCTCAGTTGCTTCATTTTCTGTTGTCACCCAGTGGGCTTCCTCTGCTAGCTCCTGTCATAGGAGGCTCCCTGCCCATGTTATGGGACTGCCTGGTTTAGGTTCTGCTTGGTCCACCTAATACTGAGATTCAGGCCATACACCTTTCTCTAGCTCATGGATGAATTGCTCTTGGTTCAGGGTTCCATTCTGGTCTAGTCAGTTATATTTGGGATGAGGTCAGCAGGCATAAGACATAGGCACTTAGAGAATAGAGACAAAGAAGAGAGATTTTCCAGAAGAGAGGACACAGAGACAAAATGGAATATTCAAATATTTGTGGTGTGGACTAGGAATGAAGAGATATGAGTCAAGGTCTTTGTTACATGCCTCTGTGATCCTAGGAAAATCAGATAACTCACTCAATCTTTATATATATATTCAGGAGATCTTTAAACCCTCTTCCAACTCCAGGACCTGCAAGCCTCACCCAGAACTGCATTTATCCCCACACAATGTTGTCACAGTTTCGACTTCTTTTGGAAAAGAGGGGTTATCAGAAACCTGGGGCGTAGTTGCACACATCATCTTTTCCCAGGGTACCTCCCCAGTAAAAATCCACCAGCTGCTCCTCATCCACTTCATAACTCAGAAGACCTTACGCTTTTTCCTCTTCCCCTTCTTCTCCCTTCCTGTTTATCTGCCTAAGCAGGATAGTTCTGTTATCAGTAATGCAGGAAGACTTCAGGATGTTGCAGTCTAAATCCAGGTGTCCTCAGCTTTTAAATGCACTATGAATAAGATGTACTTACATGCTCTTTTTACACAGTTATTCCCATACTGGCCATCAGTGGAAGTAACGTTATAGAAGGCCTCCTGAAAGAGGTGGGAGCCATAGCATAAGCTGGAAACACAACTACCATATTTTTCGGACTATAAGATGCACACCCCCAAATTTGGGAGGAATAATGGTTGTTAATGCTGCTGTTGAGTTGTTTGCATTTACATTGGTGAAATATTATGTTATTTATGTTATTAAATATTTCACCACATTGTTTGCTTCAATTTTTTTTCCTATTTTCTTCCTCTAAAACCTAGGTGCATCTTTGGTCCAAAAATATGGGTAACTAGTTTTTTCCACGTGAGTGGCTTTGATAAGTGTAGTTTAAGATGGTTCTTTTTTACCTGTAGGGTGATCTACATGCTCCTTCTCTCTTGAACTCATATTAGTTGTCTTTAAGAAATCATTATCACTGTCTTCAGGTCATAGGTTAAATACTAGAAATGATATTAACTAGAAATGAGCTTTTCTCCCTTCTGCTATTCCTGAAGAAAACCTTGATGAGGTTGCAAAGATCAACAAAATATTTCTCATGAGAAATTTTCTCCTTTGGGTAACAGTGGGAAAGAAGTCCTCTTGCTCCAATGTCTGACCTCAGTAAGAACATCATGCCTCCTAACTTTATAAAAACAGGTATTGACCCTTCTCCTGGGAAATACTTTCTTGGTCCCTGGAGTCTGGCATTTAAGTCATATAACCCTGTTGAGCAGAAGATCATAACCTTGTTTTACAATTGATTTGGGTCACATCTTGTTCCTCTGATCTCTCATACAATGGAGGGACCATTTACTATTCTGTTTCCAAAAATGCTCAAGGCTGGAATCAAAATGTGCTCTGGTTTCTGAGCCAAGATTTACATTTACACATGTGATGAAAAGGGTCATGTTGCTGCCTTTCCTAACACTTTTCTTTGGGTTTCTAAGGTACTTTATGACAAGGAATGAAGTTAGCAACAATTTCTCTTTTAGGAAATCCAAATCTTTAGAGACAGAACTTAATTTATAGTAGCTGCCATGTGCTTCAAGTGGTGCACACTTCCTTTAATTAATATTCCCAGGAGATCCACCTGGCTCCACAATGTTCTCAATGGACAACAACCACTTCCTCAAGGGTCTATTACTTGCTGAATTCCTGTTTCCCAGGGGCTTTCTGGGAAAAGGTGATCATAAGTCACAGGAGGTCGCTGAATGATATCCCTCATGAAAGGGCTCATGTTGTCCCTGACTTTTCCTCCATAAGTTCTAAAATAAGAGAAAAAGCTCTCCAGGAAATAGGTCTGATGGGTAGTTTGACTAAGCAGACGGACAGGAATTGCGGGTGAAGTGATAGAGAGCAGTCAGCTTTGTCTCCACATCTGCTCCACCCTTCTACTGTGGCTGAATGGACAATATTGTTCCTGGCAAAGCAAAATATAAGACTTGGGAGATCGTGAAAATTAAGTCCATTTTTTTCATTTTACTGGTATGACTCTGAGGTCCAGAGAGGAAAAGTGAGCTTGCCAAAATTTGAATTTATGGCAGATCTTAGCTTACAGTTGAGGTCCAACTCCAGTAAGACATTTTATTAGACTATGCTGCCCCTATATTATGACATCTGTTTCCAAAGGAGAAGAATCAGAGTCATAAATCAGGTCCAAGGAGATTCTTTCCTGATGTTGACTCATGGTTGACCATGATCAACCTGAAACTTTTCCTGCAACATGCACTGCCTACATGCTTACAGGTCCATGATTCTAAGACCAAGTTTGGGAGCCATTTCACAGTTCTCTTTGCCATCCTCCCTCCCTTTGGTTTGGTCTTCATTTTTAGGTGTTGGTCTCCTCCAGTGTGGAGGAAAATGAATCTTGGTGGTAGAGGCAACAAAGTTGTGTGGGCAGGCCTTTAGGCCAATTTTGACAATTTTACAATCCTGTTGAAAGCACAAAACATAATTTTCTATCTAATTTCCAATCTCCCATCTCTACCTCCCCCAGCTTTTGCTAGTGCTTATGGAATTAATTTGATGCTCTCTCTTTTATTTTTGGTTTTCCTTTGTAACACAGTCGCTGTACCCAAAGAAAATTCTAATGCAACTTTTCCTTTTCTAAACCATGTAAAAAGGAGATTAGCAAGCATAAGAAGGAATCTTTAACAAAAACATGGCAGAACTGAAGGTAATCTTACATAATGTCTAGTCCAACTTCATATTCCATTGATGAAAAACTGATATTCTGAGATGCCACGCATATTATAATATAATAAGAATCTCATAGGTTGTTCTGAGCACAGAATGAAGCATTTTAGAGATAAAGAGTCAATTTGTTTCTAGCACAGGCTGAGAAGAGAAGACAGGAAGCTCATGAAAAGGTTGTATGTTAGATAGAATGCAGGATGGCCAAGGCATTCATATTTTGATTTTAAGATGTCTCTCTTTTTCTCTGGCATCACACTTTGCTGGCATTTTTTAACATCACAAGCATGTTATGGTGAAAACCAGATGTAGGTCAATGGATGATGCCAAGAAAATGAAAAGTTATAATTCTTAATGCTCTTTAATTTGGAAAAGTAGTATAATTTTTTTTCGGTGGAAGCATGATTAAGGCCAACCTAAGAGTTGCCACATGAACCCATTGCTCCTAGCAAATGAGTCAGCTGAGATAGGACCATTAATTTCTTTGACATGCAGCATCACTCTGAGAGGAAAGATCTAGCCCTCGGGGCTGCTTGTGCTCTCCAAAAGAAGGCTCACTCTGACAGCATCTCATGGGCTTGGTCAAGATTTTCCCAGTTGGCATCTGAACATCTTTTTAGCTCTGGGTCACTCACCCAGCTGTGTTTAGTTCTTGATTTAGCTTCCTGTCTGAGATAAATATGCCTAATGTGAAGTGGAAAGTTAATTTATTATTTTATTTATAGAAATAGAACTACCAAGCAAGCCAATATTTCTATCTCGGCATGACCAGGAAATATTTAATAATATTTTATGACATGGGTTTTTTCTAGATGTTCCAGGGGATGCAAAGATATACAAGGCACAGCGTCCTACAAAAAGAGCTGGATATTCAGTAGAGCAGATGAAGAGATTAAAAACACATGAGTTGAATGGTAATTATGGCACCATAATCATTTGAAGAAAGATGATACAAGGAAATAGAAAATAAAGGAGACATGGCAGGGAACTGTGGGGGATGAGATGGTTCATGGAGAAAGTAAGGAGGTTTTGGCTGGGTCTTTGAGAATAAGTATACCATTGATAAGCATATTTGCAGGGTGTAAGAAGAGTGAATGTGTAGAGAAGGCAATTGCTTTCCCATAAAAGACTTGGCTTGATGAATGCAAGGTCTGATCCTTACTAAAGGTGCTGAAAATTTCACCCTCCAGGCCTGCAGAGCAAGGGCTTTACCTTGAGGTATGAACCACATGAGCCCACAGGCCAAATCACCAACCATTGTGAGGCTAAAACACTATGATGAAATCACAGCCATCATTCTGGCCCTCTATCCTACTGACCTCTTCCTCACTCCCCAGCACTATGGGAACCTCACCGAGAAGCCTGAACACCTGTGCCTGCAGGCTGGACTGGCACAGACAGGGAAGGAAGGAGTGCAGGTGGGCTATTTAATCAGGGACACTGAATGCTTCTCAACAGAATATAAATTAAAGAAGCTCCAAAACAGTCCTCTGTGGGAATGGATGGGGAAGGGGGCTTGGTCACTGAGTGTCACTAATTCTTCATCTTTTCCTCTAAGGCCTGGATCAGTGGCCCAAATAAACATGGTGTCCCACAGATACAGTTCTGCAGCCAAATGGCTCCCAGTGGCTTGACTCAAAGTCACCTGGACAGGCTGGATGGAAATGCAGGATGGCCCAGGCCTTCTCTAATGAATTTTCCAGAGTCAATCCATCCATCATTCTATCCAGAGAAGAGAGGTTAAAAAATAGATCAGGTGCCACAAGACTGTGCCCTGTGCTGCTTTGGAAAAAAGAGCAGGTGAAGGAGAGAATGACACAGCTGGGGGCTTTGGGAGGTGCTGGCAGGGGATGTGTTTCCAGGATCAACTAAGAAGAGTGAGACGTTGGCATGGAGGGAAGCTGGCATGGGCTGTCTCCAGGCAGGGCACTTTCTGGGCACTGGGCAAGGCCCATGGCTTTGGGAGCTGCCCCAAGCAGGTGGTGGTGCCAGCACTTCATTCACCCTGTGAAATGTACTAATTAGTGAGCAGTGTTGGCCCAGAGAGGATTGCTATGGCTTCACTCTTGTGTGTCTGAGAAGAACCTCCACCAGAAATAAGGTGAGAGCCTGGCAAAATTGGATGGAGAAAATGCAGACAGCCATATGCATTAGTACAATTCCACCAACCCAGGGCAGCGAAACACAAGTCCCAGGCTAACGGAATCTGTGTGGTAGATAAGTACGATTGTTGGGAACAAAGCAAAAGACAAAATGACCCCCCCCCCCCCCCCCTGCAAATGGTGCTTCTCTAAATTTCTGTTGCTCTCCGCTCTCACTCCCTTTCTAAAATAGCTGAAGAAAACATTTTGGTCTGATGTAGCCGTGGCATGTCAGAGCTAGAAGATACCGTCAAGACCTGTTAGTCTCACTTTAATTGTCAGAGGGCAAGCTGAGGTCCAGAGAGGCGAGTGGACTTTTCCTAGGCCCCCAGGGCAGAGCTGGGAGGGGGAGGGGGAGAGGGTGGAAACAAGTTGCTTCACTCTCAATCAAGGATTCTTTCTTCTACCTCATATCTGATGTAATCAACATTTTCAAATTTACCTGCCCAACTGGGCTAAGTAAAGAGAGGTCTCCCGAAGAGATAGGGTAGCTCTCAGGGGCTACTGGTCTGAATAAGTCTCTGAAGATCACGGTTGGGCAAACTGACTATCTAGCCCTCCAGCCCTCTCTCTGGCTCCTCCTGGATCTTGCTGTTGACATTCTTCAGAACACTCAGCTTTAAACTTTGCCTCCCCTTGGAAGAGAGAACTTGCCTAACATTCTTACCTATCATGCCTATCATGTCTACTTAACTCAGTCCAATCCTAGGAGATGAATCCTGCTGATAACTCTGGCAGAATCTTTATTAGAGAGCAAATGTTGAGAGGAAGGCAGGGAATTAAATTATAAGGAAGGGAGAAGAAGAGGGGAGAGAAAGAAGTATGCAAGGCAATTAATGCAAATCGAATGCTTAACATTTGCCAGCCTCAGATGAATACTTACTTCATTTAATCCTCAAAATCATCCTATTGTCACCAAGTTTACAGTTGCACTTGGATAATTCACAGAAGAGCTTACAGCCAGAAAGTCCCAGAGGAGGACCTATATGCAGGGGGCTGGCTTTAAGGGCCTAGTGTTTTCCATTCTGACACAGAAGGGAAAGAGGAGACAGAAGAAGGGCCTTTGGGGATAGGACTCAGGCAGGGAGAGGGTTGTGGAAGGCAGGAGTCAGGCTTTGGGGGATCCTAACTCCCACCTTATTCCTTCATGTATTGAATGGACATTATGGCAAGTCAGCTGTGAGCCTGACTCTGTTCTAGGCACAGTGCTATGTAGACACAGAGTGGTGGTGGGGGAATTTCATCAATAAGATGTCCTGGGTTGAAGAAATAAGAACTTCAAGTTAGGGAAAGGGCTGTGAAGGAAGTGAGGCTGGGCAGCATGCCATAGAGAGAGCCTGGGAAAGGGAATGGGTCACCTTAGGGAAGATTTTTGGGAGGGACTTTCTGGAGAGGTGACATTTGACCTGAGACCTGAGTCATCAGAGTTACAGGACATGTCACAGAGAATTTCCTCAGAAATGAAACAGCAGTGTATCCTGACCCTATTGCTGGACAACACAGCCCACCGTGGCTGATTTACTTGGGCAATGGCACACTAGGGTAGGAGAGCAGAGATGGGTCTTCCATGGGTATGGGCAATAGGAGGGCACGCTCTATAGAGAACTGAAAAATCAGTCGTTAATTCTAGCACTGTCAATGGTAAAATACTCCTCTCACCACCCAGAGAAGAGTGGAGAAGGTGCCACCTGCCTCCAGGTGCAAGCCGGGGAGCAGGAGCTGGTGTCTGGGGACTGCTATAAAACCTGTAAAAGGGCAAATCATTTAGTTATCTCTGGCCCCTTTTATTTTATAAAGGAAGCTTCACCCTAGACCAGTGAGCCCTGAGAGCCCTCAAGAATGGCCTGAAAACTGACCAGCCCCTCAAGAAAGACGGGCCAAAGAATCAGTCCCATTCCTTGGTCCCTTGGGACTGTGGCTGAGGTCCACCTGCCTAGGCTTCCTTCTTGGAGTAATTGCTGTGGGAAGAATTTCCCATTCATGAAAGGATGTCTATTTTCCCTGGATGTTAGTGAAACCAACAGTGTTAAAAGGCCAGTTGCATCAGTTCTTTTAAATAGCAATTAAGCAATTGTCTGAGCAAACCAGAAGCATCCGGAACACAGACATTGCTTAAACCTTGGGACCTGGGAGAGGCTGGGAAAAAAGGAACAAGGAGGGAGACACAGGGGAGGGGCCTTGGCTTCAGGAAACTAAGCAGAACACCCTGAACTGTAAAAGCAGATGCATGCGTCAGCAGACAGAGGGGGTCATTCCACTAAAGCCTCAGCCGGACTGGAAAAACACCGGACTTTGCCCATCATCTACTGTCAGACTCTCCCTTCCTTCATCCACAGCCTCCCCCTCCCACTCTCCCCCTCTTCCCCTCACTCTCTTTCTTCCTTAACTTTCTCTCCCTTCTTATATTTCTCATTCTCATCATCTTGCTTTTGCTCCTTCTCTTTCTCTCCTTCTCGCCCTATTTCACTTTCTTGTTCATTCTCTATCCCTCTCATTCCTCTCTTGTCTTTAATCTTCCCTACCCCCTGGCATTCTACCACATTCTCTCTCACATTATCATTGGGAGGGGCCCTGGTCTGGAGGGGTCTCACCAAATGGATTTGAATTTCAGCTCCACCACTGTTTCAGCTCTTGGTCTTGGAAGGGTTTCCTTAGCTTCAGTTTTCTATACCTGAAACTGACAATTACCCTTGCTGAAGGGATTGAATTTGTTGGGAGGAATCAAACAGAATGTAATTATTAACCTGAAACATGGTGCCCGGCCCATGTCGATACCTGACTGATGAGAACTCCTTTTCTCATGAGGTACCAGGAAGTGTCAGCCCCACACTCGGTACCCAACAAGCATTCAACTCAGCTTCACATAATTCTCTCCAGGGAGCTACCCATAATGTCTTTCTTTTATGGGTGAGGAAACTGAGGCTCACAGAGGTTTTTGTACCTTGGACAGGTACTTTCTGAAGTTTATTTTTTAAAAAATAATAAATTCTTTCTGTAGTATCACCAAATAAGGTGCCTGGTTGAGGTTGCTATGCATTGGCTCCTATCCTAATCTGTTTCCCTGATTCCTGTCCCCAAACACTGTTTTCCAGCTCTCCAGTGTAACATGATTTAAGTTACCTCTCCAAGTTAGGGCAACTTAAACCCATCTTTTTCCAAGTGCTGTGTCATCTGTTCTTGAAGAAGCTGAAACTCAGGTTTCTCACTCTCTCTACGTCCTTGTCTCCTCTTCTCTAGGTGGACTCCGCTGATTCCTCCCTCTTTCTCAGAGATTCTCACTGGATGATACTTTCATCCTCTTCATGGTTTCTGCCCCACATTATTTCTGAAAATTTTGAAGTCTTGATTAAATTTTACAGTATTTATATTGTTGCGTAACAAAAGGAAGCCTTCATTGCAATTTATGTAGCTGGTTTCATGTAACTGAATTCTAGGGTGTTTATAACTATTAAGTGCCTTCTACCAGAAACTGGAGAGACGTACCATTTGCTGTGACACACACGTCCTCCACCCTGTTCTTTGCCTGTGGAGCCCAAACCACAATTTGTAATTGAGTATTTATTCTGTGTTTAATGTTTATCTCTTCTTCCAGGCTCTAAGGCGCTATGAGGGCAGGGATCACATCTGTTTCATTTTCCCAGCTTTTAGATATATATCCAGCATCTTAGACTCAGTAACCCAATAGTCTCAACTCCGGCTGCACATTAAATTATCAAAGGAGTTAACTAATAAACAAAAACTTACTGATGCTTGTCCAGGCCTTCTGAATCAGTTGGTCTGAGTAGCACCTGTAAAAGCCCTGTTAGTGATTCCTGATCAAGTAGAACCATTGACTCTGGGCACAGTGACTTGCTGCTCTGTATGTTTTGTCCACCTGTCTCTCCTCACTCGCACCGGCTCCTGTTCTTGCACGGCTGGCTGTGCCAGATCCCTTGCACACCTGCTTTGGCCCGACGTGTTCCTTGGGCCCACCCTAACACATTCTTCCTTTGTTTTCAACAGCTGTTTATGGCTTCCTACTTCCAGGACACAGCTCCTGATGAGCTGTCCTGCCTCTGGGCCTTCTGTGTAATTCTGAGCCCCACCTTCCTCCTTAAAATTATTTATACTATAAATTATTTCCATAAGCCTGTGCTTCTGTTGGCAGTTTTGTAAGTGCGATTGATCTTGACCATAAGTTCCTTGACCTTTGCTGTGGCCCAGAGCCTAAGGTGGCAGGAACTGCCTCCATTCCCACAGTTTGAACTATGTAACGTAAAGTGGGACAGAGAGGGGTCTGGGCAAATACAGCCATGAGGCATAGAGGTGGGGAGGGCAGGTGGGCTGGGCAGACATTTGGGTGTCTGGCTTCCTGCAGGCTACCAGAGGAGCCGGGAAGGTTGAGAGTGGGCAAGAGAAAGGCCTCCATGGGCCTTTACTGGCTTTGAGTGTTTGAAGACCCATTCTGGCTCCCCTCCACCTAGGAAGACATACCCAGGATGCTACTGGGGTTGAATTCAGCTCATTGTAAGGAGGCATGCTCTCATTGTCAGGGCTGTCCTGGTAGGCCAGCGATGGTTTCCTGGGACCAGTCATTTTCATTCCAATCTCTTGGTTTTTGCCATATTTCTGCACCACATGTGCTCTTATTTACTTACTATTTTAATGTTTGCCTAGTATGTTATTTAAAACAATTTTAAATTAACCTACTTTGTTATATTTATTTTTGTCTTTACCTATGAAATTATAGGTTAGATGCATAAGTGATCACTAGACACATAGGTACATAGCAATACAGATGCACGTATATATTTTAGATGCATATATGATCAACTCTTTCAGATGCATATATTTACTCAACTGTAAATAATGGTGGGAACTATGTAGAAAATACAGTGGGTATCTACTCCCACCACAAACCTGCACTGGTATGATAAAGTCAAATGAATCTCCAAATTTTAGCTGGGGAGGTTCCTCAGCCTCTCTGTGCCTCAATTTTCTTAGTTGTATAACACAGTACTGGTCTCACAGGCTGCTAAGAGGATGACAGGAACTAATAGGATAGGATAATAGGCATGCAACACATCTCTGTTATCACCCAAGCCCCTCAGAGGTCTAACAATTCCTGAGCTGCTGCTACTCCCCTTGTTCTAACACAAGTTAGGAGACAGGTAAGATGGTCCCTGCAAGGGGGGTGCATTTCTGGAGCTGGAGGACAAGGGTAAGAACTTCATTGCAAGGCAGCCTCTCCCCTCCCACTCTCAGATGTGCTTTGTTTGGCTTCAGCTGTGCTTTTAAAATCTCGAGATGTGAATGCCTGTAGCTGGGGTGTGTGTGCATCTTCCTCTTCATTGTCCTCACCTTTCTCTGCTGTCTCGGTGGAGTCTGAATCCTTCCTGTGTTCCCAGCCTGCAAGACCCATGACTGTGTTGGTGTGGTGGTGGTGCTGGTGTTGGTGGTAGCGGTGTGTGTATATGTATGAGTGAGTGTGGTATATGTGGTGCATGTGTTTGTAGTATGATGTGTGTGTTTTGGAAGTGGGGCACTGTTCATGAGTATGCAGGTTGCAGAAAAAGCCTACAGAATTTGTTTTTAATCGAGAATTAAAAATTATCCAAATTGAACCCCTTTTTTTGCAGATGTGTAGAGTGAAGCCCATAAATCTAAAGCTACTTAGAGGCAAATTTCAGAACAAGATGTACTTCTTCTGATTCCTGATTCAGTGCCTTTTTCTGGTCACTTCATTCCTGTGGTCCCAAACTTGGGAATGCCAAAATCTCCTCTAATCTCAGGTCTCATGAATGCAACCAAGAGCCAGCTGTCACCCAGCCCAGGGAAGATGTGAGGACTGATATACCAGGCAGGCAACTCTGGGGCCAGGATTCACCTAGGACACTTTTGGGGGACAGGGGCCTTTCAGGGGCTGTGCCTTAGTCTGGAGCCTCTTCCCAGCCCAGTGTGCTCAGCCCACTCTAGGAGTGCTCATCTACCTGCTTTCAGCCTCAAACCAAGGTTCATTTTCTGGGTCCTGCATGTCAGCAGAGCCTCTCCTAGAGCCCAGCCCTCCCTCCTTTCCTGAAGGCCCTCACTCTTGGGCAGGGTGTCAGAATTTCACTTTGATCTGGTGTTCCCTGGGACCAGAATTACTTAATCTCCTTCAGAGGAGAGTCAGAAAGTGTGCTGTTTACCTAATAACAATGAACTCCTGACACTTCTTAGCTCTGAACTGTTGCCTGTACACACACAGTTGTTTGGCCAAGTACAAGGCCAGTACATTGCAGGCTCCCCTGGATAGGAAACATGCTTTCCTATCAGGCAGCAGCAAGGGTGGGCATGGGGAGCAGTTTGCCAGGACTTCGCTGGGACATAAGGATTATTGCTTCACCACTATGACCAAACATGTTGGCCAACCTCAGTTTTCTATCCAAACTTTCTCCACACTAGGCTCCCATTTGTCCCTTTCCTTAATCTGGGCTCTATAATTTTGTGTTTTTGTGTTTTTCCCCCCAAAACTTCACTTATACATTAACTGCATGTACCTTTCCCCTGAAATAGAACTGTGAGGCAGAATGAGGACTGCTCGCTCACCTTTCAATCCTGGCTTGTAGACCAGGTTCACTTACAGGCCAATCACTCAAGGCTGATTAAGTGTGCATTTTAGAACATACCTCTTTGCTAGAGTGATCAGTTAACCTGATTCCTGGTGTCTTGGAAAAACTCAAAGTCAAAAAATGTCCTATAGGCAAATGCCCAGGATTGCTGTGCTGTTTAAATAATTTAAAGACCATGGTTATAACTTTGTGAGCTCTGAGTATGGGAACACAGCGTTGGACCATTGAAGGACCCTGAAGGATGCCCCTGGGGAGAAAGTCAGCTGAAAGGACAGGGGCTTTAGGGAGCCATTCCTGTATCTGTCAGGAACCAGAGACTCAATTGCTTGCTGATTCACCTGAAAGTCATTTGGGGAAGAATGAAGAGTCAGGTGTTGCAATGGGAATTGCATTGCAATACACACATGATTTGATTGATGATCAAATCATCATAGTGTACACCTTAAACTTACTAAGAACTGTATATAAAATACATTTCAGTTAAAAAAGAGTCAGGACTTCCAGCCAAGACGGAGGTGTAGGTAGATACAATGCCTCCTCGTACAACCGAAAGAAGGACAACAGCAAACTTAAGAACAAAAAGCAACCTGAACTGCCAGAAAATTGAACTGTATGGAAATCTGACAATAAAGGAAGTAAAGAAGAAACAGTCATTCAGACTGGTAGGAGGGGTGGAAATGGGCAGCTGGGTGGAGAGAACTTGCGGCAAGGTGGTAGCTGGTGGAGCAGGCAGTCCCACATTCGTGTGGGGACAAACTGGGAGGAACAATGAGGAAGCAAGACAGACCACACAACCTAGGGTTCCAGCACAGGGAAATAAAGCCTCAAAACCTCTGACTAAAAAAACCTGTGGGGATTGAGGTGGCAGGATAAACTCCCAGCCTCAAAGGAGAGTTTGTTGGAAAGATCCACAGGGTCCTAGAATGTACACAAACCCACCCACCTGGGAATCAGCATCATAAGGGCCCAATTTGTTTATAGGTAGCAGGGGAAGTGACTGAACATTGGCAGAGAGCTGAAAAAGTGGCATTGTTCTCTCTCAGACCCTTCCCCCACATACAGTGCCACAACAAAGCAACTTGGGTGGCCCTTCCCTGGTGAATACCTAAGGCTCTGCCCCTTACTATGTAACAGGCATGCCAAGACAAAAAAAATGGCCCAAATGAAAGAACAGATCAAAGGTCCAGAAAAAATACAACTAAGTGATGAAGAGATAGCCAACCTATCAGATGCACAGTTGAAAATGCTGGTAATTAAGATACAGAAATGGCTGAGTATGGTCACAAAATTGAGGAAAAAGTGAAGGCTATGCAAAATGAAATAAAGAAAAATGTACAGGGAACCAACAGTGATGGAAAGGAAACCGGGACTCAAAGCAACAGTTTGGACCAGAAGGAAGAAATAGATAGTCAACCACAACAGAATGAAGAAACAAGAATTCAAAAAAAATAAGGAGTGGCTTAGGAACTTCCAGGACAAATTTAAACATTCCGACATTCGAATCATAGGGGTACCACAAGAAAAGGAAGAACAAGAAATTGAAAACTTATTTGAAAAAATAATAATTAGGGAGAACTTCCCCAATCTAGTGAAGGAAATAGACTTTCAGGAAGTCCAGGAAGCTCAGAGAGTCCCAAAGAAGTTGGACCCAAGGAAGCACACACCAAGGCACATCATAATTACATTACCCAAGATTAAAGATAAGGAGAGAATCTTAAAAGCAACAAAGGAAAAGGAGTTACCTAAAAATGAGTTCCCAGGAAACTATCAGCTGATTTCTCAAAAGAAAACTTACAGACAAGAAGGGGCTGGAAAGAAATATTCAAAGTCATGAAAGGCAAGGACCTACATCCAAGATTACTCTATCTAGCAAAGCTATCATTTAGAATGGAAGGGCAGATAAAGTGCTTGCCAGATAAGGTCAAGTTAAAAGAGTTCATTGTCGCCAAGGCCACCTTATATGAAATGTTAAAGGGGTTTATCTAAGAAAAAAAGATAAAAATATGAACAGTAAAATGACAACAAACTTACAACTATCAACAACCAAACCTCAATGAACAAAAAACAAAAACAAACTAAGCAAACAACTAGAATAGGAACAGAATCGCAGAAATGGAGATCACATGGAGGTTTATCAACAGGGAGCGGGAGAGGGGAGAATGGGTGAAAAGCTACAGGGAATAAGAAACATAAACGGTACATACAAAACAGACAGGGTGGGTTAAGAATAGTATGAGAAATGTAGAAGCCAAAAAACTTATATGTATGACCCATGGACATGAACTAAGGCAGGGAATGCGGGTGGGAGGAGGTGTGCAGGGCGGAGGGGAATGAAGGGGGGAAATGGACAACTGTAATAGCAATCAATAAAATATATTTTAAAAAGAGTCAGAGGCTCTGTGGAACATGATGCATCATCATGAAACTCACTGTCTGGAGGTATAAGAAATAGGAGCATCCCAGGCATCTTTTGGACCATCACATTGTCGTGGAGATTTTACTCAAAAATCTAGATTTCTGGTTTCTTTCTTAAATCAATAAAGATCAGGCTTCCCTGAGCCCCCATTCCCACTCACAGGCGTGAGTTCAGGCCCTTCCTTCAATTCGGCATGGACCTTCGGTTTGCTTTGCCTCTACCCTCCCTCCTGCCCTAGCTTCTCTCCGTGGAGTCTGAGGCCCTTAGGCTGCAGATGAAGCTGACAAGGATGTCTCCTCCCAGCATGAAAGAGTGATGGAAACCTGTGACTGTCAAGAGCAGACCAGAGGCCTAGTGGGCTATGTTGATGTTCCAGGAATAAAAGTTAGATGTTAAGAAACTGCTTCCTAAATCCAGAATTGTGGAAACCTGCAATGGGGCACAAGGAACTACTGAGGCTCCTTCTTTAAAGAATCTGCAGGAGGGGAGGCCAGCTCCCTGGCTGATCACAGTGAAGCCTTGCCCTGAGTGAGATTACTCCCTCCCAGGTCCTTTCAGTCATAGTGTTCCTATTTCCTTTTTTTCCTGTATTTTTTTTTATTATTGTTCAATTACAGTTGTCGCACTTTTCCCCCTGTTGCTCTCCTCTGCCCCACCCACCCGTGCCCTGCTCCCACAGTCAATCCCCACATTGTCTATGCCCATATGTCCTTTATATACATGTTCCTATACTTTCCCATTCCCCTTATCTCCCCCAGTATCTCCTCCCCTTATTCTGTGAGAAATATAGAGTCATGCAGATGAGAATTTGCACTGATTTCTTTAAAAAGTACATTGCTGATAACCTAGCTCCCTACACAGCCTTCTCCTTGTGCCCAGCTAAGAAGATTACTTGAAAGATTTTTTTTTCCCCTAAAAGGTGCAGGCTGTGTGCTGTGTAGGGGGAAGAGAGGACCAGAGGACAAAGACAGCTGTGACCAGGATGCTGCCAGAGATGGTACTGCGAGCAGGGAGGCCGGCATCTTTGCAGAGAATACTCTCTCTCAGACAAAGCATGTTGTGTGTCAATGCCAATGTGCTATATGTATTCACTGAAAAAAAGAACACAATTTAATTAATCCAGGGAATAAATAGGGGCTGACTTGGCAGCCAGCTCATTTGGGGTAGGATTGGACTATGTTTTGTGTGAAAGCTGCTGTTGTAGGCATGGAAGAGAGACAGTTAGGGAGGCAGGTGAGACATTGGATAGGTGAGGATGTTGGAAGGTTCCGTGTTGGGGTGACTTTCATGACTAATGGAATAAACTAATAGATATCTTTGGGGCAGCTTCCCAGGAGGTGAATTGGAAGACTTCAACCTGTTTGAAATAAGCCTGGGATTTAAAAATATAAGGAGAAAAAAAGAAGAAAAAAAAAGACAGAACAGGAATGTCCATGAGTGCTAAAGCAGGTCTGAAATACACCACATAACTCCCAGGCCAGCTGCTTCCACAGCTGCTACCAGATGATCTGCTCTATATGTGCTCTCATGATATTTTTGTTTTCTTCTTAGCTGAAACGAATGAACCCAGAGTGATGTGGATAAACCAATAAACAGAGTAAATACTTGCCAAGGGTCATCAAACACAAGTAGAGATGTGTGGGGGACCTAGAGAAAAGGGACTTATGTTTCAGCATATGCTGTGTGCTTTTCAGGGGCCTTCATCTAGGCCTGGTACCACCTGGTCACCAAGTGCAAGGAAACCAGACTCTCCAGTGAGAACGGCCACCTCAGTATGGGAGTGCACAGCCAGGGAAAGCAAGGTTCAGGAGCTGGGGAAGGTAGTAGTCATTTTCAGTCCATATAGTGTGCAGTTGCTGAAAGTGGGCCCAGAGACTTGAACTGATATGCCTAAATCACAGGGCTCCTTGGGCACAGGGCTGCTTGGGCACAGGGCAGATGCAGCCTTTTCGTTTGTGACAAAGGTATCCTCAGGGCCTAATGCAAGACAGTGAACCTTCCATGTTGAAAAGTGCACTGAAAACCATCCTTCAGAAGCCTGAGGTCCCGGGTAGGTCAAGAGCTGAGAAAGTCCTCCAGACTCTGTGAAGGCTGCAGCCCCTGTTGCCCTGGAATGAAAGTCAGAACTGGAAAACTGCTCAGGACTCAGGACAGGACCACACAGAGGTCAAGTGTCAAAGTTAGGAGCTTTTGACTTTTAGCTCCCTGTAGATTGAAGTATGGACCAGGTGGAGGTAGGAGGCCCCTTCTCAGCTCACAGAACCAATGGTTCTAGATTTTTCACCATCTCCAAACCACTTTGCAGTGCTGTGTATCCTGGGAATGCAGAAGTCACTTCTATAGAACTAGAAAAGGAGACACCTATCTTTTCTAGCATAATCTTTGAATAAATAGACTCAGAAAAGGTGGGTCCTAGTGAGAGTGCTGGTTCCATGATCTGTGTGACCTCAGGCAGGGGACTTGCTTCCTTGAGGTCCCTTTCATCTGGAACAGAAGGGGGTTTGGAGGAATGCTCTCTAAGTAACCTCTGACCACAGTATTTTATCGTCCCGTGTTCTGTGACCCCTGTCTTCTCTGGAAGGCTCTTCAATCACTATTTTTATTACTATTGCCTTTGTTCATATTAATAATCACTTTTTATTATTGCTCCTTGGATCCACCTGACTGATTGTAGCACAAGTTATGACAAGGACAGTAGCCAGGCATGGTATAAGCAGTTATCATTGAAACAAATTCTACAGGGACTAGAGGAAGAGTCAGTCAATGCCCTCATTCCCCCCACCCCCTTATTCTCATCCCCCAGGCAGGCAGGACTTCAAGGCTCAGGAGGGTGACTTTTTCTCTTGGGTAGGGCAGGAATCTAGGGGTGAATCCAGGCTGCAGGAGGAGAGAGGCATGACATTTTAGGAAGGAGGGTCATGTGTCCTATTTTTGCTTAGGGAAGATTTAAGATGGCAGCTTATTTAAACTTTGCTTCAGTTTAATGCTGACTTGGGAGGGCTTTGTAGAGCAGTGGTTGAGGACACCAGCTCTAGAGTCAGAATGTAGGATAGTATATTCCAGTTCATCTACTTGGTTAGCTGTGCATCCTCAGAGAAATTACTTTGTTCTCAGTGCCTCGGTTCACTTACCTATACAATGGGGACAATCCTAGGGATATCCCAGGATCAAGGGCTGTGGAGCAAGGCCTGGCTTTCAAGGAGAATTTAAGACACATTAGTTATTGTGACAATCTTCTCAACCTCTTTTTATACAAATCATAGAACTGAGGAAGAGATAGAGAGAGAAGGGGAGAGAGATAATATGACATGACCCCAAGCACAAGGCCAGTGGTAGCAGAGTTGGATGAATGTTTCGTTTTCCTGATTCCATGCTGGTCTTGAGGGCCATTCTCCTCCCGGAACTTCCCACAACACACTCCAAATGCTTTTCCTCAGTGTGTGTCCCTGCTCCCAGCAGCTGGCCCTGCCAGCAGCGGTGTTTCCTGCACACACCCAGCATCCCTGCCGCCCCATCTCAACCCAGGGATTTCCTTTCTGCTTTTTCCCACCATGTTTGGGAAACATGTCCAAGCCACTCCTGGGAAGTGTGGAAACTTCCCAGACCCGTCTGATGCACAGCCCCCTCTAAATGCCTTTGTTCCTTCTTGTCTGTGCCTTTCACTTGGAAATGACATGACTTTGGCTGTGGGTCATTTTTGCATGACCAATGCCACCTGGTCCCTGTTGTTAAGAGCTTTATGGGAAGCTTTGTTTCAGGCTTAATATTTATTGACTTTTATTCTATCTTGCTGGCAGCCTCCCTCCTGTACACCACAGGCTCAGTATCCTACCCTAATTTTCCCCTTCTCCTGCTGCAAATGAGTTGGATGGTGGCAGAGCCCATGTTTTGGGGTCCTCAAACAGAACACCATTGCTCATTTTTAGGTGACAATTCAGCCATGCAGCCTCTCTTTCAGGAGCACAAATAGAAAGTTAACTCTATGAACAAATTTGGGACCTCTGTGATTCCAAGACAGTACAATTCTCATAAACCCTTATAAGAGGAAATATTTAAAATAGGATAGGAATTTAAGTGTTTCCCCCAGCATCCAACTATGTGTTGTTGACTCTTTGGAAAAGCAGGTTAAGGAGCAAAAACCTAAATTTTCATTTAATGACTGTTTTTCACAGGATATTTTCTAAGCATCATAGCTTCTCTCACAATGGTTTGCAACATATAGTTTGTTTTTATTCATGTAAGTGTGGCACACACATTTTGACTATGTAAGAAATTACAGTAGAAGGAAAGGTGAGTCTTATGCATAGGTTTATATCAGTATATCGGAAGCATGGTGATTTTTTAATAGCAGTAAATTGGTGGGTCTACCTAAGAGCGGAACCTGGGGATCCTCTGAGGACCAGTCACACTTTTTACTCCCCTGAGTCCCTTAGCTGCTCAGTGACCTTGGTGAGTCCCTTAATCATTTTAGGACCTCATTCCCTCACAGAAAATGAGGTTGATGACACCTGCCTTTCTGATTTCCCAAAGCAACTATAAAGATAAAATGAAATAGGCTGCAAAGCAGAAAGTACTAGACAGAGTATAAATCACAATAGTGATTTGAAATTATGTCTAGAATTTTATGACTTCATCTTGTAGGACTTCTCTGAGGGAGAAATCCGAGACACCAGTTCTACTGCCCTGTTTCTCTTCAGCTCTTGCACCTGCCCATCTGCATGGCTTCCTTCTCTTCTCTCCGCCATTGCTGACACAGTTTCATGACCTGCCACCAGTGGGTGACATTATTATTCCACCCCACATTCTTTGCCATGTGCTTGCAAGAATTTTCATTTGATTCAGAGGCTCTGAGCCTTACTGCTTTGCCTTCTCCTTCCTGCCCTCCACCACCTGTCCAAAAGTCTTTGCCTGTGCACTTGGACTCTGCTACCCTTCCCAACTTTTCGGTTTATGGGCTGGCTTCTCCCACGGCCTATGATGTGCCTTTTATCCTCGATAGGTTCTTGTTATCTCAGCTGCTTGGGACATTTGTGTGACTTCCCTGTCCCAGCACAGCATGGACTCCACCTACCTCCTGTCCTCTCCCATGCTGATGAAAGTCCTTATTTTAATGTGCTGGTGACAAGTCCCAGATGAAGTTAAGCAAGCTGATGCTGCAGGCTCCACTCTCCTCCCTCTATTCCCCTGGGCAGCCATCCTGCGGAAGCCATCAGGAAGGAAGGGGTGTCTTACCAGTCTAACACTTTAGTGTGTTGGGAGCGAAGCCAGGCCTTTGCCAGCAAAACAAATAAAAGAAAACATTGGGCTGCACCTGTTTGTTGTGGTAGACCAGAGATTTGGCGTCAGAAGGAACTTTGGGAAGCAGCTTTATCAGCTTCCTCATTCCACAGTTGAGGAAGCAGAGATAAGAAGTGAAATGCCTGGATATCAGAGATGATTTAAGATAGGATTCCTGCCTTAGCAGTCCACTGTCAGGGATTAAGAGATACAGGTTGACTGGGTGCTGGGGGCCAATTAATCAGGCCTCTTCCATAATTTCCTTTTGATTGAATTCCCTTTCCCTCCAAAATCCACCATCCCCAGGAGGTCTAACTCCCAGATAATCCCTGCGTAGATCTCAAAGTGTTATTGGAGGAATCTCCAAACCATGTATTTTTTTACCCCAGGTTGTTCCTTTTCCCTCTTTGCACCTCTGCTTGCGGTGTATGGGGACCTCCAGTGGGAACAGTGTAGCTAGAGAAGATACCTCTTTCTCCTCTTTGCAAAGACCAAAGATATTTTCACTACTCAGGACGCCACAGGCAGGTCCCAACACTTGCATTTAGCTCAGAAAGCACCTCTGAAAGAAAAAAAGGCCTTCTACCAAAAAAGATTTGGTCTCCTTGGTTTATAATGTGTATGCCATTATTGTGAATTGTTTGGAAGAGCCAAGTGTCCCATGAGTTACCGGGGAAACCCCTCTCTATTCTGCTCTTGATTTCACAGTGCCACATGACGGTGCAACAATTCAGAAATGTCCTTGGAGAGGTTAAGAAAATGGTAGGAAAATACCCAATGATCAATGGTTCAGCACTTATCTTTTGAGGATTGTGTATCAGTTATCTATTACTACAGACCAAGCCACTCTAAAACTTTGTGACTTAAAACAACTACTTTATTAAGCATTGTTCGGTGGGCCAGGAATTTGGGTTCAATAGGATGGCTGATCTCTACTCTACATGGTATCGCCAGGGGCAGCCCACCTGAGGCTGGAAGGTCCTAAATAGCTTCATTTACATGGCTGGGCCTTGGTTCTGGCTGTTGGCTAGGTGCCTCAGTTCTCCACATGACCTCTTTCTCTAGCAGGGTACCCTGAACCTCTTTACCTGTTGGCTGGGTTCAGAAAGGAAAGCTTCAATGTGCAAAGGTTTACCATGACTCTGTTTGTGTCGCATTTGGTGATATCTCTTGGCCAAAGGAAGTGGCATAGCTGAGCTCAGAGTCAGGTTGAGAGCGATGTACAAAGAGGCATAATTCACTGGGGACCATGTGCTAGCCCTAGGATATACCCCTGCTATCAAGACTTCTTGGATCTCATTCCACCCACCAATGCCCCCTTTCCTTTCCACCCTGCCTGTTTACATTTCAGGTGACTTGTCTCTACTCTAGATTAGAATTTGTTATTTACTTCCTAACACATGTCAGCAAGCATGAGAAAGATGAGCTCTGGACTTTCAGTGTGGATTTAATAAACACTCTCCTCAAAATAAAATCATTTCTAGATTTTCTGTTATGAGTGTAGTCTGTCCACAAGTTCAGGGTGAGGTAAAGAAATATGGCACCTTGCTAGGTTGACCTCAAGGGACAAGGATGTCAGGGAAATAAGGCTGAAGTCCTCTAATCAGACAGAGTGGGTAATGGGCCTTGGGTTGACAAAAAAGAGTGATTTAAAGTGTGATTCTAGAATCATCCTCCTGGGACATGTGATTAAACTGCACTTACTAACTGTAGAGAAATTACCCTCTCTAAGCTGCAGATTCTGCATATGGAAAATAGGTATCATATATATCAATCAATCATGATTATTTTGAAGATCAAATGGTAAGGCATGTCAGATGCTTATCACTGCCTAGCATGTAGTTACAGCTCACAAGTTTAGCTATTTTTATTGGCACTATACATATTCACCCCATCTCTCCACTATTCCCCTTTAAGAAAATAAGTATCTCTCTGTCTCTCTAAATCTCTCTCTCTCTCTCTCTCTCTCTCTCTCTCTCTCTATATATATATATATATATATATATATATATATATATATATGCAGAAGAACAAAAAAAGTAAGGAAGGAAGATGAAAGAAAGTCATGTAAAAGAGAATGAAATAAAGGGAGAATAGATAAATAGGAGACAAAAAGGGAAATAAAGAGGAAAGGGAAAAGAGACAGACTAAAAAACAAAGTAAGAGAAAGGTTGACAGCCCACACGGTTTAAGACCAGAGATTATTTTCCAAGAAGGAGTCACATCTCTGGGGTTACCCAAAGCTCAGTTGGCTCTTGGCAAACTTAAAAGTAATTGCCAGTGGGAGAAACGCAGGGGTGTGTGTCACAGAGCAAATGGATTTTGCCACCCAAGGTGTCTGTACCAACTTGGACAGGATCACATGGAAAAAAGGAAAAGGCGTGGGGGTGCGGGAAAGGAAATATTTCTCAGAGCGAGGCTGAGTGGCTGGCTGGGAATTCAACCATGAGACCTATCCTAATAGCCAGTCTGCAACTAATATGTATAGCTTCTTCTGCATTTCTGGCCCCTGAAGGAAAAACAGAGCAAGGCAGTTATCTATGCACTTTTCCAGACCAAGTTCTGTCTGGTTTAACAGTTCCCCTTTGCCCCTTTCTTCCAGCCTCAGGTGTTGGTACTGACGGAAAATGAGCTTCTTGCCAAGGATGAGCAGGAGCAAAGCAAACGGAGGGTGGGTCACATCCTTGGTCTAAGCTCCATTCTCTGCTCTAAATTGACTCCAGGGCTGGGATTGCAGCTCCTCCCCTCCTTGTGTAGTTGGAAAAATCAGGTAATGACATGACTCAAAACTAGCATATGGATGATGTGAACCCTTCTCTAACATATGAAGCCTAAGATTCGAAATGATAAAAAGGGCCCCCCTTGGTAGAAGGCATCATGAGAAATCTCTCTGGACCTCAGCAGCTCCCCAGACCTCCCATTCTGGCTGAGGTCATTGGCCAAATGCAGGCTCAACCATTAAAAATTGTGATGATGTATTTTTTTCTTTCATGTATCAGCATGTTTGAACCCAAAAAGATTTAGAATTAAGGGTAGGAAATTTAGAGGATAAACATATATAATTAATATTCTTGTAGTTAGAAATCTGTGTATTTTGATTGTTTATGTTTAAGAGAATTTGGTATGTTAGAATTACAGATCAACCTTGAAACTCTAATTTATAATAATTAATGGAATTATTAATTTAGATATGAGTATAGGATAAAATATCTTAGCTTTTATTATATTCATGTAACTGAGAAAAGAATAACTATTTTCAAAAGGTTAATTTATTAGATTTATAAGATTTATTTAAGTAATTGAGAAAATTTATCAAAGTTCTTTTAAGTGGAATCAAATAGATCAAATTTATCAATGCAGTGAAGAATGTTTCCTGTAATAAGTTTGAAACTGGGACCAAACATTAATCAAAGGTTCCTAAGAAATAATTAAATTCAGTAGGTCCATAATCAGAATTATGAGATTTATAGGTTAAAAGTAATGGATTACAGGAGAACTAGGTTTTTTAATATGGAACCTTAAATAATAGAATGTTTATTTAAAATTGATTTTAAAATGACCTCTGGATAATGTTTTCTGCTCATAAAATTCACCTAGAAAATATTTTTAAATGCTGAAAAGTAGTTTGATAATGATAATTATTAGTGTATTGGCTTTGTAATGCTGTGTAAAAAAATTACCTCAATTTGAGCAGCTTCAATGAATATCCATCATTTATCATCTCACAGTTTTCCTGGGTCAGCTTAGCCAGGTCCTCTGTTCAGAATTTCACAAAGCAGAAATCAAGATTTCAGGCAGGCCTATGGCCTCATCTGAGGCTCAGCATCCTCCAAGATTACATGAATGTTGGCAGAATCCATTTCCTAGAAGCTGTAGAATTCACAGTGGTTTGCTCCTTCCAGGCTGGCCAGAGAAAGCATCTCTAACTTTTGGACCTGATGCAGACTCCAGCCCAAGGGGTCCATGTGTTGTGGCTGCCATGAACAAATTCATAGGGACTAAAGAAGTCCTGTGGCATAAAAGGGACAGTATGGCCACTCTCTGAGTGAGAGAGTGGCCCAACCACTGTCTGGATAAGCTTTTATTGCTTTTCTGGGTACATTACATTGAGGATGGTCCTCGATTTAGTATGCACAGGTTCACTTTAGGTGGTTACTTTTTACAGATAACAAAGGAGAGGAAGTTGCTAATTACTACAAAGAAAAAGGATATTTGCAAATGCAAAGGAATAAATGGTTGAACTGGTTGCACTCCATCCTTGGGAGATTTAGCATAGATTTTAGGAAGTTACTTTAAAGATATGCAGTAAACATTTGCTGCCTCAATTCAGGGTGAGGGAGTTTTAGCAAAAAGCAAGCCTTAGAGCAGTCTAGGTTCAATGCAGGCCTGATTCCCCAGGGGAAAACTGATTTATGGGCTTGGGTCCTGTGTGCTGACTCATTCCCCACCAGTTTTCTGAGTCAAGGGGCTGGGCTACATTCACCATGCCACATGGATAGGTTCCCTATATGGACCCTTTTTAAAAGAGCTGATCTAATTAGGCCATAACTATCTAGGATCTCCATTTTAACTAACTTAGAGGCAACTGATTAATTTCACAGATTTTACATCAGTGAAAATCCATTTACCTTTGCCATATAATGTAACCTAATCACAGGACTAACACCCACCATATGCTCAGGTCCCAATCACAGGACTAACACCCACCATATGCTCAGGTCCCACACACACTCAAGTGCAGGAGATTATACAGAGTGTATGTACCGGGAACAAGAATGTTGGGAGCCATCTTAGAATTCTGCCTGCCACAGGTGATAACAGTATCTTCTTTCTTCCTTTAATGTAGACTCCACAGGGCATTGCTTTCACACTCTCATTTTTTCCTCACCCTCACTTCTCTTCCTCACAGCCCATCACTCACGGAGTATGGCTGTTGCTGTGTTCCCACCATTCTGGACCACATCTCTTCTCTAGCACTACTAGTTCTACTTTGAGTCCATTAGGGCCTTACTTCCTGATGGCCTGTCATAGCTGTCAACAGCCTTGTTTCTTTGTCTCCAGTCTTGTGCTCTCAATCCCTTCTTCATCCTGCAACCAGAGGAGTACTTCTTAACTTCAAAGGTGATCATCTCATCTCTCAATTTATGACACATGGCCAATAGATAAATTTCATATTTTTTACTTGCATGTCTTTCCTGATCAAGCCCCTACCTTGTCTCTAACTTTACCCCCTTTTAATCTCTCTTATGTTCTCTACTTTCCATGTGTTTGTCACATTGTTATCATTCCAAACTGTTGCAATTCCCCAAACAGGTCAAACAACTTCTCACCTTAGTACTTGTTCCCACGACTCACTTTGCCTGGTACTTCCATCCCACATGCCCATCTGGTAGACCTTCAAACACATGACATAAAGCTCAACTTCTCTCTGAGGACTTTCCTACTTTCTACTGGTAGACCTGACCACTGCTTTTTTATGCTCTAGTCCCTCGCAACCTGTATAGCCATTACAATCCTCTAACATTCTACTACAAACATATAAATCTGTCTTTCCACGTTTATCCTAGGTAGCAAGACCATTGGAGACAGAAACAGTTTTTTTCTTGTGATGACCACAGTAACTGACACAGTGTTAAGGATAAAATAGATAATTCATGCTTTTTTAATAAAGGAAGGCAGCAAGAAGTAAATGAGTAAATGAACTTTAGTTTTTTTAAAATGGAGGTGATGTTATCTATTATTCAGGGCTCATGTAAGAACTAGGGTTGTCATAAAGTCTGCCTTTGTTGCCCGTGTAGCAAGGTAAAATCAGGGTGTCAGGAAAACTGATCCCAACAGAGTGTACTAAATCTTTTAGAATTATATGGCATGGTTTGGCCAATAAAGTGGCAGGCCTGTAACAATGTGACATAGCTTTCTTCATGATAATCAAATGCAGTTCTGGTTGTGTCTCCTACCACATGGAACTTAATTGACTGAGATCCTCAGATACTACACTCTAAAAATCATCACCATGTTTGTTCTAAGGCCATACCTCCCATAGGTTTCTTCCCACTAGTGAATGAATGCGTCATTTCTAGGAGTCTTGGGATTGCTTTATCAGTTCATTTTGATTTAGTGATTCCCAGATGGATTTGCCAAGCCTTCACCAGACTTCAGGACAGTCTAGGACATTTCAACCCAACACTCCCTCTCTCCTTCATTCAGGAAGGCTCTCTCAGCCTTCTCCAGGTCCTTCCCGATTTCCTTTCACAAAAGCATTTCTCCTCATAAAATCTTTCCATGTTTAATCCTAATTTGGCATCTCCTCAGAAGGGTCAGACCAAAAAAGCAGTATACCATAAGCAGTATATCACGTTTTTGCTTTCTATGAGTTAATACTTAGTAATGGCAGATAATGCCATTCTGGCTTAACTAAAAGTAAGGAGAAATGAGAAAAGGAGCTTTTGTTCTGGTTTGGGGCAGAATTTTAAATAAAGGGAGTACTGGAAAAGAATACGGTGGCAATCATGCAAATCGTTAAGCAGGTTCTTGTGTAGGAGGGACACAGGATAGTGTAGGGACTGGCTCCTTTTCCTCATCCAGAGAATCTTCTTAGAGAGTTCATTTCTACTCCTGCCTAAGCAAGCTTGTGTTCTCCAACCATCACCATCACATGCACACACACATGCACACACATACACACATACTCCTTGTTTCATTTGTAGTCCAAGTAGGAGGTAAAAAAGGGGGCTATTTACGGAGACTTAGCCGTAACTTGAGGACAGTAGTGAGGAATGGTGCAGTATCCTCCAGGCCATTCATATCAGGGAGCCATGAAGGAACAAGAGAGGAAAGTAATGATTGCTGGAAAAAAGGGAAAATAGGTTTTAGGAATTAGGGTCTTTAATGGAGAAACAGCAGTCTATAACCTTGAACACCCCAGTAGCACTTTGCTCTGATCTCCTATTGGTGCTCATAATTGACTAAATCCAACCAGAAGCCAACAAGCATAAGATGATGGATGCAGCCCATACATTTGAGGGTGTATAAAGCAGGGTAGAGAGGAATGGGTAGAATATATGGAATAAAATGGCACACATATTTCCTCACTCCAAATAAAGGGTAAATTGCAGAAAGCATGCCCACAAAGTACAAAAAGGCGTAAAGAACAAAAGTTTGTCCTGGATTGTGATCATCTCTATTTTATTTTTTCAAATATTTAACAGCAATTGTGTGGTAACTTTTTTCCCAAAGATTTTAATATGAAACTAGTACAGTGAAGTGAAAATGCATAGATTGGTCTCCACTCTGTGTTGACCCCATTCTCTAGGTTGACCCTCACTCTCTGGGCTGGCCTCCATCCTCTGACCAGTAGCAGTTGGCTGACACCACACTGACTTTCAGTTCCAGAGAAGAGCTAGTAGTTCTTACCCTTGGCTGAGAAAGGTTCCAGCTTAATGTGTCTGGAAGGAGAGGCCCTGGTCAACAGCTCTCCCTAGAACATTCCTAGGACCAGTCATCTGGCTTCTCCAGTGCTGCTCAACAGTTCACTAAGGACAGCGTAGCAGGCAAGCACTGCTGAGCCTGATAGAGATCTCAGTTTTTTCACCCACTCGCCAGCATAGCTAAGGATAAATAGGCTTTCAGGTGCACTGGGAAGACACAACCTGAAGAGACCTGAATGTACATCAAGGGTGATAATATTAGCTTTCATATCTCAGGTGGAATCTATAGCTCCACTCAGGCTTGGGCACAGCAGGGCTGGAAGGAATGGATGTTAGTGAGCTAGTGGTCATGGTGGAATGAGTCCTCTCACAGGGAGGATTCCCTGAGTGAACCTGATGCAGCTGGCCCCAGGAGGTAAGAAAAACATTCATTGGGGGAGTTGCAGGTTCTATAGTGTTTTGCTGTACAGGTTGCCTCCTCTGGCCACTGTCTCTTATCTCCCTTTGATAAAGATTGTGTCATTTCCCCTCGATACCTGGCATTCACTTGGGGCTGTGTTCTCAAATTCTGCAACACATTGGAATGATCCAGGGAGCTATTAAAAATCCTAATGACTAGGTTGCACTCCAGGCTAATTAAATCAAAATCTTTGGAGTTGGGCTCAGGCTTCATTCAGTGTTTTAAAAAGTCCCCAGCTAATTCCAATGTGTCACTAACGTACTGAGGCAGGACATCCAACTTTGAAGTTTCCACAAATCTTTTCCTCTTCCCCCATTCCATGCAACTAATTCCTCATTCTCTGAAATTCTCTGAAAGTCCATTACCCTTTCATCAGTTTTCCTATCTACTTAGAATCCAGGTCTATGTTTATATTCCTTCTACTCCTTCAGAATTTCAGAGCCAGAAGAAACCCCAGAGTTCATCTGGCCCTGAGTCTTGGATGAATGGAAGGAAGGAAGGAAGGAAGGAAGGAAGGAAGGAAGGAAGGAAGGAAGGAAGGAAGAGAAAGAAAGAAAGAAAGAAAAGAAAGAAAAGAAAGAAAGAAAGAAAGAAAGAAAGAAAAGAAGATAAGAAAGAAGAAAGAAAGAAAGAAAAGAAAAGAAAGAAGAAAAGAAGAAAGAAAGAAAGAAAGAAAGAAAAACTCAAGGTGTAGGAGAGGAAGGTCAGGTAGTTAGGTAAAATGAGGAAGGAACTTGGGGGCACTTCCTGCTGCAACTGACCTGCAGAGCCTGGAGATCCCCTCAATGGCTAGAGAGCCCCTCTGGGGAAAGCACCAATCAGTTTGATTCACTTCTTGAAAGTCAAGCTGTGGTTAGATTATAAAGGGCCTTCTGGAGGGAAATTCATATTAAGGATTTATTAAGAGTTCAGATGATAGGCAATGGGCACCATTGAAGATTTTACAACAGCAAGGTGCTGTGCCCGGAGCTGACTTTAGGATGATCCCTTTGACAATGATGGTTTGGATAGAGAAGAAAGGAGAGACTGGTGGTCATAAAACAAGTTAAGACAGAAAGTAAAGGCAAAGTAGAGGCAAGCAATTCTGAAAGAGGTGAGAATTGGAGAGGACAGATGTAAGGAGTGATGGGAGAGATAACTGATAGATGTGCCTTTGACCTCTTTAGTCCACCTTGCAAACTGACTTGTGAACAAGAGCTGAGTTTTCAGAGCTCCCTGTGATGTAACTTAGGAACTCACTGCGTGGAAAAGGCTCTGTAAAAGGAAGCGGGTGGCAGGGGGGCAGGTAAGTTAGCTTCCCTCTGAGTTCTGTTCTAGGTCTTCTATGTATTCATGATTCTAAATAATTAAAATTAATTATTTCAAAGTTCAGGTATTTGGTCTTAATTAAAAAGAAGAGCATTCTGACACAGTTGGCCAAAGAGAGTGAGAAAATGTGAGTTTCCCACATCTAGACGTTTTTAAACAGAGGCTGAATGACTTTCTGCAAGCGAATCCTGCAGACAGCACAGGTGGCTGGATTTTTAGGTTCCTGCCAACTTGGAAGTGAAGAAAACCTGTGAGTTTTAGAAAATAGAAGGGAACATGAAAAACAATATGAAATCTTGATGAGTAGAGTATCCTGGCCCTCCTCTGATCTTGTCCTGATGGGCACCATGCATTGGGCTTCTTCGAATGGCCAGCTATGGTGAGGGGAATGCCAAGCAGACGGAGTCCTTGGTGCTGAATGGGCCTCATTGAAAGAGAGAGGTGGAGGCTGAATTGGCCTGGCAGACAGGGCCTGTGTCAGAGCAGGGTCCCCAGTGCCAAGAGGAGTCACTTTTCCTCACTTAATCTGGGACAGGGATCTCAGGGAAGGTGACATGGCTGATCAGGGGGAAAAAAAGAATCAGCCTTGGGAGTTATTTTCCTGGTTCAGGACCTTCATGAGGAACACTTTTTACTCATTAGCCTGTCTAGACATGGGAACTCATCAACCAGCCTGGCCTCTTCCTCTTCTAATTTTCCCTGTTCTGTCTCTCTTGCTAAGGATGGAGAGCAAGGTTGAAAGCTGACACCAGCAATTATGCAAAGACAGCATCAAGGCTGTTCCATGGATCCCTGATTTGAGGCCCAGATGGATCCAACACCATGTTTTTGAAGATTTCTGACTCTAGGAGGAGGAAACAGCCAAGTTGAACGAAAGTGGGGAGTTTAGGAAGATGTGTGGTTCCACCTGCAGGACTCTCTGCCACGTGTTCCATTTCACCAGTAACACGAGTTATCGGCATGTGCTGTGAATAAGACTGTTCGAATGTGCTTTGATGCAGAGCACTGGGCAGAGCAGAGCGCATGTCACTCATGAAGGAAACTGACTGGGAAAAGGGGCTGTTTGTGTCAGCTTGGGCTGCTGCAATGAAATACCATAGACTGAGTGGCTTAAACAACAGACATTTATTTCTTACAGTTCTAGAAGCCGGAAGTCCAAGATTGAGACAGTGCCAGATTCAATGTCTGCTGAGGACCTGCGCTCTGACTTGTAGATAGCCATCTTCCTGCTGTGTCCCCACATGGCCTTTTTTTGGTGCATGGGCAGCAAGATCTCTCTCTCTCTCTCTCTCTCTCTCTCTCTCTCTCTCTCTCTCCCCCCCTCCGCCCCCCCATCTCTCTCTCCCTCTCTCTCTCTCTTTCCTCTCTTCCTCTGCATATAAGGGCACTAATCCCATCATGAAGGTCCTATCTTTATGACCTAATCTAAATCTAAACACCTTCCAAAGGTCCACCCCCAAATGCTATCACACTGTGAGTTAAGCCTTCAACATGTAAATTTAGTAGAGAAGACAAACATTCAGCACACAATAAAGGACTTGGCCATCAGATTCCCAGAATTCTTCTAGCCAGCAGGTCTCCCATTGCACAAACTCATGAAGTGCTGGTGTAAGTGACTAAGTCCCTCCTTACCCACTTATCCATGGGGCCCCATGCAGCCCAGAACCACCATGGTCTTAGAGAACAGGCTCAGAAGCAAGAGCCAGGAAGGGGGAAGTCTGGCCCCTTTGTAGTTGTACGGAGTTATTGTCTCAGAGAGAGGCCAGTGAAGTGCCTGGAAGAACAGCTAGCCTTTCCATTTTCACAGGGGTTAATGATCCAGAGGGGAGGAAGATGTGAGCTCTTTAATAGAACCATGTTGCATGTGAATGGTTACTCATCCACCTCCATTCTTTCCGATTTGGATTAGGAAACTGACTGAAATTGCCAAGCAGCAGCAGTAAAGATGCAGTTTGGACTTTCTGGACAGACCAGATGCCAGGAACCAAACTAGTCAAGACACAATAAGTATTCATTAAACACCTACTTATATGATAGGCACTCCGAGGTTAAAAAAAAAATCACAAAACTTACTCTTAACTCTAATTTAGGTATTGAAGAAAAGATCGTTTTTGCCTTGCACATAGTAGACATTCAGTAAATTTTGAAGAGAAGATTGTAAATGAAATGACTATTCAGCTAAGGGAAAGTATGTACTAGAAGAAGTAGACCCTAAATCTTTTCCAGTCCTGAAATAGGGTGGCAAGCCTGGATGTTACATGCAAGTCTGGAGTCATTATTCAAATGCTACATGGTTGAGGTAAAAAACTCCCTAATTTTGAGGAACTTCCATACTGTTTTTCATAGTGACTGCACCAGTATATTCTCACAAATTGTGTACAAGTGTTCCAATCTCTCTACGTAATCTTTTGTTTCTTTAACAATAGCCTAACAGATATTAGATTTTGTGGATTTGATTAGCATTCCCCCAGCAATTAGTTATGTTGAGCACATTTTCATATGCTTCTTGGCCATTTGTATGTATTTTTTTTTTGAGAAATATCTATTCCAGTCTTTTGTTCATTTTTTAAAAATTGGTTCTTTGTGGATTTTTTATTGAGTTTTCAAAGTTTAAAAAAACATATTTTGGACATTAGCCTCTTATTAGATATAGGGTTTGCAAACATTTTCTTCCATTGCATAGTTGGCTTTTCATTTTGTTGACTATTCGTATTGCTGTGCAAAGCTTTTTATTTTTTTCCTTCTTCTGCTTCTCTTTTCTACTATCAGAAAAGAAAAATTTTTGCCCTGGCTGGCATAGCTCAGTGGATTGAGCACAGGCTGCGAACCAAAGCATTGCAGGTTCGATTCCCAGTCAGGGCACATGCCTGGGTTGCAGGCCACGGCCCCCAGCAACCGCACATTGACGTTTCTCTCTCTCTCTTTCTCCCTTTCTTCCCTCTCTAAAAAAATAAATAAATAAAATCTTTTAAAAAAAGAAAAGAAAAATTTTCCTAAAGCTTCTCAACAGACTTCTCCACTGACTAGAACTGGGTTCCATGGATACCTCTAACTATAAGGGCACCTCGGAAAGTATAGCTTGCCTTTTTCCGTTTCTGTTATGGGATATACGCAAAGAAGAGGAGATGTGTAGCCAAAGCCTGGCCAGCAAACATTGCCCACTATAGCTGCTGGGCTCTCTCTGGGTGAACCCACAGGGGAGCTGGAATCTGGGTTGGCCACCAGTGACGGCAGTTGCTTCATCAGTGGGCTGGCCTCTCAATCCCCGTTCCTTTCCTTGGGCATCGCTACATCAGGAACCCATGACTTCAAATGTCTGCTCACATTCTTACCTCACACACTAGACTGTGAATTCCTTGAGGGAAAGGGCTATGATTTATTTAATTGCCCAGCACCTGACTCCTGGAAGATGTTTATAAAAAAACAACAGGGAGGAAATGACTAATTAATTGACAAATATTCATTAATTGAATAAATTAGTTAATGAATGACGGAATGGAGGGCCCCATTTACAGAGAGACAACATGACAAAAACAAAACCCGTCCTTAGGAGTGCTGAAGCTGCAAAAGCCTGATAAAGACATTAAACAATGCGGGGATGTGTTTGACAGCTTCAGAGGTATAATCATTCACATGATTATTTTAGAGAGAAACTCTTCCTTTCCTCTCCCTGTATTTTTGCCTCAGCATCCAGGACAGGAAAATTGTGCCAATTTTTTTTTTACCATAGATTCACATAAAAACACTGTGTTCCTGATTATATTGGTTTATGGTTTTCCAAAGGAATGTGTGATCTTATTTAATCTACACAACACACTTGTGAGGTAGGCAAGGGGAGATCAGAGGTATCGTATTTAATGTTATGAAACAAAAATTAATAACACAGGGATAAAAATCAATCATATAGAATTATTTGCAGACCTACCCCTTTTCCAATCTCATCAAGAAAAATCCTGTAAATGCTAGTCCAATTTCCACCTCTTGTGCTCTTGCAGGAGGGAAGAATTTTTTGCTGGAAGAAAAAATAAGTTGATGTAGATATTACAGTATTTAGAGGGTGGGGAGGAATAATGAAAATGGTGAAAAACTGTATGAAGAGGGAGTGAAGGAGAAAGCTTTTTATTCTACCCTGGAGACCAGAGCCCGAGTAATTAAAATAAGTAAGTAGGTTGGAGAGAAAAGAGAATTTGAATAAGTGTTCCCGAGAACCACGGATTTCCAGCCTCTTTAATGTCTTCAGAGAGGCATGCATAATAAATGGAATTCCATCTTTATTACTTTTAATTTTTGGATGTTGCTTCTTAAATCTGACACTCCTCTGAAACAAAATTACGGGGGTCTCTGTGTTTATTAGGGTTACATATTGGTGACGAAGCAAAGGCTCAGTGAGGTTAGAAGATCCCAAGTCCATTCTCTAGTTAGTAGAACCCGCCTAAACCCCTGTTCCATGCTTTATGCTTCTACTTCACCATACAAAAGCAAAGTGAACTTATTTGAAGATTTTGTTGTTGCCTGTTTATTTGTCTTTCCATTTTTTTTTTGACAGGATATACTTTTCTGTCCTGCCCAATTCATAGATACATGTCAGATTTTTAGTTTTCTTCTATCAAGCAAATGCTCCACTGGGTCAGGAGTTTTTAATTTCTTTTTTTTTTTTCTTATTGTTGGCACCTTACCTGAGACCTGTGAGTCCCTCTGGGCTGTATGTCTTAGAGTGATAATTGAATTTCTCAGGCTTAAATGTGCTGAGAAGCTGAGTTTGTGCAGCTTGGTGGCACCACCTCGGTGGCAGATTTGCTTGGTATCTCTAATCAGATCTTGAGGTACTGATTATGGAGTAGATATGTTGCCTACTTAACCCTCTCTACAGTGCTTTTTGTTGTTGTTGAATGGTGGTGGGGTTGGTGGGAAAGTTGCAAAAGAAATAGGATGTTCTAAAGAACCTCAGAAAGTAGAGATGTGGAGAAAAAGCGAAAGGGGAAAAGTATTGTCCTAAGAAGGCTGGTCAATTCAGAGAATTCCTGGAGGACCTGGAGGAGACCCTCACTATGTTTCAGCTGTGATGTGGTAAGGGCCCAGAGTGAGACAACAGTGGGGAAAAAGAGGAAGATAAGCTGGAGTAAAAAGAGAGTGGAAAGAAGGAAATGTGTGACTACAGCCTCTGCCATGGACATGGAAATTTCAGATTGGAGTTGTTGATGTCACTTATTATGACTTATTGTAGTTGTGTGGGTGATCACACATGGGTGTGCTCTCTCTCTATTCTCCCAGCTCCATGCAATCTCGACTCTAATCTGATGAATGCCTGGCAACAACAACAATAACAGCAGCAGCCATGGAGAGTAGAAGGGAGCTTCCCTGGGAGCTCACAGTGTCTAACACCTCCTTGGTGTAAAGGAAGAGTATAGGGAATGGGATTGAAAATAATCAAAAATCAAAAATTAACCTTTAGATTCACAAACTCTCCAGGCTATATGAAACCACGTACATCACTGTTGTGTCCTTGAACAATCAGACGTTTGTGTATGCAGGACTTATGAAGAAACTCCTTTTCTCACCCAAGAATGTGGTTACAAGGCCAGTGAATCTTGGATAGAAGAATTAGCACATCAACAGTGGTCTGCTTAGCTGGTGAAATGAGAAAAGATGAATTTATTCCATGCATCACCTTCCAGGCTGGGCTTTTAGTCTTTCAACACTGATATGCCAAGAGGTTCAACACTGATATGCTAATGAAGGGAACGGTTAAATGAGTGTAAATTATTAGTAATGTGCTCATACATTCTTACTAGTTGGTGGAGACACATAATATATGAATTTTTTGACCTTCTGGAGACTTCATTCTGGTCAGGGAGAATATTAACTTGTCAATTGATTGGTTTCTTGCCATATTCTATAAAAAGAATTCAAATGAGAGTTAAAATGGTCAAATGTCAGATGCGGATGGTCTACTCATAAACTGATGGAAAAAGGCTACTTTTGTCAAAGAGACATAGATGTTGTAGGCGAAGTGAAATTACATGGTCAATTAGGTGGACACCTAAAAGCAAGTGAGGATAATGCCCTCTGATATGGAAAGGAAAGAGAGCTCTGGCTACTTTGAAAATACCCAGATCTACATATTTGACTCTTTCCTTAGAGATCCCCTAGTAAAATAGGGATTTGGGGAATTTCTACCTGGAGACCTGGAGGTGGTGTGAAGAGTCCTGCTGAGCATCTTTAAGGCTTAACAAGGACACCATAATTGAAGACCAGCACTTTGGGAATTTCATTCACTGATCCTGAATCACACCCACACTTCAGACCATTAGAAAAGGTCTTGTGACACCCCCCTAGCATAGCTATTTAACTTGATTATGGGGTGACTGACTTCAAATTGATGAGTTTAGTGGGAAATAAGAAAATAGAAATGTCATCTGCCTTCATTGAAAGTCATGGAAGTCTTGCAGTCTAAAGTTTCTCTAACTTGCTAGAGTGAAGAGAGAAAGGGGAAGAGGAAGGTCAAAAAAAGGACAAGAGGGTGGTTGTTGAGGAGAAGTATAGAAGAAAGAGAGAACGAATAAAAATACAGAGTGATTCCCTTTAAATTCTACCCAGAGAAAGCATATATGAACATGTGTGCATGACACATACGCATATGTTCTAAAGCAAGCCTAACAGGGAGAAGATTCTCATTGTTAGGATAGAACTTTCATCTATGGTTAACCACCCAGTGGCCTGGGTTTTACAAGACCCTAGGGACAAGGGGAGCTTTGCTCCCTCAGGACAAAAGCCATTATCTCATTCTGTGTCAGGACCCTAGAGGCTCTTTGACATCAGAACTCCTCACCCCTCCACCCGGTGGCCTTTGGCAGATGCCTGCTCCCAACCCCCTCAGAAGTCCTTTCCTTCACAAAGATGTTTTTTCATTGCTCTTGTCTTCCTGAGAAGTACCACTCTCCCAGACCTGAGGGAATCCAAGTGCTGGGAATGACACAGTGCCCAGTTAGCTTTGTCCCTCCATGTACGGGAGCTTGGGATGATTGAGAGTGTGTGGATGGAACAAGAAGTAGGGAAGAACAGTGCCTTCAGGTGACTGAAGGTCACCAGGGACCCACATTCTCCTCACTGTCTGGTGTTGGTTTGATGTTGCTGGACCCCCATTTTCTCCATGAGGTGCTTCAGCTGGTTCTGTTTCCCAAACTATAGAAATATTAGCGGGAAGGAGGTCCTATTTAGAAAATGTGCTGGGAACTTAAAATACAAGCGTTTGAAAACTCTAAGAAAATGGGAAGTTCATATAGAGCCAAAAGACTCATTGCTATTCTTTCTAACAAAACCTACTCACTCTTCCTCCAAGCTTCCCTTTTCCTATTGCTGACACTGATACACACGCATCCCAGTTATCCAGGTTCCTAAATATTTTACATCCATCCTTCACCTCGCCTGCTCACCAAGTCCTTGGGATCCCACTCTGAGATGTATCTTTTAGTTGTACTTTTACTTAGCAGCTATAAACTTCAGTTTCTACACTTGAAAATAATAATAATGGTACCTACTTTATAGGATTATTATAATTATGAAATGTGATATTGTAAATAAAACCCTTAGCACAATGGTTAGCATGTAGTAAGCACTCAGTAAAGGTGAGCTATATTGTTTTTATTATTATCCCATTGCCAGCCTTCTCTTCAAGCTCTCACCGCCTCAGTCCAGGATTCTTGCAATACACTCCCACTGGAGTCTCTGCCTGCAATCTCTCTTCTCTCCTGCAAATGAAGCCTTGACACTCCTGACACAGTAATAGTTCTCAAATGCAAGTTTTGCCGTATTTTCCCTTTGTTCAAGAGTTTCCAGTGATTGCTTGTTACATTGAGTGGAGATTCCTCAGACTAGAACTACATCCTCTCCTCTTCTGATACTATAATCCAACATAGATCATCTACTCCAGCAGGGTTAGTATGTCTCTGACTTCAACTTTGACCTTGAGTTCTTCTTATTCCAGTCTTCTTTCTTAGTCATGCAGGACTTTGGTCATATATTTGCAAAGAATCTAGGAATGAAGACAGGTTCTGTTTTTAACTTCATCATCAAAATAATTTACACCACTGAGAGTCTGAATTTCTCTCTTTCTTCCTTTATCTCAGTTTTTTTTACCTGAAAAAGATGAAAGAAATAATTCTAGAGTGGCAAATTAATAATACATATACAAAGTGAGTATATATTCACTGTGTGAAGGGCAATGAATGAGAATAGACTTGTATGTATACAAAATAGAATGATAGATCTCTAGCAAAGTAGTAGGCAAGTATCATCACCTGAGAATACTTAGATTAAACACAAGAAGTTCTTTGCTCTCTTTATCACCATCTCTGTAGGGCTTGAAACACAGAATAGCTTTGCAACTACCTAAGATGATGTGGGTTCCAGCAATGGAAGCTGGACAATGGATACAATAACCTCTCTAAGTCTCTTTCAGCATTAGTATTCAATGATTTTATGATCCCAAAAGAATGCTCTGTCTGCAGCCAAACATATTTACAGCTTGTTTCTTCTCTCCTCCTCCTTTCTCCAACCCCACCCAATTTTTACTCCTAAGAGATAGAGGCTTTGATAGAGGATAATAGCCCATGATGATGAAATGAATTTGTTTTGGCCTCTGCTTAGGTCTGTGTCTGTTATTAGAGGGTGTGCTGAGACTGACCTTCCCACTGACTTAGTTCCAGGTTCAGGACCCACTCCACCAGGACCATGATTCACCTCTGGGTTAAGAGGTCTTCTTAAAACCATGTCCTGTCCCTGGCTGGTGTCCCTGGCTGGTGTGACTCAGTGGATTGAGTGCTAGCCTGCAAACCAAAGGGTCATGGATTCAATTCCCAGTCAGGGCACATGCCTAGGGTGCAGACCAGGTTCCCAGTAGGGGGCGTGTGAGAGGCAACCACACATTGATGTTTCTCTCCCTCTCTGTCTCCCTCCTTTCACCTCTCTCTAAAAGTAAATAAATAAAATATAAAAAAGAGAGTCTTGTTTTTTAAAAGAAAAGAACAGAAAAGAAAAGAACAGAAAAGAAGAGAAGAGAAGAGAAAAGAGAAAAGAGAAAAGAAAAGAAAAGAAAAGAAAAGAAAAGAAAAGAAAAGAAAAGAAAAGAAAAGACATCATTGTCTTTGATTGGGTACCCAGGCCCTTGGGGTCCTGGTGTCTCTCCAGGTAACCCACCCAGGGCCTGAGGGGATGTAGGCTTTATGCCTCCACTTTTCTTCATGCCTGTATATGATATATCCAGAACCCTTTGTGTCTCTGTATCTTCCTACTGTATGCATATCTGTGTGCATTCTGACCAGGGGGAAAAACTCAGTTATATGGTAATGTTTCAATTACTGGATTTTGCTGTATAACATTCACCCACGTGTTTGGAGCAAATTTTCAGGAAAAAAATCTTTCATTTTAATTTTTAATTCAATGTTTTATTTATTTATATTTAGATGCTTGTTTTTTGTATTATAAAGGAATTTTAGCATTTATTTTTTATCATATTATAGTACAAGAAATTTTATATAGCAAATAATTACAAAACACAATAACAGATATAAGGTATTTCAGGTACTACACATGTATAATGTTCATCCTTATTTTCCCATCAAAAAAATTTAAACAAGAAAGTGCGTATTATACATAAGAAAATATGGTAAATACAATAAATGTTTACTTTCCACAAACACTGTGTAGAGAAGGTGGTAAAGTTTGGAACTGCCTATAGAAACATTCACTTCAAAAATTTTATGGCAAATTGTTTATTTTAGAGAAAATAGAAACTACAGAAGAGCAAGAACAACAACTATATCGGTTGCCTGATTTTTATTATTGTTTTCTCTTAACAATATGGAATAAGTAAATATTAAACTTCAATAGTTCTAAACTTTGATATACGAGTACCTTATTTAGAAGTGTAGTGTCCAATACAATAGCCAGTAGCCATATGTGGCCATCTAAATATAAATTAATTAAAATTAAATGAAATTTTAAAATTTAATTCTTCAGTCACACTAGCCACATTTCAAGTGTTAAATAGCCACGTTTGGCTAGTGACTATAATACAGGTATAAAATATTTCCATCATTGTAGAAATGTTATTGGACAGTGTTGTTTTAGAAAGACACATTTTTCAAAGAGCCATCTTGAAGATAGAAGATTCTAAAATTCTCTATGCCATATTTCCACCTAATTTATCACTAACGGAGAAAAAACTACCTGATCTAATTTTGAGTTAACATTTTATTATTTAGTTTTCTTCTTCTCGATTACCTCTATTCATCCATTGTCGATGATTCATTGAGCCCTACCTCCCACATTCGAAATGTGTAAAAAGAAGTTTGAAAAATCACCTAACAGATTACTGAGCCCCAGTTTGTAGAAAGCTGTTATAGGGTATCTGCAATTAGAGAAAAACCTCTCAAGCCAGAGTCTTTGCCTTTGGCAAAGAGGAGGGAAATTCTTGGTGACTGACAGGGGCAGAGGTGAGGTGAGAGGAATGCGTAAACTGTCCCTTCCCTACAATGTTCCATAACTTGGGAAGTAAGTAAGGTTTGTTGACCCTGGTTCAACCTTTGCTTCTTCTATAGGTAGTGTGGAAGGACAAACATCTGGACTTGGAGTAAGAAGGTCGGAATTTAATTTTTGCCTCTACCTTGACCCAACTTTCCTCAACTCATTGCCAAAAGTTTTCCCTCTAAAAAATACAGAATCATATATTTATAAAACGTCCTCTTACATGCACTCTTTTATTGGATACAATATATTCCTGGGAGTTCAGCTCATTTTCTACCTCACCAAAAGCATCTGTAAGGGCTTTTGAAGAGAAGCAAACATTCAGCTGGTCAATAGATCGATCAGTTAGTCTACCCAAAATCTAACTCAAAATCAAAACCACTCCCCCCATATTCCTCTACTGAATTCACCAGTGGTTTGGTGGAATTGACTGAACCAACTTCCCTGTTTTAAAAAATAAATACAAGTAAAGGGGAAGGGTTTGCAGGAACAAGTATAAAGGACACATGGACAAAAACAAGGGGGTGGGGTGGAAATGACAGGGAGGTGGGGAGGGCTTCAGGGTGGGCTGGGATGGGAGTAAAAGGCAGGAAACTGTACCTGAACGACAATTACAATTTTTTTTAAAAAAAGCTACCTGAGGCCACCCGTGCATATGGATGAAAATAGGACATGATTCTGAAGCTGCCCCCAGGTGGTGAAGACAACAGCCACCTGTGTGGGATGAAAAACTAACTGGGAATCAGAACCCAAAAGCTCTCCCTGTGTCACTTTGGGTCATACATGCCCACTCCAGGTCTTTGAGTCCTTATCTGGACACAGAAGGAGTGTGACTTAAATCTACAACTTTTTAACTTTCCCCTTTGATCTTTCCTCAGAGGTCACCACAGGAGTGAGGTGCCAAAACCACCCCTCCCGTTCTGCCAGAACAGTGCCCTTTGTTTTGTTTTATGTTTTATTTGGGCTTCTCTATAAGATTTTCATTGACCAAGAGTTCCGCATCTCTTCTTTTCAAGTTTGAAAACACTAATTTAGATAATCTTTGAAGCCCCTTTCAGCCCTAGTGGTTAATGATCCAATATTTTTAAATGCTGTGCGTATTGCTATAATGGAGAATTTTCAAAGTGGCGTCGATTTTTAGGTCTTTCGCAATGAGCTTACACGGTGGATTCAAGTGTTACTGGGGGATTAGATTCTAAAGATAACTCTTAAGGAAAAAACTGAATTTAGTCAGAATTAACCTTGAGATTTCCTTAAATTGTTTTTGTTTTTTGGATATCATCTTCATTGAGATAGAATTCAGACACCACATGATTCACCCATTTAAAATGGGCAGTTCATGGTTTTTAGTACATTTACAAAGTCATGAGATAATCATCCCAATCACTTTTAGAATGTGTTGCGTGTATAACAGATTAGGTGGGAGGCACTGGAAAGGCACAGACCTACTAGTTCAGCGCTTGCTGAGAAACTCATTGGAGGGACCTGGGGAGCTGGAGGTAAGCTGGTGGTCCACAGGCTTAGTTGAACAATTGTCTTTGGAAACTAGTCCCTCAGTAACTCCAGTCCCCGAAAGAAAACCTGTACCCATTTGCATTCACCCTTCAATTTCCCCCAATTTCACTTCAGCCCTAGGCTACCACGAATCTACTTTCTGTCCCTACAGATTGGCCTATTTTGGACATTTTGTATAAAGAGAATCATACAATATGTGGTCTTTTGTGAGTGGCTTCTGTCAGCTAACATAATGTCTTCAAAGTTTATCCATGGTGTGGTATGCATCAGAAGTCCATCCCTTTTTACAGCTAAATAATATTCCATGACACCACATTTTTAGATCCATTTGTCAGTTGATGGACTCCTTAAATTATTCTTATATCACTGAAACCTGGGCTCATGGATGCTCAAAAGCCAAAAATTAAAAGTTCTTTTATTTTCCTTTGTATTTAGGGAGTCATTCTGACTCCCCTTTCTTCAGGGGAATGGAGGATGGAGTCTAATTTGAAGAGGAAAAGGGATAACATATTTATTTTATTTTTTTGTTGTTCAGCACTTAGAGTTGAATTTGTGTATGCTAAGTGTGTGTGTGTGATGTTTTCATGAGATTGGACTCTAGTCTACCAACGTTGCTCAAACTTGAGTGTGCTTCAGAGTCTCATGAAGAGCATGTTAAAACACTGGTTCCTAGACCCCATGTTCAGAGATTTTGACTCAGTAGGATGAGGGTAGGTTCAAGGTAGGTTCAGATCTGCATTTCAGTCAGGTCATGTTGCTATTGCCCGTCTGTGCACCACACTTTGTGTAGCATGCACTACATTACTCTCATAATCAGAAAAATAATATAGTTGTTGCCTGCACTATGACAAATCAGATTCCTCCAGTACTTCAATGATGATGACTCCAAAGAAACTCTTGTATTCTATTATAACCACCAGAATCACTGTGTGGGGGCCACTACTGGGTGCCAGGCACCGTGCTAGGGGCTCTTTCCTAACATCCTCTCCCTGAGTTCTCACAAAACACCCACACTGGTGCCTCTGAGGCAGTGTTGACTAACACTTTCCTTAGAAGTCACATTTCTTTACCTTGTTTCAACAGACAACCCTCGATGTCTTGTCCCATTCTCTTAGTTCCTTTTAACTAAAGGCTGAAAGCTTCAGTGCCCACATGGGATAGGTAGACCCAGGCAACAGAGTTGGCTTTGTGTACTTTAAAAAGAAGGAGAAAGCAGGCCATGGCAAACCAGAGAGCACAGAGAGAAAGACAGGGACAGCAGCGATGTTTGCTCTGCAGGCGGGGGCAGGGGGCAGCCCTCGTCTGCCTATTTTTCTGACTTTGGCCAGCAATTCAGAATGTGATATAAACTTCTCCAATTATTGTTGCAAACATACTCAAATTAATTTTTTTTTAATGAGAGCTAACCGTAACAGCAGATTCAACTCAGCCTATGGGCCACCAGTTTGCCATTTTCTTTACAGCTCCCCAGGTCCTCCTAACAGGTTTGTTAGCAAGCCCTGGACTAGTAGTAGGTTTAGGCCTGTCCAGTATCTACCACTTAATCATTTATACAAATATTTTTTGCATCTAAATCTTTAATTCCTTTCTCCCTTCTCACATCTCCACCCCTGTCACCAGCCAGTTTTTAAGAACAATTTTTTTTTGTCTTGGGTGAGGATTTCAAGTTAGGCCTCCCTCCCACGGCTCCCACTCTGGTTTTGTCTTCAGTGGTGAGTTCTTGTATTGAATGGCCAACACCATGTCCTGGGATGGGAAAAAATAAATGGACTCACTGACTGACCATAAATCTTTGACGACATCCAGGCTATCAATGTTTCATGCCAATAAAGTCTGTTTAATTTTTATAGGCTGGTGATGACTAACTCTGTAGGGAAAATCTGGGCTCTTGGTTTTTCTCAAGGCTTTTAGTCAAGGTTGAGGGAAAGAGAAGTGACTATGGAAAAGGTTCACAGGGACTCATTTTAAACTCATCTTGCCATTCAACACCTGCCCAGCACAGAAAGATTCCCTGCATAAGGGATATAAAAGCATAGTTTTATCATCACCATTATGATCATTATAGACTAACACTTACTGAGAGCATCTATGTAGCAGGTATTATCCTAAGCATTTTACATACTTTACCCTCATTATTCCTCATGATAAATGATGGAGTCTTTATTCCACTTTTAGTCTTATTTGTAACAGCTATTCTCTTGCTTTCAGTTTTATGCTCACAGAAATACAGAAAAATTGAATTCAAGTTTAAGATAAATTGTCAGTTGTTGTCATCCATGCCCTGGGCTCCAGGCAGGATTGGATCTCACTCTTTACAGGACTGTGAGAGAAGCAAAAAGAAACCCTGTTTAAAAATCATTAAAAAGACCCTTAATGAAGACTCCTCAACCTCTTTCAGTGACTCCTTTTGGTAGTGATCTCTACAATCAAGAATTCTTTTATTTGATGCACAACCCACAAATCATGGGATTTCATTTGGAATTTTATCTGGAATTTCATCTGGAATTTTGTTCTATTTCCAATTGAGATTTAAAAATAGGTTATTTATTTATCCAGAGACCCTCCTTTTATAGTATACACAGCTCTCTCTGAACACCCGAGTACTGTTCAAAATGGGAAATAGTATGTCTTGTGTATGTGTGTGTAGTTCAGAGATAAATCAAAAGAAAGCTACATAAAATATATACCTAGTGTCTCTTTAAACAAGTATTGTTATTTACGGCTGGGGTCAGATTCTTGCCATTTATTTTTCATTATTATTTATTGTGCATAAACCATAAACTAAATAATGGGGTAATAAAGCCAGAGCCTCTTTTTACTATGGACTGGATAGAAGACTTGGCACATCAAGCCCTAAAACTTCCCATCTTCACCCAGCCTTTCACTGAGCCATCCATCTTACACCCTCCTCTTTGTGACTGGCTGCTTAATTTATTGTTGCTGGACATAGGCAGCAGTCATGAAAGACAAAGTGCAAGTATTAATTAGTCATTAATTTATCATTGTATTTATTTAAAAACTTTAAATGAGAAACTATTTTTTCTCTACAAGTAAGTAAATGAAAGCTAATAATAATGGTATGTATTTGTCTATAGTTACAAACACAGAAGTGAGGAAAGAATGTGTGTGTTTGTGTGTGTCTGTGTGCATGTGATAGAAGCATCAGGTATGTGTAGGTGGGTAGGGGGTAGATTTACAGCCTCTGATTTTTTCTCTCCTCCATGACCATCTATCTCTGTTGATCATGAAATGTCTTTTGGGTGGTGATGTCAAGGGCCCCTTGAAATAGGTTGTTAAATAACACAGACAATGTTTAAAGAGGACTGATAACTACAAACTTGCAATATCTCCCTGGTTTCTCCAGAAAGACCAAAGATTGTGGGTCCCGATGACTGATGGTACATAAGGGGGTCCAAGAATCCCAAAGCAAAGAGAAGATGCTCAGAGGAAGAAAAGAAGAACTGAGCCTGAGTAAGACAAACTATTCCAGGGACCAACAAACCTGAACCAAGAGCTGGTGCTTCCTGCTGGTCCAGACCTAGGGACCAGACCTCAGGGAACTCATCCAGGGAATCCAATCTTGCATAGGAAGAACAGAGTAAAGGCAGAAGGTGATGTGCACATAGTCATCTTCCTGTGGCCAGCGTGGAGGTCCTAATCCAGAGACATAATGCTTAGGTTGGGTCAAGCTTAAGAGTGAACCTTATCTCTTGAAAGGTGGATGTGCTACCCTCTCTGTGGGTAAAGTTGTTCGTCAGTGTGGGGTTATGTGGGGAGTGCAATGTTACTTTTATTCCATTTTTCTTCTCTGAGTTATACAACCCTAGTGCTCCAATTTTTTTCCCTCAGAAGTGACTTTCAGAAATTTTATTCCCTATCTGCTAACCTAAACAGATTTAATTTCAGCCTGAAATCTCAGAGTTTAAAAGAAAAGTTTAAGTCTAAGAGTTTAAAAATAAAACTTTCTTTTGATTTTTCATTCAGATTCTTTGTTATGAACACCTCAAACCCCATCTTCTAGAGCACCATTAGGATATACCCTGGGGTGCAAAGTTCTCTATTTTCAGGTCTCCTTCGCCCAGAACCTAAAAAGGGCCTTCAACCCCTCGACCTCCCTTCCAGGAATCCCTGTACCACTTCTTTGTTAAGGAAAAGGTGATTTTGTTTATTTTTATTTAACAAACACTTCTATATCCATTGTTATGTGCCAGGAGCTATTTTGAAGTACTTCACAAATGTTAACTCATTTAATTCTCACAGCAACTCAATGACATTGTAACTCAATGCCATTGTCATCCCCATTTTATAGATGACACAACGAAGTCATGGAGAGGTGAGATGGCTCGTTCTGGCTGCCCAGTTCTTCAGTGGGTTCTCAAGAATTCCAGCCCAGGCAGTTTGGCTCTGGAGTCCTTCACTCTTAAACATTGCTTCTTGCTGAAGGAAGTTCTGTCCTGCTGAAATTTACCTACCTGAAATGTCCTTGCCCTTTAATTATTTAGGCACTAAATTTTCTTACTCATATGGGAAGATTATACAGGGTTTGGCAGAAGTAATACCTGCTTGAGTGTGGTTGGTAGCGTAATAATTTGGGTATAATAATTCATAGTTTTAATTTGAACATTTTATCTGAGATGTCATATGGTGTGCTTGAGTGTGATATTATGTTACAGAATTACATGCTTATGATTTTGTAATAACAGGGGCATTATTTGTGCTAGACCTTGTCTAATGGGGCCATCTTCTTTTTTTCAAGTAGAGTCTCTGGTTTTTAGCTCCCTCCCTTGCTTCTACTTGTCTTATGTTTAAAATACCTTGATTGTACATTTAGCAAAGGTCCTTATGCTTAGAGTAACAGGGCTGCTGGCGGTTCAGAGCGCCCTGTACAAGAATTTTACAGGGCTTGAGGATGGATATGACCAAACCTGGCACCTTCTTCTGGGCAAAAACCACACAAGGAAACAGGAGAAACAGTCAAGGGTGCTCAGTCAAGCCACATAATTCAGATTCTTAGAATCTGGTATCATAAGTGCCACCCATGATGACTCATTCCCAGGCAGTCCCTGCCTTCTTATGGGCTGGAGCCTGGTCTTGACAGTGAGGAATTTCAATAGGAATGGATGTCACCAACTCCTTATACAGTCACAAAACCACTTCTGTTGGGTCCAGAGCCATGGAGCACCCACATTGCATTCCTTCCTGCCTGTGAAGCTTCTGTGGCTTCCCCAGCACTCCAAGGAAAAGAGAAGAAGACAGCAATGGGGAAGGAGATGGTGGGGAGACAAGGAGAGGAGGGAAGAGAAGAGAAAAGGAGGGATGGAGAAAGGGAGAAAGGAAAGAGAATCCTTCCCATTATGCCTCAAATCATCCAGCAACCTCTTGACTGCTCTTTCTGACTCTCCTCCAATATATGTTTCACATATTGGATGCTGAAACTCCCTTTCAATGTCAGAATTCGGTTGCTTAAGACCTTCTGTGACTCTTGATTGTCCCAAGTTTAAGTCTGAACTCCTAAGCATGGAGGATAAAGTTTTTCATAACCTGGTCCCCACTTCGCCCTTCTGTTTTGCCTCTCAGTCCTTTCCATACTCCCATATTTTTGTTCCTCTCACTTCCCCTCCCCTGCTTCTCCCTCCTCTCTCCTCCCCCCTTTCTTCTCATTCTGTTCCTCTACCCCCTTAACCTTCATTCACATTAGACTCAGTAAAATTCTCTAAAACTAACTCCTCCCTCTTGCCTCCTGATTTTTCTTCCCTTTGCCTGGAATTTCTTCCATTCCCTTAATCTGTTGATAACTTCTCCTTAATCCAGGAACCAGCCTAGCTTTCTTCCAGACTATTCTCTGACCCCCTTATGTCTCATTATCCTGTAATGCAACATTACACTTCATGGTATTTTACTCTCCAGCCTCAATGCTACCCTCGCCACCCAGGACTTCTCAAGGAAAAAGATGGCATTCTTGTCATGTTATCTCTGTAAAACACCATGTGTGGTCCATAGATGATGCTAGCAAATAGCAGTTAAATAGATGACATCAATAGTACCTAGCCATGTAAACTGGTGCCCATCTGGGCACGGGTCTCAAACTATTCTCCTCGTGTTACAGGTTAGGAGTCAGACCTGGGAAGAGGTCAAGTCATTTGTACAGAGCATGTTATTAATATTACAGCTGGGACTGTAGCCCAGACCACCAAGTTGTGAGCTTCTTGAGGGCAAGGAACACAGCTTATTTATCTTATGACTCCAGTGCCCAGCGTCATGTCTGGAAAGTAGTGGGTGCCTAATGAATGAATGTATGAGTACACTGGCACCAAGTTCTTTCCACTGCCTCAGGCATCATGGCATAGCCACTCAGCAATATTACAGTGGGTTTGATCACTCTAGACAACTAAACCGAATAATTAGAGCCCTATGATTCAGATTATAGCCCAAGTTACCTGCTGTCAAGATTTACTAGTCAAGCTGGCAATTGTCAAATTGTTTTGACTTTGTGCAGTATTGACATAAACTGCATTTATTTCCTGAATTGATGCATTGCATTAGCTGATTTGGCATCACCTACAGACATGACCCAGATATACTGTTACCACCATTCCAATAGACAGAGGCTGCTGCTATTTTTAAAGTTCCCCTGGAAAGTAGATGATTTGATTCCCTTGCTTATCCATTCTGATGTCACTCAAACCTCCAGGGAGGAAAATTCCTCTTTACAACCTGCTAAAATTGCTTGTGCCTTGCATTTGGAATGTTTCTCCCTACAGGTCAGATGACAGCTGATAGGATAGACTTCTGCCCCAGTGTCTGCCTGATGTTCCCGGTTGAGTAGACAGTCCAGATAAGAGAGAGTAATGTGGTGAGATGCTGACACAGGCTGCAGCAGGTGTGCAGGGACTGGTGGGCACTGCCACCTGGGCGTTCTGCAGCTAACCTCACTTTTAGATTGGGTCCAGGGCCAGGGGGCACCCACATTGTATTCCTTCCTGCCTGTGAAGCTTCCGTGGCTTCCCCAACACCCCAAGGAAAAGAGAAGAGGAGAGCGACTAACTAACCTAACTTTTAGGTTAGTTGCAGAACGGGGCAATCTTGTTAATTTTCTTACCACAACCTTCAGAAAGTGACCTAAAGTTGATAGAATTTCAAACTTTAGCTTTCCACTTAAGTAGATTTTTCTGACATCACACAGCTAATACCTCCCTGACCTTTTATCCCAGCTATAAAATAGGCTGGATAACAATAACCGTCTTGGGTATTTGTTGAATATAATTCATATAGCACACTTCATATGCTGCCTAGCACACAGTGCATAATAAACGTTATACGCACACATGCACATCCCTCCCAGGGCTGTGAGCAGTCATTCCAATGGGTAAAGCAGCATCTGTGCTGTGACATTTTATTTGAGGGCTCACATTTTAAAACACTGCTTTCTCTGTTCATATCTTCTTAATCTCTCTATTGATTTGCAGCACTTGTAACGTACTCTAAGAATAAGTGCCCTATATCTCCCGGTTCCCCTAAGGCCTCCCAACGCAAATTTCATGTTCATTGCCATAGCTTGTATTTTAGCAGACCGTGCCAAATGTGCACCCCTAAGCAGGTGAAAATCACTCCAGTTGGGTTTTTGGACATGATAATAGAGAAAGAATGAGAGAAAGTTAATTTCATTTATATAGATGGGAGATAACAAGGGAATACTGGATAACCCTCCAGCCTCTTCCTGCTTCTCACTGTAGAGCACTGATACACAACAGAGACCTGACCTTGAGCACATGGGAGGCCTAAGTATTGGTCAAGAGCCATTCCAAAATTAATGGAGAACTTCAGCAAGTCTATCGGAGTAAAAGCCCCTATATAAAAGTCAATTAAAAAAATCTTGGTACTCTAGTGAGGGTCAAGCAAGCACATCATTAGAGACTGAATAGCTAAGGGACTTCAAGGAAGAAAGCCCAGTCCTGCAGCACACAGGAGGGGACAGGAGGGCTGTGATTATCATGTCAGAGAAGGGTCCATTGTAGCAGGATCAGGAAGTACAGAAATTTCTCCTGGCCTTGGCAGTGACTTCCTTGGCTGCGCTGATCAAGGGTTTTCACCAGGTCCTGGGTAAGGAGTTGCTGGAGAATGGCTACCAGATCTCTAGTGATGCAATCACAACTTTGTATTTTGTGCTGAAATAATCTTCAGTGGTTTATTGCATGTTTGTAATGCATACTTGATGAATACCCTTGTCAACTTTAATAATGTTTGAGTAGGGCAGCCTCCCAGTTTTGTTCAATCTAGGAATCCATTAGATAAAGATTTTCTACCTAGAACAAGAAAAATCAAGGAATGTTGCATCTTCTAATCTTTACAGCATCTTGATTTATAAAAAAAAGATTTTTCATAATTATCACTTAGATTTCTAAGACACGAAAAAATTGTCTTGCTTCTCACCACTAATATGTAAAAATAATAAAATGCATATATGCTAGCATGCATGGGATCCACCTTCCCAACTGGACCACGGTGTCTTTGCTAGTAGAATGTCACCAGTTTCTAACGTCTGAGTAGCGAAACTAGGACCTCATCAGCTTTGTGATGGAGGAGAGGATGTGGAGGAAGTGATGAAGAATGCATGGGTCTCTTATTCCCTAGGGACAGTGAAGGACAAGAGTTACTTTGCAGTCTTTGCATTGCTTAGTCACAGTCCCATCTGAAGTCTAGAGACAATTAATTTGAGGGGACATTTCAGCCTTGGCATAATCATTCTAGAGTTAGCACCCCTTGGGCTTTGCAGAGTGAATACTTAGGGGTCCTTGAATGGGTTCTTAGAGAAGGGCCCCTGCTTGGTCATGTTATTCTGTAATTCTTGGTCATTGTTTTCCATAATTCTCCCCATCAGAGAACCCACAATGACACAACAAAGTTTGTTGGTCTTTGTGGGTCCATCTGTTTACTTTGTTATTGCTGCTGCTGGCTTTGACTCCCTCCTGCCTCTTTCCAGGGAAGGGGTCAGACTGGGGAAGTAGCTGTCACAACATGGGGAGGAGGTAGGGGAAGAGTTTGGTTCCTTAGAGCAGGGTAATCTGACCAAAATGTTGGATCCACGAAGACACACGTAAAGGACCTGGCCCACAAATCTGCCCTAGTTTCAGTGTTGCAAAGATGCATAGTGAAATAATGAAAACATAGGCTTGTCTAACAACTCAGACTTTTCCAAAGTTCCTTTATATCCAGAGCTCTATTTATGTACAATTATCGGCAATTATCTCAATGTTCCAGATGAAGACGTGGGTTTCAGAGAAGTTAAGTGACTTCTCTAAAACCACACAGTAAGTTATTAGCAAGTGGAGTCTCTAAACAATAAGTTCATGTCTTTTAATGTTTTTATTCCACGGCATCTAACACCGAACCAGGCCAACAGAAGTTGGTTGGATAAATGAGGCTGGGCTGGAAGCCAGTCTTCTCTCCATTGTTGGAGTTGTCAGATTAGGCAGATAAAAACACAGGAACCACAGCTAAATTTAAATTTTAGATTAACAAGGCACATATTTTTAGTATAAATGTGTCTCAAATATTTCATGTCATGGAAAACCTCTTGTCTCCTCTTCTTCCTCTGCCTCCTTATATTTCTCTCCTCTATCCCTCCTCTTTCTCCCTCTCTCCCCCTTCTCTCCCTATTTGTTCTGTTCCCCCTTTAACAAATACATTTCAATATCTTCCTGTTTGTAGTCTTTGTTGTCAACAACTAAAAATTCAGTGAAAACTCCAAATGCTACTGTTTTTGACTTTTCACTTATTGCATACTTTAATAAAACATTTCAACATATGTTGAGTCAAATAAAAACAAAATCTAAAGAACTTGCTCGTGAAAAATGTAAACGCCCTTATCCTAATGACCCTTAGGTTGATTTACTAAGTAATTCTTTAACAGATCAAATAGTTCTAAAATTTGACTAGAGGAACAGTGTGTTCTGCCATGCTAAACTATTATTTTGTATTGTATATCAGCTGTGTTACATAAATTTGTAGTGGAATTTGTATGTATTAAAATGTTTCTAAAATTTTTCCACCACAGTTACTCTGTTTAATAACCTTTTTATTTTAGGATAATTTTTTTTTAAACTGGGCCAGGCCAGACAGAGAGAGTCTGAAGCCTTTTTTTTTTTAAGATTTTATTTATTTTTAGAGAGGGGAGGGAGAAAGAGATAGAGAGAGAGAAACATTAATGTGTGGTTGCTGGGGGCCATGGCCTGCAACTCAGGTATGTGCCCTGACTGGGAATCGAACCTGCTATGCTTTGGTTCGCAGTCCGCACTCAATCCACTGAGCTATGCCAGCCAGGGCTATTTTAGGATAATTTTAGATTTGTGGAAAGTTGCCATGAGAGTACAGAGCTCCTGCCTACCCCTCACTTGGTTGACTTCATTGGTAATATCTTATATTACCATGGCACATTAGCCAATGAGAAACCAATGTTATTAACTGAACTTCACATTTTGTTCAGATTTTACTTTTCCTTTTTTAAACTTTTTTATTGTATTATCTCCATTACTGTTTAGTCCCCTTACACCCTCCTCCCCACAACAACCACCTCTCTCTTGTCCGTGTCCATCAGTCCTTTTTCCTTTTTGCTTGATCCCTCCACCCCCTCACCTCTGCCCCGCCATAGCTGTCATCCTGCTCTCTATCTATGAGTCTGTGTCTATTTTGTTTGTTAGTTCAGTTTGTTATTAGGACTTCACATTTTATCCATATTTTACTAGTTTTTCTACTAACGTTCTCTTTCTAGTCCAGGACCCTGTTCAGGATTCCACATAACATTTAGTTGTCATGTCCCCTTCGTCTCCTCTGCTCTATAACTTCTCAGTCTTTCTTTGTTCTTCATGACCTTGAGAGTCTGAGGGAGTGCTGGCCAAGTATTTTGTAGAACATCTCTCAACTTGAGCATGTCTGATATTCTTCCCTTGGTTATCCTGGGTTTATGGGTTTGGGGAGAGAAAGAAGACAGAGGTAAAGTGCCCTTCTCATCACATCATATCAGGGGCACATGTTATCAACATGACTTAACACTGCTGATATTAACCTGGACCACCTGATTAACTTAGTGTTTGTCAGGTTCTCTACTGTCAAGTTACCTCCACCCCCATCCCTTTTTACAGTGTATTCTTTGGAAGCCAGTTACTAAGTGCAGCCCACACTCAAAGGCAGGAACAGGGAGCATTAAGCCCCTCTTATATTAAAGAGTATCTAAGTAAATTATTTAGAATTCTGTAAAAAACTCTTCCATCCCACTTATGTATTCATCCAATCATTTATTTATATCAGTATGGATTCATGGATACTTATCTTTCACTTTGGGTTATGACTCAATACTACGTTATTTATTTTGTTGTTCAAACTGCTCCACTTTTGGACATTGAGAGCTCATTCCGTTGGTTCCATTCATATATGTGCATCACTGGGTTTTCTAGCATTTTCTTAATTTCTGACACCAGAAGCTATTCCATACCTACAGCTGTTATTTTATGTTAAAAATTGAAGTTTGCATGAAAAATATAAATTATCTGTGCATCACAACCAACTTCAAATATATTTCTACTCCACTAGTTTTTCAATTTAGTAATAACATGGATTTTGTCATGGCATTCTCCACATATAATTTGTACTTATAGAACAATTACAAAAATCAATTTTGTCATTTTTTAAATAAAATTTATTTTTTCCTTCTCTGCTGAAAGTAAAAGATTTATTTTTTAATTTTTGTTCTATTACAGTTGTCGCAATTTTCCCCGGTTGCTCTCTCCTGCCCACCTACCCCCATACCCCTCCCATACTCAGTCCCTACTGTGTTATCCCTGGCCATGGGTCATTTATACAATTTTATTTTTAATATTACAAGTTTTTAACAGAATTTACAGCAGCATTTACAATCTTGTCAGATGTTTCATTTTCAACAAAATGAACTTTAAAAAGCTTTAGTTTGATTCCATAAATTGAATGCAAAAACAAAAAAGAACAATGATTAATTAGAATTAACTGATTTTTTGTTGGAAGTATTTATGAGATTTACATAAAATTCTTCTCATTTAACTATTGTCAAGTTCCTCCTCTGCTAATGAAGCCAACATGTACCAGCTTACTTTCTTTTTTCATGCATGCACAAGGAAAGCTGGAATCAAAAGTGAGCAAAAAAAGAATTTAGAACAGTCATTTCATCTAAATGAAAAGTACATACTAAATGGCCATCTCCAGGCATATTTTTCCTAAAAACAACTACTAACTTGCGAGAGATACCTCTGATTCTTCAGCTGATTTGTGTTTTCCAGTTTTCATGTGCATAGTCATACCACCACAGCGCCCTTGATGGATGGCTGATGTTGACAAACACTTTGTGTAAGTTTCATGTTCACTGTCAGCCTTTTTGAGAAATGTAAATTCAACACCTAATTTTTCATTAAACTTACTCTTATTTTTTATTTATTGCTACCAAAGGATTTCTTGTGAAATCAAAAGCATTATGAAACAATAAAAATGTTATGTATATGTTACCCACTAGATGAAACAAAGTTGGAGCAAGAACACCAGCGCTCTCTCTAGGTCCCAGCAGGACTGCTCAGGCTCTGTTTGCTGCAGATGTCTCACGTTTGCAGAACCCACAAACTCCCACATTCCTCATAGACCCTCTGCAGCCACTGCTCTGTCAGCATTCTACAACACATGACACAGACCACAGGAACCCACTGGCACAAATAGCAACATTGGATTCTTCTCCCGCTACTACCTGAAAACTGAAGAAGTTACCTGTCCCACAGTGCTCATTTTCAAGCATTTTTTATTTTGTCACGAAGCACCTCACATGTTTTCATTTTTTAAAAAATTGTCCATTATGTTACAGGTGGAAAGTGGGGAAAATAGAGATAAATTATTGCTGGCCTTTCAAATGTAATCATGTATTAGTTAAAATGTGTTCCATACACTACTGTACATAACCATGAAGGGAAGACGCAAGCCCAAAATGGAATTTAACCAAGCCCCTTATCACTGATTTTAATATACTTATAAATTAATGATGATACTTTGTAGAAGATGAGAAATCCCAAATAAATGCTAAACAGGATAAGACACTAAGATAGTAAGCATAAACTGGAATTTTCCTCAGCAAGCTGGGACATTTGGCCAAATTATTTTAAAAGCCTGTCCACTGTTGTGTAGGCCTCTTGGATTGTAAGCTTTGGGTGTGATTCACAGCAACGATCTCCAGAGTGCTGGAAACTCCTGCTGTAATAGAATTTCTCTCTCAACTCCCTGGCACCTAGTATCTTACTCAGTTACCTCCTGTCATGTTGGGTTCCTGACAGAAGCCACCCAGGGGACCGTCCAGCAAAATTCTGCCCCTCTGCGACCAGTATTTAAACCATGTGAGCTGGGCTGGATAGCACAGAGACCGTGAAGACTCTCACTTGTCTTTGACCCTTCTGCCTTAGGACAGGGTCTGCCATAGGTCCAGTACTGCAAGGCTTTTGTCCCTTTCTCCAGACCCGACTTAACTTTTCAGGGCTGAGAATGTCTCCCATGGAGAAGACTTCCTGAGTCCAAGTCTTGCCAAGGAGAAAGACAAAAAGGGAAGTGAGATGAGTTTTACACAGTCCTTTCTCCCTTCATGCATGATAAAGCTCTGTTCCTGGGGTGGGCAGGGCATTACAGCACGGCAGCCCCATTGTGTGAACATGTGCAAGCTTGCCATCCTGTCCTTTGTTCTGAATGCATTGATCAAAGTCAGGCCCAAACTAGCCAAGGCAGAGTGAGTGTGAGGACAAGGAGAGGAGAGCATGCGTTAGCAACACTATTCATGAATTCACTGAATGAGTTATTGAGCACTTCTCTAATAGTCTCTGTCACTCATTACACTCAAAGAATCAATAAGTGAAAATTTGTTGTTATATTTAATTTCATTCACACATACCGACTGAGTACCAACTTGGAAGATAAAACAAATCTGTTCCCTTCCCTTCTATATAACACTATTTGGTTATTGATATTCTTATTTTTATTTTATTTTATTTTATTATTATCTTTATTCCAATAATTTTTAATCTTCATCTGAGGACATGTTTATTGATTTTAGAGAAGGGGGAGAGTGAAAGAGAGAGAGAGTGTGAGAGAGAGAAACATCAGTTGGTTCCCTGCCCCCACACCCTGACTGGGGATCAAACACTCAACCTAGGTATATACTCAGACTGGGAATCAAACCTTTTGGTTTGTGGGATGACAGTCTAACCAACCAAGCCCCCTGGCCAGGGCTATTCTAATTTTTGAATAATGAAACATTGCCTTCCACTTTGGCTGCCTCAACTTCTCAAATTGGGATGCTTTATTAACTTTTTCAGTTCACAAAAAAAATGAACTTACATAGTTATTACTTCCACATGCTAAAGATGATCAAAACATATTTGTATAATTTAAAACATTTTTAGTCAACATTTTGTGATTCTATCTTATTTATTAAGTGTAGTTATAAACTAGAAGGAATTAGAGCCCTGCCTAATGGAAGGGCTTTATGGAAAAAAGCCCTTCGCTTTATGGAAAAGCCATAAAATAAACTGTGAGGAGATGAAAAATATAAGTTATTGAGCCCTCATCATGTGGTAACCACTAGACTACTTGGATATAAAAGAATATCTAACACAAAACTCTTGACCTCATAGAATTCATAGTCTAAATCAGAATCTCTCTCACTACAACAAGAGAATGAAAATTAGACTTGCTAAGTCTGATCACCAATAACATGCATATTTTGGGAGGAGGAGTCCATGGCATTAAATCTGAATGGGAGCCAAACAAACCCACCAGCTGCCCACTTACCACACTCAGACTTTTGGTTCAAACCCCTATACAACCTGGGAATAATTGCCCACTGTGAAGAGCAGTAATGCTGAACCAGGGTGTCTTGGTTTACAGCTGGCGCTTGGTGGTTGAGAAAAATCATGGATTTTGGCTCTTGTGGTATTTGTTCTTTTGAGCATATATGATAAGTTATGACAATCTACTGAATCCTTATGACAGACATAACTAGTAGTAAGAGGTATATATTTTTGTTCATATAATTTTCTCTCATTTTCCTTACTAGACCTCTTTTGGTTTGGGCTGTATGAGGGCTTGGTGCTAGATGCAGATAGTGTTTCATTAAGGGTGTGCTCTGAGGATTAGGGATCTTCACCCCACTAGGAAAATTAAACCCTTCTCACAGAAAACACGGGTCTATAAAAATTTGTTCTGCAAATGTGATCGGCCATGTCCTGTGTTGTTTTGAGTAGACTTCTCTCTGGCTGTGGGTCCTTTTTGTTGTGTTCCAGTTTTCCTCGGTCTGGACTGGACCCTGGGGAGGATGTGGTACCCCTTAAAACAAGAGGCCAGCCTTGGTCACACCAAGATGGATGTTCCGTGTACAATTGTGCCATCACCAAATATCAGAAGTGAATGGAAACACAAATATCACCCAACTTAGGGCTTCTCATTTTACAACATGGAGATTAGCTTCATGGCAGAGTGAATTCCAGAAACCAGGCCTTTGGATTATTAACACAGTATTCCTTTTGTTCAGCTATAGACCATGGGGAGGCCTTACTTTGCTCTCATGTGGACCCAGATTAGTGCTGACCATTAAAAACTTAAGGGAAAAAATAAGAACAGTAATGTTTATAATAATGATACCAATAGAGCATGATTCAAAGAGACATTGAGATTTTAAGAATGAAGAAATGATAGATAATTTTGAAGGATAATTCAATAAACCTATTGCCTGTGTAATATATTCCCTAATGACAAATGAATTTATGCTGGAGCTGAGTTCCTGAAGGTCAGCTGTGGGGCTATCCCATCTGTGAAATCACCCATCGACTCCTTAACCACTTTCTATGGAAGGAGTTTGAGACCAAATTGCTTTTTCCTCCTTAACTTTCTGCAGGACCCAGGGTTGGATCTACTGTGAATATCAACCAAAGGAGGTTTCTGATGAAAATAAGACAAATACCATATGATCTCACCTTTAATTGGAACATAATCAACAACAAGAAAAAAGCAAACAAAATATAACCGGAGACTTGAAATTAAGAACAATCTAACAATAGCCAGAGGGGAACGGGGAGGGAACTGTGGGGAGAAGGGTTTTCAGGAACTACTATAAAGGACACATGGACAAAATCAAGGGGGAGGGTGGAAGCAAGGGAGGGAGGTTGGTTTGGCTGGGCTGGGGGAGAGTGGTGGGGAGAAAATACAGATAAATGTAATTGAACAACAATAAAGTAATTGATGGGGAAAAAAAGAAAATAGGTCAACACTCAAAAACTTTGCCACAAAGACTGTCCCCTTTGCATTCTGCAACAAGTTTGGGTTTCTTATACAGGAACTTTCATGACTTTCACCCTTTCTTTCATAAAAATAAGACCCATATTTAATTTACTTATATAATGAATGGTTCAGTTATGTGATTCCAGGAGAGTGAATGAATTTACAACCAATAAAGTTTGATGTTGCCTGTGAGTGAGAACTCTGAATTCCATCTTCCTTTTCCTGGAGGAAGCAGAGACTCTCTTTCTTCATTCAGCTACCTAACAGGGGCTGGAGGAGGAATCCATGACTCCTTCAAGTTCATTTCAGACCTGGGTACTCAGCAAAGAAAGTCAGGGTCCATAAAATGAGTCCAACATGTACAAGCCAGAGGCATAGGGCTTATATCTATATTCTACCCCTCCTGAGTATATCTCCTGATGATTCTCTAATTGCAATCCCTAATTGCAGGGTATCTCCTCACACTGATCAGGAGTTTTCAATGAGGCAAGATGAAGTTTCTTCAGTTGCTCCCATATGACAAAACGTGGCTTTGGTCAAAAAAGCCTTAGGCTCAACCTTACAGGAGAAGGTGAGGCAGTGTCCATGGTCTTGAGGGCCAATTGGCAGGGAGGGGCCACCTGTGGCCTGATCAGTGTAGGCAGATAGTGAGAGGCACAGACAGGATGGTGATGAATAGTTTCTGTGGTGTTTTCACATATTCTGCTTATGATATAGCATATCCTTTCTGCAATAACCAAGTAAACTTTGCTCTTGGTGACCAAGTATGGTCTCAAAACAAAAAATTTTCATTGGCTTTAAACCTGGTTTCCTCACTCTCTATTGCAAGTTCAAACCTTGGTCCATGGGCTTAACTGTGGAGAAATACTTTATCTCTATTCCCCGTATATTTCCCATATATTAAATTTATTTAAATTCCTATCCTAGAGTGTCAAAAATTCAATTTCATTCTTTACTCTCAACCCCCACTCAAGTACAGGGCTGAGCTTTCAGGATCTCACACGGGACCAACTTTGTGAAGAGTAGTAAGCCATGGGCCTCAGTGGGTTGGCCACCCTCTCACGTCCAAAATGTCTACTGTCAGGCCCCCATGTTCCTTTCAGTCTCTTCTCTCTACTATGTTCATGCTGTGCTTGGAGCCATGGAGGAAACTTCTAGTGGGGCTCTGAATGTCAGGCTGAGGACATGTTATCCCATACAACCCTTGCTTGTTCCTCCAAAATCTTCCCACCCCTTCCCACATCACCAGGGAGCTATCCCCGGAACACTTGCCCCATCCTCCTGCCCTAGAGACTCTCACTGCAGGCCAGTCAGTCCCTTTCTCTCTCTCTGCATTTCTCCCTGTGGCCTCTCCTCCTTCTGTCCTCAGGCCCTAGTCTGTTCAGTGGGTCTAGCTTCTGGAAACAACACCATGGCAATCCTGATAAATAATTCTCTTGAAGCAGCAAACATAAAACCTGCTGTATACCTAAATGGTGAGAAAATAAACAAGAAATCATGAGAAAAAAAACAAATTAAAATTTTAAAAACTGCCCCAAACCACAACCCAGAATGATTAGATATTGGGATGTAGCATGATCTCTTTTATTGTCCTCCTTTTCCTCTTTCCTTCCTTTCTTCCCCAATTTTTTTCTGTTTTTCTAAGCCTCTTTGGCCATAGAGAGCAGGCCACCAGAACCTCCTCCACCCCATCTTCTCTGGGTTCCAACAGCACAGCTTGCTCAGGGTTTGATCATACAGCTCTGGGTCTTGTGCTGGGTGCTTTCTTCAAATTGGCTGAATCTGACACAGGAGACATCGGTGGCTGAAATCTTGGTTTTCCCCAGTGTTTGTTTCTTTGTTTACTTGATCAGGAACACCTTCAGATGGTCTGCTATCTCCAAGTCATGGCCTTCCTGCCTACCTCTTCCACTAACATTCTTTGCCTAGCTCCTGAAGGCATTTTGACTTGATACCAGTGACTCAGATTTTTCTACAGTAGAGGAAATGAGCTTCCTGCTATTGGGCAGGCCACTGTCTGCCTAGATCTAGAGACTATTTGAGCACCAAACTGAAGTGAAAGGTCCCTAAATGTCCCAATCTCTTAACTTCTAATAGTCATTCACGGGCTGCCTGGGGTCAAATTCTGGTTCTACCACTTACTGTGTGAATTTCAGCAAGTTAACTCCTTTGAGACAACGTCTTCATCCATAAAGTATGGGCACAAATCATCCATCCCTTAGAGGGTTGTTGGGGGGATTAGATGAGATATTGTGTGTGAAGCACACAGAACACAATGTGGCATATAATAATCTCTCAGTAAAGTTATTTATACCTACCTTTGCCTTTCTCTTCCTAATTTGCTGAGCAGGGGCTGGCCCATCAGCAGTATAGATTTTATGGAGTAATTTCAGAGTTCATAAAATATAGAGTGACCTGAATGCTTTGCTGAGGATGGACACTCCCATGGAGCTTTCTTCCCAGCCTTAATGCCTGTTCTCCCCTTAACCTCAATCACCCACAGGCTTCCTGTGGCATTTGTCCCAGAGAGCAGTATGCCACCATCAAAGCCTTTTATAAGAGATTTCCAGAGGGAGCAGGAATGAGAAAATTTCTATTAGTTTCCTAGGGCTACCATAACAAATTACAACTGGGTGATTTAAAAATAACAGAAAGCTATTCTCTCACAGTTCTGAAGATTTGAAACTTAAAATCATAATGCTGGCAGATGTATGCTCTCTCTGGATGCTCTAAGGGAGAGAATCCTCCCTTGCCTCTTTCTAGCTCTTGATGGTTTCTGGCAATCCCTGGCATTTGTTGTCTCAAAAGTGTTATTCTTTTTCTTTGACTCTCACTTGCTTGTAGACAGTAATGAAAATTGAGGGCTTGCAAATTTGTTCAGGTTAGAATATGTTTCTTGCAAAATCTCAATGCCAGTTGTGTACTTGGCCATTAGAAAGTGGGCCCCCCAAAAAAGGTAGGGTTTCTAATCTGTAGAATCAATGGTAGAATCTGAACGAAGGGGCTGCAAAACTGACCTGCTGCACTGCACTGGGGACTGCTGCCTGTTTAACAGGCACCGTGGGTTCTCCCAGCTTACTTTTCAGTCTGATTCATTCCTTGGCTCATTGCATAGTATTACCAGACTATTGAGATTTGGACCATGACTTTGTCTCTTTGTTTTCCCACATTTTCTTTTCTCTTCCATTTGGATATTCATCTTAGTCTAATCACTCAGGTTAGAGGCAAGGTCTCTTTAATCTACCAAGAGTATGGGTATTCACTGGGAGCAGTATTGACTAGGTGTTCAATCTAAAGAAGTAAAGGTATGAGCTAACTGGCATTGTCCAACTGGAAAAATGAGAATGGCTTCCAGTCTACCCAAAGTTATACATTCAGGGATGCTGATGGACACCTCACCACTGATGGAATGCAGGAAGGCTGGTCAATGAGATATGGCTATGAGCTATAAAGGTTGAGAGTGGTAGGAGAAATACTGCATTAATTATGGCAAATTCACTGTTTTCTCCTACACCAGAATTCAGTTTTCCATTGCTTTATCCTGCTGGACATTAAGCAGGACATTACAAAGTTCCAGTACACCACACTCTTCTTCCTCCATCTCCTCCATTTTTTTTCCTTAGCCTGATTCTTCTTTTCATAAAGCTTATTTTTTAAACAGTAAGAATTATCTAGATTCACCCATATACATGAGTGGTGTATATGTCTGAGTATTTATCTTGACTTCTATCTTTCCTAATTAATACTCTACCTGTTTGAGATGCTTTCCCTCTTGACAGTCTCTTAGAGTCTAATGGACTTATCTTTGAACTTAACCTCTTGGCATCAACAGAACGTGGTATTTATATAATCCTTTCTGAATGTTTATGGCCTAACCAATCAGAAATTTAGGAGCTATAATTTCTCATCTCCATGGTCAGCCTTTCAGCTGTAATGGGAAAGCCTCAGGCATTAATCCTTCAGGTTCCAAGAATGTGGTTCCTCCTCATCATACACTCAGTAGGACTAAATAGGACCAATTGGCTACATGGTCCAGTAAGCACCTGTGCTACAAAGTCTGGGTCAGGACAGAAGCAAATCTCTCTACCTGCATGTTGACTGGCTCTCTTAGCATAGTTTGTTGAGAGTAAAAGCTACTGCTGCTGCTCTAACTATGATGCCATCTTTAATGCCACCATGGCACACAGGGAAGCCTCATGTCAGTCTGCCAGCATCTTCTCACTGGGCTGGGTTCCAGATGATGAATAAGCTACCAAATGACAACAGCAACCTTCCCCTTTACGCACTACTGTTTCCTCTGCTCTTTGATAATTCACTGTTTAGACTTCATGAACATTTCATTTTTATTCCTTGCTTGACTCTATAAAGCTTCATTGTACCTGGGTGAAATATGCAGTACATTACTAGTTAGAGAGAGTGCAGCTGAATGTATCATATTATCAGTTCCACTGTGGGGAACCATCAAGAAGATTTCTCTGTCCTTCCCCTTGGCATATTGGGGTTTATAATACAGTATACCCTAAAAGATAGCTCAGGATATCACCCAAAATGTACACAGAAGACAGGAACTATGGGAGTCACATAAGTAAAAGGAGGAGAAACAGGTGACTTTACAGAACCTAGAAGTCTTCTAAATCCTCTGTAATAAGTCTTACAGCTCTTCAATTCCCCAAATCTTTGAAGATTGTCATTCTAACTCCTCTAGCTTGATGGTCTTTTGGTATTTCTGTTGGCCTGGGCCCATCTCCTGGGATGGGAGACTAAAGCCTAATGCTCATTGACTATCTGAGAAGCTGTGTGACAATTCCACCAATGCTACTTCCTGGTGTAGCATTTGGGCATGCTGAGATTAGGGGACCACGCGCTTCTGTCACAACTCCATACCTTTTCCCACACCTAGCCTTTCTCTTCTGCTTCCCAGCTGGTATAAATAGACTATCCTAGCCTGAACTTAGTAGAAAGCAAAGTGAAAATGTATGTGCCTACAGACAACCAGATGCATATGCATGCAAACTGATCAATCATCTCTGCTGGATTTTGCTCTTTTGAATTACAATTCCATGCCCTTATTTCTACTTTCTCTGGTTAGAAACTAACTGATACCTATGCTAATGGAATTCCCTGTGCTTGTGTAAAGAGGAAAACAGAAGTCATTCCAAATGTCCTCAACTCAACTCCATGAATACAATTAATTTCCAATCTTTCTAACCCCTCAGCTGTATGTTGGCTGGCTTTCCCTGCCTAAGGCACTGTATCTGTATTCTGCCTATCTTGTATTATAGTCAATTTTGAGGTCTCCTTGAGCAAATTATGAATTAAGAGGGCTTGGTGGAGTCTGTATATAAAAATTTTAAAATTAGAAAGCTATAATTTTGGGGATTGTAAGCAGTATTTGTATTTTAGAGTGGAAAAAGGAATTTGATGATAGGCCTTCCTCATTTGTTTCAGCAAGACCACATTTTGTAAGCCTTAATTTTTCAGACACTAGGTGGGTAACTAACTCCTTTGATAGACTTTCTACCTGCTAAGCCAATGAGGTGCCACAATGCTGAGGATGATGCATCTTTAAGTTATGTCTTTGTCCAAATATTTATTTACCCAATGTTCAATATCCAAAAATAAAAAGTTGCTGTTCATTTTTTTGGTGAAATGTAGATATTCTGTTCAAGGCCAAGTACTGCAGTAGGGACAGAAATGTCTTCTGACTTTATCTCATGTGGGAGAAAAGACCATGTCAGGGAGGTGCCAAGGGAATACCTCAACCTGGCCCAGGTCTGGTGTTATTTTAGAGAAGATAAGCCAGCATTTGACAAATATACAGATATGCATATATACCGTGGACCATCACTACTGTGCTCAGTTCCAAGTCTTGGGGTGTGAGGTGTGGTTGTGGGGAGCCATGGAGTTTCCTGTGAAGAAAATGGACATTCTTAAAGAATAATGTATCATGTTTTTCTTTACTCATCCTACTGTTTCCTTGAAAAAACATTTCCTGTAACGCAATCAGGGAAGATGAAATTTCTCAAAGGGAGTTAAGTATTCAAGACAGATGCAATGAAGATAGGCCAGGCCATAATCACTTGGCAGATTATCTTGTGGGCTGAAGCCCCATTCTTGTCATACCTTCAGCATCTATTGAAGAAAAATATCAATTTTACACAGAAACAAAATGGTATCTTCTAGGTATAATTTACTTAAGACAAAAAGGTTTGAGTGTTGTGTCAGGACATAAACCAAAGATTGTTTTCAGCAAGTTTTTCATGTGTATAGCAGGACTCCAAGCACTGTAAATCAATAATGAACTCTTATAGGTGCTCTTCTTTTGCTCAAATGTACCTCCATCACCATTGGGAAAAAGAGAATTCATTAATGAGGCCATATTCTACTCAGCCCTTGCCAGAAATGCCCCTGCTAGTCCCTGCACAAGGAATGGAATCAAAATGTTAACACACCTAAATTTTCTGAAACATATGCATCCTCCACAATTTATAATCTCAGCCTAGATGAGTGCCATTTCCAGTTGACAGAGATTTATGTGTGTGTTTTATATCCCTTGAAACCAGAGAAAGTCGTTTTGTCTATCCCCTTATCAGCTTCTAAGTGGGAGGGTGAATGAGTGAGACAGAGGTGGAGGCAAGGTTAGACAGAGAGACAAAGAAGATCAGTGATATACCAGCTGCACTGATACTGAAATGTTTGAACAATGACAATCACCAAACATCTCTGCAGATAACTGGGTCAATTGCTTCAGTGTGGGATGAAACTGGGTTTCATTCATCTTGCTCTCTTCCACAGCACCTAACACAATGTATTGTGTGTTGTTTAAACAGCTGCTCAATAATTGCTGAACGTTGAATGAAGTCCCCTAGGAACAAAAGTGGCCATTTGGTGGTGGGTGGGGAGGTATTGGTAGAAAGGTACTGGTTAAAAGGCAGACATATGTAGAGAAAGAAGGATCAATAGATTGACATTTTGCCTCCTCTCTTCTCCTTCCATGCATGCACAGTGCTTGAGTTTCCCAAATTATTTCAGCAACAAGTCCTTTTCTTTTGTATCCATCTCATCTTTATAGTAGAAACTCTTAGGATAAGTTAAAAAAACCCAAGAAGGAACTCAACAGATCTTCAAAGGTTTATTTAAGTGTCAGCTTAGAATGTAGAAAAGTGGATCTGCAAAAAACAACTGACAGAGTGTGGGACTGGGCACCTTACTCACAGGAGCAGAAACATTGAAAATTAGTACAGACATTTGGAAAGACATTTGACAATATCCCTGGAAACTTAAAATATATTTAACCTTTTACCTCCAATTTCATGTTTTGGTATCTTTTTAGAGATACAGTCATACAAGTTCACAGGAGGCACCAGCCAGGGGGGTTACTGTAGCCCCCTTTATAAGAAATGACCCAAAATTTATCAATAGGGCTGATGCTAAATAAATAATGTAGTTTTTTTTAAATGAGGTAGAGTTTTATAAAGACATGGTAAAACTTAAAGACAAACTAAATGGAAATAAACCCAACTAACCTACAGAGCAATATATGCAAATGGTATAATTTATTTAAAAATAGAAAACCAGCCCTGGCTATGTAGCTTAGTTGGTTAGAGCATCATCCTGACACACCAAAGTTTCAGGTACAATTCCCAGTCAGGGTACATACGAGAATCAACCAACTAATGCATAAATAAGTGGAACAACAAATCTCTCTCTCTCCTCCTCCTCCTTCTCCTCCTCTCATCCTTCCTCTCTCTCTAAAATCATAAATTAAAAAAATTTAAAAATAGAACAGTAGTTCTAACCCCCACCCCCCACACATGTTCTTTTTATATATTTCTATAAATGTAAATGTACACAAATGTTTCAAGAAGCATTGAACAATAATAGTAGTTACATCTGGAGAGCTATAAAAGGAAAGCAATCATGAAGAACTTTAGCTTTATCTGTAGCATCTTAATTTCTTAGAAGAAGAGAATTTCACAAATCATCTATGTTAATTAAAAATAAATTAAGCTATGAGAAGAAATCACCTGAGATAATGAAATAGACTAGAAAGTGGGGGCAGATGAAGAAATTTATGCCTATGGATTTCCAACTCACAGCCACGTGTCTGAGTGGAGTCCATGGACAGAGTGCAGAGATGAGGCAGGTAAGTTCAATCAAATGTAGTGGATCTGATGTAATTTGTGACCTTCACTCCGGGGAAAGACAGTTAAGTCAGTTTTTCCTGGATCAGGCTCTGGAGAAGTGGGAATCTTAGGAAGACAGGAAGTGTGTTAGTCAGAACTGAGGATGCCCCCAATACCTCCAGGCAGTTCAAGTTCACATCAGGAGCAGAACTTAAGTTCATTCTTCAATTAGAGAATTAGACATTCAGAGAATTAGGCAGCTCTTCCAAAATCTCACAGTTGAGGCAGGATTCAAATTTAGGCAGTCTGATTCTAGAGCTCACAGCTTAATTTTTAAGGTATTATGTTTTTAGTATTTATTTTAAAAAAGCCAGTGATAGAGTCATTATAAGGAACAAACAGAAGGGTGGAAAAGATCAGATGTGGTGAAGGAAGGAGCTATAGAACAGGAGATGTTTTGATTGGGTTTTGAAGGATGAACAGGAATTTTATGGGAAGAAACAAGGAGGCTGTTCATGGCATGCATCGGAAATGGTAGTTACAAACGCTCAGAGATTGTGTTGGCAGAACCACAAAAATATCTGTATAAAGAGAATAAGCACACATCCTGTGGAAAATGACAGAATGTGAGGGTTTGGGATGGTTGGGGGTAAAGACAGGAATGGCAGGAGCAGGGTATAGAGGGCCTGTGTATTTAATAAGTGGTTGGGATTTGGGCTTAGACAATGCACACCTGTGAAAGGTTTTAGTAAGGGGAGTGAATAATCAGATTTGCCTTAAAAAATGGAGCAATGATTAGCTCAGAAAAATACTACAGGTAAGGACTTGGTATTTGGAGTCTATATTGATGTAGTCCAGGGCAAGTGGACCTCTGAAGAATTAGGAAACCAAAATAACAGGCCTTTCTCACTTTCTAGTTCTTCCTGAATTATCTAGCTTTATGCTTGAAAGTGTTCCCTTCACTTACTCATTGTAGACACAGCATAAAAAGTGATCTGTAAACATTCCAAAAGCATGAAAATTCACTCATCATTGAAAACTCATTTGAAGACTTGCTGCTTTTGTCTTTAGTGACACTTAATGACCCTATGGGAGCAAGGGGCAAACCCTTTACATATGGCAGCAGGAGTAATCAATAAGTCATCATGTCTGTCTTGGACTCAATTCCTTTGAGCTCTTCCCTCAATTCCTTCAATATTTCATCTTGAGCTCTTGGACTCAATTCCCTCCAATAGAGACAGATCTAGGAAACAGGAATGTCTTCAGTGGAGGAAGCAAGTGGACCGCCCTGGGGATAGGCATGCCCGCCTTGCATGGGAGCCACTGAGCTTCAGAATTGTAAAGTAACCATTTGTCTAATCAAAGCTTTATAACTTGTAGAAAGCATTCACATGCATGATCTCATCTAATTTGGGTGGAAGCTGCCATTCACACCTCTGTCATAGGGACCAAAATACCTTGTGACTTCACTCAGCAGCTGGCTGAGGAGTGTGAGGAGCTCAGCTACACAGGTGGTGGAAGAGTGAGGAGTGAGGAGGAGGCCCTGGGACTGTCTCTATTCTGGGGGAGGGGGGGCAGAGGGAGGTACCTATGGCTGATGAGTGGGAAAGAACACAAGCAAAGCCTGGGAAACTGTCAAATGGAAGGTTCCTGGCAATTCTTATACCTCTCATTTGTTGCATCTCCTTAAGTCATATCCAATTGAGGTGGAAGAGGTGAGAGAGGAAGGCATTCCAGATCCTGGAGCTGTCTTTGGGGAAAAGTTGATTCTGCTTTCATAAGGAGTTTCAACACTTAACCAGTTCACAGCAATTTTTTTAGACTGATTCATTCTCCCTGCTGTTATTCCAATTTCACTTCTTCTTCAAGATAACATCTTTTTTTTTTAAAGGCTGAATTATTAAGTTCTCCCAAAACCATTTTCTAGATACATGTGCATATTTGATAGCTCAAGGTGATGTGCTACAACTAGGAGCTGGAGATAAAATTATAGGACAAAATGAGAGACTAGACTATGAGATTATTGAGGACAGGGAAGGTCATCATTACCTTGGAATTCCTCACACAGAGTCCAGTACCCAGAACATTTTTCCTTAATGCAGGTATGTTATGTGGCAAGTGAATGGACAAAAGGAGGGGAGGAAGGAAGAGGGGGAGGGGAGTGAATCAGGGGTTAGAGAAAAAAATGTATTATATATTTAAGCTCACACTACATTTTTCCCCACAAGTTCCCAATCTCTAAATGGGTTATCTCATTCATCAACACACACCTAGATTTTCAAAATGCACTCCACACAATGGGGGAAAAGAAAAAAAACAAACCCAATATAACACAGCCCTACCTCTGAATATCCAAACCAGGACTAGGAACCCACACAAAATGCATCCTGTGCACACATTCCTTGGTCTTCAGGAACTGAGCACTAATCTCTAATCTGCCATGTCTTCCTAGTGTGCAAGATGTATTACCGTGAAGAGGAAGCTTCCCATATCTCTGGATAAAAAGGAATAAGGATTAATTTATCCCCACTGTTTCAAGGGTGGAATCAAAATGAAAGTTTCTCCTTAGGGCAAGTCAGAAAAGGATTGAGAAAACATGGGGCATGCCCTTGAGGATGTGGGTAAAGGTGGCACCACACGATCATTGTGACTTCTTTCATCTCCAAATTATGGTTTAGAATTCTTGGAGCACTGCCCCCAGAGAACATCAGCAAGGTTTAAAACATCCAGGGACTCTCATTTTGCAAAGAGCCCTCAAAATCTGAAGCAAATATCTTTATTGAGGAGATAGATGTCTTCAACCCTTTTGGGTGAGATTTGATTTTTAAGTGGGAAGTCATTTAGAACCAAAGTTGACAAATAATATCAATGACTAAGTTGTAACTGGTACTTCTGAGCAAAAACAGTGTACCTATGTGCATACACATGCGCACATACTCATGTCACACTCTAGCGCAATATTTGAAAAGATTCCAAAAATAAATTGCATCATAATATGGTGTAAGAATATGTGTAGAACTTCCCATGTGAGATTGAAGGGTGACACTTACTTGGAAGAATATATCAGTAAAATCAAAATTAGTCTCACAACCCAGGCATAAGCACAAGGGCACATGGGAGAGTATACTACAACTATTTTGCACTTAATACAGCATGGATGTCTAGCAGCTTTCAGAAATTGGCAGCCATGCTTCCCTTGAATATGACCATCATTCCTCTTTCCCTGACACCATCATGTCTGCCAAGATAGGCCTACCATCATTGAATCTTTTCCTTCTGTGAGTTCCAAATGCATATATTTTGTGAAAGCCCTAAGGAAAATATTAAGAATTCATGAGATGAGCCACAACAAGTATAATTTCTTCAACAACCTTTTCTCCCTGCCCTCTTCACGTCTCAATTTCTCTTCTCTGAAGAGTTCCAGAAGAGGTTAGATTATTATTATATTAAATAGTAATTCCTGATTTTCAGTTCTTGCTTTGTGACCATCTTGGATATAGAACTGTGTTTGCACGGAGAAAATGGGTCACAGATTGCTGAACTAGTTCTTCACCATGCAGTGGTTAAGAGCTGTTTGTTTTTCAAATACCTTAATTGTATGGTCTACCAGAAAAGAGCAGCACTGGAAATTATACCTCTGGACTAAATGCAACCAGATGGACAAAAACAACACGGCATTTGAAAAAGATAAATGCCCCACAATCCCCCTGTGGTTGGTTTTATCGCCAGTTAATTTCATAATGGGTTCTTTTGGAGCAGGGGCATAGTCTCCAGGGCTAGGAGTGGTTCCTCAGCAAAATCAAGGCAGCCTTCAGCAGGAAGGGTCCTCTTGGCTGCCCATTTGGGTAGAGTTTGAGTGAACGGTTTGGTGTGGGGCTGGGGTAATGGGTGGAGTTGATGGGAGGGTGGAATTCTAAGCTGAAGAGAATCAACACATCCCTCTTTGTTTTACATCTCTCATCAGCATTCATTTTGCTAGATAAAATACAAGAGTCTGAAGTCGGTGATGAGAGCTGAGGATGTGGGAAGCATGGCATTTAATTATCTGGTTGGTTATTTGCCAGTGAAGGTTCCAGAAGCCAGACTTGCTATGGGAAGAATATTCCATGTTATGTGAGGGTCATGCAGACTTGTCAATGGGCTAAGGACGAGACCTATCCCTGGATCTTTGTTCCTCTTTCCAGGATGATAGTGTCAGGGCCATTAGCCTGCCTTTGTGGGCATGCCTTACAATCCAGGAAACCGGACTGTTGGACTGTTTTCAGTCCATAAGTAATTATATATCATTCCTTGTAATATATAATAAACATATTGGATTCATGGTTTGACAATGATGCAGATGTGGGGAGAAAGTCTAGAAAGAAATGTAAATTGAAGACCTCATTGACCCTTTTCTCATGAAGCAGCTGTGATTTTCTGGGAATGGCTGAAAGATCTCATCATTTTGGAAAAAAAAGTTCTCCTTATTCATCCCATCTCCAACTCTGCCACCATTGCCACCAACAGAAGCCCTTGAAGAACAAGGAATTTAAGGTGCCTGAGTATATCTATTATAAAAGAGAAAATAGATTAATTGAAAGGGCGAGACCTGTGAAGTCTTGAGGCATTAGTAGGCTGGTAGAGTTAAAATAAACGGTCAAATAGTTAACTTTTCTTCCTCTTTCCTTCTAGAAAAGTTTCAGTTACAGTCTTTAACCACTATGCCTGCACAATTTAATAGTCACAGATTTCCATTGATTACTTCATGTAAACTCCTCATTTCTTTCATAATATCTTTCTTTTCCCAGAAATTTTCCCTAAAATTCTTGTTCATAAGTTCTCTCCTTCACCAGAAAACATCAAATTTTATATACTTTAACTAGTTCATAGTATGTCTATAAAATATTAACAAATCTGTTTTAAAAAGCTCTGACTTTTTTGTTGGTCATATTGGTTCACAGTCTTTTTAAATTTTTTTAAAAAAAAATTAAGTAAAATTTGGCTTCTGGCCAAGATGGAGGCATAAGTAGATACATTGTGCCTCCTCACACAACCAAAAGAAGGACAACAACAAATTTAAAAACAAAAACCAACCAGAACAGACAGAAAATTGAACTGTATGGAAGTCCGACAACCAAAGAGGTAAAGAAGAAACATTTAGCCCTGGCTGGCGTAGCTCAGTGGATTGAGTGCGGGCTGCTAACCAAAGTGTCACAGGTTTGATTCCCAGTCAGGGTACATGCCTGGGTTGCAGGCCATGACCCCCAGCAACCGCACACTGATGTTTCTCTCTCTCTCTCTTTCTCCCTCCCTTCCCTCTGTAAAAATAAACAAATAAAATCTTAAAAAAAAAAAGAAGAAGAAAACATTTATCCAGACTGGTAGGAGGGATGGAGATGGGCAGCCAGGCAGAGAGGACTCACAGCAAGGCAGAAGCTGGAAGACCAGGCGAGGTAGTGGCTGGTAGAGAAGGTGGTCCCACATTTGTGTGCAGATAAACTGGGAGGAAAAACTGGGGAGTGAGACAGACTGCACAACTGAGGGTTCCAATGCAGGGAAATAAAGCCTCAAAGTCTCGGGCTGAAAAAAACCTGTGGGGGTTGCAGTGGTGAGAGAAACTCCCAGCCTCACAGGAGAGTTCACTGGAGAGACCCCCAGGGTCCTAAAACATACACAAAACCACCTGTCTGGGAATCAGCACCAGAAGGGCCCAATTTGCTTTTGGGTAGTGGAGGAAGTGACTGAAAATCTGCAGAGACTGAAGCAAGTGGCATTTTTCCCCCTAAGACCCCTTCCTCACATACAATGTCACAATGCAGCCACTTACATTGTCCTGCCTTGGTCAACACCTAAGGCTCCACCCTTTACTATGTAATAGACATGCTGAGACAAAAAATATGGCCCAAATGAAACAACAGATCAAAGCTCCTGAAAAAAAAACGCAACTAAGCAATGAAGAGATAGCCAGTCTATCAGATGTATAGTTCAAAACACTAGTACTCAGGATGCTCACAGAAATGGTTGAGTATGGTCACAAAATTGAGGAAAATTGAAGGCTATGCAAAATGAAATAGAGGAAAATGCACAGGGAACCAACAGTGATGGGAAGGAAACCAGGGATCAAATCAATGGTTTGGACCAGAAGGAAGAAATAAACATTTGACCAGAACAGAATGAAGAAATTAGAATTCAAAAAAATGAGGAGAGGCTTAGGAACTTCTGGGACAACTTTAAGCATTCCAACATCTGAATCAGAGGGGTTCCAGAAGGAGAAGAGGAAGAGCAAGACATTGAAAACTTATTTGAAAAACTAATGAAGAAGAACCTCCCTGATCTGGTGAAGGAAATAGACTTCCAGGAAGTCAAGGAATCTCAGAGAGTCCCAAAGAAGGTGGACCCAAGGAAGCACACACCAAGGCACATCATAATTATATTACCCAAGATTAAAGAGGAGAGAATCTAAAAGCAGCAAGAGAAAAGGAGACAGTTACCTACAAAGGAGTTCCCATTAGCCTATCAGCTGATTTCTCAAAAGAAACCTTATAAGCAAGAAAGGGTTGAAAGAAGTATTTAAAGTCATGAAAGGCAAGGACCTACATCCAAGATTACTCTATCCAGCAAAGCTGTCATTTAGAATGGAAGAGCAGATAAAGTGCTTGCCAGATAAGGTCAAGTTAAAGGAGTTCATCATCACCCAGCCTTTATTATATGAAATGTTAAAGGGACTTGTCTAAGAAAAAGAAGATCACAACCATGAACAGTAAAATGACAACAAACTCACAACTATCAACAACTGTACCTTAAAAACAAAAACTAAGCAAACAACTAGAACAGGATCAGAATCACAGAAATGGACATCATATGGAGGGTTATCAGTGGATAGGGGGAGGGAGGAGGATGAGGGAAAAGGTACAGGGATTAAGAAGGATACATGGTAGGTATAGGAAATGTAGAAGCTAAAGAACTTATATGTACGACCCATGGACATGAACTAAGGGGGCAAATGCAGGTGGGAGGGGGGTTCAGGGTGGAGGTGAATAAAAAGTGGACAAATGTAATATCATAATCAACAAAATATGTTTAAAAATTAAAATTAAGTGAAATTTGCATGCAATGAATTGCACAACTGTTCAGTGTAAAATTTGATGAGTTTTGATAAATGTATACACCCGTATTGTTACCATTCCAATAAATATGCAGAACATTTTAATCATTTAAAAATTTTTTCATGTTTTTTCCAATGAAACACTATACTCAATTAAAAAACACTTCTGTTTTTATCATGCATACTAATTTTGCCTGTTTTTAAGCTTCAGAAAATTTTATTAATATAGTTTTTACTGTTTTGAGCCTGTCCTCTCTCATTCAGCTTAATGGTTTTTAAGTTTATACATATCGTTATAGTTATTATTTTTATTGTTGCATAGTATACCACTGTAAGAATATCACATAATTCATTTTTCATATGTTTATTAATTTTTCTGATCATGGACATTTGGCTCATTCTGGTCTTTGGATGATCTAAATTATGTTGATAAATACATCCTCTTATAGCCTTTTTGTAGATGTAAGCTTTATTTTCTCTCAGATGAATATATAAGAGTGGAATTGCTGGGTCATAGGAAAGATGTATGTTAATTTTTTTCTACTAAGATATAATTAACATACCATAAAATGTACCCTTTTAAAGTAAAATATTCAGTAGTTTTTGACTATTTGTATGGATGTGTAATGAACACAATGACCTAATTTTTTGGAAAAGTTTGAGAGCTATTGGTTTAAAGTCTTTAAACATTTGGTAAAATTTATCATTGAAACAATCTTGCCACGGGCTTTTATTTGTGAATTTGTTTTTTAATTATTAATTATACCTCTTGTTATAAGTCTATTCAGATTTTTTACTTCTTTTGAATATCAATTTTATATCTCTAAGAATTTGTCCATCTCACCAAAATTATCTAATTTGTTTGTATAAAATCAGTCATCTTACTTTATTACAATTGTTTTATTTCCGCAAGGTTGATAATAATGTCGCTTCTTTTATTCCTGATTTTAGTCATTTGAATCTTCATTTTTCCTCAGTCAGTTTAGCTCCTGGTATGTCAATTTCATTAATCTTTTTAATAAATTAACTTTTGCTTTTGTTACTTTTTTCTCTTGTTTTCTATTCTCTATTATGTGAGAAGCTATGTGGTGTAGTGGAAAGTTCTCTCATCTTGGGTTCAACATTTCAAAAGTGTCATTTTTACCTTCCTTATCCTCATTTTTTAATGTAAAATATAATGATAATGGTTATATAAAACTTATATGAAATGCCTGGAACGTAGTGGTCATTCTGTGATGGTTGACCTCAGGGTCCACAGAAGTTCTTTATTTTCTATGCAGCTTATCAACCAATAGCCTTAATTTTTTTAAAAAAAGTATAATTGACATATAACCATATATTAACTTCAAGTATATAATATAATGATTCAATATTTGGATACACTATAAAATGATCACAAGTTTAATTACCATTCATCACCATACATAATTACAAATTTTGTTTTCTTGGGATGAAATCTTTTAAGATTCACTCTTTGAGCAACTTTCAAATATACAATGCACTATTATTAACTATAGTCACCATCTGTATGTTATATCCCCGTGACTTACATATAGTATAATTGGGGCTTTGTGCCTTTTAACCCCCTTCACTCATTTTGCACTTTTCCTACCCTCAATTGCTTTTGTTTAACAAGTAACCTGATAAAAAGCACTTCAGGTATATCTAATCTATGGTGGAAATAAAGGTGAGAAAGTTTCCAAAAGGTATTTATAAATATTCTCTAGTACTTATCTTTCTCTAAATGTCATGTGGAGGATGCTAAAGAAAACTATACTGAACATTTAATAAACATCAGCCTGCAGTCCAAATGAAGTTCTGTCTTCTCTTTGTTCAATTTTTGTAAAAACCTCTTGCTTTGGGAAAACTCTGCTCTCTATAGGCTGGCTGTATCAGCTAGCTTTTCATCTCCAAACATAATTGAATAAAACAGTAACTATTTATTTAACGAAGCTGTGTTTCAGCAATTTTTTTCTTTTAATGTTGTTCAAGTACAGTTGTCGCCATCTTCCTGCCACCATTTTCCCCTGCCCCACCCACCCCCACCTCCCACCCTCAATCCTCCCCCACTTTGGCTTTGTCCATGGGTCCTTTATACTTGTTCCTTGTTTCAGCAATTTAGGTTAAGCTCATCTAGGTGTTCTTCTGTTAGCCTTACCCCGAATTTTTAGTTAGTTGTTGGTCCGCTAAGTAAGCCTTCATTAGAGGTTGGGCTGAGTGTTGATTGGAGCAATGATTGAGTCTGTGCTGCTTGTCTCTCACCTCCCAGCAGGATAACCTGGGCTTGTTCCTATAGTGGCTCTGGATTCCAAAAAAGTAAGAGGGCAAGATCCTCTGTGTAAGTTCTTTTCAATCGTCTGATTTATCACATTTGTTAATATCTCATTGGTGAAAGCAACTTACTTGGCTAATCATGATTTAAAATGGGGAAGGATAGACTCCATCATTGGATGAAAGCAACTGCAAAGAACTATGGGCATGTTTTTTACCTATGACATTGGTTCCGGATGCAGAGGAGGAATATAAGGTCAAGAAGGAGGTATTCCTCACCAGCCACGTCAGTATCTCCAGGATGTTAACAAAGGCATGGCCTGCGTCAGAGGGATAATTGGGACACACCCTGTATCACCATCCAGCTAAGGCTTTCATCTATGAAGAGCTTTCCTGGCAAATCAACAAATACATTCCACTTCGAGACTGCTAGAAAAGCATTTGATTCTCCAGATAGCAGAAGCATAAACTTTTTTTGTTATCTTTCCTCTGTCTTCTTTTTCTATCTCTCAACCACTCTACTCTCCAGTTCATTGGGTGTCTTTTATAAAAGCCTGCCCCTGACTGTCCTGGACTTGGTCCCTGTAAATGGTTAGGAAAAGTGCCAAAAACCTGCTGCTTTATCTGAAATGGGGTGTTAGGTTCATAAGCCCAAAAACTAAGATCAAAGAGATCTAACAGGCCAGGCTAAATTCTCAAATCCAATTTTAGATCCTTTGGATTCGAGCCCACAGCATGAGCGCAAGTGTGCATACTTGAACACTCACCACACCTATATTGTGCTAAATGTGTGAGAGTGAAGCTCCTACCAGAAGCTACCTGTTTACCTATTTCTCCAACATATTGCTTGCCAAAAGATGTGACCATGATGTAATCCAGTTTGGATGCAATGAGAAGGAATTAGAATAAGTAGTACTAAGTACTGAAATGTATCATAATGGAATGTTGGAGGTCTCTCTTTAGATGACTTTGGGAGCTGAGTCCCAGCCACCTCTCTAGGTTGGACTTTGTACAAAGGGTGTTTTAAACCAAGGGGGCAGCTCTCTTCTGGTCCCCTGAATTATATATGTTGAGATTAATCTCTTTCCACCTCCAGCAGTTTCTACTTCTATCAGCTAGTTTACTCACCAACCACTGCTTCTAACCTTTCCTGGGCTCTGAGGTAGCCCTAGAGCGGCTCCTCCTCCATCTTTCAGATCACAGAGAGGCTGCAGGATCTCCTCCCCAGCTCACACCCTCAGCCTGCCTCTGGAGTGATTATCAGGAGGTATTTCAGTCCTGTGACCACAGTGTGAACCACAGCCAAAAGGGAGGATATGATTTTAGAGCCCAGTAGCAAGGTGTGATAGGATTTCAAGGTTTTGCGAATGTGATTGGTTTTTTCCTATTTTTCTTTTTGCATCTCTGTCTCTTTCTCATGTAAAAAAAAGTTGTCCTATTACTTTTAGGAAACCATTTTCTTTGAAAGGTGTTAAAGTCTTTAACTTATCTTCAACTCAAATACCATATTTTGCCATGTATAATGAACTCCCATGTATAATATGCACCCATGTTTTTGGCCCAAACTTCCAGGGAAAAAATATTTTGTTTTAAGTTTTTAATTCAATTTTTCATTTATTCATATTTAGATACTTGTTTTCTGCATTATAAAAAATTTATAACTTTTGTATTATAAAAGAATTTTAAGGAGTTATACTTCTAATGCATAAGCCTAAATAAAAGAATTAAAAACATTTATATAGATACAGATTTAGTACTACCCATATATAATGCACACTGCCATTTTTCCCTGAAAAACTTAGGCAAAAAGTGCACATTATACATGGAAAAATATGGTAAATGCATTTCAAAACTTTGCTAAGAGTCTAAGAATATCTTTCTTATCTTCTTGCATTATGGGCAACGAGAAGTGCTTAACAGCAGATTTTCTCTGGGATTCCTCAAAGTCACACTGCAACCAACCTCAATGAAAATGTATTTACTCAGGCTATTATTATGAGCTCCACTCCACTGGGTGTCATGGGAAGTGCAGAGAAGGTCAATAAATGGATACCACCCTCAGGGAGTACCAACTCTAGTGAATACATTATTGAACAGTATAAGTTAGTATAACATCCTAGGGTCCTGGAGCTGGAAGGGATATTATAGAGTTCAAAATTTATTTTACACTTAAGGAAGCAGAGTCCCAGAAAGTTTACCAAGCAATTCAGTGTCAGAGTCATATCTGAAAGTAGGTCTCTTTTTTTTTTTCTCAGGCCAGATGATATGTCTGAGGGCTATGGCTGTTCTGTGGAGATAAAACAGCGTGAGCCTAAGTAGCAGGGAGTCACCATGGAAGTCTTCCCCTAATCTCATAAATGAAAGGTTGTACTCTAGACCTATGCCAAGTCTTAACAGTGAGGAGAATTTATGTAATTATAGGGTAGAGACACATCATGGACACCTATTTTTTCATCTGCTCACATACCTCTGGAGAGTGGGCCCTCCCACTCATTCTAGTCTCCACTCTCCCTAGCTGGATCACTAATCTGGGTTACCAGGCAGGCATCGTGGATGGGACCAAACTTGGAGTCTAGCCTGGGGCGATTGGCTGAAAGGTGGCTGCCTGAACATAACCGTTTCTGAGGCTCTCTGGAACTAGTATGGAGCGGTCAGTTTCTCTCCATCGCACATAAAGCTCAGATGTTGGCTGACAGTCCTTTTTCCTTTCTTCTTTATTTTTTGCTTCTTTAATTTTAAAATTATGAATCTAAAAATCTGCAAGATCAGCATTTGTTAATAAAATTTACCAAATATCCCTACTGATAATATCAAGACTAGATCCTTTTAACAACATAAACACATCCTCTAAAAAGTTGATAAAAGTCCGGGCCCTGGCTGGCGTAGCTCAGTGGATTGAGCACGGGCTGCGAACCAAAGCGTCACAGGTTCCATTCCCAGCCAGGGTACATGCTTGGGTTGCAGGCCATAACCCCCAGCAACCGCACATTGATGTCTCTCTCTCTGTCTCCCTCCCTTCCCTCTCTAAAAAAAAGTGAATAAGTAAAATATCGTTTAAAAAAGTTGATAAAGTCCCAGGCACAAATTCACCAACAATGGTTTAATGAAACTGAAACAAACAAATAAACAAAGGCTCTCAATTTATACCAAGAGTAGATTATACTTTGTATCTTGATATTAAGTCGTTGGACTTAATCAAACACTCCAAACCTGCTTTCACATATTATCACACAAGGTAAGAGAAACAAATGTGGATGCAGGTCTCATTGTCTTATTTAAAGGGATTGATACAAGGACACCATAAACCAGGAGACGGAACATTACCGTAGTGAAGTATTTTCCATTGTGTGTTTTATCTAGGATTTCGATGGGAATTTATGTGGTGTGGATACAGGATGGGGATGGGAATGTTATTAAGAAGACTGATGATGGACGAAAGGAAATAACTGACGAGCTTTGCCTAAAGACTTCTGTGCTTCTGCATGCTCCGCCCTTCGGAAGATAATAGCCATCTGTTCTCCTCGTCCACTGGGGAGTGAGCAAGGGGATACTGGTTAATAACATGGCTAAGGAGATTCAGAGTTCACAATGAATTTCACAACTGACAAGCTCCTTGGACACTGGGACCATTGACCAAGTGCTCTGAGTGGGGTGAAATGCCCCTCTCTGGGGGCCGTCAGACACATCTGTCTGTTGGAATATAAATGCAGTGCTACCCAAAGGGAAAAGAATGGACAGTTGATGGCTGGATTCCTGCATTCCATCCTGGCAGTATTTATTTTAAATCTAATTCTGTCCTGAGAAGGAGAGCCAGATTTCCTACCATGCCTTTGAAGACATCCCTCTCTTTTTACTTTATTCTCCTAAAGAGAGAAGAATGAAGGAACTTCTTGGAACGCCATGTGTCTCATACTTCAGTTATTCACATGAACAACATGTATTTAAAGACTTAAACATTTGCTTTGGAAATAATTATCACACTTCTTTCTTGTCAAAGTATGTGTGGCATAGGGAGTTTTGATCTTTCTCTTGACACATTTTAATGATAACCTACGAAAACAGATTATAAGACATTTAACTCAGAATCCTGGACTAACGTCATTTATGATGATCTTGAAAATTATCTGATGGATAAGAAAACTGAGTCACAAAGAGATAGCATGAACTAAGGGTCACAAGAATGACTCAAGGTTGGTGGGAAGATGTTACAAAAAACAAAGACGCTATTTTTTACCCAGGGTGAGGAAGAGTAATATGAAGTCTCTTCCCATAGGACAAGAGTTAAGCTGCTGCCTTTAAAGAGACAAAAGGGAAAAATTGTCCCAGTGGTTGGCAGTGACTTGCAAAAACTGAGGACACAGTTTCCGAATCAAATATGCAAGGTGGATAGACAATGAGAGATAGATGCGATTGAGTCATTTGTCACTTATAATTGGTAGGTATCAACTGTTTGGCCAAGTAATGCTTAAGTATCTGTTTCTTTCAGGAATTGATCATGATTACATTATATACACATTTAACTCCAAGGCTGAGGGTAAAATAACTGTATTGGATTTATTGGAAGATGGCACACTTGTCTCCAATGTAGAAATTTTCCAGGGGGGTTTCTATGCTAATTTTTCTCCTTCCTTCCTTCCTTCCTTCCTTCCTTCCTTCCTTCCTTCCTTCCTTCCTCTCTATTTATTGCTTCATGACAGCAAAAATTTTACAAATAAACTTCTTATACCCTGTGCAAGATGTGATTCTACTCTACTAGCTAATTTCTCCAACTGGACTAATTGCCTAATGGCCAAAACCTATACATTGACTCCAAAAATAAAACAAGAAATTATTTCCACTTAAGGAATCTCTGGTTTTCCAAGTATATTTAAAGGGCTACAATGATAATATTAGTCTATACTGACTGATGTTCTGATTTGTATTAGACAATAAGCCATCCCTCTGCCTAATAAAAAACACCAACCAATTCCCCCATCTCAGTCGTAACAGGACAGCCTGTTTTTATGTGTCTACGCCCTAATTCTCTTTCCGTGACCTGGTGGTAGAAGAATCAGGAGAGCTGGCCCCTAAGCCAAGAACAGTTGCCAACATTCTGTGATTCAGGTAAACAATTAATTTGAATAAGGGCTTTTCTTTGCCTACTCACTATCTAACAAAAACCCTGAAGCGTTTTGAGGAAAGATCTAGATGATGATTGGATATCCTCTAGCAGAGGCCACTTTAAGTACCCATTCAACCTTTGGTTTTGTAAGATTCTGGATGATCTTAAACTTAAGCGCAAAGCAAAACCAGGGGTGACATAGGATATCGGTCAGAGAATAAGCTTTAGGATCAGACCTCCCTTTTGTCACTTCTCTGTGTTACCAATGTTTCACACCCTCTACGCCTGTTTCCTCAACTGTAACCTGGAACAGTGCAGTCGTCTCCCAGGATGTGAGGGAAGGTTCTTCCCAGAACCCCTTGGAAATTAAAACCCATGGATACTGAATTCCCTTATATAAAATAGCACTGAACAATGCATATAGTTGGCTCTGAATCTGCAGTTTCCTAACCGCAGATTCAAAATACTCTTCCTGATCCAGAATTGGTTGAATCCTCAGATATGAAACACAGGAATACAAAGGGTTGATTGTATATTTATTTTTAAAAAATTCAAGTGTAATTGGACCTGCACAGTTTAGCCTGTTATTATGGAGTCTCCAATTGCATCACATAATGACAGTAATAATTGCAACTACAATTACAATTCTTTCAGTTTCTATTATGTTCTACACATATATATTATTATATATAAATATGCATGTATATTTTAGTACTCATCTTAATCTTACAAGATAAAGATTATTACTTCAGTTTTGTAGATTAAAAAACTAAATCTCATAGCAGTTAAGTAGCTTGTTCCAAATCATATTGTTAGTAAATAATAGAGCAAAGATTTAATTCTAATGTGTCTGCCTTACTATGTTGTCTCTTTTCCCCTCAAGTACATGTCATCTCATGGGATATTTAGCATAATATGTGCTCAGTAGGCGCTCACATACATACTGGATAGTTGATCAAACAGTGCCCTGATGGAGCCTCGCTTCTCAGGGATGATGAAGTGGAAATAACATACTCTCTGTCCTCACTTCTCCCTTTCCTCTGCACTAGGTAAGACAGTGGCTGCAGAATGATGAGGTCAAGGCTGTTTCAGGCTTTAAAAATGGTGGTTGTATTCTCCAGGATCAACCCCATTTCCTTTCAAAGAGCCAGGCTCTACACTCACCTTTCCCTGGTCACCCCTAGTGTCCAGGTCAGCTGCATCATTGTCACCTCAGGCTGAGGGGTTTCCAGGCAGCCCTGGGCTTGTTGAAGGCACCAGCAACATACTTCGGGACTCCAGGCTAGGAGGTCCAAGACACGCATCTGACTAAAGGGAGAGCAGGTAAGGGCATGCCAGGGTGCGTCAGAGCTGTCCTCCCCAGCAGGTTTCAACTCCATGTCCTGAGGTTGCAGAAGGAGCTGACATCTGTCAGCTCCCTTGCCTTCATCTCCAGCCTACCTTGCAAAACGTTTCACACATGCTGTGTCTTTTCAAAATTCTCACCACAACCCCACCTGAGTCCAGTGACTCCTCTGTGAAATGGAAATATTGGGCTGCATCCCACCCAAAGTCACCCAGACAAGGGGGGAAGATTCTGATATGGGCCCACCTGTTTTCACAGCTCATGGGGTTTTCTGTACACTGCAGTATCTACCTGTACTAGGAAGTGAAAGATTAGGGGTCTTTATTCTAGTCCAGCACACCACTCATCTCAAGTGTCTTCAGTGTCTCTATCAAATGCATATGCAAACCAACCCCCTTCACCTCCAGGTCCTTCTCATCTCACATTACTTTTGGTACTGCATGTGCCATAATATATGAATGCATCAAACACCTGATGGAAACAAGAGATGGGAGAATTTATTGCCAATTCTCTATTTATGTGTCTGCACATTTACATTTTACTCCCTCAGCTACCCTAAGATTCATGAGTTAGAGACCATAATGTAAACACTGCCCATGCCCCCCTGCCCAACACATACAAGTCCCTATAGCTGGAGGAATACAGGAGATGTTCAACATATATTGAAGATGTAGCATGTTCAGAATCAGGTGGGATGGTAGAAGTCTTTTGGACCAAACCTCTCTCCTTGGAAATTGAAGCGTGGAGGGGCACAGAGAAGTCAGGCTGGGGTCAAAGTCTTGACTGCTTTTCCTTATAGGACTGTGTACAACCTCAGTTGTCTGTAGAGTTTTTCAGACAAGGGCATCCAAAGTGTACAGGGATGCAGCTGATATCAGCTGTGGGCTGCTTTCTTGCTCTGAGCTAGTAAATTTTTTATTCTGTAAATTTTTATAATCATTAGTAATATTTTATAAATTAGTACTAGTTACAAGGTCCAAGGAATATTGATAAGGAAGCCCAATAAAACCAGATACACTGATCTATTTGGTTTTAAATTCCATTGTGAAGTTAACTTCTGTTGGCCTGAAATAGAATTTGAATGGGAAAGTTAACTGGGGCCTGATATGGTGATACTTATACTCTAACACTAGGGTGTTTTCAATATTACGAGACTTTTTTTTTTACATAGCTTAATTTTTTCCCATGTCCAAAACTTTCTGAGTTACGTAGGACATGTATTATCTCCATTTTACAGGTAATATAGCCCAAGGCCCAGGCAGTGAGGCAGATGTCTCCCATGATTTCCAACCCAGGCCGTCAGGCAGGTGGAGCAGACCAGGTTGGGCTTGGGAAGGCAGGTCAGGGAGCATGGGTGGGATGCGCTGGAAGACATACGGAGTTCCTGCAGCGTGAGTGCTGCTGGCCAGGCAGGACTCTGTCTTCTCTGCTCCAGGACCTCTCTGTCCCAGCCTTCCCTGTATCTTCCTCATAGAAAATTCCTGTTTAAAACTGAGTCTGACATCACCACCTCTCCAAGGCCTCTACCTACAGAGTGAATGACATAAACTTCTCTAGCTTTTTAGTGCATATCTTTTGTTTCACATGTGACATTTTATTATACCACATTTGGTGAAGTGTTGACTTGTTCTTCTCATAAGCACCTTGAAGGCTGGATTGGCATCATTTGTTTCTTCTTTACATATACCACTGTGTCTAGGTCAAGGCTGGCTAATATTAGGATCTTCCTTTATGATGCCACGTGACCAGCTGGTTAGCCAGGGCACAGAGGCTGCACATTAGAGGATTCAGGAAACTCTCCAGTAGAGGAAGTCAAGTCGCTCATGGCCAAAACTCTCACCACTGTCCTATTACAAATATCCTATTAACTACTAACCTTAGTAGTTAACACACAACTACAAATGGTATGTAGGCATATCATTCCAGTGAGGTTTCTATCAATTATCAAATTCCATAATCACTGTTTGTTGTAGTCCAAATGTATTAATTTGGGAATCATTAAAATAACCAATATTTGTTGGATTCTTTCTAAGGAATTTCATTGAATTCTTGCAACTAAAAAGGTGAAAACTATTAACTTTATTTTATAGATGAAGAAACTGAGGCTCAGAAAACATAAGCAATATAATTTATGAGGGGAAAATACCTGAACCAAAAAAAGAACCAACTGATTATTGTATCCAACATCCCAGGGCTCTCAGTGAATGAACCTGGTTAACAGTCCCTCTTTCCATCTGCTCAGATTATTTCTTCTATGCAATATTCTTCTATGAGCAGCATGCTTATAGCAGTTTGCTTAATTATATACTATTCCCAGATGTTGATAAAATTTGTTAATTATAAAAGTATCACATGTATTAGTATAAAAACATCCCAACAATATAGAAAAATATAAAGACTACTGCTACCCAATGATTTCAACAGCTTGAGAAAACCACGGTTCATATTGTGAGGGGTGCTTATTTATATTTTTTCCTGTGCACATATACTCATAATCCACATAGTTTTCTTAAGTGGAGTAGTACTACATATGTTTTGTGGCCTTCTCTTTTTTCCTTAATATATAGTAGCTATATTTCTATCATTAAGGCTTATACATCTGTATTTAACAGATGGCAAATCATTTTAATAGGTGGCACTGTTCTGTTAAATAGATATATCACGATGAGGCATATATGTTGTTTCCAATGTGCTGTTATTATAAAAATGCTACAATAAAAATTGTGAAAATCTTTTTCCTTTTGGCCAAGCTCAGAGGCAACCATGAGAGCCCATGTTTCAATTCACATCTCTTTGATCATTAGTGAGATTGAACATCTGTTTATCAGTTCACTGACCTAATATAATATTCTTTCATAATACTTCCTTTCATTCCCTTGTCTATTTTCTTATTTGGGTATTTCTCATTTCCATCTTGGTTTTCTAGAGAAATTTTAATAAGACAGTTAACTCTGTTCTGTCGAATTTGCTACAAAACATGGATAGAGTTAACCTCAAAGATGCTTTAGTAATACCCTCCCATTTTACAGATTAAACTGTCTAGAGAAAAGAGGTGACTCATCAAGGTCTCATAATTATATCCCTGATTTCCCCAGTGACTCAGTAAGATTTATTGGCTCAGATCACGTCTATTTCTGTTATACCACCCTGCCTTTACTCATAAAGCAAAATATAATTCTTTTTTTTTTTATTTCAATCATTGTTCAAGTACAGTTTTCTCCCCCCTACTCCCGTTCCAGCCCCTCCACCCAACCCTCCCCCCTTCCCCCCATTACCCCCCACCCTTAGTTTTTGTCCATGTGTCCTCCAAATTTGTTCCTGTAATCCCTACCCATTCCCCCCTGAAATTCCCTCTTCTCTCCCCTCTGGCCACTGTCAGACTATCCCCTATTTCAGTGTCTTTGGTTATAGCAAAATATAATTCTAAGTGGACCAGGATTTGATATTACAGAGACCTTCCTGCGAAGACAATAATAATAGACCAATAGCACTTTAGTTAATTTTTTGGTCTCCTATGCCTTTTGCCCCTTTCTACCTAAGATTCTTTTTCACTAAGAACAGAGGAAGGAAGCACTGTGGAGGAGGTAGCCGTGTTACAAACGTGGCTACAATATTCAGTTTAGAGAAATGGAACTAGACACATGAGTCTGATGAAATGTCCTGGATAGCATAGTTTTGTTAATGAATAAAAATGTTACTATTCTTTGTGCAGTTACATAGATTCCATTTTCTGCCGTGGATGAGGGCCACTCTAAGAAGCTGTTAGTCGCATGGGGCTTCTGGTTAGGAGGGTGTTTGAAGGCTGCTATCTTGATCTGATGCATACTTGCATCTGTTTTTCATGCCTTTCCAAAATGGAATTCCATTTGCTTCCCCTTTGTTACAGGGAGGGAAATGGCAAATCCCAAAATTAAGAATCATGATGAACAGAATGTACACTTGCTTTTATAGACACACTTCTTGTGCCTCATTTATTTTGAGAGAAAAATATTACTACAAGGAGGAAGAGAACTGGGTTGAGGAAGCAATAATAAATGTCAATTGGAAAAGGAAAAACAGAGTAGAGTAGGAGGTAGAGAGTCATCAAAGTATATCGCTCACTCATAGATGGGTCCAGACTTCCTCTCTCAAGAAAAATAGGAACATGTGGAAATCTGCTTGTTCATTTGTGCATAACAGAAAAGGGGAGGAAAGGGAACCCAGACTCCCAAAAGGGGGGGGAAATCAGGGGAGAAGTAAAGCAGGTGTTTCCTGCTACCTGCACCTCAGAGGAAAACTCAAGAGCCCTGGGAAAGAGTTCTCCACAGCTGCAGAAATCGAAGGAAGCCATACTTTTCTATCAGCCATAATTCGGAGGTCAGACACATCAACCATCACCTCCCAGACTTCCTCTCATTGTCTTTGTCAATTTCTAACAGAGCCCCCTCAGCTTCACACTAGGAAAAAGTTAATACAGATGTTAATACATGAACAACTTCCTTCTACACTTCTTTCTCGGGTTATCTTCTTTTTTTGGTTTACCTATGCATGTCAATCTTCATTTTTTTATCTGTATTTGTCATTAATAGAAGTGTTGACATTAATGCCTAATGTGTTATTTTTTCACCAAAATAAAAATGAAAACAAAAGATATAGTGAAATGTCCAAGTGCAATATTACCAAACTTGCACGATGCTGAAAGGTACTGGGTCATTTAGTTGTACGAAAAAGGTTATTCACTCCTCTAAAAAATTAGTTTGAAAACCACAATATTTGCAGGAAGCAAATTTTAATATTTGCATTAATATTTTAGCTACATCTTTTAAAATTTGTCTCTTTGATTTCTCTCAATCTGTAGCTTTCTTTCTTTCTTTCTTTCTTTCTTTTTTTCTTTCTTTCTTTCTTTCTTTCAACTGTGAAGTATCCAAGAGAAAAGTAATATAATTGATGTGTGTGTGTGCCATGTATTCAAATATTCAAAGGCACCAAAAAAATTTTTAAATATATTTGGATATTTTAAATTAAGTTAGAATAAGAAAAGATGAAGGAGGGGAAGCAGATGATAAAAGCAGTGAAGAAGGAAGAAAATGAGGGAAGACGAGAAGAAGGAAAGGAGAGAGAAAGAGACAGATGGATGAGTTGGGACACTTAACTACAAAGAGAAAATGCCATATATCACCCAGATGTTTTGTCTATAGCGGGCCAAACATCAGGCTTTTGGGAAACATTTGGAAGATACAATGCTCCTTTCACTGCACAGACAACTGTTGACAGTCCTATCGCCTCTCTCTCTCTGTGTATGTGTCTATCCCTTTCAAGCCTTTTTGTGGTCAAATTATAAAGGCCTGTTTAGTGGGTGGGGTGACGTCACACTGACCACAAAAGCTTATATTTCCTGCTACTAAATACACAGCCCCTGCTGACGAAGTGGTCATTACAGAGCCAGCTTGTTCTGCAGAGGTCGCCCTGAGTGGGGAGAAAGGCGCTGGGGGAAGGGGCCGGGTGGAGAGAGCAGAGCCCTTCTTCCCAAGCGTGTCTGTCTGCCTGCTGATCTTCATCTTGTTAGAACCAAAAGATGAAAATAGAAGTCCCTTTGTGTTTCCTCCAGACCTTCGTCTCCCAGGATGCTGGGGCATACTGGGACACAACATGATGGAGAAAAAGGAACAAATGAAATCCGGGTCTGATTCCAATCTCCCCATTTACATGCGGAGTGATTTTTACCTCTCTAGCTCTAATCATTACCATCTCCATTCTACTACAGAGCAAAGAGCCTCATGCCGGGAGCAAGTGAGATCATGCATTTTAAAATGATTGGTTTTATTTTTAGGGTGCTATTCAAATCTTAACATTATTTCTTTGGTGCTCTTACCTACTTTCTTTGTGATGAATAGACACTGGAAAATTCTCTCCTCAGAGAGTAGGAGGTTTTAGTTCTGCAAATTCCTTTTCATTGTATTTATTTTTGCAAAGATCACTAGTTAAAAATTGTTTTAAATGTAGGAAAATAAATGTGCTGAAGTGGAAAAAGAATTCTCACTAAGTTGAGCAAAGAAAGTAACACTAACTACTAGGGACCACAGAGGAAGAAGAGAGGATATGAGCGAGACCTTTTGGAAGAAATAGCACTTGGATTGGGCCGAGTGCACAAGAGTACGGCAGGCAGAGATGGAAAAAGGATGATTATCACATGGGCCATGCGCATGAATGCCTAGGTACCACCTAACATTAAGCTGGTGTAATCTAAGTATGCCATAAGTCTTTGGTATACCAAACTTCAGGTGAAATGAAACCGTATAAATGTGCCTTTTGAATATCATGCAAACAGGTTAATTTTGATATTGAGAGAAGTGAAAAACCACTGCTCAGCCAAGACCATACAGAACTGTCCAACTCTGAGTTCTGAGTTTTTGACAACGCAGGACTTAAATTTCCCATTTTTTTTTTCCTTTATTTTTTTCCCCTTCTGCTGAGGGGACTATTTCACATAGGGCCTCAAACCCAAAAGGACTTTGGAATGAGTCCATTAGACACTCATTGAAAGGAACTGTTTGTCATTATCCATATAATTTCAGTGGTCTGGACAACCAGCGTGAATATTCCAGATACTGACAAGTTCCTACATGCCAGGGTTGTCTGGATTGGTTCTCTATATAAATCAAAACATAAGAAAACTGCCATTTCGTTTTGGGCCATGTGTTCCTACCAGGCCCTTACTGGGGCACACTTTCTGCCAGGGCCACCAGCTAACTTTAAGGGCCTCCAAGAGGCCCAAAGCCAGTTCAGTTCACCTGATCCGAGGCTATGGCTGGGCTGGCCTGTCTGTTAGTGCCCACAAGCTGCCACCCCCTGGCTCAGGCATAAAGCCTAAGCTCCATTAATCATCCTTTTCCTGGAGCTCAGCAGACGAGCCCCTGGCTAGGGGTAGAACTATCATTTTCATTTCCTAATTTTTAAAAAAGTGTTTGTTTGGTAACTGAGAAAAGACAGGCCAGAAAGGCAGCTTCAAAGACTTGCCATTAAGGAAAAAAGTTCAGAGAGAAGGGCCTGGGCTACTTTCTTCTGAACTCGCTCCCCCGTGGTGTGATCTGAGCTGGGAGGGGAGCCTGAAACTTGCAAAGTGGAAGGCCACCACCATTTTGGGGTGGGTTTACCTGTTAAAGGTAGAGCTCTAAAAACAGAACTAAAGGCATCTGGAGGCTCCAGTGCACCTTTAAGCTAATGAAAGAGTTAAGAAACAAGGACTATGAAGAAATTGGTGGCCAGAACTTAGTAAAACATAAAATCATGAGGGAAAAAAAAGTCACTAAAGATAGAAGCCAAGCAAGCAAGTTGATCAGAGCCAAGTCCAGTAGCCAAGATATCTTTAACAGACTCAAAATACCTGACACTAAAAAGGAGCTAAAAAGTGATGCAATGTCATGTGTTGATCAATTCCAGGAAAAACAAAATTCCTAAGGAGGAAGGTTGGGATGGAGGCAGAAAGCAGAAGGTGAGAGAGCTCATTGGTCCACAATGGAGGAAAAGAGCTGCAGGACAATGCCCTGGCCAAATGGTAGCAGGACAGCGGAAGTAAGAAGATCAAAATCAAGATGTTCCTGACAGTGCAGAAATGAAAGTTGTGGATTTAGGTAGGTAAATTAACAGGAGGCTAGGAGGAGGGGAGCATCATCCTTAGTCATTTCAACAAGATCTGCAAAGAATTTATCCTATGACTCGAGTCTTTTTCACGGGGATTAGGTGCTGTTGTAGGTGTTCATTGCCTCCAAAGAGCTAAACACTGATACAGAAAAATAACCCTCTCCTAAACTTCTCTGCTTCGGCAAGAGCCTCTGGTTTAACCAATCAAATAACTCATTTCTATGACACTCAGTTGGAGTTATTTTATCTATCTTTATCTATCTATCTATCTATCTATCTCATTTAGTTATTTTTATGAATAAGTACACATATATCCCATACATAGTTATGATACCAAAAGAGCCATTTCTTAACAATATTTAATACAATTGTTGAAAGTGAAGAATTCAGGCCTTCAGTCTAGGATTTGATTTCCATGATTTCAAACAACCTGCTTGAAAGGATATTTTATTTTTCCCTGTTGATTCATGTTTGGCTGAATTAACTTGATTGACTATTTTGGCATCGTGTAGATACTTCTTCAGTGACCCAAATAAGTTATTGGTTGATGTTACTCAGACTAATCTAAAACTTAATTGCTTGAATATTTTCCTTTTAAAATGGTCTGATAACACTGTAAAGACTCATTCTGTATTTGCAAGAGGTTTTTCAGTGTACTCTCTTTAGCCTCAGACTAGTTTTCCTGAATCTTGTAAAGTACAGCGCACTTCAGGAGCAGAGACAATACCCTGGGTGATGCCCAATGTAAATCCCATGGTCTGGAGAGAGCCTTGTGGCCAAACATGAGCCTCATCAGATGTCAGGCTTTCCAAAAGTAGATGCGGAAGGCTCCCATCTGTCTAACTCCTGCTGTTTGCCCCAACAATCACCATGTTGTCCACGTGTTTTCAGAACTCACTGCCTAAAGAACCACCTTACTTTTTCTCAGAACTTCAGGAGTAGACCTTACTCCTATTCATTTTTCTAATTGTATGTGAATTCTACTGTGTTTAACATAACCCAAGCTTAGCATCTGAATACATGTTTCATAGCCAATAACTCTGTACATTATCCATGATTACATGCTGTGTCTCAGACACAGGCTTGGGACACAACTGATGTGGCCATCTACTACTGCCAGTCAATGCTAACCCTTGCTTTGGTCCATGTAGTAGTCTAGTGCCCTCTTGTGGCTTTCAAGCCAAGAATTGTACACTTTATAGAATTAGGGCTATCTGTGGAATTAAAGGTTTGAGATGGCCATTGTGAGTTAACTCATACATTCTGTTTTCTGTCTCTCAGTAATACTATCTCCTCCTGAAAAGCATGGTAAGTTATGATAAAACCATTCGGCTGTGAGCTAAGAAGAACCCTTTGGAGTGTGGAGGTTAGTTCAGAGTGTTGGACTTTAACAGGGATTTTCAGAACTGCGTATACTATTTTGACATTAGTGGACACATAGTACATGGCCAGCACATGTTGACTGAAATGTCTTCATTAACCTGATGATTCCATCCAGTTTTTTTGTTCACTCTTATACTTATTCATTCAACCTTTTTCCCATCACATGGCTTCAAGTAATTCATATACTTAATCTGAAATCCAGAGAAGACTTATGAGACATATAACAAGTGACCTGAAAAGTTTGAAGATTTTCCATGTGAACAAATAAAATATTCTATATGGCTCCAGAGGGACACTAGTGAAGATTGTGGATGCCGGTTTCATATAAGAGAGAACTTTTTAATGATTGCAACTGTAGGAATAAATTTCCATCCCTTGAAACAGTCTAGCTGAGATGGGTTAATTTGATTTGAAAACTTTATAAGGAAGTTGCCCCATTTGACTAGATGATGTTTGATTTTTAAAAAACCTTACATTTTCAGAATTTGAAGAGTCCACAAATATATTCAAGGAAGAACACAACTTCCTTTGATTGCTAAATTAAATCATTTTCAGAGTTGTGAAATCCATGAATGTTCAGCATAGAACCTTCCCAATACATTGACAATTCACATCTAACATCACCATTTTTAAGAAGTCAAAGTATGTGTGTAAGTGTGCATTTATCCAACTCTATTTTCGTAATTTACCTTGTTCTGATTTATTAGACTGAGGAACTTTGGTGCTTTTAAACTGGTATTTTGTTACTTCTTCTCATTTTTACCAAATCTTTTCCATTTGTGCCTAACTATATATGGTGACAATTTCATATTGGGGCAAATTAGGCACATTTGCTTGGTTCTGGTTATATAGCATATGGTGAGTATATTAATACCTATTTAGCACAGCAGTTAATCATAGTGCAACAAAACAAGAGTCAAAATGTAGTTTGTGAAGATTATCTGTGAAAGATAAAAGTTTGATTTTGTCATCCCTAATTGCAAGGACAATGAAAGTCACCATTCTGCTCTCGTTCATACCAGCTTAAACTGGAGGGCCAAGGACATAACGTGGTTCTTTCCAGCAGGATTTCTTACTCTTTTTAAAAAGTAAAATTATTTTAGAGGTATTGATTGATTTAAATTTTTGTTACTGCTATTGTTTTGATTATTTTATTTAGTCAATGCAAAATCTCCTCTGTGCTTTTTAGCCTGTACCCTACACATCAGAGAGAGGCACCAGTTAATCGAGCATGTCCTGCAAAGGGCCAAAATCAGGTTAAAACTAGATGCCATTGAGTTTTAATCCTCCGCATCCACTGTTTGAAGATAGGTTAGAAAGTTGCCTGCCCCTAGGCCCCTCTCTTTCCCAAGACCTTATTAAACTTATTGCATTGGGATTGGGGGAAGAGGAGTTTGAGGGTTTTCCAGGGTGAAAAGCTGACCCACCCTTGCTAGGCCAAAACCTCGAAGATCCTAAGGTTCAAGAAAAGTTCAGCCTAGGTCTCAAGATGGTTTGTGGTTTCCCTCTCCTCCTTTCTCAGAGTAATTCATCTACCCTTTACCCTGACAGAAGAGCCAATGGCCCATGTTACAGGCCTTGTTGACAGCCCCGGGTTATAATGGAAGAATTCTCACCCCTTCCCACTTCCGTGGGAGAAACACACTGGATTGTCACCAGCCTGTGAAAAACACCACCCACCTGGTTCATGGAACCATTTCAAGGTCAGAAAAACCAGCCTTATTCAGCTGTGCCATATGGGAGAAAAGAAACAGTATTTTTCCCCATATGGATTTGTCACACATTAATAAGAGGCATTTGCTGTCTTTCTCAGCCAAATGCCTTGATTCCTGAAACACATGAGAAGACATGTTTGGCTTAACTTGCCAGGGAATTGGATAGGTACCTTATAAAGCGAATCCAAACTAAAACTGTGTTGGGTCATTCTGTCCCTACCTCATTGGAGAGACATCCCTGGAAATGGACAGCTAATCCCTTTAATGAGCAAAATACCCAAAGGCATTTCTAGGGAAAGAGGCCAGTGTTTAACTACCTCATGCTGTACAGCTACAGAACACAGGATTTTAGAGCAGGAGAAGATGGTAGAGATCATCACTCCTGCCCCGACCTCATTTTCTTCATGGAAACTGAGGTCCAGAGAGGTAAAGGGACTTGTATAAGGGCCAGTTGTGTTGTGGCAGATGGGACTCATAGCCAGGTCTTTTCACTCTTAATTCTCTTCTCACATGTCACAGTTCTTTTCAATGTCCCTTTCTTCTGATAATTCCCTTGTAATACATTTACTGCTGTTTCTTTTCCAGGCTCTGACCACTGCTCATGAATTTAATGGATAGAAGTTTAAATTTTTTAAATTTTTTATTATCGACACTATCACAGATGACCCCATTCCCCTCTCTTTTCACCATCCATCAAGCCCCTGCCCCTACCCCCAGCCTCCACCATATTGTTTTCTGTGTCCATGAGTTTTTTGTATATGCATATATGCTCTTTGGCTAATCTCTTCCAGTTTCCCTCAAACTCGCACCGCTCCGAGATCTGTCAGTCTGTTCCATGTATCCATGTCTCTGGCTTTATTTTGTTCATCAGTTTATTTTGATCATTAGATTCCACATATGACTGAGAGCATATGGCATTTATCTTTCTCTGACTGGTATATTTCACTTAGCATAGTGTTCTCCAGGCCCATCCCTGCTGTCACAGAAGATAAGAGCTCCTTCTATTTTACAGCCTTGTAGAGTTCTATTGTGTAAATATAACACAGCATGTTTATCCACTCATCTCCTGATGGGTGCTTGAGCTGTTTCTAGACCTTGGCTATTATAAAAACACTGCTATGAACATAAGGGTGTATATATTCTTTCTGGTTAGTGTTTCAGGTTTCATTTTCTTTCTTTCAGTGATTAAAATGTGTATTCATGTATTTGTTCTTTTCATAGCTGCCACCATCTTTATTCATCACTATAAGCAGAAAATGAGACACTGAGACAAAGCTTAGTATTAGTAGTAAAGATCTATATCCTGGCCCCAGATTCTTCATCAAATGACACAAGACCATACCCTTGACCAACAAGAGAAAGAACAAATTTCCCAGTTGGGTGCTCCACTCTTTGTTCTTTTCTTTGTTTCCTGCATGCATGGAAAAGTATCATATCCCTACAAAGTCATGCTAGATACATAAAATGAGTCAAGGTGAGATGGATATGCAACTTTATAGCTATGACCTTCTCAAGGAAACCAGAAAGAATTTTCCAAAGATCCCTACTGGGTGCAGTCCCTAAAGACTAGTCTGAGCATACTCCTTTGGAATCAGAGACTGCCATATTTGGACATGCTTTCAAAGCCATGTATATACAGAGGAGATAGCCTATAGATACACCATTAAAAAACCTTCAATTTGAATCTATTCTACTGTGTATTAAACTGAGCCCTATTTTATTCATAAAATAAGGAAAAGAGTATCTACTAAAGATCATGGTGATTAAAGGACATAGAACATGTAAAACAGCACAAAATAAGTGCTCAAAATGTTATTTGTCTTTCTTTTCTTCTTTTTTTTTTTTAAAGATTTTATTTATTTATTTATTTATTTATTTATTTTAGAGAGGAGAGGGAGGGAGAAAGAGAGAGAGAAACATCAATGTGCGGCTGCCGGGGGCCGTGGCCCGCAACCCAGGCATGCGCCCTGGCTGGGAATCGAACCTGTGACACTTTGGTTCACAGCCCAAGCTCAATCCACTGAGCTACGCCAGCCAGGGCTCTTTTCTTCTTTTTAGAGTAGTATAAGCTTAGTAGCTAATTCATCCAGACAGTTTTATTTACCAAGGGACTAAAAATAAATCTTCTCATAAGAAAATACTAGTGGGAAGGAGACCTGAACTCTAGTGAATTGTCCCAGAAAGTTTATTATCCCCAAAAGTATTTCTACTTATCAGGAGTTTCTACAGGAACTCCTATAAGAAGGTTAGTGGAAGGGAGAGGTAGGCTATGAAGGCAGGGAGAGGGGAACCAAAGCAGAGGAAGTAAATGCTCCCCACAATAGCCTATTGACATACAGGTTTTGTGTTCGCATGTGTGTTGCACATGTATGAGTACAGGTAGCTATATTGTACACATGTGTGTTTCTCACCCGCCTCTCTTAATGCTGTTCTCAGAAGAAAACTTTTTCCCCCTTTCTTTTGGCTTCCACTAAATCAGGGCTAGTGGCCATATTCAGTCTCTAGAGAGAGTTGGAAAGATTAAGTAATTAAATACAAATGTAAAGTCTTAGATGCCAGTCAGTTAAAAATCTAAAATTAAGATGCAGAACAAAATGTGAAACCAATGATTAAGAAAGTCCAAACCTGCTTTTTTTTTCTGAAGCAGGACCAGATACCATCACTTTTCCACCTTCTTCAGAGGTGCTTCAATCTATGATCTCATAGACCTCCACCCACCAGGCTCCTTCTCATCCCTGCTTCTACCAGGTATGTGTGTGGTCAAGTGGAGAGTAAAATGGGTTCCTAGATAAAGCTCTCTGAGTACAGAATCTCTAGTTCTGTGATGCAATCTATTTTGAAGGAGGTAGCACATTCTGCTCCATGTCCCTATCCATGATGGGTGAGACAGAGTCAAAGTAGAGAGAAAAGAGAAATGCAGCCTAGCATTTGAGGTGGCACCTCTAGTATTCTTACCTATTTTTGTCCTTTCCAGGGCTCACAAAGTTCTGAGGACATAGTCGATGCTGTGTGAATTCATCTATTGGTATAGTTGGTAGACAAAGGTAAATGGCTACAGTATGCCAAGAAGATGGTGTCCATCCATGATATTCCTAAGCACAGATTATAGCTGTGCTGGTAATTGAGCCTTCCTCAAGTTGTGCTTTAATTTATGAAATAATATTTGAAATATTGGAGTTTGGTCTTGGGAGTAGATGTATGATAAAATTTTCAATCTGATTTTCAAGCTACCTTTGTCTCATTTACTTCTAAAAACAAAGCTTGGAGTGATTAAGTGAATAATTTGTCTGAGCTTCCATGCCTAGTACAGGGCCATTTGTCAACGTGCATTGGGAACTATGTCTCCTTGTTGCTTACAAGGAAGATGAGTTGGCAGTCAATGTAAGAGAGCCACAAATTGAATCCAGATGACATATATTTTAGAGGTAGTGTGAAATGAAGAGACAGTTTGTCTAGTATCTGATTTTGAGACATGTCCCACTTCCCAAAAATGCAGGGAAAAGACTTGGAGAAACATCATCTAAAACACTGCTTCTCAAGTGTCCAGGTACCTAAGAACCACCTGTAGGTTCTGATTCATTTGGTTGGGGGTAAGGCCTGAACTTCTGTATTTGCAACAAGCTCCTAAGTCATGACTAATCACCAGGCTATACTCAACACTTTGAGTAGCAAGAGCCAAGATACAGCTAAAAGGGTGTAAAAGATACCTACCAGATTCACTAGAGAATAAACCATTTCTAGAATGTTGGTGGCATCAAAGACCGATTCAGCTCGTTGTGTAGCTGAATTATTACCAATTATTTGTTTTTATTTCTTTGCTCTTGAAATTAACATTACAATGAACATCTTTGTGCAAGACACTTTGGAGGTGCCACAGGTGGGATTGATGAAGTTTAAAAATAAGCTTAATATTTACTTCCATATGCTTTACTGATGACAATGTAAATTGAAATAAGACATTTGGAAGAGACTTCCTCTGTCATCACACCTATTGCTTCAAATCTAAAGTTCTATGAAAGTATCTTATTTGAGGTATCACTTTACTCATCATGAACTTGAGGCCCAGAAAGTAGGGGACACCTGGCTAGATGGTGGCAGAGCTGCAACTTGAGCCTGTTTGAGCTTCTGTCCCTGTTCTTGGGAGTTACATATTGACAGCTGTCTATGTTTGAAAGTTCCTCGGGTTCTGGAGCCCTGAGAGTAATATGATGCCCATTTTTGTTTTCCTGTGATCACCACTGACATGTCCTGTTGGTTTTCAGGTAGAAGGATGCAGTGAAATGTGCAAGACCAGGAAGACGTGAACTATAGTGTCAACTCCTCTTCATTTTACCTGCCAAAACTTGAATATGTCATTTAACCTCTCCAAGCGTACTGTATGTGTTTGTAAAAATGATGCCAGTCATCTTGCAAAATACTTGTGAGGAACAAAGAAATAGAGGATTCGACTGCATCTGGCATAGTTCCTGGCTGCATAAAATATAGATGTCAAATCACCTATTTTATGAGATTTTTTTCTTGCTACTATAGCATTCCCATTTTTTCCCACACGTCAGGTTTCTTTTTGTTTGAACACATCGTCGTTATAAATAAACCAACACACAACTCTCAATGAAACAGTAAAATCCCTAAAATCCATGCATTCATTGAACCACAGGATAAAGATTTCTTCTTTCAAGTGGTTATTCAACCTGTCACTTTAGAGTATTTGATAAGGACCCTTTTAAACTTTAGATGCTTCTTTTCTCATGCCAAATCGGTTGTAGCATGCTGTGGTGCAGAACATTGCCATATTTTTCTTATTATTTGAGCTTTTTGAACCAAGTTGATTCTAGAACTGATCTAAAAAATGCCCACAAAATGTGTACAATTAGATAAACGATAAAAAGTTTTGCTTTGGTTGTGATGTCCTTATCTGTAATATATATAGAATATAATAGTACCTGACTTATAGGATAGTTGTTAGGTTTAAAAGATATGCTATGCCTAAAATACTCTGCATAGAGCCCAGAAATAATAAATATTGCACCAAAAATAGTTACTATTATTATGTCTAAACACTATGCCATATATACCTGAAACTAATATAATATTGAATGTCAACTTCAAATTTTTTTTAATTTTTAAAGTCATTATTAACACTATTTTGCCTCATGTCTTCTTTTTTTAAGTGTTTAAAACTTTGGAGGTAATAATTCAAAATTTTATTTTTAACAGCTTTACTGGAGTATAATTGATATACGAAAAAACTTCACATATTTAATTTATGCAACTTACAGGTTTTAACATTTTGTATACACTTGTGAAACCATCACCACAATCAAGATAATAAACATACCCATAACCTCCAAAAATACCCCCTTTTTTGTGGGAAGAACACTTAATTTGAAATCTATTCTCTTAACAAATTTTTCAGTGTAAAATACAATATTGTTAACTATAGGCACTAAGTTGCACGGCAAAACTCTAGATCTTAATTAATCATCTTGCATAAATGAAACTTTATACCCATTGAATAACATTTCCTCCATCCTCTTTTCTCATCAGGGAAGGGCCGTTGTCTTTGTTGTCAAGTTCATCACAAAGAGTCTCTGTGTCCATCAAAACTTGGGAGGACTCCTGGTTTCTTGGCTTCTCTTTCATTATCTTGTGTTACTTTCACATCTTTCATGGACACTCTTTTGAGTTTAAACCATCTGCTTTAAATTACTGACTTATGTTCCAGTTGAGATATACTTACCATTTTTATTTTTTAAAGATAGATGAATTATGACAGCAGAATGACAAAGAGTGTTTCAGACTTTTGGGTAGTCAAGGAAATCACTGGTCAGGAAAAGCAAATATGTATAGGCATATGTCTGTAAACAACACATTAAATTAAGCATAATACTGCCAGAAAGCTGAAGTGATTTGTGAATGCTGATGGTGTTATTTTGCAATTAAAAGTTTTCTAAAAGAGCAAACTCTTGTTTGTAAGGACTCAAGATGTGCTTGGGCATTGCATAAGCATACACATGTAATTAGCTGAGCAGGTATGTCAGTTAGCTTTTGGTATATAACAAATCACCCCCAAACTTAGTGGCTTAAAACAATGACCATTTGTTTTGCTTATGATTCTGTGGGGTGGTAGTTTGGGTTGGGCTCAGAGGGACAGTACTGCTGGTCTTGGTTGAAGTCTCACATGAGGTTGTAATCCAATGGAGGCTCAGCTGGGGCATTGAGGATTCTCTGTCTCTTTCTATCTGTATTCCTCAGTCTTCTCCTGTCTTCCTGGCCTCTCCACATAGTTCTTCCACACAGTGTCCCCAGCAGGTAATTGGACACGGTGGATCAAGGTTCATCAAAGTCTGAAAATGGAAACTGCCAGTACTACTTAATGGCTGGTCTCAGAAGTACCGCGTGGTCACTTTAGCTGCATTCTAGTCATTAATGAAAGTCATAGGCCAGCCCAAATTCCATGTAGGGGGAGGATGTGCCTCATAGAGACATGAATACTAAGAGGCATGGCTCATATTGTCAGGGCCATTTTTAAAGCTAGCAGTCACATTAACTTCACTGAGCTAAAATTTATTTCTTCTCCCCTTGATTCTGCTCTATATTTGGTGTAACACAGAATAAGCTCATTTTATATGACAGTTATTAAGGTGATTTGAAACAGCTATTAAGCTTCCTCTTACTCCCAAGTTTCTGGGGAAAAGGTCCTCAGTTCTCTCAAACACTTCTTACATAATACAGTTTTGAATCTTATTTAACCACTTTGGTCACCCTCCCACAGATCTGTCCCAGTTTATCAGTGTCTAGCCATGTATGGCACCCAGCACAGAGCAGAGCAGTTTAGATGAGAGGACAGAATAAAGGCTCCCCAAAGATGCTCATGTTCTAATCCTCAATGCTGTGAATATGTTGCCTAATATGGCAAAGGTACATTGCAGAAGTGACTAAGGTACAGACCCTGAGTTGAGGCAATTATCCTGGATTAGCTAGGTCAGCTCAATCTAATGAGTCCTTAGAAGCAAAGAATCTTTCCTGGTGGTAAATAGGGAGGTACAAGGATGGAAGAAGGGTCAGAGAGATGCAATGTGAGAAGGACTCAAGCTGCCATTGCTGGCTTTGAAAATGGAGAAAGGAAGCCATGAGCCAATGAACATGATGGCCTCCGAAAGCTGCAGATAGCCCTCGGTGGCAGCCATGAAGAAAACAGAGAGCTTGCTCTTTCAAATCCAAGTGACAAAATTCCATCAACAATTTGAACAAATAGAACATAAAGCCCCAGAAAACAATGCAGGCTGACAACACCTGGACTCCCATCTAGTGAGACCTGCACTGGACTTCCAACCTCCAGAAGTCTAAGGAAAAAAAAAATTTGTTGTCCTTTAAGCCACTAAATCTGTAGCTATTTAATATGGCAACAGTGAGAAAATGAACACAATCTACTATCATTTTTGAACAAAAGGTAAAGGCATACTATATTTTTGGAGAGAAACAAGACTTAGGCATGTCTCGGCTCTTTTGGCAATGATGTTGTTGATTCATACAGGACTTACATACGACAAAAACACAAAGTCTTTTTCTCATAAGGAGCTGTGGTTGTGAATTTTTCCTTCTAAAAACCAAATGCAAAATTGTACATTTAGCCCAGTTCATTTTCATCATGTTAGATTCCATCTATCATTCCACCCTGTTAAGACACTTCGGAGTCTGGTTTCTGCCATCCAAACATTCAGCTATACCCTCCCAGTTCTGAGTCATTTCAACATCTGATCAGTCCTATCGTCGAGCATGCCTTAAAGGTTACTTCCGCCTCTCTGGATCAGTGCTGTTCTTTTCAACTAGAATGTTCCTGCTCGGACCCCCACTGTTTATTGAAAGCCTGCATGTTTATCAAGGCGCAGCTCAAGTCCCACATCTTTCACGGAGGCTGGCCTGAGAGCACCAACCTGATGTGGTGTGTCCTCCGCTGCTGTGAGTTCTTCATCCATGATGTCGATAGGGTACAAATTGTCTTACACAGCAACTATCTGTTTACATGTCTTTTGCCTTTGAAGAGAAAAATTGTCTTTTTAAATTTTGTATTCCCTAAAGCCACTGGCATGATGCCTAGTACATGACAGGTGCTTTATGTGAAACAATAATTCACTTGGCAAGTCCTAATTAAGCCAAGACACGGTGCCCTAACACATTCCTTTTTACATTAAATGCATTGGGAAAATCTAGATATGCAACAAGTACATCATTGCAAGTAAGCAATTTGAGAAACAAAAGAGCAGAGGTTCTTTTGTGTGGGAAATGATGACACAGAGCAATATATGTATACTTCGTGTCTTGTGAGAATGCAGTGCCCTATACTTGAAATTAGGGGAGCATTAGATCCTGGGTTCTTGAAGAACAGAATCAGGTCTTAACTCTAGAACCTAGCACAATGCCTAGGACAGAGAATGTGTTTAATCCATGTGACAAGTCATTCAACTGTGATTTATTAATGTTTATTACATGGTACCCACTCAGCCCACTTACCTCACACTCATCCGGTGTTGTTTCAATGCTATGACAGTGTCAGCACCAACTTTTAAGCAGAGATGGAGAATGAATCAGTTAGTATGTCACTGGAGGCCAACTATAGAAATCCCCAACCCAAACTGACTTATTGTATTATGGATGTTTATAGCTCATACAAGAAGAGACCCAGAAGGAGGGCAGCTCCAGTGTTGTCTATTCTGCCATTCAGTAATATCATGAAGAACTTTTTATTGTACTTTTAGTATTGGGATCTCTTTACTTTTCTGATCCACCTTCTTCATGAGAACCCCTCTCAGGGCCATGAGAGGTCTGTCATGTTTCAGCCATGACACCTTCCAGCAGAACAAGTGGTTGTATCCTGAAATAAATGAAGGGACCTTTTCCACAAATCTCCTAGAAGACTTCCTCGCCTGTATCAGCATCTAACCAAATGTGGGGCACATTCCCATTCAGACCAGTTGCTGGCAAGGCCATGGGATCACCATGCTTGTGATGGGAAACATACAGCTTTGTGGAGGAGGTCATAACTCCTGATTCACAGCGGAGTGCTGTTAGTGTGGAAGAAAAGGCTGAAGTGGGGGAAGTCAACCAACCAAACCTACAGTTACTGAAGCCAATAACTAAACCCAAATAAATACATTCTCCCTTTTTTTCTTTTAATTTTCCTCGGTGTGGCTTTCTCTGGAGTCAGCCATGCTCTTCGGTGACTAGTTGGGAAAGTAAAAGTTACTGCTTTCTCATCACTATTATTTACTCTTATCCTAAAGCAGCAAAACACACTTGCACGTATACACATACACACAGACACAGAGTTGTTGTTTGCCAGTGAAGTTCTCTGCATAGTGTTTTGAAAATAATCTTTGTGACTTGCCAACCTCTTCCGTTTCCACCCTGCGTCAGAATTTATTCCTCTGTCTTCCAAGTGGAGAATGATGGCTTATGGCTCAGATGAGGTCTTTGAAATTGGGATCGCTTAGTGGAAACAGACACTTACCCTTCCAGATAGAGTCAGAACGTTTATCCCACGACTGAAATTTAACTTCTTTTTATAATTTTCAAGAAGTCTGCAAAATGGAATGTGAGTTGAAGGAAATGCTCTGGAAGCACATTTTATTTTATTTTATTTTATTTTATTTTATTATTTTATTTGGCAAAATTAGACTTGCAACAGGTTTCTTTACTGTTTTTTAGATTTCTAAAAAGTGCATCTTTTCAAAGTGTATCTTTTAATTTAATGATTAAATCAGTAATGAGCCAGCTTTTTGCTATTCTTAAGCCATAACCCTAAATTGCATTTGTGAACACTTTCTACAGTTGTATAATTATTTTTACATTATTTATTTTGGTTTCTCGAAATATCCAAATAAGGAAGGTAGATGAGTCTTGTTCTTGTAAATGGGGAAACTGAGTTTCAGAGATGTTCATTGACTTCTGCGAAGTCATGTTAGTGACAAAGAATGGTCTGACAGTGAGTGATCATAATTTTTAAACTGTATCTCCCTAAATTATAAGTAGCAATAGGATAATGTGCTCTCTTATTTTTTCCAGCCACTTGCGTGAGATACGATAAAATAGTTAAGGGTAGACCACATATTAGAAAGGACTTCCAACCTGTAGGAATTAGAAAATCTCAAAGCAGATTAGCTAAGATGTAGGAACCACCTTTCATAAGTGGGTGTAGTATTGAAAAAGTCACCTGACAAAGAGGTCAGTTTCACTCCTGTGTAGAGGGAAAAGGCAACCTTCACAGGGCCAGTTGACCCATTTGAAATGGAGTCTCTGAATAAGAAGAACGTATGTTATAGAAGAAAGTGTGTGACAGTTTGCGACATTTCCTGTGAAATCAAGGGCAGGGGATCTTTGTCTTGAGCATTTAGGGTGACTGCTTTCTTTCTTCCTTCTTTTCCTCTGACCATTTCTTGGATACGTGTTCAGTTCTGGAGCCTCTTCCAAACTGCAGAGGTTCCTTCAACCTGCATACCTTTGGAAAGGAGCCCTGGTTCTCCTTTGTTTTACCAGCTTGTGCACCTCATCTCCAACAGTCCTTGTTTGTTCACCTTAGGTCATAGTTTCCATGTGAAGTCATGGATTTACAATTTGTGTCTTTCTGCAGTAATTAGTTCCCCACTCAGTGAGAGCACAGCTGCACATTAAGTTCAATTGATCCAACGGCAACACGTTGCTCACCGCTGTGCTGGCAGGCAGACGCTTCCTACTGCACCTACAAGCAAATACACAGCTCTACTTCATTTTCCAGAAACTAGCCTGGATACAGCCTCCTGTTTTGGAAGACTTGGATGGGCTGGCAGCACCAAATAGGATGTTATGCTTAGTTTCTGCTCCATTGCCCCTGCTCTCTTTTTCCCCTTCACATTTGCTTAGAAAACATACCACATCATCAACAGGGTCTGTTCTTTGCTGGCATTCCTTTGGGGTTTTAATTATAATTTTTATTAATATTTTAAATTTCTGGTAGCAGTTGGCTCTATTTGGAGAAGCACATGGAGAGAGAGGCAGATCAGCCCCACCTAATGGAGGTGTCAAGGAAAAGGGACTCAGGGTGGACGGGACACTCTGAATTCTGCCTGTGGTGCGCTGGTCCAGAGATGACCCGGAGTCAAGTGTTCTGAGTTGTGCCAACCTACTTTTATGTAGAGCAGCTCATTGAAAAACAGACTACAGACCATAGTCAATAAACCAGATTAAGAAGCTCATGGAACTGAGCTCAGATGAAAAATGATGAAAAGAAGGTGTCAAACTCTGTTAGAAGCTTGTGTCATAGGGGCATCAGAGTTATATATAGAGTACTGGATGGAAGACTAAATGGAAGTTAAAACATCATCATTTCATTTACCGAGTTTTATACTCTAGAAAGACGTGATACCTATAGCAACTTCTTTATTTTTTAAAAGATTTTATTTATTTATTTTTAGAGAGGGAAGGGAGGGAGAAAGAGAGAGAGAAACATCAATGTGTAGTTGCTGGGGGCCATGACCTGGAACCCAGGCATGTGCCCTGACTGGAAATCAAACCTGTGATGCTTTGGTTTGCAGCCCGTGCTCAATCCACTGAGCTACACCAGCCAGGGCACAACTTTATTTTTCATCAAAATGTATCATTTGACCTGCCTGTTCAGCCTAACAGTTTTAACAGTTTCTTAGCTTCATTCAAATAGTAAAAACATGATCTGCTACCAAAGTTCCTCTTGAGTATGCTGGACTAATTGGGCAAATATACATCCAGAACCTTTTCTATGTGTTGCTGATCATTTTGATCACTTCTTTCTAATCTCAGATGTGTTCCTCCCAATGTAAATGAGTGGGAAGTATGTGAGACTGACTTTAGCTTAAGAAAGAAGGGACAAAGGAGGACAGAAAGATGAGGGACAACCGAGTGCTGCTGGGAAGGTGTGCTTATAACACATGCTATTGCTTCAGAGGAATCCTCTAGTGGACGATTAAAAAATGAATCACATTTAATTCTGAGTCATAACTGGAATGACCATAAAATTTATTATTCAGGCAGGATAGTTTTTAAAGAAAGTGAACACTAATTATAATAATTCTAGACAACAGGCATAAACTGGGGCTATCCCTGGTCACCTATGTGACTGGAGCTTTAACTGGGAACCCGTTTTGTGTTAGTGGCTGTTTCATCTCTGTCACCATGTTTATCACTCATCAAAGGCTTGTGAGGTCAAGAGACGACTTCTATAATGTTCTGGTGTACGGGAAGTGACACACTTGGGACTTCACCCTCAACTACCCAAAGCTCAAAGCTAGGATTTAGGATTTGAAAAGTTAACAGTGACCTAATTGGGGAGACAGGCAGGGTCCTGTATGATTCTGGAACAGAATCCCAAGTACATACGAATAGAACCAACGTAGATATTGGGAAAGTGTCATTTATTGTTAACAACAAGGTAATGTTGCCTTCAGTGACTGGATCTTTCTTACTGCCTCCTGACTTAATTTCTATTAATAAGCGGGGTGGAAGGAGAACAAGGAAAGCTAATTCATGGATTACACTTGGTTTTGTTCCTCCCTACTCTGCAGGCCCAGGTCCTACCCTGCTATACCGAAGGGTATGTTCCGATTCCTTTCTGAAGGGAATGCCTGCAGCAGAGACAAGCTGAGTTTGTGTCTCATGATTTTCCCCTGATCTGCTGCATCCTAATCTGTTCTCAGTATATTAAAAAGTAATAACCACAGAGCATTCAGAGGCCAAGAATATCAAATCCTGCTTCCTCCAATCTCTGCTTTTCTGCTAGAACTGGCACAGAAACTGCAGGGCTCAATATCCCCCTGCAACCAGGGCCAGAGATGAGCTGGACAGGCTGGGACAGGCTTTTGGAAGCAAGAGAGAGGCTGATCTTCGAAAACAGAATGTACTCAAAGCAGTTCTTGGAAAGTCAAAGGACGTTAAAACTGCAGTCGGCATCATTCCCCTCTGGTGGAGTTAATAGCCTTTCTCACTGACACTTCATGGTTAGATGTGAACATCTGTCCCTTGGTGGGAAAAAGATGAATAAATATCTGAATTGAAAATTAGACCAAAATCAACATGACAAACAAGGGAGCAAAACAGAGCCAGACACATGGAAATAAAGAACAAACTGACAGTGACCAGAGCGGAGAGGAGAGGCGGGTAATGGGGGAAAGAAGGGGAAGGGTCAAGTCAAGGAATATGTATTAAAGGACACATGGACAAAGACAATGATGGGGGAGGATTGAATGTGGGGGAGGATGGGCAGAGCAGGGGAGAGTAACGTGAGGGAATACAGACTACTGTAAATGAACAATAATTTTTTTTCATTTTTAAAAAATTAGAACAAGAAGTTAATAACCATCAGCCTCCCACTGTTTCTTTACTAGTGTATGTCACATTTGTTCATCAATTAATTAGTTCATCCATCATCAATTTATAAATTTATACCATGAGTTTCTGCTCTTTCAGGAATTATAATCTGGGGGGGGTGGTAGAGGATGAAGACAATTAAATTCGCAAATACATAAAATGAGATGTACTCTCTCACAGTACAGAAAGCTATTGAAGTACCTAGCATGGACTCTCAGCCCAATCCAAGTAGTCAAGGGAAGTTTCCTAGGAAAAATAGCATAGTTTAAACTGGCATTCATAGGATTCACAGGGACCAATCATTTCAAGAAAAAGTGACTTGGAAAAGGAGAGTGCTTAAGGCCTGGGAGCAAGAGAACATGGCTCTTTTGTGAAGCTGTAAGGTTGTCAATAAAACTGTATATTATAGAACAAGAGGGTAGACGAATGGGAAGAGACGGAAATGGGTAAGTTTCCATCATCCTTTTTCTTATCATCACAGACTGTTACGACTAAAAGGGGCATTAGTGGTTGGCAACCCTTCCCTTGGAAATTGAGAAACACGAGTCCAGAGGAGAAAGCTCCCTTGCTCAAAGTCACACCTTTTTATATTGGGAGAATATACAAACCTGACTTCAGTTCCCTGCCTAAGTCTGGGTGGGGTTCTTGTCACGGTCTGGTTCTTTTCCTTTGTTTAGAATACTTGAAACCATAAAACCATTTCACTTAGCATTCTCGGGCTGGAGACCTATTAAAAACAGAGGGGCTTTGGCTTATTGGAAATCAACCTGAAAGACCCAACTTCTTATATCCATACCCTTTGATTGTTTTCCCAGGATTTTGACCTAGTGAGTAATTTGGAAGAGTTTACACTCTAAGTACAGACATTTTTTGCTCTTTTCCAAACTGGTTAAACTCTAATGTGCTAACATGCTGGTCAAGATACTCCATGTACAAAAGAGGTAAGTGTCTGTACCTGTGTGAGGGGGAGGGAGGGAGAGAGAGAGAGGGAGAGGGAGAGGGAGAGATAGGAGTTGGGGAGGCAGCATATTTGTTACTAGTAGAAAAGGGGAAGTTGCAGATAGCCAAAAATTTTTAAGTTGTCCATTACATGTACCTTGAAGGATGGTGAGAAATTAATGAGAAAGGAGTAGGGGCTAATTGATCCAAAATGCAGGGGAAAGGGCAGGCCAGTCAGAGCAAAAAGGCAACATTCTGTTTGGCTGGAACAAAAGGAAAGTAGAAAATCAGTCTAGAAACATAGTTCAAATGTACACTGTGCTGAATTCCAAAAGCCAACCCTCTGGTGAACAATGGGGGACCACAGGAGGTTTTTGAATAATGTAAAGGTGGACTTCCAGCAGAGCTTTAGGCAGCAATGAGGCTGCAATGAAACCCATGTTGTGCTGCTGAGATCCTTTCAGGACTGAAGCGCAAATTCCCCTAGTGGCTGAGCGCTGGCCCCTAAGAGCACGAGGCTGGCCTCTGGGAATTGCTTCACCTGAGGCCATACCCCTCCCTGGTGCCCAGCACTCTTGCCTCAATGTGGACCCATCTGCAGGACCTCCCCAGCGCCAGAGCTCTATTTGAGGTCAGCTGGAGTCTTTGTTTTCCACTTGCACCACAGCTCAGCTTCTCCTTCTGCCTCACCTGCCTCCTTCACTCCTCAGCTGGGGACCCTGAGCACATTCCACAATAATCTGCTGCCTCACCAACCCAGTTTCTGTCCTGGCGAACAGATCTGCAGCAGGAAGATGAGCAGGGGAGGAATCTGTGAGGCAGGATTCCAATTTGTAAAGATTAACTGATGAGGGCTTTACCTGGAGGTGCCATTGAGCATATAAAAATAGGGAAAGAAAAGGGGTAATGGGAATCTTTATTTCATCCCTTTCATCTGTAAACTCTCCAACACCAACCCTCTATCACTGTTCCGTAATTTCTTGCCAAGAACCTCATGAATTACTTCTTTTTTCTAAAGACTTGGAGGCATCGTTTTTAAAACCAGCAATATATCAGAGTAACCCTGGAGTCTTTCAAAAAATACAATTTTGTGACTCCCCCCCCCCCAAGGATTCTGTTTCTGTAATTCTATGTGGGGGGGGGGGCCTTCCCAAAATGAAATATATACCACTGCCTTGGTTTCTAAAACACACACTTTCAAATGCATTTTCTTTTTTGATCCTCACCCACACACTAAAACTAGGTGTTATTGTTATTCTTATTGTCCCCATTTAACAAATGAGGAAACTGGGATGGAGAGTTTAGCAACTTGCCTTAGGGCCTCCACTAAGTAAAGGAACAGGTTCAAGGCTAAAAACAAGCATTAAGGTCTCTTGATGTTCTTTCCATTATACCACACTGCCCCTTTCAGCTCTCCTGAGGCCAGAATTCTCCAGGCCTGCCCTGGCATGTGCTTATTTCATTCTCCGTGTCTTTGCTGAAGCTGTTCCCCCAACCTACCCCTCCTCCCCAAACCTACCCCTCCTCTCCACAATACAAACACTGAGAAATCTTCAGGACCAACCCAAGGGGTTTATAAAACCATTCAAAAATAGTGTTCTAGGAGGCATTTTCAAAGTGGTAATATCCAAGGGCAGCTCACAATGTGGTGTTCACCAAGTGTTCTCAGGTAACTTTGAACCCCACTGGGGGACCTCTGGGGACACTTCCGATCCACTTACAGCCTCTGTCATCACATCCCTCAGCCCTCGATCATATTCAGGCCCTTAACTTGATTTTGATTTTCATTTTTTAAAATGTCTTTTTGTCTTATTTACTCAATCATAGTGGAGGCTCTGAGAAAAAAAATCTAGACCTCCAACTCAATTTAACAAAATTAGTAAGACCTCCTGGCTGCTTTTATATACCAGATACTAGATAGGATGGCTCTTTATGGGCACAGATGAGGGAGCAGGGTGAGGTTATGAGAGCTTCTCACAAAAGGAGCTATTTCAACAGTAAATTGGTAAAGTGATCAGTGAGGCTTAAATTTGTGCCTTAAAAAAAGAAGATATCTTAAGGATGTCTGTACGTTCATACTTAGGGCTGAGGATTCATGAAGTGAGTCAACAAGTATTCAATGAGTACAAATAATCCTGGGATTTATTCATTACACCTCCCGCCTTTTCACTCCTCCATTCAATTCATCTGCCAATCCAATCTCTTCTACCCTTGGAGTATCTTTCCAATGCACCCACATACCTTCATCTTCATTACCACTATTTCCAATGAAGACTTCACCAATAGTTTACTAGCTGGTCTCCTCATCCAGTATCCACTCCTACTAACTTCCAAGCCATTTTCGACTTTGCAATTGGAGGTTTATCTTTGATATATAAATCTGAATTATACCTCCCTACTCTGTTTCCTAAGACTCTTAGGATAAAAGGCAAAATGTTGACCTGACCCACAAAGCCCTATGCATTTTGGCCCCACTCATTTCTTTTTCAGTCTCATTTGTGTCTTCATTTTAGTTCACCTCCACGATCCTGCCACATGAGCTTTCCTGTGTGTTCCGCTCTACCACATGCCTTTTGCACATGCTGCTCTGTTCACTGAGGAGCCTCTTTCCAATTACTTCCCTCCCTCTTCTTAACTCAGTCTCTCCCTTCTGAACTTGGCAGAATCATTTCCTTAGGGGAACCTTCCCTGAGTTCTTACCATATCTATAGCCCTATTACATGCAAGTGTCATAGCCTCCTCTCCCATTTCTTTGCAGCATTTATCACAGCGATAATTTTACATTTATTTGACTGTTTTTAAAATTTAGATTCTATCTCCTCCTCTCCTCCCAATATATCGGGTTCTACAAGGGTAAGGACTGTGTCTGTCTTTGCACGTCACTGGATTCCCCAGGACCTAGCTCAATGCATGGTACAGAGAAGGCTTGCAAATACTTGATAAGAGAATGAATGAGTGAATCAAAGATTGAGTGAATGAACTAGTAGATGTTTGACATGATGTTAGGTTCTGCGCATTACAAAGATGAACAAAACAGGCCTAGTTTCTGCCTTTGTGGAGCTCGTGGAGGTTTTTGTCTAGTGCTGGGGAGGCACGGAGATTGAAAAGTCTGGGTGCCGCTGTTTGGAATTTGGACAAGCTCTCCATGATTCTTCGTTTACCCCATTTCCCAGCTTTGCTGGAGATTTCAGAATCTGGGTTAGGAGTTAAAACTGCAGCTGAGTCTAGATTTGTTATCTCTGTTTTAGAAATTCTGTACAAGACTCTGATGCCAGGATTTGAAAAGAGCATGTCCCTTTGTATTCAGAGCTATTCTGTAGTGGCATGTATTGCTTCCCTTTTTGTTAGAGCTCCTCAGTTTTTGTGTAGGAAGTCCCCTCTCCTCCCTGCTGCGCACTCAACATGGGATTGTCCATTAAATGGTGAGTTCATAACCCAGTCAGGCCAATGAGACTCTCTCTTAGGACTTACTGATTTTCCCTAGTCAAGATACTCTGGGGAAACTATACATGGATCCCTGGAGGTTCCCAAGGGCCTTCCCCATCTAAGTCATGCTATGAGCCCTTGAATAATTCTTGTCTTCTTCAGGGGGTATGGGTATATCTTGTTGCTTGCACCCAGAGTTCCACTGAAGCAGGAGTGGGCAAACCACAGCCTGCAGACCAAACCCAGCTACCGCCTATTCCAGTATGTAAACTTTGACTGAAGCGCAACGACCCTCACTTATTTATGTAGTGTCTATGGCTGCTTTTGTGCTGTGAAGGCACAGCTGAGTGCTTGGAGCAGAAACTGTACACTTCACAAAGCTGGAAATATTGACAGGAAAAGTTTGCCTTCACTAAAGTCTGAATCCCCACTCCCTTAAGACATTCATTGTACATAATTCATTAACTTCTCTTCTATGCATCTAGAATGGCGCTAATTATGTGCCATTCTTGGGAGAGCTGAGAAAATAGTTAACTCAGTTGCTTTCTATAGAGCTTTGTTTCTGCATGTAACCTTGGTTGAGAAAGCCTGTTTGCACCTGAGGAATCATAAATGCTCCACCAACTGTTCTCTGTTCTAACTGTTCTCTGTGACACTTGACCCTTGGATTCTCCACTCTGGCTTTTTATTATATTTAAGTGAGGAATGTTGTTGAGAGTTGACCAAAGAGCTGACACTAGACCCATATATTCTAAATCTCTCCGAGCCTTGGAAAAGTTCTTCAGGATCCCTATGCCTCAGCTTCATCTTTTACACAATGAAGAGCTTGAACCTGGACTTCTAAATTATCTCCCAGCCTTCTGTAGCTCATCTAAACAAAGAAAAGGGCAACCAGATATATAAGTAACAGTAAAAGAAACAACTGTGAAATAGACCTGGGAAGAAAAGAGACATCTAACAATATGTACGATGGGGGACAGTATGAACTAGTGTGAACCTGCGTGCAAAGATAGGCGTGTGTTTTGTGTGCATGTCTGTGAGGGTGTGCGTTTTAAGAAGCAGCAAACATCTGCTTAGTTTTCATACTGCCTTGTCTGGAGCCAAGAGGAAAAACATCACAGATAGCCTGCAATTCTTAGTTAAGTCTCAAAATTAAATCCATGGTAAAGAGACTATTAGTGGGAAATTTTGGGACAGTCCCTAAGCAAAAGTTTGTTTTACTTTTTACTCTGACTTGCTCCAAAAGCTCAGTTGAAATTACACGCTAGAAAGTACCTACTTAAATTCCTTTAACAGGCAGTCCCCTCTCTGTAGACACAAGTTTAAGCCTGTCTACTCACCTCAAACAGACCATCCATCTGAACTGTTTGCAACGGCCCCAGGCTACAGGTAGTTTAAAGTGCCACTATCAGATTGCTTCTCAATCTTCTCCTCCCGACTAACTAGTCTTGATTTTTGTCAGCAGCTTTTCATACTCCAGGGCTCCCTTATTAACTGTGTTTGCACTGAGCGAGATTTTCGTCCCACTTCATGCTGTACTGGCTTTGCTCCTTTTAGGAACTCAGAGGCCAGGCCTGGGACTTGCTGGCTCCAGGCCCCCTTTCTTCCCTTTAAAAATGTTTTGATGGTCAAGTGTTAAGAGCTAATGGCAACTGTCTGCTCCAAATGCTCAAGCATAAACTTGCATCAAGTCAGGGGGACTGATGAAATGAACCTTAAAATTCAGAACATCCATCCTATAATTAAGATCCACTAATGTGTGGACAAACAGGTCAGTGCGACCTACCTATGGACTCCACAAATTAAAGGGCTCTGAAGGAGAAATTCCTTCCTTTCAGAGAGTGATTTTTTAAGGGAGAACTGTAAATAAATATTTATTGAGCATCTATGTTACGACAGGCCTTGTGCTAGCTCCCGGGACTCAGACGGGAGCACGGGAGATGAGGTCTCCGTCCTCCTTGTGTGCCCAGGGTAGTGGGAGGGCACTGTAAAGGCAACATTGCACAGAAAACTATGCAGGCAGTTACCATGGCAGGAAAATATCAAAGCCTCCGATTCAGAGTTGTGTGCAGCCAAGGTGAAGAAGCTGGTAGTGTTAAGAGAGAACCCACAGGAAAAGGTGGAGATTGAAGAATATAGGAATTCATAAGCCACTTAAGAGGATGAAAGTACCTCAGACCAGTGGTTCTTAACCAGGAATAATCTTGTCCCCCAAGGGGATATTTGGCAATGTCCCTCTAGACATTTTTGGTTGTCACAACTCAAGAGGTGCTACTGGAGTCTAGTGGGCAGAGGCCAGGGATGCCATTAAACATCCTGCAAATCACAGGACAGCCCCCACAACCAAGAGTTACCTGGTCCCCACTGTCAGCAATGCTGAGGCTGAGAAACTCTAGAGCAGTAGGACCCACTAAAGGAGGGAGCGGCAAGATCAGAGTTTTGTTTTCTGACTTTCACTCTGGACTTAGAGAGGTGAGCAGACTGTATTGGAGGAAGCACAAACCAAGAGAAATAATTGTTTGCAGTTTTGCTAGTAAGAGATGAGATAAAAGAAAAACCCTCTTCTGCCAGTGGCCCTGACACGGAAACACATCTCAGTTTTGGATGTCAGAACAACAAGGCCACCACGGGAGTTTTTAGGCAATATCCTCTCTTGACTAGTGAGGGATGGAGAGTTGAAAAGAAAATGAAAAGAGGTAAGTATTTTCATCTGCGCTTTGGTACATCTCCCCATTCCGTTGTTTTCACGCTGTGGGCATATAAGATAAAAAGGTTTCAGATTAAAGTGTTAGCTGACTTCAACATAAAATAATAGGGTTGAAATATTTTCAACACACCCACATACAAATACACACACCGAGGGCATGACCCCAGGTATTTGTGGAGCATAGTTAGCATTCTTCGTGACAGGTGGGGTGCTATAAATGAAGCACAGTGACAGCTGCTTAGCATGATAATGTGTTCCATACTTTCAGACCAATTTGGAAAACCTCATGGTACCTATAATTAAGAATACTCGTATAATATATATGGAAAGTCTCTTTGTGCATGGTCAAGTCCAGGGAGTCTCACCCACCTCTTCCCCAATCACTCCCCATGATCCTGAATAAAGCATCTAATAATAGCTGGTATTTACTGAGCTCTTGCAATATACCTGTGCTAAGTAAGCACTTTATACATTGTTTCTCACCTAGTCATCCCAAATCTGTAATGCAGGCATTTTGCTTCCCATCTTACACTTAAGGAAACTGAGACTTCAGGAGATTAAGAGTAATTGGTTAAAGTTGCAAAGCTATTGTAGTAGCATGCAGAGTCTAGATTTCAACCCAGGAATGAGAACCTCTCCCAAGACTCCAGAGCATGACCCAAAGATCCTGGGTTCTCTGGTCTATAGCACGGAGTGATTTCAAGAGGCCATCTAGAACAGGTCTTTTTTTCTGAGCATCCTGCTCTTTGTAGGTAAGGCTGGCCACACCGTTAACTCTGGCCATCCTCACGTTATTCAAGGAATATGCAGACCCAGCAGAATCCAGCTGTCTGAGCTGAGGCCACCTCAAGTCAACACAACCTACTTTGGCAAAGACCATTGTACTTTCATGAGTTTTTTGAAGAAACACCCAAGTTCAGGTTTGACTAAGACGGCCAAAAGAAGAGTGGCGATTACAGCCAGAGGAACAGATCCAGAGTGGACCACGGCATCTCTGCTTATTTATTTCCTCATGAGAACCACTGGATGTTTTCTAGTTACTCAACAGATAAGAATTTCTTATCACTCTTGGTGGTCACATGTTTTTCTATTTTTCATTTGGAAGTGTGTTTTTTTCCCTGCTGTTGGCCACCCATTCTGGGAACATAGCCAAATTGCTAGAGACCCTCAAAGAAATGTGCAGGTATTCCCTGGGACTCTATCTCTTCATAAGATCTTTGCAAGGGACCCCCAAATGCCTGACCTTCCAGAAAACACACATGACTCACAAAATATTTCTCCCTCTGAACCAAAACTTCATCGCCCCCAATCTGTGGCCTAAGTCCTCTGTGGGACCATGAGGCACAAAGTCTTCTGTCCCCCAAGAGCCAGCTCACCAGCCAGAGCTGAAGTGACTCACAATGGCTGGGACGCAGGCACAGCGAAACCCTCGATTGGGCAATTTTCTTCTAAAGTCCTATACATGGACTTCACAGTGCCGACACCTGCACACGTTTCCTTTACAATCACAGGGGAGCCTGAGGCGTCACTGATCTTCCAACAGCTGATTATTGCTGAGTTCAAAATCCATCACTAGAAATCTCCTGCCTTATGACAAAAAGTGAATGTCCATAAAACCCATGTTGCTCCCAGTTCCCTGTCTTGGACCCAGAAGGTCATGTTTGTTTTAACCCTGGTACCCACCCTCCTGGAAAGAGGGATCCCTGACTTTGATCGTCAGTAGAACACTGTATTAGTTTCCCATGGCTGCTGTAACAAACTATCACTAACTTGGTAGCTTAAAACAAGACACCTTTCTTCTCTCAAGGTTCTGGTGGCCAAAAGTCCCAAACAGGTTTCACTGAGCTAAAACTGAGGTGTCAGCAGGGCCACACTCCCTCCAGAGGCTTTAGAGGAGAATTTGTTTTTTTGCCTCTTGTAGTTTCTGGTGGCTACTGGCTTGTGACAGCTTCATTCTAACATCATGTCCAACATCTCCACATCTCAGCCTGCTTCCGCCACATCCCCCTCTCTTCTGGGTCAAATTTCTCCATTTCTCTCTTATAAGGGTGTTGTGATATCATTTAGGGCCCGCTGAATAATCCCAAATAATCTCCCCTGTAAAGTATAGATAGGGGATATAGTCAATAATAGTGTAATAACTGTGTATGGTGTCAGATGAGTACAGATTTATTAAGGTGATCTTTTCATAAGGTATATAAATGCCTAATCACGGTTATATACCTGAAACTAATATACCATTGTATGTCAATTATAATTGAAAAATAAATTAAAAATCAAATACATAAACCAGGAATATTTAAAGCTAAAAAAATAATTTCCCTGTCTCAAGATTCTTAACTTAATCATATCAGCAAAGACCCCCTTTTCCAAATAAGGTAACATTGACAGGTTCCAGGAATTGGGACCCGATATCTTTAGGGACCATCATGCCTCTTACTACAAATACCTCCCTGCCCATTCTGTGGGGCGATGGGGGAGCACTAGCCTAGGACTCCCTTCCTGGAGTTTTCAAGTCAGGGAAGAAGAGTTTATAGATACACATGTATCCCCCTGTGAGGCACGCCGTGTATTCATTTGGCATGTGTCCTATTCAGTACATATGTTCAGAACTAAAAACCATCTACTCTTCAGCATCTATACTTCTACTGGATCTACTATTGGGTTTGCCAAGCTATTGATTGCCAATGTAGGCTGAATAACTTTATGTAGGGAGAGGGGCACATTTTGTGCTTTGGAAGACAGTGAGCAGCAACCAGAGAATAAAAATAGAGGAAGCCCCTTTAAACCTGAATTACACATACACAATGAAAAATTCTTTGGAGTAAGTATGACCTGTACAAATATTTGGGACATTCAACAGTTACTCTTTGTTCAAACTGAAGTGTAACTGGGTGTCCTGTATTTCGTCTGTCAACGGTGCACTAGATGCTGGTGACATACACCCGTCCCTCACCCTGGCGGCAGCAAACACAAGCATCTTCAGACATTGCCAAATGTCCCTTTGGAGGCAAAACCACCCTTGGTTGACAACCGCTGATTTACTTAATTAAAAAAACAAAAAAAAAATAAACCCTCATAAAATAGGAAAGATTGAGAAACCTACGTGGAACTGTTTGAAATATGTGCAAGCTGGCAGTTGTGGCTACTTACTTGCAAAGCCATCAGACTGTAGGGCCACAAGCCCCACAGACGTGAGCATTGCTCTGCCAGGGTGAGTGTGCATCACCGTTGAGGGGGTGTGGTTTGGGGAAGACCGTCTTTTAGGAATGATCCTGCCTGGCCCTGACCCTTTCAAGCCTTGGAGCCTCAGGCTGAGTAGCAGGACCAGGCATGACCTCCCATTCCCATTCACCCTCTAATTTATTTTAATTATTCTCTCCTCCACCTCCACCCTGTAGTCCTCAGGGTTTGCTTAGGAGCAAGTGGCTCTCTCACTCACACAGCAAAGTTTGAAGGCGCCAGGACACGATTGTCTGGCAGAGCTGGGCTGTGAGGTCCCTCTTCTGAGACTTTTAATTTTGAGCATGTCCCTACTGGTGGAAAAGCTGAACACAAGGGGGGCCGAATGGGTGCGTGCTTGCCTGTTCTCCCTCTCCCCCACCCTCTCTTTTCTTCCCTGCACCCTTCGCCCTCCAGTCCCCAGTGAACACTTGGCACTTGGCATTGAGACTATTCATGCCTCACCCAAGCTTTCTAAACTGATAACCAGTGACCCTCCCCGCCACCCCCCAACCCACCAGCTGCCTCTGCACTGTATCAAATTTGGCTTTGAAAAGGTTTCTCCAAATATAAGCCTGGTGTGCACACACACAGATAGCAATCAGGTGCACGTATTGTATGTCTTTATAAACAAAGCCATGTGTATTTATAGACCCCTGGCAATGACAGATCTATAAGGAAAGAAAATGGGGGTTTTACAGAACAGAAGAAAAAGAAGGTAAAGCTTTGAAGCCTCTGACCCAAAATAAAATTAAATACGAAATAATGCTCAGCAACAAATCCCTTAATAGGGGATGGCTGTTACCTCCCTGAAGACTGATAGAGTCTGAAAGGGGAGATTTGTTTGGGAGGGGTCAGACTCTCACAGTAGGGAAGCGGGATTTCAATTCTGTTCCAGACTGCTCTGCTGAAGGATGAGTATTTCATTATTTGCTGTTGAGTTCTTGCTTGCTTGGAGTCACCAACACCAGTTTCAAAGGGTTTTATTAACCAGCTACACAAGGCCTCCTGGAGAAGTCCATAATCACAACGGACATTTAGAAAAGCTTTTAAGAATACATAAATGAATTCAGCAAAACATAATTTGTTGCTCCTGGAAGTCAGAAACAAAGACAAAAATGCCTAGAGAAAAAAATACAGAGAAACAAAGAATGTGCAGTAAGAACACCGGGAGGTGGAAAGGGTCCCAGGATAATGTCCCAGTTTACTGGCCTGGCTGGGGGAGAGCAGGCTTCAACTCAGATTCTCTTTCCAGCATGAGATGTGGGGCCGATTTAGCTTTTAGGATGGTTTGATGTCTGTACATAATCAGGACAACTATATGGACAGAACAGAGACTTACACACAAGACGGACACCAAGAGGAGGGCACCGCCTCTGCTGAGACGATGTAATTGTAACCCACACATTCCAACCGAACAGCTCTCCGGGCCATCTCTCTTATGTCTGCCATTTGCAGGAGAAGGACATTCTGTTGGTCTCAGATGTTTCAGTCTTTTAAATGCTCATATCCTGGGGATTAACCCCTTGAGTCAGATATATAAATACAGTGTTATCAAATATAGTCACTGCGTGTTACATTAGATCCTCAGACCCTATTCACCTTATAGCTGAAGGTTTGTATACTATTTTTTACTGAGAAAAAAATTACATGCAGTGAAATATGCTGATCTTAATTAGACAGCGCCATGAATTTTGGCAAAAGAGTACTCCGATGCAACTACCACCCCAGCCAAGGTGCAGAAAGCTTCTAACACTTCAGGAAAGTCCCTTAGGGTCAGTGGTGTGCTGGAACCAGCTTCTACCCAGAGAATTCCGGGCATCTTGTCCCCAAATTATGTTGGTAGCTCCAAGAAGGGAAACCAGGGTTGTTATTCCCCCTGAGACAGCCAGTTACCCACACACCTCTGCTTACACTTGCTTCCTGTCAATCCTCTACACCCACAGAGGTAGATCACCACAGGTTTCCTGTTGCTTGTTCTTGAACTTGTTGAAAATGGTACTGTATTTTTTATCCTGCTTCTTTCCATTAACATGATGTCTGAGAGTCATCAGTGTTGTGATTTATCAGTACTTTGTTCTTTTTAATTGCTGAGTACTACTCCATTGTGCAAATCAACTGTATTTTATCTAAGTTTTTTTTTTGTTAAAGAACATTTGGTTTGTTTCTGGGACTATTAATGTTTTTATTTATTTCCACTTTATTGAGGAAGTAACCGATGAAATCATATATATTTAAAGTGTGCAACATAATTTAATATGTGTGTACATTGTGAAATGGTCACCAAGATCAAGTTCATTGGCATCCATGACCTCGCAGAGTTAACTCTTACGTGTGTGTGGTGAGAACACATAAGACCTACTCCCAGCAAGCTTCCAGTGCACAACACCATATTATTCACCATCATCAACATGCGGGACCCTAGACCTTCAGAACTTATCTTAAAACTGAATGTCTGAACCTAATTTTAAACAGGCTCATATAAACATTCTTGTAGAAGTCTTTTCATGATCGTGTGGTTTCATTTCTCTTGGGTACACAACCTGGAGCGGAATGGATGGGTCACAGAATCAGTGACGCTCAACTCCATTGGAAAGAGCCAGCACGTCTTCCAGCTGCGGAGAGCGTGCACAGCAGGCATGAAAGCTCCAGCGGCTCCCCATGCGCTCCACCATTTGGTGTCGTCACAGCATCTTTTCAACTCTCTCCTCTTGTGTATGAAGTAGTTACTCTTTGTGGGACTTTTAATGTTTTTAATTAAATGCAGTGGGGTGACATGGCTACAAGATTATATATGTTTCATGTGTACATTTCTATGATCCATCGCCTGTATATTGCATATGTGCCCACCACCCAAGGTCAAATCATCTTCCATCACCATAGATTTGCCCCCCTTTACCCTTTACTACACCCCCACTCCCCTTCCCCCTGGTAACCACCATACTGTTGTCTGTGTCTATCAGTTTCAGTATTATATTCCATATATGAGGGAAATCACATGGTTCTTAGTTTTTTCTGACTGACTTATTTCACTTAGCATAATATTCTTAAGATGCACCCATGTTGTTACAAATAGAGTTATTTCATTTTTTCTTATGGCTGAGTAGTATTCCATAGTATATATGTACCACATCTTCTTTATCCAATTATCTATAGGAGGACACTTTGATCACTTCCAAGTCTTGGCCACCATGAATAATGCTGAACATAGGACTGCATATATCTTTGCACATAAATGTTTCCTTTTTTTTTTGGATAGATACCCAAAAGAAGGGTTGCTGTGTCATATAGTAATTCTATTCTTAATTATGTGAGGAACCTCCATACTGTTTTCCACAGTGGTTCTACCAGTTTACATTTCCACCAGCAGTGAATGAGAGTCCTTTTTCTCCATAACCTCTCCAACACTTGTTATTACTTGTCATGTTGTTAATAACCATTCTAACCCGTGCGAGGTGGTATCTCATTGCAGCTTGGATTGACGCTTCCCTAATAACTAGTGAAATTGAGCGTCTTTCCATATATCTGTTGGCCAACTGTATACATTCTTGGAAGAAGTGTTTGTCCTGGTCCTCTGCCCATTTTTTAATTAGATTGTTTATTTGCTTTGTGTTGAGTTGTATGAGTTCTTTATACATTTTGGATATCAACCCTTTGTCAGAGTTGTTGTTTGCAAATATCTTTTCCATAAAGTTCTCCCAAACTTATTTGTTAGATCATTGAATTTTAAACTTTTTTTCTTTTCTAATGTGAGAATTAATGGTATAAATTTCCCACTAAATTTCTATTTTAGTTACATTTTATACATTTTATATATTGTATTTTCGTAACATTTAGTGAAAATGTTTTAATAACCCTTGTTAAACTTTTTATTCATGGGTTATTTAGAAAAGTGTTACTTAATTTTCATAATATTTAGGGACTTGGGGGCATCATCTGATTTCTAATATAATTACCCTGTACCCAGAGAACATTCATTGTAAGATTTAAATCCTTTGAAATTTTTAAATTAAATTTACTGGGGTGACATTTGTTAATAAACGTACATGAGTTCCCAGTGTGCATTCTATAATACATCATCTGGATATTGCATTGTATGTTTACTACCCAGAGTCAAATCTCCTTCCATCACCATATATTTGGCCTCTTTACCCTTTACCACCCATTGAGACTTATTTTATTGTCCAATATTTGGTCTATTTTGGTGAATGTTCCAAGGGCACTTGAAAATGGTGCATGTTCTGCTGTTGTTGGGTGGGATGTTTTATACACTTCCATAAAGGTCATGCTGTTTGATGGTGCAATTCACATCTTCACTATCCATGCTAACTTGATATCAAGTTGATCTATCAATTAATGAAAAAAATATAAAATCTCAAACTTGAAATAATGATTTATCTGTTTCTCCCTTTAATTGCATCTCCCTTTTTGCTTTTAAGAGTGTTATATCTTCATGGTGAACTGACTCTTTTATCTTATTGAATGCCTCTCTTCACCTTCACCAACCCTCCTGTGTTAAGTGTACTTTTTCTAGTAATAATATTCCCGTGCCATTTGTTGTGCTCACTCTTTGCATAATAAATCTTATCCCCATCATTTTACTTTCAACTTGTCTATATCCTTATATTTAATGTACATCCATTGCTTTCTTGTCTGACAATTTTGTCTTTTAATTGGAATATTTAGCTTATTTACAAATAATATATTATTGATACATTTGAGTTTAATTCTATCATTTGTTTATTTCTCCCACATTTTTCTGTTCTTCTATTCCTTTCTTCTTCTGAGTTAATTGAATTTTTTTAGTACTTTTCTCCCCTCTATTGGCTTTTTAGCTATATATCTTTGTGTTTTTAAGTGGTTCTTCCAAAAATTACAGTATAAATCTTAACTTATCACAGAGTACCTAGAGTTGATAATGTACCACTTGCCATAAAATATAAAAGTTTCACCACTCTGAAATTCCATGTATCCTACTCCCTTTTTTCCCTGCTACTTTTAACATATATTTTACATCTACTTATATAGCAAACCCTGTAATTTAATGTTATTATTTTTATTTAAACAATCTGCTGTCTTTCAGAGAAGTTAAGAGAAGAAAAATAAGAAAGACTTTATACAATATTTACCCACATATTTAATATTTCTGGTACTTTTCATTCTTCTTGTAGATTCAGTGCCATCTGAGGTTATTTCTCTTAAACCAGAAGAAACTCCTTTAATATTCCTTGTATTGCAGATCTGCTGGTGGTTAATTCCTTCAACTTTAATTTATCTCATGTGTTTTCTTTCCCTCAGAAATCACAGCCCTACGCTGCTTTTTGCTTAAATACCTAAAGGCAGCCCCCTGTATATCCTGTCTGGTTTTATAGTTGTTTTCACTAGGAGGGTATGTGAGTTTGCTAGGGCTGCCGCAACAAAGTACCACCAACTGGGTGGTTTAAACAACAAAACTTTACCATCTCCCAGTTTGGGAGGCTAGAAGTCCCAAACTAAGCTGTCAGTGGGGCCAATTCCTTCTGGAAGTTTTAGGGAGACTTCATTCATGGCTCCCTCCTGGCTTCTGGCAGCTTCAGGATTGTTCTTTGGCGCATGGATGAAATTGTCCCTGTGTTCTTTCCTCTAGGTCCAAATTTCTCTTTTTTAATAAGAACAGAGACATCTTGACTTAAGATCTACCCCAGTAATTTATATAAACTGGATCATCTGGAAGGATTCTATTTCCAAATAATACCACATTAATAGGCACAGGGGGGTTAGGACTTCAGCATTTTTAAAGAGATGTTACTAAACCCTTAAAGGAGGGCAGGTCTATTGTACTTTTTTCCATCATGGCTACATGCAGAAGACAATCTTGTGTCTTTCTTCACCGTGTTACCTTGCTGTGAATTCGTTCATTTTTTGATGCTTTCTAGTTCTTGGGGAAAGGGGTATGGATTTCAGGAAGATGGTGGATGAAGATGACAGCCGGGAAAGTTTTGGACAAAGGAAGAACTTGAGGAAAAAAGATTGATATCCTCCAGAGGAAAATATTTCTATTTATCCAATTTTCCCTCAGTCCTATGCTTGGATCATACATATCAAGAATGATTTAAGAGCAAGACAGGACCTGTTATGAACATCCATTCATTCATTCAAAAATAAAACACAGCATGTACTGAGCAGTTACATGTGCCAGACCTGCATCTAGTAGCCAAGGATGGAGGTGCAGGTAAAAAAATATGGTCCCTGCTTATGGGAGCCTTCATTCCAGCAGAAATTCAACATTTATATGCCTTACAATGTGATCACTTCTGTCAGTACATCTAAAACTAATGTAGTATTGTACACCAAACTATAATTAAATACACAGGAAAAAGAAAAAGAAATTCAGAGTCTGTCTATCTGCTTCAGTTTTGGTTAGATTATGGTTTTAAAAAATTAACCATAGAAAAAAATTTATCTTTTGGTCAAGATAAATGAATACAGTGCAAGAAAAGGTGAAGAAGGAGGAATTTTCTATTTATTTCTTTGTTCAGCAAATATTCTTGAACACATATTGACCTAAGAATAGAGATTCCAAAGGATTTGTGTGTGTATGAAGAGATGAGGTTTTTATTAGGTAATAATTACACATCATACTTTTGTCATTTCTGCATGGCAGGCAATGTTCTAAGCCCTGTTGTGGTATTGACCCTTTCAGTCTTTGTAACAAAGTAAATGCTGTTTTCATTTCCAGGATGAGGTTAAATAACACGACTAAAGTTAGCAGTTAGTAAGTGGGAGGCGCACTGCCCGAACCCTATCTACCACTGCAGCTTTAGAGTTCAGGCACACAGCCGATAGTCTATTCTAACTGTTAAATGTCGAGAGCCTGTATGTCCTACATTATTTTTTAGAGCCAGAAGTCTCAGTTTTTGTAGTATCTTCCATTATTGTTTTCCATAAAGACATTCGTGTTAATCTGATATGCGGTTTTGGAAAAATAATTGTGGTACATGTAAGAAAACAAATTCTTCCTCATTTGCTAAACTTCCCCCTCTGGGAAGTTGTCAATGTGTTGAATAATGCAAAATAGAAGGAAAGTATTCACAATTGTTGGTTGTTTTTTTTCTTAAAATCTTTTTTTTTCTTTCTAATTTCCTATTTCCTAGAGAACTGGGTACTTATCTGGTATCTACCCTCTACTGCAAGGTTATGTATTTCACGGGGGTTCTGGTTAGCCTAAGTCTGTCATGGTGGTTTTAGGACTCTGTCCATGTAATAGAATATGATGAAACTCTGGTCTACATGTCATGGAGGAAGCATGTGGAGACTCCTGGGAAAGTTTTTCTTGCTTCCAAAAATAGATACACGGAAAGGGAAAACCTCTTTTTCTCTGGAAATTGTAATCTGTGTGTGATATTTGGAACTTCAGCAAGCATCTTGTGACCATGAGGAAGATGGGCCTGAGGACAAAGCTCATACCTTGAAGACGGCAAAGTCGAAAGGGGCAGGGGACTGGACCCGTAACATCATAATTGAGTCACTGAATGAACCGATTTTGAAACCACCCTAACTTTAAACTTCTCATTGAATGAAAAGGAAACTTGATAAGTTATCATTCTTTAAGCCACTTAGAGTTAGAATTTCTGCTTATAATACTGAGTCAATTTTTTAAAACGTCCTAAATATTGTTTTTTTTTACTCTGTTCCCTCCCTTTCTCTAGTACAAGAGAAACTTTCTGCTATCAGAGTAGGCTCCTCTTCCACTACACAAAGCTGACGCTGTATATTTCGGGAGAGAAAAGCAGGCACATACATCTTTAAAACACCCAAAGGCAGCTGAAGGTTAGCAGCTATCTAAAGCCTGTGATAAATGTCCAAATTCCTCAGCAGCATATTTCTGTGTTTGCAGATTTAGAGACGAGAGACTTTAATCATGGCAGCTAAATCCCTCTTTAAAAATTGAATTGAAAATAACATTTAAGGCTGTGTATGTTGGCTGCAGATTCCTTCCCTTATTCTACTGGGGAGTTTCCCACCAGCAACACGAGAGTGCCTCCCTATAATAAGGTAACTTTTTTTCCTTTTTTTAATAGCTGCTTATTAAGGCCGAAATTCTAATATTAGCCTACTATTCCACTGAATGAAGGAATTGGATATCTTCTGCACCAACGTGGGGGCCTGGATGTGTTTCCGCACTTTTCCTCAATGCCTTACAGAAACTTAAAATAGCATTTCCCCCCTTTCCCTTCGACTCTGTGCAATCACAACAGAATGTGAGGGACTGGTTTGGGGCTTTGGAACCAGCAACTGTTGTGTTCAATTTTATTTTCCATGCTTAAGTGAAGTTCGTTCCTTCCTCTTTCACTCTGGATTTGAGGGGGGAAATCAATATTATTTTTATAAATATGACTGGGTGGTGTCTTGCCCAAACCTGTCTGTGTCGTCAGGGAAACTGGGATGCTGGGATAAAAAATATGGAAAAAGCACTGTCCCAGGAAAACATTTCAGAGATTATGGATATGAATACAGCCTGATGGAAATCACCAAAAAAAAAACCAAAATAGGCTTTTTCCATCTGCAGCATTATACAGCTTTTGGTCTCTACCCAAGGGGGAAGGCAGTGGGCGATGAATAGGTGACAACTTATAGGAAAAGTTCTGATTTTGCAGCAGTTTGGGATGCCACCAAATGTTTATACATTAATGCTCGTGGGACATCTCACTAGCTTTCCTGGGAATTCACCAGTGGGCTTCTTTAATCTCCCTTTGCCTTGGAGAAGAACTGAAGGGCCTATGAAGAGACAAAGGTGGAAGGGAACCTAGAGCATCTTTCATTCACACCCTTCAGGCTGTGGAACAGTGCAGTGAGACCCAGAGACAGGAGGCAGGTGGGCCAGTGTCACATTGTGGGCTGGCAGTGGAGGAGGCAAAGTGGAGGAGTGGTTAGAGCACAGCCTGAATCCTATAAATGACACAGCCTTGCTGTGGCTTAGCCATGGGTTACCCATGGGGTACCCATGGGTTAGTTTCACAGCCTTGTCGAGCAACACAGCCCTCGCCTCAACCATGAGGCCACCAGAGTACCTTGCTTGCGGCTTGCTAGGAAGATTAAATAAGTTAATACCTCTAAGGAGTTCGGTGCCTGGAAAACAACAGTCCATCAATACAGCTAAGCGAAATGAAGCCCAGACACAGGAGAAAGTCTTGGAATACATGCTGCTGACCTTGTCCTACTCCTCATTTCCTTTATTCCCATCCTCCCAAATGCCCCATTTCTGGGTTGTTGACATAGTAGAAGCTCCTCGAAGGAGAGAGCATCTGCACTTTGGCCTAGAACTTCTGATCCAAAGGAAAAAGAAGTGAAACAGTTGGTTTATTCAGCGTTTCTTGAGCACCCTGGTGTATTCCCCCAGCTTGTGTTTGTCAAGACGGGAGCTTCCCCAGGGGCTTTCTCTTCTGCTGCTGGTTTCTTTTTCTCTCATCTTAGTTCCTTTCTTCACAAAAAAAGAATGTAACTTGCCAGACACGGGCTTAAGTGATGTGTGACTGGAGAATGCCCATGCTCAGGGGGATAGATTTTTAAGATCCATCTGTCTGTTAATGGACTTGGTGAAAGGGCTAGGTAAGATATTCATTTTTGATAGAAAAGACAAAGATCAGATTGTGGAGAGGTGATGAGAGATCCCCATAGAAGCAGAGCTGGAGACTCTTAAGTATCAAATATCTGGTGACTGGCAGTCTCCACAGATCCACAAGTATTTGCCTCTTCCCATTACAGCCTCTAATAGGTTCGATAACAAAAGCAAGAGTCATGTCTCAGAAGGCTATCACCACAAGAAAGCACAGCTGTTACCTGACTCTCCTATTAAGCCATACCTCTTAGCTTGAGGTATAGCTTTGGGATGTGAAGGAATTATCAGAGAGCAAGCCCTGGTGGAAATGAAATACTGTGAAGGGCTGGTAGGGGGGCGTCAATGGTGAGCCGTACGTGATCCATTAACTCGCCGCTCTCCCGTGTGAGTAGTCATATTTATGCTCATTTTACAAATGGACATGTGGCCGTGGCATGTCCAGTATGCTCTGGCGACTCACTCTGCTTGTCCCCCCTGATTTCAAGGGAAAGCAGGCTCGGGAAAGTCCCTTGTACAAATTCACCAGCTCATGGGCCGTCTGGCTGCAGGGCTTTGCTTCCTACACCTCAGCTTTCTGTGCAAGTTTCAGTAGGAGTGGAAAAGGACAGATCTCTGAGTTGGGCAAAGAGAAAGCAGGCCTGGCACCAAAGGCAAACACAGCCCTCTCTCTCTCATCATGGTGCTTGGGCCAGTCCTGACTCAGCGGCATCTGAGTGCGGTGAAGGAAATTGGGGCTTTGGGCAGCTGGGAAGCTCTTTGGGATCCCAGGCTGAAGCAAGAGCTCAGCCTTCAGCCTCAAACCACCATGTGGGTCTGCTCCGCGCTAGGTCAGGAGCTGGCAGGGAGAGTCTGAGGCCCTGCTTTCCCTTCCATTCAGGAACTCTCAGTCTCAGAGGAAACACTCCCCTGTTATCTGTGGTTTTTAGCTCTTTCCCACTTTGCAAGTGGAGGGGGAAAATAATAATAATAATAATAATAATAATAATAATAATAATAATTCTGTGGGTTGGGAGTGTCCTTGGTTTGGTGGGGCCAGAGTAAACAGAATGAAATTAAGTTGTAGTGATGCCGATGATTCTGCCTTGTGTCAGTGAAATCAATGAGCAGGAAATAAGAGGCCAGGAGTGAGCCCAGGAGGGGAAGGCAAAATGATCTGTTCAACAAATAGTCATAGTTACTCTTTGGGCAGGACAGTCCGGCAGGATACGTAGAACTGTCTTTACCTTAGTTTTTTCTTCTTTCTGTCTCCTCACTGACCTTTGAAAATAATTTTAAATATGTTTATTGATTTGAGAGAGAGCGAAAAACCAATGTGAGAGAGAAACATCTATTGGTTGCCTCCCATATGCTCCTGACCAGGGATTAAACCAGCAACCTAGGTATGTGCTCTGACCGGAAATCAAACCTGCAACCTTTTGTTTTACAGGTCGATGCTCCAGCCGACTGAACTACACCGGCCAGGGCTTCACTGACTTTCTTCATAACAAGAGTAAAACATATACTTGAGTCAACAAGCCCAATTATATGGAAGCATACAAAGAAAAAAATTGTAATCTCCCCATTCTATCCTCCTGAGGAAGCCAGTGCTAACAGGCTGATACCTTTTCATATTTTTCTCTTACCTAGAAGTGCAGGACCATCTCTGTTTTCCAGGAGGTGCCTCCTCGCAGAGGGAGGAACATGACTGGAGAGAAATAATTACAGAATAGTTAAGAGTTGTATAAGTGGCTGGGATGACGGGGTCACTGTGGAGTGGAGCTGTGAAAAGGCTGCAGATTCAAGGAGCACCCATGCACACCGAATTAGAAATAGAAGTTTGGAGGAGAGAGGAAGCTCAGGTCAGGGTTATTCTAAGACACTGTTATTTAAATGTCCTTCATTGTCATAGAATCAGGAAGGTCCTTAGAGCCCAGGGGTCTACCCTGTACAGATGTAACCAGAGTATGTATCCCTGTGGTTGCTTCCAGGTCTAAGGACCTTGCTGAGAACACGCCTGCTCATGCACAGCCCACTTCAACCCCAGATCTGATCACAGGCAACCTGGACTCTTTTAAATGCTTTTTACATTTGATATTTTTACATGTTATAACATTTTTTTACCCAATTCTTCTTTCTTCCTTTGGCATAGTTTAAACAACCTGAAGGCAGGGATTGTGTTTTACTTATTTTTGTTAACCAACTGGCATATAAATTACTAAATTAATTTAAGAAAATTAAAAAAAAAACTCATATCCTGGACTCTTGTATTTGAAGACACAGGACCAGGCATGGAAAAGGACTAAAACTAGAACATCTTCATGGGATCTCATAGTCTCCTCTGTACAGAGCTGATTCCCACATTTGTCCTGTGATCCTTCCTCTAGTTGTAGGAAGATTTACCATTTTCCCTTAAAGCTGAATTTACTTGATCTTTGTAGCCAATGTGAACATCAGTACATAAACAAAAGTGAAATACAATGAATTATAAAAAGTAAACTTTCACCCTGGCTGGTGTGGCTCAGTGGGCTGAGTGCCAACCTGCAAACCAAGGGTCTCTGGTTCAATTCCCAGTCAGAGCACATGCCTAGGTTGCAGGCCAAGTAGCCAGTAGGGGGCATATGAAAGGCAACCACACATTGATGTTTCTCTCCCTCTCTTTCTCCCACCATTCCCCTCTAAAATTAAGTAAATACATTTTTTTAAAGATTTTATTTATTCATTTCTAAAGAGGGAAGGGAGGGAGAAAGAGAGAGAGAGAGAGACATCAATGTGCGGTTGCTGGGGGTCATGGCCTGCAACCCAGGCATGTACCCTGAGTGGGGATCGAACCTGCGACACTTTGCTTTGCAGCTTACGCTCAATCCACTGAGCCACGCCAGGCAGGGATAAATAATTTTTTTTTTAAAAAGTAAAGTTTTAACTGAGTTTCTATGTCAAAGCCCCCTGCTGCTGGCATGAAAGAAAAACAACAACTTAAGTTCTCACAGGTGCCCACTTCTCCCCTTCATGATGGTGTGACAGGGTGAGGGCAGGGAGGCCCCTAACCCATACTCACAAACAAAAAAAAACACAGGGCCAGAGTCTACATCTGTTGCAGAATTACCTTCAATACCACAAACCAAATCAGACTCGGGTTTTAGACACAAAGGTTGTAATGAAAGGATGTCATAGTCAGGTATCTCTGATGTGAAAACATTTACAGATATATTGGGGATTAAAAATGTATACATTATTTACATTTTCATCTTGAAAATTTTTCATTACCCCAGGTAATTGGAAAATAAGAGTTAAAAATTAGAAAGTAATGATGTATTAGGACTGGTGGTTGGTATTAAATCTATAAACATGAAATTGTTTCTAAGTAAGTATAAATATGGTTACAAAACAAAGCAAATATTACGCTTTATGAAAAGTGTGATGTATGTGAATATTAATTTATTATAAAAGAATTGTCAATGGAAACCCTAGATTATATTAACAAAAATTGGAAAGGCAAAGGAGGTGGTCAGTAAAGATATTCTTAGTTATATGTATTACATAAAACTGCTTTTTGGTTGTGAATCATATAAAAATAATTCAAATGTCTTTGGAAAGCACAAGAGTGACTGCTAGTTAATTAAAAACTACTGTTTATCTTTCAAATCATTAGTGAAAAGAAAAGAAACAAACCTAGTCCATGTATCAAAATACAGAAAATAATAAAGGAATGATAGACACAAAACTTAAAATAAGGGGATTTATGCATAGAATAACACAATACTTATATTCTATCATTATAAATAAAATGCTAATCAACATTTATGGCATGCCTGCAATATGTCAGGCACCGTTAGGTGCTTTGCTCTGTTATATTTTATTGACTCTTTATAGCAATCTTAGTAATATTATTGTTTCAATATTACAGATGAATTGACAGAGACTCACAGAGAATAAATCACTTTCCTGAGGTCACAAGATATTAGAGGCAGATTCAAGATCTAAACCTTGTCTTTTCTGACTCACAGACTTATTCTCAGTCACCTCACTGTCCCACCTTCACACAACAATCACGGTGAAATGAAGGAGGCCAGATGTATCCACTTGTGAATTCCCCAATTTAAAATCAAGGACTTAGATTGGATTACAGTACAAAATATGGCAAATATTACAAAATATTGCTTTTAAGAGAAATGTCTTTAAAATGAAGGGGAGGGGAGACCAGAGAAAAGGAAGTAAAAGGATTAGCCATAGAACCTATATGCTTAACTCAGAGACACAGACAACAATGTGGATGGCCAGAGGGAAGGAGGGGAAAAGGGCTGGCTGGAGGTGGGCAGAGGTGGGGAAAATATGGACATTTATAATAGTGTCAACAATAAAAATAAAGAAAAAATAGCTTGAGAAAACACATACACAATGTGTTTATCAGGCAAACACGAAGAGAACAAAAAACAAAAGCAGTAGCACCAATATAAGTTTCAAACAAAATGTAAGATCAAAGGCAAAAGGCATTAACATGATTCAAGAAGTATTATGTTGGTCAGTGATATAATCCATGACGAAGGTATCTTTATACACTGAAAATTCCACAGAGTGCTATGAAACCAAAAATGGCTAAAAAGCCAATATAAGGGAAAATGTAAGGGAAAATAAACACACAGTTATTATGACAGACTCTAATACACACACCAGTTTTTGACAGAGGAAGTAGATAAAAAACAATGAAAATGTCAACAACAAAATTAATAATATGTCAATACATTTTATATGAGTATGTATATATATCTGATATATGTACATATAATTGTGAAATATAATATATACACATTTTTAATCCAAAAAATAGGTTCCACAGTCTCATTTGTCTACACTATGCTCTCAAATACCAGCAATATTATACCAGAAAGAAAATCTTAATAAACTTGTAAAGATAATGTCATCCATGTGATATTTTTTCACTAACACATAGTTGATCCATTAATTAATAATAACACTAAAATAGGAAAGAAATCAAAGAAGACACAAACAAATGGAAACATATACCGTGTTCATGGACTGGAAGAATTAATATAATCAAAATGTCCATACTACCAAAAGCAATTTACACATTCAATGCAATACCTATTAAAGTACCAATGGCTTATTTCAAAGACATAGAACAAACACTTCTAAAATTTATATGGAACCATAAACAACCCCGAATAGCTGCTGCAATTTTGAGAAAGAAGAGTAAAGTAGGAGGGATCACAATACCTGACACTAAACTATACTACAAGGCCACTGTAATCAAAACAGCCTGGTACTGGCATAAAAACAGGTACATGGACCAATGGAACAGAACAGAGAGCCCAGAAATAAACCCAAGTCTCTATGGTCAATTAATATTTGACAAAAGAAGCAGCAACATAAAATAGAATAAAAATAGCCTCTTCAACAAATGGTGTTGGGAGAACTGGACAGCTACATACAAAAAAAATGAACACAATGCACACAATGGAATTGCACACAATGGAATTCTACGTAGCAGAAAGAAAGAAGGAGCTCCTACCCTTTGCAACAGCTTGGATGGAGCTGGAAAGCATTATGCTAAGTGAAACAAGCCAACCTATACACCCTATACAAAAATAAATTCAAGGTGGATAAAAGACGTAAATATAAACCAAGACACCATTAAAGTCCTAGAAGAGAACGTAGGTAGGAAAATCTCAGATATTTCACACAGAAACTTTTTTACTGACTTGTCTCCTAGAGCAAGGGACATAAAGGAAAGATTAAACAAATGGGACCTCATCAAAATAAAAAGCTTTTGCACAGCTAAAGAAAACAGTATCAAAATAAAAAGAGAACCAACTGTATGGGAAAACATATTTGCCAATGATACCTCAGACAAGGGTTTAATCTCCAAAATATATAAAGAACTTACACAACTCCACTCTAAGAAGACAAGCAACCCAATTAAAAAATGGGCAAAGGACTTGAACAGACACTTCTCCAAGGAGGACATACAGAAGATCCAAAGACACATGAAACGATGTTCAATATCGCTAGCTATCAGAGAGATGCAAATTAAAACCACAATGAGATACCACTTCACACTGGTCAGAATGGCCATCATCAATAAATCAACAAACAACAAGTGTTGGAGAGGTTGTGGAGAAAAGGGGACCCTAGTGCACTGTTGGTGGAACTGCAGACTGGTACAACCACTATGGAAAGCAGTATGGAACTTCCTCAGAAAACTAAAAATGGATCTGCCTTTTGACCCTGCAATTCTACTGCTGGGACTATATCCCAAGAACACTAAAACACCAATACAAAAGAACCTGTGCATCCCAATGTTCATAGCAGCACAATTTACAATAGCTAGGTGCCGGAAGCAACCTAGATGCCCATCAGTAAATGAGTGGATCAAAAAACTGTGGTACATTTACACAATGAAATTCTATGCAGCAGAAAGAAAGAAGGAGCTCCTACCTTTGCAACAGCTTGGATGGAGCTGGAAAGCGTTATGCTAAGTGAAACAAGCCAGGCAGTGAAAGACAAACACCATATGATCTCACCTTTAACAGGAACCTAAACAACAAAACAAAGAAACAAGCAAAATATAGTCAAAGACACTGAAATAGAGGACAGGCTGACAGTGACCAGAGGGGAGAGAAGAGGGAATTTCAGGGGAGAATGGGTAGGGTTTACAGGAATAAATTTAAAGGACACATGGACAAAAACTAAGGGGAGGGTGGTAATGGGAGGGAAGTGGGGAGGGTTGGGTGGGCGGGCTGGAATGGGAGTAAAAGGGAGAAAACTATACTTGAACAATGATTAAAATAAAATTTAGAAAAATAATAATAACACTAAAATAAAATGTATAAAACAAACTATTAATAATAAAAGAAACTTATGTGTGAGTATTGAATGTAAGTGGAAATCAAAATTGCAATTAGTATTTATTAGAAAATACTGTGTTACTAAACTACTAAACTACATCAAAATATTATATTACTAAAAGTATGGGATGTAGCCAAAGCCCTATTGAAATGGCAAGTCCATACTCTTAAGCTTTTCCTTTATTAACAAGTGAGAATAAAAAATAACTGGACCAAACATTCACCTTAATTATTTGAAAAAATATAGCAAGTACAAAACTCAATAAACTGGGTAACTAAAACACAAACCCAATAAAATTGATGGCCAAAGAGTTAATTCTTTGAACAAAGCAGGTGCAGCATATAAAATTTGGGAATCTTTTTAAAAATTGTTTCTCAACTATTGTAGTTACTATTCTCACAGTCACAACTCATTACTACTCTCATTGTCTCTTCTTCAGATTAATTCAAGAAACTCTGATCTTTGCCCTTCAACTGTTCACCTGAGCATTTCAAACCATCCCCACTGTTGGATGACCAGAGGACCTCTGAAAAAAGTGCTTTGCAAAGGAAATGAGCTGCATGAACTTCTTTTTGGTCTAGCCCCAACATGTTTTGGTGGGGATGGACACAGGCAAGAGATAAACACCAGCAATTCTTTCTTTTGAAACCAGTGTCTTCCTTTACCATCTGGGCAAATGTGGGTCAATCATGGGTAAGCGGGTGTGAGAACAGAGCTGACTCCATCTTGAAAGGCTGACTCCATCTTGAAGCTAATCCACCAATCTAACTTGAGTGAACGAGCATGGACCTTTGATCCCTTTCCCTTCCCCTGAGGTACTCTGGAATGTAAACAGAGGTTTTAAGGGTACTCATGCAATGTCCATTACTCCTTCCTCTGAGGCAGTAGCTCGAGATATTACCTATCTCTTAGCTCACCAGGTCCAAGGACCTCCTGGCACTTGATCTTTTGGTCTCCACCTGGCTACCCACACACTCCTTTCTTCGCACATAGGTCCATCCCAAAGTGCAGATAAAAGAAGGTAAGTCTAGAAGGTGAATTATGCAGTGATCTCAATGTTCTGTGACTGCCCAGGACCTGAATCTGCATGTAGGTATTAAACTCTCTAAATCAAAAAGCTGGATTTCTCTTCCACATGCTTTGGCTTATCGACTTCTTCAGTATTTGGAGGAGGCTGTGCATACATGGCCTTTTTATGGAGCATGGGGTGTTCACTAGATACATAAACTTATGTGAATTTTCCAATTGGCCCTACACAGGATGAGCACTCAATTTTTGGAAGATTGAGTCTGTGACAAAAAGTAGCTCATCTTTGCCTACATCATCCCATTTTAACAAATTCAGCTTCTTTTATTCTTGTGCGATCACTGAAGCAGAGACGTATGAGTTTAAAAAAGGGTACTTAAGCATGGAAGCAGAATTAAGTAAAGAGATCTTCATTCACTGGGCCCAAATAACTAACAATAGTGAATATGGGCTTAACATTCCTTGTGGCCCAGGTATTGTAGTGAGGACTTCAACTCACTGCTTCTTAAAGCCTTTACAGCAACACAATGGCAAAAGCACTCTTGTTACCCTCATTTTACTTTGAAGAAACTGAGGTGTAGAGGGGCTAAAAGAACCTTTTTGAAGTCATTCAAACAGTGACAGAGGAAGATTTAAATATACACAATCAGGGCCTAGGGCCATCTGCTCTACTATTCTCTTCTACACAATGACAAGGGCATAGAGACACCCATGTTCTCCTTCCCCACATTTCTTCAGGATGATAGAAGAGTAACTTCTGCCTTTACAAGCTCAATATTTAGAACTCCTCTCACCTTCCTTCCAGACCCAGACAGCTTCTCCTATAGGAGCAGGAAATTTATTTGATTGATGAGATGGAGGAAAACCAAAGACAATCTATCCATGTTCCTGTCTGATTGCCGTTAGCAAGTTAAAGGTCAGAAATGCACAGGAAGTTACCCTCCACACCCCACCCCCTGACTTCCTGACTCCCTGTTCTATGGGAAAGGTGCATTTTCCTTGCTGCTAACTGAATAAGCATCAGCTATGCAAAATGGGTTGGGCTTTGTGTCCCAAGGTTTCAACGTGAAGGCAAATATAAAGTAGCCTACTTTGACTTTACATTCAAAGTGCTCCCTAGTTCAATCTCATGAGACTTTAAGCCAATGATCTCTCCAGTTAATTCTTAGGTCTTGGTCTCAATTAGCTCCGAACTCTGAAGAGAGAAGGGTGTGAAAATTATCACCCTGAAACTTCAACATAAGACATTTCCATATACAAGGCATCACAGTGGTCTTCGGCTCACACTCATGGCTTGAAGAAGTGAAATATTGTGCCTCCTACTCAACACTTAAAAATGCTGAGAACACGTGCCTTAATAAGTGTTGGAGAAGCCAACCAAATAAAATACCACCATATCAATGAACAAAGGAGCCTCTCGAGGGTTTCTCTCTGAAGGTTTGGGTAGGACCAAGATAGTAGATGACTTTACAATAAAGAGGAACTCCCCTACAGATTTTTCTTGACTTATTTTTGCATATATAAAACAGTGCTCCATAGCAGCTTATTTTTATAGTGCCACATAACTTTCCCCTCTCTTTGGAGAAGATGAGTTGCCCTAGGCAAAACATCTTTCTAGCCAGGCAGAGTTCCTGGAATTATGGGCAAAATATCCACGTGTCACTTGAGACAAATTCCCTTACAGAAGAATGAGATTTTAAAATTTGTATTAAGAGCCTTCCTTACAAACATTTGGAGCATTTAAAATAGTAGTTTCAGCCTCTTTTACCCAAAGAGAGGGATGAATTGATGTGTATAGTAGGGTTTTGGCATTTGCTTAGCAAGAGATAGATCACTGAAATTAGAAAAGTTCGCATTTAATTATTTCACATTGCTGTTTCTGGCTATGGGCCTATCCCTTAACATGTCACTACGATGTGACACGACAGGTTGAATGTGAATGGGACTATGAGCTTTGAATGGGACACAGAGAGCTTTATATATAATGTATAAAATGCATTACTGTATGCTAAGTACACATTGGATAAATTGCCTAGTCAGCCGCTCCTAACATAAGGTTGCAAACAGATCTTGAAAACTTTACATTTTGTTTCAAGTTTATAACCCCATTAAAGAATATTTAGAATTTTAAAACTTTAGACCCATGGTCATACCACAGGCCATTACTCTGAGAAAGCACATTGACATACACTTACTGAATGTGATTCTTATTTTCCAAAAATTATTTTCTCTTCCTTCCTTCCTTCCTTCCTTCCATCTCTCCTTCCTTCCAACTTCCTCTTCTCACTTTCCTCCTGTTCTTTCCTTTTTAAACAAGGGACTGTGCTTTTTATCATAAAGTTGTGAAGAAGGCAAAAATGACCTAGAATTACTGTTTACATCCAAACTTTGAGCTGAAGAACTCAACTCCATCTATGAGCAGTCCTCACACCAGGTATTATTTTCGGCTTGAGAGATCTCTTCCAGCCCCTTGGGAACTTCAGAGAGAAGAAAACCTCCTTAGTGGGATACTCACCCTCCCATTTCCCTGAGGGCTTCTTTCTGTATATTTCTGACAGCCTGACTTTTGACCTGAAGGTCAGGACTTTGGTGATGAAATAGCGTTTAAGTTAAATTAAGTCAACAGTTGTCTGACCTATTGTTAGGTTTTCACTGGGTTCCTCTGCAAACAGAATACTTGCTTCTTTGGTAACTCTCAACAGGCTCTATTCTCTTTTTGGATCAATTGGCCTCTTCTCTGATTTCTGAACTGGTGACTATGAGCTACAATGGTAGGGGAAGTGGGGAAGGATTGGGATGATAAAGCGATATTAGGAAATACGTTGTAAAAAATATGGTAGAATGAGAATGACAGAAATCTGGACAACTGTTGTTCACGGAGACTTCAGACTCTGAAGACAAATGAACATGTGTTCGAACTTGTTTGTCGAACAAGCTGAGATGTGTCAGTTCCAGGCACCTCTGCACTGAGACAGGCTGGAGAGACTCAGTTCCTCAGGTGTATTATGTATGTGAAACATTGAATCCAGTGCCTAGTTCAGTAATTGGAGAGTTTATTATTACTCTATTATTAATCATGCAGCTGTCACCTCCTAACTATCACAATTTCTCCTGGATAAACATTTATTAAACACTTACTATGTGCCGCATTATTGTACTTGTTACTGAGATTATGAAAATAAAACAGACATAACCCTGACCTCAAAGAGCAAACAATCTAAAGCAAATAAGTAATGAGTTCAGACCATGAGCAGACATACTGACTATGGTCCTGTATTTCAAGGTGTGTCACATAGATACATAAAGGGCTCCAGAGGACACTGAGGTGAAAGTCAGGGGCAGCCCCAGCTGCTGTGAAGTTGCTGTGAATTCTTGTGAGTCAGCACTTACAAGGTGATAGTTGGATGATTAATAATAAAGTAATAGTAAGCATGCTAATTATTGAATGAGGTATTGGATTTAACACTTTACACACACACACACACACACACACACACACACACACACATACCTGATAGAAGAGGACCTGAGTCTGTGGGGTTAACTGACAATTCAGGGCCATAGCTAGTAAGTGGAGAAACTAGGATTTGCAGCCAAGCTTATCTCAGCTTTTAACCACAGTGACAGAGTCCAGTGGTTGAGCCCAGTGTTGGCAGATGCTCATAGAGACAATAGCTGGGGAGGGAGGAAAGGAAGGATCGCTGTGCTGAAACCAGGCTTTGATTGTGCAGGAATCTGGGTTGCTGTTTGGGAGTTTTTCCTGATAGAAAATAAGTTTTCTACCATCAGCATCACCCCAAGCTTCATTTCTCCACCCTTCTCTGAGAAGTCTCTTCCCAACCTAGGCTTTTTTCTTCCAGCAGTCAATGGGTGTGTACTGTCTGGATTCCTAAAGAATTGTGTTACTATTGATAGAATATTTCCACCCAGACAAGTCTGCTCTCCAGTGATGTAACACACCAGCAGCAAGAGAGGCAGGAGGTGGGCTGGAGGATGTGAGATCTTGGTGGGAGTAAAGATGTATAATATGGCCTCACCGCAGGCCCATAATGATTGCATGATCTGGTGTTCTTCCTTCCTTTTAAAATTTCTTTGGCCAGTTTCCCACAGACTCTTTTACTAGTTTCCTCCTTTAGTATCTCTTATTTTGTCACAGAATGATTTTGTATTCCTGGCTGTCCATGAAAAATGATGCCTCCCAGAAGACACCATTCGTTCAGCCCCTAGAATCATGATCAGGACAGGATTCTCCTTGATTCTCAGCTCTCAGCTTCACTCTGCATTTACACCCTCCTCATCACCACTGGATTCTCCCTCCTCTGTTGAGCTCAAGGTCAGGATGTCAGACTGTAAGCCTCCTTGTTTCTCCATTAATGGAATGTGAGATTTGGTTTCTTGCTTTGAAAGTTATATTGCAAATAAAGACAGTGGCAGGAAGCAAGGTTTGATTTGCTGGCTGGTGCCAAAGGTATGGTTAGATCTTTGAGGCCAACTTGCACATGGCTTTGGAGAGGAGTCAGAATACATGTTTGAGGTAAATGAAGAAAACACCCATTTCTCAAGCAGGAGAACCTCAGAGATGTGTTTATCAATGAAATGCCAGTTTATTAATAAAAAAAAATAATCTCTTCCATGTGTTCAGAATTTTACAGTTTACCAAGTGCTTCTTTGTATGTTATCTCATTTGATTTTTGCAACAACTATCTGGGATTTGCCAGGAAAATACCATGGTCCCCATTTTATACATATTCCGTACTTCTTAGCAAGGAGCACAGAAGTTATGGGGCTGGTTCACAGTTGTTCAACTTTTTAGTGTATGAACCAGTGCAAAACTTTAAAGTCCACATTTTTGAACTGTAAAGATCATATAAATAAAGCAGGTAGACAAAAAAAAACTAACAAAATGTTTTGTGCAATTTTTTGCGTGTATTCACAAAGCATTAGTCTCCATCCTCATTTCCTTTCTGACTCCTGGACCGCTTGTTCTGTTTCCATTCACCATTCTGGAAGAAAAGATAAAATGAAGTGATTTGGAGAGAAGAAAAGGAGGAAGAACATGGCTCTTGATCTCCAAAGGCTGGTGGTTCTAAGACAGGCTTCAGAGGATGAGACTGATGATATTAAGAAACCCAGTGTCTGGCATGATGTGGGTATAATCAACAGGGGTAGTAAGAACACAGTGCCCATCTTCACATTTGCCTCCTTCCTTCCCTCCCTTCCCATGCTGATCATTTGAAGCAAGAGAATGGGGGGTGTCTAGGCTCTGTCTTCTGGTACAGTCTTACTTGTCCCTGGCCCTTAAACATTTCTCAGAAGTCTTGTCAATCAGAGCGTAATGTGCAGACTTAGCACTTGGCCCATCCCAAGCTTGCTCATAGGTGTCTGAACTTCTCCCAATAAATCTTCCCCAGGCTCCCACCCATCCAGTCACCCTTACCCGCTCAACTTACTGGAAATCTCTGTTCCTCTAAAGCAGGCTTTGGCTTTGTTCCCAGAACCAGGCAGAATGGAAACGCTTTCTAAGAAAAACAAGAACAAGGGAATTACAATCTGATCTGATGTTTCTTCACCATGACAATTTTGTTTGTCCTTCAAGATTGCTTTATGCTCTTTTCTGCAAAGACTGCTATGCTAGATCAAGAAATAACTGGAATTTGTTTCTCCCCTAGTAATTAAAAAACAAAATTCAATCTAGATAAACTTCTCTCAATTCTGGTGAAATGTCAATAATCATACACTTAGCATTGATATAATAAACTGGAATAATTGTCCTGAGGAGTATGTGGGTATCTTTCTTGGAGGATATGCACATTCAAGAAAACTTGAAGGGACCCTGAGCTACAGCTCTCCTTCTCTCTCCTCCACTATAGTTCAAATTCTTTTCTTTCCTAATCTGATTATTGGTTTCCACTTTTTGCTTCCACTTTTGTAAAATGCTACCAAGAAGCATGATTTCCCCCAATATCTATATCACCAAAGAAATCTTTCTTTCTCCTTGCTCACTGCCCACAGTCCAGTATATGCTGCATTGTTTTTATGGTGACTTCATTTGACTTTCAAATCTTCATGAAACTGGCTTCCCCACAGTAAAAAATTTCAGGCCACAGATGACAACTATTGTGTTTATCTCACACAATATTGTTTTGAAGGCTTCTGTCAACTTAACTCAAGTTTGAGCACTATGCTGGCACTCAATAAATGTTCAGGAACAGTTTATCTACAAGACATACTGTTTATTACTTTAAACCTGGAGTTGCTCCCTCTAGTAGCAATGTGGGGCTATATGCCAAGCCCTGTGCTGGATGCTGCAAATTGTTAGATGGCCAAGAAGAGTTCCAGCCTTAAATTCTAAAGAAGTTCTCACTGAGTATTCATATTCCAGTTCATAGGGCTTTTGTCTAGACTCTGCCTCTTGGTGTATTCAATGGCTTTGTTATGGTTCAATTTTGTATCCAGTTTTTGTCTCAGTTCTTATTTTTGTCCTAGACCCCTCGAAGAAGTAGTAATAGCAATAGTGAGGAGAAAGAGAAGGGTAGTCTTGAGTTCTGCTTTTTATTCACCCTGCGACCATAGACTTTTCTTCTTACTTCTCTGATTTCAGTGAATTTCTGCTTAATGTGAGAGGAGTAGAGATACATGGAGCCCTAGGGATAAAGTGATAACATGTTGAAAGACACAGACATTTATTGAAAGATGACTATTGCCCACATGCTGGAAAGGTAAAGGTAAATGAGATTCAGTCCCTGACCTGGAAGGGCTTACAGTCTATCAGGGAAGCCATCTTTAAGCCTGAAGCTTCTGCCTGGTGCCCAGCATGTACCTTGAATTTGGTAAATGCTGGAGGATCAAATGTTAATTTGGGCAGGAGATTTAAGGCAAGGTCTTTTTTTTTTAAAACCACATTTGCTATTTCCAAGTGGAACTAATCTTTTTTATTTTTCTACTTTCTAATTCTAGAGGAGAAAGATGCATTCTGATATAGATCCTAGGTCTTTCCATCTCACCTGCAATTACCTTGTGAGCTAAAAACAAAGAAATGAACAAGCAATTATTGAATTACAAGTTGGAACATTCATTTCCATAACTTTGCATAAGATATGTCCTTCTTTGTATGTCAGTTTACTCTGCTGAAAATTAATGATTTGGATTAGATGCGTTCTGGGGTCCCTGCTACTCTAGCATTCTTTGAGTTGGAGATCATTACTGTATCACCTGGCTATTTTACCAGTGCCCTGGCTCTGTCCTCAGGAACATATATCTAAACTGAAATATTGGGTCATCTCTTCTCCTGCTCCTTTCTCTCTTTGACTCCATCCCTAATCTCTGCATTCCAGATCCACTGCCTTGAGTCTACTATATGTGTGTCTGCTTCTCAGCTTTTCAATTTCTCCTTCCTGTTTAGCTCTTTCTTCTTGAAATTGGATTTTCTCTTTCTGGATTTTACCATTCTTCCTGACCTGGTTTATGACTATCACTTTCTCTCCTCAGCTTAAACCATATTTTGCTCCTGTGAATATAATTCCTTTAAAGCTTTATGGCATCCGTTTTATCAGCTATGCCTGAGGACTTCTGTAAAAATGACTTCAGGATGCTAACTTTTATCTTTTACACTCACCTCCCTACAAATTAATATTCCCTTGTATTTCAGTCATTCTATTACTGTCCAATGTTACATAACCTCATTACATGTACCCAGCATTATGCCCCCTACTATTGGTTAAAATGCTTTTGCAATTGGTGACTGGTATGGCACATAGGCATGTGTGGGGTGGGGGGTGAAAAAACATTTCAAAGACATTACAGTTGACCTTTGAACAACATGAGCTTGAACTGGGAAGGTCCACTTATGTGTGGATATTTTTTTTCAATAAATATAGTAAATGTATTTTCTGTTCCTTGTGATTTTCTTAACAACATTTTCTTCTCTAGCTTACTTTTTTAATAACAATACAGTATACAATATGTATACAAAATATGTGTTAATTGACTGTTTATGTTATTGGTAAGGCTTATGGTCAACACCAGGCTATTAGTAGTTAGATTTTGAGAAATCAAAAGTTGTATATGAATTTTCAATCACTCAGGGGGTCAGCACTTCTAATCTCCATATTGTTCAAGGGTCAACTGTATAGGAATCCACAGCTGCCTTGTTTGAGTAGCTAGCTATTATTTGGGCATTTTGTGTTTTTGTTTAACATTGATAGATGGGAACAGATCTAAAATGTACTTAGACACTTGCTAACTTGATACATTTTTGGTCTTCTTGAAAATTTTTCTCAGAGATACTCAGATTTATTTTGGTCAGTTGATAATCATTGTTATACTCTACTTAGTTTAGTCATAACAAAATAACTTAAAATTATTAAAATAAACTTTTTTATGTTTATACTAGGGAAAAAATTACTCTTTTTAATCTACACCTCTTTTGTCAATAACTTGCATTTTCCCAGAGTAATAGTGGTTTTGATAACATGATTTTTAATAATGTTGAATTTCTTAAGAAGGCAACTAGTATATTACAAGAGAGGAGACTGTAATTAAACCTGTTATTATTATTTGACTTTGCATTTTTCTCTTGCCATAATCTGGGAAGTGTGAGAAGCAGAGCTCTCTGGAAGCAAAGAATTAAAAACATGGTCCCAGAAAAACTGAGGTAAGATGAAGGTGTTTATGTGTAGGAGGAAACACCCAGTCAAGTGCAGCAAAGCACAGCCATCAATGACTGAGAAAGTGGGGGTAGGCAGTGAGATTCCAAGGACTTAGCAGTGAAATAGCATTTCTTTTTCAGTTGGTGGCTTAGGTAAAGTAAATGGGATACATCTTCAAGGCAAAAAAGTAACCGTGATCAAAGTTCAGAAGTCTCCAAAGATGAATCTCAGTGAAAATTTATCTGCGATAGTAAACTGAGGTTAAATTAACATTCCAAGACAAACAGAGAACATTCCATCTCTTGAGGAAATTAAAAGCCTACCATGGGCCTTTCTGTCAGAGAGACCCCTATTTTGTCCCAGCTAAGGTATTTTTGACTTGGGGTCTTTGACTCACCTTTTTTTTAAAAATATATATATATTTTATTTATTTAATTTTAGAGAGAGGGAAGGGAGGGAGAAAGAAAGGGAGAGAAACACCAGTGTGTGGTTGCCTCTCACATGCCCCCTACTAAGGATCTGGCCCACAACCCAGGCATGTACCCTGACTGGGAATCAAACTGGTAACTCTTTGGTTTGCAAACTGGCACTCAAACCACTGACCCACACCAGCCAGGGCCTCTGTCCCACCTTTTATTTCTACTCCCCACTCTTACTACCAGTTCCACAGACAAAACAATGCCTCATACATACTCCCTCCTGCTATTATCTCTTCAGATTTTCTCCAAGTTCTGAGTTATATATCATTCCTCAGTCTCCAGTCCTTCCTCATACATCTCCACTGCCAATGGTACCTTCCACTCTGTCCAACAAAGGACAAGTCAGCACTTACATTATTAGTAATGAGACCTGAGGGAGATGAGGAGAATACATGGTCCAGGGAAGGCTCTGGGAAAAAACTGAGCATGACATTTTGATGAAAGAAGAGCTTTGCCTCCAGATACAGTGGGGACAGCATTTACAAAGGCAAGGGCCAAGACTGCATGACTGGAGTGGATGAAGCCTTGAAATATACCCGAAGAATTTCAAGTATACCTGTTGGACTGGAAAGAAAAATAAGATGAATAGGGAATCTGGGGACAGATAAAACTCATGAGGGGCTAAGGTGCCACATAGCAGTTCAGAGTTTATCCAGTGTATAAATGAAGCAGAACCTTTGAACAGAGAATCCTATGGTCTAGGTCCTGACCTTTTAAGTCCTATACAGAACTCTGTTTTGATTCTTGGGTCATACTCCATCCTCTGCATCCAACTCTACTCACTTATACATGCATACTCCCCATCATATTCATCACCACCTCCACTACTAACACAGTCCCTCCACCACTACTACCATCCCCTTTACCATCACCCCCATCACATAACTTTGCAAAATACATCTAGCCTAAGAATTAGTATTTCCTGCCATATGACATATCTCTTTGGATATTTGACTCATTCTGGTCCCCAGGTTCTGTAGCTATTGCGGGATTCAGAGGGCAGGAACAGGGTAGGATGAAGGCTTGAGTTCAGGAGAGCCAACATGGCTATCACACTAGCCAGGGTTCATATTCAAGATGCATACAGGGAACTGAGGTGAGCATCCATCCTCTATCTGTGGTATGAACTCTATAGAGAGAGCTAATCAAATCTAGGAAAGAGGGATGTGGTGGAAAAAGCAATTCTCCTCATGGATCAGACGTTAGAACGCTCTGGATCAAACAATTCTTACATCATTAAAGCCCCAGGGAAGAGTACTATGGTTGCCTGAGGCAGGTGCTTATGCTAATTTTTTAAGGATCTGCATTTTGAGGTGAATTGATGAATTAGCTATTGAAAGCTAAGGTTCTCCCTGAATCATTCAAAGTAAAAAACAAAACCTTGACTAGTAAATCTAATATTTGAATTTGATAAATAGAGCTACATGAGATTTAATGTTCCTTGGTTTTCTGGAAGCTTGATATAAGTCAATGTCCATCTGAACACCAGCTATCAGTGACAAGCAAGTGGAATGCCCTGTATCCCTGTATATAGGGTGAGGATTTCTGACTATACACAGACAGACACACACATACCCAAATACATACATTGACACCACTTGCTGTGTTCCTAGCACTGATTATGTCAATATATAACAAAAGTTGTAGAACATATTCTTGTAAAATACCATAAATTCTTAGAGGGCCAAGACTAAAATAAATAACTTTGCCTACCATGGTTACATTGGGACATTCAAAAACTGTAATATCTCTCTACAGTCAGGTTTCTGAAAATACCTGTGAAGGAGAAATTCAAATTTGAAAAACTTAAGACCATATTTGGAGAAAAATGGGGAAAGAGCATGAGAGACCAGGAGATGAACTATTTTCATAATTATTGTATCATGGCAAGAGGATTTAGAAGCATGGCCTCATGACATCCCAGTTGAGAACCACTGATGGAAATAATTCCCCTGGAGAGAGCACTTTCCCCTAAGTGTAGAGAAAAGTAGCCCTTCAGGGCCACCACAACTCATTTGTGATAATGACAGCCCAAATAGAGTTCCTAGATTTGGTAAATATAAATATAGGATGCCCAGTTAAATTTGAATTTCAGATAAACAAGGAATAATTTTAGTATAAATATGTATGTCCCATGCTAATATTGAGATTATTTTTGGATCATTTCAAAAACAATATTCCATGAGGCTTGCTTATGCTAAAAAAATTATTCATTGTTTATCTGAAATTCAAATTTAACTAGGAGTTCTGTATTTTAACTGGCAACCCTATACCCAAGAACCCTCTATCAATTCTCCCTCCATTTCCTCTCCAAAAGAAGTCTCATTTATTAGGAAGAACACATTGACTCTATGAGTAAATCTAGTTCTCAAACTAAAGAAATATTATTTTATCAATAAGGATTAAGACTGTATACTCTCTGGACAAAAAAATACATGCCCTTAAAAACATTGTGATTTAAAATTATTTTAAAATAAATATGTATTTTGACAATTCAAATTACAAGGTGGGACAAAAGTAAGTTGACAGTTGTTCATATGAAAAATAATACAATAATAAATAAATAATAATACAAGAATAAATTATATTTCACATACTCACAACTGTAAAATCTACTTTTGCCCCATCTGATACATAGACACATATAAAGAAAAATTTAGAGAGAAAGACAAATACCAGACTTCCATCCAAGATGGAAGCGCAGGTAGATGCACTGTGCCTCCTTGCACAACCAAAAGAAGGACAACAAATTTAGAAACAAAATACAACCAGAACTGCTAGAAAATCAAACTTTAGGGAAGTCTGACAACCAAGGAGTCAAAGAAGAAACATTCATCCAGACCAGTAGGAGGGGCACAGACAGCAGCTGGAGAAGAGAGGACTTGCAGCAAGGCAGAGTGGACAGTTCCACATTTGCCTGTAGATAAACCAGGAGGAACAACTGGGGAATGAGACAGACTGAGCAACCCAGGGTTTCAGTATGGGGAAATTAAGCCTCAAAACCTCTGACTAAAAAAACCTGTGGGTGTTATGGGCAATGGGAGAAATGCCCAGCCTCATAGGAGAGCTTTTTAGAGAGACCTACAGGGCCCTAGAACATACACAAGCCCATCTATCTGGTAATCAGCACCAGAAGGGCTCAAATTGCTTGTGGGTAGCAGAAGAAGTGACCGAAAGCCAACTGAAAGCTGAGCAAGCAGCATTGTTCTCTCTCAGATCCCTCCCCCACATACAGTGCCACAACACAGTGATGTGCATTGCCCCGCCCTGGCAAATACCTACTACATAACACACATGCGGACACACACAGAAAAAATGGCCCAAATGAAAGAACAGATCAAAGCTCCAGAAAAAATACAACTAAGCAATGAAGAGATAGCCAACCTATTAGATGCACAGTTCAAAACACTGGTAATCAGAACCTAGGTGCCCATCAGTAAATTAATAGATCAAAAAATTATGGTACATTAACACAATGGAATTCTATACAGCAGAAAGAAAGAAGGAGCTCCTACCCTTTGCAACAGCATGGATGGAACTGGAAAGCATTATGCTAAGCAAAATAAGCCAGGTGGTGAAAGACAAATACCATATGATCTCACCTTTAACAGGAACCTAAACAACAAAACAAACAAACAAGCAAAATATAACCAAAGACACTGAAATAGAGAACAAGCTGGCAGTGACCAGAGGAGGGAAGGGAGGAAATTTCAGGGGAAAAGGGGAAGGGTTTACAGGAACAAGTATAAAGGACACATGGACAAAAACTGGAGTGGGGGATGGAAATGGGAGGGAAATGGGAAGTTCTGGGGTGGTGGGCTGGGATGGGAGTAAAAGACAGAAAACTGTACTTGAACAACAATTAAAATGAAAAAGAAAACACTGGTAATCAGGATACTCACAGAGTTGGTTAAGTATGGTCACAAAACAGAGGAAAAAGTGAAGGCTATGAAAAGTGAAATAAAGGAAAATGTAGAGAAGATCAACAGTGGCAGGAAGGAAACCAGGACTCAGATCAATGGTTTGGACCAGAAGGAAGAAATAAACATTCAACCAGAACAGAATGAAGAAACAAGAATTCAAAAAAATGAGGAGAGGCTTAGGAACCTCTGGGACAACTTTAAGCATTGCAACATCCAAATCATGGGGGTGCCAGAAGGAGAAGAGGAAGAGCAAGACATTGAAAACTTATTTGAACAAATAATAATTAGAGAGAAATTCCCCGATCTGGCAAAGGAAATAGACTTCCAGGAAGTCCAGGAAGCTCAGAGAGCCCCAAAGAAGATGGACCCAAGGAAGCACACACCAAGGCACATCATAATTACACTGTCCAAGATTAAAGATAAGGAGAGAATCTTAAAAGCAGCAAGAGAAAAGGAGACAGTTACCTAAAAGGAGTTCCCATGAGACTATCAGCTGATTTCTCAAAAGAAATCTTGCAGGCAAGAAGGAGGTGGAAAGAAGTCATCAAAGTATTCAGAGTCATCAAAGGCAAGGGCCTACATCCAAGATTACTCTATCCAGCAAAGCTATCATTTAGAATGGAAGGGCAGATAAAGTGCTTGCCAGATAAGGTAATGTTAAAGGAGTTCATCATCACCAGGCCCTTATTATATGAAATGTTAAAGGGACTTATCTAAGAAAAAGAAGATAAAAAATATGAACAACAAACTCACAACTATCAACAACCATACCTGAAAAAACAAAAAAAAACTAAGCAAACAACTAGAACAGGAACAGAATCACAGAAATGTAGATCACATGAAGGATTATCAGTGGGGAGATGGAGAATGGGGGAAAGGTATAAGGAATAAAAAGTATAAATGGTAGGTACAAAATAGACAGGGGAAGATTAAGGATAGTATGGGAAATGTAGAAGCTGAACAATTTGTATGTATGACCCATGGACATGAACTAAGGTGGGGAATGCAGGTGGGAGGGGGGTGCAGGGTGGAGGCGAATAAAGGGGAGGAGAAATCGTACATCTATAATAGCATAATCAATAAAATATATTTTTTAAAAAAGAAAGAAAAATTTAATAATCTACTACTCACTCTCCTCCAACCTCATATCCCCACAGTGACCAATACTCACCATATGCCGCTTATTTATGTACATCTTTACTATGTTCATATGTTTTATGTATTTGTGTAAAATGTGCTTTTAAGGGGATCACATTTCTTGAACTTGATATGCTCACTTTGAGGCTGTCTAGATGAAGAAACTGGAAGATTACAGCTCACACTGTGGCAATGGCAGACTAGCGTATTCATTCTATCATTCTTAGCCTTGACTGTAGACACATGTCCAATGTCCCAAGGACTCCCATATCTCCTGAGGTCATACTCCTCTAATTTCATGTTGTCTAATGCAGGAGGCACCAGCTACACATAGCTACTTATCACTTGAAGTACGGCTTTTCCAAATGAAGATGCGCCATAAGGATAAAATGCACACTAGGTTTGAAAAACTTAGTTACAAGACAACGCATTAGTAATTTTCAATTGATTACCCAATGAAATGATAATACTTCAAACATGTTGGGTTAAATAAAATGTATTATTAGAACCAATTTCATTAATTTCTCTGCATTTTTAAATGAGACTACCAGAAAAATTATATACTACATACGTAATTTTCCTAATATTTCTATTGGCAGCATTATTCTAACCTAAAGGCCTTTAAAATGACTGGAATGTATACCAGTGGGTGCACAAGATGATTCCTTGAAGATATGCAAAGAAAATGTAACTGCTGTTCTTGTTTTGATGTTATCTATTTTTAAATGTATAGTTCTGTATTTTTCTTAGCTGTTCATAATATATCAGTATGGTAGCAAGTGTGTATAATTTGCAGTAAACAAACATATGTTTATTTAGGAATGTATTCAAAACATTTTTACCGATAGGGATGTGTAATAAAAACATTAAAACACACGAAGGCCATGCATAGAAGGGGCAAATAGAGTGTCTGTCTTCCCATTTCAAGTTCCTCCTCTTTGTGCTCCACGGGCACGTGTCCCTCCTTCCACTCCTTTGTGTTGATTTTATTCATTTTTCTCTCCTGAATTGTGTCCAAAGGTTTCCTGAGAAGGAGAAGGGAAGCTATAAGCTTTGGCTTCCAGTCTCTTGAATCTTAGGTTTTGGTGTCCTTGCTCCTTCGATACCCTGGCCATTCCCTGGGGCAAGGTTGGGCTGCCCTGGCCATTCCCACATGCCTTTCTCTATGAGAGTCTAGTACCCAGCCTATGCACACAGCTCTCCCTCAGACCCTCCTTCAACACCTCCTCACATCCTCTGGCTAGGAGGTCCTCCTTGGGCTTCGGAGGTTACAAAGGTTACATTTCTTTGATCTTATCAGGTGATGAGAAGAGAGGGAAAGCAGCAGTGAGATGAGAACATAGATTCCAAAGGCTCGGGTCATAGAAGGATTCTCTCTCAAGTCAAATTCCATTCAACTGGAACCAACACTGTCTCAACCTAGATTACTGGTGTTAGAAAGAAGTTATGGGAGTTCACTAAGACTGCAACAGTTTCTTCAAAAGAACATCTGTTTAGTAATTTCTTTTGGAGGTAATAATACTGACGGTAATAAAACCACCTTAGAGTCAGCAGTGAGTAATAAGGGATGAAAACATGAGGGGTCAGACAGTTGCACAGGGAAGGTGAAGACACCTTTTTTTAAGGCGCTTGGTTCCCACTCATCAATGTCTTGGGTCCTGGCATGCAGACACGCACACGTGCGCACATGCGCACGTGCGTGCACACACACGCACACACACACACACACACACACACACACTTTGTCCTGCCCCAGGCTCATTCCCCTTAAAATTAAAGCTGGCTTTTGCTTTGATAATTCACTATATCATTTCTCTCCCACTCACACACTCAGTCAATCCCTCATTCTTATGCTCAGAAAACATTTACTGATCGGGGGCCTGTTCTATGGAAGGCACCAACGTACAAAGACAATCATACCTGATGAGTGGTCAGGGGATTCTACATGTGGTGCTTCAGGTTGAACTTTATGAAATTGCCAATACTGGGCAATTTCTGACCTACACAATGGCCATTTAATATGACTCAGCTTAATAGTTCTCATGTATGCGCATACATATTTTGGGGTCCATAGCAACACAGAACTGTTGTTAAAGACACACATTCTATCACTAGACTTACTATTTACTCATTTGGGAAACTTAAGTAAGCTTTAACTTAACTCATCTAAGCCTCATTTTCTTCATGTGAAATGGAAATTCTCATAGGTTCTACTTTGTGCAGTTGTGGTGAGGATAAAGGCTATGATTTTTATAAAGCACTTGATACATTGCTTAGCAACAGTGAGTGTTCAGTCAATGTCAGCTGCTATTATCATTACTTCTGAGAAACACTGCCACTGTAATCTATGGAACTCCAGGTACACATATTCCTATTTGCAAAACAGTACAGTTTACCTGCTCAAACTAGGGAAAAAGTCCTTGCCATTCCTCCCAGCCAGCAAAACTACAGCCACATCAATAGGGGGAAAATAGCTAAATTATTTAAAAAATCAACATTTTCTTAAATAAAGCAATTAGAGATTTTTGTGTTTGACTTTTAAACCAAGAAGTACAAAATGGCAGCAGGAGACAGAAGGACACAGGAGGTGTGACGGGTGCAGGCAGAGAGGCAGCAGGTGGCCATGCTGGCTTTGTTCCATTTGGGGACAGGGTTTTAGCATCGAGAGACTTGCCTGTTTATTCTGAGTGAGAGCCAAAGGGCAAGTGTCTGTGCTGAGTTGCATGTTTGTTCAGGGAAGGTTGGAAGGGCAGATCTTAACCACAAGGACTGATGGACAGAGATGGACATGCTTAGACTGATGACAGAGCAGATGACCCGTGCTAACACGGGCCAGTCCTTTTACTCTCCAGGCCTTAGTTTCCCTGTCTGAGCAATGGTGATGAGAATCTGCCTCGTGGGGTTGTTGTAATAGTCAAAGGAAATCTTGAACAGGCCTTGCCCAGTACACAGCAGTTTACTTTCCTTCCCTTTGTAGAACGTCACTGCAGGAAACAGCTAGCAATTCTGGTCCCAACAGGCACAAGCAGCCAGCCCTGCCCTGTGAAAGCAAGTCCCCCTCCACTCCCTTCCTCTCTCCCCCACTCTGTCCTCTCTTCCTGGCTTCTCCCCAGAAGGCCCCAGGGATCCCAGGCCAACCACCAAACCACAGGAGTCTGGGACTGGCTCTCACGGACCCCCTTCCCCTTCCCCTCCAACTCTATCCCCTGTGTGGCAGGCCTGCTCTGGGCTCCCCCCCTGGAGGGTGAGGCCCCATTGCCACTGTGTTGTGTTTTGCCAGCACTTGCAGGGGGATTCATCTGAAACCACAGTCAACAGTCTGTGTTTATTTGGGGCATGCAGAGGAGCCAAGGGCTATGAACAGAGAGCTGCATTCCAGAATTCTCTCTGATTCCCATCAGGCTGTCAATCAGGCCTTTTACCTGCAAGGAAGCTAAGCTTTCTCTTTCCAATTCTTCCAAAACGGGACCACACACTCATCGCCGTCTGAAATGCTGCTTTACCCCCACTGTCACTGCAACCCAATCCTGTACCTTATCAAAGACGAGAACTCAGAGAAATGATGATGGAAGTGACGTGTTTACAGCTGCCAAGGATGGAAAGACTTCCTTATTTTACATTTTCAATATTGCAAATTTTTATTAAAATACAATACACACAGAGGAAAGTGTACAAATTATAAATGCACAGCTAGGAGTGCATAGTAGGGTAGAATTCACACTAGCGCGGGGCTCCAACTTTTTGGTTGTTTTACCATAAAGGCTCTCACAGCACAAGAATTGAGGACATAATATCCTTTTCCATGTATTCATTACAGCCAACTGTGGGCTGGAGCCAGCTCCCACCAGTCAGAAGAGCCTACTGTGCACATCACTTCTCATCTCCACATTCAGTGGCCTCACATTGGTACTTGAACTCGGCATTGATGGAGGTATTTATACCAGAGAAATCAGTAATCCCTGCAAACCAAGGCTTTTTTTTTCCCCTGAAGAGGCAGTTGTTACACATTTATCAACAAACCCCTGCTTGCCACCCTCATAAAACTTGTGAACAAAACTTAAGTAGCTTTCTGACCAGTTTAATCAATTCCTGTCCCTTGTCTCAGAAAAAAAATCCATTTCTCATTATCTTGCTCTCAAAGTACACAGCCTTTCCTATCTCCCTTCTGGAAATCCTCAGATATTTGACAACTGTTACACCCTGAGCTTTTTCTCCTTTTTTTTTTTTCTGGTTTCTGTTAAATGCTTAGCAAGCATTCTTTCTTCAAGTGTATTTAACTGTGTCTCCAGAGAGATATCCAGGTGGCTGACGTGCAAACCCCGGCACAGCCTGGAAAAAAAGCTCTGGGGCTTCCAACAGCTCTTATGGCCTCTTGGGTGCAACACTTCCCTGTGTCCCTTGTCAGCTGGCTTCTCCTACCTTGTGTCTTTATTAATTCATTGCCTCTTCAACTTAACCACAGACTGTCCTGGAGACGGGCTGGAATCTTATGACCTTGAGGCAGCAAAGTAAGAAAAACCAATGCACCAGCCCCTTCACTTCCCTGGCTCTTAGTTCCTACTCTGTCAGCGGGCAGGGTGGGTCAAATGATGCTGGAGCCCCTTCCAGTTAGGCAGGTTGGCCTTTTTGTACCGCGTTCATGTCTGCAGCATGACTGCACAGGGAAGTCCATTTTTTTCCCCCAAATGAGAGGGGGTGGGGCCACAACGCTGAAGCAATCTTTTAAAGACCCTCTACCTGACCTCTGTCTGAGCAAATAATTAATCTCCAGAAAAAGCAGCTCGCTGATGGGTCCAGGCTGCGCCTCGCAGATTGGGGCCGGGAACAGAGCCTGTGGATTTATGAGGTGACGTCAGTTTGAAGAGCGGCAGGCAGGGCCTGAGCTGTGTTTTACACACTCCCCGATTGTTTTAACGGGCCTGCTCCGAAGGACTCCAAATCTCTCCCCACTCCAAGCTTTATTAAAATGGCAAAGATGGAGAGGAGTGGTTTTCCAGATAAATCAGCTTATTTCGACTCTGCTCTCTCTCCCTACCCCTGTCTACTGGAAAGCACTCCCACAGGGAAGGAAGTGAGGAACTGCAAAGTACTTGCAGGTACACGCTTAATGCCTTAAACTCTTGCATTGTGTTAACAGCTATTCATGGGCCCCGCTTTAAAGAAATAGATGGATTCTCAATCTGACCAATTTAAATAATCCCTTAGAGAGAACTAAGGGGAAGATTTATGTCCTTACTAAGTAAAAGACACTTCAGAGTTTAGCCCGAAGGCTGAATCTCTGCACTCGGAGTATCACAGTGCAATTCCTTGAGAGGACCCAGATAAAACTAGGTTTAGAAATGAAGAGGGGTGGGAGGAGCACAGTGGAATGAAGGGAGAGAATAAGGGGGAGAAGCAGCCAGGGAGAAAAAAGGGAGGCAAAGCTTTTGTCCTAGAGATATGACTAGAGAGGGAATGAAGGAGTAGAAGTAGAAAATATATTTCTACTTTATATATACTATATGTACAATATGCCTCTGTATGGACATACATATATGATAAACACACACATGTAGTCTCTATGTATAGAGACTAGATGTATACTTGTCTATTTTCAAGACTAAAGAAAAATACAGACTTATATTTAGAATTCCCCAAACATATTAATTATTGAGATGAAAACAAACCTCAGAGGCACTCTGGCCAGTGTGGCTCAGTTGGTTGGAGCATCAATTCCTATAGAGAGAAATGTTGCAGGTTCAATTCCCAGCCAGGGCCAATATCCAGGTTGTGGATTCAGCCCCCAGAGGGGCACATACAAGAAGACAACCAGCTGATGTTTTCCTCTCACATCAGTGTTTCTTCTCCGTCTCTTTCTCTGAATCTTTCTCTCTTTCCCTCCCTCTCTCTCTAGAAAAGAAATGTCCTCAGGGAAGGTTAAAAAAATCTTAGAGGCCTAAAATAACTCATTTATGGGAACAAAAAATCTTAGAGACCTAAAATAATTCATTTATGGGAACAATAACAATTATTGTTAAAATTTAGCAAGATTTTGAGATGGTGACAGTAGGGAAATAATTGCAGAGAAAAAGAGAGGATTTAGTTGAGAAGTGAAAGTGCCTATTGGGTGTGTGTGTGTGTGTGTGTGTGTGCACATGTGTGTGTTGGGCGCATCAGTAATGGGACCACAGCCTATCAGAGAACATGATGCTTCAATGCCAACAACCCCTCTAGGGCTATAACAGGTCAGTCAATCTAGACACAATTAAATGGGAAAAATGTGTCTAAATCTAATCAGCTCAATTTAGGCTAAATTGGATCTAAATGCAATCATTTCTGATTCTATGATCCCTATCTTTCTACCATTTCACATTCTTGTTTCAGTTACTATGCATTCAAAACTGGATATGACTGATGAAAAGGTCTCCAGGACCAAAGCCCAAACAGGCTGTGAGAATAATTTGGATGGGACTTGCATCATCTCAGTGATTGTAGGGTGACTGCCCTGATGGCCTGGCCAGCCGCTTTGGCAACCCTCTCTGTTCTTATTGTTCCATTGGCCCTCTCAGGAGCTTCCATCGAGGTCAAAGAGGACAACTTTCCAAGACAGAGAAGGACCAGACTCTGTGAAGCCCTTAAGAGCCGAGGCCAGGACTGCTTCATCTGATACCTGCTACTCTGACACAGTGCCAGCCCAGGTAAGTGTCCAGAAAGTCATTACAGAATGAAACATGTCTCTGCCATTGAAGTACACAGCAAGGTAAGGCCTGCCTTCTAGAAGTTTATAATCTAAATAAAATTGGATTTTCACCCAGGGACAGACAACTAAAGACAGCATGTAATAAATGAGCTTTATACATTTTATCCTAACAATATTAAATACCAGCCATGACTTCAGAGACATGAAAAAAAGTTGTTTTCTGTAGATAATTGAGAATTTGCCAAGGTGAGATAGGAAAGTATACATTGAGTTAGGGTAGGTATGAGCCTTTAGAATTAACTGAATTTGGGGGTTCAGAAACATCTCAACCTAAAGAAAAAGAAATATAAAATAGAAAGAACCCTGGTAGATAAAATCAGATTTTGTCTCTTCAACCCAAAGCCACATCAACACAGACTTAAGGTTGTCTCTTCAAAGCAAATTTCATGGAGTATCTGGTCAAGTTCCTGCCCCAGGCTCTGGATTTATCCTTCAAACCAACCACTCCCACCTAGAGCATTAGGTTATAAGAGAGAACACAGTTGATTCTTTCAAAGAACTTACAGTCTAGTGAGAAGACAGACACACGACTACTACAATAAGAACTAACTAAATAAGATAATTGAGTTGTCTGTGGAAAGGGAATATGGTAGAAGACATATGTTATATTGCCTGCAAATATTAAGAAAGGCTTTACAAAAGCAATTGTGTTTAAACCAAGACTTACTGGAATTTCCCCTACAGAGTAGGTGGAAAGAGGCTCTCCTTGTAGAGGAAACTGTGTGTGCCAAGACACAGGAATGGACGGCCTGATACATGGAATAATAATTCCAAACCTGGAATTGAGAAGTATCAATAAATGACAATATGGAGGCAAAGGTGCTTGATTACAAATGGCCTTGTGAATCACGCAAAGAGTACATCTTTAACCTGTAGGATATGGAATAAGGAGTCATTGGGGAGCTCTTCATCTGGAGGGACTTGTATATCATTATCATGACTCACTTATTGAACCTTTTCTACTCAGTGGCTACAAACATGAAATCATTTGGGGGAGTTTTCCCAAGTCACTACCTTGAGCCTTGCCTTTCTGACGTTTTAATGACATCTTGGATATAACTTCCTGGTGGTCAATTTTTGGTCATTTTTTTGTTTACTAGAAATGATCTAATTTAAAACTATAAATATCCTAATTTATCTAAGGCTTTACTCTTTCCTGTTTGTGGTTGGAGGGTAAGTGCAGGGGGGTGGGGGAGAAGGGTCTTATCTTTCACTTCTTTTGACTTCCAGTCCCAGGAGTTGAAGTAGGGGAATGGTCTGACCCAGGCCAACATGTCCCCCTCCCTCTTCAAGGCTCTAGCCCATGCAAGAGGTTGGAAATAGAAGACAAAAGAGATAAGTTTGTCTTAAGTAGCCTCTGCTATAGTTTCTTTATTGATGGTTCTTTCTGCCTTTCTTGCTAATAGAGGTAAAAGTTGATGCTTTTTGTTGGCAGGCTCACAAATGCTGCCTCTTGAACCTTTTAGAAGAAGGGATACTCATCAGTTGCCTGATGTGGAGGGATTAGTTTCCAATTTATTTTTTCCAACATCACTTTCCCCTGCCCCCATCGTGTCACTCTATATTGTTGCTGGGTGTTAGGGTACATTGACCATCACTGCCCCTTAGGGGGAAGTGCAGGAAAGACAGCCCAACAGTGTAAACCCAGCCTGATTCTGAGGTGTGTATTTGATCCAGAGAAATCTCATGTCTCAGGGCCAACATGAAAAGAGGGAGAGCAGACTCCCCCCTTACTATCCAGTTCCCCTCTTCCCTGCTAGGGGTGGGAGTGGGGGTTGGGGTGAGATGTGTGCCGGGAAGTTCACCAAGTGTTCTAGCCAAACACACCTCTAATGAGAAATTAGGATTCTAATCTTTATTTCTCTAAGCATCCAGTGTCTCTAAGAGTGATTCTCTTGGTGTCTCCCTCACTTGGATTAGATAGAAGGAATATATTGCACTCCTACTCAGCCCACAAGTCATCAAAATGATGATCTATTCCCTTACCACTACCCTGTCTTCTACTTATATGGATCTGGGGTCAGGCAGGGGAAAGGGTGTGGTGTTGGGATATTGATTGTGGGTAAACCAGTTGTGAGATCACAGGAAGTTTCTGTTTCATAGTATCTACTTTGGAGCGAATGTAGAAAATCTGCAGAAGTATGCTGTGAGGCTATAGCCACAGTGTAGTTCAGAGATGATGAGAATAAGAACTAGGAAAAAGGAGAGAAAATTAGGAAGTAGATGTGAGTAAACTGTCCTGAGGAATCTAGGAAGGTGAAAAGAAAAGGTGCATCTAAGATCTTTGCCAGCAACAGCTTCATAATAATGTTATTGGCTAAGCTGAGAAATCTGAGGCTGGTAGTGATAGGTGCAGGGTGGAGGAAGGGTGGAGGAAGAGTGGAGGAAAGTGAAACAAGTAAGTGTGTTCAGTTTGGGGCATGTTATAGTGAAGCTACAGGAAATAAAGTCCAGGAGAAAGAGTTGTATGACCAATAATACAGAAGGATGAAAATACAGGAAACATGAGAAGGGAAAATAGTTGGGTATAATGGAGGATGTTCTGCATCTTCAATGTAAATGCAATGAGAACAGACCATTGATTCTATAGCAGAACTCTATATCATGGCAAGGAAAGAACTTCCTGACCCTGGGGTGCTGGAGGAAGGTGTATGGTAGAGGGGACTTAACAGACATTAATACCAGAGCTATAGGTAGCTAGCTGCCAGATCATAAATGATGTAGAAGGGCAGCATACGGTGAAGGGCAACCAAATGGCGTGTACATGTACCGGGTCAGCAAATTTGTCAGGAGAGGGAATGCACTAAAACTAGAAGTTGCTTCTATCTGATAAAATAGAAATAAGAGCTGCACATTTAGTTATTTCAATGTTTTATAATCAGCTAGTGATAATACTAAAAGGACAGGGCTTTTCTAGGGGATTTAAGAATGTCTGAGTTGTACTCTAGGGACACCTACCTAAGTACATCATTTTTCAGAACCATAGTTTTCAAAACTGAACACTAATGCCTGACTCCTCATCCTGTCCTCTGTGGGGAGACCAGATTTAATAAAACAAAGCCATTAGTGAAGGATTTGGTATCTCAAGACCTGAATGTGCTTGGATCTACCCTTCCCCAAACCTATTCTTTGTTGGAAAAGACTCTTCTTGAATTTAAAAATATGCAGGAAAGAATTTCATTATAGGAAAAGAAAAATGGTAAATTTTTCCTGACTTTGCCCAGGTATTTGCTTTCTCCTTCCATATTTGCAAAATATTGCTACCCACTCAGCTCTCTAGATTAAATGTTTACTTATTTACTTTTTTATTTTGCAAGAGGCCAGTCACTTCTAGTCTCGCTGTCTATCAATGGTGGCCAAACTGTCATTTGATTATCCCCTAGCACAGTACCTCTGAGTGAAGTGAGCTGCAGAGGTCTGGTCTTCAAATGTTGTCCGTTATCATTATATCAGATCTCTGTGGCTTGCTTCACCCACAGGGGTGGAGAGACTCCCCTTCCCTCCCACCTGGCCACTGCTAAACACATTGTCTGAGTCCCTGAGCACTTCAGTGAGGGGTTTGGTACAAGGACTCAGATCATGCGTTTATTCTTTCCTTGACACCCTTTTCTCATCCTCAGCCCCAAGTGCATTTATCTCCCCCGTAAAGTGCTCATTGACAGAGAACTCAGTGCTCAGAATGGTGCCAACCGAAGACAAGCCTTTCCAAACAGAGCAGTCATGCTTCCCCTTGATCTCTCCAAGCCGAATCCCAAGCAAAGTGCATATTTCTGTCTCAACCTCAAGGATTAGCCCAGGGACTCCCCCCCTCCCACCACCAACTGCTTTCGTGGGTCGTTGATTTCTCAGAAAGAAAATGCCTGTGGTAGAGGCATGAAATAGCACTACTCAGCCTCAAGAAGTTTGCAATCTCATTCAGCCAAAAAGTAACTTTATCAGGCCTCCCAGAGAGTCTCTGCCCCACCTACTTTTGCAAACACTCTCTTGCTGTGTACTCAGTATTTCCAAATCTCTCTTAATTCTTACCCTTCTTTTGTTAGGTTAAAAAGGGCATGAGTTTCCAGGTATGCAACAAAGAAAGCCCAAAATTAGAACTGAAGGGAGAGGCAGAGCTCAGCACATACTTTTGAGCCCAATGTCTGATTTCATGTAGGTTGCAGCCTGATTTCTCTTGGGTCATTTCTATTCTAACCAGGGACTACTTTAATGATCTAGTCTGGTTAAAGTCTATCATCAGATTGAATTATGTACAATCTCCCTTCCTTGGGAACCACAGGACCAAATGACTTCCAGCTTCATGTTTCCCTGAATTCTGTCATCAAGCAGAATCTTCATTCATTCAAAAATTATATATATATATACATATATATAATTTTTATATATACTACATATATATATGTAGTAGTTACTGTCATATTATATATATAATCCCAAGCATGCACACGCACATACACCACACACATACATATATATATGAGACAGTAACTACTATTTTATAAGGCACTGTGTAAGAGTCACATGAGTGCATGCACAACATCCACTCTGAGGAGTTTAAAGGGTAGAAAAGAAGCCAAGAGTTTCAATGTAGACCTTTGTTCACAGAAGAGACAGAGACCTGGATTCAAACCCAGGTGCTGTCACTCACTAGGTTATCTTGAAAAAGTCTCTTAACATCTCTGTACCTCAGTGTTTTCATCTATAAAATGTGGCTAATATTTATATATATCCCCAAAGACTTTTTGTAAAGGTTAAAGAAGGTAATATATATATAAAACACATAAGGCAACGCCTAGCACCTAGTATTGCTTTTAGTTATTAGTATTGTAAGAGAGCTATAATAGATACAATATATAGCAAAATACCATGAGGGTGAGGCTCCATTTACTTGAGAGTGGCAGTATAAGGAGTGGGGATATATTCCAGGTAGGATGCTAAGCAATATGCAATGAAACCTTCACTGTACTATATACTACGGTGAAGGGAGAGGGGCCGCACCAATTTTAAGAGATACAGTAGTGGTAGAATCAGCAAGGTTTTTACATACTTTAGAAGGAGTGGACAGTTGAAAAGAAGTCAAAGACCATTTCAAGGGCTGAGTCTTGGCAAGTTGAGGAATGATAAGATTACTAATATAAATTAGGAAGTCAGAAAAAAAAAACTTTGTTTGTGGAAGAACATGACAAACTTGACTTTTAGTTCTGTTGAGTTTGAGGTACTAGTGGAATATCCCAGAAAGGACATCTATCCAGCAGTTAGAAGTTATGTTTAAGAGTGAAAATGAGTCCTGGAGACATAAATTTGAAATCATCAGCAAAAAAGTATAATTGAGACTTTGGATTAAGATTTCCAGGGAAAAAGTGAATATAGAACCTTGGATTAAGTGTACATTTAGTGTCTTATAATAGGAAGAACAGCTGTCAAAAGGAGAAGGGGAAGACCCCTTTCTAGAAAGATAATGCATCCTCTAGTCAATCAACGAGAATATTTCAGGCTCATCAAGAATTATGAATGCCATGGTGAATTGGTTTATCAAAACATCACTCATTGCTTTATTTTTTCCAGTGAAATGAATTATATCAGTTCACTTGTAGTCTGACCAATTCAGGGTAAAAAGATTAAAGAGCCTTTAAGGTAGAAAAGCTTAGGATCAGATGCTGACATTGAACTGGAAAGTCTAGCCATGCTCAAGTCCAAGTTGGTCAATCTGGTCTTTCCCTCCATTGGGAGGACCAGACTGGAATTAGAAGCCTTAAACATTCAATGTCCATGACCTAGACCAAAAGCCTTTAGTCAGAACTGCTCTTCTCACCTGTGCTGCTACACTCATCCATAGTGACTCTAGGATTCTGAAAAAAGTATCCTCAAATTCCTCAGTTATTGCCATAGCTCCTATCCGATTTTCTATCTTTCCTGTTCTTAATTTGGTAAACCCAGCCAACTTACTGCTCCCCGTTCAATATTATTCTGTTAGTGTTGTTTTATACTATTAACATTCTGATGTTAGTCAAGCCCCCCTCCTATCATACCCTTGATCAAAAAGCCTCAAGAGTTTCTTATTGCCCAGCCACTGTGTGCAAATGCCTTAACTTGGCATTCAAAATCTGCCCCAGTCTTGCTTGCCCTCAGCTAACTGTGATTTATATTCCAGCCAGCAGGACTCTTGACAATTCTTGAACTTCATCCACACATCTGCACTTTGATACGAGTGCTGAATCCCAAGCTGAAATTTGATCCACACTTTGTGAAGCAGCTGGTTTTTACACCACATCTTGAAATCTATTTCTATTCCCTGAACTGGATATATACTCTTCTAAGATTCAGTAGAGTGCAGTGGGCAAAAGCTTGGATTTGAAAGACCAACTGTATGGTTCAAATCCCAGCTATTCCATTAGCTGACTATATGACCATGAGTAAGTAACTTTTCACTCTACATCTGTTTCCTGATTTGGGAAATTAGAGATATTAATCAGATACTCAATGAGATGATCCACATTTAATCTCATGCATGGAATCCCATGAGCGTGCAGCGAATCTGAACTATTATAGCAGATGCTATTGATAGCCCACCCATGTCCTCTTGGTATCCATCTTTACAGTCTCAAGGCTGTTTATGGAAAACATCTGTGATTCTCTGCATAGTCATGAGAGCATGCTCAGATCTCATATAGGATGGCTGATCGTGTCTGAGACTTCACCTCCCAAGAAGTAGTCTTCAACCAATGGCAAATGGAGATTGCGTAGATGAACACCCTTTGCTTGGAATAACTCTGAAGCATATGTCACACGTGGACAATAGAGAATCTATTCGTCTCCAAGAGTTCCCAAGCAGGCCCTCACACCAGTTGCCCTGAACAGTAACTGGCTTGACATGTGCCTTTTATCAGTTTTTTCCCTTCCCTCATTTACTCAGTACTCTCCTATATGTTTCCTGGGATCACCTCCCAAATAAACTATCAGCACTTAAATTCTTGTTTCAGGATCAGCTTCAGGAAGAAACTAAAACCGTGACAAACTTTATCATTAGAAATTACTTCTGACACCACCAACATACCTTGTTTACATTAGTCTTTTGATAATTAGACTCTACCCCCATTAACTTGAAGTCCGATCGAAAAATTAAGACTAGGACACAAATAACTCTTAAGGCTCCATGTGTCTCTCACTTAGAAGTCATTTAGTCTGTATTTGGAGAACAAAGGATAAAGGGAGATTAAAAGGTTACTTACTGAATGTGAAACTAGAACAAGAACAAATTGATTGGTCACTAGGAGTATTTGACAAACTTTTGTGGTCTGGCACAGCCTTCCTCCTAAAGATGAATCTACCGAAGTCCACCTGCAGCCACTCCAGATCCCCTCCCTGTGACATCAAGGCTCCCCATCCTTCTTCAGCCACATCCCAAGAGACATTCAACATTACCTCATCGTATTCTCTCCTGTCAATGCACTTGTGTAACCTTGTATATTTCCCAAATACGGAAAACATTTTATGCGGATTACATTTTAGACAGACTGCTTCCTGAAGACCTATAGGTTCTCCCTTTAATCTTATTAGCACATTCCTCAGATTGCACTGTGGGGTGGGTGACTTTGGAGAGCCTTTTCTGTAGAAGGCTAATCTAGCCACGAGGTGTGATTTCTTGTAACAGCCAGTCAGAGAAATATTCCTCCCCAAACTCCAATCTTGACCCCTTTCTGAACTTTGCCTCCTAGATTTTGGTGTCTTGCCTTATGTGGAAGGCAAGTTCTAGAATCAGTGACCTGTGAACCAGAAGCCTTTGATTACAGACAGATAATGGTGAATTACCCTTAAGTGGCCTTGTAAGATTTCTGACTACAAACTTGAGAATGGCTGCACCCTCTGGTGCTGCCAGCAGTACCTTTCAAAACTATCTTTCCACAATAATATTTCTCAAAGGGTGATCTCTGTATCATCTACATTAGAGAAGCTTCTCACGCTGCCTAAAATGCAGACTCTTGGTCTTGCTGAAACATAATGAATCAGAATCTCCTGTGAAGGTGTTGCAATTAGCATTTTAAACAAGATTCCTGGGTGATAAGTGACCAAGTCATCCCAGCATTCCTAGGTCTGTCCCGGGAAAAAGTAGCAAGAAGTCCTGTGTCCAGTAATTCCTTTGGCCCCAGGGGCGGCTGGTTGCCTTGCGGTTGCATCATACACACATTTAATTTTAGAGCTTATTACAGACTCCAAGCTATGCCACACTAGCACGGATGCCACTTTTGCTGCACAGAAGTCTCTGAGCCCCTGAGGAGACTCCAATTCAGTGTGACATTGGGGTGGAAAGCGCTGACAGACATGGATCTGGGCGAGAGCCTTCAGTGAAAGCTTGAGTATTGGAGACCCAATGTATGTGCTTACTTTACTTTTCCTTTCTTTTAAACCTGAGGTGCTGTGAGTTGAACTTGATCTTGATTTCCTAGTTTATCATTTGCTTTTGTGTCAATGAAGCACTACTCTGGACTTTCATGGTTATTAATTTTCATTTTTCCTCCATTCTCCATCCCCAACAGGCAAACATTTTGATGTGATTGTTATTTACCCTTAGGTTTGTTTGCACCTTGTAAAACATGTAGCATTGTTTCCTCTGTGTTTTAATTCATATAAGTTGTATTCTGCTGCAGACCTCATGCTAACTCTTCCCTTTTTCTGTTAATTATTGTATTTAATGCTGTGTGGTCCTTTAATTTGTCACTTTATGTGGTAAGGCAACGCCTACAGTGGCTTTAGCCTCTTGGTATTCCTGCCCTTGTATAATCACCTCACCTTGGGTGTGGGCTGGATTTAGTGACTGGCTCCTAATAAACACAATGTGACAAAAGGATGTCACTTTTGAGATTCAATTACAAAAAGCCTCTGTCTCTCTTGCTCTCTCACTCTGCCTGCTCTGGTGGAAGCTGGCCAAAGTGTTGAGAGTTGCCCTGTACTGAATCCCAATGGCAAGGGCTGGAAAAAGCCTCCAGCCAACACCCAGCAAGGAATTAAAGCCCTCTCAGTCCAATAGCACGAGGAACTAAATCCTGCCAACAGCCTTGTGAGTGAGTTTGGAAGCCAACCTTACCCCAGTCTGGTCGAGGCCTGAGATGACCGACTGCAGCTCTGGGCAACACTCGATTGCTCCCTTGTCAGGGACCCTGAGCCAAATGACTCAGCGAGGCCATGCTGGCTCCCGATCCACAGAGTCTGCAAGATGATAATGTTTGTTGCATTAAGATACTTAATTTGGAGTAATCTGTTATGCAACAATAGATAACATAAATTTCTAATCATTGCACAGTATCCCTAGCATGCTTCTACCACATGTAGTTGTCCATTCCCTGCAGATGGACACTTGACCAAATCCAGCCCCCTGCACTGCCAACAGCACTGCCATGAGTGCCTGGAGTAAGACCCCCTCCTGGACCTGTGTGAACAGTTCCCTGGGACATATGGGCACAACGGAACTGCCAGGGAAGACAGAGACTAAAAGAAGAGACTAAAGAAGCTCTTAAAACAATATGCTTAGTTTCTTCAATTCCTGTAATGTTCTTGCTACTTGAAAAAAAAATTTTTCCTACCAATTTGTTAAAACGGTGGTTAGCCCTTGAAGGAAATAAAGAAACCCCCAGAATAATGGATATTTTAGATGTGGGATCAAAGAATAGTCAGGGGTTGTCTGAAGAGCAACTTGGAGTATCAGCATCTTGTCTTGAAAAGACTCTCGGGTATGTCACTTCATCTGTGACCCAAGCTGTGAGTCATGCTGGCCTTCGGGCATGAAGGGCTCGGAGGAAGAGGAGGGAGGGCTTGTTCAAAACTCAGTGGACCCATCTATAACCATTAAAACAATGTTTCTCTGTTTGGATTTAGTAAATGGCTTTAAGTTCCTGGAAATGTGTGCAGAGACCCCATGGCCATGAGAAGATCTATCATGTCGTTCTTTATAGTAGGCTGAAATATATTTGGAAGTCACTGGACTGTGGCTGTCCTACATCAAAAGGCATTTCATAACAAAACACCATCATGCCCCATTTATAGAAATAGCATGCTGTGCTCTGGCTGCTGCGGGCAAATAAAATATGTTCTTGTAACATAAACAGCCTCACCTTCCCTCCGAAACTAAAGAGGCATAAAAGATTTATTTAAATAGGCTTTTGAAATATAGAGACACATATAAAAACATTTCAAACATCTATACATATAAGTGTACATATACATCTATGTGTACATATATGTTAGGTAGACATGAGAGACAATCATAAATTAATTTTAAAATCTAACAGATAATATTAAAGAATACCAGAGCCAAAAAAAGACTTAAAAATCTTCCAGCCCATACATTACATTATATAAAGAAACAAACCAAGGCCCAGAAGAAGTGACAAGTCCAAGCCTTAGGCCATGCCAAAGGCAGGGTGTAAAATAGAACCTGAGCCTCCCCTCCTGGTCACTGCCATTCCACACACTTACCACTGACATAAATTTAAACTGTTTGCAAAATAAAAATGAGTTATTTTCTTATCTCTCTTAGGTTCACCAATGGTGGAATTTCAACCAAAGAATAATGCTTGGGCTTATAGAGCATGTGATATTTTGACATATGTCCACAAATTCTTCATATGCTTGCTTCAATAATCATTTCATTAAGTGTGAATTAGACTTAGTAACTGATTCCTAAAGATTAAAATACAGTAGAAATATCAGTGTATGGCTTCTGAGACTGAGTCATGAAAGGCATTGCAGCACCATGCTCGACCTCTGTCTTGATCACTTCCTCTGAGGGACATCAGCTGCCACGTCTGGCCCTATACCTCTCTGCAGCAAGGAACTGAGGCCTCCAGCACACAGCCAGGTTAGTGCACCATCTTGGAAGCAGATCCCTCTTCATCTCTTTCCTTGCCTTCCCTTAGTTGTGTCTACTGAGTCCCAGCATGGGCTGCTTATCAGTGACCGTAAATAGGAGAAACTACCAAGCAAACTCAGTTCTGGTAAGAGCTGACCTGTGAAACTATGGAAAGATGTTGTTATTTAAGAAGACTGGACTGATTCAGACGCCTTTGGAACTCACTCAATATGCAATCTTGGACAAGTCACCTCCACCATCTCAACCTCAGCTCCTTCTTCTTTAAGAAAAAGTGGACAATTATTAATTACAATAGTTAACATTTATTTATGATACTCTATGCACTAGATTAAGTAATAAGTTATTATCATTGCCTTTAACACAGGCTTGTAACATAGGAATTATTATCCAGATTTTGCAGATGAGGAAACTAAGGCTCAGAGCTAGTAAATGGTAGAGCCAGGATACAAACCCAAAATTTTTTAACTACCACAGTCATAGAAATTCTGAATCAGATGTTCCGGCCAAGATGGAGGCGTCGGCAGACACACTGTGCCTCCTCACACAACCAAAAGAAGGACAATAACAATTTAAAAACAAAAAACAACCAGAACTCACAGAAAACCGAACTGTATGGAAGTCTGACAACCAAGGAGTTAAAGAAGAAACATTCATCCAGTTCTGTAGGAGGGGCAGAGACTGGCCAGGCAGAGAGGACTCACAGCAAAGAGGTGGCTGGAGGACCGGGGTGGATGAGGTGGCGCTGGTGGACCTGGCCAGGCGGTGGATTGTAGACTGGGTAGTCCCAAATTAAGGTACAGATAAGAAAAGAGAAAAAACTGGGGAGTGAAACAGACCGCAAACCAGGGCTCCTGCACGGGGAAATAAAGCCTCAAACCACTGACTGAAAACACCTGTGGGGGTTGAGGCAGTGGAAGAAACTCCCAGCCTCACAGGAGAGTTCATTGGAGAGACCCACAGGGTCCTAGAATGTACACAAGCCCACCCACCCAGGAATCAGTGCCAGAAGGGCCCCATTTGCTTGTGGAAAGCAGGGCAAGTGACCGAAATCTGGCAGAGAGTGGAACAAGTGTCCCTCTTGGGCCCCTCTCCCATGTACAGCATCACAACACAACGATGTGGGTTTCCATGCCCTGTTGAACACCTAAGGCTTCACTCCTCACTACATAACAGGTGCATCAAGACAAAAAAAAAATGGCCCAAATGAAAAAACAGATCATAGCTCCAGAAAAAATACAACTAAGCAATGAAGAGATAGCCAACCTATCAGATGCATAGTTCAAAACACTGTTAATCAGGATGCTCACAGAATTGGTTGAATTTGGTCACAAATTAGATGAAAAAATGAAGGCTACGCTAAATGAAATAAAGGAAAATGTACAGGGAATCAATAGTGATGGGAAGGAAACTGGGACTCAAATCAATGGTGTGGACCAGAAGAAAGAAAGAAACATCCAACCAGAAAAGAATGAAGAAACAAGAATTCAAAAAAATGAGGAGGGGCTTAGGAACCTCCAGGACATCTTTAAACATCCCAACAACTGAATTGTAGGGGTGCCAGAAGGAGAACAGGAAGAGCAACCGGTGGAAAACTTATTTGAACAAATAATAAAGGAGAACTTCCCTAATCTGGCAAAGGAGATAGCCTTCCAGGAAGTCCAGAAAGCTCAGAGAGCCCCAAAGAAGTTGGACCCAAGGAGGAACACACCAACGCACATCATAATTACATTACCCAAGATTAAAGATAAGGAGAGAATCCTAGGAGCAGCAAGAGAAAAGGAGACAGTTACCTACAAAGGAGTATCCATAAGACTGGCAGCTGATTTCTCAAAAGAGACCTTACAGGCAAGAAGGGGCTGGAAAAAAGTATTCCAAGTCATGAAAGACAAGGACCTACATCCAAGATTGCTCTATCCAGCAAAGCTTTTATTTGGAATGGAAGGTCATATAAAGTGTTTCTCAGATAAGGTCAAGTTAAAGGAGTTCATCATCATGAAGCCCTTATTATATGAAATATTAAAGGGACTTATCTAAGAAAAAGAGGATAAAAACTATGAACAGTAAAATGACAGCGAACTCACAATTATTGACAACCACACCTAAAACAAAAACAAAAATAAACTAAGCAAACAACTAGAACAGGAACAGAACCACAGAAATGGAGATCACATGGAGGATTAACAACAGGGGAGTGGGACGAGGAGAGAGGGGGAAAAGGTACAGAGAATAAGTAGCATAGATGGAAGGTAGAAAATAGACAGAGGGAGCGTAAGAATAGTATAGGAAATGTAGGAGCCAAAGAACTTATTCATACAACCCATGGACATGAACTAAAGCGGGGAATGGGGGTGGAATGGGGTGTGCAGGGCAGAGGGTAGTGAAGGGGGGGAAATGGGACAACTGTAGGAGCATAATCCATAACATATATTAAAAAAAAAAAAAAGAAGAAATTCTGAATTGGTCTCAGCTTGGATTGAAGCTATCTGGGTACTAGGATCCAGAAGAGACAACATGCGTGGAGGACGGAAGGGGTGAGTTTACCGGGTATTTATTTATACAAGGAAGCGTGGAATAAAGATAGAGTCAGGGCACATGTGTTTGCTTTCAGGACATGGCTCACTGATTCTAGAGGAAAGGGAACATTGCCTTTCCTTGATGCCAGTCACTTTGATTTTGTGGGACCATTAAAAGAGTGAAGGAAAAAAAAGGGTTGGAATATTAGTATGCAGGACATCTGCAGAATTGTGCCAGTATGTTCATTAGGAATGGTGAGGATACCCTACCGTAGACATCAATGACCTTGACATTAGACACTGGCAGGAACTGAATGCCTTCAGCAGCCATCAGTGACAGTTTCAGGAACAATGGAAGTCATCATCCCAAATGAGCCAGCGTGGGAGAGAATAAAAGCACCAGATGCTACACAGTAGCCCAGAGGACCAGCCTGCACAGCGCATTATGAAACATTCTCTGCTCTGAGGCTACTGATGAGACACCAAAGGAGACAGAAACCCAGGACTACTTGGAAGAAATATGAAAGAGAGCTTAAATTTCTACAAAATACAAGGGTAGTTTCCTGGAGAAGTTCTGCATTTGCTTTTGGGATCCTATTTTTACCTCAGACTTGGGTGGTCTGGAAAATGTAGGTTACTGATGAAATGAGAGGGTGCTGCTCTGTGGTGCTTTATCTGGGTCCTTTCCCTTACGATCCGCAGAATCACAGAATGTCAAACCTGATTAACAAAAGCACCAGTGCCGGAAGATGATTGTGCAGGCCCATTGATTAGTCCTTTCAATGCAACAGTAACTGGTATTGCACTGTTGTCATCCCTAATTTAGTGGTCCCGGTGCTACTTGGCAAGAGAGTGAATAATTTCTCTAACTACCACAGTGCTTTGCTGGGAAAGACGTCTGATCCAGGGCAAAGAGGCATTGTTTCCCCCCACTGACAGCTGGAAGAGCAGCATCTCTGCAGGAACAGGGTTTACAGCTATCTTACTGAGGAGAATGCCTGTAGGGGAGGGGGAGGGGTGGAGAAGTGGTGAGGACTACATTCCTCCTTCCAGGAAAAAGGCAAACGCCTCTCACTTCCTTCTGCTAAGAACTGCTTTCTGCTGGGAAGGGGATGGGTGAACCATCTGCCCCCACCCTTTGCTTGGAAATAGAGAGCTTCTCCACCCCTGAGGAAGAAGAGGAGAGGAGGGAAAGGGCTGCAGGGTAAATATCCTCACTCCCCCCCTCCCCCCACCAAGCAGAAGCAAAGCTAACTTTAGGGAAGGAAAAGTGATTCAAAACATCTGGAAGGTCTTGAAAGGGTAGGGAGAGAAGAAAGGCATATTAGTGGACAGTGGAGGCATATTGGTGGACAACCCGCCTGGCCCAACCTGTCACTGTCCTCCAAGCCCATCACCATTTTTTTCTCTTCATCTCATCCTTGATTCCTTGTCAGGCTGAGGCCTTTGACTGCCAGCTGTCCTAGGCCGAAGGACGGCACAATAACAGCAGCCCAGCCTGAGCAGCACAGCCCACTACTTTCTGGGGCCTGTGAGAAATTTGCACAACAGGGCAGACCACCCACTGAGTAGGTGCACATTGTTCAAAACCTCTAGCATTCAGACAGCTAATCAGCTCGGTTTTGCTGTGGAAAGCTTCCTCTTTAATCTCCAGTCTACCAAGCTGCCTTTCTCCCTACCTCTTTAAAACACTCCCAGGCTCCCACCTACTCTAAGAAGCCGTCTTGGATTATCCCTGGAGAACTGCATATTCCTCCTCTCAAACCACAAACAGTCAGTTCTGTGAAGTTGCTGGTTTTTCACTGTTGCTTGCATTGACTTTGAATACTCTACTCCCCCAGCCCAGGCAGAGCTGATGACCTAAAGGCATTGGGGTTGCAAGTAGGGCTGTGGCTAATTCCCTAGATATTAGCCTTCTCACGCTGATCCCTAGGGCCCCAGGTTTTGAGTCACAAGGCTCCAAAGCCTGAAGGCTCCTTAAAGATTACCTACTGGATAGGATTTACAACATTCCCCAAGAGGTCACTGGGCAGGTGGGCTCTGATCAGGACTCTCTGGAGGGTGGATCGACTGGGTCTGGAAATGAAGCCAGGAAAGGTCCCTTCCATTTTCTTAATTATGGTCAGAGCAGAGCACTGAGCTGAGCAGGAGCTGAGCAATCCCTAGGAACTGTACAACTATGGACCCAGCATCTGCTTCTCATCAGCCTCTTTCACTGGAACATGGCAGTCTCTTCTGGGCTTACAGTTGTACTTGAGCATCCAGACCCTAAAGAATCCTTTGTTTCATGGAGGGCGCATTCTTCTTTCTACTTCATTCTATAAGGTCATGCCATGTCCCAAAGGAGCAGCCATTCAAAAGCTCATGTCAAAGCTTCTACTCTGCCCTATGGGCAGCTATGGCTTCCAAGGCTTCTAGCCATGATGGCAATAATCACGTGAATTTTAAACCTCAGGTGGTTCATGTATAAGAATGCAAATTACTGTAATGTTATAGCATCATGGATGTTTAGAACTAAAATGGGTTTTAAACATTGAAATCAATTTTTGTTTGACTCATAAAGAAACTAAGGTCCATGCAATTTGACCAAGATCATGCAACCAGCTGAGACACATGGGCTCTACTCTTTTCTCTGTAATGACTCCCAATCCTGTGTTGTTTCCATGGTCTGTGAGGTCAGAGTAAGATACTAAGAGATCCTAAACATGTAAAAAAAATAATGTGACATTCAAAATAAACAACACCAAAATTAAAAAGACAAATACCATATGATCTCACCTTTAAGCTGAACCTAATCAACAAAACAAACAACCAAACAAAATATAATCAGAGACACTGAAATTAAGAACAATCCAACAGTAACCAAAGGGGAGGTGGGAGGGGATAATGGGAGGAAGGGTAAAAGGGTTTTCAGGAACAACTATAAAGGACACATGGATAAAACCAAAGTGGGGTGGTGTCAGGGGAGGGAGGTGAGGATGGCTGGTGAGGGAGTGGAGAGGAGTAAATGCAGACAACTGTACTTGAACAACAATAAAATAATTTTAAAAAATATTTAATAATAATAAAAAAGACAAGAATTACAAGTTTCACTGATTGCAAAATTTTACAAAAGTTCATTAGAGATAAATTTTCGTATTTTCTATTTCCTGCTTGGCTGGTACCTATGGCACACGTTCAGTCTTGTCACTTGAGTAGATTACCCACAATGATACGTGCCATAAAGTTTGAGGGTGAGCACATTTAAATAATAAGAGACCTACACCCTCATTTTTCTCTTTGGTTCTTCTGTGTGGCCTTCATTAAGGAGGGGAACTCTCAAGAGATGTTGATAGGTTGGAAAAAAGACGTGGGGCCAGAATCCCCTAGCTAAGTCACAACGTGGCGATATGTTGGTAATAGCAGTTCCTGGTCATTGGATACTTGTGTTGTTCTATGACCTCTTTGGGAGTCTGGAGAAACATAGTAGCCTGTTTGGTGTGACGTCTTCTTCTGCCCTGTTCATGCATTACTTACCAGGAACCCAATCTAATAAATGAGTGAACAGCCAGGGAGACTAGGCTGAGCACTCTGGGAAATGGGCTAATTTTAAAACCAGAGACTGGGTGGAGATGAGATTTGAGGGTGGGATCTTGGATGGAGGCCTCCAAAAATTTGAGACTGAATGCTGGGGCCTAAGACTCTCCAAGAATATTTGAGGGACCTTTGTAGGTCCTGTAGAGCAGCTGTGAAAAGGGACAGCAATGATAGGTACAGGTGTGTGAAAGTCTCCTGGGAAAAACAGAAGAGGTCTTTTTAGTCCAGAAAACTGATATATTAACTCCTTCCAACTGCTTCCTCCATTTCAGAAGCAGAATTTGCTTTGTTTGCATAGCTCCTTTACACTAATCCTTTCAGTACTGAAAGGTGACTGTAATTTGATAGACCCCAGGAACTGAGGAAGATGGACAGACAGACTGAGTAAAAATGAATACAAGTGACTGACCACAGCAGTCAGAACCATATTTCTTACCCTTCCAGTTAAAGCTGGTTGTCAAAATATGAGTATTTTTTAGTATCTTGGAGTGTTTTTCTTTTAAACATCATTTTAATTTGGAGAGTTACTAGCTTAAAATTTCCAAAGGGACAACTGGGGAAGTTCAAAGCAATACCCAGAACCTTTTAAAAGCTAGTCTCATGGTCAAGGTAGGAGTTGAACATATTATTCTTTCATTCATTCACTGGCATGTTCCATTTGGAAGTTTTTAAGTTCTTTTTCCTTTAATTTCTACAAACTATAAAAACCCACAGTCATGTTCTGGTATGGGGCCAACTGGTGCTTTTATAGCTTTTTAAAATTTCTTTTTAAAATTATTTTATTGATTGTACTATTAGAGTTGTCCCAGTTTCCTCTCTCTATTCCTCTCTGCCCTGCACATCCCTCCCACCCACATCCCCCCCCCCGCCACTTTTAGTTCTTCTCCATGGGTCGTACATATACATTCTTTGGCTTCTACATTTCCTATACTATTCTTAACATCCCCCTGTCTATTTTCTTTTTTTTTTAAGATTTTATTTATTTATTTTTAGAGAGGGAAGGGAGGGAGATAGAGAGAGAGAGAGAGAGAGAAACTTCAATGTGTGGTTGCTGGGGGTCATGGCCTGCAACCTAGGCATGTACCCTGACTGGGAATCAAACCTTCAACACTTTGGTTTGCAGCCCGAGCTCAATCCACTGAGCTACGCCAGCCAAGCCCCTGTCTATTTTCAAGCTACCATTTATGCTACTTATTCTCTGTACCTTTTCCCTCTTTCTCTCTCTCGCCCTCCCCCACTGACAAACCTCCCTTGTGATCTCCATTTCTGTGATTCTGTTCCTATTCTAGTTGTTTGCTTAGTTTGTTTTTGTTTTAGGGGTTTTTTTTAGGTTCAGTTGTTGATAGTTGTGAGTTTGCTGTCATTTTACTGTTCATAGATTTTATCTTCTTTTTCTTATATAAGTCCCTTAATGTTTCAAATAATAAGGGCTTCATGATGATGAACTCCTTTAACTTGACCTTATCTGGGAAGCACTTTATTAGCTCTTCCATTCTAAATGACAGCTTTGCTGGATAGAGTAATCTTGGATGTAGGTCCTTGCCTTTCATGACTTGGAATACTTGTTTCCAGCTCCCTCTTGCCTGCAAGGTTTCTTTTGAGAAATCAGCTGATAGTCTCATGGGAACCCCTTTGTAGGTAACTGTCTCCTTTCCTCTTGCTGCTTTTAAGATTCTCTCCTTATCTTCAGTCTTGGGTAATGAAATTATGATGTGCCTTAGTGTGTGCTCCTTTGGGTCCAACTTCTTTGGGACTCTCTGAGCTTCCTGGACTTCCTGGAAGTCCATTTCCTTTGCCAGATTGGGGAAGTTCTCCTTCATTATTTTTTCAAATAAGTTTTCAATAAGTTTTCAATTTCTTGCTCTCCCTCTTCTCCTTCTGGCACCCTATGATTCAGATGTTGGAACGTTTAAAGATGTCCTGGAGGTTCCTAAACCTGTCCTCATTTTTGTTGAATTCTTGTTTCTTCATTCTGTTCTGGTTGAATGTTTATTTCTTCTTCCTGGCCCAAACTGTTGATCTGAGTCCCAGTTTCCTTCCCATCACTGTGGGTTCCCTGTACATTTTCCTTTATTTCACTTTTCATAGCCTTCACTTTTTCCTTTGTTTTACAACCATACTCAACCAATTCTGTGAGTATCCTGATTACCAGTGTTTTGAACTGTGCATCTGATAGGTTGGCTATCTCTTCATCACTTAGTTGTATTTTTTCTGGAGCTATGATCTGTTCTTTCATTTAGGCCATTTTTTTCCCCTGCCCTGTTACATAGTGAGGGGCAGAGCCTTAGGTATTCACCAGGGTAAGGCCATCCAGATCTCTGTGTTTGGTGCTGTATGTGGGGGAGGGGTCCAAGAGGGAACAATGCCACTCGGTCAGTTCTCTGTCAGCTTTCAGTTGCTTCTCCTGCTACCCATAAGCAAATTGGGCCCTTCTGGTGCCAATTCCCAGGTGGGTGGGCTTGTGTACATTCTAGGACCCTCTGGACCTCTCCAGTGAGCTCTCCTGTGAGGCTGGGAGTTTCTCCCACCACCTCAACCCTCACAGGTTTTTTCATTCAGAAGTTTTGAAGGTTTATTTCCCTGCACTGGAATCTTGGGTTGTGCAGTCTGCCTTGCTCCCCAGTTGTTCCTCCTAGTTTATCTGCATGCAAATGTAGGACCACCCATTCCACCAACCTCCACCTTGCTAAGAGTCCTCTCCACCTGGCTGCCTGTCTCAACCCCTCCTACGGGTCTGGATGAATGTTTCTTCTTTAACTCCTTGGTTGTCAGACTTCCATACGGTTTGATTTTCTGGCAGTTCTGGTTGTTTTTTGTTTTTAAACTTGTTGTTATCTTTCTTTTGGTTGTGTGAGGAGGCACAGTGTGTGTATCTTGGCCAGCTTTATAGCTTTGAAAAGAGCTGACAATAAAAAGATGAGATGGCAGAAAATAAATAAAATTTCTCCCTGAAAGTGTTCAAAGTGCTCAAAGTAAACAAGTCCCTTTCTAAAAGTTTAAATGAGCATTGCTAATCAGATCAACTTCAGTTCAAAACCTGGAGAATCACCTATTATCTGAAATCTTGACTCGAAGAGATGCCATTGGTGAAATGCTGAGCTGAGCTTGAGAAGTCAGCAGCATGCTCAGCTTACAGAGAGGGTGGAAATGGGACATGGGGAATAGCAGGAAGGAAGCCCCATTTTTGTTTCTGAATAAAAGCAAGAAAGTGTTCAGATAGCCCTCATAGGGTGGTGAAAAGTATTGGTAATCCCAGGTGGATTGAGTTGATTAGGATTCCAGGAAATTTCTAGGTCAGTGACTTTTTAAGAGGTAAAGGATTGAAATTCTGAACTCACTACACTGACTGGACCTTTTCATACATAGAGTGAGGAATTACAGCTCCCGCTTAAACTCACCTCTTGGCGGCCTCCTAATCCATGTTGGCTTCCACATCTGGGATCCAGCTGAACTCAGATACTAGAAGGGTTTATCATACACACCCTCCTCCAGGTGCCAGAAGTGCCAGAGGAGAGATGATCACCAAGACGACAGCGGGACGCCCCCTTCTTTTGGGTCACCTTCTGAGATGAAGAACATGTGGAGTGTGAAGTTGAGGAAATTCGTGGGCCAGAGTTTTCCAAAAGGGTGTTTTTCATCTATCTATTTAAAATTTAAAGGGCTATCCTGATACCACCAGCATCCCATTGAAAGCAAGACCTTTACTATCTTGTTCAAACTGCATTTCCAATGCCTAGCACAATGTCTGATTCAAGTGGGAATTCAGTGCAATCTTGCTAAATGAATGGGAGAATGGAGGAACAGCGACCCCCAGGCCCTAATGTTGCTGGTAATGCACAATACTCTGAATCCATCAGCTTTTTTTTGTCCACCTTCTAACCCCCTTTTATTCATCTAAGTCTTTCTCTTCATAACATTTGGAAGGCAGAGAACACGTCTCAGGTTGGGGTGACTATGCAGAGCACTTTTCCCAGGTGTATTTGTTTAGTCATGCTGTCAAAGTGAAATATCACAGAATGTGTGCTTAAACAACAAAAATTTGTTTTCTCATAGTTCTAGAGGTTGGCAGTCCAAAATAAAGGTGCCAGCAGGGTTGGGTTCTTGTGAAACCTCTCTCCTCAGTTTGTAGATGGCCATCTTTTCACTGTGTCCTCACATGACCCTTTTTCCTGAGCATGGAGAGAGCAAGCGAGAGAGAGAGAAAAAAAAAAATCTTGTGAGAACACCAGACCCATCAGGTTATGACCCCACCCTTATAACCTCATTGAACCTCAATTACCTCCTTAAAGGACTGTTCCAAATATACATTGATGATGAGAGCTTAAACCTATTTTGAATGACGTTGGGGAAACAAAATTAAGTCCACAACACAATTGAGGCAAAGGAGCCCTGCTCTGGGCCCCACACTTTAGAGAGCGCCACTGTAGCCCTTCTCCAGTCATGCTTCTTTCCAAAGCATGAGGATTCTGCTCCACCTCCGCCTTTTGGCCATATTTTGTGTACATGGAACTCCAGAATTCCCTTCTCAAGGGAAAACCATGCCTCTCACTCAGGGTAAGGGTTTGCCATTTCTGGGGAGCAGGAACAGAGCTTGAAACTATGAGCTTGAGTGTACACACATATGTCTGCAAGGTGTGGGGAGAAACCTGGGCAGGAAACAGAAAGAGGGTAACCCAGGAGCTGGGGCAAGGTGCTAGGGCTGAGGGCCACAATACTGTGGTGATGTACCCTGAAGGGTCTGGAGCATCTAAACCTGACCCTTCAAGTCTCAGTGTTGTTTGGAGACCTTAAAAGACCTGTGCTGGTGAGGCTGGTGGGTTAGGACACCTTGTAAACAGAGTTTGCCCAGCTTCGACTGAGTAGAGAAAGTAGAAATGCATGTGGAATCTTCTGGAAGCATTAGAGTGGTGGAAATGGAAAAAGAGCATATGGGAGGCAGTCAGCAAAGCCTCTGGTAGGGGATAAAAGAGTCCCCTGCTTCCCCTCACCCTACCCCACCTACCTATGAGTGAGCACATGCATGCACGCACACACAGAACAGAATATAGGTATTTTCCTGTGGATTTCTCAATTAATTGGAAAAAGATATTTAAGGGAATGAACATGGGTATTGTCATGAAAAGATCTAATTTTTCAAGGCAAGAAGGTAGTATATATTTATTTAATACTTTGTTAGTTTCGTGCATAAACTTTAAATATTTAGAAATGATATGCAGACCTCCATTTGTACTCTTCCCAATCACATGGCAAATATCACAGGTGGACCTGAACTTATACCCCTGGGACAGAGGTATTTGCCCTGGGACAGTTCCAGTCTATGACAGATGCCCCACAGTATCATTAGTACCACTGCATTTTCACTCTCATAAGTGCCTCTGTTTGGGACAATAAATGATATGGGTCCCTCAGCTAAGAAAGGCAACATGAGCACAGAAGTTGAAAAACAGACCAGTAGAAGGTTAGTCTAAAGCCATGAAATAGTTGATCCAACTCGGAGTTGGGGGCGGGATGTATATGACAGACAAGAGCTAGATTGTTCCTTGAGGAGTGTGCTGATTACACATAGAGCACAAGACTCACACTTTGCTTTCTCTAGAGAACAATACAGGAAAGTGCTTAGATGTAGTTGAGTGCTTAATTAATCACGGCCCAGATATATAGCATGGATGGTAAAAGAAATATGACTATGTCCTCAGAATTATTCAAACTAAGGCTAGAGCATGGAAAATATCAGTAAAGCTGGTTCAACAAAAGGAATAATAATGCAAAAAGAATAAAAATATTTATGTAAACCTAACACAATAAACAAAGAAGCCTTGAAACTTCCTTAGTGCCTCCCAGAGCCTGGGTTAAAGGGTAGGCAGAGATTTGGGGCATTTTCTTCTCCTGCATCCAAGTTCTTATTTCCGATTACTTCCTGGGGACAGGAGCATAAGGAAGCTTAAAAACAGGCAAAGACCATATGGGCCAGCTGCAGTGTCCTTTCTCTGGCTGTTTAAACATCTCATTGTTCCTGTCCCCTCGGTCCCTTAACTCCCTTCTCCAGATGCTGAGGCCTATATGTCTTAATCTCAGTAACTCTCTGCAGCTTGATTACCTTCTCTGGCATCTGGATCCACATGTTGATTTCCTTTTGCATGAAGCACCCTGCCATATGGACACATCTGACTTGTGGTTAGGTTCACGGTCACAGGTTTGTAGGCAGCTCCCGAACTCCATCTCTCTCTTTGGGCCACTGTGGAAATAATTTTTATTGGAGGTCTCTATTATTTTAATAACACTAAATATTAAACATTTAATATATTTAATTATAGTCATATTAAATTTGGTGTAATCATTTTCTGTAATATGGATCAAATATTTCCATGAGACAATAATCAAAATGGACAAAAGGGGACACAGTAAAAAGTCTCCACTACTGAGTTCCTCTCCAGTTCTGTGTAGCTCCAGAGAGGTTTGTCCTTTCTCCTTTTAATTCTTTCCAATCTTCTAGAGTCTAGTTTCTCTTTAAAAAAATACAAATTGAAACATACAAAAACAGACTGTTCTTTATTTTTTAAATAAACTTTTTATTTGAGTATAGTTTGGGATATATAGCAAAGGTACAAAGACAGTATAGAGAATTGCCAATAACCCACACAGCTTTCCCTACTCTTGACATTTCAATATTAGTAAGGTATATTTGTCACAATTAATGAGCCAATATTGCTGCATTATTGTTAATAAAAGTCCATCCATACTTTATTTGAGTTTCCTTAGTTTTATTTAAAGTCCTTTTTATTTTTCAGGATTCCATCCAAGATACCACTTCACATTTAGTTGTCATGTTTCCTTCAGCTCCTCTTGACTATAACAGTTTCTCAGACTTTCCTGGTTCTTGATGACCTTGACAGTTTTCAAGGGTACTGATTAGGAATTTTGTAAAATGTCCCTCAATTGGGACTTCTCTGATGATTTTCTTATGGTTGGGGCTGGGGTTATGGGTTTTGGAAGAAAGACCACAGAGCTAAAGTTCCAGTTTCATACCAAAAATACACACAATCAATAGGATGTACCACTCTTGATGTTAACCTTGATGCCACCTGACCAAAGTAGAATTTGTCAGATTTCTCCACCATAAAGTAATGAACAGGAAGTGCTTATTTTCCCCATTAGCTTTGCCCATAGAATGTGTAAATAAATGTTTTTGGTTTTGCCCCCAAGTCTTAAAGGTAGAGTATAGTTTATTTTTTGGAGAATTACCAAGAAAAATGTGTCCACAGTTCACCCCGGTCACTCATTGCAACTTCTTGGGGAAGCAAGACTCTTGACAAGTTTTTCTGATGTCCCTTAGCAAGAGAGCTCAATCCAGGGCCTGCCTGTGAGCGCCTCCCTGTGAGTTCACATGCATGCACCAGCTGGCTGGGAAGGGAAGCCCATCTCACCATTATCTCAGGATGGCAGGGCTACGTGGCACTTCAGAGGACATCTGAGCCAAGCTCCTTATTTCACATGGACAGGCTCAATGGGTCAAAGATCACACAGCTGGTCAACACCAAACCCTTGGCCAAACTCCACCTCTTCCAATTCTTAGTCAGAAGCACTCTTTATAATGCCTTCTTTGACTTGGAATCCAGCATCTACTTTTAGTAAAACACCTCTGAATTTCACTATAACAGAGCAACTTACTGCTCTAAAAGAGTGAGATCCATTCAGCAGGGCTTAAGTTTCCCCTCTTTGAAAGAGGTCATTAACCTTATGGGAAACTTGGAGTCAGAATCTTCCTGATGTGTGACTTAATGTACACTGTTGGAGGGTTAAGAACAATCAAGGAGTTGTATTCTTCTTTATCTCACCAAACAGGTAATAATGTCAAGTAGGTTAACATAAGTGTTTCTGGAAATTTGACTAATAATGGCACTGATATCAATGTCTTTTGTTTACAATTTCCATTTGATTTTTGCTGAAATAATTACTTGTGAGTGACAGAAGCTAAGCAGTTGCAAGTTTCCTCTCTGAGGGGCTCTCATTTCACTTACCAATTCCTGGGTGAACATAAACCACCTAAAACTGGCCCACCTTGCTTTGCCATGCCTGCCCTCTCTCTCTCTGTTTTCTCCTTGCTATTTCTCTCTCCAGCATGTATATCCCGCTGTAACCTTGTGCAAATCACTTCCCCTCCCTGGACGTTAGTGTCTTCATTTGTGTAATAAAGGGACTGTGCTGGATGACCTATGAGATCCTTGCTTGTTCTGAGATTCCACGATGACCTTACTGTCTATTTCTACATTATTTTGTTCTCTTTCCCAATAACTGAAGAAATGTTGTCATAGTTGGTTAGAAGTCTAACAGGTTTTTTCTTCCTTTCAGAGATGTCTAGAACAGGGCACTTTTGAAAAAAAAAACAACAGTAGTCTCTCTCATCTATTCTGGCCTGGCAACCTCTAAAGTACTGGGGTCAAGTTAGGCTCCCAAATTAAAGAGTGGCATTGTCCAACAAGAGAAATCTAGAGGAAAGGATCAGCAGGAACTTCAACTTACATAACAACCCTGCCAGATGTTCAAATACAGCTAAACTGGTTGTTAATATTGAGATACTTCTTTACTGGTTGGTTAATACTCACTGTCCATAAGATCCAGACACCCTCTTCTGATCACCTCATTAGTGAGGGAGGGATGCTCTCTCCCCAGAATAAGATGAAGTGGCTGAACACATAACACCCAACACTGGGAAGATAAGATCAACAGAAGTTTATTAGTGATACATATTCACATCCCAGGCGAGGAGGACACCCATGCCTTGCAGGTCCACGCGGCAGTTGCACTTGGGAATAGCACAAAGGCTGCCTGATGTCTTCTTCCTTTTGTCAGTGCCTGTGCCTTACCAGTTGTTACATATTTTGAATGTCATCCCTAGCCACAACCATCAGCACATGGTAGAACACTGACTCAGCATCCTTTCCTCCTCTCCTTCTTGCCCAAACCTTCCAGGACTTCTATTCTTCTGATTGTCCTACAGCCAGATTGGCCTGCACCATCCCTGTTTCTCTCATTGCTTCTTCAAATCCTGGTTCCATCCAGTTGGACTAGAAAGAAGGAGAATGAACTAATTCACACTGAGTTGTTAATCACTCACAATTTTAAGGCATATTTGTGTTTTAAGAATAGACTCTACTTTAATTTAAAGGAGGGGTTGGCAAACCATAGACCACAAGCCAAACTCAGCTCATACCTGTTTATGTAAAGCCCACAGCAAAGAATGGTGTTTATATTTTTAACTGGCTAAAAAAAAATTAAAAGGAAAACAAAGACTATGTGACAGAGACCACATGTGGCATTCGTCACCTAAAATACTTATTATCTGGCCCTTAATAGAAAAACTTTTTCTGAATGCTGACTTAAGGAAAGCCTTCTCTAATGGTGTAATCTGAGCATTAGTAATACTTGAGAGACATTGATTTTGAAGAAAGTAGACTGATTTGAGGACTAGACTGTAGGAATTGCCCCCAGAGTACCACAAATTTGGAGGGGGAAGAAGCCGTTTGAGCTGGGATAATGCTCTATGAGACTAAGGACAAGATCAGTGGCTTCTTACTTGTGGAGGGAGGAACGCTAAAGTCGGAGATGAATAAATAGAGACTAAAATCAGGTAGGAAAACAGGCAGTTGGCAGGCTTGTCAAATGTCAGTCAGTGTACTGGATTGAAAATTTGAAGACAAGTTTAACAAGGCATGAGCATGTTAGGGTAAAGAAGGTGGGTACTGGGGCAGTTGCCCAGCACCCTCTGAAATATCCCATTTTGTTTAAGAGCCTCAAAGCTCAGGCTCCCATGGGAAACAAGGATAGAAGTAGGTGGAGCAGCAATGAATTAAACCACATAAAACTGACCTGAGGACATAACTTTTAGTTCTCCCCTTACCCTGACACGTTGGTAAAAATAGGATTGGAGGGTATGACTAACATGTTCAAATCAATAGATCTTTTTCTTTGAAATATCAGATGCTAGTGAAATTGGAACCTGATATGGCCATGGATTGAGATAAAGAAAATACATTAAAATGACAATGAGCAAGAACTTTTCCCCAGAGAGGATTGAGGTGAGATTGAGTTTCTGGAGTATGTGGAATTTTTCTTTCTAGAAACACCTTCACAGGAGAACGTTGTAGCCAGGGGCAAGGCCTTCCGGGCACCTGTGACCCCATAGTGGCATATCTGCTTTCACAGAACCCCAACACAGAATGCTGAAAAGAAAGTGTCATCACCAAGTTTCATTGCCAGGCATTTCCACTATGTGTTTGCATGCGTCTTTGGTCTTTAGGGAAGTCTAATGGGTGAGGTGCTGTAGTCTGGGAGACAGTGGGTGGTAAAATTTTCCAGGAGGACAGAGACAGGCTGATGGGCTCAGCAAGTTAGAGCACGATGTTAATGAGGCCAGGTTGTACCCTGGTCCCACCACACCCAACAAGAAGTCTCTATTCTGGGGTCACAGATTGCACTCTTTGCCAGAAAAGAAGGGGCCAAGGGAGAGGATGGGCATAACTCTCAAAAATCATCCTCTCTGGCTGAGGGAAAGTTCTTGGCATCTTCTTTATTACCTCACATTCATTTGGGGCATAATCTCAGAGACACACTGTATCAATTAGTTTGAACTGCATAACAAATAATCTCAAAAGTTAATGGCTTACATCAACAGCCATTTATTTAACTCACAGTTTTCTGGGCTAGCTGAACTGTTCTAGACTAGGCCAGCTCGTTGATATTTCATGAACTTGTTTTTACACCTGCAATCAGGAAGTGAACTGGGGGCTGGATGATCTAGGGTGACCTCCACACACATGGTCTGTCCATTCCCGAGCTGCCAGTCAGGCACATGGGGACCATGGGACTACATGTCTCCTTTCCTCCAGGCTTGGATGGCACAGGGCAAGCTCCCAAGCATATTGGCGTTCAAAAATTACCAAATACTGGCTTAGATATATTTTGGAAACATGATAAATAGCATTTCTGTATTTTAAATAAATGGTGGTTATTATAGTGCATTACAAACTATACTAAGTGTTTTACACATATTATCTAATTTAACCCCACGAGGTAGGCAGTAAGGATTGTGTCCATATTCACCCGGCTATAAAGTGGCAGTGCCAAGATTCAAACTCTAAAGTTAAACCACCATAACACACAATCACAATTCATGTGCTTTGAGAATTCCATGGCTCTCCCAACAACGCCACCACTGTTCAAAACTTTGCTGGAATCCTTCTTGTCCAATTCACAGAGTCCTGACAAAACTGAGGCAATTGGACGGAATAGACAAGTGCTTCCTATGGCTGCTCCACAGGAATTGAATTGGGCTCAGATGTACCAACCAGGTGACTAAGATAAGTGATCAAGCAGATTATTTCTGGATGAAAACCGAGGAGTACAAGAAAGAAAGAAGATACAGTTACGTGGATGGTGATGTGAACCACCTGATCATTTTAAGGTAGAATTGCAAGTTTTATCTTTTGTTTTCAGGGCCAATTCTGTTTAGCCTTTTTGAAATATTGGGAATATTCCCTCTTCCTTCCACATTTCTGTTTTCTCTATGTAAGAGACTAGACTATATGACTTCTATGGTCCTTCTAGTTCTAGAAATCTGTGATTCCACTGACTGTTGTTCCTCTAAAGAGACAATTTTAACTAAAAATAATGTAAATTTCTCCCATTCAAAATAAAGACATGCCTTTGCTACTACCCTACTTTAGAACTCAAAGGAGACTAAAGAGGCTCTAGTGATGGACCAGATTCTTTGGAAACAAGGGATTTGGGGGGAATATAAACATTATATTCATACCAGGAACTCAGCCGAAGGCTGCAAGTCTTGCCTCCCAACTCTCCATGCACTATAAATTTTATCATTTACTCATTGCCTTTCCTGAGCCGGAAAGAGGCCAGGTAAAGTAGTATATGATATCCTTGTTATTCCCTTGCAGATGTCTGTGGTTTCTTTTTTCTTTGGTCAAATCTGATTTGTATTTCTTCTTGGTTAATGCCCCCAGAGTGCTCCAGGCTGCTCTCTGCCTGAATGTTACATAAATAAAAGCGTGTAATTTTGCAAGGGTGAGCAGAAGTGGGGAGTCAGCAGGGACTGAGACACTGAGGACAGGATGAGCCATCCCATTTCCCCACTTCCCAGACCTTGTTCTTGCCCTCCTGCAAAGTCTTAGGAAGGCCTCATGGGGCACGTTTGAACTCATTCCCACCCAGTCCTGCTGGTTTCAGCTACTCAACCTTTCACTAAATAGTTCTGCACAGCTGTTTCTGGTTAGGAGTCTATTTATGTTGCTGGTGTATGTCTGCTCATGTACAGTGTGTGCGTGCCTTGTCCCCTCAGTTCTCCAGCTACCCAAGATCCCCAGCAAATCCACTTGGGGACATTTGGAATCCCAAGTGGAGGGAATCACAAAGCAACATAATGTTCAAACTCAGGAAACATTTACAAAGGTTGTGTTTCATAGAGCATGCTCTCTGTCATTCATAAATGCAAAGGAAGTTAGAACTGAAGAACAGGAATACAAAGACTCATAAGTGCCTTTAAGCTACAACAGAGTAAATTTTTTTTCAAGACAGTAAATTTTACTATTGGAGTAAAATTAGATTATAATCATGAAACAGGTACATTTTCCTATGTTTTCTTAATGACTAATTTAAGATTTACCCCTTTCATTAGCCATTCATTTGTTCATCCATTTATTTAACAAACATTTATTAAGTCTCTTCATGTACGCTGCACCACACAAAACACTGTAGGAGGTACTAAGAGGTGCTTCGCTTCAATCCCATGGGCTTGGCTAGGCTAAAGAGGGCCTTCTCTGCCTGTCTTCAGCTTTAGAGGTCAGTTTGGACACAGAGTGAACTCACCAGTGTTACCGGCAGTGAAGAGACCCTATTCCACACCCAACACATCATCCTGAAGGGCAGGCTTTAAACACAGTTCTATTAAATAGTGATATGTGTCTCTGTCTAGGTTTATGTCATCATTGCTGAAAAATTCAGGTATAATACTTTGCCTCTTAAAGGTCAGTCAAAAAGCTCATTGAGGTCCTACAACTAGTTTAAAAGGGCTTACTCTCTAGAGACATGTCCCCTATTCTGCCTGCCATAGTTGCCCAGTGGAAATTTTCTAACTTCATCATTCCTGCTACATTTATTTGCTGACTTTCTAATGTAAGGAAGAGCTTTCCCTTCTGCTCATTTAGTTAAGTCAGTGGACTCTGCTTTATTCAATACGCTATAGTTCTTCACTATCACTATTTATTTTGATGTTCAAACTGTCCCAGAACCTTCCAGTGGAAGTTGCTACGAGCTAGCTCTTGTATCCTTTTGACGTTTCTTTATTATTCTTTGTGAACCTCCTCACTTTCGAAACATAAAAAGATATTCCAGACTCATCTTCTTCTTTCCTTGTACACATGGAATCCACCACTTCTTCAAAGAACCCTAGTAGGGAATGGTATTTAGAAACCAAGATCTAGAAGTCAGGTGTGCTCATTGCTACTGGAGCTCATGGGTTTAAGACACCAAAGGGAACAGAGCCAGGAAATAGATGTATGTATTTGCACACACATAAATATCTACACTCACATCTTTATATTTATATCCACATATGTTGATCTCTCTATTTCTCTCTATGTAATAAATGTTATTCACACTGAAAGCTCCAGTTTCAAACCAACACGACAGAATTCATTCTATCTTTTCTCCTTACCATGTTTATGGCTTCCTTTTCTGGAAATGAAAACACTGGTTCTCATTATCTACAATATATTTACTTATTTGCTCATTAATAGAATTCACACAGAGTAGTTTCAGAATTGCTAATCCATGCCTCTGTGAAAAACAAGTCTCACTCTAAAGCACAATAATTGTTTAGATTTATTTTACTGTGTAGCCCGAGGACACATAATCAAAAAATAATTAGGTTAGTTCTTTCTTTAGCATCAGGTTAGTGCACCAGCCTTATTTCCTCTCCTGGGTATCCCTTTGAGACATTGCCCTGAAGCCTTGTCCTGGCCATCTCCAAAATAAGCTTAAGTCCCATTCTTGGTGCTCTAATACTGCTGCCAGAACCAACATATGTCTCTAGGAAATACCAAGTAAATGAGCAATGAGTGTTTGCCTTCTTCCCCTTCTCCTAGAGTTAATCTAACAAATAGATCATAGAAATATCCCCATTCCCATAAACACACTTGTAAGCTTCTAATAAGACTGTTATCTCCTAGGGCTATCCATACTCCCATGATTGCTCTACCTCCACATTTAGATAATGGAATCTTTCTTCTCTTCCAGAATAATCCTAATTAAGCTTTACTATGAAGGCTTTGCAATTCCTCTCTCTCTAAACACATAGCACAGGCCCACAAATGGCATGTCCATAGATTTAGAAGCTTGCTTCATATTTATCAAGTTCTCACATTCTCTGTCTTTCATATTTTAAAATATTTATTTAATTAAATTTATGAGCCTGAAATTGAGAAACATAGGCTGTTAAGGGAAGGAAAGGAATGAAAAAAAAAAAGGTCCATTCATTCCACATTTCCCAGTTGCCATTCTTGAATTGGGATATTTGGCTGAGCTCTCAGGTAATGCTATGCAATAAAACTTCCATAAGATGCCAAATTTAGGTCCAGCATGAAAAGAAAACAAAATCCCTCCTATAAGATAAACTGTTCAATTTGGAAATGGCAGTTTTTTTAGGGTGCTGCATTAAATCTTCATAGTGATGGTTTCCACAAGGGTGAGAATCAGCCCTTCTTGGAGAGTTTCTGAATGGGGCTATGCAGAAAAATTTTTAAGGCATTCATTTCCATGAATGGAGACCTGTTTCTCTTGGGGACTCTGTTTTCTCCTTTTTGGACAGAATCCACTCTTCCATATCCTGGCTAGAGGAAGAAAAGTTGTGGAGTGGAGACAGGGAAGCCAATTCCAGGTGCTTGAGACTTTTCACAATGAGTTTTATTCTTTGCTGTTAGGAATCCTCCTTTCTCCAAGTTGGCTCACAAATAGTTCATCTCCTGCAGGTTAGCCTTCTGGATGAGGCTACCTAAGAATTTGGGTGAGTACTTCCTCAATACATGTGAAGTCCAAGACAAGATAAGAAAAAGAGTTGGATGAACCTTCCCAGAATGACATGAGTATTGTGTAGTTTCATGTATAGTCTGGTTACTTTTATTTTTGTATCTATATATATGGATATATATCTGTTGCAGTTATGTTATATTCCCCATTTTATAATGAAAAGTTTTGCTTCCCAGGAAACCCTCAATCCTGGGCAAACTGGGGAATCGGTCACCTTGTGTTGTAGAATTCTTCACATAGCAAGTATTCATTAAATCTCACATATACTTATGCCCAAGATAACATGCTCTGAAAACACATCTTCTTTACTAGTTGGAATTCCAGGCTCTTTCCAGGTTTCCTTTGATCTGCTATCCCAGAGAATATTCTATGACTGGTCAATGTCCTCCAAGCAAGGAAGGAGACCAGATGCTTCCTTTAAGACAAGACTCTGAAACCAGAGGCCTGGGTGACAATTACTCAGGAGATGTGCCATGTCAAATGATGGTGAACCTGAAATGGCAAAGCCAGAAGTCCCTCTCACAGCTCTGGTGCAAAAGAGGACAATGCCCCTCTGCATTTCACTTAACTGCTTGAGCATCAAAGTGAGGCAGTGCTTATACTGAAATGACTGTACCCTTTTTCCTCATCTGTCCCTTGTTCACAGGACACACATGTTCATTTGGATCTGAAAGTTCCAGCTTTTCTTTTTGTAATTTAAACCTTGGTTCAAGTTGAGTTTTATAAGTTCAATCTGTCCTTTCCCTTAGAGCAAGTTCCTTCTCAGGAGACTCTTTCTCATGTCTTGTTATTTGTCCTTAACTGGAGACACCCAAGTCCATCATACCTGGTGGGGGACAACAACCACGCACTCCATTCCTTTGTATGTTCATGGCTGCAAGGGAAGGCAGATCACCCATACCCACCTGCCAGGAGCACATGAATGCCAGGAGAAAGTCCATCCATTGCAGAGGGTAAGGAAACAGGAGTTGCGGAGAGGGACTTTGTCCAGGGTGTTGGTGCTGCAGGCCCTAAGACCAGTGAAGTGTCTTGTTGCATGGTATTTTATAGCATATAATCATCATCTTAGTTCAGGCTGCTATGACAAATTACTATAGATGGGGCAGCTAAAGCAAAGACAGTTATTTCTCATAATTCTAAAGGTTGGGAAGTCTGAGATCAAGGTGCTGGCAGATCCACTCTCTGGTGAAGACACTCCTCCTGGTTTGTATAAGGCCATCTTTTCCTCGTGTCCTCACATGACAGAAAGTAGAGAGAGAAGCAGGCTCTCTGGTGTCTCTTTTTATAACAGTACTAATTTCCTAATGAGAACTCCACCTTCATTGCCCAATTATGTCCTAAAAGCCCCATCTCGAAATGCCATCACACCAGAGGTTAGGATTTCAGCATATGAATTTTAGGAAGGACACATTCAGTCCATAGCAACCATTCGTAAAGGACTACATTGAAAGAAGGTGTAAAGAGGAGAGATATGTAAGGAATACCACTCTGTTCAGCTGCCAGGTCCTCTTGTACTATCAAACCATCACCAAGTTTGCTCATCTGCTTATTTAGTTCCTGCCCAAACACCACAATCTAAATTGGTTGAAATCATTTTCTGATAGAAAAAGAATTTGCACGCATACACACTGTGGTCCTGTGGTCTTTCGATGTCTCATAATGCTAGCAAAATGGTCACTGTTAGTAATAGTATCAGTACTAACAGTAGCAGTACTACTAACAATAGCTAGTGTCTATTTAACAGTTTGATATTATCAATCTCATGAAAATCTGAAAGAGTGGGTAATTGAGGGAATTGCATTGATAACGGGAAATAGTAATGTGTTCATAAAGGTAACATGGCTCAACTAAGGTCTTCCAACTAGCGAGTGGCTATTCCCATTTTTATTAAATCAGAGAGAGCCAGAAACTTTCCTGAAATTGGTAACCCTACCACCAAGAAACCCATGAGAGAAAGGAAAAAGCTCAGAGTGCATGTTGAGGAAAAACTTTCCAAATGTTAGCCACTAAGAGCACCTTAGGGAAAAAGGAGTTTTGATACCTTGCAGAGACCATTATTATAGGGAAGGTGAAAGCAGATGTGCCTGAAAGCTGCCCACATCCATTTCAGTAGCCAGAAGGAAGCCGCCAGGCAGACAAGACACAAAGATGCTATTCTGTCCAGGTATGCCTGGCAGCATGTTTCAGGCCTCCTCCTTTAAAGATAATAGTCATTGCTACCTGGGGGAAAGATGGAAGAGGGTGATCCTTCACAGATGCCCTCTCTCTCCTTGCAAAGCAATTTGCATAACTCTCTCTTAGGAAAATGACTTGTATCTTCAACAGATTCATCTTCTTTGGAAAGGAATTTTTGCAATCATCGGTACTCAAGCAGGCCCCTTGGGGGTCTCACATTGTCTGTTTGCACCTGCATCCCCTCCTCCGAATCCTTGACAACTTCAAGGAGCGCTCACCCTGGGAAATCCAATTTTATCCATTTTGCTGCATTTCTAGGTACATTTTAGCATCTTGTAAGGACTAACACTTTAAGCAGCTGTTTCATAAGCTTGCTTCTTTATCTGTCTCCTCACTTATGCAGACATCAAATTGTATTAGAATTGAAAATGGAAGGGGTAGGGAGGGGCAGGGTGGAGATAACCTGAGTAATCAATTTGCATCTCTCTTGCCCTTAGGCTGTGTTGACAGAGTTTAGCTCTCTGCTGGTCCTCCCAGATGAGTTTATCTGCTGCACACTAAACTCCATTAATCTTCCTGAAAGGCAAATGCATTCAGGACAATGTTAACACTTAACTGTCCTGAACAGAAGACAGATACTGTGCAATTCAGAAGACAGGGCCTGGGGCCTGCTCTGGCAGCTGGGACAGACCTCAGCAGGATGGATTCCACGTGGAAGGAGAGTGGACAGCAGAGTAACAGCCTTGGTAAACTGGAGCATCAGCATCAAACCAAAGCAAACTAAACTAAACCAAGCAACAAACAAATATAAATAGAAAACCAACTGGAGAGATGACAACTACCAAATAAATACCTGGGTCATTTTGAGACAACATCAGCCAGATTTATCTTTGGGGTTTAAAGTAGGCAAAACAACACAACTACTAATTGTTCTTTTAATTTTAGCAAGTGATTGGTGTTGGGCAAGTAGTCTTCAATAATAGCAAATAATGTAAGAGAAAGAAGTACTATGGAAGATATAGTTTCTGTCATTAAGATACCTGAAGCCCTTTGCTTTGATAGTATTGCGTTCTCCACCTTGCCAGGCTCCGTGTCCCTCACACGGCCAACGTGACGCTCTACCAGGTTTTGTCAAGGCTCTGCTTCTGAATCTCCCCTGACTCCATGTGGTCTCAGGGATGAAGCCTTCCTCTGAAGAGCAGAATAAATTGATGTCTGCCCTCCATGCCGCCTTGGTGCTGACCCTCTCTTGCCATCCCCATCCTCCCTGCCTCATTTCTTTTCCTCAGTAAAAGGAGATTTCATAAACTAGTCTTGACATTTGTAGATTTGCAATGCCTGGCTCTGTCCACTTGCCAGGAGCCCTGGAAGGCACAAGGTAATTTGTAATGTTTCTTGGGCAGGAATGTGAATAACTTATCTGGCTCAGCCCTGTGCCCTAGTGTCACTGTGTCAGTTTATGTGATTTAAACTGACTCTAAAATATATGCTGCTCAGTAGGGCTTTGTTACAAGAGCTTTGGGGACAGTTAGATACAATTAAATTAATATAGATTGGGAGAATTTTTAAGCCTTTCCGTGTATCCCTCACAAAAGTTCAGATCCTTGGGCATCATTGTACATCTTGTTTCCCCATTCCCACATAGAAATAAATGGAGAAAGAAGCATTGGAAGAACAAAGCCCTGGCTGGCATAGCTCAGTGGATTGAGCGTGGGCTGTGAACCAAAACATTGCAGGTTCGATTCCCAGTCAGGGCACACGTCAGGGTTGCAGGCCATGTTCCCCGTGGGGGCCACGTGAGAGGCAACCACATATTGATGTTTCTTTCTCTCTCCTTCTCCCTCCCTTCCCCTCTCTAAAAATAAATAAATAAAAGTCTTAAAAAAAAAAAAAGGAAGCATTGGAAGAATGACATAAAAATAGATAAAACATTTAAAAATTTCAGTTCCTCTTCTTGATCATTCAAAGGGGGAATCAGTCCAGATATTTTCTGCCGGAATTAGGATTAGGGTAAACAGACCCCCGCACCGTTTAAACACTAGTCAGAACCGACTGGGATAGCAAAGATGTGGAGGCACATTTACATCCAGTTTACATGTGTGTTTATATGCCACGCCATGTTCAAATAAATTTGAGGTGCCTTACGGCACAATGATATTCAATGAAATAAAGACTGAATAAGAAAAATGCATAGAGGAGTAGAAAATCTCGACCATGACCAAGAAGAAAACACACACACAGTGACAGCAGCTAGTATAAGTAGAACGGAAGAGTTCACATTGGCTCCTCAGTTTCTTGACATCACAAAGTATAAGCAACATAGCTCTTATTGACTAAACAATTTAAAAAGGCTCAGAATGCCCATTCTTTCAGATAAGCAAACTGGAACCAAACATAGAATTTAGAATCTCTCTCTTCAGTCGGGCTTTTGTTAGATGTCGACTGGCAGGCAGTTCAAGGCTGTACTTGTTGATGAGGACTGACTAGCTGCTGCTTGCAGAAGGGTTTGAGTGCAGAGCCATAAACTCCAGAGCCCGATGGAAAGGCTGAGTAATTTCCCTACATCTTCTGCCCACCTTCTGCCATCTCTTCAATAGGCACTTTGGGGCAGATTCCAGCACACAAAAAGGTCAATTGATTTCTCAAAGTGTTCCATTGTGAAGCTTTTGCCAAGATTACTTAGCCTTGAAAAATAATTCCAATACATTGCTCAACCTGTTAAAAAAGCAATTAAGGCTTTAATAATGCACCTAGGGTGTGAGTGTGGTGTCCCGACTCCTATAGAATCCACCAGCTTGCAAGAACTGCAGAATATGGCTCCCAAAATTAAACGCTTTATTCCTTAATTTGAAGTAAGTTGATAGAAACCAATTGAATTTTGGAAAAGGTTAGCCAATGATAATAACTTTGGTTTTGAACTTGACTTTCTGTACTAAAGACTAGATCCAACTGTCAACATCATGTCTGATTTGTGACAATAAAACCGTATTATCAGTGTGTAGATGCAGAATTTATATGCTAATCTTTATTGTATCAGCATATACATCTTGTTCATATAAAGATGAGTTCATTTAGTCAAATTACAGGCTAAAAATAAGAAAAAACAGAAACACAATCTAGTTTAGAATCCTCAAAAGTATTCTATAATCTGTCAGATAGCTTTATTCAACATTTATTTTTATACTAGTGTTAAGATGCAGGAATATAGGTTTAATATGAAAAGCATTATATAACAGTATATGTTATTAGTTTTCCCCATTAATGGTGTGTGTTAAATATCATATATAGATAAAAAATCCAGAATACTTACAAATGGTAATATGATTCAGAGAGATTTTGCTGAAAGGTATTAGAAGTAAAACAATCCATTGTAAAGTCTAAAAAAAACAAATTTATCTGGCAATTTATGTTAGCTTTTGAGTAGACGTTCAGTTTGTTAGAAAGAAAAGGGGCATTCAATTTTGATTAAATGCATATTGAAATAATGGAACTATAATTCTGAGACAATGGGAAACTGATTTTTTTAAAGGTCAGATTTGGCTTTGTGCTTGTGCAGACATCATTGTACCCATGTCTAGTTCGTTTTTAAAAACTGACAGTGACTAGAGTCAACCAATTTGAATGCAGCTCAGAAAATTATGTTTGTTCGTCTTTTGAGCAGAATACAGTATGTCACAATAGGTCATTGTTCCCAATGTCACAGACAGAGAAAGCCACAAAAATTACCCCCAAAAAGGGGGGGGGGGGGCGTCACACTTTTAAAGGGTCACAAAGTTCTGTGGAAGCAATGAGGACTGGATCAACTAAAATCCCAGAGAAGAAAAACTATTTTAAAGTGATCTGAAGTATTTGTTCAGAGCTTCTGTGGTTATTTCTCTTTCTTTTTATTGGTTTTCAAGTACGGTTGTCTCCATTTCCCCCTCACCACTCTCTTTCATTCACCATGTGCATTCTATAATAGCAGCAGACCCAGAGATAACTCAGGTGTTGGAGTTAGCAATTTAGGGCTTTAAAACAAATACAGATGGATCCCAACTTATGCAATTCTACTTACAAGTTTTCAAGTCTACAATGATGCAAAAGCAATACACATTCAGTAGAAACCTTGTTTCAAATTTTGAATTTTTATCTTCCCCTGAGCTAGCGAATTTCAGTACAATACTCTCTTGTGAGGCTAGGCAGCCCCAGGAATGTGATTTTGCCCAACCACATGCTAACGTGAGTGTGCTGGTTATGTTCAAAGCTGGATGGACGAAGTAATAATGCTCAGTAGGTTAAGTATAGCAAATTCATTTTTGACTTACAAGATTTTCAACTTATGATGGGTTTATCATAATGGAACAGGGCTATTGAGGAGAGGACATTGTGGATATTACTCATTCATGGATTTGCTAAGGGTCAAAGCCACCTCAATGGCATATGTTATACATACAACTGCATTGTTAGTCAATGAGAATATGAACAATTAATATTTCCAAGGAGCTAAAGGAAAAGATAGACAGAAGAGATAAAGGTATACATAAATTCAACAGGTAATTTGAATCTATATGTTTTCAAAAAAGCAGCAAACTGACATTCTAGGAATTTAAAATACAATGTCTAAAATTAAGAATTCACTAAATGGACTTAATAACAGGTAAGGTGTTCTTGATCCAAGTGTTTTCCTGTGTCTAAACTGAAATACAAGGAGGAAAAAAAATAAAAGAATATAAAACCTGTAGAAGGCCCACAAAACACGTCAAAAGGTTTAATATATGTATGATTGGCATCCCAGAAGGAGTAAAAAAGGAAAATGGCCCATTATTGGAAGAAATAATGGCTGAGAATTCTCAAAAACTGATGAAGGACACATGGATTTTAAAAGCTCAGTGAAACCCAAGCACAATAAATAAAAAACAAAGCATATCCAGCAACATAATGGCCAAACTGCTGAAAACCAAAAGCAATGAAAAAGCTCTTATCAGCATCCAAAGAGAAAAAGATGGGTACCTTCAGAAAAGCAACAGTAAGAATGTTAGCTGACTTCTCAATAGAAATGATGAAAGCCAGGAGAGGATGTGTGGAGGAGACAGGAGACATGAGGTATTGAAATAATGTAAAATAGCAAACAGAATTCTATATACCCAGTGAAAATATACTTCACACTGAAAGAATAATATTTTTCAGGAATTAAAAAATAAAACTGTGGGATTTCTTATTACCAGGTGTGCACTACAGGAAATCAGAAGAGTTATTCAGGCAAAAGAAAAATCATGCCAGATAAAAACATGGAAATGCAAGAAAAAACGAAGTACACTGGGAAGGATAAATATGTGAAGAAATATAAATGAACATTGGTTCTTCAAGCAACAATGATAATAGTTGGTAGATTTTAAAATATAAATAAAACCAAAGTTAATGACAAAAACAGTACTTTGCAAAGGGAAGTGATAAAATTAAAAGTTTCTAACATTGTTGAGGAAGTAGTAAAAGCAATAGTCTGTTTCTATCATAATAAGTCAAGGCTGCATGTTGTAATCTCTAGGATAATCACTAAAAACAATAAAAGAATATCTTCACAGAAGGAAAAAGCAGAATAATAAAAGTGTTTTATTAATCCAATATAATGCAAGGAAGGATCTGGAAAGAAAAAGGAGCAGAAAACCAGTGAGCCAAATAGCAAACAATAGGAAGGTAGATGTAAACTCAGTTCTATCCATAATTACATTAAATATAGGCTACATTCTCCAAATAAAAAACTAAAATGGCAGGCTGGATGACACAATGTGCATTCTCAAGTTTGTTGATGTGTTTGTTTGAACAACAAGAACTAGCACAAAAGGTGTTATTGGATGCCAACCTTAGAGGGCCTAGCTTTGGTCACATTTGACGTAGCTGAACTATGATTGCAAAGTTGGGAAGTGAAATATATTTACTCAGAAAAGCCCAGGAAAGTGATATGAATCTGAACCAGGTTTAGTAAATGTTTAAAACCTCTGAGAGGCCTGAGTGTATCTAGATGTTTGTATTTCTTGAAAACGGAATCGAATTGATTCCATATGATTATGTTTTATACACAGAGGAATCCAACAAGAATTCAAAAATTTTAGGTAAACCATGCTGTTTTCTGGGCAATTAAATGACAAACATGTTTATTTAAAACGAAAAACAAAAAACTGGCACCTGTCCAGGCCACAACCCCACCTCACATAGCAGCCACGCTGCGGGGCGCCACTTACGTGTCTCTCTGCCGTCTAGTTAGAAGCCTCTGCAGCTAGGAAGATCTCCTCAAAACATCCTTTTAATTATGACTTTAAACAAGAAATTGGAGGATTAAGGTTCCAAACATTGCTGGGCGTTACGTTGAAAGGAAAGCCCAGTTCGTGTCTCAGAGGAAAGGGAACCTTGTCCTGTCTCTTCACCGACCGCTAGGGGGCAGCATGCCTAGGGTACCAAACGGGGGGAGGTCCACCCCTTCCAAAAATGTTCAGCATCTTGATGAACATGGGTCTCAGAAATTTTAAAAAACTGACAAGGGCATTTCCGTCCGCCCCCTCCCCCCCCGCAGCAACTCCACGATAGAGCTCCAGGACCATCCATTCACAAAGGATCTGTTTTTCTGAGTTTGGCAGGTGTGGTTCCTCCCATGGAAATTATTGTACCGGTGAGACTGGATCATTCCGGCTCCTTGGCCGCACTTGTTATCTGAGACCTGAGCATTGCCTCAAACATAAATTATTTCATCGTACGCTAATTTCTTGAATATCTTCAATCCCTGTAACATAAAACCCACATGGCTTTATCTTGATTTGGCTATTTTGAGAACACATCCAAATCTCGCAATGCCTCAGAGGTGTTGTTTTAACAATAGTCATCTACGGGACCAAGGGGGTATAAATACGGTTAGTCAAGCCTTCAAAACCTTTAGATTAATGAATTCTGCATGAGTGTGGAAAATAGTTTATTCAAATGCTATTTAGCATGTGTGTGCCAGGTACTTTCACCTATGTTGTTTCTTTTAAGCCTCATTTTAAATCTTTTGGGTAGATTTTGTTATTCCAGTTTTACTGAAGAGGTAACTGAAGCTACCAGGGTTATACTCTCTCTTTAAGACCACATGGCGAGTATTAGGGACTTGAACCAGAGTCTCCAATTCCCAGCCTGGTGCCCTTTCCACCACTCTGTTTGTACACAGTTCTTCTATTTGGCAGTCCTGTACCAAAAACAAAAAATCACAGTGACAACAGTGCAGAAAATGATAGTTCTACACATCTTTCCAGGCTCTGCCAAATGATTTCATTCCACAGATAGATTCCTTGGAAATTCTCGTAAAATAAAATCTAAAATACCAAAGTGAGTTTATCAACACTGCAATGAATTTACTCTACAAAATAATCATAGCAATGATAATGATGAAATAGAATGAGGGCAAGGCTTGAATCTAGGCATGCATACAGTAAGCCACCTTGGGGTTTTCTTGGTTCTTTTTAAATTTCAACAACTAGCCACTTGGAGGGGTGTGGCGGAGCAAGGTCAGGAAGCACACAAGTGAGTTTTGGCTTGGCTCTGGGAGAGTGTGGGTATTTGTGATCATGTGATTTCACTCCATTATGTGTGTGAGAGTGTCTGGATATTCAACAGGATCATCAATTTAGCCTCCTATGCCCAAGGGCAGATTGCAATGATGGTTCAGGCAGAAGGGCCGCTGGAAAAACAAACTAGGACTGCTAAAGGAAAGATGGCTCAAGGGTCAGCTTTTCCTGTAAAGTAGCAAGTGAATTTAGTATTTGTGAAAATTTCCAGTACTGTTTGTAGTCCAGAGGGACCTAGGGTGTTCGTTCAGCTTGCCTCTGCCACGTCCTGGCACTGGCTGGGACACGGGTTGCCCTCTGACTCCGTCCTGGCGCAGCACGGCACCGTGTCCAGTTCTGTGCCCTCTGTCCTCATCTGCTCTGCTCAGAGATGCCTCTTCAGTGCTGTTCCTACGAGTTCCTGCCAACTGCGCTGCCAGGACACAGGCACCAGGCGGAGTGGGTTCAGAGAGATTGGCAAAGCAGAGGCCAGGGAAAGAGCCTGTGCCCTTGAGGGCAGAGTGGAGGTGGGAGGAAGGGGCAGGATGGAGGTAATAGATCGGAACCCTGCAAAGGTGCCACACCCTCCTTCCCATTTCCCCAAGGACCTCCACCACCAACACCCACAAGGATACTGGCCTTTTCTGTGTTTTCCCAACGTCATCTAATCACAAGGCTGGAAGGGTTCTCAGGGACCACCTAATTCCACCTTATTTGATTGATGGGAGAAACTGAGACTCAAAGAGGAGAAGAAAAAGTGAAATTCCTGTGGTCACACTGAATTATTCAAGGTCTGGGGATCAGGATGTGACTGTCTAATCCTTCAATATGCCAATATTTTTCTACATTATTCTGACAAGACTAAATGCTTTTGCCAAGAGGACTCTGACCCCTCCCTACTCACTGTCACTTCCACTCTGCTTATTCTTTATTTTACTGAGTTCATTCGCCCCAAGACCCACTCAGTGGACTCCTTCATTCAGCAGACACCACTCTCGCGAGCACCTCTATCGAACCAGCGTGCCAACGACCAGGACGCAGCAGAGGACAAAGTCCCTGCTGGGGGTGGAGCTTACGTTCACGCCTGGCCAGCGTGTCGGAGAGTTTCTCTCCTGACCCCATTCATTCATGCATCCATTCCCTTTACGCGTATTTTCTGAAAACCATCTGTGTTTTGAATTAATTTTTTATTTTAAGCTGTACACTTTAATTTCCCTCCCCTCCCACTTAAATCTACCAACACTAAATAATGTAAGCAGTATTCGAAGTAACAATTATACTCATTTTCAAACAGACCTTGACTTATTTGGTGAAAACCCAGCCACGATCCCCGGCCTCCCTTGCATGTTGAAGGGAAGGAGTTTTCCCAGTTTTTTAGACCCACACCAGCAGGGGTGCATGTCGAATTAGCTGTATGAAGAGCGAATGTGAACATGTAGACATACTATGGACACCTGAAACAGTGTCCAGGGGTGTGGTGGTCTGTCTGGTCACTACCACAGCAGGTCACTAGTGACCTGTCCACCTACAGCTAGATACGCAAAGATCAGGCGGTGACCCCCTCGATGGACAGAACTGCCAGGGAAGAATTCACAGCCCCAAAGGGCAAAAGCCAAGGCTCGTTCTGAAATGAGGACGAATGAGGTACCAGCTTTCTCTTCTCAAATCTCAAGCAGTGGGCTAATTCCTAATTAAACCTTTGTTCTCATAATGCTTACAATAGCTTTATATCCATTGTCCTATCTCAACAGTGGTTTAACTGAATCTGTAGTCCCTTTCCTTCGTGTTAATATTATTTATTCTTTCTTCGTTTTGCAGGAAACCAAAGAAATCTACTTACGTTCTTTAAAAGGCCAGAGTGAAACCTGCTACAATTCAAAAGCAAATAAGGAAATGTATCTATGCCAGGTCAGTTTAGGTAGTAACTAAGAGCTTAGGCTATGGGCTCAGACAGGCCTGTACAGACCCACTTACTTTTAATTATATTTTATTGATCATGCTATTACAGTTGTCCTGATTTTTCTCCCTTTGTCTCCCTTCCCCCAGCACCCCCCATTCCCTCAGGCAGTCCCCCCACCATTGGTCATGTTCATGTAAACCCAGTTTTAAATCAGGCTTAAACTTTGAGTCAGATGTTAAGTTTCAATCCTGACTCTCCCGTTCAATAGCTGTGTGATTCTGGGGGAAAAAATGTTCACCACCCTCATCCTTGGTTTTATTTTCTCAGAAAAATTGAGGATAGTGGGTGGCCTGGATCTGTGTCACTTTTACTCATCCAGGGTATCAGTCAACTTTCAGCCGGGAAGAGAGAGCCACGGTGAGCATTATAGGAATCATGGGAGTTATTAGGAATCAGACCTTGTGCAAATGTAAGAGATGAGGCATGGAAGGAGGTGTTGGAGGGTCAGAGAGCTGGCCACTGAGCAGCCTGTCTGCGTCAGTGGTGAGGGTGGCTGAGTCCGTGTGAGGGTGGACATGTCAGAGTTTGCAGGGGACAACCAAGTGCACACAGCAGCCGAAGTGGGACCCCTGGGGAAGCTTGAGGAGGGGACTGTAAATATTGCTGTCTGTGGGTCCACAGCTAAGTGCTTTGTGGTGGCCTGGGCTGCTGTCATCAGCCGGGCCAAGGGTGGAGAATACAAGCTGGACAAAGACAACAAGCTAGGCGCCTCTGTGTCCTTCCGTGACTGTGTCTGGCCTTGACACCCTTCTGAGAGGAGTGGCTTCTGTTTAATTCTCATCTCTCAAATCTTCCACAGATTCCTCTTTTGGGTAAGTCTAGACTGGAACTACATAGGAAAGGGATTCTGGGAACCATGATGTCCAGCCTTAGACAAATTGAATAATATGCCATTTACTTTGCTGCTTCCTCCATTACTGCAAATTTGCTTTGTGAACAACCTTATCACTCTCAGTTCTTGTGGTTTGAATGGGGCTCAATCCACTATCACCCCTTACCTCTTCTAAGCCCCTGGAGACTGGTATTGGACTCGGGCCTGGTAAACTCAACATCACACATTTATGGTCATTGATTGGCTCAGGAAAGGACTCAAGACCCAATCTCAGCTAATGAGATGCTGTTCTGGAAAATTGTCAGGACCATATGGAGATATAATAGTTCTGTCTGGAGACATTAAATGCTATAAAAGGACCTCAGAAGGTCCTTTTCTGCATGTGTTTACATGATTAGCAGCCATGATCAACTGGGAAGAAGAGGGAGCTGGAGTTGGTGCTTTCACAAAAACAAAACAAAACAAAGCAAAAGAGCTTATGTAGGAACCTCATCTCATCTTGCAATATTCTGCATCCTGCCACTATTCTTATGCCCATTGCTTCCTGACCCTGAAGATGCCTCTTCGGGGCTCTCTGCCACTACCTTTTTCTCCACCTCACTCACATTCTCTAACAAGAGTATGGGAAGATGAGTTAATGCAACCCTCAGAGGGGTTTGGATGTCTTTGAAAAGATACCCAGCTTCACTGCCCTTATTACAATCCGAGTCCTCACTGGAGGAGACTAGAGAAGTATTTGCAAGTCAAAGACTGGTAGATGGCTTTTCCTTATATTTTCTATTAGAACTGGGATTAGGACTTCTGGGAAGGAATGACTTAGTAGCAACAAATCCCTGGCGTGCTCACATGTGCTTTCTCCCTCCCTCTTTCTCTCTCTCTCTCTCCCCCTCTCTCTCTCTCCGTGTGTGTGTCTGTGTGTGTGTGTGTGTGTGTGTGTGTGTGAAATTGAGTTGTAGGGAAAAGTAACCACCTAGTTAATCAGTCATAGCATATTTATAAAGTCTACAGGGTACACAGAATATAGCAGCTGTTCTCTATCTCCACTGGGTTTGACTAGGAAGTGGGCTCAGGATACAACATGGTCTTCACAGAAATCATTTGCAAGGAATTGTAGACAGTAAACACGTTTAATGGCATGAGATAAAAAGAAAAAGTTATTGCAATACCTTCTCTGTAAAATGCTCAGGACTCAAGGACAATGACAGAGTAAGAGGCATGGAGGAGATGAATTTCAGAATCTAGTCCAGTATAAAAACATCATTTTTTCCAAGACAATCATTCTTTGTGGATCTATTGATGTGAAATACTCATAGTTATTACCACAGGAAAAATATAGGGGACTTAGAATATTCACTAACTGTGTCTTCTAGATGAGCATCAAGATTCATTCCCTCCTTCCCTCCATCCCTCCCTCACAGTTAGAACTAGGTCTGCTAGCTTTGACTGTTTAAATCCCTCCTCTGAGCAGACATGATAAATGGCATTTCTCTTATGTTTATAGTAGATGTTCAAGCCGGTGTTTATGTAGACTCAGTCCCAACTTTAAGCTGCGCTCGCCAATGGGCCGCCTAGAGACCCTACTTCCCAGAATCTATTTCCATGAGGGACTGAGAAGTCTCCTGAGAAAAGACTCATCAAAATGAATGAGCTGGAACTCAGAAGTCTGGCCAAATAACCAAGTCCTGAATTGGCAGGGGAGAAATAATTTTAAGTGCAGCATGAGCTGGCAATTCTTAGCAAGAGCACATGTGGTGCCCAGCAGAGGTGGCACCACCCCAAAGGAACCAGCAATCCCCAGGAGAAGCAGCGGGAGTGCCTAGTGAACTGACTCTCTGTGGGAGCTGATCAGACTTGTTCGAGACTACATGCTCAATTATCAGCTGGGAGCTGTAGTTCTGGGGTGGCGGTGAGAATGTCGTGGTCATCATATGTGCATACCTTGAAGGTTGAAATCTAGAGAAACATGGGTTATACATATACATTTGACAATTCCTGTGCATTTGACCCCTTATTCTCCCATAGCCATGGTGACCAGATTTCAAGCCTCAGCTATAAGTCACCTGATGGCTCCTCACCTCCTTGCTTCATGACCTGGAGCGAAGCTGATATCACAGCTTGGAATGCCTATGGCAGTCCCTCAGCACTTCCCCTGCCCAGCCCCAAAGAGCCGGAGGGTAACCCCTAAAAATGGGAAATGGGAACTCATGGATAGATGTTTTTTTACTCCCCACCCCCTAAGGGGATGGTTCTAAAATGTGTTTTGGGGAGGTTCTCAGACAGCGCTCCAGTCAAGTGCCCAGTCACCTCCAGTGGTTACCAACCCAAAGGTGCACCTTGGATGGACTATCCCTCCTGCCCAGGTCACTTCCCCTGTTCCCCACACCTGAACCCTAGGATCACATACTTGAATAAACCAGTCACACAGCTTGTCTTACCTCAAACTCTGTTTGGGGGGAACTCACAGTAAGAATTTGTCATTTGGAGTTAGGCATTGTTCTTATTCCACAAAGCTCTTTAAAACTGGTCCTTGAAGACATATTGTCATATGTAAGCATTTTTGATATTCTCTGCTTTTCCTACCATCTCCTTTGGACTCTGTCTGACCTCCATTATCTGGAGTCCCATGACTTCTAGAGCCAGTACTGGCCGTAAATTATTTCAGTTGTGTTTCAAATAGTTCAACTTATAACATCAATTGGGAATCACACAAATGTACTTGGGAGCCAAGAAAAAAATATTAGCTACTATGTGTCATGGAATATTATGCCTGGGGTAAGAAAAAATTTATGCAAGTGACAAAGGAGAATTAATAAATTACAGTCCCTCCCTGTAATTTACAGTTAGAATTAGTGCTTCTCTCATCTTGCAAGTTCTTCTTGCAAATAAGGAATCTGAAGACCAGGGCAGTTAAGAGATGAGCTCAGGCATTCAACTCCCTAACCCAGCCCATTTTTTGAGAAGATACAAAAATCTGAAAAATATGGCTGGAGCCATAGGTTTATTCATAATGTCTCTGTCAATAGCAATGAGTTTGATAGAAATAAAAGAGTCAGACAAAAGAAGATAATGATTCACTGGCTTATAGAATATTAGAGTAGAAATCTAATCTCCTAATAAAGCAAGAATCTGTCAGGGGTGCATCTCTAATTGAAAAAATACCCACCTTTTTCAGTGAAATATGCATAATTAACTGTATGCTGGTAAAACGCTAGATGAACTGGGTGCATGCAATCAGATCCTCTTGTCTCTACCCACCCCAGTGTATTTACCCTGCTCTGCCCTTCCCTGTCAGTGACCCACTCATGACACACCTGGCTCTTGGTCCTCCTTCGTCACTCCTGGGTTTACTGCATGCATTCCTTTTCTTGGCACCAGACCTCTCAGGGCTGCTATCCCAGTAACAGGCGCCACTCAGGCTGGCTCAGCTCCCAGGCCTGACTCCCTCCCTGGCCCTGGCCTTGGACCTGGCCCTAGAGGACCAGAAAGGACAAACTTTCCATGCATTGTCCCTGTAGGTGGCTGCAGAGCCTCTATCTGAGCCTCGCTGGTGAAGGGGGCAGCACACTGTTTCAGAAGACAGCTCTGTGCTCTGTTAGATTTCTTTGTTTAGAAATTGTTCCTTTCCTTGCTTGAGAATCTGCACCACGGTAGCTTTTGTGCATTGATCCTGGTTCAGCCTTAGAAAGCAGTGTAGCCTGCTTCCTGTGAAAATTGCTCTGAGAGTTGACGGCATGTCTCAGACATCCCTATTCTTCACTTCTCAAGAATAATGTCACATCTCTGAGCCCTGTAAGCATTCTTCATATAATAAAGGTTCTAAGCCCTCCACAGTCCCATTCACCCTGGTCTGTGTTCCATCTCTGTCTGCCCTCCGAAACGCTATACCCAGAGATGAACCCTTTCCTCCACAGGGGATCTGTCCAAGGCAGTCACCACGACGCTATGACCTTTGGATCACATTGAATTTGTGGGTTAAATAAACTCATGGGTCCTAATCCCATGAACTAAATCCCAATTAGATCTCTTGCCATAAATTATTTTTGGAACAAGATGAGCAATAAGTATAAATAAATACACAAATGCATACAAAAATAAACGCTGTGAATGTGCTCAGTATTTTCAGCCCCATTTCGAACCAGACAGATCATGCTGTACACTTCACTGAGGACACTTTATATGATTGAATTATTAATATTATGATGTCATATTTCACAAGTCCCCACAGTGCCACTGCTAGTCTCTTCATCACAAAGTACCCTGAAGCCTTCATATTTCTAAAAATTTTAACTCTAACCTCAATAGGAAACCCAGGAAAGGGGCAAATCAGGACCATTTCAGGCCCTTGATTATAATTAAAAACCAGATATTTATGGAAAGGAATGGACTTCACCCTCAAAATAGTTTCTTGTGATAATAAGAAAAGAGTTGTTCATTTATTTGGAGTTTTAGTGAAAAGAACTATATTTTGTTTGAAATGATGGTTGGTTGCTTTTTGGTTAGTTATTCATGAATTTGAGTGTAGTAAAGTTTAACAAAAATTATGAAAAAGACTCCTGTAAAGCTAATTTATCACTCTCATGTCAAAGAGTTGCCTTTTCTAACAAAAGTGTGAACTACAATTGAACAGTAGCATTATGGGATATCTACCAGGAGAAAGGCAGAAAATTAGGCATGATGTCAATGGTTAAACAGCTCTGTGCTTAATGTCAAGAAATGCGCATCTTATTAGAGGCGACACATATAAGTGGTATTGTTACAGGGTGCAGCCAAGAGGGGGGCCCCAAATAGGGATTTGGAATGGGGTCCAGAACTCAAGGTGTTCAGGATATATTAGGATGTCCTCACCCCCCACAGGTGTGAGCTGGGGGAAGGCACAAATGGAGCAGGGCCATTGAGAGCTGTTTTGCATAGCAACAGCCTTGTAGCTAACCTCTGGAGTGGCCATTTAACATATCTATAAACTTTAACTGGTTACATAGATATGTTAAATAGCTGTGGCCATGTTCTGAGCCAGGGGAATGGAAGTAACTCCCCCCCCCCCCCCCCCCCCCCCCCCCCCCCCCCCCGCAAGATGTAACTGGGGGCAGGTCCCCCGAGTTACAGTGCCTGCGTGGGAGCTTGGAGATGATTGGCTCCATGACATGGGGCCATGCCTGCCCAGACCCACGATGGCAGCCCAGTAAAGCTGGAAGGATATTAGAGTGCAGGCAAGTGTAGCCAATTGTGGGAGGAGTCGGAAATGGGGCTGCAGAGGAAGATTGGCACGGAGATTTAAACCCAGATTCAACAGCCATTGGAGGGAGAACCATGCAGCTTTGCCAGAGTGGGGACCCCCGCAGCTTTAGAAGGGGGAACCACCACCAGGCTTTAGCTGGAGATCCCGGTGACATAGCTGATGGTGCCGGGAACCGAGGGTGGCCTACCAGCCCAGATGGATTACAGGGAAAAACTGGGGGCTCCCTGAGCCTCACACTTCTATTTCTTTTCCTGAGATACAGTACCCAGGCTGGACAAAGCGGGAAAGGAAGGACTGTGTGTGTTTGTGGGTGTTTTAAGGGACTTTGGGATTTTGATGAAGACATTAGGTCACTACTTTAAGTTTGTATAGCATTAAACAGTTCCTTTCCTTTTCACGAATCTCTGGTATTGAGAGATGTCTTTCCTTTAAGGCGGCGAACATAATGAACCTGGGGGGTCCCTTTCGATAATAGTATATTGCCTTTGGCCCCCCTCTTGTTCTGGAACAGTATGAGATGCTTCAATGGCCTTGATTTGATCATAAAGAGCTATGAGCGCATTTGCAGAGGGAATAAAAATCTGCAATGCTCAAGTGAGTGTTAGGAAAAGGAAAAGAAATCACATAGAAAAGGTGACATTTAATCTGGCCCTAAAAGGGTGGGTGGAATTTAAATATGGAACACTAGGTACATATGAGATTACAATGGACAGGAGCCTTCTGAGAGCCCTGCATACTTCTTTCTGGGATCAGCCCTTGTTAGACAGCTCATCAGTTTGGTTTCATTCAGTGGAGGGGTAGACTAACAACAGAACAAGAACCAATCTCAAGGAGAGAGAGTTGTGTAGACACCAGCCTGTCCAGTCTGTTGTGAAGCCCAAGTCACACAAGACCTACATTTAATTCTTTGTGGGGCTTGGATGTGAATTAATGCAAAAATCCTAGGAAGTCAGCACCTGAGGCCAAGGACTGAAGAGCAAAAGAGCATAGCTATGGGGAGAAGGAGTTCTGGGCAAAGGAAATCTACCTGAACAGGTGGTGATGGCCCTTATGACTCAGTCCTCTTCTCCCAACCATAAAGGTAAAGACTTGGGTTCTCTCTGGCATGGTCCTGTGCTTACATGAAATTCAGGCACGTGTCAGTATAGTGGCAATTGATTTGCTTGGGAGCATTTGTTTTTGGTTGAAAAGGAGAGAGAAACACATTCAAGCATCAGATGGTGATGGAGAAGAAGAGATGGTGTCTGGTACCCTACCTGGTCTCACGAACCATGGCAAATGGAATGAGAGGTGAGTCCAAGGAAGCTGCCACCACAAAGGGCTTAGGGAGGACAGTTCATGTGGAAATGTGTGACAAAGATCTGGGGAGTGGGTCATTGCCCCACGTTAACTGACAACTTAGTGTGAGGATTCCCTTGGCATAAACATTGGCATTAACATTGGCATTGACATGGAGGTCAACAGGGTGATGGCAGCATTAAGATCCCTCCAAGTGGCTTTGGAAATTGAAGGCAATAATCAGGAGAACAGAGCAGGAGAGAGAAAATATAACAGAAGCTAAGCAGTCAGTGCCCTATAGTTGACAGAAACATTGGTGATCACCTGACAGAATTCCAGTGAGTATCCCAAGAAATTTGGGGGGAGCCAGGAGCAAAAGCAGGTCTGTGCTATTACTGATCATGTGTCCCTTTTACAATCTCAGAAAAAAAAGACTTTTCATATTTTCTTTGGGCCCCAACCAATTCTCTCTTTTAAAAAAAAGACCAGACTGGAGCAATAGCAAGGTTCACGGATGGTAAAGTAATATAATGATCCTGGAATGCCCAGTGAGAGCCAGCATGCCCCCTGAGAATTTATATTCCCAGTACTCAGAAAGCCATGAATCTTGTGATGTGCTTGCTAAACTCTGAATAGTTTGGGCTGCAGGGATGAAGCAACAAGAATTGGCTCTAAAATCTCCTGTCAAGGGAAGAGTGGTTATCCTTTTAGGTGGCAGATTGAGTCCCTATAACGAGATTCGCCCTGATGTTGAATTTCCATTCAGGCATCCAGCCATCCTGGTGTTTAGAGCCCTAGATGAGTAATGTTTCCCTCCTGTGCAAAGCCTGGATGCTCCCCCGAGCTCTTTCCACACACATGCACTTGGACCTTGGTCAAAACTATCTTCCAGAATTTGAATCACCTGAGCAGACAGTTGGATCAACGGAGATAATCTGGCAAGATGAGGCACACTTTCAGGGGTTACAACTGAAGGGGGTGGAAGTAGCTGTAAAGTCATTGCACAGCACCCCAGATCGTAGGAGAACAATTTCGGAGGGTGGGGGATGAAGGTAGATAGCTCCTTCCTCTGAAAACAAATGCAAAGCACGGCTTCGGGAGCACATTGGGACATGGATTAGAATGTGAGCTCTGGGAAGGACTGAAAACCCTACCAAAACAGCCATCTGCCAACCTAAAATTCAAACTCCTCTGTTTAGCACCCAGTGAAGAAAGCCAACCTGATTGATTCCTAAGCCAAAAGACCTGAAATATACCACCTAGGAAAGTGCGTCAGGACCCACAGACATCCACAAGATTACTACGTTTGTTACTTACCTTATCCCTGCCTATTTCAACATCATGTTTAGATTTAAAATCCTGACAATGAACAGAACGTATAATAGGAGAAACAAAACAGAGAAGAGTCAAGCAGGCTGTGTACTAGTTTGAATACAGCAAGGGCTAAGGCCCTGAAACAGAAATGAGCCCAAAGTAGAGAAACGGCAAGACTGCTTCACTGTGACTGGAGGGAAAGGGGGGATGTAAGGTCAAAGTCATAGGTAGGGTTTTCCTTCTTTTACCTTATTGTGCCTTTGGGCAATAAAAGCTAATAACAGCTACTAGTGTCATGAGTTTAGAAGGCATCCATCACTGCTTGGGCCACCTTATTTAATCCTCACAACAACCCAGTAAGACAGGTAGAATGATATTTAACATCTTTAACAAGAGGGATGTCATCACTACCGACCAATTGGATAATGCCACCCCAACCACCGCTGCAGTCATATGTGTACAGACTGGCTTGATGCCAGGTACTTCAACGGCTCCCTTTAATGGGTGAGGAAACTGAGCTTGGGGAAGGACTAATCACCTCCAAAGTACACAGCTGGCCATTTTACCCCAAAATATATACTGAAACTGGCAAGTAATCTAACTCTGATAGATTTCGCTCATAAGATGCAGGACATTCTTTATATAATGAGAAATAGGCAATCTGGAGATTCACTGCCCCCACTGTGGGAGAAAGCACACTGTGCTAGGAGTGCAGGATCGTGGAACTACTCCTTGCTTGGCACTAACTAGCTACATGACTTTGAGTGAGTCGCTGTACCTCTCTCCTCCTCAGAAAACGTATAGCCTGTGGATTTGGATATGTCTAGAGCAGTTATTCTCAACTGAGGGAATTTTTTTTTACAGGAGATACCTGGAAATGTTTGATTGTCACATTGTTGGTGTAGCAGGGTGAGTGCTACCTACTGGCATCCCTGGGTATCCCCAGAGGCCAGAGATGCTATGCAAAACCCTGCAATGTACCAGACAGCCCCACGGCAAAGAGTTATTCATTCTGAGGCTGTGAAACCCTGTTCTAGAGGTCAGAGAGGTAATAGGCACTGTGAGTACCAGGTGTGGCATCAAGGAGTAGTGGAGATTATAGCAAATTGCAGAGTATATGCACTTTCTAAATACACTTCATATAAAGTATCAGTAAACCTGTGCACACTAAAGAGAACACATAGGTGGGTCAATTTCTACCTGCTTGCAAGCCTAATTGCAGCCTTGCTTACCCATAATTTTCTCTTTACAGATAGGGGTAAAGTATCCTCTAGTTACCCAGTGTATGTGTGTGTGTGTGTGTGTGTGTGTGTGTGGACACATGGTCATGCATACGTAGTGTAAAAACATTTATTTGTAACTGTTTCCCAAAGGGAGACCCTTTATCCCTGATAGCAGCATCTCAGTTCTTTCTCTTCTTCCACTGGTCTATACTTTTCCCTCCTTCAATTATACCAGCCTCTTCCTCATATTCTGGCTTTACCAACGAGAAAGCCCAGCAGTTCCACTCCATCCATAAGAGGAACTTCTGGTTTAAGTTTTGATCCCTTCATGTTGCTTAAAGCCCTTTGGAAGGAGGCCCCCTAGCTCACATTACTCCGTTAGCCTTTAGAGACAGATGTGCTGAAAAAGACAGGCTGGCCCGGAGTTTACGAGGTTCCCATGGAGTTATTTATGGTTTGTTTATCCACTCAATGGGAAGCAGTTGTGACCTATGACTTTCAGCTCCAGGGTGCACTAACAGATTTGGGGGGAAATTGGCAGTGTCGAGCTATATGATTGCGGTGGGTTTTTCAGCTCCCCCACCCCTGCTAAGCATCAATCCCCAGACACTCAGGCACAGTGGGATTTCTAGAAGACGCCGATGACCCCACTGGCAAAGAGTCTGGGAGGAAACCTGCAACAGGTGAGAAGCTGGTGACATTAGGAGAATGAAGTTCTCATCAGGTCCAGAGGATGGGAGCAAGGGCGGCCAGCATGAAGCTACAGATGTGGAATGTGAGACCTCACCATGATTTCTGCCACAGGCACGCTAACAGCTGATGGAACATCGAGGGACTTCTCGAGGCCCACACTGCTGGAAGGTCAGAGGTGCACCAAGGAAGACATCTCTGCAGTGACGTGACATGGGCATTTGCAAACACTTGTGCACTACAAACAATAGAGTTGATGGAAAAACAGGACAGGGCACTCTACCCAAAACCTACCTAGAGACCAGAGCATGAACAAAAACAATAATAGGAATCTCAATGTCACTGAATGTTAAAAATGCACAGTGAGTGTCAAGTGCATTGTCAGCAGCCTGCTTTATTTAGAGCAGGTGTGATGTGTGCTGGGCAGTGCCAGTGGCAATGGGGCTCTGGGCTGCTCGGCACTTAAAGTGGCCCAAGAGTTCCTGCAACTTGTCACAGGCCTCTAGGGTGAGGTCCTGCGGAGGAAGGGCTGAGTGCAATGCACAAGTTTTAGTTTTCTTCAAGCACAGCTGAAAAGTTTCTCATGCCCCTGCTGCAGCCACCCTGGAAGCTTTTCTTCTTCCCACCCACTGTTCCATGTTATACTGACACTCCCCCATGTTGATGGTATAAATTAGTTTTCATTACAGAAATGCCAGTAGTAGCAACAGTCTATAGGAGGTAAATGTATAGCTTGAGGCTCTGGGAACTTAAACCAGAAGTTCCTCTTATGGATGGAGTGGAACGGCCAGGCTTTCTCATTGGTGAAGCCAGAATACAAGGAAGAGGCTGGTATAATTGAAGGAGGGAAAAGTATAGACCAGTGGAAGAAGGGAAAGAACTGAGATGCTGCTAACAGGGATAAAGGGTCTCCATTTGGGAAACACAAATAAATGTTTTTACCACTACATATATGTGACCACGTGTTCACACACACATATGGGGTAACTAGAGGACTAATGCCTATGTGCCTGTGACACATGCAGAAGAATCTAGGGCTTTGAGAGGTTTTAACAAAGATGAAGCTTGGGCTTGACCTTGAGTCTGGCAGGTAATCGTTTGCAAGGCCTTAAGTGGCCTGTGTGGTGACTGGGATGCTCAAAGGATTGGGGGTGGGGTGTGGCAGGGGATCAGAAGCTCTGAAAGATGCTGCAGGAAATGGGCCATTGATGAGGACTCCCTTCCTGAACACTGAGTTTCAGGGACACTTCTAGACATGAGAGGACAGGACAGATGTGGTGAGCAAAGGTGTTTACAATAATCTAGAGGCTCCACAAAATCTTTTTCTTGGTCATGACAGATTAAAGGAGAAGGTGGAAGAAATAACAGTTGGATATTTCTTATAGAACAATATTATTTAAATGCTTTAATTAAATTATTGATGAATTTTGGCTCCAGTTGTATAGCACTTCTGAGACAAGAGGTCGTTATAAAGACACCAGGGCAATGTCCACACACTAGGCAGGACCCAAAGCCCTGGCGAAGTAGGACACATCCAATAACTAGGAAATCAAAGAGAGGAAAGGAAGACATCCACCAATACTATAATAGGGACCAAATACAATATTATTAATACTTCCATCTGGTTTTCAGAACTCGGGTTTCTAGTCTGGCTTTTACTTGAACAGGTGCTAGGTCACCAAATGATTCCAATATAACCTAAAAATTGTTTTGTTTCTCCACAAAACAATTTATTTGCTGAAAAATATTAGGCAGGATGATCATAAGAGGATTGTGAACATGGACCTCACCAGGTGATATGGTCTATTCTCTTCTGCCCAATTGTGTCATAAAGGAATTGCCAAGTTCAAGGAAACCAAGAGACTGAAGACAAACAGAAATCCATGAGTATTTCACATAACTTATCTGATGTAAAGGTCTTAACTATCCAGGCAAAGGTATGCAAGTCAAAAAGTAAAAGTTACGAGATCTGTCTGGAAAAAGTCCAACCATTGTTAGTATATAATGACATTGATGTAACCTGGCAGCCAAGGAGAGTGGACTGGAATGCACATGCATGAGTAATGATGACTTCACTGTACTAGTCAGTGGGGGCGGTCGATGACATTGAGTGAGCATGTGTACTGTGTGGCTGTCACATTCAAAATGACTGAGCAAGTAGAGCAACAAATCTACGTCAAATTTTGCATTTAGCTTGAACATTCCTCCATGGAAACTATTCAGATGATTAAGGAGACCACAGATATGGACAACTGGTGATTGGCAGCTTCATTAGGACAATGCACTGGCTCATGCATCACATTTTATGCAGGGGTTTTTTTTGCAAAACATCAAATCACCCAGGTGACTCAGCCCCCCTATAGCACAGGTTTGGTGCCCTGTAACTTTTGGCTTTTCCCAGAATTAAATCACCTTTGAAAGGGAAGACATTTCAGACTGTCAATGAGATTCAGGAAAATACAACAGGGTAGCTGATGGGTATTGGGAGAACTGTGTGAGGCCCCAAGGTGCCTACTTTGAAGGAGACTGAGGCATTATTGTTCTATGTACAATGTTTCTTGTATCTCTTTCAATAAATATCTCTATTTTTTATATTACATGGCTGCATACCTCTGGCTAGACCTCATATACACTGAAACAATTTATCAACAGTTATTCACAACCAATATCTTTAGTTTTAAAAATGAATGAATCAACGAATGACATTTTTAGACTTGAGATGGCTCTCAGCGACACCTCCAAGAACTCAGGAATTCAACTTAAGTACTTACTTAACACCATATGCAAGTGTCGTACTTGGTGTTCTGTGGCTACAAAAATGAATGAGCCCTTAAGCTCCTGGTTCTCTGTTGTTTGTCAGGGGTGGGTTGAGGTTTTGTGGAGCCTTCAGGCCCTCTATAGATACAATGAGTACAAAATTACAAGTAGGAAATTACTGGGTACCCTCCCCGGGTCTTGGAAGAAGTAGATGTTAGTGAGGAGGCCTGAAGCTGAAGTTCATCAGCTTCTCAATAAATCTATCCATGCTGTCTAGATGTCTCTCCAGGTATTAGGGGGCTTGAAACCCAGCCTAGGTCCAGGCCCTCTCTTCTCCACTGCCTACCACTCATGACATTGCATAAACACGGCTTCAACCCTACTCAACTCTCAAGACAGAGCCTCCCTCCGTTGCCAGGAGCATCATTCAGGATCCTGGTGGGCAGGTTTGGGGAGGGGAGGACTTGTTTTTGCTTTTTCCATTCATCTCTCTGTCCTCTAAAAACACCAACACTGCACTCTCTGTGAGTTATGCACCCTGTTGTATTGTAGGAGTACAAAGACAAATGGACACATTGGTGTATTTGTTTTCTACTGCACTGTAACAAATGACCTCAAGTCTAGCAGCTTAAAATGGCGCACATTTATTATCTCACAGTTTCTGGGGGGCAGGTTCCAGCACAGTTTAGTTGGGTCCAATGCTTAGGCTATCACCAGGCCATAGAGAAGGGATTGGCCCCACTGCTTTCTCATCTGAGGACTGGACTAGTGAGGAATCCACGGGAAGCTCCTTCAGGTTATCGGAAGGATTCATTTCCTTTGTATGAGTGAGAACTGCAGCTCCTGACTGCCTCTTGGCCCTCAGATTCTAAAGGCTACACACAGCTCCCTACTAGGCAGTTTACCCATGGTTATGTGCTTCCTCATTACCAGAAGGAAAATTTCTTTCTGTAGCTTTCTAAGACGTTCTCATTTAATGCAACATACCCACAGGAGTCACATTCCAGAGCCTTTATTTTACAACATAACCTCATCATGGGAGTGACATCCACTCACCTTTGTTACATTGTATTGGTTAGAAGCAAGTCCCTGGCCCTACGCACACTCAAGGGGATTATCCAGGGTGTGGATCATTAGGGAGTGTCCCCTATTATCCACTTTGAAACTTGAAGGAGATCTCATTTCAGTGATTTGTTTCAGAGCATTGGAGCCCACTCTTACTCTAAATATTTGGGAAATTCTTCTGTCTAGCTCTATTGTACTAAAATCTAATCTGATTGATTTAATCAGAGAAAAGCAATGTTCCCACTGAGAAGAAGTTCTCTTTGAAAATCAATTGTCAGGAACAGGGCTTGTACTGTGCACACATAGAAATGTACATGCATTCAAAAGAGTATTTAACTGTTGCTGCCCAAGGATAAAATGAACTCAAATATTTATGCTCCATTTAAGGGGCTGGCCCATTCCCAACTCCCATCTTACCTACCTGTGCAAGTCATCCTATTCCACGCCTCTACCTCACAGAGGTAACCATTCCCTGACCTTCAGTTGTTATCATTCCCTTGCCATTTTGATCATTTTACCACACATGTATTTAACCAAAATTATAAAGTTACAAACTTTGGCTAAGTACTGAACTTTATAAAGTACTGAACTTTATAAAGTCATATTACCAAGTTTTCTGCAACTGGCTTTTTCCACACAAAAGCATGTTTCTGAAATTGATCTTTGCTGCTTCATGCAGCTAGAGATGAATTATTTCCACTCAAACGATTCTACTGTCTGCAGATGGCAAAAATACTCACTTGTATCAATGTACTTTCTTTCCAGTTTGTACTATTATGAATAATGCTGTTGTGAACACTGTTATGTGTGTCCTGGCACACATATGCAAGGGTTTTTATGGACTATGCACCTCAAAGTAAAATTGCTGCATCTTACAGAATACAAATATTCAACTTTATGAGGAATGTGACTTGTTTCTCAAAATCAGGTGTATTAATTTAGATTCAACTTACAAGTTTCCTTTAACCAGTCTTCTCACCAGCACTTGGTGTGGCTGCGGTTCTTGATGTTGCCAGACGAGAAAGTCAGAGTGTGTTTTATTTTTATCTTAGTTTGTATTTTCTTGTTATGAACAAGGCTGCATCTTGGAGATTTGCCATTTATATTTTCTTCTGTGAAGTGCTGGTTCAAGTCAGTTGCCTATTTTCTATTGCTTATTTATTTATTTATTTATTTTTGCTTATCTGTAGAAGTTTTTCATGTATCCTGGGGCTAAAATTTTGTTAATTCTGGTGTTAATAACATACCTTCAAAAGAAGTGAACATTTTTCACTTTATCTTTTAATAGAGAGGAACTTTTATTTTTATTAAAGTCAAATGTATCATTTATCTTTGTGGTTAGCCATTCTGTGTCCTATTTAAGAAATCTTTCCCTATCACAAGGATAGAGAAAACATAGATATTTCTTTACATTTTTAGTTTTTTAACTAAAAACAAGGGATCTAAATGAATGGAGAGCTTGAGTATTGCAAAGGTGTAATAATTTTTATTTTTAGTGAGTCATATATTTAGTATAATTTCCCTTAAAAATTACTATTCATTCTTCAGAAACTTGGCAAGTTTAAAATTTACATGGAAGAATGAAGAGCTATGAACAGCCGGGATACAGTCACAATAAAAGCAGTCATGCAGTAATTCAACTTACCCTAAAATACACCTATATGTATACTTATATACTGAAGTAATGATATGCATCCATACCCACGTACATATTTAAGCATACAGTATATGTATATAATATATATTTACATTTTATATGTGTATACACACTATTTATAGCTAACTATGCATTTATATAAATATATAGAGAGATATATTTTTTAAGAATATACTTGTAAAATTGTACCCTGGCTGATGTGGCTCAGTGGGTTGAGTGACAACCTGTGAACCAAGGGGTTGCTGGTTCTATTCCCAGTCAGTTCACATGCCTGGGTTGCGGGCTAGGTCCCCAGTAGGGGGCACATGAGAGGCAACCACACATTGTTGTTTCTCTCTATCTCTTTCTCCCTCTTTTCCCATCTCTCTAGAAACAAATAAATAAAATCTTTTAAAAAAGAATATACTTATAAAACTGTATATAACATACATAAATATATCTACAAATATGCAGAAGTATATATAAGGTTGCTACATGTATTAATATGTTTCTAAATCTATTAAATATATGTTGGTTCTCATCAAATGCTTTATTGACATTTTTTGAGATGATTATATATTTTGAGTGAATTGAAGAGAATTTTCTCTTTTTCTATTTTCTAAAGTAATTTTCATGTTAGTGGAATGATAAGTTTTGACAGTTTTATAAAACTAGGACTGACATTCAGTAAGTACACCTGTATCTACAAATTATGACTGGCATGGAATATGATTGTTTAGATTACACTCTATTCGTTAAAGATTTTAAATTATGCCTTGCAAAACTGGCTTGTAAAATAATGTGGGCTTGCTGTCTCCTTCACAGGATTATTGATCACAAATTGAATTTTATTAATTTTATGGAAATTCTCAGGCTTTCTATTTCTTACTGAGTCAATTTTGGTAAGTTTTTTTTTTTCTGGAGGAATTTGTTCATTTCATCCAAGTTTCCAAATTTATTGTTACAAATTTTTAATGCCTTTTCTTATCTTTTTATACCTCTGCTATGTCTATAGTTATGTTCCTTTGTGTCATTTCCAATATTTTTATTTGTCATCTTTTTTCCCATTCTAGTCAGAAGTTGTTTCTCTGAAAACTTTAATAGAAGTTTTACTTTCTTCATCTATTTCACTTATTTATTTCACTTGTTTTCTAGCTCATTAATTTTTATTTAATATTATTATTTTTTTATTCTACTTCCTAGGATTTATTCTGTTTTCTTTTTTAATGATTTAATTTGGATTTTCAGCTCATTACTTAGCAGTTACTAAAAGTAACTCTTCATCTGTTCTAATATAGTTATACTAGGCTGTAACTTTCCTTCTAGGTACTACTTTCCCTAGACTCTAGGAGTTCTATATGTAGTGTTTTCCTTCTCATATAGTTGTTTTCCCATACACTGAGCATTTAATTTTGGAATTTTATTTTTTATTTTTATGTTCCATTTCTATGTTTCTCAAATCCACCTGGTCATCTTTATCAACTTTTCTTTGCTTATTTTGTTTGTGGTGTCCAATAAAGTGAACTGGATTTTTGCATGAGGTGTGGTGGATGTGTTTTGGCTCTAAAATGGGACCTAGTTATATCTGCTTTTCTCTCAACACCGTGGATGCTTTCAGATTCATTTTCACCATCCCACAGTTTTCACATATCCCGAACATAACATAAGGCATGACTCTCTGTGAATTATTATAACATTAATAATCATCTCTCAATAAAAATAAAATCTTGGAGCTCATCCCATCCATCTTCTTCCTTGATACAGAGTAAATTTCCTTAGCCAATAGTTACCAGGCAAGTAAAATCGCCTCCTGATGTCATTTTTCTACAGAATCATTTGTTAATTTGCTTATAATTGCCCTTGAGCAAGGCTAAGCCCAAAGACAGATTGATGGCCCCCTGCTCTTCACCCCAACCAATTAGGCACATTTCACATTACTGCCCTACACTCCAGCTCAGATCTTATCCAGAAGCCCAAGGAAAATGTCACTCAGTCCTGCTCTGTGACAGGACCATGGCCCCAGGGCTTTAACTGAGAAGTGATTATTTCCAGTTGGAAAGGGTTTTCTCCCACATCCCCACCCTGTTGTCCCCATTACTCAGCCCATCTCCCAGACTGAGCTTGCAGACCATCACGGCAAGGGAATGCGAGTGTGTTGCTGATGATGGGAATGGGAGAAGGAAAGTTTTTCTCCACAACCTACGTTTCTCCTCAACCTGAATACAGCACCATTTTCCTCACTGTATTGGGCCCAGAAGGAGTGAGAACAAGTCCAGACAGTGACAGACGTAGGTGATCACTGAGTCCCTCTTGATCAAGCCATACTTTTCCCCTAGTGGGCAGTCACCACACTTTGGCTTTCTTTCTGGTCCTACAGAGCAGTTGTTCAAGGGATAGAAACTACTCGCTTATCAGGGGTTTACTGGAACAAAAACATTTTTATGTGTTATATCATTTAATGCTTGCACCATGCCTACGAAACAGATACTATGAGTTTTTCCATCTCGCAATGAGGCACTTCAGGCCTGAAAAGGTTAAATGACGTGTTCAGGGTCACATAAGCTAGAAACGTGCAGCGCCAGGGTAAAGACAGCTGCTTCCTTGTTTTAGACCACCTGTCTTTAAAACAACACCATGAGCAGGTGCTCTTCCTTTCGTGCCACAGGAAACCACAGCACAGAGAGGCTAGGTAACTTGTGCAACACACAGCTTGTACACGGCAGGTCACGGACTCACACTAGGGCACCCCGGGTGGAGAAATGACACTTTTCATCACCTGCTACGCTGCTGAATGTTTCCACCCACCAATAAACCGGGTATGGTGGGAGTGTTGATGAATCTCACTTTACTTTTTATCTTATATGACCATCTAATGCTAATACATTTCTGCCACTGCCCAGCCCCCATCTGAAACTCATACTTATATTCTTATATAATTTAAGAGGATAATGTTAGTGCAGAGTAAGAATAAATAAATAAATAGTGGTCTAGACTGGAAATAAAGTGGGAAGATGGATGAAGAAGTGTGTTAGTATTGAAACAAAGAACAATCTTCTTTTAATGCACAATTGTGACTTGCTTTGCCTTCCTTTATGTATTGAAGAGAAAAGTGTCCATTCTCCGTTACTTAGGGCAGAGTTTCTCCACTGTAGCACCATTGACATTTTAGACCAGATCATTCTTTGCTTTGTAGGGATGTCCTTTGCTTTGTAGGATGTTGAGCAGCATCTTTGGATTCTACCTACTAGATGCCAATAACATTCCACCCACCCCAGGTATGGCAATCAAAAACATCTGCTGTCATTGCCAAAGTCCCCTGAGAACAGCATCACTGATCTAAGAGGTTTCAAAGAGCAAACATAAAATAATTCTTCTGCCTCTAAAATTAGACACAGCATGCTCTCAGTTGGTTAGCTTGAGCAAGAGAACCCAAAGAGAATCACTGGTTGGAGTCAGAGGTTATCCTGAACCAGAGTTGATTCAGGGCTCAATGTATCCATGACCTCCTCTTAGAAAAAGGACATGATGGAACTGAGGGGACAGCCAGAGACCCCTGGTGTATTTAACTACTAAATTTTAGAGAACCTAGAGTATGTTGGAACAAGTGCTTAGTAATATAGGAGGGAAATGACACCTCTCATTTGCTGGAATATCATATACTTATTTCACTTAATCTTCATAGTAATCCAATAAAGATGGTATAGTTGATCATTTCTGATTTACAGATCCAGAAAAAATACCAAAGACACAGAAATCTTTGCCAAAGATCACAAGATGAGAAACTGGAATAAAAGGCAAACCTGTCTGACTCAAATGATTCTTTCCAATGCACCCTAGAATTATAGTGAGAATCTTCCAGACGTAACACGGACCTATTAATATTAAATGGTCCTTTCCTTCACTCATTCATTTAGCAAAATATACGCACACCTACTCTGTGCAGATACTATGGAATCCACCAACAATACAAAGATAAATAAAACCTAATCCTAGGCATACAGAGATCAGATTAGTAAGGGAAAAGGATCTAACAAATTGCAATGCAACGTGCTCAACTCAGTGGAGAAGCTGTAGAGTAGAGGCAGAGAGCGCTGTTTGGAAGAGAGGAACCTAGCGCAGCCTTGGGATGTGGTGGGGAAGGTTCTCAGAGTCTTCTCCTTCATGGAAGAGAGTGTATTTGGGCTGAGTCCAAGGGTATCATCAGGCATTGAGATCTGTCTTAGGAAATAACAGAAATCTCCCAATTTACCACTACAAATCATCTGCTACCAATTACACTTTGGATCTGAAAAGTGCACTAAAATTTCTCATTATAGGAATGACAGGGTGTCATTCCTGGGTGTTGGGCTGGGATGTCATTTTCTCAGAGAGTGAGAAGGAGGACTAATTGCCATTTGTGTTAGTCAAGATTCTCCAGAGAAACAGAACCAACAGAGAAGGGAGGGAGAGAATGAGAGAGAGAGAGAGAGATGTTTTAAAATTGCTCACATGATTATGGTGGTGGGCAAATACAACATCTCCAAGGGCAGGCTGGAAATTGGGTGAAAGGTGATATTGCCATCTTGAGTGTGAAGTCTGCAAGACGGGTCTGCAGGTAGGGAAATTTAGGCAGAGTTTCTACTCTGCAGTCTTAAGAACTGCTTCCTATTGGGAAACCTCAATCTTTGTTCTTAAGACCTTCAACTGAATGGATGAGGCCCATCCACATTTCAGAGGATAAGCAGCTTTATTCAAAGTCTATCGCATCCACCCACACCTAAACTGGTGTTTGACCCACCAATTAGGCACCATAGCCTAGCCAAGGGTACACATTAAATTAACCACATTATCACTGTTGGTGATTTATTAACCATTCCCAGAAAGGATTGTAATTTCCCACTCTACGACCTACTGGTGTTGGGAAGTGAGAACCTCTGCAGCCAAATGTGCTGCAGGTGTCAGATCCCCTGGGGAAGCTGCGCCCTGGGGACGGGAAGGGCAACATGCTAGCTGAGTTTAGCTGAAAACATGAGTGCACTCCTAGAATCATACATCCTGATGGTCCTGGCTCTAAAGCAGGTCCCTGAAAGACATCAAAGGATTCTCAAGTTTTTGATAATTCAACAGCCATTAAAATTTTTTTAATTTTTAAAAAGATTTTATTTATTTATTTTTAGAGAGGGAAGGGAGGGAGAGAGAGAGAGAGAGAGAAACATCAATGTGCGGTTGCTGGGGGTCATGGCCTGCAACCCAGGCATGTACCCTGACTGGGAATCGAACCTGCGACACTTTGGTTCGCAGCCCGCACTCAAGCCACTGAGCTACGCCAGCCAGGTCAACAGCCATTTTAAATATACAAAAGCATTTGCTTTGCAATGAACACCAAATTGAATTATTTCATAGATTAAGTCGGGATTTTTTAGTTTGAGGAGCCATACCTGTGTGCCTGATGTCATGCACTGAAATGTCTTGACGTGAGCTCTGTGTGCACACGAGTGTGTGTTTATTTATTCCTCTTTCTTCTCAACTGACAACACGGTGAAACAAGTCCCTTCTACACACTGGTGAGGGGATTCCTGAGCATGCTCGTGTGGTAGAAGCAATCATATCTCAGTTACTGGCACAGCGAGGGGCATTTCCTTCCATGAACACACATGGCTGACGTTACCAAGACGATTATTTTCACCCTTGAATGGTGAACTTATTCAGAAAAGAAGCCCCCATGCAGAAGTCTTTAAGATTATCTCCCTGGAGTTCGTTGTCACTTTTTAATTTCTTCATTTTAAAGATGCATTTATAAAGAACGTATCAGATTCCTAGCCAACAATCTTTAATTTAGTGGCCAGTTAACTTGTTGCAGAATCTACATACTTTGAAAGAGAACACATACAAAGAAATCTCTGACAAACACAATAAGATGAATCACTCAGGAAAAACAACAACAACAACAACAACAACACAATCTTCCCCCAAACTTCACCCCAACAGAAAAGAGAGGGTGTCAGAAGCCCGTGAGAAATGGCAGGCTCCTCTGAAATGAGCTTGATTACAAAAGCAAGAACTTCACTCTGGTTCTGTAAAACGATGGGGGTGAGGGGACTGGGAAGAGCATGATAAATTATTCAGGTTTAAGGTAGTGATAAAAATGTAAATGCAACCCCGCCACTGAATCTTTGCACCCACTGAATCAATGCCAACTAGAAGCTGACTCGGCATCTTGCTTCTGATGAAAACCAACAGAAAGCACAAAGACAGGAAGAAGAAATCCTCTAAAGCTCTTTGGAAATGGCAGATACATTGATCAAGCAGAACTGCAACCCAGAGATGAAACAGCTCGGGTGACTGATCGACTGATTGGTACCACCAGCCAAAGCATCCTTCCAGCTCCCTTGAAATGGAAACACTTGCAATCAAAGAATCAGGCCTTACATAAGCTCAAAAGTGATTATTGCTTCATTAATTATGGTTACGTACACTCTTTCATTGTGAAGCACATTTAATCTTTTCCCAAGAGCAGTGTATTTGCCTCATCTCATCTTTAATCAGTATATTCCTTTCCAAGGATGTTCTCGGCTTGGATTCCAACTGCCGGCCTGTGGCTCCATCTGCCAAGTTGGTGGGCAGCATAGCCCTGTGTTTGGCCTTTGCACCATTTAGAAAGCAACATATAACAAAACATCCCCACACTGCAATAAAATCAAAACTACTTTTTAATATCTATTTTAAAACAGATCAAGAGATACAGCATAAATGGGAGTTAACTTATTTTTCTCGTACAGCTCAGTGATTAAAAGCATGGGTTTGGAATCCAGGCTCTCTGGGTTCAAAGACAGGCCCACCAGTCAAAAGAAGCCAGCTGCTCTCTTTTCCTCAGCCTTTCTTATCTCTAACACAGAGATAATGACAGGGTTTGCTGTGAGGATTAAATAAGTTAAAACATGTAGAGGGCTTAGGACATGTCTGGCACATAGTAAGTGCTCAATAAATGTTAGTTCTTATTAATATTGTGCTTACATTAAACAGATGCCACCCACTTAGGGGTTAGACGAATGCCTGAGTGCTTAAAATAAAAAGCACCAAGCAGTCTACCCAGCCACTGGTGTGCATGTTTAACTCAACTTTTTCCATTTATATGCACGGACAGAATTATGTGGATAATGGCTGCTGTCCATGTTCTCTCTCAGTTTGGCTCTATGCCCTCAGGAGAAATTTTAATGTCATGGTAATGTAATGATAATTATAGAATGTTATCAATATCAGGTAATAAAGCTGTTGAAGGAACCCATTTACGAATACCCACTGGGAAGTGCCCCTGTGCCCAGGACTATGCCAACCATGATAGGGCTCAAAGGGACCAGAAGACACCATAAGAGCCTTCTCGATGATGCCAGCTACTTAGGAAGACAAAGGCTCATCCTGAACTATGAAAAGATTAAGCTATTACGTGAATTATGTAATTACAGACTGTTACATGATAGGGATACGTATCATAACGTGCCATTTGTGGATTTGGAACGTTTTGCAAAGGAGAATGAGAGGTGATGAAAGTGGAGCAGGCACCCGCACGCGGGACTGGGTGGACGCCCTCACACACGCTCACTCTGTCCTCTGCCATCAGGTAAAATTTCCCGGGCCAACTTCCCTGCACGGGCCTTCCGTGTCACGGAAATATTTAACCAGACAACTAACTGTAAGTGTGCAGGAGGGTGGGGGAGGAGGACAAAACTTTGTCGATGGCAAAATGACATTATGCAGAGATGATGACAGTCTCTTACCCACTGCACCTCTGCTTGTGGCTCCAGGGAGTTTTCTCAGCAATGAGCAGGGGCACTGTCAGGGTAGAAATGGGCTCCAGCTGCCCTGACTGTCCCCACACTCGCACCAGCCCAAAACACACCCTGAGAACATCTCACCCTGCAGACCAGCAATATGCTAACTCATTGCTCTTCTTCATGGCCCTCTGTCCTCCCTGGCTGCCACCAGAGACAGTGGAACAAAGTAAATGTCACCCGTAATCTATGACAAACAACATCATTCGGGAGTGGAGGTGAACTGTTTACACACAAGTAGGTCCCTGTTTCCCCTAACTAATGTTTTGTTGCTGGCCCTGCCCTCCAAGGGCAAACCAGAGGACAGAGCCCAGGCCTGGCTTTTAGCCTGTTGTGCCTGTCGGTCTAGAGGAAGGATCAGATTTAGGTCTGGGCATGCTAGCGGGGGAGTTTTGCGTGTTTTTTTAAGCCAATTTATTGATGTCAGTGACACAAGAAATTGAGGGAAGTTCGTAGAATATCTTCCCCCCGCCACTCCTCAGTAGTGCCCTCTGCTCTTCAGTCACACAGCTTGTCCTTGTTGCCTAAATATTTCTGCTCTGGAAGGACAACCTGCCCAGGCTGATTTGTGAGCTGTGGTTTTTAGTCACAGTGAGTGATGGCTGGATTCGCTTTTTCTGTGTGAATTTCTTATCTAAGCGGCCTCACCTTTGAATGAATTGGGCTATAAATTGCATTGATTCCTTTTTCTGGTGCTGCAGACCCATCTTCAGCTCAATGCACTGTGCCAGAGGCTGAGTGAGAACTTAAAACATGTCATATGCAGTTTTTGCTCTCGTGTGGATAAGAATTTAGTACTACTATGGAATTGATAAGAAATGGAGGCGAGAACATCAGTTATTCTAACATGAAACAGGTGAATGATACAGGAGACATTTTGCAAAGTTGTGGAGAGGGAAGAGCATGAAGAAAAGCATTGATGCAGGAGAGGCAGAGAGCATTTGCAGTAGAGTGAGCGGTCCAAGCTCACGGAAGTGTGTGGAGGTCACAAGTCATCCAAAAGCACTCTCTTAGGTGAAGCAGAGAATTGCAGAGTACCACTGCCAATTGCCCCCCCCCCTTAGGGATTCAGAACTTTCCCTCTTTTGCACACCATGCTCAATTGGGGGCCCGCTTCACTTTGGTTTGCCAAAACTCAAAATGCATACTAAAGCCCTTCAGAGTGGTCTCAGACACTGAGCCCCGGTGGCTTAGAAAAATCAGAGGATCACCACTTGGAAAGGGAGATACATGTACTATTTGCTCTCTACCCACCAGCACCTGCCAAGTACCATACTGAAGTCACTGGGCTGATGAGTTTCACACGGGGCAGTTCGTATAATTCTTCCTATCTTGCTAATATTAAAAACTGGAAAACTATGTAGTGACTAAAATTCTGAATCACTAGAATAGGATCCTCTGAGAACCAAGGAGCACTGAACACTTTAAACACAAGCCAAATAACTGTTTGTCTGGAATTCTGTGAAAGGGACCCTGTGCTACGTGGGAGATTGGCTCAACTCATGTCTCTGAATTCATATCATGCTTTGGCCCAAAAAACTATTTCCACTCCATAATTCATATGGCAGGGATAAAGAGGAGGAGAGAGGCAGGAAAGGAAAGAGGTTGACAGGCACTGGGGAATCGAGTGTGGGAGCAAGGAAGAACTTATGAAGAAGAGATTTCTCTTGCAACACAGGGACGAGTATTTGGGAAATATTGAACCTGAATAACTAAAAATTTAGCATGAATGAATAGCATGATGAATATTTCAAGTGAGCGCTTCAGTTTTGTGACAAAAGCATGAGTATTATAATTTTGGTCATGAGTTTTATAAAAGACGGGATTAAACTACCAACCTGCTCAGAGAGAGGCGCTAAGGGTCAGTTTTAGGATGAGCGTGTATCACTGGTGACCTCCAAATACTGAGATGTGGGCATCTTCACCAGGGCCCTGGGTTGTGAAAATGGGCATCTGTGCCTACCACCCTGCATTATAGCAAAGAGCTTGGAACCATGTCGAGTGAAAATAAAAAAAAAGATCTGGAAGGATTGTATCTCCTCACCACTGACTAGCTGTGTGACCTTTCCCTTCATAATAAAAACCAAACCAGTTGGTTGAAAACTACCAGCCCATTGAATGAGATAATTTATGTGACAGTGCCTTGAAGTAAATAAAAACCACTGTGTCCTAGTAAGGTATCATTATGCAAATCAATGTTTAATGCAAGGTTCCTGATACCCGTGGTCTGGATGGAGTCCAGGGTCTCTGTCATCCTTAAACACTGCTCTCTTGCTTGTGGATATATTAGGGGGCATGTATGCTGAGAATAGGTCTTTCAGACCCTTTAATATCTAGGCAACTTACTGTGTGGTCAGTAGGAAATAGAAGTAGATGGAAGGGTAAAAATAAAATATTTTGATCTATGCTTTCTTTATAGAATTTGGAGCTATTCTGGGGGGTTCATCAGAATGGGAGACAGGGCTAGGCTGTAAATTCTGTGATTGATCATTTCATGGGTTTCTCTGAAAGTTTAACAGAGTACATGGCACAAAGAAGCTGTTCGGGCTGTCTTTGACCTGTGGCTCCATGTTGTACACGTCATGTGTGGGTCACGTGGTGTTGTGATAACAATCCCGCCCCCCAGCACCGAATATCCATGGCCTAAAAGAACAATGGTGATTTCTCACTCACACTGCACAACCCCTGTGTCTTCGCTGTCGTTTCTGTGCCATATCCTCCCCACTACAAGACTCAGCCCAAAGCAGCAGCCACCTTCTGGAGCACTGCTGGTCACAACGGCAGCAGGAAAGTACTCTGAATGGTTTCATGCCAGAAACTAAATGCTTTCGCATGGAGTGACACATCACTTATTCTCACAACTCCTTGGCCAACATTAGTCATATGTTACCACCCCAAGCAGAAGGGCAGGAAGATGTGCAATCCTACCATTCACACAGAAGGCAGAGAGCCAGAAATATCTGGTGAATTGTACTACTAATAATTACATCATTGTGTTAGAATAAAATTGAGCCAGCCTGCTTGAGTAAAGGTATGCCAATGCCCAGAAGACCATGGTGGAGTCTGCATGAACATTTCTCAGGGCCCGTCATCAATATTGTGAAGAATGGGGGCAAAAGGGGGACTACTTAAGTTGCAGGGGTATGCATGCGCTACAGTGTCACCATTGATGTCATCTTTGCACTTTGCACCAAACAAAAGCTCAGTATGAAATGGCCCTCCAAGTACATCATATGCCTCCCTGTTTAGGATGAAACACTTAATTAAAATTTCTGTAAGTGTCGTTTTTGCCATTTGCTTGACAGGCAAACTGATCACTATAGTTACATCAGTCCAATAGAAATGGTGGACAAAAATTCTCCCAAGCAAGATTGACCCTATGGACAAGTGAAGATGGTGGGTGATTTAAACTGCTCCTGAATAGCTCTACCTGTTGGGAAACTAACAATACAAGGTGTTTTATGAATTTCCTAGAGTCCAACAAGCAATAGATACATGCATGCTCTAGATGTGGATACTGTGATTAAAATAACACGTATTTCTCAGGGTTGTTGCTACGCACAGCTGGTGCAGGGCCTCCTGCTGCTGACCAAGCCTTCTGAATAGCCCTGTGCATTTCCAGGGTGCCTTTCATGAGGATTCAGCCTGCAGGTTACTGGAGACTTTGTCCCTGTTCCAGCCGGTGCAGCACCTTCCTGCAGGAGGCTGCGCTGCCACCCCCGGAAAGTGCTGCTTCCGAAGTTCTGGCCTCACTCTTCCTCCCAGGCACTGCTGCTGTCTACCTGCACATGCCATCTGTCTGCCCTGCTGTTCCAAGGAGCTTGAGATGTCACCCAGGATGCTCCCCTCTGACAGAGCTCTTCCTGGGTGCTGCTGCTCCTCGGCCTCCACTCCACCACCCCTCTCTACTTGAGCCCTTCTGGTGCTTAAAGGCACTGAGAAATTTGGTGAGGTAGAAAATAACTGCCTACTCTTTGTGTGGGTGTCCCTCGCCAGTGATACTTGCGTGACAAATAATACAGTATTTAGTTAAACTCCCGTGTTAGTATTCAGTAGCAGTCTTCTTCATGTCCACAACCCAAGTGTGGATGACTAGGGGCTGGGCCAGATAGCAGCTGAACAGGAATCTCTGAGATGTTCACAGAATCACTGCTCACTCCCCATTAACTTTTGCTGTGGATTCCTTTAATTTATATGTTGTGCTCAATGTGCTTAGACTATTGATGAGTGCACAGTAGCCCTTATGTGAGTATTTTCACGTCATTGTTGCTGTGGTCACTCAGGGTCCACGTCCTTCCTTGAGGAGGAATTCTCTCTCAATGGCTCTTGAGCCCAGGCAAACCAGCGCCTTGAGGGTTCTTCCAAAAGATTGCCAGAGAGTCCAAACATGTCTGAATTACTCCTAAAACTCACATAATCCTAACAATTCTGACAACGAAAAACTACTATTCTCACGATTTAGTAAGGAAACTAAAGCTCTGACGGGTTGAGCAGCTTCTTCTCAGGCACAGCGGAAGAAGTGATAGAGCCAGGTTTCAAAGTCAGGTCTGTCTGGTGTTGAACATGAACACCATGAGTAGGGTGGAGGCGTACAGCAGTGATTTTCAGTCGGGGGTGATTTTGCTCCCACAGGAGACATCTGGCAATCTCTGGAGACATTCTCGACTGTCACAACCTGGTGATAGTAGTGGGGGCGGGGGTTCTACTGGTTTTACCGGGATCTAGTGGGTAGAGGCCAAGAAAGCTATTGATATTTTAGAATAAATAAGACAGTCTTTTATACCAAAAAAGTATCTGATCCAAAATGTCTGAGGTTAAGAAACCCCGGATTAGAGGAAGATAAACTATATCAAATTGTTAGGGAGGGATAAGCAAGGGATGTCAGGAAAAAAACATACTGAAAAGTGCATTTGTGAGTAGGGGATGAAGTAGGATTTGGGTGAGCAGAGGCAGACAGCAGGGTGTGGCAGAGAAAGCAGCATAAACAAAGTAGAGGAGGAATGCGGCAGGTGTTTTCAGAATAGCAAAAGCCCATGCACAGGGAAGAAGTGGCAACAGAAATTGGGAAGGTACGTTGGGGCCCAATTTTGAGAGGCCTGGCATGCTAAGAATTTAAGTGCAAAGAGCCTGGGATGAAATGAAACACTAAGTTATCTCAGAATATTTGTCTTGGGGCTGCCAACCCAGCTTACCCAGAGTCCTGTGTTCTCACAAAAATGAATTTTCTTTTTATTCAAGCATTCTGAATCAATATGATTCATATATATATATACACATCTTAGCCCTACCCCATGACTTGAAGAACGACATGAGGTCACCTGCCAATGGCCTCTGGCAAGTCGGTAACTGGGCTAGAGCCAGTGTCTAATCTTAGGACTAGAGCCAGCCTTTGTTTCCAATAAACTGACTGCCTGACTTTGTGTATATGTCAGGGTCCCTGGGATAGCAAAAGCGTGCCCCCTCTTTCTCCCTTTAATTATCTTTTGTTGTTCAGCTTAGACTTGTATAAAGAAGATTCTTGATAAATACACTTTATTACTTTTCCCATTCCTACTTGAAGCACCTAAAATGTGGAAAGCCAAATATTCTAGCACAATCCAATGAACATTTTTTATACTTAAAAAAAAATGTTGTTGAGAAAATGGAGCAGGAAGGAATAAATGGAAAGGCCATTGTTTGACTTTAGGAGCTGCTGTCTGAGGATCATGATTGGTCCGGACAGGTATTTCCCATTTTTAGCCTTGCATGTGGTCTCAAGTTTAACGAAGAACTGAAATTTGGCTAAGAAGGCAAGCAACATAATCTTAAAAAGAATTTCAGGGCTGGATCCAGTAGAGGCAACATGTGTACAGAACCAACCTTCTTTGACCCACAGAATATTTCACAACCCAAGAGCTCAGTTTTGGAATTTTTGTGTTTTTCCCCCCAAGTGGGCAAAGAAATCACATTCCCAAGACCTTGCCACTGCAACATAAAGGTTATTTATTTCCAAACAAAAGAATTAGGAAATGTGAACTTTAAGGCTTTAAGACTAACATTAAGTCATCTGCTGGAGACAGATGGTATTTAGTATTTTCAATGAAGAGGCTGTAAAATGGGAAAACTTAATACGTCTGGGATGAGTCATCAGGGTGAGTTAATTTGCTAAAATCTCAGCTTTCGCATTTCCTGATTAGATTGTTTTTTCTTTCTGGTCTTTGTTTCTTGGCACCTGTGACCCTAACAATTTTCCACTTAACACAAAGGAAACACTCTGAATTTTCCTTTATTTGTAGTCTCACCTAGGGTCATTCTAGGGTATTGTCCCAGGCTTAGTTTAAAAAGATGATGTAACAATTTGCAATGAAAACATTAATGTGAAAGTATCATTTACTCTGAAGGTGTTAGGTCGCCTTGATAGCACAATACATCGACTAAATAGCATATGTATTGTTACTTCTTCCTCCTTTCCTCTGTTTTTCTCTTTCATTCTCTTTCTGTTTCTCTATTCTTCTTTCTTGGGCTTACTTTCCAATCATCTCCTATTAGTACTACCTCCTTCCAACCCTGGTTATTACTAAGAATTCACGTGCATTTCACCTATAATCATTAGATTGGAGAGAGAATTGTGTTTGCCTCCCCTCCTTTTCTTCCTTAATGTTTCCTTTTAGTGTACTGCATTCTTATTAACTCTGTGAAATAGAAATCCTCACCTTCACTTGATGTATTCAATAGATGTTTCTTAAGTGTCTCATATATATTATATTCATCCTTTAGTAATTCCCATTACATCTGGGAAGATATGAAGGCCCAATACATTACCAGAAAAAAAATGTTATCATGAGACACCCATAAATAACAGTTCCTGACTGTGGTACAAAACATTTTTTTTTCTCATTTATTTATCAGTCCATACAGAAACCTCCCCTAGGGGCCATCCTGAAATTCCATCTCTTGGGTTTCCTTCCTTTTTCCTTTTTCTAAGGACACCCTCGGTGTTTTCTGCAAATCTATCCATCTGTTACAGAACTGGCCTCACCCTGGAAGTATGGCTGGTCGGGTCCCTCAGGGGGAATCTGTCTCCTGAACCAACAAACATTTCTCTTGCTAATATTTGTTGGGGATTTAGAGGTGATCATTAATCTCACTGCTCCCACATCATTTTGGAATTGAAATTTAGACACAGGAGTCAGATGATGGAGAAGGAGAAATATCAGCTTAATGGCTAGTAAAACTACTCTGAAAACTATGGCTGGCAGTCATGGCCCCAGTTGAGCTTCCCCATACTGCTCAGTCCTCAGATCTAGACTTAGGGTATATTCTCAATGGAGTATGAGGGTCTGCAGAGAAGAATCCCGTACCCAGATTCACTCTCTCTAGCCACTAGGACCAGACAGCAAAGAAAGAGAAAGTCTGTCCTCTGGACAGACCCTACTAATTTGTCACACCTGGCCTCTCACCCTCATAACCTCAGTAGGAAAGAAAGGGCAAGGCAGACCCTTGGAGGAGGGGAAAAAAAAACCTCAGAAGTACCTGAGCCCCATTTCTAAGTCCTATCTAATCACACAATCACTTAAAGGTGAAAGGGAGAAAAGTTCTTTCTTACTTTTCCTTTCTGAGTAATATATAGTGGAAATGTTTTCCCCTTTTTGAAAACATGGAAAATGGAGAATGTTTCTTCTAATACTCTCAAGATTTTGTTGTGTTACACCATTAGGTTGTAATGAAACTAGTGGTCTACCAGGGGCCGACTGTTCCCTCGGGTTCTTCAGGACAGTTCTCCTCACAACTTTGTGAGGTCTCTTTCCCATGTCAAGTTCTCCTCCATTGAGTAGACTACCTGGATCATGGCGAACAGTTTAACCTTTGCTCTGGAGGACTCTACAATGGGTAAGAATGGTACACGAATTAAATACCCAGAACTTGAAACCCATTTGCCTCATTCATATTTCATCTCGTGTTGCCACTGACCAATATGGTCAATATAACTCATCAGAAGTTAATGATACAATCCAAAATATGATGTTAGCAGAATAGGAATGGCTGGAACTTAAATTTGAACTGCCTCCCAGTATCAAACTCTCAGGGAGCAATTAAAGTCCAAAATTCAAACCTCCCTTTACATTATAATCTGAAGAAATTAAAGGCCAACGTTCTTAAAATAAAAGCTATAGAAACTAAATAATATCTTCTTCATTTGTTAAAAAAAATGGTGCTTAGTCTCACACAGCAGGGTGTTTAGATCCCTTAACAGAATGTTCCTTCAGCCTTTACAGCATCTCACTGGAATGGTGGCTGGTCCTTTAGTGTCTCTGAAGTTAGACTAATTAAGGTCAAGTTCTTTAGTATCCCTATTTTTAATGTGTAGGAAGAGTCAATAGAAATGGAGCCATCATAGCAAATACCAATGGACTCATAAGCAAAACCCCAGGCCTAGAGCAGTTATGCAAATACTTACATTTATACATACACCACATACAAGCACACATGCATGCACACATACATTCCTTACACCCATGCACACATTCATACCTACACACATAATTCAAACATACACATACACATATACACATACATCATACACACATATATACATTTCCTTGAACCCACTTTTTACCACAACGTTGGTGCATGTTACTATTTCCAAAGACCGTAATAGTGATAGGGAAGAGTCATAGGGTATGGTGACCTGAACAGTGTAGTTCACTTAAAAATAATTTATAACTCTTTTTTTTTTTCACTAGCCTTCCTCTTTAAAAGAGGCTAAATAGCTACCTGCTTGATTTTCTTAGTCATCCTCTAGCCTGGACTATCTCTGTGACCTAAATCTCTTCAACAGAGTAAATGAAAGCCTGAATAAATAAAGCCTCATGTAAAACCTTGTTGGCCCTCATCCTTCTCCAAACCTCAAACACAGGTGTGGAGTTGAGAGCTACAACAGCCGTGCTGTGGCCGGGAAGGCAAAAGCCCTGTGCTAAAAATGGAGGGGCTGAATCAGAGAAAGGGCCAGGGTTGCTGATAGCTCTCAGATCCATGGTGTGCCTGTTCTGGATTTCTTCCTATATGAAAAAAAGTAAATCTTTATACTTTTACACTACCTAGGATTTCTGTGACTTTGTAGGTAAGCACATATCTATATGATCCAAAGAAAAGTCCAGATCCAGATTTGCCAGTATGCAAGTCAGTCTGCAGAGCTTTCTCAAAATCTATAGTTCATAAGAGTTAGGAGAAATATCCCATCTGTAGGTGCAAATCCTCATCCACCAGTGCATTCTCTTAGAAATTATGTTGATGATATCACAGTTGCCACTCCTCCCTTGAAGTGTCCTTGTTCCCCAGAGAACCTCTTAATTTTCATTATTTTTTGAGCTCCATGTTCTTGTCCACCCCACCAACTCCCTCCTCAGTGCTGGACTATTAGAACTAATCCTAAATCTGATCAACCTGCGTCTCATAGGATAATTTTGATTAATTACTGTGTTAACATCTACTAAATCTTGCAAAAGCCACCTTTAGCAAGGAGGAAAATGGGGAAAAAAAGAGAAGATAGGTAAAAAAATAATATTCTGCCACAAGTGGAAGGTATTATTGTGTCTGGCCTTTGACTTCTCTGCAATATTTACCAGGTGCAGATCTTAAGGGACTCACAGCCAGCAAGCTAGACACATTATACTCATCTGTAACAGTGATACATCTTTGGATGTGACAAGAAACACATGAAAATATGGTGGCTTGTGGGGCTCAGAGGACAGACAGTAACTCCTGCCCTGGGTATTTGGGTCAACATTATGAAGGCAATGTTTGCATATTACACCTATCTTTTCTATCTGAACTCAGAAAGTGCAGGAGGAAGGAGAGCATAAGGGAAACATTCTGCCAAAGGGAACAACACGAGCAAAGCAGAGAGGCAGAGAAAGCTAGGTATGTCCTGAAAACTTGGATGTGTTCGGAAATACTGGTACCAGATCACGAAACCAAATTAGAAGAAATTAGTAAAAAGTTAGGTGCTCTGATTATTTTTCAGGTGATGCGAAGCCATGGACAGCAAAAAGAAGTGGGCTGGGCTGAGCTTCAAGATGGCCGATGTAACAACAATGTGTAAAATAGAGATGACTGCACTAGTCTAAGAAAGGGACAGAGAGGGACTGAAATGAGGAGGTATAATTCCCAGAATCTGATGAATAAGTGCATGTGCTGAGCCAAAGAGAAAAAGTGATTGATGACAGGTTTCTGGATGGGGTGCCTGGGAAGATGGTGAAATATGGAACTGAAGTAAGCATGGTGGAGAAGATAAGGCAATTTCTTCTATTTTTGATCATCAGGACAGACATCAAGGCTGCAATGTCAAGAACAAAAATGATGAACCAGAGCTTAGGAGAAAGGGTGGTGCCAAAAATTGGAGACTAAAGAGTTATCCCTACATAGGGTGTATTAGAAATCATGACAATGAATGAATCAGCCAAGGGAAAGAATTCAGAGAAAGATGACAGTGGACATCAGAATGTGGGGAATAATCTTATTTCAGAATTATGTGAGTGCTGATATCACAGAAATCCAGGGGAGGAGAGAGTCTCTAAATTAAAAAGATAAATAGATTATCTTTAAGATATGGTGTGAGTATAATTTTTCTTTAATTTCTGGTTTTCATCAATTTTCATTACTTCTTATACTTCATTTTATGGCATTTTTTCCATAACGATTTATCTCCCTCTGCCATCTTCTACCTCCACACCATCCCCAGCAATCACTGGACTGTTAAATATTAAAAGTAATAAATATTTCTTTAAAGAGAAGGAAGTGACTAGTAGTATTTACATTACAAACTGGTAATGTAAATGTCTTCTATGAGTTTTAAAATTTAAAAAGAACATTTCCATTGGGCTCTTACTATGTTTGATATTTATTTGTTTATTCATTTAGCATTTTCAGTAAATATTTATGAAGCCCCTGTTAAGTGCTTCACACTGTTCTCAGACATTCAGAATATATCCATGGACAGGCCATCAAAGAGATTCCTCTCCTCTTGTTCATTTCATCCTCCCTTCCCTTGCTAGAATGCAAAGTTACTTGGATTTTATTAGGCATCTCATATATCCAAACTCTTCAGCTGGTAAAAGACTCATATCACTATGACCTTCAAATCAGTTCGTTCACATACCCAGGCTTTCAGTTCCTCAGTGGCAGAATGGAAATAATCATGCCCACTTTTCAGGGCAAGGAGTGCAAATGGCATACAGAAAGTCCTTCGTATGTGTCTCAAATGTTCACTGTGAACTCTTAAGTGTCAGCATAGACGGCAACCAATAAAAGGACAGAAATTCTGGGTTCTAGGTTTTCACTCTGCTTTCACAACTCACAGTGTTCTCTTAGACTTCAGTTTTACTATCAAAATAAATACAAAGATGATATATAGATTAGATATGATAGATGGTAGGTAAATAGATAGATAGATAGATAATGGATAGGAGTGGGATGGGATTTGACTCAGGCTTCAAAAACTTTCCAACTAAACCCCGTAACAGCATAGACAAATGAATTGTGTACCCCGAGTATAATCTCAGATACACTGCTACAATCAGGAAAATTCTTTGAAATCACACTTTCTTTTAATATTTCTCTAAATGTCTTCATGTTGATTTCATTTAACCATGTCACTTTAAATGATTTACCAAAAATCAATAATAATATCTATTTTTAGTGAATGTTTTTTAGGTGCTATCCCTCATGTTAAGTCCTTTTCTTACAATAGTTTATTCAATATTCCCAATTACCCTTGACTTAGGTATAATTATTATCCCTATTTTACAGGAAAAACTGAGGTTTGTTGGGATTGAGAAAACTGTCCAGGATCATATACCTTCAGCAATCTGGATACAGATCCACATGTAGGATCTTAAGGTGTGCCTTAGTTTACTGTGGATCCTTTCCTTTCCTCACATCCCAAACACCTATGGTCCGTCTTGAGGATATTCTTCAAGGGAGCCCTGTTAAAGCACCAATGTATGATTTCTCCAACCCTACAGCCTGTTCATTCACAGGCCATCCAATTTGTCCAAGAATAGGAGAGGAAGAAACATAATGTCTCCTAGTTCATGTGTCCCAGATGTTAAATTTTCCCAAGGGACACTACAGTAGTCTTCATCTCATCTTGCTTTTGGCAAAGAGAGTGGTGAGGTGGTTATGGATGAGGTGTTTCTCTTGCAGCCTATGCCTATTGGGATAATATACTTAATATCCTCCTAACAGTTTGTGGAGCAAAAAGAAGTGGAAGAGTTGGGATTGGGGGTGGAATGGCTTGAATGGATGAGGGGAGAGAAGGTGTGATTTATATTCAGACAGAATTGAGCCTCCAGCCTGCCCCACATTGGAGGTTATTCATCAAGACCACCAAGTCCTCAGGGACATGAAGTGTTCGGATTTGGAATATATTCCATCAGCCTAATTGCTGGTGAAATCAGAGGTGACACAGGAGAAACTGATCAAGTATCTGCTGCCCTGTTTCTAGCATCTCGGGCCTCATATGCCAGGTTCTCTTTGCTCTTTGGTCTTTTAATGTCACCTTTCTCTGTTTCCCCCCTCACCTCTTTTTATGGTAAAATGACAAGCTTTCTTCTTACTTGCTCTTTGCCCAAGGAGATGGTAGCTTTCCTGAGAAAATATTCTGTTGTGAAATAAAGGTGGCAGAAAAATCTAATTCAGAAGAAAGCCAGCATATTCAGAGTCATTCCTCATTCCCACCAGTGTCCTGAGCAGCAGCAAAAGAGAATGTATTTCTTCAATCAGCATTTACTGAGCAGGTATTTTGTCTCAGAAAAAGTCA